>NC_083223.1:184574616-187074616 GCF_032191835.1 Heteronotia binoei | reverse complement strand
TCTTTTGGGGCAACTCTCTATTTATACAAATGGTGAAATCAATAACGTTATGGTCACTGCTCCCAAGCAGTGCGATCACTTTTACATACAGAGCCACTCTACTCTGACATACAGAGCCACCCCACCTCCAACCCTTCCCTCCCTATCCTTCTGATATAACTTATATCCAGGAATCACCATGTCCCACTGATTCTCCTCATTACACCAAGTTTCTGAAATTCCCACAATGTCTATGTTTTCTCCCAACACTAAACATTCCAACTCACCAGTTTTATTTCGAACACTTCTAGCATTTGTATACAAACATCTATAATTTCCCAGGCAAGCTAGGCCCGCAACCTTCCTCCTGCCATCTCGAGACTTTGGCAGACACTCCATACTGTCTGTCACCATCTTAGTGGACAACTCTGATCCTTTATCTGGTAGAAAAGTAACAGCTAACCCTTCATCTCTTTGAGATGAGTCCTCACGAACCAGAGACGTTTCATCTCCTGTCGGCTTTCCCCCAAGATTTAGTTTAAAAACTGCTCTGCCACCTTTTTGATTTTAAGCGCTAGTGGAGACCATCTTTTAAGCGGACAAGTGGAGACCATCTTTTTTGTACAGCTCCCGCTTGTTCCAGAAAGCATCCCAGTGCCTAACAAACTTAAACCCTTCCTCCTTACACCATCGTCTCATCCACACATTGAGACTTCTAATTTGAGCCTGTCTCTCCAGCCCTGCACGTGGAATAGGTAGCACTTCTGAGAAGGCTACCTTGGAGGTCCTGGCCTTAAGTCTCCTGCCTAGCAGCCTAAATTTTTCCTTCAGGACCTCACAACTGCATTTCCCCACATTGTTGGTGCCAACATTGTTGGTGCCAACAGGGAAAAGTCAGGGTTGATTTCGCTTAGGATTGACTGATCTGATCTGAGTGGGTTTGCTGTCCTAGATTTATTAACTGCTGCTTTGTATCTGATTACTTCCAAGCCTTATCACCCAAGGCAAACTTTTGTGTTGCCATTCCTTCCTCACACACTACCTAGAACCCCATTATTCATTACATTCAAAATACAATGTGGTCTTCCTAAAACAAGGAGGGATGCTGTGCTGCATCAACTGATACTCCAGGAAAATGTTTTCTCTCTCTGCAACTTTTTGTTTCTTTATTGAATGGATGTGCAGGGCTGCATCCACACAACACTGAACAGTGTGATATTGTAACAATAATTTGCCACTGGATTGGCTTGTCCACATAAGAAAGTCCAGTGGCAAATGGTTGCTATAGCACAATGTTAACACAATATCCAGTGATGTGTGGATGCATCAGGTGACTGAAAGGGAATCACTAGCATGTGTGAGTCAGCTGCCTGGAAAAGGGCTATGCTAAAACCCTATCCAGATTCATATTTTTAAAATAAAACATTTCCTACCAAAATAGCTAGTCACATAGGAAGCAGGAAGGAAACGTTTACTCAGCACAATGAATCTCTGTCCTGGGAGCTGTTTAAACGTAACCTGCCTATGAACAGCTTAGAATAGTAACCTAAAGTGCCACATCTTGCCTTGAACATAATTTATATGAGCCCTGGTGGACCAATGAGATGTAGGGGGTTATGCCCGCACGTAAACCATGTAGTCAGGGCTGGGAAGGGTGTGTTATGTCGTGTTACTGTATACATAGACACATCTTTGATGTAGAGCTCAGTAGTATAGAGTTCAGTAATATTAAGTGTAGCAAATGGCTTCACCAGAAAAACTCCAAAACCTCAGAGGTAATACTGAAAAATAGATATGGAAAGTCATAGTACTAGAATAATTACATTAAGGAATTCACTGTCACAGTATGCAACAATGCTTATTAGCTTAATTGCTTTAAAAGAGGATTAGACACATTCATAGACAATAGGTAGGCTTGCCAGCCACTAGGTCCCATCCCAACAGCCACCATATGCCTTTAAATCTGTTCAGGCTTAATAGAAGCCACCAAACTGCCTGTGTTTTGGACTGTGTGTGTGCCTTTAAATCTGAGCAAGAGGAAGGCTGAATGGGTGGGGTGAGTAGGCAGAGCGTGCGAGTGTGAGAAGCATGTGAATAAGGAAGAGAAATGAGCAGAATCTCCCTGTTTTTTGGAGGAAAACTCCATCCCCTAGGCTGCTTTGCCTTCATTTTCCTGTTAGTCTGAAGAAGTTGGTTGAAATACAGATGGTACATTCAGTAACTCCTGTGACTAAATTGCCCCAGTGAGATCACAAAAGTGTTTGCAAGCTAGGTGTGCTTATTTTAGCTGCTTTGTGAGACTGTGTGTGTGCCCATTTTCACTTTCATATCATGGAAGTGCAGCTGCTGGGGGACAAGGAAATAAAGATTGTATTCAGGGGAGCTGCACTGCTGTATTTTTATTTATTTATTTTAGGGAATGGGAAGGTCTCCTGGTGCCACCTCCAGATATTTTCTGAGCTAAACCTGGAACCCTAACAATAGGTCCATCAGTGACTGTTAGCCACAGTGACAATACGCTGCTTGTTGGCCTTCTGGGAGCATTTGGTTTGCCTTTGTAAGACAGGATGCTTCACTAGGCAGACCATTGGTCTGACTCAGCATGACTGCTCTGATGTTCTTCAGACAGACTGCTGTCCCCCAACTAAAACTCTGAGGAAGATGGAGGAAGAAATCAGAGAGGCATCCAGAAGACAAATTATTATAGTAGTGGGTAGCTTCAGTGGCTCTCAAACTGACAGGGTAAATGTATGTTCAAATCATGACAGATACTTGTAGATACAATAAAAGAATACGGATTACAATAGTCAGTAATATGACTGGAAGGGAAGAGATACTTAATCCTGAATAATGTCTAGGATCTTGTGAGAGATGTTGTCAAACTGCTTGGAAAAAATTATCACAACACCATCAAATTCCACATATATCTGTCAAAAGCCTTTATTGGCATATATCAGATTATATCTAAGGGCAGAGTTATTCAGAAAGTCCAGTATGGTCATATTTAACTTCAGACAAAACTTCTTTCTTTTTTTTAAAAAAGTAAGCAAGCTTTGTTTTATTCTTAAGTATAAAATAAAGATATAGTGTCAATTTACACTTTCAAAGCTAAAAAGAAAGATAAACAGTTAACATATCTATTGTCAGTATTTCCAGTTTTATAATTATTAGAAGTTATTATTGTAAAGGATAAAAACTAAAAGTACATCTTTCTATATATCATTCTGTGTGAGAGAATATTATGTTCAGTCAAATATCCTATAATTTGATATCATACAGTAATAAAAAAGGTTTCATATTTCTCTGTTAAATTTCAGACAAAACTTCTAAAAATTGAGGTGACTTCCAAAGATAGAAAAGATTAGGAAGGATATAGACAAGTCCAAGAGTATGCCACATGTTTAGCAAGTAGAATCAAAGGAGGGAAGAAAGACAAGAAGTGGGGAAAATTGTACTCTGACAAAAAAACGTAAATTGATACTAAAGCAAGAAAAAAGTAGACGAGTATATTTCTAAAAATATATATTTAAATGTATCAAAAGCAGAAAACCATCCAGGCAGGTGTTTGAAAATTAACAGGGCTCCAAGGCATATTCCCAAGAGTACTTAAAAAGCTAAAATGTGAAGTTGTTGATCTTTTGCCAAACATAGACACTTTTTCACTCTTAACTGTTTTACTAAAGGATAGGAAAGCAATTGTGATAGCATCTTTTTTTTCTTACAATGGAATCTAGGAAATTATAAGCCTATTTCCCTAATTAATGAACTCTTTAAATTGCTGGAAAATATTATTAAAACTAAAATTATTAAACATAAAGAACAACAACCCTTGCTTTAGAACAGGGATGTCAAATGTCCATCCTGAGTGCCGGAGCTGACCTGCCTAGGGCTTTAATCGGGCCCACAGCTCTTTTCTCCCTCCTCCTCCCCCTCCTGTCCTCATATTTTGAAGCTCCAAGGCTTCTGAAGTTCCCAGCTCCTTCTGCCTTATTTTTGCTGACTTCAGCAGGAAGCTCTTCTGGCCTTGCAAAGCTGCATAGAAAATGCAGAATGGATTTTCCATTAAGGTCCCTGCACCTAGATAGACCCAGAGATCTTAATAGAAAATCCATTCTGTGTTTTCCTTGCAGCTCTGTGTTGCAATGTGTTTCAATGGAATGTAGCTCAGTTTTGCTTTTCAGCATTACTATTGCCAGCTGAAGCTGTTGCTTCATGGAGTTGTGTCCTTATAAATGAAGGGTTGATGCTTTGAGCCAGCATGTCTCTGCTCAGTGGGCAAGAGAACTTGTGCCTAGTGAGTACTTTAACCTGGGAACCCACAGTCAAAGGGGGATATTACACTGAGAGCCATTGCCAATCTGAGTAGACCTGGGTGTGGGGAGAAGCTTACAATGCCCAGACTTTTCATGTTTTTCTAGGCTCAGAGCATTTTATATTTGTAGTTTCTGCTATGATCCTCATGCTTTTTCTTGATGTTTTATTTTAAAAATTGCATTGCCAAATCCCACTATTCCCCCACCTTTCCATTTTAATCAAAACGTTGCAAGAGTTTGAAGCATGTTTATATTTTAAGTAAAAATATATCTTTATTTGTGTTTACCTTTATAAAGTTTATATGGCATTACATTTTATGACATGCATGGCCCAGCCCCATAAAGTCTAATTTATGTCAGATCCGGCACTCATCAGTACTGTGCAAAGGGAAATTCTTCACCAGATTTTTAGAATGCTTTGATTTTCAACAAACACATTTCACATTGGAGCAAGAAACCCAAAGTACACATAAGCAGTAATGACATTTGAAACCAGCTGTGACTGCTGAGGAATGATCATGGGATTTGGCAGTGGATAACTCAGTAAAGCTTAGTATATGGATAACTCAATGAAGCTTAATGACTGTGATTATTTATTTATTTTATTAGATTTATATCCCGCCCTCGTCGCCGAAGCTGGCTCAGGGCGGCTTACCAACAATAAAAGCTTTTACAATACAAAACAGTAACTAATTAAAACTTTGAATAGTATAACAGTTAAAACATTATTAAAACAATTTGGTGCTAATGTTAGATTTCAATCTCTTCAGTCTTCTTGAGTATCCTCATATATTACTATCCATTAAAAGCGAGTTGAAACAAAGCTGTCTTACAAGCCTTGCAGAACTGGACAAGGTCCCGCAAGGCTTTTACTTCTTCCGGAAGTTGTTTCCACCAATAGGGAGCCACTATAGAGAAGACACTTTAGTGGGTGGTGTCCAATCTTGCCTCCCTTGGCCCAGGGATCAATTACACATTCTGTGTCCCAAATCTGAGTACCCTCTGGGGAACATATGGGGAGAGATGGTCCCTAAGGAAGACAAGTCCTCGGCCGTATAGGGCTTTAAAGGTAATAACCAGCACCTTTATAGCGAATCTGGTACACCATCGGCAGCCAGTGTAGCTCCCGCAGCCCAGGTTGTATGTGCTCCCGCATGGGGAGCCCCAATAACAGACTAGCTGCTGCATTCTGCACCAGCTGTAGTCTCCAGATTTGAGACAAGGGCAGCCCCATGTAGAGGGCATTACAGTAGTCCAATCTCAAGGTGACCGTAGCGTGGATCACAGTTGCCAGGTTGCCACGGTCAAGGAAAGGGACCAACTACCTTGCTCGCCTAAGATGGAAAAAGGCAGATTTGGCAGTGGCTGCTATCTGGACCTCCATTGTCAGTGAAGGTTCCAGTAGCACCCCCAAGCTTCTGACCTTGAGCACCGCTACAAGTGGCACACCATCAAAAGCTGGCTGGAGGATTTCCCTTCCCAGACCACCACAGCTCAGGCAAAGGACCTTTGTCTTTGTCGGATTCAGCTTCAGTCGACTCAGCTTAAGCCACCCTGCCATGGCCTTCAATGCCAGATCCAGGTTTTCTGGGATACAGGCAGACACTGTCCATCAGTAGATAGAGCTGGGTGTCATCAACGTACTGATGACAACCCAACCCATACCTCCTGACACTCTGGGCAAGGGGGTGCATATAGATGTTGAACAACATCGGGGAGAGCACCACCCCCTGAGGCACACCACAATTAAGTGGGTGCCTCTGGGATGATTGTCCCCCAATCACCACCCTTTATCCCCGACCATGGAGAAAAGAGGAGAGCCATTGTAAGGCCAACCCCTCAATCCCTGCGTCAGCAAGGCGGTGAATCAGCAACTGATGGGTGAACGCAGCTGACAGGTCCAACAACATCAGTATCGCTGACCCGCCTAGATCCAAAAGGCTAATTTCACAACAGAAAACCAATTGAAAATAAGATGACCCTGTATCATGCCGTGATATAAATCCATGATACAGCTTTATTTGGAATATAGTGCCCAGTTTCAGAAACCTATTTCCAAAATGGTATGACAAAAGCTCAAAAAGGCATAAAAAAGCAACAAAATGATGAACATATTAAAGCACCTTCCTTGTGAAGAAAGGGTTCATAGTTCAAGGAAAAGAAGGATATTGTACAGACTTATAAAAATATGTTGGACAGAAAGCAAAGAATTTGCATCTTATTTCAGGAAATAAGAGAACTGCCACTTTCAAAATCACCCGGGGAAATGGATTGACTTTGAATTCAGGAGAGGAGATGTAGTATATATTGAGATAATCATTTTAGGCTTTGTTGGTACTATATGTGATGGTGCCTTAGATGGCTTTAAAACGGGGTTAATTACACTTTAAAAGATGGCTTTAAAAAGGGATAAAACAACTTAATTGAAAAAGAGTCTGTCAATGCCTGTGAAAGTTAAAGGAACCTGTATGTTTTCTAAAGTAACATAAAGGGACAGTAAAAAATGGGAAAAAAGAAAGAGCTGTTGCCTACATGTCATTTTTGTGGACATTCCAGAATGTCTAGCATGGCCCTTGGTTTGATCCAGCACAGCTTTTCCTGTTTTTAATGTCAGTTGAGTAAAAGGAAAAAAGAATTCATTTTCAGATGACAAATACAAGGTTTTTCAAAATGATGACACTAGATCAGATATATCATAAATCATTCAAGACATCAGTTCTTTGCCTTTTCTCTCCTCTTTCTTGGCAAATTCTCTGAATATTTTGGTAAAATTTAATGATTTCATCTGTCCATTATATCTCACATTAATTTATCAAAACCTCTCAGAACATTTTTTTCTTAAAATTCATGAATCTGAATTCCTAGAAATAAGTGGTTTTTAAAAATTCACATTAAATTTTGGGGAACTCCCCCCATATGAAATACATAGGAGCTGAATATTTAAGTTCCTAAATGATCAATTCCACTCATTCAGCTAACTGCTAGGAATGGGATGTGCAAGTCTGTGATTAGTCCTTGATTCATAACAATAAAGGTTCGTTCTGTATCTAAATTGGTATCCAACAGCGCAGTCAGGTTAACCCATATTCAGTTGTAGAGTGCAGGTAAGAAAAAGGTCACCTGTCCAGATGATAGTGGAAGAATTTTACAAAAATACATCCAGGTGAACCAACCAAGCTTTGCCACCTGCAAAAGTGAAGGGGACAGTAGAAGCTTTTACACCATAACGTGTGCTGCAAATGCAGGATTATTGTAATCTTCTAAAAATCCAAGAGGCATTAGTCTGGATTTCACAGAACTAGCAGGCACTTCCAATTATGTTTGCTTTATCACTGTGTCTGTTTTCATATCTTTTCAAAAGCTAGACCATTCTTATCTACCAGCTGATTGATGGGCTTTGAAAATATCAAGAGTTACAGAGATGACAAGAAATAACAGGTCTCAGAATTTTTGAACTGGGACTTTGAGATTTATATACCAATGTGAGGTGGGAGATTGGGGAATGTACAGAGTTGATTGTTGCACATCCCTCAAGTTCTTTTGCAATACATCACAAACTAGATAACATTCCACAGGAATTCAGGTCTCTATTGTGCCAGCCTTTGATCTCAAGTGGTTTTGTGGAGTAGGATGTTTTCAAGAAGAAAGGAAACCATGTACACTCTAGACACTGTATCGGGGCTCATCTCTCAGGAATGCGGCAGGTTCACAGTCAGCAGCCATTTAATCATTTACAAATGACCTATCGGGAAATCTGTCAGGAAGTGGGTACAAATTCCTGAGCACTGATGCAATGTATTGCAGTGGTATACTTTTTACCCACTTCCCCCACCCCCACCCCGCAAAAAGATCATAAGCAACACACGCTGGTGTGAATGTTGTTGAGTTTATCCATATTCTTTTCAAAAATCAAGGATTTTATATGGTTGCTACTTAGCACTGGAGTGGTAAAGTCTCCCTTTTAAAAAAAAATCTTGCAGCACCGTCTCCACCCCCATGGTGTTTATACCAGTCATTCCCAAGAGTGTATAGTGTTACAGCCAAACTAGAAAAAATGGCCAGAGATCTGTTCTGTCTTCTACGTTTTTTTAAAAAAGTAAATTACACCACAGGGGCTGAGAAGAGTAGATTGGGTTAGGGAAGTTCACAGGGATATGTGTTTAGCCCTTCTCACACACTAGTTTTATCATCTCATCACACAACTGTGTAGTACCTGGTTTTTTTTCCCTCTCACAAGCAAACAGTTTTTTTTTTAAACTTAAAATTTTTATTTTATGAAAAAATGATAACAGCAGTCCTTATACAAATACAAGAGACTGACTCAAACACAGTTGCTTATGTATACATCAGTAGAGTTGATACAGCCAAATAATTTAGGAAAAAGAAAAGAAAAAGAGAAAATAAATAAATAAATAGATGAGTAACAAATATATAATAATAACAAGATGTAAGTATATGTACACATACATGCACATACATATTCACATATATGTATGAAAATATGAGCCTATATTTATACACTAATACCTATACTTATAAATATAGTCCTACCTCTAAGCAGTTGCCTATGCATTTTCCAACTGACCCAGTTTGTACAAGTCAAGTTTAGTAAAGAACAAAGTTAAGGTACTTTTTTGGCATTGCGTACTTCTTGGATGTATTTTTGTTTACAAAGTCTAAAAATGGAAACCACTTCTCTACAAAATTTCCCCCTATTTTGGGGTTGTCCCCCACAATGAGTTGAGAGGCAATCTTATCTTGTATTATAAGTTCCCATACCTTCTGAAACCAGAGAGTTATTGATGGTATTCTGGTATTCTTCCAAAGTTTTGCAAGTAGTAGTTTACCTGCTAAAAGCAAGAGTGAAATAAGTTCTGATTTCAATTTGGAATAGGCCGTTTTCAGCCACAAGTTAAGAAGGACAAATTCAGGGGTATGAGGAATGGTTTCCTTTACAATTGCTTCAATTTTGGTAATTAGGATGCTCCAGAATTTCTGCACCCTTTGACACGACCACCAGCAATGAAGGAAGGAGCCAGAGGTCCCACAGCCTTTCCAACATAGGGAGCTGATGTTTTTTTGTGCATGGCTTAGCATTTGTGGAGTTAGATACCATCTCGAGATTATTTTATATTGTTGCAATTTAAAATTAGTACATCTAGATTTGCATAGAGATGATGTCCAGATTGTATGCCACTGTTCCTCAGTCAGTTGCGTTTTACAATCCTTAGCCCATGCATTTTGCTGTGATGTGGGATGCGTCCAATTTTTTTGATTTAATAAAGAATACACTTTTGCAATTACACCTCTCATTGTCGCATTTTCCTCATGTATTAATTTCTCAAAGGCATTCAACTGGCTAACGGGTTGCATCACTGGGATCACATTATGTAGGGTATCATGTAATTGATGGTACTCATACCAAGGGATTTCAATTTTGAATTTAGTTTCAAGCTGAGTACGTGTATATAATTTACCTTTGGCACTAATATCTGTGATTCTAATAATTTTTTCTTTCCTCCAAATTTGAAAGTTTTCTTTGGGCATGCCTGGTGGGAACCAGGGTTGCCCCAAGAAAGTCATAATCGGGGTCGATGGTTGAATCACTAAAGATCTATACTTGTCCCAGAGTTGTAATGTATAGCGTAGGAAGGGATTAGCTAATTCAGTTTTTTTCCTGTCCGTCTCACTAATCCACACAAACTCATTGAGATGAGCAGGAAAAACACTTGCTGCCTCTATTTGCAGCCAGGGCAAGTCACAGTTTTTCTTGGTATATATTAGAATATTCCGCAGCTGGGCCGCTAGGTGATATTTTT
This sequence comes from Heteronotia binoei, assembly GCF_032191835.1. NCBI lineage: Eukaryota > Metazoa > Chordata > Lepidosauria > Squamata > Gekkonidae > Heteronotia > Heteronotia binoei. The sequence continues at coordinate 187,064,505 of NC_083223.1, read as the reverse complement.
CTAGAATTGGCGCTCCTAGACCTCCTTTAGCACTAGGTTTAGCAAGAAGATGATATGCTATTCTTGGCTTTTTATTTTGCCACAGAAACAGGGAAAAACTTTTTTGCCACATTTTCATCTCACCTCTTGGAATGTCCACAGGAATGTTTTGAAATAAGAAAAGAAATTTGGGCAACACAAAGGCTTTTAATAAATCAATTTTCTCCAGTAGGTTAAGTTGAAGTTTTGACCAGGACAGTAGATCTGTTTTGACCTTTTTAAATAGTTGCCCAAAATTTGCTCTGATCAAATTAGTTAGGTCTATAGGAATTTGTATCCCCAGATGTCGCCAGGTTTTATTGACCCATTTAAAGGGGAAAGTAAGCTTAATGTCGCGGCGCACCTCAGAAGGAACACAAATTGGGAAAATTTCTGATTTAGATACGTTGATTGCAAGGCCAGAAAATTTTCCAAAGGTTGCTATTACCTGCATTAATTTAGTTAAAGATTTTAATGGATTGCTTAAGTATATGACCGTGTCATCTGCAAACAGACTAATTTTGTGGGTTTTCCCAGCAACTTTTATTCCTTTAATTTCGGGGTCCATCCGCACCAGGTGAGCTAAGGGTTCAAGTGAAAGAGCAAACAGGATTGGGGATAAGGGGCACCCCTGACGCGTGCCTCTAGATAAAGTGATTGCTCCAGATCTGAAGTTGTTAATACTTATTTGTGTTCTCGGTTGATTGTAAATGGCAGCTATTGAGTTTAAAATTTTTTTTACCAAAACCCATTTGCTCCAACACCGCTTTCAAGTACTTAATTTCCAATCTATCGAAGGCCTTCTCTGCGTCTAACGAAGCAATAAGAGAAGTTGTTTGTGATGATTTACCGAGATGAATAAGATTGAGTGTTCTTCTAATGTTATCAGAAATGGATCGGCCAGGGATGAATCCTGTCTGATCCGGATGAACATATGCACTAACAATTTTGTTTAGTCTGCGGGCCAACACAGTGGAAAAATTTTTAAAATCATGATTCAGGAGCGAGATTGGGCGAAAGGATTTGGGGTCTTGTTTGTCCCTCCCTTCTTTGTGAATAACTATCATTTTTGAGTCTTTCCAAGTCTCAGGTATAATACCTTCTGTCATTGCCAAATTGCATGTTTTCGTTAAAGGGGGCAGCAAACTGGAACTAAATTTTTTATAAAATTCAATAGGAAACCCATTGTTACCTACCGCCTTGTTATTTTTGATTGAGGATAGCGCTTCGCGAATTTCTATTTCTGAAATAGGTCTATCCATGAACTCAGCATCGTTAGTTGACAGTTTCTGGTCGAATTTCATGTCCCTCAAATATTTTTTAAAGTCCAAATCTGTATCAATAGCTGTACTATACAGGGAAGAGTAGTAATCTTGGAAAACTTTAGAGATTTCTTGGGGTGTGACATGCAAAGTACCTTGGGGCGATCTAATAGAGTGGATTTGAGAGTTAGCCCTATTTTGTTGGAGTCTAAATTTTAGCAATCTCAGGGATTTTGCAGTTTTGGTAATGTATCGTTGTTTTAAATATAACAGGGTTTTTTGGATGTCTGAGGTTTCAATTAGTTCTAACTTATTTCTTTCCATAGTTAATTTTTAAGAGTTTTTTTCCCTCCAAATTTTTTATGTTTTGTTTCCAATTCAGTGATTTTAGATCTAAGTTCCAAAATGTCTTTATTTCTATTTCTATGGCAAGCTGCAGCCAAAGAGATAAGGTTGCCTCTAGTTACTGCCTTAAAGGCATCCCATACTACATGCTGTGCAACGCCACAGCTGTCGTTAAATTGAAAGTATTCTTGTATCTGCTTGTCTACCCTGTCACAAATGCTGTCTTTCGTTAAAAGAAGTTTATTCAGAGTCCAAGTCTGACCTTTATTATCTAGCTCTTGCATCATAAATTCAGCCGATACCCATGAGTGGTCTGAAATAGTCCTAGAGCCGATTTTAACATCATGGATACAGGCTAGGAGAGTTGGGGAAGTTAAAATATAGTCGATCCTGGAGTATGAGTTGTGCACATGTGAGAAATAGGTGTAATCTCGCACTTTTTGGTTTAGTGCTCTCCAGGTGTCTATTAGATTTAAAGATTGCAAAAGACTGTTTAAGCCTGTCTCTTTTGTGTGTCTAGGTTTAAGCTTCTTACCCCCTGACCTATCGAGATTCAGATCTGCAATACAGTTGAGGTCACCTCCAACAATAAGTTCACCATGCTTGAAATCCATCAGCTCAGAGAAGGTCTCTTTCAAAAAGGATAATTGGCCACTGTTGGGTGTGTAAACAGAAACAATCATTATAGGTTTACCGTTCAAAGTACCTTTAACAAATATATATCGCCCTTTAGGGTCTGACTTAGTATCCTGCAAGTTAAAGGCAGTATCTTTAGAGAATAGGATTGCCACTCCCCTTGCCTTAGATGAACCTGGCGCATGATAGATCTGGTTAAACCAATTAGAGCGCAACCCAAAAGGGGCTTGTTTTCTCACATGAGTTTCCTGCAGGCAAACCACATGCGGGCGCTGCTTTGCTAGAAAGTTAGAAATGCGAGAGCGTTTAATTGGATGTTTAAAACCTCTGCAGTTCCAGGTTAAAAATTTCAGGCTTTTAGACATTATAGGCATTGCGCGTGAGATTTAGTGCACTTTACAGAAAGTCTTAATCTGTTGTTCCACTAATGCAAACTGGATCAATCCCAATATGGATTGCTGTTTTATAAAAAACAATAAATAAGGAAAGGAAACTAAAAATAAAATTAAAGATAAAAAAAGGGGAGCACCAACACACCCACCAATAAAGAATAAACAAATATATTCTGCTCACTAACACCCAATCCTTGGGTGAAGTTTCACAGCTTCCCAGTAACTAGGGAGCTAGGGAAAAAACCCTTAGGTTTCCCTTGTTTGAAACTCTTAATTCCCTACCAGGAGGGCAAAAGCTACAAGCAAAGCACAAACACTCTAACAGCTCTCCCCCTTCCCCATTTATTTTAGCATTAAAAACTCTAACATATGGTTTTATATAAATATCAACTTTAGAAACCATAAAGAGATAATCTAAACCTTAACATGCATGCTTTACACATCTAGTTGCTATGTAATTATCAAGGGCAAGTTCGTTGTTGCAAGTTTTAGAAATAAAAGCTAGTTGCCAAAAAAGTTATTTCCCCCCCCCCTTTTTTTTTTTGCCTTACTATGATGTCTCATTAAAAGTAATACAACTTAATATGTGGCAATCCCTATTAAATTCTGAACATAAACACGTCTGATTACCCAAAGTATCATTAAATTAACAGCATTAGGATCTTACAAAAGGGTTTGGTTTTTCTCAAATATAAATTCATTAAGTTGTTGTTATTATTCAAATTTGCATAAATTTCGTTTAAAAAAGTAAGCTTATAAATTCTTCTGTGGAGCTACTGAGAGAAAACACAATAAATGCTAAAAGTCAAAAATTCATTAGTTTAAAAGAAGTAGATATTATAAGTAGTTCTGTAGTAATATAAGCATGCCTATGATTACATTTCCCTAGCAATCAGTTCTTCTATTAAGACTTGTAAAGCAGAGTTCTATAGGTTAACAGTTTTATAACAGAGTCATAACGGTTTCTCAAAGGTGAAAGCCCAACGGGGCTGCTGGGACTAGTTAATTTTTTTTGTTAACTAAAGTGGAGTTTATGTAGAGTTATGAAGATTTAAACCACATCTTCAGGTGGCAGGTTGTCTTCAGACGTTTTGAAGTTTCTTCGTAGCTCTTTTTCCTCTTCTTCTGTGTATTTGATGGCAAGAGCATTCAACGCCGTGATTCCTGATTGCGCATCATGGATCTTGTAAAAGGCGCCATTTTTAAACAGCAAGAGATCCGAGGTCGGGCTCCATCTGAATCTGAGATTGTTCTCATGAAGCTTGCTGGAAACGATCTTTAATTTCCTTCTTTTTTCAAGCGTTTCTGGCGAGAGATCAAGCAGGAGCAGGATTTTCTTCCCCTTGTGTGTGACACCATCCATTTGTCTTGATTTTTGTAGTACAAGGTCTTTCAGTCGAGAGTTAGTAAATTGAACTAATATGTCCCTGGTAAAGTTGCGCCGTTGCAAGGAAATTGCGCCCAATCTTTGAACTTTGATTATGTTAGCAGCCACGTTGTCAGGCAGGGAAAATGTCTCCCGCAGCCAGTCTGCCACAAAAAACAATAGGTCCTTCTTCTCCTCAGCTCCCTCCTCAAATCCGCGGAGCTTAATATTTAAGGCACGCCATTTATGTTCCAAGATTGCCAGTCTGTTTTGTAGTTTGTTTTCGTTCTCTTTTAAGATGGTAACTTCCCCTCTTAAAGACAAGCCCAGCTCCGCTGAGCGTTCAGCTATACTCGCTGATGTATTAAGGTCTTCTGAAATCTCGCTAATCTTTTCTTTCAGAGGCTTAATATGATCTATAATGGCCTCATTAAAATACTTATGAATGTCCATTTTTAATAGGTCTAAGTCCTTTTTGTTGATTGGTCTTTCTGCTTCGCTGTCTGAATGGGAAGCGTCAGCAGGCTTAGGAGAAGTCGGGCTGGGCGCCATGTTTAGGCTGTCTGGGGAGCGCGAGATCGGGCCACCCACCTTTAACGCGTTTTCTGGCAAGAAGAATGCTGATACCAAGGTTTCCTTTTTCGAATCTTGCTTCTTCTTACTTCGGGCGGCTTTCCCTTTTGTTTTTGTAGACATCAGAGTTTATTTTGTTGATTTCTGAAGAGTTTGGGGAAGGAGGCGACCGGAGCTAGCTTAAATTGCGTCCGCCATTGTATCGCGACGCTCCGCCCCCCCCACAAGCAAACAGTTTTGAATACCATTTAAATAACCCAACCACTTAGACAGGACTTCAGTGGTGTTTTGACACTTTCTCTCCCAGCCTGGTACTAATTCCATAAGAAGAACCCAAGTGATTGAAATACTTAAAAGTTTCTCAGCCCTCTGAGAGCTACTTCTCCCTCACACAGGCTCCCATTGCGCAGAATATAGAACAAAGTTAGCACACTGAAAATGGTTCCAGGAGACCCCTATAGTGGAACATGATCCATTGCTACTTGAGATAATCAGAAAGCATTTTCTTTAAACTAAGGGTGAAAGAATACACAAAGAATCTTCAAATAATTGATTGGTCATGAACCCATTTTTGTCAAGAGTCATATATTAAACCTCTGTATTGTATTCCTCTTGCCATGCACTCTGTATTGTAACCAGAGCTTTGCACATTTGCTTGGCTTGGCTTTTTCCCTCATGCTCTTCTCCTCCCCCCTCCCCATGCTTATGTATGGAACTCATTACTCAAGCCGTTTCTGCTAGCCTTCAAGGTCAGATGCTCGAGAAGTAAGATTATGCACCTGGACTCTAAGGATGTGGTGTAGGAGGGGGTCTCGCCAAAATAGTTCCCACTTTGTTTCCCCGTGCTTATGCGCTTGAATTGTAACGGTTGGGAAGAGGGGTTAAAAGGAGAGTCACTGGGCTAAGAGGTTAGTCTTAGCAAAGATGGTGTACTGCCTTAAAATGCTTATGGAATAAACTGCTGAACTATCAGACTGTGTGATTCCTAGATTTGAGGTCCTGACAATTTTGCCCAAACATATATGTGTGAGAACATGAAAGATAAGCAAACCTCCAGATGCCTGGATGTGGGCTATAAAATACCTTAGGTTATAAAATAGCTTGAAGATAATGTAGAATAAACTTCTTAACAGGAAAAACAGTTTGACAGTTGAGCCAGTAATCTAGGAGGGCAGTGGGTTCTCCTTTGCTGAAGGTTTTCAGGCAAAAGCAGGACAACCAACTTTTGAGAATACTCTAGCTTTGGATTTCCTGTGCTGAGCAAGCGTTGGACAAGGCCTCTTCCAACAATTCTGTCTTCTCTAAGGAATACAGCTCAATGTAATACAGGGTTTTTCCTGAGGGATATTTTAGGATGAAAGAAAGCGACTTGGCCAGAATTATCTAAAACTGAAGAGGAATTTGAGTCTAGAATTCTCTTAGTCCAGGTGAGAAAATATATAAGGATAATCAGATAAGGGAGGTATTTGTTAAATATTATCAAAACTTATTTAAAGCAGAAAAAAGTAACCAATTTGACGAAATTATAAGAAACAAAGTTAGTCAGGAGGAATTAATGGAATTAAATTAGGATGTCACAGAACAAGAAATATTAAACGTTATAAAAAGCTTTTAAAATGGGAAGTCACCAGGATTAGATGGGTTCACACAGCAGAATTTTGTAAATTGGTGGGGAATTTCATAGCTCCAGAATTACAAAGATTATTTAATAAAATTTTGAATGAAGAGAAAGCCCCAGACTCCTGGAGGAAGACCGAGATTATTACAATCCCAAAACAACAAAGGGATCCAGAAGATCTGAATTCTTCTAGACTAATTAGTTTGGCAAACCAAGATTATAAAATTTTTGCAAAGGTTCTAGCAAATAGATTAAAGAAAGTATTACCAAAATTAATAGGAGAAGACCAATATGGATTTGTGAAAGAGAAGTATTAGAAACATGATAAATGCTTTATATCATGGGAATAATAAGAAAAAAATTGCCTTATTAAAATTCGATGTATATAAAACTCTTGATACTGTAAATCATGAAGAAGAAGAAGAAGAAGAAGAAGAGAAGAAGAAGAAGAAGAAGAATTGCAGATTTTATCCCGCCCTTCTCCTTGAATCAGAGACTCAGAGCGGCTTACAATCTCCTATGTCTTCTCCCCTCACAACAGACACCCTGTGAGGTGGGTGGGGCTGGAGAGGGCTCTCACAGCAGCTGCCCTTTCAAGGACAACCTCTGCCAGAGCTATGGCTGACCCAAGGCCATTCCAGCAGGTGCAAGTGGAGGAGTGGGGAATCAAACCTGGTTCTCCCAGATAAGAGTCCGCACACTTAACCACTACACCAGACTGGCTCTCTACTATGAATATATGTTTAAAGTGTTACATAAATTTGGTTTTGAGGGAGTTTGTGAATGCAATAAGAGAAATATATAGGAATGGGGAAGCAGTGATTAAAATAAATGAAGGACACACTAAGGAAGTTATGATTCAGAGGGGGGTCAAGCAAGGTTGCCTCCTATCACTAATGCTTTTTGTCATAGCTATGGAACCTCTGGCTGATAGAATTAGGAACAGTAATAGAATACAGGGATAGAAGGTGGGGAAGGAGGAAATTAAACTGAATTTATTTGCAGATGATATATTATTAGTTTTAGGGAACCCCCTAGAGGCGATGAAAGAGTTAATAATAATTTTGGAAGATTTTAAAGAATGTTCAGGGCTGGGAGTAAACATTGAGAAATCTGAAATAATGTTCAATAAACTAGATCTAAGGGAACAAAAAGAAATAGCAAAGTTAACAGGAATGAAATTAGGAGTTAAAAAGTTGAAATATTTAGGCGTAATTATAACAAGGAATGTTAAGAAGTTAATGACATTAAATTATAAAAGAGTTTGGGAAAAAATAGATTTTTTTTAACTCAATGGAAGGACAAGTACATGAGTATATTAGGAAAAATAAGAGCAATTAAAATGTTTATAATACCAAAGCTGATGTATCTGTTTCAGGTACTCCCAGAGTGGGTGCCCAAGAAACAATTGACAATATGGGATAAGGTACTTAAAAACTGAGTATTTGGAAAGAAACAAGCTAAAGTCTCAAAGAATGTGATATATACTTCAAAAGAAGAACTAGGTTGGGGTGTACCACAGTTGGAAGCATACTATGAGCGCAATCCAGCGGGGGGCGGAAAGTCTTTTGGAAGCAAATGAGCTGGTACATGGGCGCAGGAAGGGTTTGCGCCAACGTATGACCAGCACCGCCACAGCAGAGGGGAGGTACGTGGGTGGGGGGCTGCCCGAGCACTGCTCCTCCCAAGGGCAACAGCACCTGAGGGCTGTGCCCGAGCATGGGCGGAGGTGATGTGGAACGCGGCGTTTAGGCAAAGGAGGGGTGGAGTTGGAGGCGCGGCCAGGCTTAGGCGGCTTCCTGAGCAGTTTGGCCCATGATACGCCCCCCCCCCCGAGAGGCGTAACTTTACACCTGCAAGAACGGCGGCATGCCCCATAGGCACTCGTTGAAACCAAAAACAAAGGTCACCTCCACTGCTGCAGAAGCTCGCAAACCCCTTAGGGAGCGGCTCGCCAATCCCCTTGCCCCTCAGGCTGACGAGCCCCCTCCCCAGCACCCAATTGCATTCTCCCCTCCTAGAAATACTTCCTCTCTGGCCTCGCACAACTTAGTTGTTAGGAAGAGAAGCGCGAGGCTGGGTAAGTTCCACTGCCACCCCAGCCTCCCCCTCCCCTCGCTCTCGACCGTTCAGTGTGTGAGCGTCTCTGGCACTTGAACCAGGCAGTGGGCTCTGACAGGGGGCATCTGCTGACCTCGCTCCCCTGTGCTGCTGCCTGCTCCCTTCCCTTGGTCTGTCCTCTGCCGCCTTCTCAACCCCTGGCGGGACATGGGGTGTGTGTGTGTATGGCAGCTGCCCCATTGCGGGGAGGTGGGTCAGAGACTGTCCCTTTAAGTGAGCACCTGGCTGAAACACAGCCTGCTCTTCCAGCCGCCGCCTCTGCAGGTGTTCTTGATCTCTGTCTCCATTTTGCAGGTGGGACTCCAACACAGAGGCTTCCGCATGTGCTGCTCTACTGCCCCCCCCCACTCCCTCAGCTGCTTCTGCCTGCCCCTTGGAGCGGAGCCCCGCCCATGGCGAGACTGCCCAGCGCGCACCAGGGAAACTGTTGCACTCTGTTCCAGAAAAACAAAGTCTGAGCTGTGCCCTCTGTTGTCTCTCCTGCTTGGCATATGCTGAATGTTCCCGGGGCAACCCGCCCCCTCTGTCAGTGGCCTCTCCGAGGGAGTGCCTGGGAGAGTGTGCAGACTTGGTTCTTGGGGCAGGGAAAGGGGTATGAGCCGCCATGCTGCCTCCCGTGTGGCTGGACAGGGAGGGGGGCTGCCGCCCCTCAGCCTGCCCAGGCTGATGGCCTACCCAACCGCACAGGGCTGCTGTGCGCTGGACAGTTGGGGGAGTTGCTGAAGTGGATGCATGCCCAGCGGCTCGCACTTTGAGTTCTGCAGCCCCCAGGGGAGCTGTTCCTTGCACATTGCGGGGGGCAGCAGTGGGGCAACACCGGGGGGGGGGCAGGTGGTGGTGGTGGTGTCTTTTGGACTTGGTCTGGTCGCTTCCAGTCACACATTCCAGCAGCTGTCTAGGACAGGGAACTCCTGCACTTGGCACTTCCTGCTTGTCCACGCATGCCCCTGGCTGCCAGCCTGCCATTGGCAGAATCTCTGACAGCGGGAGGGAGTGGGGGGATTGATGGCCTCTCAGGCACGGGCTTTCCACCCCTTCTCCTGGTCACATGCAACGAGCTGGCCCATCCTGTGGTCCCGCTCGAGCCTGCATCTCCCCCAACCTCGCCTCAGCAGCAGAACAATGGCATGCACCTTGGTAGAATCACCATGGTGACGGGTTCTCTCTTGCTTGTCGGGCCCCTCTTCCCTCTCCCAGTGTGGCATTCTGTCTCCCCTTTGGAAGCCAAGTGGCACCGTAGATCCGCCCACGCCCAAGTGCTTGCTCGCCGCATATGTCTGGATTGGACTGCCCAAAGCATTCGAAATAAAAATGCTGATGGAACTGGATGGAAATAACAGAGATAAATGGGCAAGATGGGAAGAGAGTATAAATAAAGGAGAAGGTAGATTTGGCATATTTACACAAGAAATAAAAATATGGGAGAAAGAGAAGGCAATGTGGATGCCTACAATTTCAAAATGGACACCATTAGACTCATTAAGTAGGGATTCAAAACAATTTGATAGAACCTTCTGGGAGAAACTGAAGGAAAATGATATAAGGAAAGTGAAAGATATGTACGACACCTGGGGTACCTTAATAGCAATGCAAGATTTATTAAGCATAATGGGGGGTCAATACTGGTTAGGTGTTAATGGTTTATATAGTATGTTGAAACAACAGAAATATTTGGGAATATTTAAGGATGATACCCTGATGGAAGAATTGTATAGAAGTAGGAAAGATGATAGAAAAGGATTAACAAGAAAAATATATAATATTATGAGGGGAAGTTAAAATCATATAATATAATACAATCAAAGTGGGAGAAAGATGTGGAACTATCGAGACAGGAGATAAAGTAATGAGAAATATTAATGATATAAAATTGGAAGAAATTTAGAGAATTAGAAATGAAATTAATTTGGAAATGGTATAGAACTTTGACTCAATTAGCATATATGATTAAGGGATTGAGATCCAATTGCTGGCATTGCAAAAAGGAGAAGGGACATTATGCGCATCTATGGTGGGAGTGTTCAAGAGCGGCTGAATTCTGGTGGGAAAGTACAAGAAGTGTGTAAAGTTGAAGTGAAACTTTCAGGAGATGTGTTATTTATGGGAATATTGGGGAACCCTAAAGTGGATAAGCCTTTCCAGGAGATATTTAAAGCTATGATTTTGGCAGCCCAGGCTGTCATAGCATTTGGTTGAAAAGATGCCACAAAATGGACTGGATAAATAGAGCAGTTATTTATACGAATGGATTCAGTCAGATATACTATCAATATTAAAACGAGGAAAGCAAGGAGAGGATAAGATTGAAAAAATTAAGGAAAGGTGGTATAAATATATTGGATGGGTGAAAACAGGAGGGACAAATAATGACATAAGGCTCAGGCTCCAAAGGGTGTGCATGTGGTTGCAAATATAAATGAGTTCTATTATGGTCAATTTGGGAGGGACGGGAGGAGGGAGGGAGGGAGGGGTGAGGGAGGTAACTGATGGATCTGTAATATGAATGTAAGATATTGTAGAAATGTAAGATGGAGAAATAACATGAATTATAACCCTCACGGAAAAATTGCACTGCCGGTAAACTAAGAGATTAGATTATTAATTAGTTAATTAATTATTGATTTATAAATTGTTGGCTGATTGATTGATGTATATTTATTATTACTGGCAGATTAATTGGAATGGTTTAAATGGGGAGGGGATATATATATTTATCTTTTTTATTAATGTGCCATAGATGAAAATGTTTAGCCAATTAAATTATGGAGATAAAGTGGGGAGAGGTTTAACTTAATTAACTACAGATGAATTATTAAAGACCAGGCAATTGGAATTGTGGAGCAGAGGAGCGTGAGGGTGGTGAAGCTTTGGATAAGATAACTAGGTAGCAAGCTAACTGACACTAGTGAAGGATCGGGTATGGAGCAGATGTCTGGCCTAGGGATCCCAGTGCTCATGGGGAGGGGGAGGTATGACGGTGGGAGCAGACAGAACCATGTGGGAAGAAGGCGGAGACAAAACAGTGCTCGACCCTCTTCCGGTCTGCGTCCCATCCCGAGGGTGGCAGGTAGCGGGGCCAAGAGGGAAAGTCAGTCTCCGTCATTGGTGTTATGTAACGCCAGGTCCATAAATAACAAGACCTCAATCCTTAGGGACTACCTGCTCAAGCAGGATATGGACCTGGCTTGCGTGACCGAGACCTGGGTGCGGGATGGGGAGACGGTGGCTCTCTCCCAGATGGCGCCCCCGGGCTACTCGGTCTTTCACCAATCACGGACCACTGGCCGGGGGGGAGGGGTGGCGCTACTCATACGGGAGGGTTACTCCTTTAGGGCTCTCCCGGCCCCAATGATCGATGGCTTGGAATGTGCCGGTCTAGCGTGGGAAGTGGGGGAGGGGTTGGCGATCTGGCTGGTGTACCGTCCGCCTAACGCACCAGCCAGCGCCTTACCAGCCCTGATGGAGGCGGTGGCGGGCTGGGCGTTGGAGTTCCCAAGGCTTATCGTCTTGGGTGACTTCAACGTCCATGCAGACGACGCGGCCTCCAATCAGGCGCTGGACCTAGTGTCTTCCATGGCGACACTGGGACTCTCCCAATTTGTTACCACTCCCACGCATCAGGCTGGACACATGTTAGACTTGGAAGGGCAATTTCCAACATCTTTGAAAGAGGCCATGGTCCGCCCTCTCCTAAAAAAGAGTACAGCAGACCCGGCCGAATTGGCAAATTACCGGCCGGTCTCGAACCTACCATTTTTAGGTAAGGTTATAGAGAGGGCAGTGGCGTTACAGCTGCAGAGTTTTTTGGATGACACTTCCGCCTTAGACCCTCACCAGTCCGGCTTCCGTCCGGGTTATGGGACGGAGACAGTGCTGGTCGCCTTGGTGGATGACCTCCAGCGGCATCTGGATCGAGGCGGCGTGGCGGTGCTGATATTGTTAGATCTGTCGGCCGCATTTGATACGGTTGATCATCAGTTACTGGCCCGCCGGCTCGCCGACACAAGGATTGGGGGATTGGCCTTACAGTGGCTTTCCTCCTTCCTCGAAGGACGGGGACAAAGGGTGGCCATTGGGGGGGAACGGTCCCGGAGGCACCCACTAGTATGTGGGGTCCCACAAGGGGCAGTTCTCTCCCCGATGTTATTTAACATCTATATGCGCCCCCTTGCCCAGATTGCCCGGAGGTTTGGACTTGGGTGCCATCAATATGCTGATGACACCCAACTCTATCTGCTAATGGATGGCCGGCCTGGCTCCGCCCCAGAAAGCCTGGACCTAGCATTGCAAGCCGTGGCAGGCTGGCTCAGACTGAGTGGGCTGAAGTTGAATCCAACGAAGACAGAGGTCCTGTGCTTGGGTCGCGGTGCCTTGGGAGGGGAAATCCCCTTGCCAGTCCTTGACGGTGTGCAGCTTAAAGCGGCACACAGGGTCAAGAGCCTGGGGGTTCTTCTGGAGCCTTCATTATCAATGGAGGCACAGATAGCAGCCGCTGCCAAGTCCGCGTTCTTTCATCTTCGTCGGGCGAAGCAGTTGGCCCCCTTCCTAGAGCGCCGTGACCTAGCAACAGTGATCCATGCTACGGTCACCTCGAGACTGGACTACTGCAACGCCCTCTACATGGGGCTGCCCTTGTGCCGAATTCGGCGGCTGCAGCTGGTGCAGAACGCGGCGGCTAGGCTGTTGCTGGGGCTCCCAAGGTGGGAGCACATACAGCCGGGGCTGCGCGGACTGCACTGGTTGCCAGTGGCATACCGAGTTCGCTACAAGGTGCTGGTTATTACCTTTAAAGCCCTATATGGCCGAGGACCTACCTACCTAAGGGACCGTCTCTCCCCATATGAGCCCCAGAGGGCACTGAGGTCATCTGGGAAAAACCAGCTGAATATCCCTGGGCCAAGGGAGGCCAGACTGAAAGCCACCCGGGACCGGGCCTTCTCTATTACTGCTCCATTACTGTGGAACCAACTCCCTGAGGAGGTGAGGGCCATACGATGTTTAGAGGGATTCCGTAGGGCCTGTAAGACCCACCTTTTCAAGATGGCCTTCAGCTAGCGAAAAAATTAGTGGAAAAACTGCGACAAAACTAGATATGCTGCTAGAAATGCTTTTATTCTTGAAATGTTTTTACTCTGAAATTATTGAAACCTGTTATAACGCCATACTGTTATGTGAATTTTAATACTTTGTAATTGTTTTAACCGTGTTTTATAATTATAACTGATGTAATGTGTGTTTTCTGTTGTGAGCCGCCCTGAGCCTGCTCCGGCGGGGAGGGCGGGATAGAAATAAAAAATTATTATTATTATTATTATTATTATTATTATTATTATTATTATTATTATTATTATTATTATTATTATTATTATTATTATATATATATATTAAAGAATTCTCTTAGTCCAAATCTATCTATTCTACACTACCCAGGGAAGGCTCATAGAGACTAATAAAGGTAAAAAGTTAAAAGTAGTCCCCTGTGCAAGCACCACTCTGGGGTGACATCGCATCATTAATACAGAGTTCCTAATAGGGTTGCCAGGTCTGACACAAGAAATACCTGGGGACTTTGGGGGTGGACCCATGAGTAAGGCTGTGACAACCATGACTGAACTCCAAGGGGAGTTCTGGCGATTACATTTAAAGGGACCACATGCCTTTTAACTGTCTTCCCTCCATTTGGAAATAATGAAGGTTAGGGGCACCTTCTTGGGGGGCTCATAGAATTGGGCCCCCTGATCCAATCTTTTTGAAACTTGGGGGTGTTTTGAGGAGAGGCACAGGATGCTATGCTGAAAATTTAGTGCCTCCACCTCAAAAAACAGCCCTCCAGAGCCCCAGATACTCATGGATCAATTATCCATTATACTCTATGGGAATTGGTCTCCATAAGGTATAGTGGGGTGCCCAGCAGACATTTCCCTCCCCCCAGCACACACACTTTCTGATAACCATGAAGTAGGGAAGGGCCTCCAAGCCAGGAGATCCCCTGCCTTCAACTGGGGATTGGCAACCCTAATTCCTAAGGACTCTCCTATGACTTTCTCAAACTTTCATAAGTTCTTCACCTTCTGATAAGTATACTGGAACTATATAGATTAGAAGGTCAATTAGGATAAATAGCTAACAAATTGGAAGACTGTATCCAAAGAAGTAATGGGATTCATGACCGTCTGAGGCGGGGGGGCAGATGTTATACACAGGTCTGGCCTTAGATGATCTGCTGCCCTAGGCAGCAGCACTGGGCTCCAAGGAAGTTGCCGCAGCAGTGCAACTCCACCCCTGAGTTCAGCCAGCAAGCTGGGCAGCTCCACCCCCAAGCCTAGAAGCCAGGGAAGGGAGGAGCCCGTGGCTGCACAGCTTTTTTTTTTTTTTAGCCAGAGTGCTTGTGTTCGAGCTAAAAAAAAAAGACCTGGTCATGTGGGGGATGTCCAATTTGGTGCCCCCCCCCCCCCCGAGCTTCCTTTGCCCAGTTCCCTGAATCCCTTGGAAGAAATACAAAGAAAGTATCTTTAAGACCAGTGAGTGCTAATGTTTTAAGCATGTTTTAAGTTTTTATATATATTTTGTGTTTGTCTGTGTTCTTTATAAAATCTGTATCTCTGCTACCTAATCTTAAATAGGTACGCACATGGCCCAGCCCGACATGGCTTGGCCCAACAAGGTCTCATTTATGTCAGATCCGGCCCTCATAACAAATGAGTTCAACACCCCTGGGTTAGAGGATTCTTTTTAAAAAAACAAAAACAAAACAGGTTGTCAGGCAACTCATCTTTGGAATCAGGGCATACATACAGGCTTTTTGTAATCTTTCCTTTTCAGACTAGGTCACATACAAGACATTCAGTGGCCCTTTGTGTGAGGGGGAGGGGAATCCAGTAGAAAAGGGTGGACTTTAGAGTGGGGAAGGGTGCCACTCATCCTCAGCAGAAGTAAAGGGTTCCTTTCCCCATTTTAAAATGTCTACCAGACTGCTACAGGTATTTGCACCTGTGTCTTGCTTGCTGGTCCTTCATAGTAACTAGTGATCACTGTGAAACATTATGCTGAACTAGATAGACTACTGGCCTGACCCAACAAAGCTGTTATAATGTAGCCTGATCCTAAATAAACTTTCCTTCACTTTTGGGATGCATTTTCTGCTGAGTGTAGTACCTCTAATTCATTACCATCTTTAATGCTGTGATTTCCCTTGATGACTTTAAATAAATTTCATTCCTGTTAGTAATTGCTATCAGTTAAAACTGAATTAGTGCAGTAAAGCAGAAAAGTACCCACACTGACACCTGGGGTCACCAAAACAGAATTTGACTTGCATTGATTTCACACTGCTGAATTCAAGCTATACTTCCTTTTAGAATGACTGTTATTAGATCGCTGTACAATTACACTTCTCTAAGAGGAAATAATTCTCTTAAAAGAATTACTGTGTTAAAGGAATGTGCATCTTGCCCTTATCTTTGTAATCCAAAATGTGCTTTTGGCAAAAGAATTTTATATTGTATTATATTTTACAATGTCTCCTTCCCCATGCAAGGTGACTGAGAAGTACTTCTGAGGGGAAATAAGGTTGTGCCATTATTTGAATTCCAGCTGTAATACATGCTTTTAGAAAAACCTCTCTGGCATTCTGTATTGCTAAGTCAAAACTACTACCTATACCAGGGGTGTCAAACACACGGCCTAGGGGCCAAATCAGGCCCCCAGAAGGCTCCTATCAGGCCCCCAAGCTACAGGTTCTACTGGCTGTCGTCTGCTTCCTTCTCTCTCTTGCTTCCTTTTGTATCACAGCTTGCTTTGCCAGGCTTGCTCAATCACACAAGAGCTACAGAGCAAAGCGTCTATTTTCTCCAAGGCTTCTCCCTTTGGGGGGAGGGGGGAGGGATAGCTTGTTTTGCCAGGCTCTCTCAATCACACAGCAGAGCTACTGAGCCAAGCTTCTCTTCCTTCTATTGGCTGTGACTCATCCCCCTCCTGGTCCCAAGGAAGGAAAGAGCCAAGAAAGCATCTTTAAGACCGAGTGCAAATGTTTTAAGCATGTTTGGTTTTTAAAAAATCTTTAATTGTGCTTGTCTGTGTGCTTTTTAAAGTATATATCTCTGTTAACAGACATTTTATGACATATATGGCTCAGCTCAACAGGGTCTCATTTATTTCAGATCTGGCCGTGGGTTTGAGACCCCTGGCCTAAACCATCATAGCCTTCAGATATTGGGGGGGGGGGGCGGTGTTTGGAGACTTTTCTAGTGCTAAAGATTTTTTTTCTTTTTTCTGGATTATTAGAAAAGTATTATTGGTCCTGTATCCTCAATAATATTGACATAGAAAAGCAGCAAGAGTTGTTATATTACTGAACTTTTATAGATAACAAAGATGACCGCACACCACCATTTTATGCTAGAAAACGCAGTCAGAAACACAGAAGCAGCAATGTTCTATTATCTCTTTTTGCAATGGGATCCCCTCAGTGGACCAGCACAGTTCCAGCATTTTCAGCTATAGGACTAGGCCAGGGGTGTTGAATTCATTTGCTATGAGGGCTGGATCTGACATAAATGAGACCTTGTCAGGCCAGGTCATGTGTGTCATAAAATATAACAGAGACATAAATTTTAAAAGGACACAAGCACAATTAAAGTTTTTTTAAAAAAAAAGTTTAAAAAAACCTTTAAATAAAACATGCTTAAAAGATTAACACTTGCAATATTTTATTTAACAGTCTCTGATAACTGAAGGAAGCAAGAGAGAGGGAGAAAGAAGCAGACTTGCATGTGGGCCTGATAGGAACCCTCCAGAGGCCTGATATGCCCCCTGGGCTGCATGTTTGACACCCCTGAACTACAAACTTTTTTAAAAATAACAATAACTAGGATGAAGGGGCAAAGAACTTCATTTGCACATAATAGGAAGCTAATTAGAGGCAAACAACTTCATGGCAAGCATGATAGGCAACCATTCCTTTTGACCTCTGCATCCTACAAAAGCTGAGCCTCTTGCCAGTTCATCCCAGTCAGCGTTAGCTGCTCAACTTTAGTCATTCAGCTTTGGTAGCTGAAGTTTCTTCACCACTGCAGCACCTGCATGACAGTTTAATGTGTTGTCAGCCCAGTGCAGCAAGGAAAACAATCTCCCCATATGGTCGTGGCCAAATTAGGTAATTAAAGTGCATAGACCACCAGCTTTACCTCCTTTTTACTAGAAGTGCAGGATGCTTGCTTAAAGGATCCCTTTATTGTTTTTACAGTTTTAAAATGTCTTCTTTTTTGTAAAGCGTGTGAAGGGGATAAACTGCTACTCTCATGAGGCTGTGTGAGTACACACATGCATAAACTGAACTGGCAGTTCATTCAGTCTCAGAATTCAACACCCTTCCAGTAAGAGGCTTACCCCTCCTTCATGCCATTCTCTAAACTATAGACAGTGGGAGGGGAGGGGATTAGCACCTTTCTGCGCATGTGTAGACACTGTTCTTTATCGGTCAGCTGTGTGCATGCAAACCAAAGACCCCAAGTGAACATTCTGCTGTGATCATGGCATACAATCATGAAGCAAAAGAGTCCAGTGATGAAACACATCTAGTATTAATGTATTTAGTTTTCTGTCCCAACCAGCAGGTGGGGATATGGCATATGCAGCACAACAGGTTTCCAAGACTGAACATTACTAGGGGCCCAAATACATCATAAACCAACGTCTTCAATAATCATGGCTTCCCCTCAACAAATCTATGAAGCTGTAGCTGCATGCAGATACCAATACTGTAAACTCAATTAGTCTGTTCAAGCTGCCAGTAACATTTCTGTCTCCTCACTACCAGATTTGAATTTCTTGTCTGACAATCAAGCAGTTGTGAGGTGTGCAGGGTAGCTCTATTTTTTGTTCACAGCATAGCTTGCAGATTTATACTAAATTTCAATCACAACTGAATATTGATAATAAACACAGATAAATTGTGTTGAAGTGAAGTTCCTGGTGATTGTCAATATTTATGTATGAATGTCAACATTAATCAAATTTTGGCCACTAATTATAAATGTATACATAAACATTCTGCTCATGAGAAGCTAGAGAAAATAACAGCAAGCAGTGCCACTTTGCCGAATTCTACATGACTACCACTGAAATGTAAAACTATTTGAATTCTTTCTTTCAGGGAGCAGGTGACAGCTTCGTGGGAGCACTGGCTTTCTACCTGGCTTACTACCCCAGCCTGCCACAAGAAGAAATGTTGAAAAGGGCCAATTTTATTGCATCAGTTAGCGTCCAGACAGCAGGAACACAGACTTCCTTTCCTTATAAGAAAGACCTGCCGCAGCATCTCTTTTAAGTTGTATCTATAGTATTAAAATAGGGAACAGATTTTTTTCCCCCTCTCTGTTAATGTTAGGGTAATGAGTAGATGTGATGTGTAAGAAACCAGATGTTAAAAAGACAAATTGGCTGTACAGAACAGATACTGGGAATTTAGCTACCCCACATTAGGCCTGCAGTTGCAATATGAGAGGCAGTTTGTTTTCATATTACAATTCTACTTTAATTTTTTTTAAGTTGTGAAATTATACTTTCAGGTAAATGAAGCTTATCTCTTCCTGTAGCTATGATTACTTAATTATCCCAGTACATACTAGATGTAGAAATATCAGTACCAGAGACTAATCCAAGAGTCACTACCTCTAAACACTCATTTGATGCTACTAGTAACTAGAGCCTTCCCTGCTTTGGTAGCAAAAGTGTAGCTGTAGGTGTATCTCTAGAGCATTTTTTGTTCTGATAGTTTTTCTGATAGGCAATATTAATTATAGTTCCCTGAAATTTGATGCAAAGCTGAACTCATCAGTGGTATCTGCAAAATTATTTTCAAGTATAACAGGATGGCTGAATCTTATGTTCGTAGAAAGGCCAGGAAGCTATGGCCCTTGGACAATATTCCCTTAAAGACTGCAACTTGTTCTTCATCACTCTTTTGTGTCAAGTGATTAACAATACTTTGAAAACTACTTTAATGAAGACCAGTTAAAAAACTTAAGTTTTATTGTCATGTGAAATAATGTTCCTTTGAAAAATGCTAGTAGGTCCAAATCAGCACAGAAATGAAGCACACAGACAATGGGATTTGTTGATTTTTTTAAAATTGGGAACTGTAAAAATATGTCAAAAGATAAATAAACTAATGATGTGATGATCTGTAGCCAGACACCAAGAACTTTCTTTTCCCACGCTGTTCTTGTGCATGACAGCCTTCAAATTCCAGGAGACTTGTCCTCTCAGCTCATTTCCACTGCTTTTTGAGAATCCTCAGAGTCACTAACTTGACATTCTCTCTCTCAAGTCTACCTCATCTTTGAATCAAATACTTCAGTTGTCATCTAGATGGAACGGATCTTTCTCTGCTCTTTGAAAAGAACATGCTTCTTAACTGTGGACAAAGAAGAGTGAGAAAATTTAGGTTATCAAGAGTTATCAGAAAACATACATGTCTGTAAACGCATAAACCAGGGGTCCTCAACCTACGGCCCGCGGGCCAGATGCAGCCCGCTGAGGATGTTTATGTGGCCCGCCGGGTTATGGCAAAATCAGACCGGAAGTGACTTTCAACCTAAACTTGCGTTAGCAACGCACACTTCCGGCACTGGGCTGAGGTGGCGGAGACAGAGTGTGAGGCGATACCGAGGTGAGGTGAGTTCCCAGGCCAGGGTGTGTGGTGTGGGGAAGGGAGAGAGATGCAGAAGACAGAGAACTGACGGCCCGCGGCCTTGTACAGTAACGGCAGTCCGGCCCTCCAACAGTCTGAGGGACAGTGAACTGGCCCCCTATTTAAAAAGGTTGAGGACCCCTGACATAAACACATACAAGTCTCTGCACCTTGCCAGAGACTGAGCACATTTCAGAGAGCTCTGGGATAGAGCAGAGAAGTGCTACAAGGGGGAGGTTTGTGGATCAGCAGCTGGGGAAGTTGCTGAAAACTTCTGAGTTTTTGTGAAGCGCTGAAGGTGAAGGTAATTGAAGGTGATTGTTGCTGATTGATTAGGAGTGGCTGTGTTCCCCACCCTCTTTGCATTATTAAGCTGTGCCTTGCCAGAGGTGCGAGCCGAAGGGTGAGACCTAAAGGGCTCTTGGCCTATGGCTCTTAGCCTGGGGGCTGTGTAAGGACCAGGAACCCAGATTCCTTGTGTTCCCAATAAGGTAAGTAGACTCTCCAGACGGGGAGCCACATAAACAAACAGGGTTTAAAAGGGGACTGTATATTTTTAAAAACCTATCATGAAGGTAGAATGCCAGCAGGGGGGTGGGGGCTTTCCAGTGTTTTGCACTGAATGTCACATGTATGACTATTTGCCCACAGGACAGAAGTCTTGGGTGTGTGCTCGATGCAAGAAGCTCCTGGTCCTCAGGGAACAAGTTCATACCCTTGAGGCCGAGGTGACTGACCTGGAGAAGCAGAGACAGTCAGTTAGGCACTCGGAGAAGACTCTCGGGGATGTGTTAGATAAGCCCCGCTCTGCACATGGCAGCCCCGTTGCTGCCAGGGAGCATGAGGGTCGAGAGGGAACAGGGCACCGGGCTGCAGATAAGTGGAATGCGCCCTCAGAAGGGACCTCTTCTTCAGTTGGTGAGTGGGAATCCTTTCGTGCCAAGGAACCATCCTTCGGCAGGGAGGAAGGGGGGTGTCTTGGTACTTGGTGATTCGATCCTTAGGCAAGTAGACAGCTGGGTGGCAAAACCGCGTACTGACCGTATGGTGACTTGCCTGCCTGGTGCGAAGGTAGCGGACATTATGCGTGTAGTAGATAGACTGATAGACAGTGCTGGGGAGGAGCCAGTGGTCGTGGTGCATGTTGGCACCAACTATGCGGGGAAATGCAATCGTGAGGTCCTGAAGGAAAAATTTAGGCTGCTAGGTGGGAGACTTAAGGCTAGGACCTCTAAGATAGCCTTCTCAGAAGTGCTACCTGTTCCACGTGCAGGGCTGGAGAGACAGGCACAAATTAGAAGTCTCAATGTGTGGATGAGACGATGGTGTAAGGAGGAAGGGTTTAAGTTTGTTAGGCACTGGGATACTTTCTGGAACAAGCGGGAGCTGTACAAAAAAGACGGTCTCCACTTGTTCCCAGATGGAACCAGGCTGCTAGCGCTTAAAATCAAAAAGATGGCAGAGCAGTTTTTAAACTAAATCTTGGGAGAAAGCCAACAGGAGATGAAATGTCCCTGGTTCAGGAAGACTCATCTCAAAGAGATGAAGGGTTAGCTGTTACTTTTCTACCGGGTAATGGATCAGAGTTGTCCACTAAGATGGTGACAACCAGTATGGACTGCCTGCCAGAGTCTCAAGGCAGCAGGAGGAAGGTGGTGGGCCTAGCTTGCCTGGAAAATTATAGATGTTTGTACACAAATGCTAGAAGTGTTCAAAGTAAATGGTGAGTTGGAATGTTTAGTATTGGGAGAAAACATAGACATTGTGCGAATTTCAGAAACTTGGTG
Organism: Heteronotia binoei; assembly: GCF_032191835.1. Classification (NCBI taxonomy): domain Eukaryota; kingdom Metazoa; phylum Chordata; class Lepidosauria; order Squamata; family Gekkonidae; genus Heteronotia; species Heteronotia binoei. Next base: position 187,042,695 of record NC_083223.1, on the reverse strand, counting down.
GAATGAGGAGAATCAGTGGGACACGGTAATTCCTGAATATAAGTTATATCAGAAGGATAGGGAGGGAAGGGTTGGAGGTGGGGTGGCTCTGTATGTCAGAGAGGGCATACGGTCCAGTAAGACTGAGGTCAGAGAATTAGATTCCCTTCTAGAAATGCTTTGGGTTGAAATAGAGGGCCCAAAAGGAAATTTAACTATGGGAGTTTGTTATCGCCCACCAAATCAAAAGATAGAGGACGATTATAATATGATGGAAGGCTTAAAGATAGTGGCTAGACGTAAAAACTGTGTCGTCATAGGTGATTTTAACTACCTGCAGATTGATTGGGTCAATATGTGTTCTGGTCGAGAGAAAGAGATTGAGTTTCTAGATGCTCTCAATGACTGTGCTATGGAGCAGATGGTCTCTGAACCTACCAGGGGTGGGGCGGTCCTGGATTTGGTCCTAAGTAATGCCCAAGACTTGGTGAGAGATGTAAAAGTGATCGCATCGGTTGGGAGAAGTTACCATAACGTTATTGATTTCACTGTTTGTATAAATAGAGAGTTGCCCCCAAAACCAGCACAACCACATTTAACTTTAAAAGGGGTAAATTCTCTGAGATGAGGAGGCATGTGAAGAGGAAACTGAAAGGAAAGGTAAATACAGTCAAAACCCTTGGGGAAGCTTGGAGGCTATTTAAAACTTCAATCCTAGAAGCTCAGATAAAATATATACCACAAGTTAGGAAAGGCACAAACAGGTATAAGAAAAGGCCTGAATGGTTAACAAAGTAATGGAAGCTGTAAAAGGTAAGAAGGACTCCTTTAAGCAGTGGAAAGCTAGTCCAAATGATATTAATAAAAGGGAACACAGGATGTGGCAAATCAAATGCAAGACTGTGATCAGGCAGGCAAAAAGGGACTATGAGGAGCATATTGCAAAAAACGAAGACCAACAATAAAAATTTCTTCAAATATATTAGAAGCCGGAAACCAGTCAGGGAGGCAGTGGGGCCCTTGGACGACCAAGGGGTAAAAGGATTACTGAAGGAAGATAGGGAAATGGCTGAGAAGCTGAATGCATTTTTTTGCCTCCGTCTTCACTGTGGAAGATGAGAAGTGTTTGCCTGCTCCAGAACCACTTATATTGGAAAGGGTGTTGAAAGACCTGAGTCACATTGAGGTGACAAGAGAGGAGGTTCTACAACTGACTGACGAATTAAAAACTAGTAAGTCACCAGGTTCGGATGGCATACATACATCCAAAGTTGAACTTGTGGATCTTCTGACAAAAATATGTAATCTTTCATTGAAATCTGCCTCCGTTCCTGAGGACTGGAAGGTAGCGAATGTCACCCCCATCTTTAAAAAGGATTCCAGAGGAGATCTGGGAAACTACAGGCCAGTCAGTCTGACTTCAATACTGGGAAAGTTGGTCGAAACCATTATCAAGGACAGAATGAGTAGGCACATTGATGAACACGAGTTATTGAGGAAGACTCAGCATGGGTTCTGTAAGGGAAGATTTTGCCTCACTAACCTGTTACAAACTGGCTAATTAATAGGAAGCAGAGAGTGAGTATAAATGGGCAGTCTTCGCAGTGGAGGACGGTAAGCAGTGAAGTGCCACAGGGCTCAGTATTGGGTCCCATGCTCTTTAACTTGTTCATAAATGATTTGGAGTTAAGAGTAAGCAGTGAAGTGGCCAAGTTTGCAGATGACACTAAATTGTTCAGGGTGGTGAGAACCAGAGAGGATTGTGAGGAACTCCAAAGGGATCTGTTGAGGCTGGGTGAGTGGGCGTCAACGTGGCAGATGAGGTTCAATGTGGCCAAGTGCAAAGTAATGCACATTGGGGCCAAGAATCCCAGCTACAAATACAAGTTGATGGGGTGTGAACTGACAGAGACTGACCATGAGAGAGATCTTGGGATCGTGGTAGATAACTCACTGAAATTGTCAATACAGTATGCGATTGCAACAAAAAAGGCCAACGCCATGTTGGGAATTATTAGGAAGGGAACTGAAAACAAATCAGCCAGTATCATAATGCCCCTGTATAAATCGATGGTGCGGTCTCATTTGGAATACTGTGTGCAATTCTGGTCACCGCACCTCAAGAAGGATATTATAGCATTGGAAAAAGAGCAGAAAAGGGCAACTAGAATGATTAAAGGTTTGGAACACTTTCCCTATGAAGAAAGGTTAAAACGCTTGGGGCTCTTTAGCTTGGAGAAACATCAACTGCGGGGTGACATGATAGAGCTTTACAAGATTATGCATGGGAAGGAGAAGGTAGAGAAAGAAGTACTTTTCTCCCTTTCTCACAATACAAGAACTTGTGGGCATTCGATTAAATTGCTGAGCAGTCGGGCTAGAACAGAAAAAAGGAAGTACTTCTTCACCCAAAGGGTGATTAACATGTGGAATTCACTGCCACAGGAGCTGATGGCAGCTACAAGCATAGGCAGCTTCAAGAGGGGGTTAGATAAAAATATGGAGCAGAGGTCCATCAGTGGCTATTAGCCACTGTGTGTGTGTGTGTATATACACACACATATATAAAAAAAATTTGGCCACTGTGTGACACAGAGTGTTGGACTGGATGGGCCATTGGCCTGATCCAACATGGTTTCTCTTATGTTCTTAAATGCACAAGCCAATCATTGGGCCAGTACCATATTGCCCAACCATCATTTTGTTGGTTGGGCAATATAGTACTGCAGTTTGTCTGGTGACAGCAGCATGTTTATTTTGCCATATGAAAATCAATGTCATGTCTGTTACGGCTCAATCTTAAATGGATGGAATACCACCCAAATATATGGTTTATTTATTTCATTTATATCCTACCTTTCTCCCCAGTGGGGACTCAAAGCAGATTACATTATTCTTTGATCCATCATTTTACCTTCACAACAACCTTGTGAGGTAGGTTATATCTCAAAGGTAACTCAGTAAGCTTTCATACGAGAAAGGGGAATAGAACTTGGGTCTCCCAGATCCTAATCTTAACACTCTTTACCACTACACCACACTGGCTGTCAAATTTGTATTCCTCTGAGAGCATTAGTGGTTCAACATTGCAGTACAAAAACTAACAGCATGCACCCGGAGAGCAGATATTCTGAATTAGCACTGTCCAGACACCACCAAGATACTACTACTTTTAGATAAAGAAATGAAACACACTGGAAAAGCATAGTCTAATTTATATTAACATCTTCTAAATCATCATTCTTACTCAAATTTGCATTTTTTTACAGCAAAACATTTACCAGATCCCCTTCCTCCTCTTCAGGGTCATCAGAAATCAGGGTGGAGGGGAGAAGGAAATGTCTGCTGGGCACTCCATTATACCGTATGGAGACCAATTCCCATGGGGCATAATGGATAACTGATCTGGGGCTCTACAAGGGCTGTTTTTTGAGCTAGAGGCACCAAATTTTTAGCATAGCATCTTGTGCCTCTCCTCAAAACACCCCCGTTCAAATATATTAGACCAGGGGGTCCAATTCAATGAGTCCCAAAAGAAGGTACCCCTAATCCTTCATTTTTTCCAAATGGAGGGGAGACATTTAAAAGGTGTGTGGTCCCTTTAACTGTGATTGCCAGAACTCCCTTTGGAGTTCAATTGTGCTTATCACACCTTTACTCCTGGCTCCACCCTCAAAGTCTCCTGGCTCCACCCCCAAAGCCTCCAGATATTTTTTGAGTCAGACCTGGCAACCCTAGGTGAGGGCATCAGAGTAGTTACTACAGGTTGTTAACCCCTGGTCAGAAAAATCTTCAGTGCTATCGATTGGTTTTTTTGTTGGGCAGTAAAGGCTTTTCTGTCCCACTCAGAAATCACACGCCAGATATCCTTATTCCAGGAGCAGAAGACAGCTCTGAGAACAGGCAATACTGTTGATCACAGGGTTGGGTCAGCTTTCATTACCACTGCTCGAGTATCACAGTAATATTGAAACAATGCTTTTTGACAACTCAGTAGAAATTCTGCGTAACCATCATTAACTTGCAAGCTCCTGAGAACATCACATGGAAAGAAGAATTTAAAAAAAAATCCAGGGGATAAACTCCCACGTAAGGTTAGGATCACAATGTTACTCTTCTGCTTGTAAACAAGGCAATTAATACAAGAAGTTTAGATTCTTGCATAAGCTTAAACTAAAAAACAAAATCCTGATTTTTTTAACCTTGTCTTCACTAGGGAAGCTGCCAGTCTACCAGTCTCTTAAAGCTCACTGAAGGAATACAAATCAGGCATAGCTTAAGAAAAACTCTAATTCTGCGCTGGTAATTAATGTAAATTTAATTTTTTAATCTTTGCACATAATAACTCACAGTTATGAATAATAAGCTATGCAGTCCATATGTTCTTATTAAGCAGCAGGACTTCATCTTAAAAATCCTGCATTCTAGTCTGCCAATGTCATTTTCTTGACAGCTGTGCAATTTGGGGGGAAGGGGGAACATTGTTCCCATTTCACCTTTTGTGACATGGGGATCCTGTAAGGACGTATGGTAACCATTCATATTCTTTTAAGTAATTAAGGTGACAAAACATTTATACCGGTCTCAAATACCTTCTACTGTATTGCCCAACTTCTTACCAAATGGGTCATATCTCAACATGACCAGCTTTTCTCCAACCCGTTGTCTTCTTGTGTTGAAAGAACAGCCCGTTCCTGCTTCACTCAACATCCTCACAAGAATAACCCTAGAATGACAAACAATTTCTAAAAGCTGTGAGCTGTCCATGATTAACTGCTACTTTGGCATAATGTACCATGTGAGAAAATCTACAACCTAATAAAAATCTACCAATCACTATTCAAGAAGGGGAATATGTAACATTAAAACAGAATCAAAATTGCCTGTAAAATGTACCCTTCTCTCGCACCAATTAAACTTGGACAGACCAGGAATCCTAACACTATAAAACCACACTGCTTAGGAATGGGCATGAACCAAACCACAAATCAAAATTCATCACAAATGTTGCCCTGTTCATGGTTTACAAACAGATTCATGACAGTACTCATTACAAACTTCTAGTTTGTTGGTGGAGCAGAAAACAGGTTTGTGGATGGAATTCACTTTAAACTCTTGCTATTTGAGTCCCTTTAAACTCCGGCTCTGTTCCCCGCAAAAGCCACAAAGACAGCTGAGCGGTAGGGAGGCATTCCCCGCCACACAGCTGTTTCCAGCTGTCTTGTGCAGTCCCTTTAAATGAACCATGAACTGGCCTCCTGGTTCAGTTCATGGTTTAGTTCGTAATTCAGCCACAAACCAAACTGTATCTTCCCAGTTTGTGCCTATGCATTACTGACCCCTCCTTCCCAAGGTCTGAATTCTTTCAATTTAAAAATGATACTCCATAATTAGAGGCTTACACCTACAGCCATTAGACTCCTAAGCAGAAATGATTTATCACCACTCCTTGGGGGAGGAAAAAAAATCCCATTTATTAATTACTGTTGAGGGCAAAGTGAAACTTCAATTTGCAAGTTTTTAATTCCACTGAAACATTAGAACAGGAGGGACATTTTCAAACACAGCAGGTGGTTGGCAACAGCTCCACTGAAAGCTATTTTTTTAAAACATTCTGCAGTCATAAAACCATGTTTTGATTCTCTTCCTCTATTTCAATTTGTGTAAGAGATTTCTTCAAGTCTGCACTCTCCCAGAAACAAAGTCATCTTAATACTCCTATTCCCTTTTAGATTGAAGGCATTTTCCCCTTTATTTATAAACTTATTAAAATTTGGAGTCTTGCAGTATTACTGAAATGCAAAGCTAAGGGGCAGAAACCACATACTTGGCTTTGAAAAAAATCTGCCATTACAAAGAACATAACCCAATCAAAACCCTGTTTTTCACAACTGAACAGATAGACATTCCAAGCCCTAAAAATTATCTTTACTTAAAGGTTTCCAAGGCACCTTATATTATCAACTTGAAGATAATGATGACAAAGCAACCTTTAAAAATATACTAAAGCAAACAGTTGTGTGTGTGTGTGTGTATATATATATATATATATATACCCAAAACTTTTGGGTGAATAAGAATGCTATTGGGAAAGCTAAGAGAATATACCTTCATCAAAAGAAACAAGAGAGCAAGCTGCAATTTTTGGGTGAAACCACCAGTGCTTTTTCCCTGGAAAAAGAGGTGCCAGAACTCTCAAAAGGGAAATGAAGGAGAAACACATGGGTGGCCCTCATGAACTTTTAAACATTTTTTAAGAATTTTGTTTCCACAAACAGGTTCTGGAACTCTGTTCTGCCACATTCCTCCAGAAAAGAAGGTCCTATTCACTATGACAATGCACCTCCAAAGGCAGACTGTGAAACCTAGTCCATTGCAAGGCCATGATATATAGTTTTGTTTCTAAAAAAAAATCAGTACTACAGATACCAGAGTTCTGCACTAGTTCCCCAGCCCTGATGAGTATGTCACTGACCTAGAATACAAATGAATAACCCCTTGGTACAGTATCCTTCCCATATCCAACTGCAACAGTCATTGTTAAAATAATCTTCCCCCCTCCCAAACACTTTGTTTGAAAATTATTCACTTTTTTGGGGGGGGGGGGGGGAGGTTTGCCATCAAGTCACAGCTGACTTAATGGCAATCTCATTGTTTTCAAGGCAAGAGACGTTCAGAGGTGGTTTGTAATTTCCTGCCTCTTCACTGTGACCCTGGACTTTCTTGGTGGTCTCCCATCCAAACAATAACCAGGACCAACCCTTCTTAGCTTCCAAGATCTGATGAAATCCTGCTAGTCTGGCCTATCCAGGTCAGAACTATTTGTTATTAATAACTAATTGAGTTCTAATGCCTCACTTGCACTGTGTGCATGCAAACACTTCTTTACTGTAGAACAGAGGTGGCCAAACTGGCTCAGGAGCCACATGTGGCTCTTTCACACATATTGCGTGGCTCTCAAAGCCCCCAGTGCCGCCTCAGCCATCCTGGAGAAGGCATTTCTCTCTTTAAATCACTTCTCCAAGCCAAGCCAGCTGGCGGCTAGAGAATGAATTTAAAGCTAAAGTTGCTTTCTTTCCACCTCTCCCTCCCTCCCCATCTATTTTCCTTCCTTCCTTCCTTCCAGTCTTATGGCTCTGAAACATCTGATGTTTATTCTATGTGGCTCTTACATTAAGCAAGTTTTGCCACCCCTGCTATAGAACAACAGTGAGAAGATTCCTGCAGATGAGTGGCAATCTACTGCAGAGAGGCATAACATCAGAAATACCATTACCAGGAATGCTAAGCAATAAATAATGAGTATAATGAGTAAAAGTTAACAAGTAACTTTACACTTACTTGGATTTGCTCTTGGCCACTAGTTTTGGAGGGGTGGGGGAAGAAAAGAAAAAGATTATCAACATGTTCTCCACTACTAAATAATATGTAGAATTATACATATAGAATTATCAATGCTATATCAATCCTGCAATAACCAAAGGGACATGCTACCTATAAAAAAATTAAATGTTTTAAAATGCATATATACATTTTGTTTACAGGCATCAAACTAGGGTTGCCAATCCCCAGTTGGGGGCAGGGGATCCCCCGGTTTGGAGGCCCTCCCCCCACTTCAGGGTCATCAGAAAGCGGGGGGAGGCGGGAGGGAAATGTCTGCTGGGCACTCCATTATTCCCTATAGATTCCCATAGGGTATAATGGAGAATTGATCTGCAAGTATCTGAGGCTTTGGGGGGGGGGGGGCTGGGTTTTTTTAAGGTAGATGCACCAAATTTGCAGCATAGCATCTGGAGCCTCTCCTCAAAAACACCCTCCAAGTTTCAAAAAGTTTGGACCAGGGGATCCAATTCAATGAGCCCCAAAAGAAGGTCCCCCTAGCCTTCATTATTTCCAATTAAGGGAAGGCATTTAAAAAGTGTGTGGTCCCTTTAAATGTGATGGCCAGAACTCCTTTTAGAGTTCAGTTATGCTTGTCACATCCTTGCTCCTGGTTCCACCTCCAAAGTCCCCATATATTTCTTGAATTGGACCTGGCAACCATACATCAAACAAGCAGGGATATCTGCCCCACTGGTTCCTAAATAGCAGGTCCTGAGAATGAGAGCATCCATCTCTAGGCTATCAGGTGTATACTTACAAGAATGGGAAGGTAAAATCTAATGCAACTGGTGATCCTCTTTATGCTTCAATAATAAAATATTTGTTATAATTAAACTCCTATTCAAGCACAAAGCTGTACCTCAATATTCCCCATTTCAGGCAGCCAACACTGGTGAAAGCCACTGAATAACTATGATGCAGCTATAATGTAAGACTATCCTATGCGTAACAATAACTTCCCTTACCTCCAAGAACAATCAGACCAGTCAGGGGTAGGGAACGTTGGCTCTCCAGATGTTTTTTTGCCTACAACTCCCATCAGCCCCAGCCATTGGCCATGCTGGCTGGGGCTGATGGGAGTTGTAGGCAAAAAACATCTGGAGAGCCAACGTTCCCTACCCGTTTAGTTCAACAATCTGTTCCACACAGTGGCCAACCAGTTCTTCTGGTGGGCCTACAACAGGGTATAAAGGTCAAGGCCTTCTCCTTATGCTGCCTCCTGGCACTTGCATTCAGGGAATTATTGCTTTTGAACATGGAGGCTCCCTTTAGTCACTGGGGCTAGTAGCCACGAACAGACCTGTCATCTAAGAATCTGTCTAATCCACTTTTAAAGCTAGCTACAATGTGGCCATCACTACATTCTCTTACAGAAAATGCTACCTTTTAATCACTTGTTGTGTAGACATACTTCCTTTTATTCATCCACCCCATGCACCGCTTTATAAACCTCTATCATGATAGTAGTATTTTTTCTAAACCAGAGCAAACTGGATTCTTCAGCCTTTCATCATTGGGAACAGGCTTCCAACCCTTATTCATCTTGGTTGCCTTCTGTACTGTTCCCAGCTCTGCAATGTCCCTTTTGAGATATGGTGACCAGAACTGCATACAGTATTGCAAATTAGGCCACTTGTTCAGCCATTTTGTTTTGCAGACCCAGCACTTTGCCTTTTGCACTGCTGCAGCACACTTTGTTGACGCTTTCATCAAGCTATTTAAAGCATCTAAATACCTTATGTGAACCTGACAAGCATCTAGTTACATTACCTACAGGAACAAAATTGGCAGTTGGTCGCTGCTCCGACGTTGTAACAAAGTCGACCTTGCTCTGCATAATATGGGAAATGGCTCCACAGCTACAAAGTACAAGGCTGCATGCTAGTTCTCTTATTTAAACATGCAGTGACCCAGCTTTCGGGTATTTTGGACATCTAGTTCAGTGTGTTGCTTAGAGATTTTTCTTAACACTTAAGCGTATGCAATAATCAACTTTATTAAAAACCGGTATTGCGTCGTGGACTGAGACTAAGAAAACACAGCCTCCACTCCCATCCAGACATTTGCTGGTGGCCACAGGCCAGTTACTAACTCTCAGCCTAATCGGACGATGACGCGGAGAGGAGAAAGGCCTTCATGGGGACGAGGAAGCCAGATATAAGCTTAGTTTTTAAAAAGTAGGCCAACAGATGCAAGGGCAAGGTATGCCAGCTATTAGCACAGGTCAATTTTTCAATCAGAAAAGAGCCCGGCCGCCGCCCCTCCCACTCTCCCTACAGCCTATCCCACGAGTTCCGCGCTGCCCTATAGAAGATGCAATCCCCGAAGAGGCCGCATTGCGTGCTGCCTCCTGCCCTCCCGAGTGCACAGAGCGACGTTATGCTTGAGCCCAGCCTTTTCTCAGCTGCAAGCAAAAGCACTGCCGAGAAAACCCGATAACCACTCACGGGCAATTCCAGTCAGAAACATTGCGACAACGATACGAAGGATCGGCTACCACTCAAACTCTAGAACAAGCCCCTCCACTAACACTTCCGAAACACACACACATCTCTTCCGGGTTACAAAACAGCGCACGCCGTGCTGAAGGCGTCACAACGACACCCCTCCCCTTACTTGCTTCATTGGTTCTCCAGCTGACAATCCCCCCCCAACTCCGCCTTTACCCCCCCCCCCCGCCTGCAGGGATGATTTCGTAGTGCGTCGTAGGAAAAGTCAAAGTCTCGTTCTCCGTTCAGGCGAGGCCAATACGGCCCCAGCTTGGCCATGCCAGCTTTTCCATGCACAGGGCAAAGGCCTGCGCTTTTCAGCTGTTGCCCCTAGAGTTGGCAAGTCCGACTCCAGAAATATCTGGGGACTTTGGGGTGGAGCCAGGAGCAAGCATGATTGAACTCCAAAAGGTGTTCTGGCCATCACATTTAAAGGGACTGTGCTTTTAAATGCCTTCCTTCCATAGGAAATAATGGAGGATAAGAGCACACTCATACAACTGGACACCGTGGTCCAATATTTTTGAAACTTGGGTGTTTTGAGAAGAGGCACCAGATGCAATGCTGAAATTTTGGTGCCTCTACCTCAAAAAGAGCCCCTCTGGAGCCCCAGAGACCTACGGATCAATCCTCCATTATACCCTATGGAAGTCAATTTCCATGGGGTAAAATAGAGTGCCCAGCAGCAACTCCCCCTTTCTGATGACCCTGAAGCGGAGGGGGGGGCCTCCAAGCCAGGGAATCCCCTGCCACCACCCGGAGATTGGCAACCCTAGTTGCCCCACGGGACAGGCATAGCTGGGGCCACTGTGTTCCTCGTTGGCTAATAAGGGTTGCCAACTTGGGGTTGGGAAATTCCTGGAGATTTTGGGGTGCACTGGATTTGTGGGACCAGAGGAACCTCAGTGAGATATAATGCCCTTCAAAGCTGCCAGGCAGCAACACTTCCTTCACTTATGCCCGTCCTTAGAACTGTGGGTTATGGCTAGTTGTATTCAGTATATGGCAGCGTTACATGCTGCCATGTTCTTCTACACCTGGATTAATAGGTGCTTCTATGTTCCTCCCACCTGGCTGCACTGTGCAGGGGGTGAGGAGGATGGCTATGAAACAGGTGGCCTACTGGGCAGGTGTGCGCTGTTTTTATTTTCTGGTGAAGGAAATAGCCAATCTGACCCAGGCACCTTAAAGAAAGGACAGTGGCCTTATTGTAGCTCTTGAAGCTCTGAATAAACCCATTAGTCTCAGAGTTCTTTTACTTTGCTTCCTTATAGCTCTCCCAGAACAAACAGGATCCCCCATTCACCACTGAACCTTGTCTCCAAATCCTACCCTGAGCAGCTTCAATGCTAAGAAGTAAATAGTTTACTCTGTGCTTGAATACCACATACTATCTATCATATTTTAATGCCACCATTCGGGAAGCTCAGAATGGCTTGCGTGGTTTCATGCAGCCATTTATGCCCTGTGAGGTAGGCTAGAATGAAAGGCTGACTGAACTAAAGTCACCCGGTGAGCTTCCTGGCTGAATAGGGACTGGAACTCAGGCCTCTGAAAAGCCCTAGCAATAGCAGACCTACCACCCCAACCTAGTACACCACAGTAAATTAGCATCTGCTTATCATTTATGGGGGGGGGAGGCATAGCTTACTTTAGAACTAGTGTGGGGAAAGATGGAGTAGAATGTTTGATATGTTTTCAATCCCTGATTCAGTAATTGTTACATCTGGATATAACTGAATTTTTAAAAGTGAGGGTTTTTTTCACACAATTGACTAGTTATTATATGAACCCAGACTGGACTAGTTAAGAGTTTCTGAGGTATTTCTGAAACACAAAAATACCTCTAATAATCATGTTCACGAGTGTAACAGATAAACCTAGCATAGGCAGCGTATGGAGAGGAAGGAAGCTATGTGGCTTGAAGCCTCAAGTATGTCTGTGTGCCAGCAGCTCATGATGTTATCATTTTTAAACCAGACGCACCACAGGGAGCTTGCACAAAGAGTTGTTTCAAGGAACAAGTGCTGTTTCTTTGCAATGAAAGCCAGATACGTAGAGACTGACTAATTTTCCTCTATGATGTGAACTGCCAAAGATATGTAGCTCCAGAACCCCCCTTCCACCTTGTGCTAAAAAAATACCCTTTCCCCAACAAGAATGACATTTATGGGGAAAGTAAGGCAGAGGGAGACAGCAATCCATGAAAAAATCAAGAAAGGCTTAAGCAGAGGAAACCAGAGCAGAAGAAGGTGGTGGGCTCTTGGAGGGTTTTTAAACAGAGGCTAGATGGCCATCTGACAGCAATGTTGATCCTCTGATTTTACAGGGAGGTATTTGTGAATTTCCTGCATTGTGCAGGGGGTTGAACTAGATGACCCTGGAGGTTCCTTTGTGCGTGTGTGTGTGAGAGAGAGAAGACATCAACAGCTCCCAAACCCATGCAATTTCCTGATTCCTTCCAGAATTTAGTTAGCAGTAGGGCACAGGGTCAGGCAGCCTAATAGTGAAATGGAGGCTACCTTTGGTTCAGGTACTTGACTAAAAGGCTATTTGCCATTTGGCTTTTGTTGGTACACTAAGGTGACTTTGGCATTGTTGGGGACACCCAGGTGGTATTGCCACACAGGATTCTAGCTAGCTAGATTGTGCTATCTGATGCTGGGCCTCAAACAGATACAACAATTCCCTTGTGTTTGCTGCTTTGGTTTCTTGAGAGCACATCTGATGTGGCTGACAGCAACATACAAAATGTATTCTTTTAGTTATTAAATTTTTGCCTTACCTTTCTAAATATTCAAGGTGGCACTCAACAGGAAAAAAAAGAGCTCTGTGCAATGTGGTCAACAGTACATATAATGGTATGTGTAGAGGTGGTGTTAACTTAATGGGCTTGTTGTTGGTGTGCCAATGCCTAATAAAGGACACATCAAGTGAGATTCTATAAGTAGTCAGAACTTTTATTGCAGTTTGGCTACTCCAGGTAGCCAGGTCCCCAGAAGTCTGAAGCTGGTGTCTCTGCATTCAGTTTTTATACACTGCTGAATTGCGGTGGGACAAACCAGTCTGATTAGGGCTAGTCACATACCCCGTTACCAACCTCCAGGTCAAGCCTCAAGTTCTCCTGGAATGATAACTGATCTCCAGAATATAGATATCAGTTCCTCTGGAGAAAGCGGCAGCTCTGGAGGACAGACTGTATGGCATCACATCCCTCCTGAGCTACCTCCCCAAACTCTACTGCCTCCTGGCACCGCACTCAAATTTCTAAGAATTTCCCATGCCAGAGTTCACAACTTGACTTCCTATTTATCATCTGATCAGCACTCAGACAGATTTCAGTCAGAATACAAAGGCTGCCCCAAAAAACTGGGCTCACTAAGAGGTTACCCAATGTCATTTTATTTTCCCCTACCATATATCACTGCCTGTTATGCCCCCATTAAAACTTGGCAGTTCATTTGTATGTATTGTGGCCTCAGATATTCACAAAATGTACTCACAAGCTTTTTCTGTACTTCTATTCAAATGCCTGCTCTAAACAGAACTGTGTGTGTTTGGCATCCACAAAGGTGAAGTATGTACAGGTGGAACAGCAGTCAGTTTCCTAAGGCAAAGTTCAGTGTTTGGGAGTAAATTCCATTCCAATGAAACTTACTTTTGAGCAAAGATGCATAAAACTCAGCTGCAAGATGCATGTTTTTAAAAGCATGATTCTGTCATAAGAACATAAGAGAAGCCATTGTTGGATCAGGCCAATGGCCCATCCAGTCCAACACTCTACATCACACAGTGGCCAAAAAAACCAAGTGCCATCAGGAAGTCCACCGGTGTCCATTATGATTGTGATAACTTGGAAGCCAGGATCTCAAAAAAGGTTTTTTTTAATCCCTGCATCCTTTAAATGAGAGATGCTGAAGATTCAAACTGGGGATCATTTACCTGCAAAGCTTGTACTTTACTATTGAGGCATAGCCCATGCTTTACCACCTGTTAATGCTTGCTATCGCTTTCCCATAGCTGCTGTTCCATCTTCATACAACCCTACTATACTTATCCATCTTCCATCTCCAGTTTCTTCCTCTCTGTATTTTGTTTCTGCCTTGACTCTGTTCAGTTCCAGTTCTCAATTCCTTTGAAACCTGAATCTTGGAAATAGCAAACACTATCCTGATCAAACGCAGATAAATGCATTTCTTTGTCAGACTTCTAAACACAACACTTGACTTCACAGTTGACTTCGTTGGTATTTTGTAACCCTGACTTTTCACATGTGAGGTTTATGTCATTCTCAAATGTACATATGAAATCTACGCTTGCTAGAATTTACACTTAGTTCTCTTCCAAGCACTAGCCTGCATTAACAATATTCACACATGACACAAATAGAATACCAGAAGCATTTTTAGAGTTAAAGCAGTTGATTTTCATTTTATTTGATTTATATCCCGCCCTACCCCACCAAAGAGGGCTCAGGGCGGCTCACAACATAAAAATTCTAACAATAAAATTCAAGAATTAAAACACAATAATAATTTACATAATTAAAACAACTAATATATCAATACATCAATCAGTCTCAGTGTGCTATCTTATAGTCTTCCGTCAGAATATTCCAATATTTCAGTGTTTCAATGCCGGTCAGTTATAAGCCAACCGGAAGAGGACAGTCATACAGGCCCTGCGGAACTGTCCAATGTCCCGCAGGGCCTTCACCTCTTCTGGTAACTGGTTCCACCAGCACAGGGCTGTGATTGAGAAGGCCCTGTCCCTAGTTGACTTCAACCGGGCCTCCTTTGGCCTGGGGATTACAAGCAGATTTCTAGAGCCGGATCGCAGCACTCTCTGGAGGGAATATTGGAAGAGACGGTCCCTAAGGTAGGCAGGTCCTAGGCCATATAGGGCTTTAAAGGTAATAACCAGCACCTTGTACCGGACTCGGTATATTTTTGGCAGCCAGTGCAGTTCCCGGAGGCCCGGCTGAATGTGCTCCCGTCTAGGGAGCCCTAATAACAGAGCGGCGGCAGCATTCTGCACTAGCTGCAACTTCCAGGTTCGGCACAGGGGCAGCCCCATGTAGAGGGCATTACAGTAATCCAACCTTGAGGTGACTGTTGCATGGATCACTGTTGCCAGATCATCCTGCTCCAGGAAAGGAGCCAACTGCCTCGCCCGCCTAAGGTGAAAAAATGCGTACTTAGCAGTGGCTGCTACTTGGGCCTCCATGGTTAAGGCAGGCTCAAGTATTACCCCCAAGCTCTTAACCCTGTGCGCCATTGTCAGTGGCACACCATCAAGAGCTGGTAGGGGAATTTCCCCTCCCGGACCACGGCGACCAAGCAAAGGACCTCTGTCTTCGCTGGATTTAGTTTCAACCTACTCAGCCTGAGCCATCTAGCCACGGCTTGTAATGCCAGGTCCAGGTTTTCTGGGACACAGTCAGGCCGGCCGTCCATGAGTAGCTAGAGCTGGGTGTCATCAGCATACTGGTGGCAACCCAGCCCATACCTCTGGACAATCTGGGCAAGGGGGTGCATGTAGATGTTAAACAACATTGGGGAAAGAACTGCCCCCTGAGGCACCCCGCAATGAAGCGTATGCCTCCAGGACAGCTCACCCTTAATCACCACCCTTTGTCCCCAACCATAAAGGAACGAGGAGAGCCATTGTAAGGCCAACCCCTGAATCCCCGCGTCGGCGAAATGGCTAGTCAGCAGCCGATGGCCGACCGTATCGAACGCTGCTGATAGGTCTAACAACATCAGCACTGCCAAGCTGCCTCGATCCAGATGCCGCTGGAGATCATCCATCAGAGTGACCAGCACTGTCTCCGTCCCGTGACCCGGACGAAAGCCGGACTGATGGGGGTCAAGAACGGAAGCATCCTCCAGAAAACTCTGCAACTGCAACGCCACTGCCCTCTCAATGAGTTTACCCAAAAAGGGTTCAGAAACCTGGCATAAGCCCATTTAAAACTGCTTTTCTACATGGCAGAAACCAGATACTTGCACATTTACAGCAATAATGAGAGAAGAGCTGAAAAGCACTTTAAAGAGACCTGTGTGAGCAGTGCAATTCTTAGCAGAGCACATCCTTCTAAACTCAGTAACTTTAATGACTGACAGGCAATCCTAAACTGAGTTACACACTTCTGAGATAATGGACTTAGAAGAGTGTGACTGATTGCTCATTAGCGTTGCTCTGTCCCCAGGCTTCAGTCCCGCCCCCCCCCCCCCCCCGGCAAAGGATCGATTTCCCATCAGTTACTCTGTGGGTGAATTTTGATGTGAAGCTCCCTCCAGTTCCCCACACATTTTGTTGATGCTGTCTTTTAAGGATTACGATGCCGCACAGGGAATTGGAAGGAGTTCCGTGTCAAAATGTGCCTGTGGAGCAACTGGTGGGAAATCAATCACTTGCTCTGGAGGGGGAGGGGGGACAAAAGCCTGGGGGCAGAGCAATGTTAGTGAGAAATTGGTCTGTAACTCTGTTTAGAACAGCACAGTTAGAGGTTTAACTAATGCTTAGGAATGCACTGTAAAGAAACAATCCTAATACAAAAGGAAGTCAGTGCAGAAGTACCATTTTATTCAATAGGGCTTTCTCTTAGGAAAATGTTCTTAGGATTGCAGCAGTGGTCACTTATTCATGATGGAAGGTGGATAAAGAGCAAATAGACAGCTCCAATCTATGTATGGGGCAGAATCTACAAGGCAAGTCCCACTGAAATTAACAAGAGTTGTGCAAGAGCACTACTTAATCCTATGTTAGAACTTTTGTGTTGTGAGCCGCCCTGAGCTGCTTTGGTGGGAAGGGTGGGATATAAACTAAATAAAATGAAATGAATGAATGAATGAAATACTGAAGAGGAACATAAGAACATAACATAAGAGAAGCCATGTTAGATCAGGCCAATGGCCCATCCAGTCCAACACTCTGTGTCACACAGTGGCCAAAAAATTTATATATTTACACACATACACACACACACACACACACATATATACACACACACACTGTGACCAATAGCCACTGATGGACCTCTGCTCCATATTTTTATCTAACCCCCTCTTGAAGCTGGCTATGCTTGTAGCCGCCACCACCTCCTGTGGCAGTGAATTCCACATGTTAATTACCCTTTGGGTGAAGAAGTACTTCCTTTTATCCGTTTTAACCTGACTGCTCAGCAATTTCATTGAATGCCCATGAATTCTTGTATAGTGAGAAAGGGAGAAAAGGACTTCTTTCTTTACTTTCTCCATCCCATGCATTTCTCCATCCCATGACCTCTATCATGTCACCCCCCCCAGCTGACGTTTCTCCACACTAAAGAGCCCCAAGTGTGCTAACCTTTCTTCATAGGGAACGTGTTCCAACCCTTTAATCACTCTAGTTGCCCTTTTCTGGACTTTTTCCAATGCTATAATATTCTTTTTGAGGTGCGGTGACCAGAATTGCACACAGTATTCCAAATGAGACTGCACCATCAATTTATACAGGGGCATTATGATACTGGCTGATTTGTTTTCAGTTCCCTTTCTAATAATTCCCAGCATGGCGTTGGCCTTTTTTATTGCAATCACACACTGTCTTGACATTTTCAGTGAGTTATCTACCACGACCCCAAGATCTCTCTCTCGTTCAGTCTCTGCCAGTTCACACCCCATCAACTTGTATTTGTAGCTGGGATTCTTGGCCCCAATCTGCATTACTTTGCACTTGGCCGCATTGAACCTCATCTGCCACGTTGACGCCCACTCACCCAGCCTCAACAGATCCCTTTGGAGTGCCTCCCAATCCTCACTGGTTCTCACCACCCTAAACAATTTAGTGTCATCTGCAAACTTGGCCACTTCACTGCTCACTCCCAACTCCAAATTGTTTATGAACAAGTTAAAGAGCATGGGACCCAGTACTGAGCCCTGCGGTACCCTCCCACTTACCACCCTCCACTGCGAAGACTGCCCATTTATACTCACTCTCTGCTTCCTATTAATTAGCCAGTTTTTGATCCACAAGAGGACCTGTCCTTTTACTCCATGACTCTTGAGCTTTCTAAGGAGCCTTTGATGAGGAACTTTATCAAAAGCTTTCTGGAAGTCAAGTTAAACAATATCTATTGGGTCTCCTTTGTCCACATGTTTGTTCACTCCCTCAAAGAACTGTAACAGGTTAGTGAGGCAAGATCTTCCCTTACAGAACCCATGCTGAGTCTTTCTCAGGTAAGTAGGTAAGTAAGTAAAATTTTATTTGTATCCCGCCCTCCCCCGCCAAAGCAGGCTCAGGGC
The DNA here is from genome assembly GCF_032191835.1 of Heteronotia binoei. Taxonomy (NCBI): domain Eukaryota; kingdom Metazoa; phylum Chordata; class Lepidosauria; order Squamata; family Gekkonidae; genus Heteronotia; species Heteronotia binoei. The sequence goes on along the minus strand of NC_083223.1, from coordinate 187,024,556 downwards.
GGCTAACAATAACGGAAAACAACAGTACATTAATAAACCATTACATTAATAAACATTAAATTAGCCTTAAAACCAGTTAATACATTAATTAAAAGCCATTATTAATTAATTACATTAAATTGAATTACATTAAATTGATTTAAATCTAACCATAATATTATCGTTGGCGCTATATCTGTAAGTTGGTATTGATGGCGGATATTTCTTTGTTGTGCACTTGTAATTCAGCTATTCATAAATGCCAGTTTAAAGAGGGTGGTCTTGCAGGCCCTGCAGAACTGATCAAGGTTCCGCAGGGCCCGCACCTCCTCTGGGAGCTGATTCCAAAGATATGGGGCCGCGGAAGAAAAGGCCCGTGTGCGGGTGTTCTGGAGTTTGATTTCTTTTGGCCCAGGGGTAGTCAATCTGTTTTTTCCTACTGACCTCAGTGCTCTCTGGGGCTCGTACGGGGAGAGACGGTCCTTCAGGTAGGCCGGTCCTCGGCCATATAGGGCTTTAAAGGTAATGACCAGCACTTTGTACTGGACCCGGTATACAATCGGTAGCCAGTGCAGTTCGCGTAGCCCCGGCCGTATATGTTCCCATCTTGGGAGACCAAGCAACAGCCTGGCCGCCGCATTCTGCACTAGTTGTAACTTCCGGGTCCGGCACAGAGGCAGCCCCATGTAGAGGGCATTACAGTAGTCCAATCTTGAGGTGACCGTCGCATGGATCACCGTTGCTAGGTCCTGACGCTCTAGGAAAGGGGCCAGCTGCCTCGCCCGCCTCAGATGGAAGAATGCTGACTTGGCAGTGGCTGTTATCTGGGCCTCCATTGATAGTGAAGGCTCCAGTAAGACACCCAGACTCTTCACCCGCTGCGCCGCCTTCAGCGGTGCACCGTCGAAGGTCGGGAGATATATTTCCTTCCCCAGAGTGCCACGACCCACACAGAGAACCTCTGTCTTCGCTGGGTTCAACTTCAGCCCACTCAGTCTAAGCCACGTTGCAACAGCCTGTAAAGCCCGGTCCAGGTTCCCCAGGGCGGAGGTGGGCCGGCCGTCCATTAGCAGATAGAGCTGGTGTCATCTGCATATTGATGACAACCCAGCCCAAACCTCTGGGCAATCTGGACAAGGGGACACATATAGATGTTAAATAACATCGGGGAGAGAACTGCTCCCTGAGGCACCCCACAATCTAGTGTGCGCCTCTGCGATCGTTCACCCCCAGTCGCCACCCTTTGTCCCCGACCCATGAGGAAGGAGGAGAGCCATTGTAAGGCCAACCCCCTAACCCCTATGTCGGCGAGGCGGTGGATCAGTACCCGATGGTCGGCCGTATCAAATGCAGCCGACAGATCTAGTAACATCAGCACTGCTACACCGCCTCGATCCAGTTGCCGCTGGAGGTCATCTGCCAAGGCGACCAGGACTGTCTCCATCCTGTGGCCCGGTCGGAAACCAGACTGGCACGGGTCTAGGACAGAAGCGTCATCTAGAAATCTCTGTAGCCGCAACGCCACTGCCCTCTCGATAATTTTACCTAAAAATGGTAAATTAGACACCGGTCGGTAGTTTGCCAATTCGGCCGGGTATGCTGTAGATTTTTTCAAGAGGGGGCGGACCAAGGCCTCTTTCAAAGGTGTTGGGAAACGCCCCTCTAAGAGGGATCTATTTATGATGTCCCGTAAAGGACATCTAAGCTCCCTCTGGCAAGATTTAATCAGCCAAGAGGGGCAAGGGTCCAGATCGCATGTTGTTGGGCGAGCAGCAGAGAGGATTCCATCGACTTCTTCCAGGCTGAGTGGGTCGAAGTGGTCCAGCATTAAATCCGAAGACAGGCGCGGAGCCTCAATTTCACTTACTGTATCTAATGTGATAGGCAGGTCTTGGCGGAGTGACGAGATTTTATCTGCAAAATATTTCGCAAATGCCTCACAGCCTATCTCTAATTCTCTGACGTTTGGTTTGCCTTGTGGCAATGTTATAAGGTCCCCAATTACCCTAAACAATTGTGCTGGGTGCGAGTTTGCAGATGCAATCTTGGCTGCAAAGTATTCTTTCTTTGCAGCCTTGACTGCCATCTCATATGACTTCATAAACGTTCTATAGGATGTTCTCATCGCTTCGTCCTGAGTATGCCTCTACCGCCTCTCTAGTCGTCTGAGCCCTTGTTTCAGCTGGCGTAACTCCGAGGTGTACCATGGAGCCAGCCTCACACGAGGGCGCAGAGGGCGCTGGGGTGCAATTTCATCGATAGTCCTGGATAGCTGGTCTTGCCAGACTTCCACCAGGTCGTCGAGGGAATTGCCAGTGGGCCAGGGATCCCTCAGGGCTATTTGGAACCGTTCCGGGTCCATCAGGCCCCGAAGGCGAGCCAAAATAGGCTCTCCGCCCATACAGGGTTGGGGCGACATCTCCATACGGGCCTTAAGGGCTAGGTGATCCGACCATGGAACCACTTCTACCGCGATATCGTTCACCAAAATCCCAGACGCAAAGATCAGGTTTAATGTGTGTCCGGCCTGATGCGTGGGTGTTGTGACAAATTGAGAGAGCCCTAGTGTCGCCATGGAAGACACTAGGTCCATCGCCTGAGTGGAGACCGTGTCATCGGCATGGACATTGAAGTCGCCCAGGACCATAAGCCCTGGGTATTCCAATGCCCAGCCCGCCACTGCCTCCAATAGTGATGGTAAGGCGCCGGCTGGTGCGTTAGGCGGACGGTACACCAGCCAGATCGCCAACCCCTCTCCAACATCCCACGTCAGACCGGCGCACTCAATGCCATCGATCTTTGGGGCTGGGAGAGCCCGAAAGGAGTAAGCCTCCTGTATGAATAACGCCACCCCTCCCCCCCGCCCGTTACTCTGCGACTGGTGGAAGACCGAGTAACCTGGGGGGGGTCATCTGGGAGAGAGCTACTGTCTCTCCGTCCCGCACCCAGGTCTCGGTCACGCAAGCCAGGTCCACATCCTGCTGGAGCAGAAACTCCTTAAGGGTCGAGGTCTTATTGTTGATGGACCTGGCGTTGCATAACACCAGTGACGGAGACGAGCATTTCCTCTTAGGCCCACCTCCTGCAACCGTTGGGTTGGGCAGTAGACTGGAAGGTGGCCGAGCACTGTTTTGTCTCTGTCTCCTTCCCTTATATGTCTGTCTATTCCCACCGTCATATCTTCCCCTCCCCAGGAGCACTGGAATCCCTTGGGCCAACATCTGCACCAGCTTGGAATGGACTCACAGTATGCCCCTCACGATTTGTTCCCAATTATCCTCACCTGCCTTTCACTGTATCCTCCCCCTGTCAGCTCTTCCGGTTCTTGTTGCTAATCCACTAATTATCATAACTTAATTAATTTAATAATCCGTCCCAATTTCCCTTCAATTAATTAGTATAATATTAAAGTTAATCAATTCCAGCACTATTAATAAACAAACAATCCCTCCCACCCTTACTAATTAATGTGCTAAAATTATAAATATAAATACATATAAATTAATATATATAAATATATTATAAATAATCAATCGCTAATTAGTTGACTAAAAATCTAATAAATTAATTAATAACACCTTTAGCAAATTTCATTAGCGGTTAGCAATCAATTAACTTAAGTTCTAAGTCCACATGTTCCTTAGGGGTGGCAGTGTATATTGTCTATGGGTTGCAGAGCTTAAAATCATATTCAGTCTTAGGTGCTGGTAAGGTGCAAATGTCAGTGCAGTTGGTAAAGTGCTGGTAGAGTGCAAATGCCAGTGCAGTTGGTATATAAACATACTCCTCTCCTTGAGTCTCTTGTGGCCTGGCACACTCCTGGATTCCCCTGGGCCCCGTACAGGGCCTCCCCGTCGGGGAGTATCCAGGCCGTTGAGTCAGCCACTCCAGATCACATCCGTAGATGGGAGAGAGATGGGGCGAAATGAAGGTGGAGGGAGCAGGAGCAGGGAGCGAGGAAGGAGCGAGGAGGGGGGGAGGGGCGGGAGTCGGAAAGCGCCCCGAAGACGATCCACCACCCACTCACTGCGCTGCTCTTCCCTTCACCCAACCTCGCAGCCGTTTCCCAGCCTCCGTTCGTCACAGCTCCCAGCCGACGCCCACAGCTCGTCTTCGGCATTCTCGCCGGGCCGCCCGGCTCCTGCCTCCATATCACAATGCCTCCACACCTCCCGCAGTCTCTAGTCTCCATGTCCAATAACCCATGTTCATCAATGTGCCTACTCATTCTGTCCTTGATAATGGTTCCTACCAACTTTTCCGGTATTGAAGTCAGACTGACTGGCCTGTAATTTCCCGGATCTCCTCTGGAACCCTTTTTAAAGATGGGGGTGACATTTGCTACCTTCCAGTCCTCAGGAATGGAGGCAGATTTCAATGAACGATTACATATTTTTGTCAGGAGATCCACAAGTTCAACTTTGAGTTCTTTCAGAACTCTTGGATGTATGCCATCCGGACCTGGTGACTTATTAGCTTTTAATTCGTTTATCAGTTGTAGGACCTCCCCTCTTGTCACCTCAATCTGACTTAGGTCTTTCAACACCCCTTCCAAAATTAGTGGTTCTGGAGCGGGCGAACACTTCTTGTCTTCCACAATGAAGACTGAGGCAAAAAATGCATTCAGGTTCTCAGCCATTTCCCTATCCTCCGTCAGTAATCCCTTTACCCCTTGGTCATCCAAGGACCCCACTGCCTCCCTGGCTGATTTCCTGCTTCTAATATATTTGAAGAAAATTTTATTGTTGGTCTTTATGTTTTTTGCAATATGCTCCTCATAGTCCCTTTTTGCCTGCCTGATCACAGTCTTGCATTTGATTTGCCACAGCCTGTGTTCCCTTTTATTAATCTCACTCGGACTAGCTTTCCACCGCTTAAAGGAGTCCTTCTTACCTTTTACAGCTTCCATTACTTTGTTTGTTAACCATGCAGGCCTTTTCTTATACCTGTTTGTGCCTTTCCTAACTTGTGGTATATATTTTATCTGAGCTTCTAGGATTGTACTTTTAAATAGTCTCCAAGCTTCCCCAAGGGTTTTGACTGTATTTACCTTTCCTTTCAGTTTCCTCTTCAGATGCCTCCTCATCTCAGAGAATTTACCCCTTTTAAAGTTAAACGTGGTTGTGCTGGTCTTTTGGGGCAACTCTCTATTTATACAAATGGTGAAATCAATAACGTTATGGTTACTGCTCCCAAGCAGCTTGATCACTTTTACATCTCTCACCAAGTCTTGGGCACTACTTAGGACCAAATCCAGGATCGCCGCACCCCTGGTAGGTTCTGTGACCATCTGCTCCATAGCAAAGTCATTGAGAGCATCAAGAAACTCAATCTCTTTCTCTCGACCAGAACACATATTGACCCAATCAATCAACCAAGGAAGGAGCAGCTGCACAGTTATTCTGATTTTTTTTCTCTCTCCAGGCACAAAAATATCTTGGGACAGCTCTGGAACCATGGCTCACTAAGCCCCTACAAAAGCAATAGTGTATTGCAGCAGTATTAGAAAGTAAGATTGTATTAGAGGTATTCAAGTGCTTGAAATAACGTGAGTGGCAAAAGAGGGCCAGAACTCTAAATACATGCATCAAGACATTTCAGGTTCTGTTTGTCTGCTAAGGAATAAATCTGTGGTGGGTCATTATAAATACAATGGGATACTGGAGTTATTCCCCCCCCCCCACTCCCTTTTAGTCAGGGAATGTTAACTCAGGAATTAATATTAATGTCTCAGATCCCTGAATGTTCAGCAATTATCAGTGCAACAAATATATGTCAGCTTGACATGCTGAAAGCACATTAATGAGGCCAGGAATGAATGCATAATAACAGCTGGTTAACATGATATTATGTGGCATAAAAACAAATGGATGACAGTAAAATGCACTTCTGGAGTAACATGACATCCTCATTGGGAGAGGCTTTGCCAGGCCTGTTGGTGCCCCTGCTGATTTCCCTCGACATGTTGTCCTCTGTTTCCATTCCAGTTATATACAATCTGACTTTTGACATTTATCAGTGTTCTGAGAAGCCTTTCGAAATTCTAGATCCAATACTAAATAATAGCTTTTTCAGAAAGGTCTAAAACAGGAGGGGAAACATTTTAAGGTGATTGATACAGCCATTAAGAGTCCTGTGTCTGATTTTGTGACATTGTCTCATTTGGTGCAAAACCTGAATGTGATCCAGTTGTCAGCATTGTGTCTTAAATGACAGGCCTATGAAACACTGTTTGATATAGCTTATTTCAGCCATGTTGTGAGTCTGCATTAAACTCCTTTATATCAAGACATTATCAACAGAGCTGTTATTTTGTTTTGTTAAAGCAACCTACATTTTCACAAAGTATTAATTATTCCCACTGCCGTTTTCTTTGTTGAAGAACTAGTAACAAAGCCGGTAAAGGAACAGAGACTTTCAATGAAATTTTGGCTCCCTGAGTATTAATCTTTTTTTTAAATCTGCAGATTTTGCAATGGGGAAAAGGAAGCAGATGTTTCTAAACTGATATTATGTTGGCTGTTGGTTTAGTATCAGAGATATCATATGACAATTTGCAGAGTGATCTGAAATGGCATACTGAGGGATCCTTTATCTGGTTGGAAAACTGTAGCAGTCATTCACTCATATGTTGCCATAGTTCTGTTCTTATTGACAAGAAGTCTCAAATTTCAAAAGCATGTGTGTTCTTTCTCCCAGAGGACAGTGGTTTAGTGAGGGGCTGGTGTAGCATAATGACTGGGAGAATGGACTGAGATCCACATGGTCCCTGGTTCAAATCTCACCTCTGTCATAACCTTCTGGGTGACCTTAAGTAACTCTTCATCTCCATCTTTGGTAGTGGGGTGATAGTAATACTAGGATGCTGTAAGAACTGCAACAAAATGAAATGCATTACGTGTTGACCACTGTAGGTACTCTGGAAGTGTCATGGATTGACAACAGGTCTAGAGGAAATTGTCCTTTTAAGAGAGGCTTAATTACTAGATAAGGGCATATGAAGCTTTTCATAGCATGAAGGTAAATAAAATCCCCTGGTAAATAATATTATGCTCCTATTAAAGAGGGAAAGAATTTTTTCTCCAGGCATTTAAAAAGAGGATTGCAGGTGGGATTCAGGAAAGGGGGAGGCAAATGGCACGCAAAGGCATGATATCACTTCCAGGGAAACCCCAAAAGTGATGTCACACTTCTCTAGGAATCACCAGAAATGCTATTGTAAAACCATAGAGTATCCAGCAATTTCTAGAGTAAAATGGTATCCCTTCCAGTTTTCCCTGCAAGTGATGTCATATTGTTGACAAAGATTATTATTTTTACATTATCTTTCTCCTGCCAGCTGCAGAAGCATCATCAGGAATGGGGAACTAGTGTAGGGCAGCACTTTTTTTGTAGAAAACCCCAACAGGAACTCATTTGCATATTAGGCCACACCCCAATGCCACCATTGTCTTGCGCAGGGCTTTTTGTAGAAACGGCCCGGCAGGAACTCATTTGCATATTAGGCCACACCCCCTGATGCCAAGCCAGCTCCAAAAAAGCCCTGGTGTAGGGTATTCTCTACTCCCAGTGGGAAGCTTGAAACCCCTGTGGACAACCTTGTTGTCAATGTGTTATTACACTATATGGCATCACCTTAACAGTCTTGTGATTTGTAGCTCTGAAAAGAACTAATGACCTGGATCTGCTGCCTTGCCCAAAGTTGCAACAACCATGCCAAAGATCAAACTACATTCACGTAAATGGCAGTTGCCACATCAGCTTGCCTCTGCACAATGTTTGCTTAAAGCTGACCCATAGTGTCTTATGAGCAGCAGGCAAAAAAGTGGGGTTGGGGTTGGGCAGTGCTGAGCAAGATGACATCATGGACATGCTTGGCTTTAAGCCTTTAAGTAAACATTACTGGGAGATGTGGGGAAGAAACCATTAATTTAAAGCAACATATATTTCAAATCTACCTACAGCCAGCAAGAATTTCCATTTTAACTATGTGAGTCAGGGGAACGAGGGGGAGGATCATTGACCTGACTCTGTTTTCCTCTCATCCCAGCCAGCAAAAGTTCCATCTTAACTAATAAGTGCTGTATAAGTGTTTGTGTGAAATTAGAATAATAGAATCATAGAGTTGAAAGGGACCTCCAGGGTCATCTAGTCCCTGCACAATGCAGGAAACTCACAATACCTCCCCCTAAACTTGAATGCTGTTCCCCAGTAGACTTTGGTGCAGTGAAATGATTGCCACTTTTGTTTGCTTTAAGAATTCTGAATGACTCAGTTTTGCATCTGAGAGCAATACCATTCACCACCCACCTTGCTGTGCTCCTAGTGCTCATTACATTGAGTTTTATTTCATAGTCCTGAAGTCTCATGTGAGAACCAATCTAAGGTTGGTATTTATTTATTACATTTGTATACCGCACCCTCTCCAGTGCATTTTTGGAGCAGTTTACAATAAAACATTTGATAATAATATACCTTAAAATACATCTAAACATTGAAATAGCATAGACTAAAAATACAATTACAGTAAAAATTCTTCTAAACCATTGATAATCTAAGAACAAATCCATAAGGAATAATCCATTTGACAGTTACTGGATATGGGCAGTGGGCAATTCCACATAATTTACCCAAAGGCTGACAAAACAGAGCAGCCTTGAAAGACCTGTGGAACACAAGAAGATACTGCAGAGCAATGGGCCTCACCAGAGAGCTGGTTCCAAAGGATAGGAGCAACAACTGAGAAGGCCCTGGCGGGAGATAAATGGACAATCCAGGAGTTAGGTACCTGCAAGAAGCCCTGAGAAGCTTACCAGAGTGGGTGGAGGGGGGGGAGTTAACCAGGAGAAGTCGTCCTGCAAGTACGAAGGCCCCAGACTGCTAAGGGTTTTACAGGTTAAAACCAACACCTTGAATTGGCACTGGAAACTAATTGGGAGCCAGTGCAGCTGCCACAAGATAGGCGTGATATGAGCTGACCATGGAGACCGTGACAGCTGCATTCTGGACTACCTGCAGTTTCTGAAGTGAGCCCTACATAGTAATACAGTATAGAGGTGACTGTCACATGGATCACTGAGACAAGATGTGGATCGCTGAGGCAAGATGTGGATCGCTGAGGCAAAAAGGGAGCCAATTGATGGTCTTGGCTCAGATGGTAGAATGCAGTCTTTGCTGCCATGGACATATGCTTGTCCAGAGCATCCACCACAGTTAGTTGGAACCTACTGAGCATAGGTAGTGAAGGCTATCCCTTTGTCCTGGCCTTCCTAGTCACATGACCTCCATTTTTGATGGATTTAGCTTCAGTCAACTCTTCCAAACCATTTCACCATGGCATTCAGGAAGGAGCCTAAGGTCAAGATCCTGCCCACTGGTTGCTTCTCAAGCAGGAGGTAGAGTTGAGTGTCATCAGCATTAGGCTTCCCAAATCCCTTGCCTTGCCTGGGGACCCCCGATTTGGAGCCTTCTCCCCCCGCTAGCCAAAAATCTGGAAAGCGGGGGGGGGGGAATGGCGGCCCTTCCCACCCAGCCCCGATCTCAGCAGCTTCTCCTTGCCCTGCCCTTCCCACCCAGCCCCAATCGCAGCAGCCTTTCTTCAGTTTTCCCAGGCTGCTTCCCGCCCCAATCAGCTGGCTGGCGGGGAAGGGGGGAGAGGGAGCCCCGCCCGCAAAGGACCATATGCCTTTGCACCTCCAGAGGCTTGACTTCAATTTAGGATGGTGTGTCAGTGAAGAAGCTGGCAGCAAATGGTGAGTAGAGAGGCTGATCCGCTGCTTCAGACTGGCCAGAAAGGTGGGGGGGGGGAGAGGGAAACTTCTTTATTATTCCCTATGTGATCGATTCTCATAGGGTATAATGGGGAATTGTTCTGGAGGTTTCGGGGGCTCTGGGGGAGCTGTTTTTTGAGGTAGAGGCACCAAATTTTCAATATAGTATCTAGTTTCTCTCCCCAAAGTACCCCCCAAGTTTCAAAATGATTGGACCAGGGGGTCCAATTCTATGAGCCCCAAAAGAAGGTGCCCCTATCCTTCATTATTTCCTATGGAAGGAAGACATTTAAAAAGGTGTGCTGTCCCTTTAAATGTGATGGCCAGAACTCTCTTGGAGTTCAATTATGCTTGTCACACCCTTGTTCCTGGCTCTGCCCCCAGTGTCTCCCGGCTCCACCCCCCAAAGTCTCCTGGCTCCACCCCCGAAGTCCCCAGATATTTCTTGAATTGGACTTGGCAACCCTAATCAGCATACTGGTGGCACCCATCTCCAAACCTTCCAACAACCTCCTTGAGAGAGTGCATATAGATATTAAACAACATTGGTGATAAGATAGACCCTTGCAGAACCCCACAATTCAGGTGTTGCTGTGTCAGTCTCTGGGAAGAACCACCATAAGACAGTGTCTCTTACTTCCAGAGAAGCAAGGCAGTTGACCAGGACCAAATGGTCAACTGTGTTGAAAGCAGCTGGCAAATCCAAAACGATCAGCAGCACTAAACTGCTCTTATCAAGATGGAGCTGGAGACTGGCCACCAGAACAACCAAGACAGTCTCAGTTCCAAATCCTGGCCTGAAATGGATCAAGCACCGGTGTCATCCAGGAAAGCCTGGAGCTGTCTGACCACTGCTCACTCAGTTATTGATTAGAGACTGGTTAGTAATTGGCTAGGTAAAGAACATTTCCTCAGAAGAGAAGTAGAGGGGCTAGGGGAAAATCCCTCAGAGAATGACAGATTGATGGTATCTTTCAGGCCTACTCCTACCATCACACTGTAGGATTTCATCAACCAGAAGGGGCAGAGATACAAGGAGCAGGTAGAAGACCAGAGAGCTATCAGGATGCTGTCAACATTGACTAGTGAGAGTGGGCTGAAAAGGTCCAAAAAAGGACCTGATATGTGCTACTACTCCAAAATGGGTTGCTAACCCTTTGCGAAGGAAGGAGATTTTATCAGCAAAGAAAGTTATGAGTGGATCACAACTAAAGGCCAAATCTCTATCATCTTTAAAAGTCACCAGGAAAGGAAAAGGAAAGGAAAGGTCCCCTGTGCAAGCACCAGTCGTTTCCGACTCTGGGGTGACGTTGCTTTCACAACGTTTTCACGGCAGACTTTTTACGGGGTGGTTTGCCATTGCCTTCCCCAGTCATCTACACTTTTCCCCCAGCAAGCTGGGTACTCATTTTACCGACCTTGGAAGGATGGAAGGCTGAGTCAACATGGAGTTGGCTACCTGAAACCAGCTTCTGCTGGAATTGAACTCAGGTCGTGAGCAGAGGGCTCTGACTGCAGTACTGCAGCTTTACCACTCTGCGCTACGGGGCTCTTAAAAGTCACCAGAGTAGTGGTTAATTGTCTAATTATTGTATATAACTGAGATGGTCACAGTCTAGCAGATGCAATGGAGGCAGAGAAATATAATTGCTTTGCTGCCCTCACTGCCACTTCATAGGCATTCAGCTGGGTTCTATAAGGTTTTCTCATCACATCTTGATGAGTTTGCTGCCAGCAGCACTCTAGCCATATGAACAGCCTCTTCATTTCCCTCAGCTCCTCTGTATACCGAGGGCTTGGGAGGTTCAAGGATGTTGTACAAATCTGTATCTTATTATCTCAGACCAGTAATGAGATAATCAGCATCTGTTAGGAGATAAGATGATTATTGTGCGAGAGAGGGCAGTAGCTGAACCATCAGCTCTCAAGTCTGCTGTCTGACCTATGATATCAAGTCAGAGGCTTTAATACCATAGATGATATCTTTGACATATGTTGGCATACTAAAGGTGAGGATGACAAACTGGCAGGGGACTTACCAGGAGACTCCAGGAGAAAAGAGAGGTGCTCCCATAGAGGGGAGGGGAAAAGTGTTATTGAACTCCAAAGTGAGTTCTGGGTGAGTTGCCATCACATTTATAGGAACCACATTCCTTTTACATACCTTCCCTCCATTGGAAATAATGGAGGATGGGAGCACCTTCTTTTGGAGGTCACAGAACTAGACCCCCTGGTCGTTTGGAAATGGGGGGAGTTGAGAAGAGGCACCAGCAGCTATGCTGCAAATTTGGTGCCTCTTCCTTAAAAAAAGCCCCCTCCCAGAGCCCTAGATATCCACAGATTGATTCTCCATTATACTGGTCTCCATAGGGTATAATGGAGCACCCAGCAGCCATTCCCCCACCCCATGCTTTTTGATAGCCCTGAAGTGGTGAGAGGGGCTCCAAACCAGGGGATCCCCTGCCCTTAACTGAGGAATCAACAACAACAATTATGGGATCACAGTTCATAACAGAGAAATAACAAACAACCAATACTGTGATATAGCTGGCTAAATATAAACTTTTATATAAACTTTTATCAAAAATCTAATAAAGCTATTCACCACATAAGAAGGAAGTACAATGTTATAAAAGAGTCCATCCAATATATTTTTACTAAAAAGTTCATCCAATGAGTGCCAGGTTTAAACTCATTTCGTTGAATTCTTCCTCAAGGATGTAACTGTCCTTGTTGTATTCCAGTGTACAGTATGTGTTAGGAACAAATCAGTCATTAACTTCTTATTTAAACAGATGCAAAAGCCTTCTGCATCCCTGGCACCCCACACAAGGCCCATGCATTCAATGGCTGAGATCATTGGTGCAGGGGTCCTCTGCAAGGAGAAAAATATCTTGGAGAAGAATTGCCAGTCTACCCACCTAGCCCTTGTCCTCCTAATCGAGGTTGATGGAGGATCAAGTACCCTGGGGGAGTCAGTTGGGTGAGTGGCACTACCTCATCCTCATGCATCCAAGTTTCAGTCATATCATAAGAAAAAGGCCAGTAAGAAACATCATGAACTGCAACATTTTCAGAACCCAAACTATTTTCCCTCACTCCCCTCCCAACCTATAGAACAGGATCCACTTGTAACACTTTGTGATATATAACTGCCACCTTCTTTTCACTTTTTCTCTTTCACTTTTTAAGAATATTCCCAAAAAACGAAACAAAAGGTGGTTTCTGGTGCCAGTTGTTCTTAGACTAAGGTATGACCTGCTTGTTAAGAGCCAACGATATATGGCACTGCCTGTGCTGGAACATGGGTGGCTTCTTAGGACATGAAGTCAACTGTTTCAGTAGAGAAGCCCATCTCCAAAAATCCAGAGAGAAATTCAGGGTCACACTAACCCTTTCCCCTACAAAGAGCAGAAAACAAAAAAAGCCTGTCACTTTGTGGTTTCAAAACTTCTTTCTTTTTTAACATTCCTCATTGTGCATTTGATCCTCACTGTGGCTTCAGGATGTTTGCAACTGGCCTCCTGTTCATTGCAAAGCAGGTGTGGTTCTGTTCCTGGCATCAAATAAGAAGATAAGGGAGTCACCTGCAATGTTGGCAGGACAAATCCCCCACCTGTACCCTAGCACAGTTGATGTAAATCAATGGCACTGAGGGCGGGTGGAGACGGGCGGTAAGCTATACATATCAGAGCAATGTAAATATTGGCTTGGTGCATGGTTTTCTACAGGCTATCAACTGTCAGTTACCAAAGCAAAAATACTGGAAACAAGAGAGATAATTGGGCACAAACCCCTTCAATATTTTTGAACAGTACACACTAGCTTCTCACGCTAAATAAGCAGACAGCTAGCCAGCCAAAACACATACTATGTGTAACCTTTCCTCATACAGGTAAAGTTGCTTTCATAACATGGCAGCCCATATTAGATCTTTGGGCAGAGCCATTCCCCCACACTGCTTCACACACAGAGGCAGCAATGTGGAATCCCCTTCCCTTAGGTGTGATCATAGACCACTGGAGAGTGCGAGAACATCTCAATTAAGTGGGGAGGAGCAATACTAGGTGGGCCTTTTTTAACCAATTAGCACCTGGCCAGGAAGGAGGGTGCTGACCAGTTAAAGAAAGACTCTCACTACTAGATCCCCCACGTGAATAACAAGAAAGCACATCTGGTTTTTATTTATTTATTAGGAGTAAGGCCCGTTGTGGAGAAAAAAATACAACGGACTCTAGAAAGAGGCTCTGGGTGAGTGCCCATCACCCTTGCTGTCTTCCCACCCACCCAAATGAAGGTGTTGACTCCCTGACCCACACACACACACCTCAAAGGGAGCTGATCTCTGCCATCTAGAGAGCAATTGTAAATCTGAGTGATCACCAGTGGTTCCTCAGGAGGAAATGGCATTGTACCTGTCTGAGGTCTTATCCCTCCTCAAACCCTACTCTTCCAGGCCTCACCCCTTAAATCTACAGGAATTTTCTAACTGGAGTTGGCAACCCTATCTCCATCAGTTTCTCTGCCCCTCTGACTTCAGTTTTCCATTGCCTCCCCCCTCCATGCATCATCTACATAGGCAAATGACATTCTTTCTTCACAGTGGTGGTGGTGGGGGGGGAACCAAAGCATACATCATTCTCCTTTCCCCATGTGATTTGAACAACAACCCTGTGAAGCAGGTTAGGCTGGAAGTATGTGACTTGTCTGTAATCACCCAGTCAGCTTCCACAGCAGGAACTTGGGTCTGGCAGATCCCACTCTGAAGCCCTAACTCCAGCCCTACAGTGGTTGTCATAGAGTGGCTGCTGCTGAACAGTACCAAGCAACCAGATGTAGGGTAGCCAGCCCCCAGGTGGAGCCATCCCTTTATCTGCTTCTCTGACTCCAGGTTTACATTGCTTCCCCCCTTCCTGCAGACTCTACATAGGAAAAGTACAGTCTTTCTCCATGGGGGGGGGGGGAGACCAAAGCAGCTTACATCATTCTCCTCTGCCCCCTTTGATCTCAACAACACTCTTCGAGGCAGGTTAGGTTGGAAGTCTGTGACTGGTTTGAAATCACACAGTCAGCTTCCACAGTAAGTGAGGGGGGGGCGTGGCAGTGAGTGTGTTCAGAGACAGTTCTGAGTGTGCCAGCTGTCTTCCCAATGTCGAGGAGGCTTCCCAAGACTCGGGAAGCCTTGGTGAGGTGAGGTCAGGGGGTGTGCAGGGCCAGCCCACCCCTTGCCCAGCCCTCTCCCCCCTTTCAGAAGGAGGCAATGGGCTGGGCAACAGCCACCCGCACGCTTCTTCCTGCATTCGGAAGGAAAAAGCCCGTGGGTGGTCGCTGCCCAGTCAGCTCCCTCTGAAGAGGCAGAGGGCTGAGTGAGGTATGGGTTGAGTGAAAACACTCTGCCCACCCTTCACCCAGCCCCCTCCCCCACAAGGACCCAGCGGGCTGGGCAGCAGCCGCCCACAGACTTCTTCCTGCGTTCCAATTCAGAATGCAGGAAAAAGCACACAGGTGGCTGCTGCCCAGTCAACTCCCTCTGAAGAGGCAGAGGGCTGGGCAAGGTATGGGTTGAGCAAAAATACTCAGCCCGCTCTTCACCCAGCCCCCTCCCCTCCTTCAGAGGACCTGGCAGGCTGGGCAGCGGCCGCCCATGCGCTTCTTCCTGCGTTCTGAATCAGAATCCAGGAAAAAGCATGCAGGTGGCCACTGCCCAATCAGCTCCCTCTGTGACGAGGGGCGGGCTGAGCGATGCCATCACTTTTGACATCATTGCGCCGAACATGCTTTGCGAGCGAATTTAGCAAGGGGGGCGGGTTTCTGCCTGGGACAGCAGAAACCATAGCGCTGGGCCTGCCTCAAGGGGAGGTGATTTCTGCCATCTGGAATTTCCTAAGTTGGAATTTGCAACCGTGCAGCCTCTAGATGATGATGAAGAAAACTGCAGATTTATACTCCGCCCTTCTCTCTGAATCAGAGTCTCAGAGTAGCTTACAATCTCCTTTATCTTCTTCCCCCTCAACAGACACCCTGTGAGGTGAGTGGAGCTGAGAGAGCTCTCCCAGAAGCTGCCCCCCTTTCTAGGACAACTCCTATGAGAGCTATGGCTAACCCAAGGCCATTCCAGCAGCTGTAAGTGGAGGAGTAGGGAATCAAACTGGGTTCTCCCAGATAAGAGTCCATGCACTTAACCACTACACCAAATTGACTCCTCATTTCTCTCCCCCCCCTTTGATCTGAACAACACCCCTGTAAGGCTTCCCTATCTCTTCAGGCAACCATCTTGGGGTGAGGCTGAGAGGAGGAGGGAGAGAGGAAGTGAAAGACAGTAAAAGTGGGACAGCCATGCCCTCTGAGGCGGTGCCAGGTTCCCTGGCTATTGCAGTGGCCTTCAGAAGTCATCTGTGTGGGCTGTTGGTAGAGCCTTTCATGTGGCCACAGGAGCTCTGCAGTCTTTTCTGAGGCTGGCTGACAGAACAGCTGGAGATGTGGCTGTCTCTGAGGGAAGACTGCTTTTGGCAGTGTGTTTAACATTCCTGGGCCTATAGGAGGTGCGGGCAAGGGAGTCAGCCAATGGGAGGCCAGAGATGGGTGACCAATATGTGATGTGCCAATAGTGTTTCCACAGTAACTGCCAGAACTTAGGTTTCTGACAGAATCAGCTTTGCTGGCTGGCAACAGCCACTTGGGTGGAAGAGAGGAGTGGACTCAATTAATGGCACACAAGTACTCTTGACTGATAGTCTGACAGGCCAAAGGCTTGTGCCATACAGTCCCACTGAGCCCCAATTAATCAGGATGATCAGAATTGCCACCACGCCAGGAGAATTATTTATAACATAAGACTTGTATCTCCCTTTTTTCCTCTTTGGGGACCGAAATCAGCTTACAGTTTCATTCTCCCTCCCTTTGATTTTTATTCTCACAACAACTTCATGAGGATGGTTAGCCTGAGAGAGTGACTAGTCCAAGACTACCTTGTGGGCTGCCATGGCAAAGTGGGGATTCCAACTTGTGTCCACCAGATTCTAATCCAACAGTCTAACCATGCACCATACTGATTTCCATGTGTATGTAAAGGGAGAGGGGAGTTCCTGCAGCTTCTGAACCTGCTCTTTTTCAGAGCTATGGCTTGCCCTTTCTATTTCCATTCAAGCAGGTTTGCAACTGTCATCACATATTCTAATAGCAAAAGTGCGGCCCCATCTGCAGATATCTAACTCTGCTGATCAGGGCACACAGAAACAAAACAGATAACTTCTGCAAACTTGGAGGATCCCTCAGGTTTGTAGAAAAATGTGAAACTAAAAAGGAAATGCATCCTCCTCAAAACAATGTGCAAATGCAATCAATGTGCCTACCTCCTTCTCCTCTGTTAATGGGCCAGGAGGGTGGGGGGAGAAGCCTAGTCAGGCCCAGCAGCAGCAATGGGGAGGAGCTTTAGTGGACCCACCAGGAGTCATGCCAGGTTCACTGCTGGAAGGGGATGGGGGGAGAAGGAAGCCTCAATGGGATTGCAAGGAACTGTGTGAGGCTTGCCACTGAGAGCAGCACTTGTGGGGGGAAGGGAAGTCTCAGTAGGTCCCCTGCTGAGAATGGTAATGGTTCAAGAAAGCCAGGCTCACTGCTGAGACTGGTGATGGGAGGCTGCAGCAGCAGCCCTGAGGGAGGGTTGACTGGGAGCTTCAATGGGCAGTGGTGGGGGTACAAAGTGTGGTGGGTACAGATGTGTAAAGATTTTTTTATTTAATGCATTTTAATGCCACTCTTCCTTCAGTGTGCTTTAATGTTCTCAGGGTGGCATGTATTGTTCTTCATTTCCCATTTCTCTCAACAACCCTGGGAGGTAGGTTAGGCTGTGAAACATTGACTGGCCAAAGATCATCCTGCAAGCTTCTTTGGCAGAGTGTACCATCTTGCCATTTGGCAGATTTGTACCGTAGGCTAAATTACCCCTTGAGGAACCTAGTCATGGCTATTCAGTGTTGTGTAAATTGGTTTACTCTGCAAGCTTCTTTGGCAGAGTGGGGATCTGAACACTGGTCTTCCTGATTCTAATCAACGCAACAACTAATTCAACACACTGGCAATATACATTTATCTTGATATTTAAATAGATATAATTGTAGTTTTAACCTTAGGGGAGGGATCACAGAAGGGTATAATGCCATAAACTCCACACTCTAAAGCAGACATTTTCTCTAGAAGAAGAACTGATCTATGTGATCTGGAGATCAGTTGTAATTAGATACCCAGGCCATACCTGCTGGTGGAAGAGGGCAACAGATGGGGACAGTCTTTTTAGGGAGAGAGCTCCAGAGTTTTAGTGCCATGACTGAGAAGATTCACTCTCATATACCCATTGATCTAATATCAGAATGTGGTGGCACCCGAAGGAGGGCCTCAGAAGATGATCTTAGCAGTTGAGTAGGTTTGTAAAAGGGCTGGTAATTCCAGACATGTAGTTCTTTAAAGGTCCCCACCAGCATCTTGTTCCCCACAAAAGCATTGGGAGCCAGTGGTTCAAAACTGGGGTGATATCTCCATATAACCCACTCCAGCAGGACTGGCCTGTGTACTAGGCAGACCTAGGTGGCTGCCTAGGGTACTGACCTGGGAAGGGCACCAGTTTGGCCCTCCCACCCGCTCTCGCCTCTGGGATGAGGGAAACAGTCGACAAAGACAAGCACAGCAGCAGCTTGACTGCACCTCAGAGCATGCCATGAGGCTGCTGTCGCTTTGCCTCGTGCATCAGACACTGGAGGTGGAGTGACAGCAGCCTCACAGAGTGCCCTGAGGCACAGGTGTGCTGCCACTGTGCTCACTGTCACAGAGGATGGGATGGGGGTGGGATTCCTTGCCTGGGGTGCTGGGCTCCTGGCGGCTCCGTAGAGCCAGCACTGCACTCCAGTCAACATCCTGGCTGCTGCATTATGCATCAGTTGAAACTTTCAATCACTTTTAATGGGCAGCCCCACATAGAGTGCATTGGTGGTGGTGGAGGAGGAAGAGGAAAGTGCCATCATGTCACAGCTGACTTATGACAATTCTGTAGGGAAAAGATGTTCAGAGGTAGTTTGCCATTGCCTGCCTTGGTGGAGCAACCCTGTACTTCCTTGATGGTCTCCCATCCAACTACTAATCAGGGCCAACACTTCTGAGATCTGGCAAGATCAGGTTAACCTGTGCTATCTCCATCAGGGCATTGTAGTAATATAATCTAGATTTTATTGTATTATATTCTAAAATATAAATTATTGTTATTGTAGTTGGGAGTGTTGATCAAAACTGAGATTAAAGCTTTTTTTTTTTTTTTTTTTTTTTTAAAGCACAGAATCTATGTCTCATAATGAGAAAATCAAAGAAAAATGCCTGGGCAGCCAATTGATGAAAATTTCTGAGATAACTGGAAATCCAATAGCACTAATACTCAACAAATTAAACCTGGCAGTTTGTGTATGTGTGTAAGGTAAGGTCTCCAGACCTCCCCCCACCACAGTACAGGTGAGAGGTCCCCCACTGACAAGTCCCACCATCCAGCCACTGATCAGCGGGTTGGTGGGGAAAACTTATCTTAAAAAGAGGGAGGCTCTGCCGAGATGCAGCAACATGCCTACATCACTGCCCATGTGATCCAGAAGTAACATCATGACTTCCAAGATGTTGGGACAACATTCCGGTATTTGGGCAAAAGCTCTGTGGTAAATTTGGCTTCTACCATAGAGTTTTTACTCAAATATCAAAACATCACCCCCAATGTCTCAGAAGTGATGGTGTCACTTCTGGGTCACAGGGATAGTGATGTTGGCACATCACTGCATGTCAGCAGAGCCTCCCTCCTGCTCTCAGTAAATTCTCTCCCAGTCCCCCACCAGTTGCCAGGAGGGACCTGATTCTGATACAATACACAGTTCATCTATGAACCTCTCTGTCATCATAAGAGTTAATGTAACTTGTATTAGTGAATTCCATGACAGACTGTTTTTAACATTCTCTTTATTTTACTTTACTTATTTCTCTCCTTTCACCCCCAATGGGGACCCAAAGTAGCTCACAACATTTTCTCATTCTCAGTATATCATCACAACAATCCTGTGAGGCTGAGTGTGGGACTGGCCCAGTGTCATCCATCAAGCTTCCAAGGCAGAGTGAGAATTCTCACCTAGTGTCCCAGACCATACTGTCTCTAAGGTTATATTTTATGCAAGGTAAGATTAACCACTATTAGGGAAGATGTTCCACATGGCCATTCTGATACATAAGGGAGCTCAATTCCTACAGCCAGCAAGCTAGAATACTGAAGTATTAAAAATAGATCTTTTGCCATTATCTGAAAATTGGCCTAGGATTGGCAGCTGTACTTGGCAATCTCCTGGAAGGAATGGGGGGGGGGGTGGCAGGAACAAGCACAGATGAGCGTTTGGGCCAAATATTTAAGCATAACCCCAAGGCAATGATGTCACTTCCCATTTTTGCTGGAAGTGCCATCGTTTGTTGGCATGATGCTGTGTGTGCTGCCCCCTCCCCCTTTTCTCCTACTGTCCTAGGAAGTGCAGGCAAGGAACCACAGGCAGGTAGCAGCATATTGCCTACTGGTAGAGTGGGAGACCTGGCCTGCCTAAATAGGTGTGAGTAAGATTTTGAGCAGACTTGCTCAGGATTGCTTCGCGAAATACCTATTTATGTTATTATTTATGTTATTTAGAGTCCACCTTTCTCACTGGGGCTCAAGGATATCGATCTAAAGAGACTAGTGATCTACCCCTACTTTCCATACAGCTGTTCTAGTTATGGACAACAATAGTTATTGTACAGATAAACTGAAGCATGGACTAGTTCTTTGAAGTTACAAGTTGTTGGACGATAAGCTAAATAATTAATAAAACAAGGAAGCAGAAAGAAACAAGGAGCATATCAAATGCATATATCAGCTGTATGTTCTGAGCAGTTGCTTCTTGTATAAAAAACTGTCTTAGTTGGTTAGTTCCCCAAATAAGTTTTTATCTTCTGCCAACTCACCCCAATCTTGCTTTACCTAGACACATACAAGCCACTGAAATCTCTGCTGATGCACAAGAAATCAACATGACCTCTGTTTGCTGCCTGTCAAAAGATCATCTTTCCTCTTTTTATTTCCTAAGAGCTCCCCATCTGTCCTTTCTCCTATCACACCCTTGGAAGTGAGGAAGGTGATTACATAATTACTTGCTCAGAAACCCTGTGCTTTGATTTCAACAAAGGATGCAGAGAGAGGATGTCCATTCTGTTGTAATGTTCACTGACCACAAAATCCAAGCAGGAGGGTAAAGGATATTAGAGTAGTGATGTGGCAACTCAGAGAGGATCAGCGATGCTGTAACTTCTTTAGTATATGGCCTCTTCATAATGTCTTTGGTGCAAATAGGTCTAGTAGCAATACAAAAGCCACAGGCTATCCACATAAGCTCCAAAACATTTTATGCATTCCTAAGAATGTTAAGAACATAAGAGAAGCCATGTTGGATCAGGCCAATGGCCCATCCAGTCCAACACTCTGTGTCACACAGTGGCCAAAAAAATTATACATATACACACACACATACGGTGGCTAATAGCCACTGATGGACCTCTGCTCCATATTTTAATCTAACCCCCTCTTGAAACTGGCTATGCTTGTAGCCGCCACCACCACTTGAAAGTTGTGTGTTCAGTATCTTTTAAGCTAAACTTCAATACCAAACTGTGTTAAGTGTCATCAAGTCATTTCCGACTTATGGCAACCGTATGAATTAAAGACCTGTGAAACATCCTATCATTGACAGCCTTGCTCAGTCCTTGGAAATTGAGGTCCCTGGCTTCCTTGATTAATTCCATCTCCTGTTGAGTCTTCTTCTTTTCCTGCTGCCTTCAACTATTCCTAGCATTGCTGTCTTTTCAAGTGTGTCTTGTCATCTCATGTGACAAAAGTACAATAGCCTCAGTTGGGTCATTTTGGCTTCCAGTCCCAGAGCACTGATTCTGCTGCTACAGACAATCATTTCACTCTGGAAGACTGTCATTCCTGGTTCAGAAAAGTCATGCCACTCCCAGGGACCATCATTTCTCTCAGGGGGCAGTCAGTCCAGTCTCAGAGTACTGATTCTATTGCCCGGGATCATCATTCTACTATAGGGGCTGTAATTCCAGTCCCAGAGCCATCTATTTGGGCCCAGAGACCTTCATTCAAAACCTATTTCATGTTTTCATTTTTGTGCTGTAATGTATTAGAGTGGAACCCATGCAAGTCAATAGGTACTTCTGGCTCCCATTAAATCCCATGAGTCTTCAAGCCTCTCCTATAGTTCCCAATGGGCATCCTGTCCTTCACTGTAGTACATCCCACTGAAGCTAAAGCTCCAAAAGCAGCAGCAGAAGTGCTTAGGTTTAGGTTTAGGTTTTATTAAATTTATACCCCACCCTCCATGCCAAGGCAGGCTCAGGGCGGCTTCCTTCCAAGCAT
Organism: Heteronotia binoei; assembly: GCF_032191835.1. NCBI lineage: Eukaryota > Metazoa > Chordata > Lepidosauria > Squamata > Gekkonidae > Heteronotia > Heteronotia binoei. The sequence continues at coordinate 187,002,338 of NC_083223.1, read as the reverse complement.
GCAGAAGCAAAATGCTGTGGGCAGGCAGCAAAGGGAAAGCTGGAGAGGGGAGGGAAAGTGGGGGTGAGTGGGCCCACCAGCAGCTCTCACTGCGACTGGTGCTAGGCTTGCCAATCCCCAGGTCCCAGCGGGGGTTCTCCCGCTTTCCCAGGCTCCTTCCCGCCCCCAGTCAGCTGGCCGGCGGGGGGAAGCCCCACCCCCACAGCCATCATGTGCCTTTCCCCTTCCAGAGGCTTCAGTCTCTACTTGAGAAAGCCTTCCTCTTTGGATGGTGTCTGCATCTTTAAGGCTGAAGGGGAGTGGGGGGGGGGGGGGAAGAACAACATGGCTGTGAAAGAAGCCCAGACCCTCCGTTTGTTGCACAATCCTTACAGAGGTTGTTTGCATAGTGTGAAGGTAAATTTGAACCTTTGGATGTGTTATTGTGAAAAACGTTACTGTGTTAAAAATGTTACTGTGAAAAATGTGAAAGTTCAGCAACTCGTGAGTAGAGGTGCTAATCCCCAGGTGGGGGCAGGGGAGCCCCAGTTTGGAGGCGCTTCGGAGCTTCAGGGTAATCAGAAATAGGGGGTGGAGGGAGGGAAATGTCTGCCGGACACTAGGTCTGCCAGCACAGCACAAAAGCACTCAATTTTGCCTCTGCTTTTATGCTATTTATCATATAAAAATAGAGAGCTGGTCTTTTAAAAAATTGATGTCAAACATGTTACTACTAAATTCTAGTAAAAGGTTTTTTCAACAGTCAAAGAAGTTCAGTGATGCTACATCTGTTCATATAGATATCATCTCAGAAGTTAGTCCCATTGTGTTTAATCAAGGTTAATTAAGGTTGCCAACCCACAGGTAATAGCAAAACTATCCAGAACAGGTTGTTAATATGGCTAGAAACAGAGCTGATTTGTGTAATAGGAAAACTCTATTACAATATAAAAATAGGAAAGAACAGAGGAAGATCACTTGTGCATTCCAGTACTCTACCTTGTCAAAAGGAATACAACAAAGTATTAACAGAAATTGGCATGTGGTAGAGCATCTTCCAGGATGTAGTACCCCACCAAATATTGGCTGGAGACGGGAAAAAAATATCAGAAATTACATTGTGAGAGCAGATGTGCTTGCTAAGGTACCAGAAACTAATAATATGCCTATAGGGTTCCATCAGTGTAAAAGATGGAGGGTAGAGCATATTTTGAACTAATGAGCTTTTTAGGACTACAGGCCAATTTTTTTGCAAGTTGTAAAACTTTCAATGTAATTTATTTAGCAATTTGTGTTTGCCAGAAAAAAATATGTGGGATCTACTACAAGACTGATTAAGGCCCGGGTGCTAGAACATATATCTAGACTTTCTAGACTGGTTGAGAATGTTCCTATGGGAGTACACTTCGGATCTACAGGACATAGTATAGAGAATTTAACATTATGTGTGATATTTGCACAAAGAAATAAACCATTTCAGAGACTAGATATTCAGAGATGTCTTTTACAGAGAGAATCAAGGTTCATTTATGATTTAAAAACATCTGAATCTATGGGATTGAACAGGGCAATTGATTACACTGTATTTTTATAAATTGCTGGATATTCAGAGATGTCTTTTACAGAGAGAATCAAGGTTCATTTATGATTTAAAAACATCTGAACCTATGGGATTGAACAGGGCAATTGATTACACTGTATTTTTATAAATTGCTTGTTTGTTGTTTTTTGTATGTATAGTTAGCTTGAACATATATAGTTAGGGGCCCCTTAACTTTGCTTCTGTTGGCTTAATTAAGCTCACCTATTGGTCTTTTAAATGTTGTAACATGGCTCTAGAGTTTTGAGAACCTGGAAATCTTACAGACATATTCTGAACCTTGTTGGTCTCCTGTGAATGTATTGGAAAGATTGGGGTGAGTGTTCTGTTTATGATGTTTTGACAATTGTTTGACTATTTTTGACTATTGTATAACAATTTAATATGACATGTATGTATCTATTTCTAGTTCCAGTGATAAATAAGTCTCCAAACTGAAGAAAGACAGGTGAAACGTCTTGATATCTAGAACAGATGTCTTTGGAAGGGCATCTTAAGTTCCATGAACTAAATACTGGAAAATTGTCACTCCTTGGTGATTGGAAAGACTGCTTTTGAACTGTCTTCCATTAATGTCTTCTTGCTACATGCTCTTGCCTATTTGAAGTTCTATGTGCAAGCTCTGTCAGGACACCACTGACCTTTACATTACACTGTTTTGTTGTTTAAAATTTATGGTGTCTCTTAGCGTTTTTTTTTTATTTACACAACCCCCAGGTAATGGCTAGAGATCTCAAATTATTACAACTGATCTCTAGGAGGCAGATATCAATTCATCTCAAGAAAATGGCTGCTTTGGAAGGTGGACTCTACGGTATTATATATCATTTAAGTCCCTCCCTTCCCCAAATCTCACTGCTCCATCTCCAAAATATTCAGATAATTTCCAACCCAGAGCTGGCAGCCCTAAGGTTAATCCTATATAACTATGCAGGTAGAATCATATGTAAGGCTGAAATTAGGGTGGCCGTTCCCCAGGGTATATCCTGTCCCCAATTTGGAGTGGCAGCTGAAGAAAAATGAAATGAAAAATGGCTATTGGGTCTATGTTGTAATGCCACTTTTGGGGAAACCACAGAAATGATAACACTCCTTTGTAGGAATTGCTGGAAGCTCTATGGTAAAACCATAGTATTTTCAGTGGTTCCTAGAAAGGACTGACTTCATGTCTGGTTTTCCCTAGAAGTGACATCAGTCCTCACTAGGAATAGAGGGTTATGTCACTTTCGGTGGTCTTTTCAGAAGTGATGGCATGCTGTTGCCATCTCTCAGTCTACTCTACCACAGTCATTGCCAGATTTGTGCCTTTCAAGAACTAGCATCCCTACAACTATTCTACAAGGTGGATTAGATTGAGAGAGAATGACTGCTCCCATGAGATTTTTCATAGCAAGCACTGCAGGGATGTGAACTTGGGTCTTCTAAGCACAACACCACACTGGCTCACATTGAGTTTAGAATAATTCTCTCCTGCCAAATATCCAAGCTGCAGTTGCAGATATCTTAGACAGGAACAAAAGCCTCATCCAACTAGCTTCCCGGGGAAAGATATTTTTGTTCTCTCTAGGAAAACTGTAAGTATACATGTTTTAGGAACAAAGCCCTACTGTGTGCCCAGTTCAGCTTCTGGACATACAGCTGCGATTGGCACAAGTTGTTATAAGAAAAACTGGTTAGTGAGCAGGCCTAAAGCCAGGGCCGGCCCTGCCACTAGGCAAACTAAGCAATTTCCTAAGGTGCTGGCCTTCTAGGGGTGGCAAATTGGGCACTCCCCATGTGACTTAGTGACATTATCGGGGTGGGGGGTGAACATAAGTTAGCCTTGCTCTGGGTGCCAGAACATCTAGGCCGGGCCGGCCCTGCCTGGAGCTGGATTTTGAAGGGTCAAGAGATAGGGAGGGTGAGTTTTTGGTGGAGCAGGGAGTGGAGCTTGACAGGTTTGGGGTAGTTCAGGGGAATAGATATCTTGATCTTTTTGGGGCAGGGACAGATAGGGTGGCCAGACCGTCCCGGGAGCCCGGGAATGTCCCGGTTCTGGCCCCCTATTCCCGCCTCCCGGGCTGGCTATACCGGGACCATTTAGAGGTCCCGGTTTAGCCAGCCCCGGAGGCGGTGGGCCGCGGGCGCCGGCGGGGAAGGCGGCGAGTGAGGGAGGGAGCGTCCCTCCCTCACTTGCCGCCTTCCCCGCCCGCGCGCGGGGCCCGGCGGCGGTGGTGGAGGCCTCTCCGTGGCCTCCGCTGGTCGCTGGAAGCCCTCCAGAGACTCTGGAGGGCCTCCAGCGACCAGCGGAGGCCACGGAGCACCCGGCGCTGGTCCCGGAAGGCCTTCCAGAGCCTCTGGAAGGCCTTCCGGGACCAGCGCCGACCAGCGAAGGCCTTCCCGCGGCCTCCGCTGGTCCCTGGAGGCCCTCCAGAGTCTCTGGAGGGCCTCCAGGGACCAGCGGAGGCCGCGGGGAGGCCGCGGAGCACCCGGCACTGGTCCCGGAAGGCCTTCCAGAGCCTCTGGAAGGCCTTCCGGGACCAGCGCCGACCAGCGAAGGCCTCCCCGCGGCCTCCGCTGGTCCCTGGAGGCCCTCCAGAGTCTCTGGAAGGCCTTCCGGGACCAGCGCCGACCAGCGAAGGCCTCCCCGCGGCCTCCGCTGGTCCCTGGAGGCCCTCCAGAGTCTCTGGAGGGCCTCCAGGGACCAGCGGAGGCCGCGGGGAGGCCGCGGAGCACCCGGCGCTGGTCCCGGAAGGCCTTCCAGAGCCTCTGGAAGGCCTTCCGGGACCAGCGCCGACCAGCGAAGGCCTCCCCGCGGCCTCCGCTGGTCCCTGGAGGCCCTCCAGAGTCTCTGGAGGGCCTCCAGGGACCAGCGGAGGCCGCGGGGAGGCCGCGGAGCACCCGGCGCTGGTCCCGGAAGGCCTTCCAGAGCCTCTGGAAGGCCTTCCGGGACCAGCGCCGACCAGCGAAGGCCTCCCCGCGGCCTCCGCTGGTCCCTGGAGGCCCTCCAGAGTCTCTGGAGGGCCTCCAGGGACCAGCGGAGGCCGCGGGGAGGCCGCGGAGCACCCGGCGCTGGTCCCGGAAGGCCTTCCAGAGCCTCTGGAAGGCCTTCCGGGACCAGCGCCGACCAGCGAAGGCCTCCCCGCGGCCTCCGCTGGTCCCTGGAGGCCCTCCAGAGTCTCTGGAGGGCCTCCAGGGACCAGCGCCGACCAGCGAAGGCCTCCCCGCGGCCTCCGTTGGTCCCTGGAGGCCCTCCAGAGTCTCTGGAGGGCCTCCAGGGACCAGCGGAGGCCGCGGAGAGGCCGCAGAGCAGCCGGCGCTGGTCCCTGGAGGCCTCCAGAGGCCAGCGCCGGTAGCGGAGAGGCCCGGCGCTGGTCCCTGGAGGCCTCCAGAGGCCAGCGCCGGCAGCTCCCTCCCTCCCTCGCCGCGAGGCCGCCGCTGCAGGACTCGCCGCCGCCGCTGGACTCTCCGCCGCCCTAGAAGCAGGTAAGGGGGGCCGAAAGCGGGGGGGGGCGGGGGGCGGCCTTCCTTTCTTCCCTCCCTCCCTTCCTTCCCTCACTCCCTTCCCTTCCTTCCTTCCCTCCCTCCTCCCTTCCTTCCTTTCTTCCTTCCTTCCCTCCCTTCCTTCCCTCACTCCCTTCCCTCCTTCCCTCCCTCCTCCCTTCCTTCCTTTCTTTCTTCCCCCCCTCCCTCCCTCCCTCCCTCCCCCTTCCTTCCTTCCCTCCCTCCCTCCCCCTCCCTCCCCCTTCCTTCCTTCCTTCCTTCCTTCCTTCCTTCCTTCCTTCCTTCCTTCCTTCCTTCCTTCCTTCCTTCCTTCCTTCCTTCCTTCCTTCCTTCCTTCCCTTCCCTTCCCTTCCCTCCCTTCCTTCCCTCCTTATGTTCTTATGTGACACAGAGTGTTGGACTGGAGGGGCCACTGGCCTGATCCAACAGGGCTTCTCTTATGTTCTTATGTGATACAGAGTGTTGGACTGGAGGGGCCACTGGCCTGATCTAACAGGGCTTCTCTTATGTTCTTATGTGACCAGAGTGGTGGAGTGGATGAGCCATTGGTCTGATGCAACAGGGCTTCTCTTATATTTTTATGTGGCACAGAGTGTTGGACTGGAGGGGCCACTGGCCTGATGCAACAGGGCTTCTCTTATATTTTTATGTGGCACAGAGTGTTGGACTGGAGGGGCCACTGGCCTGATGCAACAGGGCTTCTCTTATATTCTTATGTTACACAGAGTGTTGGACTGGAGGGGCCACTGGCCTGATGCAACAGGGCTTCTCTTATGTTCTTATGTGACAATACTGACTTTGGTGGACCCAAGCACTGATTCAGTGTAAGGGAGCTTTGTGTTTGTGACTGGAGTAGATAATACTGACTTTGGTGGACCCAAGCACTGATTCAGTGTAAGGGAGCTTTGTGTTTGTGTCTTCTGGTGCAATTTTGTTCTCAGATCCTGTATTTACTTCATCAGTATATGGGATAAGGCACTTTCTCAACTGTGCTGCATAATGCAGCCTATTTATTTTGTCCTGTTGGCTCTATCTGCGCCACCTTCATCACTTTCGGGGTGTGGATCCCCCAGTGGGGTGGTCTCCCGACTCCCTCCGCCGGCTGTTTCTGATAGCCCTGCGCCCCCTCTTTCATTTGATATGTGTCCCGTGCGGGTGCCACCCTCCCGCCGGGAGATGCCGCAAAATGAGCCCCCTTGAGGCTTATGGCGGCAGGGCTCGGGGGAAACGAGCTAGACTGCTGTTCTTTTGAGGGGTTATAGAGTGTTTCGAGCCCGTCCCTGTGGCATCGGTCCCATCGTTGTGGGGCCCAGGGGGCCGGCGCAGCGGCACGCTGAAGCAGCCTGTCGGTCACTTCCGGGTTCCTGTCCTGCATCTCGACCTGTGTTATTAGTGACAGGCTGCTTCGGCGTGCCGCTGCGCCGGCCCCCTGGGCCCCACAACGATGGGACCGATGCCACAGGGACGGGCTCGAAACACTCTATAACCCCTCAAAAGAACAGCAGTCTAGCTCGCTTCCCCCGAGCCCTGCCGCCATAAGCCTCAAGGGGGCTCATTTTGCGGCATCTCCCGGCGGGAGGGTGGCACCCGCACGGGACACATATCAAATGAAAGAGGGGGCGCAGGGCTATCAGAAACAGCCGGCGGAGGGAGTCGGGAGACCACCCCACTGGGGGATCCACACCCCGAAAGTGATGAAGGTGGCGCAGATAGAGCCAACAGAGCAAACAGGACAAAATAAATAGGCTGCATTATGCAGCACAGTTGAGAAAGTGCCTTATCCCATATACTGATGAAGTATATACAGGATTTCAGAACAAAATTGTTTCCGGCGGTGATATTTGGGGGATTTTTGGGGATGTCACAGGAAGTGCTGTGAAGTCACTTCCTGTTTCCGGCAGTGGCATTTGGGGGAAATGATGTCATTTGGGGGAAATGATGTCACAGGAAGTGATGTCACTTCCCATTTCCGGCAGGTGACGTGGGGGAAATGATGTCACAGGAAGTGATGTCACTTCCTGTTTCCTGTGGTGTCATGACGTCACCGGAAGTGACGTCACTTCCTGTTTCCGGCGGCGCACACGCTTTGCGCGCGCACACCCCTACCTTCCCCCCCCCCCAACGTGTCCCTGGCTGGCCTTCAGACATTATGGTCACCCTAGGGACAGAAGCTGATGTATCAGGCTGCTGGAGCAGTAGAAAAGTATTTTAAGAACCCAGCTCACAATACTTGCTTTACCCAGCCAATACCTGGTACTGAATATATTGCATGAGCAGGATGAATCTGACCACTGCAACCCTCCAAATATTAATGTAGCAAGGCACTTCTCAGTCTTGCGTGCTCATCATTTCAGTTCTTTATACTTAAACAAATCAACCAGCCTTTTAAGATGCACATTGTCTTAGGAAAAAACCTAAAAGGATATTTGCCCTCCTAAGGTTGCCAAGTCCAATTCAAGAACTATCTGGGGACTTTGGGGGTGGAGCCAGGAGACTTTGGAGTCGAGCCATAAGCAAAGTTGTGACAAGCACAATTGAACTCCAAAGGGAGTTCTGGCTATCACATTTAAAGGAATCACACACCTTTTAAATGTCTTCTCTACATTAGAAATAATGGATATGAGCACCTTCTTTTCAGGCTCATAGAAGTGGACCCCCTGGTCCAATCTTTTTGAAACTTGGAGAGGATTTTGAGGAGAGTCATCAGATGCTATGCTGAAAGTTTGGTATCTCTATCTCAAAAAACTGCCCCTCCAGAGCCCCAGATACCCCAGGATTAATACTCCATTATACCCTATGAGAATTGATCTTCATAGGGAATAATGAAGTGCCCAGCAGACATTTCCCTCCTCCCCCCCCATTTCTGATTACTCTGAAGCAGAGGATTGGCATCTCTACTTACGATTTGCTGAACTTCCAACTTCCTCAAAGTAACACAGAGCATACATTTCCTATGCAAACTACCTCTGAAAAGATTGTGCAACCAATGGAGAGTCTGGGCTTTTTTCACAGCCACTGGGAGCAGCCATGTTGATTTCCTGCTACCCCCCCCCCCCCCATTCAGCCTTAAAGACACAGACACACCATCCCAAGAGGAAACCTTTCCGGAGGTGGAAGGGCACATGGTGGCTGTGGGGGCAGGGCTTCCCCCGATGGGCCAGCTGACTGGGAAGAAGCCTCTTAGCAGACCTTCCACTTCTTAAAAGAAGCCTCTTTGCTTTTTATAAGGTAAAAGTAAAGGTAGTCCCCTGTGCAGGCACCAGTTGTTTCCGACTCTGGGGTGACGCCGCATCATGACATTTTTACATAAGGCTTTTTATGGGGTGGTTTGCCATTGCCTTCCCCAGTCATCTACACTTTCCCCCCCACCCCCAGCAAGCTGGGCACTCATTTTACCGACTTCAGAAGAATGGAAGGCTGAGTCAACCTCGAGCCAGCTACCTGAACCCAGCTTCTGCCAGGATCAAACTCAGCTCATGAGCAGAGAGCTTAGGACTGCAGTACTGCAGCTTTTCCACTCTGCGCCAAGGGGCTTTATTAAGTTCAAGTGAAGCCCATCACTTTTGTACAGGTTCAGCTTGTTCCAGAACATAGATAGAATAAGAATGCTTTCCTGGGAGTAAGTCCCACTGAATAATTTGAGACTTACTTCATCATCTTCATCATCAAAGGCAACCTTTATTTGCATAACCATGGGGAAAAATAGAGGCCAAGATAGAAGTAAACAGCCCTCAGGAGTTCTCTAATACAAACAACTTAAAGAACATAGTTACAGTCAAGGCTTAATCAAAAGGATAAAGCAAAGTTGTCCCCTAACTTACAGCTGCGTTAGCTTGTCTTTCAGCATCATAAAATATATTCCTTCTTAACCTTTTTGTAAATGTCTCAGACCTCTCATCAAAAACTTGAATTCCAAAGATATCAGTCAATTTTTTCAAAAATATTTCTGGCATTCCTTCTACAGTTTTGGTCATCTTTGATGTTTCAGAGGAAGATTAAAGCTTTCCATAATTCTAAAAGAAGAACATATGAACATATGAAGCTGCCTTACACTGAATCAGACCTTTGGCCCATCAAAGTCAGTATTGTCTTCTCAGACTGGCAGCGGCTCTCCAGGGTCTCAAGCTGAGGTTTTTCACACCTATTTGCCTGGACCCTTTTTTGGAGATGCCAGGGATTGAACCTGGGACCTTCTGCTTTTCAAGCAGATGCTCTACCACTGAGCCACCATCCCTCCCCTGAAAGAACCCACGAGTCCAACAGCTCATAACTGAAGCAGGAAATGTTCCAGCAAGAGATAGATAATTTATTTATTTATTTATTTGGTAACTTATATCCCGCCCTTCCCACAAGTGGCTCAGGGCGGCTTACAACAAACAATAAAACAATAAAATCGGAACAAAGTTATTACATTTAAAAACAGACATTTAAAACCTAAAAAACCTTAAAATATTTAACATTAGAACTATACAGTATAATCATATTCAAAATGTAGTACTGTTCTTGTTTCTCAAAACCTTAAATTCAGGATTGGTTCACCCATGCACATACATTGCTTGAAGATTCACATGATGCTTTGAGTGTGTGCAATTGCCATCAGAAGAGGACAAGCATCACAGAGACCAGGCTTCATCACCTGAGGCCACTTCAAACATAAAGTCAGGTCACCAGTTTAGTTATGAGTCACAGTATGATGTCTTCAGCTTGCATGAACAAGCTTTTTATTTAGGACAAAAATCTAGTTTAAATGTATGTAGTCCAGCATGCCCTTTTTTTGGGGGGGGGGGGGAGTCACATTGGAAGAAATAAAATATCAGCATTTAAGTATTTATTTACCACTGTTCTCCAAGAAGGACCTAAACCGGCTCTTTGGTTTACATCTCCGGCCACACCCAAGTTTTATAAGATACATGAGACAGAAAGAAGTCCTCAGCAAAGATGTTGCACAGCTGGTAAAGATGTATTCCTTCCCTACCTTCCTGATTCATAAGAGAATTGTGTAAACATTTACAGAATTACAAATCAATATAGTTCAATAGATAAATGATTGAGCTTTGACTTGGATTCAGTTACCAGCCATGAAGTTGAAGTGTGATCTTGAGCAAATTACTGCCACCCTCAGTTTTCTCACCGAAAAAAAAATCACACAATGCAGACATTGTAAAACAGTTTGCACACTCAAAGACAAATAGTTCTTGTTCATTCTTTTATTTAAGTGCCAAAATATTGAGCCTGCAATCAGTATGTCTGTCTCACAGGATGACAAAGGAAATATTAATATCCCTTAATGGACCTTGATAGTTTTTGCCAAGTAGCTATCAGAGTTCTGTTAGGTGGGCCTCCCTCTTCACTGAGTGTGGGGTAGATGGGTGTGGGAGAAGAAGGTGCAGCAGGTGAGACTGAAGAAGAAAAGACACAATTCTCAGCATGTAGATACTTATATCTGGAGACTGGAGACGTGAATAGAAAAGACAGATCTTTATAGATACCTGAGAAAAGCCCTAGGTTTGCAGAACATTCTGAAATCTCACCCCCAAATAATAGAAACAATGACTGGACTGTGGGGATGCTTGGCAACCACAGCCCTATTGTCAGCCTTTAAACCTTAATTTTTGTCAACATGCCCTGGAAGCTTGAAGCTGACCTGCTACAAAATGAATATTTGCCATAACAAAAGAAATTCACCTACACTTTTGTTGACCACTCCAAATACAAAAACAAAATCAATTTGATCTCAGTTGGCTTGCTCTGAATCCCTGAATTACCAGGTTGGTTGAACATTTCTGATGCAAGTGCTCTGGAAGCAACATTTAGATCAGGTCTCCATCACACCATATCCAATCAGGTGTGCTAGGGAAACATGAGCAAAAACGCACTCAGGTTTCATGCAATCATTTCAAGGCATCTATGTAAGACAGCAGCCATGCTGGCTTCACCCCCTTTGGAGCTTGAGCTATATATAGTTCTGGCTCAGACAGAACCATTTGCCTCCTGGTTAGAGATCTCTTTAGCATTAACGAACTAAGATTACATGAAAAGCTTAAAAAAGAATTTCTCCCCTGCAGGGCTGAATTACTTCCACTGTCTACAACTGTCACATCTGTAAAGGAAAGAATGGGAAAAACCAGTATTAGAAAAGCAGAACTCTCCAAGTGGAACCATATTCATTACCCCTCTGGACAATATTCACAAACTCTCACAGATCTGTAAGATTTTTTGTGAGAGCCAGAATAAAAGTATGTATACTAAATATATAGATGACATTATTGCGTGAGGTGGGGGGGGGGAACAAACCAACAAGTGGGAATAGGCATATTGCCAAATGAGCATCTTCAGATTTGTGTGAACCATAACTTTTCAGAATCGGCCGTGTCACAACAAATCACAACAGCCAGCCTCAGATTTATTTCTTGCACATCTCCTATCCTTTTCACCAGTGAGCTTTCTCCATTTTGTCTCCTCACATCTATGAAGACTGGGAGGTTTGCAGGAAACAGGTTTGGCCGGCAAAGAACATACCTTGCTTGATAGCCATGATCACACGAGAGCCAGACTTTGAATCTGTTCAGTTCACTGCTATCAAATCACAGCTATCAAAATGCTTCACAACTGTGCAGTATGGTGGTGGAGGGTGGTGGAGCTTCATTTTCTTGCCTTGTAGGCACATTTGTACCTGGGCAGTAGGTGAAATTCTCCCCTCCCAAGGTCAGGTATGTTTGGTTCAAGTAATAAAATGGTGTGGGAGGGGACCTACATCTATCATAAGATTGCGCAAAATAACCTTGATAACACCAACTCAAATGTACACAAAATGGTAAAGACCTTTCTAAAAGAGTGTTTACTGTAATCACTGGCTGACTATTTAAAGTTAAAACTCTAGCTGGCTTTGTGAGAATATGTATCTATGAAGCAGGGTGGACTGTCCTGTCCTGGTAGAATACACAAAAAATTAACATGCCAGCTTCAGACTGTTTGTGAATAGCCAAGTGACTGATGGAAAAAAATGCTTTCCTGGTTGAAACCAGTGTGAATAAAACCAGTTGTTTTTTGAACACCCCCCACACAACAACCCTGTAAAGTAGACCAGGTTAAAAAGAATTACTTGAAAAGTCCCGATTTTTGTTGGTAGATGAAGCAGTAGAACAGAGTTAAGTTCAGTGGCACCTTTAAGATCAACAAAGTTTTATTCAAGATATAAGCCTTCATGTGCATGCACACTTCCTCAGATACACTGGGATGGGAATTACCTGTCCATACATATAAGTAGGGGGTGAGCAGTAAATTAGCATATAATATAATAAAGATGTTTAACAGGTTCAAGGACCAGACAAGAATAACAAGCTTAGTTTACATGGTTACCATTTGTTTGGGTTTAATTCTGGTGGGAAACATAGTGAAGTAAATAAATATATCAAAATTGGAGATGGATGGACAGATGTATCCTTAATTGTGGATGCTGAGAGTAATTCACTGAGACCAATCACTCAGTAAGCCTCACAGCAGAAACAGGAATTTAAACACAGGTCTTCCTAGCCATAATCCAGCTTTACCCCAGGGTTTTACAGCCAGGATTTCATAGAACCCTTGCATACCACAAGCATCTACCAGGGGGTCAATTAAATTTTACAGCCTCCCACCTTGGGTACATAATTTCTCCCAAGTTATACTTATTATTTAGTGAACAATTCCCACCTTTTAATTATATAATTTTAAATAAATCACGTATTACTAGTTTTCTATTTTGTGAGGCAAGCAGGGAGAGGGGACTGGGGTTCTGCAGGATATCCCACAACATGCTACAGGGGGTTCTGTAACACCACCCAAATGGACTGAAAACCACTGCTATGACACAGCACATGGATTTACTGGTGTCACATAAATAGTATTTGTCTGCAAGTGAGCACTGCCTAATCATAAGCCTGGAAACCCACAGATTCCGACAGCACATGGTGTCTGGGGGGCAGTAGCTAGTAAGAACCAGCCATCAGACAGCTAGTCTGGCAATATACACTCCAATGAAGTCAAACCTTTGAAATAAAACTGGTTTATCTCCACATGACCTCAAGAAAATTGCCTTAAACTATTCTTGATAAAAGATGATGTTGCTGTGCTCTTCACCTATCCCCCTACCTGTCCTTATGGAATGTGATCCATCTTCTTAAACAACCATGTAGCTAATTAAGAGTCTTTACTGGTGACTATATGCAGCTGAACAATGCAGTAAATGGACATTCCAGACAAAATCTCGTTCTTCAATCTGAAGATGCACAAGTCGGAGACACCAGAGAAAGCACAGCTGTTGAGAACTAAATAGGAACAGATGCAGCCTTTGTTTGGAACAGGCGATGCTGTAGAAGTGATCAAATAAAGCAACAGGAAGCAAACCTTGTGGAAATGGAAGATTATAACTGAGGAAGCACTAAGTTTATAGTGATGTCTGCCTGGCCTGGATGGATAGAAAAGAAGCTAATTTTGTATATGAAGTAGCATTACCAGCCTCCAGGTGGGGTCCAGGTAGGGTTGTCAACTCCAGGAATTCTTTGAGATTTGAGGGGTGGAGTCTGTGGAAGGGTGAGGTTTGGGGAGGGAACCTCAGTGGGGCATAGTGCCATAAAGTACACCCTCCAAAGCAGCCATTTTCTCCAAGGAATCTGGTCTTTATGGTCTGGAGATCAGTTGTAATGCCAGAAGATCTCCAAACCCCACCTGTAGGTTGGGAATCCTAGAATGACCAGAAATGGGCATCACTAGTGCAAGCTGGGGAAGGGGGGTGGCTAGTTGGCAACCTAAAGCCTCTCTGTTCAGGTCTTGCCTGTAGAAGGTTTTACACACAGAAGACCACTGTATGCGGAGGAATTGACTGAATCTTTACAGATCCCCAGAATTTCCTACTAGTTGCCTTGTTTCACTGTGTCCCATGTAGGGTTTCCAGCCTCCAGGTGGGGCCTGGAGACTGCCTGCTTTTACAACTTATCACCAGCTGACAGAGATCAGCTTCGCTGGAGAACGGCAAGCAGAGGCATGCTTAAAGGCAGTGCAGCTTGGAAGAGAGTGAGTTAGCTGACCTGATTGACAGCCCATGGAACTCGCTTCGATTGAGGATCTGCAGCTAACTGTTGAGAAGAATGTGACAGTTAGGCAGTTGGAGGTTGAATTAAGAAGTGAGTGGTGGCTTTTGAGAGACTCTCTAGTGCAGCCCCAATGCTAGGGGTTCTGCCATTCCAGGCAGAACCCTGAGCCGCTGCCTACCCCCCGCCCCCGCCCCATGGGCTCTAAGCACACGTGTGCAAAGTGTGCACTGCACGATGATGTCACCCAGAAGTGACATCATGGCAATGGAACATTTTTCACAAGTGTTCTTTCTCAGCTCCAATTGCTCAGAGCTAGTAGCTTCCGTTCAGAAACGAGTTCTTTGTACTTGAGCGGGCATCCAGAGTCTTTGTGCGATTTTTCAAGAGAGGAGAGTCTCTTCTTCAACTCTAGGCAAAAGACTTTTTTACGTTTGAGTTGTGTTGTCTCAGATTTGATTTGTCCACAAAGGACTGCTTTGAGAGCATCCCAAATATTTGAAGCTGAAACATCTTCAGTACAATTTGTCTCCAAATATTGTTTAATGTTTGTTTCAATTTATGTAATACAATCATCATTGTACAGGATTGATTTATTTAGAGTCCAGTGAAATTGTGCACGACAGTCAGAAGAAGATGTTAAAGTGCAACTCACCCAGGAGTGGTCAGACCACAAGGCAGAAGTCACCAAAGATAACAAGGACTTGGATAAAAGAATAAAGTCAATTCTTGTATGAATGTTATGTTTTGGAGAAAAATGTGTGTAATCTCTTTCCTCAGTATGAGTAGCTCTCCAGACATCAATAAGTTGTGAGTCTTTGAATATTGAGGACAATCTAGTAGGGCCCTGTTTTTTCTTAGAAGGTTTGGAAGGATTGTAGGATCGATGAAGGTCAGAGTAAGCAATGTGATTTGGGTCGCCTCCTAGAATGACCTTGCCTGAGAGCTGAGAAAGAACACTTGGCACACCTCCTGCCCAGCCCTCTCCAGCTTTGGAGGGAGCTGGGCAGTGGCCACATTGTTCTTTCTTCACTCTGAGTGATTGGAGTGAAGAAAGAATGCTTAGCTCACCCCCAGCCCAGCCCTCTCCCAGTTCAGAGGGAACTAGGCAAGGGCTGTGTCATTTTCTTCACTGTGAGCAATCAGAGAGAACATGCAGCCCGCCCCCTGCCCAGCCCTCTCCAGCTTCAGGTGGAGCTGGGCAGGGGCTGCGTCCTTCTTTCTTGGCTCCAAGCAATCAGAGTCTAGAAAGAATGACGTGGAGTATCAGGGTCAGCGCGAGTGTGGTGCCCTAGGTGGCCGCCTGCCTCACCTACTCCCACATGCTGGCCCTGCTCTAGTGTGAGAAAAGTCTAAAAAGCAGAGTCTGTTTCAGAGCCAGTGCGGTGTGACTTTGGAAAAAGAACAGACCCTGGGGGAGACTGTTCCAATAAGCAGTCTTTGTGTGAAACAAAGAAACGTAGCCTGAGAGGGAAATTAGTTTTTCTGTTTAAGCTTAACATCTAGTGGGAAAAGACTGGCAATTTGGAATATAAGAATTTGGCAACAGGTTTGAAGTGGCACTGAAAGACCCTAAACACACCAAAAGCCTAGGTATTGATCTTAAAGAGAAGATAATAATGATCTTGCCAGAGAAAAGAGTCTAGTTGAAAAACCCTAATATTAAAAAAGGGATAAAACTGAGTACCTTCTCAAGACTGTATGATTAACCAATGTGAAGTTCAGAAGGAAATCTAGAACAACATCAATTATAACTTCAGTGAAAGCCAAACAACTTTAAGTCTAAAAATGTCTGTTTAGTCTGTAAGGTGGCTAGGTGGCTTAGACTGAGCGGGCTGAAGCTGAATCAGGCGAAGACAGAGGTCCTTTGTCTGGGCCGTGGCGGCCCGGGAAGGGAAATCCCCCTGCCAGTTTTTGACGGCGCGCCGTTGATGGCGGCGGGCAGGGTCAAGAGCTTGGGGGTACTATTGGAGCCTTCACTGACAATGGAGGCTCAGATAGCAGCCACTGCCAAGTCCGCATTTTTTCATCTTAGGCGGGTGAAGCAGTTGGCCCCCTTCCTGGAACGCGACGACCTAGCAACAGTGATTCATGCTACGGTCACCTCGAGGCTAGACTACTGTAATGCCCTCTACATGGGGCTACCCTTGTGCCGGACCCGGAAATTGCAGTTGGTGCAGAATGCCGCCGCCCGGCTGTTACTAGGGCTCCCAAGATGGGAGCACATTCGGTCGGGGCTTCGGGATCTGCACTGGCTGCCAATAACATTCCGAGTCCAATACAAGGTGTTGGTCATTACCTTTAAAGCCCTATATGGTCTAGGACCTGCCTACCTTAGGGACCGTCTCTCCCCAGACGCCCCCCAGAGAGTACTACGATCGGGCTCAAAAAATCTACTAGCAATCCCCGGGCCAAGGGAGGCCCGTCTGAAATCCACCAGCCATCGGGCCTTCTCGATGGCTGCGCCTTACTGGTGGAACCAACTGCCGGAGGAGGTGCGGGCCCTGCGGGACCTAGGGCAGTTCCGCAGGGCCTGCAAGACAGTCCTCTTCCGGCAGGCCTATAACATCTAACTGAAAATGTGAATATTTTTTAGATGGAACTAAAAATGCACCTACCGACCGCTGGTTTTTATTCCTATTTGTATTTTAATTATGGTTTTAACTTATTATGTAAATGTTTTTAAGTTGAATTGTGTGAATTGAAATGTTGTGAGCCGCCCTGAGCCACTTCGGTGGGAAGGGCGGGATATAAGTCTAGATATAAATAAATAAATAAATAAATAAATAAATAAATAAATAAACATGGATGCAGTTCTCTGATTATATGTAACTTTCTGTCTACCAGTTCCAAATTCCAAACACTCTGTAAATATCAATTCCCTTTCCTGCCAGTTTGTTCAAATAAAGCTAAACACTGTTTAATCACTCAGTGTGCCTAACATGCCATTTCTATAGGGGAATTCTGGTAAACTGATGCAACAACAGGGTGTTCATTTTATAGATAAGATGACTAATAAGATGGTCATCTTGTCATAGGCTGCTTTGAAGGATGGCCTCTATGGCATTGTACCATGCTGAGGCCCTCCCCTCCTCAAACCCTGCCCTGTCCTGGATCCACCCTCAAAGTCTCCAGGTATTTTCCAACACAGACCTGGCAACCCTAGTCCCAGGCTTGAGGCCTGCTCTGCCAGTCTCCAGCCAACTACCCCCAGCACTAGTAATGCTTTGTTAAATCTAATGCTGAAGGCTGTAAACAGCAGCCTGCCTGTGAGAAACCATCCCATGGACAGGTGCTGAAGCTTGCTTGTAATTAGGCTGCAGAAACTTCTTAAAAGCAAGGTAAGCCTCAAGATCTTTGAATCTTGTTGAGTGACAGGCAGCTGCATGGATGTGTGATCAGCGATTTGCCTGGTCTCAAAGGAAACTCAGCTTTCAGGAAAACTCAGTTTTCAAAGGGGATGTGCAAACCTATCTTTGTTTAGTTTTGCCGTGCTGTGCAGTCACCACCCTTCTTATAATACCTTGTAAAATATCATCTTTATCACAAGTGATTTGCACTCTTTTGGGGTATCCTATAAAGTTGACTAACAAAATTCATGGTAGGGGATGTGCTTTCATGAGTCACTGTTCACTTCTTCAGGAGCAGGGCCTTTTTTTGAAGGAAAAGCCCAGCAGGAACTCATTTTCATATTAGGCCACACCCCCTGACATTACCATTGTTTAGTATAGGGCTTTTTTGTAGAAAAAGCTCAGCAGAAGCTCATTTGCATATTAGGCTACATACACCCCCACTCCGATGCCAAACCAGCCAGAACTGCATTCCTGTGTGTTCCTGCTCAAAAAAAGCCCTGTTCAGGAGTATTTCCATTTATTTTTTGCATCTTCCTGGGCTGAATCCTCCTGGAGCAAACTGAGACCTGGGTTTCCTGTTTCATTACCAATGCCAATATCTCCATGCCTACTACCCCTCTGCATATTACACCTAATGCAATCAAGCCTGCTATTGCTGTTCAGCATCTGAAATCATCTTGAAAAAGTTTATATATCCAGTACCTCGTGTTACATTTTATGGCACACATAGCCCAGCCCAACACGGTAAGATTTATGTCAGACTGTCCCTCATAACAAATGAGTTCAACAGCTCTGCTATAAACCAAAAAGCAGAGTCTGGCAGGAACTGTCTCTAAAGTAAGTCACTAACTGTGACACAGGTGTAAAATTATAATGGCCGCATAAGAGGTGATGTAAACATAAATATGACTGTTGAGTTCAGTGGGATGGAAAACAATTATTCCTCCGGCCCACAGTTTCCAGCCTCACCTTGACAGCCACACAGCACCTATGGATGCAATATGCTGCCAATCACAGCAGACCTAAGCAGCATATGCATCCCAGCCAGGAAAACTATATCTCAGCAATAGTTGGGATATATGGCAGGGAGCTCTGTTTGTCTGGTTTCAAGTTGAGCACATGAGAACATTGGTAATGGTGACACAGTGAAGGAACAGACTTGCAGGTCCTCCCTCTTCTTCTGGGTTGGCCCCTGGGAAGTCAGAAAACCTATCCCAAGCAGCCACACTAGATCTGTACATGTCAATGCCACCCCTTTCCCTCACTTCCTGGAGTAACTGAAAACAAGAACTGCTAACACTAGCATCTCTGAGAGTATCTCTTGCTATGTCTAGCACTCTGTACCAGTGTTGCTATTTAGAGGCTCCACCAACTTGCTGTACCTCACACCTTGTTCCTATAAGCTAGCATGGTTGTTATCTATTGCAATATCACAATTTAAAGCTATCAGACTCCAGGGATAGCAAGCATACCCACTGCCCTGTCTGTTACTTCACTTCAGATAGCAAAATCAAATTGGTATGTCATATTTCCAGAGACCGGGCTCAAAGCATTCCAAACATAAAAAAGTTCTAGCCTTACTCTAGTGCCATTGCAAGCCACCTAACTGATGGTTGTTTGTCCAGTGCAGTTATACCTGTCATGTACATGCAGTGACAGGGATAGTTCTTCCTGTGATTCAGCTATCAGAACAGCTTTCCAAAGCACAGAAGCCTTGCTAGATCAAAAGAGTTGCTACTCCCATTCATCTGACATTTATTCAGAATTCCATTCCTCAGAACATAAGAGAAGCCATGTTGGATCAGGCCAATGGCCCATCCAGTCCAACACTCTGTGTCACACAGTGGCCCAAAAAACCAGGTGCCATCAGGACCGGATGTTATTTAGGAAATGCATGGAGTGTTTTACAACTGTTTCTCTGTTTGATCTGGGGCTGAGAGGGTCCTTTTAGTGTCTATGTCCCCTTGCCTGGCAACAATATTAATGTTAAGGACATTAATTCTACAAGCAGGACTGCAGCCTTTTCTGAAAGGGCCATGGATTTTTCTTGGAGGAATACCTTTCCCCTTAGGGTTGCCAGACCCCAGCAGGGGGTGGGAGAACCCCTGCTTTTGTGGAGTGCTTCTCTACCGGCAGGGGAAATCTTGCTTCCAATTGACTCCAAAGGCAATGTGATAACATCACCCAGAAGTGACATCATCACATCACCAACATCATGCAGTGATGCTCCAGTTTGACGGCAAAACCCTGATTCTGTTCCAAAGATTTGTGATGTCATAATGTTGATATAGCATAATGGCTAGAGTTTATGGTCTCTCTCTCTCTCGGCTTGGCTTTGCGAACGAAGATTTAAGAAGGGTGCAGTAGTCCACGTCTGCTGCAGGCTCGCTGGTGGCTGACAAGACCAATGCGGGACAGGCAGGTCCGGCCACAGTGGCTGCAGGGAAAAGTCTGATTTAGGGTTGGTGCTGTAGCAGTGCGATTCTTCCTCAATCTCCTTTTGTCCTCAAGACCAGCTATGCGTGCGTTCTCAAAGGAAGAGACAGCCTGGTGGATGGTGTGCCTCCATGCTTTGCAATCTGAGGCTAGGTCAGACCACTGGTGATGGTTAATGCAACAGGTACCAAGGGATTTCTTCAAGGAGTCCTTGTACCTCTTCTTTGGTGCCCCTCTATTTCGATGGCCGGTGGAGAGTTCGCCATACAGGGCAATCTTGGGAAGGCGGTGGTTTTCCATCCTAGAAATATGCCCTGCCCAGCGCAGCTGCGTCTTCAGATAAGAGTTTTCTGCGTTCTCCCAGATAAGAGTTTATGGTACCTTTAGGTATTTAGGTACTTTTGAAAAAACACAATCTAAATTTCTTCATGCCATCTTACAGGTTCCTCCTGGCGTTTGTTAACTCCCTTCATCGCTTAGAAACAGGGCAAATGAAAATCAAGGCAAGAATCCTGTTGGCCTCTGCTTTTCAGTGGTTTAGGAAACAGAAATCCAAAAGGCCTTCTTCCCTTAATAACACAAAGTTTTCGCCAGCCAAGATGGTTACATTTAGTTGAGGGTAGTCCGGAAAGAATGGGCTTTTCACCTTTTGCTCTATTGTCACAGAATATTGATCATACAAAATCTATAATTAAACAGAGTCTGTGACATGGAGCGGCAGTAAGAATGAAAACTCCAAACTTTATGGCTCCTGTGAAATTTTAGATACCCAATGAAAATGGCCCAATATCTTAAAACTTTAGATTTTCCTCACCACAGGAGGGCTTTTACCCTGGCTAGATATGGCGTTATGCCATCAATGGAGGAAGATGGCCTAAATAAATAAATAATTCATGCGGGTTTGATTTGCTCTTTCAGTGTATGGAAGTGTGGGCATTGTAGGGAACATTCAATCTGTATGTACAAACAAGGAGTTCCATCATGGCTTATTTGCAATAGTGAAAATGATCCTGGGTAAGGATGGGCATGAACTGGGAAAACATGGTTCATATCAGTTTGTGGAATGTGCAGTTCATAAACTATGGATTGTCAAGAACTTTTTGATGCTAGATAAACTGGTTCAATTCATGAGGTTTGTGATACAGTAGAACATGCCTCTAGCATGCTAGAGACACCAAACATGCAGGTGATCTCCAGCTGACTCTCCTCTACCTGCCCTTCAAGTCTGGTAAGGATTGGATTTACAGGATCTGTTATGGCCCCGCCCCCCCAAAGATATTGCCCCCATCCTCCATTGTTTCCAATGGAGGGAAGGGAACAGCCAAAAAGGCAAAGGAAATAGAAACTCAGCAGAATCAAAGTCCCCAAGAATAATAAAAACTGAATGTGGGTGGCATTTTTCTCATCCCAGCAGAATCAGTGCAATGTGCTCAGCAGAATCGGTGCCATTGTGGCACAGCAAACCCAACAGGACTCAGGTCAAGCCAGGAAAGTGCTTTTGGGGAAAATGTCAGAGTGTTCAAAAGTGTATAGAATGGACTCCCTGCAAGCTGCACACACCAAATGCACAGGGAACCTTATCCTGCCACCCACTGCTCTACAATCTCTCCAAGTCAGAGGCAGATTACATTTCTGAGGTCCCAGTTAGAGACTTCAAGAAAAGGTCTCCCCAGTGCTGTCTCTTGAAAAGACAGTTGCAGTTACAGGAGTCTATGGAATGGCTCAGGAATAAGCCAGTGATACCACTCACAAGTAAATTTCACCTGGGCAGACACACACACCCCAGCCAGACACTGGAAGCAAGGCAAGCATCCCCCCTATGTTCACAGCCCCCCAAGTCTCCAAAGGCAGGTTCCAAAGGACAGAAAGGCAGACATGCTCGGAGTCTCAACTGGGACTCCCCAAAGTTATGCCATGACAGCTTGGTGGGCACCCCTGTCCCACCAGACCAACGGAAATAAGAGTTTTCCATTTAAAGTGATTAGTGATGCAATGACAGAAAGGCAGGCATGACAAGAGATTTCCAACAGGGGCTCCCCAAAGTTACCCCCAAGACAGTTTGGTGGACATCCAGCCCCAACAGATCAGTGGAAAACAGATCAGAGTTTTTCATTTGAAGTGATTGATGATGATGATGATGATGATGATGATGATGATGATGATGATGATATTGGATTTATATCCCGCCCTATACTCTGAATCTCAGAGATGTCACAATCTTCTTTACCTCCCCCCCCCACACACACAATAGACACCCTGTGCGGTAGGTGGGACTGAGAGAGCTCTTTCAAGGACAGCAGCTGCTCTTTCAAGGACAACTCTTACAAGAGCTATGGCTGACCCAAGGCCATTCCAGCAACTGCAAGTGGAGGAGTGGGGAATCAAACCCGGTTCTCCCAGATAAGAGTCCACACACTTAACCACTACACCAAATGGCTCTCAATCAAAATATGAATACACAGCTGAGGAATCCACTAGCTCAAGTCCCTCTGCTCAGTATGAGCTGAGAGATGGAGCGGCTTAGAGCCTTGAGTCCACCTAATACCCCCAAGCCCCAGCAAGGGAGAAAATCATAATCAGGAGGGAATGTACTCTGCTAGCCTGCTTTTAACAAGTCCCCTGCCTTTCTCTGTAACTGCAAACAGCTGACAAAGGAGAGAGTACAGAGCTGAGATGAGGATATATATGGCATTGTGATTGCTTGGAACTCTATTACTGGCAACTGACAGTTAAGCTTTGGAGGGTTCCTACTGGTATCTCTGAAGATGGAGAATTCCACTTCCCCTATTGCCTTGGAGTTTTGTAAACAGTCTAAGAGCTTTTTCACACAGCCTAAGTATTCCGGTATGGCAGCTCATCAGTTACTGCTGGCTTCTCCTGGCATTTCAGACAGCCCCAATTCAGTAACTGGCTGCTACCAGAATACTATTACCTTTTCACACAATCCCACAGCTGTCCTGGTAGTGAGGCATGCCTGAGTTGTTATTAACAAAGAGCAGCTTCTTCCAGTTTTCAAACCCTCCTTCCAGGTTGAAATCGCTATGGGTGTCACATTCTCAGGGTGCAGGCAGGCAGGAGTCCAAAGCCAGTCCAATGTCAAAGTTCAGGAAGTCAAGCAGGAGCCAAGTCACCAATACAGAATCACAAACCGGAATCAGAAGTCAGTGTTCAAAAGCCACAAGGTCAGGGTGCCAAGGAAATCAAGCAGGTCAGGATCAGGAAGGAGCGTGGATGCAAGGCCAGAGAATAGACTTGTTGCTTCCACAAGGTTATCAGGTCCTGGGTGGGAGCTATATGGGAGTCTCAATCAGCCTGCTCCCTGGCTGGCAGTGACTCTGCTAGAACTCAGGGCTGAGAGATCTGAAGCATCGGCATGCCTCATGTCTTCGCTCTGAAAGTTCTTTCCAGAGTCTGCTTCAAACTCTTGAGATGGGAGGAGGAGAGCTTGGAGGAGATTGATTGCGTGGAGAGTGATTGATGGGCCAGCTGCTGTTTGTTCAGCTGAGGAACTGGCTGGCAACTCTTCCAGGTCTGTTAACCCGTCCAGCTCCTCCTCGTCAGGGCTCATGACACTACCCCCCCCCCACAGGACCCCTCCCCCCGCAGACAGGCCAGGCCGGTCAGGGTAGGCTGTGTGGAACTGCTGCATGAGGTCAGGGGCATGTAAATTGTCCATGGGTTCCCATGAATGGTCCTCAGGGCCATAGCCTTCTCAGTCCACAAGGTACTAGAGGTCCCCGCGGTGGATTCAAGAGTCCAGGAGCTGGTGGACCTCATATTCCTCCTCGTCATCAAAAGGACAGGAGGAGGTGGCGCTGGAGGTGGTGGTCAGATGGGATCCGGTGGTGGAAGGAACAAGGAGGGACCGGTGGAAGACCGGGTAGATGCGGAGGGTGGCCGGCAGCTGTAGCTGGAAAGCAACAGGGTTGATTTGGTCTGTGATCAGGTAAGGCCCCGCAAAGCTAGGGTTCAGCTTGCAAGACCGGCCAGGCTGATGTAGGTAATGAGTGGAAAGCCAGACATGGTCCCCGGGCTTCAGTGGAAACCCCACCTGTCGCTTTTCGTCAGTGGCTGTCTTGTAGGCCTCTTTAGCCTGTTGGAGCTGCTCTCAGAGCAAGTCCTGGAGGGCCCGGAGTTCCTGCAGGTGCTCATCAGCAGCAGGGACTGCTGTGGGGGGCAGGATTGCGGGGAAGAAGCGAGGGTGGTTCTCAGAGGTGGCAGCAAATGGGATCTGTTGCGTGGATGCATGTACGGCATTGTTGTAGGCAAACTCAGCCAGGGGTAGCAAGACAGCCCAGTCATCCTGCTGGTAGCTGGTGTAACAACGCAGGTATTCTTCCAGTGTGGCATTGGTGCATTTGGTCTGCCCATCCGTTTGGGGATGGTACGCTGAGGACATATGCACCTGGGTGCCTAAGCTGGAGCGTAGGGCTTGCCAGAATTGGGAGGTGAACTGGGGGCCTTGGTCTGAGATCAAGTGTGCCAGGAGCCCGTGAAGGCGAAAGTCGTGCTGGAGGTAGAGCTGGGCTGTTTCAGGAGCTGTGGGCAGCTTGGGACATGGAACAAAGTGAGCCATTTTGGTGAAGAGGTTCACCATCCCCAGGATGCAAGTGTGCCCCTTAGACCTGGGTAGCTCGGTGATAAAGTCCAGGGAGACTTTATCACCCTTGGAGAACCAGGAAAGATAGATAATACAGACTAGTAGTCAGACTAAATATACAGCAAGTTCAAATGACCAATTTTAAGTAGAATTATATTGAAGTCAGTAGGTTTAGGATCATTTAGGATTACATTGCAAATCTTCAGGATGAACGCTGGTATACATCAGTGATTCCCAGTATGGTACCCATGGATATCATCAATAGGTTCCCCAGCACCCATTTGCTTCCTCCCCAAAGCATCTTTACTCCAACCAATAACCAGTTTTGACTCCCCTTCATCTGACCAGAGGTACTTCAAAAGAACCCAGGAGGCATCACCTGTGTGGCTTCAAAAAGCACTCATTCGGAAACAATATCCTCAGTCATAGCAGGATGCTTGATTTGCAGCTTTTCAACAGTTTTTCAGTGCTAGGGATGGGCATGAACTGGGAGAATGTGGTTGAGTCTGGTTTATAGTTCATGGCTGAACCATGAATCAAACCACAAATGAAACCAGGAGCTCATTCTTGAACTGAACTGGTTTGTGAAGTCTGTATTCCTGTAAACCCTGTTAAAAGGGACTGCAGTCCCTTTAAACAGGGTTTGCAGAAAGCCTAAAAAACAGATGAGCAGCAGGGAGCAGCTTATTTATTTAAAAGGACTGCAGAAGACAGCCTGAAAGAGCTGTGCAATGAAGAGTGCCTCCTCGCCACACAGCTGTTTCTGTGGCTTTCTTGGGGACCAGCTTTTTGCTCCACTATGAACCAGCATGAACTATTCTAAAAGTTCATGGAAGTTTGTGAACCACTTACTGTAGCGTATTGCGGTAGCAACTATTTTATTATAACGGAAACCATTTCGTTATAACGCAACAACGTAGAAGCGTTAGTCCGCGCGAGCCGCGGAGGCGACGGGGGACACCCCGGCGCCTCCGCGCAGGGCGCTGAGCATCCGCCATCTGTGGCGGGAAAATGGCTGGCCAGCATTGGACTGGCCAGTAGGAGGAATAGTTCCGGCGCTGTATATATGCGGGGCCCAGCCCGCGTGTTCTCCCTCTCCATCTTGTAATGTACCCTGAATAAAGCATGTTGCCCTGCGCCCGTTTCTCCGCGTGGTACATTATAGTGGCGACGAGAATGGGATACTAGCCCTTCAGACAACCGGGCTACCGAGGAGACTCAAGGGCAACCGAGCGCTACATCGCTACGACCACCGCCGCTACCACCACCATGGCCAGCTCAAGCGGGAACACCGGTCACATCGAAGCATTCAACCCCGCCAATCCCGAAGGATGGGAGTCCTATTCAGAAAGGGTTGATTGCTACCTGAGGGCGAATCGCATAACCGAGGACAGCATGAAGAGGGACGTTCTCCTGAGCGTCTGCGGGGCCGCCACCTTCGAGATCGCAAAGAGTCTCCCGGCCCCCACCCGCTTCACGGAGAAGACCTACGTAGAGGTAGTCCTGCCACAGCCGTCGAGGGTGGCCCGTCAGTTCCTCTTCCACAAGAGGGACCAGGTCCAGGGTACAAGTAGAGCGGGGGTCTTTCAGGGGCCCGCTGGACATCCTGGTGGTCAAGCGACCGCTTACCACCCTGTTGGGCCTCGCATGGTTCGGCCCCTTGGGAATCCGCATAGAGGGGGTAGCGCAGACGGTCTCAGCCGGAGGGTTCGGGGAAGTGTGCAGAGAGTTCCCCGATGTATTTGACGGGTCGCTGGGTAGCTATAAGGGCCCGGCCATCTCCCTACCGCTCGACCCAACGGTCAGGCCGATCCGGCTCAAGGCGAGGAGGGTCCCCTTCGCCTTAAAGCCCAAAATTGAGGCAGAACTGGACCGCCTCACGGCTCAAGGGGTCCTGGAGCCGGTCGATTATGCCATGTGGGAGACCCCCATAGTGACTCCGGTCAAACCGAATGGGGAGGTGCGGATATGTGCAGACTACAAGTGCACAATAAATAAGGCACTCCAAGATAACCCCTCCCCAGTGCCCGTAGTCAGCCACGTTTTGGCAGCCCTGGCGGGGTCAAAGATTTTCGGGAAGTTGGACTTGGCACAAGCCTACCAACAGCTCCCGGTGGACGCCAAAACAGCAGAGGCCCAGACTATAGTGACCCACAGGGGAGCCTTCAGGGTGCGGAGGCTACAGTTTGGGGTCAGTGTGGCTCCGGGGATTTTCCAGAGTATAATGGATGCTCTCCTCAAAGGGATCCCCGGAGTCCAGCCCTTTTTCGACAATGTTTTAATCGCCGCCCCGGACCCCGCAGAGTTCAGCAACCGCCTCCAGGAGGTGCTCCGTCGTTTTCAAGCTGCTGGACTAAAAGTGAAGAGGGAGAAATGCTTGCTGGGAGTGCCACGGGTGGAGTTCCTGGGCTTCGCAGTGGACGCGGAGGGCATCCACCCGACTGAGGAAAAAAACCGGGCCATCGTGCAAGCCCCAGCTCCCACGTGTAAAGCAGAGCTACAGAGCTTCTTGGGGGTGCTCAATTTCTATCACACATTCATACCCCACAAAGCAGCCATCGCTGAACCCCTACACCGCCTACTGGACAAAAAAGCTCCTTGGGTGTGGGGCAAGCGACAAGCCGCCGCCTTCCAGGCAGTGAAGGACGTTCTGGTCTCCAATGCAGTGCTGCATCACTTCGATGAGCGCCTACCGGTGGTCCTGGCCTGCGACGCATCACCTTATGGGGTGGGCGCAGTCCTGGGGCACCAACTACCGGACGGCCGGGAGGTTCCGGTCGCTTACTACTCCCGCACCCTCACATCGGCGGAGCGTAATTACGCTCAAATAGACAAGGAGGCTCTGGCCATCGTAGCGGGGGTTCACAAATTTAACGATTATCTGTATGGGCGACGGTTCACAATCGCCACAGACCACAAACCACTCTTGGGTCTGCTGGCCCCGGACCGCCAAACCCCCCAAATCCTGTCCCAAAGGGTGTTGAGGTGGAATCAATTCCTCAACTCCTACACGTACACCTTGGTACACAGAGCGGGCAAAGCGATGGGCCACGCGGACGTGCTCAGTCGCTTGCCGCTCCTGGACACGGGCCCCGATCCTGCCCCAGCACACCATGTCATGTCGATCGAGTCACTCCCGGACCAGCCATTCCACGCCGCAGACGTAGCCAAAGCCACCGGGAAAGAAAAGACTCTGGCAAGGGTTCTCGACTGGGTGGTGAGGGGGTGGCCGGAAGGGAACATGGGGGAATAATAATAATAATAATAATAATAATAAATTTTTATTTGTACCCCGCCCTCCCCTGCCGAAGCAGGCTCAGGGCGGCTAACAATACGGTGACCAATGGTGCACCAACAATAAAACAATTACATTAGAAACATTAAATTAAACATTAATTAACCTTAAAAACCTGATTAAAACAATTAACTAAAACATATTATAACGCTATCCTTGACGCTCTTCTAGTTGATGCTGATGGGGGAAGAGTTCAAGCCCTATAAAATGAGAAGGGAGGAACTTGCAGCCCACAAGGGGTGCCTGCTATGGGGGAGCCGGGTGGTAGTCCCCCCCCCTCTACGGAAGCGGGTCCTGGAATCACTCCACGAAACGCACCCCGGCATAGTTAGGATGAAGGCCCTGGCTAGGAGCTATGTTTGGTGGCCTGGAATGGACGGGGAGATAGAGAACTGGGTCCGGAGATGCAGCGCATGTCAGGAGTCGCGGCCGGACCCACCCAGCGCCCCGGCCACATGGTGGGAAACCACAAGGAAACCTTGGTCCAGGCTCCACATAGACTTCGCGGGGCCATTCCAGGGGCAGATCTTCATAATTATAGTAGACGCATACACAAAATGGCTAGAGGTCATTCCTGTGGGGTCCACCTCTTCCGCAGCTGCTATCCGAGCCCTGTGCAGGGTCCTGTGCAGCCACGGCATCCCAGACACTATAGTCTCGGATAACGGGGCAGCCTTCACCTCGGGGGACTTCCAGGCGTTCCTCCAGAGGTACCTCATAAGACACATAAGGTCTGCCCCCTTCCACCCGGCCACCAACGGCCAGGCGGAGCGGATGGTCCGTACGACCAAAGAGGCCCTGCGCCGAATCGTGCAGGGCGATTGGGACCACAGATTAGCCGCGTTCCTCTTCGACAACAGGGTCATTCCAAACCCAGTCACCGGGGTTAGCCCGGCAGAGCTCCTCATGGGGCGCAAGCTCACAACAAGGTTGGACTGGCTGCACCCCGACCGAGCCTCTGACGTGCGAGGATCCCCAGAGGTCAGAGACGCGGCTAGGGGGTTCTTCGCTGGGGATCCAGTATTCGCCCGCAACTACGCCACGGGGCCTGAGTGGCTAGCGGGGCGGGTACTACGGGTCGTGGGATCCCGCCACTACGAGGTGTCCACCGAGGGGGGCCAGATCCTACGCCGGCACATCGACCAGATGCGCCTCCGGACCCTACCAGAGAGACCCACGGAAGCGGCAGAAGAAGCAGGGACCCGGGAGCCACCCACGACCGCTGCACCAGCTGTGGGGTCCCCCCCGCCGGCAGAGGAGAATCAACCCCCGGAACCAGCCCTGCAGCCCACTGACACTCCAACCCCCGGAGGAATCCCGGACGCTGAAGTCACCCAGCCACCGCAAGCAACCCCATGGCGTTCAACACGGGAGCGCCGGCCTCCCGCCTATCTCCAAGATTATGTGCAGCAACTAAGGGGGGAGGAGTGTAGCATATTGTGGTAGCAACTATTTCATTATAACGGAAACCATTTCGTTATAACGCAACAACGTAGAAGCGTTAGTCCGCGTGAGCCACGGAGGCGACGGGGGACACCCCGGCGCCTCCGCGCAGGGTGCTGAGCATCTGCCAATCACCATCTATGGCGGGAAAATGGCTGGCCAGCATTGGACTGGCCAGTAGGAGGAATAGTTCCGGCGCTGTATATATGCGGGGCCCGGCCCGCGTGTTCTCCCTCTCCATCTTGTAATGTACCCTGAATAAAGCATGTTGCCCTGCGCCCGTTTCTCTGCGTGGTACATTATACTTGCAGAGCAATTTGTGTACCACTTACAGGGCAAAATTCATCACAGATTTTGCTTCATAGTTCTGTTCATGTCACAATACACCTTAGCTGGGAAGCATTATGTCTTAGTGACTAGGCTGATGAACTCGGTGGCAAACTTCGCATTCTATGGCAACCATTTTGTAAAATTCCAAATATGGCCACAAGATCAACAAGATTTGGGACCCTGGAAATATGTTTAGAGCAACATTCTACATTTCAAATACAAATTCCCTCTCTGCCCCCTTATCTGTTTTCAAAGAAGTTAAGAATGAGCAAGACCTTTCAAACATTGTATTTTAGTAGTTTATGATGAAAAATTGTCAGTGGAGCTTTGCCTTTAGAAACACCATGCTGGTGCTCCTCTCATATAACTGTCACTCATACATACACATATTTTAATTAATTTATTTACAGGAGTTTTATTCTACTTTACTGTGTTCTTAAAATCAGTCTACAAACAGATTAAAATATACAGTAATGTCATGAAACAGTAATGCAGCCAATCAAAATTAATAACCAATCAAAAGAGCCAATATCAGCAGGTGGAGATTCTCTGTAATGAACCACATCTGCCAAAAGTTCCTTTTCACGTCAATGAAAGCTACCTGGGCCTTGTCTTTCTTGTCACCCTGGGGGATCCTGCATCAGCCCAGTCACTGAGACATAACACTTTCCAACTAAGGTGTATTGTGCATATCATTATTGACAGAAACTATTCTCAGAGTGATGAGATGACAGGTTCATTACAACATAGAGAGGAAACTCTATCCAAATCAACTGCCCAACCCCACAGTCTCTGTTACTATGGAGACATTGGGTGACTGAATGTCCTTGATTTCTGGTAATTCTGGTGAAAACAACTTAATGTTATCTGGAAATATATTGTTAATGCTCTCTTTCATTGTGCCACAAATATACATGCACACACGATTTCAACAAGCAGGCAGACAAATCTTCTCACCACATATGATAACATCAGCGCTTGAAATTTTGTTTCCATTGCTTCGAAATCAACCCACTGTTGCTCAGTCTAATGGTCTCTTGCTGATTGTCAATGGCAAATATATTAAGCATTAATCTTCAACTAACTAGATTCTTCATCTACCCAAAGAAGTAGTGTTTCCTATACTAATAGAGTGCTATTGAGGAATAAATATAATATAGTTCCATGGTCTGTACATCCATCCTTCTTATGATTACCACCTTTTCATGTGATTTTGCATTTACTTAAACAATTGCATTGTTAAATTCTTTATGTCAGATCCCCCAATCCAGTTCCCATGGGTGCCACAGCACCCATCAATCCTTACCCTAGATCCCACCAACTTTTTCAAAGGTAGGCAGGACCATTGTAAAGGCAGGGGTTTTTATTGGCTGCCTTCATTCAGATGAAAGTATTTTCCACAGCTGCAGTAGCAGTTGCAGTCACTGGAAAATCAGGAGGACTGGTAAACCAGGCTTGTGGTTCCATTCTCCTTTCAGGCTTTTCTTCTTATTTTCCCTTCTCTCTCCTCTTTCCTCGCACCTGTGCTTTCCCTCATTTCTATTCATTCCCCTTCTGCAATTCTTTTGCAAAGTGAGGAAGGAGGCATTGAGTTTAGCTCTGCCTCCTGTGAAAGCAATTTGGGGTTTGGCCCTGACTCCTGCTGAAGCTCTTTTGGGGTGACACACCACCCCCTCTAAAGGTGCCCACAGGCTCAAAATGGTTGGGGAGCCCTGCTTCAAGTGAATCCCATCACTGCATCTCCATGTTGAGGAAAACAGTACCTTTTGCTACTTCTTTGCCATTCTGTTGAGGCACAACCCCCTTACCCTACTAGGAATAAAGGTAGCACTAGCAACCATAGCTCTGCTGGGGCTGAAACAGAATGAATTCCTTAGGTATCATTTATAATTCATATATACTGGTGCTGGATGCTTTCTTGCTGAGTCCACTCTTCCCTTTGCACACAGGTGTTTAAGGCCTTGGTGTGCCTGGAAGTGTAAGACAGAGGGCTCTTCTCCTTGGGTTCATGGCCTGAGGGTCAGAGCCTAGAGCTGGGCAGCAAGAAAAGATCTGCTGGGCAATTGGAAACCTCCATTCTCTTTCTTATTTGTTCTGTTGAATTTTCCTATCTCTATATTGCTAGCTACTTTGTGTCCCCAATGGGGAGAAAAGCAGGCTATCAATATACTAAATGAATATTGGACATGAGGGGGGGAAATAGCCTGGTGTATTTATTTTTTACTCCAGTCAAGGTGTTCTTCCATGTCAGAAGGTAGGAGCAGAAGAAGACAGTATATAAAGCAGGGGTGAGAATCATAGAGATCACAAATGATCTCCAAGTGACAAAGATCAGTACCCCTGGAGAATATGGTCACTTTGGAAGGTGGGTTCTATGGCATTATACCCCATTGAAGTCCTTCCCTTCCCCAAAACCCACCCTCCTCAGGTTCCACACCCAAAATGGTTTGAAGTCAAAAGTTGGTAACCCTTGCCTGAAGTTACACCTCATTGAATCACATTAGCAGCTGCTGCTGGTTCCCTCTGGGGCTGACCTGAGGCACCCTTGCCTAGTCACTAGTTTTAGTTTTGGATGATACATAAAGAGAAGAGGACTTTGTGGAAATTCATAACATTATAAACACATTTTTTCTCCCTCCTTTTAGTACATGGGGTCACTTAACAAAGCTGATTTGCAGACTAATAATAAATGTATATAAAATTTTTGATGGCTTCACAGAGATTCACAGATACAGAGAATAGGTCTATTTATTTGCAGCTATTAGCACTAAAAACAAATGGAATCTCACTAAAGAGAAACTGAATCTGCATCTGAATAACAGATGCAGAAGACAAGAGTGTGCCATGGCCATGGCCTTCACACAAATTATCTGGGAACTTTCAGATGCACATGGCAGGCCACTGTTGGAATCAAGAGATCGGGCCTTTGGTGTGTTCCAGCAGGCAAGTTCTTGTGAAAGTTTCTCGAGACTGAAATTTTACTTCTAAGACTTTGCCTTTCTTGAAACAGTGCCTTAACTCTGGCCAAATACCAGGGATAGGCACCAAATGGTGCTTTCTTTTGCTCTTTCTTCCTTTTTGCAGAGCTGGCAGCATCTCTAAACACACATTCAACCAACGCACAATGCATTAAAAAAACAGGCCATCTGGCTAAGTGCTCCTTGGAAATGAGAAGACAAGAAAAACAACACTCTTGGATCTGGCAGCTGAATGAAACTCAGCCTGCATGTGGACTTTCTCCTGTGGTGCATTCAAAAGGACAGCCCCCAAACCTCCTTTCCAATGAAAAGAATACAACCAGATGGGTCTCAAGGTCAGTGCTTTGAGTGGGATGTGGTGACTTTCCTGAGCTGCACATGCACTCATTAATTAACCTCACTTGGGAAAGTGCCCCACATTCCTGGCTGGGTTTACCAGCTTGCCCTCCCTTCGTTCTTATTGCTACAGCATTGGAGCCCCCTACTGGAAATCAAGTTCACTAATCCTTGAAGGCGTTCCCTGTTACTCTTTCAGCTTGTAAATAAAATATCACAGGGCTTATGGAAGAGTTATAGAGCTAGATGTGATGTGGCACATTGATTTGAGTCTATTTCAGCTTAGTAAACTAGCGGCTGAAGATACCGATGTCCTTATATGTTCAGGTATTTCTTTTATTCATTTGTTTTATATCTCTTTTTCAAGCGAGAAGATTACCACTGTACCTTACAATACTTAAAAAACAATATAAATTTATATCTTCCCTTCCCAGTACTCAGCCCATGCTATGGGGTACAGTTCTACTCTAAGCCATTAGTCCCCCAACTTTTTATAATATATTCCTCTCACCACTGTTGTGTCTGGCATTCATCCCGGAAAGTACAGCATAGTGCACCTGTGGGCGGTGCCTGGAAGGGACAAACGCAGCCCGTCTATGACGATCAGCGGTGGGAAGTTTAACTGGCCAGGATTGGACCTGGCCAGGAAGAAGGTTGTTCTGGGAAATGTATATAACAGGGGACCCGGACCCGCCATGTTCTCTTTGTGATGTACTCACTAATAAAGCATGTTGCCATCTGAACGTCTCCGACATCAGTACATTACACTGGCGACGAGGATGGGATACTGGTGAGCAGAGAGCAGCCTACAGCCTACAGCGCTCCGAGCTCTAGTGCTTCCGTGGCCAAGGCCATGGCTACTGCTCCCGGACAAACCCTACCGGCATTCGTTGTCACCTGGCCCACCTTATGGGAATCATAGGTGGACCAAATCAACTACTATATAGAGCTACACAAAATGGAGGCAGTGACCAAGAAGAAGACACTTCTCCTGAGCTCGTGCGGGGTG
Source organism: Heteronotia binoei (assembly GCF_032191835.1). NCBI lineage: Eukaryota > Metazoa > Chordata > Lepidosauria > Squamata > Gekkonidae > Heteronotia > Heteronotia binoei. Next base: position 186,968,428 of record NC_083223.1, on the reverse strand, counting down.
GAGACCATCCAGCTGATGAAGCGACTCATTGTGATGACCACCCTCACAAGGGCCACCTACGACCAACTGGTCAAGGCAGTGATGAACCACATGGCGCCACAGCCATCCCTTCTCACATGCAGGCATGCTTTCTACATGAGACAGCAGAGACAAGTTGAGTCCGCCGCCGAGTATCTTGCAGAGCTCCATTGATTAGCCCTGAGATGCCATTTCACGGGGGACCTGGAAGAGATCCTGCTGAACCGATTCGTGGTTGGCATCTGGGAGGAGAAAATGCGCCGAAAGTTGCTAGCATACGAGGACAAAGACATCAACCTCGCGAAAGCGCTCTGACAGGCAACCGCCTTTAAACAGACGCACACCAGCCCTTCTGCACACCAGGTCGCCACTGCCTCGATGTTGGACGATTCTGATGAGGAAGGGGCACATCAGCTTTGCTGCCAGCCACGCAGCAGGCTGAAAACACCAAACTGACCACAGGCAGCGGAGAAGCCAAGCACCAAGTGCACCAGCTGTGGGGACCCATACGAGTGCCGAGACTGCCTCTACCGTAACATGGACTGCAGAAGCTGCGGAAAAGTGGGCCACATCATCCGAGTTTGCAGGGCCAGAACCTATAGGAGACCTCAGTCCGCACACCACGACATGACAGACGCACACACGGCCGCAAACAGCATCCAGGTAATGAACTTGCCCCAGGACACCCCCGACAAGGTCAAAGTGCAGGTCTTGATTGAGGGGGGTCCCTGCCTAATGGAATTGGACACGGGATCCTCCATCTCCATTATTTTGGAGAAGACCCTCAGTAAACTCTGCCCCCACAACCAACTGGCCCTGCGGCCCGCGGAGTTCATATTGTGGGACTTTCAAAAGAATTCAGTGCAGATCATGGGGTGGGCCAGAGTTAGGGTGGAGTTAAGACATTTTAAAGGGGCCCTGGACATACTTGTGGTAAAGCACCAGCTCACCACCCTATTGGGATTGGCTTGGTTTAAGCTCCTGAGCAACAAAATTGTAGGGGCGGACCAAATACAGGCCCACAATTTCGACCAAGTGTCCTGGGAGTTCCTGGAAGTATTCGACGGGGCTCTGGGAATGTACATTGCAGCTGGACCCCATGGTTAGGCTCTTAGGGATAAAGGCTCAGCAGGTTCTGTTTGCACTTAAGCCAAAAATTGAAGCCGAACTGAACTGCCTCGTGGTCCAGGGGGTGCTAGAGCCCGTCTCCCAAGCCACTTGGGAAACCCCCATAGTCACCTCAGTCAAGCCGAACGGGGATGTGCGCATCTGTGCAGACTACAAATGCACAATTAATAAAGCACTACAGGACCACCCATACCCTGTCCTGGTGGTCAGCCATGTCCTTGCCTCCCTGGCTGGTTCAAAGATTTTTGGAAAGTTGGATTTGGCCCAAGCATACAAACAATGTCCAGTGGATGAGCAAACAGCTGAGGCCCAGACCATTGTTATGTACTGGGATGCTTCCAAGGTGCGGAAGTTACAATTTGGGGTCAGTGTGGCTCCAGGAATTTTCCAAAGCTTAATGGACTCTCTCCTTAAAGGGATTCCCCTTTTTTGATGACGTTTTGATACTAGCACCCGACGCTGACAAGTTTTGCTGCCACCTTCGAGAGGTGCTCCACCATTTCCAGAATGCAGGTCTCAAGGTGAAGCAGGAGAAGTGCTCACTTGGGGTGCCAAGGGTGGAGGTTCCTGGGGTTTGCAGTGGATGCCGCTGGAATTCACTCAATGGCTGCCAAGACCAGGGCGATAGTACAGGCCTCGGCCCCCACATGCAAGGTGGAGCTACAAAGTTTTTTGGGGCTCCTGAACTTTTACCACTCATTCTTGCCCCACAAAGAAGTCCTGGCCGAACCCCTACACAGACTCCTAGATAAGGGCGCCCCATGGGTCTGGGGAAAAAAGCAGGCCGTGGCCTTCCAGGCAGTCAAGGATATCTTAGTTTCAAATGAGGTACTCCACCATTTTGACAAGTCCCTTCCCATGATTTTAGCATGCAATGCTTCCCCTTATGGAGTGGGTGCCATCCTGGGCCACCACCTCCCGGATGGGAGAGAAGTCTCTGTGGCTTATTACTCTCGCACTTTGACCCAGGCTGAGCGCAACTACACCCAAATAGATAAGGAGGCATTGGCAATTGTGGTGTGCATATACAAATTCAAGCCATATACAAGCCATTGCTCGGCCTACTCACCCCAGACCGCCAGACACCACAGATCCTGTCACAGCAGGTCCTGCGGTGGAACAATTTCCTCAACTCATACACCTGCAAGCTTGTCTACCATCCCTAACTGCCACCTCCTGTGGCAGCAATAGATTTTAGCAGTGGTGGTCGCCTACCAGATCAGCTTGGTGTTGGGAACCCCCACCATGAGGTCTGGTGCAACTGCTCTGGTTGCTCCACAGCTAAAACTACATCTGGGAACTGACAGAAATCTTTGCCTGCTGCCCAGAAGACAGACGTGCGCTTAAATCTTTGGAACTGCATTGTTGGATACAAGCCATTATGCGTACAACATGCTACCTCACGTGAGCCAGGCTTATGACTACTAAACACTCTGTGAGAGTGTCTGCTAATACATACATTGAAAAACAATGTTTAACCACAGTATATTCACATATTAATCTAGAAGTATTTTACAGTCCATTTTAAAAACAATGTGCAACATTCTTTCTTTGTAGGACTTCCTGAAGTCCAATAATTCCCAAACAGGTGTGACTGCAACCGGACCGCTGCTTCCATCCACATTCAGAATCAATCCTTCAGGCAGCTCACCAAGGGATAAAGTATTTCAACTGACACTGCTCTGAATCTCTAGTGGTTCTAGCATGGCTCCACACTTCTATTGTCCTGGGCTTCTCTTGAAAGGGCCCACATGAGCCAACATATTCCAGACCCGAGAATGGATTTTCACCTGAAGCAGAGTATGGCATGGCTGCTTCGCTCTTTTGGCAAGTCCATTAGGTGAGATGCAAGTCTGTTTGGGGGGTTATGCTTTGGGGCTTAGCAGAAAATGGTATGCACTTTCTTTAAACAGTTACAAGATGGTGGTTGTAATGTACTGAGGTCAGAGACGTTCAGATGGCAGCATGCTTTATTAGTGAGTACATCACAAAGAGAACATGGTGGGGCTGGGCCCCCCTGTTATATACATTTCCCAGAACAACCTTCTTCCTGGTCAGGTCCAATCCTGGCCAATTAAACTTCCCGCCACTGATTGTCATAGGTGGACTGTGTTTGTCCCTTGCAGGCACCGCCCACAGGTGCGCTGTGCTGTACTTTCCAGGACGAATGCCAGATACAACACTCCTCCCCCTAGTTCAAGATACATAGTCTTTCAAATGAGTGGGTGGCCGCTGCTCTCTGAGCGACCGCCGAGGTTCAATCTGGGGAGCTGGGGCTGCTGCCCGGGGTTCTGTAACCGCTGGTTCCCTGCTTTGGGCTGCGGTCGGCAGAGTGTTGTCTTGAGCCTGTGCAGGTATCTCCCCTGCCATGTACTGCTCCTCCACCAGCAAACCCAGCGAGCTTGGCAGGGTTGCTTCTTGCGATAACCCCGTGCTCTCCCCGTTTCCCACTCCCCCTGGTCCTACCGGTTCCTCCGGCAGGGCATGGCAGCAGAGTTGGTCTATGTGTCTGCGGAGGAGCTCCCCCCTTCTGACAAGACCTCTTATAGCGGGATCCAGTGAGCCGCAGCACCCGAGCTGGTATCCACTCCAGCCCGCTCGCAGAGTTCTTGGCATAGACCGGGTTCTGTGCAAAAGAGACTTCCCGATACTAATATGCCATGATGATTTCTCTTTCCATTAATTACCCCTTCCATCGCCATAATTTCATAGTAGTTCAGTGTGATAAGCAGTAATAGGTTAACAGTGGCCCAGTGTAAGATCTGTGGAAAACAAGAGGAGTCTTTATATTTCCATTCTCCCACATAACAAGACACAACAATAAGGAGACTCTTCTGTTTCTTTCAGACCAGGCTAATGGGGGTGGTTTTCCTATCTGAGTAGATACCTCACATTTTGCAATCAAGAAGTCCCTTAGATCCAGCCCAGATGGTACAACCAAAAGGATCTCTATGTGTACACAAGTACACATGTACACAGTCCAGTGACACAGTCATACTCACTCCCCCATAAACACATGCTCTCTGATTCAGAATACAGTCACCCCATACACGCAAAGTGATATCACTCGCACAATTAATCTCTAAATGCAAACACATCCTCCACACCACACAGTATCTCCATTTAGGCAACAATATGAGATTCTTTCATTCCATAAAAATTAAAAATTATTTTTTGTACTGGGGATTAAGTAGTCTCTTAATTGCATTTTAACTACTTTTAAAATAATTCTTTGCATGGAGTTAGGGAATGCGCCTATATAACATGAAGGTGCTTTATATTAGGCCTGTTGTCTACACTCAAACCTACCAAGAGGGATCACTTCCTTGGAGATACAAGGGATGGAATCTGGGATTTTCAGTATCAGCAGTGCTTTTTTCCCCTGGTGGAACACAGTGGAATGGAGTTCCAGAACCTCTTCATGGAAACAAAATTCTTTTTTAAAAAAAGTTTAAAAGTTCATGAGGGGTACCTGTGTGTTTCTCCTTCAATTTGCTCTTGTTGATAATTCCAGCATCTCTTTTTCAGAAAAAAAGCCTTGTGTATTACCGATACATTTTATTCCACACTTTCTCCAAAAGGTTCATGGCAACATTCATGGTTCTTTCTGGCCTCCATTTTGTCCTCACATTCAGTTCTGGGAGCATGTGCCTGGTCCATGGTTACCCAGTGAGCTGGTGGTGTGGGAATTTGAACCCAAGTCTCCAAGCTCCTAATATAACTTCTAGATAATACCACAGTGTATCTCTTGAGATACATAGTCTTTCTACTGTTGTGATGGGACCCATTGCTGGAGTCACTGCAAGCTAAAAGCAAATAGGGCACAGAAGCACTTTGCAAAATACTTGTGTTCATAGTTAAATATAAAATGTGCACTAGCTCTCTTTTTCATGTATGTGGGTATCATATAACGTAACAACCTTCAATACATAGATTATCCACTGTCTACTTTATTCTGATCTGCAGTTCATTCTGTGTTCTGTACTAGGTATCATTACTGGAAGAGTAAACTTCAGTGCTACCTTAATGGAAAGGACAATCCCCATGGAATTTGTCAGTGCCTTATTCCCAGGTGTACATTACAGAATTAGCAAGCACTCATAATTTTTTTCATTAGAACATTACCATTGCATCCACATGAACAAAGCCAGGGCTTTTTTTTTTTTTTAGCAGGAGCACACAGGACTGCAGTTTCAGGTGGCTTGATGTCAGGGTGTGGCCTAATATGCAAATGAGTTCCTGCTGAGTTCTTTCTACAGGAAAGCCCTGCACAAAACAATGGTGATGCCATGGGGTGTGGCCTAATATGCAAATGAGTTCATGCTGGGCTTTTTCTGCAAAAAAAGCCCTGAACAAAAGTAACCTATACAAGAAACATGTATAGGCAGTATTCAGTATTCGCACACTCCAGGAGACTATTTAACACCTTTCTCCATGAAAAGGAACAACCATTTTCTGTAAATTTGCACTGAATGTGCTTTGCAGTGAGAAATTTTCACTTTATAATACACAAAGGTACCCTAATAGGTTTGCCAATCTCTAGGTGGCACCTGAAGATCTCCCACTATTACAGTTGCTCTCCAGATGACAATCTGCAGATCAGTTCCCCTGGAGAAAATGGCTGCCTTGGAGAATGGACTCTAAAGCATTATACCCTGCTGAGGTCCCTCCCTTCCCCAAGCATTGCCCTGCCCAGGCTCCACCCTCCAAATCTCCAGTATTTCCAAATTCAGAGCTGGCAGTCCTACACCCTGACAAGGAATGGATCAGTCTGTATTAGTTTTCCCAGCCTCCTGCTGGGGGTGCGGTTTCTCCCAGTTTTGGGGCCCCCCAACCCACCGGCACGGAGCTGACCAACCAGGGGATCCCCACCCCCCAAGAGCTCTGTTGTGCCTGATATGTGTGGTGCGATGATGTCACTTCTGAGTGACATCATTGTACCACATGCACTTTGCATAAACAAGATTCCCTGGTGGCCCTAGTCTGTACTCTGTCAGCATGCATGTAAACAATAAGTTCAAGACATATGACAGGGGAGACCATTCTCTGCTTCCTCTTTCACTAATTAAAAAATAGTTTTTGACATGCAGAAAACTGAGTGCCCATTACAGCCATTGAGATTGCCTGATTATACATTGAGTCAGTGTTTTGGCCTGTGTCAAGATGAGTACAAATGGAGTCAATTCAGCTGCATCTGATCTTGCATTGGAGCATTTAGAAGGTGACTTTGCCACAGGACCACCTGTAATGGACAGAGAAAATGTTCTACAACCAGCCTGGTTTGGGGTTGTATGAATCAGTGAGTAGTACAGAAGAGGAGATTGTGTTGATTTTCTTGTCATGAATGATCTGTGTGCATGGATTTGGTGTCATATACACATACGTTTCCTATAAACATCTATAGCACTGCACATTGTATTTGAACAGTAATTTTGTAGTAGTAGGAAAGAAAGCTCTCTCATGGATTGCAGCCTTGATGTGGTGAGAGGGCTTGTGTGGTTCAGTGAGGCTGTGGGCTATGCCATGCAGGGCCACCCAAGATGGACAGGCTGCAGCTGAGAACCCAGACAAAATGCGATCCACTGGAGAAGGAAATGACAAACCACTCCAGCATCCTTGCCAAGAAAACCGCATGGATAGTAACAAAAGGCTAAAAGATATGGCGTTGGAAGATGAGCCCCTCAGGTCAGAACATGCCCAACATGCTACTGGGGAAGAGCAGAGGCCAAGTACAAGTAGCCACCAAAAGAGTGAAGTGGCTCAGCCAAAGCCGAAAGGACGCTCAGCTGTGGATGTGTTTGATGGTGAAAGGAAAGTCCGATGCTGCAAAGAATAATAATGCATTGGAATGTGGAATGTAAGATCTATGAATCAAGGTAAGCTGGATGTAGTCAAACAAGAGATGGCAAGACTGAACATCGACATCTTGGGAATCAGTGAACGAAAATGGATGGGAATGGACGAATTTAACTCAGAGGATCACTACATCTATTACTGTGGGCAAGAGTCCCATAGAATAAATGGTGCGGCCTTTATAGTTAACAAGAGAGTGAGGAAGGCAGTAATGAGATATAATCTCAAAAATGACGGAATGATTTCGGTCAGTATCCAAGGCAAACCATTCAATATCACAGTAATCCAAGTCTATGCCTCAACCACTGATGCAGAAGAGGCTGAAGTGGATCAGTTCTATGAAGATCTACAACACCTTCTAGAACTAACACCCAAAAAGATGTCCTCCTCATCATAGGGGACTGGAATGTCAAAGTAGGAAGTAAAAAGGTAACGGGAACAACTGACAAGTTTGGCCTTGGAGAACAAAATGAAGCAGAGCAAAGGCTAATAGAATGTTGTCAAGAGAACAAGATGGTCATAGCAAACACCCAACAACCTAAAAGGCTACTCTACACATGGACATCACCTGATGGGCAACACAGAAATCAGATTGATTATATACTCTGCAGTCAAAGATGGAGAAGCTCCTTACAGTCAGCAAAAACAAGACCTGGTGCTGACTGCGGCTCAGATCATGAGCTACTCATCGCAAAATTCAGGCTTAAACTGAAGAAAACTGGGGAAGCCGTTAGGCCATTCAGGTTTGACCTTGATCACATCTCTTATGAATATACAGTGGAGGTGAAGAATAGGTTTAAGGAACTAGAGCTAATAGACAGAGTGCCTAAAGAACTATGGATGAAGATTCATGACATCGTACAGAAAGCACAATCAGCACCATCCCAAAGAAAAAGAAATGCACGAAAGCAAAGTGGCTGTCTGATGAGGCTTTACAAATAGCTGAGGAAAGAAAGAAAGCGAAAGGCAAGGATGAAAAGGAAAAATTCACCCAACTGAATGCAGATTTCCAGAGAACAGCAAGGAGAGATAAGGAGGCCTTCCTGAAGGAACAATGCAAAACAATAGAGGAAAATAATAGAATGGGAAGGACAAGAGATCTCTTCAAGAAAATTGGAGAAATCAAGAGAACATTTTGTGCAAAGATGGCAATGATAAAGGACAAAAATGGTAGGGACCTAACAGAAGCAGAAGAGATTAGGAAGAGGTGGCAAGAATACACAGAAGAATTATACAAGAAGGATCTCAATGTCCTTGACAACCATGACGGTGATATCACTGATCTTGAGCCAGACATCCTGGAGTTTCTTAATACTTAATATCTAGCATATCATGTATTGTTTTTGTAAACTGTTTGTTATATGCATCCAATGATCTAAATTGTATTATTGTATGTTAGATTTATATTTTTATTATTTATTTTTCCTATGCTCTCTTTGTATTGGTTTAGATTCAATAAAATAAAATCTATTTTTTTTTAAAAAAAAAAAACCAGTCAGTCCTAAGGGAAATCAACCCTGACTATTCCCTGGAAGGTCAGATGCTGAAACTCAAACACTTTGGCCACCAAATGAGAAAGGAACACTCACTGGAAAAGATCCTGATGCTGGGAAAGATAGAAGGCAAAAGAAGAAGGGGACGGCAAAAGATGAAATGGCTGGACAGCATTACTGATGTAACTTACACAAATTTGAGAAAGGATGGTGGAAGACAGGAGGGCCTGGTGTGACTTCATCCATGGGGTTGTAAAGAGTTGGTCTTGACTGTGCAACTGAACAAGAAGAAAGAAAGAAAGAAAGAAAGAAAGAAAGAAAGAAAGAAAGAAAGAAAGAAAGAAAGAAAGAAAGAAAGATAGATAGATAGATAGATAGATAGATAGATAGATAGATAGATAGATAGATAGATAGATAGATAGATAGATAGATAGATAGATAGATAGATAGATAGTAAAGTCTGCCAGTATTGCCACTCACTAATCTTGGACCTAAGAGCCCCATGGCGCAGAGTGATAAAGCTGCAGTACTGCAGTCGGAGCCCTCTGCTCACGACTTGAGTTCGATCCCAGTGGAAGCTGGTTCAGGTAGCCGGCTCCAGGTTGACTCAGCCTTCCATCCTTCCGAGGTCAGTAAAATGAGTACCCAGCTTGCTGGGGGGAAAGTGTAGATGACTGGGGAAGGCAATGGAAAACCACCCCATAAAAAGTCTGCCATGAAAATGTGAAAGCAATGTCACCCCAGAGTCGGAAACAACTGGTGCTTGCACAGGGAACTACCTTTGCTTTTTAATCATGGACCTGCTTGAGGAATACTCAAAACAATGCCATTAGATGGCCTCTTCCATGACTTTCTGCAGGTGTGAGTAACTTAGTCCAGATGATTACTAGGTGCTTTTAAAAATTCTATCATGTCTTTGAAAAATTGTGAAGAATCTTGCTCCCAGCAGCTCCCTTTATGATTGCTGCAGTCTACTAAGCAAACTAAAGGTCTGTTCCTCTGAAACTGACTGCCACCAGACTCTTAGGTTTAGGAAGCCCTCCTGCCTCTCTCACCCTAAAGCAAATGGGAAAGAAGTGAACTTATTGATGTCATTTTGCAAAGAAACTTACTAGGGGTGTGCATTCAGAAACATTAGTTGGAAAAAAGCCAAAATATGCCCTTTTGGACATTTTTAGGCTTTTAAAAAGACGAATCAGATTCTCTGATCAGATTCAGCAACCAAATTAGAGAAATCTGGGGAAAAGCCTAAAAAGTTCAGCTTTTTTTTCCGGGAATCAGGAAAATGGGAGAAGGGGAGAACATTACAGTCTTAACAACTAGCATCCTCTTCCTTTCATACTTCAGAGGAATCTTTTGTCTCTATAACTACAATCCATTAAGGGTCTGAATTTACTCCAAATGTGTTCCTCATTCCTCAAGACCAGTCTTCACTCGGCCATGAAGTTAACAACTGGAGGAACTGCATTTGAAAGATTGTTGCAACGTTTATTATTTGTCTGCAAATAAGAATAAATGCTCTAGATTGGTTAATATTTATAATTTCACACGTACTCAGGAATGGATAGGAAAGGAATGGACTTCTGGAATAAAGCAATAGCTAAAAACAAGGCTAGTATGTAATGTATCATGCCTAACTTTCTTTGTGTTTCCTTAATTACATAGTATAGCTAAATTTGCTTTCTTTTATACGGCTCTTGTAGCAGGTTGGGCTGCTTGTGGCCAGCAGATTGTGGGGGGGGGGGCAATCTGGCCGATGGGGCAACAAAAGTTCATGTCAGTCACAGGATTTTTCACATTTTGAAAATCTGTGTATGGCCAGAGAGCATAAAAACAATCTGAGTCAGATTCCATGCTGGTTTGCTGTGCTGCCTGAGATTGTGTGGCTTGCTAGTTCAGCAACTGCTCTGTGCTGGACCTGACTGACTGCTGTCTGCCTGCTGCTGAATTCCTTGGACATTTCCTGTTCCCTCCTGTCCCTGACTAGAGGAAGAAGACATCTCCCGGTTTGCCTGACAAAGTTTGCACTTTCTCTGTGTGGGGCCTGGCCTGGCCTCATTGGGCTGGTGGTGTGCTGGTGGAGTGACCTGTGGCTGTCTGCCTTCTTATTGATACTGTTGAGGTTTTTGCATTTTGTTTTGGGTTTTTTGCATTTTGTGCCTGCTTTGGAATTTCTTAAAAGGTTCGAGACAGTAGTGCTCCTGGTTTTCTGTTTTCTGCTGTGTGGGCTGCCTGCCCAGGTTATGTGTGAAGGTCTTCCTGTCTGCCTTCAGAGCTTGTTCATGTGGTTGGCTTGCTTGACCAAGGCCTGAAGTTAGCCTAGATAACAACAGTTATTTGACAGTTTTTTATAAATTGTCCTGTTGGACTTGGAATGTTTCTGTGTCCTAGGTCTAGCTGTGTAGTGGGTGATTATTGTGTTTTTGTGCAGATGTATTCTACTGCACTGCATCAGTTGTGTTAATAGATGCTATTGTAAGTTTCTCAGTCTTTTAAAAGGTTTTAAAAGTTTTGATTTCCAGAAGGCTGCTTTTCAGGGGCAAGACCAGGGGCAAGACCAGCCGGTTGGTCTGCTGCCTGAGACTGTGTGGCTTGCTAGTTCAGCATCTGCTCTGTGCTGGACCTGACTGAATGCTGTCTGCTTTTTGTATCACCCTGAGTGTTGCTCAGTGGGTGCTTCTGGGTTTTTACAACTTAGTTAGGGCTATTATTTGGCTTTTTGAAAATAATGAACTGGGATCTGCTGCTGGGCATTGTACTAATCCTGCCCCCCTTGAAGCCCCCTTCCCCTTGCTTAGAGTGTGACTCTGTGCCTAGCAACAGCCTTGCTGGGCTGGGGAAGATGTGGCACCCCATCAATGAACTGGGATCTGCTGCTGGGCATTGGGCTGGTTCTGCTGTCCCTTCAGCCCCCTCCCCTACCTGGATTGTGAGTCTGCACCTGACAGTAGCCTTGCTGAGCTGGAGATGTTCCACAAATGTGCTGGATTCTCCTGCTGGGCAGCACTATTGGCAGTGAAGTGGGTTTAGCTGCTGTAGGGTATGGGCACTAGTAGCAGTGCTTCAGCTGCCCTTGCAAAAATCCCCCCACCCCGGATTGCAATTCAGAGATTCTCTGATTTGGCCTTTGTCCTGTTGGGGTTTTTTTGGCAATGCCATAGTGGCATTGGCTCTGCTGGGCACATTCCACTGGTTTTGCTTCTGACTGAAAAAACACCATTTTGTAGGTAAGAGATTCTCTTACTTGAACTTACTTATTTTTTCCTCATAGTTGAAAGCAATGGAGCTTTCCCAGCCATTGGTTTCCAAGGTGGGAGGAGGAGGGGTCCAAGTCCACTCCAGTCTTCTTTGGAACTTGGGGGTTCTTTTGGGGAGAACCACCAGTAGGTACACTGCAGATTTGGTGCCTCTCCCTCAAACCCCATTCCCCCCTACCCATGGGTTGTTCTCTATGTGGTTTTGCCTTTTTCACAAAGGCAATTTTTAAAGTGATAGTCAGATTCTCTGATTTGACATTTCCCCCATTATTGAAATTAATGGATTTTTCCCAGCCATTGATTTCAATGGGGAATAGGGGCACCCTCTTTGGGTGCCCATAGGATTGGACTCCCTGGTCCAATCTTTTTGAAACTTGGGGGATCTTTTGGGGAGAGGCTCTAAAAGGTACACAGCAAATTTGGTGCCTCTACCTCAAGTGCCCTTCCCCCCCCCCAGCCCACAGAATATACTCTATGGGATTTTGCCATTAAAATGGCCCATAGAGTATAATGAAACATTAAAAAATTGGGAATACCGATTTTTTTCAGGTTTTTTTTTTCTTTACCTAATATGAGATTTGGCTTTCCAAGGGAATAACAATTTTTTTTTGTTTAATCCACCCAAAACTGAATTTTAATGATTTTTTTCTCTGCACATCTGTAGAACTTACTAAGAAAAGATCAAGGCAGCCTACTGTAAAGTGCAAACAGAGTCCAAAGCTACAATCTCCTATGTATATGTTTACTGGATGGGAGAGATTGAATAGACAGTAAGAATTTGATTGCCACAGTTTAATCCCAAATTGTTTCTATATCAAAATAGCAAACAGACACAAACGGCATTCCCATTTTCTAACCACATGTTAAAAAGGACTTACTGTGTTCATTTATGGAACTGACATCAGGATTAGCTGTACTCATCTGCCATTTTGAAAAACAAAGAACTTTTCTCCAGAGCTACCTCTGTAGACAACAGAGCCCTAACACCAAACTTCATTTTGTTCATTATTTAAAGCCAGTCACAGTGCTCTTGTATTGAACACGTTCAGTCTAAGCAATGACCCTACACGTGTTGATTTACAGAAACAGATGGGACTATACAAACTAACTATCCATGTGGAATTATACTGCACCCACCAGCATTGTGGGGACCTTGTACAAACGCCTAACAAATATCCAAAAAGGCTATATATGATAGAAGAGCACCCAAGGTTCAGAAAATACTGCTATGTTGACAAGTCAGAAGCCAGGGTATCTAGAAATTTTAAATTCTAGACAGTACAGTAGTTGAATATTTCTTGATTGCACCCAGAGCTTCTTTTTGCTTTTATTTTATTTTTTAAATATTATTGCCCTGCATTTTAGCCAAAGGCTGCCAAGTCAGGTAACAAAAAAAGAACAAAATACCTTATAACAATATAACACTATTATAATCAGTTTTAAAACACCCATTTATAAGTTATCACTCATAAATATAATCCAGCAGTGTAAAGATAACTCCAATTTGGAGCAGGATCAGAAAGGAAGCACCTTTTTGCCAAACAAAATCAGATAAAAAATACACACAACAAAAATAACCAATTTATCTAAAAGTTTGAATAAGTAACAATGCAATCCTAAACAGCGATATACTCTTCTAACTCAATTCAATGTAAAAGGGTGGGACTCTATTGAGAATTTCACTGTACTGGATACAAAACACTTAGAAAGCTAGGTGCCTTGCAGATATGGGGGGTGGGGAGAGAGATTATCACAGCTGAGGTGTTGCCACAGAAAATATTCTCTAGCAATTACTTCCTTTGTATCTGAAGATCTTGCTACACAGAGCAGGGTCATGGTAAAAGATCTTAACTGATGGACATATGAACATATGAAACTGCCTTATACTGAATCAGACCCTTGGTCCATCAAAGTCAGTATTGTCTACTCAGACTGGCAATGGCTCTCCAAGGTCTCAAGCTGAGGTTTTTCACACCTATTTGCCTGTACTCTTTTTAGTTGGAGATTCCAGGGATTGGAACCTGTGACCTTCTGCTTATCAAGCAGATGCTCTACAACTGAGCCACTGTCATGGACATATGAAGCTGCCTTATACTGAATCAGACCCTTGGTCCATCAAAGTCAGTATTGTCTACTCAGACTGGCAGCGGCTCTCCAAGGTCTCAAGCTGAGTTTTTCACACCTATTTGCCTGGACCCTTTTTTGGAGATGCCAGGGATTGAACCTGGGACCCTCTGCTTCCCAAGCAGATGCTCTACCACTGAGCCACCGTCCCTCCCCACTTTGACGCTTTTGCATGATGGCAACAAATTGTCCTTAAATTTCTGATAGTCTGTGTTAAAATCAGTTCACAGATGTAATAATTCACTGTCTAGGTTTTCCTCCCCAGACATGAAAATCCAGCAGATGAATTATTATCACAGTACAGTGTCCAATAATATGGGTATCCATCACATGTTTATTGATGAGCTGTTTCAATTAGGTTACTCTTGAGTCTTAAAATATAACAAATTAAGAACTGGCAAAGCTATCTCAGAGAATATTTTCAGTAATACTGAGTCACACAGTATAAATATCTATCTTAAATGGGATCAGGGCTTTTTTTTCCGGGGGAACGTGGCAGAATGGAGTTCCAGAACCTCTTTATGGAAACAAACTTATAAAAAAAGTTTCAAAGTTCATGAGGGGCACCCATATGTTTCTCCTTCATTTCCCTCTTGAGGATTCCAGCACCTCTTTTTCCAGAGAAAAGGCCCTGAATGGAATTATTTGTAGATTCCTGTGGTGGCCAGCCCTTTTGACAAGTTTGCTATCAGTGTAGTAGTTCAGAGTTTGTGCAAGTCTAGTACTGGCCAACTCTGTGTATTCAACCATTGATTTGTAGTTGTCTCTTATAAATGTATCCATCTAATATCTCATTATCTCCTTTTTGGATTCTTTCTCCCACATCCCTAGCTAAATTAATAGCCTGGCAGTGAAGCCATCCACCCAGCAGCAAGGAATACTTACTGGCTTTGCTCAAGTTCCTAATAGATAGCACTGTCAATCTGTATTCCCCCCCCCCCCCACCAGAATCCCACCAAACAATGGGAATTTTCATTTGCAGTTGGAGAGCTGTATTTTACTGGTGAATCCAAGAGCGTGTCATTTTCTTTCAGTTTTTGAGACATAAAAATTTAATATGGTATATTCTACTGTCAAGTGTAAATGAAAAGATTACACAATTATATGATGACATTTCATAAGATGCCATGAGAGGAAAGATGTTTCTGATGAACAATTACTTTCCTGGAATCTTGCATCTTAGATTCTTAAAAATCCTCTGAGCTATGGGGTGGGGGGTGCTCAATCCCACAAACAGAAAATGGGGTCATGTCTGAACTTCAATGGGTGCAGTACTTCACATGATGGAAGTACTGCACCCATCATGGAAGTACTGTTTGTTTTTAAAAAAAGAAAACTAGAATAAATAGGAAAAGGTTCTGTCAAGATACTTTTTTTCAATATGCAGAGTTGGGGGGGGGGTCATTCTTGTGAGCCCCAACTTGCAGGCTAAAGTGATACAGTTCTAAGTGCTGCTGACCACGGTGAAAATGAGAAACATTTTATTAAAGAATGGTTTAATCTTGTCTCTCTATTAGCAAAGATTTGATCTTTTAATGTATGTTATATTATCAGTAATTTAATAATGGGAATAGCTCCTGAACATGAAAAGGAAAGCTTTTTCTGTTTCATTCTATTCCCTCTCACCTGTCTTTCTTTTCATGCCACTTGCCAGTTTTATTTTTATATTCTGTATGATGAACCACTATGATAGATGATTGGAAAACTGCAAACAATAATTTATTTAGTACCATCAGGAAAAAAAATGTGTATGGTTAGTTTTTTTGCTCAAACAGAAAGGACATAGAAAAAATAGAGGTTTTTAAAATGTAAATACAGAAATGGATGTGATAATCCTCAGTAAAAAATTGGAAGCATTCAACAGTGAAAGAAATAAGAAACTACATATGGCAATATACATACACTTCAGTAGCCTTAATAATGATGGCTGAAAATTCACTTTTGCAAGACAAACACAACTCTTCATAGTCATCTCACTTGTGCAGCTTAAATTAAGAATTAGAAAGGTTGACATAAAAGAGCTCTAATTATTTCGCCCGAAAGGTGGAATTGAACCACTCTGTCGCTAAACAGCTACAGGTTTGAAGCCTGCACCCCAGACCACTGAGGATCATCCGGGCAATAACCAGTCTTCCGTGCTCTGCTATATAAACCCCTCATTATTCTTAATTTTAGAGTTGGAGTGAGGCACTGCCTGGAAGTGGGATTGTAACTGTGTCCAAGACCTCTGAGCGCAATCAAATGTTGTTATATTACTTATATATATATATTCATTACTCCTTCGGTGCTTGATATGTCTGAGCATTTATCCTTGCCGAAGATACACCCCACCCATCTCTCCACTGCGTTCTTTTCGCCTCATCATACAGCCTCAAAACGGGTTTATGCAAATATTCCGGACTCTGATTGGCTAACAGCTTCTCTCGCCGCAAGGTTTCTGAAAAGAAGACCGTCTTAAAGAGATCCCGCCTCTTTTGCGGCTTAAGTTTTCTCTGCCCATATGCGGGGGGGGGGGGGGAGAGAGAACGGGAGCGTTTGCTTGGCACGTGGCTGCTGCAGGGTGCTCGAAGAACGGCAGCCCTTCTTCTTCAAAGGCGTCATACTCAGCGGCAAAGTAATAATCTGCTTAAACATGCCTGGGACTGGGATGGGGTGGGAAGAGTACTCTCCAGCATGATGACATCCTGGAAAGAACAAGTTCTGTCGGTGGCTGATCCTTAAAAACAAAAAGACGTTTATCCCTAAAAACTGAGGGTGTAGGGCGTCTGGCGTTAGTAGCACCCCAGTTTTCTCATGTGTTGGCAGGAACTGTCGGTTGTACAAAGAGAGGCGCTCTCTATTTGCTCAGCTGCAACGTTATACGTTGGTGGTTGTTAATTACAAGGCCAGCTTCCCACGGACTCCAGAACTTAGATGTGCCTCAAATAAAGATCGCGTTTTTTCACTCCCGGCATTTATATGGCGAAGAGGCTGGCCATTGCTGTTTCCTGGGAAGAGTAGCTATAGGAAGCCATATACCACAAAATAATCTTTAAAAGACGAGGATGCTTCTGAGCAAGTGCAGAGTGTATTTCCTTAAAACAAACGAACTGAACCTTTTACCTAGTTAGGTTATTTATTTAATTAATTTATAAGTTGCCCTTCCCGGAAGGGCTCAGGGCTGTGTACAATAGCTTGGTATGGCAACCTATCTAGGGGAAAGTGTTGGTGTTTAGGGGGACTAGTTCTGCTCTTGGGGCTTTCGTGACTGCAGGGTGTTAGTTAGCATCTCCAATGCCAGCATGTAGTAATTCCCCTGGGGATGCTTATAAAAAGAAAAACAAAACCTGCTGCGCCAACGACGCCTGAAATTTACCTTTTGAGGAGACCATTGTGCTTTACAGAAATGCTGCGTCTGCCTGTTTGGGTGAAAACAACCAGGACTGTCTAGAGCCATATGGTTGCCAACCTCCAGACAAGGCCTGGAGATCTTCTGGAATTAAAAGCAATCTCCCAGTGACAGATCATTTACCCAGGAGAAAAGGGCTACTTTGGAGGATGTACTCTATGGCACTATACCCCAAGGAGGTCCCTCCTCACTTCAAACCCCACCCTCCCCAGGCTTCACTCCACACCCAAATCTCCAGGAATTTCCCAACTCAGAGTTGGCAGCTGTATAGGAGGTGGGATATTACACTAGCAGAGATCCAGGAAGGGGTTGACATTGATAACCAGTTCAAGGAAACCAGACCTCATAAGAACATAAAAGAAGCCATGTTGGATCAGGCCAATGGCCCATCCAGTCCAATACTCTGTGTCACACAGTGGCCAATATAAATATATAAAAATATGGAGCAGAGGTCCATCAGTGGCTATTAGCCACAGTGTGTGTGTGTGTATACACACACACATACACAGTGGCTAATAGCCACTGATGGACCTCTGCTCCATATTTTTATCCAATCCCCTCTTGAAGCTGGCTATGCTTGTAGTTGTCACCACCTCCTGTGGCAGTGAATTCCACATGTTAATCACCCTTTGGGTGAAGAAGTATTTCCTTTTATCCATTTTAAGCTGACTGCTCAGCAATTTCATTGAATGCCCACGAGTTCTTGTATTGTGAGAAAGGGAGAAAAGGACTTCTTTCTCTACTTTCTCCATCCCATGCATTATCTTGTAAACCTCTATCATGTCACCCCGCAGTCGACATTTCTCCAAGCTAAAGAGCCCCAAGCGTTTCAACCTTTCGTCATAGGGAAAGTGTTCCAAACCTTTAATCATTCTAGTTGCCCTTTTCTGCACTTTTTCCAATGCTATTACCCGAAACAGTTCCTTCTGTTATGCATTAAGTTAAGCAACAGACCAATAACAAATCCCTGGTGGAATTGAATTTCAGTGATACATGTGAGCAGACTACGGTGTGTCCTCTTTGCCCTTTCCCAGAAGGAGCAGCAGCTTTTCCAGCAATGATTTCTTCACACCCACCCACACCACCTCTTCTATGGGTCTCTTACAACATTTCCTAACAAAGTAACATTGCACGCGGGAAAGAAGACAGGAAAATCCAAGAATCACCACAAATTAATTCCCTCATCTCTCCTAAGGGAAGGAGGCAGGGAGGAAAAGAGATGTTTGTTCTGACTGAACTGCTTTTACAGGTCACCCAGGCTTTACCACGGAGAGCCTTTAATCTGGTTCATTCTTCAACCTGCTCATTTTTGATGTTTCCAGCTATTACTTGCCAGATCTGATGCCAGAAAGCAACAACTTAAATCAGCAGCAGCAATGCCTTTTGGTAGCTCCTTCTCACACTTTACCTCAAGATTTAGGAATTCGTATTTATCCAGCTTGGAAGGAGCATTTTGGGCAGACACTGGCAAAAGATAAAATATGAAAGGACTGTTCTAAACTATGCCGTGAAGAGCATCTAACCAGCTCACAGGCAGTAGTCATTGTTGTGATCTCACAGAACAAACAGCAAGAAGATCAGCTCAGACTTTCTACTGGGTCAGTATTTCTTCATCATCATATTTGTTGGCTTACCAGCACACTGTTTTCCAATCTGTGTTTCACAGAAGCTAGATAAATTTAAGAAGGTTCCTTGGTGACAAGTTCATGGTGGACAAATAGTGTCGAATTTCTATTTTAAAAAGAGAGAGAAAGAGTGCTAGTCTGTCTGGAAACTCCACCCTGCCTTCAATTTGATCGCATGGTGATTCTCTGCAGTTATTAAGTCATAGGAAAAGTCCATTTGTAACTTCTTTTACTTCATGAGTCATGGTACTGAAAACACAACTGGACACTGAGCCATGATAAGTTCTGGTACATATTTGTGAAGTAAAACAAGTGATGGAGGGGACACACTAGTAACAAGTGAATCTTACAAGGCTCTCTTCAACTTGACTGGATGTTTCTGAGCATGCTCTGGAAGATCATTTCCTACCATTGGACATTGGATGTTGCTGCTCTCCAATGTTTCTGAGAGCTAGACTCAAGATCTCCAGAGCATGCTTAGAAATTATTTGACCAGTTTATGTATTTATTTTTATTTTACTTCATTTACATCCTCCCTTTCTCCCTGGTGGAGACCCAAAGTATTTCCTTCATTCTCTTTTCCATTTTATCTTCACAACAAACTCCATGAGGTTTTACTAACAGTGTTCCTGGCCCAAGTTCACCCATCCAGCTTCCATGGCAGAGTGAGGATTTGAACCTGGGTCTCTGAGATCCTAGTCTGACATGCTAACCACTACACCACAGTTGAGAAAAGGCACTATAGACCTCTCTTGTCTAGTTCCCTATACTTGTCTAGTCCCCATACAGTGCTAAGCTTTCTTGGAATGAGGGTGGGAGGCTCCAGGATGAGCTGCAGGGTTACCAACCTCCCGGTAGGGCCTCAAGATCTCACAGAATTGCAACTCATCTCTAGATAACAGAGATTAATTCCTCTGGAGCAAATGGCTGTGTTATGTATGTGAAGTTATGGTGTTTGTTAGTTCCTGCCTGGAATTCATTGGAGCCATTAGGACTGAGCTTGGGGACACTGAGACAATGGGAAGCAGGATCCAAATCTTCGCTTCCCTGGGCCAATAGATAACCCCCTGCTGGTTCAAATGATACAATGGTGTCCTAGTGCGAGAACCTGATCTGTATATAAATTGGCCCTGTTGGCCCAGTTGTTAGTCTTAGTTTCCAGTGCAATGCTGTAATCACTAATAAAGAGCTGTGATCACTATGCTACGAGACTCTTCATGTATTGAATCCAGTATTTAACAGGCTGGTTTGGAGGCAAGACTCTATTGGCATTATATCCTGCTAAGGTCCCTCCGTGCCCAATATCTCTCTCCCCAGGCTCTGCCTCCAAAATCTCCAGAAATATCCCAAACTGGAGTTTGCAACTCTAAAAGCTAGGGCTGGCTTTAGAGGGGTTTAGGGCCTTCCCTCATGTTGGGGAGTGGATTTCCAAACTGAGAAAGTTTATATTCCTAAATTTGCCCTCCAGTTCCAAACTTTGCTCGACTTCTAGATGCAGCCCAACTGGGCATGTTTTAAAGTGCACTCAGTTCATGCAAGGTGATGAGGGCTATCAAGACTCTCTGGCACTTCCTATCAAGTGAAACAGTATCCTAGAACATGCCTCAGCATCCTCTAAAATGTGCTGCAAGACACTGAAGCAAACTTTCAACATCAGATAGATTGATAAGGAAAAAATTCCTGAGGCAAGTTTTGGAAACATTCAGATAGGATCGCCACCTTTTAATGGCCCTGTCCCCCTCCTTTAGCTGCTTTCCTCCTTACCTGTCGTGGGTTAGAAATCTGAAAATTATTGTTCTACTCCACTGTGTTCTGGCAGCAGTGCATAAAATTTGTTGCTGTAACTCTGATGCTGGTGTATGGGCTAGGGTTGCCAAGTCCAATTCAAGAAATATCTGGGGACTTTGGGGGTGGAGCCAGGAGACTTTGGGGGTGGAGCCAGGAGACATTGGGGTGGAGCCAAGATCAAGGCTGTGACAAGCATCATTGAACTCCAAAGGGAGTTCTGGCCATCACATTTAAAGGGACGGCACACCTTTTCAATGCCTTCCTTCCATATGAAATAATGGATAGAGGCACCTTCTTTTGGGGCCCACAGAATTGGACCCCCTGGTCCAATATTTTGAAACTTGGGGGGTATTTTGGGGAGAGGCACTAGATGCTATACTGAAAATTCGGTGCCTCTACCCCAAAAAACAGCCCCCCCCCCAGAGCCCCAGATACCTGTGGATCAATTCTCCATGATTTTCTATGGGAATAAATCTCCATAGGGAATAATAGAGTTCCCAGCAGACATTTCCCCCCCTCCCCCCGCTTTCTGACAACCCTGAAGCGGGGGGAGGGCCTCCAAACCGGGGGATCCCCTGCCCCCACCTGGGGATTGGCAACCCTAGTATGGGCTCTGTTCCCTAGCCCTGGCAGAGCACCGCATGCTCTTCTCAATTTTTCTTTTTTAAACAAATTCTTAGGGAGACCAGAGGATGAGTGGTGGCCCTACAGACCCTGTCTGATTCTGTGAGGATTTCAAATAAACCCTGCCAGGAATAAGAGGCTAAGAAAACATTTGCCACTGGCAGTATAATCCAATAGAGGTGAGGGGTAGGGGGCAAAGAAATATCACCTCTGCAAGAATAACTCTTGATCTCTTCTGCAAGTGCTATTTCCGCTTCCTGCTGGATGTCTGGGAATGAAGCACAGAACAAACCATATTTTAAAAGCCAATGAGGATAACACAAATTGAGGAAGAGTTACTGACCATTTGGATTCAGGTTCGATCATGGCTCACAAGGTTGGGGTGGGGAGATTCTTGGGGAATTCCTGTTGTATTTATCCTGGCCTCATTCCCGAATACTACAAGGAAAAGCATGTCAGCAATTGGTCGTCATGATCTCAGCCCAAAGGCATTGGACCCTACTGACCTTTCAAATGTAAACTGGAAAACTACCAAAGGGCAATTAAAATTCCATATCTTGTATGCAACTGGATTACTTTTTCTTCTTCCCACACCCCTATCTGTCTTTGGTTTCTGAAATTCATAGAATGGCTTTAAAAATTCAGCATTTCATAATACATTGGCATGGATATAGAATTGTATCCCAAACTGGAGTTGTTTCTTTGATTTTACATTGAATGCGCCGGTCTGGCGTGGGATGTTGGAGAGGGGTTGGCAATTTGGCTGGTGTACCGTCCGCCTAACGCACCGGCCAATGCCTTACCATCACTATTGGAGGCAGTGGCGGGCTGGGCGTTGGAGTACCCGAGGCTTATGGTCCTGGGTGACTTCAACGTCCATGCCGACGACACGGCCTCCAATCAGGCGATGGACCTAGTGTCGTCCATGGCAACACTGGGACTCTCTCAACTTGTCACGACTCCCACGCATCAGGCCGGGCCTACCACCTTGGATACAGTGAGTGAAATTGAGGCTCCGTGCCTGTCTTCAGGTTTAGTGCTGGACCACTTCGACCCGCTCAGCCTGGAGGAAGTCGACAGAATCCTCTCCGCTGCTCGCCCGACAACATGCGATCTGGACCCCTGCCCCTCTTGGCTGATTAAATCCTGCCAGGGGGAGCTTAGATGTCCTTTACGGGACATCATAAATAGGTCCCTCTTAGAGGGGCAATTTCCAACACCCCTAAAAGAGGCCTTGGTCCGCCCTCTCTTGAAAAAAGCTACAGCAGACCCGGCCGAATTGGCGAACTATCGACCGGTGTCTAATTTACCGTTTTTAGGTAAAATTATTGAGAGGGCTGTGGCGCAGCAGCTTCAGAGGTTTCTGGATGACGCTTCTGTCCTGGACCCATGTCAGTCAGGCTTCCGGCCGGGCCATGGGACGGAGACGGTGCTGGTCGCCTTAGTGGATGACCTCCAACGGCAACTGGATCGAGGCGGCGTTGCAGTGCTGATGCTGTTAGATCTGTCGGCTGCATTTGATACAGTCGACCATCGGCTACTGACGCGCCGCCTCGCCGACATTGGGGTTGAGGGGTCGGCCCTGCAATGGCTTTCCTCCTTTCTCCTAGGTCGGGGACAGAGGGTGGCTATTGGGGGAGAACGATCCCGGAGGCGCACACTGGATTGTGGGGTGCCTCAGGGAGCAGTTCTCTCCCCGATGTTGTTCAACATCTATATGTGCCCCCTCGCCCAGATTGCCCGGCGGTTTGGGCTGGGTTGCCATCAATATGCAGACGACACCCAGCTCTATCTGCTAATGGACGGCTGGCCCAACTCCGCACCAGGGAATCTCGACCGGGCTTTACAGGCTGTCGCGACATGGCTCAGGCTGAGCGGGCTGAAGCTGAACCCAGCGAAGACAGAGGTCCTGTGCGTGGGCCGCGGCGCCCTGGGAAGGGAAATAGCTCTCCCGGCCTTCGACGGTGCGCTATTGAAAGCAGCGCGCCAGGTAAAGAGCCTAGGTGTTTTACTGGAGCCTTCACTATCAATGGAGGCCCAGATAGCAGCCACTGCCAAGTCAGCATTCTTCCATCTGAAGCGGGCAAGGCAGTTGGCCCCTTTCCTCGAGCGCCGGGACCTCGCAACGGTGATCCACGCAACGGTCACCTCAAGACTAGACTACTGTAATGCCCTCTACTTGGGGCTACCTCTGTGCCGGACTCGGAAGCTGCAGCTAGTGCAGAACGCGGCGGCCAGGCTGTTGTTGGGACTTCCAAAACGGGAGCATATACAGCCGGGGCTACGTGAACTGCACTGGCTGCCAATTATATACCGAGTCCAGTACAAAGTGTTGGTCGTTACCTTTAAAGCCTTATATGGCCGAGGACCCACCTACCTGAGGGACCGTCTTTCCCCATACGAACCCCAGAGAGCACTGAGGTCAGTCGGGAAAAATCTGATGACCATCCCCGGGCCGAAGGAGATTAAACATCAGAGCACCAGAGTACGGGCATTCTCGAGTGCGGCTCCTACTCTGTGGAACCGACTCCCCGAGGAGGTGCGGGCCCTGCGGAACCTTGAGCAGTTCCGCAGGGCCTGCAAGACCGTCCTTTTTAAACTGGCACATCCGGACTGTTAGGAAGATCAAGAATTAAGGAGCCGCCAATGCGGTCTGAAGATTCACACCGCAGAATAATTATATCATTGAACTGGTTTTTAATGTTAGTAGTTTTATTGTTGATGTTTTATATTGTTGGATTTAAATGTTTTTATAATATCACTGTATGTTTTGTAATATGCTGTTAGCCGCCCTGAGCCCGCTAAGGTGGGGAGGGCGGGATAGAAATAAAAATTTATTATTATTATTATTATTATCCCTCTGTCATGAGAAAGCACTAGGCATGGACATCAATCGTTACTGTACAGCAGTCTCCTGATAAGCTCTTGCCACATACATATGAGTAACAGCCTGATATGGGCCAGATTGCCAGTTTTGTGAGTGCCAGTGCACAGTTCATTCTGGAGTAAGGGGCATGTGTTGTACTCAGATTCATGTCAACAAGTATAAAATCTCAAAAGTGAATTGACCCTCAGATAGGGTTGCCAATCCCCAGTTGGAGGCAGGGGATCCCCAGTATGGATGCCCTGCTTCAGGG
Source organism: Heteronotia binoei (assembly GCF_032191835.1). NCBI lineage: Eukaryota > Metazoa > Chordata > Lepidosauria > Squamata > Gekkonidae > Heteronotia > Heteronotia binoei. The sequence continues at coordinate 186,943,993 of NC_083223.1, read as the reverse complement.
TCATCAGAAAGCAGGGGCGGGGGAATATCTACTGGGCACTCCATTATACCCTATGCAGAACGATTCCCATAGAGCAGGGGTCCTCAACCCCTGGGCTGCAACCTGTTAGTAATCGGGCTACCAAGCCTTGCCGCCTTCCCCCACAACACCTCCCCCCTGCAGCGCCACACAGCCTTGCCTCCTCCCCACCACGGCGCCTCCTCCTCCTGCCTCCATTTTTACAATGTTAAGGCTGGGGAAGGGGCCGTGAAGCACCTTCTGGGCTCTGTAAAGGCCAACCCCTCCACTGATCAGCTGATTGGTGGGGAAACCGCGGCAAAACCATGGCAGCAGTGGCTAGAGGCCTGCTGAAAAAGCTGCACTGCCCTTGCCTCTTTCCCACTTCCTTCCCCCACCCAGGAAGGAAGTGGAAAGGAGGCAAGGGCAGTGCGGCTTTTTCAGCAGGCTGCTGGCTGCTGCTGCTGCAGTTTCGCCCCAGTTTCCCCGCCAATCAGCTGATCAGCAGGAAGTGGTCGGCCTTTACAGAGCCTGGAAGTCGATTCACAGCCCCTTCCCCAGCCTTAACATTGTAAAAACAAAGGGAGGAGGAGGAGGAGGCGCTGTGGGGGGAGGGCACCGCTGGGGGGCGGGCAGCAAGGCTTTGTGGTGCTGCGGGGGGGCAGCAAGGGCAGTGGCAGGTAAACTAGGCATTGCCTTGGGTGTGGGGAAGGGGAGAGCCCAATTTGGTGCCCCCACCCTTCCAGCACCCTAGGCAATTGCTCAGTTTGCCTAGTGGGGGAGCCAGCCCTGCATGTAATGCTATGTACTATGATGACATTGTACATTATATATATACATTATATATATACACACACACGCACAATAATATTCTTTATCAAGACTCAGTTGTAACAGGCAAGTAACATGCTTAGAACACATTTATTTAGTCCAATGTGCAGGGCCTTTTTTTTGAGCAGGAGCACACAGAAACACAGTTCCGGCTGGCTTGATGTCAGGGGGTGTGGCCTAATATGCCAATGAGTTCCTGTTGGGTTTTTTCCTACAAAAAATCCTGTTAGAAACAGGTTCTATATTATTAATATAGTGTTGTATCTCTGTTTCTTCTCCTTTGCTGTGGCTTATCTCAGATTTTCTAAACATCTTCCCTGCTTTCTGTTTTCTCCCTTTCCTACCAATGGTTTTGTGTCATTCTAGCTTTATTATTAAGTAATTATTTTGGAGGGAATGGGGGGGGGGGATAAAAAGGCTGTTATTTTTAGCCGAAGCAATGAAATCTCAGTAGTGGGTGACGTTGGCTTCTGAAATGTCAGTGTGAAACAGATTGGAACAAATTAGGAGTGCAGTGCCGTCATCAAGAGAGGCACTTTGCCTGCCGGTAGGGTTGTGGTAGGATGGGCAGCTGATGCCATCCAGGGAAAAGAACAAGAGACTTGTGAACAGACATAAACATGTTCCTCCCCCCTTCTTCCTCGAACCCAAAAGGTCAAAGAAAAAGCACCTTTAGATTCACCATCTGCTTATCATGACAGCTGAATAGAAAAGAGGGACCCAGGAGCAAACAGGTTCTTAGGAACAAACAGAGTTATTTCTAGTTGTTGTGTATTTAACAAACTGGGTCAAGTCTTTCTCTGATGTCATACTCATGACTCACATCAAGGCACAAGGTAGGCTTTTGTGTTTTGTTGCTGTTTTTCTCAGATGATGAAAATGTAGAAATGAGGGGGCAAGTTTCAAACCAATTAGCTGCTATGTGGTTTCATTAATCCTTCATAGTAGGTTCCAGGAACTGAAAGGAATTTGGCTGAAAACAGGAAACTCTTGCTATGTTGAAATTGAAACCTTTTATCAGATACAAGAGTGGCAAACTCCTAGAACATTTGTTTCTGTCCTTTCAACTAAAAAAAAAAGTTCAATATCCTCTGTTCTTCAGACATTCCATAGATAATTAATAGGTTTTGTCCAGAATGCTGAACAAAATGAGATGACATTCCATAAAAAGTTATTTTTGATTACATGGTTAATTCTCTTACTGAAATCAAACAATCCATTAATACCTCTAACACGGCTTCCCACTTGGATCTAACAATAAAACCAATTTTTGTTGTTCAGTCAAGTCCGGCTCTTTGTGACCCCATGGACCATGTCATGCCAGGCCCTCCTGTCTTCCACCATCCTCCAAAGTCTGCTCAAATTCGTGTTAGTTACATCAGTAATGTTGTCCATCTCATCTTTTGCCTTCTGTCTTTCCCAGCATCAGGATCTTCTCCAGTGAGTGCTCCCTTTTCATTTGGTGGCCAAAGTATTTGAGCTTCAGCTTCAGCATCTGAACTTCCCTTAGGACTGACTGATTTGATCTTCTTGCAGTCCAAGGGACTCTCAAGATTCTTCTTCAGCACCACAGCTCAAAAGCATCTATTCTTCTGCGCTCGGCCTTCCTTATGGTCCAGCTCTCACAGCCATACATTACTACTGGGAATACCATTGCTTTGATTATACGGACTTTTGTTGGCAGGGTGATGTCTCTACTTTTTATTATACTGTCTAGGTTCGCTTTAGCTGTCCTCCCAAGGAGCAAGCATCTTTTAATTTCATGGCTACAGTCACCATCTGCAGTGATCTTGGATCCCAGGAATGTGAAGTCTGTCTCTACTTCCATGTCTTCCCCTTCAATTTGCCAAGGAGTGATGGGGCCGGATGCCATGATCTTAGTTTTTTTGATGTTGAGTTTCAAGCCTACTTTTGCGCTTTTCTCTTTCACACTCAACAAGAGGTTCTTTAGGTCATCTTCACTTTCTGCCATTAGAGTGGTATCATCTGCATATCTGAGGTTGTTGATGTTTTTCCCAGCAATCTTAATTTCGGTTTGTGCTTCATCCAGGCCAACATTCCGTATGATGTACTCTGCAAATAAATTAAATAAGCAGGGTGACAATATACATCCTTTTGAACTCCTTTTCCTATTCTAAACCAATCAGTTGTTCCATATCCCGTTCTGACAGTTGCTTCTTGACCCTTATACCTGTATATATACCTGAGAAATACCCTTATTTCTCAGGAGGCATGTGAGATGGTTTGGTGCTCCCATTTCTTTAAGGACTTGCCACAGTTTGTTGTGATCCACACAATCAAAGGCTTTAGCATAGTCAATGAAGAGAAATAGATGTTTTTCTGGTACTCCCGTGCTTTCTCCATAATCCAACGAATGTTGGCAATTTGATCTTTAGTTCCTCTACCTCTCCAAAACCCAGCTTGAACTTCTGGTAGTTCCCGATCTACATACTGCTGAAGCGTAGCTTGTAGGATCTTTAACATGACCTTGCTGGCATGTGAAATGAGTGCAATGGTGCGATAGTTTGAACATTCCTTGCCATTACCCTTCTTTGGGATTGGAATATAAACTGACCTTTTCCAATCTTGTGGTTAAAACCAATACTCTACAATTAAACAACACCATATAGCTAATATATATATATTATATATATTAGCTATATATATATATAATACAGGTGGGATGGGTACATTTTGCAGATTAAACACAGTTATCGGCCCAAGTATAATAGTTCAGGTGGTAAGTCATTGTGGGAGAAGGCAGTAGATAGTTTGGACAATAAGAGGAGAGGACGCCCGCTTGCCTCAACCGAAGGCCTGGTGGAACAGCTCTGTCTTACAGGCCGTACGGAATGGTAACAAGTCCGGTAACTATTGGTATCAGGAAGGACATTTTTCTTCGGGCCTATTTACAACCCTAGAAGAGGCTGCTATACAAAAATCATATTCTCACTAGGGATGCAATGAGAATACAAGTGTGATCTAAACCTACCTTTTTAGCAATGTGTTGAGTTGAACTTCTCATTTGATTGCCTCAGTAATTCCTCACTGTTCAAAGAACAAATGATGAGAACTGCATCTGCCTACTGACCACATTCAGCATTGGTGACTGGTCAAGAAGCTGCTGCTCCATGCTCAGAACATATAGGCTTCTTTGACCCAGGGTTATCATGGTCAGGGCAGGCACCATTTGAATGAGCAATGGTTAGAGCCTTTGCACTTTGCACAGTCAATCACTGGTATTTATTGTGTTGGCACCTGCTGCTCAGGACTGGCTCGTTCAAATAACAGATTCCAGGTGGAATTGAATGAATACCAATGCATGTGAATATATGTGGTTCTGTAAGTGAGGCAAGGATGGGGGGCAAAATGGACAAGACTGGAACACTAGTGAGACAGAGCATGGAGCTTCTCTTGCTCCCTGCCCCAGCAGGTTTGATTTGAGACAACCGAGGAAAACGCTTCTTTTATAAGTAAAGGTGTTTTCCTATTGTGTATGTTGGATGGAGAAAGGGAAAGAGGACAGTCAAGGAAAAACATTTACAGTTTGGACCCAACAAATATTAAGCTGACCCAGTTTGGACCCAACAAATATTAAGCTGACCATTAAAAAATTGGGCAAGGCTAAGAGAAGCCACACAGCCCCAAAGCTGTATTGAAGCAACAATTTTAAATATGGAATTTTAAATAAAGAGGATGGATGATGCACAGGGTTGAGGAAGGCAGTGTGGGAATAGGCACATACACAACAGTTTTTGGTCCAGTTTTGAACATTTCAAACCAAGATGCTGCCCTCAGTTCCATGTGGATTGAAGAAAGGTGATCAAGCATCCTTGTTTTTCACAGACATCCTCCAACACCAGCAGCTAGGGTTGCCAACTCTTGAAAACAGGTATTCAGAGACATAGGCAATGCCCAGTAGTTTTTGTTGGGCCATATGAACACATGAAGTGGTCTTATACTATCCTTATACAGTGAATGCCTGCACAATCCACATATAGTGTACATTGGAGTTTTTTCACACATACACTGTATAATTCTTATGTTATATTCAACATATGTGTAGCTGAACATCTGATTTAAACACCACATTTATCCAAGGACTGGTCCCCAGTTTCATCTGTAAAGTGAATATGTGCTGTCTCTTTCTTACAAACAGATGTATGCAAATACATGCAGGATGTACATGCTTTCACTGTAATAGGGCTATCTAGTCAGATTGTTGGTCTATCAGCGTAAGTATTGTCTACTCTGACTGACAGTGTCTTTCCAGAGTTTCAGGCAGAGGTCTTTCTGTATTACCTACTCTACTACCTGAGCCTTGGAAGTGCTGGTAATTGAATTATAACTTTTTGTATGCAAAAGCAGATGTCCTGCCACTGAGCCACAACACAACAGCTATCTATTTCCCAAAGGGAAAGCAAAATCAGGAATAACATTAGACCTTGCTTTTTGGATAACTGACCTGAAAACTAGCCTGATCTGGCTTTTTTGTTCCCAGTCATCTAATGCCACTACATGCAGCATGTATAGAACACTATTTTTAGGGCAATTCTGTGCACATCTAGATACAGATGTCATGGCTTCCACATGGCTTTCTTTACCACAGGGAAAATATATTTGATACTGTCACAGAGGGACGATAATACCTGTACTGTTCCTAAGAAATCACAGGAAGCGAAAACTCATTCAGGAACCAAGATGCTCTAGGCCAAATGACCTTCCAATCAGCATTACCTAAAGTCAACTTCTCATAATATGGTCATCAAAAAACAATTCTGTGGCTGACTCAGTGCCTGGCTTGTTTTTCTAGGCACCATAGACACCCATACCAGCTTCCTCTGCATGGCCTTACCAATGCCAACAGTGTTCGGGAAGTTTGGCAGGGATATGGAGCCAAACCTACAGAGACAGCTGATCCATGTAAGCCTGGTATACGTAATGGATTTTAATGGGACATAGCTGCATACAAAGGCAGTTTCAGGTGGCTTCTTTGTGTTGCTTCACTTCACACAACATATATTTCCTGTTGGAAATTGCATGAATGGGACTCAGGCAGTACCTTGGGAATGACCACTGGTGTTGTCAGAATCTGGTGGCAACCTGCTAACTTGCAATCAGGTTCCTGGGTTGAGCGAACAGCCATAATATCATACTGTGACAGGGTTGGACAGCCAGAATTCTTCAGCAAAGAGAAAAACAAAGGTGACTCAGTCAGTAAAGGGAAAGAAAAATGGAAGGAAAATCTTGCCTCTGAGGGAGGAAAGTGGACAGGACAGTCATAGACCACTTCAAGGAGTCCAGATCTCTGTCTCTTGTTTCAGTTGGAGAGAGACTAGCCAGGTTGCTGACAAAATGTAACAAAGGATTTACTGTTTCAGCCTTCTTAAAAACAAAATAATGATCTCCATCTTCTGTGAATTTCATAACTGGCCAGTGATTTGAATGACAGTCCAAATCCAGTATTCTGAACATACTAAATGTATTGCTTGAGAGGAAAACTCCCAAATCCAAGTATACTTTTAGGAGCTATAATAATTGGCATGTTCCAATATTGCCTTTTATTCAATAGCCTTGTTCACATGTTACAGTCAATTCATGTACCTCTGACTGTACATGAGTACATCTATTTGTAAGAAAGATCCAATGTGTGTTCACTTTGCAACTGAAACCAGGGACCACTACTGGATAAATGTGGGTCTGTATCACATGTTCAGCTGAACATACGTTGGATGTAACATGAGAATTACACAATGCATATATAAAGAAAGATCAAGTGTGTACAGATTGCACATACACTCACTATAAATTATGAACAGGGCTAAGGTACTTGGGTGTTCTTTAGTGTTCCTTGTTTTAGATCTGTAAATATACTCCAGTCTCTAGAGATCTCAGAGGAAAGCTACCCACTACTGTTTCATCATTTTATTCCTTGCATATTTTACCAGTCTTTCACTGCCTATCTCATATAAAGCCACATCATATATCCCTGTCTGTGGAACCCCATATGGAGTTTATTATCATAATGCCTCTGTATAAATCGATGGTGCGGTCTCATTTGGAGTACTGTGTGCAGTTCTGGTCGCCGCACCTCAAAAAGGATATTATAGCATTGGAGAAAGTTCAGAAAAGGGCAACTAAAATGATTAAAGGGCTGGAACACCTTCCCTATGAAGAAAGGTTGAAACGCTTAGGGCTCTTTAGCTTGGAGAAACGTCGACTGAGGGGTGACATGATAGAAGTTTACAAGATAATGCATGGGATGGAGAAAGTAGAGAAAGAAGTACTTTTCTCCCTTTCTCACAATACAAGAACTCGTGGGCATTCGATGAAATTGCTGAGCAGACAGGTTAAAACGGATAAAAGGAAGTACTTCTTCACCCAAAGGGTGATTAACATGTGGAATTCACTGCCACAGGAGGTGGTGGCGTCCACAAGCATAGCCACCTTCAAGAAGGGGTTAGATAAAAATATGGAGCAGAGGTCCATCAGTGGCTATTAGCCACAGTGTGTGTGTGTGTATATATATATATATATATATATATATATTTGGCCGCTGTGTGACACAGAATGTTGGACTGGATGGGCCATTGGCCTGATCTAACATGGCTTCTCTTATGTTCTTATGTTCTTATTAGAATAAAGGAGACCTCTATATAACAGACTATCTTCCATGACTCCAGTGCCACTACATACTTTTTACCCAGGTTTCTGGCCCTTGTGTTCTTTCCTGATTTACTTTTCAAAAAACAGGTCTGTATTCTTTCACCTATTGCACTGTGGGAAATGTTTGTCTTAACCACAACGAAAAGCGACCTGCATTGAAAGACTAACATCCAGCCTTTTAATTCATTTAAGTTCTCTACATATTTTGCTTATGATTAATACTGAAAGATTATGTGCAGGAACCAGCTCAGATCAGAACCACAATCAGTAAAAACAAGAGTTCAGGAAAGGCCAAGAGATACTGGTCATGCATCTCCTCTAATAATATATTTCATTGTTTGAATTCCTTTGGAAATTTGGATGAATATCTGGGGGAAAAGCCACCAATTTTATATTAGCTGGTTTCTTTTAGACAAAGTCAGGTTCCTGGCTCAAGGTCTTCTCAGCAGTCAGCTGAGAAAGAGTCACAGTAGAGTTCAGTTCCAGATTCCTCCTTCTGATATTTGTAAATATCTCCTTTGACACTTCTGGATTTAGAATGTCTGACACAATTGGTGATTTCAGTACATTCATTCCAGATTGTGAACATTTCTGTGCAGCCAAAGAATACAACTCATGACTCACAAGCCTTGAGTCACAATTCTGGAAAACGAGAGTGTTTGAACAGCCACACTTCAGCAGTGATGGAAGAGTCAAGATGATGAGAGAGCAGCTGCTACTCACTCCCAGCTGGACTCTGCAAGCATGTACATGCATGTCAGTGTGGCTCCAAACTCTCTTTTTCTGTCTCTTCTCGTAGACCAGCAGGCTCCTGAAAGTAGCCGAGCTACTTCAGTCACGTAACATTTACCTCTAGGCAAGAGGTGATTGCGTTTGAGTGTACCTTGCTGACTTCTGGTTCTCCAGGTTAATCTATTTTTCTTTCTGTTATGCCTCTGAATACTTTTATGATTTCCACTTTTATAGTTCTGTTTAATCGCATGAAGTCAGGCTAGCTTACATTCAGGAATGAATGTGCCCTCAAAAGCACCCGCTGTGGCATAGGGAATTGTTATCTCTAGGTTGTTCACGGAGGTTTTTTTTAAATGCTGTGCAATCTTAAACCCTTCTAAACTCATTGACTTCAAAGGGCTCAGAAGGGTGTAACTGGTCAGTATTGTGCTGCAAAGCCAGGGAAGCAGAAGATAGGATGACAGGGACCTTTCTGAGTGTGTTTCAGTAACTGATTGATCTTTTGTGCTTTCTGTGACTTTTAATGAGATGACATCCCTTCTCTTCTTTTAAAAAAATTGGTCCGAGTGCTGAATCCCTTTGCATAAGTCCTATTGAAATCCAAGGAACTTACTCCAGAACAAAGATGGAAAGGATCGGTCTGCATGTGACTTGTTTAGTAATGAAGTTTTTAGGATAAAATTCAGGAGACTCTCCTGGCAGCTCTCTGTGCTCAGATAACTGCTTTAAGCACCATCCCTCTGCTTTCCATATGTGTTTCTTTCCGTAAAGATTTGGCGGTGACAGTGGTGAGGATGAGAGTGGGAAAATAAAATCTATTCTTCTAGATGGTAATGAGGATGCACTGCTCTCAACTGTTGGCAAAAACATCTCTCCTGCTCAGGAGGCGCAAGTTACCAAAATCGCAGCTGGAATGAGCCTGTAAAAAGTACGGGTGGGGAGGGGGACGGAAGACCATGTGTGAGAGAGTAAGGCAAAACTAAAACTGTATGGTGAAAAAAGCTACCTGAACATGTGAATTCCCTAGAGATTAATATAGAGAGGGGAAATATATCCACCAGAGTCTATTATAATGATAAACAGACTCAAATATGTATATTTCTGTGGGTTTTTTTAAAAATAGTTGCACTCTCTTTTTTCCTCTCTTCTCTTTTGATTTCTGATATAGTTAATCTTCTGGGATTTCATCCAAAAAAGCTTATACAATGGGCATTATAGGAAGGGCATTTAGAGATTTCATGCCTGTAGATATAGGCAATGAAAGAGAATGTGGGACAAATAGAAGTCACATTATTCATATAGTGAGGTTGGCTAAAGTATGTCAAAGCACAAACATTTCCACAAATTCAAAGATAATTTATTTGAAAGTAAGGGTAGATCCTTATTGCTGACACAGAAAGGAATATTGTGCAGAATTTAAAAGTTAGTTTCATGTTTTCAAAACTGGCAGGGCTCATTCGCATTATTGATTTGTGAAAACACTCAAGGTTAATGAATCTGGCGAAAAAAATCCTAAATGAATAAATGTTATAAAACATCTCACAGAATTTCAAGAACATTTGCAAACAAACAAAATCAAATAAATCCAACCTTTAAATAATGTTTTCATTTTTAAAAAGAATTATGCACCCCAATTCATATAAAATAACCTTGAGAAAGCAGCCTAAAGTATGCTAGTAACACTAGGAGATGTAAAATGATAACATCCAGGGCTTTTTTTTTTTTGAGCAGGAATGCACAGGAACGCAGTTCCGGCTGGCTTGGTGTCAGTGGGTGTAATATGCAAATGAGCTTTTGCTGGACTTTTTCTACAAGAAAGCCTGTGTGAAACAACAACATTGGGGTGTGGCCTAATATTCAAATGAGTTCCTGTTGGGCTTTTTCTACAAAAACAGCCCTGATAGCATCTACAACAGACTAAGTATTACAAAGTTTAAAAAGTTGATCTAGAGCAAGAGTTCCCAACATGGCAGCCATGGGCACAATGATGCCTCTCCATACCTTTCCTGGCACCCTCCAAGTATTTTTAGAAAGTGTGAGGGGAGACATTTTTCCAGTAGGGCTTCCCCCTGGAGACCTTATTTCCTGTGTAGTTTTTTAATTTTCCCTCCGAGAACAGCTGCCATCACAGCATAAGGAGCCTCGCTACATGACTGAAGGGAAGCTGTGTGTATGCAAGAAAATATTGTTAAACAGTATGTTCCCTTTAAAAGACATCCTGTTAAATAGAACTTCTGTCTGAAATGTTGAAGAGTTACTATTAAAACTATGCATAACCTCACTTACTGACCATTTTGTGGTTGGTTTGCCTCCTGCAGCAGCCATTTTGTGGTTCTGCCCACCACCCTGTGTCAGAATTTTGAAGATGCCAGCAGGCTCAAAATGTTTGAGGACCCTGACTGAGAGGTAAAGCTGATTTATCATTTAGTCTTTTTAATTGACATGTGAGGGCAAGCTAATATATTACTAATGAGTAGACTGTATCCAGTTCATCACCTAATGAGCCAGCTCTTTTCATCATCCGTGGAATAGCGACATATGGAATGCTCCAGAAGGCTAGGTGCCCTGGGAAACCATAATCCCAGCACTGAATCCCTTGCTAGGTGTAGCCAGCAATGGCATGCCCCTCACATGACCTAGGTTTAGGATGGGAATTCTTTCTAGCATTAGAAATTGTCTTGACATCCATCCAATTTTAGCAGCCTCTCATCACATGACTGCTACCTCTGAAATTAGTTTCTGTGAAACAGACAAGGTTCAAGATTAGGATCATCCACTCTTCTATAAAAGAATAAAACCAGTTGCTGGAGGATGGAGTTAGGGTTGCCAATCTCCAAGTGGGGACAGGGGATCCCCCGCTTTGCAAGCCCTCCCCCCACTTCAGGGTCATCAGAAAGTGGGGGAGGGCAGGAATGTCTGCTGGAAACTCTATTATTTCCTATGGAGACTTATTCCCATAGGAAATAATGGATGATTGATCCGTGGGTATTTGGGGCTCGGGGGTGTGTGTTTTTTTAGATAGAGGCACCATATTTTCAGTATAGCATCCAGTGCCTCTTCCCAAAATACCCCCCAAGTTTCAAAAAGATTGGACCAGCAGGTCCAATTCTATGAGTCCCAAAAGATGATGCCCCTATCCTTCATTATTTCCTATGGAAAGAAGGCATTTAAAAAGGTGGGTGGTCACTTTAAATGTGATGGCCAGAACTCCCTTTGAAGTTCAATTGTGCTTGTCACACCCTTGCTCTTGGCTCCACCCCCAAAGTCCTCAGATATTTCTTGAATTGGACTTGGCAAACCTAGATGGAGTACAGACTGGAGCCATGGCAATAGGGGAAGTGTGTGGCTCTGTCAGTTCTCCCCATATTGTTTCCTGGTTTCTCTCTGCAGTCCCAAGGCTAATTGTTCTATGGTATCTTTACATTCTTCTCCTTTCCAGGGCAAATAGCTGCTTTGAGGGCAGGCAGCTGAAATCAGGAAAAGAGCCTGGAGGAAATCTTGCCCAGCATTAGGACTCAAGAACTGCATAGGATATCCTAATCAGATCTCCTAGGTCCCGATTGGCACCAAGTGGTGTACACAGGGCTTTTTTGTAGAAAAAACCCAGCAGGAACTCATTTGCATATTAAGCCACACACTTGAATCCAAGCCAACCAGAACTGTGTTCCTGTGAGTTCCTGCTCAAAAAAAAGCCCTGGATGTACATCCAACTTTCCCCCAGAGTCTTCCTTTGGCCTAAGGAATTTCAAAGGAACTTAGGCTGGAGAAAGAATTCAGATTTTTCCCACTGGAGTGATAGGACAGAGAGAGGGTGCAATCACATGAGAGATTTGGCCCAACCTAGCCATGCCTCCGCTCTGGAATTAATGTGCATGAGCACACACGCACATCTGTCCCCCAACTCCCGCCCGTACTTACTTCATCTTAGGATGGGCTGGGACCAGATTAAATAGCTGCCAGGAACTTCCCAGTATCAGATCTCTAAAACACATGCAGGGTGTGTTTCCTGGGCTGTCTGAATGGTTGGGTGCATCATCCACCCCACATCTAAATGCTCCTCTTGTGTGTGTGCAGCCCGTGCCTCTCCCAGCAGAAAGGCAGGGGCTGTGTGCTTGTTGCAACTTGCATCAAAGAGCACTGGCTTTTTCAAAGCTGGGATACTGCTGCGCCAAATTCCCAGTGTGATCCCACCCACAGAATCTGCCCTGGTATATCACCTCAGCCTAGGGTTGCCAGGTCCCCCTTGGTCACTAGCAGGGGATAGGGTTGCCAGGTCCACTTGAGAACTCCTGCTGATTTGGGTATGGAGCATGTATCCATTTTCTCCATGGGAACAGATCTCTGTAGTCTGGATATTAGATGTAATTCTGGGGGATCCCCAGGTCCCACCTGGAGGTTGGCATCCCTACCTCTGCCTAACACTTTCAGTGCTGCTTTTATAAGCAGATCAAACCATCCTTTGGGTTGAGAAATGTGTTTGGGCCATACAGAGTCATTTATATTGACACTTCAGTTTTTATCCAGTCCTTCTCCAAGTTGTTCATGGTGGCACTTCCCTTCTTCATTTTATTCTTACAAACGACCCTATGAATTAGGTTAGCCTGAGAGAAAGAAGCTAGCCCAGTTGCACCCAGTGAGCTTCATAGCGGAGCAAGGATTTGAACTCAGGCCTTCCCAGTCCTACTCTGATACTTTAACCACCCAACCTTCCCTTCAAACTGATATGCTGGGTCTCAGTGACTTTCTCATTTGTATCTTTTTGACTTTCCTGCCACTTCAAATAAGATCCATTTGAGTTGCCATGTCTGTGCTGGAAAAATACCTGGAGACTTTGGGGGTGGATCTGAGAGAGTGCAAGGTCTAGGGAGGGGAAGGACTTCAGCATGGTACAATGCCATAGGGTCCGCCCTTCAAAGCAGCCATTTTTTCCAGGGGAGCTGATCTCTGTCAGCTGGAAATCAGTTGTAAAAGTGGGAGATCTCCAGCCCCCACCTGGAGGCTGGCAACCCTATTTAGCCTGATGCATTTTGAAAGATCTGCTCATGAGGTTATCTTGGTCTAGTGATGCCTTTGGGCAAATAGGCAAACAGCTACTCACAGCTGTGGCAAGCTTAAAAAGCAGAATGTTTCTGTAGATAGCAAAGAACAAAATAATAAAAACAGGGCTAAGGAATCCAAACAGACATGGCCCTGGCGAGAAAACATACTGGAGTGCGCACTGTTGAAACAGGGACTTTGCTTCTTCCTGGGACAGGAAGTTGTGAGTGCGTATCCTCCCACTTAATATCATAGGGAGAAAGGCAAAACTCACACAGCCCCCTGCAGCATCAATTAAAATACAGCCCTGGCCTTTGGTGCCCTTTGTTATATAAACACAAGTAGCACAGACGTATTAATCAGCCTGCCATGGAGGGCGGAACTGAGCAGCAACCTCAAATGCCACCCACTCCTCATTCTCTCTCCCATTTGATGTTGCTATTTTAAGAAACACATTATTTCCTACTGTGATTTTTTATTTTTACTCTGCTTCTAATTTGGGCTCTGAGGTAAGCAATGACATATGCATCCCTCCTCTCTACCTTTTCGACCTCCTTAATTTTGTTCCCCTCACTGCCTCTCCATCACCCACTCTCTGCTTTTTTGTGTGTGTTTTATTGAGCCAAAGCTGCTAGGTGGCCAAGTGTCACAAGTTAATTCACTTCTCCAGGCCACATAAAGCAAGGGAGGTACCCTCTCCTAACCTAAAAGACTTCCCCCCAACCCCCCCCCCACATACTTTGTTATTTATTTGCAGAATCTGGGAACCTTCCCCAAATGTTCTAGGATGTATTTGTGATGACCACTTCAGCCTTTAAGAAAGCCAGGGACTGCCTGTTCAGGAAATGGAAGAGGAAAGCGGCATTTTCTATAGTTTCTATAGACTCTTTGAACTTTGGTTTATTCAAAATACTTCTATCCCTCTTTTTGGTTGCAGGGTTCTCAAGTCATAATATCTGATTTACAACTCAAATAGATAACAGGAGCTGGCAGAGTCTTAACTATTGGCAAGACACATAACTGCTTTTAATATGCTGGTTTCGTAGAACACCTTTCTAGCTCAATTTAGACCAGCACCAGCCACGGCCTTGTCCTATTTACTTGGTAGGTATCACCTACTTGCTGGAACCTACTTTGTTTCCTAGATTATAAAATGCTTTCAGGCACCAGAGTCTGGTTAGCTTCCTCTGACCTGGCAGGACTATTGAGGCTTTCAGGTCAGACAGGTTGAGATGTTCTGTAGACAACCATTGTATTTGCTCTCTAGGCTGGTAGCATAATTTGAGGGCTGAATTAACAATTAGGCTAAGTAGGCACTGGCCTATGGGCCCCCACACCTTTAGGGGCCCCAGGCTAGCCTCCCCCCCAGTTTCTCCCTGCTTGCAGTCCTCCCAGCCAGCAACTGAGCTGCTCTTCGCCCGACTTGCCTGGTGAGGCTGCTGCTAGTGATGTCACCAAGTTTGCCTCTCTCTGCCTCTCCACAGCTTTGTCAAAGGGGCTTTTGAGAAGGTGCCTGAAGGCTGCAGCAGGGGCCACAGGTGGTGGGGTGGGTGCTCTGACTCTGAGATAATTTGCAAGGATCCCCCTGAGATTTTGACTGCCTAGGGGCTTCCACAGGGTTTAATCCGGCACTACATAATTTCACTTCTAGTTTCCAGGGATCTGTGCCTTAGTTTCAGCGTCTGGAAGTAGATGCATGTTCTGCCCACATCCCCATATCTAGCTCTCTCCAGTCACTTGCTAATTAGTACCCTTAGGGTCCAACCCTGCCATCAGTTATGAACAGGTAAGTGTAGAGGGTAAAATTTATGAATAGTCAGGGTTGCTGCCTATGGGCACAAATGAAATCACTTGGCCTTTATTCTATAAGTGCTGAGTGGTAGAAAAATGGTTACAAGCACCCACAGATAAATTCACTGGGTTCAACAAAGCAGCAGTCAGGTGTCTATTTATCATGGATCCAATCATGAAGTGATCTTATTTGCCTTTCTGTGTGGTTAATTTTCATTAGGGCAAACTGGGTTGTTAAACTTAACCTGGAGCAAGCCCAGCTGAGTGACCCTCATAGGAACTGCTCACCTGACCACCATCAGCAACAGACTCATCCATCACCTCTTTGGACAGCGTAGGATCCCAGGCCAGAGCCATCCTGTTCCAGGGTCCAACCGGACTGAAGTGCCTTCCTTTCCTTAGCCTCAGTCAGAAAGGAGCAGCGGATGAGTGCCACTCGGTTCTACTCCCTTCTGAGCTGGGGGTTGGAGCCAGAGCTGATCTGTTCTCCTGGCCTCCTAGGCATACCCAGTGGCCTCCCTCTACCTAAAAGCCTTATGGAGGTGTGGCTAAACCTGTGAGCAACAAATCAGGCCTTCTGAGCAGTTTCTTTCCTGTCACTCCTCTTCCCCACCCCCAGGATGAAGCTTCCTGTCAGACAGCTGACTATCAAAGTGCCAGCTGTCAGTGATTGTCTGGCTCTTAAAGAGCTAGCAGCAATTTATCATCTAATTCTGGGGTGCTGGATTTATTTGTTATGAGGGCTGGATCTGACATAAATTAGACCTTATCTGGCCAGGTCATGTTGGGCTGGGCCATGTGTGTACCTATTTAAGATTAGTTAGCAGAGATAGAAACTTTGAAAAGAACACAGACAAACATGGCTAAAGGGTTTAAAAACCCCCCCTAAAATAAAACATGTTTAAAATGTTGGCACTGTTGGTCTTACCCCGAGGGTACTGAGTTCTGGTTCGCAAAATCTATTGGCAATCCCTGGGCCAAAGGAGGCTAAACTGAAAGCTACAAGAGAAAGAGCCTTTTCGATCACAGCTCCCCACTAGTGGAACCAATTATCAGAAGAGGTGCGGGTCTTGTAGAGCCTTACCCAGTTCCGCAGGGCCTGCAAGACTACCCTCTTTCAGTTGACTTTTTCTTAATGTGGGACCATCGTCACATAGAATTGTAAGATTAGTAACATCGAGACTGTAGCACCAAACTAATTTGCTGGAATTGAATTTGATGGTTTTAATTAGATGGTTTTAATGTAATAATATATATAAGTGAATTGTATTGTGTAACCAGTGTGTTTTTATTATTGTAATGTTGTATTTTATGTTATGTTGTGTGAGCTGCCCTGAGCCTGCTTCGGCGGGGAGGGCGGGATACAAATTAAATATTATTATTATTACTATTATTAAAGGTGCTTTCTTTGTATTTCTCCCTTGGGATCCAGGAAACTGGGCAAAGCAAGCTCTGGTTCTTTCCCAGGGCCAGCCCTGTGGTTTGGGGCACCCCAGGCAGGCTTGCCACCTCCCCGCCCAAGACTGCATGCTGACCAGGCGCCCTCTCTGCCCACCCTCTGATGATCAGAGTCCCCGCTCCCCACTCTCCTCACCCCACAGAGACTGTGTGCCAGCCAAGTGCCCTCCCCACCTGTCCTCTGATGACTGTGATCATCAGAGAATGGGCAGGAAGGGCACCTGGCCAGCACACAGTCTCTGTAGCACTCTCTGAGAGTCTTCTGCCCAAAAGCAGAGGACACTCAGAGAACACTAGAGAGACTGCATGCCAGCGAGGTGCCCTCCCCGCTCGCTCTCCAATGATCAGAGTCAACAGAGTGTGGGTGGGGAGGGTGCCAGGTCAGTGCGGGTGACAAAATTTGGGCATTTGCCTATAGCGCCCTCCCCAGCCCAGTGCCCTAGGCAAATGCCTAATTTGCCTAGTGGGAGGGCCAGCCCTGCTCTTTCCCTCCTTCCCCAGGAGACCAGGAGGGGGAGAAGCCTCAACCAATGAAGAAAATCAAGGTTTTGCTCTGTAGCTCCTGTGCAATTGAACAAGCCTTGTAAAGCAAACTGAGATGCAGAAGAAAGCAAGAGAGAGGGAGAAGGAAGCAGACAAGAGCCAGTTGTTCAGGGGCCTTGATTTGGCCCCCAGGCCACAAGTTTGACACCCCTGATCTAATTGCTGTGTAGCTCTTTACCAGGTGCAAACCCCTATTCTGCCCTTGAGGCTCAATGGGTGGCCCAACACTTTCTCTCTCAACCAAACTTACCTCATAGGGTTGTTGTGAAGTTAAAATGGAGGAAGGGGGAATGATGTATGCTAATTCGGATCCCCATTGGGGAAGAAAGCAAAATAAACATAAACATAAATACATATCAACAGTTTGGGTTTTATACTGAAAAAACAATTGGAAACAAAATAGCTAAAGCCAAGTAGTTGTGGATAAAACCCTAGCTCTGTTCTTTATTTTTTTTTCAGATATGTTGTTTAAAACATATTTTGACCTGAGCAAATCTGGGAACCTTTGACATCAGCTTCCCCCTTGAACTAGGTATGACAATTTGCCCTGTGCCTGGACTCAAGGTGCAGCCCCCATGTCTTGACGTCACTGGTTTCTTCTCAAGTGCTAGTTTGGAGTATGGCAGGTAACAACTCAACCAGATAAGAGGCTGCCTAAGGGGTGTTTCACACATTATACAGCAATAAGTTTGGGTGTACTTCAACAGGAAGCAGAACTCAAGCCCCGCTATTTACCTATAAGATATGTGTTTTCAGACATCAACTAATCACATGCACATGGTATGTTTTAAAAATGTACTCTTTTAAAATTTTAAGTGCCTGTCTAAAAAAAAATTCAGGTACGAAGAAGGTATGATGCATGGAATATTATCCTAACATGCAAGGCTTTTTTACTGCACAATCTTTTCTCTAGTAAAAGAACCCAGATATTGAACATTCACACCAACACTTAAAATTGTAGCTCTTCCACCTGTAGCCATGTTCAACAGAAGACAAATTTGAATAGCTATAAATAACAGGCTGCCATCTTTCTGGTAGCACCATGATGAAAGAGATTATGCTCAACACAGTACTAGCAAAGTAGGGTTGCCAATCCCCAGCTAGGGGCATGGGATCACCTGGTTTGGTGCCCCTCCCCCTGCGTCAGGGTTACCAAAAAGCAGAAGGGAATGTCCACTGGGCACTCCATTATACCCTATGGAGACCAGTCCCCATAGGGTATAACGAAGGAGCAAACTATGGGTATTTGGGGCTCTGGGGGATTTTTTTTTTTAAGTAGAGGCCCCAAATTTTCAGCATAGCATCTGGCTTCTCTCCTTTTAAAAAAAAAAAAAAAAAAACCTCTCCAAGTTTCAAAAAGATTGGACCAGGGGTCCAGTTCTATGAGCTCCAAAAGAAGGTGCCCCCACCCTCCATTATTTCCAATGAAGGAAAGACATTTAAAGGAATGTAGTTCCTTTAAATGGCCAGAACTCTCTTCAGAGTTCAGTTGTGCTTGTCACAACCATGTTCTTGGCTCCACTCCCAAAGTCTCCTGGCTCCACTCTCACCCCAGATATTTCCTGAGCTGGACTTGGCAACCCTACAGCAAAGCCCTGTTTATACATCTCTTTACAATGTTCTACATTCAATGAGGTGTACTTAATTCATGAAAGCTGATGTGTTAGTGTATAAGGTAGGGTTCCAACTTTGGGATGGGAAATTCCTGGAAATTTGGGATTAGAGTCTAGGATTTGAGGAAGGAAGGGATATCAGCTGGGCTTAATACCATAGAGACCACTACTCAAAAGCAGCCGTTTTCTGCAGGGAAACTGATCTCTGTAGTCTGGAGATGACTTGTAATTCCAGGAGATCTCCCACCTGGAGCTTGACAACCCTAGTTTAATGTGCCGTAAGGCTCTTTTGAGCATCAAGAAGACAAAAGTAATGACTGTTGGGAAATTGCACAACTTTAAGTGACAGCCCTGATAATTCTCATTGTCCAAAGTCAAGCAAAGATATTGCTGTTCCATGTGTAGGATCCTCTCGGACACTCTGACTTTGGTTTGTCCTGCTATAATTAACATCATAGGGTGTAAATGTGGTGGGAGTAGGATTGGTCCTCATCTTGCACAAGATAACAGTAGGTAATAGTGCTGCGGCTTCTTTAAGGCAAAGAATGGAGAGCGGTGGTTAGATTTACCACTGCTGGGAACTAAATCTCTGGAAGCTGCATTTTTTTCTCAGAATGCCTTGGGGGATGGTTACTAAATTTGGTTACTAGGCTTAAATAATGCAGCATGGCAGGGCCCAGTGGCTTTGAACATTGTCATATCCAGAAAATCCCATACTTGGTGGCTGAGATCTCCCTCTCCCTCTCTCTTCAGCTTCTACACAAGACTTTGAATCTGACAGGGAACATCATCCCAAATAATCAGCACTAGCTGAGATGAGAGCGAGCTGCAAAGTTCGGTTTCCTTCTCAGAGTGACCTCTCTCATTCCGACAGTGCCTTTCAGCATGGTCTCTAACCCACAACACACACAAAAATAGATTCATGCAAGAAATGTACTACAAAGATATAAATGTCACGTTGTCTCTAGGAACACATTTTCCTGGAGGCGCCTTTCTTTCTAGCTTTCTGTGCAGCAACATGGATAGGAGGGCAGAGCACCTGTAGCCCCAGCCCAGCTAGAGCTAGCACAATGTAGCAGGACCTGTCAAAGCAGCAAGCATCCACCCAGGAGTGCCATTGAAGCAGGGTTGTGAACTTCAGCTGGGGAAGTTCCTGGAGATTTTTTTTTTTGTGGGGGGGAGCCTGGAAAGGGCAGAGTTTGGGGGAGGGGAGGGACCTCAGTGGGTATGAGATTCCTCTGAAGCTGCCGTTTTCTCCAGGGGAACAGACCTCTGTACTTAGAGATCAGATGATGATGAAAAGGTATAAAGTAGCATCCACAATGGCTGTTCTTAAAGTATACCACTCTAATCGCAAGTGACTGTGGAGGACACTGGGCCACTCCTCTTCCACTCAGCATTTGGGATGAAGGAGTAGAAGAGCTGTGTATGTGCAGACTCCACAACTGGTTTAGGGGATGGGATTATACTCCCTTTTTTTGGTTTTTCAGATTTTTCTGCAAACCTGGAGAGGCCCTCATTTGCACAAGTACCTATTTTTTTTCTGTATGGCCCTGATCTGCAGATTTAGATATCTTCAGCTGAATGTTCAAATATACAAACAGGGATCCACAAGGAACTTGTGATGAGGGGCATCCCTTCCCCCACCTTTACTTCCTTCTTTCTCTTCCCTTTTATATCAATTTCCCCTCTATCTCTCCCCCTCCCCCGTCCTTCTCTGTCAGTCTCCCTCATCTCTCCTCCCACTGTCCTTCTTTCCTGATGTTCCCCCATATCTCCCCCCCCTAACTTGAATTCTGTTTGGGCCAACAAACCAACCACCCCTACCCTTAGCTTTACTTCCCATCTTTCCTTTCTCCCCTCTCCCTCACCCCCTCCCCAGCTAGTCTTACTTTCCCACATCACATCATCAGTACTCTGACCATCTCCCCCTATCTTCGGTGCTCTGCCCAGCCACCTCCCCCCATCCCAAGGGAGGATGGGCCAGCCTCTTCGCATGACTCCAGACATGGCTGGACTTAGACTGGCTGCTAGTGGGCTTGCAGCAAGGTGCAGACATGCACTGGGCTCAAGGGCTATTGTGTCAGTTCTGTGAACTGTGTTGGCACAGCAGTGACACCAGGAGCTGTGCTGGCCCAGGGACTGCAGCAGCAAAGCCAGAAGCGCTGCTGGGCTGGTGGGGGTGGGGCACAGCATCAACACCAGAAACTACAATTGCAAGAGTAACATGGAGGTCTGGGGGCATTGTCATCATCAGGTAACACACCTGCAGCATCTGCCCCTCACAGCAGAAGTGTTGTCTGCATGTGCACAGGCAACACTCCTCTTTAGGGGGATTGACACCTCCCCTTCAAATGTCCCCCCCCCCCCAATTTTCTGATTTTTCTGTGAACCTGGTTTACAAGGTTGTAGATAAATTTTTCTTCTGTGTAAATGGGCCTAATCCACTGATGGGCCTACACTGGATGCCGTTCTGCTGTATTTACTTCTCAGATTTGTTACTCAATTGAATATCCTTAATTAGAAACTCAGCCTTGTGTGTCTGATTGAGTTGGCTGCTGTGTGTGGATCCAGTTCAGACTGGGGCTGTGTGTGGGGACAGAGAGCTTTAATTCTTTCCCCCTGTGTAGCTTCCCCAGTTGAAACTGACATGTATAA
Organism: Heteronotia binoei; assembly: GCF_032191835.1. Classification (NCBI taxonomy): domain Eukaryota; kingdom Metazoa; phylum Chordata; class Lepidosauria; order Squamata; family Gekkonidae; genus Heteronotia; species Heteronotia binoei. Next base: position 186,922,667 of record NC_083223.1, on the reverse strand, counting down.
TCTAAAATTTAATAATCTCCTTCAGATCAGCTATGTGAAGATAAACTCACCACCTTCCCCAAGGCTGTGGCCAAAGCTGAAATATTATAATTTTATTCTACAATCAATTGATGTATACTCAAAGGTTCCCCTGGTGATTGCAACAGTCACACTCTATATCAGGTAACACTTGACAGCAAATTGAATTGACAACTTCCCAGATGAGATGCTGTTCCACAGCAAGGGAGGGGGGGGGGCGGGCTTGTGATGGCTCTTCAGCTTGGTTAGTCTGAAGATTTGCACTGTCAGAAGAACACATCAGTCCAGTTCTCATCTGCTCCCATGGCCCATCTACGGCTCCTAATCCATTTTTAGCAAGGCCAAGTAAATACATGGTAAACCCCCCTCTTGTCTTGGTGAGGTGGCCTATGAAATGTGGAAACTCACATGCCCTTTGATCAATAGAAATGCTCCCAGTAACCATTTCATCTTCCTAACTTTTAAATGTTTCATTTCCTAAGTTCAGCACTATTGCATTGGTTAGACTAGCATTGTAGCTTAGTTCTGTGCATGTTTGCTCAGAAGTAAGTGACGATGAGCTGATTGACACTTTGGTAAATCTCTTTAGAATTGAAGACTCCCAGGATTTATTTTATTTAAAGGAACAGGAGCATGTCCTCAAAAGATCAGGTCCCACCTCTGCAATGAGCTGTGCATTAGGGAGCCACTGTTTCTCTTTGCTATCTCTACAGTGGACAGAATTGTGGCTTACCTCATAGGCACTTGTAACAGCAAACATAGTCATGGTAGGTGTTCATTGAAAAAGAGACCATGGCTCAGAGGCAGATCCAGGGGTGCTGGATGATGAGGAAGACTAGAAGGACAAACTTCCAGAAATGGTGACCACTCTGCAGGAGTATGGAGCTCAAGTGACTTAGCAGCTATGCTTCACCTGGGTTCAATCTTTGGTACCTGTCTGAAGAAAAATATCCTGTTCCTTAAAGTGAGGCTTAATTAGATGTCATTTATCAGGTGATGCTATTTACCTCCATGCCATGAGAAGCCCCAGATCCTACTTCATCACATTAAGCCTCTGTCAAAGGGACAGAACATAGTTCTCCAGGCCTGCTGGTAACTATAACACCTCTAGTTAAAGCTTAGGCTGATAAAAATATTTTTATCTGAAACCTAGATAGACTCATCTAAAGCACCTTCTTATATCCTGTGAAATCTTATGAAAAGGAAAGACTCAGCTGTGCTTTTGGACAATTCAAATCCCTCTGATGTTTAACGAACCTCATACCTTCATAAACGAAGCTGTATTTAACAGTTAACAATGAATGTTGATCTTATTTCGATAAAAAGTCTATTGCTGCTTTCAGATCTATGAAAACAAGTAACACCTAATGTCACTGTAAGTCTGTTTTAGGTACCACACTTAGCATCTTTGCTACTATTAACCTACATTAGTAATATACCAGCATCATTTTAATGTTCCTTTGCTGCTCTCTGGAGGCAACAACCTTACTTTGATTTTTCTTAGTTTCTGGGTTTGTTTAAAAAGACTGATGCTGCCCCCTGCTGATCAGCCATCACTGGCTAAAACGTCTTGCTATACTCTCAAATTGGATTGCCATTTTTGCATTGGTCTCCCCTTGTTTCAGATTGTCTGGCAGAAAATGCTTCCAATATGAAAATAAATCCAGTTTGCCTTTGGAACTTATTTCTTCCATGAGGTCAGTCAAGAGTTATTTAGAAGAGACATCCTAGAGAAACAACCATGCAGTGTTAGAAGACAGAATGTAATTGGTTGCCTAGAGAGTAAGTAGATGTCATCTCATTGCCTTAAGAAAACAGACTTGTAAATTTGGAAAGCACATTTGAAGTATGTTTTATTTAATTTTTAAAAATATTTAGTTGTGTTTGTCTGTGTCCTTTAAAAAGTTTATATCTTTCTACCTAATCTTACATAGGTATGCACATGGCCCAGTCCGACATGGCTCGGCCTGACAAAGTCTCATTTATGTCAGATCTGGCCCTCATAACAAATGAGTTTGACACCCCTGCTGTATTGTATGGATAAGTGCACAGTGTTTGTAGTCCAATTCAGAAGACTTCATGAGATAGAGCATTCCCTCCACCCCCACCTTCATAGATTTGGTGGCAATAACCAGAGTTGGGGACTTTTTATGTGGTCATGTGCCAATTATGGAATGCCTGGTCTTCCCATATGCTCATCTATAGACATAAAAACGGTTTCATGTTGGCAAATCCCAGCAGCCTGATTCGTTGGGACTGGGTGGGACTGCACTTCATCAACTTTTGGCCCGTCAAACCATCAATCAAGAGTACTTGCATGCAATTGGTTGGGTCTGCTCCTTTCTCCTGCCCAAGTGGCTGTTGCTACCCAGCTAAAATAGTTTAAATTTATAGGAATTAGAGGGGGGGGAGGGATTTAATTATTTACTGAGATTCAATTAATTAGTGAGAATTAGTATTATTATTAGTAGTAGTAAATTGAAACCTTATAATTGCTACTAAAAATTGATATTTTGTTTAGCTAATTAATCAGTTGAGTGCATTGGGTAATTGATTTGCTTTGGAAATTGTGGATTGAATTTTTTTATTAATTGGCTATACTCAGGGATGAAACTAGTAGTAGGGATCAATTTAAATTGAGAAATTAGATTAGGTAATTAAGGTGCTGGCAATTAGATTAATATTTTGTAGAGTGAGCTATTTATTGTGGTGGCTACTAGATTGATGTAGACAATATAGGGGAGACCTATTGTGGACCTATCAGCAGATGCTAGCAGGGCCTTTTTGGGCCAAATAGAGCTGCATAGGGGAGGCCATGCTAGAGTCGGGGATTTCGGTCATAACTGGGCAGGGAAGGTACGACAGTGAACATAGGTTACAAAAACGAGGAGGGAATCGGAGATACGGAAATGCTCAGACTCCCTCCAACCTATGTCCCATCCCAAGGCATGCTGATTGTGGGGCTAGGGTGAACTACCCATCTCCTTCACTGGTGTTGATTAATGCCAGGTCCATTAATAATAAGACCGCTCTACTGCAGGACTTCATCGTAGAGCAGCAAGTGGACCTGGCATGTATGACGGAGACCTGGGTTCGGGAAGGAGAAACTGTCACCTTGAACCAGCTTACCCCATTTGGGTTTGCCGTCCTCCACCAGTCATGGACAAGTGGGCAGGGGGGAGGAGTTGCTGTGCTCATTCGAGACTGCTTTTCTTTCAGGGAACTCCCTGGCCCAAACATCACTGGCATAGAGTGCACTGGCCTGGTGTGGGAAGCCGAGGAGAGTGTGGCAATCTGGGTGGTATACTGACTGCCTAATGCATCACCAGAGAGCCTACCTGCCCTGCTAGACGCAGTGTCCGCCTGGGCATTGGACTTCCCCAGACTTTTAGTTTGGGGAGATTTCAATGTCCATGTTGATGATGTGGCGTCTTTGCAGGTGCAGGATCTGGTGTCATCCATGGAGACACTGGGACTCATCCAAGTTGTACTGGCCCCCACACACCAGGCCGGACACATGCTGGATCTGATCTTCGGGGCAGGGATATTGGTGGATCTGGTAACAGCAAATGCTGTTCCATGGTTAGACCACTAAGCTGTGAAAGTCCGACTGGACCTGCAACTCCAGCCCTGTTTAGGCAGTGAGCCAATTTATGCTCGCCTGTGGAGTCAAATGGACCCAGAGTGGTTTCAGGAGGCCCTGTGGGACCCGATGCCCCCTGGTGGGTTGTTAGATGAGCTAGTGGAGGACTGGCATACCCAGCTCTCCAATGCCATCGACAACATTGCCCCCCGGCACTCTCTTCGCTGTCATACCAAGACAGCTCCTTGGTATTCCTTGGACCTGCTAAGGATGAAAAGACCACTTAGGCGGGTAGAGTGAGTGTGGCGGCGTGCCCAAGATGAAGAGTCTAGAACTTCTTATAGAACGCTTATGAAAGTCTATGAGAAGGCTGTGAAGTCCGCTAAGAAGAATTTGTACACGGCCGCCATAGAGTCTGCGAAATCTTGACCAGCTCAGTTGTTTAGAGTGATTTGGTCTCTGACTACTTTGCCATTGAGCAAACAAAAAGACAGGGAATTGGATACTGTTACTGAGGCTTTTGTGACATATTTCACAGATAAAATCTTGACTCTCCACCAGGACCTCTTAGCCACAGTTGATGCAGTACATGAAGTGGAAGCCCCTTGGCCATCACATGGTCCAATATTGGACCAATTCAGTTGACTCTCATTGGAGGATGTAGACAGGGTCCTGACTGCAATGAAGCCTACTACCTACCCCCTGGACCCCTGCCCATCCTGGCTTGTGAAGGCTTGCCAGGATGACATCAGGGCTTCTCTAGGCGACATTTTCAACTTGTCCCTGACAAGCGGGACATTCCCAGATAAGTTAAAAGAGGAGGAAATTTGGCCACTTTTGAAAAAACCCTCACTGGACCCTATGGTTGTAGCCAACTACCGCCTAGTTTCAAATTTATCGTTCCTGGGAAAGGTAGTTGAGAAAGCGGTGGTGGAGCAGCTATAGGCTTTCCTAGATGAAACATTCGCTCTGGACCCATTCCAATCTGGTTTCTGCCTGGGCCATGGGATGGAGACGCCCTCACAGATGACCTAAGAAGACATCTGGACCAAGGTGGGTTTGTGCTGCTGATTCTTCTTGACCTATCAGCAGCGTTTGACATGGTTGATTATGACCCATTGACCCACTTCCTCGCCGTCACCAGAATACGGGGGACAGCCTTGCAATGGTTTTCCTCCTTTCTCTGGGGGCGGGGATAAAGGGTGAGGCTGGGTGAGCAAACCTCTATGTGGCACCCACTTATATGTGGAGTGCCGCAGGGAGCTATTCTCTTGCCCATATTATTTAGCATCTATATGCTCCCCCTTGCCCAGATTGCCCAAGGTTTTGGACTGGGTTGTCGCCAGTATGCTGATGACACCCAGCTCTATCTGTTGATGGATGGCAGAACACCTGCCCCTGAACACCTGTCCAAGGCATTAGAAGCCGTAGCGGGATGGCTACAGCAGAGCCGACTGAAGTTAAATCCAGCAAAGATGGAAGTCCTGTGCCTGAGTCGAGGGGGGGGAAGGTTTGTGTACCCAGCTCCCACCCTTGGATGACACAGTTTTAGTGCCAATCCAACAGGTGAAGAGCTTGGGAGTGATCCTGGATGCCTCGCTTTCCATGGAGGCCCAGGTCACGGCAGCTGCCAGGTCTGCCTTCCACCATCTATGGTAGATCAGGCAACTAGCACCATATCTCTCCCCTCAAGACTTGGCCACAGTGACTCATGCAATGGTCACATCCAGATTAGATTACTGTAACTCGCTCTAAGGAGGCTTGCCCTTGAAGCTGATCCGGAAACTACAGCGGGTGCAGAACGCGGTAGCTCGCCTGCTGACTGCATCACCTGTACGGGTGAGCATGCGGCCAGTGCTCTGTGGCCTGCACTGGCTGCCTATAGAGTGCAGGATCTGCTTCAAGGTTCTGACTTTCAAAGCCTTACACGGCCTGGAACCAGCATACCTGCGGGACCGTCTCTTCCTGTATATGCCCCGGAGGTTGCTTCGTTCGGCCTCCCAGGAAAGGCTGACTGTCCCCAGCCCAAAAGATGCCCATCTTGCCTCTACCAGGGCCAGGTCCTTTTCGGTCCTGGCCCCAACCTGGTGGAATCAGCTCCCTATAGAGATCCGGGCCCTACCTGGCTTACTAGCCTTTTGTAGGGCCTGTAAAACGGAGCTGTTCTGCCAGGTCTTCGGGTGAGGCAGTGGGCATCTGCCCACTAGATCGGTCAGCTTCCCCTACTGTATATCCTACTGCGCTGACTCGCTGCACTGTCCAGCTGCACCGTCTCATCAAAATTCTTCTGCCGAGCTATTTGTTTATGGAATAATTGTAATTGCTTTTATCAATATATGATTTTAATGTGATTTTATTTATGTTGTGTTCCGCCCCCGTGGGGGAATGGGTGGAATATAAATAAACTACTACTAATAATAGTAACAAAAAGCTGATTTTGTCAGTAAAATGTAACCAACCTTATATATGGCAGTTACTGGCTCTCCCTACTCTCCGCCATTGGCTGAGCCGCCTGTCGCACTAATTCACAGAGGAAACCTTCCTTCGATTGTTTGAGGGAGAAAGGAGGAGGGAGACAGCAGAGAAAGTCAGAGACAGACTGTTGGTCTGATAGGCTTCTGAGGCAGATCTCAATTGGGTCCAATGCTGATTGCTGCCAGACTGTTGGTCTAAAAGGTCTCATTAAAGGCCTCTGAGGCAGAACTCATTGGGCCCAGTGCTGAATACAGCTGCCAGTTCCAGATTGGTGAAAAATTCCTGGAGATTCTGTGGTGGAGTTTGAGGAGGGCATAGGGCTTCAGAGTAGGGTCTGTCAGACCCAGGTTCTTGCTGTGGAAGCTGACAGGGTGATTTCAGAACAGACTTCCAGCCTAACCCCCCTCACAGGGTTGTGAGAAGAGAATGATGCAAGTTGCTTTGGTTTTCCAACACACACACACTGTGGAGAAAGACAGCCTATGTAGAGGCTGCAGGGAGGGGGAAGGTGATGAAAAGCTGAAGTCAGAGTGGCAGATAAAGGGAAGGAAATAGGGTTGCCAACTCCAGGTTAGGATATTCCTGGATATTCAAGGGGCTGAGGCCTGGAGAGGGTGGGGTTTGAGGAGGAGCAGGACCTCAGACAGGTACAATGCCGTTTCCTCCTAGGGAACCATCATTGCCAATCTCCAGGTGAGGGCTGGAGGTCATTCAGAATTACAGATGGCAGAGATCAGCTCCCCTGGAGGTAGAGGAGGGAGTGAATGCCTTCAATTGGGTGAGCTGGAAGACAGCAAGGGGTGCACTCACCTGGAGCCTCCTTCTAGAGCCCATTGTATTTTTCTTTACAACAGGCCTTACTTCTAGAACATAAGAACATAAGAGAAGCCATGTTGGATCAGGTCAATAGCCCATCCAGTTCAACACTCTATGTAACACAGTGGCCAAAAAAACTAGGTGCCATCAGGGGGTCCATCAGTGCAGCCAGGACACTAGAAGCCCTCACACTGTTGTCATAAAACTTTTGAAAACATTCATGTAGGAAGATATAGCAAAATCACCAGTTTCTTTTTTTTTTTTTTTTAAAAATTCTTTGTAATTCCTCCTAACATTTCCTTTGAAAACCTCTTGGAAGCCATGGTGAGTGGTGAGCATGCCTTGATATCTGTCTTGATTTGGGCAAAATCATGCAACTTTACAACAGGTTTAAAATTGGGCACCTGGTGTTCTTCACATATGGAGTACTGAATAGATGTTGCCACTAGATGGTGCTTGAATCTTCCTTCAAGCATGGTCAGTGAAAAGTTTGTCACCTTAAACACAAACTGCCTTGCAGCTGCTTCATGTGATACAGTAGGCTGCTGAACTTCAGCTTTTCTTGCACATGAAAATGGGGGAAATGTGTCTATATATACCTTCAAGTTTATCTCTTAAAAAGAAAAAAGTGATTTCCATTAGAAATAACTCTGAAGAATAAAGCCTGTTTGTGATTGAGTCAGTTTCACCATTGCACTGATTTGTATGGGGAAGCAGCTGCCATCAGGAAGTGTGAAGACAGCCCTGCCATGGTAGTACCATTATTCTGGATCATTATTATTTCCATGACAACAATAAGGAAGAAGTTGTTCTATAGAAATGATCTTTGGCCCATAGCCCCATTAGCTCTCAGTTTGTGGAAGAGTGTGGTGTAATAGTTAGAGTGCAGAACCAAGGAGACTTGGGTTCCAATTCCCAGTCAGCAACAAAACTCACTGGATGATTATGAGCCAGTCATTTTCTCTCAGCATAACTACCTTATAGGGTTGTTGTGAAGATGATGGGAAGAGAAGAACCATGTATGTCTCCTTAAGTGTCTTGGAAGGAGATAAAAATGTAATGAGTTTATTTATTGAAGAGATGTGAGTAGAATCTGGCTGCAAGAAAGCCAGCTTGAAGTTAGAAAAATCGTGGTCGCTTTTGGTGTGTTTATGTGGTTTCCTGGGCAAAATAGGCTTGCAAGCTTTTGAACTTCACACTGTAGCTGTGTATTAACTACAGTTTGATGTGTTTTGAGTAGGAAAATCTGAAGAAAATGTTTCTGTTCCTTCGATGGAGGCTTAATGGAACATTCTTTACCAGGTTATTTAATTTGCCTCCATGTCATGAAAAGAGTCAGCTCCCCATTAAGCTTTTATTAAAAGACATTTTTATCTCCAGGCTGTTGGTAACTCCATTAGCAAGTGATGTATTTACATGCTGCAAAAGCCTTTGACTCCTAATTTATGTGGCTCACATTGCAGTTAAATGTACAAGAGAAGGCAAGGCCAGATTTTTGGGGTCAGCTGACAACCCTAGCAGAAAACAGTCAAAATTTCATCCATTATAAATTTATTAATGACTTTTACTTATACACTTCACTGCTGAGGACAGAGAACATTTTAGGATTAGTTAAAAAAAAACACATTCCCCAATCCTTTCTTTGTAGTAGAAAGGTGCCAAGGGAGAAGTCTTGGGTGTTTAATAGGCCCCCACGTGATTGCTTTAAAGTACATTTCGATGATTGCTTAAATCCAATATAAGCTGAATAGCTCCTGAAAGTCATTTTACAACAAATGTGCAAAAACAATTCCCTTCTGCTGCTTGTATTATAAAAGTGATTAGCAATCTTGCCAGAGATAAAGAATGGGTAAGTGCCTCTTGGAGGTGACATTATAAGCAGTACTGTGAAGCAGGACTGGTTCTGTGTTTCATTGGCCCTGGGCAGAGAGTGCCAGGGGGTCCTTCCCTTCTCTGGGGCCTCTGACTCACACCTGCCTGTATGCTCCTCCCCCTCCACCTAAGCCATCCGCTCTTCCCCCACCCACTTACTCATTTTCCAGTCCTCCCATTCTTTATACTTTTATTACATATATGCGCATCTTAGTCCCATCCACTTCCCTCCCTCAGAGGCAAGATTTTCCCTCCCTCCCTCTTTCTTTCCCTTTACTGACTGAGCCATCTTAGTAATGTATTTTCTTCTTTGCTGAAGAACTCTGGCTTTCCTACTCTGTCGTGGTATGATATTTTGGCTAATGGCTCAACCCATGAACTTGAGGGAAGGATCTGGAGCCCACTTTAACTTAGACCACAAGAAGATGAGCAGCAGGGAAGGAGAGTGTGTGGAGGGTGGTAGCAGTGGAGCACATTTCTTTGTGAGTTTTTCCCAATCAGCATAACCTTCTGAAGGGGTTGACAAAATTATGGCATGTACAGGAGGCTGCTGTCAAGACATAGATGGAACTTTTTACCATATGTGCTGGACTTGTAAAAAAGCAAAAAAGAAATCGAAGGGACATACATGGGAAAATGCAGAATATATTAAAGTTCAACTTTTCTAGCTAACACATGTTACTAGGAATATTGCCAACTAGGGTTCCCAAGCCCTCCCTGGCCACCAGTGGGGGTTTAAGGTTGCCATATCCAGGTTGGGAAGCTCCTAGAGATTTAGGGATGTAGCCTGAGAGGACAGGGAACTCAGTGGAATATAATGCCATTGAGTCAACCCTCCAAAGCATCCATTTTCTCCAGGGGAACTGATCTCTGTAGTTTGGAGATGAGCTATAATTCCAGAGGATCCCCAGGTCCCACCTGGAGGCTGGCATTCCTACAAATAACCTAGTGAAAATAGCCATTGCTTTTTGCCAGCTCAAGAGAGGACTTCCAGAGACAGGGTCTGTCAGTGGAACTCAGACAGCCGAGGCTGGAATAATAAGGGATACTGTGAACTTTGGACTCAACATGAGTAGCTGGTGAACATGATGCTTTCCATATATGTGCCCTGAGCCTCACATTGCCTTCTGTCACCTGTCTCCAACTTCATCAGGGCACCGAACAGTAGCTGTGATTGCTAACTTTAATTCTTGTATGATTTGTTGCCTTTCATTCCATGTCTTGTGAGCCGCCCTGAGCCTGCCTTGGCAGGGAAGGCGGGATATAAATAAAAGCCTATTATTATTATTAAAACTCCTGTTGGGAGTTTCTTCAAGCTTTCCTTTTACTGCTGTTGTGAAGGGTTAGGGGACTCTCATTTCCAAGGAGGAATACAGGCCTATTTGTTCTGAATTCCCAGGAATAATTTTTTTCCTTTGCCTTATACAAGTAAATGAATGATGAAAACAACTAGCAGCAGCAGCTTCTGGTCCACTTGGTTTCACTCCATCAAGGAAAGGAAGAGAACACTCTCTGCTGCAAGCATACACATGGACAAATATGTATCTGCCCTTTTACATACAAACAGTTCCAGAATTGCACTAGGGATGGTGGTGGGAAGTTGTTACTTGTCATTAGCTGTTGGGCACTATCCAGCTGGCAATCCTGAAAGTTATAACCAGGCTTACACAACTTACTTAAAAGGTATGGCTCGGTGGTAGAGCATCTCCTTTGCATGCAGATGGTTCCAGGTTCATGGCATCTCCAGTAAAAAGGATCAGACAGTAGGGAATAAGAAAAATCATGAAACACTGGAGAGCCATTGACCAGTGAGGATAGATAATAGTGACCTTGACAGTCAAGACCAATGTAGAGTTGCCATGTCCGGCTCAGGAAATATCTGGGGACTTTGGAGGTGGAGCCGAAAGTAAGGTTGCGACAAGCACAATTGAACTCCAAAGGGAATTGCATTTAAAGGGACTATGTTACTTTTAAATATCTTCCTTCCATTTGAAACAATGGAGGATGGGGGAACCTTCCCCTGGGACTCATAGAATTGAACCGTCTGGTCCAATCTTTTTGAAACATGTTTTTTTTTTAAAGGAGAGGCACCATGTGCTATGCTTAAAATTTGGGGCCTCTGCCTCAAAAAAACAGTCCCCCTAGAGCACCAAATATCCACAGATTGATTCTCCATTATACTTTATGGAGACCAGTCTCCACATAGGGTATACTGGAATGCCCAGAGGACATGTCCCCCCCCCCCGCTTTTTGCTAACTCTAAAGTGGGGGGAGAGCCTCCAAACCAGGGGATCCCCTGCCCCCAACTGGATTGGCAACCCTAGCAATGGCTTGATATAGTATAAGGCAGTTTCATGCATTCCACAGCACCAGAGGTGAGTGTGTTGGCTTTTCCCGAAGACAGCTTGTTGTGCTACAAAAACTGAACTAGAGACAGTGCTGGAAGAAAGGGGGGGGGGGGAGAGAGAGAGGCAACCAGGATGCAAAACAGCAATTTGCTCAATTTGTTAATTTTACTGCATATTGCTGTTTTGTTGCTTTCGCATGCTCATGCTACTCAGACCAAAGGGTTTGCTCAATTTGTTAATTTTACTATTCTGTCATTGTACCATTTTACATTCTAAACCACTGCCTACGAGATAATTTTACTTCACTGTTATTGGTTCTTAAATCTGTACCATGTTGCATTCTGGGCCACTGCCTACCAGCTATGTATGGCTCTGCTCAGCTATGTATGGCTTTGCTCACTCTGCTGGATTCCTCATCTGATGAAGTCTGCTTAAGAGCACACGAAAGCTTACCTTCTAAATAAAAATTGGTTGGTCTTAAAGGTGCACCTTGACTCCTGCTTTGTTCAACTGCTTCAGACCAACATGGCTGCCTGCTTGCATCAATCCCACAAGTTAGGTTAGCCATTTTGAGAACGATATGAGTGGGGATTTCAGTTTGACATACTAACCATTACAACCAGGGCTTTTCTTCTTTTTTTTGAGCAGGAACGCACAGGAGTGAAATTCTGGCTGGTTTGGGGGTCTCATCTTAATGAGATCTTGCCTGTGGGTTTATTATTTTAGGGGTTGATTCTACACAAGGTTATTTGGAAGTCCCACAAAATTCTATGGAGCTTACTCTTCAGTAGGTAACCTTGTGTTGGATCACACAGCCCTACATTTGTACCACCCTGACACCAGCTTTTGCCTTGTATTGGCAGGGACAGGTCAGGATGCAAATGTCTGTTGGTGCAAAGGCTGCAAACTTTGGCATCACACAAAACACTTCTACAGGCAGAACAGGAAATGGAAAATTCCTTGCTATACTTAAGCAAGGCTACTTATTAATGCAATTAAATCAAGTCACTTCATGTAGATCAAAGTCTGTTAAAACATTTGGCACATGGAACACACATAGAGCAATTCATTGACTGGGAAAGGAGATTGCTAGTGATGTTGTAATGAACAAAAAAGTTTTTAAAAAAGCATTCCATCTATGAAAGGTTATGAATTTTTATTCCCGAAACAGAGTACATTTCATCTGTCAGTCATTCCATTTGGCATATATTCTGTCAGTCACTGTGGTGAAAAAAAAGGCAGGAGTGGCAATGGCAGACCACTGTAAAAGAACCAGCTGAAATATGAGGTAATAAAGATGATCTGAAGAGGCAATGGTGGTGTCATTATTAAACTGTTGCTTCTGCGCAGTTAATCTAATCCGCCCCTAAAACAGCGATGTTAACTGGGGACAGCCCTGTTAAAATCTATCTTCTACCAGTATGTCTCTGCTAGCCTCATCTACCTCACAGGGTTGTTGTGGGTAAGAGGAGGAACAAAACCCCACACATTCGGCTTTTAACTCCTGAGAGGAAGTTCGAAGCAGACAAAAATGTAGCCGACAGCTGCTTCAGTCTGAAGGTCCGATGTATGTTGGGGGACGGGACAGACAATCCGGTTTAAGGAGCTGCAGCAGGTCGGAAATCTAGCCTTTCTGGATCCACCACCTTTTTTGGGGTGGGGGGGGGAATGGCGAGAGTTAGGGAGCACCCTGCTCTCCCTTTAAATGGAAGCCCTGCCCACTGAAATTGACACAGTCCTCCTTGGCTGGCCAATCGGAGTCTTGGCTGCGTGTTCTGTTTGTTACGAGTTTCACATTGCGAGAAGGCTGGAGAAGGGAGAGCGTGTGCGAGTGAGAGAAGGGAGGAGTGTGGCAGAGCCGGGGGGGGGGGGGGAGGGGGAGGAAGGGAGGGAAGGGGGCGACTAACCGACCGACCGACAGACCAACCAACCAACCAAGAAATCAGCGCGAGGGCTATGCCTGTGAGCAATGGGGAGGAGCGGGGCAGGGGTGGCATAAAAGTTGGAGCCGCGCTCTGGGTCTCCCTTCCTTTTGGAAAGCTTTCCCATCTTTTCGTGAACTGTTCTCGACCGGTGCCTTCTGTCCCCTTACAGAAGAGAGTTCTGTCAGCTGTTATCGTAGCTTCCTCTGTAGTTTATAAAAGCAATTTTTTGCTCTCTGATTAAAAGTTTAAAAGGAGGATTTTTTAAAAAAAACAAAAAACAAACATATTGTAGGAACTATAGAGGAGGTGGATTGAATTTCTGTATAGCTTGGCTCTCTCCAGCTGAAAGCTGGATGTGCACCTACGGTTGCTGAATGCAAGCGATTCTGAACTTCTCCAAGCGTGGCAGTAGCAGCTATCATAGATGTGGATGTGTGCTTAACTCTTTCCTGGCTCCCTTGATTTGTACCATGCTCAAGATCCTTACCAAGAAGCTCAGGAATCAGAGTTTGAATGAAATCCAGCCTTTCAAATTAAAGGTAAGGGAAGCCTCCCAGCCCCCCACCCCACCCTGCCCTTTAGCACTGTAATCCTTGCAATAAGGATCCAGTGGGTGCTAATACAGTAAGGCTTGTAACTTTCCACTTGCATCCTTTTCATTGTGTGAGTTGAATTTGTGCAGGTCTGTATTCGATCAGGCCTGTTTCTTTGCCAGGTTGCTTTTGTTGAAGAAGGCCTAGTTTTGTTTGGGCAGCCCAATCCTCACAGTGTATTTAGTCATGAACTGCATGAAACTATGCATTCTAACTTCTTTTTTGAGATTGAGATGGATCTTTGGATGGATGTGTGCATGTGAAAATAATGTACTAGGAAGCTGGCTTAAACAATACCTAGAACAAACCACTACCAACTATTCAGCAGACCAAAAGTTGTAGGTAATAGCTGCCCTTTGCTTAGAAGTAAATGCCTTTGGAGTGGGATTTACTTCCTGCAGTCTTATGTCCTCTTACTTAGGAGTAGGCCCTGTTGAACTTGGTGGGGCTGGTTTTCAAGTGTGCACTTGTGTATGTGTAACTGTTGTGAACATCGTAGCTGAATTTAAACTCAATTAGAGGTTTCCTTGTTGCCATCTGGATTTTGTCAGCTATCGTTTTTTACAAAAGATACAGGCTCCAGATGTTTCAAGGCACAAATGGCCAGCACTTCCCCCACACCTGAACAGTAAACATGGAGTGGGGGACAAGATGAACGATATCATAGTGCATTAGTCAGAGCCCCACCCCCCTTGACATCATCGTCAGTCCAGAGTACTCTCTGATATCAAGGAATCCATGTGGAAGCACAAAAAGTTGTTATCCTGAGCGGAGGTGATCACTGATTGTGACCATTTTGTAGAGTGAAGACCAACAAACATTTCTTCCTGCCTAAGCTTTTGGAAGTCATTGCTCACTTCATCAGACACATGTATGAAGTGTTCATCTATTAGGCAGATGTATATCGACTCAGAGCTGCAGATGGAAAAGGGGTGGAGATGTTACAGAATTGGTTTATAGCATTATCCATTTGAAATCAGTTATCAGACTACTAGAAGTAGATGAGGAGGAAGGAAGGGCAGGAAGAAGGGTAACGAACAGAAGGTAGGATTTTTATGTTTGCATATAGTAGCTTTGATCTTCTAAGAGCAAGAACAGAATCTACTTGAGAGACTGATGGTTCTCTGCCCTGGTTCTTCAGTTAATTTCTTGGTTAAAGAAATTTGTATGAGCAAATCTCTCTACACAGCTGGCTGTGAATGGCTAGTTCATTTATGGGTAATACCAACTTCCTTCACTTACCATATACAGGCCTGCAGCCTTGAAATGTTATAATAAGCACAGTTTTGAAATCTTTGGTGCAACATCAGGTTGGAAAACATTTGGGCAGAATTTGACCCCATTTTAGTAGCTGTTAATAATACTTAATTATATTGCTTGATACAATTGGGAGTCTTGAGACCCATATATTTATCCTACCCACAAGACTCTGCATGTATTTATCCTACCCATCAAGACCCATATATTTTCCTAGTGGAACAAATAGCTGCTATGCAGGAGCATTTCAAGGCAAACAGTAAGGGGGGGGGCTTCACCTTCTCCCTCACACAGTGGTCTCAGGGCAGATCAAGCCCCCAGATGCCTACTGATGTTGGTTTTTGAATCTGCTAGGGAATGCCATTCTTGGAATGGAAGACTATTCATAGAACTTCCAGTATCCTGTCAGGTTCTGCCCCAGGAAACAGTGTGGTGAGTACACTAATGAAGATGGGAGCACACTCAAAGCTCAGTTGCTGGCAAAATAAAGAGAATGCAGTTGGAAAAAACTTGCTGACCCCTGGCCCTTCCACCTGTGTTTCTAAGTACACGCTGATTTGATGGTCTTCTGTTATATAAAAGAAAGTTATTGTCAAGCATCGATATTTCGCAATAATCAAGCTTTTGTTCTTTAATCAAAAGTTGCTTTATTGTTAAAACTCCATAGCTTGGCCAAGGGCGGACTCCTTGGAAGTAATGACATACATAGCATTGCATAGTAACTTATAGGCATGCTTCAAAGGGAAAGGTTACAGATAACTTCAAAAGGATAACATAAAGATGCAAATTGAGTTGAGGGTTCAAAGGCTGCTCACGTATCTTTTTATGACTAAGGAATGCCAGCTAATAAAAACATTTCCTTTCTCACACATTCTCTGGGAACTGATAAGACCTGGCTGCGTGAATATGGGGGAGAGGCACTCTACACCGTTAGCACAAGGTTACTCTAAACATCCTGGGTCCAGATGGATTTATTATGCACCCTTTGGTTAGAAAGAGAAAGTAGGGGGGAAGGTGGGGAGAGAGCATGAAGAGTGTTCTGCTTTGTATCTGGCTTGTCTGCGGAACACCATTAGAAATAGCATATAGAAATGGCATGCTTGACATACTGCCCCCCCCAAAGACCCTTGTCGGGGTTTGGAAGGATGCTCCTTATAAAATCTCTTTATTAAATCTGGGGCTCTGACATTTGAATTTTCTACCCACTTGTCATGGGCTATTGAAAAATACTTCCATCTGATCAGAAAATACAAAACACCCCGTTTTAGCTTTGCATCTAAAATCTCTTTCACTTCATGATGACTCTGATCTCCAATTGGAATAGGTTCTGGAGCTTGGGGTTGAGGGTGCCAAGACTTAGCTCCAGGATCTCGCCAGAGTAGACTGCAATGAAAGATAGGGTGTATTTTACTAAACAACTTGGATAATTCAAGTTCCACAGTCACTTTATTAATTACTCTTTATACGAAACGGTCCCAAGAATTTATATGCGAGTTTCTTAGACGGTTGTGGTAATGGTAGGTTTTTGGTAGACAAGAATACAGTCTCTCCTACTTTAAAGTCCCAAACAGGAATATGGCTTTTATCATAATGTTTCTTGCATGTTTCTTTGGCCGCTTCCAGATTTTCTTGAATAACTTCCCAAACTTTTCCCAATTTCCCCCACCATTGTTCAAAACATTGTAGTACTTTGGGTACTACTCCCTCTGGCAGTAGTGGGAAAGGTTTCCCTTCATAACCATTCACTGCCAAGAATGGAGAAATCTTTGCGGGGCTATGCACACTGTTATTGTATCCATATTCTGCAAACGGCAGGAGTTCTGCCCAATTCGACTGTTGATAGTTCACAAAGCACCTTAAGTATTGTTCTAGTAGGGCATTTATCCTCTCTGTCTGACCGTCCGTTTGAGGATGGTAAACTGAGCTCAATCCCTGTTCAATCCCAGTTAGTTTACAGAACTCCTGCCCGAAGTTGGCAATGAACTGAGAGCCTTTGTCACTAATTACCTTGTCCGGGAACGAGTGTAGTTTAACCACATGTTGGAAGAACAATTGTGCTAACTTTTTAGCAGTAGGAATTTGAGTGTAAGGGATGAAATGAGCTTGTTTCAAAAAAGTGTCTACTATCACTGAAATTACAGTTTTCCCTTGCGACACTGGTAACTCCACTATAAAATCCATTAAAACAGCCGACCATGGTCTGGTAACTGTCTCCAAAGGTTGCAATAATCCGGGGGGCTTTCCCCACCTTCTTTTCGCCATTATGTATATCGGACAAGAAGCAACATAATTGGAGATGTCCCTTTTCATGAACAGCTACCAAAATTGCCGGTTAACTAAGTGTAGTGTTTTAATGTATCCGAAGTGCCCTGAAAGTTTGTTGTTGTGACAAAACTGTAGCACTTCTTTGCGAAGGCTTTCTGGCACATATAATTTACCATCCTTGTACCAAAAGCCCCCTTCACCTTTCTTTACTCCCTCTGGTTTGGCTTCTCCCTCTTTTTCAACTTCAGTGATTAATCTTTCTCCCCCCAATTTTTCTTCCAGTTTTTCGAGCTTGGCCTTAGAGCAGGTGATTACTGCCCCTCCTACGTGACTTGGGGGGGGATGATGGAGTCGATCATTTCCTCCCTCTGACTGTTATGTTGAGGGAGTCTAGGTAGCGCGTCAGCCAAAAAGTTTTTGGAGCCGGGAATGTGTTTTAGGGCAAAGTCAAATTTAGCAAAGAAGCCTGCCCACTGAATTTGTTTTTCCGTTAACTTCCTTCGTCCTGTGAGGGCTTCCAGATTTTTGTGATCTGTCCAAATTTCGAATGGGACCTTTGCCCCCTCTAACCATGATCGCCAAGTTTTTAACGCGAAGGTTACTGCAAAAGCCTTTTTGTCCCACCCCGACCAATTTCTCTGTTCATGAGTGAATTTCTTGGATATGTATGCACAGGGTTTTAATGCCCCCCTCCTCATCAGGTTGCATCACAATTGCCCCCACAGCAACATCGCTGGCATCACATTGTACCACGAAGGACTTTAACTTATTGGGGTGAATTAAAATAGGTTCGCTAGTGAATAGTCTTTTCAATTTATTGAACTCCTCTTGGCATCTGGTTGTCCATTTTAGCTTAGCCCCTGGCCGTTCTGCCTCTGGGCCCTTCCCTTTCATTTTCAGGAGATCCGTTAAGGGAAGCATGGTGTGTGCGAACCCCTGTATAAAATTACAATAAAAATTTGCGAATCCGATGAAAGATTGGAGCTATCTACGTGTTCTTGGGGGTTCCCAATCTATTATGGCTTGTATTTTAGTCGGATCCATTGCTAGCCCCTTCCCAGACACTTGGTATCCTAAGTAGTCCAATTCTGTTTTATGGAACTCACGCTTGGACAATTTGGCATACAGTTGATTTTCATAGAGGGTTTTCAGAACTTCTCTGACTAATTTCACATGAGATTGTGTGTTTTGAGAATAAATAATTATATCATCTAGGTACACTACTACCCCTTTGTACAGGTACTTGCGCAGAACTTCATTTATAAACTTCATAAGCACTCCAGGGGCTCCTTGCAGCCCAAATGGCATGACTAGATATTCAGATTGTCCCATAGGTGTATTAAGCGCTGTCTTCCATTCATCTCCCTCTTTTATGCGCACCTGGAAGTAGGCATCTCGTAAGTCTAACTTTGTGAAAATTTCCCCTTCTGATACTAAGTCCTTTATCAATGGTATGGGGTATGCTTTGGAAGTGGAAATCGTATTAATCTCCCTAAAATCTGTGCAAAGCCAAAGCCCTCCATCCTTCTTTTTCCGAAACAGTACGGGGGTAGCGTGGGGTGTAGTAGCGGGTCTTATGAAACCTCTTTTTAAATTTTTATCCAAAAATTTTCGCAATTCGGCTTTCTCAGCCCACCCCATCGAATACAGTTTAGCTTTCGGGAGTTCCTGTCCCAGGATTAATTCAATGGTACAGTCAGTATTTCTATTGAGGGGGGAGTTAATTGGCTTCCTCTTCACTAAATACTTGTTTTAAATCTCTGTATTCCTTAGGGATTGATTTTACTTCTTACAAGGTTAAACATAGTTTCTCATTTCTAGGGGGTGGTCCTAGACCCCAGTCCCCGTTCCAGTGGTGGTGTTCACACCTTTTGTCTTTAAAGTCTATGATCTGGTCTCCCCACTTTATGTTGGGTTCATGTTTGGCTAGCCATCCCACCCCTAGCACAATGTCAAAGGACGAGGAGGGAGCTATCACAAATATCTCAGTATCCCAATGATCTTCTATTCCCATGGGTACTTCTTGGGTTTGCTCGGTGCAGGGCTCTCCTTTCATTATAGTTCCATCCATTTGCTCAAACTGTATGGGGTGAGGTAATGGACTCTTAGGGAGCCCCAGAGCTTCCACTAACTTGGGTGTGATTATGTCTCTAGTACATCCCGAGTCGAGGAGGGCTCGGGCGTGAATGAATCTCTTTAGTTTATGATTTAGTAAGGTCAAAGGGATGAAAAATAAAGTTCCAGCTATTCTCACCCTCAGTGGTTCCGTTAATTCCACAACCTGCTGCTCGGCACCTCTCAGTGCAGGTCGTCCCTGTTTCCCACCGGCTCGTCATCCCATGATGTCTCACTCAGCTCATCCATGACAATAATTTCCTCCCCTAGAGGGGTCGCAGTCGTGATGCTCCCCTTCATCGATTCCTTCAACCGACCTTCTGTCTTCTTCACCTTGGGTGTGCCGGGTTTCGGAGTAAGGGGGGGGGGGCTCAAGGTCGTTCCGGGCAGTTGGCAGCCAAGTGGTTTAAGTCACCACACCAAAAGCAGCATCAGGGGGTAGTTGGTTCAGTAGCTCCCCCAGTTTGGCTGGCCTTCTTCCCATCTGGTTTCACCCCCGACCGAGACTCACATCCCCCCTTTCTCCCTTGCTGCTGTCGACATTGTAGGGCCACTCGCTTCATGTTTCTACTTCACCTGCTAGTTGCACCCACCCTACCAACATAGTAGGGCGGACTTGTTGAAGGGCCCGATCCAGTACGCTTGCATTCAAGCCCCGCTGGGATTGCTCTATTTTCATTTGTTCGTTCCACCCCCGGATTTTGGCCGTATTGGCCTGGAACTCAGCAGCATACTCACACACGGTTTTGGATCCTTGTTGCAGGTCCCTCAAGGCGGTGAAGGTTCTCATTTCTTTCAGGGGATCTTCGTACTGGGTCAGTAGAGCTTGAAGGATTGCGACCACGGCATCTAGCTCCGGGCTTCTGGTCTCGTATAAACTCATGTACCATCTCTTTGCCACTCCTTTCAGTTTCAACCCCAGATAATCCACACTGCTGAATTCGTCAGGGAAGGTATTTCCCCAATAATGCATGAAGCTATTCGCTTGAATTGAGAAGTACTCCACCTTTTCGGGATCCCCGTCGAAGGTGGCATCCAGGTCTCGTCCTCTCCTCTTATGAGTAGTAAAGGAGGTGGAGGTAGAGGCTGTTGCCTTACCAGAGGGGGTATTGGTCCTCCTCTTGGATCTGGCGGCTGCAGCAATTGCTTCCTCATTTCTTGGGCCATGAAGGTAGCATTAGCTTGCATCTCATCTCTCAGCCCTTTGGCCATCTTTGCCATCTCGGTTCTCACCGTTTGGAGGAATTCCCA
The DNA here is from genome assembly GCF_032191835.1 of Heteronotia binoei. Lineage (NCBI taxonomy): Eukaryota > Metazoa > Chordata > Lepidosauria > Squamata > Gekkonidae > Heteronotia > Heteronotia binoei. The sequence continues at coordinate 186,902,149 of NC_083223.1, read as the reverse complement.
GGTGTCGAGATCTGGCTCTTCCTCCTCGTCATCTGGGCATGGCCGTTCTCTGTCTCCCCCTTCCTCTTCGTCCGGGCATGGTCGCCCTCGATCATCCCAGCCATCTCTCCCGCTCGCCTCCGAAGGGCTCTAGTCGCTTTCCTCCCCTGCTCTCGAGCGCAGAGAAGGTAGTGCCAGGATTGCTTCTCTCCGAGTTGGTGCTTCGTCCATCAATGAGGTGGACGTTTGGGGGACCCACACTTTAGGGGTGATAAACAGCTGCTGGATGTGCAGGGGAGATCCTCTCCCTGTAACTCTCCGAGCGTCGATGATGTGCCACGGAGGTCTTTGCACCCTGGCACCGTCTCCTCTCAGCTCACCTCGTGGTCTCACTGGAGTTATGGGGAGTTTTCTGTTATCTGGAGTTCTCTCCGCCATACAGTCAGAAAGTTCCAATTTGATTACGTCCCCAAGTAAGATTACTTGCAAAATGTCAAGCATCGATATTTCACAATAATCAAGCTTTTGTTCTTTAATCAAAAGTTGCTTTATTGTTAAAACTCCATAGCTTGTCCAAGGACAAGAACAGCATTAGAAATAGCATATAGAAATGGCATGCTTGACAGTTATTTGCTCTTTTAAAAGCAAGTGCTTGGCTGGAAACACCTGTATAATAGAAGCTGAATCTCTCTCTTCCCTTGGCCTTCCCCAGTGCTGTGGTCTATCCACTTAGAAGATTCCTGTCCTGAGTAGGTGAATAATGTGCTGGTGGGCTGTTGCACTCCTTCTAGGAGATTTGCAAGATGCAGGCCTCATTACTACCACACTTGGCATGAGGATGGATCTAGATTGGCACAGGAGATTTTTTTTCCTTTAAAGCATCTGACTTAATGAACAACCATTTGTGTTTACATAACCAGTGGTGAATTCACAGATTCTGTTGCACAGAAGGGTGTAGAAAATATACTTTAGCTGTGAATCCAGGAGCAATATTAACAACAAAGCTCAAAGGTTGTGTTGTGTGCTTATGTGTGTGTTGGTTGCCCTTACATATCTTGACCAGTGTTCCCTCTAAGCTGAGTTAGTGTGAGTTAGCTCACAGATTTTTACCCTCCAGCTCACATATTTTTGTCTTAGCTCAGGAAGGATGAGCGCACTAATTTATGCAGTAGCTCACAACTTTAATGCCAGTAGCTCACAAAGCAGGCCTGTAGCTACGACGGGGCTGGGGGGGAAGGCCATTCTATTAAAACCCCCTTTCCCTCTGTAGGGCCCCTCCATTGGGAGGGAGGGAGAGCAAAAGAGAGAGCACGGGGAAGGACCCAGTTGCCCTTCTGTGCCAGGGGGGAGAGAGTGAGCGAGGGGGAGAGTGAGAGAGAGAGAGAGAGAGAGTGAGATGGGCTGCAGTGAAAAGAGCAAGGAAGTCTCCAAGCGGGGCAGCTCCAGAGCCTATTTCCCACGTTAATCCGGAAAGAAGGAAGGAAAGCTAGCTGTGAAAGTGTGTTAGTGGTTTGATGGCTGGGATGACTCTTGAAAACATTTGGCGAGCAGTGCACTATCTCATTTGTTTGTTTGTTTGTTTTTAAACATGCAGCTTTCTTGTTAGGGGGAACAGTGTCTCTCTTGCTTTACACTTCTACATAAATGCTTAGTTTTTCAACTGAGTGGTTTGCTCACCCGTCCTGCAGCAATCTGCAAGGGGAACGATTGAGGATGCTGGGGAGGGGACTGACAGCTGCTTGCAGGTGGGTGAGAGGTGGGGAACTCTGCCGTCCTGACCACAGAGAAGCTCCGTGACCAGTCAATCACCAGCCAGCTCTCCAGTTCCCACCTCCCCGTGGGAGTCAGGCGCAAGGGAAGACCTGCACGCCAATGCTTTGCACAAACCATGCAGTCTCTTTAGAAAAGAAGTGGTGTTTGTATCCTGCACACAATTCTGCTGCACATCGTGATATGGGTTCTACCTCTTCACACACACACACGCACTAGGGATGTGCATTCGGCTCGGCGGAGCCGAAAATACAGCCGAATCAATGCTGATTCGGCTGTATTCGGCATTGCCCGCAGCCGAATGTCCTTGCCGCCAAAAATGCGGCTCCCGAATGCGGCTCGCCGTATTCTTCCGAACTGCTATTCGGGAGAATACGGTACGGCTGTCAAAGGGCTGCTGTCAGTTTCCATAGAAAAGGCGGGAAGCGGATTCTGCAGCCTCAATGGAGCTGCTTGCTTAGCTTCCCGCCTTTAGTGCCCTCTTCCCGCCTCTCCTATAGCCTCCCTGGGGTCAGGGAGGGGGGGAGGGGGAAGAGGAGCCCCAGCAGCCAATCCAAAGCATGCATTTCCAAAATGCATTGCAAATGCATGCTTTAGGGCTGTTGTTGTGTACTGTGTATGTATGTGTAGCTGATGGCCCAGCCATCAGCTACATTGTTATTTTGATCTTTTGCTTACTTGGGTATCCAAGTAAGCAATGTTCTCTGGCCAATCAGAGAGAGCAGTGCTATTTTTTGAAATTGCTCTCTGTAGGGCCAGAGAACCTTTTTAAGGAGTCTTCCTGCTGGACTCCTCCATTGCTGTGTTGGTGTATGTGGTGCGGGTTGGTGTGCGAGAGATTGTGCTGCTGCTGGTGGCTGGCCCTTGGCTTCAGCTCCTGCCTGCTGCTCTCTCACTGCCTTACCAGAGACCTCCCTGGACTCAGAGAAGACAAGGTAAGACAGTTTTGGGGTTCTTGTTTTAGTTTTTGTTGGTAAAAGGACTAGAGTCCCTTTACTTGTTCAGATTTGGGTGGGTGAGTGCTGGGTGGGTAGGGTAGCCTATTTGGGGTTGGGGTTAGGTTCTGCTGGGGGTGGGGGGGCCTGGGGTGGGGTGGTTTTGCTAATTTGCCCATATCTTAATTTAGTGAGAGGACTTTTTAAAGTGCAGTGTCCTTTTACTTCTCCTGATTTGGGTGGCTTGGATTTCTTGGGGTTAGGGTGAAGGGGGTTTTTTTGGGGGGGGGGAGGGAGTTCCTGTATTATTAAAAGTTGAGTTTTTTACTGTTTCATTGTTTGATTTGTTGCTGCTGTGTTACTTTTATCTTCAGGTTATTGGGGGGGTGCTGTTTGGCCTAATTTTCATTGTTTAAAAGGCCACTTTTCTCCCCCTTTTCTGGTTCTGGTTTTAGGGGTGGGGGTGTTGTTGTTGACTGACTTTGTGTTGCAGAATGATGTTCGTATAAACAAATTTATTAGTAACATATGGTAGCAGAATTATATCTACAACTTGTAAAGAGCTTAAAATAAAAAAAAAAAAATCGTTCTACCCCATATCTTACTTTCCTCCCACCCCTCCCTCCGTTACTTGACCCCCGCCAGTGTTATTTTTAAAAAAACAAATATTAAGGTACCCTTAACTATAAAAATCTTAATCATCAAAAATTGTCCAATGTCCTTTTATTTTCCACTCTTTCTCTACATATCTTCTGAATTTCTTCCACTCCGCATTAAAAAGTTCTAAATCATAGTCTCTTAGTTTTATTGTTAATTTGTCCATTTCACTCCATGACATAACTTTTGTAATCCAGTCCCATTTTTCTGGTATTTTTTCTTGCTTCCATAACTGCGCGTGTTGCAGAATGATGTTGAGCTAGGTGTGGTGGTCCACCACCACTTCTCTTGTTTGAGAGACTAGAGTTGTGTTGTTTGGGGCAGGGAAGCTGGCACCTGGGTGAGAGACCCAGAGGCAGCAGGCTTTTTGTGGTTTGCCAGCTCTCCCCGTGTTGTTTGGGGCAGGGCTGGAGAGCTGGCACCTGTAGATTGTGTTGTTTGGGGCAGGGAAGCTGGCACCTGGGTGAGAGACCCAGAGGCAGCAGGCTTTTTGTGGTTTGCCAGCTCTCCCCGTGTTGTTTGGGGCAGGGCTGGAGAGCTGGCACCTGTAGATTGTGTTGTTTGGGGCAGGGAAGCTGGCACCTGGGTGAGAGACCCAGAGGCAGCAGGCTTTTTGTGGTTTGCCAGCTCTCCCCGTGTTGTTTGGGGCAGGGCTGGAGAGCTGGCACCTGTAGATTGTGTTGTTTGGGGCAGGGAAGCTGGCACCTGGGTGAGAGACCCAGAGGCAGCAGGCTTTTTGTGGTTTGCCAGCTCTCCCCGTGTTGTTTGGGGCAGGGCTGGAGAGCTGGCACCTGTAGATTGTGTTGTTTGGGGCAGGGAAGCTGGCACTTGGGTGAGAGACCCAGAGGCAGCAGGCTTTTTGTGGTTTGCCAGCTCTCCTCGTGTTGTTTGGGGCAGGGCTGGAGAGCTGGCATCTGGGTTTGCTGCAGCCAGGTCTGCAGAGCAGACCTTGAGCAGATTGTGTTTTGTACTGCCACGATGTTGGCAACTGGGTTTTTATTGGTGCCAGGCCTGCAGGGTTCATAGATTAGATAGAGGGATGTAGTGCATTTGGGGCCTATAGAGATTCTCTGGTGTGAAGTTAGGTTTGGCTTTGGGTGCCCCAGGAATTGGACCCCCTGGTCCAATTTTTTTTTGGGGCTTGTGGGTTTTGTGTGGGACAGTCCCCTGAAGCTGCACAGCAGTTTGGGGGGCTCTCCTCAAAACCTCCTGCTCCCCAGAGCCACTTTTCCCACGACAATTGCAGTGAGGAAGTGGCTCTAATTGGTTTTTTCTCACCATTGGGAGCAGTGTTCCTTTTGAGGTGCCCACAGATGGGTGCTGTCTTTTGGGGCCAGGGGGGTTGCATGCTGGGGAGTCCCCTGAAGCTGCCCTGCAGTTTTGGGGCCTCTCTCTCAAACCCCCCTCTGGCCAGAGCCACTTTCCCCACAGCAATTGTAGTGGAGGAAGTGGCTAATTGGGCTTTCCCCATCATTGTTGGCAATGGGCCTTTTGGGGAGCCCAAAGACAGGGACCCCCTGGCCCAATCTTTTTGGAACTTGGGGGGGTTGGAGGGGAGAGTCCCCTGCAGGTCCTCTGCAAATTTTGGGGCTCTCCCCCAAACCCCCTGCCCCCCAGTAGCCTCTAATTATGCCCTATGTTGCCATTGATTTCAATGGCCCTTAGGGTGTAATGATGGAATAGGGGCACCCTCTTTGGGTGCCCCTGGAATGGGATCCCCTGGCCCAATCTTTTTGGGACTTGGGGGGGGGGGTTGGAGGGGAGAGTCCCCTGCAGGTCCCCTGCGAATTTGGGGGCTCTCCCTCAAACCCCCTCCCCTCCAGGCGGCTTCAATTATACCCTATTTGCCATTGATTTCAATGGCCCATAGGGTATAATGATGGAATAGGGGCACCCTCTTTGGGTGCCCCTGGAATGGGATCCCCTGGCCCAATCTTTTTGGGACTTGGGGGGGTTGGAGGGGAGAGTTCCCTGCAGGTCCCCTGCAAATTTGGGGGCTCTCCCTCAAACCCCCCCCCTCCAGGCGGCTTCAAATATACCCTATTTGCCATTGATTTCAATGGCCCATAGGGTATAATAGGGCCGTATATTCGGTAATAGCCGTGCATCTACCGTATATGCGGCTATTCCGAATACGGTATTCAGTAGTGCATGGGGAATCCGAATTTTTTTTCCCCGTGTACTTCTGAATCCGTGTAAATCCGAATTTTTTTTTTGCACATCCCTAACACGCACTTTGTATTTCGGGGAGAGAGAGAGCTGGGGCCGGGGACTGGCCGCTGGAGGAAAGAAGCAGCCAACCCCCTGCCCCCCATCATTTTTTTTTTTTGATCTCTCAGGCCCCTCCACACAAACTTTTCTGGCTACAAATTTTTGGCCTGTCACAAAGTAGAATTTTTGCTCACAAGACTGCAGCTTAGAGGGAACACTGATCTTGACTAATAGTTGATTTATTTTGGCTAACAATAACTTTACAGTTCCATGAATTTGTAAAGCTTCCACTTAAATAAAACTCTTTTGGCTGCTAACACATTCTGCAGTGAGTCTCACAGATAAATGTTCTGTTGCTCACATCTTGGAAATCCCATGTGATTTCATTTTTCTGTCTAATAGACTGTCTTCTACTGGGGGAACTTAGTGAAGGCAGCAGTCTGTGGGCTGGGAAATCTGATTGAAACCTTGGCTCACCTCCTTTAATGTCTTTGGACATGGCGGTCTCTCTCAGCCTCTCCCTGCAATAGGATTGTTGTAAGGATTGCATTGCATAGATGAAGTGTTTTGTGTGTAATGATGTGTTTTATAGAGTAGTGGCTAAAGCTTTTGTTAAATGATATAATTCCTGTTATCTTCTGCACCTGTATGTTGACTTGCACTCTTACCAGTTCTGTAGCCTGTATTGGATTGTTATACAACTTTAAGTGTGGCAGCCCTGGTGTTTGATCAAGAGCATTTGCCTATCAAAATGTGAGGTGGGTCTGCCTAAAAAGGGGTCCGAGCTCTTCTTTGTCTGACTTAATTGGGCCAGGAGATGAAAATACAACCAATTTCTGTGCCTCTCTCAATATGTGTACCACAGGAACATACAGCACTCTTTGTGTTGACAATTATGCTGAGGATCCGTGATCCAGCTTACTGATTTATGGTCACTATGCCCAACCTGCTTGTAGGGAAAAGGTTGTATGAACCACACTGGGGAGCTTCTTGCAAGTGGCTTAAGGATGCATATGGGAGCCTTCAGAAAAGTGTCCTCTTCTGGTGTCACATCAACCTGGGTAGGTTTTTAGTAACAGGTTGAAAAAAAGGATATTATCCGAAGTGGTATTTAAGATTTATAGTTGCTTTGAATATACTGGGCATGACCTCTTCAAGGTTAGAATTCTAGCTTGGATACTCTTGCTGATTTTTCAAAAATAAAAAATAAAAAATCCATGTCTGGCTTTCCTATTCTAGAAATAATATTTATTGCATGGTAACTTCTGACAAATTGCTTGACTTGCAAGGCTGAACAGAATGCTTGGGAATATTATTTAGACTTGATATTTCGGTGTGGTTCGGTAGCTAGATCAGAATACTTATTCAGATAATTCTTGTCCAACAGAGTTTTATTTCCATTCACTTTTCTGGAGAGGCCATTTCTCTCATTCTTTTCCTTTTGCTCTTAAAGGGCACATGTTTTCAGCTCTTTCCAGAAGATGTCTTCCCTCCTCTTTATTCCCAATGCCTACTTTTGTTGAGGGCCTTTTTTGTTGAAAAAGCCCAGCAGGAACTCATTAGCACATTAGGCCACACCCCCTGATGCCAAGCCAGCTGGAACTGCGTTCCTGCTAAAAAAAGCTATGTCTAAGATTATAATAATTTGTGAATGGCAGTGGAGGCATTGGAGGCAATTATCAGTTGCCATATCCATTTTGTATGGTTGAACTTGCTCAGCATTACACTTCTTTTGGATTCTGCCTCCCAATGCTTTGTCAGCTCTGTCATCTTCTTCCCCACCTCTTCAGGTAATTATCTTAAGAGGCCTTGACACTCTTGCTTCTATCTAGGGTGGTGCTCACATGCCCTAGAAAGCATTTTAAAGATACTGTTTTGCTTACCTACACTGGAAGTAGTGGTATTCTGGTGCAGCTATAATGTTGGTTTCCTGCAAAGGGTTTCCAGATTAACCAGGATAGATCTTGGCTTGGAGCCAAGGTGGTGTGGACTGGGCATGACTGTTCTCCAGTGCCAGAAGCTGGTGATCCATGAAATTATTTATCAGCTGGTCTTTGTTTTACTCGACATCTGCATTTTGTTGCTAGGTGACCCTTGATCATCTCATCTGGTTGTCAGCTGAGGGTGAGCAGAAATCATCCAATGGGGTATTCCAGATACAAAGAGGATTTCTGTGGGCGCAACTGTGCCTACTAGAACTGTGTCACTAACTGTGCCATTTAACTGATGATGCAAGGAAAAGTAAATTCCAAAGTTAACTTCCTTTGAATCTCTAGACTCTGTAGTCAGAGGCATCGGGATAGAAATTAATGGTATTTCCATCTTCCTTGTTCATACTTGGGTGAGTACAGGTGATTTTCAGAAGCCTTGTTTTCCAGTACAAAGAGCACTACTTCAACCAAAGTCAGCATCTCCTGAGAATAGTATTGGCAGATGTTCTCCCTACCTTTCCTTATGGGGATGGAGGTAGAAAAACCAGCATCAGTTGAATGGCTTATGCTCAGTGCTTATAGACATGAATCCTTACTGAATGGCCTAAGAAACACTGGGAAGTTATTGAAAACTATCAGAACTGGCCTCTTGCCAAGGGATTTCTACTTAGCACAAATATCTATTGAGCAGGTTAAACTGTAGAATGGATGTTTCTTTCTGGAGAAAAGCAAGTGTGCAATTCAGGGGAAGGGGGTGAATTCTGTTCTGTGCAATTGCAGTATTCCACACTGTGTGCCTCAAGACCTATAATTCAGAAGACTTAACCACAAGACTTTCTTTTGGTGTAGTGGTTAAGTGTGCGGACTCTTATCTGGGAGAACTGGGTTTGATTCCCCACTCCTCCACTTGCACCTGCTAGCATGGCCTTGGGTCAGCCATAGCTTTGGCAGAGGTTGTCCTTGAAAGGGCAGCTGCTGTGAGAGCCCTCTCCAGCCCCACCCACCTCACAGGGTGTTTGTTGTGGGGGAGGAAGGTAAAGGAGATTGTGAGCTGCTCTGAGACTCTTCGGAGTGGAGGGCGGGATATAAATCCAATATCATCTGCTGCTGCTGCTGCTGCTTCTTCTTCTTCTTCTTCTTCTTCTTCTTCTTCTTCTTCTCCTTCTCCTTCTCCTTCTCCTTCTCCTTCTCCTTCTCCTTCTCCTTCTCCTTCTCCTCCTCCTCCTCCTCCTCCTCCTCCTCCTCCTCCTCAGTAAAAGTAGAGCTTAGTTATGATCAGGGCCTTCTCTCCTGCACTCCTGTATATAAAGAGTCTTGAGTATGTTCTAGTAGCTGATAGGGAAACTTGGGTTTATGATTGGGATCAATGTACTTATTACAAAGTTCATTGATCTGGTCTGGGAATTTCATAGCTGGAGCTTAATTCCTAGGCATGTGTAGACCTAAAATGGGTCTGGACTGCAGCATGCAGGGAGAGGGGGCTTATGCCTTCTTCCACTGCAGTTTTTCAGACCAGAAGCAGCTCCAGTGAGCTGCTATCTGTCTTGTTGAGGAAAATTACATTTACTGATGATTACATATAAGTTTCCTCAGCGGAGCAAGAAGCATCTTCCCTGGATCATTTTATGTCAGGAAAAGGCATAGTAGGGTGAAATCTTAGCCCCCTCTTTCCCCACGTTTCCAATCTAAACTGGTCCCACATGTGCTGGGAATTAAGTGTCCTGTACAGAACTGCCAGTGATTATTTGGTTGAACTTCAATTTCTAGCCCCATTGGTTTATTATGGTATGTTTGCAAATGGGCCATTCTTATTCTGAACAGGGTGAACTGCTTGAAGAATCCAATTCTTGTCAAGCCTTGTATTTACACAATCAGTTATATGTAGATTCTGCCACCACACACCGCAAATATATGGTATCCTCTTCATGTCACAGGCACTATTCCAATAATCCTACAGATACAAGTGATGATGGCCAGCATGACCCATATAATACTGACCAAAGGGGTGTTGTCAGAGCTGGGCTTTCAGAATGGCATGGGAGAAATAATCTTGACACTGGATTACTTGCCAAGCAGTGGAGACTAAGAAACAGAGTGCATTTGGGGGAATAACAGTGAGATTAAGAAGCATGAGTGTGATTAAGAAGCAAGACTGAATGCATAGTGCATTTGGGGAGATAACAGTGAGAGTAAGAAGCATGAGCGTGATTAAAGAAGCAAGACTGAATGGACAGATCCTGTCACTCTTATCTTCATGACAGTCTAATCCCTTCCCCTGGAGTCTCACAAAAGCAAAAAAGTTTTCTGGAGTCGCTACAATACTTTCTTAGTTGAGGCTACAGGTAATAAAAGTCAGAAAGTTGTCTTTAAGAAAGGATTCCATATCCTTGGAAATGTGGTGATGTTAGATATTTACATGAAATGCTTCAAAGTTAAAGCAGTTTGAGCAGGCGGCTTCCTTCCCTTGCCCCTTGTGCTTCTAAATGTCTACCCCACTTCCTTCTCACCAACTCCCAAGAATCTGCATTCTAGAAACAATGTTTTGAGACTTAACTACTTGCAACCCACTTGGTTTCTTTATTCTCAGTGTCTTCCTGATTGTTAACCACAGTCATTGAATTGGAATTCTAGCCTGTCGGGAAGAACATGTGGGATCTCATATTCCATAGTTCTAGCTATAAACGTTATGAGTTTGAACATAATAAAGACTCCACAATCTGTTTCTTTGGACCTTTTAGCCTTCCTAATTGTCTTTGAGACCCTTATAGTTGACTGCAGGTTAATAACATCCTTATTGCTTTTATTCTTTCTAACTACTCCAGGCAGCTATTTCCCTCCTACATATTGGATAGCCTAAATTCCTCAGTCTTGTGCATGTCTTTATAGTAAATGTATGTGGCGTTGGTTGTCAATTGACTGACCATCGATGAGATCTGTTTCCAATCAAAGAAGTTTATAATCACCAATCCCTTTACTTTTTCTTTCCTTTGTCAAATGATAATTGGATGATGGACTCACTTGGGCCTAGCACGTCATCTTGTGGCTTAATGGCATTGTGAATGTGATCAGCTAAGTGAAACCTCAGGTCCAGGCATGAAGCTCAGCCTTCACTTTAGCATTGTTTGGTTGGTTCTTTTGAAAAGCTGTATTTGAATATCTGGAGCCAAAAATACATTTTTCTTGGCACCCAAGAATGGCTGAATGGTGCCTCTTCCTTCTAATAAGTTGTGCGACCTTAGGGGATTGTAGCACCTTCCCTATGTGGAAAGGCTAGAGTCTGGGACTTTTCAATTTAGAAAAGAGATGACTAAGGGGGTACATGAGAGAGGTTTATAAAATTATGCAAGGGGTGGAGAGAGTAGACAAAGATAAATTTTTCTCTCTCAACCAAAATACTATAACTCAAGGGCATCAAATGAGGGCAGTAGATTCAGGATGGACAAAAGGAAATATTTCTTTACATAGAGAGTGATTAAAATGTGACATTCATTGCCCAAGGATGTAGTGATGGCCACAGGAATAAGCAGCTTTAAAGGGGGATTAGATAGATTCATGGAGGATAGGTTTTATCAGTGGCTACTAGCCACGGGTGACTGAGAGTATTAATAATCTGAATCCTAGAACCAGGAGGCGACATTAGGGGGAAGGCCTTGGCCTCTATGCCCTGTTGTTGGCCCTCCAAAGGAACTGGTTGGCAACTGTGTAAGACAGGATGCTGGACAAAATGGACCACTGGTCTGATCCAGCAGGATTCTTATGTTCTTAAGCTTAGGAGTGGGTATAAAACTTTCTTCCTAGCATTAAGCACACAGTGTCATTTCCTTAGATGTTTCCATAGTGCTCTGGTCGGGAAACTAAATGCTAGGAAGGGAAACTTGGAGAATTTTTCAGCTTTGCGCTAACTAAAAATGAGAGGTTGGTTCTGGAAACATCCCAGCCTTCTAGCTACAGAAGTTTACTCTGTAAACAAATGCAGCTTCATTTGCCAGCCAGCATTTCTTGGAATTTGGTAAACAGTAGCAATATATTCTTGATCCAGCATGTGGATGCAAAGCTCCAGGCACCCAGAAGCAGCCTTGTAGCATTTATTTGCACCTCCCCACCCCCAGTATGTGCAAAAATGTATCCAGGCATGTCTCAATGGCTTGAATACTAAGGTTTGGATACTTCTGTATGCAGGAGTATATATATACACACACACACTCATGCTTAGAAAAAACTTCCTTCAATGTTTTGCTTGGCCTTTAGTGAAGCTGCTGCAGACACTTTGGCTTCATATAAGTTTAAATACTGGGATTTCTCACAGGGGATTCTAGGATTTGTAAAGATGCTGAGAATTTCCTAGGATTTTTAGGAATATTGTATGTGCAGCAAATATACTATGTTGGACAACCATACTCAACCATGAGTGAAACCTCCGATCTGTTTGCCGCTTCTGTAGCTGTGTAGTAGGCAAGATGATTCTTCCCAGAGTCATTGAGAGTTTGTCAAATAACTGATCTGTGCTTCTTGCAAGGCTGTGCAAAAATGATTGTGCATGAAATAGCACTAGTAACACTGCTGTAAACATCATAAAGTTAAGCATTAAAAATACCATGTTCATAATTGCTGTCTGATTTTTCTCACTATTAATATGGTTGATTGGCAAGTGGTATGCAGCAGGTCTGAGGGAGAGCGGGAGAAGTAGGACTCTATCTAAGAACTTGCATGTGTGTAACACTGCTGACTGAGCATGTGAACAATAACCTGTACAGGCTCAGATTGTTCATGGACAGCCAAATTGATTGATAAAAAAATCTGTTCCCTATCAAGACCTTACTTCTGAAGCATGTAGTTCCATAGCCCTAGGCTTGACTTTTCCAGGACACCTGGCTGGAGTTTCCTTTTGAAAGGACAAGTGGAGTGCTCTGTCTTCACTGCATAGCAGGCATGGTCTTTCTCTGACAGTGGCACTTTCCAGTAGAGATTCCAAACCTACTGAAGGCTCAGATCCCTCAGGCACAGAAGGGTGCTTTCTCAGAGTTGCTGGCAGGTCAGTTAGCTACCTTGCATTCTTACTTGAAGTCATCACCATTTGGTCTAATCATAAGTGAAATAAGTGTGGCCAACTAGTGGAGTTTACCCTTGATGCAGGCTTGCTGTCTCTTGCTCCATTTCTCTCTGTTTTTCAGCAAGTACATCATGGGTGTTCTCCAAGGGTTCATGGCCCTACTGTGCCTTCCAAGAGCTGGCAACCCCACGCATTTCTTTTTTCTGTCTCCCAGACCATATGTGGGGACACCAACAGAAGAGTCACAGTTCTGGCTCTTTGGTCCCAGTGAGCTTTCTTGGTCCTGCTGGTGAAGATGGTTTTTCTCTCTTTGAAGAGTACCTGACATTTCTGCTGTCTCTGGTCAAAACCCTTCTGTTGCAGCATTCCAACAGTGGTCAGTAAAATGCTGCTGGAGGCTCTCAAACCATTGTTTAATATTAAGATGATATTTGAGAATTCAGGAGGTGGTCAGAGATGAACTCTGAACATGACTGAGCGTGGGGAGTAGATTGTCTCTTGTGGGTTTTTTTTTTAAAGCTGTCACTTGGTCTCAAAACACACATACCACATAGTGTGCCTGGGATTACTTGATGCAAATATTCTGTTGTCTGATTTAAAATGCTGACCCTTGTTCTAGCTTCCACAGGAATCTGTTGGCCTAGGCTGCACTGACCAGTTGTAGTCTACCCTTTATTGCACAAGTATGTCACATGCTATTTTTTTAAAAAGCAAAACCAAACAAATCAATGCTATGGTGGTCGCTGCCACATGTGTAGTCCTCTCTGCTTTTTAAATCAAAAGTACTGCCCACATGGTTAAGATGTATTCTACACATAACATCCAGATTGTCTTTTTGGCTGCCATCTCTCATTGGTGTCCCTTTTAAACTTCATTCATGCATGGCGGATATATTGCATTTGTTCTTTCATTCCTTTGGGAAGGAGACAAATGTAAAATTATTGTATGATCAGTTAAAGTTTAGATGTAGAGGTACTTTTAGTTCTCTCTGTGCAGTGAGTCAGGGGAAGAAGAACTTCCCATAATAGCAGAAACAAAGATAATTGGGATTCTTCAGTGCAGAAGGGAGAAGGTACGAGAAGAACATGTTTTTTTAAAAGGCTTTAGAAGTTTCACATGTTTATGCCGTTAACTTTATTGCTTCACACATACCACTGTTATGTATGTAATGTAGTGTGCCAACTGAAATTACGAGAAAGAGATGAAAATTGTGTTGACATTAGCCTTCTTTTATAAGACTGTAGAGTTTTATTTGATTTCAGAAGAGAAGCAGTCTTGGAAAATATGCAGCCTCTGTTATGGCAGTCATGATAAAAATATATCTGTGTTGTGTAAGAAACAAAAGGTTTAAAGAATGAGAACATGTATAATGCCACTTCTGCGGCTTAAAGTAAAGGAATCCTTTGAGAAAACTAAAATAAGTTCCAAGAAAAATGGAAGTAGAGGCAATATATATATCTAGAAGTTGTGACCAGTATGGCTTCTACAGTTGACCACCTAGAAACTACCCTCCACTTATTTATTTATTTACCTGACCTGTGAATTTAGGGGGAGGTATGTGTGAATTTCCTCATTGTGTAGGGGGTTGGACTAGATGACCCTGGAGGTCCCTTCTGATTCTATGATTCTATTGTGTTGGATCCAGACTAAACTGGCAACTTTTACCAATTCTGTCTTCTTTCTGTCATTTCTCAGGATCCCCTATCCCCCTCAGAAGCTGCATTTTGTGGAGATCGGTGGGAAGGAGGGATAGGCAGAGAAGTTCTGTTCTGCTGTTGAAAAACCTATTACAAGAAGGAACATATGGGCTATAATTATGTGCTTGTTCCAAATTACATTCACATTGGTATACAGTACCAAGCATTTTGCTTTAGATGGTGTACCTGTGGGTGGCACAGGCATTTTTCTTCTTGCAACATTTTCCATCTTGCCTTATCCAGTGTGCCAAGGTCACTTAGAGGACTGTCCAGATGTACAGAAAGCTACTCAAAAACAGAAAAAATGTCACTGCAAACTGAACCTCATGGGTACAAATGCTGTATGAATGATGGGGCTTGGCATCTATCAGGGTACATCTTCCGTTCTTTCAGTGGAACAGGAAGAAGAACAGTACTGTCAATCTCTGAAGGCATGGTATCTGAATGTAAGTAAAAACTGAATCAGCTGCATCTTCCAGGGCAAAGAATTCTAAAGGCTGGTATCCCTATGAGCTTTCTCGCTGGATCCAGAAGCAGAACATATGTTGCATAATGAATGATTAATGTGATGAAAGTGAATCAGAGACTGCCAGCGCATTGCCTTAGGAACTTATAATACATCCAGGTTTCTGGCTGGATGTGACATCACCAGGGCTTTTTTTGTAGAAAAAGCCCAGCAGAGACTCATTTGCATATTAGGCCACACCCCTGATGCCAAGCCACCCAGAACTGTGCTCCTGTGCATTCCTGCTCAAAAAAAGCCCCGGACATCACACATTGCATAATGTCATTTCCGCCTCTGGACCTTTCTCTAACTGTTCAAGAGAATAAAGGTGGGCCTGGACCCATCAGCAGAAGCCCTGTTAGTAGAAGTGGGCACCTGACAACTCCAGCCAGATGTCACAGCTAAAAAGGCCCTCTCTGAATCCTAAGACAACATGTCTATCCTCAGTACATACAGGGATTTTTTTTCAAAAGCTGTTTATCCCTCCACAGAACTGTTTTTCAACCATTTGCATCTATGGGGTTAAAACAGGATGTTCCAACTAGTGAAACCTGTGTGCTCTCACTGCCTTGGATCCATCATAGTTACCACCCAAACATGTAGATAATGATATACAATAAAAAATCTGAATCATCTGCTGAAATACTACTGCTTTGTTTGTGGGGTTCCTTATGCAATCACACCAATTTTTTGGAAGAACAGTACTATCAAAACTTGTTGTGTGTATGAAGAAATAAATTTATGGTTTGTGGGAAGAGAGTGCGAAATTTGTCCTTTTTAGCATATGATCATGAGCACAGCGAGCAGTGCTTGGAATACAGATTTAAACTAGAAATATCCTCCGGTGGCTTGTAAATAGACTGGTCTGGACAGCCACCTTTGGTTTAATTGCTTTTGCAATTCTGTTCAGAGCTAGTACAGCTTAGGGTTGCCAGCCTCCAGGTGGGGCCTGGAGATCTCCTGTTTTTACAACTGATCTCCAGCTTGCCTCTCCATCCTTTTTTTCTTAGATCAGTAGTTACCCTCTTCCTGAAAGTTTTGCCATCTGTGAAAAATGCGCGTATCCTTCCATGAAGCCTCAAGCCAAGTACATTCTGTGAGTCTTCAGTGTTGTGTGATCTGTGCTTCATACATCTCAAATGGGTCCCCCACTTTGATGATTGGGTGTGTTTCATTTATTCATTTTGTAATTTCCAAATGAATTTTATTAACTTGGACAAATCTTTCCCCTTGCGTAACTGCATTGTTCTGGTCTTTCACACTGAGTTTCTTACCCTGGCCTCCTTGAAAATCCCATCTTAGCATTTTACTTTATTTCAGAACCTTGTTTAACTAGAGCTTCGTGAAGTGGAGTTTCCAATCTGGTATCCATTGAAACTTTTAACATAAAAATAGATTCCAAGGCAAAGCTGGACATTTTTTTTTTGGGGGGGGGGCTACCTGTATACTTGTAGTTCACTGATTCACCACACTTGTCAGTCAAGCGAAAAGGGAACAACTACAACCGAAATCAAAACCAAGAAACAAAGAATTGCAGAAAAAATACCATACGTAAACACAACATGCTTAAACTATAATGTAATAGGACTCTGAAATGTATTCCTCCTGATCTTATGTATTCATCACCACCCAAAAGCCTTCAGAAGTAAGAATAATAAAAATACTGTACATGCATAAACATAAAATACCACTTTATTTACAAAGCATGAATAAAAGACCAAATGTGTTTCAACAATAGTCTTCTTCAGTGGTCATAAAATATGTAACAAAGAGGAATAAAACATCACAAAAATATAAATTTGACTGTTGTTGAATCACGTCTAGTCTTCATACTTTGAAAATAAAGGGTGATTTTGTATTTTATTATTCCTGTTTTTGAAATGTACACAGGTTTTTGAGTGGTGATGAATACATAAGGTCAGGAATAAGTTTCAGAGTCTACTCATGACACTTCTACAGAACTTTCTAGAAGGAATTGGTAAAAGTTGCCAGTTTAGTCTGGATCCAACAAAATAGAATCATAGAATTGGAAGGAACCTCCAGGGTCATCTAGTCCAACCCCCTACACAATGAGGAAAGTTTTACAGAACTTTCAAAAATTGTCTGTGAGTAGTTCATCAGTGGTCTCTAGGACAGTTGACCAAAGCAACATGCTGGGCTTGTCTTTTGGGATCTAGACTCTGCATTCTGAGATGCCCTCTAGGTGGTGTGTCTTTTATTCATGGTTCTTCCCCCAAGGTGTGTTCTTTGAACACTTTATGGCTGATCTATGTGTTTCTGTTAGAGTTGCCAAGTCCAATTCAAGAAATATCTGGGGACTTTGGGGGTGGAGCCAGGAGACATTAGGGGTGGAGCCAAGATCAAGGCTGTGACAAGCATAATTGAACTCCAAAGGGAGTTCTGGCCATCACATTTAAAGGGACAGCACACCTTTTCAATTCCTTCCTTCCATAGGAAATAATGAAAGATAGCGGCACCTTCTTTTGGGGCTCATAGAATTGGACCCCCCAGTCCAATCTTTTGGAAACTTGGGGGGTATTTGGGGGAGAGGCACTAGATGCTACACTGATAATTTGGTGCCTCTACCCCAAAAAACACCCCCCCCAGAGCCCCAGATACCCGCAGATCAATTCTCCATGATTTTCTATGGAAATAAATCTCCCTAGGGAATAACAGAGTTTCCAGCAGACATTTCCCTCCCCTCTCCCAGCTTTCTGACAACCCTGAAGCGGGGGGAGGGTCTCCAAACCAGGGGATCCCCTGCCCCCACCTGGAGATTGGCAACCCTAGTTTCTGTGTACTTCATTTGTGAATAGGCTTGCCAGTACCCAGGTCCCAGCGGGGGTTCTCCCGCTTTCCCAAGCTCCTTCCCGATCCCAATCAGCTGGCCGGTGGGGGAAGCCCCACCCCCGCAGCCACCATGTGCCTTTTCACCTCTGGAGGCTTCAGACTCCACTTCCTCTTGGGATGGTGTGTCTGTGTCTTTAAGGCTGAATGGGGGTGGGGGGAGCAGGCAGAAAAACATGACTGCTCCCAATGCCTGTGAAAGCAGCCCAGACCCTCCCTTGGTTGCACAATCTTTTCAGAGGTCGTTTGCATAGGAAAAGTAAACTTGAACCTTTGGTTGCTCTGTTTTACTTTTAAGAAATTGGAAGTTCAGCAACTTGTGGGTAGAGATGCCAATCCCCAGGTGGGGCAGAAGCAAAACCCGAAGATATCCACGAAAACCAGCCTCAATTATGAAAAAATGAACAACTTTATACAAGTTACTTCCTACATAAGCAGACGATACTTCTTATAAATACCAATACAATATAGCCCGAACCCAAAGGCCTTTCATTCAATACCAAAGTTCATTTCTTTGTGGTGGAAGTCCGGGGAAGACCTTAAACAAGCAGTGAAGTAGGAGTCCGATGCTTAGACAGTCCTTTGAGCAAAGACGGGTGTAAAGACGATAAGCAGCACAGCGCAATTTCGCAACAGGGAAGCGCATATTGCCCTGTTTCTCATGTGAAAAAGGGCAATATGCGCTTCCCTGTTGCGAAATTGCACTGTGCTGCTTATCGTCTTTACACCCGTCTTTGCTCAAAGGACTGTCTAAGCATCGGACTCCTACTTCACGGCTTGTTTAAGGTCTTCCCTGGACTTCCACCACAAAGAAATGAACTTTGGTATTGAATGAAAGGCCTTTGGGTTCGGGCTATATTGTATTGGTATTTATAAGAAGTATCGTCTGCTTATGTAGGAAGTAACTTGTATAAAGTTGTTCATTTTTTCATAACTGAGGCTGGTTTTTCGTGGATGCCTTCGGGTTTTGTTCCTGCTTCACTTTTCCACGTTACTCTTTTGGTTACTCAATCCCCAGGTGGGAGCAGGCCCTCCCCCACTTCAGAGTCATCAGATACAGGGGTGAGGGGAGGGAAATGTCTGCTGGGCACTTTTTTATTCCCTATGGAGATGGATTCCCATAGGGTATATTGGATAATTGATTTAGGGATATCAGGGGTTCTGGAGGTGCTGTTTTTTGAGTTAAGAGGCCACCAATTTTCAGCATAGCATCTGATAACTCTCCTCAAAACGTTTTCCAATTTTCAAAAAGATTAGACCAGGGGGTCCAATTCTATGAGCCTCAAAAGAAGGTGCCCCTATCCTTCATTATTTCTAATTTCGGAAAGGCATTTTAAAGGTTTGCAGTTCCTTTAAACGTGATGGCCAGAACTCCGTTTGGAGTTCTGCTGTGCTTGTCACAACTTTGCTTATGGCTCCACCTCCAAAGTCTCCTGACTCCACCCCCATAGTCTCCTGGCTCCGCCCCAAAGTCCCCAGATATTTCTTGAATTGAATTTGGCAACCCTACTTGGGAATGGGATCCCCACTCAGAGTCCCATGTAATAGCCCAATGTGAGTTCTCAGTTCCCATGTGTGTGGTGCTTTGGATTGCAGCTGTGGCACATGTGCAGTAAGGCCTTCAGTCTTCCATTTGCCTCACCTGAAATGGTCCCCAGAGAGAGTGTGTGCTATATGGTCTGTTGGGGAAAACAGAGTTTTGATGTCTTCAGTTCTTGAGTGTTAGAGATTGTGGCTAGTACTGGGAAGGAAAACAGAGATTTCATTTTAAAATATCAAAATATTTTTAATGTTCAAACATTGTCCTAAAAATTATTCAATCTGTGTCCTCCTTTGGGGAATGGGGTGAATATGGAGAATGAGGACAGCAGAAGCTCTTTAAGAACAAAGGCCCTGAATTTCTTCATAAGTAACACAGTGATGGCTCAAGAATGCACATTGACTTGACACTGGCACGCAAAAATCCAGACTGTTGGGAAACCTTTCTAGCAGTAAGGCTTATTGTGCTGTCTTGCTTCTCCCAGAGGAAATACTGAGAGATGGAAAGGATGATCTAATACTGAAGTTGGCGACTTCAGAAAGGCTGCAAGGAATGTATGATTTGCAAATGTCTTCCATTGCAATATTTTTTCTGCACACCTCCAGCAATTCCCCATCTTGTTCCCTTTGTTTTTATATATTCCAGAATGGTTAATGCTAAAAATATTATCCAGAAATGGTTAAAAATATACCCACAGTTTATGGTATTAGAAAACAATAGTGAATCTTGGTCTTTATTTTCTTCTGATTTCAGAGTTTGGGGCACGTTACTATAGGGTTGCCAATCCCCAGGTGGGGGCAGGGGATCCCCCGCTTCGGAGACCCTCCCCCCGCTTCGGAGACCCTCCCCCCGCTTCAGGGTCGTCAGAAAGTGGGGGGAGGGGAGGGAAATGTCTGCTGGGAACTCTGTTATTCCCTAGGAAGATTTATTCCCATAGAAAATCATGGAGAATTGATCTGCGGGTATCTGGGGCTCTGGGGGGGCTGTTGTTTGGGGTAGATGCACCAAATTTTTAGTATAGCATCGAGTACCTCTCCCCAAAATACCCCCCCAAGTTTCCAAAAGATTGGACCAGGGGGTCCAATTCTATGAGCCCCAAAAGAAGGTGCCCCTATCCATTATTTCCAATGGAAGAAAGGAATTGAAAAGGTGTGCCGTCCCTTTAAATGTGATGGCCAGAACTCCCTTTGGAGTTCAAAGGGACGGCACACCTTTTCAATTCCTTTCTTCCATTGGAAATAATGGATAGGGGCACCTCGAGACTGGACTACTGTAACGCCCTCTACATGGGGCTGCCCCTGTGCTGAACTCGGCGGCTGCAGCTGGTGCAGAACACAGCGGCTAGGCTGCTGTTGGGGCTCCCAAGATGGGAGCGCATACAGCCGGGGCTACGTGAACTGCACTGGCTGCCGGTGGCATACCAAGTTCGTTACAAGGTGCTGGTTATTACCTTTAAAGCCCTATATGGCCGAGGACCTGTCTACTTGAGGGACCGTCTCTCCCCGCATGAACCCCAGAGAGCACTGAGGTCAGCTGGAAAGAACCAGCTGAATATCCCTGGGCCAAAGGAGGCCAGATTGAAGTCCACCCGGGATCGGGCCTTCTCTGTAGCGGCCCCCCCTACTGTGGAACCAACTCCCAGAGGAGGTACGGGCCCTGCGATGCTTAGATCAATTCCACAGGGCCTGTAAGACCTACCTCTTTAAAATAGCCTTCACATAAACCGAGCCAAGAAAGTCCTGTTGGATATGTACTATGTTTTATGTTTTAATCACTGGATTTTATGAAAGATCTTAATTATAGCACCATAATCTTAAGTCTAATGTAATTTTAACGATTTTAAGGATGATTTTATATTGAAATTGTATATGAATTTATAATAGATTGCACATGGTTTTATTGTATACTGTATTCACATGTTGTGAGCCGCCCTGAGCCTGCTTGCGGGGAGGGCAGGATACAAATAAAAAGTTATTATTATTATTATTATTAATTATGCTTGTCACAGCCTTGATCTTGGCTCCACCCCTAATGTCTCCTGGCTCCATCCCCAAAGTCTCCTGGCTCCACCCCCAAAGTCCCCAGATATTTCTTGAATTGGACTTGGCAACCCTACGTTACTACCAAACTTTCTCTGCTCCTTAACCACTGTGCTGCACTGTGCCTCCTTTAATATTTATACATGGATTACCAGAGAACTTCATGGTCATCACTTGGGGCCAGGCCACACAACACTAGGGACCAGAAGCAGAATCCTCAGATGTGTATTTAGCTGCAAAAAATCAGTCCGGAAGCAGAGACTCCATATTGCTGTCCAGGGCTTTAATATCCAGCAGGAACTCATTTGCATATTAGCCCACACACCCCTGATGTGACCATTGTTTCACACAGAGCTTTTTTGTAGGACAAAACCAGCAGGAACTCATTTGCATATTAGACCACATCCCCTGACACCAAGCCAGCAGGAACTGCGTTCCCACATGTTCCTGCAAAAAAAAAAAAAAAACCTGTTGAAGGTGTGTATGTGTGGAAAGCTCTCTGGGCTTCTTTAGGTACTGGGCAGGAAGCAAAAAGTAAAATAACTCCTCTCCCTCGAGTTTAAAGCAGCACAAAAATTGTAGCTTTTATGGCAATAGATTTGTGTGCTTAGAAGGCTGATGAGCTTTGTGGCTGGAGGAGAGGTCCATCAGTGGCTACTAACCTCAGTAAGTAAGGGTTACCTCTGTATTCAGAGGCAGTAAAGTTCTAAATACCAGTGCTAAGGCCCAACATCAGGAAATATCTTATGATTTTTGGATCTGTATGCACATGGGGGGTGTTTGAGGAAGACATGTTTGTGCAGGGCAACGTGATGTGTGTGGTAAGGGGGAGAGAGTTCTAGTTTAATATTAAATTATTTGACTTGTTCTTCTTTCCTATAGATTTCCTATCCAAGTGATGAGGAAGACAGTGATGATTCTGAGGGAGAGAACCAGGAGCTTGCTCAGATTGACAGAGGTAAGCCATTATGATGATGTGGAAGGCTATGGGAGCTGGGCCTAGACCCTTGGAACTTCCATTCTTAATCCCAAATGCTATTGTCGATGTTCCCTAAATGCAACTGACATCTATCCAGTTACATAACTCCTTGTTTGTGTAGTCTTTTTCTATTTTCTGATGGCTCCTCCAAAAATTGTTGTACACAAACATCTTCAGCAGTGAAAATTAGACCAGTACTGGAATTGATCTGTCTATATTCCATTTTCCTGTCCAAGGGGTTTAGAGTGGCATACGTTTGAAAAGGATAAAGAATAAGTGGAGTAACTCTTTATCCCTGAGGCAGCTCAACCTGAGAGATGGTGGCGGTGGTCTAGGGGCACCAGGTGGTCTTACATTTGGCAGGACTCTCTTCAGTCTAGGCTAAAATGGTTTGTGCTGTGCTTTGATAAACGAACTATGTTCCTGAAGTGACATTAGTGCAAAAGGTTCAATTCCTCTTAGAGAATTCAGATTCTAAACATATTTTGTTGGTCAGTTTCTAGAGGCTTGCTGAAGGGAGGTGTTTTCAGACATGGGCCTTATTTATGCTTTCAAGTTTCCTTTGATTGGTGATCTTGAACTTAGATTTCCCAGATAGTAAGTAGATTGATACTGACCACTGTACATGGCTGTCTCTATGTTCTTAAACTGCCACATAGAAGTTGTAGGGTTTTTTTTTTTGGAAGACTATAGTTTTGTAGACAAGTACATAGCCCTCAGTCTGTGCCATGGTGCCTTCACATGTTCTTGACTAGCACATGAAGCAACTTCTGTAGAAAAGCTCACAGTGTCCAGCTGCTTCATGTTCCTCTGGGTCTTAGCCTCAAAGCATTGACCATGAGATCTCTTTAATGAATGTCAATAAATCAAACGTAGGTTTGCAACTTACAGATGTGCACACCTGAACAACACCTGAACAGTATATTCAGGATTGGTACAGCACAGACATTGTCTGCAGTTTTTGATGCAGTAATTCATAGCAAGAGGTAACATTTATCAGAGACTGTAAAACAAAATATTGCAAGTGTTTAATGTTTTAAGCATGCTTTATTTTAAGTTTTAAAAAATCTTTAATTGTGTTTGTGCCCTTTATAAAGTTCATACCCACTACCTGGCATTACATTTTGTGACACACATGGCCCAGCCCAACAAGGTCTCATTTATGTCAAATCTGGCTGTCATAACAAATGAGTTTGATACCCCTGATATAGGGAATAATATGCAACATATTATTTATTAAGGCTAAGTTTACAAAGGAATTGGCTTATCTTCTGCCATGGATCCAAGATCTGGGTGACCAGTATTGGTGAAGGCTTTTTATTGTGTACCTGGGTATAAAACACATTCGCTCAAAGTGCCCGTCATTTGTTATGTTACTTGTCTCCTGCACCATGATCAGCCTTTGTGCAGGAGCAAGGATAACATGATGAAACTTTGTAGTATTCTGTATTTCAAATACAGGGTAGGTACAAAACATAAATTTCTTACTTGAGCCACTGTATAAAAAAAAAGAATGCAATTTTTTTCTAACAAAGCTTCATTTCTGTAACTATATTTATGCAAATTTGGGAAATGTTGCAAATTCATTGAGTTTGCATAATTCTAGTTTTGGAAGCCACATTACCAATACTGACAAAGTCTTGGGAAACCTTGGGGGTGAAAGAACAGAGGCCTTGTGTTGGGGGAGGAAGAGAGCTGCTCCTGGCTTTTTCTTGTCAGCAAACGTGACATGAAATAACTTGATCTTCTGGTTTAGCTGTTAAATGCTCTGCTGCCTGGTGATTCTTTCTTTTGCTACTTCATTTCTAGTCCACATTTCTCATAAAGACTCAAGGCCATCACAGTAGTCAGTTCTTCTTTTAAAGAAGATTGCAGGATCCTCTGCTAAAGACCTGAAATATAGAGTATTTGTGGTCTCCTTCTGTATACATGATGCATTGTCTTTGAAATATGGCATAAAGTGAAAGGTTAATAGGAAGGGCTGTAGCTCACTGGTTGAGCTATGCATGTAGAAGATCCCAAGTACTCATGGCTCTGCCTTATATTGAGTTGGACCATTGATCTTTTCACAGTCATTTCTGATAACTATGACTGGCAGTGGCTTTCCAGGGTTTCAGGAAAGAGGACTTTCATATCACCGACAACTTGAGCCTTTTAAGTGGAGATGCTGAAGACTGAACTTGGGATCTTCTGCTCAGCCACTGAACCACCACTCCTGTCCTTCAGACACTGGCATCTTTAAAAGGGTGTAAGATGACAGGTCTGGGAAAGACTTTGACTTGAGACTTTGAAGACACTGGTGGTTGGTGTAGATGGTTCTAAGCTAGATGGGTCAATTGTCTGATTTTGTATCAGATAGCATCATATTTGCCTCCTTCTCATGTTTAGATTTTTATTGTCTTCATGTTTTGAATACCTGAAAGTATAATGTGAAAATTTGGAGGCATTTGAACTTTGAACTTATTTCCTGCTTAAAGTTTTCATTGCTGCCCCCCCCCCCCCCCCGCCTGCCCTGCCCTGCGGTTCTCTGGCCATGAGTGAGTTTCAGGAATGCATTCATGCTAAGTCCTGAGTGTTCCGGGAGAAATAAGTTGTATGGTAGTCCTGCAAATACCTAAATTCAGAGAGCAATGGTTGTGGAGTACCTAATAAACAAAGGAAAGACTCATGAGAAATTGGAACAGTGTAGTCTGTATGATGACAAATTACATGTTTCTTACACATTTTCTCAGAGAGAAGACGGAATTGCACTTTGACCCCCTTGGCAAATAATCAACTGCAGAACCAAGAAAATCAGTGCTGCAAAACACGGTCCCATTTTCCTGCAGGCCTAGATTGTCACAGCTCTGAAGAGGAGCTGGAACGAATTAGTTGTGAGTTTGCAGCTGAGAAACGGAAGTGGTCGCAAGTCAATAGACTTGCCTGCTGTGGTGACAACTACAATACTTCCTCTAGTGACGAGGAAGTGAAGAACTTGTGTGGCATGTCCTTTCGACCTGTTGTAGAGGCAGCAGATGGCTTCCATGCAAGCTCTAGTCCGGTACTCTTTAGTGCCTCACCTCCTAAGAGACTCCAGTCTTTTGTACGAACTGCAACATCCCGGCCTTTAATCTTCACGAGTGTTGGAGACAACTTTGAGCAAGTGATGCCTTGTAAACGACACCGGCAGGGCTATGGAGACAAGGTCAGTAGGCCCAGCCTTGACCTGGAAAAAATGCAGCAGGTAAGATGTTCCATTCATAACTAGTTGTACATTGTCTGCATTGAAGCTGGCCTTACAAATGTTTGAGAAATCTTTTGTCAGCCTTGGCCTAATGAGGAATGGTGCACAGCTGGAACTGATTTGACTGCCCTGAGCTAGTCCTGGTAACTGTTTAGCAAAAGCAGAAGAAAAGTATCTTATGACATTTTTCAAGAACCATTGTTCTATTGCATCCTGTAGGAGACTGGAGGGGATGGGGGGGCATCATAGCGTTGTCAGTGTGACATCATTTCTGGGGCAAGCCTGGAAGTGATATGCTACTCTAGGATTCAGTGAAAACTTTGTGGGTTTACCATAACAACCCAACACACAGCTTTTTCTTCAGTCTCTTATTTCCTGACCTTAATTTTTGTTCATGATCTTGCCTGCCTTCTTCCATCTACTCTGGACCCAATGCCGCCTACCTTAGTCCTAGACTTGATGTCACTTTAGATTTTGTCCTGCTGAGAGAGATCATCCCTGTTCCTGACTGTGCAAATGCTACTCATGTTCTAATTCATTATAAACATCCATACTTTCCTTCTTGTTTCTGCTGGAAATGCTGTATTTTCTGTACTGCTTAATTTCTTAAGCTAAGGATGCTGGTGTTGGATTGCCTGGTATATTAGGCATGATGGTGTTGCATTGTTTTGCTGTAATGAGTTGGAAGTGGTGGCCATTCCATCTGTTTGTCATGCTAGGCTGCTCACTCCATCTCACAGGAGTGTTTGGTTCAATGTGCATGTTTCATTGCATCTGGCTCTCTTCCCATTTTTCTTTCTTTCTTTCTTTTAATTGGGCTGAAACAGCTTGGCTAGTATATAAAGGCTCAGATACATCTCCACTGAATGCTCTCTTGCACCCCTTGATCACTGTGCTTGGGCAATGTCCTAATTATACCCAGGACCTGCTGCCAGTCATATGCATTTTAATGAGTGCTTTGTGTCAGTGTCCTAGAAAGACCGATGTGGCGGCTGGTCTCTGGCAGTGGGTGTGGCCCCTTTTCAGAGTAGCCAGTGGTGCTGCATTTTAGGGTGAGGCAGATGGTGTACATATGCAGAGGAAAGGACTATATTGGTTACTTGAAGTGAAGATTAGTTGGAGGACAGAGGTCATGTACTTTCCAGAAGAGATTTTTTTTGTCAGTTTGTCATACCACAGCAAGGAAGTGTGTCAACAGATACATCTATGGGAACTGTGAAAGGAGCTTCCCCCCCTTCTTTTTAGAAATCTGGTTGCTCCTGTGTAGCGAGGAACAAGAAGTACGTTTAATGAAATTCAGCAGCGACTCTGATGAGTGCTTAATCTTGTCTTTCCTTGGTGAATATAGATGGTGCTGATCTGCTGAATAAACAAATCCAGAAGAGCTGCAAGAGCTTGGGACCTGCACTGGGTGTCTGTAGAATAGCCAAAAGGCCTGGAGACCCCAAATGGCATTCTTGTCCTAACAGGCACAAGAGCAGGAATAAGCCTTTGAAAGTCTTTGTGGTAAAAATAGAAATGTTTCACAATGAACATTAGTGTGCTGCAGTGGTTGACAAGTACTTGGTAATTTTAATATTGTTGCACAACTTTCTGTAGAGGATAGTTATTCTGCAGGGAATTATGATGGACCTCGATGTAACAGGCTATCTCTTTCTCTCCTCTTCCCATCAAATATGAACTTGAGGCTCATTGCATATTTTCAGTGCAAATTTGTAGTTAGAAATATTTCATGATACAAATAGACAAAACCTATCCATTTTTTGAGCGGGGCAAAACTAAAAAATGGCACCCTTACTCAAGAAAAATGGTGTGTGAGGGTATGTGCCCGCCACCCCAGGCAAGACACCCCCACAATGCAGCCCCAGTCTTCTGCCCCCTACAGGCACCCACCCCTTTTTTCCTTCCAGGGTCTGTGTGCAGATCCTGGAAGAAAAAGAGGGTGGGGTGGCATTCTCTGCTCCGAGGATGGTGCAAACGCCTCCGGGATGCCCTCGCTTTCCCCTCCCTGGGTCTGTGCACACAGATGGGGGAGGAGAAAAGGGCGGGAGCGGCGTTTGTGCCATCCTCAGCTTCAAGGATGGCACAAACACCAATGGGACGCTCTCGCTTTCTCCTCCTCAGGTCTGTGTGCACAGACCGAGGGAGGAGAAAGGGGCTGGGACAGCATTTGCGCCATCCTCTGCTCTGAGGATGGCACAAACACCGCTGGGACACCCTCACTCCTCCCCAGTCTGTGCACACAGATCGGGGGAGGAGAAAGGGGCGGGGGCAGCATTTGTACCCTCCTCAGCTCTGAGGATGGTGCAAACACTACCAGGACACCTTCACTTTCTCCTCCCCAGGTCTGTTGCTACCCTTTTGACTCTGAGCTCTGAAGCCTTTAAGTGGATATTCACGTTGCGCCGTTGACTCTGGCTGTTGTTCAGAGAAGAAAGGTCATATAGCTATTCTGGCAGCACTGTTACACATAGTTTAGCTATCATATAGTACCAAGGTGGTGTCCTAAGTGCATCTAGGGTGTGAACACCCTCCAACCTGCTCTGTAATTCAGACTGTTGCCTCCTTGTTTAACAATACTCTCATTCTTCTTTAAGTCAGTGTCCTCAGCTGTTGAGGCTGAACCATTGGGCAGCTTGCTGGCCAGGTAGAATGTTACTCTATTTGTTAAAGCCACTGGGAATGCTGCCAGGAATAAGGTAATGACTCCAGAAAGGTGGAATGACCACTTCATCATTCTAGAGCAAATGCTAGGAATGGATCTTTAGTGATTATCTGTGTTGGATTAATATGTAGTGTGTGTGTGTGTTTTCTCCCAGCACTAAAAATAAATTCTTATGCTGAGGTTTAGCTATTATTGCCTTGTGCCTAAAGATACCAAAAAATGACTGATTTCACCCTCTGAACTAGCCTAAAATGCATGCACTGTAAGAGCTTCTTTTTTTTCCTTTGTAGCTTGTATTTCTGTAGCTTGTATTTCTTGAATGCACAAAGGAAAATCAGATCTTGTGCTTTTTCTGTCTATTTTGTGGGCATCCAGCAGGTAAATCTGTGGATTGCATCTGGGTTCTACCCTAGGATTTTTATGTCCCCCTCTTCTGTCTCATGTTTTGGATTCAGAGCTGGCCAGTGTTGCTGCTTTATCATGCAAGGAATGGCATGGGCCAAGCCAAGAATTTTGATGTGGCTGGGATTCCTCCCAACACCAGGCCTTGGATTCAGTGGGAGCTCACAGGAGCACAGCTCCTGAACCTTTTTGAGAGTTCCACCTCCTTGTCCATTGAATAGTATGTGCAGCTGCATAACAATCCCTGGATGAGCTCCACCACCTATTTTTCTACAAAACGACCCCTGCCCAACACTATATAAGACACTACTCAAGAAGTCTCCATGTTATTTCAGAGGTGTTCTCTCATTTTGGAGCCTGGTTGAATGGGGGTGATTATACAAAAATACTAATGACAGACTTCATTTTAATTAAACTTCCTGCCCCACCTTTTGACCCAAGACAGGTCCTCAAGGTGTCTTTTAGGAGTAAAGCCACATCAGTAACTTGAATGAATAGCAGCAAGGTAAGACACAACAAAAGATTAACTTGTAGTTTTGCAACAAAAGCATGGACTAATGTAAATTTATGAATGTATGAATGGACCACATATGTGGTGACTCCTTTGGAAAGAAGTTCCTTAAAACTGGCGCTCCTGTAGAAAAAACGCTCCTTCTCATGACTAAAAGCAAGACTCTACAAATGATTACAGTATATTGAAGTAGTGATGGGGATTGAGGATTGGAAGGGTCCAGTCAGCGATTTTTCTATTTTTAGTTCCCAGAGTGTACTGCAGTAGTAGACAGCATGGTGATGGCATATCAGCTGTTAAAACATACTCATTAAAATTGCTGGACTCTGGGCGTGAAAATGCATCTCTGTCATGTGCTAGCATCAGTATAGGAGTCCTGGCACATTACCTGTCCTTGCACCATTATTAACACATGACAGAGCTTATGCTAGGTGGCCTGGTAGCCATCCCCTTCTCTGTTGCTAACCGATGTTGTAATGTTACAGCAGAAGTCAGCTGAGAAAAGAAACAAGCTCTTTAAAGGGCCCGTGTAGAATGTAGCACTGCCATGCTGAAAGTGGGATTTAGCTCCACCATCTCCCTGTAATGATTGCAGGTAGAGCACCCACATGGATGCTCTGTTGTCCTTTTAATCAGATGGAAGTCAGGTTTCTATTAGTCCCAATTTTAAGGGGAAAGCTCTGGGGAACCAACAAACCATGCTCAAGACAAGGAAGCATTAATTTAAATGGTGGCTTCCTATGAAAATCCTTGCATAGAAGCAGCCCTGTGCATCCTAGAGCAATACTGGGTCAGACCGTGAATGTGACTTAATATTACAAATCTTTGATCTTTTAAGAATGTATTACATCTTAAATACAATTAGAATGCAACCATCCAAATGCAAGTCTTAAAAATGCTCAGCATTCAAATGCTTAAAAATAGGTCCCATTTTAATAGAGCTTCCAAAAGTGCATGCCTCTTGCTTCCATTTTTAAAATAATAATTCCATTGTTAGGGGAAAGGATAATCAGTAAACAAGACTTGTGTATTGGTTGTTTTGACTGTTGGTTTGTTATGTCTATTAATTGACCTTGAAGCATACTTCATTGCTATCCAGGATCCTGATGCCTACATTCTGATTGGCTATTCTTTTAGAACCAACCAATTGAGATGCAAGGCATTTCTCTCAGGAAAAGCAAATGAATGATCCTGAAGAAACCAATAGGGTGGATTGCCACCCACATAAGGGAGTGTTTTTAACTCAGCCCGAATGGATATAAGGAGTGGTGTTGCCTGTTTGAGTTCAGTTCTGCTCTTGTTCAATAAATGTTCCTGCTTACCTCAAACTGGCTGAGCTCACTATATAATAAGACTATAATGGAAAAATGTCCTGAGTGGTGGTGGCTCTCACAAAGATGTTACATAGAACAGAGCCTTTTCTTCCTTAGTTCTTAAAATTCAGGGTTTCAGGTGTGTTCCGGTTCTATTGTCTCTCGGGTTTTGGAGGTAATTACTAGCATCTAAAACTGTCCCCAGACCTTACTAACAACCAATGCACAGGCTAGTGCAAGTGGAACCTGTTCCAGTAAACAGTCATTTTGATCCAGCTGCAGTTCCTGTACAGCCAACTCGTGTGTTTTAAGAGAATGTCTAGGCAAGTATTCTTTATAGGAAAACCTTCCTTGGTAAATGAGGTAGTTTAGCTAGCTGCATTGTCCCCTTACCATTTTCACCCTTGCTTTGGTCAGGCATGGGAAGCTGTTGGTCTTCTGGAAATAAGAGCTTGATGCCAAGGGCCAGGGCTTGTTTTCCTGGAAAACAAGGCACCAGAACTCTCAAGAGGGAAATGAAGGAGAAGCACACAAGTGTCCTTCATGAACTTTTAAACTTTTTTAAAAAAAATAATTTTGTTTTTACAAAATGGTTCTAGAACTCCATTCTGCCACGTTCCCCCAGGAAAAAAAAGCCGTGCCAAGGGCACACAGGATGTTGAGATGTTCTTCATAGATGCTGTACTTTAGTTTAAGAGATTTTTACATGAATATCTACCAAAGCCTCTTGACCAGAAGTGATTAAAAGCATTGCTTTTTTTCTCCAGATGTCTTTTGTTGGCTGATAGATAAATTTCTGTCTTGAAAGGGTCACTATTGATGGCAGTCTCCCCACCCTGTGAGTTCTCAGAAATGCCTGTATACAGTCCCTGCCTTGAGGTGGTAATTCACAACATGGATTTACTCAGATGTAGCTCTAACTGCTCCATTGTGCTCATTTGGCTGCTTTGATCAAGTGTAAGCCAATCTGTAACCCAGCTTGCTGGGGGTAAAGTGTAGATGACTGGGGAAGGCAGTTGCAAACCACCCCGTAACAAAAAAAAGTCTGCCAAGAAAATGTTGTGATGTGACATCACCTCATGGGTTGGTAACAACTCAGTACTTGCCCAGGGGATTTCCTTTATCTTTTTAACATTTTGCAGTGTGTGTGTGTTAAGGTAAATGTTGTCTGTTCTTAATAGTCTCCAAATTGCCTTAAGCCTTTAAGATTGAGAGAAAGAAATTCACATGAGTGTTGGCATAATGGTCCTGGAAATGACTGAATTTTTATTAGGTAAAAAATGTCACTGTGAAAAGTTTCAGGTGGGGATTCTTTTTATTTTGGAAGACGAGCTCAAGCTTGCTCTTCTGTAGTGTATGTTACACCCATAGAACACATTTGGAGTTTTCAGTATATAAATATTTCATAAAAGGCCCTCTGTATTTTACTGTTAGAAGCTTGTACTAGTATGCATACAAAGAATGATTTGTTGAGGGTGGGTGGGTGGATTTCTTCAAGTATTGAGCAGTAATCTAACTGCTGTATGTTTTCTGTGAGAAGACTGAACTCTGTACTGAGAACTTTACCAGGTTTCTCCCTCCTCCTTCCTTGAGCACAAAGCCTTTTGGGAAGAAGGAGGAGGATTGGATTTCTACCCTGCTCTTCACTGGGAGTCTCAAAGTGGCTTACAATCTCCTTCCCTTCCTCTTCCCACAACAGACATGCTGTGAGGTAGGTGGGGCTGAGAGAGCTCTCAGAGAACTGCTGTTGAGAGAACAGCTTTGCAAGAACTGTGGCTGACTCAGGGTCACCCAGCAGCTGCATGTGGAGAAGTGGGGAATCAAACCAAGTTCTCCCAGAATAGAGTCCACATACTTAACCACTACACCAAACTGGTGGATGCTGCTACTGGGAAGTCCAAGTGGGTTCAAGGACAAAAAGCAATGATCTTGAAATGTAAGACACTGCAGAATCCTGATAATTGTCACAGCAGAACTCCTCATCACCGTTCTGGGTGATGGGTATAATTCCGAATTTATGGTACCCTCAATCTTACTTTCCATAACTTTCCTTATCTGCTGTCTATTAAGCCATGGGGATGTACATCTCCAAACCTTTACTGATAGTATTATTTCTTGATTGCCTATGTTTCACAAATTCTACTGATTAATCCTCTTAAATATGGTTCTGTATTATTTATTAAGGCTTTTCAAACATACGGCCCGCGGGCCGGATCAGGCCCGCAGAGGGCTCCAATCAGACCCTCCAGCATCTGGCTGTTGTCTGTTTTGTTTTCTCTTGCCTGCTTTTTTTCGGTCGCAGCCTTTCCCTCTCCCCCCTCCCTTTTCCCAAAGGGAAGAGGAGGGAGGAGCAGCCTCAGCCAACGAGGGAGCTTGGCTCTATAGCTCTGCTGGATGATTTAGTTTGCCAGGC
This sequence comes from Heteronotia binoei, assembly GCF_032191835.1. NCBI lineage: Eukaryota > Metazoa > Chordata > Lepidosauria > Squamata > Gekkonidae > Heteronotia > Heteronotia binoei. The sequence goes on along the minus strand of NC_083223.1, from coordinate 186,869,482 downwards.
TCAATTAATCATCCTACAGAGCTACTGAGACAAGCCTCTCTTCCTTCTAATGAATGGTTGAGGCTCCTCCCCCTCCTTGTGCCCCAGGGAAGGAATGAAAGAGCCAGATCTTCCTTTGCCAGTCCCCACCATCAGAAGAGCTACAAAGAGTGCTTTTAAGACTAGCAATGTTTTACTGAAGGTATGAGTTTTTTCCTTGCTACACAGAGAGAGAGAGTTTTGTTGGGCTTGTTATGGGTGTAACTGGGTTCCCCTCCTCTTTTTCACTATACTCATGCCCTCCAGTCTTTCTCAATAGGAAAGCATGTGAACTATTTAGAAAAGAAATATCAAAATTAGGCTGAGAGTGTGTTCCATCCCAGGTTTACCCAGCAAATTTTCCTTAATTTTTCTTTCACATTTTCCTTTGATTTGGGGTCTTGAATTTAGACTTCCCAGATAGTAGGCTGACACTGACCACTGTACATGGCTGTCTCTCTGTTCTTGTAGTAGTTTTTTGGGGGGGAAGTTGTATTTTTTTTTAGTTGTAGTCATTTTTCTGGGGGAAATTATAGTTTTGTAGACAAGCACATAGCCCTCAGTCTGTGCCATGGTGCCTTCACATGTTCTTGACTAGTGTTGAAGCAACTTATGTACAAAAGCTCACAGTGTCCAGCTGCTTCATGTTCCTCTGGGTCTTAGGCTCAAAGCATTGACCATGAGAAATCTGTAATGAATGTCAATGAATCAAAAGTAGGTTTGCAACTTACAGATGTGTACACCTGAACATATTCAAGACTGGTACAGCACAGACATTGTCTGTAGTTTTTGATGCAATAATACATAGCAAGAGGTGACATTTATTAGAGACTGTAAAACAAAATATTGCAAGTGTGCTAATGTTTTAAGCATGTTTTATTTTAAGTTTTAAAAAATCTTTAATTGTGTGGCTGTGCCCTTTATAAAGTTTATATGTCCGCTACTTGGCATTACATTTTATGATACACATGGCCCGACCCGACAAGGTCTCATTTATGTCACATCTGGCCCTCATAACAAATGAGTTCGACACCCCTGCTTTAGGAGGTGCTCTCCCTGACTTCTTTGTGCCTGTTCACAGCCATTGTTTCTCCACTCTGGTACCTTGCTGCCATTTTTAAAGACTTGAATGAGCTTATTCACTATGCATTCCAGTCAACTGGGGAGTAAACAATGAACATCATGGTGCTACATTGCCGAAGGGTTTGACTGTGTGGTGTCACTGAAAGCAAAACCATTGCTACCTTGCTGTGACTTGCAATGCGAGTAGAATTAGGGTTGTCAGTTGTGGGCTGGGAACTTCCTGAAATTTGCGGGATGGAGCCTGGGAAGGGTGGATTTTGGGGAGGGAGCTATTGGTTATAATGGCTACAGAGTTCACACTTCAAAACAGTTATTTTCTCCAGGGAAACTGATCTCAGTAGTCTGCAGATCAGTTGTAATTCCAGGAAGCCCTCTATGTTCCACCTGAAAGTTGGCACCTCTAAGTAGAATAGGGAATACAAAATTAATGAAGTCCTACATGGCACACTGTGCTCGTGTTTCAATACATACCAGCACAACGTAAGATTTTTTTCTCAGTTCAGATCCAGTTGTATTGTTGTGTATCATTCTGGTTCTGAATTGGGAAGGGGATGAATATTCAGATGTACATCTGAAAGCACATCCTATGGCATTACTTTCTGTGAAGACAAACATTTTCCTTCCTGCTTCAGTTAATAACCTGTGCACAACAAGGGAGCTTAGGCTTCAAAGAGGGTATGTTCTGTTCTTTTCCCCAGCACCAAGATCAACACTTTTCTGAAAACCCCTTGTTTTTACATTTCCTAGAGCAAAAAAATAAATAATACCCAGAAATATAGCTAAACAAAGGTTATGTAAACAAACATTATAGCAAGTCTGTATATAGTAATTTAAGAGAATCTCCTTAGATTTGTAATTCTCATCCTGCACAGCATCATTATAAACTGTACAACCCTAATCAATTAACTTAAAACTATCCCCCCCCCAAAAAAAAAACAGCTTGTCCATTTTTTTGTAAGAACATTTTTAGGCATACACAAAAAATATTTAGCATCTTCTTGAGCTAGTTTGCCCATCTCCATGGCGGTTTCTGCTGTTTGTGTGACGTCATGTCGTTGAGTCCAGATTTCAGCTAGTTGATCTGAAATAGGTTTTAAAAGGTCTGAAAGTGTTTCCAATAATTCTTCTTTAAAAGTTAGAAAATCTCCTTTCGTGACAGATTCTTCATTTACTGACATATCGTCTGCTGCGGCGGCCATTTTGGGATTGGAGTTTTTCCGCGAAGAAGCGATTGCGCTGCTGGTGGTAAATGCATTAATATTTGACATGTTGTTTCCTTTTAGTTCCATTAAATTTCCCCATATCAGGCTAGGCAAAATTTAGATGGGTTACCATCTCAAAGTGAGCAGGGAGGAGGTCGAATGGAGGAGCTCAGCCTTCAGGTGTCCGCCATTCTCGACCCTACACCACACCCCCCCTGGATACCCCTTGACATACTTTTACAAAGAGATTGTAAAACATTATCCAGAAAGGGGCATTTTTGTTGGTATGGGGGGAATGTTTGACATTAGCTCAGTGCTGCTACCAAACACAAAGATTTTTGTGGATTATGACTGATCTTAATGTGGCATCCAAACTCAATACAGTAGGAGGTATGCATCTGAAAGAGCATTCCACTGTGCATGCTGGGTACCTGATATATGGGTTAAAGAGTTAAAGTTAATGATGACTGCCTAGGTGTTGTGTCCTAGGCTCAAATGGGTGAACTGTTACTTTTGGAGGGAACTGTTACTTTTGGAGGGAAGCCGAACAAGCCAGAGCTGGAACTCCACACCAGGGTTCCAGAGAAGGCCTAAGCGTGCCCAATCAGGGGAAGGATTGAAACATAAGTAGCCAATCAACATCCAGGCTCATACTGTACCCTGATAGGCCCTTAGGGCCCTGTAAATAGCCAATCCATGTAGATAGTTAAGGACCAATCAGAAGGGGGGAAGAATTGTATAAAAGAGCGAGAAGTTTGAACAGAGCTCAGTCTGTGTGTGTGTGTTCCTGAAGTAAAGCTTGCTGAAATCACTCTCCGACTCTGGTCTCTTACTGCGCCGATCCCAGTACATTACACTAGGATAGATTCTACCTCTAAATCTTGGTCCTCTCCACCTTCCCCCACCTCTGCTCTTTGGATCGAAGTGAACTGCAGGAGAAATTTCCCTCCCTACACTGGTCATCTGTAGTGCAGTATAGTGTATTCCAGGCCCCATTTGGAGGCTGGCAACTCAACTAAAAAAGAGAATCTATCAAAATGACCCTTTACATTCTGAAAACATCTTAATTTTTTACATGGGAAAAAACAGTTGTAAAGACTTTTTTTACTGCATCCAGTCTCTTTGGAGAGGTGTGTTTACTTTGAAGTTCTGTTGAATTTGACTGAAGAGCATCAGAATGAAACTCTTGGAGTAAAGAGTGCAGGAACTCAAATCAGGATGGAGCTAAAGGTGAGCAATGAGAGAAGTTCCATAGAAGGAAACACAGGGAGGTGAAAGGATTTACGTAACCCCTTCTTCCTTTTTCAGATAGCCCTGATTCAGGTTGTGGCTACGTGTGCCTAAGAGTATTAGGTGCCATTAGAAAACATTTGGTCTGCCGTAATCTCCATCTCTGGATTGGCCCTCAATTTGAATTGCTTGTAGAAACAAAGAAGGGCAAAGTAAGAATGATTTTTTTCCCATTCACTACAACTTTTTTCATTGCTGTTGCTCTCCTTGCCCCACAGTAAAGCCTTTTGCAACTTGTAGCTTAGTTCTGTTCTCCTCCCAATTTTTAGCTCATGAATGTGCATCTAAAAGGGAAATGGTAAAATGAAGCTTAAATACTCCAGAACTTCTTTTAGTAGACTCCCAGGGCTGTCTTTTTTGCTTTTTGTGAATAGGGGTGTGGCGGAACCGGCCCGATTCTGCCTTCAGACCCGGTCCCGTCAGCTCCCTATTGAGTCGCCAACTCCTGGAGGGAGCTATTTCTCCTCCTGCCCCTTGGGCGCGCTGCCACCACCTGCTCAGTCCCGGGGTTCAGATTGAGAGGAACAGGACTCCCAATCCCCCTCTCCAGCTGTGAGGCCAGGCCTCCAGGTCCTCTGACACCCTGCACTTGGGTTTCACAGAGACCTCAGCGCTTCTTTGGGGCACCCCTGGAGGATTGGCACCTTATCCAACTGCATGCCTTCCCCCTAGGGTTGCCAAGTCCAATTTAAGAAATATCTGGGGACTTTGGGGGTGGAGCCAGGAGACTTTGGGGGTGGAGCCAGGAGCAAGGAAGTGACATCACTTCCAAGTCAAAGGTCAAGTGATGTCACTTCCTGAGCTTCACTCCTCTATATCACTTCCAGCACACTGCATCAAACCCCACCTCTAAAACCCTTCACGGGGGTTTAGGAATCCTAATTTCTACATCACTTAAATTGAGTGTGTCCATCTAAAAATTCAAACCCATGGGCAATGGCTATCCTCCTACACTTCAAAATGGGGTCTCTTCTAATACTAAATGTATATATCCCTCCCCAGCAAAAATGATCAGCTATAGCAAGGTGCTGTAATTAATCTGAATTTTTTATTGAAGAACTTTTATTAGATACTCCAGCACACCTGATTCTAAAGGGGGGGGGGGGAGAGAGACTTTAGTGCTAGACTCAATTCAAATGATAAGATTCTAATTGACAAATTTGGATGAAAGCTTGCTAAATAATGTCACTTAATTCAAAACAGATATGGGCTTCCCCCTTAAACAGTGGAAGCCATTCCCAACCTAGTAAGACTTAGTTACTGCTGTCTTCTCAGGTCAAACACAATTACAAGGCTAAGTAGCTCTATCATACCTCTGGTAATTCTGTGGTCAGGTATTTATCAGTTGCATTCCCTTTGCCACAAAAAAGAATTTGTAGCTCTTTATGCTTCAGGAACTTGGCAATTTGGAAGCTTAAGATAATTCACACCAGAGAAAATTCTTATATGCACACTAGAGCATATTATGTCCTCCTCTATGTCTAGCAATTGGGAGTGGAGGTTTGCATATATCACCCCTACCAAAAATCCTAATAAGCAGCTCTGGTTACCATCATGTAATAGAATAGCTCTAGGGTTGCCAGGCAGGACCTGTCACTGACCAGAGGCAGGAGTAGGGTTGCCAGCTCCAGGTTGGGGTATTCCTGGAGACTTGGAGGTGGAGCCTGGGGAGGACACAGAACTCAGGGGATTACAATGCTCCCAAAGGCCACCCTCCAAAGCATCCATTTTCTCCAGTAGAAATTGACTTTGTAATCTGGAGATATGCCATAATTCCAGGAAATACTTTCAAGTATCAGTTATTCGTCTTTCCATTTAGTGGGATTAGAAAAGAACACAATATCAAAGCAATATCTGCAGTACTGCATTTAGAACACCTGAGACTCAGAAGCAATGTTCCCTCTAAGCTGTGGGGTCATGTGAGCAAAAAATCTACTTTGTGAGCTACTGGCATTGAAGTCATGAGCTCCTGCATAAATTAGTTTCATGTGGGGCCATTTTTCCTGAGCTAAGACAAAAATGTGTGAGCTGGAGACTAAAAACTGAACTAGCTCACACTAACTCAGCTTAGAGGAAACATTGCTCAAAAATATGTTTAAATGTCATCTAGAACCAACATATTCATAATGCAATAAACTATATTGCTTCTTTTTCACAAAAAATAAAATTCCTGTCAAACTATCTGATCTTTACCTGGAAAATCCCTCCCCCCAATTGTTATAGGATTGGTTTGTTTGGTGTGTTTGTTGTGATAAAAAAAACCCTGCTATATCTTAAGGGGGGGGGGGGGAAGGAGAGCAAGATAATTAACTCAGCTAAACAATGCTAGCAAATAAAAATAGGTTAGTTTAACACCCATTTTCTCAAGTGAAAATGACTTCTGTAATCTGGAAATGAGTTGAATAAGTATGCTTGCACATGAAAAAATATACCTTGAATTAAACGTTGTTGGTCTTAAAGGTGCCACTGGGTTCAAAGTTTTAGCAAGGTTTTAAAAATTAAGACAAATTTCTTCAGAATGTTCCAGACACCCGGGCCAGCATATACTAAAGTTAAGCTGAACATGGGGTAGCCAAAGGCAATAAAAGCAGAGGAGGCAATAAATCAGATAAGACAATGAAAAAATAAACAGTCTCCACAAGAACACAAGGCTGGGACTGCGTTTAGCCCAGCCCGGCTGAAAAGCACATAAAACGAAAACTTAAGCACTCTAAACCAATACCTTAAATCATTGTAGAAAGCACCTTAGTAGCAGAGCAAAACAGCGTCAGAAGATTACTCCTTGCCTGTACACCCACCCACTGCAATTCCTGTTCTGGAAGAGAGGCTTTTCGTCTTAAAAGCAAAGCAACCCCAAAAGTTCTCAATAAGTATTCTACTGCAAAGTTCTGCAGAAGTTGCTGCTGACAGGTTGAGGGCAAGGCAGTTTATCAGTTCATGCATCATTCAAAATCTCATCAAGAGCACCTCATGCCTTTCTGTTCTGTAGTGAAGGCACAGGGCAGGTTTGTGTGAGGAGAAAATGTTTGCTAGATCTCCCCTCTCTCGGTGCCTGGAAGGAATGTTTATTTACACACCAACCACCGTTTGAGCAATGAGATCTACAAATCGCGCAGGCTCTACAAATCTTCCTTACTAACAGGACAGGACAGACACCCCCCCCCCCCTTCCCTTCTTTTTAGGCTCTTTCTTAGCATGCCTGGGTGATGACTGGACTCCAATGCCGAGCCTTCGGTGGGTGCAGGGAATCAGGCAGGCTCTCTCCAGGAGAGTGGCATGAAATTGGATCCGTTCCCCTCCCCCTCCCGCTTCTGGACTTTTGAAGAGCGGGGGAGGAGGCTATAAATTCTGGAGTCCCCCGCCAGGGTGGGGGGGTTGGGAAGCCTACTTCCCCCCCTTCACCTGGGGCCCCCTTCTTAACACAGCGTGGTCTAAAGCGGTCTGGGGATCTATGTGGTACAGAGATTGACTGCCAGTATTTAAAACAGAAAAAACATTTATTTTAAAAGGGAAAAGGATAAGGAAAAGAAAAACAAAACAAAAACAGTTGCATCTACCAAATTAGCACAGCACAGCCCAGCACAGCACAGCCCAGCACAGCACAGCCCAGCACAGCAACCAGTATAACAAAGAAAAGGTGATTATAAACGCATCCGGCTGGCCCTGATCTAAACTTGCCCTGTCTTGTGAATTACTTACTTAGTCTGCCTGCCTGGGCCCTCCCAGGCAGGAGCCTCCATTGCTCACCACATGCTCGCTCGAGCCCCAGTTCAAATCTGCCTTCTCTTCCTGCCTAACACATGCAAGGAACAACCGCACTTCCTGCCTCTCTAGGAGATTTTCCCCCTAGCGTTGTTGGTTTGGCTCTGGAAGGGAGGGGGGGAGTGAGGGGAAGGCTACAACGCCGGCTGAGGGATTTACTGACCCCTGCCAAATGAAGCACCACCACTGACTAAAATGGCGTTTCTCCACAAGGGGCATAGAAGAAAATTCGTTGTGGTTACTTGCTGAAGAAAAGATGCTCTCCTAGTAGTAACAAATCTGATCCCAATCTATGGCAACTTTTGGGGAGGTTGTGGCAGAATCAAGGCTTTGCCACCAATGAACAGTAAGTGGGGAGAGGGACAGCAGTCTGCCAAATCTGTTCTTTCTTGATTTGGGCATAGTTAACTCATACAAAGTGAGTAAGTGACTGCCCACTATCAGGCCCCAGGCATAGTACAACCAGCCAAGAAATCTGCAGCAGAAAGTTGGAAGGGTACTCTTCAGTCATGACAGTTAATAATACATTGCATCAATTGCTGGAGAGCATGATCCCTTTATCCTATTAGCCCCTTAGTGACTCCAGTATGCAGTCTTGTCATTTGATATGTACGTGATGCTCAGTGGGAAGAGGATGCGGAGAGATAAATTGAGAACATTGGGTTAGTCCATACACTTCCTCTGCATAATTATGATTCTTCAGTCGTTGGGGAACTCTTAATGATATTAGACAGGCTGTTCAGCCTGTTCATCTTCACCAGTGGTTCTAAAAAGCAATACTTAATGATGCAAAACCAGGTTTGTTTGCATAGATAAATGAGCCTAATCCATCATAAGTAAGTATAATCACATATGAAGATTAGCCTCTCGCTAGTGCATTTATATTGCTTTGGATACATTATCCTCCAAATGTAGAGATGGCAATATTGTTGCCACATCAGAATTTCAGAAATGGAGTGACACTATCGTGTTTTCCTTTGGAGTTGCATAATCTAATATGTAAGTTCCATTATTAATGGAATTTCTGGCTGTAACTGGATTTTGAGATATCTGCTGTATATCATTTAGGAGTTTCTTTTTGTGTTGAAAACCTTAAGGCAAACCTACACTACTTGAGAGCAGCAATACAACATGGAGACTAACTGGTCTGCATGGTGTCCTGCCTGATAAATATCCAGTTCTCATTGCCTGTGGTGGCGAACACCAGATATATGACTGGTAGGCTCTTTGGCTGCTTACGCACTGCATGTATGCCTGTTCTTGTGAGCCTGAAACTGATTGAGAAGTAGCAATACTATTAAAATGTGGTTGTGTTGCTAGGCTGGTTGATACATTGCAATTTAAGCAGTTGGTTACAGGGAGCCTTATGCTTTAAGAAGCTGGCACAAAGTGTTGAAGCAAGAGAGGTGAATAAATTCCATGTCATAATGTAGACACAGTATAGCATTTCAAACAAAAGTCAGAATTCCTTAGCTAGGTGTCTTGAATAAAATGTCTCAGTTATTTTTGTTCTGATCCAGTGATAAATTGCTGAACATAAGCAGTACCCCAATACATCTGATCTTTGAATTATTCAGGTTATCTATCTGGGCTCTCTTGTATCAGATACTTGGCATAACCAACATAGCCATGACTTGTTACCGCCCAGAGCTTTTTTTAAATAGAAAAAGCCCAGCAGGAACTCATTTACGTATTAGACCACACCCATGATGTTACCATTGTTTTACACAGGGCTTTTTTGTAGAAAAAGCCCAGCAGGAACTCAGTTGCTTATTAGGCCACACCCCCTGACTCCAAGCCAGCGGGAACCAAGTTCCTGCTAAAAAAAAAAAGCCCTCTTACTCTTTATCAGACACTGACTGACACTGAAGTGATCATTAATCTATCTTTGTTTTGTCAGACATGAAATACAAGGATCTAACTAGACTACTCAAAGAGAGAAAATGGAGGAAATACTGATCAAGTTGCTGTGATTGTTGAACAAGGAAGTCAAAATGGGGATTCCTCGCCAAGCATGAGTCAAATGGTTATGTTACTTCTAGAGTTCTGGAAAAATGCTCTTACATAGGTCTTACTGTTGTTTATCTTCTTGGAAGTACAGCATCCAGTGCCTTTGCCTTTTTAATGACTTAGAAATAAGGATCCTGTTCTTGCATTACTACAAAAATCAGCAGCCAGTGCTGTCTGTACCAGGGTGATATGATCCCTGTATTCAGCTCCTGAAAATTAGCTGATTTTATGACAAAGCTATTGCTGAACAAGTTAATATGGCCTACACCAGGATCCACAATGTGGTGCCCATGGGGGCCCTCTGACATGTTTTGTGGCACTCTGTGACTGAGGTTAAGTTGTGGCAATCATTTTGTGGCTGGCTCCGCTTCCTGTGGCAGCCATTTTGTTGCTGCACCCACTGTGCCCTGGCAGAATTCCAAATGTGCCTGCTGGCTCCAAAAGGTTGGGGGACCCTGGCTTACACAGTAGTATGTTGTCATGCATTAGGCAAGAATGCTCCTTGATGAGGAAGAAAGGGCTTCACCAACAGGGAGCATTCTTGAGGCTTGCCTGGTGCCTGCACTACTCTATTTTAGATGCCAAGCAAAACACTTCTGTTCACCCAGGCTTCTAATTAAGAGGTTGATCTCTTAACACCATTTTAATGGTGTGCTTTCAGCCTGCAAACTGTTAAATTCATTTTAAGCTGCTTTATGATCTGGCTTGGTTTTTAATGCTGGGTTTTAATTAACAACTTTAAATGTTTCTGTTCTGGTTCAGCTTTATTTTGTAAGACTTCTCAGGCAGGTTTCCTGGAGAGTCAGCATAGAAATATCAAGTGAAATAACTGGTGCTATGTGGTCATTTAGTATTTATGCATGTAGGAGATGATCAGTCTTTACACGCATACATGTACTTGCTTCTAGAGAGCTAGAGGAGGCAGCAGCTGAAATCTGAACACCCCCAGCATGTGTGCATGAGGACATTCACATTTGTAAAGAACTGCTGTGATAAAACAGTGTTTGTCATGGTTGGAAATCAGAAAATGGTAGTTAGCACCATATGAATAAAAACAGATGGAGTATTTGAGCTAAGTACTTGTACCTCAGATTAATCTGACAGTATCTGAATAATCTTCGAAGACCGTAGCCCCTTTGTGACCTATAATGGTGAGTACTATTATTGTCAGGTTGACTGCCCTGTTACATGACAAACAGACTGCAGATTTGGCAGCTTTTGAATTTGTATGCTTAATTTAATAGAGAAGATCATACAACAGTACCCCTTCTCTGTTTTATAATCTTTGCAAGTTTTTAGGCAGGACCCTATTTGACATTCATGTAAATCTGTTGTAACCTATGATTTGCAGTTAGCCATATTTTGTGATATCTGAGCACCTGCCTGTTGAGGATTGGTGCTTAAAAGGGAAAAGCTAATTTTGGTCCCCATTCTGCCCTCCTACCATTTAAAAATAATGTATTATTATCCTTATTGTATTGGATCAGATAGGAGATGTGTTCCAGAAACTGTTTGGAGAGAGGGAAGTGAACATGAGTGGTACTGAACACAATTTAGGTTAGCAGGCTACAGCTGAGGAGAGAAGTAGCCACCTTTGCTATTGCTTGCAGGCCTTTGTCCTCTCTCTGCCTCTGATGTATATATCAGTAGTAACTATAATATAACACCTCAACTGATACCTGATTATCAATACATTGGAAGCCATGCCCCTAGTGATAGTACAAACAATAACTATCTATTGCCTTACCCAGCCTATCTTTATCTGAACTGTGTTGCAAACACAGATTTGCAATCAGGTACTGTAAAAAGCAAGCAGAGGCAGAAGAAATAGGAAGATGGTTATAAAACTGGACTCTAATATTGCTCTGTTTTTTAAGGACTGACTCACATGGCATAAAGCAGTCATGTTTGCCTGAGTCAATATATGGGGGGGGGAGACACAATCTTGTATAAAATGTGGCTGCAGCTGTAGTTATGGCTTTCTCAGCATGTATACGGGCATGCAGTTCTCTTTGCCATTTCATGAGCATTAAGATATTATGAAGTGTACATGCACAGCTTGTTTGCCCTGTAAGTTATGAACCAGCCCTTGATGGAAGGAAATTACCATGGAATGGGTGGCTGTGAGATGTGTTCCAAGTCCATTGGCTTTAGAAAATCCCTAATCAACTTTATTCCTGTCTTTGAGCCACCCATAGTAGAAGGAGTGGGGATGTTGCCTGCCTGTTAATGAATCACGTTGGGTGTGCTGTTCCTTCATACACAGGCATGCAACTCTCCCTGGCTGGCTCTAGTTTGCCACGTGGTGAGACATGAGTGTAATCCCATCCAGCAAGAGTGTTTGTAGCTGTGGCGTGCCTCACAATAGCCACTTTGTGTTGCGGCCTGACCTCATCCGTCCACCACGCTGCAGCTGTTCTCATTCCCTTATGAAGGCGTTAACACAGCGCACGCTGTGTACCAGACACAATAATTAAGAGGGAAGGAGCAGGCACAAGAGATTTCCTTTGTGTCCTTGCTGGTTCTCTTACAGGGAGAGGGGTGCTTTGTATTCTTTCCCAGCAACTGGCATTGACAAGGGTTTGTGGCAAAGAGGCTTGGCTGGTAGCCCCTGGAACCACATGGAAGTGTGCTGTTAATGGTATGAGACTCCTCTTGCTGTTTTGTTGCCATACTTGTGAGTTATCTTGCTGTTGATTAACACACTCATACACACATTGTGGAAAGTTGCTTTGTATGAACAGAACAATGGGTACCAATCCAGATTTCCCTGGATTTCAGACTTGTTGGAAAATGCAATTATACAATCAGGGGACTCTCTAGGACTACTGGGGGTGGATGGATCTTATTTCCCCCTCTTCCACTATTTTCTCTTTTCTTTCCCTAAAAGCCTTAATAGCCTCTTACTTGTTGATGCCTCCTTCCCACCCACCAGCTTCATCTGCCCTTCTGTCCTCTGCTTTTCCACCTCCCCTCCCCTACTGTGCTGTACCTGTGAAAACTATGGCCACTTGCCCAGTGTTGGCTGCACAGTGGAGAACCTGCCAGGATTTGCAGGAGGCACCTCATTTTCCCCTTGTATCCCCACCCCACCTATTTCCTATTTCTTTCTTCTTGGTAAACCCCACTATCCTCACCTTTCTCTGCTTCATCTTCTCTTTTCCACCCACAAACCAACCCAGTTGTATCTGCCCTCATCTTCAGCTATATTTATAATTTATACTCCGCCTTTCTCCACGTTGAGCATTCAAAGTAGCTTATATTATTCTCCTGACCTCCATTTTATCCTCACAATATTCCTGTGAGGTAGGTTTGACTGAGAGTATGTGATTAACCCAAGGTCACCAAGGAAGCTTCCATGGCAATGTGAGAATCTGAACCTGGGTTTCCTAGTTCCTAGTCTGATACTCTAACCACTATGCGACACTAGCTGTGTAGACATAACCTTAAACCCTCCGTGACGAGCACCCACTGATTTGGCCACATTGAGAATTATATATATATTGATGATTATCATGTCTATTCTCCAAGTGAAAAGGATATGCTTATAACTGCGTTGATCTCTATTCCACAGATGTCTGTCCAAAATTACTCCTTCCCTATTATACGTTGCCAAAGTCTTTGCCTGCTGTTTTCTGTGTTGATTGTCCTCCAGATCAAAAGGACATTTGTTCTTTTGACTGAAGGTACACACAGTTGTCTTCCAATGGGTGTGAACAGTTCAAAATATATCCTGGCAAAACCTAAACAGAGGACCGCTCAATCCCATGTGTGGCGGAACCGGCCCGATTCTGCCTTCAGACCCGGTCCCGTCAGCTCCCTATTGAGTCGCCAACTCCTGGAGGGAGCTATTTTTCCTCCTGCCCCTTGGGCTCGCTGCCACCACCTGCTCAGTCCCGGGGTTCAGATTGAGAGGAACAGGACTCCCAATCCCCCTTTCCCGCTATGAGGCTAGGCCTCCAGGTCCTCTGCCACCCTGCACTTGGGTTTCACAGAGACCTCAGCGCTTCTTTGGGGCACCCCTGGAGGATTGGCACCTTATCCAACTGCATGCCTTCCTCCTTCCCCGGGGCCCCCTTCTGGAAACCAGCGTGGTCTAAAGCGGTCTGGGGATCTAGGTGGTACAGAGATTGATTGCCAGCATTTAAACAGTAAAAATATATTTATTTAAAAAGAGAAAAAGATAGGAAAAGAAAAACAAACCAAAAACAGTTGCCTTTAAAAAAGTAGCACCGCACAGCAAAGCACAGCAAACAGCATAACAAAATAAAGGTGGTTTTTAAACGCATCGTATTGTCCCTGGTCTATACTTGATCTGCCTAAGAAAATGACTTACTTTGTCTGCCTGCCTGGGGGCCCCCAGGCAGGAGCCTCCATTGCTCACCACATGCTTGCTCGAGCGCTGGCTCAAATCTCCCCTCTCTTCCTGCCTAACACATGGCAAGAACAACAGCCCTTCCTGCCTCTCTAGGAGACTTTCCCCCTAGCGTTGTTGGTTTGGCTCTGGAAGGGAGGGGGGGAGTGAGGGGAAGGCTACAAAGCCGGCTGAATGGATTTACTGATCCCTGCCTTTTTGGATGAAGCACCAACACTCTCAGATGGCGTTTCTCCACACGTCCCCCTCCTTAAATTCTGAGCCGGAGGGGTTGCCTCCTACAGAGGTGACCCCGTAGCAGAATCCAAACAAACAAGGAGAAACCCATTAACCAAAACATTACACAAACATTCAGGTATTTCTCCAATAATACACAAAGTCCAGCACCCTAGGTGCCCATGTCCTTTCTGGACAAAACGTTGCATGGCTGCATGCAGCAGGAATGTCCAGTCTTTAAGATGTACTCCTCCGTCTCCCAGGACCACCTCTGGAGTTTGGTGCTCTCCCTCCGTTGCTGCTGTTGCTGGGGTGAGGGGTCCATCAAAGGAGGAAATCCCTGGCCCCACATATGGGGTTGGAAACTGCCCAGTTCCCACACAGTTGCTTCTTCTTTATCCCTCATTGGTGGAATGTTCCCTCTGTCCACTCTGTCCTCCCAGAAAACCACCTCTGGGGCTCCAAACAATTGCTGTCCCAGCTTCTTTTTGTCTCCTTCCTTCCTACCTCTATGCAACACCATGGACCTCGCAGAGACTGGCTGTGGTACATTCACCTGCACCACTTGAACTGCCTTTCCCATTTTCTCCATAGCCCCCACACAGGTAGCATCGTCTAGGTCATCCACAATCACATGGGGTCCCTCCCATTCCACTTTCCGTTCACCAGTATGAAGGGGCAGGAAAACCATCACCCTATCCCCTGTCTCAGCTTCTGCAAACTCCACTTTCTGGTCGCTTGCCACCTCACCCAGTGGTTCCAGCCTAGGGTCACTTTGAACCTCAGACAGGAACATTTCTGGCTCCCCCAGACTTCCTATCATCTGTTCCTTCAAGCCACCCCTAGTCCCACTGTTTCCAGAACACTTAGCCAAAGTTGGATCTGGGTTCTCCGCCCCCTCAGTTGGTTTTTCAGTGTCAGCCAACTGAGCTCCTTCCTGCCTGGAACGCTCCACAGCATCCTGCTGCCCTTGTGGAAATTGGCACCCCTCTTCCCATTGGGCACACCCTCCTGCAGGGTTTGAGACAGGCTGGTCCTCCCCCTCCCTGGTTGGTGGTGAGGTGGCTTCCCTAACGTTGCCTTCCTCCCCCCACCTTCCCCTGAGGGTTTGGCTTGGGTTCTCAGTCCCCTCGGTCGGTTTTTCAGCACTACCCAACTGGCCCCCTTCCTGCCTGGAAGGTCCCACAGCTTCCCAGGATTCCTGTCTGCCCTGCTTCAAGACGACCTGTTTTGAGAGCGTCTCGGACGATCCCACTTCCTGATCCACAGCTACTTGGTGAACTGGTTCCAACCTAAGGCCGCTCCGGACCCCCTTCTGGAACCGCTCCCGTTCCCCCAAGCCTTCAGCTATGTGCTCCTCTGAGCCCCCATTAGCCTTGCTGCTCTCAGAAACTCCTGTGAAATCTCCACTCTCCACCTTGGTCTCTTCAGCATGCACATCCTTTATGCTAGACAGGTTCCCTTCCTCGCTAGGAACATCCACAGCCTCTTGCTGCACTTGGGGAAAGCTACACCCCTCTTCCCCTTGGTAACACCCTACTCCAGGGCTTGAGACAGGCTGGTCCTCCCCCTCCTGGGTGACTGCCCTCTCTTCGTCCTCAGTAACCTGGGCTATTTCCCCCTCCCTGGTTGGTGGTGAGGTGGCTTCCTTAAAGTTGCCTTCTTCCTCCCACTTTCCCCTGGGGATTCGGCTGCGGGATACAGCCTTGATAGAGTACTGGCCAACCAACAAATCCCGGCCCAATAACACTGGAACTGTCTGTTCCTTCATTACCCCACATTCAGAATAGGGTTTACCTTCTTGTGGAGCCAAACCCCTGAACTGCTTTCGGGAGTGGTCTGGCCCCAGTTTAAACCTTTTAAATACAGTGGCTTTATAGGCCGCAAAAGTTATCCCCCCATCTTCCATAGGCATGCTGTAATAGATGGCTGAAAGCTCTCCAGTCAGGTTGCTACAGAGGTAAGACATATAGTCCTCCTCTGCAATCCCCCACTGTTTGGCTGCCCTCTCAAAGTTGGAGAGGTATATGGAGGGGTCTTCTCCCTCTTGGTACACTGCAAAGTCCTTAGGGGTGACTTGGATCTCTTTGCTTAGTTCAGCTTCCAGACGTAGCACCTCAAGCTCATGGCGACGTTGCTCTTCCTGCTCCCGTCTGTAGATTTCAGCTTTCTCTCTTTCTTCCTGTCTGCGGATCTCAGCTCGTCTCAGCTCTCTCTCTCTTTGTCTTTCCTCCCTCTCTCGTTCCTCCTGTCTGCGGACTGCATCCCTCTCTGCTTGTCGTTCCTCTCTCTCTCATTCCTCCTGTCTGCGCTCTTGGTACGCCTTGGTACGGATTCTTGCCAGTTCCAACCGTAGCCGCAAGAGTTCTTCTGACTGGGTGGGAAACACTTTTGCAAGTGCCCCTGCATGCTGATGATACTCCAAAAGGAGGTCTTTCATATCTACTACAGTCATGTTGTCACACTCCAGCTTGTGCCTTGCACACTCTTCCTGGAGCTGTGGCTTTGTCATCTTCAGGATTTCCAGCATCTTAGCACGCTCCATCCTAACTAGCTAAACTTTCCCTACTCCAGTTGACCCGAAAATAAAACAAAACCGCTGTTGCTTCCTCTGGGTGCTTGCACGCATCAAAAACCAAAAATGCCTGGCCAATCAAGTTCTCTGTTTGTTCTCATCCCACCGCTGCCGCCAAGTGTGGCGGAACCGGCCCGATTCTGCCTTCAGACCCGGTCCCGTCAGCTCCCTATTGAGTCGCCAACTCCTGGAGGGAGCTATTTTTCCTCCTGCCCCTTGGGCTCGCTGCCACCACCTGCTCAGTCCCGGGGTTCAGATTGAGAGGAACAGGACTCCCAATCCCCCTTTCCCGCTATGAGGCTAGGCCTCCAGGTCCTCTGCCACCCTGCACTTGGGTTTCACAGAGACCTCAGCGCTTCTTTGGGGCACCCCTGGAGGATTGGCACCTTATCCAACTGCATGCCTTCCTCCTTCCCCGGGGCCCCCTTCTGGAAACCAGCGTGGTCTAAAGCGGTCTGGGGATCTAGGTGGTACAGAGATTGATTGCCAGCATTTAAACAGTAAAAATATATTTATTTAAAAAGAGAAAAAGATAGGAAAAGAAAAACAAACCAAAAACAGTTGCCTTTAAAAAAGTAGCACCGCACAGCAAAGCACAGCAAACAGCATAACAAAATAAAGGTGGTTTTTAAACGCATCGTATTGTCCCTGGTCTATACTTGATCTGCCTAAGAAAATGACTTACTTTGTCTGCCTGCCTGGGGGCCCCCAGGCAGGAGCCTCCATTGCTCACCACATGCTTGCTCGAGCGCTGGCTCAAATCTCCCCTCTCTTCCTGCCTAACACATGGCAAGAACAACAGCCCTTCCTGCCTCTCTAGGAGACTTTCCCCCTAGCGTTGTTGGTTTGGCTCTGGAAGGGAGGGGGGGAGTGAGGGGAAGGCTACAAAGCCGGCTGAATGGATTTACTGATCCCTGCCTTTTTGGATGAAGCACCAACACTCTCAGATGGCGTTTCTCCACACCATGTAACTGAAAAGTTGGTGGGGGGGGGGGGCGGAGTATGGAAAGGTTCTGTGGAGAAATACATAGTAGACATGAAGTGAAGGCATTTATTAGCACTAGTGGCCAAGAGGCAGAAATGGGGCAGGAATCATAGAGTTGGAAAAGACGTCCAGGGTCATCTAGTCCAACCCACTGGAAATCCTCAAGTACCTCCTTACACACACACCCAGTGACCCCTGCGCCAAGGCCAGAAGTTGGCCAAAAAAAAAAAAGACCTCTCCCTGGCAAAACTGGCTTGGAGAAAAAATGCTGCCTGATCCTGAAGTGGTGACCAGCATTTCCCTAGGCTTGTAAGACGGGGCCATGAGAACTATAATAATAATAATAATAATAAATTTTATTTATATCCCGCCCTCCCCGCCTAGGCAGGCTCAGGGCGGCTAACAACAAGTTCGATAAAATTATACAATATATAATAAGTTTAAAAACAGCATTTAAATTATACAATAATTTAAAACAACAATATCTAAAACCAGTTCCGATTGTCTAAGCCATTCCATAATTTAACAGCAGCGGTGATGTTCCTGATGTTATTCTGTCCATTTATATAATGGCAGAGATCACTAGATGGAATCGTTTGATGGGTTGAACAGCCATCTTTGTCAGCAGTCTACAAAGGCCTGCCTGAAAAGAATGGTCTTACAGGCCCTGCGGAATTGGTCCAGATTCCGCAGAGCCCGCACCTCCTCCGGGAGCTGGTTCCAGAGGCACGGGGCTGTAACAGAGAAGGCCCGTGCACGGGTGCTCTGTAGTTTTGCCTCCTTTGGCCCAGGGATAGTCAGCTTGTTCTTCCCTGCTGACCTCAGTGCTCTTTGGGGCTCATATGGGGAGAGAAGGTCCCTCAGGTAGGCAGGTCCTCGGCCATATAGGGCTTTAAAGGTGATAACCAGCACTTTGTAGCGGACCCGGTATGTAACTGGCAGCCAGTGCAGTTCACGCAGCCCCGGCTGTATATGCTCCCATTTCGGGAGTCCTAATAACAGCCTGGCCGCTGCATTCTGCACTAGCTGCAGCTTCCGGGTTCCGGGTTCGACACAAAGGCAGCCCCATGTAGAGGGCATTACAGTAGTCCAATCTTGAGGTGACCGTCGCATGGATCACTGTTGCCAGGTCCCGGCGCTCCAGGAAAGGAGCCAACTGCCTTGCCCGCTTCAGGTGGAAAAACGCCGACTTGGCAGTGGCCGCTACCTGGGCCTCCATTGATAGTGAAGGCTCCAGTAGGACTCCCAGGCTCTTGACCCAGCCCGCCGCTTTCAGCTGCGCACTGTCAAAAACCGGGAGAGGTATTTCCTTCCCCAGAGCGCCGCGACCCACGCAAAGGACCTCTGTCTTCGTCGGGTTCAGCTTTAGCCCACTCAGCCTAAGCCAGGTTGCCATGGCCTGCAATGCCCGGTCTAAATTCACTGGGACGCAGTCAGGCCGGCCATCCATTAGCAGATAGAGCTGGGTGTCATCCGCATATTGATGACAACCCAGTCCAAAACTCCGGGCAATCTGGGCAAGGGGGCGCATGTAGATGTTAAATAACATCGGAGAGAGAACTGCTCCCTGAGGCACCCCACAATCTAGTGTGCGCCTCCGGGAGAGCTCACCCCCGATTGCCACCCTTTGTCCCCGACCTTTGAGGAAGGAGGGAAGCCATTGTAAGGCCAGCCCCCTAACCCCTATGTCGGCGAGGCGGCGGGTCAGTAGCTGATGGTCGACCGTGTCGAACGCCGCCGACAGGTCTAACAACATCAGCACCGCCACGCCACCTTGATCCAGTTGCCGCTGGAGGTCATCTGCCAAGGCGACCAGCACTGTCTCCGTCCTGTGGCCCGGGCGAAAGCCGGACTGGCAAGGGTCTAGGACGGAAGCGTCATCCAGAAAACCCTGTAGTTGCAGCGCCACTGCCCTCTCAATAATTTTACCTAAAAATGGTAAATTAGAGACCGGTCGGTAATTTGCCAATTCGGCCGGGTCTGCTGTACATTTTTTCAGGAGGGGGCGGACCAAAGCCTCTTTCAGAGGTGATGGAAAACGCCCCTCCGAGAGGGATCTATTTATTATGCACTGATGCAACCCTTCCTGCCCTCCTTCTCATGATCTGCCTAAGCATGCTATTAGATGACCATCTAACCTCTTTAACCTCCAAGGAAGAAGAGCCCACCACCTCCTGAGGAAGTCTGTTCTCCCTAAGAGGCGGAGGACATCTTGGGTGTTTCCCACTGTCCAATCAGGGAGGCAGGAGTCTAAAGTCTTCCTCTTCCTGTGGCTGTGGGAACCACTCTCTTGCTCAGCTCCTTTCCTGCCTTGACAGGGAGAGCAAGCTTTAGGATAGGCTTCTAACCCTAACCTTTCTTCCTATATGCTATAAATAAATAAATAAATACCTTCCTTTTCTTTTTAGTCTTTTCAACTAATTCCTTTCTTCCATTCTCCCTTTTTCTTCCTTCTCTTTGATCTTTTCTTCCACCCTCAACTGCTGAGAGGAACAGCGCTGACACGGCCTAGGGCCCTTTAAGAGGCAGCCACAGCGCGAAGAGAAGGCGGGATGTCACGACGACTTTCTGGATGACCCTGCATCAGATGCTTGGTGCGGGGCCGAAGATCGGAGGTCTTCCAGAGCCGGCACGACCCTTGGACTTGCGCTGGCTGCCGGCAACATGCCCTGTATGGGCAAACCACAAGTGAGCGGCAGAAGGCGGCGCTGGTCTTCCTCGGCTACGGAAGAGGCGCGAGCTTCGCTCATCCCTCCTGACGGCCATTTTGGGGCGTAGAATTTGGCGCGAAGTGGGGCCGAGCGGTGGTGGACCTTCCCTGAGCGGCAAGGGTTCCCAGACGCCAACCTTCAGCCGGGAGACTTCAGGCAGGGCATTTTTCAGCCCGGACAAGAGAATGCACAGCCTTCTCAGCCCCATGGGGGGGCTGGGTAATGTACCCACAATGGGATCTTCTTCTTTTGTTTATGAATTTCTAGAATCCATTAAGCAAACTGTAGGCAATGCAGTGAGAGCAGCTTCTCATAAGAGACCCTATGTCCCAAGCGCTCGCTCATCGTCTAGGTCACCCTCTCCTAAGAGACCCAAGAACCGTGCCTGGTTCACTAAGGCACAGAAGAAGACCTTAGCAAGTGATCGCCTGGGGAGTGAGCGATCACCGGAGGGAGATCAATCAGAGGACTCGGAGAGGGAGGACCGGGAGGAGGGCGAATTAATATCTGATGAGGAGATAGAAAGCATTACAGTCCCAGAACTTTCCTTAAGATTTTTCAAAGCAGAGGAGTACCAGCCCCTCTTAGCTAAGGTACTGGCAGCGTTAGACTTTTATGAATCACCTGAAGAGCAGGAGGCCAGCAGCCCTCTAACTAACCCAAAGAATAAGCCAAAGGGGAACACGGAGTTCTTCCCTCGGTACGGTTCTATGGATAAGGTTTTTCCTTTTCCTGAGTTCTTCGAGCGCCAGTTGAAGGCTGAGTGGGCAAAGCCAAGTGCTAATCATCAAGTTCCGAATTCTTTTAAGAAGTTATATGCGTTACCTTCCTTTGCTAATGATATGTTGCAGGTACCGTTGGTTGATGCTCCAGTCTCAGCTCTACAGTCGCATGGGCTCCTGGCTGAGGATGGACATGGCTCGGTTCGAGACAACTGGGTCAGAAAGATCGACCTGGCTCTGAAGAGGAGCCATGAGGCCATGGCCTTAGCTATTAAGGCAGCAGCTACGAATTCTATAGTGTCTCGTGCAGCAATTGTATGGATACAGTGCCTAACCCAACTGCTGCCCGATGCAGACAGGAAGATTCTCGAAGGCACCAACAGATTCCTTAGGGTGGCCAAATTTTCTGCAGATGCTTCCTTAGATACGCTTACTTTCTCTGCCAGAGCAATGGCATCATCTGCAGTTGCAAGAAGGGGGTTATGGCTTTGCACCTGGCCAGTGGACATTCACTCGAAGTGTATAGTTTCATCCTACCCTTTTCAGGGTGATAAGTTGTTCGGAGACACTCTGGACAAGATCCTGGTGGAGACACGAGACAAAAAGAAGGCTATGCCTAAGTATCTCAGGCGTTCAGATAGAAAGGGTTTCGGATCCAGTTCCTTTCATGCTTCAAACAGCAACTCCAAGCCTAAACAGGAATTTAGAAAATCATCCTGGGGGCAGCCCAGACAAAACTTCCGCAGGAATTTTGCCAACCCGAGATTCCAGAGGCATCAGCCCAGCAGATTGGACAAAACCGAGAGGCATCCCAAGCCTAATAAAGCCTGACTGGGATCCCATTCCTGTAGGGGGTTGCCTTCTACATTTTCATCAGGCTTGGGCGACCTCGCAAGCTGATTCTTGGACTCTAGAAATCGTATCTCAGGGTTATGCAATAGAGTTCAAAAGAGCTCCTCTGGATCGTTTCCTTATCTCTCCTCTTCGTTCAAACCCAGCCCAGAGGGACATCACTTTCAAAGCAATTCGTCATCTATTGGAGATCGCAGCAATAGAACCTGTACCATGGAATCAGAGATGTCAAGGTGTCTATTCGATTTTTTTCATGGTTCCCAAGAAAAACGGGGACTGGAAAGCAATTTTGGATTTGAAGTTTTTGAACAGAGCCATCAAACTTCGTCATTTTCGAATGAAGTCATCAAAACCATAACGGAGGCTCTCCATCATCAGGATTACATGACATCTCTGGACTTAACAGAAGCATATCTTCACATTCCAATTCTGCCGGCACACCGCAAATTTCTTTGTTTTTGTGTGGACAGATCTCATTTCCAATTCAGAGCTCTGCCCTTCAGTCTGACAACTGCACCAAGGGTGTTCATCAAGGTATTGGTGAACCTGATAGCACGTCTCAGACAGAAGGGGATACATGTGCATCCGTACCTCAACGATTTGTTGATAAGGTCAATGTCGAGGAGGAGCGCCACGCAGGATGTCCAGCACACCATCAGTTGCCTTCAGCAGCACGGCTTTATAGTCAACCTTTCCAAGAGTCACTTACAGCCGACACAGAGGTTGGAACACCTGGGCATGGTCATAGACACGAACCTGAATTCCTTTTTTCTTCCAGAGGACAAGGTATTGAGGACCAAGACTTTGGTACAACAGGTGATCAGGGAGAGATCGTCGTCTCTCCAGACCCTGGCAAGACTTATGGGTCTACTGGTTTTGAACCTCGAAGCGGTTCAGTGGGGGTGTTTTCATAACAGGTCATTACAGATGTTTCTTCGCCTTAACCAGTTTCAGATCATGGAGAAGCGTGCCATGTCCCTTACAGTACCTATGGAGGACAAGGAGAACCTGTCTTTGTGGACAATAGATGCCAACCTGCGCAAAGGGAAGATTTACTGTGTGGAGAAAGAAATACAACTTTTCTCTGATGCCAGTCTTTCAGGTTGGGGGGCAACTCTCAACGAGAAACCCACACAGGGCCAGTGGTCTTCCAGAGAAGCAAATCTCCCGATCAACCTACTAGAGCTTCAGGCCATTCGATTGGCGTTACTACATTTCTGGGATCAAGTGATCAATCAGCACGTTTTAGTCCGTACGGACAGCATGGCAGCAAAGGCATATCTAAACAATCAAGGGGGATCCAGGTCCACTTCCCTCCACAAGGAGGCCATGAAGTTGTTCAGCTGGGCGGAAAAGCACATGAAATCAGTCAGGGTGGAACACATCAGGGGAGTCTGCAACATCAAGGCAGACTGGCTCAGCTGAGAGAACATTCAATCCGGGGAGTGGTCACGCAACAAATCGTTGTTTCAGAAGATTGTGGATCATTTCTGTCTACCGACCCTGGACCTGTTTGCATCGTGTCAGAATCACCAGCTTCCAAGGTTCTTCACAAGATTCTTCCACAGGCAGGCAGAGTCTACAGATGCTCTGACATCTCCGTGGCCACAAGGTCTTCTTTACGCCTTCCCTCCGATTCCAGTCATTCCAAAATTGCTCAGAAGAATCAATCTACTGAGAGCCGAAGTCCTACTGGTTGCTCCTTGGTGGCCTCGACATTCTTGGATGTCAATAATGGAACCACTTCATCTGCCAATTTGGCCGGACATGCTATTACAGGGGCTGGTTTGGCTTCCACATCCCGACTGGCTGCGATTGACCGTGTGGCGGTTGAGAGGAGATCGTTACTAGATTTGGGATATACAAAGGAGGTAACAAACACTATTTTAGCCTCCAGAAAGGACTCCACTACGCGGATCTACAATGCTTCATGGAAAGCATTTCACAGGTGGTGTCGAAGAAAGGGCGTGGATCCCTTACAGCCTACTATTCCAAAGATCCTCCAATTCCTCCAGGACGGTCTTCATTCCGGTCTTAAACCGGCTATACTTCAGCGTCAGTTGGCAGCCATATCATCCGTGCTTCAACAGGTGGATGAGGTCAAGTTATCATCCCATCCTCATATTTGGCGTTTTCTTAGAGGGGCTTCGCTGAGTTCTCTTCCACAAATTCATCATTTTCCTATATGGCAACTTAATCCAGTGCTTTCATCATTGACTAACCCACCATTCGAGCCTCTAATGTCGGTTCCGTTGAAAATGCTACGTATGAAGGTTATTTTTCTGGTGGCAGTAACATCAGCTAGAAGGGTTTCCAAGTTCAGAGCTCTATCTATTAAACGGGAGCTGTGCGTATTCCACAAAGACAAAGTGGTTCTCTACCCGGACCCTACTTTTCAACCGAAGGTTTCTTCTAAATTTCATAGAAGTCAGGAAATTAATTTACCATCTTTTTGTCCAAATCCCAAGCATCACAAAGAGTGCACATGGCATACTCTTGATGTACATAGAGCAATCAAGATTTACCTGATCAGAACTGAACCAATTCACAAGTCCGATTCTATGTTTATCAACATAGCAACGCCCAGGTTAGGCCAGAAGATGTCCAATCAGCAATAAGTTATGCCATTAAACAGTGCATAACAGAGGCATACAAGGCAATGCACCTCAAGGTACCCACTGGGATTACTGCTCATTCGACTAGAAGTGCGGCGACCAATGCAGCCTTTGATAAGAACACCTCTGTTGAAGAAGTGTGTAAAGCAGCTACGTGGTCTTCCATCTCCACGTTTGTTCGCCATTACAAGTTGAATGAATCTGCCTCTGCGGATGCAGTGTTTGGAAGACGGATCTTGCAACACGTGCTGTCAGAATAGGGCGATCCTTCCCTGACTAACATATATTCTGGGAGCACCCAAGATGTCCTCCGCCTCTTAGGGAGAATAACCCTTGGCACTTACCATGAGGGGTCCTTCTCCTAAGAGGATAGGAGGACATCTTGCCCTCCCTTCTATCGCCCTATCTGTTTGGAGTCTTTCTCCTTTTTCCTCCTTTTTCTGACATCTGTTTCCAATGTTTAATATTTCAGGTGCCATTACCTGTTTTTTTCATGCATTAATGTTCATAGCAGAATTTTTCTAAGTTATCATTACTGAATTTGTATAGGTCAATTTTCTTCACTGCTTCTTGGAGTCACCCGAACTGAGCAAGAGGGTGGTTCCCACAACCACAGGAAGAGGAAGACTTTAGACTTCTGCCTCCCTGATCGGACAGTGGGAAACACCCAAGATGTCCTCCTATCCTCTTAGGAGAAGGACCCCTCACGGTAAGTGCCAAGGGTTGTTCCACTGAGGAACTGCTTTAACTGTCAGGAAGTTCTTAATATTTTGGTTCTGGCCCTACCTTCTGGGGCCACAGAAAACAATTCTGCACCATCCTCTCTATGACAGCCCTTCAAGTACTTGAAGGTGGTTATATCATCTCAATCGTCTCCTCTCCAGGCTAACATACGCAGCTCTGAGCCTAACTTGAAGGCAGGCTTGGAGGAGTGCTGCACAGTGCATTACGTTCTTTGGAGGCTTCCAAGGAAGCCTCCAAAGAGTGCACTATTTTAGGTTGAAAGCAGCCGGGTGCTGCTAAAACAGTGCGGTCTTCGGAGGCTTCCTTGGAACTTCCTTGGAAGCCTCCAAAGAGCATAGTGCAGGTAGAAAGTGGGGGTGCGGCAGTACTCCTGTGCACCGGCCGTCACTCTCTTGTCCCCCACTTGCCACTCTGTATGATGATATCACTTTTGGTGACATCATTATGCCGCGTGTGTGCTTTGCGTGCACTATCAGCTCCATAAACTGAGCTTGCGAGGGGGGGGGGCAGCACAGGGGTCTGCCTCAAGTAGTGGAACCCCTAGCACTGGGCCTGCTCAAGGCAGTGTACATAGTCCTCATATGAACATGTATGAAGCTGCATTATACTGAATCAGATCATCATTTCATCAGGATCAGTATTATCTACTCAGACTTGGAGTGGCTCTCCAGGATCTCAAATAGAAGGTATTTCAATGCTCTTCCACTGAGCCACACTCCATCCCCAAACCTCCATTTTTCCCTCAAAGCAGCTGTGTCAGATTGAACTGAGAGTATCTGACTGGCCCAAAGTCCCACTGTGAGCTTCATTACTGAGTGGGGACTTGGACCCTGGGTTCCTCAATCATATTTAAACACACTCTAACTTCTATACTTAAGATGAGAGGTGTCAGTCCTCTTCCCTGTAGGCCATCTACCATCAAAGTGAAGAAGAGCTGGTGTCGGGTCTTCGGTACCCCTCCCGGTCTCCCGGCGTCGCCGTCGCCCCTCCCGGGCACTCTGCGGCGTTCCCCGGAGGTCTCAGAAACAGGGGTGGGCGCTGGGTTACTTCACCGCAGGCCCCCGTTCCCCTCTTGGCTGGGCTGTGGCTCCTGTCCCTCTCTCTCGCGAGGCAGCCTCTTTGCGCATCAGCCAGTTTCCTCAGTGACCTCCTCCCTCCCTCCTTTTATGCTCCCCGGCCCCTCCTTCCCCCTTCCCGGGTCCTGCCCCCCTCTGGCCCCTCCCCCCTTCAAAGCCCCCGACGCCCAGGAGAGGCGTGCCGGGGCTGGGCTGACTGGGCGTGCCTCGGGCGTCCTAGCCCTCGGCTGCGTGCTGCGATGGGGCGTCTCGCGCTGCGACGAGACGAACGGGTCTCCCCCTCGGGCGCCGGGCTCAGCTTCTCCCTCTTGCTTCCCAGCGTCTTGCCCTGGCCAGACTTCGCGGACTCGAAGCCGGGCTCGCCGTCTGGGAGGTGTTGCTCGGGCGGCTGCTGTTGCCCCGTCAGTCGAGGTGAGGGGTGGGGCCGCCCCGGGGGCTTGGAGAGGTGGGGAAGGCTCTTGGGGCGATGACGGGGGCTTGGAACGGCTGGCAGGCGCCGGGGGGTCTCCTACGCACAGTCCCTGCCCGGGCTGGGCGGGACAAGCTGGTGAAGTGTGTCTGTGGAACTGTGGACTTGATCCATTGCTTTGGTTAGCAGTTGTGTGCCTTTGCTGAAAACGACTAATGTAAGGCAGGCAATCCAAAAGGTGTTGAAGGGGATTGCAAGACTTTTGTCTGGTCTGAAATCTGTGACCCTGTTCAAAGTGTCTTGTAGCATAAGACAGCTCCTGAGTAAAAAACCTGCCTACTTCCTTTTATTAGCTGAAGTCTACTAGAAAATGATCTGTCTAGTTTTAAATTCTGATGAAGAAAGGGTAATCATTGTAGTTTTCTGTTAAATCCCAAAGCAGGGTGAAAAATAGCTGTGCTAGGAAAAGGCAGGAAAATGGAACCAGTGGGAGGATTTTACGGGCTGACGTTTTTCTTCTTTTTGATATTTAACTATCTCTAGCTATACCCATTATCTTTTTAATTTTTTTAATGCACACTACTCTACATTAGGGAAGAGTTTTTCTTTGTGTGACTTTCTCTGCCAGAAAGGAGCAATTACGGATTGAAGTGCAAATCACAAAACACTTGTTTCCACTGCAGTTTATGTAACTGTTCAGCAGAGGTAACACCTGCTAACATTTACAGATCTGGAAGAATGAGATGGCAGTGTTCTCTCTGTTATTACTTCAGTCTTTTGGGGTTTTGTGACTTCTATGCATGCTTGTCAGGGAGTACATTTTTCTAAATGGATAGGCAGGGAAGTCCTTGTCTTTGGGTCCATGGTGGCTCTCAGAATCCATGGCTGAATGGGACAGAGGTATCTTAGTCCTTGTAATACTTTATCCAGTTTGTTCTTGGTTGGCTGGAGAAGGAATCAGTGAGATCAGTTGGGCTGTGTCATTAACCTAGATCTTGTAGGCTTCTGTGCTTTAGTAGTTCAAGTTTTTCTAGTTCAGCTTTTGTAGTTAGCTTACAGAATGGCCACTTTGCAAAGCATTTGCTTTAGCTTTATCCAGGGGCTCCAGAGCCATTCTATGATGGTGGCAGCCACTTATTATTGAGTGCTTTTGCAGGTGCCTCCTGATTTCTTTGGAAGTGCCTCCTGCTCCGTGGGAACAATGCTTTGGTAAAGAGAGAGCAAAATGCTTTGCTTTGGTAAAGAGACAGCATTTGTTTTTGGATTTTCAAAGAAAGAGGGGGATTTTCTCCCTATATGGCCACAGAGGTTGAATCTGAATTGGGCTAAAGCTCAAAGCTGTGATGGCCAGGATAAATTTATGACTGCTAGTCAGGCACTGATAGGGAGTGACCTGAAGCTTCTGTGGGCACTCTCTCTCCCCCCTCCCTCCCCCCCTTCAAGACTGTTTGAGCTTTATCCCTAAGACTCAAACATGCAGGTGCCAGGAGCAGGCCCGGTGCGTGGGGCTCTGTCGCCCAAGGCAGAACCCCAATGCGCTCCCCCATAGATTGCACATGTGCGGCATGATGACATCACCAAGAGGTGACATCATCACACGAGGCACTCAGCATGTCCCCTCCACAGCGCTCGGCAGGTGCTGAAGAGGGGAAGCCCCGTTTTTTGGCTCTAAGGGGTCGGGGGAGCTCCGCCAACTTCTTAAAGTCAAGAAAAAATATTAGTCAGTTTTCCTCTGCAGCGCTCGCTGAGCTGCAGAGGAAAAGCTCTGTTTTTTTCTTGGCTTTAAGAGGTCAGGAGAGCTCCAACAGCCTCTTAAAGCCAAGAAAAAACACAGGTTAGTTTCCCTCTGCAGCGCTTGCCAAGTTCGGCGGGCACTGCAGAGGAAAAGCCCCATTTTTTCTTGGCTTTAAGGGTCAGGGGAGCTCCCCCAACCCCTTAAAGCCAAGAAAAGCACTTGGCGTTTTCCCTCCGCAGCACTCGCAAAGTTCAGTGGGCACTACAGACGAGAAGTGAGTCCAAGACTCGGGGAGGTGGTGCCCTAGGCATTTGCCTAGTTTGCCTGCTCCCATGCGCTGGCCCTGGCCAGGAGGCACATCAGTGGATGTCATGATACCTCAGGCCAGCACACTGGAGATTCCTGATCTAGAGTCCAAATCTTTTTGATGGTTTATCTCATATATACATTTTGGGCTGGTTTAAACTTTGCTTGGAGGGTTTCTGTAGTAAATATGATACACTATTCTAGAGAGACCACAATGAATTGTGGAAAATCTAGACTGCCCTTCCTTAATTTGAGAGGTAGGGGATATTATTTTTGATGTACAGGTAGGATAATTCTAGTGACATGACAAAGTTTCTGTTACCTGAGATCTATGTATTAGGCCTTGTGCAGCTGCTATGGCAGCAGGTGTGAAGATACCAGGCTCTCGTGGCCAAAAAAGCCTGTGGGAACCAGTTAGAATGGTACAGATTTACAATAGTCAGTTAGTGGTATTTGTGTACTTTGTTTAGAAGCAAGAAAAAGATTGAGTCTGTATAACAGAACTGATGTTGCTACTACTTTATAGTAAGGGTTCTGTTGGGGGGTTGTATTGTTTAAGCAGCAGATTGACTGGCAGAAATTTGAGACATGGAATTTTTTCATGCCAGGAAAGCCCTTTGCATACTGAATTCCTGCTTTTTTATGTACCTGTTAAAGATACAGGAGCCTTGCCAGAAAAAAATGAACAGTCCTAAAAATAACACTGCATGTGTTGTTTTTGTTGAAGCTAAACAAAACTTATACTTGAGGTCCATCTTGTTCAGAGCCTACCCAGTAAATTCTGATTGAGTTGGGACCCTAGCCTGAATGCCTGACCCACAACCGCATCCAGAACTATAACTACTGTGCCATGTTTGAAGCGCTGCTTTGTGCATGCTGTCTTCTGTGCATAATCACTACACACAGTCTTTCTTTCCTGAGCAAACAGGTCTAAGAGTGCTCTAGAGAGGACAGGCTACCTCAGAATGCCTCTTTAGGGTTGCTAAGCAGTTGCAGGTTTTCCTTTGCTAATAATCTGTAAGGTAACATTCAACTTGAATACTGAACCAGTGTTAAAGGGAAGGGGTGCAAGGTCATGTACTTGATCAAGGCCTTCCTTAATGTATTTGGGGTTAGCCCAATAAAGTCATGGAACTGAAGAGCATCTTGGGGCAGAGCAGCAGGTCATTTGGGTAGTGAAAACGACATCTGTTTGTTTCAGGATACAAAATTGCTGTCAATTCCCAATACTTTCAATTTGACTTCCTGACACCTCATCATAGAAATGAGTGGCTGCAGCACCAGCTGCTCTTGGTTATCCTCCAGGCTGTGTAGAAACAGGAAGGTAATGCAGTTTCAGAGGGGAGAGCCTGCAGTGTTGACAGGTTTATGATCCAGCCTCATAGGTCTCAGGAAAAATCCCTGCTAAGTAAAGCACAATCCTCTGTTTGCTTCTGTGACATCAATTTTATGGTATTCCATGAGACTTTATCTTAAGAAATTGTGCACAGAATTGCTGCTCCAGGTTTGTGTGTTCCTCCTGGAATTCATCCCACCTAGAGGAGGAATGGCAGCAAGAATCTTACCAATGCAATGTTCAAGCACTACAACCTGACTCTGCAGTTGTTGGTATTGCTCCTTGGACCCAAGAGGCATAAGTGGAGATGGAAAGACAGGAGCATTAGCATTGAGTGCAAAATGGGAACTTTTAGGGCCTAACTACATAGTTAGGTTTTTAGCAGGCCCAGCTTTGGTTTCCTGCAGCTACACAAAGCAGGAGTCAAGTCACACCTTTAAGACCAACCAAGTTTTATTGAGAACATAAGCTTTCATGTGCTCTCTAAGCACACTTCATCAGACGAGGGGATCAGGTATTGTGGGCTGCACAGCTACACAGCAACTGTGGGGAGTTGCTTTTAAAACAATAAAGGAGAACCCAAATGGGCTTTGGAATGTTGCTGCGAGGTGGGGGAGTAGGGTTGCCAAGTCCAATTCAAGAAATATCTGGGGACTTTGGGAGTGGAGCCAGGAGGCATTGGGGTGGAGCCAAGATCAAAGCTGTGACAAGCATAATTGAACACCAAAGGGAGTTCTGGCCATCACATTTAAAGGGATGGCACACCTTTTCATGCCTTCCTTCCATACGAAATAATGGATAGGGGCACCTTCTTTTGGGGCCAACAGAATTGGAACCCCCTGGTCCAATCTTTTTGAAACTTGGGGGGTATTTTGGGGAGAGGCACTAGATGCTATACTGAAAATTCGGTGCCTCTATCCCAAAAAACAGCCCCCCCCAGAGCCCAGATACCTGCGGATCAATTCTCCATGATTTTCTATGGGAATAAACCTCCATAGGGAATAATAGAGTTCCCAGCAGACATTTCCCTCCCCTCCCCCCGCTTTCTGACGACCCTGAAGTGGGCCGAGGGCCTCCAAACCGGGGGATCCCCTGCCCCCACCCGGGGATTGGCAACCCTATGGTGGAGGGAGGGAGAGGGCTTCTCCCCCAAGCTCTTTCCCCATGTGTGTGTGTGGGGGGGAATGCTTGCCTTGTTTTTGCTGCTCCATGTACACCAAATACTCCATGTGGAGCAGCAAAAATAGGGAAATAACTCTCCCCAGAGCTCTTTCTGTGGGGAAAAATAGCTTGGGGGTAGATGCAGGAGCCCTTTCCTCCCACAGCAGTGTTCTGAGCCTGTTTGGGCTCTCCTTTATTTTTAAAACCAACTTCCCACAGACTTTGACTTGGATTTGGGGGATCTGGATCCAACTTGTTAAAAACCTGAACATATAGTTTGGCCCTTATAAACTTGCCTGTATTTGGCTACAGCCAAGACTGCCTCGATAAATCTAGTGTAGCAAAGATGCCTGAGGGGAACGGAACCAAGGTGAGGAAGGAGGCCATTCTTTGTGCTTTCTTTACTTTATGAGATTAGTTATTCTACAAGTGGGGGACTCTCAAGAGTTGTAGGGTAGGGTTGCCAAGTCCAATTAAAGAAAAATCTGGGGACTTTGGGGGCGGAGCCAGGAGACTTTGGGGGTGGAGCCAGGAGACATTGGGGGTGGAGCCAGGAACAAGGATGTGACAAGCATAATTGAACTCCAAGGGAGTTCTGGCCATCACATTTAAAGGGACAGTACGCCTTTTAAAATGCCTTTCTTCCATAGGAAATAATTAAGGATAGGGGCACCATCTTTTGGGGCTCATAGAATTGGACCCCCTGGTCCAATATTTTTGAAACTTGGGGGGTATTTTGGGAGAGGCACTAGCTGCTATACTAAAAATCTGGTGCCTCTACCTCAAAAAATAGCCCCCCCAGAGCCCCCAATACCCATGGATCAATTCCCTATTATTCTCTATGGGAATCGTTCTCCATAGGGAATAATAGAGTGCCTAGTAGACATTTCCCTCCCTCCCCACGCTTTCTAAAGGGGGGGGAGGGCCTCCATACCAGGGAATCCCCCTCCCTGCCCCCTCCCTCTCTCTCTCTCTCTCTCTCACACACAAATACTTACCGTACTTGGTCTTCTTCCAGCAGAATTTGCTCGCTGTGAAAACGAAAGCAAGGCTGCACAGGAAAAGAAAGGGAGGGGCCATTCCTGTTTCCTGTGCAGCCTTAAAGAGACACATTTTAAAAACGGATCCCAAGCTGTAAAACAACATGATG
This sequence comes from Heteronotia binoei, assembly GCF_032191835.1. Lineage (NCBI taxonomy): Eukaryota > Metazoa > Chordata > Lepidosauria > Squamata > Gekkonidae > Heteronotia > Heteronotia binoei. Next base: position 186,837,149 of record NC_083223.1, on the reverse strand, counting down.
CCTACAGGTATGTTCTCTCTCCCCTGCCCCCAGATTTTTTAAGAGCGGGGGAGGAGGCTGAAAATTCGGGGGTCCCCCGCCAGGGCGGGAGGGTTGGGAAGCCTACTTATGAGCAGTACTATCTGTTTTAAATCACCTTCAGCCCTTTGAAAGACTATCATTGTCTCTGACAAAAAATAATCCTAACTGGTACAGGAAGCCATGAGAAGAAAAGCTATGTCTTTAGATCAGAGAAAGGGACTCTGATCCAATTATATAAATTTGTGAACAGACCTGACAAGATGAAAAGGAAGGGAAACAGTAGTTTTACTTTTCTGTTAAATCATAGAACTAAAGGGGGGGAGTGGCAAAGAGGTTTAAAAACATATACAAATGAACAACAACATGTAATGCACAACTAAACTTTATGCCACTTGTAGTATTCCTCCCAATAGTATGCTCCATATCGCCCATCACCACAAGCAAGAACATGTGCATGAGGACACAGAGAGTTCAAGAAGATAACAACAATGCATAGGTTAAAATCACAGCCAAATCTGACAGTTTGATGGAAAGTGCCATCAAGACACAACTGATTTCCAGTGACCCTGCAGGTTTTCATGGCAAGAGGTAAACAGAGGTGGTTTGCCATTGCTGGCTTCTGCACAGCCACCCTGGACTTCCTTGGTGTTAAGTAAGTATTAACTCAGACCAACCCTATTTAGCTTCTGAGATCAGATCAGACTGGGCTAGCCATAGCCTCTGCTAAATGCCATCTAAAATAAAGCAGTCCTATGTGTTGTTATGAAGGCAACCAGTCAAGGGGTCCCTCTGCCCCCAGTCTTGAACACTCTTCCAGAGAATGGACCTATCACAGAAAAAGCACAGGACCGAACTGTTGCCATTTGGACAATTAGGTGAGAGTCCCCCCTGGAAAAAGCTGTCTAAAGAGTGTATTTTTTAAGCAAAATCACATCCCAATTTTCATTATCAAACCCCTTTTCAAAGCAATTAGCCAAATGATTTACAAATTACAATATTAAATTGCACAACAGCTTGACTTCTTACAAAGAGAAAGGCAGGTCAGCATGGAAGCAGCTGATCTCACCAAATCTTTGATCCTAAACGATAAGCAGCGTTCACCACGAGAAGCAACATTCATCACGAGAAGCAGCATTCATCACAAGACCATTTTCAGCCACCAACCCAGTAAGAACTGTTATAAACAAGCAGTGCCATCCCAAACAGAATTATACCCTTCCAATTTCATTAAAGTTAGCAGAAATGTGCAACTCTGCTTAGGACAGTACAGCAACTAACCTACTTAATACCATAATTATATGTTACACCTTTACAGAGTATAGAATGCATCCTTCCTAAGTCTGCCAACTCCAGGTTAGGAAATTCCTGGAAATTTAGGAGTGGAATTTGGAAGGATTTGGGATCAGGAGGGACCTCTGGGCTATAACGCCACAGAGTCTACTCTCTGAGACAGCCGTTTTTTTTTCCAGGGGACTGTTTTCTTTTGTCTGTCACTTGTCATTTCAGCATACTCCCAGGCCCCACCTGGAGGTTCAGTAAGCAGAAAAGGCGTCTTACTGGGAACAAAATAGGTAATGACATGTAGTATACTTAAAGGTACATGATAATCAGTGACAAAGATATTGAAACCACAAAAAATACATACAACATATGTCTGACACAGCATTCTTTCTAAACCTATACAAAGAGGCAGTTATGTCTTCCAAATGGGGTTCTCAGGTGTACAAAAATATATATGTCCATCAGTTTCATCAGCCCCCAACAGGCTAAGAAGTGCTTGTAAAATATTCTCCAAGGTCTCCGCTACCCAACAGCTGTTTCAACAAAAGAAACAAAGTCCTTACAAGGACCAGGAGTAATTCTCTTAATGAAGTTAATCCTGGAACACCTATGCCTATTTCTTTCTTCTTCAGTCCCAAAAACTGGAGGTTGGCAACCTAGGCCTTCTCCCCGTAAGCTTGCAACCTGCAACTGAATGAGGAGAAATGGGAAAATGCATGCTTTTCAGTTAGGGTTGCCAAGTCCAACCCCAGAAATATCTGGGGACTTTGAGGGTACAGCCAGGAGACTTTGGGGGTGGAGCCAGGAGACACTGGGGTGGAGCTAGGGGGAGGGGGGGAAATGGCACTGGGGAGCGTGGCGAGCCGCCCCGCAGCTGCCGCCACTTTTCCGCTCCCCGTGGCTGCTCCTCCAAGATGCGCTCAGCCTGAGCCCATCTCGGAGGAGCAGCCACGGCGAGCAGAGAAGAGGCGGCAGCAGCGCGGTGGCCTCGCCCGCTCCGCCTCTGGGGTGGAAGCGGAAGGGGGGTAGAGGCGGGCCGGGGGCATGGCGAGCCGCGAGTCCAGGTCCTAGAAGGGCGCGGATTCGAGGCTCGCCATGCTCCTGGCCAGCCTTGCCCTCTCCTTCTCTGGTTTTGCCTGCGCTGCTCTTGGCTGCTCCTCCGAGATGGGCTCAGCCTGGGCCCATCTCGGAGGAGCAGCTGCGGTGGGCAGGGAGGGGGCGGCAGCGGCGCGGCGGCCTCGCCCGCTCCAGGATTGGGCAGCTCGCCATGCTCCCCGGCGCCGTTTCCCCCTCCCCCCCCGCTTCCATTTTTTGGGGGAGTGGGGGAAGAGGGTGGAAATTCTGGGGTCCCCTGCCAGGGAGGGAGGGTTGGGAAGCCAATTGTAGGGGGATGCCATTCTTTCGCCTCCGTTCAGGTTATCAACCTCCAGGTGGTGGCCAGAGGTCTTCCGGCAATTACAGCTAAACTTCAGAAGACAGAGATGAGTTCACCTGTAGAAAATGGGTGTTTTGAAAGGTGGGTTCTGTGGCACCATACCCCATTGAAGTCCCTCCCCAAACCCTGCTATCCTCAGGCTGTACTGCTCCATGCTGAACCCCCCACGTGCTGGCCAGCTGGCCTCCCTTCAGTGCTTCTGCCATCAGCTGCCTGGCTTACATTGTAGTGAGAACAATGGCTGCATCTCCTGTGCTCTCCTGCCTGGTCTTGTGGTATTGGCTCCAGCTCCCCACTCTCCCTGCTTGGTTCAGGCAGCAGTGGCTCCTTCCCCTGCTCCTCTGCCCACTTCTGGCCCATGGAGACACCCCTTTATGTTGTCTGCATAAGCCCACACAGCATTCCTCTTTTGGGGAAAGGTTTAGCATGCATGCACACACACACACCCCATTTGTTTTTCGTTTTTCATCTTTCTTTCTTTTATTTTCTTTTTGAAAACCGAGGGGGTTTCCCAGGTCTGCAGAAGAATGCCCCTATCAGAACCTGTCTCCATTGTTTGGATCCCATTCTCTCAAGGATATGAACCTGGGTCTCCTGGTCCCTTACTGTAATTACTGCACCATCCGTTGAACAGACACATATACATGTTAGTGTGCACATTGGCATTAGAGTTGCAGCTTTCTACTAGGTGTCATCCCTTAAGTTCAAACCTCTTCAGGGCATTTGCTAAACCAGCATCTGTTTTATTTAAAAGAAAGTTATCAGGTGAAGCCTTTCCTGCCAATAGCAGTCATGGGGAAAAATTTCACCGTACCAGGCTTACACCTGGTGAGGCAACTCCGAATTCCCTAACTCTGTATGGTGGATACAGTTGACTGATATTAGCTTTTAGAAACGATTATCTAAAGATGTAGTACAACCTGACCTAGAAAGTAAGATGAGGGAATTCACTGGGCTTGAAGAATCTGGCCCATTTCTAGGCCCTTATTTCCTCTATACAATTGCCGTGAGACTTTCTTATGTCTCATTTCAGATTTGTCTGTTTTACAGACATGTGGGAAGATACAGTGTCAGTGGAGACAAGAGCATGTATGCGACCTAGGTAGACTGGTGAGAATAGCTAACCTGGAGTGAAGCTCTTCTGATAGTTGTTTGGTCCATGTACTAACTGTTTTTCCCCAGACCTGCTAGTGCCTTGGTAGATCTGGGCCTTCTGTGAAGTGTCATGTAAGAGAAACTGAGGCAATATTGATGTGGATAGAACTCCCCTTCCTTTCCTTTCCTTTCCTTTCCTTTCCTTTCCTTTCCTTTCCTTTCCTTTCCTTTCCTTTCCTTTCCTTTCCTTTCCTTTCCTTTCCTTTCCTTTCCTTTCCTTTCCTTTCCTTTCCTTTCGTACCCTTAGAAACTGATTCACAATTCTTGAGCAGCAAAAGACTGATAGAACTGATCTTTAGTGGTTGTAATTTCTTCCCCAAACTACATTTTTTTTGCAAACTTTTGTCAAACTTTTTGGGGCATTTGTGAGTGTTGACAGAATGCTCACAGGCCTGCATGCATGTACACTTGCAAAATACCTATTCCTCTTTTGCTGGTTTCCTTTCCCCCACAAACCTTCCCTTGCCAGAATTAGGGAGGTGTGGAATGGAGATGCACTTGCCGAGGGGAATCACTCTTTAAAACAGAGGATAAATTCAGTAAACTCTGCCCCCACAACCGGCCGGCCCTGTGACCCACGGAGTTCATATTGCAGGACTTTCAAAAGAATCCAGAGTTCGGGTGGAGTTCAGAAATTTTAAAGGAGCCCTGGACATTCTTGTGGTGAAGCGCCAGCTCACCACCCTATTGGGATTGGCTTGGTTTAGGCCCCTGGGCATCAAAATTGTAGGGGCGGACCACATACAGGCTCACCAAGTGTGCCGGGAGTTCCCGGAAGTATTCGATGGGGCTCTGGGAATGTACAAGGGGCCACCTATCGCATTGCAGCTGGACCCCACAATTAGGCCCTTAAGGCTGAAGGCTCAGCAGGTTCCATTTGCACTTACACCAAAAATCAATGCCAAACTGGACCGCCTCGTGGCCCAGGGAGTGCTAGAGCCCATTTCCCACGCCACTTGGGAAACCCCAATAGTCACCCCAGTCAAGCCGAACGGGGATGTGCGCATCTGTGCAGACTACAAATGCACAATTAATAAAGCACTACAGGACCACCCATACCCCATCCCGGTGGTCAGCCATGTCCTTGCCTCCCTGGCTGGTTCCAAGATTTTCGGAAAGTTGGATTTGGCCCAAGCATATCAACAACTTCCAGTGGATGAGCAAACGGCTGAGGCTCAGACCATCATTACGCACTTGGGGGCTTTCAAGGTGTGGAGGCTACAATTTGGGGTCAGCAAGGCTCCGGGAATATTCCAAAGGTTTTTTTTTAATTAAAACAATTTTTATTAATTTGCAATATTTTGTTATAGAAATCTATAAGAAAATTTTAAAATAATACAAAATAAAAACAATACATCACTTCTTCCCCCTTCTCCTTCCTCCCTTATCTTGACCCCCGCCAGTGTTTACTTAAAGTTAAAAAAGAAACAAGGTAACTTAAATAAAGAATCTCCATTTTAGAACCTTATAACAATACGGAAGACGTAAAAACATAAAATAAGAAAAGTTAACTCTATAAGTTCATCTTCATTTTTCAAAGAAAAAATTTTCTCTTTATTAACTTTAGTCCATTGTTCCATTCCATTCATCTATTATCAAAAATCACTAAATGTCCCTTTACTTTCCATTGTTTTTCAACATAGTTTTGAAATTTCTCCCATTCCTTCCTAAACGTCTCCAAATCATAGTCTTTTAAGATTCTTGTAAGTTTGTCCATTTCACTCCATGACATAACTTTTAAAATCCAGTCCCATTTTTCTGGTATTTTGTCTTGCTTCCATAGCTGCGCATACAATGTCCTTGCAGCTGAAAGCAGATACCACACCATCGTTCTATCTTGTTTTGGAAAACTTTCCATTTGTAATCCCAACAAAAAAGAGTCTGGAGACCTCTTGATGTCATAACCTAATTTTTTTGACATTTCTTTCTGAATCATTTGCCAAAATTGTTTTGCTTTTTCACAAGTCCACCACATATGGTAGAAAGATCCTTCATGTTTTTTACATTTCCAACATCTGTCTGGCACCTGATTATTCATTTTTGCCAGTTTCTTAAGTGTCATGTACCATCTATACAGCATTTTAAAACAGTTTTCTTTAATGTTATAACATGTCGAAATCTTCATAGAGTTCTTCCATAAATACTCCCAAGATTCCATTTGTATTTCTTTGTTGAAATTAATTGCCCATTTTATCATTTGAGATTTAACTACTTCATCTGTAGACCACTTCAATAGCAATTTATAAATCCTTGAAATCAACTTTTCATTATCGCCCAACAGCATTTTTTCCAATTCTGTTTGCTCCTGTCTTATACCTTCATTTTAATGTCCTGTTCCACCAAGCTCTTAATTTGTTGTAGTTGAAACCAATTATATTTATATTGAAATTCTTCAGCTGATTTTAGTTCCACCTTTCCTCCATGTATTTTTAATAGTTGATTAAACGTTAAACACATATCTTCACTTGTTTTTGAGGATAATTATATTACTTCAGTTGGCACAATCCATAGCAGCTTTCTCTCATCACCATATTTTTTTATATTTTGACCATGTTCTTATATAATGGTGTGAGAAAAAACCATCCATCTTATTTTTCCCGTACAACATATATGCATGCCAACCAAAAATATTTCCATGGCCTTCTAAAACCAACAGTTTCTTATTTAATAATGTCATCCATTCTTTAATCCATACCAAACACATTGCATCATGATACAATTTTAAATCCGGTAACTGAAACCCTCCCCTTTCTTTTGCATCGGTTAAAATTTTCATTTTGATCCTTGGTTTTCTTCCAGCCCATACAAATTCTGAAACTTTTCTTTGCCATTTACTAAATTGTTTCTTGTTCTTCACAATTGGAATTGTTTGAAATAAAAACAAAATTCTTGGTAGAACATTCATTTTAATTGCAGCAATTCTGCCCAGCATAGACGTTCAATTTATTCCATTTTATCAAATCTTCATCAATTTTCCGCCAAAGCTTTTCTTAATTATTTTATACAAATCTATATTTTTCATGGTAACTTCCACACCTAAATATTTTACTTTTGAGTGACCTCACACTCTGTTATACTTTGCAGTTCTTCCTGTTGACTCTTTGTCATATTTTTGCACAATATTTTTGATGTTTCTTTATTTATATAAAAACCTGCCAATTCTCCATACTTCTGTATTTTACTAAGCAGCAATGGTGTCACAGATAAGGGATTTTCATTAATAAACATTATATCATCAGCAAACGCTCTGTATTTATAGGAAAAACCTTTCCATTTCAGCCCTTCTATCTCTTTGTCATCTTGTATTTGCCTAGGCAAAATCTCTTATGTCATTATAAATATCAATGGAGATAGAGGGCAACCTTGCCTTGTTCCTTTACCAACCATTATTTTCTCCGTGAAATCTGCATTTATACAGAGTCTTGCTTGTTGTTCAGTATAAATCGCCTTAACCATTCTTATAAAATCCTCTCCTGATCCGAATTTCTCCATCACTGCAAACATAAAGTCCCAATTCAGATTGTCAAAGGCCTTCTCTGCATCTGCAAAAAATAGTGCCACTTCTTTTTCAGGATGTTTCTCATAATATTCAACAATATCTATTACAGTTCTAATATTGTCTCTAATTTGTCTCCTGGGAAGAAATCCTGCTTGTTCTTCTTTAATGAAATTATTCAAATGCTGTTTGAGTCGTTCTTCTAGTATCCTAGCATATATTTTGTAGTCATTGTTAAGTAATGAAATTGGTCTATAATTTTTTACATTTGTTGTATCTCTATCTTCTTTTGGTATCAGCGAAATTGTAGCTTCTTTCCATGTATTTGGTATTCTTATATCAATTTTTATAATATTCATCAACTTCTGAAGTTTTTGTACTAATGTCTCTGTGAGGACTTTATAAAATTTTGCTGTAAAAACCATCTGGACCCGGTGCCTTTTCCATTTTCATTGAATTTATAGCTGCTTCAACTTCATTTTTTTTCAGTTGGTTCATTTAATACCTTTTCCATATTTTCTGTTAAGGGATTTACTTGCATTTTCTGTAAATAAGCATCTATTTTTCTTTTCTCCACCTTTTGAGCTTGAAATAACTTAGCATAATATTTTACAAATTCCCTTTTAATTCCTGCTTGGTCAACAATTTCTTTACCTCCCGATACAATTTTATTCACAAATTTGTTTCCCCCCCCTTTTTTTTTTCATTTGCCAAGCCAGGCATTTTCCAGGCTTATTTGCTCCTTCAAAAGATTTCTGTTGAAGTCTCTTAAGGTTCCATTCTACCTCTTTATTTAACAGATGTCTCAATTGGTTTTGCAATATTGTAATTTCCTTTATTATTTTCTTTTCCCCCGGTCTTTTTTAAAGTTCCTTTTCTTTTTTCCCCAATCTCTTTTTGAATGTCCAGCATTTGTTTTTCTTTGGCCCTTTTATCTTTATTATTCATTGTAATTAAAATATCTCTCATTACTGCTTTATACGCGTCCCACGCAGTTTGAAATTGAATGTCCTCCTTTTCGTTTATTTGGAAGAAGGCTTTAGTTTCTTTTTCTAGAGACACCACTGTCTCAATTTTCTGTAGCAAATCTTCATTTATTCTCCATCTCCTAACCTTTTTCACACACTTTGCCGATCACATCAAAGGATTGTGATCAGTCCCAACTTTAGGAAAAATCTCTATCTTTTTTGTCATAAGTCCAAGATCTTTTGTCAACCATAACATATCAGTTCTTGAGAAAGAGTTATGCCTAGCTGAAAAAGGTATAGTCATGCATCCTAGGATTAAATTTCCTCCATATAACTTCCAAACTTTCTTGTTTCACGAAGTCAAAAAACGACTTTGATAGCTTCCCCTCATTTCTTTTCCCTGATCTGTTCAGATCGTTAATAATTATTCCATTAAAATCTCCCATTACCATTATTTGTTCATAAGCCACTTGGTCCAATTGTTACACAATATCTTTAAAAAAAGGAGTCTTTCACCCCATTTGGGGCATACAATCCCAACAACAATATCTTTGTATCATTCATTGTCACTTCCACAGCTAAATATCTCCCTTCATTGTCCTTAAAAATCAATTTTGGATCCAATTCCTGTTTAACATAAAAAATCACTCCCCCTTTTTTCTCCTTAGCCAAGGAAAAAAATTCTTTACCCAATTGTTTATTCCATAAAAATTTGTAATCCAATTGTTTAATATGTACTTCTTGTAAACAAATTATATTGCATTTGTGTTTCTTGATCCAATGAAATGTAGCCTTTCTTTTTTGTGGTGAATTTAGTCCATTTACGTTCCAAGATATTAATTTGTAATCCATAACAACTCTTCTTTATTCTGTATCCCCAAATCCCTTGTTTTCTTCAAAAAAATCTCCTCAGCTCCTGTGCATTTGTAATTGTAATCCTCTTCCCTCCATATTCAAAACTTAGACCTTCAGGCAATATCCATCTGTATCGCACTTCATTCTCCCGCAGCTTGTCAGTTAATTTTTTATACAGTCTTCTGTCATTTATAACCTTTCTTGGCAGCTCTTTCATGATTCTTACTCTGCTTCCATCCATTTCCAATGTTTTTTCAAATTGTTTTAAGATCTTTCCCACCATGTCTCTTGAAATAAATTTTACTACCATGTCTCTTGGTAATTTATTTTTCTTGGCAAACGATGAATTGACCCTGTATATGTAGTCATAAAGATAACTAGATTCATCATGTTCTATTTCCAAAAACTCAGCAATAGTTTATTATATATGTCTTTAAATCATCTCCTTCATTCTCAGGTACTCCTCTTAGACGTATCTGGTTTTCCATTAACTTGCAGTCTTGCAGAACTACTTTCTCCTGCAATTTATTGTCATGGAATCTTGATCCTTCACCGTATTCTCAACCACATGAACCTTATTTAATGTTGCTTGTGAGTCCTTTCTGAGATCCTCAATTTCTTTTTTAATTTCTGTCTTCCCCATTTCTGCACTTGTTTCAGTTTCTTTTTTTAATTGCTTCTTATTGTCCATTATTAGATCTTTCATCACTTTAACCAGTCTTTAACCAGTCTTGCCTCCATAGCATCCAATTGATCTTGTATTTTAGGCATTATACCTTCCTCAAGTGAACTAGGCCTTGCGCTTGTCAGTTTTTGTGCCTGCTTATGATCAGACATTGCTATTTCTCCACTCCCAAAATAGGATCTTAAGTTGATCTCACCAAAATCAAATTGAACCAAAGGGTCTTATAGATTAGGAGATGCCTTTTCCAATAAGTCCAAAATCGCCGTTCTCGGGGCTTCCTAACTGAAGATATGATTTTTTAAAATTTTACAAGTACGCAAAATGGCGTCCGCGATTTTTCAAGCCCCTTTGGAAGTTTTTTTCCTTTTTCACCAAAAAGCCACCGAAATCAATTTTAATATTATAATCCAATATATTATACAATATGTTTCACTTTGTAACCTTAATATAATTAATTAATTAGTGCTGGCTCCACTAATTTTTAAAGTCTTATTCTCTTAAGTATTTAATTTTTTTGACCTTCCTTTAATGGCCGCCACAATTTCTCTATGGTTTTCAAATCCTAGTGAAGGCCAGGAGGTTTAAAAATTCCCTTCTTCTAATGGCTCCTTCCTGCTTTTCTTGCCGCGAAGTCACATTTCAACGGTTGAGAGATCTCGCGATGCCACTTCCTGTAGCGTCTTCCAGCTCAGCAACTCAGTGACGATGAGGGTTTTTTACAGAAACCGCAAGTATGCCAAACAATAGTTGTTTTTTGTTTTTTTAACTTTGCTTCTTAAATGCCAGAAGTCCTGAAATTTCCCCTTCTTTGTAACTTTAGAATAATACAGTTAAGTCCAAATCTTAATCTTTATCTCAGATAGAATGGATTTTAGTCCCGGAATGATAGATAAAGATCTTCTTACCTTGCAGCCCAATATATCCTTGTTAACACCGTTCTTGTCAATTGTAAATATTTAGATATTAGAATAGTCTAAAGAAAACTTGAAACATGATGAATTTAAGTCAAATTAATGACCCCGGATGTCCTCTGTAAACGTTGGAATGCAATTCTTTGCTGGGGACCCTTCAAAGCCCATAAGGAACCCCACTGGGACTCCTCATAAGCCAAAGTAAATCCCCTCAGAATTTTCCAGAGCATGTCTTGGCCTTTTCCCTCACTGAGAAAAGTAGGCAGCAGGCATTGAGGTCACCTTCTCTACCCAGAACAGAGGCTCCGGTCTGCTCCTCTTTGTGAGAAGCGTCTCAACTCACCATGTTCCAACTCTGGAAGTCGGAATTTTCCAAAGTTTAATGGACTCTTTCCTTAAAGGGATTCCTGGAGTACAACCCTTTATCGATGACATTTTGATAGTGGCACCAGACACCGACGAGTTCTGCTGCTGCCTTCGAGAGGTGCTCCGCTGCTTCCAGAATGCGGGTCTCAAGGTGAAATGGGAAAAGTGCTCGCTTGGAGTGCCAAGGGTGGAGTTCCTGGGGTTTGCGATGGACGCTTCAGGAATTCACCCAACGACTGACAAGACCAGGGCGATAGTACAGGCCCCAGACCCCACTTGGAGGGCGAAGCTACGAAGTTTTTTGGAGCTCCTGAACTTTTACCACTCATTCTTGCTCCACAAAGAACCCCTACACAGACTCCTAGTTAAGGCGCCCCATGGGTCGGGGGGGGGGGGAAGCAGTCCGCGGCCTTCCAGGTGGTCAAGGACATCTTGGTTTCAAATGAGGTTCTCCACCATTTTGACGAGTCCCTCGTGATTTTTGCATGCGATGCTTCCCCTTACGGAATGGGCGCCGTCCTGGGCCACCAACTCCCAGACGGGAGAGAGGTCCCCGTGGCATATTACTCTCGCACTTTGACCCAGGCTGAGCACAACTATGCCCAACTAGATAAGGAGGCATTGGCAATCATGGTGTGCGTATACAAATTCAACAACTACCTGTATGGTAGGCGCTTCATGATTGCCACAGCCCACAAGCCATTGCTTTGCCTACTCTCCCCAGACCTCCAGACACCACAGATTCTGTCACAGCAGGTCCTGCGGTGGAACGAGTTCCTCAACTCATACACCTACAAGCTCGTCTGGACAATGGCATCGCGTTTACCTCCTGGGAGTTCCAGGAATTCCTGAATAGGTACCTCATCTGCCACATACGGTCCACTCCCTTTCACCTGGCCACTAATGGCCAAGCAGAGCACATGGTTCGCACAACCAAGGAGGCCCTGGTTCACATAGTCCAAGGGGATTGGGACCACCGACTGTCTGCCTTCCTGTTTGGGAACAGGATCAACCTGAACCCCAGCTACAGGCGTAAGCCCTGCGGAGTTACTCATGGGCAGGCGGTTAACCACCTTGCTAGATAGGTTATACCCCGATCAGGCCCCGGACCTTCGCAGCTCCCTCAAGACCAGGGAGGCCACGAGGGGGTTCTTTCCAGGGGATGCGGTCTATGCCAAGAACTTTGTGAGCAGGCCGGAATGGATACCAGCTCGAGTGCTGCGGCTCACCAGGTCCCGCTCTTACAAGGTCTCATCGGGGAGGGGGGGTTCCTCTGCAGACACATAGACCAACTCTGCCACCACAACCTGCCAGAGGAACCAACAGGGCCAGGTGGAGTGGGGAACAAGAGCACAAGGCTGCTGCAAGAAGCAACCCTGCCGAGCTTGCCGGGGTTATTGACTGAGGAGCCTTACAGGGCGGGGAAGATACTTCCACAGGATCGAGACAGTGCTCTGCCAACTACAGCCCAAAGCGAGGAACCAGCGGTTACAGAACCCCAGGCAGCAGCCCCAGCTCCCCAGATTGAACCTCGGTGGTCACTCAGAGAGCAGCGACCACCCGTTCATTTGAAAGACTATGTATTTTGAACTAGGAGGGGAGGAGTATTGTGTCAGGCGTTCGTCCCGGAAAGTACAGTACAGCGCATCTGTGGGCGGTGCCTGGAAGGCACGAACGCAATCCGCCTATGACAGTCAGTGGCGGGAAGTTTAACTGGTCAGGATTGGACCTGACCAGGAAGAAGGTTGTTCCAGGAAATGTATATAACAGAATCCAGCCCCACCATGTTGTCTTCATGATGTACTCGCTAATAAAGCATGTTGCCATCTGAACGTCTCCGACTTCAGTACATTACAGGAAGCTTGTTTAAGAGGAAGTGCGAATTTCAAGCAGGATTAGATCTGTTTTTGAGCACTGTGAAGAATTGTTGCAAAGTCGAGTTCGACTCTTTGTGACCCCATGGACCAAGTCACGTCAGGCCCTCCTGTCTTCCATCATCCTCCGAAGTCTGCTCAAATTCATGTTAGTCACATCAGTAATGCTGTCCAGCCACCATCTTTTACTTTCCCCTTCTTCTTTTGCCTTATGTCTTTCCTAGCATCAGGTTCTGCTCCAGTGAGTGCTCCCTTCTCATTTGGTGGCCAAAGTATTTGAGTTTCAGCATCTGACCTTCCAGGGAATAATCAGGGTTGATTTCCCTTAGGACTGACTGATTTTTTTTTTTTTAAATAGATTTTATTTTATTGAATCTAATTCAATACAAAGAGAGCATAGGAAAAAAATAAATAATAAAAATATAAATCTAACATACAATAATCCAATTTAGATCATTGGATGCATACAACAAACAGTTTACAAAAACAATACATGATATGCTAGATATTAAGTATTAAGAAACAGCCTGCAATTTCTTCTATTAGGCAAAAAGGAAATATCCCCAAAGAATTCCAAAACCGAGGCCCAAAGCAAATCATAATCTATAGCCAAATCAGTATCATTTTTGAAGAAAGGGTTATCCATTGTCTTACCCATTACATACTGGTCCCATAACTTATCATACCACATTTCAATCATGGGTGTATGTGGGAGTTTCCAATGTTTAGCAATCGTCATACAAGCTATTGCCAACATTGTCAAGATAAGATTTCTGATCTTTATGTACCAATTTTATCAGGCCAGATATCGAATAAAAGAAGTTTAAAATCTACTGGAATTGTTAGATTGAATATAAGTTTTATTTGTTCTACCACTTTATTCTAAAAATGTGACACTGTTGGACATTCCCACCACATATGATACGGGGAGCCTTTAGTTTTACAATTCCTCCAACAATCTGGACTTGAGACCCTAGAGATTTTACTCATCGTGACAGGGTTTAAATACCAAAGGAAATACATTTTTTAAAATTGGAGTTGAATACCAGTGCTTTTAGCCTTAATGGAAGGGGAGTTCGAGATCATTTTCCAATCGCTTTCCTTTGAGATAGCATTAAATTCCAGAGTTTAATATGTGGATATGAATGAATAGAGTCAATTAAATAATTATATAGTTTAGAAAGCAAACCTTTCTTGCCAATGCCCTCCTCTTTAAGCAGGACCTCATATGGCGTCAATTCATATCTAATGGTTTCTTTCCTCTGAAGAGAGTGGACCATATTCTGAACTTGAAGGTATTGATACCAATTGATATTAGCTCCTAATTTCTTTTCTGCTTGTTCCTTAGTAATAATATTATTCCCTTGAATCCACTCCCAATTCTATCCAACCCCTTAATCTTCCATGGATGGCTGGAGTTAGCCTTAATGAATTGTGGGAACCAATCTTGGTTGTAAAAGCTACCTACTAGAGAAGTACCCAGCGCAATCCATTTCCTTAGTTTATCCCATATTCTTAATGAATTTTCCAGGAGGGATTTGCTGGTATAGAATGTGATCTCTTCTGATGTTTAAACCAAAAAGTTCCTCTCAAAGCAAAGCTAAGAAATCTAGTCCCTTATTCATGGGTGGATAAGAAGTGGTCATATTTAGGGATAAATATCCCAAAGGAAATAAAGTCTTTAATGAAATTCAACTATGATGAGTTGCTAAAGGAAGTTCAAGCATTATTAGTTAAATGGAACAGAATTGATCTGTCTTGGCATGAAAGAATCATAAATATCAGATGTGTTACTCTTCCTAAATTTTTATATTTTTTCCGGGCTATTCCAATAGAAATATCAGAAAAAACTTTGAATAAATGGCAACAAATCTGAATAAATGCCAACAAATCTTAAATTGATTTATTTGGAACAACTCTAGGCCTAGGATAAAATTTTCAACAATGTGTAGACCCATCAAAAAGGGGGGGGGGGGGGGAGGGTGTTTCAATACCCAATATAAGAATCTACTGTTATGCAGCTAATCTTGCCCAAACAGTGAAAATGATTAGGACAAATTTGGTAGAAGCTTAGATCAGTATTGAACAAGAGTATGTTTTCCCCTTCTCTTTGAGGACTGACTGATTTGATCTTCTTGCAGTCCAAGGGACTCTCAAGGGTCTTCTCCAGCACCATAACTCGAAAGCATCTATTCTTCTGCACTCAACCTTCCTTATGGTCTGGCTCTCACAGCCATACATTACCACTGAGAATACCATCGCTTTGATTATACGGACTTTTTTTGGCAGGGTGATGTCTGTACATTTTATTATACTGCCTAGGTTCACCATAGCTGTCCTCCCAAGGAGCAAACATCTTTTAATTTCATGGCTACGGTCACCATCTGCAGTAATCTTGGATCCCAGGAATGTGAAGTCTGTCACTCCTTCCACATCTTCCCCTTCTGTTTGCCAAGGAGTGATTGGGCTGGATGCCATGATCTCAGTTTTTTGATGTTGAGTTTCAAGTCTACTTTTGTGCTCTCCACTTTCACCCTCAACAAGAGGTTCTTTAGATCCTCTTCACTTTCTGTCCTCAGAGTGGTGTCATCTGCATATCTGAGGTTGTTGATGTTTTTCCCGGCAATCTTAATTCCGATTTGTGCTTCATCCAGGCCGGCATTCCACATGATGTACTTTGCATAGAAAGGTGACAATATACATCCTTGTCGAACTCCTTTTCCTATTCTAAACCAATCAGTTACTCCATATCATGTTCTGACAGTTGCTTCTTGACCCTTATACAGGTTTCTCAGGAGACATGTGAGATGGTCTGGTATTCCCATTTCTTTAAGGACTTGCCACAGTTTGTTGTGATCCACACAATCAAAGGCTTTAGCATAGTCAATGAAGCAGAAATAGATGTTTTTCTGATACTCCCGTGCTTTCTCCATAATCCAGCGAATGTTGGCAATTTTTTCTCTAGTTCCTCTACCTCTCTGAAACCCAGCTTGAACTTCTGGTAGTTTCCGATCGACATACTGCTGAAGCCTAGCCTAACATTACCTTGCTGGCATGTGAAATGAGTGCAATGTTGTGATAGTTTGAACATTCCTTGGCATTACCCTTCTTTGGGATTGGAATATAAATGGACCTTTTCCAATCCTGTGGCCACTGTTGTGTTTTCCAAATTTGCTGACATAATGTGTGCATCACTTTAACAGCATCGTCTTTTAGGACTTTGAATAGCTCAACTGGGATACCGTCATCTCCGCTCGTTTTGTTGTTAGTAATGCTTTCTAAGGCCCATTTGACTTCACACTCCAGGATGTCTGGCTTAAGGTCAGTGATTTCACTGTCATGGTTGTCAAGGACATTGAGATCCTTCTTGTATAATTCTTCTGTGCATTCTTGCCACCTCTTCCTAATCTCTTTTGCTTCTATTAGGTCCCTACCATTTTTGTCCTTTATCATTGCCATCTTCTACGAAATGTTCTCTTGATTTCTCCAATTGTCTTGAATAGATCTCTTGTCCTTCCCATTCCATCATTTTCCTCTATTGCTTTGCTTCAGGAAGGTCTCCTTATCTCTCCTTGCTGTTCTCTGGAAATCTGCATTCAGTTGGGTGAATTTTTCCTTTTCACCTTTGCCTTTTGCTTTCCTTCTTTCCTCGGCTATTTGTAAAGCCTCATCAGAGAACCACTTTGCTTTCTTGCATTTCTTTTTCTTTGGATGGTGCTGATTGCTGCCTTCTGTGCAGTGTCATGAACCTCCATCCATAGTTCTTCAGGCACTCTGTCTATCAACTCTAGTTCCTTAAACCTATTCTTCACCTTCACTATATATTCATAATAAAAGGTGATTGATTGATAAGGGATGTGATCAAAGTCAAACCTGAATGGCCTAATGGCTTCCCCAGTTTTCTTCAGTTTAAGCCTGAATTTTGCAATGAGTAGTTCATGATCTGATCCACAGTCAGTTCCAGGTCTTGTTTTTGCTGACTGTAAAGAGGTTCTCCATCTTTGACTGCAGAGTATATAATCAATCTGATTTTTGTGTTGCCCATCAGGTGATGTCCATGTGTAGGGTCGCCTTTTAGGTTGTTGGAAGAGAGTGTTTGCTATGACCGGTTTGTTCTCTTGACAACGTTCTATTAGCCTTTGCCCTGCTTCATTTTCTTCTCCAAGGCCAAACTTGTCAGTTGTTCTGGTTACCTTTTGACTTCCTACTTTGGCATTCCAGTCCCTTATTTTGAGGAGGACATCTTTTGGGGATGTTAGTTCTAGAAGGTGTTGTAGATCTTCATAGAACTGGTCCACTTCAGACTGTTCTGCATCAGTGGTTGGGGCATAGACTTGGATTACTGTGATATTGAATGGTTTGCCTTGGATACTGACCGAGATCATTCTGTCATTTTTGAGATTGTATTCCATTACTGCCTTCCTCACTCTCTTGTTAATTATAAAGGTCACACCATTTCATCTATGGGACTCTTGCCTACAGTAATAGATGTAGTGATCCTCTGAGTTAAATTCGCCGATTCCTGTCCATCTTAGTTCACTGATTCCAAGATGTCGATGTTCAGTCTTGCCATCTCTTGTTTGACCACATCCAGCTTACCTTGATTCATAGATCTTACATTCCATGTTCCAATGCAGTATTGTTCTTTGCAGCATCGGACTGTTCTTTCACCATCAGGCACATCCACCGCTGAGCATCCTTTCGGCTTTGGCCCAGCTGCTTCACTCTTTCTGTGGTTACTTGGATTTGCCCTCCGCTCTTCCCCAGTAGCGTATTGGGGCACTGTTTATGGTTTTATTGTAGTACTCTTTTGGATAGTCACCTGGATTGTTGCAAAGAGGGTGCAACTGTTCCTAGTTGTTCACAACTCACCTTGGTGCTGCAAGTGCCTGGATTGGAGCTGGAAGATCAGATTTGTTTTTAAAATATCAATCCAGAAGATTGGTTGGTGATTTCTAAAATTTCACTGAAATTAACCTGAAACTAACACATAAGGTTTGATCTCAACTGTTGCTTCCATTGAGTGAGCCTTGTCCAGCTGTATTCAGAGGAAGTGGGATAGCCTCCCTCTTGTTGCACTCTGCTATCACATAACTAAGGAGCAGTGCTAAGCCATGAACTGTTGTAGCTATAGAAGCAGGGGCCAGGGCTGCTGAGAGAGAGGAAAAGAGACAGGGCAACGGGAAGGTCACCTGAGAGGATCATGGGCAAGTTGTGCAGTGTACTTTCATGTGACGCTTGTGTGGAAAAAGAGGCCCTAAGAGGAATCTTTATCCGAGTGCCTATGGTGATGTTTGACAGCCCTGACATTAGCCAAATTGAATCTCTTCCTCTGATGTGCTTGGGTTGTTGTCTCTAAGGAGGAAAAGGCAGGCAGAACAGGCAATAAAAATGACTCTCTCCTAGCCTTAGCAGCTGGCACTGAAAACAAAAGTTAGAAAAAAAGAGCAACTGGGAGAAAATATCCAAATTAACACAATTGATTTGCATAATGGACAGGTTTGGGTGCCAGGGGTGGTGGGCTTTTCAATGTGGCCAGCCTGGGTAGTGTGTATTTCACATTTTCAGTTAAGAATCTTGGAAGATTTCAAATGGATATTAACCCATTCCTCTCACCCATCACCATTTTTTTTTCCTGGCACAATGGGCTGCCTGCCAAAGAACAGGAATTGAACTGTTGCTTCCTTCAGTTTTTAGTTACAGAATTCCATTCAAGGCTGAGAGAAGAGCTAGCCACTTAAAACAGCTGTGTCATGCTCTTGAGTTGCCCTGTTCACAGTTGCCATGCAGAAGTTTCAAAGCATTGGTGGTTTTGTGTCTAAGGTATAAAAAATTATGAGGTTTGATGACCTTTTGTCCAACTCTTTTTCTTTTGCAAAGAGATATTTTGTAAGGGACTTTCACAGAGCTATCATGGGGGCAGGGGGGGTAAGGATGGCTTTTAAAAACTTGCCCAATAAATACCATTCTGATAATACCCTTTTTGCAGCAGGACTGGTAACAAAGCCCAAATTTGTTCTATGGGAATTCTCAAGAAATCGTATTCCATGTGGGTTGAGGCAGCTGTCTTCCCACATTGGTGAATTTGTCTGTGTGTGTGTGTGTGTGAAGTGCCATCAAGTCACAGCCAATTTATGGCAACCCTGTAGGGCTTTCAAGGCAAGAGGCATTCAGAGGTTAGCCACTGCCTGCCTCTGTGTAGCACCCCTGGACTTCCTTGGTGGTCTCCTATCCAATACTAACCAGGGCAAACCCTGTTTAGCCTCCAAGATCTGATGAGATCAGGTGAATCTTGACTCAGATTAATTTTAAAACCCAGAGTTTTGGGGATGAATGATTTCGATTTCAAATTGGAAGTCCATGTCCAGGGCTGTTATGCTCCCTGTGCCTTTTAAGAGCAGCCTGGTCTTCAAGAAGCAGTAGATTAAGTTCTCTCTGGTCATCTGATGCTATTATGATTGATGTGCCTTTTTGTATGCAGATTAAATTCCTGTCAGGTACTACAGTCTATGAAAATTGGCAACCTTAGTCTAAATTCAAAACAGGGATTTTGACAAGTTTGTAGTAAATCCTTACTAAAATATTGCTCTGGGATAGATGCAAAGAGTTCAGGATGTCATTTTTGTTGCCCTGCTCTTCACTGTTTTATACAGACAGCAAATTACGATGTTAAAATTCTTCAGAGAATTTTGAAACTACATTTCAGATAAACAAAACTCATCCTAGACTGATAGTAGCTGTCATATTCAGGAAACTGGCATACAGAAACTGGCATACAGAAATATAGTAACCAGCCCTTTTCTTGGTGTGGAGACAAGTGATTGCTGGAGGAATCCACATGTCAGGTTGCTATTCCACATGTCAGGTTGCTATTAAAGGCAAAGGAACAGAGGCAGTTAAAAAGTTGGCTAGCTCATGGAGAGTATGAAAACTATCAAGAACATCTATACCAAAGAAAAGATTTGCTTGAAGTGTCAGTTTTTTAGCATGGTTACTCCCCTGCTTCCACCCCACCCCAAATCTCAAGGATAGGAATCAGATGTATTCTGTCATCCTTACCTTTGCAGAAGGGATGAGATGTGTTCCATCTTCCTTCATTTCATTTTTAAAAAACGAAATACTAGAATTCTCATGTGCCATGGGTTTGATTTTAAATTGGCAAATCTGGAGTGCAAAGCTAGAGAGCATACTTAAATAGGGTTGCCAATCCCCAGGTGGGGGCAGGGGATCTCCCGGTTTGGAGGCCCTCCCCCTGCTTCAGGGTTGTCAGAAAGCGGGGGGAGGGGAGGGAAATGTCTGCTGGGAACTCTATTATTTCCTATGGAGATTTATTCCCATAGAAAATAATAGAGAATTGATCCGCGGGTATCTGGGGCTCTGGGAGGGCTGTTTTTTTGAGGTAAAGGCACCAAATTTTCAGTATAGCATCTAGTGCCTCTCCCCAAAATACCCCCCAAGTTTCAAAAAGATTGGACCAGGGGGTCCAATTCTATGAGCCCCAAAAGAAGGTGCCCGTATCCTTCATTATTTCCTATGGAAGGAAGGCATTGAAAAGGTGTGCCGTCCCTTTAAATATGATGGCCAGAACTCCCTTTGGAGTTCAATTATGCTTGTCACAGCCTTGATCTTGGTTCCACCCCTAATGTCTCCTGGCTCCACCCCCAAAGTACCCAGATATTTCTTGAATTGGACTTGGCAGCCCTATACTTAAAGTATCTTCATAGTTAGAGCAATTACTATATTTAAGTCATCCTGAACATAAGAGAAGCCATGTTGGATCAGGCCAACGGCCCATCCAGTCCAACACTCTGTGTCACACAGTGGCAAAAAAATTTATATATACACACACACTGTGGCTAATAGCCACTGATGGACCTGTGCTCGATATTTTTATCTAAACCCTTCTTGGAGGTGGCTATACTTGTGGCCACCACCACCTCCTGTGGCAGTGAATTCCGCATGTTAATCACCCTTTGGGTGAAGAAGTACTTCCTTTTATCCGTTTTAACCTGTCTGCTCAGCAATTTCATCGAATGCCCACGAGTTCTTGTATTTTGGGAAAGGGAGAAAAGTACTGAGTTATCCTGAGTTATCCTTTCTCAAGAACATATGTCTTACTGGATCAGACAAAAGACCATTTAATCCAGTGGATAAGTATGTTTGCTGAAAAGAGACTGACTAATGGGCCACTGCTAGAATTTGGTCTACGTACTTTCTGCTCTTTCTGCTTTGAAGGTCTGTGTTCACGTAATTAAAGTGCTATGTCTGTGAAAATCAACAGATAAGAGTCCCAAATAATCATTAAAACTGGTCTAAAGTGATGGTCAGTTTTGGTATACTGTCTGGGTTTAATGAGAGGCTATTTTAATGTTTCTGATTATATCAGTTGTTTTTTTTTAGGATGAAACAGTCTTGCTTGTTTAGTTTGCAATTTTATGGACAGAGAACTGATTGTAGCCTGAAGTAATGTCTTGACAACTTGGCAGTTATTGACTATGGTCTTGTTCCTGTAAGACACTGAGTTGTGTTTAAACCTAACTAGGTAGGGCTTGGTGGGGCATGCCTCTTCTGAGGAATGTTGTTTGTGTTAGAGGTTTTTGCAAAATGGCAAATTGCTTTGTTTCACGCTGGAATGTTTCACTTTTGGAATACTATGCTGAATGAGCATTGTACAGATTCCCTGGCTTTTCTAGATTTTTCATGATTAGTATTCTACCCATTCCTTCAAATCAACATGTAATTAATTTAGACATGTGGCCAAATGCTTATTAGACAAGATATTCACATAAATACTTCAGTGGGCTCAGCCTGTAAAGAAAGAGAACTGTGCCTAAAAGAACAAAAGAAAGTGGTGCAAACTGTTATGACAATAACATCCCTCTTATGAAAAGAGCCCAATAGTTTAATTTTTTGCAAAGTACTTCAGCCACCACTGTCAGCTTACAATTAGCAGAGTGTCCCTGCTAATTCTATTCCTTAGCCATCTGTGGTGAGTTTTTCAGAAACTGTCAAGTAGAATTGGCAGCTCTCCTGTTACTTAAACATTCATGGCAGGAAAAAGTTCTGCAAAAGATGACATTTTCTTATCATCTGTAATGAAGATGCAAGCTACTCAGGCTTACTTAGCACTAAAAAAAAAATGATGCATCATTACTGTTTACATCTTGCATGAATCCCCTTTCTGTACTGCAGCCTCTTAACTCTGGGATTTTCTTTCTGTTTCAGAAGATGCTATTTAAGAAGAGTTGTGGAGCAAAGTCACGAGTGATCAAAATTCGGGTAAGTTTGCCCTGCATTTTCTGGTGAGTTACCTCTCTGAGTTGGGCAGTTGGGTCCTCCTTGACTTTATAAATCAAGTCTTCTCTTTTGGTTGATGTCCTGGATAGTGGGCCATTTGCTATGATAAAAAATTTGCAATAAAAAAGGCCAACGCCATGCTGGGAATTATTAGGAAGGGAACTGAAAACAAATCAGCCAGTGTCATAATGCCCCTGTATTAATCGATGGTGCGGTCTCATACTGTGTGGATGGTGTGGAATACTGTGTACAATTCTGGTCACCGCACCTCAAAAAGGATATTATAGCATTAGAAAAAGTGCAGAAAAGGGCAACTAGAATGATTAAAGGTTTGGAACATTTTCCCTATGAAGAAAGGTTAAAACGCTTGGGGCTCTTTAGCTTGGAGAAATGTCGACTGCGGGGTGACATGATAGAGGTTTACAAGATTATGCATGGAATGGAGAAAGTAGAGAAAGAAGTACTTTTCTCCCTTTCTCACAATACAAGAACTCGTGGGCATTCGATGAAATTGCTGAGCAGACAGGTTAAAACGGATAAAAGGAAGTACTTCTTCACCCAAAGGGTGATTAACATGTGGAATTCACTGCCACAGGAGGTGGCGGCAGCTACAAGCATAGCCAGTTTCAAGAGGGGGTTAGATAAAAATATGGAACAGAGGTCCATTAGTGGCTGTTAGCCACAGTATGTATATATATGTATATGTATACCGTATATATAATTTTTTTGGCCACTGTGTGACACAGAGTGTTGGACTGGATGGGAAGGGAAGGGCAAGGAGAAGCTGCTGGGATCAGGGCTGGGTGGAAAGGGCTGCCATTCCCCCCCGCTTTCCAGATTTTTGGCAAGCGGGGGGAGAAGGCTCCAAATTGGGGGTCTCCCGGCTAGGTGGGAGATTTGGGAAGCCTAGGACTGTATGCCATTCTATTCATCTGAGGCCTTTACTGAGAAAAGTAGCTTGGGTTGCCTAGCAACACACTCTGGCTAGCACTTCCCAGGGGGCAGGAAACACTCCCAGCAGGGCCAGGCCTTGGATAAGCTTGGGGCAGAGGGCCGTTGCTGACAATCATGTCAAAGTTAGGCTGCAGGAGCTGAAGGCCTCAAACTTGGGTTTTGGAGCTGCTTTGCACTTTTTTTGCTGTGAAGTGGAAGGGGCCAAATTTTTGCCACAGATGGTCACAGGAAATGGTGGAGAAGCAGTGGAGATGTGTCTCCATCTGAAACAAGTTCATTTTGGCGACTGGGGGAGCATTTGGCAGTCTATAGTTGGCAGCCCCCAGCCCACTCCGCAGGTGCCTCCCCCTCCCTCCCTCCCAACTCAGTTACCAACCAGGCAAAACAGTAAAGAACGGGCTCCTGGGACTCTTTCAGGGTGCCCCCCCACCCCCATCAATCACGTGATCGGCGGGAAAAGCCGTGCCGAGGCTGGCAGCCCCTACGCCGGCTTTCTAGAGCGCTCAGCAAGTTCAGTGCATTAGCAGCATTCATTCCCATTACCCTGCAGTGTATGGGCTTATCTATATGTTCACCCAGACTACATAGTAGGGTTCTTCTAATGCTGTTTCTCATTATCCAAATATACTGGGAATGCTTGTTTTGATGTTAGTTAATCAAATAATTAAATTTTAAAATTTTAAAATAGAAAAACATTTGATAACATATCTTGCTGTTCTTCTCTTGACTGCTTCTGTTTTAACAATTTATTAAGGTTTTGGAGTAACATAAATTTTAAAAAAGGAAAAAAGGGGGAGGGGGAAAATAACATAAAAAGAACACATACAAAGCTGTAATTATAAACTTACATATTTCTCCATATGTTAGCTAGATTTTCTTTTACATTTTTTCCAGCTCCCAACAAACAAATCCTGAGTCTTCACACAGTTCATCTTATATCAGCTACAATACATTATTAATGTGTTTTTCAATCCATACATAAAAAGGTGACCATATTCCTTGAGAAAGGATAACTCAGGATAACTCAGTACTTTTCTCCCTTTCTCAAAATACAAGAACTCGTGGGCATTCGATGAAATTGCTGAGCAGACAGGTTAAAACGGATAAAAGGAAGTACTTCTTCACCCAAAGGGTGATTAACATGTGGAATTCACTGCCACAGGAGGTGGCGGCAGCTACAAGCATAGCCAGTTTCAAGAGGGGGTTAGATAAAAATATGGAACAGAGGTCCATTAGTGGCTGTTAGCCATAGTATGTATATATATGTATATGTATACCGTATATATAATTTTTTGGGCCACTGTGTGACACAGAGTGTTGGACTGGATGGGCCATTGTCCTGATCCAACATGGCTTCTCTTATGTTCTTATTCTTCAAGCATATGTAGGAATAGCCACAAAGTGTCTTGTGTGGCGTTTTGATCTTTGGTAAGAAGGACTCATGTAAGTTGGTGATTCAAATGAGGTTCACAGACAGACCTGACGCATTTTTGAAGTATAGTGTTTTTTGATAGCCATGCTGCCAGTAAACAAATTTAAACTACACAGGAACATAAGGTCTGCTATGTTAGAGTGGCTTCTGTAATACAAGAGGTGACACCATCACTTTTAAGAAAAAGGCAGTTCTCTCAGATGCTCAGTGAGGATTAGATGAGAAAGGAACAAGAAAATTGCAGAATTGCTAGAATAGATTATGGCAACTTTGTGTTTTCAAAATATCCCACTTGATTTGTTTTACTTTTTCTTAACAGTTCTTCTGACACAACAGTAAAGCTGCTTATGTTATAGCAATTGTATTCAGCTGTTAAATATCTGCAGGTTGAGTTGTAAATCCTAGTTAAAACACATGACGTTACTGATAGGGTATTCTATGTCCTTCTGGCAATCTGTGTAAGTTTTATACACAGAAACAGGATAAAGTATGGTGGTCCTCTATTTGCAATGCTGAGATACCTATCAACATTAATACATTAATTGTTGTGAGGATAAAATGGAACAGTAAAGCTCTTTTTTTGCCTGTCATTCCCCTTACATAATCGTTATTCTACCATCCCACCTACCCCTCCAATATAGCCAAAGATGTTTTGTTCTGAATATAGCTTCATGGACCCAGTGTGGAATTCCCTAATCTTCTATACCAGGAGTCTGCAATCTGGCTCTAAAGCCAAATGTGGCTCTGTTCAGAAGCAAATATGGCTCTTTAAAAAATCTTTAAGATATAACGGAGGCGTAGGTGGGATCACAGAGTAACCAGTATGTAAAGAGAATGGCAGGCAAAAGAGGTTCCTCGAGAAAGGGAAATGAGAGCTATAAGCAGTTGCCGCTAATCCAAGCATGACCCACAAGCAGATTTAGGGCTGTGCACTAAACAATCTTGTGGGGTCCTTCTGTGTATATTTGGTACTTATTGTGAGATCTGAAGTATGTCAGTTTCTAGTACGGAACTCACAACAACCAGTGCTTTGGCTGCAGAAACTTCATGGATTATTAAGCAGCAAGTCACTTATCAGTAATGTTTAGTGGTACTGTTTCAGTTATTCAAATAGTCTCTCTAATACTTAATTTATCTTTTGCTCTCAGTTTTGATTTTTGATTATAAAAAGTAGTTCCTGCTCTAAACCACTGTTTCTCTAACTTCAGTAACTAATTTTTGTTAAATAGTTCCACTGTGTGGTAGTAGTTTGCTCTTCTCTTCCTGACACCCAGCACATGCCGAACAGCCACTTTACTTTATTAAATGCAGAAGAAGGGGAGTTAGTGGCCATATCTTTGTTCCTTCTCTTCTTCATCCTTGCTGGCTCATTGCCCAGGCAGGATGAATAGCATCCCTTTTTCAGAGGGCATACAGTAAGCCACACATGTGGAGGCCTCTATCCTTTCATTAGACCCAGGGCCTTCTTGACAGCTCAGAGGCCACTACAGCTGCCTTCTTCAGCATCCCAGGCATTTCTACCCCAATGCTACCACTATCTTCTGCTTCAGGCAGCACCCTAAGAGAAATGGATCTTCCTTCTACCCCTGCTCGCCCATTCTATTAGTCTGCATTCTGACAAGATGACTGGGTATTACTTGTAGATCCCAGTTTTAGAAACCATGCTTAAACAATCCTGTTGCCTGTTCTTCAGTGTCTTTAGGTTTCTTCTTAAAAATATCTCTGCCAGAAGCTGCTAGATAGAAGGTCCAGATGTTTGAAGGCCCCATATTGCTCTCCTCTGTCAGATAAACAATTTTCTTAACCTATTTCTGTAGCTAATCTGCAACTAGATTTCAGCAGTTTCACACTTTACTCCCTTCCTCAGATTGAATATCCTTTTTACTCTTTCTGTTTTACCTACAGGTGCCTGGGGGTTTTGAGAAATGTGGTACCACTTTATTCATTAATATATTTCTAACTAGGGTTGCCAAGTCCAATTCAATAAATATCTGGGGACTTTGGGGGTGGAGCCAGGAGACATTGGGGGAGGGGGTGGAGCCAGGAGCAAAACTGTGACAAGCACAATTGAACTCCAAAGGGGTTCTGGCCATCACATTTAAAGGGACTGCACACCTTTTAATGCCTTCCCTACATTAGAATTAATGAAGAATAGGGGCACCTTCTTTGGGGGCTCATAGAATTGGATCTCCTGGTCCAATCTTTTTGAAACTTGGGTGTGTTCTAAAGTTGGGGCCTCTACCTAACAAAAACACACACACACCCCAGAGCCCCAGATGCCTGTGGATCAATTCTCCATTATACCCTATGGGATTTGGTCTCCATAGGAAATAATGGAGTGCCTAGCAGACATCCCCCCTGCTTTCTGATGACCCTAAAGTGGGGGAGGCCCTCCAAACTGGGGGATCCTCTGCCCCACCTGGGGATTCGCAGCCCTATTTCTAACATTCATACAGTACAAGTGAGGTAGAAGGCTAGTGCTGCTAGTAGTATCAAATGTTCTTCAAATGATCTTTGAAAAAGCTGGTCTGCAATGTGTCTAATAATGGGGAGGCCTTTGCTTTCCTTTCCATAGCCAGTGTGTCAGCAGATCTCCTCCTTTATGAATGATGTGGGAATCTGGCTCCTATTTTTATGAATATTTTTGCAGTATGATATTCTAGAAGTCTGAGTCTTCTTGACCTCTGCCAGTAAAGCGTTTTGTCCTCAGGCAAGTGCTTTGGCTTGGCACGTGTAGAACTGGTGCCAACAACCCTGACTATACTAAGATGCTAAAGATGCACTTTGTTCTCTCTTTTTAATTTTTAAAATTCTTTCTAAATGGGTAATATTGTTTGTTTAGATTGCTTAGCTGTGTGGAATTGCACTGCCTGAAGCTAAGGCAAATTTCAGAGCGTTCTGTGCATGCATATCCACACACACACTGCACTGCACTGCACTGCACATTGACTCCATAAGGCACACATTCATTCCATACTTTATAGATCTCAAGGCTAGAAGAGGCTGATTTGCATTAGACATAAAGACTACAAGCCTTAAAAGTGTATGTACCGTGAGATCGCCTTTTTGTAGCTATGCATGCTTGTATCGATTGAATGCTCTTTGATTTCAGTGGAACTGCGGGTGAATTTCAAACTGGCACCTGTAGGCAGTGGAAAAGAGTTAAGGAAAACCTCTTTAATTAGTTTTATCTACATTGGAATGAGGTTAGTTGGCTAGGCTCACCCTTAGCCAGGGTTATTGATAGGTTTCATGGCTCTGTCCTAATTTAATAGCTTGAGAGCCTTCAGACTTCAATATTAAGCAGTCAGGAGGTCCTCTTTATCTGAATTGTCTTACTGCTTATTTGGCCAGCCCAGTACTGTAGCCTGCCCTCTGACCTAGATCTGTGAATGTTCCCTTGGGCTGTTCAAGATCCTAACAGGTGCTGTTATGTTCTTTGACTGACTGTCCAGGATCTCTTTGTTTGGGAGGGCATATGAACTTGCCATGAAAGGGGGAAAGCAAATCTAGGAAATTGCAAGCAATGAAATTAAGTTCTGCTGTACACTTCAGTGAATGCTCCCACTGGATATATCTCTCTCTCTCTCTCTCGGCTTGGCTTCGCGAACGAAGATTTAAGAAGGGTGCAATAGTCCACGTTTGGATCTTCTGGCACTACCTTTCCCAGGCAGCCTGCCTTTCCCAGAAATTTGCCTGAGGGTTGGGAGACTCTGGCAAACAGAATGCACCATAGTGTGGGTTGCTGCATGTTGAGGGGGAGCTGGGTAAAATCTTTCTCCCTCTTCTACAGAGGAGGGAGGAGGAGGTGATTGAGCCCAGTTCCCTCTGATCACTGCAGCACCCCAACACTGTGGCACTGTTTGCTTCTGAGGCTCTTATAGAGTTACCAATTCCCAGGTGGAGGCAGGTGATCCCCTGGCTTGGAGGCCCTCCCTCCGCTTCAGGGTCATCAGAAAGAGAGGGGAGGGGAAGGGAAATGTCTGCTGGGCACTCCATTATTCCCTATGGAGACCAATTCCCATAGGGTATAATGGTGAATTGATCTGCAGGTATCTGGGGCTCGGGGGGGCTGTTTTTTGAGGTAGAGGCACCAATTTTTCAGCATAGCATGGGGTGCATCTCCTCAAAAGACCTTCCAAGTTTCAACAAGATTGGACTAGGGGTCCAATTCTGTAAGCCCCCAAAGAAGGTGCCCCTAAGGCATTTAAAAGGTATGCAGTCCCTTTAAATGTGATGGCCAGAACTCCCTTTGGAGTTCAATTATGCTTGTCACATCCTTGCTCCTGGCTTCACCCCAATGTCTCCTGGCTCCACCCCCCAAATCCCCAGATATTTCTTGAATTGGATTTGGCAACCCTTGGCTCTCTTAATCCTCAGAAGAAAATTTCAGGGACAAAAGGCAGATTGCTTGGGATTGGGAAAGGCCAGGAACAATCCGCTGTACCAGCTACTACAGCCAGCTGTTCCACTGTGTGAGCTCCTACTTTTTCAATAAATCCTCGCGCACACAAACAGAGACTAGATGGCCATCTGACAGCAATGCTGATTCTGTGAAAGGCAGATCATGAGAAGGGCAGGAAGGGTTGCATCAGTGCTTAGTTTTCATGGCCCCTTCTTACACATCCAGGAGAATGCTGTTTGCCACCTAGGTTCAGACAGCAATTTGTCTAGAGGCCAGTTTTGCCAGGGATCCTGGAGAAGTTTTTTTTTCTTTTTGCCAATTTCTTGGCTTGGAGCAGGGGTCACTGGGGGTATATGCAGGGGGGGAGGTACTTGTGAATTTTCTTCATTTCCTGCATTGTACAGAATTTCCTGCATTGTGCAGGGTGTTGGACTAGATGACCCTGGAAGTTTCTTCCAACTCTGATTCTGTTATTCTAGCCCCCTACCAACTAGTAGCAAGTCAAGAAGTAAAACGCTCTCACTGTAATCAGAGTACAGTTCCAACCAACCCCACCCCATCCCCATAACTACAGAAGGACAAGAAAATGGGGTCACAGTTCTTCTGTCTCCCTCACAAGTTAAAAAGGGGGGGGGGCAGTACTCTGCACAAATGATTTATCAGTAGAAACCTATGCCAGTAATGTTCTGCAGATGAAATCCATTACAAATGCCGCCTTCTCTATATTTCACATGCTTGTCCTCTGGGCTTTACATCATAGGGCAGTGAAAGCATTTATTAATGCAAGCACTGTGCCAGGAAGAAAAAGTCTCTCACTCCCCCCAACTTGAGTTTTCAGTGAAAACCCAGATCTGGCTTATTTCCTGTAATGCCTGATTGTGAGTAACAGAGCATAATGCTTCTCTCTCTGGAACTTTTCAAAGAAGATCATGCATTGTCTAGTTGGCCCTTGTATAGTTGCCAGTGGTCACTTGACAACTTTGTAAATATAGTTGTGCTGCGTGTCTCCCCCCCCCCCCCCTTTTATGAGGACATTTGTGTGTTTGCTCAGCCTTCTCAAATGGAGCCACCCTTTAGCAGCATTCCTATAATACAAAGAAGAAGCTGAGCTTGTCCTCCGCTTAGGTAACATATCAGGGCTTTTCTTCTACTGTCTTTAAAAGAGGCAGAAGGAAAAGCATTAGGATGCCAATATTGAAATTGAGCTAATGGGTAGGAGATTAGCCTGACAGTGGTTAGGTGGGGGAGCTCCCCCTGAAGATCAGATATACAACTAATGGGGGACATTATTCCACATGATATATGAAAAAATTACAACCTGTGTTCCCTCTTTGTATAGAGAGTAGGTCTCTTATACAGTGGCTTTTCTGCATTTCTTTTTGCATAAGCAAATTCATCTTTGTTGCATTGTGGCTGTCAAACCAAGTTCAAGGGGAACTTTATAGAAGCTTTGGAGGGGGGGGGGTATAGATCTCAGTTGCAAGGTTAATGATGGCATGCTCCATTACATGCCCTCTCTAGCATAGGGAACAGTGTACCACAAATCACTCATACATCATCCAGTTTAATATATACCATCCTATGCCAACAAAGCCCTTCTGCTGTCTATATTAGGCAACTGTGTGAGTCTCTGTATGGATCAATGGATGCAAATTAGATGTAAGAAATCAGAACATCCATAAACATGTGGGAGAACATTTTAACCTCCTTAGACATATTACAGAAATGAAAGTTACTGCTCTACCAAAAAAAAATATCACGTGGAATATACAATGTGAAAGTTCTCTGTTAGGAGACATCAAAACATTAAACACTACATATCATCTTGGCTTAAATAGATTTGAATTTCCTTACTATAATCTTTAATAGCTCTATAGGGACCTGCTTTTTAGAAATTTTAATTGGCTGTTCTTGTTTCATCAAATTGTAAACTTGTTCCAATACCACTTTATTTATCCTACTTCATTGCTATTGCTTATTTGTTCAAGCCTCTGACCTCTCTCACCATCCATTATGCATCACTACTGAGTTGAGATATGATGGGATTCACACTTAACCTGCATGAACTGCCCTCTTTCTTTCCTCAAGAAGAATTCCCAATATGATTATTTCTTCTTCACATATCTGAGGTGTGAGTCATGAAAACTTGTGTTGAAATAAACACCGTTGGTCTTTAAAGTGGGACTGGACTTTAATTTATTTTGCTGTGACAGCAAAAGTCTTTTTAAGAAGTCTGTCATATTAGGCAGCACCATAAATCTACGTTCTGTGATCCAGAGCCATAACTAGCTAATTTGAGCCTGAGGCAAGAATATAAAATTGTGTTCCCCAAAACTTCTTCAGTAGTTATTTTGTTTAAAACCCCAACTGGGGATTTGTTGTTGTTGTTCAGTCACACAGTCGAGTCCGACTCTTTGCAACCCCATGGACAAAGTCATGCCAGGCCCTCCTATCTTCCACCATCCTGGCAACCCTAATTATGATTAAAATAAATGCATTTTATTGCTCTTGTTATTTATAACAAGAGCAATAAAAATACATTTATTTTAGTCATAATTAGGGTTGCCAATCCTCAGTTGGGTCTAATCAGGGCCAGCCCCACCACTAGGCAAACTAGGAAGCCCCCATGTGGCTCAGTGACATTATCAGTACAGGGGGGGGGGGGTACCAGAGGTTTGCCTTGTCTAGGGTGCCAGACAGTCTAGGGCTGGCTCTGGGTCCAATACAAAGGAAAAAGAGCACTTTCATCAGCAAGTTATGAGCAGTATGCCAGTTAGTTTGTTGACAGGGATTATTGGGTTCCAAATAAATAGCTGTTTGATCTGATAAAGGACATGGAAACACAAGATTTACTGAACATGCATCTCAGTCTTGGTGTTTGGTCTTCTTGCAACATCCAGATCCACTAATGAAATTGCCTATAGACACAGACCTATTGACAGCAAAAAATTTTTAAAAGAAATATGGTCACCTTTTTATGTATGGATTGAAAAACACATTAATAATGTATTGTAGCTGATATAAGATGAACTGTGTGAAGACTCAGGATTTGTTTGTTGGGAGCTGGAAAAAAATGTAAAAGAAAATCTAGCTAACATATGGAGAAATATGTAAGTTTATAATTACAGCTTTGTATGTGTTCTTTTTATGTTATTTTCCCCCTCCCCCTTTTTTCCTTTTTTAAAATTTATGTTACTCCAAAACCTTAATAAATTGTTAAAACAGAAGCAGTCAAGAGAAGAACAGCAAGATATGTTATCAAATGTTTTTCTATTTTAAAATTTTAAAATTTAATTATTTGATTAACTAACATCAAAACAAGCATTCCCAGTATATTTGGATAATGAGAAACAGCATTAGAAGAACCCTACTATGTAGTCTGGGTGAACATATAGATAAGCCCATACACTGCAGGG
The DNA here is from genome assembly GCF_032191835.1 of Heteronotia binoei. NCBI lineage: Eukaryota > Metazoa > Chordata > Lepidosauria > Squamata > Gekkonidae > Heteronotia > Heteronotia binoei. The sequence goes on along the minus strand of NC_083223.1, from coordinate 186,804,598 downwards.
TAATGGGAATGAATGCTGCTAATGCACTGAACTTGCTGAGCGCTCTAGAAAGCCGGCGTAGGGGCTGCCAGCCTCGGCACGGCTTTTCCCGCCGATCACGTGATTGACGGGGGTGGGGGGGCACCCTGAAAGAGTCCCAGGAGCCCGTTCTTTACTGTTTTGCCTGGTTGGTAACTGAGTTGGGAGGGAGGGAGGGGGAGGCACCTGCGGAGTGGGCTGGGGGCTGCCAACTATAGACTGCCAAATGCTCCCCCAGTCGCCAAAATGAACTTGTTTCAGATGGAGACACATCTCCACTGCTTCTCCACCATTTCCTGTGACCATCTGTGGCAAAAATTTGGCCCCTTCCACTTCACAGCAAAAAAAGTGCAAAGCAGCTCCAAAACCCAAGTTTGAGGCCTTCAGCTCCTGCAGCCTAACTTTGACATGATTGTCAGCAATGGCCCTCTGCCCCAAGCTTATCCAAGGCCTGGCCCTGCTGGGAGTGTTTCCTGCCCCCTGGGAAGTGCTAGCCAGAGTGTGTTGCTAGGCAACCCAAGCTACTTTTCTCAGTAAAGGCCTCAGATGAATAGAATGGCATACAGTCCTAGGCTTCCCAAATCTCCCACCTAGCCGGGAGACCCCCAATTTGGAGCCTTCTCCCCCCGCTTGCCAAAAATCTGGAAAGCGGGGGGGAATGGCAGCCCTTTCCACCCAGCCCCGATCCCAGCAGCTTCTCCTTGCCCTTCCCTTCCCACCCAGCCCCGATCGCAGCAGCCTTTCTTCAGTTTTCCCAGGCTGCTTCCCGCCTCCAATCAGCTGGCGGCGGGGGGGGGGGAGGGAACCCCGCCCGCAAAGGACCATGTGCCTTTGCACCTCTGGAGGCTTGACTTGAAAGGCTTCAATTTAGGATGGTGTGTCTGTGTTTCTGTGAAGAAGCTAGCAGCAACTGTTGAGTAGAAAGGCCGATCCGCTGCTTCAGACTCGCCAGAAAGCGGGGGGGGGAGAGTGAAACATTTTCTTTATTCCCTATGTGATCGATTCTCATAGGGTATAATGGGGAATTGTTCTGGAGGTTTCGGGGGCTCTGGGGGAGCTGTTTTTTGAGGCAGAGGCACCAAATTTTCAATATAGTATCTAGTGCCTCTCCCCAAAGTACCCACCCAAGTTTCAAAACGATTGGACCAGGGGGTCCAATTATATGAGCCCCAAAAGAAGGTGCCCCTATCCTTCATTATTTCCTATGGAAGGAAGGCATTTAAAAACGGTGTGCTGTCCCTTTAAATATGATGGCCAGAACTCTCTTGGAGTTCAGTTATGCTTGTCACACCCTTGTTCCTGGCTCCGCCCCCAGTGTCTCCTGACTCCACCCCCAAAGTCCCCAGATATTTCTTGAATTGGACTTGGCAACCCTATACAGTCCACCCTCTCCAGGATGGGGAGAGAGATGTGTTGTCTGTAGTTCAAAGCATCTCAGGATGCCTTGATGCTACCAGCAATTTCCTCCCAAGGAACCACTGTTGCCAGTCTCCAGGTGAGGGCTGGAAATCACTCAGAACTACTCTCCAGATGATAGCTCCAGCTCCCCTGGAGGTTGGGGGCAGAGTGAATGCCTTCACTTGGGTGAGTGGGAAGACAACAATCCTGGGGGGCATTAACACAGAGGCCTTTAGTAGTTGTTGAGGAATTCCTAAGGTGTAGCTACAGCCTCTGAAGGAGAGGCCTTTCCTCCTGGGGAACAACTGTTGCCAATCTCCAGGTGAGGGCTGGAGATCACTCAGAATTACAACTGTTCTCCAGATGGAAGAGATCAGCTCCCCTTGAGGTGGGGAGGGAGTGGATGCCTTCACTTGGGTGGGTGGGAAGACAACAAGGGTGAGGGGCATTCACCCAGATCCTCTTTCTAGAGCCTGTTGTATTTTTTTTCTCCATAACTGGCCTTATTCCTAGTATATATATAATTTTACTAAAAAAAACAACCATGTTGGGATACAAAAGGAAAGAGGGATTGGGAAAGATGAAATTAGTTTTAAAAAAAAGTTTACAGATATGAGACTTTTTTGCACTATACACTACTCTTATATTGGCTCCATACTGCATACTCCATAGATTTCCTTGAACCAGAACATGAAGGATTGTCTTGAATACTTTTTCTGGTACACAATTGAATTACCACTCAAGAGAGGAATATCTGACTTGGGTAGAAAATGATTTCAAATGAGGCCTCTTAATTATATCTCTGCCTTGAATCACAATCATTGATTAAAAGTAACTCTAAATAGATATATTTTGTAAAATATATTCATGTTATAACTAGAATATTATAAATATTGTACCAATTTTAATAATTATCTTCCTGCCTTCCTTTCTTCTTCAGAACAATTCTTACTTGCATTACAAATGTCCCTTCTCTATTTTTCACATTTTGAAATGTAATACCATATTGTGATATTATTGCAGCGTCTGGAGCCAGTGTGTAATGATTATACTTGACCACTGAAGTCCATAAGGCCAAAACACATTTGGTCAGAGTTGCATATGGTCTGTGTACTGTGTTTGAGAGTTGCATATGGTTTATGTTTGAGATGTTTGTTTTTACTGTTGATTGTTTTTATGATGTAACCCACCCTGAGCCTGTCCTATGGCAAGGGCAAGCTAAAAATCAAATAAATAAACAAACTGTATTATTTTAATCTGAATGAGGCTGTATTTGGCCCTGCAATTTTTATTCATTTGTAATAATGTATTTTCTGTATAAATGATAATTACATTTTTATATTCAGTTATATAATTATTGGGCCCTCAGATTTGAGTTCATTTCACCTTTCAAGTTCTTAATTCATTTATTTATTTATTTTAGTTTTCGCTCATCCTCTTTTGTCTTTTTCAGAACTCTGCTGTAGCCTATAGAGTTATAACAGGCAACCCTTTTAAAATAAACACAAATAGGGTTCCCTGCCTCCTGCCGAGGGTGGGATTTTCCTTGATTTCAGGGTCTCCAACCCACCACCAGGAACTGGCCAGTGGAGGGAGCCCCACTCCCAAAGAGAGGTGGCACACTGCAGTATGCCTGGTACTAGTAGGAAGTGACATGATTGCTCTGGGCACATTGCTGGGGGGCACTCTAGCTTTTGGAAAAAACTCTTTGATAACCATAGAGGTTTTTTCCAAGTGCTGGAGTTTCCCACCTGTGACATGTCTGCTGCAATCACATCACTTACAGGAGGAAGATCCGCCACCGGGAGCCAGGTAAGACCTGGCAGCCCTAAACATCCTGTTGCTGTGAGAATTTCTGGGCTTTGGGGGTGTGGGAATTTTTTCTTTATGCCAGCAGTACTCAGTCCACATCTTATAGAGAGCCACATTCACAAGGGCTATCAGCCAAAAGAGCACCTTTTCATTCCATCTCTGGCATGAGGCCTACAGCTTGACCTTTCAGCTGATCTTTTCTTCTATAAACAGTTGTTTCAATGTGGGAAACATGAGCCCCACCAAGCAAGGACCTTGCTCACTTTTTTTAATTATGGGGTGGGTACCACATTGGGGATTAGCGCTCAGAAGTGCCAGAGGAGATTTATCAGAATCATATGGCTCCTAAGCCGCTGAATGAATATCTGCTATAGGCTAATTGTTTTCAGCTACTGATGTGACTCAGTGTCTGTGTTCAACTGCAAATCATTTGGATCTCTATAATTTCAACACAAATTCTGAAAACTCATAGGAACACAGTAGTCTCCTCCATGTAAAGCCAATCAGTCTTGTAAGAATTTTCACTTCCCAGGTGTCTTGTTGCTTTGTGTGCCTGATCTTAGCATCAATACCTTTTCCTAGTTGCTGTATGAGGTGAGTTTAGGGGAAAGAGAGATGGCCATTTTGTATGAGGTCATCCTGATTGACTGCCGTCTCTCAAAATGCTGAGGTAAAGATCAATTAGTTATTATGAGGTAACCTTAAAGGCTTTCCTGTTCTTTGAAGAGAAGAGCATTGTCACTGAGGAAAGATACTGTGCCAGAATCAATCAGAATCTTTTGACAACTTTTAAAATTTACTTCTGCACAGTACTGAGGTATTACATTATAGGATTCTACTATTAAGTGTATTTCTAGCACTGGTGCCCTACCACCACCATTCACAAACCAAAGTGGCATTCTACAGTCGCAGAGGCCAGTGCTGTTTCTAGGATTTGACTCTAGCCATCACTCTGCCCTGAAAAATCATGTTCTGTTAGCCCCATACACTGGCTAATAGCAAGAATGGCATATTTTAAGGGCATTAATTCACCAGCTGCCTGCTGTGGCATTATGGATGTTGTGTGCTCTGGCAGGCCCTAGAGCAGGAGGGTAACATAGCAACCTCTATTCAAAGCTAAAGGGGTAGAATTAATCAGTCCCTCTTCTGTGAGAAAGACTGCCTGCCAGTGTGTGAGAGAAAAAGTGGACAAGGGATCTGGCACTGTCCTCCATTTTGAAATGCCAACCAAACAAGTGTGTCAAAACAAGCAGCCGGATAATATAGCAGTCAGATATGGAAGGAAAGAGAGAAGAACTCAATGTAACTATGCAAAGTCTTGCATTTAAAGGCGGAATAAGATAGGGCTTGTTCATTACAGTAGGAAATAAGGCTTCACAGTAGGAAACATAAGGTAACAGAATGATACTCATGTGAAGAGATAAAGAGATAGGAAGGCTAAAAGATACAGAATTCACAGCCAGCTGGCTTGTGGTGACAGCTGCTTATCAGCAGTCTCTATTTTCCACAATGTTTTTTAAACTGCCTTGATATCATTTCACTAAGGTCCTTATTATGAGGACTGTCAGGTATGTTGTGGTCAAAAGTAAGTGGAGACATTTTAGAATATCACAGTCGCACAGAATTTTCGGTTTAAAACAATATTCTGCAGAGGCTTGGTTACCAGAGGTTCCACAAGAGAAGACTGGTAAGGTAAGAAGAGAGGCCACAAGAAGCTGTTTCTTTCTTACAGTCCTTCAAGGGGTAGTGTTGCTTTGATGCTCCAAAACAGATAATAGCACTGAGAAAATCTCCACTAAGAAAAGCAAAACACTTCTGGAATGCTGATCATATTCCTGTTATGGAAGTATGTTGAGTCCAGTGGCCCCTTTAAGACCAACAAAACTTTATTCAAGGTGTGAGCGTTTGTGTGCCCACCTGGATCTATATTCCTGTCATATGAGTGGCAGGGAGGCAGCTAGGCTTACGAACTTCCAGGTTAGACCTAGAGTTCTCCTGGAATTACTGCAGATCTCCAGGTTACAGAGGTGCATTCCTGTGGGGAAGATGGCAGCTTTGGAGGGGGAGACTCTATGATATACCATGCAGTCTAGACAAAATGTGAGTCACTCTGAGATTCGGAGTGAAGGGCAAGGTATAAATCCAATATCATCATCATCTTTCCTCTTGTGCATACATGTATTTTTACTTATAATTATTCTGTATTTATGCTCTTAACTATTGTTTTCCAACTTACCTTTTAGGTTCTTGATTCCATTTTGTTGGGTCAAGTCCCCCCCCCCCCCTTTTCTTCACCCCATCGACTTGGGGATAGTGCCTGGAGAGGTATTCTCAATCTCCCTTACCTTCCTCCCCCACAGCAAACACCCTGTGTGGTAGGTGGGACTGAGAGAGCTCTCATAGAAGCTGCCCTTTCAAGGACAACTCGGCTAGAGCTATGGCTGACCTAAGGCCATTCCAGCAGCTGTAAGTGCAGGAGAGGGGAATCAAACCCAGTTCTCCCAGATAACAGTCAGCACATTTAACCACTACACCAAACTGACTCTCATAAGAAAAGATTGGATTTATACCCCACCCTTCACTACCCAAAGGAGTCTCAGAGCGGTTTATAATCTCCTTTCCCTTCCCTTCTTCTCAACAGATGCCCTGGAGGTAGGTAGGGCTGAGAGAGCTCTCCCAGAATTGCTCTTTCTAAAACAGCTTCCGATAGAATTATGACTGACCCAAGATCACTCCAGCAGTTGCATGTAGAAGAATGGGGAACCAAACCTGGTTCTTCCAGATAAGAGTGAGTGCAGAACCGCTACACCAAACTGGCTCTCACTTATGACCGAATGTGGTTCTGCCAAATTGGGCCTTCCTCAAAGGTCAAACAGTGTAAGGTACATACTGGCTCGGCTTCTGTTACAATCAAAAGGCAGTAAGCAAGTTGATATAGGATCAAAAAAGGAATTTTCCAATATGAGATCAACTGACACAGGGAAAATATTATTTGTGAGGCCTCCTTGAAACTGTCTCTGTGTCAATTATAGATGCATACAAATGGAATAGTATTGTAAGTTTATGCCTTCCAATTTTGGTCCAGGAGGTATGGGTGAAAACACCTAATTGGAGGCAGTGTGCCTTTTATGATGTTATGAGGATTGAGTTGGACCCTTATATATTTTTAAATGTTTCTGTAACAAATACATGTACTTTTACTTATAACTATTCTATTGACCCCTTCTAGTTTACTTTTTAGGTTCTTGATACCGTCTACAGGAATTTTCTAAGCACAGGTAACAGCAAGGGAGAATAGGTGGAATAAAATTGGGTGAGAATGTTAGCATGAAGATGTGTGCAAGGACCAGGGAGGGCCAGGTGGTGGTGGTGATGATGCATCTAAGGACAAGGACTTTGTAGTGCAAGGCAGTGGAAACCAGAGCAGGGACTTGTAGAAGGGTATCATATAGATTAAGCAATTACCATTGCACCAGAGGTGACAATTAGAAGGAAGCTTTAATTTGTGGGCACACTTTACCTTAGAGGTACCATATCTCCCCCAAGGAACCTGAAATCCTTTTGCCTTCCGTTCCCATAGATTTAACATGATCTTGTCTGTCGGCATGTCAGTGTACAGTTTAAGCAAAAGAGTGCTTTTCTGTATTAGAAACACTGGTTCTGTAAAAAATTAAGGCAAAAAGTCTAAGAACCAAGACAAGGAAAAAGGGAAGAAAAGCCTGGACATTGCTTTCCATTTCTTTGATAGGTATGGAAGACACAGCAGACTATTAAGACTATGCTACAAAAGGAGTCTTAAACAACTTCAACATATTAACTAGAGAGAGCAGGATGGGGAGCCCAGAGAGACAGTTTACTTCTTCTGGTAGGAACCCGAGAGACTAATGTTGTTTCCAGTTAATGTTGTTTCCAGCAGGCAGACCAAGCCTAGTTTCCATTGAAGGGACTGTGGGATTTGAGGAGGGAAAAAAATGAGCCAGAAGCCATAGGCAGAATTAATACATTTCAATACTGTTTATAAACAAGGGAAATAAAATCACTGCTCCACAGATGGGTTAAACTGCAGTGATAAGAGTACTACCTAAGACATGCTGCCTTGGAAGAGTTGTAAAACTGAGGGCCCTCTGTCCTCAGAAATATTTCAGTAGAGGTGAAAAAGAGTTAATCTAGGGCTTTCTGCATGTAGACTGTATGTTCAGACCTAGATAAACTAGGGGGGAAATAAAACTGGTGGCTTACTTTCTTAAAAGGCTGCCTCTCAGCTTCCACTGAAGTAAAAAGCTCTTATTTTCTGCAACAGGCTGCATTACTGAGCTGAACTGGACATCTAATAGACCCTCTCCTATTACAAAGCATTGACCCTATTGGCAAGTTACACAGGGGAATTTTCTGTGCAGGCCTTGATTCTAGGTAAAAATTGGTTAGGACTAAAGACTAAACAATAGGATATCATAGAATCATAGAGTTGGAAGGGATCTCTAGGGTCATCTAGTCCAACCCCCTGCACAATGCAGGAAACTCACAAACATCTCCCCCTAAATTCACAGGATCTTCATTGCTGTCAGATGGCCATCTAGCCTCTGTTTAAAAACCTCCAAGAAAGGAGAGCCCACCATCTCCCGAGAAAGTCTGTTCCACTGAGGAATCGCTTTAATGGTCAGGAAGTTGTTCTTAATGTTGAGCCGGAAACTCTTTTGATTTAATTCCAACCCATTGGTTCTGGTCCTACCTTTCGGGGCCACAGAAAACAATTCCACACCATCCTCTATATGACAGCCCTTCAAGAAGATGGTGATCACATCACCTCTCAGCCACCTCCTCTCCAGGCTAAACATCCCCAGCTCCTTCAGCCTTTCCTCATAGGACTTGGTCTCCAGACCCCTCACCATCTTTGTTGCCCAAATGCCTCATATAATGAATGCCTCATAACAGACATGACCATGAAGCATTGGAGGTCACTTCAGGATAAAGATATGCTAACTGTAGTGAAAATTACTAATTTTTGCTAGAGGACCATCCATCCAAGCTGGCTGAGTAAACTCTGGCATTCAGAAAAGCTGGAGGAAGCAGGGGGTATCTTGAAATGCCTGGGAACACGTAGTGCATAACATCTTCTGCTCCCTTCATTCATAGCATAATGTAGTTGTGATTGGGTCTTGCTTTTGCAGAAAGATGGGGGACCAGTTATCCTCAGTGGTGTTGAAGAGCTGGCCTTAAGTGCTAGTTTGGTTTTGCATTCTTCAGATTAGTGACATAAGAACATAAGAGAAGCCATGTTGGATCAGGCCAACGGCCCATCCAGTCCAACATTCTGTGTCACACAGTGGCAAAAAATTTTATATATACACACACACTGTGGCTAATAGCCACTGATGGACCTGTGCTCCATATTTTTATCTAAACCCTTCTTGAAGGTGGCTATACTTGTGGCCGCCACCACCTCCTGTGGCAGTGAATTCCACATGTTAATCACCCTTTGGGTGAAGAAGTACTTCCTTTTATCCATTTTAACTTGTCTGCTCAGCAATTTCATTGAATGCCCACGAGTTCTTGTATTGTGAGAAAGAGAGAAAAGTACTTCTTTCTCTACTTTCTCCATCCCATGCATTATCTTGTAAACCTCTATCATGTCACCCCGCAGTCGACGTTTCTCCAAGCTAAAGAGCCCCAAGCGTTTCAACCTTTCTTCATAGGGAAAGTGCTCCAACCCTTTAATCATTCTAGTTGCCCTTTTCTGGACTTTCTCCAATGCTATAATATCCTTTTTGAGGTGCGGCGACCAAAACTGCACACAGTACTCCAAATGAGACCGCACCATCAATTTATACAGGGGCATTATGATACTGGCTGATTTGTTTTCAATTCCCTTCCTAATAATTCCCAGCATGGTGTTGGTCTTTTTTATTGCAAACGCACACTGTCTTGACATTTTCAGTGAGTTATCTACCACGACCCCAAGATCTCTCTCTTGGTCAGTCTCTGCCAGTTCACACCCCATCAACTTGTATTTGTAGCTGGGATTCTTGGCCCCAATGTGCATTACTTTGCACTTGGCCACATTGAACCGCATCTGCCACATTGACGCCCACTCACCCAGCCTCAACAGATCCCTTTGGAGTTCCTCACAATCCTCTCTGGTTCTCACCACCCTGAACAATTTAGTGTCATCCGCAAACTTGGCCACTTCACTGCTCACTCCCAACTCTAAATCATTTATGAACAAGTTAAAGAGCATGGGACCCAGTACCGAGTCCTGCGGCACCCCAGGTGACTAGCTCTATCCTATGGGCTTCACCTGAATTGGCGTGCTTGGGGGAAACCGGAACCCATGACAAAAAGAATGAGTCTCTCTCAGTGACATGTCCTAAGTAACCCATTTATTAGGAAATTATTCTTTTGAAGCAAGTGAAGGGAAGAGGCAGATGTGTGCTGTGTTAAGAGAGGGATAACTCAGAGTCTGGAGGAGATAGAGACAGAAGCAGACAGATGGTCCTGAGGCACCTTAATACTATAGGATCTCTTACTTTGGGGATTTGATGTGGGTAGGAATGCTCTGTTATCAAAGAAGCATTACATGAAATAGTTCTTGAATCATTTTTCCCCCTAGCATTTTAATGTTTCTGTGTATGCTGCAGTTAGGCAATAGCATAAGCTTTCATGTGATATTCTCAAGAAGAGATGGGTATCTGACGGTGGTCAAGCAAATTATGGTGGAGGGATGGTTCTGGAACCTCTCATTCCAGCTCTGATTGACTGTAGCTTTTATTCTTGATGTCTGGGATGAGTGCAGAAGTGCATGCATACTGAACATAATGTCACCCATTTTTTTCCCCTTTGCAGCTAGAGATGTTGCAAACTTATTCACATTTGCTTAATGAAGAAAATTGGGGAAATTCCAGCTTAGAGTAAGGCAGGGCCAATTAAAAGAAGGAGCTGTGTGACAGTTAGGCAGCTACAAGAATAGAACCAAGAGGCTCATGGTTTCAGCGCTTCGCCTTCGGTGGGGTCCGCAGAGCTTGTCTCCAGCGCCCCCCCCCCCCAAATTGGGCAGTTGGAGGGGTGACACAGCTGGCCCGGGCAAGGGTTCCATGACAGCAAGGAGCTTGATAGGAGCTGGGGAGAATGATGGTGGTCGGCCCCTGAGTCTCCTGTCGCTCCGATGCTCCACTGCAACGATCGCCATGATGGCAACAAGAGGTGAATGCGCGACTTTTCCTTTGTCTCAGCAACTTTTCTAAACGTCTTCTTTTCTACTGCAATTGCTGAAACTCTACCATGCAAGTAAGTTTACTTTACAGTCTAACCGACTAATGGAATTCTTATCATAAAACCAAATGGGACTGTTCAAAAGGAGGTGGAGGAGGACGATTTCCCTCTCCCCCACAAGAGAGGCTTCCAAAAGAAGAGGAACAAACTGTTGAAAATTGGCATCCTTTTCTCTTTTCATCCTTTTTAATTGGACTGAATATAGATACTCATTGATTTGGTTTATAATTAAATAAGCTACAACTGAAACATTAACATATTATAATACAGTCTGAATAAAAGCTGAACATTTTTTTAAGACAAATTTATCTTATGAGGGAGCAGAATTGATGCAGTTTGAACTGGAATGTAAGGAAAAAGTACATGGCAGGAACAGAGCTGGAGGATAAACTAACTGGGACTCTGAGCTATTCATTGACTTTTGTTATTGGACTGAATAATTCTGTGGAAAGATGATTGGCAAAATGAAGTGACTGATAAAAAAGATTTTTTTTGCTACCATATCTTCTATGAAGCACGGAATTGGTCTTTTAGCAGAGTTAATAGAAAAACGGGTGGAAAATGTTCTTCTGAAGTACAGTGAAATTGAAAATCTACATGAGCAGGAATGTTGAGAGATCCCAGAGGTGTCGAATGAGTTGGGGAAAGTGAATAAACAGCAGCTCGAAAATGTGCTGGATGAAATCAAGATGGAGACGACCTACACAGTTTTAAAAGAACAGTGGAAATTGCGACTTATCAAAGCTGTTGTAAGAGGAAGTGACAGTGTGTGGGCCTTATCGTTCCCAGCAGAACAGATGAGCATGTCGAGGGGAGAAGCTATATATTACTCCAAAAAAATCAAAACTTGGAAAGCCTTTAAAAAGAAGGGATTATAAACTGTGTCTTTATATTTGGTCACCAATGGTACAACGTAATGGAACTGATATGTTATTTTGAACTGGAAGCTGGAATTTTATAATCTGGAGGTTTTATACTTTATAATACAAGCAGAGTAACTCAGTAGAGTATGTGTTGTAGAGATTGCATTATTCTCTCCTTATGCAAAAATAAATACATCTGGGGGATGGGGTTGTTATGTTTAATCAAGCCTCCTCCTCTTAAAGTAACATGATAGTTGGAGATAGTGTCTTCAAAAGTTTCTAAATAATTCTGAATAATTAATTAATAATTAACTTACACAAATAGTTGGTTATGTTCAACTCACATTAATGAAGAGAATATGATATATGATATCAAAAATCTGATCTCTAACTTTGGAACCAGTTTATATTGACATAGAAAAAGTAATGTGCTCTTATTTTCAACTCCTGCTGGAAGCAAATAAGTTAGTTTTATAGATAAAGAGTGTATATTCATCTTACCTGTTTATGCTTACTTTTAATATTTTTAAAAACTACTCAGTTAGTTTTACTCTCTAGTTTTTCTCTGTTTTTTTTATAAGTGATGTGATCCTTGTTGCATCAAAGATAAATAACTTAGATTTATACCATAGGTATTAGAATTGTATAAAAGTTTAAAAAGCTACAAAAGGACTGTAGAATTTGATGGTAATATTTGGTTAAAACTCAGACTTGCACGTAGAAGAAATTTGGTATCTTTTTTTTCTTTGTTGTAGAAATGTAACTGAAATATTTTGTTGTACCCCCCCTTTTTTTTCTTTTGTATCTCCCAACTATGTTTTTTCTTATACTTAAAACTAATTAAAAATTTTGTACCTAAAAAAGAATAGAACCATGAGGAGGAGCATGCAGGCATTACAGGGTCCTTCAGAGATTGGGAAGAGGGGGAGCGGTTTGTAAAGGGAAAAGATCCCAAGACTGTGCCATAATGATTGTCTTGTCCCTCTGTGCATATTATGTGGGTTTCTTGAGCACTGACAGTTTCCTTTTTCTTCCTTCCAAGCAGCATATCAATGGGAGCCGACCACCACCTCACTTCATGTATGACCCATCGATCTTTGCCTTCCGATCTCTAAGCACTTTGAAGCCTTTGAGCCCCATAGCTCCAGTTGAAGAACCATCATGTGCCTACTGAAGGGAGATACTTGAAGCTCTCAGGAATCATTATACCAACCAACTTCTCACCAGGGACTAGATGTGGGAGGGCATATGTTTGCAATGACTACCAAGATCCCTGGTACTATGAGATGGGTGACGTTTCTCTCATGTCTTTTTTTGTGTGTGTGTGCCAATCTGAGGATTGGCAGAAATGGAATGTATGTACATTGAGCAAGTTGAGTTCATAAGCCATAGTGCCATTGTAGAGATGTTACTAGGTACACAGGAAGCCAGTTTCTTCTCAAAGAAAAGTGGTGTGTTGCACTAATGAGTGAACAGCCATCCATGTAATAGAAAGTGACGAGTAAGCAAGCTTTTATGATCTGCCTTCCTGAACCTGGTAGAGTTGTTCCCTCTGCAGAATGATTTCTCCAGTTGACTGGCTCCTTTCTGAGAAGTAGGAAGAGTTATTGGCCTTCTCTTGACTATCAAAGTCAAGGTGGATCTGGTCTTAGTGATCCATGGAAGCTAAGTTTGTTCTGCTGTTTGTATCCCCATTACAAGACTAATGTGGGAGGCATACTGTGATTGTGCAGCTTCAGACATGGTGCAATTATGCACTGGTACACTATGCCCCAGCTGATTTTTTTTCCCATTTGTGGCAGGGGGGCGTCTATGGGATATGCTGCCTAGTCTGTCTGGAATTACAGCAGCATGGAAATTCATGGTATGTTGCATGTGGCAGATGTTAGATGGGAGGTAAAGGGAAAAGGAAGAAGGGCACAGCACTTTGTGGCAGTAGCTCATGTGGCTTTAGAATAGAAGAAATACTCCCCCCCCCCCAAAAGGTGGTCACCCTCTTCACATACATTCTGCAATTGCATGGGATAGCAAAACAGGGAAGTGTATGAGTGAAAAGAGACTGGTTTTATTATAATTTTAAGTGGAGAAAAGTCTTGGGATACAATACCATTAGAACTTAGGACAAAATCAAGCAATTATTCCTGCCCTTGAACTCTTGCTGGTATGAGTGAAATAGAGAAAGGAAGATGGACATATTTTAGTATGCACATCTTTTGGGAGGCAAACATACGACTCTATGTGGTTTCAGTTTTTTTCTATGCCATTCGTCTCGGTCTGTTGATATAAGGCCTGCTAATCGGCACACATTCTACATTACTGTCCCATAACACTTAAAGTGTATATTTGGGTCTTAGGAACCAGGTTTTGAACCTCTGTTCTAACACATATGCTGCATTATTCTTTGTCCAGGGCTGATTCCGCACTCACCTTGCTCTGGGGGCAGGCTTCTGTTTCTGTGTGGAGCAAGTTGGCAATTTCGCACCAGTTGCTCCACGCCACCATTTTGCACAGGGCAAACCCACCATTTGCCACGCAGCAGTGTAAACCTGTTTTTTCAGGTTTACACTTCAGTGCAGCAAATCATGGGTTTGCCTCCTGCAAAATGGCGGCGCAGAGCAACTGAAGCGAAATCACCAGCTTGCTCCACACAGAAACAGAAGCCTGCCCTGGAGCAAGGTGAATGCAGAATCAACCCAGGTGTAGTTGAGGTCATTAATTCCAAAGACTCTTATTTGCATACTAATAGCATAGTGTACAATCCTGTGAACATGACTGCTGTTTAATCTCTATTTTTAATTTTTTTAAATACAGCAAGATTTGCACAAGTATGAACCATTCACAGTATGGAAGAACTCTGTTATTTGCTATAATTAGGAACATGGATGTAATCTGTGAACATAGAAACTGGGCTATCTGGCAAAAAGCCATTCTTGTTATCAGCTGAGACTGTATAACCTTGTTACCACTTGTTCACCTCTGTGAAGCATTTGTTCCTCTGGCCATAGGCAGGTCTGCTTGGGCAAAACCCATGTTATTCATGGAGTTAAAAGCATCTAGTCCCAAAGGAATGTAGTCTTCAACAGAGGACTACCTCTCTGACAGACAAAGAGGAACAGAAACAAGGTACAGGATACAAGTCATTGGATTCTTAAGGCCAGAAACTTTCTAAGCTGTAGAAACAAGCTGACCCTACTGCCTTCAAGCTTTCATGTAAGATGATGTCGCATCGATGGTGATAGCAGAGGAGTGGTAGGATAAAGGACTCCTTTAATTCTGGGCTAAACTGCCCCATTCTGTATAAGGGCAATACAGGGATGTGAGCAACCTTCTCCTCACTAGCATTAATGAAGTAAAAAACAAGCTGAGTCTTCTTTGCTTACTAGGTTGTTCTGCTGAGAACAAAATCAGTAATTGAGCTCTTTCAAAATATGTTGCTTACGCTTCCCCCCTTGTTCTTCCAATGGATGGGGAAAGAGAATTTATTTTCTGTCTCGTTTTAATTCTGAAGATAATCTCTGTTGTGCACAGTGACAATTGGAGTCCCTGTGAACTTGACCTCCTTGTAATAAGGGTAAATAAAACCCATTTTACTATTTTTGCAGATTAGGCTTGGCTGATAAGCAGTCAGTGTGTGATGTGGTCAGGAAAAGTCTGAGGTGGTACTTTCATGCCCAATAATATCCGCTTGTTCCCAGATACCACTGAATGCTTTGCTGCTTTTGCAGAGCAGGCTGACAATTTCTGATTGGCCTAGGAGGATGCTGTCCCATATGATGCTCCAAGATGAAGGAATGGAGGGAAGATGACCTCTGTCAATGTTGCCTTTCTTTAGTACTTTTGTAATATTTGCATCTTTGTTTTTTTTTCAATCAAAACAATAAAGTTACATTTTAATTGCTGCTATATTCAGTGCTATTGGTGTTCTCTTCATTCTGTTAAGCCACTAAGGAAAACGAAAATGTTTTACTCATTGACATTTCAGAGAGTTCTGAGATAGAGCAGAGAATAACTGATAAGGGTGAGCAGCTGGGGAAGTTGCTGAGAATTTGAGTTTGTGTGACTGCTGAAAATTCTGAGTTTGTGGTTGCTGGGGAACTGCTGTTTGTTTGGTTGAGTGGGCTGAAGGTGAAGGTGATTGTTGCTGATTGATTAGGAGTGGCTGGTTCCCCACCCTCTTTGCATTGTTAAGCTGCGCCTTGCCAGAGAGCTAAAGGGCTCTTGGCCTGGGGGCTCTGTAAGGACCAGGAACCCAGATCCCTAATTTCCTTGTGCTCCCAATAACATAAGTTGACTCTCCAGAAGGGGAGCCACATAAACAAACAGGATTTAAAGGGGACTGTATATTTTAAAAAAAAAGCTATCATGAAGGGAGAATGCCAACAGGGGGGTGGGGGCTTTCCAGTGTTTTGCACTGTGTCACATGTATGACTGTCTGCCCACAGGACAGAAGTCTTGGGTGTGTGCTCGATGCAAGGAGCTCCTGGTCCTCAGGGAACGAGTTCATACCCTTGAGGCTGAGGTGACTGACCTGGAGAAGAGGAGATAGTCAGTTAGGCACTCGGAGAAGAGACTCGGGGACGTATTAGATGAGCCTCGCTCTGAACGTGGCATGCCCGTTGCTGCCAGGGAGCATGAGGGTCGAGAGGGAACAGGGCACTGCTGAAGATAAGGGGAATGCACCCTCAGAAGGGACTTCTTCTTCAGCTGGTAAGCGGGAATCCTTTCACGCCAAGGAACCATCCCTGGGCAGGGAGCGAGGAGGGGTCTTGGTAGTTGGTGATTTGATCCTTAGGCAAGTAGACAGCTGGGTGGCAAAACCGCGTACTGACCGTATGGTGACTTGCCTGCCTGGTGCAAAGGTAGCGGACATTTTGCGTGTAGTAGATAGGCTGATAGAAAGTGCTGGGGAGGAGCCAGTGGTCGTGGTGCATGTTGGCACTAACGATGTGGGGAAATGCAATCGTGAGGTCCTGGAGGAAAAATTTAGGCTGCTAGGCAGGAGACTTAAGACCAGGACCTCCAAGGTAGCCTTCTCAGAAGTGCTACCTGTTCCACATGCAGGGCAGGAGAGACAGGCACAAATTAGAAGTCTCAATATGTGGATGAGACAATGATGTAAGGAGGAAGGGTTTAAGTTTGTTAGGCACTGGAATGCTTTCTGGAACAAGCGGGAGCTGTACAAAAGAGACGGTCTCCACTTGTCCCCAGATGGAACCAGGCTGCTGGCGCTTAAAATCAAAAAGGTGGCAGAGCAGTTTTTTAAACTAAATCTTGGGGGAAAGCCGACAGGAGATGAAATGTCTCAGGTTCGGGAGGACTCCTCTCAAAGAGATGAAGGGTTAGCTGTTTCTTTTCTACCGGGTAAGGGATCAGAGTTGTCCACTGAGATGGTGACAAACAGTATGGACTGTCTGCCATAGTCTCAAGGCGGCAGGAGGAAGGTTGCAGGCCTAGCCTGCCTGGGAAATTATAGAAGTATGCAAATGCTAGAAGTGTTCGAAGTAAAATTGGTGAGTTGGAATGTTTAGTGTTGGGAGAAAACATAGACATTGTGGGAATTTCAGAAACTTGGTGAAATGAGGAAAATCAGTGGGACACAGTGATTCCTGGATATAAGTTATATCGGAAGTTTAGGGAGGGAAGGGTTGGAGGTGGGGTGGCTCTGTATGTCAGAGAGGGTATACGATCCAGTAAGGCTGAGGTCAGAGAATTAGATTCCCTTCTAGAAATGCTTTGGGTTGAAATAGAGGGCCCAAAAGGAAATTTAACTATGGGAGTTCGTTATCGCCCACCAAATCAAAAGATAGAGGAGGATTATAATATGTTGGAAGGATTAAAGATAGTGGCTAAACGTAAAAACTATGTCATAATAGGTGATTTTAACTACCCCAGATTGATTGGGTCAATGTGTGTTCTGGTCGAGAAAAAGAGATTGAGTTTCTAGATGCTCTCAATGACTGTGCTATGGAGCAGATGGTCTCAGAACCTACCGGGGTGGGGTGATCCTGGATTTGGTCCTAAGTAATGCCCAAGACTTGGTGAGAGATGTAAAAGTGATCGCACCGCTTGGGAGCAGTGACCATAACGTTATTGATTTCATCATTTGTATAAATAGGAAGTTGCCCCAAAAGACCAGTACAACCACGTTTAACTTTAAAAGGGGTAAATTCTCTGAGATGAGGAGGCATGTGAAGAGGAAACTGAAAGGAAAGGTAGCTACAGTAAAAACCCTTGGGGAAGCTTGGAGGCTGTTTAAAACCACAATCCTAGAAGCTCAGATAAAATATATACCACAAGTTAGGAAAGGCACAAACAGGTATAAGAAAATGCCTGCATGGTTAACAAACGAAGTAATGGAAGCTGTAAAAGGTAAGAAGGACTCCTTTAAGCAGTGGGAAGCTAGTCCAAGTGAAATTAATAAAAGGGAACACAGGCTGTGGCAAATCAAATGCAAGACAGTGATCAGGCAGGGAAAAAGGGACTATGAGGAGCATATTGCAAAAAACATAAAGACCAACAATAAAAATTTCTTCAAATATATTAGAAGCAGGAAACCAGCCAGGGAGGCAGTGGGGCCTTTGGATGACCAAGGGGTCAAAGGATTACTGAAGGAGGACAGGGAAATGGCTGAGAAGCTGAATGCATTTTTTCCCTCCATCTTCACTGTGGAAGATGAGAAGTGTTTGCCTGCTCCAGAACCACTAATTTTGGAAGGGGTGTTAATAGACCTGAGTCAGATTGAGGTGACAAGAGAGGAGGTCCTACAACTGATAGACGAATTAAAAACTAATAAGTCACTAGGTTCAGATGGCATACATCCAAGAGTTCTGAAAGAACTCAAAGTTGAACTTATGGATCTTCTGACAAAAATATGTAATCTTTCATTGATAGTTGCCTCCGTTCCTGAGGTAGGCTTCCCAACCCCCCCGCTTTGGCGGGAGACTTCTGGGTTCTCAGCTTCATCCCCCGGTCTCCAGAAATCAGGAAGCGGGGGGTGGGGGTGGTGGGGGGGGAGAACATACCTGTAGGGTTCATGTTGGTGTAGCAGTTTGTAAAATGTCTGTCCTGAGCAGTTTGTAAAATGTCTGCCCCTTTAAGGCTGGGCAGGAAGGAGGAAACAAGAAGGGCTTTGGAGAACGGCCCCTCCCTTTCTTTGCTTTCGTTTTCACAGCAGGCAGAGGGAAGAAGACCAAGTAAGTATTTGTGTGTGTGAGAGAGGGAGGGGGCAGGGAGGGGGGATTCCCTGGTATGGAGGCCCTCCCCCCCCTTTAGAAAGCGTGGGCGGGGGAGGGAAATGTCTACTAGGCACTCTATTATTCCCTATGGAGAACAATTCCCATAGGGAATAATAGGGAATTGATCCATGGGTATTGGGGGCTCTGGGGGGGCTATTTTTTGAGGTAGAGGCACCAAATTTTTAGTATAGCATCTAGTGCCTCTCCCCAAAATACCCCCCAAGTTTCAAAACGATTGGACCAGAGGGTCCAATTCTATGAGCCCCAAAAGATGGTGTCCCTATCCTTAATTATTTCCTATGGAAGAAAGGCATTTAAAAAGGTGTGCTGTCCCTTTAAATGTGATGGCCAGAACTCCCTTGGAGTTCAATTATGCTTGTCACATCCTTGTTCCTGGCTCCACCCCCAGTCTCCTGGCTCCACCCCCAAAGTCCCCAGATTTTTCTTTAATTGGACTTGGCAACCCTATCCTGAGGACTGGAAGGTAGCAAATGTCACCCCCATCTTTAAAAAGGGTTCCAGAGGAGATCTGGGAAATTACAGGCCAGTCAGTCTGACTTCAATACCGGGAAAGTTGGTAGAAACCATTATCAAGGACAGAATGAGTAGGCACATTGATGAACACGGGTTATTGTGGAAGACTCAGCATGGGTTCTGTAAGGGAAGATCTTGCCTCACTAACCTGTTACATTTCTTTGAGGGGGTGAACAAACATGTGGACAAAGGAGGCCCAATAGATGTTGTTTACCTTGACTTCCAGAAAGCTTTTGATAAAGTTCCTCATCAAAGGCTCCTTAGAAAGCTCGAGAATCATGGAGTAAAAGGACAGGTCCTCTTGTGGATCAAAAACTAGCTAATTAATAGGAGGCAGAGAGTGATTATAAATGGGCAGTCTTCACAGTGGAGGACGGTAAGCAGTGGGGTGCCGCAGGGCTCAGTACTGGATCCCATGCTCTTTAACTTGTTCATAAATGATTTGGAGTTGGGAGTGAGCAGTGAAGTGGCCAAGTTTGCGGATGACACTAAATTGTTCAGGGTGGTGAGAACCAGAGAGGATTGTGAGGCACTCCAAAGGGCTCTGTTGAGGCTGGGTGAGTGGGTGTCAACATGGCAGATGAGGTTCAATGTGGCCAAGTGCAAAGTAATGCACATTGGGGCCAAGAATCCCAGCTACAAATACAAGTTGATGGGGTGTGAACTGGCAGAGACTGACCAAGAGAGAGATCTTGGGGTCGTGGTAGATAACTCACTGAAAATGTCAAGACAGTGTTGGATTGCAATAAAAAAGGCCAACACCATGCTGGGAATTATTAGGAAGGGAATTGAAAACAAATCAGCCAGTATCATAATGCCCCTGTATAAATCGATGGTGCGGTCTCATTTGGAATACTCTGTGCAATTCTGGTCACCGCACCTCAAAAAGGATATTATAGCATTGGAAAAAGTCCAGAAAATTAGAATGATTAAAGAGTTGGAACACTTTCCCTATGAAGAAAGTTTAAAACGCTTGGGGCTCTTTAGCTTGGAGAAACGTCGACTGCAGGGTGACATGATAGAGGTTTACAAGATAATGCATGGGATGGAGAAGGTAGAGAAAGAAGTATTTTTCTCCCTTTCTCACAATACAAGAACTCGAGGGCATTTGATGAAATTGCTGTGCAGTCAGGTTAAAACGGATAAAAGGAAGTACTTCTTCACCCAAAGGGTGATTAACATGTGGAGTTCACTGCCATTGTGTGACACAGAGTGTTGGACTGGATGGGCCATTGGCCTGATCCAACATGGCTTCTCTTATGTTCTTATTGAGATTTTGGGCTGTGCACAAAAAAACCTTTTCTCATCTCATAGCAAGGAAATCCAAATCAATTGACTAGAATCAAGGAAATGGGGCAGACATGTGACTCTTGCTCCATTGGGCTATAGTAGAAACTAAAGATAGTTGTTTGGCCTACCTGACTTTGTGAGTTGGTGTGTCTGTAGTCCTCCTTAGCTGCATCAAACAGTGGTAGTCAAACTTTCATACAGAGAATTATGAACATCTGGCTCTAAAACTTGTGTGAAGCAAGATATAGACATTATTTAATATTGAAGCACAGACAATCTGTGTAGAAGGATCTTGGAAGAGCCTGGGCTGATTCACCCTACTGAGAATGTGAATCCATGTCATCTGCCACATGCCCAGCTTGCAATGCACCCCTACATTTTAGAGCAGGTCTACATGTCACTCACTATTCTACTGAAAAGGAAAAGAGGCTTGCTTTTGGGATCAAGTAATGTACAGACTACCCCCTGAAGTTTAAAAGCTTGAGGGGGGCTGACATTATGCAGACTTCTGAACTATCACACTTCTGTGACACTTTCTAATAACTTCCATCTATTCAAATTACAGTTGTGATAGCTAGAATTGATACCTTCACGTTCTGACGTAGTAGACTCCTGAATGCCAAATATTAATAAACAGGATTGTGAGCATTCAGGGAGTGGGGTGTATCTGAATTGCTGCAGTTTGGAAGAGAACCTTCTGACTATCTTTGACTATCTTGGTTGTGTTTGCATTATTCTGCCCAAGAGTTAAATGCAACAAAATTTTGAAGGAAACAAAAGGGGTGACATCGTGATAGTCTAGTCACATTCTGGTTTCTGTCTGTGCCTTCCTCCAGTGTCCTGTGAAAAATCTTGAGTAAGTCATTCAACATAAAGTTCAGGCAAGAGGGTAAGTGGAGGTACAAAGAGGAACAAGAAATGCTGTTCCTATGGCTGAGTTTGACTATGTCTGCACAAGAATGAGATTATTTTTAAAAACACACACCAGAAATGCCTTCTCTTATATTCAGAAGTTGCTTCATGTAATGAACTTTCAGCACAGGTGTTTGGTGGTTAAGCTTGTGGTTGACCAGCCTGAGCAGTTCCAGTAACTTCTGTCTGCCTCTTCTCATATTGTTGCCTCTGATTAGACTCATGCAGGTGTTTCCCTTCAAAGACGTAAACAGATTATTTAAGTTGTGAAATGGGATACTAAATAAAGGTGTGCTTCTAAAGGTCAGCAGATTGAGGCATGTTGACACCTCCATATGTCCACAATATTATTTGGAAAAGGAAAGTGCAAAAATTGTCACAGTGGGGATCCATATCTCCTCATTCAAGGGACAGCTTCTGCTATGGGAATATTTCCTCATCACTTAGAATCCATGCTTTGTTTCTGGGAGAGGGAATGCATCTTCCTTTCTCCTTCAAACCCTCAGCTAGTAGTTCCCGTGAGACTGCTGTGTGGAATGGTCTCGCTTGAATGGCAGGTACTTGTGTGATCATGTGCACAGCACTATAGATGCTGAGTGGTAGTAGCAGGCCCTATCCATCCCAATGCCAGTGCCATTTTGTCAAGTTTGAAAAGTTCAAAGTTTGTCCCATGCTGTAGCATTAATGTGTATGTGGGGGAGGCATCCTCATAAGAACTTCCTTGCAAGACAGACCCTGTCCCAGTATTTGTATCTACCCATGGCCAACCAGATCCATCTGGGTTTACAATCATGAAAGTGACTGGTCCCCTGTTTCCTATCTGCACCATCTAATGGTATCCAACAGCATACTGCCCCTGAAGCTGAAGGTTCCCATTTAAATGCCTTGGCTAATAGTCATTTTAGATATGCCTTATGAATTCATCTGATTCCCCTTTAAAGCCCTCAAAGCTAGTAGCATTGCCGTATTTTGTGGGCAATGCTGTTGTAAGAAAAAGCCCTCTGCTTTTCATACATATGGACATCATGATCACCACTATGGTGGCCAGGGTGCCTGGAGTTTTCACTCGCACACATCTGCTCTAAGAAGTGGACTTTGCCCACAGTTTCTAAGGCTTATGTGGATACTATAAGCCTCCGCTTTGCAGCAGCATTTTACATCTCTGGATGGGTGTTAGCCAGAACTACAGACGAGCTTCCAGCTGCTCCTTGTGTGCCCAGTCTTGGCCGCTGCAGTGGAAGAAGCCATGCCACCATGTTTCCAGCCTGTTTCCATGAACCAAAGGCTAACACCACCAGAATCTATCTTGTTTTCCTGACTCCATATCCAACAGCTGCTTCAACTTCTGCATAAGGCAATCAAGCTTATCCAGGCATGGATCCTGCCAGACCACTCAAGCCTTTGTCTAACGAAACCCAGGACAAAGACTGGTGCCAGGAAGAAGACTATCTCCTGCCAGAGCCAAGTCTTTTGTCTAAATCCGGGTGTTACCTAGGCCAACATTTGATTTTCTATTGTCACCCTTTTAGATAAGTCCATTTAGTCTTAAGTATTCCCCACCCAGTAATCACTTCTATTCTTCTTCCCAACTGTCACTTTGGAGCCTCCCCCTGGTCCATTTCAATCTGAAAGTTCTCTCAGGTATCCAGGATCTAGGCAAGTCCATTGGTCAAGAGCAAGCACCCAATTAGGTGCCACCAATGAACTTTCTATTGGCTACTGCAGTAGTCCAGCCCTTATGGTCAATGCAGAGCCTCCCCTTTCTCCTCCCTCATACCTCCCAGTCCCTGAGGGTCTAAGGTAGTCTATTTAATCTCTGACCCAACTCCACTCCTGTGCATCTAGCAGTACCCCAGTTCCACTGTCTAGATCCATCCCCAATTCTGGCCACAGTTTTGGGTCCATTTCCCCCGTCCTCTTACGTCGCCATTGGAGCCTTCCTTGAAGACTACGATAGGTAAATATCACCCTGTTTGTCTACCCATGTGTTGTTTCTATATCTCTCTCTATATTTCCTAGGACTGTATGTATGATTGTATGAGTATTCTATCTTGTATGTATGCCTATATTTTCTAGAATAAATTGTAATTGTTTTACTACATTAGAGTCCCCATTATTTAAGCATTACTCTCTGGTTGGTTAATCTTGTATACATTGAGAAAATGATCCCTAGTGAGCCAGGTGCCCACCTGACTAATTCCCCAACCTCATTTTGAGGGCATTTTGGCTTACACTGTAGCAATGAGATTGAGGGGGGAGTTGTATTAACCACATCCATTGTCAACATAATTAGCAGAAACTTTCTACCCCATCCCTTTCTTCCCTATGTAGCTAAAGCTCAACACAAACACACCTCAACTTATTGGAATTGCTAGGCTTTTCAGTGTTGTTAATATAGCATTGCATTGAGGCATGATTCTTCCTCTTTAACCACGAGATATATATTGCTTATGTTTACCTTTTGTGGGAATATCACTTCTCACTGCAGTTGGATGCTCCCTACAGGATGGCTGTCCCACTGTTATTTGGTGTGTGTATAGTAATTCTGATCCTTTGGGAGCAATTGCACAAAGGCATTTGTGTCCCCCCTCTGACTGGCCTTTGGGATAAACATTTTGACCGATTCCTTACTAGCAGTTGCTCCACTCCTGAGCTTCTGCTTTCCCCAGCTCAAGTGATCAATTCCCCACCAGTTGCTGAACAGACGCATATTGATCCACAGCTCCCTCCAATTTCCCTTGTGGCTTCCGGCTCCTGTTTTTGTAGAGTTCTAGAAGAAGAAGAAGAGGAAGTTGGAGAGCCATAGATCAAAATACTCCCACACAACTGGTGGAGAACTGATCACTTGAGCTGGGGAAAGCAGAAGCCCAGGAGTGGAGCAACTGCTAGTGAGGAATCAGTCTTCATCATCCATAGTTGCCCATGTCCAAAGTTCACAAGAGTATGAGTTTGAGAGAGTCCTGTTTTTTCAAGGTTCCTTCCAGCTCAGGTGCTGGACTTGGAATTCCTGCTGGATGTCTGCATCTTCACTAAACACATTTGGCAACAGGAAATCTTGCTAAAATCAAATGTTATTCAATCTATATGTGTGAGAGTACATATTTTTTAATCCATCATCACGAACACTAAATAAATTTCATAATACATAGTATATTTAGTTAGAATATATTGGGTTTTCATATACACTGTAAATGAAAATGCTTATCTCGATCCAGACATGGAAAGGTCCAAAAAGTCCAATATGCAATGACTTGATGACTTAAATAGCAGGTGGGTGGTTACCCTTCCCATGTCAATAAAAAACCTTGATTTGGATACAAGTCAGTTTATAGATCAGTGCCTTTTTAAGTCAATAAATATGCCCAGCCAAACACGTAGAGGCATACAATTAACAATGATGCTTAAACTGGTCAAACTTGGTAATGGGAATCGCCAGTCAGAAACTGGACATTGGAACAGCAAGTTCAAAATTTTGACTAAGTACTCTCACACATATACATTGAATAATGCTTCACGCTGGTTACGGATCTGCCTGAAAAGTGAGTTTCCAGCAAGGAACTCATGACATGTCTGAGTATAAGTCTCCAAGCAGGTGAAGTGTAAAATGTAATGTATATTTACATCGCGGCTGAACTTAAATCCTGCTCAAAAGTCAACATGATCTGGTCCTTGTATAATAGTGGAATAATGAGAATGAGTCTTATTTGGTGGTTGTGAGAGCAAATGTCATGCAGAACTCATGAAAGAGTTAAGAAATTCGCTGTTTAAATAAATATAAAATTGGCTAGAGTCAAGGGGCTAGATATTATGATATTGACCACTTTTTTAGTTAGTTTAATCCAGAATATGTAAAACTGACAAATAGAAGAAGCTCTGCAAAAAAAAATGTTGTATCTGAAGAACATGATTAGTAATCACAGATTACAATAATAATCCTTTCGGGAGCTGGGCTGGCCATCTAAGGATCAAGTGTTAATATCACCTGGCACAAATTGGTATTTTTGAACCCAAACAGTGGGAGAAATGCATGCTACACATGGGTAAGACTCTTGGGGACTTGTTTGATGTGTGCTACTCCAAAAATGGTAGCCCTTCTACTGTCAGGGAGCATGAGGGTCAAGGGGAAACAGGACACTATGCTGATGAAAGGGAGTGTGAGGCAAAACTACCCTGGCATCCTTTCAAGGGTTAATGTGAATAGTAATGGCCCTAGTTCATTCAGCAGGTGTTACTAATTGGTCTCTAGGCATGTACAGTTGTTATAATTTTCAAGGCTGAAGATGGAGGTGGAATGATTAGCTTCTCATGAGAACCTGCTGCTTGTATTATTGGGGGTGGGAAGTGGAGAACTGGGGGGTGGTGATGAGGTAATCTTCTAGAGGCTTCTTCGGAGAACATGTCCTAATTGGATGTCATCCCCTTCTGATGTTGCTGGACCAAAAACTATAATTAAACTGAGGCAAAAAGGAAGAGAGGACTAGCTAAGACCCTGATAGGCTGCAGACCTAAATGGTGTTCTGCTGGAATTGCAATTCAGAGCAGCATAGGGAGTTTCTGAATGCTGGCCTGTGACTTTGGAACTTAAGGTTTGTGCTGCCTAATGAATGCTCTGAAAGTGTTAAGGCAGTTAAGCTAGTTTTTCTCGTTTTCTTGCTGTGTGGTTTTTAGAGTAATGTATTGGCTGTTTAATAAACTCTTTTAATTTATTGAACCAACAATAAACTTTATAAATCTTTTTAAAAATAAACAACAGTCTGGTTACTTGTTTGCAACTGCCCTGGGGACCAATGGAGTTTTGACCTTGTGTGACATTGTGGCAGCTTAAGGGGATTGGGGCTTTGTATACAAGGATATTGAGTGCCAATGTGTTCTCAGAACCTGCAGAGTGTTTGCTATTTCTGTGAAGTCGGCCAGACAGCCGTAGCAGAAATACCAGATGCCTCCAGCAGTGTCATGGAGGTGGAAGTTATATTGAAGTGATGAAAGGGGAGGTCCTACAACTGATGGAAAAATTAAAAACTGACAAATCACCAGGACCGGATGGTATACATCTAAGAGTTCTGCAAGAACTCAAATGTGAACTTGTGGATCTCCTGACAAAAATATGAAGTCTAGCATTAAAATCTGCCTCCATTCATGAGGACTGTCTGTAAGATAACTAATGTAAACCTCTCCTCCATCTTTAAAAAAGGTTCCAGAGGAGATTTGGGGAATTACAGGCTTGTCAATCTAATGACGATACTGGGTAAGTTGGTGGAATCCATTATTAAAGATAGAATCAGTAGGAACACTGGTGAACAAAAGCTATTGAGAAAGAATCAGGATTCTCTAAGGGAAGATCTTGTCTCCCTAACCTGTTAGAATTATTTGAGGGGATGAATAAAGATATAGACAAGGGTGACCCAATAGATGTTGTTTACCTAGACTTTTGATAAAGTTTCTCATGAAAGGCTCCTAAGGAAACTCAGTAGTCATCATGGGATAAGAGACAAATCCTCTTGGGGAAGAAGAAGAAGAATCGCAGATTTATACCCTGCCATTCTCTCTGAATCAAATGGGGGAGTGGAGAATCAAACCCAGATCTCCCAGATAAGAGTCCACGCACTTAACCACTACACCAAACTGGCTCTCATTAAAACTGGTTAAAATTAACAAACATTAAACAATTAAACATTAAACAATTAACACAAAACAGAGTATTAATGGGTAGTTTTTGCAGTGGAGGGTGGTAAACAGTGGGATACTGACGTTCCAGTGCTTTTTAACTTGTTCATTAACAATTTGGAGTTTGGAGCAAGTGATGAAATGGCTAAGTTTACAGATGACACTAAGTTATTTTGGGTGGTGAGATCCAGGATGGTGAGGTGCTCCACAGAGATATGTCAATGCTGGGCAAGTGGGCATAAACATGGCAAATAAGGTTCAACATGGGCAAGTACAAAGTATTGTACATTGGACCAAAAAATCCTAATTATAAATACATAATAATGGGATCTGAACTGGTGGAGACTTACCAGAAGAGAGATCTTGGAGTTGTGGTAGATAATTCCATAAAAATGCCAACTCAATGTGCAACGGCAATTTTAAAAAGGCAAATGCTATGCTGGGGATGATTAGGAAATTGAAAACATCTGTATCATAATAAAAAGGTAAAGGTGCAAGCACCAGTCATTTCCTACTCTGGGGTGACGTCGCATCACGACGTTTTCACGGCAGACCTTTTATGGGGTGATTTGCCATTGCCTTCCCCAGTCATCTACACTTTACCCTCAGCAAGCTTGAATCGCAATACTGCAGCTTACCACTCTGCTCCACAGGGCTCCTGTTGTATCATAATGCCCCTGTATAAATCAATGGTGAGGCCTCATTTGGAATACTGTGTACAGTTCTAGTTACCGCACCACAAAAAAGATATAGCATTGGCAAAAGTGCAGAAAAGGCAACTAAAATGATTAAGGGGATGGAACACTTCCCTATGAAGAAAGGTTGAAACGCTTGGGACTCTTTAGCTTGGAGAAATGATGACTGACAGGTTCTCTTATGTTCTTATGAAACTGCCTTATACTGAATCAGACCCTTGGTCCATCAGGGTCAATATTGTCCAAGACTGGCAGTGGATCTCCAGGATCTCAGGCAGAGGTATTTCACATCACCTACTTCTAGATCCTTTCACTGAAGATGCCAGGAATTGAACCTGGGACCTTCTGCAAGCCAAGCAGATGTTCCACCTCTGACCACAGCCCTTCCCCAGCAAAGGACATAGCATAAATATCAGGGAAACTTATCTAGAGTTTGAAGTGAAATGGAAGGCAGAAGTCCAACTTGCAAAATGCTTATCATGTTCACTGAGGAAGGAACTGAGTTGCTACAGAACTTTAAGAATGATGGTGAAGAGGAAAGCTATAGTAGTTTCCTTTTTGGGGAATACAGTTACAGTAATACCATTGAACATTTAAGCAAGTTATCAGCAATCAAAGTAGGCTCTTTTAAATTTTCACTTTTTTAATTCTTAGGCTTTACAAAATATTCCTTAATCTTTGAAATTGGTCTAATAGAGAACTGGGCATGAAGGAATATATTTCAACAGAGGAAACTGAGGCTTAGGCACAATGAAAATTACATGTAGATAGGCTGCCTCCACTGAAATATGGGTGTCAAGATACCAGTCCTCGAATCAATATCTGTTTTGGCTGAGCATGTTTAGAAAAGTAACTGTCAATTAAAAGAAAATATTTCTCTTTCTGGTAGTGTGGGACAGGCACTAATCACCAGTCCAGTGACTCACTCCAATTTAAAATAACAATCAAGGAAATTTATTTGCAACAAATAACAAAGATTAAAACATACAAATCGGTGGAATGAGAGTGTGCAGAAGAGCAAAACTATAAAACAAAGCTAACTAACTTGCTCATCAATAACTTACTCCTAACAGTATATGGCTTCGCAATAACTGGAGAAGCATGATAAGCGGCATCTTCAGCAGTATAGCAGCATGGAAGTAGGCATCCTCGGGCATCATGCTGTCATCCTGATATTCTGCATAGCTTCAAGTCGCACAGGTCTCTCTTGACTTGCTTTCTTTTGGCTTAAACCTGGGCTTCAGTTATAGTAGC
The DNA here is from genome assembly GCF_032191835.1 of Heteronotia binoei. NCBI lineage: Eukaryota > Metazoa > Chordata > Lepidosauria > Squamata > Gekkonidae > Heteronotia > Heteronotia binoei. Next base: position 186,775,657 of record NC_083223.1, on the reverse strand, counting down.
CCAGCTGTCATATGCTAATTGGCTACCCAATCCCACTCCTCATCTAATCTAGATCTTTCAACAGGATGAATCTAGATGACCAACTGTCATTAGATCTAGGTAGGTTGCTGTCAAACCAAATTTATTTGACAGTTCTCAGGTGGCATCAATTACTCGCATGGACACATACAAACAACTGCTAACACCTGACATTACAAATTGCCTTAGATACTTTGGTTACCATCCAGTAAATACTTAGCTATAGGTGTTGTCATTTGACATTTTGAAAGGCATTAGCATTTACAACATAAGACCAAACATTGAAAGACAAAATGACTACCAGGTGAGGTCAGTTTCTTGACAGTGGGTTGCAATAGATGCAGGCTTCAGTTTGGGGGGAACTTTCTGGAGCACTGCTCTGTAAGCTCTAAAACATCCCCCGCACCTCTCTGATTGTCAGAGAGGCGCAGGCCAACTGGGCTTTCCTTCTGCTTTTCCAGCCTTGGAAAAGCCAGGGCTGGAAAAGCAGGAGGAAAATCTCTCTCCCCCCTCACCTCCCAAACTGATCTGAGAGGCATTGGGTGGCTGGGCTTCATCCTGCATCTCCACTAGGCTTCGCAACCCCCCCCCCCTGCTGCCGGGGGACCCCTGGATTAGCAGCCTCCTCCCCCGCTCTCCAAAAATCCGGCAGCGGGGGGTGGGGCTGTGGGTGGGGAAATGACACCATGTCTCTTTCCCTGCCTGCCTCCCTCGCAGGCTTCAGGCTTCTCCCTTCCTCCAGGTCACAAAGACCCGCCCACCGCCAGCCTGCTATTCGCTCCAGTCCGGCCTCCCTTCGCGAGGTGCATGCTGGGACTCGTAGTCCTTGCGTCCTCTCTGGCCAGGTGGCATTTCTTTGGGGAGTCTGGCCAGCGGAGGGGGGGGAGCTCCACCCCCAGAAGACCATGTGCGTTTCTACCTCAGTCGCTGATTGAAAGGCTTCCTCTTGGGATGGGGTGTCTGTGTTACTTTGAAGAAGTTGGCAGCAACTCGTGAGTAGAGAGGCCAATCCCCCTTCAGAGTCGCCAGAAATGGGGGGGGGGAGTCTGCTGAGCACTTCATTATTCCCTATATGGAGATCGATTCTCATAGGGTACAATGGGGAATTGGTCTGGAGGTTTCGGGGGCTCTGGGGGCACTGTTTTTTAAGGTAGAGGCACCAAATTTTCAGTATAGTATCTAGTGACTCTCCCCAAAGTATCCCCCAAGTTTCAAAACGATTGGACCATGGGGTCCAATTCTATGAGGCCCAAAAAAAGGTGCCCCTATCCTTCATTATTTCCTATGGAAGGAAGACATTTAAAAAGGTTTGCGGTCCCTTTAAATGTGATGGCCAGAACTCCCTTGGAGTTCAATTATGCTTGTCACACCCTTGTTCCTGGCTCTGCCTCGATGTCTCTTGGCTCCACCCCCAAAGTCCCCAGATATTTCTTGAATTGGATTTGGCAACCCTAGTCTACACTGGAGGCGCAGGATGAAGATCTCCCCCCCTTTCCTTCTTTTCATTTTTCTTTCTCTCACTCCTTTCTTCCCATCTTTTTTCTACCTCTCCCTTCCTTTCCTTCTCTTGTTCTTTCTCTGTCTTTCTGTCTTTTTCGTTCATTCTGTTAATCTCCCTGCCTTTCATTTTACTTTCTCTTACTCCTTTCTCTCCAGGGCTTTTTTTTTTTTAGCAGGAAGTCATTTGCATATTAGGCCACACACCCCTGATGTAGCCAATCCTCCAAGAGCTTACAGGGCTCTTAGTACAGAGTCTACTGAAGCTCCAGGAGGACTGGCTGCATCAGAGGTGTGTGGCCTAGTATGAAAAGGAACTTCTGCTGCGAAAAGCCCTGTTTTCCACCATATTTTTTCTACTGCTCCCTTCCTCCCTCCCAGTTTGGTGTGGAGAGCCAGTTTGGTGTAGTGGTTAAGTGTGCAGACTCTTATCTGCGAGAACCGGGTTTGATTCCCCACTCCTCCACTTGCACCTGCTAGCATGGCCTTGGGTCAGCCATAGCTCTGGCAGAGGTTGTCCTTGAAAGGGCAGCTGCTGTGAGAGCCCTCTCAGCCCCACCCACCTCACAGGGTGTCTGTTGTGGGGGAGGAAGGTAAAGGAGATTGTGAGCCGCTCTGAGACTCTTCGGAGTGGAGGGCGGGATATAAATCCAATATCATCATCATCTTCTTCTCATTCTCTCTCTCTTTCGCTTTTCCTTCCATTTTTCTTTCTCTTTCACTCCTTCTGTTGCATATACAAATGAGTTATATACTAATGAGTTCCAGCACCTCTTTTTCTACAAAGTGACGCCTGGATAGATGCAGCTTACTGTCTCCACCCAGTCCATCATTCTGAATCAAGTTGACTGCTGCTGCTATTCTGGATATTATGGCTGCTGAAACATAATAATATTACTCAATGAAAACTCTGCCACCTACTGGTTGAAAAGTGAATGAATGAAAAATATGATTGGATGACTACCCTTCCTTCTGTAACTTCAATAATTTATTTATTTATTTGCTTTGGATTTATATGTCGCACACTCTGCAAGCGGATTCTGGGCGGCTAGCAGTCATAGTAAAAACAATTTGAATTACAATTTTAAAACAATAAAAAACATAAGTAATTTAAAACTAAACATTTGGTGCTATGGAAAAGATTTTTTTTTGTGTGTAACAACTGTAAGAACTGTGTAACAACTGTATTGAATGGAAACGTACAGTAACTGAACTGTTTCTTGCACATATTTGTACATTTCAAAGTACATTGATCTAATGTTGACCATATAGCCATATTCTTAAATTTAGTTAGATTCCCCCCACCCTTATCATTCTAATTCCATGTGATAATGGAATCCTTTATGATATGAATCAAAGAGCCAGGAAAAGTGGAATCTTTTTGTAAAGTACTGGGGTCGGCGCAGTAAGAGACCAGAGTCGGAGAGTGATTTCAGCAAGCTTTACTTCAGGAACACCAACACAGACTGAGCTCTATTCAAACCTCCCGCTCCTTTATACAATTCTTGCCCCCTTCTGATTGGACCTTAACTATGTACATGGATTGGCTATTTACAGAGGCCTAAGGGCCTATCAGGGTACAGTATGAGCCTAGATGTTGATTGGCTACTTATGTTTCAATCCTTCCCCTGATTGGGCACGCTTAGGCCTTCTCTGGAACCCTGGTGTGGAGTACAAGCTTGGCTTGTTCAGCTTCCCTCCAAAAGTAACAGTTCCCTCCAAAAGTAACAGTTCTCCATTTGAACCTAGGACACAACACTTTTATTATATGACATACGAGCCAGGAAACAGCTGGAATACTTAGAGGTATATAACTGGTTCCCAAGGTGGCCATACAATCTTGGGGAGATCTAGTTATGAGAATAATGAAGACTGGCATGTCTGGTTGTACCATATTTGAACAGATAGGTCCTATGAACTGTGGTTAAGTTGCCTATTCCCCAGCATGCTGTACAATTTACCACGGAGTGGGAACATGACAACTAGCAGTTATCACATGACAGTAATAGGAAAGCCACTTGATGAGTTTATTGAGGAACAAATCCGTTCAGATTACACTAACGTTACTAGCAAAATGACACATGGATTGAGAAAAGACAGGCATCAGAAGTGCTGACTCCTTTCCCATTCAGGCAGCAAGATGGGACTACATTTAAATTCTTTCACAAGAAGCTAGAAGGCTATCTGTGATGTATATGTTATCAGAGACCTATCTGTTATCCTGACAAGTCATCTGTTAGTGTGAGTCCTCAGTGTAGGAGTTTTAAGGGTCTCAAGAGCATTGGTCCACCCAATAAGAAGAGGAAGAGTTGGTTCTTACACTAAGGACTCTGAAAGCAGCTTACAATTGCCTTTTCTTCCTCTCCTCACAACAATCACCTTGTGTGGTGGGGTTGCATTCTAAGGGAACTGTGACTGGCCCAAGGACACCCTGCAGGCTTCATATAGGAGAAGTGGGGAATCAAACCCAGTTTTCCAGATCAGAGTCTGCTGCCCTTAACCGCTGTGCCACACTAGCTCTATTGTTGGCTACAGTGGTGCAACAAATTCTTGCAAATGACATGTTTAAGCACTGACCTTGCCCTGCTCGTAATGCCTGTTTTCTTTCAAGGCAAGTACATTCTAAAACTTGTATTGATGATTTGTTTGCAATATAAAATGAGCAGTCTTTCAAACATGTTTACATCAGTGCAGTGACAAGAATATTCATCATGTAGGCAGCTGACTGGTGGCTGCTGTTGTCGCATGCTCAGAAGTTACAATACAGCAGGGGGTTGAAGGAAACTAATTGTCTTGACTTTCTTTTTCTATTCAGGTGACCACAATGACCCCTCAGCCCTGAAGGAACCCCAGTAGGAAGTCACACTGAGGAAGATAAGTCATTGTCCCCACATATTCTCTGTTTAATGAGCTACCCCTTTCTTCATGGCAGATCACTCCATGCCCCTTTGGGAAAGTAAGGTTTGCGTTTTCTGTGTCTTTGCATGCTCAAATGTTGTGAGCATTCCATCAAACACTTGCTAATGTCTGTTGAGCATATTCAAGTGTGTGACAAGTTTGCTTGCAATAAAGGTAGGCAATTTTGGGTCAAGCACAGACTACAAATTATTCTACAAATCTCTACCATGTTCTCCTCTCCTTTTAGTTGTCATTTTTTCTAAGCTAAAACTAGGGAAGGTGGCTCAAGCCCTCTTAAATTACACCTTGCATAGAGTTTCTTTCACTCCAAGATTCTTTTGTGATGGTTCTAGGCTGAGCGCTTTCTTTTGTTGTCATTGTTGTTTTCCCTCGTAATGAGTTCCTTTCTGTGCCCTTTGAATAACTCGACAGCTCCTTACAGTCATTGTTTTCTTTCCTGCATCCGCTGCTGCTAATCAAGCCAATTATGTTCCTGGGTTGATAGCAAATCATTTTAGCAATTACTACCCAACAACAATAAAAATGCTGCTGTTTCTTCTGGTGTCATTAGTATATCCCAGACATTTTGTTCTCATGCTTTGACGTGAAATAATAGCCCAGTCCAAATGCGCTTCCCTGTGCTATGTCGCTTCGCAGCTGTTCCAGCCTCCCTGCTGCTATGACCTCTCCCTCCTCCCGTTAATTTTCAATCAGAGCCGCCAATCTGCTCCTGTTTATTGGGGAGCCTCTGTTTAGCTTGTACCTTCCTTGGAGCCAGCTCAAATATGCAACTTACCCCAACTCCAAATATCAGAAGTCACTGGCAGCGGAAGGGAGGGCAGGCCTCTCCTCCCCCAAATCCTGCTCTCTCCAAGCCCCACCCTCTCAAATCTCCAGGTATTTTCCATTTGGAGCTGGCAACCTATCCTCAACTCATGTCTCGTCTTCTCTATGTCATTCAGAATAAGAAAGTCACTCTTGATTTCCTGAACCCTGGGGAAAGCTTACCAGGCCATCCTTCCTTGATTAATTAGCAATGGTCTGAGCACCATTTCATAACAGAACCTAACAGTGCAATTCTATGCAGTTATTATTGAAAGCCACTTTCTAATGGTCTGACATTACAAGTTAATTGGAATTAGCACATATCAGTTGCCAGGAGATTATCAAACACAGTCACTATTTGCTAGGATTGGGAAATAGCTGGAGATTTTAGAGGAGGAGCCTGAAGAGGGCAGGGATTAAGGAGGGGAGGTACTTCAGTGGAGTATAATACCTAGAGTCCGCTTTCCAAAGTGGTCATTTTCTTCAGGTGTACTGATCTCTGTCACCTGGAGATCTCCAGCCACCACCTAGAAGCTGGCAAACATACTGTTTGCCTATGGCATGCCTCTCAATTCCCTAGTACAGGGTAGGGATACCAGCCTCTGGATGGGACCTGGGGATCCTGTAGGGTTGCCAGGTTCAACTCAGGGAATATCTGGAGACTTCAGGGATAGAGCTAGGACCAACGTTGTTACATGCATGATTGAACTCATAATGCTAACCTTTTGTGCCATGGAAAAATCAAGAGCAGAGATGCACTGTGAAAGTAATTGTTAAGAGCACTGGTTCCTATAGTAATTAAGACCAGAAGATTTTCAAATAGAAACATGCTTTTAAATCTTGGATGTATGTAGTCATTCTAATATGCATGAAGTGATGATTGAATTTTGATTCATCACCTGCATTTTTTGGCCATTGACAGGAAGCAAGCTGCAATCAACAAACTGTACCATAGCAGGCTGGTGACTGTGTTATCATCAAGACTGATACAGGAAATAGTATTTAATGTGGATTTGTTATGATATGAATAAAAAACTTGTTTAAAATGAAAGACATTGTAATGACTTTATTGCAAAACTGAAAAATTGCTGTGTATGGAACAATAGTAACAAATTTTGACACAATGTTTTCTTTGAGTGTTGCTCAGCCGGGGATTGGCAACTCTAGGATCCCTTGGAATTTCAGGCTACAGAGATCAGTTTCTCTGGAGAAAACTGATGCTTTGCAGGGAGGGCTTTGTGGCATTACACCCCACTGTGGTCCCTGTCCTCCCAAGGCTCCATCCCCAAATCTCCAAGAGTTTCTCAACATGGATCTGGCAACCCTACCCCTCCATCCCTGGCCAAGGGGAACCTGGCAAACCTACTACAGGGCCAGCATTTTAAGGCAAGAGTTTAATTCATTCAATGGTGGAGGTTAACTCTGCAGTTAGATGTAGTAACATGGGTAGGCTCATCAGGAAATTCAAATATAAGCCTTCTGTAATGAAAAGCTATGTAATGAATCCAGTTTAGGGAATTTATAGCATCACAACAGTTGGCTTTCATACCAAAAAAAGTTTTCCACCTCCAGTTTAAATTTTTTTTCATTGCTTTCCATTTTATGTGGTTTTTCAACAGCAGCTTTTGATGAGTGTGTGACTGAGCTCTTGCTTGTTTTTTAGAGGTTCTGCTGAGCCCTATCCACATACATCCAATGCTGTAGAGCAGCTTGAGTTCAGCTGATTGCTGCCTGTCACCAAAGAAGTGTCTTCCCCTGCCCCCCGGCCATGCAGCTGATAGGCATCTGGATTAGATGAACTCCCTTTGGCAACAGATGCCTCATGGTGATTGCCAAACTTCCCTGTCCATCTCATTTATATTTTTTTCAAAAATGCTATTTAATTGAGCTGTTGTTGACAAGGGTCCATCTGTCTGGTAATAATGGGACTCTAAAATTAGCCCATTGACTTACCTGTATAGATATCTGAGTGTGATGCTATCAGATTTCTATTGGTGGAAGGAGAGCACATGCCACCATGGGTATGGTAGAAATTTAGGTTTCCCCTAACTCATGTGGCATATACTGTAGGCTGCAGATAAGTGAGAATACAAATTTTGCATTGGGACTTTCATCCACAAAAGGTAACTTCTACAATTTGGATATATTAGGTCAAATGAATTACAATATAGGGTGCAGAATTATTCTGCTATTATTGGGAGCTATACTAAAGCCTTGCTTCTGGATCCTTGAGCCCCTTCTACACTCTCTGGGATTTCACTAGACACCACGCATGCATTTCTAAGCTTCTTTGCTGTTAAAAAAAATGTTCAAAAGAGTGAAAGCTGATATTAGCATGAAGAATTTTGTGTCTAATACCAAATTCAATGCACACAATAGCTGTTTCTGGCCTGCTGTCTCCCCAGGGGACTGAGAGCTTAAACTGTTTTTTCCCTCTCTCCAGGGGATGGCATAGCAGGGAATCTGGAGATCTTTAAGAGATTTTGAGGCATTTTAAGATTCCTTGATGCTTTCCAAGATTTTTTGTAGGGTTAGCTGTAGCAGACAAACTGTTACAAAACCAATATATGTTTATAATCTAGGCATACTTTCAGAGATATACAGCAGGGAGTTCTAACTAGCTGTGACTCCCTGGAACATCTGTAAACATTGCAGTTTGGGTGCTTTTTGAAGAAACACAATTGCAGCATAAAGAGTGAAGAGGTTCTTGCCAATTATTGGCATAGATAGGCAGCTGCAAATGCTACTGGTGACCAGACAGGAAATAGAGGTGGCCTTGCTTTCAGCAACCTATACAATTTAGACAGTTCTCTATCTGTCCATCTGCCGCTTTGCAGTAAATTTTGTATGTAAACCCTACAACTAGTCAATCAGGATAAATTAATGGCTATCATTATGCTGTTCTCTGCCCTACTCTGTTACACCTCAACTAATTTTTTATTGGGGAATATTAATATTTCTTAGCTCAAAATGGTGAGTCTACAAGAGGTGAGGTGAGCAAGGATCTCTGTATATGTTTACGGAGATAGACCACTGAAAATCCTTTGGTTAATAATGGATTTTATTATAGGTATTGGTTTTCAAATAGTTACATCCCAATCAAACAATTTCAAGCATACAAGAGGAATACAGTGGTTAGCTGAACAAGTATGGATGGGGGGAGAGGTGATACTAATATAACACAGATCTTGCAGAGCAGGCTCAGTCAGAGGAAAACACAAGGCTTCTGGAGGGAGATTTCTCTTGAGAAGGGAGGGGGGTAGGGCAGGAAGGGATGGAGGGAGGAGAGGATGGAGGAATTCCCTTTTTTCCTCTGACTTATCTTTTTTCCTGACAGGTGGGATTGCCTGTTTTCTAGGGTAAATTACATCACATCAAGCGATTCAATTACCCAATGAGGAAGCAGACTGTCACACCAATGGAAAATAAAAAATGAGCTCAGGTGTCATTTGGGGATAGACCAGAGAAATAGACTACAGGGACTGCAAGGAGGACAAGAGCTGGGAGGAGATTGTAAGCCAAATTGCCCTCAAATGAGGTAGGGGAATTTATTTAGGTGGGTAAGGATGGCTAACTTAGAGGGACCAACAACCTTTGTATACCAGAGTGGATCTTCCAAAATGCCCAAATCAAATGAGGAGGAGATGATAAACTAAAATGGATATTTATTAGAAAAATAGTTCAAGCATACAGAAAAATAAAAATCACACCAACAAACATACAGTCCTAGGGATAATAGCAGAAAAATTAGATAGAGGAACACATAGGGACAAAATACAGACAGGGTACGTACCTTACCATCTTGATGACTGCATAAGGAATGGTCCAATAGTGAAGATTATAAAGGGGGAGGGGGAGCCAGGGATGACTAGCATCACTAGCCATAATAGGGCCCAATTGTGTAATTGGGAATGGCTCAGACAGCAAGGTGGGGATACTGTAGAGCAGTGGTCTCCAACCTTTTTGGCCCCAGGGACTGGCCCCAGGGCTGGCACCCAATTTGGCCTCCCCCGCCTTCTGTGGCGCCTCCTCCCCCCCCCGTTTTCCTCCCCTGTTTCCTCCTCCCTCCTTCGCCACTCTGTTCAGGCTCACCACCTCCTCCTCCCCCGTTTTCTCCTCTCTCCCCCCCATGCAGCCTCACCGACTCTTAAAGGTGCAACTTGACTCCTACTTTGTTCTACTGCCCATTTGGATCTATACTTCACCTCGTTTCCTCCTTCCTCCTTTGCCCTCCCGTGCTGTCTTGCCTCCTCCTCCCCCCCTTTCCCCATATTAAGGCCGGAGAAGGGGCTGTGAAGCTCCTCCCAGGCTGACCCCCCCCCCGGGAAGGAGGCAGGAGCAGTGTCCCTCGCCGCTGCTGCAGCGGTTTTTCCAGCTGATCGGCAGGGGGGGTCGGCCTGGGAGGTGCTTCACTGCCCCTTCCCCAGTCTTAAAATGATGAAAATGGGGGGGAGGAAGTGCCTCGGGGGTGGCAACGAGGCTGCGCAGCCCGTTGCAAACAGGCCACAGCCCGGTCCCGGTCCCCAGCCTGGGGGTTGGGGACCCCTGCTGTAGAGTCACACCAAGCTGGCCCAAAGCCAGTCTAGATATAGCCAAATTCTTGACCCCAGGTGACTTATAACACTGTTACATGTGACCTGTGACACAGGGACATGTGACTCCTGACATCACTAGGGGGCAGGCTCCCAAATGTTTGGGAAAAGGATTAATGAGTCTTGATGGGTTTACTTATTGTTTACCTTAGCTAAAACAAAGAACTCTATGTGGGGAATTTAGATTCAAATTGATTTCTATTTGTAGCACCATAGCATACACAATGGGGAAGGTCTGGGTGACAGGATTAAGTCTTTGGCAGTGTTGTCTCTCTAGAGCTTCTTCATTGTGTTCAGCGCTGTCCTGAATAGCCAACAGGACCATTTCATTGTTGTTGTTTTTTCAATGGCACAAAATTTTATTCAGGGTGTGAGCTTTCATGTGCAAAGCCCACTTCATCAGACAAAAAACAACTTGCACACCTGCATTCTGAAGCTGAAACACACTGGGACCAATTCCCCACTAGCTTTATGCCGTTCTCACACTCCTCTTCTCCACCGGGTTCCAGTCAGATTTAAGTCATTGTTAAGAGTGCGGGTGTGGTAGCAACTTCCTTCTTGCCTGTTGCTTCTTCTATTTGCATTTCCATGGGCATGGCAGGAGTATGTGATGGTCTCGCTTAGCCTTCATGGAGGTAGGCAGGAACAAGCGTTGTTGTTATTGAAGGATCTTCCAGGAATATGGCTTCTGGAGGGTGGCTGCTCTATGCACTATCTTTGCTTCATGACAGGGATGCTGTTGAAGTTCTGCAGGGCTTTGGCAGTTCCACAGTGAAGCACAGTCTGGAGTCCTTTCTTGCAGGAGGAAGGCATGCAGTCCTAGGCAGGTAGTACAGCAGGGCTTAGCTGGAGAGCTTGCTACATTAGCACAAGGTCCTTATCTGGGCCATTATTATACCCACTGCTTTTTTCTTGCCATTTTCATAGAAGCAATGTGTTAGAGTTCTGGAGTGACACAAGTCCATAACATAAATTCACCAAACTGAAAGTCCTATAGTTCTGGCTCTTGGCCAGAGTGAGCACAGTCCATTAAAGATGGAGGGGGGGGGTGCATGGGCTTACAAGATGGAGTAGCAACTAGAAAGTGGGGATGTGAAGGGAGAGCAGGTTTGGAGAAAATAAGAGTTGGAATGAAAATGAATCTTGTGGGGGTGGGTGGGAGCCAACTAGAGTGGGAAGAGGGAAAGCTGGAGCAAGCTTAGAGTTGGAAACAGGGTGGACAAGCATTGGAATAGTGGACATAGAACAGGGAAGGGTTTCCACTGTCCTTGCCCTTTAGTCCTTGTGGGCCTCCCTCTTGTATTTATAATCTTCTAAAAATGTACACAACAATATTTGCTCTGCTTCTCTTTCAGACCTACTTGGTCTGATGCTCTTGTGAAATAAAACAGACTTTTTTGTTTTTAGAAATGCAGTTGCATCTGGGAGACCAAAGGATAACAGTGTGTAATGTAGCTGGCATCATGCAGTGTCTGGCTTGGAAAAGCTACAGAAGAGTTTGCCCTCCCATCCGGCCCTTGAAGAGCAGCAAGGGATGGTCCAAGCTGGCATTTCACTCACTGAGCTGCAGGAGAGGGGAAAGGGTCGTGGGAAAACTCAGCCACAGGCAGCAGTTTCCAACATTGTAGGGAAACAAGAGCCAGGCCAACTGCATCCTGCCTTGTCTTTAAGATCACTGTGGTAACAGTCAGGACTGAAGGACGTTAGAATGATAGATGAGCCAGCTACCTCGTGCTTGACCACTGGACGTGGGGGTTGATTACAAAATGGATGATTAGAGTTACTCCTGAGCAAATCTAAACACCAGTGGTATGGGCAGGGTGCATTCCTGGCATGAGGGGGGGCATATAACCACTCAGCCCCTGTCCCATGCGGTCACTGTCCCATGCCTAATCCCAAAGATGGCTTTCTGCTGCAGTTTTTGGTGCTGGGGCATTCTTGCTGCCATGTGATATGCCCTGAGCATAAACTGCTTCTCACATTTTATTATGCAGTGCCATTGTCACCTTTTGTTCTAATTTAAAAAGATTCTGGCATCAAGGGCACAGTGCCTCTGAACATAAGCAATGTGCCTTTTTCCTAGGAAAAGGAACAAGCTTTAGACCAGCAGGCATCTGGGAAGAGTGCCTCTGAGAATGGGCAGAGTGTTTTTCCTTTGAGAATATTTACACACAGTAATCATGATGATATCCTGTATGCCTATTCTTTGGCTATATTTACAAGGCAAATGTATATGTACCACTATAATTCTCAGGGGATTTCTTGAGGCATGTTAGAACTGTGCTTTAGTAAGGATGTTCAGAATTCTTCTAGAAATCTAACATTTCCCTGAACAACTACAGCTCCCAGAGTCAACAAATTATCTATTTTAATCTGTACTAGATCAGGAGTGTCGAACTCATTTGTTATGAGGGCCAGATCTGACATAAATGAGACCTTGTTGGGCCGGGCCATGTTGGGTTCGGCTGGGCCATGCTAGATCGGGCCATGTATGTACCTATTTAAGATTAGGTAGCAGAGATATAAATTTTATAAAGAACACAGACAAACCCAAATATATATTTTTAAAAACTTAAAATAAGCTTAAAACATTAGCACTCACTGGTTTTAAAGATGCTTTCTTTGTATTTCTCCCATGGGATCCAGGGAACTGGGCAAAGGAAGCTCTGGCTCTTTCCTTCCTTCCTTCTCCAGGGGACTGGGGGGGGGGGGCAGGAGCCTCAGCCAATAGAAGGAAGAGAGGCTTGGCTCAGTAGCTCTGCTGTGCAATTGAGAGAGCCTGGCAAAGGAAGCTATTCCTCCCCCCTTCCTCCTCAAAGGAAGAGTCTCAGCCAATGAAGAAAATAGAGGTTTTACTCTATTAGCTCCTGTAGCTCCTGTGTAATTGAGCAAGCCTTGCAAAGCAACCTGAGATGCAGAAGTAAGCAAGAGAGAGGGAGAAGGAAGCAGATGACAGCCAATTGCTCAGGGGCCTGATAGGAGCCTTCCAGAGGCCTTTTGGCCCCCGAACTGGATGTTCGACATCCCTTCTCTAGATTTTACTGACCACAAGGTAACGTCACAGTTTGATTATTGTGCTGTCTCTCAGAGGCAAAAGTACTAAAAGTCCTTGAATTGTATTCCTATCATTCCAAACAAGGTTAACTCTTCCTTTAGCTATTATACTTTATTCCTGTTATTCTACATAATTGCAGTTTGAATGCTCTGTAAAATTAACTAGTGTATCTATATTATCAGTATCTTACCTTTACTAATTTCATCACCTCTCTACCTCACTTGCTGATGTACACCAATGTAGTTTAAATATAATTATCTTCACACATTCTTCTATGGTAAGTCCAGTATTAAATGTTTAAAAAACAGCATATCTTTGTTCTACAACATTGATACTAGCTTTAAAAACATGTTCCTTTAGTGCCTGTATGTGGAGGAATCCAAACAGCTCTTGTGAATTTTGGAGAATTTTCTGTATTTGAACACCAGACATGTGTATGGTTTGTTCTTTTGTATAAATATGTAATATATGACTACATAGGTTGGTACTTGGATATATGGTAATGGTTCTTCCAGGGCTTTTTTTGAGCAGGAACACAGTTTCGGCTGACGGTGTCAGGGGCTGTGGCCTAATATGCAAAAGCATTTCTGCTGGGCTTTTTCTACAAACAGCCTGGTGTAAAATAATGATGTCAGTGGGCGTGACTTAATAGGCAAATGAGTTCCTGTTGAGCTTTTTTTGACAAAAAAAGCCCTGGGATCTTTAATGGAGCACTAATTTGTGATTAGGATCACTTGTGAGAATGTAATAAGGACTATTATCTTTGCCGATTCAAATACTGAACATTGTCACCTTGTGGAAGATTGTAGAAACTGAGGTGCTCTTGTAGGAATGTGTATTCCTTGATGACAAAGGTAATATATATGTTCTTCTCAGGTTTTTAAAATTATGATCAGATTGTGATCTGTCTGTTTTATAAAATGCACAACAAAGGATCTTGGAAATTGATTTGAGACCTTGTCACATGGAGGCTAGTTGCTTTAATTTCTTCTCACCTAATCCATGTTTTCACTTTATTGCCAATTGCACTTTATTGCCAAGTGAGGGCTGGAGATCACTCAGAATTACAACTGCTCTCCAGATGGCTCACCTCCCCTGGAGAAAATGGCTGCTTTGCAGGGTGTCATTACTCTGTGTCATTATGCCCTGCTGAGATCACTTCCCTCCTGCTTTGGTCCCCACTGTGGAGAAAGACTGTACTTTTCCTATGTAGAGGCTGCAGGGAGGGGGAGGAGATGGAAAGCTGAAGTCACAATTGCCCTACAGAAAATGGCCACCTTAAGGCACGTACTCTATGGTATGCCATAACACAACCACACCAGGCCCCCAAAAAACAGATCAAGCCACAAGCTCATTCTGCTGCGAAACACTGCAAGGCTGAATATGATAGGAAAATGTGGCAACAATGCACTACAAACAAAAAGAATGCTGAGCTTCAGTGCACCCCTCATAATCATTGTTCCTCATCTCCATTCTGGGTCTATTTCAGGGCTTTGAGCCACCACAGACATGGGGACACACACACACATCAGGGGCGGGGCAGGGTGGGGGAAGCCAGTGTCTGTTTCAGCTGTGGGATGAGTGGGAAGACAGCAAGGGTGGGAGTGAGTGAATGCCAAGAGTTGGGAATGCATGGGAAGACAGCAAGAGTGGAGGCTGAGTGAATATCACAGGTGGGGGGAGTAGTGGCATGTCAAGGGGTAGTTTAGAAGAAGAGGTGGTTGGATGGAAAGTTGGGGGGTGGGAAGATACCAAAGGTGGGGGGAGTGAATGCCTTCACTTGGGTGGGTGGGAAGACAACAAGAGTAGTGGGATCACCTGACCAGAGCCTCTTTCTAGAACCCATTATATCCCCCCCCCCACAATGGGCCTTATTCCTAGTAGTAATATGAAGACGAAGTAAATAATTGAAAAGAGAACATCACCTTATTTTCCGAAGTTTTTCAAGTCTTGGCTTTAAAAAGCCCCTGAAAGTTTTGGGAATTTGTACTTAACTTTCAAGAACTGGCAGTCATGTGATTCCTTTCCTCCCCTCCCCTCCCAAATACTCAAAACAAGCAGATGTGAGGGACGAGGAAAGATGCTAGTTGATTTCCCCATTTGAATTAGAAAGGCTTTCTTCTAACCACAACCAAAGACAGAGGGAATAGCATTTGGCAGGCAGAACTATACTAAGTGCACTTGTTGGAAATGTTTAGACTTCTTCCTGAAAAGTCTGCTGAACATAATTTGTGAGTATGTAGCCCACAGTTTCTCTGTGGAATTCTCAGAAAAGTAACATCAAACATGTGACTCTTCTTTGTGGATGAGGGACAAACATTTTTTTGGGGGATTTAGTGGGAAAACATCAATCAGTGGAAAACGGGAAATTCCAAAAACAGCATCAGTAACATAGGGGTGGGGTAGTATTAGAATAGACCAAATTCTCACCAGTGAGCAAGCTTTCATGTTCTCAGAATTCTTCATTGGGCGAGATGTCCAAACTGAGGGTGGGAAGGGAAAAAAAGAATATGTTTTATTAAATGTTTTAGCAGGTTTCACTAGATTAGGTGTTGTTGGGTTCAAAATAGAGATCACAAAGTGCCAGAGGGGGAAAGAGAGAAACACAAAATGGCTTCTCTTTATTTTTGAAACTGTAACAACAACCACTGTCCACTGATGAATACCTGTGCAATTCTGCTGTAGAATTTTTCTACATTAGAACATAAGAACATAAGAGAAGCCATGTTGGATCAGGCCAACGGCCCATCAAGTCCAACACTCTGTGTCACACAGTGGCAAAAAAATTTATATACACACATACACTGTGGCTAATAGCCACTGATGGACCTGTGCTCCATATTTTTATCTAAACCCCTCTTGAAGGTGGCTATACTTGTGGCCGCCACCACCTCCAAAAATAAAGAGAAGCCATTTTGTGTTTCTCTCTTTCCCCCTCTGGCACTTTGTGATCTCTATTTTGAACCCAACAACACCTAATCTAGTGAAACCTGCTAACACATTGCAGAGGTTTCTAGGCACTGCATTACATAGTGCTCTCAATATGCATGGTGCTTAAAGTATAAAGAGACAGAGCTTTAAAAACAAATAAACCAATGTCCAGCTGCACAGTTTAGGCTAAGCTGGCACACATACTTGGAGAAGATCAGAAGGAGAAATGGAGCTCCTGTGTGCAATGCCTGTCTGCTAAGAGTACAGAGCTGGCTGTACTCCTTAATTTGCCCCCTTTGGACTGCTGAGGAAGTGGAGAGGGAATTAGAAAGAAACCTACTGATGGGGATTAGTAGCTGTGCTGAAAAAGTAGGAAAAACCACACAGGCAGACCTACTTGGAGAAGATCTAGACATCAGTTTGCATAGAATGCTAGTCAGAAGAAGAAGACTGCAAATTTATACCTTGCCCTTCTTTCTGGATCAGAGACTTAGAGCAGCTTACAATCACCTATATCTTCTCCCCCCACAACAGACACCTTGTGAGGTGGGTGGGGCTGAGAGGACTCTCACAGCAGCTGCCCTTTTAAGGACAACTCCTGCGATAGCCATTCCAGCAGCTGTGAGTGGAGGAGGGGGGAATCAAACCCGGTTCTCCCAAATAAGAGTCCAGCAAGAGTTAGGCATGATTGTTCCACAAGTCTGCCCTTCATGTGCATTTTCACAGTTGGGAAGTCAGTTCGTTGTCCTCTTCATGTGCCTTCATAATGAGGGTTTTCAAGGGAGGGTGCTGTCATAATCGGTGGCATCACAGCACACTCACCTTTTTAAAAAAGCTACTAAAAAGTCTCAAGCCTTATGGAAATATAAGGGAAAAGGCATCTTTCCATGAGGGAAGACACCAGAGACATACCTTTTTAAAAACATGGAACCTTCCAAGCCTATTGTTCCAATGCTTCAGTGATATATTCATATTTTAGTGCCATTAAAAAATAAAGAAAAATCACTCATCTTCAGGGTAGCAGGGAGGGGAAGTAGTGGCTCAACCATGACAGTCTAATCATGGCCCAGGCACAAAAATGCATGTGGAAATAGCGGATAAACTGAAGCAGTATAGGCCAGAACCAATTTGGTTTTTTTTTTAAATAAAAACTCACATGAAAAGGCTCTAGAGCTAAATCCATGTGGAAGCTTTTCTCTGCTGGCTCCCAAACTGGATGGTGCCTTTTTGGGTGGGGTGGGGTGGGGGGAGCATAAACACAAGGGCATTCTCTAATATGCCCCTTTCCAGGCTTCTCCTGTCCTGAATAAGAACTAGACTAGATGTTATGTCTCCTCAAACCATTTTACAGACACCAGGGCCAGTGCTAGCAAGTTGGCAAGGTAGGCCCTCACCTAGAGTGCCATCTGGCCACAGGGGTGAGCTCCTGCTGGGAGGAAGAAGCACAGGCAGAGGCAATGGTGATAGCAGGGAGAGCCAAGCCCATCTCGGGCATGGCAGCCGCCAAGTCCAGTGCTGCTGCAGCTGCTGCTGCCACACTGGGGCCGGGCAGGCCTGCAGAGGAAGAAATGGCTGCTGGGCCAGCTGTGCATTCTGACCTTGCTGCTGTTGGTGCTTGCCTGCACTTAGCCTGTGCTTAGACCAGGCTGCTGCTTCTGCCGGTGAGTCACAGCAGGGCACTCGGGGCTCACTGGGGCTGGTCTCGGTTGGGCAGCACTCTGGGGTGCTTGGCGAGGCTGGACAGCACCTTGCCGAGGGGAAGGAGAGGCTGGATTGGGGCAGGGGGGAAGGAGCATGGCCAGGACCTTCCTGCTCTTGACCAGAGCTGCTGAGCTGGCAAGGGAGGAGTCGGTGGCACTTCTGCAGCAGAAGCGGGAGAGCAGGCCAAGACGAGCTGACTCCTCCTCATCCTCACAGTGGCAAGCAGTGGTGATGCCAAAATGCCACATGAAGAGGAGTGCAGCTGCCTCATGATGCCCCTCGCAATAGCCACTTGCCTCCTCTTGTCACACTTAACCCAGAGTGATTTGCCGAAAGCAGGCAGAGTGGGGGGAGCTGGAGTTGACCAGGGATATTATGTTGTACTGGGGAGGAGGAGTCCCTAGAAGGGGTGTTGGGGGATGTGTGGAAAGAAAGGATAAGTTATTGCTAGTTATTTTATATTATTAGAATAATTCTTTTTAGCATATGTGGTGTGTCAGTGCTCATGCAGACAGCAGTTGCCTCAGCACTTGGCTTTTAGTGCCATCATAAAGCACAGTTACTACTGGAGAATATTTTCACAATTTTAAAAAAAATTAAAAATTCAAATTTTAAAAATCTGATACATTAAAAATGTAAAAAGGTTTAAGTTTTGTGCTCTTTTTCCAACATTTCTTCTATTTTTTAAAATTGGTTTGGGGGGCACAAGTAGGTAGCCTCACCAAAGGTGCCGAAAAGCCTGGCACCAGCCCTGACAGACATGTGATATTGGGAAGCTAATGTCTCCAAGCTCTCTGGGGCCTGATTGAACTCAGGAGTGTGGCATGGGGAGGAGTTACATAGGGTTGCCTTCAGGTGGGGACCTGGATATCCCCAGAATTACAACAGATTTCCTGCTTCCTTCCCTTCTTCCTGCCAACTGACCTATCTACCTTTACCTTCTGCCCATCTTAAGCTTTCTTCCTCCTATCCCCCTGGTAGCATCTACAAGGAGAACTATGGCTAAGTTGAGTGGTGCTAGCCACTGGGATGAGCCAGATTACATAGTGCTGGTTGCTGGGCTGAGTTGCACAGTAGGGTACCTGCAAGTCTCAGAAACTGGAGGAACTTCGCTCTGTAGCTCTGCTATGTGATTGAGAGAGCCTGGTACAACTTGAGCTCTCTCAATCAAAGCTGGAGCTGTGCCAGGTTCTCTCAGTCACATAGCAGAGCTACAGAGTCATGTGCCTCCATTAGTTGAGGCCCTTGAGGAAGAAAGAGAGACACTGCATTGCTCTGCTGCCTCATTCCTACAGGAGAAATACAAAAAGCACCTGTAAGATGAACAGTTTTATTAAAGAGCTTTTTGCCTTGCCCCCACCCTCATTACGCTGGTTTTGCTGGTTAAGCTGGATGCAACTGAGTTCCTTCCTCCTTTTCACTGTATTCATGACCTCATGATTCAATCTTTCTCAGTAGGAAAGCAATGGGAACTGTTTAGATGAGGAATAACAAGAAGCCAGTGAGGTGGAGACTGGGAATTTTGAACTTAGGCTTCCCAGATAGTAGGCTCATACTGACCACTATGCATTTCACTTTGCATTTTAATGGTTTTTTTCCCCTTTGGGCAGAGACCAGGCTGGGAGAAGGGAAGTCACTGCAATTGCTTTCCAGCTTACCTTCATACAAATGCTAAATAGATCTAGCCAGAGAGGTAATGGGTGGGGCAAGCACTTCCCCTTCTAGCAGGGAGTAGAGGTTTGGAGGAATGAAATGCTAGATGGGCCCAAGAAATGAGATTCCTGGAGATCTCTGGGAAATGCTTCTTTGATCTGACCCAGCTGGTCAGTGGATGGAGAAACAGAGATGATAAAAACTCCTTGCAGCAGGAGAAAGTTATTTTTTCCTTGGGTGCTGCATCCATGAGTGCCCGCTTATCTCTCTACTGGGAAGAAAGATATTGACCATGTGCTTCAGGAGCTGGAATGAACTTCTAGGTAATTGAAACTCTATAGGAATCTGTAACGTCCTAAGGAAAAGCTGCCTGTCCTATTTTAACATCTGATAGTGCATGTATAGCAGGAGTGGCCAACGGTAGCTCTCCAGATGTTTTTTGCCTACAACTCCCATCAGCCCCAGTCATTGGCCATGCTGGCTGGGGCTGATGGGAGTTGTAGGGGAAAAAATCTGGAGAGCTACCGTTGGCCACCCCTGCCCTGATGTATAGAGAAAGGGACAGAGGATTTGTTTTTTCTCATTTCTTTCGGTTCCTTTGCTCAGTCTGGTGCTGTGCTAAAAGTATGCATATAAATATTTTCTTTCTAATAAATATTTCATAACTTTTGATGCTGGTAGCAGTTCTCTGTACAACATAGATCTCTACTGTCTCGTATGCACAATTTCAAAGGAGTCCCAGGAAAAAAGCAAGCAGTTGGTGAGCAGCTATTCCTCCAGGGGGTGCAAGGCAGTAAACTGCCCCCATGGTGGCCAGGCACTGTGCAGCAGGAGACCCGTGGGCAAGGTCTCAAACTTGGAAGGGAAGCTGGCTGTCCTGACCCTCCCAGTGGGTAGTTCCAGTAATAGCTCAGGTGGTGGTGGCTAGCTAGAGAGAAAGCAAAGCCTCTCCAGGGGTTGAGAAACACCTAGAAGGGCAGGGTAGAATAGGGCCTGCAGGCCAGAGTAGGCATGTTCTGCCACACACCACAGTGACTTTTATGGGGTGGCTGCTGTTGAACAGAAGCAAGCAGCTAGTCTTGGGCCAGTCATGCAAGTCCTATGGGATCAAGCTGCCTGTTGGTTGCTGCTAGGTCTGGCCCCAACTTGTCCTCTCTCAAAGGCCAAAACAGCCATGGAAAAGTCCTTTCCACTATCACTGCCTTTTTCTGACAGTACCAAGACTTGATGGTTGGCAATACCACTGTGGTTGCTTAGCAGCAACCACTGAAAGAGCATTTATTTCTTAAAGCTACAGTCACTGCTTCAATTTTGGAGGGGGGTGGTAATGTGGAGCTTTTTCCAGGTTTGTAGAAATATCTGTTCATGGCTCCAATCTTGTGTCCATGCATTTGACCACACTGATATCTGTTGCAGATACATAATGGCACTGAAAAGGGCTAGAGACTTTTTTTTTTTAAATTTGGAAGCAAGGAATTCACAGGAACCAGCTGGTTCTCGCAAATATATTAATGTATTATATCACAAGAGCTGTTATTGGTAAGCACCCTCTGGTATTGTGGCGGACAGAAAATGCAGGGGAAGTGTTTGCTGACTCGGGGGAGGGGAGTGTGAACACAATTTCTATGCCGACATTCCATTGCCAGTGTGAATGCCTCTGCTTTTGTGGCAACAACAGTGAAGAGAATGAGGTTTCTCCATGTGGATGTAGGCCTTTAGGATGAATTGCAAGGTGAGATGAATGCATTTCCATTTGCTGTGTAATTTATCATGCACTTCTAAAGGAAAAGAATGCAAGTTATTTATAATTAAATCTTTGCCTTTAGGGAAAAATTTCTAAAACCCTATAATCGAACAAACATTCCTCAACTCATCTATACATTTGGTTTCAACTTCAAAACAGCACTGGCTTATTAAATGGCAGGTTGGCAGGGCTTAGATTGTATTCCCACACTTGGTTTCCAGTGTTTATGATTTTATATGTCCTTTTCTCATCTCATCAAATAATTCATTTGGCTGCCTATGAACCAGCAGCACTGGCAGCTGTAGTGAAAAACACACTCCCCTGATTTCAGAGCCCTGGAGGGCAGCCATGTTGAAACTATCATTGTTTCGGCCCATGTCTCTCATTAGAGCCTGTCAGATAAATATTTACAGCTGGTCATGGGAGGAGGAAGCAGGCAGGAAGGAGCTGTGCACATTCTTTTTCATCTCAGAACTTCTTTAGCTTTAAAAGGAAAAAAGATCCAAGTAGTATTGTGTTCATTTTTCTTAATCCTAAGGCAACCAAATAAAGACCAACAAACCATCTGGTGAGGATCTAACACCAGATTCACATTGTAAGTCTATGAAGTCCAGAGTGCTACTTTAATTGAGCAATGTTTCTTGTTTAATGAATCAAGAATTTCAGAGTAGTTGCTTTGTTCTGAATTGCATTAGCAAATCACAGCTGAGCCAACACAAACAGAAGGGAAATCAAGCAGGTATATTTTAGCCACGTGATTCTCTTTCACACCTTTCAATAAAACAAATCTTCACCAGAGGCTGGAAATCAAAAGTCTGGCTGGATAGTAAAAATAATTTAGTTCCTGAAACTCCTTTCTTATCCATGGTCTCCCTCTCTCTTTGACCTTTCATGTTCCCAGTCCAGGTGTTCCATCCCAGATGAGGCTTGGCGTTCCCTCTCAGGTAAGGCCTAAAGATCTTCTGGAATTACAACTGATGTCCAAACTGGAGAGATCTGTTTCCCTAGAGAAAATTGCTGCTTTAGAGGGCGGGCTCTATAGCATTATATCTTCACTCCCCCAAAGTCTGGTCTCTCCAGGGTCCACCCCTAGGGATGGGCACAAACTGCATTTTTTGAGTTCAGTTCATGGTTTGTGGCTGAACCACAAACTGAACTATGAACCTATATGAACTGGGAGGCTGGTTCACAAACTGACCTGGTTTGTGTTGGTTTATGAGTCGTTTAAAGTTTAAAACCCTGTTTTTTGCTCCCTGTGGCTCCCCAAAGACCTGTGGGGAGCAGAAAGTAGGGGTTTAAATGGATCCCAATCTAGCTGTTTGGTTTAAATGACCCCCCGCCCTGATTTCTGCTTCCCACTGTTTCCTATAGGGAGCAGAAAGGAGTGGTTTAAATGGTTCTGATCCATTTAAGCCAAACAACTGAGCTGAGCTGTTTTTTTTTTTGTGAAGAACAGAAAGCAGGGGTTTAATCACAAGCCAAAATTCATGACAAACTTTAGTTCATCAGCTGGTTCATGCCCATCCTACCCACCTCCAGATCTCTAGGAATTTTCCAACATCGAGTTGACAACCCTTTTCCCAGCTTCTATAGCTCCTTTGCTTGTCTAGTTTTAATAGTGCATCTTTCCAACAAAATGTTTGTAATTTATCTTTCCTCCAACCTTCTCAAACCCATTTTTATTGTTGCAACATTCCTTTGAGGTAGATTAGGTGACACTTGCTCAAGAGTGCCCACAATTCAGCAAGGATTTGATGTTTACTTTTTGACATCTGAACCTCTAAATACAGCACTATGCTGGCTCACTGGGAAGCAATGCTCAGAAAATGGTATAGATCTGAAACAGAACTGCTTAGATACCTTCAGGGAAGGATGTCCACTACCCTGCAGTCGGTCCTTGCAACCCCGCCTCACCACCCATTTTCCCCAACTTGTATGTAACCCTAGTTTAGGGTTGATATCCAGACAGTTTTAAACCTATTTTAATTACTTCAGAAAGAATGGCTTGATTTATACCAGCCTAGCCAAGGGTAGCCTGATCTTATTAGGTCTCAGAAGCTAAGCAGGGTCAGCTATGAAGAGTCAGGAAATGGCAAACCACTTCTGAACGTCTCTTAACTTGAAAACTCCTTGGAGTCTTCTGGCTTATGCAAATGATGCTATGTAGTTGGATTCTTTGTGTGGCTTCCAATGAAAGCATTACATACATGACTTTTTTGTAGCAGGAACTCATTTGCATGTTAGGCCACACATCCCTAATATAGCCAGTCCTCCAAGAGCTTACAGGGCTCTTAGTACAGGGCCTACTGTAAGCTCCAGGAGGATTAGCTACATCAGGGGTGTGTGGCCTAATAGGCAAAGGAGTTTCTGCTACAAAAAAAGCCCTGATTACACAAGGATATCTAACCCTATTTTTTCAAGTGTCATTTGTTGCTTCTGGATGATCCTTATATCCTGTTTATGTTGAGCTGGAGGTGAGAAGGGAAATAATTATTTTATCTTAATTAGCTGAACTCTTCTCTTTCTTCAGATCTCTGCAACTAAGGCCTCAAGATATCTAGTATCACTAACAATTTAAGGTCAAGACTTAAATAACCAGATGTAAACAAAAGTCTTTATATTTTACCTTGTTCATCATCTCACCAACCCCCTTATTTGTTCTTTCTTCTTACAGATGGAGAAACTAATGCTTGTAGTGACTTGATCAAAGTCACCTATCCAAATCCACATCTGGAACTGGGCTTGGATCAGGTCAGGCCCAATCAAAGTGAGGCCCACAGCAGCAAATTTTCATCTCTCTCCACTTGCTAACCTGAGGGGCCTCCATGAGAATACAGATGATATAGGTGGGTCTGTGATGGTAAGGTGCCGCCCTCATTTCTGCTGGCAAGTGCTTTCTGCCAAAAGAAAATATGATTAGAATCTAACCTCAGGTATTTCTTTACCAATTTCACTGGGCTAGATCCAATGAATCTTCCTTCATAAAAGAGCTTCCACTGGAAAGAATCTTCCTTCCATGGAAGATTCCTCATTTTTAGCAAAAGGAGAACCATTGAATCCATTCTATTATTTCAGTTCTATAAGAGATAGGATTGATTTATTTACTTCATTTATATCCCACTTTTCTCCCCAAAGGAAACCCAAAGTGGCTCCTGTCCTACATTTTATCCTCACAACTACCCTGTGATGTAGGTTAGGCTGAGTGTGTGTGACTGGCCCAACGTCACCCAACAGGAGAGCCAGTTTGGTGTAGTGGTTAAGTGTGCGGACTCTTATCTGGGAGAACTGGGTTTGATTCCCCACTCCTCCACTTGCACCTGCTAGCATGGCCTTGGGTCAGCCATAGCTCTGGAGAGGTTGTCCTTGAAAGGGCAGATGCTGTGAGAGCCCTCTCCAGCCCCACCCACCTCACAGGGTGTCTGTTGTGGGGGAGGAAGGTAAAGGAGATTGTGAGCTGCTCTGAGACTCTTTGGAGTGGAGGGCGGGATATAAATCCAATATCTTCTTCTTCTTCCATGGCAGAGTGGATACTTGAACTTTGGTCTCCCTACCCACTATACTGCACTGGCTGTCCCACTACACTCTATTGGACAATACCGAGCCATATCTCTAGGACCAGTAGACCAATAACTAGACAGTGGTGAAATAATTGCCCCTACTGCTCCTTACTCCTGACAGTAGTCCTGCAGCAGATGATTAATAGCAAAGTATCCCAAGGAGAGTCTCCTAGATTCTGCAAGCCATCCTGGTTATTCATTTTGACTACTTGAAGTTTTGTGAAACTTCCTGGAAAATTGCAGTACTGCTAGAAGACAGTAAGAACATGAAGATAGAAGAAAGAGTGACTTGGCCATTAGGGAAATAATATTTCTCTGATTCTGGATTTATTAGTTACCATCCTTTGGAGATAAAGTAGGTTCCAGATTAATCAGCAGCTTGACGTGCCGATTTTGAGGGGCAGCAAGGGGCCTTTGATGAGGAAATTTCTCTTTGTTCTCTCTTGCTGCAACCATGCCTAACAATGTCTGTACTGGTGACAGTGCTGGCCTCAAACTAGCTTGAAATTGGTTTAGGTTTTGTAGTATAGGTGTATAATGATGCCTGTGCTAAGTTGGAGTTATTTTCTTCCCCTTCAAGATTACAAAAGCACTGTCTGTTCCTCTCCTGGGAACAGTGCTGTGCCTAGCGAGCATCTTATAAAGCAGTGATGAAAAGTGGAAAAACTTGCCAAAACTCTCTTTAGGCAATCTGCTTCTTGCCCCTCCAGTCTGGTGCTCTCTGTCCCAATTGTTAGTAGGATGACTGTTCAGAAATTTAGATCTGACCCAGCACTGTGTTGATGCTTGGGCCATAGTCTGAAGCAAAGACAGGATTCCTTCATCTTCAAGGTAAGTTTTTTAGTTCAGAGCATCATATGGAATGGCAAATGCAAGATGTCATTGCATCAGTCTCATTCAGAAGGCAATAGTGGTGGAAGTGTGGTGCTTTTCAAGAATGTGAATTTTTTTGCATCCATACTGAAACACTCTCCTTTAATTTGGATGACAGCCTGGTGCCAAGACAAAACTGTAACTGGAGAAATTTTTGAAGCTCTTCTGTGTATACATTTTGGTGGCAAACTTCACTGTGTATGGCAAATATTTAAGGCCTATGTGGCATACCCATAGGTGCAAGACCTTTGGCAACAGCCCAACAGCTCTTAGCCTGATGACTGCAACCTAGAGGTGGGTGAAAATTCTAGCAGAGTGCAAGCAAGTTGCTCCTCACTCAGAAACCTTTCCCTCTTTTTGCCCTGTCCTGGATAGCCTAGCCAAGCCTGATCTTGTCAGATCTCAGAAGCGAAGCAGGCATTACCTGGATAGCCATGGCAAGCACTTGGATGGGAGACCTACAAGGAATACCAGGGCTGGGACAAAGGCAGAAGCAAGCCACCTCTCTGAATGTCCTTGCCTCCCAGCCCCACTAGGGGTCACCAGAGGTCAGTCATGACTTCCATGCACACATATGCACAAATATGCACATGAAATCCAGAGAAAGAAAGAAAGAAAGAAAGAAAGAAAGAAAGAAAGAAAGAAAGAAAGAAAGAAAGAAAGAAAGAAAGAAAGAAAGAGAAACCTTTTCCTCTTCTCTTTGTTTTGTCAATTTTAAAAAGTTTTATTAGTTTCAGAAAATTAGGGATAGGGAATAGAGATAATAGAAAACAAAAAATACATATTAATCTTTTTCTGCATAAAAATACTTTCAAAGAATACAAGTCTACATCTGCAATACTTTCTTAAAATACATAAATTGTCACATATTATTATCTCTAAACTATACATAATCAACATTTTAATATTTTATGTTATGAATCTTTTTGTTAAGATATCTATTAGTTTTGACAATTCCAATAAAGGCAATCTTGTAATACAAAAATACAGGGGAAAAGGAGATATAAGATCACACCAGAGAATCTTAAGAGTCTTGAGTATCTAGCCAGGCATAAAATTTCATCCAATATTTTCTTGCTTCTTTCTTAGATTTCCCAGCCAACAGCTGGAACAAGAAGTCCAGCTCTGCTATTTCCAGAATTTTTCCCACCAAGTTCATTTTCATGGGAATTTCCTGAGATTTCCATTTCTGCGCCAAAAGAATCCTGGCTGCTGTATTGAAATGTGCCAATAAATGTCTCATTTCTTTGGAATAGTCCTCAGGGAATATATTCAATAAAAACAATTCTGGTCTGAATTGAATCTGTGTCTTCATAATCTTCTGTAGTAGTTCATGAACCATTTTCCAATAGTTCTTCACCATCTCACATGTCCACCACATATGATAAAAAGAACCAACCTGTTTAGTACATTTCCAACATTTGTTAGACATATTAGTATATATCTTATACAGTTTCTGTGGAGTCAAGTCTCTCTCTCTCGGCTTGGCTTTGCGAACGAAGATTTAAGAAGGGTGCAATAGTCCACGTCTGCTGCAGGCTCGCTGGTGGCTGACAAGACCAATGCGGGACAGGCAGGTCCGGCCACAGTGGCTGCAGGGAAAAGTCTGATTTAGGGTTGGTGCTGTAGCAGTGCGATTCTTCCTCAATCTCCTTTTGTCCTCAAGACCAGCTATGCGTGCGTTCTCAAAGGAAGAGACAGCCTGGTGCATGGTGTGTCTCCATGCTTTGCGATCTGAGGCTAGGTCAGACCACTGGTGATGGTTGATGCGACAGGTGCCAAGGGATTTCTTCAAGGAGTCCTTGTACCTCTTCTTTGGTGCCTCTCTATTTCGATGGCCGGTGGAGAGTTCACCATACAGGGCAATCTTGGGAAGGCGGTGGTTTTCCATCCTAGAAATATGCCCTGCCCAGCGCAGCTGCGTCTTCAGCAGCAGTGCCTCGATATTGGTCGTGGGCAACTAGAGCAGAGCGTCGTTCAGGGCGACCACTGTTGTGGGTTGTGTATGTGGATATGCCCTTCAGGCCTGCGCAGAGGAATTTTTTAGGTGAAGCGCAGTGTGCGCGGTACTGGCTCCACCCTTTCACCTGGGGGTCATCTGCCATGGCCCAGTAAGCCGGGACGCCGGCAGCGAGTCCTCCAGGTGGTAGGTGTTACATTAACGAGCTCTATCTGCCCGGGTTTGATGTTAGAGTTTTCCTTCTCTTAGGCTGGCGAGGTTGGTGGGCCCAGCCTGCCCATCCGGTTATACTGCTGGTGTAGTGAACGCCACGTGGTCACTGTCTGGCTATGCCTGGCAGATGGTCACTGCAATGGCCTCTCCTGCATTACTGCATCCGTAGCAACACCTTCTCGCTGGTCCCCCCCGTTTTTCACAGAGTTTGCTACGTCATGGTATGGAGTCAAGTACCATCTATAAAATATCTTATACAAATTTTCTTTAAAAATTACTGACCTAGTTAATTTAACATTGAACTACCACAATCTCTCCCATTCTTCTAATGTAATATTGTGACCAAAATTTTTTGCCCATTGAACCATACGTTCTTTTACAACTTCATCTTGCGGCTTCATCTGCAGTAAATATGCATATAGTTTAGAGATTAATTTTTCCTGTGGGCCTAAAAATATTTTATCAAATGGGTATTGTTCTGTATTGAAACCTGTCATCTTGTCTTTGACATACCTAGATTCAACTTGCATTCTCAAACACCAGTTCATTTTAATGTCCATATTTTCCAACTCCTCTCTAGTTTTCATCTGATTATCTTTTCCCAATAAGTCATCATATCTATAACTCTGATTTGGTTTTAAAAGATTTGGATGAGTAAATGCTTTCACTGGGGAGACCCATCTTGGAATTTTTTTTGATAAATTCTCATTTTTAACCATAACCATGTATGATACAAGGACTTCCAAAGCCAATGGTTCTTAAAATAGGAATGGCCTTCAAGTCTTTGATACCATAGATACGCATGCCACCCCACAGTGAGATCATATCCCTCTAACAACAATTGTCTCTTGTCATTCAGTAATATCCAGTCTCTTACCCACAAAAGCACAGAAGCTTTGTAATACAATTGCCAGTCTGCAAGGCCCATACCTACTCTTAATTTGGAGTCTTGCAGTGTCTTTAGTTTGATTCTAGGTTTTTTTGCCTTGCCAAACATATTTGGAGACCATCTTATTCAACTCTTGAAAAAATCCAAAACTGGCTAATTAATAGGAAGCAGAGAGTGAGTATAAATGGGCAGTCTTCGCAGTGGAAAACGGTAAGCAGTGGGGTGCCACAGGGCTCAGTACAGGGTCCCATGCTCTTTAACTTGTTTATTAATGATCTGGAGTTGGAAGTAAGCAGTGAAGTGGCCAAGTTTGCAGATGACACTAAATTGTTCAGGATGGTGAGAACCAGAGAGGATTGTGAGGAACTCCAAAGGGATCTGTTGAGGCTGGGTGAGTGGGCGTCAATGTGGCACATGAGGTTCAAGGTGGCCAAGTGCAAAGTAATGCACATTGGGGCCAAGAATCCTAGCTACAAATACAAGTTGATGGGGTGTGAACTGGCAGAGAATGACCAAGAGAGAGATCTTAGGGTCGTGGTAGATAACTCACTGAAAATGTCAAGACAGTGCGATTGCAACAAAAAAGGTCAACGCCATGCTGGGAATTATTAGGAAGGGAACTGAAAACAAATCAGCCAGTATCATATGCGGTCTCATTTGGAATACTGTGTACAATTCTGGTACCGCAACTCAAAAAGGATATTACAGCATTGGAAAAAGTGCCAAAAAGGGCAACTAGAATGATTAAAGATCTGGAATACTTTCCCTATGAAGAAAGGTTAAAACGCTTGGGGCTCTTTAGCTTGGAGAAACGTCGACTGCGGGGTGACATGATAGAGGTTTACAAGATAATGCATGGGATGGAGAAAGTAGAGAAATAAGTCCTTTTCTCCCTTTCTCACAATACAAGAACACGAGGACATTCAATGAAATTGCTGAGCAGTCGGGTTAGAACGAATAAAAGGAAGTACTTCTTCACCCAAAGGGTGATTAACATGTGGAATTCACTGCCACAGGAGGTGGCGGCGGCTACAAGCATAGCCAGCTTTAAGCGGGGTTTGGGTAAAAATATGGAGCAGAAGTCCATCAGTGGCTATTAGCCATAGTATATATGTGTGTGTGTGCGCATATATATGTGTGTGTATACACACTCACAAACACGCACACACACACATATATTGGCCACTGTGTGACACAGAGTGTTGGACTGGATGGGCCATTGACCTGATCCAACATGGCTTCTCTTATGTTCTTACGTTCTTATATTGGGGCCCAAAACTGGGGGAAAACCCATCCCCAGTGGGAGGCTGGGAAGCCTAGTTTCTTGTGTAGACCTTGTGTTAAATCCTTTGAACAATTCAAGCTGTTAGAAGCAGACTTCTGAAATATATTTTCTATTACTACAAAACAGAATGTAGGTTGACTGGACTAGATTCAAATGTTGACAGCTGCCAAATATTTACAGCCTTGGCCCTAAAACCCCCAGAAAATTATTCCTCATTGCTTTGAATTTATGCTTCCCCTATCTGGTCACAGGCGGAACACTTATCAGTGTATCACCTTATAGCTCAAAAAACAAACTGGCAGACTTATTACCACCCTGTCAGTTCACATAACTTCAGCAGGGTCACTTTGAGCTAACATGGTCTGAGACGTTAAGAGACCATGCTGATTATAGCATGAAGAAATCAGTAAGAAACTGAGAAATAGAAGTTGTCCACTCAGATGAAGAGATTATTGCCTATAGCAAGAGTTCAGGATGGGTAGAAAAAATTTGCTGTCATGGATCCCTAGAGCAAGGACTCAGAGCCAGAACAGAGTTCAAAGAAGATGTAAGTATGAGGAATGAGACTGATTTCAAACTTTCAGCAGGCATTGCTGATCTTTATAGCATTGGAGAAAGTGCAAAAAAGGGCAACTAGAATGATTAAAGAGTTGGAATACTTTCCCTATGAAGAAAGGTTAAAACACTTGGGGCTCTTTAGCATGGAGAAATGTCAGCTGTGGGGTGACATGACAGAGGTTTCCTAGATTATGCATGGGATAGAGAAGGCAGAGAAAGAAGTACTTTTTCCCCTTTCTCACAATATGAGAACTCAAGGACATTCAATGAAATCGCTGAGCAGTCAGGTTAGAACTGATAAAAGGAAGTACTTCTTCACCCAAAGGGTGATTAACATGAGGAATTCACTGCCACAGGTGGCAGCTACAGGCATAGCAAGCTTCAAGAGGGGATTGAATAAGCATATGGAGCAGAGGTCCATCAGTGGCTATTAGCCACAGTTTATTGTTGGAACTCTCTGTCTGGGGCAGTGATGCTCTGTATTCTTGGTGCTTAGGAGGGCACAGTGGGAGGGCTTCTAGCCCCACTGGTGGACCTCCTGATGGAACTTGGGTTTTTTGGCCACTGTGTGACACAGAGTGTTGGACTGGATGGGTCATTGGCCTGATCCAGCATGGCTTCTCTTATGTTCTTATGATAACACCACTGGTTGATCTCTATTTTTCTTCTGCAGATTTCTTTAGGGTAGAGTTGCCAGCTTAGGAAATATTGGGACTTTGGGGGTAGAACTATGAGCAAGGTTATGAGAAGCATGACTGAACTGTGAAGAGAGTTCTGGTCGTCGCAGGTACTGCACTTTTAAATGCCTTCCCTTCATTGGAAATAATGGAGGATGAGACACCTTCTTCTGGGGCTCA
Organism: Heteronotia binoei; assembly: GCF_032191835.1. Classification (NCBI taxonomy): domain Eukaryota; kingdom Metazoa; phylum Chordata; class Lepidosauria; order Squamata; family Gekkonidae; genus Heteronotia; species Heteronotia binoei. The sequence continues at coordinate 186,744,551 of NC_083223.1, read as the reverse complement.
TAGAATTGGACCCCCTGGTTCAATCTTTTTGAAATTTGGGGGGTTTTTTGAGGAAAGGCACCAGATGTTATGTTAAAATTTTGGTGCCTCTACCTCAAAAAAAGGCCCCCCACTGCCCTAGATATCCATGGTTTGATTCCCCATGTTACCCTATGGGGACAAGTCTAGTGCTTAGTACACATTTAACCCCCCCCCCCTTGCACTTACTGATAACCCTGAAGTAGGAGGAGGGTCTCGAACCATGGGATCCCCTGACCCTAACTGGGGATCGGCAACCGTAATTTAGAGTGTTAGTAAAAGCATGATCTACTACCCTTTAAACTGATCTTTAATACAAGGACTATAAACCACAGTACTTTGTTGTCCACCTTGCTAGCCCTACACAGCCTCTCCCACCATTTTATGTACTGTGTTCATTTGGGCCCAGTGACAGCCATATGGAACTCTTAAACTAGTATAGACTTATGTTTGGGTAAGCACAAGCAAACTGCCCCAATGGACATTCAGTATTAAACGTAAGGTATTGGGACTCGTGAAGTTAACCCAATATGGACATTAATACCCAATATCCACTTGCCTACAGTCTATAGGCAGTGAAGCCTGTTTAAGCTTTTGGCATTTGTGCCAGCTTCCATATAGACATTTGCTTTGTGTGAATCAAGCAGCAGTGTTCCCTTCCAGTCTCTTGCCAGCTCCCTGCTTGTGCCTGTTAGTATGTGCCTATTTGTGCCTGCCCTGCAAAGAGGACTCCAAGATTATGCTTTCCAGATGAGCTGCCAAGTCCTTCAGACATCAGCTGTGTTCCTGTCCCCAAAAGACAGCATAAAAGGCAGCCCAGGTCAGCCATGTTCCTGAGATGTTCCAAAAGGATACATTACTTCCTCCACACTGCCATGCAGAGAAGACATGTAGACCATGTACCACATTCCAGAGGCCAGGCAAGTTTTGGAGATGTTAATGAAGGCACCAACTGTCAACAAGGCTTGCTGTTATGTCTTCACACCTGGACAAGACAGCCAAGACACCTTGGCCAGGCAGCCAAGGAAGTTGCTTACACATTACAACCCCAGCCAGAAGGATTGTTGTGCAGAGATCAGTTCTAGACACAGAGTTCGTCCCCATTGTGTTTAGTTCTGGTGTCATGTATGCCCTTCCCTTATATGTTTCTCTATTCAATCTTCATCTCTGTTTTTCCTAGGGCTGTATGATTGCTGTGTGTTTTTTTTCAGTATGCTTGAACCATTTTTCTAATAAACCCATTTTTAGATATACCATCTTCTCATTATTTCAAGAGGGCTCCTGGGTAGATTGCCTCCTGTATACACAGGTTATTGACTCTGCTCATTTTTGCCATCTTCTCCCCTTCACAACAACTCTATGAAGTTGATTAGGCCAAGAGAGAGTGACTTGTGCAAGGCCATCCCAGTAAGCTTCATAGTGAGAAGGGAGTTAAACCCTTCCTGGTCCTAGTCCAATAGTATACCATGTGGCTGTCAGGTCCTTATACAACCTTTGTATCTACTTTAACCTTTGTGACTATGGAACTGCTACTAGCACTGCATCTGGTGTCATGTTTATAAGAACCTACCAAACCTAACTCCTGTTTTGTCTGCAGCTGAATTTTAGCCAGTTGATAATGTCATCATTTTAACTGCCCTCTAACTACCATCAAGTTGCAACTGACTTATGGTGACCCCTATAGGGCTTTCAGGGCAAGAGATGTTCAAAGGTGGTTTGTCATTGTCTACCTCTGTGTAGTAACCTTGCTATTCCTTGATTGTGTCCTATCCAAATACTAACCAGAGCTTAGTTTCCAGATCTGACGAGATCCTGGGGTAATCAAGTCACCCTCCAATTGTCAATGGTTTATATGGTAATTAGAGGCATTGAGGGGAGTTGTTGCTATGGAGTTGCTTTTGCCCTGACCCTGTTTGCCTGCCAGAGGTCTTACTTTTCAGAATCAAAACATCATCTTCTGTAGAAAGAACAACATTCACATTTTAAAGGTATATGTATGTGATTTCTATGATATCTCTGCATTTGCTGCTAAAAACATGCCTTGTTTGATATATTACTCTTTTGGTGGATCTTTCTTTTGGCTCTGGCTAAGCAAGTAATTTCCTTATCAGTGGGGAAGATAGCCTTCCTGATCTTGTCAGCCTCTTTATGTGAGTGTGGCAGTATAATTTGACTCCACTCTTCTCACCCTCGAGGGGACGTTTGTGAATAATACATGCTTATACATACTTGTTTGGGTCTTGTCCAGTTTTCTTTGGTCATTGGTATGTGTGGTCCTCTTTAAGACCACTGTCAAAGATTTTGAGGATAAAATCCTGTGGGTATCTGAAATGATGGAGGATGAGCTCCCTTTTAAGAAGCAGCAGAAAAAGGAGAGACAGGCTGAACTTACGTTGGCGGTAACTTATGCTAACAATGGGCCACATTCACAATATGTTCCTGGAAATCCGTTTGCACTTCTTCCTCACATGGATTGGGGCAGAGGGCACAGGGAACGTGGGAATGAAAATCAGGGAAGAATAGGGGTTGGAAGAGGAAACCGAGGTGGATACCTGAATCCTTTTCAGCAAGGCCCCCGGTGGTTCTGTCTGCACCTCCCACCTTTTTCCTGGCCCCCAATCCCCCTCAACCCCCAACTCAACAGTGGCCGCAAAGCATAACGGTGTGTCAGAATCCTCTGCCTTTCCAACCTCCGCCCCAGCCTCAAGCACCCCCACAACAAGCTCCAAACCCACCTAAATTATATCTCTCCCAGTTCCAAGAAGCAACCTCTCAGTATGCTGCAGCTACTGTCAGCTATGGGCAATCTGACTGGGAAAAAGTGGACACTTCTAACCCCCACTGCAACAGAGCGTGGGCCTATATAAAGTCATTAGGGTACGATATGAGTCACTATCACAAGATGCCCAAAGAAGCCATACTTTTTGCAGCATCAGAGGCTTACAAAGGACAGGTGGCCACGCAAGCACAACCAGTTGCCTTGTTGCAGACACAGTTGAGTCCTCAAAAATCCTTCCTCTGAAAAATATGATCTCTGGTGTCCAGAGTCCAAAGTTCTCCCAACAGGGGTTGTGGCCAAATTAAAGCCTGACACCTGGGGGAGACCGATGGTTAAGGCAGACATTGGGACTCCAGGAAAACGTAAAACTGCCACCCTTCTAGTAGATACAGGAGCCTCTCTTAATGTACTCCATCCAAAACTGGTCTCAGTAGGAACAAAAACCACGTGGTCTATGGAACTGGCCGTCTATGCAGGAGGAAGTCATAATTCAAAGATTTGGGACAGCATTCTCATAATTGAAGGAAGACTAGCTACTTCCATCCAATCATGTGAAAATCAGGGAGAAGACACAGGCATATTAGGCATTCCCTTTCTCAAAGGCAACAACTTACCCATAGATCTAGCGAACTGTATGTTATGGCATATACCTGGGGCCCCAGAATTTATTAACATCATCCACTGATGTGCAGCTTTAAAAGCCCCACTTCCCCTAGCTACAGTAACTACGGATCAGTGGGTTCAGGACTTCCCAGATATGTGGATCACTAACAAAGCAGAGTGAGGGGCTGTGAAAAATGTGTGCATCCTCATCAAAGGCAGGGATCCTCCTCCTCAACGCCAATAAAATATCCAGCAGAAGTAGAAGTAGGCATAGGAAAAACTATTGAGGATCTTTTACAATGAGATGTGATTAGATCTATGCAATCCATTTGTAATGTCCCCTTGTGGCCAGTGTTGAAGGCGGATGGCGTCACTTGGAGAATGACAGTGGACTAGGGGGCCAAGAAGATAAACAAATTGAAAGAAAACATGCGAATTGTGTAATGAGGACCTTGAGGGGACGTTTGTGAATAATACATGCTTATGCATACTTGTTTGGGTCTTGTCCAGTTTTCTTTGGGCATTGATCTGTGTGGTCCTCTTTAAGACCACTGTCAAACTGCCTTACTCTAGGCTATTATTCAGTCGTTCTGTTTGGTTTCTGAAGCACATTTGCCAATAATAATTCTTTTAGAACAGTCTATATATTTAATGCTGATTCATCTTCTCCCATTCTTTATAAGCCCATATATAGTAATGTGATGAACTTGTCCAGGTTATTCTAACAGGAGTTTAGGTAATGCAGACACATAATTGTATGTGTGCATCCAAAAGAGTACACAAAATCCTGAGTAAGTCTGCACACAGCAGAGCTCATAGATATTGGGATGGGGGGAGCAACAGTGGGAGGGCTTCTAGTGTCCTGGCCCCAGTGATGGACCTCCTGATGGCACTCTTTCTTTCTTTCTTTCTTTCTTTCTTTCTTTCTTTCTTTCTTTCTTAGAGCCAGCTTGGTGTAGTGGTTAAGTGTGTGGACTCTTATCTGGGAGAACCGGGTTTGATTCCCCACTCCTCCACTTGCACCTGCTGGAATGGCCTTGGGTTAGCCATAGCCCTGGCAGAGGTTGTCCTTGAAAGGGCAGCTGCTGTAAGAGCTCTCTTAGCCCCACCCACCTCACAGGGTGTCTGTTGTGGGGGAGGAAGGTAAAGGAGATTGTGAGCCGCTCTGAGACTCTTCGGAGTGGAGGGCGGGATATAAATCCAATATCTTCTTCTTCATCTTCTTCTTCTTTCTTTCTCTTTCTTTCTTTCTTTCTTTCTTTCTTTCTTTCTTTCTTTCTTTCTTTCTTTCTTTCTTTCTTTCTTTCTTTCTTTCTTTCGACATAGAGTGTTGGAATGGATGGGTTATTGGCCTGATCCAACATGGTTTCTCTTATGTCTTTATATTCTTATGATATGCAGAAGTAGCACAGGAGAACTGCATAAAACCAGGTGTTGTTTGGAATTCCTGACATTCTCTCATGATCAAGATTTTTTACCACACATATTTTATTTAATCATGAGATTATCCCACCAAAACTGTTAATGAATCCTTAGATCATTTTGAAATTTGATGCACCAGTTCGTGATATGCACCTACCTCTCAAAGCTTCACAAGCAAGATGAAGCTATGTTATGCCTGGTAGACAGGATGGTGCTAAAAATCTAAAATCGGCATACCACAATGTCACCATAGATAGCAATCCTTCAAAGAATTTGAAGGAGACCTGATTTAACTCACTACCTTTGAGGATAAGAATGAAGTTTTTAAAGGGTGGACAAAAGCCATGAAATTAAAAGACATTTGCTCCTTGGGAGGACAGCTATGGCGAACCTAGGCAGTATAATAAAAAGTAGAGACATCACCCTGCCAACAAAAGTCCGTATAGTCAAAGCGATGGTATTCCCAGTAGTAATGTATGGCTGTGAGAGTCGGACAATAAGGAAGGCCGAGTGCAGAAGAATAGATGCTTTTGAGCTGTGATGCTGGAGAAGAATCTTGAGAGTCCTTGGACTGCAAGAACATCAAATCAGTCAGTCCTAAGGGAAAATCAACCCAGACTGTTCCCTGGAAGGTCAGATGCTGAAGCTGAAACTCAAATACTTTGGCCATCAAATGAGAAGGGAGCACTCACTGGAGAAGATCCTGATGCTGGGAAGGCAATAGAAGGTGACAGCAAAAGATGAGGACAGCAAAAGACAGAAGGCAATAGAAGGGGACGGCAAAAGATGAGATGGCTGGACAGTGTTACAATTTGAGCAGACTTCAGAGGATGGTGGAAGACAGGCCTGGCATGACTTGGTCCATGGGGTTGCAAAAAGTCGGACTTGACTGTGCGACTGAACAACAACGACAAAAGCAGGGGTATATCCAAATGGTACTTTCCTGTATCTTTCCTGCTGCAGCCTTCTGAACCTCCTGGAATTTTGTTGCTTAAGAGTCTGTGGGCATTCAGAAACAGGACAAAGCAAAGTGTAAGTCTGTGGGGGAACTGTGGAGAAATCACTGACCCCTCTTGTGAACAGTTAAGTATCCCTAAGTCTTTGAAACTGTGTGGTTGGCTACATGCTGCTGATTTGGTGCTGTAGAGAGGTTTGTAGTGGCATGAGTGTTCATGAGCAAATAAACAAATTGAGAACTGTCAATCATAGAAATGCAAAAAGACACATGTACACAAAACACTCATATTAATGTAAATATCAATACTGTATACTGCTCAAATATTTGCTGGAACATCAAACATGAATTACTGGTACACTAAATACAAATATAATATGTAATTGGACAGAAGTCAGTATTATTTATTTATTTTTGTAATGTCAGAATTGCCCACAGTCATTATTCAACCCTAGATGTGTTTTTGGTTGCATGTTTGTTATCTTTTCCTTTCTCTAAGTAATTGAACACTCAGTATACCTCAAAATAGATGGACAAGCCACAGCTGCTTAATTTGTAATGAAAAGTGCTGAGGCAGGAAGTCTGAATGTCATCTTTCTGTCTCTAAAGCTTTCCCTCTTTATCACAGAAATGCCAGGGGTGGCTGTGGTTCTTCAGTGTGGGAGGGGAAATTCCTTGGTATAAGTTAAGGTACCCTTAACTTGATAAATACTTAATGCATTGCTAGACAAGCAATTGTATTGAAGAGAGTTTTAGGATTCAATCTCAGTAAACTGGGCTCAAAGAGACCCTGTCTGAGCTTTCAACACTTCCTTCCAAAAAATCCTTTTCCAGCTTTGTACTATGATGCTTCATATCACAATAAACACGTCTCTCTAAAGTACCACATACACTTCTGGGTTTTGAGAGGTTTATTTCCTTCCCCAGGGCTTATTTTACCTCCCCAGGGAGATTCATCTCTCTCTCTCCCTCTCATTGTCTTTTGATAGTGGATGAAGACTTTTTTGTTTTGTTTGGCAACCCCCCAATAAACTCTTATTGGTCATCCTCCTTGGTCCTCATGTATTTGTTTGTTTGTATGTCTATACATCTCTGTGTTGTTAAATATACCATTTAAATGCTGCTTTTAGGGTTGCCAATTCCCAGATGGGGGCAGGTGATCTGCCAGTTTGGAGGCCCCTCCCCTTGCTTCAGAGTCATCAGAAAGCAGGGAGGGGGCAATATCTTCTGATCACTCCATTATTCCCTATGGAGAACAATTCCCTATAGAGGGTATAATGGAGAATTGATTTGTGGGTATCTGGGGCTCGGGGAGGGGGGGGGGCGCTGTTTCTTGAAGTAGAGGCACCAAATTTGCAGCATAGCGTATGCCTCTTCTCAAAACACCCTCCAAGTTTCAAAAAGATTGGACCAGGGTGTTCAATTCTGTGATCCCCAAAAGAAGATGCCCCTATCTTTCATTATTTCTAATGGAGGGAAGTCATTTAAAAGGTGTGTGGTCCCTTTAAATGTGAAGGCCAGAACTCCCTTTGGAGTTCAATTATGCTTGTCACAGCCTTGCTCCTGGCTCCACCTCCAAAGTCCCCAGATATTTCTTGCATCGGATTGGCAATCCTAGCTACTTAAATATTTTAAACTTTTAATGCCTTGATGTTGGCTGCCTTGGATGTAAAGGTGGCATATAAATGTTTTAAATAAATGAATTGATATTTGCTCTCTCCTCAATACATGGTGCACAGATACAGGAGGGGGAAACCTCACATTTATTTTAGTTTACAGGCCTTTGAAAAGCTGCCTGGACAGAGTTACTCTGCTGGAATTTAATTACTATGTAGATTGTTTTATTTCAGCAAGAGCTCTTCTTTGTTTAGTCAGTGGACAGGGAGGATGATGCAGCAGGGAATCAAAGTTGTATGGGCTGACATAAATCTGGGTAACTCCCAAGTGTTTGCCTTTCTGAGTGAGATAATGTTTACCAGAGCTATTGAGTCTGTAATTATATATTTACCTGTGTCATACCCAGAATTCTTGTGTTAACTCCTCCATGTGTCAGCAGAATGTAATGTGTTAATTCAAGTATGTAATGGAGGAGGAGAGTCCTAGGAAAGAGGTGCATGTCATGTATCAAAGGAAGACAAAACATTTGATCTATATTTGGGAAATTCATTGCTTGCTGCACTACAGCACAGCTTCTTCAAAGGAGTTCAAACTTATTGTCTCAGAAAAACTCTGGAGCAATTTGTAACAGTTTAATGGTGGATAAAATGGGAAGAAAAGACTATAAATTATGGACGAAGTGTTTACATGGTGTAATGTTTGCTCAGTTAATCAAGTGCACTATTAGGAAACGAAATACTCCATGCAGAAGTAGAAATGCTTGAACAATCCCCCCCTCCAGTCTCTGCAAAGAATCTATAGATGAAGAAGGAATGGAGAGAGATCTGAGATACCAATTAAAAGATTCATACCCAAGCATAGAAAAATGTTAAACCAAGTGATAACAATACAAGAAATCAATCACGGTATTAAAAAAAAAACTTTCAAAAGATAAAGCACCTGGACCAGGTGACTTAACAGCAACATATTACAAATGTTTTAAAGGCATATTAGCAATACCTCTGCAAAGAGCAATGAATGAAAAGAGAGAAAACTTATGCCACTAACCCGGCGAGAAGCAGATATAACCCTAATACATAAAGAAGAGAATCACCCATCATTGCCACAGTCATGAAGTCCAAACTTATTATTAAATGCAGATTTTAAAATTTTCACAACTATAATGGATGAGAGACTAAAAAAATGCATTCCAGAATTAATTTATGAAGCTCAAATGGGATTTGTTCCAAAAAGATACATGAAAAATAATATTAGATATCTCTTGAACGCCATTGAATATTCAAAGAGAAAAGAAAGAAAAATGGCATTTCTAGATACAGAGAAAGCCTTTGATAACATGTCTTGGTTATTCTTAAATGAAAGTACTACAAAATACGAATTGTGGAACTAAATTTTTGAATTGGATGAAGAATATTTATATCGATCAGTAAACTAGAATTCTAGTAAATGGTCCCTATCTGAGAAAACTGAAATAATGAAAGGAACTTGACAAGACTGTCCAGTATCACCATTATTATTTATCCTGGCAATGGAAATATTGGCTATAAAAATTGGACAAGATACTAGGATTTCTGGAATAAAAGAAGAATATAAGATGGAAAGTTATGCAGACAATGTTGTTATAACAGTAATAAAAGCAAGTATTTCTTTGAAATATACAATGCAACACATAATATTTGGAACTTATTGTAGATATAAATTGAATAAAAAGAAGACCAAGGTAATGTTATTAGGGGTAACTAATAAAGAACAAGACAGAGAGAGAAAATTACAGAATGTACTGCTACTCTCTCTCTCGGCTTGGCTTCGCGAACGAAGATTTAAGAAGGGTGCAATAGTCCACGTCTGCTGCAGGCTTGCTGGTGGCTGACAAGACCAATGTGGGACAGGCAGGTCTGGCCACAGTGGCTGCAGGGAAAAGTCTGATTTAGGGTTGGTGTTGTAGCAGTGTGATTCTTCCTCAATCTCCTTTTGTCCTCAAGACCAGCTATGCGTGCGTTCTCAAAAGAAGAGACAGCCTGGTGGATGGTGTGCCTCCATGCTTTGCGATCTGAGGCTAGGTCAGACCACTGGTGATGGTTGATGCGACAGGTGCCAAGGGATTTCTTCAAGGAGTCCTTGTACCTCTTCTTTGGTGCCCCTCTATTTCGATGGCCGGTGGAGAGTTCGCCATACAGGGCAATCTTGGGAAGGCGGTGGTTTTCCATCCTAGAAATATGCCCTGCCCAGCGCAGCTGCGTCTTCAACAGCAGTGCCTCGATGCTGGTAACCTCCGCCCGCTTGAGAACTTCAGTGTTGGTCACAAAGTCACTCCAGTGGATGTTGAGGATGGTGCGAAGGCAGCGCTGATGAAAGCGCTCAAGGAGTCGCAGGCGATGACGGTATAAAACCCACGATTTGGAGCCGTAGATGAGGGTTGTCATCACAACCGCTTTGTAAACATTGATCTTTGTGCCTTTTTTCAGATGCTTGTTGCTCCACACTCTTTTGTGCAGTCGGTTTGCCTTTGCCAGCCTGTTGTCGATCTCCTTGTCGATCTTAGCATCTGAGGAGAGGATGCACCCCAGGTAGCTGAACTGCTGGACTGTCTTCAGAACTGATTCACCCACAGTGATGCAGGGAGGGTGATAATCTTCCTGGGGTGCAGGCTGGTGGAGAACTTCTGTCTTCTTCAGACTAACTTCTAGGCCGAATAGCTTGGCAGCCTCTGCAAAACAGGACGTCATATGCTGCAGAGCTGATACCGAGTGGGAGACGAGTGCAGCATCATCAGCAAACAGTAGCTCTCGGATGAGTTTTTCCATTGTCTTGGAGTGGGCCTTTAGTCGCCTCAGGTTGAACAGGCTGCCATCGGTGCGATAGCGGATGTAGACACCATCGTCATCATCTAGATCTACTGCGGCTCTTTGAAGCATCATGCTAAAGAAGATCGTAAAGAGAGTTGGCGCGAGAACGCAGCCTTGCTTTACACCTGTGCCTATTGGGAAGGTCTCCGAGAGGTCGTTGCAGTGTCTGACTTGGCCTCGTTGGTCTTCGTGTAGCTGGATGATCATGCTGAGGAACCTTGGGGGACATCCTAAATGTTCCAAGATTTGCCACAGGCCTTTCCTGCTAACGGTATCGAAAGCTTTGGTAAGGTCGACAAAAGTCACATACAGAGCCTTGTTTTGTTCCCTGCATTTCTCTTGGAGCTGCCTGAGAACAAATACCATGTCGGTGGTGCTCCTGTTAGCTCTGAAGCCGCACTGGCTCTCTGGGAGGAGTTCTTCTGCAATGGCGGGCACCAGTCTGTTCAGGAGTATTCTGGCAAGGATTTTGCCTGCGATGGAGAGCAGGGTTATCCCCCGGTAGTTGGAGCAGTCTGACTTTTCCCCTTTGTTCTTGTATAGGGTGATGATGATTGCATCGCGAAAGTCCTGTGGTAATTTGCCTTGTTCCCAGCAGGTGACAAGTACTTTGTGAAGTGAGCTATGTAGTACTGTGCCCCCATGCTTCCAGATCTCTGGTGGAATTCCATCAACTCCTGCTGCCTTGCCACTTTTCAGTTGCTTGATGGCTTTAACAGTCTCTTCTAGAGTGGGGATCTCATCCAACTCTGTTTTCACTGGTTGAAGTGGGGTGAGGTGAATTGCTGAATCTTGAACTACGCGGTTGGCACTGAAGAGAACCTGAAAATACTCCGACCACCGGTTCAATATGGATGCCTTGTCTGTGAGGAGCACTTGGCCGTCTGCACTACGCAAGGGACTCTGAGTCTGATATGATGGACCATATACTGCCTTCAGGGCTTCGTAGAACCCTCTTAAATCACCAGTGTCTGCACACAGCTGGGTTCTCTCAGCAAGCTTGGTCCACCACTCGTTCTGAATGTCTCGAAGCTTGCACTGGAGGTTGCTACATACAGCGCAAAAGGTTGCTTTTTTCCCAGGACAGGAGGGCTGAGCAAGATGTGCTTGGTAGGCAGATCTCTTTTTCGCCAGTAAATCTTGGATCTCTTGATTGTTCTCATCAAACCAGTCCTTGTTCTTCCTTGTGGAGAACCCGAGGACTTCTTCAGAGATCTGCAGGACGGTAGTTTTTAGGTGTTCCCAGAGTGCTTCTGGAGAAGGGTCTGTGGGGCAACTGGGGTCCTCAATTCTTGACTGGAGTTTTGCCTGGAAGGCAGCTTTAACTTCGGCTGACTGGAGACTGCCAACCTGAAACTTCCTCCCAGAATAACCAGAATATGTCCTTTTATAAACTTATTGTGCACAGTGCTGAAGCACTGAATTTGGAATAATGATGTATGATTCTTATATGTTGGGAATGAAGTTAAATAAATAAGAGGATTGTTTTAAAGAACAACTGCCTCTCTTTGTTGATGCAGTTGGAAACCAGCTTCTATCCATTCCCAAATGAACACAATGGAAATAGGATTGCATTAGGGTTGCCAGGTCTGTGTTGGAAAATACCTGGAGACTTTGGGGGTGGGTTCGGGAGAGGAGAAGGTTTCAGGAGGGGAGGGGCCTCAGCATGGTAAAATGCTATCCTGTTGAATAGAAAAGATTACAGTGTTATGTTGAATTTATAATTATACTCCTTTAACTGAGAATAATAAGAGAAAAGAGTTTATTTTTGGAAAGGCATGGAACTTTGTCATACTGGTATTATATAATGAGGATTTATATAGTTGTTAAATTTCACAATTTTCTTTATACCTTATACTGTACTCAAGTCTTTTTTATAATCAATAAAGTTTATTTTTTATTTATATTTTTAAAAATATGTACAATGCCATAGAGTACCCTTCAAAGCAGCCATTTTCTCCAGGGGAGCTGATATCTGCCAGCTGGAGATAGGGTTGTCAATCCCCAGGTGGGAGTAGGGGATCCCCAGTTTTGAGGCCCTCCCCCCACTTCAGGGTCATCAGAAAGCGGGGGGGGGGAGGGAAATGTCTGCTGGGCACAGAGCTCTCCATTATCCCCTATGGAGACATATTCCCATAGGAAATAATGGAGAATTGATCCACGGGTATCTGGGGCTCTGGGGAGCCTGTTTTTTGAGGTAGAGGCACCAAATTTTCAGTATAGCATCCAGTGCCTCTCCCCTCAAACCCCCCAAGTTTCAAAAGGATTGGACCAGGGAGTCCAATCCTATGAGTCCCAAAAGAAGACACCCCTATTCTTCATTATTTCCTATGGAAGGAAGGCATTTAAAAAGGTGTGTGGTCCCTTTAAATGCGATGGCCAGAACTCCCTTGGAGTTCAGTTATACTTGTCACACCCTTGTTCCTGTCTCCACCCCCAAAGTCCCCAGATATTTCTTGAATTGGACTTGGCAACCCTAGCTGGAGTTCAGTTGTAAAAGCAGGAGATCTCCAGGCCCTACCTGAGGCTGGCAACCCAACTTCTACATGGAAAACTACATGACAAAGAACAGGACCACAGCCTCTCATTTTATTTGTGAAGGGAGAGAATATTGTTGTATGGAGAAGCCACTGAAGTAACTCAGTCTGGACACAGATTTACCAGCTCAGTGAGAACCTGGAGATAAAAGCTGCTCCGTCAGCACGTGCTGTTAGATGGGGCTAGCCATTGTTTCAAGGAATTTATTTCGCACAGGCCAGATGTTATACTAATCTTCCTTGCCTGCTCCCTCTCCCCAGTTTTTAATTAATCTCACCAATTGCTTGAATTCCCCATGAAAGGACTGGAGGCCTTTCCTCCTATTAATGAATCCCAGAGCAGTCCTTTCATTCCTACAGCTGCAGATCATTACCAAATACTATGGTTTCTTAATCATCAGAACTCCCTTGTCCCATCTCTCTCATTTAAAGGGGGACAGTGTTTCAGTTTTGCCTATGTCTCTTTGCCTTTTTGTCAGCTGTTTGACCTGAGACTGAATGACACTCCTATTCCACATATCAGTATATGTCTTCTCCCAATATATTTTGTATCACCTTTGCCTAAATATGCAAAGAGAAAACACAAGTTATCAGACCAAATACTTGGAGAAATGAGCATGTGCTCCTGTAATTAGGTCAATATGTTCTGATTTTGTTCCTTTTTCTTTTGTCTTTTTAACAACTATTGACCTCCGTTCCACTCAAATTTGTTTACATATGAAAGAACCCTTAGATGGTCTGAACTTTCAAACCTGATAAGATTCATTATTCTAGCAAGTAATTTAGAAAAAAAGAAAAATGGGCTGGCTCTTATAAACTGCCAGTGTAAAGAGCTTACAAAAGAAAAGCCAGGGACCCTCATGGACACTATGCCACATGGTGTGCATGGGGGAAAGAGCTGTAGTAAGTGGGAAGGATTGTATGACATTGCCCCTTTCCTTTTGTGCAAGAGCAGACTGGCCAATTAACTTACAGGAAAACCTCCTAGCCAGAAAGAATAGAGCAAGCCACAACAGCTCTAGTCACGCCTCAGAACCTTCATTAACACTTGGCTCAGAACCTTCATTGACAATGGCAGTTGGTGTCAACTTACTAATTGTCTCCTGCATAACTTCTGGTTTGCAAGATAAAGCGATAAGTGAGCAAATCTCCAGACAGGCACTTTCTAGTGGCACATTTGTAGGATCCAGCCCAATTTGAGGACACCTTTGCTATAACAATTTGACAGTATGCTGCATTTTACTAGCTCAATATTACTTTTAGTATTCTGTCATGTCTTGGGTTCCACCATTCTGCTTTATTGTGTGTGGTCTTGGTTTGCCACTGAATGATTTATATATGAATCCTTGGATAAGTCCTCAATGGGTCATACTGCTGCATTTATTTAATTGGTGACAGCATTCAAACATACTGGAAATGATTTGGATGCAGAAAGGACTTAATATGTAAATATGAATTGCCCTTGTAGCCATACAATGAATAATTATCAGTCTTCTGCTCTTATCTGGTTACTACCATTCAGTTGCTCAGCTGACAACTGGGAAGCTTTGTTGTGCTATCTGATTTTAGCTGCTTTAGTCATTAATAGTTTAGCCTGTGCTATAGCTATTTAAGTAGCATAATTTGCAAAATACAGAAGAGTTATGTAGACCTACATATTTTCCATATTGCATGGAAACAGAAGCATACAGTTAAACTGGTGTCTCAGGATGAACAAACAACCCAAATGGTTCACTAGAAGAACTAGGTGAAATGTTGGATGCTAATGCTTGCAGATATGCTGTGGTCAGACCAATAGTTCAGTAGAAGAGACAAAAGATATTAACCTTTAAAGCCTTATATGGCTTGGAACAAATATACCTGAAGGACTGCCTACTTCTTTATCAACCTATTTAGCTACTAGCATCATCTTCAGAGGCCCTCTAAAAAGACCTCTAATTTCAGTTATATACAGACATCATAATCACCCGTTTGGTTGCCAGGGTGCCTGGAGATTCAACTCACACACATCTACTGTGAAACGTGGGTTTTATCTACCATTTTATAAGAGACTTATGTGAATACTAACAGCCTCAGCGTTATAAGAGCACTCTATATCTCTGGAAGAGTGCTAGCCAGAAGTACAGATGGGTTTCCAGCCGCTCTGTGCGTGCACCATCTCAGCCGTTGCAGTGGAAGAAGTTGCACCGCCAGGAACTGTCCGGGCAAGTGGTTTCCAGCCTTGACCATGAAAGCCATGTTGGTAGGCTAACATCATCAGCGACCATCTTCCTGCAGTGCCAGACTCCATGACAGAGAAGCGAGAGGCTCATGTACTCAACAGCTGTTACATCTACATAAGGCAATCAAGCTCAGCTTAGGTGTGGACCCTGCCAGACCGCCCAAGTCTTTGTCAAATGGAACTTTAGACAATGGACAGTGCTAGCCAGAAGAGCAGAAGAGGAAGCCCAGCTTCACCTAGAGCCAGAGTTCTTTGTATAAATTGGGTGTCACCTTAGGTACCAATTTGGCCCTCTATTGTCACCTTTAGATAAGTTTGGATAGCTTGTTTAATCACCTCCACCCATGCCATGCCCTAACTGTCATTCTGGAGCCTCCCCTTTTCCTGAGGTAACACACCATGTGACACTGCATCATGCCCCATCTGACCCAGTGTCATAATCCTTTTGCCCTCCTACCCCCTAAGGGCTTAAGGAAGACCTTATAAGCTCTGATCCTGCATCCCACATGTGTGCATCTGACAGTACCACATACTCCACTGTTAGATACGCCCCCGATACCTGATCAGTTGAGCATCCATCCTTCCTCGAAGACTACGATAGGTAATTATTACCCTGTTTGTCAATCCTTGTGTTTACCTCTGTCTATTTCAACCCTATCTTTATTAAGACTGTATGTGTGTTGTGTGACTTTATACCCTTGTATGTTTGCCTTTATTCTATAATAAAACCCTTTGATTATTATATTATATTGCCTCGTTATTGGGTAACTTCCAAAGGAGACGCCTTCTGTATAAATAGGTTTTAGATCTCGCTTAAAGGCTGATTGCCCTCTACTCTAAATTCCCCCAAACCCTATTTTTAGGGCAATTTGCCTAACACTTGCTTCAGGTGCCCCTGGCCTTCTGAGATTTTTAAAAAGTTTCATCCCCTTATCCTCATGGAGATAAAGCATAGTGAGGGAAAATGCTAGAGATTTACCTTTTAAAAAATATGAAAGCTAGGAATTTAGAGAACCTGCTTGACCTATCATTACAGCAATATATCAATATTTTAGTGCCCTTTAAAAAAAAAATTAAATCACTCTTCTTTAGGGGGGGGGAAGGAGAGGGAGTGGTTGGATGATGAGGACACTCCAGTCATCCAAAAGTTGGCCCGAGGTGCATGGGTGTGGGCAGGACAAAGAAAATTGACCGAAACATTATGCACAAGGAAAAAGGCAATTCAAAACAGGCTTCTAGAAAAAAGATCAAAAGTTTGGGGATACTATTGGAGCCTTCACTGACAATGGAGGCTCAGATAGCAGCCACTGCCAAGTCCGCATTCTTTCATCTTAGGCAGGCGAAGCAGTTGGCCCCCTTCCTGGAACGCGACGACCTAGCAACAGTGATTCATGCTATGGTCACCTCGAGGTTGGACTACTGTAATGCCCTCTACATGGGGCTACCCTTGTGCCGGACCCGGAAATTGCAGTTAATGCAGAATGCCGCTGCCCGGCTGCTATTAGGGCTCCCAAGATGGGAGCACATTCAGTCGGGGCTTCGGGATCTGCACTGGCTGCCAATAACATTCCGAGTCCAGTACAAGGTGTTGGTCATTACCTTTAAAGCCCTATATGGCCTAGGACCTGCGTACCTTAGGGACCGTCTCTCGCCACACGTTCCCCAGAGAGTACTATGATCGGGTTCACAAAACCTGTTAGTAATCCCCGGGCCAAAGGAGGCCCGCCTGAAATCCACCAGGGATCGGGCCTTCTCAGTAATGGCGCCTTACTGGTGGAACCAGCTGCCGGAAGAGGTACGGGCCCTGCGGGACCTAGGGCAGTTCCGCAGGGCCTGTAAGACAGTCCTCTTCCGGCAGGCCTATAACAACTAACTGACATTGAGAATATCTTCTGGATGGAACTAAAAATGACATTGAGAACATCTTCTGGATGGAACTAGAAATGCATCTACAGACCGCTGGTTTTTATTCTTATTTTTATGTCTCATTAATTATGGTTTTAACTTTAATATGTAAATGTTTTTAAGCTGAATCTATGTGAATTATAATGTTGTAAGCCGCTCTGAGCCACTTCGGTGGGAAGGGCGGGATACAAGTCTAAATATAAATAAATAAATATAAATAAATCATGGGAAAAAGTGGTCTCAACAGAAAAAAAACCTGGTAAAAAATGCAAAAAGTGAAAACTAATAGCACAAAAAATGCATGTAGAAATCAAAAGACAAACAAAAACGGTATGAAGCCAGAGGTGTCCCTCACCCCCCAAGAAAACCCCAAACCCACCTACACAGAAAAGCTTATCTTAGCACCAAGGCCTGCACTAGCCTAATTTTGTCAGATCTTGATTGCTAAGCAGGGTCAGCCCTTGTTAGTATTTGGATGGGAGACCTCCAAAGAAGTCCGGAGTTGTTTAACAAAGGCAGGCACCTTGTGAGGCAGAAAGGTAGGATATAAATTTTGTAAACAGTATTATTGCTTCAGGGTCTGACTATATAATCTTCCTTTTGCAGGACTCCTATAATGTGCTAACAGTCGCTACTGTTACTTTTTCCACCAGCAGAACCTTAAAGAGGGGGACCTTTACAAAGTATAGGAAATTGCTCCACTGATCTCACTCAGCATTGTCTTGTCATTATATAACTAGTGGTTCATGTTGGAGAAGGATCTCAGAGAAACATGTCTGTCATGTTATCACAGGCTACAGGTTGCTGTGATAAGATACGGGAGGGAGGGAGAACACTTATGCTGCCCTGGGTTCTTAACAGGAAGAATAGGATAAAGATGTACTAGATATTCTCTCTTCCAGTCCTATGACGATATATACTGAACATGGACTTTGGGAGAGGGGTGATCAAGGAGTACATGGCTCCCTTAGGAACCCTGCCTACTACCAGAGAATATGCTTCACATTTTGAACACTCTGGATTTAGCAGAACTTAACTCAAACTATATACTAACCTGATGGCACTAAACTGAAGCTCAGATCCCAGACCGATAAAAGGATTCTAACTCTTCCTGTGTTATTGCATACACATTGCTCTCTGCATGTTGAACTGGTTCCTGTGATTCATGCTGCTGAGTTGCCCACTTGACATTTCCAAACCCAGTTTTCCAAAAACTGTGTTTTAGAAATTACTTTCCTTCTGGGCTTGGGAGATGTGTCTTCAGTCAAGGATAAATTCTTCATGGTTTGCATAAAGGTCAAAGCAGTAAAGCCAAATTGTTTTTAAGAAAAATATATGCTTATTTTATTAACAGAGGAGATGAAAATTTATGAGAGCGAAATTCACACTGGTTATTTAGAGAATTCTGAAATAACAGCTTCCCACCCACTCACATGGGAGGGGGAAAAAGCTATGAAAGAAGAGATGCACTTTCAGGCTTCAGAAGATTTCAAGTTTGTGTGCAAAAGGACAAATCATTACTGTTTTCTTGGCAAAAAGCCGTCCTGCTTACCGGCTGGTGATTATGGGGTGATGTAAGTCATATTAGTTATATTTTATAACATTATTTTGTTTGCACCAGTCTATTCTGAAACTGCCTGCCAGCTCAATAAAGTAATATTTTTGCTTATCTTTGAGTTGTGTTGCCTTGTCTGTCATTGTAAAGAAAACACCTTGCTCTGCCTCGGCATGAGGGGAGTGTAGGTTGTTACATGGACATGATAGAGGTTTACAAGATAATGCATGGGATGGAGAAAGCAGAGAAAGAAGTACTTTTCTCCCTTTCTCACAGTACAAGAACTCAATGAACTTGATGAGCAGTCAGGTTAAAACGGATAAAAGGAAGTACTTCTTCACCCAAAGGGTGATTAACATGTGGAATTCACTGCCACAGGAGGTGGTGGCGGCTACAAGCATAGCCAGCTTCAAGAGGGGGTTAGAAAAAAATATGGAGCAGAGGTCCATCAGTGGCTTTTAGCCACAGTGTGTGTGTGTGTATATATATTTTGGCCACTGTGTGACACAGAGTGTTGGACTGGATGAGCCATTGGCCTGATCCAACATGGCTTCTCTTATGTTCTTAAATGAAAATCAAACTTTAATGGATACTAGTTTAGTGCTAATATCAGACCAACATTTTACTTACAGATGAGCAAAATTAGGCCAAAAAGATGACTAAATGGCGATTACACATTGCAGACTCAAGGCCCCTCCAAATAATAAAGCAAGTTAAATTAACTTATTTCTTCCTGCTGTTTCAAGCTATTTTCCACTGGTTTTTTGGTGTCTGGCTTTAACGTTCCAAATTCTTCTTTTGTGTGTGTGCAAATAATATAAACAAGAAGCCTTCCCAAAGATCTTCCTAATCTATAATTGTTATTACTAGACAATACTTTATAACAGGGGTGGCCAACAGTAGCTCTCCAGATGTTTTTTGCCTACAACTCCCATCAGCCCCAGCCATTGGCCATGCTGGCTGGGGCTGATGGGAGTTGTAGGCAAAAAACATCTGGAGAGCTACCATTGGCCACCCCTGCTTTATAAACATTTATGTCGTTAAAGGCTGGAGTGGATAATCATTGCGTACACTTTGGTCCTATGATTTTTATGACTTCAACTCTCTAGGCATTTTCTGTCTAGGACCTTTTACCATTTCACTTTCAGTCATATGCTCAGCTATTTTTTGCTGCTCAGTGTTATTTGTTGCAGGGCTCCAGCTGGCTTCCATTTCCTTTCTGATGTGTGTCAGAGGCTGCTGAGTAAAATTATGCAAAGGGTAGTGATAGGCGAGTAGGAGCTCATTTTCACGGAACCCTGGGAATCTTTTCTAATATATTATCTGGCTCCAACTGGGGCATAGGAATAAGCAAGCTAGCTGAAAATGAATTTAGAAAAGAAAATTAGTGGCCTTTCCTGTGACATGAAAGTATGGAAACACATCATGGATGGAGCTCATAAGAACATAAGAGAAGCCATGTTGGATCAGGCCAACGGCCCATCAAGTCCAACACTCTGTGTCACACAGTGGCAAAAAATGTTATATACACACATACACTGTGGCTAATAGCCACTGATGGACCTGTGCTCCATACACTGTGGCTAATAGCCACTGATGCACCTGTGCTCCATATTTTTATCTAAACCCCTCTTGAAGGTGGCTATACTTGTGGCCGCCACCACCTCCTGTGGCAGTGAATTCCACATGTTAATCACCCTTTGGGAGAAGAAGTACTTCCTTTTATCCGTCTTAACCTGTCTGCTCAGCAATTTCATCGAATGCCCACGAGTTCTTGTATTGTGAGAAAGGGAGAAAAGTACTTCTTTCTCTACTTTCTCCATTCCATGCATTATCTTGTAAACCTCTATCATGTCACCCCGCAGTCGACGTTTCTCCAAGCTAAAGAGTCCCAAGCGTTTCAACCTTTCTTCATAGGGAAAGTGCTCCAGCCCTTTAATCATTCTAGTTGCCCTTCTCTGCACCTTCTCTAAAGCTATAATATCCTTTTTGAGGTGCGGCGACCAGAACTGCACACAGTACTCCAAATGAGACCGCACCATCGATTTATACAGGGGCATTATGATACTGGCTGATTTGTTTTCAATTCCCTTCCTAATAATTCCCAGCATGGCATTGGCCTTTTTTATTGCAAACGCACACTGTCTTGACACTTTCAGTGAGTTATCTATCATGACCCCAAGATCTCTCTCTTGATCAGTCTCTGCCAGTTCACACCCCATCAACTTGTATTTGTAGCTGGGATTCTTAGCCCCAATGTGCATTACTTTGCACTTGGCCACATTGAACCGCATCTGCCACGTTGACGCCCACTCACCCAGCCTCAACAGATCCCTTTGGAGTTCCTCACAATCCTCTCTGGTTCTCACCACCCTGAACAATTTAGTGTCATCCGCAAACTTGGCCACTTCACTGCTCACTCCGAACTCTAAATCATTTATGAACAAGTTAAAAAGCATGGGACCCAGTACCGAGCCCTGCGGCACCCCACTGCTTACCGTCCTCCACTGCGAAGACTGCCCATTTATACTCACTCTCTGCTTCCTATTACTCAGCCAGTTTTTGATCCACAAGAGGACCTGTCCTTTTACTCCATGATTCTCAAGCTTTCTAAGGAGCCTTTGATGAGGAACTTTATCAAAAGCTTTCTGGAAGTCAAGGTAAACAACATCTATCGGGTCTCCTTTGTCCACATGTTTGTTCACCCCCTCAAAGAAATGCAACAGGTTAGTGAGGCAAGATCTTCCCTTGCAGAACCCATGCTGAGTCTTCCTCAATAACCCGTGTTCATCAATGTGCCTACTCATTCTGTCCTTGATAATGGTTTCTACCAACTTTCCCGGTATTGAAGTCAGACTGACTGGCCTGTAGTTTCCCGGATCTCCTCTGGAACCTTTTTTAAAGATGGGGGTGACATTTGCTACCTTCCAGTCCTCAGGAATGGAGGCAGATTCTTCTTTCGGGAAAGAAAACTCAGATTTTCAGATGCTACCAGACAGTTTGTGCTACAGTCTAAAATTACATGCCACTAGTCTGGAAGTAAAGCACTGCATGGGGAATCACTGCTTTGAAACTAGGAGAATAAAGTAGGAGAGAATACACTGGATGGACTAGGTCTACAAAAACCAAGACTTACCAGGAAGCCCCAAGATTCCTGGACCTTGCAGTTTAGGCTTTCTTCACAACTCCAAAGGATTGTCTGTACTTGGAAATGCCAGATGGAAAAAGAGGTAGAGGGAGAAGGAGAAGGCAAAATTAAGGGATGGATAGGGGGCTTGAAATATGGATGGAAATACTGGTGTTTTTTTTAAACCCTACCCAGTCCCCAAAAGAAGCAGCGTGGTGGATGTTTCTCCATATGTGCTGCACTCAAGCTCATTCGGAAGGCTGGCAGCAGAGATAAGCATCCAGGAAGACATCTGCAACCAGCTGGGGCTGGATGTATATTAACATTAAACTATTTAGAACTTCTAATAAATCGTCTCAGTACAATTCTCACTTTACTAGGACAGGCCACAGTACATGGATTGCCTAATAAGAGAGCTCATTGATTAGATGGTAATTAATACAAATGGGTAAAGAACATCCAGCATGCTAAGTATGCCTCCCATGCCTATTCCCTTTACTTGATACTATCTATTTCTTCTTGCTTTGACTTGATCTGAAACTTGCCATTCATGATTACAGGGGCAGTTCTGAATTAATAGACAATGCAAGCCAGACAGATTGATATAGGGAAAACACAACAGAAGACGACTGGTTCAATTTACTTTCTGTAACCAATACATCTACACATACTTATATCTTCTAAGTATTATTAAAATCCTGGAATTTTACAGCTAGCCATCAGTAAAAATTGTGACATACTTTAACTGTAAACAGCTGGAAATTAGATAAGACCAAGAAATAAATAAAAGTGCTTTAGACTTAATCAGACTATTGAGCATTCTTGCTCATCACTATCTATTCCAAGTGGCGGCAGTCTTCAGGTAGACCTCTTGCTGAGACCTATCAGAGGTTCTTTTACTGGAGATGCTGGGACCTTTAATACAAAACAAATGTTTCACTACTGAGTTAGAGGCTCGCCCTTACGTAGTTAAAAGAGACTGGCTTCAGTTTCCTTCCATTAAAAGGAATATGGGTAACCAGTTCTAGACAGTACAATAAACCCTAATGAAGAGGATAACATAGCTAGGGTTGATTAGCTCCATCTAGAGGTTACTGTTTGCAGTTCATGAGTCTGATTAAATGGGTTCTGGCTCACAAAAGCCCAACCTCAAGGTACATAGTCATTTTGTCAGCCATTATATTTTTGAAGGAATTGGGAGCAAAGATGAATGTGTCTGAAGAAATTGAATGAAAGGTTCCTGTAATCAGTTATGTAAAACTACCAAACACACAAACATACATACATATATCTGTAAAACTGTCACACAGGACAAATGACATTGGAGTCACTTGACATGCCCTCTGTCATTTGTCATGAAACCCAAAATGTGTGGAACAGCCCATAGTTCCTCTTTGGAAAACATCACTAATGAAATATGCATCTGGCTTCTTACGTTTTTATTGTACAAATCCAACCCTGCTGTACATACGTAAATAAGACAAAACACACCTTCCACAACTACAAAGGAAATACAAGTTTTATATACTTTTAACAGACAATATATACATTTAGTGGTGGAAAAAAGAGTATGTAGGCAAGTTTAAGGAATCACAAAAAGCAGTTTAAAAATAATGAACAAGGTCTTGTCATTTGCTTTTTCACAATACAGTTGTCCATTGAATGCTGTACCACAGGCCTTTATGTCCCAAAGCTACCGCCTGATGCTTAATAGCCATATTTTGCATTCAGATGAGTTCTACCATCACCACTTTGACCTGGTCGAAAAACAGGGGAAAAGTAATTTTATACTTCTGTTCACACTAAGAAATTAAAACTTCCTATGCTCTTTGAATGTGTGGGACATACTTAAGAGGAATAAACCTGAAATAAGCCTTGCTTCAAGTCTCCATGTCAGAAGCAAGACCACTAACATAGATGAGTATGAGTCCATTGTTCTACTGCTTACAGCTACCCATCAGGCTCTATAGATTAATAGGGTTTTAAAAAAAATCCTTGGCTCTCTTATTTGAAAGTCCCTCTCTAAAGAAAGTCCTCAAACTCTGTCCTAGCTTTTTAGGAAACAGGAAAGCAAGTGTTTGGTAAGTAAGGTTGCTGCTATACCATAGTATGTTAAGATCACAAGAATATCAAGTTAATTTTTGATAAAGAAAAAATACTACATATTACCCTCAGGTGGCATCCACACACAGTAGTCTGGGTCATTTTCTGGATATTGTGAGGACACCGTTTGTTGAACCTGCACAAAAATGTGAACTGTTGAATGATTGTTAACACTGTTTTTAGGGTATACTGAGCTGCTAGTAAAAAAATAACAACTCTTAAAGCTATAGTACAAGTGGAAGAGAACAAAGTTCAAGGCAGGAACAGAGGCTGAAGAATTCCAAATTCAAATCTACAGAATTCAAAATAAAGGCAGTAATAATTTACAAGATGCCCAAAGATGATTAACTTTTCTATAAACCCATATTATAAAATACCCATTTTGGATTTTGACTTGAGAGATTTTACTAACAGAAAAGGGTTAGGATAGATCACTTAGGGGAATAAGCTCAGATTATTTTCAAACATACTGAGTTATGATATGACTAAGAGTAAGGCCCATTGTGAAGAAAAATACAATGGGCTCTAGAAAGAGGCTCTGAGCAAGTGCTCACCACCTTGCTGTTTTCCCATCCACCCAAGTGAAGGCATTAATTCCCCCCCACACACACACACACACTTCAAGGGGAGGTGATCTCTGCTATCTGGAAGTTCCTAACCTGGAGTTGGCAACCTTGCAGCCTCTAAGAAAAAGGACAGTCTTTCTTCACAGTGTGTTTGTATGGGAGGGGTAACCAAAGCAGCTGACATCATTGTCCTCATTTCTCTCCCCCCCCCCCGCACCTTTGATCTGAATAACCCTGTGAGGCTTCTTCTCAGGCAATCATCTTGGGGCGAGGCTGAGGGGAGGGGGAGAGAGGGAGCAAAAGACAGTAAAGGTTGGACAGCCATATCCTCTGAGGCACTGCCAGGCTCCCTGACTATTACAGTGGCCTTCAGAGGCTATGTGTGCTGGGAGGTTGTCTGTGTGAGCTGTTGACAGGGCCTTTCATGAGGCCACAGGAGCTTTGCAGCCCTTTCTGAAGCCAGTTGACAGAGAAGAGCTAAGAAATGTGGCTGTCTTTGAGGCAAGACTACTTCTGGCAGTGTGTTCAACATTCCTGGGCCTGCAGGAGGTGGGGGCAAGGGAGTCAGCCAATGGGAGGCCAGAGGTGGTTGATCGATGTTTGATGGGCCAACAGTGTGCTCCCACAGTAACTGCCAGAATCAGCTTTGCTGGCTGGCAAGAGCCACTTGGGCTGGAGAGAGGAGCAGACTCAGCCAATGGCATGCAAGTACTCTTGATTGATAGTTTGATGGGCCAAAGGCTTGTGCCATATAGTACCATTGAGCCCCAACAAATCAGGATGATCAGAATTGCCAGCATGCCTGGAGAATTATTTATAATAGATAACAGGTTTTTTTCCTTTTTTATTTAAGAAAATTCTTGTAAATTCTCATATTTTAAATTCTGCATACAGTAAAGGATCTCAGACTTTCCTGCTGATAAACTATCCTTGTTCTAGCTGCCAATTAGCAAGTTGATTATCTAATAAAGCATTTGTTAAGAACATTAGGGCAAGGCCTCCAAATCCACCTCCTTTCTTTTTGGAAAAAATGAAATCTACGGACAAGAAATAAAATGTACAGCAGCCTAGCAATAGTGGCCAATAGCCCATTTACCCCATCAGTTGTCCCATACAGATGGGATAGTTGAACAACATTTCTTTATTATCAGTGAAAGGTGCAAAGCTTAAAAATAGGCCAGTGTTGCAGATTCCTTCCAATATGTCTGGTTTGCAACTAACTGTATAAGCTTCTAGAAGCTTTTTATAAGCAGTTCTTGAATATAAACAAATGGCTCTTTTCAAATAAATGTAACTGTTTCATTCTGTAGTAGCAGCACACTGCACCTGTGTTGTTTAGCGTCATATCTTAATATACACATCTTGCAACTGACCAGCAAACGAGACTCACGATTTGTAAAGGATCTGCAAACTATGATTAGTACTACCTGGTGGTACAGCATGAAGAAGAAAAAGAAGAAATTGGCTTTATGCTCTGCTTTTCACTGGGAGTCTCAGAGCAGCTTACAATCACATTCCCTTCCTCTCCTCACAACAGACATCCTGTGAGGTAGGTAGGGTTGAGAGAGTTCTCAGAGAGCTGAGACTGACTCAAGGTCACCCAGCTGGCTGCATGTGGAGGAGTGGGGAATCAAACATGGTTCTCCAGATTAAGAGTCTGCTGCTCCTAACCGCTATACCAAACTGCTCTCATATGAAGCCATAATGAAACATTATACCAACATTATACCCTGCCCTTTTCTCTGAATCAGAGTCTCAAAGTAGCTTATAATCTCCTTTATCATCTTCCCCCAGGACACCTTGTGAGATAGGTGGGGCTGAGAGAGCTCTCACAGAAGCTGCCCTTTCAAGGACAACTCCTATGAGAGCTATGGCTGACCCAAGGCCATTTCAGCAGCTGCAAGTGGAGGAGTGGGAAATCAAACACAGTTCTCCCAGATAAGAGTCCACATGCTTAACCACTACACCAAACTGGCTTGCTTGGGAACCCCTAAAGACTGGAGTTCTGAGAGAAGCTGAAAGAAGGCAAGCCACTCTGACAGTTTACATGTATAATTTAAAAGCTCAAATCCTAGCTTGGATTCTCAACTATGGTTAGTACAAACCATGGTTTGTTATTATAATGCCTGCATTGATTCCACTGGATCAGCTTCATCAGAAATGCTAACCTCCAACTGTTCTCTCTCTCTTCTTCTCTGTAATATGCACATAACACTATAGCCTAAAAATAAAGGATCTTGGAGGACTTCCACCAGTTTTATGATTTTTAGTTCAAATTACTTACCCTACTGGCAGCATTAGCTTTCTTGTTCTTGGACTTCTCTGCGGGCTTCTCAGATGCTAAGGGAAAGATAAAAGGAACAGTGAGTTACCACTACTACTAACTCTTAATTCTAGAAGAAAACTTGTCAAATGAGTTCCAGGTAAAATATACTCCCTGGAAAAATAATGCAGCCCAGAAAACTATCAAGGTACAGTGCCTCCTCCATCACCAACCACCTGAAATGTTCCTGCCAAGGTGAACTCATGCCAGAAATTTAATGTGAATTGGAGACAGAGCTGCCGCACTACCATCTGTCTGAAAATATTTTCAGGAAGGGGGAAAAATGACTGGGCAATATTGAGATAAGCATCTACTTTGTTTCCTGTCAGAATTTCTAAGTTAAGTTTCCACCAATTACAAAGAATCAAATTATGTACCACATCTATTCCCCTGCTTTTACAATTACTTGTTTTTAATAGAAAGGATTTATGATTTAAACAGGATTTAAACAAAATATCACTTAGAAGCTTTCCACTCCAGCAATCTAAATAGACAGAGTTTTAAAATATTGATTCAAATCTTGTAATATAATAGGCTGAAGCCTATTTATTCTTTTTAAATTATGCCGAGACCAGAAAATGATTTCAGCTTTCATTTTTCTGTAGTGCTTTCTCACCCCTCACCCCAACCTTGTGTTGACCTACACAGTGTCTTGGGATGAGGCTGCTTGGAACACTACTTGCCTTGCAACTTCTTTTGCAATGCATCACCTGGGGAGCTGCTCTCTAGTACTGTTTCATCTTCACTCAGAAACTCAGACAGAGGCCTTATTTCTGTAAAACAGGACCCCAGAGGTTTAGCTAACCCAATCTCTTAATGGGCATGCGACAAATGGACAAATTCTGATCAAGTCAAGAAAGAAAAGTTCAGATGAACTGGAAAAGGCTTTGGATGAAATATTCCTACTTGTAGTGAATATAACTATCATCCCCTCTCAGTGTTTCATAATCTATAATCAACAGTTATTTAAGGAAGCAAAAAACAGCAGCAAGGATCTTTATCACCAGCATAGACTTCCTAAGCATGCTGAAATGATACACAGTCAGACATCACCCCAAGCCAGTTCACATATGGCCTGAGACCAGGAGTGGCCAAACTGCAGCTCGGGAGCTACATGTGGCTCTTTCACATATATTGTGTGGCTCTCGAAGCCCCCACTGCCCCATCAGCCAGCTTGGAGAAAGCATTTGTCTCTTTAAAACACTTCTCTAAGCCAAGCCAACTGGCAGCTTGGAGAATGCATTTAAAGTTAAAGTTTCTTTCTTTCTACCTCTCCCTTCCCCCATCTATTTGCCTTCCTTCCTGTCTTGCAACTCTCAAACACCTGACATTAATGTCTTGTGGCTCTCAAACATCTGACTTTATTCTATGCGGCTCTTACATTAAGCAAGTTTGGCCAAGCCTGTCTTAGACCATAACAAACACTTTTGCTAGTTCAGATTAGTACATTCATGCTAGATATTGGTCACCAAAAGAAGAAACAGGTGGTTAAGCTGAAAGGAGAGGAATATAGGAGAATCCCCCTCTCCTCCAAGAACAACTCTTAGCAGTTTTCTAGATCACTTGCTCCAGACCTATAAACATTAAGCTCAAAGTAGAATGAATGACATGTTCTGTACCCAATATGCATCTCTACAAGGAACAAAGCTCTAGACTTGCAGAGCTATTAGAACAAGTCTTGGCTGTCACTAGACAACTACTAGCACCACACTCAAAGGTTGTAGTGAAAAAACAAGTCCTGCTCAGTGCACACCTCCTGTCTGAGATGGGTTTGCTGCCTGCATGTTAACAGGATCTTTCAACAGCAGTGCTGAGATAATGGAACTAGGGTAGATTGCTTGGCCTTTAGATGCCAGTACATGATTGTTGTCATTCTGAGTGCATTTGCTATCTGAGTGGTACTTCTCATGGTGTTTTGTTATCCTTAGTGTTCAATTTAATGTCGAATTGTTAGGCAACTTGAAGATTCTATTTCACAAGGTGGGATTATAAACTAGTAAAACAAGTAAATGAGATCTTACCAGCCCACAGAACTTCATTTAAAATGCAAGAAAATGGAAAATGTAAGAATAATTTACCCTCAGGAATTAACTTTGTATCTTTGTTGCTGTGTGAATAAGATCCAGGAGGGAGACTTTTTGGTTGGAGTGCTTGTTGTGGCACAGTTTTCATCTCTGGTTTTTGTGTGCCTTGTTTTGCCGCCTTAATTTCTGCTTCCTCCTCCTCCTCCTCCTCCTCCTCCTCTTCATCCTTCATATTTAATAGGTTTACAGGAATATCTGGTCGCTTCACAGGTAGCTTCTAGGAGTCAAACAGAAATAGCAATAAACATCATTGTTTAACAGGAGCTGCCATATGTAAATAAGGAACAGAATATTGCATACTATTTGGCAATTCAGAGATGGGACAGTGATAAAATGCTTGCTGGATCAATACAATAATCAACAGCATAAACAGGCTCTCTGAATAAGAGAAAAATTACTTGTCTGTTTGAAGACTATGACCACTCCTTGAGGAAATACATTCCTATGATGGACAGGAATTATGTTGTGGGAGTGCAGGTTCAAGAGCTGAGAGCATGAGACCGTGGACAAAGTGTTCTGCATGCAAGCTTGTTAGTGTTATCAGAGAAAGCATGCTGGTTGATTAATGTACGCAGGTGCCGGTTGTTGCTAGGCAGAATAAGTACGGTGATTAATTGGCTGATGCGGGTGGAATGTTGTGATGTCATGTTGTTAACAAAAGCAGGTGCGGACATAGCAAGGGAGGAGTCTTCAAGAGGTGACTACTACTGAATCCTTGCTCAACCTCCGTGCGCACTCTTCCTTATCCAGACGTCTCCCTGAGTTTTTATTGCCTTATAAATCTTTCTTTCCGCACCTAAGGTGTCAGAGCTGGTTCTCCGACATTATGTTAACAGAGAAAACTTTGCATTCCCGGATCAATTTATTTAAATATAGCCAAGTGTTTTAGAAGTGGTTCTGCAATGCAAGGGTCAGTCCTACAACCTACTTGTCTTTCAACTTACCCCAACAGTTCCAGTTTTCAATCTGAATTTGCTTCCCCCTTTCATTGCGCCAAACAGGGGCAAAGTTAGCTTTCTAGGCTTGCTCTGAATTCCCAAATCTTGATTCCCAGCCCTACAGAAGATGAGGAAAGATAAAAGAAAAGCACACAAAAAGTTTCAGTGTCAAGTCTTGAGAGCCAGCTGTATTTCAAGACTGCACCTTCCTTTGGGAAACACAAATGCTTGCTCAGCTTTGAAGCTCAGGGCACGGTCTTGGAAAAGATTCACTTTCATGAGGCTGGTGCAGATACCTTGGGGTCACACAACTATGCACTCCCTCCCCACAAGCATGAATCTCACTCCTTTTCATCTTAACCCTAGTTGTATAATGCACTACCACTAAACACAGTTGGCTTGGGTTTCCCATAACTAGGATTTCAAGCTCATTCTTTGGAAGTAGCAAGAGCAACATTTTAATATCACATCACGCCAGATATCTGTTGTCACCTGAATACTATAGTCCGTGTTCTTTTGGTATTCAAAATATCAAAGAGGGCTACAGTTAAAGAATACACAGAAACCCTGGTTATTGTGCTGGACAATCAAGACTCACTGGGATTTCAGCTCAGGCAGTGATGCAGGAGTAACAATCTTAATTAACCCTTTCAAACGTTGTTGTTCTTTCCTCAGTTCAAAGGTCCGCAAGTGAAGCTTTTTACGTGCCACACTGTCTAAGGCACATCCTGATTTTATTTCAGTCATAAATTCATCCAAAGAATCCTGAGTTGCTGACTGCGATTGCACTATAAGAAATATATATAAAAATACATGAATGCCTCAAATTTTAGTGACCAACAAGAAATAGTGGATACCCAAGACAAATACTAGGATTTCTTTTTTTTAAAAAAATGTCAAAATTTGTCTCAATTTCACAGCAATTATAGGCTTCTGAACTTTGAATCATCCTTAAATGATAAATCCACCCACAATTTCTTCAGCAATATACTTTTTCTTCCTTTAAAGACTGGGGATATACTTATTCTTTTAGATCCCTATTTGATTTAATATTGGGAATTTATTACATGTCGGATCAAATTCTGTGTGTGTGCTGGGAACGTAACACAAAAAGGCCTGATTCAGTTGGTTCTTTATGCACATTGTGAGTAGTGCTCTCCATTTAGAGAGACAGTCAACAAGCCCAATACAGAAGGGGGTAAAGATGGTGAGATGAGCAACAGAATTATGTCAAAATGTGTATTATCAGATGGGTATCTTGAAGTTTTATGCATGTTTATATGGAACGTACACTTCTCTCATTAAACAAAATCTGGACAATCATTCTTTTTGATAGAAATGCTTGAAAGAGCTTTGTTCACAGAAGTATTTATATTTTCTGTATAGTTATAATCACATTGTTATATTTGGCTTAGTCTTTTATTTGTGGGAGGAAGCAATAATGCCTGTTAATATTGCTCAATTCTGCAATATGTTTATTCAAAGAAATAACAAACATTACAAATATATTGTCACCAGAATATTAATTAGCCCTCTTTCAATCAAGAGCGCATGCTCTGTGTAGGGAGTTTTGACAGCCCCGCCCCCTCCGTGTATGGAATTTTGGACATATTAATAGTAGAGCAGAACAGAAGCGGATGCCTGAAAATGGATCATTTGGCACCTCTGTTAGGTCAGTTTTAGCTGTAACACTGTTAAATGTTGAGGTGACATGATAGAGGTTTACAAGATAATGCATGGGATGGAGAAAGTAGAGAAAGAAGTACTTTTCTCCCTTTCTCACAATACAAGAACTCGTGGGCATTCGATGAAATTGCTGAGCAGTCAGGTTAAAAAGAAGTACTTCTTCACCCAAAGGGTGATTAACATGTGGAATTCTCTGCCACAGGAGGTGGTGGCAGCTACAAGCATGGACAGCTTCAAGAGGGGGTTAGATAAAAATATGGAGCAGAGGTCCATCAGTGGCTATTAGCCACAGTGTGTATATATATGTGTGTGTGTGTATATACAATTTTTTTGGCCACTGTGTGACACGGAGTGTTGGACTGGATGGGCCATTGGCCTGATCCAACATGGCCTCTCTTATGTTCTTATGAATATTAGACTGGGCTGTGTCTAAAATTCTCTCAACCATCATTCTTTTGTTCAGACAAGTAATGCATTGCTTGAGAATTTAGAATAAAATGCACAGCTGTAAATTAAAGGCAATATGCTCTACTGCAGCTACTTAGTACAGAAGGTAATTGGTTGATCCAGTGCATTTAATCACATGCCCCCTGCATAGTCACTTGATTAACAAATGCATTGTAAGCCCCCCCCTCTATTTTTCCAGGAACTAAATACCACCTGTGCAAAGGTCTCCTGAATGAGCAACTGCAAGCATTTCCTTTGTGTGTGCACACAAGTGTACGTGCAGGTGCAGCAGCATGAGAAAAGACATTTCTGGGCCTTTAAGTAGCATACTGTAATGAAGGTGTGTGTGGAATGGGAACTACAAATGACAATCCTGTTCCACATAAGCTTTGCTTTGGGTGGTGGGCAAATCCCTTACTTCTGCCTTAAGAGACTTTAGCTATACTTTGATATTCCAAGTTCTTAAGAAGCTACAGTACTACAGCAAATCCAATGCAAGATAAAGATGATCAATATGAAAGTAATTTGCTTTTCCGGCACATACATACAGCTAATGTCAAATTGTCCCATCCAGCTTGACTGTCAAACAAAACATTTAAAAGGAGGTTTTTATACAACTGCAGAAAAGTGGAAGGCATTATCCAACTGTTCCATCAAGTAGTCTGTTTAGAAGGATTTAGGAAGCTGTCTGCAAACTGTCCTAACTTCAACATCTACTTAATCTCTAGGGATATATCGCAAAAACCAGTTATTCAGTCTGTCACTCCTTCAGCTTTTCTGGCTCACTACTGTTCTTTAGAGCTGTGAAGTTAAGCGTTCACAAAGTCATGGCTTGAAACCTGTTATAGAAGCTTACATGCAACAGCAGTGAAAGGACTGCCAGATGCTGTGACAACAGTTTATCACTAGCATTTATGTCCCAGTAATCTCTTCCTGCCAGTATGATGAACATGACAGCAATTTAAGAGAAGATAAAAATTTAGTTCCTAGTGATGGCCTAAGCCTAAAGATACTACATTTCTGTTTTACTACTTGAAAGCTGAAAGTGTGTATTATCTCAAGCACTCTTTTAAGTCATTATTCAATTACCTCAGGTTTTTATCCCGAAGCAAAGGGGGGCTCATTTTGGGACACAACATTAAAGTGGGGAAGGAAGAAGCTACCCATGCATGAGAATCACCGTAACAGTAAAGTTCATATATATAATAACACTTCTCCTTCCATTGTCTTTCAATCTCATAGAAAGGTTAGGGCCTCTAAACCAGAATACCTAAAAATAGACCTATAATACCTTACAATATTCTCTTAACAAGCAGCTGGAGGTCTAGTTAAGAGGAATCCAATGTAGATTTTTAGACATCTCCCCTGCCCCACCCCCGGTCTTCTCTGTGCAATGGCGCAAAGCCAGCCTCCTACAGAAATTGTGATGGATCCACAATAGCTGAGTTTTATCTCATATATACTAATAGCCATCAGATAACATATTTAATAGGCATTTCTCGTCATTGGAGAGTCACTTATATTCCTCTCTCCCAACCATTCAACTCTGAATCCTGAGGACAATGGCTGGGAGGGGACTGGAAGGCATTTGATACCAGTAAAGTGTCTCAGAGCCACAGTGGAAGAACTACTAACATTGTGTAGCTATAAAACTTGCAAATCTAATGCATGCAAGTGCAAGAAGGCTGGACCATTTTGTTTGCTTTTCTGCAATTGTCAAAAGAACTGTAAAAATGTTGCATGGCAAATTTTTTGTATCAGGACTGTAACTTTTGTTTAACTATTAAGAGTTTAACCAATACATAAGCATTACAAATCTCAAACTCAAACAGTGTTACTTAACGCAGCAGAATAAATAACGTTTTGTACTTTTAGGAGCTATCACCTTAAATATCCTCCTGCTACATTCTGTCCCAGTATTACAAACATAAGAAACATTAAAAAAACTAAGTTTCTCTGGATTTATCATCCTCTCTAAATATTACAAACCTTAAAAAAATTGTTTTTACAACAGAAGGAATAGTATAATTGGTTTTTCTGACCCCCAAAACATAATTTGACACCAATATGATTATCCTATAAGAATGTGGAAAAAAAGATCTACCACTTTGCAAAATGGAGGTTACAGAAAAAATGGCTCTCTCTACAACTAATATAATACTGTATTTGGCTTTAGTGACCTCAAAAACATATTTTGACACCAACTTGAGCATCCTACTTGAATTTAAAATATCAAAATAAAAATCTGCCATTTTGGAAAGTGGCAGCTACAGTAAAGAATTCCCAAATCGGAACATCTACCCATGAAAATTTTAAAACAGTATCCTGAAACACACACAAAAAATATAATTCTCTATATATTTATTTGCAAGGATCTATTGAGGATCCAGGGCTAAAAACATCATCAAGTATTCAAAGGCCACAACAACATGGGATGGAGAAGGTAGAGAAAGAAGTACTTTTCTCCCTTTCTCACAATACAAGAACTTGTGGGCATTCAATGAAATTGCTGAGCAGTCAGGTTAGAACGGATAAAAGGAGGTACTTCTTCACCCAAAGGGTGATTAACATGTGGAATTCACTGCCACAGGAGGTGGTGGCGGCTACAAGCATAGCCAGCTTCAAGAGGGGGTTAGATAAAAATATGGAGCAGAGGTCCATCAGTGGCTATTAGCCACAGTGTATGTGTGTGTGTGTGTGTGTGTATATATATATATATATAAATTTTGGCCACTGTGTGATACGGAGTGTTGGACTGGATGGGCCATTGGCCTGATCCAACATGGCTTCTCTTATGTTTTTATGTTCTTAACCCAGCCATCAGGTGATAAGTACAGCATTTCTTACACTATCAGCATTTCTTACTAACTGCTCAGGTATCATATGCATATCCTCATCCTAACTGAAGTTGTAATGCACAGGCATTCTAACTGTAAGGCTAAAATATTCAGTATAACTTCAGAGTCTGACCTCATTTCTAAGTATTTATAAGATATGTAGATACGTTTTGGGTGGAACTGTGTAAACACAAGATACTTCTGATGAGATCACGGGAAGGAAATCCCTGAGAATTATAGCTGTGACCCTCTGTAAGTCTCTTGAACCTACAGTAGCAGCTTTTAGGGGGTTCAATACGAAAGAAAATGCATGAATGCCCAGATGTTTGCAGCTCTTTGGCTTCCACTTTACGCTTTTTCTCTCGCTATCCTTCTTAAGCTTTAAAAAAATGGCCTTACCTGTTCTTGAAGATTTCAGTTTGTCTGCTATCTCAGAGAGCGCTTTCTCAGTTGCACTTAATTTTGCAACCTACATAAAAAGTAAGGAAGTTGGAAGAATATGCACATTAATTATGGATTTTAAAAAGAAGCCATCTTCTTTTGCCTCCAAATTCTATACGAAAGAGTAATGAAGAATATTTGACACTCTTGATATTTGAGTTTTCTTGGCCTTATGAATCTACAGAACTTTTCCTTTTAACTCTATCATTTTAGTAGACCACTTTGTCATATTCATGAAGAATGCTCTAGCTCATAAAAGTGCATTTGTTCATCTTACATTTGTTAGTCTTTATGGAATGACAAGGCTTTTGTTTGTTGTATGATAAATTAAAAACAGCAAACCCTAAGAAACTTATTACGGAACAGACAACATGTAGAGGAAAAGTGTTATTTCCTCTTATATTTGATAGCACAGGAGAAAGACAGAACAAGTAAAAACAAGACATCTAAAAGAGCAGCCATTGATATACAAGAAACCCCACATTAAAAACAGAAGCAGTTCTAGAGCAGCTACAATATATAAATTTTAGAAAAATAAAGTCTTCTACTGATGCCTACAGGAAAGAATGGCACCATCTGAAAGGAGATATGACTAAGTAAGGTACAACCATAGAAAAAGTTGTGCCATTGAACCCCAGAGGTGAGGGGCACCAAGAGTAAAACTTCAGATCATGACCAGATCAGGTGGGTTCATAAGGAAGCAGTTCATCTTTCAGATACCCTAGTTCAGGCGTGGCCAAACTGCAGCTCCGGAGCCACATGAGGCTCTTTCACACATAATGTGCAGCTCTTGCAGGCCAAGGAGAACCTTAATGCAGGCTTACTCACAAGTAAGCATGCTTAGCATCAGGACCTCAGTCAGCCTCTGAACGCTGCCCCATAGGTAGGTGACTATTTCTACCATGTATGAAGCGGGGAAGGAGGGGGAAGTAGGTAGGCTTGCAAGCTCTTCTCCACCACTACAGAAGTCACCTGGAGATCTAGAGTGGAGAAAGAGTGCAAGAGCCAAGGCAGCCACTGGAAGGAAGAATGGAATTAAAGAGGGCAGTGCAGGGTCCCCTCTTAGTTTAATAGCTCTTGTAGGAGCTGTATTTACTAACCTTGGTGTCAAGGCAAAGAGAGATGCATAATGATGAAAATGGTGGTCATTGTTTTATATGGTACATGTGTTTCCTTCTCTCACTGGTGCCAAAAAATAATTCCTTAACAGACACACAAAGTGTAGTGCCAGGGTAAGTTTTAAATTGACTTACGTTTCCCAGGATATCTCCCTTTCTACTGTAGTCTCAGAGTGGAGCCATCAGCTGCAGGGTATCAAGCCCTGATGGCCAATTTAGAGGCTGGTGGGTTAGAAAAATGAGAGTTTTCCTCCTAGTCTTAAGCCTTTGTCTACTTGCTGAGGCAAGGAGTGGCAGTGACCTAAGGGTCGGCAAGAATATTTTGGAACCCTGGTGGACTGGGTTGGACCATCCCACGAGGAAGTGCCTGAGGGACTCTGGAGCGTTTTGGTTTCTTACAATCGACCTGAGGGTTGAGGTATTAGCTAGCTTTGAAGCTTTTGTTATTTTTAATTACATTGTTTTGGGGGATTACCTGCACGGTTAAAATAAAACTTCGTTTAAACCTTTTGTTGTTGTCAGTGGCTTGCAAGGTACCAGTGCCTATTGGCCCTACTTAAGAGAAGGTGAATGCCTTAACCATATTTTGGTTAGTTGGAGACTGTTGAGCCCTTAGGGGAAACTAGGGTGGATTGGGCCCTGTAAAATAAACCAATCTGGTGGCAGCAACCTAGGGGAAGGTGGAAGAGCTTGGCCTCCCTGTTATTAAACGTATGTGCCCTGGCAGTAAGTCCTTAAGCTGGCCTCCTCACAGGGAGCTGGGAGGTGGCTAGAGGGACCCCTGGGCAGCACACAAAGCATTTCCCCTGTGCTAGTTTTGGGGGGGCTGTTATTCCCAGCTTTTGTTTTTAAAAAGGTCTCCTAGCATGGTTGTGTTGTACAGTGCATAATTACACATTTTATCTATCTGTGCAAAGAAAGTATTAAGTTTTAATAAATGTGTGTGTGTAATATTTGTCCATGACTTGTGGCTCTGAAACATCTGATGTTTATTTTATGTGGCTCTTACACTAATCAAGTTTTGCCACCCCTGCCCTAGTTTAAAGCTGGCGTTAAATCCAAAACTTTCACTTTGGGATAGCTGAATGTGTTCTTACCAATGAATCATATGTTTCTGGTTTCTCATCTATCTTCCCGGCTTTCTTCATTCTGTTTAACCTTTTCTGTTCAATAACTCCTGTCCGATCAAGGAATGTGTCATCATCGCTATCATAGAAGTCTTCCTCTTCCCAATTCTTTGCTTTTCTTTTTCGTGACACTAGGGAGAATCAAATGACAAAAAGGTATGGCAGCAAAAGGCTGGACAATACCTTGTAACCAATAGCACACAGGACTCTTTACTACCTTGAAACCAATAATCTCTCTGCATTTCCTGGTTTAATGACCCTGTCTAACCTACTTACCACTATTCTGAAAACAGCTGAATACACACTGGAAGCACAAGTATGACATTACCACAGTGGGTGTTCACAGAATAAAATAGGCTAGCTCCCATGCATGCTACTGGCCCCTGGTCCATGACAAATGCTGGTCCATGCCCATCCCTAGTTAAAGCCAGTTCTGACAGGCCTCAAGGACAAAGCAGTTGAACCTACCAGCCTCTTGCCGCAGCACACCCCTAGCATCCAATATCCTGCAAGCTTCCAGAGCACACTGGATCATTGCTTCTTTTTTCTTCCCAGAATGAACAGCCTCTGCCACAAGCTGCTTCCCTGAAACATCATCTATGGGTAGCCTGTTCAATTTGGAAGGATACAGTAGAAAGCAAAGTCAATAGTGGCCTGAAATCTGTGCTTAGCTTACACATATGCATACTCCTGAGAACTACTCTTCCAAATTGTCTCAAACTCATTGGATGCAAAGCAGTTCAACATTAGTTTCTATACGATCGGTAAAAAAAATATTATAGATAAGAGAAAGTCAAAAGGAAATTAAAAAAAAATCAGCATAAGAAACACCTCTCACTTTTAGAGAATTAGTGCACCCTGAGCACAGGAGATCTTTAATATGTATTAAATATAGCAGTCTAAGAAACAAAGAGTTCCTCGAAACACCACAAAATGTGCAGAATCTCAGTTGTTGTGAAACTGTTTGAAGTTCCAGTGCATAGCTAGCTATCAGCAATAAAATGTTATGTTTCAGAATAGACTAAATAAACAGAAGTCTGGTAACAGGTATGACTATTTACATTTGTTGGAGATGGAAACTGATTCTACAAACGGTAAACGTAGAACAGCTCTGTTCTTTCTTCCTCACCCCTGCAGTCTCCTGCACTCCCTGTAAAGCTCCTCCTGAATGCTGGGGAGCCTTTGGGAACATAGTGGGATGTGGCATGGGGGCTTCAGTGGAAACAGGAAAATGGGAGATATCTTCCCCTTTGTATGAGTTGTTCTGTGAGCTAAACAAATGGTAAAGCCGATTTCAGCCGATTTCCCATCTTTATTTCTCTTCTTATCGCACTCCTCCGTGACCTCTCATTTTGTTTCCAAAAGTTTTCCTTTCACAACAGCATGCACATATTTATTTATCTAAATAAATAAATGATTGCACACACACATTGGAGCAAATTTATTTTTGTTTTTACATCCCACTTTTACCCCAATGGGGATACCACGTGGTTAAAACTGTCTCCTCCATTTTATCCTCACAACAACCCTGCAAGATAGGTTAGGCTGAGAGTTTGTGATTGGCCCAAGGTCACTCAGCAAGCTTCTATGGTACAGCAGAAATGCCATACTGGGTATCCCAGATAACCAAAGTGGTATAGTGTCAAGACTAGGACCTAGAAGACCCAAATTCGAATCCACACTCTGCCATGGTCACTTGCTGGATGACCCTGGGTCAGTCACACACTCTCAGATTAACATACCTCATTGGGTTTTTGTGTGGATAAAATATAGTAGAGGAGAATTATGTGAGGCATCTTGGATCCCCTCTGGGGAGAAAGGTGGGGCATAAATAAATCCTAGCCTTACATGCTAACCATCACACAGCTCATGGGCAAGGTGTGTTTTGTTAATGCCTTCTGTTGACTGGTCACAAGATCCAAGCCATAATTTTTAAAAAAACTGCGACAGAAAGAGCCACTTCTGAAGAGGTTTCTGGATTTGGTGGTCTTTTTTATTTTGAAATTTGGAAACAAACAAATTGCAGTATTTAAGAAATTTATTTTTTTTGGCAAAAGTGATGTTCATTTTTAAGACATTTATTTTATCTTCACTTTTATTAATTATTACTGTAGGAACATTTGGGGCATATAACTCCAGAATTATCTCAAATTCTGACAACACAAATTGTGCTTTGATAAATTGTTCTTAAACCAATCTAGAACTGAATTTGAACACTGCAACTGAAATCTAATAGTACATTTCATAACCACTGATATGAACATAACCTCATACTACCTTCTCCAGCCTCACTGGCTGATAGAAGGTCTTTTAGCTGTATAGCATTGTTTCATACCAAGTATATACAAAGACATACTTCACCCTACAAAGCCAGGTGCCAGTTCCATGGGCATCAAATTCATACTCCAGTTCTTCACCTAGACAGAAAATTGGATGGAGGAATAATGTTAGCATACTTGCACAAATTTGGTTGAATCCAATGAAGCATAAAAGCAACGAATTCATGGACTGTACTTTCCCCCTTTCCCCTGTAGCCTCCAAAAGCCACTTCTTAAGGTAGTTCTTTGGGAAATGCAAGAAGCTGCAGGAGGAAGGAAGGAAGGTTCACTCTTTGAACTTATTCCATTCATGTATGATTGGATCTTACACATTATTATATTAATTTGAAAAGAAGACAACCCTGAATATAAGACAACCCACCTTAAAATGTTATCTGTAAAAAGAACATTGAATATAACTTTAACCTGTATGCAAATGTAAGATGAACACCTCTTTTTTCATTGCATTCCTGGGGGGGGCGGGGGGAACATAGCCCTGCAGTTGCATAAATACTGTAGTATGTGTTTCTCCAATAAAATGGACAGCCTGAATTAAATTTAGTCAGTTACAGATTGACTTCCCAGTTAAATTTTTCTCAAATGCAAGGCAGTAAGGATTCTACATAGTTTATCAACTGAAGTCATTCCTAAATCCATAATTATAATTATTAAGTAATAAACAATTAGTAACAAGTCCTCAAATTTGACTATTACCATAGATATCCAAAACATTTCTAGAAATAATTCAGACAGTTCCACTTGGGACCCATTCAAACAAATCTAAGCTAATACATAAATTCTGGACCAAACTTTTATGCTAGATACTTCTAAGGACCTAGCAAAGTGAAACTTGGTTTCCATAGTGAAGTTGAAATGACCGACTCATTTAAATTGAACCAAGATGTGGGATTCGGTGACCTTGACACCAATACTGCAGTTAAACAGAAGAGCAGCCGATACACTTTTCGACATAAAACCTTGCAACCAAACATCTTTATGCAATACAGAATGAAATATAGAAGGACTGGCATACATAAGTTATTAAACACAATATGTGTGCAGTTGACAGATATCACATATACCTTCTCTGTCAAAAAAACCTTGCAATGCCTTTTTGGGATCTTTCAAATAAAAGGCTTCTTGCTCTTCCTGAAACTCAATCGCAATTGGGTTTTCTTCACCCTCCTCTTCCTCAGCATCTTCCCCTGGAAGATATGTTTAGGTAAAATAGGGAATAAGAACTGGAGTGGAAAGCAGTCAGATGCAAACTCTTATCAGTAACATTTCAGTTGCACATTAAAGGCAAGATCCATCCACATACAGGTGGCACATACCATTACAAGCAATGGCTGGCACACTACTGTGCACATAAACCAGGAAGGAAATACGGCATGCAATTTGCAGGTGAAGATCTAGGCCCATACATCATGCCATGATTGTTAGACCACAGTAAATAGGACTAAGTAAATAAGTTCATGTTTGATATGAAACAAGTGAATGAAATTTATTGCTTATTTTCTATTGCTTACCTATTCAAGAACTAAAAAGTCCTGTGGACTAGAAATGCATAAATTCTGCACTCAGATCTTGAATATCTTATAAAGGACTGTCTATGCATTTTTTAAAGCAATTATGCTTACACATTGGCTAACATAATGCCCCCAAAGAGTAAACACTGATATCTGAGCACTCCACTGATCATATTTACCTTTCAGATTTTAGAGACATAAAACCAGTATTTAATCAATGTCTGCTTCTTTCAGTATAAATTCTTTTAGAAATTTAGAAATTTTCAAAACATATCAATAAATAGTTACAAAATTGTCAAATGTTTATAAAGAGATTAATACACAATTGTAATTTTAAAAAATAAAGTATTACATCAACTATGATTCTCTCCCTGCATTTTAAAGTTCTAATATCTGTAGATCAGCACTACAGCAGAATGTATGTAATAGACACTTGAAGCAAACATAAAATATCTGTGAATGGATGAACTGCCACAACCAGTGTTGCCTTATTAAGCCTTCTGCTTGCTATTCTTTGTTATTTGAATTTGTAGATCTTTATTGTTTTAATATACTAAGAACATAAAAAATGTAAAAAGATGAACATAAATAAGGTGATCTCAGGGCATGCCAGATAAACTATGCCCATGTGTGTACCAACCACAGTGTGTTACTTATTACAAAGAGTATCATCTCTTGCAAACACAGAACTTCTCATTCCATTGTAGTTAAACACATGGATACAGAACAAGCTCTATGAACTTATACCACACAAGTTTCAGTAGTGGAGGCTATAATATAGATCACTCCTCAGAAATTTCTGAAAAGTTTAACAGTTTCTCCAAGCACTCTAAAATATTCTTACCCAATCCCCAAGAGCAACTCAGATCATTACTCCAACTGTTTTCACTTCTCTGTTCATCCTTCTCTTTTTTATCTTCTTCATCAGAATCATCACCCAACATTGTTTTCTCTAATGCTGCCTGTTGCTGCTTGCGCAGTTCTTTTAATTGGGTTACAGTTAATTCTGATTCAGGTTCTTGATCCTCCTCTGGGCCCTGCATCATAAATTAAAGAAATTATATTCTGGGAAAGAATGTTTTTAACTGTACAATCCTAAACACATTTACTCACAAGTAAATTCCACTGGTTTCTTAAAACTGTGTAGACACTCTAATACAATTTACAAGGTACATTGACTAGATGTTGGATATAAACTACCTCCACTTCCTTCACTTTCAATAGGTTGCAGTACAATACAATGCTTTGCTACTAAATGAAAAATTAACCCTTTATCAACTGCTATATGCATTTTAAAAACATATGGAGGGAAGCTGCCAGATAACGGCTGTAGGTATATGTTTTAATTATGATGGAAAATTAAAATGTGGAATGCTAGTAC
This sequence comes from Heteronotia binoei, assembly GCF_032191835.1. NCBI lineage: Eukaryota > Metazoa > Chordata > Lepidosauria > Squamata > Gekkonidae > Heteronotia > Heteronotia binoei. The sequence goes on along the minus strand of NC_083223.1, from coordinate 186,702,068 downwards.
ACTGGAACTCTGCAAGATTAGACAGCTCACATTATTGATGTTTCTGACACTAAAAATGCATACATTCTGTTGTTTTCTATATACTTTCTTATATATTTTAAAGGCATCAGTAGGGCATGAATAAGAAGAGGTCCTTAAACCATGTGCATTAATTTAGTCAAACCACAGAAAGAGATTCAGTCCCCTTACATGATAGGACAACAATAATAAACTACATATTATACTGCCTGAAGAGACAGATGTCACACTTAAGCTTCTTGGGCCACCACAGGTGTTTTAATTAGTTAAATGCACAAATCAACAGCTTTTCCAATACATCTATCACTTGCAGTGCACTCAAATCAGTTTGTGTATGTCTCTGTGTGGAATAATTGCTTATTTATGTACTTAATTTATAACCCAGTTTTCTCATTGGCATTCAAGGGAGATTGCACCCCCCCCCCCCCAAACAAACAGAAAATAATTCAGACCGTTTTCGCACACAGCTTACCACGGGGTCACGTTCCTGTTTTCTCTGCAGCGTCTGTCAGATTTCCCATTATCTGAGCCAAAGTTACAGGAAGTGCCGCGGCTTTTGCGTAACAAACGTAAACTGCTAAAACCCAGTTTAACCCAGTTTGCTACACAAAAGCCTGTAACTCCGGCGCAGATAATGGGAAATCCAACAGACGCTGCGGAGAGAACAGGAACGTGACCCCGTGGTAAGCTGTGTGCGAAAACGGTCTCAGTCAACACAACACATCCAGTAAAAATACAATAGAACCAAGATCACAGAAATTAAGAAACACAGACCAAAAACTGTGTTTACATAAACAGTGCCAAGACTGAATTATAAAGCAGTATAGTAAAACTAAAATGATGCACACAATAAGCATTGCAAAAGCCAAAAGTCTACCCTTATATGTATTCCTTTATACCTACTGTATTCCTTTATACCAGCACCCTCCTAGAATGCTATATTGTAGAACCCTTCACTTGCTTTGCACATTCTTCAAAATGACAGAGGTTCAGGAACCTTCCTGACCCCAGTAAGCTGTTCTACAAGACTGGAGCCAGTGTAGAGAATGCAGATTTACAGAAAGTTGCCTATCTTGCTTGTAGGATTGAATGTTCAGAAGGTTTTGCTCAGGTGAGTGAAGCTGTCATGCAAAAGCACAGCAGGAGAGGTAGTCTGACATGTATTTGTAACCAAATACATTAGAGGTTTTGTAGGTGATAGCTAGTATCTCCAGCTGAACTGGCTAACTGATTGGTAAACAACGAAGTGACTGCAAAACGGGTATGATATGCATGCTCCAATATATTGTTATATATTTATCACATCATGCTAAAGTGCCAAAGTGAAGCAGTCCGAAAGCCACATATGTCGTCTCCACCAGAACCAATCCACACACACTGTGACTGACACAGAGTTAAAACTCCAACAAATGCATCGTAGCCGGATGACCCCACACTACCTGACCTGCAACACGAAAAGGCGGCTGCTACCCCCGAAGCGCAAGACGTGGCCAACCCGGACGCGGCAGTAGGTGCAGGGCGGGATGCGTGCTTTGTTGATGAAGGTACCGTGCGCGCTGTCCAAGTCGTAGGCGTAGAGACCGGGCTCGGGGCCCTGTAGTTCCTCCCCGGCAGGCGGCTGCGGGCGGCGCTGAAGCACGGCATGGTGCCGCGACACCGACGGGTGCGCCAGGGAAAGGTCGCAATTTGGGGCGCGTCCTACCGACAGCCAGCTCCGGCCCCCCAGACTCACGTTGCCCAGGATCGCGCCGCCCTTCACCATCTCCAGACTGTAGACCGAAGAGTCTTCTTCTGCCGGGCAACCCCCCCAAGGAGGCTCCTGGTACCGCAGGGGCAGCGCAGGCGGACAAGGGCCCAGAGAAGGACCTCGCGGAGGTCGAAGAGCCGCCTCGGCAGCCTCCTTTTCCCGACTAGGGAATAAAGGTGGGAGAGCCGGCTTCTTAAAATCTTCACCCGCTCCAGCCTCCTCCTCTGTCTCCGCCATCTTAAGCTTCCGTTCCTCAAACCGATCCCCTTAGAAACCACTTCCCTCGTAGTTTACTTCCGGGAAGTGTGCACCGCCGTGAAGAGCTCGGCTTTTCTCTGGCCAGACACAAGTGGAGGAGTAGAGTGCGGTCCGGGGTAGGGTGCTGTAGCGGTCCAGAGAGACGGGCGGTGAGACAGTGCTTGGTGTTTCCAGCATGTGCTGAGTGAGACAGGCAGGGAGAAGGTGAGATGGAAGAAGAGAGGGAGGAAATGAGGGACTTGATTACTATCCCTGGGATGTACTAAAAGGAATGACAGGATTGCCCATTGGAAACAACGGGGGAGGCTTGAAGGCTGGTTGGAAATAATAGGAGACAGGAATGCCAATGACTTGCATGGGCCCCATTGAAATACAATACAGCGTGAGAAGAGTTATAAAGAAAATACGGAATGCTGTTTTCATTAAGGTCTCTGGGCCTAGATAGGCTGCTCTGGGACTGGAATGACAGGCCCTAGAGTGGAATTAGGGTTGTGTTCTGGGACTGAAATGACTCCCCCCAGAGTGCAGATTTTAAAAATCATTTTTGGCAGCAGTTGCTACCATATCATGAGGATTTTCACTATGTGACTTTAGGCACCCAGCGGCCATCGTTTTCTGGCTGTCTCCAGCTCTTGCAGCAGTCATTTTGTGTCTGTACCCACCATGCTGTGTCAGAACTACAAAGGTGCCATGGGCTCAAAAAGATTGGGGATCCCTGAGCTAGAATTCGGGATGGGATTTTTCACAGTAAGACTATGGATGGGTGCTCTGGGTCATTGGTGAATGGAGTGGGCAAAAGTGTGCAAGGAACTCAGGCAGGGTGTGACACATAATGGGATTATGGAGGGCTAGAATGCTTCAGAACTGGACACTGGAACAGGGAGAAGGGCAAGATTTATTATCCAGGGAACCAGCACATATTTGTCCCTAAGGTCCTTTCAGACCAACCTCATTTCCTTCTTTGATTGAATGACGAGTTTACTGGATTGAGGGAATGCTGTTGATGTTCTTTACCTGGATTTCAATAAACCTTTTGATAGGGTTCTCCATGATATTATGATGGGCAATCTAGAGGACTGTGCACTGGACTGTAGGATACTTAGGTGGATAGGGAACAGGCTGGAAAACCACACTCACAAAGTGTAGTTGTCAACAACATTTCATCTGAATGGGGGGAGGTGTCCAGTAGGGTACCATAGAACTCTGTTCTGAGCTTGCTACTTGTCAATATTTTTATAAATGATTCGGATGTGGGTGTGAAGATGGTACTCCATAAATCTCCTAATGGCACCAAACTGGGAAGAACAACAAACACACTAGTGGATAGAGATAGACATGAAGTTGGGAGGGGCAGAGAAAAAAAAATGAAGATATAGAATTCAGCAAAATCTGGACACATTGGAAAAGTGGGCAGATGTGATCAAGATGCAGTTTAACAAGAATAAGTGCTGAGTTCTGCATCGGGTAACAAAAATGAGCAACACACATACTGGATGGGGGATACACTTCTGGGTAGCAGTGTGTGTGAACAAGATCTTGGGATACGGGTGGACTGTAAGTTAAATATCAGCAGCCAGTGTTCTGCAGCAACATAAAAGGCTAATGCAGTCTCCTCCCATTTGCTGTCATCAACAGAGACATAACATCCAAATTGCAAGATGTCCTAGTCCTATAGTACATTCCATTGGTCAAGCTGCATATGCAGTTTTGGAGGCTTCATTACAAAAAAGATGTAGACAGAATGGAGTGGGTGCAGAGGAGAGTGATGAGGATGATCAGGAGCCTGGAGACCAAGCCCTAGGAGGAAAGGCTGAAGGACTTGGGAATGTTCAGTCTGCACAAAAGGAGACTGAGGGATGATTGCTCTTATGAAGTATTTGAAGAGCTGTTACTTAGAGGAGGGCAGGGAGCCATTCCTGTTGGCATCTGAGGATAGGACTCACAGTAATGGTTTTAAATTAAGGGTGCAACGTACTGGCTGGATAGAAGGAAAAACTTTTTAAAAGCAAGAGTTGTTCAACAGAGGAATCAGCTGCCTAGGGAGGTGGTGAGCTCCCCCTCACTGGCAGTCTTAAGCAGTGGCTGGACAAGCACTTGTCAGGGATGCTTTAGGCTGAACTGGCACTGAGCAGAGAATTAGACTGTGAACATACGGATAAAAGGAAGTACTTCTTCACCCAAAGGGTGATTAACATGTGGAATTCACTGCCACAGGAGGTGGTGGCGGCCACAAGCATAGCCACCTTCAAGAGGGGTTTAGATAAAAATATGGAGCAGAGGTCCATCAGTGGCTATTAGCCACAGTGTGTGTGTATATATAAAATTTTTTGCCACTGTGTGACACAGAGTGTTGGACTGGATGGGCCGTTGGCCTGATCCAACATGGCTTCTCTTATGTTCTTATGGTGCCTCTTCTAACCACTACCTCCAGTTTCAGAAGATTGGACCAGAGGGTCCAATTCTGTGAGCCCCAAAAGAAGGTGTCCCCATTCTCCATTATTTCCAGTGAAGTGAAGGCATTTAAAAGGTGCGTGGTCCCTTTAAATCTGATGGCCAGAACACCCTTTGGAATTCAGTCATGCTTGTCACAATCTTGTTCCTGACTCCACCCCCAAAGTCCCCAGATATCTCCTGAGTTGGACTTGGCAACCCTAGGGGCAACAGTTGTCCGGTAGTAAATTCCATTGAATGGATATGAGTAGTTTACCTTCCAGTGTGTGCTTTGGTTCGAGATATTGATATGTGTGAATGTGGGAGTGTTAACACTAGGGATTCCCAACCTTTTTGAGCCTGTGGGCACCTTTGGAATTCTGACATGGTGTGGTGGGCACAGCCAGAGAATGGGTGCCACGAGAGGCAAAGCCAACCATAAAATGGCCACCATAGTTTACCTACAGTTACACAGTGCAGATCCTTGTGCTGTGATAGCTGCTGCCAAAGCAACTTTTTAAAAGCTGCACAGCCAATCACATCTCCAAAGATCATTCAGAATCCTTGCTGGGCAGAAGCCCCACTTAGCCCTGCCCTCTTTCTAAAAACACTTGGCAGGCACCAAAAAAGGTCTTGGTGGGTGCCATGGTGCCCCCAGGCATCATTTTGGGGACATCAACTTCCACTGTGCAGGAGAGCCACAAAAAGATAACTGCTGTTGAATGTAGAACAAAGTTGGGGTCAAGTTTTACCTTTAAGACCAATAAAGTTTAATTCAGAATGTAAGCTTTTGTGTATGCATGCACACTTTCCAGCTGCCCTCTTTATGGCTATGCCGTTACTTGAAAGACTGCCTCCTCTGGTACAGCCTGGTATTTAAGATCCTCCTGAAGCTGGGTGGCAATCAAAGATAGGGCTATATTTTTTCAGTGATTGTGGTGGTTTGCTTTTAAAATGCCCTTCCCCTTGAGGCTTGCCTGGTGCCAAAATATTACTCTTTACCCATCTTTTAATTATCGTTCCTTTTAAAAGTTGGCTTTATGGCTTGCTTTGAGTTTGCTATCACTTTTGTGACTACTACTTAATGTTCCCTGCTAAAATTATATTTTGATGCTGCTGAGTAGGGCATGAACCACCAACAAACTAAAGTTTGTCAGGAATTTTGGCTGGTTCATGAATCATTGTTTGCAAACTGAAGAACCACCACAAGCTTTCACAAATTTTGATGTAGTTTGTGGCTGTTCATGAAAATGGCTGAGCTTCCCACAAAAAGTTACAGAGAGCAGAAAGCAGGGGTTTAAATGGCTCCAAGCCTGGGGCTGCCCGCCCAAGAAAGCACCTTTAAACAGCTGATCTAATTGGAGCAGTTTTTTCTATGCAGCTCAGCTGTTTAAAGGCGCTTTTTTGGGCAGGTAGCCCCAGGGGAGCAGTTTGCTCCTCATGGCTTAGCTGTTTAAAGGGACTTTATTGGGTTCAGCTCCCAGCCATTTAAACCACCACTTTCTGCTGCAGAGCACCCCTTAGCTATCTGGTATAAATGGCTTGGAGCTATTTAACCCCCTGCTTTCTGGTCCCTGCCAAAAGTGGCGTGGAGCAGAAAACAGGGGTCATGAACCCATATGAATTGGTTTAATTTGTGAACCAACCTCCTGGTTCATGATTCAGTTCATGCTTCAGCCACAAGCCACAAACTGAATTGCAAAAATGTGATTCATATGAAGAACATATGAACATATGAAGCTGCCTTATACTGAATCATACCTTTGGTCCATCAAAGTCAGTATTGTCTTCTCAGACTAGCAGTGGCTCTCCAGGGTCTCAAGCTGAGGGTTTTCACACCTATTTGCCTGAACCCTTTTTTGGAGATGCCAGGGATCGAACCTGGGACCTTCTGCTTCCCAAGCAGATGCTCTACCACTGAGCCACCGTCCTTCCCCGATTCATGCCCATCCTTACTCCTGAGTATTGTTTTATGCTGTTTTATGTTTCTGCTGGGCTCTTTAATTGTTGGTATTGATGTTCACCAGGACTTTTTTCTGGGAAAAGAGATACCAGAACTCTCAAGGAAAATGAAGAAGAAATACACTGGTGCCCCTCATGAACTTTTAAACATTTTTTTTGTTTTCACAGAGATGTACCAGAACTCTATTCCACTGTATTCCCTCAGGAAAAAAGCCCTATTTACCATTTTATGCTTGATGTTTTTACAGTCTTGTTTCTTAATTTTGTGAGTGACATTGAGCAGTGTGTGTATGTTTTCTATATATATCTTGTTTGAGTGATGGAGAACTGAGACTGGTACAGTATGACTACCTCTGGGTTAACTTGTCATAATTAGCTTTCTAGAGGCAGCCAAGAGCAAGATTCAAGTCCAGTAGCTCCTTAAAGACCAACAAGATTTCTAGGATATAAGCTTTTTAGTGTCAAAGCTTATGAAGAGAGCTTTGACTCTTGAAAGGGTATACCTTGGGAATCTTGTAGGTCTTTAAAGTGCTACTTAACTCGATATATGCTCTTCTACTGCAGACCAGCATGGCTACCCACCTTAAACTACGGGCAGCCAAGGTGGTAAAGTCACTGTAAGGATTTTACTCATGCCTGTACTGGTATTTTGTATACTTTGGTTGATTTGTATTACTGAGGTAATGTTTTGTTGTCTGTATCTCACGGTTTCGTTCAGAGCTGAGGACCTAATGATCTGTGGGAGTACGCATAGAGAGGGAAGAACAGAGGAAATCTCTCAACGGTGTGAACTGGACTTTTGGGGAAATGGAACGGTTAGACTGACAATTGTTTATTACAGCAATCCAATTTCTTTTGTGAAGATAATTTTAGATACTATATGTGTCACGGCTGGGGCCGGGTCAGGCAAAGTCTAGGGGCAGTCCGAGGTCTAGGGGCAGTCCGAGTGAAAAGGGTAGCCAGTGAGCAGGAGGGTCCGAGGCACCAAATCCGAATCACTGTACAAGTATCGCAGGTCCGAGGTCCAGAAGCCGAGGTCAGGGAGTCCAGAAGTCACAAGCCAAAGTCAGGGAGTCCAGAAACCAAAGTCAAGCCGGAGTGGATGCTAGAACGTCAGGGAGATGACTAGTTGCTTCCACAAAGCCTCCTCCCAAAGCCTACAGCTATATAGCCCTCTGCTGGCTGTTGCCCATTTGGGCTAATTGCTGGCTCAGAGAGGCAGCCAGGATCCTGTTGCAACTCAAGCATCCTTGCTCTTAGAAGGGCCAGAATCCTCTCAAAACTCAGGGCTCAGGGAGCGTCTTGCTTGTGAGCGTGCCGCCCTCCTCCGATCCCTGAGGTCCTGACGGAGGCGGTCACGCACACGCGCCACCCGAGAGGGCAAGGCAGGGGGGCTGGGATCTTCTCCAGCAGGAGGCAGGGGCACTGGTGCAGGTGGCAGGGGCACAGTTTCTTCTGCAGGCTCAACTTCCTCTGCAGGGTCCCCAGCACCCATGACAATATGAATCAATTTCTTTCCATACTGTCCAGGCCAGTCTTAGACCACTGGATAACTATTCTAATTTCCAGGGGAAATGGCCTCTTTATGTTTCTCTAGTACCATCCCCACCATCTTATATCCTACATACATCCACTATAGAATCACATCATCTGGCAAGGAAGCCACTTTTTAAAATAGTCATCTGAGAAGTTAACATAAATGTGACAGGGCCATCTGTTTGTGTGAGAGCCAGTTTGGTCTAGTGGTTAAGTGTGTGGACTCTTATCTGGGAGACCTGGGTTTGATTCCCCACTCCTCCACTTGCACCTACTAGCATGGCCTTGGGTCAGCCATAGCTCTGGCAGAGGTTGTCCTTGAAAAGGCAGCTGCTGGGGTTTCCGGTTCCGGCGGGGCGAGGCGGCAGCGTTCCGAGTGAGCTCCTCGGGACGAATCGCGAATTCAGCCTGTTTGGGGGGACTTTGGGTCCGCACAACCTCCAGTTGAGGGAGGCAAAGTGCGCTGAGAGAGCAAGGGGAATAGTGGGGAGCTCGTAAGAGTACTCCCCAAGTGTTCACCCTTCGTCTTGTGCACCACGGCTGAAGGCGTCTTCGGACGAAACAGCCCCAGCCACCGGTTTTCCGAGGTGGGCTGTGGTTGGCGGTGGTGGAGATAGAAGTGGCGAAGAAGACGCTTCGTTGTTACTGTTTATTTGCTCTCCTTCTCTTCTGGATTGTGTCTTAAGGATCCTCCTCCCCGGTCGGGGGGGGAGAGAGTAAACGAGTCGGCGTCGTAGCAGGACGACCGGAAAGAAGAGGACTGTCTGTTTCTTCTCTCTCTTTTTTTTTTTTGGCTTTTTTTCTCTTCCCTTTCTCCTTTCGTGTGGCAAGTGGGCAGCACGAAGGGGGTCTTCATAGACAACTAATTGGAGGTGGAGTTCGAGGCATTTGTCGCAGTTTTTTTTTTTTTTTTTGAGAAGGTAGCCGGTGACGAAAAGGTTAATTCGAATGTGCTAGCGGGCGCATTGACGCGCTGACGTTGCTGGCCGCACTCACGTTTCTGAGGGCTGGCTGAGGGCTGGCGGCGCAGTTGTTCCGGGTGGTTTGCCCAGAGAAGACTTAAGCGTGACGGACACTCTAGGCGTGCTGTTGCCGGGAGAACAGGAAGTGAGACGTCGTAACTGAAGACCAGGCAAGATAAGTGTGAACTGAACTGACTGGTAGGCAGTGTTTACCTCATCCTGGACCTCTGCTGGGTCTCAGATAAGAGCGGACAGTGAGATTTGATCGGACTAATTGTGGGACATTAAAGGAAAATCAGGAATGTTCCATGTTTACTTGTATTTATACTGGATGTTAAAGGTTGGAGACTGAGACTGAGACTCTCACCATCAGCGAATTAAGGTTTACTGTCTACTGAGTTATATTCTACTTCAGTGGAGGTCCGAGACATTGGGCAGCCTGTGGCTCAGCAGTTTTCTGATTCATGCTCCCAATGTATATTTTCTTTTTATACCATTGTGTTACTGTGCTAATTTTTTTCCTTGAGCTGCATAAGTAGAGTCAAGCTCTTCGTATAGCCGGTCAAATTTTGAATTTTGAATTTGCCTTGAGTGTGGTATTGCTTCTGATTAAGCTTTGTTTTTGTTTTTTTGTTTTTTTGTCTTTTTTGTGGGTGGGTTAAATAATTCAATAATTTAACAATTAAGATTGATCTACTGTTTAGTAAAATGTCTCAGCCAGTGAAAACAAAATTTTCGCCAGGGCAGCCAAAGGCTGTTGGTGCCGCTTTATCACAAGAGGTGGTGAAAGATATTAATCCAATTTTTTAGAGGCTCTAAATCAATTGAAGCAGGATTTAACCAAACAGATGGAGGGGGTCGTAAATAAAATGGAAAGTCTTGATGACAAATTTAGTGAGACTAAGAAGGATATAACTGAGGTGGTTAAATTGACTAAATCAATTGAGGGTAAGCTCAGACTAATGGAAGGCAAAATGGAGGAAATAGAAGTTAAACAGGGAAAATCTGAGGCGAAACTTATTCAAATGGAAATGGCCCAAGCCGAGTACGTACTCAGGTTTTCAAATATACCAGAGGAGAAGAACGAAAATTTGGCTAAATTATTGGGTGAAGCTTTAGCTGACCCGTTGATGATGGACAAGACTGAAGTTGAGAAGGAATTTGACTCTGTATACAGAGTTAATACCACTTATGCCAGAAAGAATGGGCTCAATCGAGAGGTCCATCTAAGGTTCTCCCGTAAGATGATTAAGGAGAGGGTTTGGAGGGAGGCAAGAGACCAGCAGTTGATTATTAAGGGGGTCAAAATAAAGATAATGAAGGAAATACCCTGGTCGGTTAGAAGGAGGAGAAAAGAATATTTGCAGCTGGCTCTTGCTCTGCAAGAAAAAGGGATTATGTACAGATGGCTGGTTCCTGAGGGGCTGTTGTTTACGTATTTAAACAATAGAGTTAAGATAGACTCAATCGCTAAATTGGAGGAATTTTTTAAATCACATAGAGGTAATTGGCAAAAAGAGAAAAACAAGGGCCAAAATCCCAACGGTTTAGAGAGGCAATTAGATCAAGTTGATCCATCAAAAGAACTTCAGTTACTAGATTTTGAAGAGCGGGAGGAAGGAGAGATTTATCAATCCGAGGAAACTAAAAGGGAGACCAGGTTACAGAAAAAAAAGAGACTCCAATAGACTAGGGCTGAAACTAATATGGCGAACAGATTAAAAATAATCTCGGTAAACGTCAATGGTCTTAACTCTCCAAAGAAAAGGAAGAGAACTTTTTTACAGTTAAAGAAATTTAAGGCAGATATCATATGCCTACAAGAGACCCACATGCGGAAGAAAGATGGAATGCTCTTGCATAATAACAGACTTGGCAAAGCGTTTATTACATCGGAGGTTGATAAAAGAAAGAGAGGGGTGGTGACATATGTCAAAGATGGGATACAGGCAGAATTGATTTTTGAAGGCAAAGAGGCAAGAATGCATGGAATTGAAATAATAAAGGACTCAAAAAAGTTCCTTCTGGTTAATGTTTACGCACCCAATGACAATCAAAGACTGTTTTATAAAGATTTATACTCTAGGGTTTCCAATGCGGATTATGAAAATATTTGTATTATAGGTGATCTAAATGCAGTTGAAAACCCAGAGTTAGATAGAAGTTCTAAAAATGACAAAAGGAAATCCAAAGTCAAAAGTAGTAACATTCTCCCTGAAACTTTTCTGAGATTAGTTGATGAATTCGCCTTAGTGGACGTTTGGCGTACTCTTAACCCTAATACAAGAGATTATACCTATTTCTCAAATCGACACACTTCATGGTCTAGGATCGACTCGAGCTGGATATCATTGGGATTAATGAAAGAGGTTCAAGAAGCGGAAATTCTCCCTTCAACAATTGCTGACCATTCACCTATTATGTTATCATTAAGTACTTCTAAAAGGAAGTCAGGATGGAGAATGAATTTAAGTCTGATGAGGGATAAAGGATTTATTCGGTTTATAGAGGAGGAAATGAAGAATTTCTTTTTGATAAATACGCAGAGTGACGTATCTTACTCAACCATCTGGGAAACTAGTAAAGCCTTTTTTAGGGGATTGGTCATTAGTTATAGTGCAAAAAAGTGGAGGGAAGAAAGTAGTAACGTGGCGAAATGGTCTGATTTAATTAAAACCAAGGAAACGTTGTTGAAAATAAATCCCACACTAAAGGAGCTTAGGTCGGAGATTAGGAACCTCCAACATAAAGTTCATTTAATTTTTTTAGACCAGATAGAAAGAAAGATAGCTTATTCTAAAGCGTACTTTTATGAGAATGCTAACAAACCTGGCAAGTGGCTTGCGTACAAAGTCAGGAAGGAAAGAGAGAAGAAAATGATTAAAACTCTAAAGGATAAGAAGGGGCAGAACATCTCGGCTCTGGAAGATATGAAATTAATAGTTCAGGAGTTTTACAAGAATCTATATAAAAAAGAGGAGAGGCTTAAATCTGAACAACAAGATTATATTTTGAATAGGGTGCGGACATCACTAACAAACGAACAGAAAGAAACTTTAACTGTTCCAATTATGATGTTCGAAATTGTAGAAGCTTGGAAAAAAATTAAAAGTAACAAGGCACCCGGACCAGATGGTATTCCTCCTGAATATTATATAGCCTTCAAAGAGAATTTATTAGATCCTTTCAAAAATTTAGTAGAGGAGGTTTGGTGTTCGGCAAAAATCCCAGAGTCATGGCGGTTTAGTAATGTAGTTCTTATCCCAAAACCTGGAAAAGACCCCGACAACATAGGAAATTATCGCCCTATATCTTTATTAAATATAGATTACAAAATATTTACGACAATCTTGGCAAATAGACTTAAACAGGTTCTGAGGGAGATTATACACCCTGATCAAACTGGATTCTTACCAAGAAGACATATGCAAACAAATATCAGGATGTTATTTAATTTTTTGGAATATTCTGAGTTTAACAGGGATAAACAATTAGCTTTTTTATTTCTTGATGCGGAAAAAGCTTTTGATAATTTAGACTGGAATTTTATGTTGGAACTTTTAGAAAAGACTAATTTTGGGGATAAATTTGTAAACAATATACGGGCAATATATGACAAACAATATGCCAAGATAATTGTTAACGGAGATTTAACAGAAGAAATTCATCTTACTAAGGGCACGAGACAGGGCTGTCTCCTATCCCCCCTGTTGTTTATTTTTTCTCTCGAAGTATTATTTGATTCAATTAGGTTAGATACCAATGTCGAGGGTTTAAGAGTCAAAGGGGAAAGCTATAAAATATTAGCTTACGCAGACGATATGGTCCTTGTGTTGCAAAATCCTTTGGAGTCAATAGAGACGGTTCTAAACCATTTGGATGAATACTGGAAAGTTGCCGGCTTAAAAATAAACAAAAATAAGTCGAAACTGCTAACCAAGAATATGACGGCACAGGCTATTGTTGATCTTGAAAGAATTTCAGGATTCAAAAGAGAGAAGAAAATAAGATATTTAGGTATAGCCGTCTCAGATAAGTGCAGTGCTATTTATGAAAATAATTATATTCCCTTACTAAAAGAAATTGAGACTCTAATCAAAAGCTGGACTAATTTGAGATTGTCATTCATGGGTAGAGTGGCATTACTCAAAATGAATATTCTCCCCAAAGTTTTATTTTTGTTTCAAATGGTTAACTTTGCTATGAAGGACTCTTTCCTTAAGAAATTAAATCAATTGGCCAAAAACTATGTTTGGCAGGGGAAGAAACCCCGAATTGGTTGGAAAATATTAGCTGATAAAAAAGAGAATGGTGGTCTTGGGTTACCCGACTTTGAGATTTATCACACAGCTTGCTCAGTCTGGTGGTTGAAAGATTGGGTAATGTTAGAAGATTCTCGTGTGTTAGCAATAGAAGGTGCTGATTTACAAGCTGGCTGGCACGCAAACATGTGATATATACAGAAACCTCAAAACTATTTTAAAAATCATTTAATTCGTCAATCTTTACTCCAAACCTGGGTAAAAATAAAAAAGAAAATTTATGATAAAACGCCCAGGTGGATATCTCCAATGGAGGCGTCAATTCGGCCGCAACTGTGGTCTCCGGGAAAGTCTCTAAGATACTTAGATTTACTAGATGAGAACAACAAAATAAGGAAGAAGGTAGAGCTAGAGCAAAGAGGGTTCTCCCCGGATTGGTGGATAATGACTCAAATTCTGGCCAAATATAATAATGATAAAATTGTTGGGTTTACGAAGACAAACTTTGATTTCGATATGTTAATTACCGCAAAGACCGGAAAAATGATCAAGAAGGTTTACAATTACTTATTACAATTAAAATTGGAGGATGAAACGGTCAAAAACGTAATGGTAAAATGGTCAATGAACTTAAAGGGTAACATAACGATGGAACAATGGGAGATGTTATGGAGGAATAACTATAAGATTATAAAACCTGTCAACTACCGTGAAATTTTTTTAAAACTTTTCCACAGGTGGCATATCACACCGGTGTTAGTAAATAAAATTAACCATGAATTCCCACCTAACTGTTGGAAATGCGGAGTAAAGATAGGGACCTATTATCACTTATGGTGGACATGTAAGGTGTCCAAAAAATATTGGAAAGGTATTCATAAGATATTGACTGATATACTGAAGGTTAACTTTCCGCTTAAACCGGAGTGTATGTTATTATCATTAGTCAGAGGGACGGTCCCCCGAGAGGATGAATTTATTGCAGTTTATATCATAACGGCGGCCAGAATATTACTGGCCCAAAACTGGAAATCCAAAACCCCCCCAAAGAGGGAAGAATTAATTCACAAAATTATGCAGTTGGCTGAAACGGACATATTGGCTAATACAATACAAGGGAAATTGAAGGAGGATGCAATAAAAAGATGGGAAAAAGTATATTTATGGTTAGGGAAAAACTAAAGATAAGTCAGGAAAATTGAAGTTGTATTATATTTATTAATTTATTAATGTCAGTATTACTAAAATTAATGTTGACTTTCTTTGAAAAGGATCACAATAAGTTCAGTCTTGGGATTCTGATGCCACAGTCACACCCTAAACGGGAAGAAGGATTGTTGTTATAGGATGATGTTAATCCCATATTTCTTCTATGTGGGTTGCAGTGTGTTGTCTAAGATATGGTGTTGTCACATGAGGTTTGTTTATGTATTTTTCATTTCCTGTTTTGTTAGCATGTTTCGGGTATTACTGTTTAGTATCTAAGTATTGTATGGAAAAAAAGAAAAGAAAAGGCAGCTGCTGTGAGAGCTCTCTCAGCCCCACCAACCTCACAGGGTGTCTGTTGTGGGGGAGGAAGGAAAAGGAGATTGTGAGCCGCTCTGAGACTCTTCGGAGTGGAGGGTGGGATACAAATCCAATATCTTCTTCTATTTCTGCATAGAATATATGTGTATGGTATCTGAGTGAATGGTACTTAACTCTTCCCTGCACTGCATCTCCTTGCTATTTGATTTTAGGTACTTTTATCCCAACCTGATTCACTTCTGGAATTGAAACTGGGCTGGGACGGGGAGGCGTATGAAATGGTAGAGTGCAAGAATGTAAGAGTGAAAAGGGTTAAATTCCTCCATTTATATGCCTGTAAAAATCTGATCCAGTACTTGGTTTTTATGTGAATAGGGGAGTATATGTGAGGAAGTGTGTCTGCCACCTACCAGGTCCTTCATGGAACAGAGATTTGGCATGCTGTGTTCATGTCCTGTCTTTGTTATTGATTTATTGTGTGGTTTGGAGCACTGCTTTGTAGGCTCAGGATATCCTCAGTGAAGCTGGAATAATTGTGACTTATTTCAAAGGGTTGTGTTGAGGGCAAACACAGTAAAGATTGTAAAGCATATTGCACATTAAAAGTGATTACAAATACATGGTATAAATGGGGTGCGTCAAGATCCGTGCTAGTTGCCTTCCCCCAAGTTCAGCGTAAGGAAGAACAGAACGGTTCGTTGCAGTTGGAAAATGCAGCTGTAATTTCCAGCCCCCTTCCCCAAGTTTTCTTTGGGACATTGGCAGCATAAATGTCTAAATAAGAAATTACTCAGTAAGGCCTTAGCTGTGTGATGCGCACTTCTTTTGGATTGTTCTTCCTATCTTTCAAAAAGATCAAAAAGTTCATTTCTTTCAGTGGCAAGGAGGCTGCAATGGGAGAGACTCTTTGTGATTCTGCAACCTAAACTGGATAAGAGAAAGAAAGAGAGAAAGAAAGAAAATGCTGCGCTATTGGGGCGAGATCCCAGTTTCCTCCAGTCAAGCCAACCGCAGCTCCTTTGATTTACTTCAGCGGGAGTTTCGCACTGTGGAGGTCCAGGATCCACCATTACATCAGCCTTCAGCCAATAAACCCAAGCCTACCACCATGCTGGACATCCCCTCAGAGCCCTGTAGCCTCACCATTCACACTATCCAGCTCATCCAGCACAACCGACGGCTGCGCAGCCTCATTGCCACAGCTCAGGCACAGAACCAGCAGCAAGTAGAAGGCATAAAGATGGAAGAAAGTGAGCCATTGCCATCCTGTCCTGGCTCCCCTCCGCTCCCTGATGAGTTGCTTCCCTTGGATAGCAAAATACCCAAGATGCCATTTCAGCTGAGGCAAAGTGACCCAGAGAGTGACTTTTACAGGTGGGTGCTATGCTTGGGTTGAGCTATGCAAAGGAGGTTCTGACGCAGTCCTAAACATGCTTACTCTAAAGTAAGTGCCACAGAATTTCTGAGATAGAAATTCAAAAAGTCACAGCAGTTATGGTTTTAGCAGTTTAAGGTAATGTTGCCCCTCACGCAAGTGGTTTTATGCAGTCCTAGAATAACCCAAACCTCTTTAGAAGTGTCTCTTCCTTTACCTTCCTTGGCATTTTAGGTACAGCATAAATAGATGAGTAAGTTGGGGTGCTGAGAACTGAACCCCAGGTTCCCTTGCAACACTGCATAAGACTTAAGGGTTAAGCTGTTGGTCCATACCATGGCAGTTTTTGTTTTTTCTTTGTAAAACAGAGCTACCCACTTATCTGGTGTCAGCCTGTCATTTAAGTTACTTTTACTTTCAAAAAGAATCCATGCTGATACACTTCTTCTGTGCAAGGTAAAACCAGGCATGGAGTGCTCAATCAGGCTCATTAACAGTTGTAGCATAGCTCCTGTAAAACTGCCTTTTATATATTATTCTCCTTGTGTGTGATCAATAGGAACTCAGCATATAATTAACGTGTTCTGATAATATAAGTAGGCCTCAGTTTTGTTGCAGTTTTTATAAGCTGGAAGTATCCAAGCCAAGATGAAGAAGCTTGGTGCTCAATGACAATTTAGATATGGCAAATATCTAGAAATCTGATGGGGAAATCTATGGGATACAGTCATCCCTATGGGCATAAGCTGTAAAGGGACAGGGAGGGACAGGTTGGCGGAGGTGTTGTGTTGTACATAAAACAGGGCATAGAATCAAATCTGAAAACACTGGGGGACTGAACTCCATAACAGAAGTGACATGTGTGTAAATATTTGGACCCTGCAGGTTATTTAAAAGCAGAGGTGTACTATTATTGTCCACAATATCAAACCCTTGAGACTGATGGAGAAGGAAATTAGAAAGGTGACTAAAGTAGATAAAGTAATGATATTGAGGGACTTCAAAATCATCCTTTATCTTAACTGAAAGGTAAATTCTGTCAAACAAAACAATTTTTGTGCATTTCATTTGCTGGGGAGTACACCTCAACAGTGAAATATTTCATAAAAACAGAAGAATTTGTGAGAAGGCAATCTTGGCTTCTCTATCTGCTGCTGGCATGCTGCTCACCTATAATTTCAACCCATTATTTTACTTGAGTGAGCCTCAGCTGTTTCTGTGCAAATGAAATAGGCCCAGATTCCCGCACCTTAACTTGCTGGTTAAACACGAAATGGGGCACAAGATTTTCCTTCTTAAATGGGAAAGGCCTTGCCTTGTGTCAAAGAATCTTTCTCATCACTTCAGCTAGGAGTGTTTGACAGATAGCGGCCCATCTTTTGAAATGTTCAGAACAGAAAATATCCCAGTTTATGATGCCTGAAGCCCCATTAACCCCAAGGGCCAAGTTTGATTTATGTGGCTTGACAGATGTGTCACTGTACTCTGTTCAGAGAGAAGGTTCACAGCCAGCAGGCAGAAGGGAAAAACCAGCATTCTGCTTTGCTTTATTAATATCACTGACTAGCAAAGCACCAGCTTTCTGAAGTTTCTCTTTCTATTAGTTATTCTAACCATCTCCTGATTACAGTTTTGTTGATTAAAATCCAGATGCTTGAGTTGGAAGCCAGAGCTATCAATTATAAGACTGCAGTTAAATTATTTTATGGAAATACAAATACTTTTGAAGCCAACAACAGTGAAGCTTCTCCTATTGTTCCTCTACTGTATCACAAGGCATCTTTGAGAAATACAGTTATAATAATAAATACTCTCTTTTAGTAAATTTCAGTGCTTAACTTGGAAGCAACCTGTTATTGTGTTGAATCTTCAGTACAGTGTGTTTTCTAATCATTCTAATGACTGTTGCAGATATTGTTCTGCTTCAGCCGAATGTAGCTGCTTTACATGAGGTGCCTAGTCCCCCGCATGTTGCATGGTAAGCTCTTTGCTTTGCCAGTGTCATGTTGAAATCTGGTCAGAATGTAGTGGCTTGAGGTCAAGTTGCAGCTGCTGTACAAAGTACTTTATAGAATCATAGAGTTGGAAGGGTCCTCCAGGGTCATCTAGTACAACCATCTGCACAATGCAGGAAATTCACAAATACTTCCTCCTAAATTCACAGGATCTGCATTGCTGTCAGATGGCCATCTAGCCTCTGTTTAAAAACCTTCAAGGAAGGAGAGCCCACCACCTCCCAAGGAAGCCTGTTCCACTGAGGAACTGCTCTGTCAGGAAGTTCTTCCTAATGTTGAAACTCTTTTGATTTAATTTCAACCCATTGGTTCTGGTCCTATCTTCTGGGGCCACAGAAAACAATTCTGCACCATCCTCTATATGACAGCTCTTCAAGTACTTAAAGATGGTAATCATATCACCTCTCAGCTGCCTCCTCTCCAGGCTAAACATGTCCAGCTCCTTCAACCTTTCTTCATAGGACTTGGTCTCCAGACCTCTCACCATCTTCATCACCCTCCTCTGGATCCATACCAAATTGTCTATATCCTTCTTAAGTTGTGGTACCCAAAACTGAACACAGTACTCCATGTGAGGTCTTACCAGATCAGAGTAAAGTGATACCATCACTCAAACCCTTTATTTTGAACTCCGAAAAAAATTCACACCTATATTTGCTGTGTTTTCTTACTTAAAAAAAACAACCTAACCTTGCAGGAAGTGTTTGGGTATCTATCTCTAATTAGCTAGGACATTAGGTGAGCCTGAGATATTTCTTGAAGTCACAGAATCATAAAGTTGAAAGGGATCTCCAGGGTCATCTAGTCCAACCCCCTGTACAATGCAGGAACTTCACAAATACCTCTCCCTAAGTTCACAGGATCAGCATTGCTGTCAGTTGGTCATCTAGCCTCTATTTAAAAACCTCCAAGGAAGGAGAGCTTACCACCTCGCAAGGAAGCCTGTTCTAGTGAGGAACTGCTCTGTCAGTAGCATCTTCAATTTTCACTCAAGTCTTTGTGTGCTTTTTTTTTTTTTTTTTGCTTACAGAGGCAAAGGAGAGCCAGTAACTGAGTTAAGCTGGAACTCTTGTCGTCAACTTCTCTACCAGTCCATAGCCACTATTTTGGCTCATGCAGGTTTTGAGTGTGCCTATGAGAGTGTCTTGGAGACACTGACAGACATTGCTCATGAGTACTGCCTGAAGTTCACCAAGCTTTTGCGTTTTGCTGTGGACCGAGAAGCTCGGCTTGGGCAGACACCCTTCCCAGATGTCTTGGAGCAGGTGTTCCACGAAGTGGGCATTGGCAGCGTGCTTTCCCTGCAGAAGTTCTGGCAACACCGCATTAAAGATTATCATAGCTATATGCTACAGGTGAGAAAAGAAGGATGCACTATGCTCAGATGTGAACAGATTGCAATAGTGGTTATGGTATATGGAGTCTTCGTATGTAGACTTTCTTTTACAGTGAATTTAACTGCTAAAATGCTAAAGTGAGTTTGTGAGGACTGCTTTTTACCTGCTTATTGGACATTTTTGGGTCCTAGACTGATACGTCAGTCTCTGCACTACATTTCCTGCTTGCTTTGAGGTAGCTGAGTAAAGTAGCTTGTGTCCCTTCCTGCTGAGACCATTCTCTCCAGTTGTCTTTTGCAGTGATCATTCTACTGTTTCCAAATGATACCAACCCAAAGAGTATATTTACAGAATAGTCTAGAACAGGGGTGTGAAACCTGTGCCTGGGAGCCAAATCAGGCCCCCAGAGGACTCTTATCAGGCCTGTGAGCAACTTACTGTTGTCTGTGTACTTCTCCATCACAACTTGCATTGCCAGGCTTGCTCAATTGCACAGGAAGTACGGAGCAAAGCCTCTATTTTCTCCATTAGCTAAGGCTCCTCCCTTGGGGTGGAAGGGGGGGAAGACAGTTTACTTTGCCAGGCTCTCTCAATCGCACAGCAGAGCTACTGAACCAGGCCTCTCTTCCTTCTGTTGGCTAAGACTTCTTTCTCTACTCATCCTCTTGGGAGGGAAACAGCAAGAGCTTACTTTGCCCAGTTCAATTGCAGGGAGAAATACAAAGCACCTTTAAAGTCAACAAAGTTTCATTCAAGGTATGAGCTTTTGGCTTTGCTACAGAGAGAGAGAAAGAGCGAAAGAGAGAGAGAGTTATGTTGGCTTGTTATGCCAGTGCTCCCCTGGGTGCAACTGGTGTGCCTTCCATTTTCACTAAATTCATGCCTTCATGATCCAGTCTTTCTCAGTAGGGAAGCAATGTGAAAATAACAACCAGCCAGTGAGATGGATTAGTAAGAGGTTTTTGCATTCAGTAGAGGCATAGGACTGGCCTGCTTAAAATCATACACTTAAGAGGCTTTGAGCTAAATTGTTGTCAAAAGAATGGCTTGCTTGAAATTAAAATTAAAAATGAACAATTAAGTATGAAGAGCATAAGAGCAACTGGCCATCTAAACATAAGAACATAAGAGAAGCCATGTTAGATCAGGCCAATGGCCCATCCAGTCCAACATTCTGTGTCACACAGCGGCCAAATATATATATACACACACACACACACTGTGGCTAATAGCCACTGATGGACCTCTGCTCCATATTTTTATCTAACCCCCTCTTGAAGGTGGCCATGCTTGTGGCCGCCACCACCTCCTGTGGCAGTGAATTCCACATGTTAATCACCCTTTGGGTGAAGAAGTACTTCCTTTTATCCATTTTAACCTGTCTGCTCAGCAATTTCATCGAATGCCCACGAGTTCTTGTATTGTGAGAAAGGGAGAAAAGTACTTCTTTCTCTATTTTCTCCATCCCATGCATTATCTTGTAAACCTCTATCATGTCACCCCTCAGTCGACGTTTCTCCAAGCTAAAGAGCCCTAAGCGTTTCAACCTTTCTTCATAGGGAAGATGTTCCAGCCCTTTAATCATTCTAGTTGCCCTTTTCTGAACTTTCTCCAATGCTATAATATCCTTTTTGAGGAGTGGCGACCAGAACTGCACACAGTACTCCAAATGAGACCGCACCATCGATTTATACAGGGGCATTATGATACTGGCTGATTTGTTTTCAGTTCCCTTCCTAATAATTCCCAGCATGGCGTTGGCCTTTTTTATTGCAAACGCACACTGTCCTGACATTTTCAGTAAATTATCTACCACGACCCCAAGATCTCTCTCATGGTCAGTCTCTGCCAGTTCAGTCTCTGCCAGTTCACATCCCATCAACTTGTATTTGTAGCTGGGATTCTTGGCCCCAATGTGCATTACTTTGCACTTGGCCACATTGAACCGCATCTGCCACGTTGACACCCACTCACGCAGCCTCAACAGATCCCTTTGGAGTTCCTCACAATCCTCTCTGGTTCTCACCACCCTGAACAATTTAGTGTCATCCGTAAATTTGGCCACTTCACTGCTCACTCCCAACTCTAAATCATTTATGAACAAGTTAAAGATCATGGGACCCAGTACCGAGCCCTGCGGCACCCCACTGCTTACCGTCCTCCACTGCGAAGACTGCCCATTTATACTCACTCTCTGCTTCCTATTACTCAGCCAGTTTTTGATCCACAAGAGGACCTGTCCTTTTACTCCATGACTCTCAAGCTTTCTAAGGAGCCTTTGATGAGGAACTTTATCAAAAGCTTTCTGGAAGTCAAGGTAAACAACATCTATCGGGTCTCCTTTGTCCACATGTTTGTTCACCCCCTCAAAGAAATGTAACAGGTTAGTGAGGCAAGATCTTCCCCTACAGAACCCATGCTGAGTCTTCCTCAATAACCCGTGTTCATCAATGTGCCTACTCATTCTGTCCTTGATAATGGTTTCTACCAACTTTCCCGGTATTGAAGTCAGACTGACTGGCCTGTAATTTCCCGGATCTCCTCTGGAACCCTTTTTAAAGATGGGGGTGACATTTGTTACCTTCCAGTCCTCAGCAACAGAGGCAGATTTCAATGAAAGATTACAGATTTTTGTTAGAAGATCCACAAGTTCAACTTTGAGTTCTTTCAGAACTCTCGGATGTATGCCATCCAGACCCAGTGACTTATTAGTTTTTAATTTGTCTATTAGTTGTAGGACCTCCTCTTTTGTCACCTCAATCTGACTCAGGCTTTCAACACCCCTTCCAATATTAGTGGTTCTGGGGCGGGCAAACACTTCTCATCTTCCACGGTGAAGACAGAGGCAAAAAATGCATTCAGCTTCTCAGCCATTTCCCCATCCTCCTTCAGTAATCCTTTTACCCCATGGTCATCCAAGGGCCCCACTGCTTCCTGGCTGGTTTCCTACTTCTAATATATTTGAAGAAATTTTTATTGTTGGACTTTATGTTTTTTGCAATATGCTCCTCATAGTCCCTTTTTGCCTGCCTGATCACAGTCTTTCATTTGATTTGCCACTGCCTGTGTTCCCTTTTATTAATCTCACTTGGACTGGTTTTCCACCGCTTAAAGGAGTCCTTCTTACCTTTTACAGCTTCCATTACTTTGTTTGTTAACCATGCTGGCCTCTTCTTATACCTGTTTGTGCCTTTCCTAACTTGTGGTATGTATTTTATCTGAGCTTCTAGGATTATAGTTTTAAATAGTCTCCAAGCTTCCCCAAGGGTTTTGACCGTATTTACCTTTCCTTTCAGTTTCCTCCTCACATGCCTCCTCATCTCAGAGAATTTACCCCTTTTAAAGTTAAATGTGGTTGTGGCGGTCTTTTTGGGCAACTCCCTATTGATACAAACAGTGAAATCAATAACATTATGGTCACTGCTCCCAAGCGGCACAATCACTTTTACATCTCTCACCAAGTCTTGGGCATTATTTAGGACCAGATCCAGGATCGCTCCACCCCTGGTAGGTTCTGAGACCATCTGCTCCATAGCACAGTCATTGAGAGCATCAAGAAACTCAATCTCTTTCTCTCGACCAGAACACATATTGACCCAATCAATCTGCGGGTAGTTAAAATCACCTATTACGACACAGTTTTTACGTTTAGCCCCTATCTTTAATCCTTCCATCATATTATAATCGTCCTCTCTCTTTTGATTTGGTGGGCGATAACAAACTCCCATAGTTAAATTTCCTTTTGGGCCTTCTATTTCAACCCAAAGCATTTCTAAAAGGGAATCTAATTCTCTGACCTCAGTCTTACTGGACCGTATATCCTCTCTGACATACGGAGCCACCCCACCTCCAACCCTTCCCTCCCTATCCTTCCGATATAACTTATATCCAGGGATCACTGTGTCCCACTGATTCTCCTCATTCCACCAAGTTTCTGAAATTCCCACAATGTCTATGTTTTCTCCCAACACTAAACATTCCAATTCACCAATTTTACTTCGGACACTTCTAGCATTTGCATACAAACATTTATAATTTCCCAGGCAAGCTAGGCCCACCACCTCCCTCCTGCCGCCTCGAGACTCTGGCAGACAGTCCATACTGTTTGTCACCATCACAGTGGACAACTCTGATCCGTTACCCGGTAGAAAAATAGAAGCCAACTCTTCATCTCTTTGAGACGAGTCCTCCCGAACCAGAGACATTTCATCTCCTGTCGGCTTTCCCCCAAGATTTAGTTTAAAAACTGCTCTGCCACCTTTTTGATTTTAAGCGCCAGCAGCCTGGTTCCATCCGGAGACAAGTGGAGACCGTCTCTTTTGTACAGCTCCCGCTTGTTCCAGAAAGCATCCCAGTGCCTAACAAACTTAAACCCTTCCTCCTTACACCATCGTCTCATCCACACATTGAGACTTCTAATTTGCGCCTGTCTCTCCTGCCCTGCATATGGAACAGGTAGCACTTCCGAGAAGGCCACCTTGGAGGTCCTGGCCTTAAGTCTCCCACCTAGCAGCCTAAATTTCTCCTCCAGGACCTCACGACTGCATTTCCCGACATCGTTGGTGCCAACATGCACCACGACCACAGGCTCCTCCCCAGCATTGTCTATCAGCCTATCTACTACACGCGTAATGTCCGCTACCTTCGCACCAGGCAGGCAAGTCACCATACGGTCAATACGCGGTTTTGCCACCCAGCTGTCTACTTGCCTAAGGATCGAATCACCAACTACCAAGACCCCCCCTCTCCCCCTGCCCAGGGATGGTTCCTTGGCGTGAAAGGATACCTGCTCACCAACCGAAGAAGAGGTCCCTTCTGAGGGCGCATTCCCCTTATCCTCAGCAAGGTGCCCTATTCCCTCTCGACCCTCATGCTCTCTGGCAGCAACGGGGCTGCCACGTTCAGAGTGGGGCTCATCTAATACGCCCCCGAGAGTCTTCCCCAATTGCCTAACTGACCGTCTCTGCTTCTCCAGAGCAGTCACCTCGGCCTCAAGGGTACGAACTCGTTCCCTGAGGACCAGGAGCTCCTTACATCGAGCACACACCCAAGACTTCTGTCCTGTGGGCAGATAGTCATACATGTGACACTCAGTGCAAAACACTGGAAAGCCCCCACCCCCCTGCTGGCATTCTACCTTCATGATATATATATGTATATATCTATATATATATATTAAATATACAGTCCTCTTTAAATGCTGTTGTTTACGTGGCTCCCCTTCTGGAAGGTCAACTTACCTTATTGGGAGAACAAGGAAATCAGGGATCTGGGTTCCTGGTCCTTAGGAAGCCCCTAGGCAAAGAGCCACAGGCCAAGAGCCCTTAGCTCTGCCTTTAGTAATATATTGTAGAGAACTATGAAAGAGAACATGTTACAGAAGTACTTTAACATTGGGTTGGTACTAGAAGCTGGTAACCCTGGAAGAAACATAGGAAGGATCACTCCTGAGGAAGTCTGTTGATGAAATAAGCCTACATCCGGGTGCTCATAGGACTTTTTTGTAATATGGGAATGTGAGAATTGGACCTCTGTTACAATATGAAGTATAAAAAGATAAGAACGTTTTAAATGGTTTTGTTAAACATTGTTAGTCAGCATATCACAGTAGTTGTTTTTTTTGTTACTTGTCTCATTAACTGTGATTCCCTTTTTTGTTTATTATAGTGACAAATTGCACCCAAAGAGTGCTTGTGAATGGTTCTTGGAGAGGAGTGACAAGTGGAGTCCCTCAAGGATCTGTCCTGGGCCCTGTTTTGTTCAACATCTTTATAAATGATTTGGATGAAGGAATAGAGGGAATGCTTATTAAGTTTGTAGATGATACTAAATTGGGGAGGGTTGCAAATACAGTAGAAGACAGAAACAGGATACAGGATGACCTTGACAGGCTGGAAAACTGGGCTAAAGCCAATAAAATGAATTTTAACAGGGATAAATGTAAAGTTCTGCATTTAGGTAGGAAAAATCCAATGCATAGTTATCGGATGGGGGAGACTTGTCTCAGCAGTAGTATGTACGAAAAGGATCTAGGGGTCTTAGTGGACCATGCACTAAACATGAGTCAACAGTGTGATGCAGTGGCTAAAAAGGCAAATGCAATTTTGGGCTGTATCAACAGAAGTATAGTGTCCAGATCACATGAAGTGATGGTATCGCTTTACTCTTATCTGGTAAGACCTCACTTGGAGTATTGTGTTCAGTTTTGGACACCACATTTTAAGAAGGATATAGAAAATCTGGAACGGGTCCAGAGGAGAGCAACAAAGATGGTGAGGGATCTGGAGACCAAGTCTTATGAAGAAAGGTTGAAGGAGCTGGAGATGTTTAGCCTGGAGAGGAGGCAGCTGAGAGGTGATATGATCACCATCTTCAAGTACTTGATGGGCTGTCATATAGAGGAGGGTGTGGAATTGTTTTCTGTGGCCCCAGAAGGTAGGACCAGAAGTAACAGGTTGAAATTAAATCAAAAGAGTTTCTGTCTCAACTTTAGGAAGAACTTCCTGACCATTAGAGACTCCCTTGGGAGGTGGTGGGCTCTCCTTCCTTGGAGGTTTTTAAACAGAGGCTGGATGGCCATTCACAGATCCTGCGAATTTAGGGGGAGGTATTTGTGAGTTTCCTGCATTGTGCAGAGGGTTGGACTAGACCGTGGAGGTCCCTTCCAACTCCAGGATTCTATGAGGTGGATTAGGCTGAAAGTGTGTTTGTCTGTGTGCTTTTATAAAGTTTATATCTCCCCTACATGGCATTAGAATAGAATCTTCATAAAAGCTCATTGAACCAAAGGGAAAATGAAGCAAATATTCTGAATGCATCTGTTGTAGAATGTAATTATTTTTTCTGTGGCTAGTTCAGCTTTGTCAAAACAATAGTTTTGTAATGTTGAGAGCTTTTTTTTTTGGCAAGACCATTTTTATTCTCATATTTTAAAACCACGCAATAGATTTCTGTTCCACCTTTTTTCTTCTATGGCTTGCTGCTGCCATGCCCTTTCAACTATCTCTGCATGAAACTGCTGATCAGTCTCCCCCTTTCTCTCCATGAAATGGTTACCAACAGGTCAGCAAGCAGCTCTCTGAGGAATATGAAAAGCTTGTCAACCCTGAGAAGGCAGCAGAAGACACCAAACCTGTCAAGATCAAAGAAGAGCCAGTCAGTGACATCACATTTCCCATGAGTGAAGAGCTAGAGGGAGACCTAGCATCAGGGGACCAGTCTTTGCCTGTGGGGGTGCTTGGAGCTCAGAGTGAACGCTTTTCAGCCAACCTGGAAGCAGAAGCCTCTCCACAAGCTTCAGGTATGTATTCCCTTGAGCTGGCAGGCACCTTGAGTTGCAGAAAGAAACCAGAGCCAGTGGGGTGTTGGTGGTTAATGTGTTGGGCTAGAAATGGACTGGGTTCAGCCCACTCTGCAATGAAGCTCACTAGGTGACCTTGGGTCAGTGACTCTAAGCTACCTCACACAGTTGCTGTAGTAGTAAATCATAGAATCATAGAGTTGGAAGGGGTCTTAGAGGCCATCTAGTCCAACCCCCTGCTGAATGCAAGGTCAGCCTAAAGCATCCCTGAAATAAGTTCATCCTGCTGCTGCTTAAAGAGTGAGAGGGGAGCTCACCACTTCCTTAGGCAGCTGATTCCACTGCTAAACTAATCTTACTGTAAAAAAAAATTCCACATATCCAATACCTTTCTGCCTGTAATTTAAACCAATTATTGTGAGTCCTATCCTCTGCTACCAACATGAACAGTGCCCTGTCCTTCTACAAGTGACAACCTTCCAAATATTTCAAGAGAGCAATCATGTTCCCCTCAGTTTCCTATTCTCCAGACTAAACATGCCCATGTCCCTCAGCCTTTCCTCATTGGGTTTGGTCTCGAGGCTTATGATCATCCTTGTCATTTTCTTCTACACCCACTCCATTCTGTCCACCACCTTTTCGAAGTGAGGCCTCCAGAACTGCACACCGTCTTCCAGGTGTGGCTTGACCAATATAGTATAGAGTGGGACTGTGACATCTTGCAATTTAGATGTTATACTTCTGTTGGTACACCCCAAGACTGCATTAGCTGTTTTTGCTGTTACATCACACTCATTGTCATATTAGGCTTACAGTTCACCTGTATTCCAAGATCTTGTTCACACACACTGCTACCCAGAAGTGGAAAATTCCTTCATTGAATTTTTCAGGATGACATTTCTACAATGGGCGCACAGGGTTGCAATTTTTAATCTTTGTGAAAAACTGGTGGCAGTTTTTATTGCATTTATTGTATGCATTATCCTCTTTTAATTGCTTTTTTAAAAAAAACCCTGTAAATCTGCCTTGAGTCAGGGGAAGGGAAATAACTTAATAGAAAGGATAAAATGAGGATGAGAGAACATGTACACTGCTCTGAGTTCCTTGGAGGAAGTGTGGGATAAAAATGTAATGGATAGATATACATGCTTACAGGAGTTGTGTTGGTGCTTCCTTTGTAATGGAAAGCTCTCTGCGCCATGGCTTTCTTGCCTGAAATTAAAGGCCATGCCCAAGCAAGAGTTCTGGGGGCTTAAGAGGTACTTAGTATTTCTCAAGTTTTCAATCATCTGCTGAACCTTCAGAAATATTTTTTGGGATTAGAGGAGAAAAACAGCAGCTCTTGAAGTTGAACAACTGGGTGGAAAAAGGTGATTTATTGAGGCACCCATGCTAACATGGGTGATTTGTGTTCCCTTTAAAATGGAGGACTTTTGGGATGAATTTGTGAAGCGGAATGGCTCTGATTCAGGAGAAGAACAAGAAACAGAAACAGAGGGTGCTAAGAAATCCACTGACGAGACTCCAAAAAAGAAATCTGAAAAGGTTAAAACTAGGCTTCAGAGCAAAAAAGATCAAGCGAAGATATCTGATAGTATAGATCTTCCCAAATGAATCCCAAGTCGGAAACTAAAATTCTCTCTCTGAATGTTAACGGTCTGAATGAACCTGGAAAAAGAAGGAAGATTTTTCAACAACTAAAAAAATCCTGTGCACAAGTCATCTGTCTGCAAGAAACTCATATTAGAAGCGACAACCTGAAGTACTTAGAGAATAAGAGAATAAGAAATTGGGTGTCTTATACTCCTCATGTGATCCCCTTAAAAAGAAGAAGGGGGTGGCTATATTTATATCTCCACAAATTAAATCAAGTTGTCTATATTCGGATGAACAAGGAAGAATTATTTTGGTTGAATTGGAATTAAATGGTCTCAAGACAATTCTTGCTAATATCTATGCCCCCAATGAAAATCAAGAAAAATTTTACCAAGCACTTTTTCTTAAACTTAGAGAATTCAACTCAGATAGGTATTGCATTGTTGGAGACTATAATGCAATATTTGACACCGAAAAGGACAAAAAATATGATGACCCGCGAAAAAAGAAGAAGAGCCGGAATGCACTACCCAATGCTTTTTTGAAAATGGCAGAAGAACTAAACTTAGTGGATGCTTGGAGAACCAAAAATCCGAATACAACAGACTTTTCTTTCTACTCCCATGCACAGAAATCTTGGTCAAGAATAGACATGTCTTGGGTATCTATGAGCATGATATTGTCTATTAATCAAGCAGATATACTTCCGCAGTCGTATGCTGACCATAGTCCAATTTTGTTAGTCTTTCAGGAGCAGCCAAGAAACTATCGATGGTCACTAAATTTGCAAATTTTGAAAGAACCCCAATTCTTGGAAACAGCTAAAAAAGAAATAAAGGAATTTTTCACTTTGAACATAGAGAAGGACACGAAGATTCCAGTCATCTGGGATGCATTTAAGGCTTTCTTTAGAGGTGTCGCTATTAGATACTCAGTGAAGAGGAAGAGAGACCAGAGGAAATCTTATAATGAACTCATAACAAAATTGAAGTACTACGAGAACCAACAGAAAACTGCCAATCTAAAAGAAAGGAAGAATAGAATTACTTTTATCCAGCATCAGATAAATATGCTTTTGGCTGAAGAAATTGAGAAAAAATTAAAATGGACAAGATTAAATCATTTTGAAAACGCAAATAAAGTAAGCAGATGGTTGGCCTACAGGCTGAAGAAGGAAAGAGAGAAAAAGATCATAAAGATGCTGAAAAATGAAAACAATGAGGAAGTGTTTCAAAATGCGCAGCTGAAAGACATTATTCAAAGATTTTATGGGAATCTGTATAGAAAACAAAATATTGTGAAATTACAGCAAGAGGATTATATGAAAGATTTGAAAATGAACCAATTAACGAAGGAACAGCAAACAAGTTTGGAGAATCCTATTTCAATGCAGGAAATAGTGGAAGCAATTAAAGCACAAAAAACTAACAAGACTCCAGGTCCGGATGGACTTCCGATTGAATTTTTTAGAACTTTTGAAGATCTATTATTGCTTCCCTTCAAGAAAGTAATTGAGAATGTTTACAATTTAGGAGAGATTCCAGATTCATGGAAAGAAGCATTAATTTCACTTATTCACAAAGAAGGTACGGATCCGTCAGAAATTAAGAATTATAGGCCAATTTCATTATTGAATAGTGACTACAAGATATTTGCTGCTATATTGGCAAACAGATTAAAGAAGGTTATCGCCGGCCTAATTCATGAAGACCAAACCGGCTTTGTTCCAGGACGTTTGATGAGTCAGAACGTGAGGATACTACTAAACTTGATCGAGTACTATAAGGAGCATCCTGACAAAGAATTTGCTACTATCCTGGTAGATGCAGAAAAGGCGTTCGATAATGTTAATTGGAATTTTATTAAGATGTCATTGGCAGCAATTGGCTGTGGGGAAAAGTACTCTGGAATGGTTGAAGCAATCTACTCAAAACAGGCAGCGAAAGTAAATTTCAACGGAGTGATGTCTGACTTAATAGAAATAGAACAAGGTACCAGGCAGGGATGTCCGTTATCCCCTTTGTTATTCATCTTGACGCTAGAACCCTTAATCAAGAAGATTAGAGAAGATACACGTATTCAAGGAACCAGAATAAAGGATGTGGAATATAAGACGTTGGCATTTGCAGATGACTTGGTTTTTATTTTGGAACAACCCATTTCTTCGGTATCTTTTTTGAAGCAAAGGTTGTCAGAATTTGGAGAAATTTCGGGGTTTAAATTGAATGTTGCTAAGACAAAAATTCTGGCGAAAAATATGGAGAAAGCTCGAATTGAAATATTAGAACAGCTCTCAGGTTTTAAGTATGAAAAGAAGATAAAATATCTTGGAATTCAGCTGACAAATGATCTTAAGACCTTATACAGAGATAACTACGAGAAAATTTTGAAAGAAATACGTAATGACCTGATTATCTGGAAGGACCTTCAGATTTCATTTTTAGGTAGAATCGCTACAATAAAAATGAACATCCTCCCACGGATTTTATTCCTTTTTCAAACAATTCCAATTATTTTGCCTAGATCCTTTTTCCAACAACTCAATTCTATGATCAAGACTTTTATTTGGCAAGCCAAGAAGCCCAGAATAAAACTGAAAGTACTTCAAGATAGTAAATTAAGAGGTGGCCTGGCTCTCCCAGACTGGAACCTGTATTACAAGGCGTCTTGCATTGCATGGTTGAGAGCCTGGTGCAAGTTGGATAATAAGAGATTAATGATTCTAGAGGGTGCCGGACTGGGAGAAGGATGGCATAACTATATGTGGTACCGAACTCCTGTAAAAACGGGTCGCTTCTTCAGACATGAAATAAGAAAATCCTTGTTCAAGATTTGGGATGAAATCAAAGTGCAATATACTTATACTCCAAAGTGGCTATCTCCAATAGAGGCCTTGAATCACCCCAATCTATATGACTGGGACAATCCACAAGACTATGCATACTTATTAAATAATCAGAATGAATTGATCGAGGAAGAACTTTCTAAGTTAAATTGGTGGCTTCAGTGCCAAGTTAAATCAAGATTCCAGAAAGATAAAGAAAAAGGTTTCTCCAGTAAACTTATTGAATTAGATCTTATCTTGGACTCTAAGCATAAGATAATTTCCAAAGTATACGATTGGTTACTACAGATCAAAATGCAAGATGAAGTCGTAAAAGAAACATGGATCCGTTGGTTAAAAGACTTTGGCTATAACATAGATATCGAAGAGTGGGAAAAACTGTGGAAACGGAACTTAAAACTAATAAGACCAGCAGATCTTAAAGAAAATTTATATAAAATGGTACATAGATGGTACCTTACTCCAGATAGACTGGCAAAAATATACCCCACATATTCAAATAAATGTTGGAAGTGTCAAGGAGCTAAAGGATCGCTATTTCATATATGGTGGCAATGTAATCGAGCGAGAAAATATTGGTCTCAAGTTAATATTTGGATTCAAAAAATCTTAAAGGTACAACTTAACCATGTTCCAGAATTGTATCTGTTAGGTATCTGTAGACAAAACCTCCCTATACCAAAATTGAAGCTGGTATTATATATAGTCACTATCGCTAGGATTTTGTACGCTAAATACTGGAAGACGAACAATATTCCTAATAGGGAGGAATTTATTAACAAGTTGTTAGATACCGCCGAATCTGATTTAATGTCCACAAGACTAAGAGATGGTAATTTGCAAAAATGTCAGGAGGAATGGGAACCCGTGTATAATTGGGCAAAAAGCAGAGGTTTTGATTTGGAGCAATAAAAACTTATTCGTAGTTTCATCCTAACCATCTCCCAGTGTGTGGGTGTGGGCAAATGTGTTGTATTATTGTTATTTGTGGTTTGATTGTGTGTTGATATATGTCTATGTTTTTACTTTTCTTGTTTCTTTTTGTCGTGTTTATTTCCTGTCATGTATATCTATCTCTTTTATAATAAATTTTTTTTCCAAAAAAAATAAAAATAAAAATATAATAATTAGCTTTTAATGGATAGATTTTAAAAAGGGCTATGAATGTAGAAGGACACGCTCTTTATAGCTTTTCAAGTTTCACTGTTATGAAATCACTGTTCCAGTGAAGTGGATGGCCCCTGTGTGGATGATGAAACAAGTACAAAGTTCCACCTATAGACTCTGTGGGAGGACTCCTTAGCTATGCTGAATAATATAATTTGTAACTTAATTAAATGATGAAATTGAAAATGCTCAAAAAAAAAAGTGGGGAGAGTAAGTCAGCCTTCTCAACAATTTATAGAGTCTGAGAGGGATTTGGGGGAGAGTAGTGTGATTTGCATATTGGTCCGCCCCACAGTCTGTCAATATCTCCAGTGGTGAAGCAACTATCATCAGCTGAATGATGGTAGCAATGTTGGGCCATCCACATTCAACGTATGGGTTTCTATGTAACTTGGGATGATTTTGTAAATTAATCCAAAGGGGGGGTGGAGGGCATTTAGCCAGTTCAAGTCCCTATGAGAGTATAGATGGGGAGATTTTGGGGTCTGGGGTGAGTGGGTTACCATTTGACCCGTTATGGTGAAAGACCTCCAGGTAATTTTGGCCATTCTCTGCTGATGCCTTACCTGGTCATCAGAGAGAAACTGGCTGGCCAAGTGGAATGATGATGTACCCCCTTGGTAAGTGCCCACTCCCCCCCCCATCAATCTCCTGCCAGCTGATAAGAAGAGAAGAGAACATAACTTACCCCCTCTTGAAGCTGGCTATGCTTGTAGCCACCACCACCTCCTGTGGCAGTGAATTCCACATGTTAATCACCCTTTGGGTGAAGAAGTACCTCCTTTTATCCGTTCTAACCCGACTGCTCAGCAATTTCATTGAATGCCCACAAGTTCTTGTATTGTGAGAAAGGGAGAAAAGTACTTCTTTCTCTACCTTCTCCATCCCATGCATAATCTTGTAAACCTCTATCATGTCACCCCGCAGTCGGCGTTTCTCCAAACTAAAGAGCCCCAAGCGTTTTAACCTTTCTTCATAGCGAAAGTGTTCCAAACCTGTAATCATTCTAGTTGCCCTTTTCTGCACTTTTTCCAGTGCTATAATATCCTTTTTGAGGTGCGGTGACCAGAATTGCACACAGTATTTCAAATGAGACCGCACCATCGATTTATACAGGGGCATTATGACACTGGCTGATTTGTTTTCAATTCCCTTCCTAATAATTCCCAGCATGGCGTTGGCCTTTTTTACTGCAATCGCACACTGTCTTGACATTTTCAGTGAGTTATCTACCATGACCCCAAGATCTCTCTCTTGGTCAGTCTCTGCCAGTTCACACCCCATCAGCTTGTATTTGCAGCTGGGATTCTTGGCCCCAATGCGCATTACTTTGCACTTGGCCACATTGAACCTCATGTGCCACGTTGACGCCCACTCACCCAGCCTCAACAGATCCCTTTGAAGTTCCTCACAATTCTCTCTGGTTCTTACCACCCTGAACAATTTAGTGTCAACTGCAAACTTCACTGCTTACTCTCAACTCCAAATCATTTATGAACAAGTTAAAGAGCATGGGACCCAGTACTGAGCCCTGCGGCACTCCACTGCTTACCATCCTCCACTGCGAAGACTGCCCATTTATACTCACTCTCTGCTTCCTATTAATTAGCCAGAGTATAGATGGGGAGATTTTGGGGTCTGGGTGAGTGGGGGAAGAAGAGACGGGGGGAAGAGAAGCAACGGGGGTAGGTGGGGTGGACAAGCTATGGAGGAGGGGAAGGGGCGGGCAGAGGAAGAGGCAAACTAGCCATTTGTCTAGGGCATAGAGGGGAGGGCTGAATTCGGCCATGTTGACAGCCATGTTGATCTGCAGTAGGACAGCTGATGAAGGGAACTTTGACTCTTGAAAGCTCATACACTCAAAATCTTGTTGCTCTCTAAAGTTCTACTGGACTTGCATATGACTTATCAAAATAAGTACACTACGTTGTCATGATCTTCAGCCTAAACAGGGTTGCCAAGCTCCTGTTGGGTACAAACAATGGCTACTCAGTACAGATGTGGAAAAAACCAGCAAAAACTGAAGAGCACAAAACAATATATTCTTAAAGACACAGTACCAATCACTAAACAAGATCAGTAATAGATCCCACCCTGCCTCCTCCCTGTCCCTTCTCGTCCTCCACTTGCCTGCCCTGCCTCCTCCCTGTTCTTCTCCTTTTTGTCCGCTATGTGGGCAGTGGGGCTTGGCATCGCAGGGCAGCACTGCAACAGGGGGCAGCGGGTGGTGAGTCTGCCTGGGGTGCCACACGTCCCAGGGCCAGCCCTGCCTGTCCTCTCAACTTGGTATTTCAAGGAGGTCTCCCATCAAGGAGGTTCCTAGATGTAAATCCAGGGAAAGTAGCCATCAACATAGTGAAAAGTTAGTCCACAATCCTGGTTTCAGCCACGTCTTTTTCAGTTGTAGACTTTCATACCCATCAATGCGTCACGGCTTCCCTATCATAATGCAAGGACTCAGTAATAGTTAAAATTGCCACAACACCACTCTGCAAACCTAAAACAACATTCCAATAATACTCACCAATATCAACAATTATTTGTAAATGGAGACTCCAGTACAAAGTTTAAACAGGCACAGCCTTCTAACATTCCTATTACTGGTAGTGTCCCTCTCCTTTACTAGGTACTGCCCTTCTTCAAATACCGTACCGATAGCCTTACTTCTCATGTCGATTAATTACAGCTGGTACAATTCATTTTAAAAATATATCCAAGACTATTTACAAAACAATTTACAAACACAGTTATGATTGTACAAATAAATTATACATGGTACAGGCTTGCAAATCACATTGAAAGTAATTTATCCATTCATAATTTACAAAAATACAGACCAATCTAGACTCTGGTTTAGTCCCATTGGCGCCATAGTTTTTAACATATAAATCCAGTGACACTCACATTTTAAAAGGTGTTTCTGTATAGCCAATCTTACATAAGGATGTGGATCAAATTTTTCAAGTACAACAAAAGAAAAATCATTGGGGGAGTGGCCAGGGTCCAGAAAATGCTGGCATAGTAGAGCATCAATTTTGTGTGTCTTCAAACATGACCTATGTTCACAGATCCTGGCCCTCACAGTTCTTATAGAGGACCCAACATATAACTTGGAACAGGCACATTTTAATAAATATACAATTCTTTTACTGCTACAAGATGTCCACTTTGTTAATTTCTTCCTAAAATAAGGGAGAATAATCTTGTCTGTGCGCAAGGCTAAGTTGCATACTGAGCAACGTCCACAAGGGAAGGTTCCTGTAAGACCAGCATTATTATTATTAATTTCACTAATCCTAGCATCTGCCCTAACTAACATGTTCCTAATATTTTTAGTTCTACGCAGTCCAATAAATAGTAGATGATCGCACCCGGCTATATCTTGCACTAAATGCCAGTTTCTCAGTATTAGTTTCTTTATGGTATTAGTCCAACTATTAAAGTCAAAAGCACAAGATATTCCCGACCTGTTTTTCTCCTTCCTTATATCAGTCAGTAAATCTGTCCTATTGCCCTGTTTCGCTCTCTCTAATGCCTTTTGAATAACCTGCTTCAGGTACCCCCTCTTTCGGAATTGTCCCGACCTAACATTCGCCTGTTTCTTAAAATGGTCCAGAAAAGTAGAATTCCGTCGAATACGCAAGAACTGCTTGTAGGGCAAATTGTTGCAAAGATGATGGGAGTAATGAGAATCAAATCTAAGATCTAAGATGAGATTATTCTCCCTTATTCCGGGCTCCGTCATCTTGACTTCAGAGGTGTCTGCCGATCATCCTCCTGCAGCACCTCTGAGTCTGGCTGTTGGAGGGGTGTCACAGAAGTGATGCCCCCATAGGAAAGCCCTGAAGAGGTTTTTTCTTTGGCATGGGACTTTTACGGGGAGCTAGAGGTACAGCGGCGGCTGCCCCTGTGCTTCCTGTTTGTCCTGAGGCTCTGCAGCCATGAAAAGCTGGCGCACCAGCAGAAAAAGAACGCCCAACTGCTTTCTTGCTTTTGCTTTTCTCAGTACGCCTTTGATGTAGCGTCTTTCTACTCCTAATGTGATGATTCTACTTGATAAGTAAGTGACTTTTCAACTCCGCTGGCTAATGGGTCACTTTGAATAACAACGAGAGGCTAGCTCAAAGGAAGAGAAATGAGGCCTCGAAAAGTTACGAGCAATCTTAAGTATCGGTAACTATTTAAATTGGATTGAATACAACTACTAAAATCGACCCGGATTATAATTGGACATATACTAAAGAGATTATTATTAGGCTGCAATATGATCTGAACATAAAGGAGATATATTTTAGAGAGATCTGTCTCTATCGCCTAACTGTATTTGAAAGGATAACATTTGAAATCTCAGCTGGAGCTGTCGTGGAATGTGGATTTTGCAGGATCTTGAAGCTACTTTCCAAGATGGATTAAGAGACTGAGTTTGCTGTCAGAGAAAAATGGCACTGCCTAGCGAAATGTCTTATAAAAAAGATATCTTATCAAATATCATTTCTCTGAAACAGGATCTTTGCTCATTTAGGCAGCTTATTAAAGAGCAAATGGGTTGTTTTATGCTGAAAGCTAGTGAAATTGCAAACCTACAGGAGTTGAGTGCTAAAGAGATTCTGCTGACGTCTGTGGAATTGGAATGGGAAAGTGATACGCTCCGAAACAAACAAAAGAAAACCAAAATGGTCCCCTATGTTGTAGTATTAAAACAAGACCGGAAATTAAGATCCAGTGAAGTCATGCCGAGAGGGAAAAATGGCGTTGAATTCTTCCTCCCACTGTTGAGGGGACAGGCCACATTGAGAAGAGAAAAGGTACACCCCGACCAGCAAATTAAGATGTGGAAAGGTTTCCGGAAGAAGGAGCTTGAATTTTTTTTATTTTTGTGGATGGTTGGATATGGAACCCTGATTAAGAAGTGGCATGCAGTTTCAAAAGGCAAATTGTGATGTTTGGGTCACATTAAATGGGCTGTCTCTGATGTAATATGGATGTAGAAATTAAAGGAACTCAAAAGCTTTTAAATTTTGGGAAGGATTCCTGAATTTTGATTTTTCTTTTTTTGTGGGTAAACAAATATGCAATTATTAATAATGAATAGATATGTGATTTTCAAAGAATATGGGAGATCCTAAAGAAGGAAGAGAGTTGGTAAAATTGTAATTAAATATATAGTCAATTTGGATTAATGCTAAAGAGTGCAGATAACATTTCCTTATATAATAGATTTATTAATAGTATGCTTATTTGGTGAAAATGTTCGTACTGATGTAAGAGCTGGATTAACTGTTGAAAAGGCAAATAGCACAATTGTTTCGTAATCTGGTAGATTTGTTTCTAACATGCTCCTTTGGAGAAACTGTTTAGACTGAGATAGACAAATTATTAAGTTGTATCTTTTGTAATTTGTTAAAGATAAAGATATGATTTTTTGTGCTTGTTTTAATAAGGATTTTGTTAAACCAACAATTTAATTTGTGCCTATAATAGGGTTAAATTAAATCAGATAAAATTGGCATTGAGAAGGTTTTGAATTTTTTTAAATTTTATAAACTTATTTGTGTTCAAGAATTGCTTAGATTCATATTGCTAGTACTAGTTTATTAAAAAAAATTGTAGTGAAAGAAAGGATGGTAAAATATATGGAGATCTTTATACTTGGAGGTAGAATGATCTGAGTATTTTATTTGGAGGTAGAATTATAATTGATTTATTTGTACTTTTTTCTGTTTATGTTTTTCCCATTCTGTTAATGCACTTTCCCCCCATTTTATGTATTCTTTGCACTGTTTTTTCCTTTTGTAGTTTAAATTAATAAAAATTATAAAAATTTTAAAAAAGAAAAAGCATGACTGAAACTGGTATTGTGGACTAATTTTTCGCTATGTGGATGGCTACTTTCCCTGGATTTACATAGGAACAACTGACATTGAGGACTTTATTTCAGATATCTTTATACAAGACTTTTCTGTTCATTGACCCCTCTGTTCATTGAGTGAATGTATAGGGAAAGGGCATGAGTGTTGGCTTCATCTCTGTTTAATTTCTTGGTCGTCTCTACTGTGTGAACCCCTGGTGGAAGTATTTGCATGTACAGTCTTTCCCTGCGATCTGGAGTACTGCTTTCCAGATGTTGCTAATCACAAGGAAGGAGTGAAGGCATGGCTCTTCCTCTGCTTGTTAAGTCAGCATGTGGAGGGGTTAGGCTTTTGTAGTTCACAGCAGCTGAAATAGTTGCTTAGTATTGTACAGAAAGTGTTCAGTTGGTTACATAAACAAGGCTATGGTCCTCAGTTTCCTGTTTTATCATCTGTATTGGAACCAGTATACTTGTCGGTTTCAATCAGATCACTCAGGGACTAGAGCTGTTATGCTTCCTGTGTCCAGAAGCTCTCCATCCTAACTGAAGCATAATAGGGAGGGTGGAACCAAGCATGTTGGTACATCTTTTCATTAGATGTTTGTCAATAAGGCTTTCAAGATCTCTGTCTTCTTAGGAAAATATTCTTAAGAAATTCTTGTTTCCCCAAGAGGCACTATTTTTCTTTTTTAAAAACAATTTGCAGAGCCTTAATCACTTAATTACTGTATGTTGCAGTTAAAAAAAGCAAATTAACATCCCCCCCCCAACAACAGCCTGAAGGTTCTTCTGTTAACCTTAATCTGAGCTCTTGTACATTGACCGGAGCCTGAATCTCAAGCTCTATTAATTTGGGGCCTGGAAAACACAAACTTCTTAGATGTTTTGCTAGAATTCTCTGGGGGGGTTTCTACAGTGCCTCTGAAACATGCCTGTACATGAGGGTGAGGACCAAGGAGGATGCAGTATGCTATTCCTAGGTTATCTGGGGGCCCAAGTGATTCATCTTGAAGTCTTGGTATTAGTGTTTACTGTGTGAGACTGAGAGGTTAACATGCTAGAGTTATTAGTGCTTTTCTATTAATGGATTATTGTTATCTAATTAAAAATGCTGAGGTTCCTTGAAAATTGTTGGTTTTTTTACAGTGGACTTCATATGCTGGCAACCAGGTTGCTGAATAGTGTCCTGCTGGGTACTTTTAGTCAGCACATGAAATGACAAGAAAGAAGTGGAGCAATCATAGAATTGCTTTGAAGAATTTTCCCTCTTTTTCCTTTGCTTCCTTTTATTCAGTATTGACTCTCTGTGGTTCCCCATTCTCTTTAACTTGTTTTGCTGATTAAGGAATTCATTCAGATGTCTAAAAGCTTCTACACAATGACTGTGTGAGAGATAATGAGAATGTAAAAAGATATTCTATGCTGTTTCTCTATTTCACATATTCCTTTGTCTAAGCTAGTCACACTGTTCCTCCCCCCAAAAACACATTTATGTTCTTTTCATGACTAATAAGCTTTCTCTCTCTCTTTCTTTCTAGGTGGTGAAGTGAACACTTCGCCTCTGTGGAATTTGGCTCCTGTAAAAATGGAACCACAGGAAAGTGAGGAGAGCAACGTCCATGGGCACCATGGGGTCCTGGGCAGTGATGTGTTTGAGGAGCCCATGTCAGGCATGAGTGAGGCTGGCTTGCCACAGAGCCCAAATGGCTCGGAGAGCAGTTATGCCTCTCATTCTCCAGATAGCTTAATGGGATCCTCGCCAGTCTTCAACCAGCGCAGCAAGAAAAGGATGAAGAAAATGTGAATTTGGTGGGCAACACCTTGAACTCAAGAGTGAAATAGGATTCTGATTAAGATGTTCTGCTTTGAATTGGAGACATTTGGAGTGGGGGGGAGGTTGGGGTGTACAATGCTTTGTCTTCACTGTCCTTCCCACTCCTATCTGCTTTGAATATTCTCTGCAAACCCCAGCCCCAGAAGAAACTTATAGATGACCAGATGGCATGAATTGAACTGGCTCTGAATTCCGACATGCCATGATAAAATTGGAGGGTTTAGTTAAGCAAAGATCATTACACTGGAGCTCTGGTTATTCTTGCCTAAAACTAGTTGTGGTAGTAAAGTAAGGTTTGTTTCAGATAATTAGGATTTTATATAGCAGCGTGATCAATGAACTTGTATTTGGGCAGATGTTTAATTTTTCTTGAAAACAGTGCAACTTGTGTTTTGATGTTTGCTTTCTTTGTAGTATAAGAACCTTATGGTATAAAAGCAACGGCAATTATATATTTGACAGCTACATAATTCTGCAACTAATGTTTGATGGAGTCTCTCTTAAATTGAATCAAAAACTGCAGGGAATCTGCATTGAAACTCAGAACTTACCAAAAAAGTAGAATTTGAATTTCTAGCTTTAGGTGCATTGTTTTTTGTTTGCCAGTATGATGGTCACTATGATTGTTCCTAATCATAGTCCACTATATAAGTTTTATTTACATGCTTTCATTAAAACACATAACTTTGTAAACCAAGATGATCTGGATTCTGTGACAAATATTAAATCAGCAAATGTGTTTTTCACCTGCTAGTCAAGAAGAAATACCAGAAGGGAACTGAAGACTTTCTACAACCACTGACAATCACTGTGCTTCTGAGATTTCATTAGGAAAGCTTGAGTTTGAAAATTTATTTTTTTGCAATCATGAAGCTTTTTTTTTTTAAATGAATTCTGAGTTCACATTATGTTTCCATCAAATAACATAACTTTCCCAGGCCTACATGTATATCTATGATTAAATAGTCCCTTAGCTTTTTACACAAATGTAGACAGTATGAATTGTGTGAATAGAATACAAAAAGGGAGGGAGCAGGTGTTGTCTTAAAATTTCTAGTTAGGGTACATTACAAACCTTATCCTTTTGGCATAGATTTGTTAGCTTATAAGGAGTAGGGTTGCCAAGTCCCCCTGCCTTTCCAGCAGGGGTCTTTGATGTTTGGACCACTTCTGGTAAAACTGGAAGTAGCCCAAAAACAGGAAATGGCTGGCAACCATTTGAGTGGTATCTAGGGGATAAAAAATGGACTACTCAAATGGCTGCCAGCCATTTCATGGCTAGTTCCTCCCCCCCCCCTTTTAATCTCGGTGAGAGGAGCAAAAGTGATCTCTGAAACCTAAATTAGTTGCAAGCCTTCTTAGCAATCAGGATCACTGAAGCCTTGCAGCCATTTGAGTGGTCCTTTTTGCTTCCCCACTCAAATGGCTGCTCTAGGGAAGCACTTCTGGGTTTATCGGAAATGGCCCAAAAAACCTCACTTTGAGGTGGGATTTCCCCCACTGGCCAGCTGGCTGGCAGTGGGGAAGCTTTTCCCAAATCAGGGGAACCCTGCTCGGACCAGGGGATTGGGATTCCTAATAAGGAGTTACTTGGGAATAGAAACTTGAGTTTTACCCTGAAAACTATGGTCTAGATTCCCTCAAAGCAATTGAGTACAGGCAGCATGTATCTTGTAAACTTCAGTGGACTGCAGAATGGATTAAAACAATGATGCATACCTTGTTAACTGCTGGAAAGGCACAAGAGGCCTGTAGAAATGTTGCATTTTATGTAACTGAAATCACTTAATTACATTTGCTTGTTTCCAAAGCCTATTAATTAGTTGTGGAACGTTATGAGTGCAGAAAGCAGCTTGAGGATTTCATACTGCTATGCATTTACCTACTTATGCTTTAAAACATATTTGATAGTGGAAAACAGCACTGAAATGTGGAGAAGCTATGTGAATTTTCTATGTGGCAAGCTCCTGTAAAAAACAGTGAATATGGCCCTAGGGTACCATACTCACAGAAAGCTTTAAGGTTGCACTCCATTGCAGACTTGGGAATAAACTCTATCTAACATATTTGGACTTACTTCCAAGTAGTGTGGATGTGCATACCTCCCCACCCCTACAGCTTATGTTGTTACTTCATGCTTTCTCATGGTGATTAACCCCCCCCCCCTAAAAAACAGGACATAATGAAAATTGGAATAGGACAATTATGTTCTGCCCATGCCAGTAAGAACACCGCATATTAGTCTTATGAGGAAAGGTTGAAGGAGCTGGGAATGTTTAGCCTGGAGAGGAGGCGGCTGAGAGGTGATATGATCACCATCTTCAAGTACTTGAAGGGCTGTCATATAGAGGATAGTGTGGAATTGTTTTCTATGGCAGCGGAAGGTAGGACCAGAACCAATGGGTTGAAATTAAATCAAAAGAGTTTCTAGCGCAATATTAGGAAGAACTTCCTGACCGTTAGAGCGATTCCTCAGTGGAACAGGCTTCCTTGGGAGGTGGTGGGCTCTCCTTCCTTGGAGGTTTTTAAACAGGCTAGGTGGCCATCTGACAGCAATGAAGATCCTGTGAATTTAGGGGGAAGTGCTTGTGAGTTTCCTACAGTGTGCAGGGGGTTGGACTAGGTGACCCTAGAGGAAGCCTTTCAATCGGAGACTGAAGCCTCCAAAGGCACATGGTCCTCTGGGGGTGGGGCTTCCCCCCACCGGCCAGCTGACTGGGGGCGGGAAGGAGCCTGGGAAAGCGGAAGAACCCCCGCTGGGACCTGGGGATTGGGAAGCCTATGTGTACCAGGTCTTTCTGCTGTCATGATCACTGATGGGTTCCAAGGCTAGTGGTGGACTATAAACAGTTATAATACAAACATCAAGGAGTTCTAGGACTTGTAATTTTGCGAGGTTTTCCCTTTGTTGTTTCTTAGCTGCCCTTTGCAGAACTACAGTTCCCATGATTCACTGGGAACAGAATGTATGTTCTTCAGTTCTTCTAGGAGACATTGGGGTGGAGCCAGAAGCAGGAGTGTGACAAGCATAACTGAACTCCAAAGGGAGTTCTGGCCATCACATTTATACGGACTGCACTCCTTTAAATGCCTTCCCTCCATTGGATTAAGAGGCAAAATTGTAATATAATTTGTTTGCAAGAAGTACACATTAAACAAAAGGATTATAAATTTTTATGGAACAAACAATTGGGGCTAGAATTTTTTTCACTGGCTGAGCAGAAGAAAAGAGGAGTGATTTTCTATATTAAACAATAATTGGACCCAAAATTGATTTTTAAGGACAATGATGGGAGATATGTAGCAGTTGAAATAATAAATGGGAAAAAAAGTTGCTATCGGGACTGTATGCACCAAATGAAGCAAAAGATATATATTTTTAAAGATATTACACAACAATTGGATAATGTGACATATGAACAAATAATGATATTGGGGGACTTTAATGGAACAATTAAGAATGCATTGGATAGATCTGGGAAAAAAATAATAAAGAAGGGAAATTGCCAAAGTCCTTTTTTGAATTAGTTAAACAAGAAAATCTGGAAGATATATGGAGGAAGTTCAACCCTGAAGTGCAGGACTATACCTTTTTTCCAGCAAGACATAATACTTTTTCAAGAATTAACATGTTGTGGGGTACAAAAGACTTAGGTCTTATTACAAAGAAAATAGAGATCTTACCTAAAGTAGGAGCAGATCATAATCCATTATTGTGGTCAACTAAGCCCACCAAAAAGGTGAGAAGATGGAGGTTAATTGAAGATTTACTACAAAATAAAGAAATAGTGGCATCTCTAGAGAAAGAAACTAAAGCTTTCTTCCAAATAAATGATAAGGAGGATATCGAATTTCAAACAGCTTGGGATACATATAAAGCAGTAATGAGAGGGATATTGATTACATTGAATAATAAAGATAAAAGAGCAAAGGAAAAACAATTGTTGGACATTCAGAATAAAATAAAGAAGAAAGAGGCCTGGGAAAAAGAAAATTGTGAGGGAAATTACAATACTTCAAGCACAAATGAGACGTTTGCTAAATAAAGAACTGGAATGGAAACTGAAAAGATTGCAGCAGAAATCTTTTGAAGGA
Organism: Heteronotia binoei; assembly: GCF_032191835.1. Lineage (NCBI taxonomy): Eukaryota > Metazoa > Chordata > Lepidosauria > Squamata > Gekkonidae > Heteronotia > Heteronotia binoei. Next base: position 186,657,951 of record NC_083223.1, on the reverse strand, counting down.
GCAAATAAGCCTGGAAAATATTTGGCTTGGCAAATGAAAAAAGAGAGAGAAAACAAAATTATTAACAAAATAATAGTTGGTGGTAAAGAGATTGTGGATCAAGAAGGAATCAAAAGAGAATTGTTTAAATACTATGCCAAATTGTTTAAAGGCTTTAAGATAAACAAAGAGAAGATGGAAATATATTTGCAAAAAATTAAAATAGCTCCCTTAATAGAAAATATGGAAAAAGTTTTGAATGAACCAATTGAAAAAATAGAAATTGAAGCGGCAATTAATTCAATGAAAACAGGAAAAGCATCTGGTCCAGATGGATATACAGCAAAAATTTTTAAACCCCTTTAAGAGGAGTTAACACTGAAGCTTCAAAAATATTATAAGACTGCAGGGGAAAATACCAAATATATGGAAGGAAGCAGTAATTTCGCTGATTCCAAAAGAGGACAGAGATGTCATGAATGTAAAAAACTACAGACCAATTTCATTGTTAAATAATGACTATAAAATATATACAAGAATCGTAGCAGAACAATTTAAACAATATTTAATGAACTTTATTAAGGAGGAACAAGCAGGATTTCTTCCCAAAAGACATATTAGGGACAATTTAAGGACTGTTGTAAATATTGTAGAATATTATTAAAGACATCCAGAAAAAGAAGTTGCTTTATTTTTTGTGAACACAGAGAAAACTTTTGATAATTTAAACTGGGACTTTATGTTTGCAGTGATGGAAAAAATGGAATTGGGGGAAAGTTTTATAAGAATGGTGAAAGCAATATATACTGAACAGTATGCAAAACTTTGCATAAATGTGGATCTTACAGAGGATATGAAAATTAGTAAGGGAACAAGACAAGGTTGCCCTCTTTCTCCATTGTTGTTTATAATGACTCTTGAAGTTTTGTTGAAGCAAATTCAAGAAGATAAAGAAATAGAAGGTTTGAAACTAAAAGGCTTTACTTATAAATACAGAGCATTTGCAGATGATGTAATGTTTATAAATGAAAATCCTATACAAGTAACGCCATTATTACTAGGTAAGATACAAGAATATGGAAAAATGGAGCTGATGGGATGTGAAGTTACCTCTAAAGTAAAATATCTGGGTGTGTAGATTATAATGAAAAATATTGATTTATATAAAAACAACTATGAAAAGCTATGGCATAAAATGAATGAAGATATGGTAAAATGGAATAAACTTGTCATTGCTTGGAAGAATAGCTGCAATAAAAATGAATATCTTACCAAGAATCATGTATTTGTTCCAAACTATTCCGATAGTGAAAGACAGTAAACAATTCAATAAATGGCAAAGAAAAATTTCAGAGTTTGTATGGGCAGGGAAGAAACCAAGAATTAAAATGAAAATTTTAATAGATGCAAAAGAAAGAGGAGGATCTCAACTACCAGATTTATACCACGAAGCAGTATGTCTAGTATGGATAAAAGAGTGGGTGACGTTGTTGAATAAAAAACTTTTAGCATTGGAAGGTCATGGAAATATATTTGGTTGGCACGCTTATATGTACAATGGGAAGAAAAAGATGGATGGTTTTTTCTCTCATCACTATATAAGAAGTAATTCGTTGAATACATGGATGAAATATAGAAAATATGGAGATGAAAGGAAGTCGTTCTGGATAGTGACAGCAGAAGTAATTAAAATATCGGCGGAGACGGGTGAAGCAAGATAGTTGTCATATAATCAATTATTAAAAATACAAGGTGGCAAGATAGAGTTGAAAACAGCTGAAGAATTGAATAATAAGTATGACTGGTTCCAAATGCAACAAATAAAGAGCTTGATGGAAAATGATAATAAAAATGAAGGAATAAGGAAAGTGCAAACTGAACTAGAAAATGTTCTGCTTGGAGATAATGAAAAGTTGATTTCAAAACTATATAAACTATTACTGAAATAGTCTACTGAAGATGAAGTAGTAAAATCTCAAATGGGCAATTAATGTTAATAAAAAGATACAGATGGAAACATGGGAATACTTGTGGGTGGAAGTACTCTATGAAAATTTCGACATGTTATAGTATTAAAGAAAACTGTTATAAAATGATGTACAGGTGGTATATGACTCCTAAAAAGCTAGCAAAAATGAACAATAAGATGCCAGATAGATGTTGGAAATGTAAAAAGCATGAAGGTTCTTTCTACCATACGTGGTGGACTTGTGAAAGAGCGAAACAGTTTTGGCAAATGATTCAACAAGAAATTTCTAGAATCTGGGGATGTGAATTTAAGAGAACTCCAGAGACTTTCCTATTGGGATTACAAATGGAGAAATTTCCAAAAGAAGATAGAACTGTAATTTGGTACTTGCTTTCAGCTGCTAGGACATTATATGCGCAGTTATGGAAGCAAGATAAAATACCAGAAAAATGGAACTGGATTGTAAAAGTTATGTCATGGAGTGAAATGGATAAATTTACAAGAATCTTGAAAGACTATGATTTAGAGGGATTTAAAATGAATTGGGATAAATTCAGAAGATATATAGAAAAAGAACGGAAAGTAAAAGGACATTGGGTGATTTTTGAGAATACCACTTAGGTTTTTAGAAGAAGAAAGAAGATGAACTATAATAACTGGGTGGGACTTTATAAAGTATAAGAAATGTGGGTTTTTTATTTCTCTGCAAAATTTTATATATATATATATATATATATATATATATATATATATATATATTTCTTTTTTTAAATTAAGATTCTTTTAAAGTTAAAGATACCTTTTGATATTAGAATTTTAGGCAATTGGCACCGGCGAAAGTCAAGATTTGGGGGGAGGGGAGGAGGGGAAAGCGTAATGTATGGGGAAGATAGTAAGTATTTATTAATATTTTATTAGTATTGGATATAATTACCATATATTACTAAATAAAATTGTTTAATCTACAAGTCTGGGGTAATGCTGTAGCAGAGAAGATGCCCACATTCCTGTTGATGCATTTCAAATAGTGCCACAGACAAAAAGCCAAGACTACAGTGACTCATGCCAAAGCCTCATGCCTCTGGTAAGCTTGGGACTTTTCAAAGCATTGAATGGGGAGAGATAAATGCACAGTAAATCTTTCCTGGCAGGCCCAGAATCCCCATTTCCTCTCTAATTCTATGAAACTTCGGACCCTAATTTAGAAATAGTGATCTACTAGTGACTTAACGATGCAGCTAGCAGTGCCATCATAAACTCAGCATGTTAACTATTGTGTTATAGGGTGTTGGTCTTGGCTTGAGGAGTCTTGGTTTCAGATCCCCATGAAGCTACGTAGCTTACTTGCTCAGTCAATGACTTTCATCCAGCCTGCCTCACAGACTTCTTAGGTTGCTTTTTACCTTGGTTTCACTGCCAAAATACAAAGAGTTTTCTGTACCTTTCTCATCACAATAGTTGCCTAATCTATTTCCTTCAGTGTGTTCTCCATCCCCTCCCCCATACCTTCAATGCAATATTTCTCTTCAGTCTTGTGTATCTGTTGGCTGGCTGCTCAAAATGTTCCCTTACATGGCATTGCCTTTGCAAACTTGAACTCTCTTTGCAGACCTCATCTCCTAGCAACAAAGATGTGTGAAAAGGCTGCTTTGCCTCTGGAGGCTAAGCTGTAACTTCTGGGATGCATTCCTTTTAAGGGCTGGCTGTCTCTTTTCCTCCTCCTCCTCTCAAACACTGTCTGAAATCTCCATTCCCATCTCCAAGAAAACAACAAGAAAACAAGCAACACAAAAAAAATGCAGTGAAGTAGCAGTGTGAGGAAGCAAAGCAATAGTGATAGAGTACTCCCGCCTCAGGAAGAGGTAACAGACTGTAATGTACCAGTCGCGGAGGCGAGCGTAGGGCAACGTAGTTTATTACATGGTACAAAACAAGATGGAAGAGAGAGAACACGCGGGCCGGGCCCCGCATATATACAGCACCGGAACTATTCTTCCTGCTGGCCCGTCCAATGTAGGCCAGCCATATTTCCCGCCACTAGCTGTGATTGGCGGGTGGCAGCGCCCCGCGCGGAGGCACCTCTGGGATGTTCTCAGTTGCCTCCGCTGCTGGGCGGACTAACGCTATTTTGCTGTTGCGTTATTATGAAATGGTTGCGTTCTGCGAACGCCATACATTACACAGACATACTTAAAGGTCACACAAGAAAACAAATATGGTGTAGTGGTTAGAGTATTGGATTGAGATCTGGGAGACCCAGATTTGAATCCCCATTCTGCCATGGAAGTTTGCTAGATGACCTTGGGCCAGTCACACACACTCAACCTAACCTATCTCAAAAGGTTGTTATGAGGATAAAATGGAGGTGAGGAGACTACTGCAAGCTACTTTGGGCCCTTACTGGGGAGAAAGGCAAGGAATGATAATAGTTAAAAGGATTTGTGTGACCAGAAATGATAGTGTGATTTGTGTTTATCATTAATATAAATAACCAAAATTAATATAAGCCTGTTTAAAATGATGTGAGCCAATGGAAAATGTTCTGTTTGGCTCATTAACATTCTTGCCACTAGTTAGTATGCATCACTGACACCTGCACACTCATGTTTCTCATGCTAGTGGCTAAGTATCATTTGAAAGGTGTGATTTCCATTGTGAGAGAAGATATCTCCAAACCCTGGTTTACGGAAACTGCAGTTTAGAAATTGTTTTCCTTCTGGTTGGGAGATGTGAATATCCAGCAATACATTACATATAATTTATTGCATGATCATCTTGGAAGGTTCTTGATCTTGTCACTTTATGAGATCCGGAAAAAAAATGGCAAAGACTGCTTAAACTCTCTTGAACTAAAGTTCTTGAAACAGGTATGAAACTATCCACTCTGGCCACATAGTGGTGCTAGATGCACAGACTTGAGAAAATGGAAACTAGAGTTCATAACAGGTACTTCTATGTGTATGTGTGTGTTCTTACTTTTTAATTACAAAAACAGTCATTTTGAATGGGGCTTTAAATTGGAGATTAGAATTGGTTCCATTTGCAGCTATGGAAACACCCAATAACTGAGAAAGTGGTCTTATTATTGTCCATTTTGGTGAAGTCTCCTCAATGGCCTGCTCAGCATGGATTGTTGTCATTGCTGTTGATGAGGAGGAGGCGGCACAATCTGTTGGAGGCTTCATTGTGGGGTCAATTCATAGTGCGGTTGCACAGAGAAGCCATTATGAGAAGTCTTTCTTTTGGCATGGTGACCAGTCTAATCAACAGAGTGAGACTGCGACATACACCACCCCTTGGCTCAAGCTGCATCTTCAGCACGTCTGCAGACACTGAGAACCATGACCTTGATGCACCAGCTCATTCAGCAGGGATGTCCATTTTGGATGTTAGCTAATTAAAAGACAGAATGGCCACAAGAGAAGAATCACAGGTGACAGTAAGAATGGAGCTTGGTGTTTTTTGTTTTTTGCTCATCTTTGTTTTGCAGGATAAAAGAGAGAAATTATCTTTTTTTAAAAAGACCAGTTTTCTAGAACACGGAATTTTTCACCCACCCAATACTTTTTCTTTGTGCTTGCATGGTACGCTTGCAGAATTATATAACGTCATTATGTAATTTATGTGCCAGTGCAGTTAGCTCTGATTCACAGTATACACCTGGAGGTTTTGCATGCACCACCTGAACCTGCAGTTCACCATTTCATTGAGAGCATCCTGAGGTACACTCTCAATGTTATCCTGTTCAAATTTATTCCAGTGAAATTAGACTGGGATATCTCTATTAAAATAAACCTGAGTGGTGTAGATCAGAGGAACTAAGACTTTGTATTGCCTTTATATCACAGAGATGTGGATGTAATTATTAGAGCTCTATTCAGTACACATTTTTGAGCATGGGTGCATATCAGCAGGTGTCCCATGTGAAACTAAAGGTCAAACTAGACATGATGGCATCCACAGGTCTGACCCCTGGGTGCTGCCACCATTTTAAATACACTTAAAAATGCCATGAGGGCTTGATCCTGATCTGGCTTGCAGTGTGATGGGCTGAGGCACTCTTGTCCCCCTTCATCTTTCCTAGTTCCAAAACAACCATCAGGAGTTGTGGTGGTGTAGCCATTTTGGCACTTGAAAAGGTGTGAAGTGTGTGTGTGTGTGGGGGGGGGGAACAAGAGCACATCATCCCACCTTGCACCTTTTCAAAAACCTCTTCAATATGGCTGTGATGTCCATGGATCCAACCTGTAGATGCCATCATGTCTCAGGTTTCTGCTGGTGTTTTATATATAGATGTGGTGCCAGTAAGGCTCGTTTCTTAACTCTCTTCTGTTGGACTCCATCTTCTCTCTCATCTTTGATTCCTTCTAACCCTAGATTCTGACATACATTTCCAGCTTTGCCCAAGCAGTAGGTTAACTCTGTGCTTTTGATCCTGGATTCTAAAACCACAGTGGCTATTAGCTCAACTGAGAAGGATCCTGATTCTGCCCCAGCTTCTTGCAGTGCAATCCTATGCATACATACACCCTTTGATACCCATTGACTTCAATGAATTTTGAAGAGCATAATTCTACTTAGAATTACACTGTAAATTTGGTAGCATTTGGGATAAGGAAAAGAGCGTGGATCCATTCCGTAGAAAACAGTAAGAGTTCACTAGCACCTTAAAATTTAACAAAATTTGTGGTAGGGTATGAGCTTTCATGAGTCACTGCTTGCTTCTTCAGGTATCTGAAAGTGCTACTGGACTCTGGATCCATCCAGTTATTTGATTCTGTGATCATCAAATATACAAAACTGAAACAAACATGGACATTAGATTTTGAATAGTGGTGTGGTGGCCAGCTGACCTTTATTAGGCTAATGGCTCATGTAAGGAAAAGCCCCCTACTTTTCATCCACATGGACATCGTGATCACCAGTATGGTTGCCAGGGTGCCTGGAGTTTTGACTCACACACATCTGCTCTAAGAAGTGGACTTTGCCCATGGTTTCTAAGGCTTATGTGGATACTATAAGCCTCAGCTTTGCAGCAGCATTCTACATCTCTGGATGGGTGTTAGCCAGAACTACAGATGAGCTTCCAGCTGCAATTTGTGTGCCCAGTCTTGGCCGCTGCAGTGGAAGAAGCCATGCCACCATGAACTGTACAGGCAAACAGTTTCCAGCCTGTTTCCATGAACCAAAGGCTAACACTACCAGAATCCATCTTGTTTTCCTGACTCCATATCCAACAGCTGCTTCAACTTCTGCATAAGGCAATCAAGCATATCTTAGGCGTGGATCCTGCCAGACCACTCACGCCTTTGTCCAACAGAACTCAGGACAAAGACTGGTGCCAGGAAGAAGACTAAAGAAGAGGAAGACCATCTTCAGCCAGAGCCAAGTTCCTTTGTACAAACTGGGTGTTACCTAGGCCACAATTTGACTTTCTATTGTCACCCTTTCAGATAAGTTCCCTAATCTTGAGTGTTCCCCACCCAGTAGTCACTTCTATTCCTCTTTCCATCACTTTGGAGCCTCCCCCTGGTCCGTTTCAATCTGAAAGTTCTCTCAGGTATCCAGGATCCAGGCAAGTCCATTGGTCAAGAGCAAGCACCCAATTAGGTGTCACCAATGCACTTTCTATTGGCTACTGCAGTAGTCCAGCCCTTATGGTCACTGCAGAGCCTCCCCTTTCTCCTCCCTCATACCTCCCATCTCCTAAGGGTCCAAGGTAGTCTATTTAACCTCTGACCCAGCTCCCCACATGTGTGCTTCTATCAGTATCCCAACTTTCGCTGCATAGATCCATCCCTGATTCTAAGGCCAAGTTTCAGGTCCCTTCTCCCATTTCCTCTTTTGTCGCCATTGGAGCCTTCCTTGAAGACTACGATAGGTAAATATCACCCTGTTTGTCTACCCATGTGTACCCCTATCTCTCTATCTATGTTTCCTAGGACTGAATGTGTGTTTTAATGAGTATTTTATCTTATGTGGAAGCCTATATTTTTCTTAATAAATTTTAATTGTTTTTACTTAGTTAGAGTCCCTATTATTTTAAGCATTACTTTCTGGACGTGTATCTGGTATACATAGGTTAAAAGATCCTGAGTGAGTCAGGTGCCCACCTAATTCCCCAACCTAGTTTTGAGGGCATTTTGGCTTACATTCAGTATGCTTGGCAAATTTTTCCTCAGTGGATATTAATTGTTAAGAGATAGTCCTCTGATAGCTCTGAAGTGCCTATTAGAATTTGGATGAGGTAGCTTCTCCCAGCTGACAGATGAGGAAAGGTGTGTGTGTGTAAACAATCAGCCGTTTTGAGTTGGAAACAAAGACAGAGCAGCAGACAGAAATTGCAATAAGATGGCTAAAACATCTTGGTGGATTTTTCTCTCTTTATGGATCTGACGAGGTGTGAGAAGCAGAGGGAACTGGAACACCAGCCAGCTGTGTAAAACCTTTCTTGCAGGTAATCTTTGAAAGCTTGAATGCTCATTCGATGTCTCCTGTTATTGATTCTGTTGACCTGCACTGTGCTTATTAGATGTCTTATTGCATGGACTGTTATCAATTTACACTGCATAATCCACTTTGAGTCTTAGTGAGAAAGAAAAATGAACTAAAAATATAGTCAGATTATAAACTAATAATTCTAGAAGTGTGAAATGAAGAACAAGAGTGTTTTGGATCTGGGGATGTGTCGATTGGAACCACTGGAAGTGTTTGAAGAATCCTCATGAACTGCTGACGACTTGATGGGGGGAGGGAGAGTGAGAGTATTGGGCCACAGTCACACTCACCATTAAATCCATCCCTAACGCATCGCTATTATACTCTGCAGCTTTTTTACAATGAATTTCCTGATCAGACATCCCTCCATCCTCAGTTCTAAGCCAAGTCGGTCTCGTCGTTGGTTGATCAGAGGTCTCAACTGGACCTCATTTTTTGAGATGACATTCTGCACTCACTCTTGCAAGCACAGTACCTTGGGATGTCGTGCTTGGCTTTTTTTTTTAAAAAAAAAAAGGTGCCAGCAAAGGTGGGCGATCTGCCCCCCCCCCCCATTTAAACACCCGGCCAGGGAGCTCTCTTTGCTGTCTCTCTGCCTGGCGGGGAGACAGCAAAGACGGATGATCTTCCTCCCCCCTCCATTAAAACACCCTGTCTTGGTGTTAAATGGGGGGGGGGGGAGCATGGTAACTCTCTTTTCTGTCTCTTCACCTGGCAGGGAGACGGCAAATTTAGGTCATCTTCCTCCCCCACCCCCATTTAAATGGGACAAGGTAAAAGCTGGAAAGGACCAGAACAGGCAGAAACGGGCATCAAACAATGTAGACTGTCACAAAAAACACTGGGATGCATTACAGAAACTCGAGAACAATATTCTAGAACAGAAAAAGCATAACTCACATGTTTTTATTACCCTGTTCTGGGCCAAAAGGCCTCTGGAATACCCCAGAACAGGCCAGAATGGGCATCAAACAACCTGGGCTGCCACAAAAAACTCTGGGATGCATCACAGATGCTTGAGAACAACATTCTAGAACAGAAAAAGTGGAACTCACATGTCCTGATTCCCCCATTCCGGGCCAAAAGACCTCTGGAACAGGCATCGAACAACCTGGGCTACTACAAAAAACACTGGGATGCATCACAGACACTCAAGAACAATATCATAGAACAGAAAAAGTGGAACTCACATGTCCCGATTACCCCGTTTCGGACCAAAAGGCTTCCGGAACACCACAGAACAGGCCGGAATGGGCATCAAACAACGTAGTCCCGTTCCGGAACAAGGTAATAAGGACATGTGAGTTCCACTTTTTCCATTCTAGAGTATTGTTCTCGAGCATCTGTGATGCATCCCAGTGCTTTTTGTGACAGTCTACGTTGTTTGATGCCCGTTCCGGCCTGTTCCGTGGTGTTCCAGAGGCCTTTTGGTCCGGAACGGGGTAATAAAAATGTGTGAGTTCCGCTTTTTCTGTTCTAGAATATTGTTCTTGAGTGTCTGTGATGCATCCTAGTGTTTTTTTGTGACAGTCTACATTGTTTGATACCCGTTTTGGCCTGTTCCGGTCTGTTCCAGCTTTTACCCTCCCCCCATTTAAACACCCCGCCAGGGTGTTTAAATGGGGGGGGAGCATGGGAACTCTCTTTGCCATCTCTCCACCTGGCAGGAAGACCACAAAGGCAGGTCATCTTCCTCCCCACCCCCCATTTAAACACCCCAGCATGGGAGCTCTCTTTGGTGGGGAGACAGCAAAGGCAGGCGATCTGCCTTCCCCCACATTTAAAAAGGAAAGGTCCCCTGTGCAAGCACCAGTCATTTTCGACTCTGGGGTGACACTGCTTTCACAACATATTCACAGCAGACCTTTTACGGGGTGGTTTGCCATTGCCTTCCCCAGTTATTACAGTTTCCCCCCAGCAATCCGGGCACTTGTTTTACCGACCTTGGAAGGTTGGAATGCTGAGTCAACAATTGCTGGCGCAATGATATCATCTGGAGTGGACTTTCGCAGGGAAGCGGATGTGCACTTGCAACGAGTTGGCTACGATGGAGCATTCAAACATAGAAAGTACACGTGGGAGTCGTCGGAAGCATTCTTGGTCCCGATTTAATGCACTATCAAAAAAGTCAGCGTCCCAGTCATGGCAGTGTGGGACATGAACAAGCCAATGACCATTGCCAGATACTGATGTTTGGACAACCGCATAAAATCCGACATGCATCCGACTTTCATTCATGCCCATCTCATCAATTTATGTGCATCTGACCTTGGCCAGGAAGTGTCTTCTGCCTGGCTTTGGGAGCTATATTGGAAGGGGCCATCCAGGCCATACAGGCCCCTGCTCAATGTAGGATCAGTCTACAGCATCCTTGACAAGTGTTTGTCTGGTTGCTGCTTAAAGATACCCAGTAAGGGAGAGCTCACAATCTCCCTTGATAGCTGATTCCACTGTTGAACAACTCTTACTGTAAAAACATTTTTCCTAACATCCAGCTAGTACCTTCCAGTCTTTAATTTTAACTCATTATTGTGAGTCCTCTCCTCTACTACCAACAGGATCAGCTCCCTGCCCTCCTCTAAGTGACAGCCCTTCAAATATATAAGGAGAGCAATGGTGTCTCCGCTCAACCACCTCTTCTCCAGACTGAACATTCCCAGGTCCCTCAGTCTTTCCTCATAGGGCTTGGTCTCCAGGCCCCTGATCATCCCCGTTGCTCTCCTATGCACCTGCTCCATTCCGTCCACATCCTTCTTTAAGTGAGGCCCCCAAAACTGCACACAATACTCCAGGTGCAGCCTGACCAATGCAGTGTACGGTAGGACAATGACATCTTGCAATTTGGATGTTATGCCTCTGTTGATACACCCCAAGATGGCATTATGAAAAAATGCAGTGCTGAAGGAGAAGGAACATCTGACTCAGGTGGAAGAGCTGTGCACTAGGCTGTCTCAGAGGATTATATTGAATTGTTCTATTATGTGTTTATTTTAATCATTATTTGTTCAGACTGTTCACTGTATTCTGCCATTGTTGTAAACTGCTTTGGGCCCCGGGGGTGGGGGGGAGAGTGTGGTGAATAAGTGCCTGAATAAATAAATTTAGGTGGAAGCTGTGTAGCTCTTTGCCTCTTCCCATGCTCTACTTATACAATTTTAAATAAAACAAATAGTGCTACCATCAGTGATCAAATTCAGCAGTGTTCTCTCCTCCAGAGGGAACTAGTCACACAGTACTTCCCTGTAAATACTCAGAAGTAGGTAGCGCATAACAGAACAACAAATATAAATAGCATCAATTTGAAAATGACACCCTTGGCGGGTTAATTTCTACTATAATACATATACTGAAATGGATTCCGGTTTCTATTTAGCAGAGACAAAATTCAGTTTGAATTTGTGAATGAGAAGTTTGGCTTTGAGGGTGACAGAATAACCTGCATGCAATAATTTCTGTGCTTACATAAGCAGAATAATGTTGGCAGTTTTTTCTTAGGCCATCTAAAGAGTGAGCAGAGTTGTCATCAGCTTGTAGAACTGTCTGTTTGAATCTTAGGTTGGCTCCCCCTACAGGAGGGGAGACAGCTGCACCCTTCAAGCGTAAAGCCAGGGCTCAAGGTAGAGCACATGCTCTGCATGCAACAAATGCAGGATCCCTAGGATCCTGATTGAAAGAGTTTTGTGTGGCAGGTGTTGGGGAAGATCTTTCTCTGTTTGAGAGCCTGGACAGCTGCTGCTTATTGGAGTAGAAAGAGGGCTGGTCTGATTTGGAATGGTATCTTCACGCAATCATATGGAGGAAAGAAGTCACGCAACAGAGCATTCCAACTTACATGAGCAATGAGTTCTTGAGACTTGGACTGACATATTGCATTAGTTCCATCCTGTGAAAAGAATAAGCAAGTGGAATAATTCAACATTGAATGTGATGTCATTTCATTTCATGAAACTTAATTTCATCAGGCACCACTTCAGGTTTTGTCCGTTTCCTGCTTTCCCTATACTCCAGGGATGCCAGCAGGAAATAACATTCAGGGACAGAATTCTTAGTTTGAGTATAAAACTCACATGAGTCTGTGGTTGATGATTAAGAGATTAGATAAACTACACAAAGAGGATTTATTTTTTTTAAAAAATCAACAACATAAAGATTACAGTTTATTGGAAATAACACAAACTAAGGGAAATATTAATAGGTATCAAGAATATGCGGTGTCGGATCCAGAAAATGGTAGATGCAAGGATTGTAATCCCCCCCTCCCAATGCTTCCCTCCCTGCAGCAGTCCTTTCTAACCTAGGAAGCTATATTCCCAGGGTTGTGTTATCCAAATGGACTAACAGCCATATGGACTGCTGTGGGTAGAGGCGGGGGTGGGGGGTGAAATTCCTCTCTCCTTGCTCTTCTGCTTAACAGAAACCTAAAAGGCAGAAAGGGCAATTTTATAAATGTGCAGTATTTTCTAATTAAGTGAGGCTGAAACCACTTCTGCCAAGCAACATACATGCACTCTTTCCCTCACAGTTTGATAAAGTTTACTAACCCCCAGCTGCATGGTTTCCTTCGCAGCCAGCAAAATTTGAACATAACTGGGCCTACCACTTACTGACTAGACATGATGCTCCTGAAGAAATCCGGTTGGAAAGGGAGAAACTTTTGAGAGAAAGCTGGAAACAAAGACTTTTGTGGCTGACCAATTGGTGCCCCATGTTAGTTCCAAGCTAACTGTGGAGGTAGATGGTAGCAGGATTTAATCTTCTAAAGAAAAGTGAAAAAGATGTCTTGAGGGGTCATGTTGGAAAAAAGGCCAGAGAGTTTGGACACAGTCCCTAGCAGATGGTATATGGACAGGGTGTCTGTCTTGCATTTTTATCTTTTGTACAGCCACGGTGACTTCTTTATTGCTATTAAGGCTGCAAAGCTGTGTGCATTTTCCTACAGGTAAGCACCATTAAGCTTATTGAGGGTTACTTCTGAGTAAATGTGGATAGGATTCTGTGGTAATTCTGCCAATGATTTCAGTAGGAGAGTTTGGCATATGCTATTTCTCAGTCAGAAAAATGAGAGTTTTAAATGTTTCTTATCATCCCTCTTTTATTTAAAATACAATTTGCTGGATTATCTGTGTAATCCTGTACAGATTTACTCCATTTTAATTATATCACCATTAGAAATGTTAAATTTTTAAAATTTATATTATGTGTAATTAAAAAGCTACCATAGATATTTTTAGGCATTAACCTGGATAGACCAGGTTAGCCCAATCTTGTCAGACATTGGAAGCTAAGTGAGGTTGGTTCTGGTCAGCATTTGGAAGGGAGACCACCAAAAAATACCAGGGTTATTACATGGAGGCAGGCAATGGCAAACCTCCTCTGAATGTCTCTTGCCTTGAAAACCCCATGGGGTCGCCATGAGTCAGTTGTGACTGGATGGCCAAAAAAAAAAAAAAAGTGCCACAGGACTGTCTGACCTAGTTCTCACATCTATCACAAACCTGCGTCTGGACTGTACCACTTTCTGATTCAAAACAGAACATAGCCAAAAAGAAACAACAGAGTCAACATGGTGTAGTGGTTAGCGTATAAACCTAGATTCTGGGAATCCCCAGGTCAGATCCCCATTCTGCTATGGAAGCTTGCTGGGTAAGGGTCAAATAAAGGATGAGAAAATGATGTAAGCAGCTTCAGGTCCCCATTGGGAAAAAAGTGGTGAATAAATAAAACAAATAAATAATATAAAACAAATAAACCAGGATTGCCAGCTCTGGGTTGGGAGATACTGAGAGATTTGGGAGGTGGAGCTTGTGGAGGGTGGAGTTTGGAAGGGGAGAAAACTCAACAGAGTAAAATGTGACAGAACTCATCCACCAAAGCAGCCATTTTTTTCCCAGGGAAACTGATCTCTGTAGTCTCTGGCACTGAGCCTCTGAATCCCAGAGCCAGGAGACAAAATCAGGGGGAAGGCCTCAGCCCTTATGCTGTGTTTTGGCCTTCCAGAGGAACTGGTTGGCCACTGTGTGAAACAGGATGCTGGACTAGATGGATTTTTGGTCTGATCTGGCAGGACTTTTCTTATGTTCTTAATTGTTAATCCCGGTGTTATGTATTGGTACTGGAACGTTCCTGGGTGTGCTACCAGTGACTTTGCTGAGCTTGAGGCTCCAGAACAAGTCACCTGGACTCTGGGAGGTGACCAATCAGGAGTCAATGGGCCAGTACTTATGTTTGGTTTGGGGTGGGATTATTTGTATGCATTTAAGCAGGGCCGTTGGCCCTGGGTTTCAGTCTTGTTGCTGATTTCACTAAATAAAGGAGAGCTGTTTCACTGCAATGTGTCTTGAACCTAGTATTTAATACCCAGAGACCTGGAGGTTGGTAACTCTAAAATAAACCCTTCTACAGATAGAAAACATGGTCAGGGAAAAGGCCTCCATTTTAGTCTTTTTCTTGGCGTGTTAGTTTTCTATGCAAAGATAGCTGCTGTGTTATGCCCCCCTTAAGGCCAAATAAAGCTGTCAGGGGACAAGCTGAAAGAGTCTGAGAAACTGACTTGAACCAGCAGCTATGGCAAAACATGTGCAATACTTAAACATGTGTTTACGTTTTATTACTTGTCTCAGAAACTCTGTGATTTTGTTTTTCAGAAGCTATAAAATAGCAGTATAAAGAACTCTGAACATATTATTGGCTTTTCTGTTGAATTTCTACCTGCACCACAATGTAACCCAGAAATCCACATAAGTATTTTTATATATTAAATTAGGAGAAATTGTAATATAATAGTGCTTAGAATATCAGACTAGGACTGGGTAGATATGGCTGCCAGCTGTAAATTTCTGGAGAAAAATGTTTTGTCCCATAATAGATGCTTAAAAGTAGTATTTATCTTTGTGCCATTAAAAGCTTCAGTGACTCATTCAACACATAAACCTCTATGAAAAGGACAGGACACACACACAGAAATATATTGGTCAACAAATTTTTATCAAACATTTTCAGTATTTTTGTTGAAACTGACTAGCAGTCCTAGAAGTGATAGAGAAACACAGCAGTGCTCACAAATCTCAAATCTCAGCCAGAGATGTGGCAAAGCAGGATGAGATTGTTATTTATTCTGCATCACTGTTTTAGAATTCACGAACTCATACCGGGCACAGCATGGAGCCTATTCAGTGGGCCTGTTAGGAAGGTAGAGGTCATGACTGCAGTCCTTGATATTTCATTGCCTGGGCCTGAGGACATTGTTCTCACTGTAATGAAAGAAAACAAATTGTCTTTTCAATTGGATAAGCAGGATAGCTTTTCTTTGCTGTGGCTCTAATTATTAAATTCATTTTTTTCCAAGAGAAACTTGCCGTGGAGAAAATACTCCTAGTTTACTATGCCTTTCTTTATGATAACTATAGAAACAAGCACTCTGAGTCACTTCCTGGGTTTTTGTTGTTGTTTTATCAAATGAACACCTGTAGAAAAAAATCAACTTTGGCTGCAAGGTTTTTTGTTTTTGTTTTTTTGTGGCAAGAGTTTTGTTTTTTATCTCATACATTTCTAATTTGCTATTGTCTTTGCTGGTTTACACCATATCTCTCACCTCTGCCTTTCCTCCCTCCAGTACCTTCTTTTCTCTAACCAGAATCAAAGAGTTTGTCATGCCCCTGTTGCCCCCTGGGGTGTCTCCTGGCGGCCAGCCCTCCCGGTTGACCCTCTAAGCCAGCGGTGGAGGTCTCAGAATTGGATAGGGGCGGGGTTGCGTCACCCAGCCTCCTACCCCTGATGGTGTTTAGGGCTGCTTCTATCTTTCTGAGCGGGCAGCCCTCTTTTCACATCAACCATCCTTCCTCCCTGACCCCCCAGCGTAGCTTCCTTCCACATCGGGCGGCCGCAGGGTCTAGCATGGTCGCCGCTCGATCCTCCGGGCTCCTCGGGCCTCATGGAGGTGAGTGGGGATGTTGCGGGCAGCCCCGGTGCCCACCGGGGGGGCCCTTCGCTGGCGGGGCTTGACTGGGTGGTTGGCCGAGGCAGGTGTGACTGCAGCTGGGGGGGTGGCTGCAGGGGGGCTGGCCCCAACCTCTGGCCGAGTCCCGAGGCGGGACACCCCCTCCGGCCTCCTGCCGCTACAAGTCTTCGTCGAAGAGGAGAGAGAGGTAATCGACCACTTTATGGTCTGCTCCGGCCTGGTGGTGCACTGTGAAACAAAAAGGGAGAAGGGAGAAGTACCGCTGAAGGACTCAGTCATTATCTTTCATCCGGTGCATCCACAGAAGGGGTGTGTGGTTGACCACTAAGCGAAAGGGGTTATTGGCCAGGTAGAATCGCAGGGCCCCCATGACCCACTTCACCACCAGGGCTTCCTTCTCTACGGTGGAATAGGCTCTCTTGGCTGGTGACAATTTCCAGCTAATGAATACCACTGATCGTTCCAGGCCCGGGTCTCCTTGGGACAGGGCGGCTCCGATCCCAGTCCCCGAAGCGTCAGTGTGTAGGGTGAAGGGTTGTGCAAAGTCTGGATTCTGCAAGACGGGTTCTCTGGACAGGCTGGTGTGGAGGTGCTCAAATGCCGCCTCTTGGTTGGGCCCCCACCATAGGATGTTGGGGCCAGTCTTTCGCAGGCAGTCTGTCAACGGGGTGGCAATGGCCGCAAAGTTGGGTATAAACTTGCTATAATACCCCGCTAATCCCAGGAAGTGATGTAGGTGTTTCTTGGTGCAAGGGCGCAGCTGTTGCTCCAGGGTTACGATCTTCTTGGGCAGGGGTCGGAGCTGCCCTTTCCCAACTAGGAAACCGAGGTACTTGAGCTCCTAGAACCCCAGATAACTTTTCTGGGGGTTGGCCTGGAAACCCCGCGGCCCGCAGGGCACGTAGCACTTGCTCCAGGTGGTTCAGATGGGCGTCCCACGAGGGGCTGCAGATGACAATATCATTGATATAGGCCTGGGCAAAGCCCTTGCACTGGGCCAAGGTACGGTCTACAAGCCGCTGGAACGTGGCGGCTGTCCCGTTGAGGCTGAAGGGCATCCTTTTGAACTGAAAAAGGCTCTGGGGGGTAGTGAACACCGTCTTCTCCCGGTCTGCGGGGTGCATGGGCAACTGCCAGTAGCCCTTTGTCAGGTCTATTGCAGAGAGGTACTGGGCTTTCCTGAGTTGGTCAATGAAGATGTAAGCCCGTGGCATCGGGTAGGCGTCAAACTTAGGCAACGTATTCACCACCCTGCAATCAATGCAGAAGCGCACACTGCCATCCAGCTTTGGCACCGGGGGACTTTGCCAGTCACTTTGGGAGGGCTCGATGACATCGAGGTGGCACATCTCATCGACCTTGCGTGCAATGGCATCCCACCGTTTCTGCGGCACGGCCCACCGGTGGGCTCTCGCCATGTGTCCTGGGGGTGTCAGGATCTGGTGACAGACCAGTGGGGTCAGCCCGGGTTTCGTAGAGAACACCGCAGGGTATTCTCACAGGACCTCTCGGAGGTCTTTCCGCTGTGCGAGGGTGAGGGCTTCATCGAACCTCTGGAGTTCCAATGCGTCCACGGATGAGGTCCAGGGGAACGTGCCGTCCCCCAGGTTGCTGGGGTCCTCTGCTAGGAGGTCTGCTTCTTCAATGGCGCCTTGCTGTTGCCACTCCTTCAGCTCGTTGACATGGATGGCCTTTTTCTGCTGGGTCCAGGGTCCACATTGAACTTCGTACGTGAGCGGCCCCAGGACGTGTGTGACCCAAAAAGGCCCCCTCCAGAGGTCTCCTTGCTGCTGGCCCATCACTGTGTGGGAGACTAGAATGTTGTCCCCCACCCAGAACTCCTGGACCTTGGTGCCTTGGTCGTACCGCCTCTTTTGGGCCTCCTGGGCCTTCCCCAGGTTCTCCTGGGCCTCTTGGCAGATGTGGGCCAGCCGCTCCTGTAGTCACCTCACATATTCATCTGGGGGCTCAGTGGCTGGCTCTTCCCCTTGAACCCACTGCCCTTCCACCAGCCCCAAGATGCCCCGGGGTTGCCGCCTGTAGACCAGCTCAAAGGGGGAATATCCTGTAGAGGTCTGGGGGGTCTCCCATACTGCAAAGACCAGGGGGTCCAGGTAGAGGTCCCATGCTGTGGGGTGGTCATAGGCCGTCTTTTTCAGCATACGCTTAAGCGTCTGGTTCATCTGCTCCACCAACCCGTCCATTTGGGGGTGGTGGACCAAGGTGAACAATTGCTGAATGTGTAAGGTTCAGCACACCTGCCTCATGAGGTTGGCGGTAAATGGGGTCCCTCTATCGGTGAGGATCTTACGGCGCATCCCCACATGTGTGAAATAGTGTAGTAGAGCTCGGGCGACCCTGGCGCTTTTCATCCTCAGTAAGGGTATGGCTTCTGGGTAGCAGGTGGCGTAGTCTATAAGGACCAATATGTAGTGGGCCCCCCTTGGGGTGCGTGGCAGTGGGCTGACAAAGTCTATGGCCACTCTCTCAAAGGGGCTGCCCACAATGGACAGGAGAGTTAAGGAGGCCCAGGGGTCGGCCCGAGCCAACATTCGTTGACAGTCATCACAGGACTGGCAGTAGGCTTGAACCTCCCTGGCGACCGATGGCCAGAAGAAGTGGGCCAACACCCTGGCTAACGTATTCTTTTCCCCTTGGTGGCCGGCCCACTGATGGTCATGGTACCCTTGGAGGACCTTCAGTCTATACCGGTGGGGAACTAGCAACTGCTTACTGGGCCCCAGCCTCCCCTTTACCTCACAATACCATGCCCCTTCTTCTCAGATGATCCTGGGCAGGCGCTGTCCCCGGCAGGCGTCGACCACCATGCCATCACGAACTGCTTCCTGCTGTCTCAGGTCTTCCAGCTCCTCGTTGGCCTCCTGGGCCTCAACAAATTGAGGATCCCTTGGCCAGGCAGCCTGCGGGGCATCCTCGGGAGGGTGGAGGGCCCTTCTCCAGGGTTGGTGCCTTCCTCGGCCGAGTTTCGAGGCGGGACAGAGTTTCTCGGCTCACTGGGTAGAATTTACGAATGCATGCAACTTCTGAAAGCTGAGTCATTTGTGAAATTAATTTAACCATGACATGTTTTGGCTTTCTTTGCTTAAACATCTGAAAAGTGAAGTGGGTACAAAGAAATATAATGTCATACCCCAAGGGTATGTCTTATTAGCAAAGACAATTTAGAGAGCTTTGCACGTGTTTTCATTTCAAAATAAACAAATTGTAATATCAGAGGTGATAAGAAGCTTGTGCTCCAGTACTATATGTGTGTGTGTGTATGTGTGTGTGTATAAAGAAGAGGTGTTTAGTCTTTAGCCTGATGGAATTTTGCCATGTGTGGTCAGGCATAAGTGTACTCTAGACACATGACCATATGAATATAGTCCTTCTTCTTGAACAGCTCATGTTCATAACACTGGCCTCAGAAACCCAATGGAGAAAATCTACCTCTTCTCTGTAGTGTTCGACTCTTTATGACAGAGCTACAGATTTGGATTTTAACTTTGGCTGAAGTAAAACATGTCAGGAAGCAGCACTCTCATGTGCTTTCCCAGGTCCAATAATCATATGACGAGCCATTCAAAGCCATGATCCCTATGCCATCAATATAGTCCATGGGCCAAGAGCCAATAATTGGCATACTGTAATTTGGCAAAACATCTTTAGAGCAAGCAGGTGGGGCACTGAAAGAAAAGTTTCTTTTCTTTCCTTGCTTGGAAACAAAGAGAGCAGAGGTGAATGCTAGGTCTGTACCCAAACTATATAAAAGAGGGGATGATTCTTAGAAGTCAATTCAGAGGTTTTAGCAACTGCAGGTCCTTTGGGGGTAATAAGCACACCAATGACAAAGTGTAAAGGAAGAATATACAGTATGCTAATGATGGCAGAAAGGGTCTTTTTTGTGTCCAGATGTACGTTAATATTACTGGAGGCTCGGAGGGGTGTGTGTGGTGACTGAGCTTCAGGCTGGTTGCATCCCTCCTGCGCTCCTGCTATTCCTGCAGAAGATTAATGTCTATTCCCAGAAAACACAGCCAATTTTGGAAAGAACATCAAAGTCAAGCATGGGAAGGACTAGAACAAAAAAAGGTACTAAAAACCCTCCCTATAGACCTCCCAGAAAGGGTAAAACTGACTTAGAATCTGAAGATTCTGACTTGGAGACTTCTCTGTTAGAGGAAATGGCGGCCGAAGGGAGTAATCCTCCCCAAAGTGAACAGACTGAGATATTGCATGCCCTTACAGAGATAAAGAATGAAATTAAGAGTGATTTAAGGTCTCTTAGTGGAGAGGTTGGACAATTAAAAAAGGAACTTGAACTTCTCAAACAGTCAGTCGAACCAATTAATAAGAAATTGGAAGAACTCACTGCAGTGCTGAAAGCTGAAGCTGCATATCAGACGGCAAAAAAGACAGCAGAGGATTTGAAAAACTTTAAAGACTTTGAGTCTTGGGCCAAAAATAAGATTATACTTCAGGAGTTAAAATTAAAATTAAGAGAAAAAAAGGCCAAACTTCGTGGAATATCTGTAAATTTTGGAGAGACGGAAAACCTTCCTACAGCTTTAAGTAGATGGCTGAGTCAGATTCTTCTCACAGAAGGAGAAGCAGAGCCTTCCCAAGAGATTGTTACCTCTGCCTTCTGATTAAATATTTCCAAAAAGGCTCCTGACTACATTTCCCCAGATATTGTTGTTGAATTGAAACAACTACAGATGAAGAACAAACTGTTTAAAATAGCCAGGGAAAAACAAGGACTGTGCCTTGAAGACACAACAGTTTTTTTATTTCCTGATATCCCAGCTGAAGTAATTAATGCAAGGAGGAGATTAAGAGGAACAACAAAGATTCTTCGTGACAAAGGAATTCTGTATAGATGGTTACCACTAGGCCATCTAGTGGTCAATATGGAAATTCAAACTTTTACTGCTTATAATGAGGCATCTGGCAAGGAACTAATAGATAGTGTAATTACGTAAACTAAAGTCTGGAAGAGTTTGAATTGGAAAAGTATGTTTTGAATCAGGAAATTATATTTTCTTGAGGAGTATTAATAGGAGAATATGTATATAGTTAGAAGATAGGATAAAGATATGATAAATGGGAATGGGAAATGGGAAATGAATTTTTGTTGAAGATGTATAAATAAGTTGATATATGCACACTTAATAAAATATTAATACTGAAAAAAAATTACTGGAGGCTCCTAGTTGTGTCTCAATAACTTCTGAGGTCTCTGGATGAGGCATTGTGTCTATTTTCTTCCAGGGTCATCTTGGAGAACACCTAGTTAGCATGACAGTTAGATGCAGTCCCTGTCCTCCTTTACATTCCTGCCTTCTGTATGCTAGACCATTCTGCATACACAGCTTACTTCTGATTTTCACTGAAGTTGAGCCAGTTGGGGTTTACTTCAAATGCTGTGCCTGCATTCTACATCTTTTTTTCTCTCCGATTTGTGTTGAAAATTGTGGTGTATATATTCTACATACCAAAGAGAACATCTGGGTAATGTTCTGGGATTGGTTTCTCCTGAGTGGTTAGTTTCACACTGGGTGTGCCTTTTGAAATAGAATATTCTTCCAGCTTAATTTACTGTGGAATAGCCATTACCATCCCCCCCCCCCACCTTATCAGTAGTCAAGGAGTTTGCTGGAGAAAAAAACACACTGGCAGACACTGCTTTAAGAATTTAGTGAGAGAGGGGGGAAGTGGAGACGTCAGTGCTTTGCAGCCTGAGTTCCCCCCATTGTTATTTAGAAATAAGATTAAAAGGGAAGAGACTGCTGCTGCCACAAAAGTAGATTCCTCAGCATTATTCTCACCTCTTATTTTAAAAAAAATATGCCTAGTGTGAAACTGACCGATAAGAACAGACCAATTAGTCTGCCAGGGGATGGGAGGGGAAAAATCTGAGGAAATGTTCTACTTTTAAAGGCTTGAAACCAAATTAAGAGGAGGAGGGGGAAATACTGCTCTGAAAAACCACTCTTGGGAACTACAGAGATACAGGGGGGTGACAGCAGAATGCTGGGAAAAGGATGTGGAAGGAATTTCAAAATCTGATAGGAGAGTGGGGTGAGTGTGCGAGTGAATATGGAAGCAGGTTTTTGAAGCGACGGAGGTGGGAGGCGAGAGTCGTAGTAAACACAAAAGCAGAGAGGGCCAGAGTTTCTTTACAACATTTTTATAATTCATATCAGGAGATAAACAGGCCCAAGCAGCAAAAATGGGGTGGTGAAGTAACAGCCCCATTACTTGTTCCTGAACATAATAGAACATGCTGAGGGAATATGCTCTTTAGTTTTTCAGAAGTGCTTGCCTTTATTATCATTTTACGTATAGCTTAATGAGTGAAAACATAGGACTGAACTCTAGTAAGTGTTGGCTCAAATGAACCCTTGGGTGCTTATCAAATCCAGTTTTGCAGGCTATGAACAAGTGACAACAGTATGGGATCATAGGCGTAAACTATGGGGGGGAGGGGGCTTGAGTCCCCTCTGGATTTTTCTGGGAGGCAGGTCTGAGCCCTCTCTGGGCAACCAATACAGGGCTCGGGGGGGCTCAGGCCTTTCCAGTGTCAGACATAGTGACAAACTCCTTTGAGTCTATGAAAATGTTTTCCAATCCATTTTAGATTTTCAAGAAGGAGAGCTAATGATCTTCAAAGGGTCCTGTGCAAAAATGCATTTTTCTCCCAGGGCATTGTTAGGCAGGAAACCTCCCTGTGTGTGTTTTTTTCCTCTGCGCTGGGAAGAAGAGTGTCAGTGTTGTAATGATCTTCCAGGCTCACCTTCTTACAAATGTTAATTGAGCTAGTAGAGGAGACAATGGATAGAGCAATGGATAGATGAACACCCCCCTTCTCTCTCCTCCCTTCTCCAAGCATGAAATATATATGTGAAGGATAGAAAGACTGGAGACAGGAAAAGCTGTTTTGAGCCCCTGAGCTCGAGTCCCTGAGTCCTCCCCCCCCCACAGTACTTTACACCTATGCTGAGGTCTCTATTCTTTCCAGGCTCCACCCCCAAATCTTCAGATGTTTCCCAAACTGGATCTGGCAACCTTACCCCCCCCCACCCCCAGTCAGTGGTCAAGGGGGACCTAGCAACCCTAACATTATGGCAGGCCCAACTATACTGTGAGACACCTGCAAGGACTTATTGAGGGCACCTCATTTTCCTCTGTATACTGGTCTTCACAGTATTTTCTCTTTCTCTCCTCATCATGGCAACCCCATAGTCTCAAATTTACCTGCTTCCTTCTTTCCTAACCACCCACTAACCTACCTTTTATCTGTCCCCCATCTCCATCTATAGTTATCATTTCATTGCTTCATTTATACCCTGCCTTTCTCCACAATGGGGACACAAAGCAACTTACTTCATTCTCCTTTTTATCCTCACAACAATGCTATGAGGTAGGTTAAGTTGGCAGTGTGAGAGTGACTGGGCCAAAGGCACCTGGTAAGTTTATATGGTAGCATAGATATTTGAGCCTGGGTCTCCTAGATTCTTATCTGAATCTCTATCACACTAACTATTGTAGGGTGGTTGCTTTTGAACACTGGATGAAGCCAGGTCTGGGTGAGTCATTCAAGTTGGGTGGTAGCAAGCCACCTGGTAGTTGCTGTCAGATCTGTCCCCAGTGAAGTCTCCCTCAAAGGCCAAAACAGCCTTAGAAACAGCCCAGCATCCCCCCTGCTCCCCAAGTGACAGGAATCAAGGATTGAAATCTGGAAATACTGTTGTGGTTTTATAACAATGGCCACTGAGGGTATTCATTTCTTAAACTTACAGGTGTTGCTTCTATCATTTGAAAAGCACACTTTATATTCCTATTATACCTCAATGGCATCTTGCCTGCCTGTCTGGACTACCAGATCAGTCTAAACTCCTGGAATCTTGTACACCATCCCATCCACTGGCATGTTCTGCTTGTGGAATGGTAGGTATGTGTGTGGGGGAGATGAGGAGATGGCAAGATAGAGCTGTATGACATAGGATGCTGCAAAAGTAGCAGCAGTGACAAAAAAACTTCAGCACTATTGGATCTAAAGCAGTTCCTTAGGACAACAAAGTCTGATAACTGTAGAAAAGATTCCATACTTCCACCTATCTTCTTCCATTTTTTTCCTATGTAAGCTTTCTTTCTATAAGGTCAACTCACTCTTCTAGATCATCATCACAGTTTATTATAGTCTCACGACCAGAATACAGTATAAACATAACATGAAAAAATAAAAACAGACATAGTATACTAAAATAGAGATCAAAATTTAAGAACTTTTAAAATGCAATTCCCGCAGTCTAAGAATTAATGCACAAAACTCAGCAACTGATCATATTGTGATATCATAGTGATATCATACTGTGATATCATTCTAGATCATACTATGATATCATTTCGTAAAATGTGGAGCTGAACAGAAAGGAGATTGATTGAAAACTGATGTTCCAGTGTATCTTACCAGATCTTACTTTGTGAAGATACGTTTAAAAGAAATGCCACCTAAATATCCCATGTAATCACTCTGTGGTGCTGACTGCATCAAAAAGTGGGAATTTTTTATTTAATTGGCTACATGTCTCAGCTTATGCCATAGAGTAGCATAGCTCACCAGTTTTCAGCATGACAATCTAATTTCTTTGCTTCTTACAAAAATGACTGATGCAACCATTTACCCTCAATAAATTCTAACTTCCAGCTAAAGGTGCAACATGAAAAAGAAATGTAAAACTACAATTCCTGAAAAAGAAATAGCTTGCTTCTATTCATTTATTGTCCAAATTGTACTTGTTGCTTAAAGTGTAAACAGTTTCATGAGTTTGGTTCAGCTTTTAAAAAATTTAAGATGGACTTTTTAAATATAATTGAACAGGTCAGCAGGGAGTGATAAGCTTTTTTACTTATTGCCACTGAAACCCATACAATTTCTTTTTATTTCCCTTCCATGTTTTATAATCTATTTGGACTAAATCCTTTTTAGTCCTTCTATAGATGCAGTTTTCATGTTCAAAAGATATTTCTTCACACCACTTCATCTTGCTTTGTTCTTTTCTGGTTTCCTCTCATCTCAGCATAAAGGAGAGCTAATCCTTTCAGATTCCAAGTGTCACTGCAATCTACAAATGGAGGTTATTCTACTCTGGGTTGAGTTTTATACAGTGCCAGCATAAGAATCTGGTAGAAGTGGATTCCTTCCCTTACCCTAAGAGCCACCTGTGAGTCTCAAAAAAGTGATATTCTGGAATGAGGTAACCATGTAGATGAAAAATAAGGTTGCTGGGAACACAGTGGGAATGGAGACTGATGTGAGATCACTTCCACTGAGATCTGGAAAACCCCAGAGCATCCTGATGTCACTTCCACTTCCAAAACTTGTAGTGATGCCATGACATTTCAGGAATTTCCAAATGTCTGTGGTTTTTATCGTAGAGATCTGAAGATTCCTTGAATTGCCATGGTGTCACTTCTTGTTCTCAACGAAGAAGAAGAAGAATTGCAGATTTATACCCCACCCTTCTCTCTGAATCATAGACTCAGAGCATCTTACAATCTCCTATATCTTCTCCCCCCACAACAGACACCCTGTGAGGTGGGTGGGGCTGAAAGGGCTCTCACAACAGCTGCCCTTTCAAGGACAACCTCTGCCATAGCTATGGCTGCCCCAAGGCCATTCCAGCAGCTGCAGGTGAAGGAGTGGGGAATCAAACCCGGTTCTCCCAGATAAGAGTCCGCACACTTAACCACTACACCAAACTGGCTCAAGAAGTAATGAATGAACATTAATCAGTGCCTTTCCCCATCCCCCTTTCACAATTAATTCAGCAAAGTAGGAGATGGGGAGCATTGCTGGGAGGTCCCCACTTAATTAAGTAGGTAGCAACCTTATTGCAAAATTATATAGCACAGCTGCACTGAAAAAGACAAATCACCTCTCTTTTGCCTCTTTTATCAAGAGAGTCCACTTTTCAAGGGTCTCCAATTGCTGCTGGGTGATGAGGCACTGGTATAGCATAAAAATCAGTCCTCAACTTATAACATCATGACAGCTGATACTTCTCCAAAGGCTTTTTCATCCTGGCCTAAGGTTGCCACCTCCAGTCTGGAAAATTCCCAGAGGTTTGGGGATGGGGCCTGGGGATGGCAGGATTTGGGGAGGGGAGGAACCTCTGTGGGCTATAGTCCATCCTTCAAAACAACCATTTTCTCCAGGGCTACTGATATCTGTTGCATGGAGATCAGTTGTAATTTCAGAAGATCTCCAGGCTCCACCTGGGGGTTGGTACCACTGTCTTGGCCTCTTAAAGCAAACAATGAACAAGTCCTTAAAAGCCATGATGGTCTGCCATGGTTTGCCACTGGCTAATTCTCACTGACTCTTACGGTACCTTAGAATTTTGAAGAAAACTTTTCACTCCAATTTTTGAACTTGTAAAAGCTGGTTAATGTGTAAGAAGCAGAAAACACAGTCAGAGCTACCAATTACTGCTGCAGTCCCTCCTGGCAATAATGGACAAAGCATTGCCTTGAGTTTCCTATACTTGTCAAATATCTATGTCTTGCCTCATTGGTTAGAACAAAGATGGCATGGGCATAAAGCAACCACACTTTCTCTTCGCATGTTGCTGTCTGTTTCTAGATCTAAAAAGGCCAGAGACTCGCCTTTTTAAAAATATGAAACCTATAAATTTAGATCAGCCAGCCTGTACATGCCATGACATGAGTTCATGTACTCCAGCCCTGTAGCTATGCTTTAGTAGCAACTTTATGTGTAGGAATCAGCAAATGAGAAGGTTTCTCTGCATCTTGTGAAAAGCCAAAAAGCTTTTTCTGTGGATCAGGCAGTAGGTATAGCACAGGTAAAAGGTAAACCAGGTATTCCCCCTACCCCAGCTAGTTGATAACCATATTTTGTGCTGCTGAGACAATATCTAGTTAGAAAAAGGAACACTAGGAAACGTTGAATTTCAACAGCAAGAGAAGCAGTTTCCAGTTCTTAGAACTGGCTTTGATAAAGCACCTTTGTGAAATTGCAAAGCTTTGGTGCTTGGTATGTGGGGCTGATTTTGCTGCTGGAGTGGATGCCTGATTTGCTTCTGCTCAACCAGTACATTCTATAAATAAACCATTTATTACAAAAGTCACCATTTGCCTCTAATACTCTTTTATCAAGAGGAAACTGTGAAAAGTTGCCCTGAAAGTAGATTGGACTCTCCTGTGTAAACCTTGCATGATAGGCCAGTGTCTTCAGGTAGTTCTCATAAAAATTGCAGTGGAGATCATCAAAGTGAAGGACAACAGTGGGAAATCTAGGACAGAAGTCTTCTTCTGTATCAGCCAGACTGTGATATGTTTTAAGAAACACAGTTGGAATTCTGTCATCAAAATGAGAGTCCAGTCATAGATTAGGGCTGATTTTGAATTTCTTAACCCTGCTCTTTTGACCTGAAAATTCCTTTTTCAATTTCACCCCTTCCTTGTGCAAATCAAATTCGTCAGTTTTTATTTTGCAGTCATTTTCTGTTTCCTTGCACTGAATTTCCCCCATAAAAAGAACTGAAATATAAACATAAACAAACCATGACTCACTCATCCTCAACATAAATTGAAGCCGCAACTTGAAAATGCAATACATCATTATTTTGAGTACCATTTCCTTGAAAAGTTTATGCTGGAATAAAATTTTGTTAATCTATAAAGTGCCACTTGACTCCTGTTTATACTAATGTAGAAAAGTAACCTATAAAATGGTAGGGCTGTCAGGTCCAAGTTAAGAAACTGCTGGTGATTTGGGGATGGAGCCTGGGGAGGACAGAGACCTCAGTGGCGTATGAAACAATGTCATAGAATCTACCCTTCAAAGCATCCGTTTTCTCCAGGGCAACTGATCTCTGTAATCTGGAGATTAGCTGTAAATTCAGGGAATTCTCCAGGTCATACTTAGAGGCCAGCATTCATATAAAATACAGCATAAAGAGAAAATGCTGTGCTAGCTCAAAGATAGTGCACCACACTTTATAATAATCAATAGTGGTAGTTCACAATAATTCAAATAGTAATTGTCCTCCGCAGACCTGTAACCACATGGGGGGGGCTGTGGGGGCACTGCCCCCTGACTTCCAGGCTGGATCTGACTTCCAGGGGGCCTCTGGGATGCAGCCTTTTTTTTGCGGGGGGGGGGGGGAGTGTTGTTTGCTTGCTAGCAAAGCGTCATCAGTGGAAGCCGGAGCTGGAAGAACTAAGCAGGTCACTGCAGCAGCAAAAGCAGAAGGCATAGAGGAGGGAGGCAGAGGAGCTGGAGGCAGAGGAAGCTGCATAGAATGGGCCGGGGAGGAGACACAGGTGGAGCTGCTGGCTGCAAAGTGGTAGGATGGGAGAGAGGGAGGTGGAGGGAATCACCCTGCTTGCATGCAAGGTGCAGTCCCTTCTTGACTCCAAAGTTTTAGGGTTGGCTGCTTTGACTTGGCTGCTTTTGCCCCCATCCCAGAAAACTTCTGAGAAGTGACAAGCCCCACAGTGGATGGGAAAGGGTGCCCTCTGACTTTTAAAAAAGCCCCCTGAATTTTAAAATCCTGGCTACGGCCCTGGTCCTCTAGAGGAATTTCACTCCATAACGGCAGGCTTGGCAGCCAAAGAGTGGGAAAATTATTTGTCCTCTACATGAAGTTTAGTCCAGTTCTGGCTTTGCCAGTTCTGGCTTTGACAATCAGGTTTGTAAATATAGTCCAGTTGTGATTTTGGAAGTCTGATATTGTGAGCGAGAGCCCCTATTTTTACTTATATACTTACGGACATTGTGATCACTGGTTTGGTTGCCAGGGTGCCTGGAGTTTCAACTCACACACATCTGCTCTAAGATGTGGGTTTTACCTGCCATTTTCTGACAGACTTGTGTGGATACTAAAGGCCTCATCTTTACAGCAGCACTCTCTATCCCTGAACGAGTGCTAGCTAAGAGTGAAGACAAGATCCCAGGCGCACCGGGCATGCACAATCTTGGCTGTTGCTGTGGAAGAAGTCATGCCATCATGAGCTGTCCCATCAAGCGGTTTCCAGCCCTTCTCCATGAAAGCCATTGTCCAAGCCATTGTCAGCGACCATCTTCCTGCACATCTTGACTCCATGATGGAGAAACGAGAGCCTCAAGTATTCAACAGCTGCTTCAGATATCTGCATAAGGTCATCATGCTTATCTTAGGCATGTATCCTGCTGGACTGCCCAAACTTTTGTCAAATGAAACAATAGACAAAGGACGGTGTCAGCCAGAGGAGTAAGAAGAGGAAGACTAGTCTTAATCCAGAACCAGAGCTATTGTGTAAATCGGGTGTCACCTTAGATATCAATTCGGCCCTCTATTGTCACTTTAGATAAGTTTGTATTGCTGGTTTTAATCCCCTCCATCCATGCCTTGCCCAAACTGTCACTTTGGAGCCTCCCCTTTTCTGAGGTAATGTACCATGTGATGCAGCATCATGTCCCATCTGACCCCGTGTCATAAGCCCCTGGACCTCCTACCTCCTAAGGGCTCCAGGTAGACCTTATAACCTCTGACCCAACATCCCACAGGTGTGCATCTGAAAGTACCCCTACCCTGCTGTTTAGATATACCACTGATACCTGATCAGTTGAGGGTCCCTTCCCCCTCTTCTTTTTTGTCACCATTGGAGCCTTCCTCGAAGATTACGATAGGTAATTATCACTCTGTTTGTCCATTCCGGTGTTTACCTCTGTGTATTTTCATGCTGTTTTCTTAGGCCTGTATGTGTGTTGTATGATTTTATACCCTTGTATGTTTGTCTTTATTTCATAATAAAACCCCTTGACTATTAGACAACATCTCGTTATTGGATGACTTCCAAAGGAGAAATCTTCTGTATACACAGATCCTTGGTCTCGCTAAAAGCCTTGTCCACCAAACTAATCCCCCCAAACCTATTTTTAGGGCAATTTGGCTTACAATATGTACTTTATGTGTACAAGAATACTGGCCATTGATGGCATCAAAGTGAAAGAAGCTACAATGGGAATTTATTTGGTTTTATTGGACTTTTGGATCCTATTGAACCTTTTTGGAATCCAGGACATGTGGAGCCAGTATTGTAGACTACTGCTATTTGGATTATGTAGACTACTACTAATATAGAGAGTTGCATGTATTGGTCCTTGGAGAACTCTTGTCCCATTGCCAATTAGAATGAATATGACACAGCAGGGCTGTTTTTGTAGAAAGCCCAGGAGGTACACATTTGCATGTTAGGCCGCACACCCTGACACAAAGCCAGCTGGAACTGCATTCCTATATGTTCCTGCTAAAAAAAAAGCCCTAATAGTATTCTGGATGTTTTATATACAGGGCTTTTTTTGTAGAAAAAGCCCAGCAGGAACTCATTTGCATACTAGACAACATCCCTTGACACCAAGCCAGCTGGAACTGTGTTCTTGTTCATTCCTGCTCAAAAAAGTCATTTGTATATATTATGGAATGTGTATATGAGTATTGATGATTATACCCTGTGATGCAGTTTCTTTGAGTTAGCTCAGCATTTTCTCTTTATACTGTGATTTCAGGAACTATGAGCCTTTGTGGTTGTTGTATCAATATTAAATAGACATACTTAGGCCTAAAGTTTATATTGAAGACCAAATGCACAAACTGCCTGCTGCCTCCCTGCCAGTCATGCTGTGCCTCAGACTCCAGACACACACACAAACACATGGAAGTGCACCTCTCATGCTCCACACACACAGAGAAGCGCCTGCTGAGGGGATGTGAGTGAGCTGCCTTGACTAGCGTCGACAAGCCACGCAAGGCAAGAGGTATCGAGCCTGTATCACCTCTTCACTTCTCCTAGCTTCCCCTCTCCTTCATGGGGCCTCATGTGCAATGGGGAAAAGCTCTGTACTCAGCCCTGGGAAGGGAAGGGGATGATTGAGAGCAAGATGGCTCAAGCTGACTCCCTTCAGACTCCCCCCCACCTCACACACATGGCCCTGCCACCTCCCCGCCAGTCATGCTGTGCCTCTCAGAATCCAAACACACACACACAAAAAAGAGGGAAGGAGGCTGCCAGGCACTGCTGTAGAGAGGCAGCAAGGAGCTCTGCTCAGCTGAGGACAGCAGCACTTCCTGCCTTCTGCCTGCAGCCCGGCCATGACCAGAGTCAGTGTATGTGGGGGGGTGCCAATTTGGTGCCCCTCCAAGGGTCGCTGCCCTAGGCAAGCACCTAGTTTGCCTAGTGGCAAGACCGGCTCTGAGTGCTAGGCTAATACTCCCTTTCACACAGCTGCATGTTGTCTTTTCCAGCAAGGTAAAACCTACTCCAGTCTCTAACTATCTCTGGGAATGTTTGTAGGTTAGAACTGCAGCCTGAACTAAAGATTTTTACATAGGCAGAAATTTACAAGGAACCATGTTTTTTACAAGGGGAATCAACAGCAATTGGGGGGGAGGAGAGATTCCGCCCCCCCCCCCCCCCTGAATCTTGTGGGTTTCTACTTGTATAATGAAGTCAGGAAATCTTTGGATACTTAAATCTGATGGCTGTAATTCCATGAGAACTCCAGGTCCCATGTGGAATTTGTCACTCCTAGATAGAAGGCATATCCTGCAGTGTTGGTTCCACTTTGTTCTTCAAACAAAGTGTGTGGGATCAACAAGTGCATCTTAGTTCCCAGGCAAGGGCAGACACTATAATGGTAAGTGCCATCTAACAACAATGCTTTAGCAAACAGGGAGTACAGGAGATATACTGGTGTCATTAGAGGTAAGAACCATTAGAACCAAAAGAGAGGTATAATATTAAAATGCAATCTTTGCCTCACTGTTAAAAATATTATCCGTTTCTACAGAAGAAAACTAGACACATACTCATTGACACTGCTACCATATTGGGTCCCAAAAAATTGTTAGATTTTGTCTGTAAAGGCTAGTTGGCACTCCTGTGTGAGACAAAATTAGAGATGATACATCATATGGCTCTGCTTAAATAACTCTTATGGAGTGAAGAAGGAGGGGGGGACAGGATGAAGAGGAATTATTGGAACAGGTAGCACCCTGTACCCCAAGTGAAAGTAGAAGCTCTTTGGCCTGCAGGGCAATACTACACAAAGCTGAAGTAAGAGAAGTAGCAAAATGACATCAAAGCAGTTGAACAAAGCAGGAGTCAAAGCAGCAACTGTCCCACTCTCACAAGTAGGCCTAAACCCAGGTTGGAAAGCAAGGAGGAAAGAACAATGCCTGCTGAAGAAACCCACATAATCCAGGATGCTGAAAGCAATACCTCTAGGAAGTGTCATGGAAATTCCATGTTTAATGAAGATGTTTAGCAAACACATATACAGCACATAGATTCGGAAGGTAGCCTGTAGGTCTGAAGCAAATTATATGACTTTTGAACACTCTGTGATGGTTTTAATACATAAATTGACAAACAAATTATTGACCACAGTATTGTTCATATCACATATTAATTTCACAAAGACAATATGCAATGTTCTTTGTTTGTAGGACTTGGATTAAAGCAGTTGAGAAAGAAGTACTTTTCTCCCTTTCTCACAATACAAGAACTTGTGGATACTCAATGAAATTGCTGAGCAGTTGGGTTAGAACGGATAAAAGGAAGTACTTCTTCACCCAAATGGTGATTAACTCATGGAATTCACTGCCGCAGAAGGTGGTAGTGGCTACAAGCACAGACAGCTTCAAGAGGGGATTGGATAAACATATGGATCAGAGGTCCATCAGTGGCTATTAGCCACAGCGTATTGATGGAACTCTCTTTCTGGGGCAGTGATGTTCTGTATTCTTGGTGCTTGGAGGGAAAACAGTGGGATGGCTTCTAGTGTCCTGGCCCCACTGATGGACCTTCTGATGGCACCTGGTTTTTTTGGCCACTGCGTGACACAGTGTTGGACTGGATGGGCCATTGGCCTGGGCCAACAGCTTCTCTTATGTTTTTAATTCCCATATTAATTTTAAATTAATATGTGATGTGAACAATACGGTGGTTAATAATTTGTTTTTCACTATGTGTATTAGCTAAAACCCTCAAAGAGTGTTCAAAAGTCATATACCTTACTCATTCATGTAAGCTTCCTGGTTTGATATGTTGGTCTGAAGCAGCAGTACAAAGTTTGAGACCAGTGGCATATCTTTAAGACCAACAAAGTTTAATTCTGGGTATAAGCTTTCATGTGCATGGACACTTCTTCAGATACATTGAAACAGTTTTCCTCAAGCCTTGCATATAGATAAAGGGGGGGGTGTTAATTGCCAGGAAGGGCATGTTAGAGTTCAAGATGCTTAAATAACTGAGCAATAAGTATAGCTGAGATTGGATTAAAGCAGTTGAGAAGACCTGTGAATGGCAGCAAAATAGCATACAAATTCAAGAGTTAACAAACTAAGTTTGAATCCAGTGGCACCTCCAAGACCATTAAATTTCAGTTCTGGGTATAAGTGGGAACTGAGAGTCTTAGCAAGTGTAGCTGCACACTCTTTCAGATTCATTGAAACAGATTTCCTCGTTACATATAGGTAGACAGTGTGTGTGTTTTAAGGTGCTGTTTACCACTGATTTAGAGGAGCCCCATGACGCAGAATGATAAAGCTACAGCACTGCAGTCCGAGCTCTCTGCTCACGACCTGAGTTCAATCCCGGCAGAAGCTGGGATCAGGTAACCAGCTCAAATTTGACTCAGCCTTCCATTTTTCCAAGGTTGGTAAAATGAGTACCCAGCTAGCTGGGGGGAAAGTGTAGGTGACTGGGGAAGGCAATGGCAAACCACCCCATAAAAAAAAGTCTGCCGTGAAAACCATGATGCGACATCAGCGCAGAGTTGGAAACGACTGGTGCTTGCACAGGGGACTACTTTTTACCATTTACCACTGTGAAGCACAAAGACAATTGCTGCCTAAGATTTCACCATTTTCTCCACCATTCTTGTGTGCAACTATTGCTAAAATAAAGCTACTTCATAGACATGGGATTCTATCGTTCCTATGTAAATGTCTTTGAAAAGATAACACTAAGGCATTTCAGCAACAATAAACATAATAACAAAGTCTGCATAGCACTGGTGATTACTTAGATTTGCACTCAAATGTGCCTACTTCCCTCTTTGACATATTTCCATTTTTATGCAGATAGGAACTAATTATGTTACTTGCTTTCGACACTCAAGATACTTAAAGCCTAATTCTGTCAACACGCCTCATGTACTGTTCTCTCGACTTGTTTTAACAGAACTATAGTGCTGTGATGGGGATGTAAAAATAATGTTGGAGAGGTCCAGCCGCTGTGTGTTCTGGATAGCCAGGAAAACATTAAGAGCTCTGTGTTCTATGTATTTTACAGAGTAAAATGGGATGATGAGAGGCAGGGAAGCTTTGCACCTGAATATCCCTGTGTGAAAGCTCTGTTGCCACTGAGAATACCTCTGGAACAGGGGTGTCAAGCATGCAGCCAAGGGGCCGAATCAGGCCCCTAGAGGGCTCCTATCAGGCCCCCTGAGCGACTGACTGTCATCTGCCTCCTCCCTCTCTTGCTTCTTTCTGCATAACAGCTTGCTTTTCACGGCTTGCTCAATCACACAGGAGCTACCGAGCAAAACCTCTATTTTCTCCATTAGCTGAGGCTCCTCCCTTGGGGAGGAGAGATAGCTTGTTTTGCCAGGGTCTCTCAATCGCACAGCAGAGCTACTGAGCCAAGCCTCTCTTTCGTCTATTGGCTGAGTCTCCTCCCCCTCCTCATCCCCTGGGGAAGGAAGGAAAGAGGCAGAGCTTCCTTTGCCCAGTTCCCTGGATCCCATGGGAGAAATACAAAGAAAGTGCATTTAAGGCCAATGATTGCTAATGTTTTAAGCATGTTTAAAGGGTTTTTAAAAAATAAAATCTGTAATTGTGCTTGTGTCCTTTATAAAGTTTAAATATCTGCTACCTAATCTTAAATAGGTACACACATAGCCTGGTCTGACATGGCCTAGCCCAACATGGCCTGGCCCAACAAAGTATCATTTATATTAGATTCAGCCCTCATAACAAATGAGTTTGACACCCCTGCTCTAGAACAATGAGACTAGAATGTGAAATCATCCCTGCATGGAAGCTTTCTAGATCACATATTCTTCTATATCTTTGTTTGCTGTTTGGGAACTATCATCATCATGGGATAAATTTCATGCATATTGAAATGGTGTATATGACACTGAAAAATTTACCATGTTGATGCTTCCAAAAACTTCTATTTGGTGAGGTTGCTGACTTTGAGTCCTACAAATAACAAGTACACTGTGAGATTACTTCTCCAACTCTGAAGCAAGTAATGCTTACCTGAGGCCCATCTCTTGAGGGACAGTGCATGAAGTTGACTGATGAACATAGTGCCTGCCTGTTTCAGTAAGGGATTTGGAAAAGAATTTAGAGCTATTGGAAGGCGACTATCGACTCAGCACAGCAGCATAAACTGTATCAACAGTGTGATGTGGTGGCTAAAAAGGCAAATGCAATTTTGGGCTGTATCAACAGAAGTATAGTGTCCAGATCACGTGATGTGATGGTATCGCTATACTCTGCTCTGGTAAGATCTCACCTGGAGTATTGTGTTCAGTTTTGGGCACCACATTTTAAGAAGGATATAGACAAGCTGGAACGGGTCCAGAGGAGGGCGACAGAGATGATGAGGGGTCTGGAGACCAAGTCCTATGAGGAAAGGTTGAAGGAGCTGGGCATGTTTAGCCTGGAGAGGAGGCTGAGAGGTTATGATCATATCTTCAAGTACTTGAAGGGCTGTCATAGAGAAGATGGTGTGGGCTGAAATTAAATCAAAAGAGTTTCCGGCTCAACATTAGGAAGAACTTCCTGACCATTAGAGCGATTCCTCAGTGGAACAGGCTTCCTTAGGAGGTGGTGGGCTCTCCTTCCTTGGAGGTTTTTAAACAGAGGCTAGATGGCCATCTGACAGCAATGAAGATCCTGTAAATTTAGGGGGAGATGTTTGTGAGTTTCCTGCATTGTGCTGGGGGTTGGACTAGATGATTCTGGAGGTCCCTTCCAACTCTATGATTCTATGATTTAAGTTTGGCTACCAGAAAAATAGTGGACTATCAGGAAGGCTGAAGCTGCCTGCATGAGAGGCTTGGAGCTGACTGCTTAATGGAATGAAAAGAGTTTGAAAGCTGCCTTTCTTCACAGACACACATTTATTTATTTTGAACATATAGCTTTTCTTCTGTTTGGCACAGAAAGATTAAGAGCAAATCAGGGGTGCTCAATCACCACAATTATCAGAGCCAAACATTCAACATCATCTGATCAGCCAGAACATGTTCAATTGTGGGGAAAAGACAACAAAATGTGTATCTTCACTTGCATGTGGCAGTGAGGAGTTGAGGTTCATAAGAGCAGCGTGGTGTATTTATTAATCATATATTGACCTGACTTTTCAGCCTGATTGATCCCCAGAATGGCTTCATATCCATAACAATGTGTACACTTGAAAGGATGGTTGCTGCTGACCAGCTGTCTCCTTTCAAACCTTTGTTTCTATCAGCAGCAAAGAGGTTTGGGATTAATCATGAGAGGTAAAGTTTTCTCATACAGTCTCCTCTGACACCCCACTATTATTTTTATTTATTTTCTTCATTTACAGACTGCCTTTCTGACAGAAGACTCACGGTGGATTACAAAAATTAAAAACAAGTAATAAATACAATAAAAAAATTACATACTGTCAAGACATTAAAAAAAACTACAACAGTATCAATTTTATAGAAACACCCACCTAAAAAGTTCTAGTTTTCTATGAAATGACAGGCCGGCTATTCCACAGAATGTTCAGGTACAAAACACATTGCTACTGGATGCTGATACAATTCAATTCATACTTTTATTGGCATAATGGATGTTGATACTTGGAAGCGCAGGAGGGGTTCCTCACTCAGTGGCCACTAGAAACAAGACTATGGTGCCTAAGGAACATGACTCATGTCTTGCCTATGATTTTACAGCACATGATGTACCAAATCAAATGTCTGGGAAATCTCTGTGTACACTCTTAAACAGATGTCAACTTTCTTTTAAATAATATATTAAAGGTTCCACTTTCTGCCTCACTCACAAGTTTCCCCAGCTTTATTTTGTGGCTATTGGAACCAAATTGGGATCTACCTGTACACTGTCTAATGCATGTTATCCCATGGATTTCACTAGTTGTCCTCATAGGAAGTTTACCACTGCACAGTAAAGAGAAATAGCAGCTAGAAAAGTGAACCATCCATCTCTTTAGCACTACTGAAAATCCAGGGAGTTTCATTAATGAATCTAAGCCCCTTAAACTCTGACCCTAATCTACTTCTCAATGTCCCACGAACATAAGTTTAGCCCTAGTTATTCCTGTCTTTCTATTATATTGCTTTTCACACAGGAATGAGCTGTGACTTTATTTTTAATAAGCTCATCAGTTGGGCCAGGGGCAAAATGAAATGAAGATCTCAGAGATTGGCAGCAAGGTTGCTGCTCCACTTCATTTAAATCCATATGTCAGTTCCCATCATACGCAAAGGGCCCTTGCTAAGGCAGCCACCCCCAGCTTTCTTCAAATTAGCTTGCCTTTCTGGAGTTTAAATGAAAAGAGACATCTAATTTGTGAGTGAAAAGGTTTGTCATTTCTTAGGGGGATCCAGCCACGCAAAATACAATTAACGTCTCCCAAGAACATTTTGCCAAGGTGCGGCAGCAACTGACAGGGAAAATGAAATGAAAATAAATAAAAATCGGTTGTTCTAATGCTGTAGCTCAAGTAGCAAGCATAATCTTCTTTATCTGGGGCTGGAATTGCTTTTTTTTGCCACAGCTTTCATTATGAAAATGTAGCACTTCTCAGCAATGGGATGTTAAGGAAACAGATGCCCACAGGGGCCTGGATCATCTTAACAAGGAACAAACAATGCAGAATGCAGTTTATATGTCCCCCCCCCCACTTTAAGTGAACACCTGCTTCTATAGCAAATAAACCATTGTAATGAAAAGCATCACATGTTCTTGACTCTTTGGGAAGGTGTCAATAAGAACTTTCAGAAGTCAACAACAGGAGCAGAAAAGTCATACTGTTTCATGTAAGTTTGCCAGCCTCCAGGTAAGGTCTGGAGATTTGCTCCCCTGGAGAAAATGGCTACTTTGAAGGGTGGACTTTATGACATTGTACCATGCTGATGCCCCTCCACTATCCAAACCCTGCCCTCTCCCAAATCCTCCCCCAAAGTCTCCAGGTGTTTTTCAACACAGACTGGGAACCCTAGTTTTATGGCCACTACTTCTCTGAGTACAGGGAAGTTTAGGAAGTCAGCCTTAACAAGGTTAGTTTCCTTGTGAGAAGGCAATATTGGAGATAGATGGACTTTTGAAATATGTGTTGATTTGCAAATATACAAACTGTGCGCAGAATAGGCAGAAACCCAGCCGGACAGCTGAAGCCTCTAAATAATATCAGTTCCATGTAAACCTAACAGAATACCCTGTGGTTAATAAGCCCAAGTGTTTTGACACTTTCCAGCTCTCCCATTGGCTGTGGTGTATACTTCATCAGCCACTGGTCCATCAACTGCCACTCAAGTTCCATTGGTTGAGTCTATTCCTCTCTCTCGCCCGCTGTCACCTACACACTTTCTGTGGCATTCAAAAGAGAAACTAGGCAGAGGTGGCAGGGAGATAGCAAACAGACAGGGAATGAAGGTGACAAAGTGACTAGGCAGCAAGGTCTGGCCCCATCTTGGAGCATTTCTGCAGATGTCATGGTGGCTGCCTCTTTCTTGTCACTTCCTCCCTCCTCCCCTCAGCCTCACCCCAGAACAAATAAGGATTGGGCCATTGAGGAAGCTTCTAGACGGTAGCTGTTGCTAGACAACCAAACTTGGTTCTATCAGTAAAGGGAGAGGCCTCAGCTGAATATAATGCCATAGAGTCTATCCTCCAAAGCAGTTATTTTCTCCAGGAGGAGAGAGTATGGAGAGACGGAGCTTGAGCAAAGGAGTGTTGCAGCTTCACCTCTCTCTCCCTCTAGACAATGGTCTCGAGCAGCCGGTCCTCCTAGGCAGAGATTTGGGGATTACAACTCTCCATGTTGGAATTGGCAGAGGCACTGAGAAGATGGGTTGCCATGGCAAAGACAGAGGCATGATAGCCCAGTGTGGCAATACCGGAGAGAACAGAGTCCTTGGTGTTATGATAGGAAAATGTTTCCATCGTATAAGCCACCTATGGATATTTTGGCTTATTTTTCTCTTTTTGAATGTACCTGTGTAGAGATGCAAGTTCCCAAACAATTTTATATGATT
The DNA here is from genome assembly GCF_032191835.1 of Heteronotia binoei. NCBI lineage: Eukaryota > Metazoa > Chordata > Lepidosauria > Squamata > Gekkonidae > Heteronotia > Heteronotia binoei. Next base: position 186,618,207 of record NC_083223.1, on the reverse strand, counting down.
ATTTTGAGATCTTTGTTGTCTGGGGATCTTTTCAAACTTATGGGACAGTTACCTCCCCAAGATGCTCTGTCTTATGACAAGTTTAAAGTTTTGGCTAGGCAGCATTTTGCACTGAATGCTGAAACATATAGAAGAGCATTTAGAAGGGTGGACCATACCTTATGGACTGGAAGTCTCCATTTGGTTGCAGCCAAGTTGGGGCAGAATCTGGATTATTGGCTAACAGCTGAAGGAGTTAGAAGTTTGGAGGGCCTGAGAGAACGGATTCTGAAGGAGCAATTCCAGAAATTATTGCCAGATGAAATTGCCCCATTGGTCTTTGATAGAGCCCCTGCTACATTAGAGGATGCAGCGAGCCTAGAGGAACTTTTAAAACTGAATAGAAAGCGTGGATTTGGAAAGCAGCTTTCAGCTGGAGGAGCTAGCAGTCGCTCTGCTGTGACAGAGATGGGTAAACTGGGAAAAGGTGGGGAGGGGAGTAAATCCTCCACCCCTCAGGAGAAGAGCTCTTCCCTAATAGCTGAATTTCATTCTAGGGTGGGCCCTTCTAGTGGAATCTGTTTTTTCTGTAGGAAACCTGGCCATTTAAATAGAGGCTGTGAACTTTTAAAAGCTAAAAAATCAGTTAAGGAACTTCCCAGTACTAGCAGTCCAGCAGTTTGGATTATTTCCCAGGACCCTCTTGCAATTGAGGGCTGGAAGGAAGAAGAAACATTGACAGATGCAGCCTGTAAAATTCCAGTGTTGCTGGGTAATGACTGGGTATCTTTATCATAAACATACCTTGTTATCTAACCCTGCGGTCTGGTGAAACCCGTCAGTCTGTAGAAACTCAGACTGAGAGTGAGGGCAGCAGCATTGTGTCTTCTAGTAATAATCTCCCCTGCATGCCAATTGAGTTGAAGACGGCTGTAAATCTGGAGCAGGCAGGTTGTCAATTGGGGAGGGGTAAAGAGGTAGCAGTGGAAACGTTGTCTACAAGCAGGTTTGCTCTCCCTTCTTTAACGGAAGATTTAGAAGATTTTAAAAGTGCTCGAAGGACTGCTCCAACCTTAGAGACCTGCCGTACTCTTGCAGAGCAACCTTGTAATCCAGATGCTCGTGTTCGGTTCTATTTTGAAAAGGATTTGCTTTATAGGGAACACAAACCAAAAGCGTTTCCTGAAGAATGTGACTCTAGAAAACAGCTTGTGGTCCCTAGTGGGTTTAGAGCTAAAGTTTTGGACTTAGCACATACGTCTGTGCTTGCTGGCCATGCAGGAATAAAAAAGACATTAGAAAAAGTAACTAGGTATTTCCATTGGCCAGGAGTTTATGAGTCAGTACGGGATTATGTTAAGAGCTGTCATACGTGTCAGGTGGTTGGTTATTCAAATGATAACCCCCCAACCACCTTGTAGAGTATTCCTATGGATTCTGCTATTTTTGAGAAAATTGATATTGATCTGGTGGGCCCATTTAATAAGCCAACGCATGGGGGTAAGAAATATATTTGCACAGTGATTGATTATGCCTCACACATGGTTATAGCCATCCCAATGGCTACTACCTCTGCTGCAAATCTGGTTAAAGTCCTTTTAAATGTTATTTGCACTTGGGGAATTTTTAAGACTCTTTTATCAGATACAGGGTCAAATATGATGTCTAATCTGACCCAGCAGGTGCTTGCTTTAGCAAAAGTGGATCATCACACCAGTATAGCCTTTCAACATCAAGGGAAATGCTTAGTGGAAGTTACTCAAAAAACGTTAGTGAACATGCTGCACAAATATGCTCTGGCTCATGGTAGTACTTGGGATAGTGAGTTACCTTTGGTGATAGCTGCTTATAATGACACTGTGCAAGAGAGTTTGGGTTTTGCCCCGAATGAGTTGGTGTATGGTAGGACCCTAAATGATCCCTTATCCCTGTTAAAGAGTCAATGGGAAGGTTTTGTGGATGCTAAACCTTAGTGTGTTGCTATTTCCAAAACTTACGGCGCACTTTATTGGATGTCTGGGAAGCAGCTCAAAGTAATTTAAAGGCTGCTCAGGAGAGTCAAAAGTGGTTTTACGATCGTAAGGCTGTAGATAATGTGAGAAAATGACCCCTCTGTCACAAACATGGTTGCCAGGGCGCCTGGAGAAGTAAGCTTGCATCCGCCTGGCCAGTGAATGCGAGCCAAGCTATCCAGGGACTGTGTAAGACTCCCGTGTACCTATTAATAAGTATACAAGTGCTTGAGACGGGCACAGAGTGTCTGCAGCCGCACACAAACTTTTCCCCGCTACCGCGTGGGATCCGCCATGGCGAGGAGGAGGCTACGCCGCAACGGAGCTGTCCAGGCGAACGGTGTTGAAGCGCTAAGCATGGAAACCACTGTGTTTCGCTTACACCACATGTAGCCATCTTCCTGCCTGGTGGGGTTTCATTCCTACTAAGTGGGAACCTCACGTACACACCTTGAGTCATTCCTAGCCCGCAAGCAACCTATCTAGTTTATAAATGGATTAATGGCTCCGCCATTAATCCTGATTGCCAAGTAATATCCTGAACAACAGGCTTCGCCCAGGAGGTGAGGAGAAAGAGGAAGGATCTCTCCTGATACATCCTAGCCCTTTTGTCTACACCGGGATACCTAGGTCCATATCTGATTCTCTATTGTCACATTCCCAGTTAATCCCATCTCATCCCAATCACCCAACTATCTACATACTGATATCATTGGAGCCGCCCCAGGCCCTGTCGCAACTTGGAAGTTTCCAGGATGCCCAGGATGAAGGTGATGTTCATTGGTGGAAGCATACACCCAATCAGGTGTCGCCATGGACTCGCCATTGGTCCAGCCGATGTCCAGCCTTCTTGGTCATCAGCAGAACCTCCCATTACCACTCCCAGTCACCTCCCATCCCCTCAGGACTAAGGTGACTCTATATAACCTGTGGACTAGCTACCCACAGGTGTGCCTTCTACTCAGTAACCCCCATTCCCGCTGTGTAGTTACACCCCCGATTCCTGATCAGTTTCGGGACCTTTCCCCCATTTCCTCATTCGTCGCCATCGGAGCCTTCCCTTGGAGTCTGCGAGAGGTAGTATTACCCTGTATGTCCATCCTTTATGTTCCCCTATCGATCTCTCTATATTTCTTAGACCTGTGTGAATGTGTGATTGATTTTGTACCTTGAATGAAAGAACTATTGTTTCAAATAAACCACAATTGATTTTATTAAATTAGAGTCCTTTATTGAGCATTGACTCTCTGATCGGTTGAGCCTCGTATACACAGATAACAAAGATTCCTTTTTGGGGCTAGCTGTCTCTCAGTCTAATTCCCCAAGTTATTTTGAGAGCAGTTTCCCTAACAATAAAGAATTTTTTCCTAATGAAAAGGTGCTGATTTTGAAGCCAGTTAAGCCACATAAATTGAGTCCAAAGTGGCTGCGACCTGGCACTATTGTTCAGAGACTAAGTTCAGTGCGTTATTTAGCGGCCTGTCCAGAATTGCATCCCAAGCCCCGAGAGTATCATGGGAACTCACTTAAAAAATATTATGAGAGAACTGTTAATGTGGTGAGTTTGCAATCAGAAGAAGAGGAGTTGTTTCAGGGTCCCCGTGATTTATTGGCAGAGTATCAAGCTTCATGCTGCCTTGATGATGTTTTGTCTAATTCCAGCTTGTCTGAAGTGCAGACTGCTCAACTATATAGTTTGTTAAAAAACTTTGAGAGTGTTTTTTGTGGGCAGTCTGGAAGAACTTCTTTAATAACTCATCATGTTGATACTGGGGCTGCTGCTCCAGTTTCAAGTAGACCTTGGGTAAATGATGCTCATGCACAGGATGTGGCTAAGGAAATAGCTGAAATGCTGGAACTGGGTGTGATCGAACCTAGTCAGTCACCATGGTCATCACCTGTGGTATTAGTCCCAAAGAAAGATCAAAGCATAAGATTTTGTGTGGATTATCGTAAACTAAATGCTTTAACAGTGGCTGATTCTTTTCCTCTCCCTCGTATTGATTCATTAGTAGAACGTCTAGGGAAAGCAAGGTTTATTTCTGTTTTTGATTTGACCAAAGGTTATTGGCAGGTACCTTTGACTCTGGAAGCTGCCCTAAGATCTGCTTTTGTAACTCAACAGGGATTATATCAGTATAAAGTAATGCTTTTTGGGATGCGTAATAGCCCTGCAATCTTTCAACGTTTGGTTAACATTATGATTAGTGGTCTGTCTGAGTACTACTGTGCTTACTTAGATGATATTGCCGTCTTTTCTGATAGTTGGGAACAACATCTGGAGCATGTGCAAAATGTGCTTCAGCGTATAAAGAAGGCCAATTTAACCATCGAGCTGTCTAAATGTCAGTTTGGGTTGGCTACAGTGGATTACCTGGGACACAGAGTGGGATCTGGAACCATCAAGTCTCTGCAGGCCAAAGTGCAGTGCATTGTTGACTGGCCAGTATCTACTACAAAGAAACAAGTTCAAGCCTATTTAGGATTGATAGGTTATTATAGAAGATTTGTGGCCCATTTCAGTACCGGGGAGGGACGGCGGCTCAGTGGTAGAGCATCTGCTTGGGAAGCAGAAGGTCCCAGGTTCAATCCCTGGCATCTCCAAAAAAGGGCCCAGGCAAATAGGTGTGAAAGACCTCAGCTTGAGACCCTGGAGAGCCACTTCCAGTCTGAGAAGACAATACTGACTTTGATGGACCAAAGGTCTGATTCGGTATAAGGCAGCTTCATATGTTCATATGTTCATACCCTGGCAGTTCCCCTTACTGAGTTGTGTAAGAAAAGTTTGCCTACTAAAGTGAAGTGGACACCTGAATGTCAGAAAGCCTTTGAGGGCCTGAAACATGCTTTGTTACAATCACCTGCAGGCTCTGCAAGCTCCTGACCCTACCCAACCATATGTGGTTCAAACGGATACTTCTCATACTGGCATTGGATGTGTGCTCTTGCAAAGGGGTGCTGATGGGGAGCTGCATCCTATAGTGTTTTTGAATAAGAAGCTTCTGCCAGGAGAGAGACATTTGTCTACTATTGAGAAGGAATGTTTAGCTCTTGTGTGGTCTCTCACAAAACTACGTAGTTATTTGTGGGGGCAGAAGTTTGAACTTCAAACTGATCATTCACCTTTATGTTGGTTGGATAAGATAAAATTTCTAATCAAAAATTACTTAGATGGAGTTCAACCTTACAAGATTTTAATTTTATTGTGACACATTTATCTGGAAAGGCTAATAAGGTTGCTGATGCCCTTTCTAGAGTGTATTCGGGTGATGATTAAAAATGTAACTGATCTTTTTGTATGGGAGCCTGAAAACATTGAAGAGATATTTGTATGTTCTGGTTGGAGAATATGGAAATTGTTGACTGTTTTGTTTGTATAGTTAGATGAAAATTTTGAGTTAAACAACTCTAAATTTCATCTTGAAGGGAAAGGTGTAATGAAGATCTCTTTTAAAGGATATTGGGGATTTTAAAAATCTAATTTTATATATATATATATATATATATATATATATATATATATATATATATATATATATATATATATATATATATATATATATATATATATATATATATATATATATATATATATGGTGGTTTTGGTTTCTGGGCTGCTTGCCAATGTTTATTATCTCCTTCTAATTAATGGTTATTCTCAGCTGCACTAGGAGAGTCAGCTTGGGTTGATTGGTTCTTCCGGGATGCCCATTTTTGGTTTGTCATTAGCCAGCTGAGGGGGATTTATACTGTTTCCCAAAACCACTTTTTTATTACTGTTTTCTTGGCAAAAAGCCGTCCTGCTTACCGGCTGGTGATTATGTTGTGGTGTAAGTCGTATTAGTTAGTTATATTTTATAATGTTGTTGTTTTGTTTGCACCAGTCTATTTTAAAACTGCCTGCCAGCTCAATAAAGTAATATTTTTGCTTATCTTTGAATTGTGTTGCCTTGTCTGTCACTGTAAAGAAAACACCTTGCTCTGCCTCGAGCTGAGGGGATTGTAGGTTGTTACACTCTTATCAAAAGAAAGAATTTGTGATGACATAAATAAGCAGATACAGGATTATTTCCTACATAATAGTGACTATGGTGTATCTCAGCATATGGTCTGGGATGCATTTAAAGCAGTACTCAGAGGAAACCTTATCTCAATAGCTGCAGCATGTCATAAAAATAGATGCAAAGCAGTAATGGAAAAAAAACTAAAATTGCTGAATTAGAGAAAAGGCATATGCAATATGGGGGAAAAAAACCTTTAAAAAGCTTTCAATAGAGAGAAACAAGCTAAACTGATTGAAACTTCGGATATACAAAAAAAGTTGTTATATCTGAAACAGAAATATGTCACTAAGACTATGAAATCACTTAGGATTTAAAAATTCAGACTTCAACAAAGATGTGCAAATTCTCTGATTCACTCCATACACTCACCCCAAGGCACTATACATATTACACCACAGGAAATTACTAAAGTCTTTCAGGAGTACTACTCCTCCTTAAATAAATCATCCATAGAAAGTGACTTGGACTTTAAAGAGTATTTAAGGAATGCTAAATTTGACAGGAAACTGTCTAAAGACGATGCTGAGTTTATGGACAGGCCTATTTTGGAATCGGAAATCTTAGAGGCACTATCTTCAATCAAAAACAATAAAGCAACAGGGAAAGATGGATTCCCCATTGAGTTCTACAAAAAATTTAGATCTAGTTTATTAAGTCCTCTCACAAAAATTTGTAATTTGGCGATGGAACAAGGTGTCCTTCCTGACACGTGGAAAGACTCTAAAATGATTGTATTATATAAGGAAGGTAAGGATAAACAAAATCCTAAATCATATAGACCAATTTCAATTCTGAATCATGATTTCAAAATATTTTCAACAGTTTTGGCCCGTAGATTAAACAAAATTATTAGCTCTTATGTTCATACTGATCAGGCAGGATTCATACCTGGCCGTATAATATCTGACAATATTAGGAGAACCCTTAATTTAATTCATTACGGTAAAACATCTCAAGTAACATCTTTAATTCTTTCCTTAGACTCTGAGAAAGCATTTGACATGTTAGAAATCAATTATCTTAAAGCTGTTTTGAATTATTTGGGATTTGGCCCAAACTTCTTTAACTCCATAGCAGCCATTTACAAAACCCCTAAAACACAAATAAACATTAATAATTATAGATCAGATGAGATATATTTATCAAGGGGTACACGTCAAGGATGTCCCCTATCCCCAATCTTATTTGCTCTTTCACTAGAAACTCTAGCACATATAGTACATTCGGACCCAGAAATTGAAGGTATAATGGTGCATGGTAGTTCTCATAAGATCTGCCTCTTTGCGGATGACACTGGTTTTTATTTAAGTAATCCCCTACAATCTCTAGCCAAACTAATGAATTCTATAACTACATTTAGCAATTACTCAGGATTCACAATAAACATGTCCAAATTGGAAATTTTTCCAATAAATGTTCCTCCAGATGTCTACCAACAAATCTTGCACTCCTTTCCTTTCAAATGGGTCACTAAAACATGGCAACACTTAGGTGTTCACATCCCTCTAACACTATCAAAGCTATTTGAATCAAATTATAAACAACTTTTTATAACAACAAAAACTAATCTATATGGTCTAAACTTCAGCTCAATCTGTTGGAAAAAATTGATTTGTCAAAAACTTTTGTTCTACCTAAATTTCTTTTTTTATTTCAAAACCTTCCTACACCTATCCCGCGAAATGATATGAAGGCTTGGCAAAAATGTTTGTCATTATTTTTATGGCATAATAAAAAACCAAGGATCTCATTTCATGTACTTTCCAAGCCAATAGCTAAGGGCGGGTTGGGTGCACCAATTTTAGACAAATACTATGTGGCAGCCCAACTTCGTAATGTTCTGTTATATGCCAGAAAGGATTGCCAGTTACCTTGGATTCAAATTGAATCAGCAAGCATTCTTCCTGTCTATCTTAATGAATTCTTATGGAACACTGGGACAGATAGGAAAAAAGTCTTACTGACTAATCCATTTTTACGTTTTACTTTGGAGATTTGGGATAAGTACAGATCCTTTGTGGTTCAATCCTCTACACCAGTAATGGCTTTTCTAGGTCAACCCTGGTTTTCTTCAGGAATCCCCATGGGAACTTTTAGAATTTGGAAGCAGCAGAAAATTCTTAGGATTTCAGATGTTAGTTCAAAAGGACAATTGTATACTCGCAGCCAATTTAAATTTAAAAGTAATATCCCATGGTATGAATATCATCAACTACATGACGTACTAAATAAAGTGCTCCCGGTTATGCAGACAATAAATCAACTGAATGCATTTGAAAAATTAATACATAAGGAGAACACAAATATGAGAGGGGTAATTTTGAAATTATATTTTTTATTAAACCAGAAAAATTGGTCACAAACTACATCACAACAAAATGCATGGGGCAAAGATTGTTCTATTCAAATATCAGACGAACAATGGATTATAATTTGGACATTGCCACTCTGTAGGCCTAAGTGTACTAATTTCAAATTACAGCAATACAAATTATCTTCTCGTTGGTACCTAACTCCACTCTCTTTAAGTCATGCGCAGCAGAGTTCTAACTCCCTTTGCTGGAAAGGATGTGGTGAAACAGGAACCTTTATTCATTGTTGGTGGACCTGGCAAAAATCCAAACATTTTGGAATACATTAATAAATAAAATTGAAGCCATTTTTAAGGAAACCATTCCCTGCACCCCCTCAATCTATTCTTCTTAAATTTTGGCCAAACAGAAACTTTTCTCCTTTAAAAGTGGAACTTATTTCTCTGCTGCTTTTAGCAGGAAACATTCTACTGGCAAAATTTTGGAAAGTTGCAAGAATTCCATCAATAACCCTGTGGTTCCAAAAGGTATGGGACACTGTAATCCAGGATAAAATTGCTTCCCAGTTTATCCTTAGTGACAATCCCAAGGTAGGGGGAAAATTTGTAGAGAAATGGTATGCTTTTCTTGACTTCATTAATGCCAACTCTACAAAGAAGAGTAAGATGCCAAAAAAATACCTGAATTTCATCTTATATTAATATGTACTTGTGAGTATTTATATTAGGCTTCTAGATTAGGCCGAGTGGATTGTGGTTATTTTCTTTTCCCAAAATGGTTTAAATTTATTTAATTATTTATGTGTTATTGTATTGTATTCTGCTTTAAGTATGGTGATATTTGAAAATAAAAAATTTTAAGAATTAAATTTTTTTTAAAACATACTTAAAACATTAACACTTTTGCAATATTTTGCTCACTCAACAGTCTCTGATAACTGACACCTCTTACTCTGAATTATTGCATCAAAATCTGGAGACAGTGTCTGTGCTGTAACAATCTTGAGTACACTGTTCAGATGTTGTTCAGGTATGTACCTGTGCAAACCCAGTTGCACCCAGGAAAGCCCTGGGATAATGAGCCAACAAAAATCTGGAGACAGTGTCTGTGCTGTAACAATCTTGAGTACACTGTTCAGATGTTGTTCAGGTGTGTACCTGTAACTTGCAAACCTACTTTTGATTTCTTGACATTCATTCCAGAAATCTCATGGTCAATGCTTTGAGCCTAGGACCCACAGGTAAACATGAAATGGCTGGGCATTGTGAGCTTTTGTACATAAGTTGCTTCTTGTGCTGGACAAGAACATGTGAAGGCACCATGACACTGACTGAGGGTTATGTGTTTGTCTACAAAACTATAGTTTTCCCTGGATAAATAACTACACCTTCTATGAGGCAGTACAAGAATAGAGAGAAGGCAATATATAGTGGCTAGTATCAATTTACTTATTTGGGAAGCCTAGGTTCATAATCCCCAGTCTATGTAGGAAATGTGCTCAGTGAACTCGGTCTGGACACACACTCTCCTAATCCGCCTCACTGTTTTGTTGTTATTCCTCATCTATAAATAGTTCACATTACTTTCCTACTGAGGAAGACTGGCATGAATACAGTGAAAAGGGTAAGACAAACCCAGTTGCACCCAGGAAAGCCCTGGGATAATGAGCCAACAAAAATCTCTCTCTCTCTTTCTCTCTCTGAAGGCAAAGAGCTCATACCAAAAAACTTAGTTGGCCTTAAAAGTGCTTTGTATCTCTCCTATGGAGATGAGAGAACTGGGCAAAAGGAGCTCTGGCTCTTTCCCTCCCTCCTCAGGGAACAAGGAGGGGGATGAGTCTCAGCTAATAGAAGGAAGAGAGGCTTGGCTCAGTAGCTTTGCTGTGTGATTGAAAGAGCCTGGCAAAGCAAACTTTCCCTCCCCCCTTCCTCCCCAAGGGAGGCGCCTCAGCCAATGGAGAAAATAGAGGCTTTGCTCTGTGAGCAAAGCTCCTGTGCAATTGACCAAGCCTGGCAAAACAAGCTGTTATGCAGAAGGAAGTAAGAGAGAGGGAGAAGGAAGCAGATATACTTGCAGGACTGATAGGAACCTGATCCAGCCCCAGGGAAACACATTTCACACCCCTGCTTTAGATGTTCCCCTGCTGGTTTCTGAGTTTTTAAATTTATAATGTCTGATTATATGGCAGAATGGTGTTTTTGACACATTTTATGCAGCTAAAAGAACTTTTGAGGACAAAACTAACTTTATTGAGTCAAATGATAGTGTCACTTGAGTGGTTATGAGGCAGCAGGGTTGGTTGCAGGGTAGGCCCCTGAGTTTATATTTCCACTGGGTGGTTGCTAGTGAGCAGTTGTTTCAAGCTGAGAGAAATATCTGTAAGAAAAACCTGGCTTAGTTTCCAAGGCTTGTGAAAGGAGATGCAACAATGAGATTTTCTCTTTATTCTTGATTGGGAGCCCACAAGATATGAGCCTTTAAGTATCCATCCAGCAAACTTCAACTTGAATATTATTACCATGCAAATTGGCCTTGCTTGACTCTCTTGATTGCAGAAGAGGTAAGCTCCTGCTCAGATTGCCTTGAAAGTTGTTGACAAAGTTTGTCTCAGGCAGATGCAAGTCATGTGGCTTTCCATCACCCACAAGCAGCACCTTAACCCCCCCCCCCCTGATTTTTAAATATCTAACATCTGAGCCACTTGTGGGAAGGGCAGGATATAAATCCTAAATAAATAAATAAAAAATAACATAGATGATGAATGAGAGACAAGAGACAGTGAAAGGAGTATGAACTTCTCCATCATATGTGTGGAACATTTTTCTCTCCATTTTTTGCATGTTCAAAAATCAAACTTTTTTGGAGACTCGTTTTGTGATTGAGATCTAGAATGATCCCTGGAAAAGACAGCAAAACAGATTTAAGGGTTCCATGTCGACTTCCAAACATGGCTGGTAAGCTACATTCTTCTTGGAAGGTCACAAGTCATGCAGGCCTTGGGCACTGGGTCAGAGTAGTATCTTAAAAAACCCAAAATTGTTATCTGATTTTGCAACCCAACTTTATTATATTGTTTATTGTAAGTAATATAATATTTCATTGCATTGTTCTTTAGTCTTGTAACTTCTGCATTACGTTACTGTGTCTTAGGGCAATGTCTTCTAATTTAGCCGGGTATTGCTCTGTTCCTTTTGCATATTTTTAGTTGCAACAAGAAAGATGGACTACAAATGAAGTAAGCAAATAAATAAATAAATAATGTCTCCTTAACTTTCCCAGCTGTATATTCAATATGCTGAATGTTTTGTGTGTATTTTGTTTGTTTTACTTGTTCTTTATCATAGAATCAGAGTTGGAAGGATACAGACCATCTAGTCCACCCCCCTGCTCCATGTAGGATCAACCTAAAGCATCTCCGACAAATAATCATCCAGCCACATTTTGAACACTGCCAATGAAGCGGACCTCACCACCTCCCTAGGCAGCTGGTTCCACTTCTGAACTATTCTGACCATAAATCCCCCCCCCTAATAGCCAGCTGATACTTTTTTGCTTGTAATTTGAGCCCATTGCTTCGGGTCCTATCCTTGGTTGCTAAATGGTACAGCTCCTTGTCCTCCTTTCAGATATTTAAAGAGAGAAATCATGTCTCCCCTCAATCTCCTCTTCTCCAGACTGTGTATTCCCAAGGCCCTCAGCCTTTCCTCATAGGGTTCTTCTTCCTCCAGGCCCTTGATCGTCCTCATTGCTCTCTTCTGCACCCGCTCAATTTTGTCCACATCTTTTTTGAAGTGAGGCTTCCAGAACTGCACGCAGTATTCCAGATGTATGCTTTATTTAAGTTTAGTTAAATTTTAGTTTTTACTATCTATCTATCTATCTATCTATCTATCTATCTATCTATCTATCTATCTATCCAATTTCTATTCTGCCGTTTCCCAAAACAGCCTCAGAGCAGATCACAGCATTCTAAAAACAATATCAAACAACAGTTAAAACCAAATCAATGGAGGACTTCCGGTTTCGGCGGCTTGCCTTTGAAAGTGGCTCGGACCGTCATGCCCTAAGCCGCTCTCAAATTGGGGTGTTGAGGGGTCGCCCACAAAGACTGACTTGACTCTAGGGCCCAGGGAGGGTCCTAGAAGGCAGGAGGATCGGAGTGGTCGATTGGGAATGCCAGCGGTGGTGGCTGCTTCCTGATCTCACTCTCCCCGAGCCTCAGCATCTCAATCGCCATTTTTAAATGTCCAAAAGTCAGCTACCAGCTTATCTTCTTCTTTTCAACACTCTGCATTCTGATCTTCAATCTTCAATCAACTCAAATGACCGGGATCTTTCTACCCCTGTAAGTTCTCATTAGTATACTTCTTTTGGATGTTAGAGATGTCAGAGATGCAGGAACAAAGAAGTGGCAGACTGTGAGTGCAGCGATAGACTGAGAAAGGTGGGGAGGGGAACTCTCCCCCTTTCTCTTTCAAGGCTTACAAAAGACTCTGCCTTTGTTGAATACTGAAATAATCTGCAGGAGACTACACTAGTTTGTATTATATACTGGACTTGGTGTCTAAGTCTAACTGACTTACTGTATTTGGTGTATTTGGTGGAAGGAAGAAAAAGTTTTTGTTTTGGAGAAAGTTTCCTATTGATAAGTGGCTATGAACGCTAAGAGGCTTGGTTGGAAGATTTTTCCTTGTAACAGAAGCTGAAGTTCTGAAGTGCAAATTGTGCTTGCAAGTTGGTGGTTATCTGACATTATACTTCAGCTTTTGGGGTTCTAAGAAGAGGTTTTATTTTTATTTTTATCTCTATTTCTATCTGTGGATCTTAAGGATTTGATTTTTCTTTTTTTGGATACAGATCTGAGAGTTGCTCTCTATTTTTTCATTTGCTCTTGGTTTATTGGTGTTTGGATTATTTTTATCTGTGGATTAATTTTTATCTGTGGGGTGCTTTTTATTTTTTTTATTCATCATACTGGTTGGATTACTTTGGGGGGGGGGTTGTTTCTTTTTTGGCTCTGTTGGATTTTTTCCCCTTGCTTGCTTGTTGGGATTATTGTTTTTCAGTTTGGATTATTGGTTTGCAACTAATTTTGGGGATTATAAATTCAGCCCTAGATTATAAAATTTCCCTTGCCTACTGTGCTGCACAGAAGATATTTGAAAGCTGAGGTGGTGAGCTGGTTTGACTTTGAACTAATGTTGATGGAAATTCTTGGACAGTGAACTGTGATCTGCTGTTTTGTCTACTGAATATCTACTGTGCTGAATGTTGTGTTTGTTAGTACCTTCAGTGCTGTTTTGACTATCATAAATTGCTGAGAGAAGCTAGCAGCCTGGGTTTTTTTGAGAATTATTTGGCAATAAGAGAACTATTTGATTATTCCTTTGCCAAAAGCAGAACACAAAACTTTAAAACAAACTGTCAAGAGACTTTTTTTTGAATTGTTGATTTGGAGTGTGCTTATATTAATAACAATGGATAGTAAAGAAGGGGCCATTCCCAAGGAACCGGCCAAGAAAAAAGAAATTAAAGAAGGGAAACCATCTTATTCACCTGTTGGCCAACCAGGCCCAGGGAAATTTGCACCTATGCAAGGTGACTTGAAAGATTGGCAAACTACCTTAATGTCCACCATAACATGGATAGCAAGTAAAATAGACAAGATAGATGAACAGATGACAGAGATTAAACAAGAACTCAAGGAAGATAGTAGACAGACAGTGGAAACCAACAAGGCCTTAAAAGCATTAGAGGGTCAGGTAATAGAGAATATTCAAAAAGTGGAACAGTTGGGAAAAGAACAGACCTTACAAGATTCTAGACTTCTACGGTTGGAAGTAGATAAAGCAGCCTACATGTTGACGTTTCAAAACATACCAGAAGAGAAAAATGAAGATTTACAGAAAATACTGAACATATGAAGCTGCCTTATACTGAATCAGACCCTTGGTCCATCAAAGTCAGTATTGTCTTCTCAGACTGGCAGTGGCTCTCCAGGGTCTCAAGCTGAGGTTTTTCACACCATTTTGCCTGGACCCTTTTTTGGAGATGGTGGGGACTGAACCTGGGACCTTCTGCTTACCAAGCAGATGCTCTACCACTGAGCCACCATCCCTCCCCTAAGTGAAGCCTTGGCTGAAATTCTACAGGTGATTCCTCAGAGGATGGAGGATGAGTTTGACCAGGTTAGAAGGGTGCCATCGAGCTATACAAGATGAAACAAACTACCTAGTGAAGTTCATTTGAGGCTGGCAAGAAAAAAGATTAAAGATGACATCCTGAAACAAACAAGAGACAGACCCATGGTGATAGCTGGAAATATGGTAAAAATTTTAAGAGAGGTCCCTTGGCCAGTGAGACAAAAAAGGCGAGAATACCAAGAATTAACAGAGTTTTTGAGAGGAAGATGGGTACCCTATATGTGGTTGATGCCAGAAGGTCTTCTCTTCAACTACCAGGAGAATAGATATAGGATCAACTCCATTTTCAAAGCCCAGGATTTTTTTGGAAAACATAAAGAAGAAAACAAACAAAGAAAAGGATGATGAGGAGCAGTGAGAAGAAGAAGGCTCAGGTGACAAAGATCCAAACCAGACACGGAGATGTCATACAAGGCTACAATTTTAAAAAGATAAAAAAGATAGTGATAAACAAACCTATAATGGCCTCAATTGTTTCAATTAATGTAAATAGACTTAATTCTCCTGCTAAAAGGAGGAAGACATTTAGATATTTGGCAAAAATGGAAATGGACATAATTTGCTTACAGGAAACTCATATCCTAACCAAAGATCAAAATTTTTTGAAGAATAAAAAACTTGGCAATCTATTTACAGCTACAGACTTACACAAAAGGAAAAGGAGAGTGGCAATTTATATTAAAGATAAATTTAATCCACAACTGCAATTTGCTTCTGAAGATGATAGAATTTTATTAGTGGAAATTACGGTGGACAAAAAGAAAATACTATTTGCAAACATCTATGCTCCAAATGACCATCAAGAGAAATTTTGTCAAGATTTGTGTTTTAAATTATCAAACTTGGAGTATGTGGAATACTGTCTAATAGGAGACTTCAGTGCAGCGTCTGATAGGCAATTGGATAAGAAAACACATAAACAGATTAGAACCAAAAGTCTTCAGCTTCCTACAAACCTCTGGAAATTAGAGGAAGAATTGGACTTGGTGGACGTTTGGAGAACAAGATACCCCAATTCTAGAGATTTTACTTATTACTCTCCTAGTCACCAAACCTGGTCTAGAATTGATATGTGTTGGCTCTCCACAAGCTTGATTAAAGACCTAATGAACACAGAGATTCTAACAAGAGTCATATCAGACCACATCTCTGTAATGATAAAACTAAAAGGTGCACAGATGAGAAGACCATGGAAGTTAAATACAGCAATTTTGAAAGACAAAGACTTCCTTAAAGAAACTAAACTAGAAATGGAATCTTTCTTTAAACTAAATACAACACAAGAAGTAAAGATGCAAACAGTGTGGGACACTGCAAAAGCTTTCTACAGGGGCCTTGCAATTAGATACTGCATTAAAAAGAAGAAAGAAAGAGCTGAAAGTCATCAAAATTTAATGTCAGAAATGGGAGAAGCTGAGAAGAATCTTAAAAAGCATCCAACAAAGTATGAATTTCAAAAAAAAGGTGAGAGAAATGCAGCACAAAATAAATTTAATTCTTATGGAAGAGGTGGAGATTAAATTATGCTAAACAAAACTTCTTTGAGCATGCTAATAAACCTGGAAGGTGGTTGGCCTATAGGATGAGAAAAGAGAAGGCTAAAAGAATAATTACAACATTGAGAGATGAGAACAATAAAGAGAAATCTCAAAAACAAGAAATACGACAAATTGTAGAACAATTTTATAAAAAATTATAAGATAAGCAAGTTGATAAAACAAACTCAGAAGACTATCTTAAACAAAATAACCTTAACAAATTTACAGAAGAACAACAAAATTTTTTGAATGAACCTATAACAATAAGGGAGCTTGGAGAGGCATTAACTACCCAAAAGAATGGCAAGTCACCAGAACCAGATGGACTACCAGTTGAGTTTTATAAAGCCTATGAAGAATCCTTTCTTTTACCATTTAAACACCTCACTGAAAAGATACAGGAAGAAGGTCAAATCCCAAACTCATGGCAAGAAGTTACGATATCTCTGATTCCGAAAGAAGATAATGATTTTAAAGATATTAAACATTATCGCCCAATTTCCCTTTTAAATGTGGACTACAAAATTTTTGCTGCAATACTAGCACAACGTTTGAAGAAAGTTTTGCAATCTACAATACATTATGACCAAGCAGGATTTTTGCCTAAAAGATACTTGAAAGACAATGTCAGAACAGTTTGTGACATTTTAGAATATTATGAAGGCCATCCAGAGAAACAATTGGCTTTAATTTGCCTAGATGCTGAGAAGGCATTCGACAATCTTCATTGGCAGTTCATGTTACAGCAATTGAAAAGTATGCAATGTGGGGAAATTTTTTTGAGAACAGTAGAAGCAATATACTCCCTACAAAAGGCTAGGGTGACAGTGAATGGCGAATGAACAGAAACAATTAATATACAAAAAGGTACAAGACAAGGTTGCCCACTGTCACCTCTACTTTTCATTTTATCACTAGCGATATTGAACAATCAAATAAGAGAAGATACAAGTATAAAGGGAGCTGTGATAAAAAACGAACGATGCAAACTTAGAGCTTTTGCTGACAACTTAGTTTTTATATTAGAACAACCAATGGACTCTATAGACTGTCTCATAAACAAGATTAAACAATTTGGTTGTTGGGCAGGATTAAAGATTAATTATTATAAAACAAAATTTCTGACCAAAAACATGACAGCAGAACAAATTCAGGCTTTTCAGCAAAAATCAGCATTTCTTCATGAAAAAAGAATCAAATATTTAGGTGTGGTGATCTCAAATAGATGCAGCAATCTAAAAGCAGACAACTATGATAAATTGCTCAAAGAAATTCAAAAAGACCTGGAAAAATGGCATGATCTGAACTTATCTTTAATGGGAAGAATAGCTTTGATAAAAATGAATGTCTTATTAAGACTAATTTTTTCAAACTATTCCAATATTTCTAAGCAGTGGATTTTTCCAAGAGTTAAATAAGATGGTCGTTAAATATGTGTGGAAAGGCAAAAAATCCAGAATTAAATTAAAGACCTTACAGGATTCCAAATTAAGAGCAGGTATGGGTCTCCCAGATTGGCAATTGTACTACAAAGCATCTGTATTGGTGTGGATAAGAGATTGGATGTTGTTGAAAGATAAGACAATTGTTACTAGAAGGACACGATTTGACTATGGGTTGGCATGCTTATTTGTGGTGTCAAAGACTTGAAGGCCACTTCTTACTTCAAGGATCATTGGTTCAGGAAATCTCTATATCATACCTGGTCATGGTTGAAGCCTAAAATTTACTCAAAAGTTCCAAGTTGGGTCTCAGCAGTAGAAGCATTTACTCACCCAAATCTTTTAAAAGCAAACCAGAACTACAGGTATGAGGATTTGTTGGGAAAAGAAAATCAACTGAAAACTATAGAAGAATTAGAAAGCATGGATATTAAAATGAATTGGTGGATGAGAATGCAAGTTGAATCTAGATATGTCAAAGACAAGGCGATAGGCTTCACTAGTGAACAATACTTATTTGATAAAATTCTTTTGGGACCACAAGAAAAGTTAATTTCTAAACTGTATGCATATCTACTCCAAATGAAGACACAAGATGAAGTTGTAAAGGATTGTATGGCCCAATGGGCGAAAAACGTTGGTTACAACATTACACTAGAACAGTGGAAACTTAATGTTAAACTAACTAGGTCGGTGACTTTCAAAGAAAACCTCTATAAAATGTTTTATAGATGGTACTTGACTCCACAGAAACTGTGCAAGATTTATACTAACATGTCTAATAAACGTTGGAAATGCACCAAACAAATTGGTACTTTTTACCATATGTGGTGGATGTGTGAGACGGTGAAAGGCTACTGGAAAATGGTACACGAAATGTTACAGAAGATTATGAAAACTCAGATACATTTCAAACCAGAACTTTTTTTATTGAAGATATTTCCAGAGGATTATTCTAAAGAAATGAGACACATGTTGGCACACTTCAACACTGCAGCTAGAATCCTTTTGGAAATGTCAGGAAATCCCTTCGAAAATGGACTTGGTGGGGAAAGTTTTGGAGACTGCAGAACTCAACTTTCTATCCCAACTGACAGCTGGGAAATCTAAAGAAGATGTGAGAAAAAATTGGATGAAATTTTATGTTTGGTTGGACACTCAAAACTCTTAAGATTCTCTGGTGTGGTTTGATTTCTTTTTTCCTGTGTTTATAATATAATATTTATCTTTAAGCGAACTTTTAAATCCATTTTGGGAAAAACTGGCAAGTTATCAGAATACAACTAAAGATTTATATTATACAACTTTAAAATGGAAAATATATACATATTGTTTAGATTAAAATAATGAGAGAATATTTTTTAAGAAAATGTGGTAGAAATATCCCTTTGACTTTGGAAAGTACTTATAAAAACAAGAACACAATGTATGGTGCCTTTACCCTTCCCCTTCTTTCTGTTTCCTATTTCCTAAACTTTTCTGAAGCTAATAAAAACTTTTGAAAACTGTAAAACCAAATCAATGTAACAAGACAATTTGATAGATTACATATGTTATAAATAGCAGCTCAGCTGGGCACATGTTATATAAACTAAGCCTAAAACAGTAGATAGAGTAAAATTCATATTACATCAGAGATGGTACTGTAGCATAGGTCCAGCTGCCTCAACCAAAGGCTTTTTGTAAGATGTTTTGGGTCTCTGCTGGGAAAAGTGGAATAAATAATGTGAATAAATGTGTTTTCAAGTGAGCACAAAGGTGCCTCCCCCAGTTTTTCACTACTGCAAGCCCAGTGGCTTTGAAGCCATGTTTAGATTTATTTGGCTGTTTTCTCTTTTCTCAGCACGTTCCCAGCCAGTCAGAGATTACATTTTGAATGGGATGACATCATGGTGCCATTTAGCCAGTTGGATCTGGCTACATGACTTCAGTAACAGCCAAGGAAACCAGTTGTTTTGCCTTGGAAAGACAATGTGCAATGGGCTGACAATCTCTGCTTCGCCATGCAGCACTTTCAGGACAGTGTGGCAAAACAGGTTACCTTAGCAATAAAGGTACACTGAATTAACATTTTCTTGCCTTTTTGAACTAACCATCTGCAAAATCATTGGGGGGGAGTGTTTTAAGGGGGCATAATCAGGTTTGCAAAAGTTGGCCCATCGGTTCAGCACAGCTCCAACTGTCAAAAGGTCAGCTAGTGGTAACATTTTTCAGAACTAGCTAGAAATCCATTTGCGGGAGGGGAGGGGGTGGTGGTTGTGTGTTTTTAAAGGACACTCCATGTCATTATATTTACTTTGTCTGAAAGCTGGCCGTGGACAAAGCAGATTCTCTTACCTCCTCAGGGGAATCTCGAGATATGCAGAAAAAATATGATTTGTAGTGCAATATGACAGAGTTACATCCTTCAAAGTTCACTGAGGCCAATGGAATAACAAGGAGTTAACTCTGCATAGAACAGCGCTGGTAGCAAACTAACCAAAAGAAAAAGTGGTGTGTGTGGGGTGGGGGGGGGAACTCTTTCAAATAAGGAATGAAAGTACTTCTTGATATTCAGACTTTGTCATCTGAAGAGGCTTGCCTATTTTGTCTCCTGGTAAACACACCTGTTCTTCCTTTAGTCTCATATACAGGACTGAGGTAAACACAAATAAGGTATTGCAGCCACTACAAGAACAAAAGCCATACAATACCATTGTATTAAGATCACTCAAAGTAACAAAATACAGTATCAAGTTTTTGAGTTTTCTAGAATTCTTTGTCAGGATGCATATTTAAAGAAAACCTACAAGGGAGTGGTGATTAAAATGAAGTTTTTTTCAGACCACAAACCTTAGGTCTTTTTGACAGCATCCTGTATCGAATTCTTTAATGACTTCAATAAGGTAAAGGGACTAACCAGTATGAGGTTTCCCCTAGGCGTGCTGGAAAAAAGAAGCAAATAAAAAGTATAATTGAAGTAATAACTACATTAGAATTGAAGTAATAACTACCAAAAATTGATCAAATGCTTGATACCAAACAGAATCTGGTACAGGTCCACCCTGTGCACACTGAAGTCAGAGACCTTAAATTAGTGGTCTGAGAGATCTCCCCCACTCTGGGCTGTTTTTTGAGGTAGAGGTACCAAATTTTCAGCATAGCATCTGATGACTCTCCTCCAAATGCTCTCCAAGTTTCAAAAAGATTGGACCAGGGGGACCAATTCTATGAGTCCCGAAAGAGGGTGTCCCTATCCTTCATTATTTCTAATGTAGGGAAGGCATTTAAAAGGTGTGCGGTTCCTTTAAATGTGATGGCCAGAACTCCCTTCGGATTTCATTGTGCTTGTCACAACTTTGCTCCACCCCCAATGTCTCCTGTCTCCACCCCCAAAGTCTCCTGGCTTCACTCCCAAAGTCCCCAGAGATTTCTTGAATTGGACTTGGCAACCTGATTTAAAACAGAGGAGTCAAACTTATTTGTTATGAAAGCCTGTAAAACTGAATTGTTCCAGCTGGCACACAACATATAAAGACAGGAGAGAGTTGCCGACCCACCTGGGTCTCAGCATCGGTTATCAGCTGACCCTCTTACCAGCGTTTGCAGGACTTTTTTGGTAGGAAAAGCCCAGCAGGAACTCATTTGCATATTAGTCCATACCCCCTGACATCACCCTTGTTTCACATAGGGCTTTTTTGTAGAAAAAGCCCAGTAGGAACTCATTTACATATTAGGCCACACCCCCTGATTCCAAACCAGCAGGAACTGCATTCCTGGGTGTTCCTGCTAAAAAAAAAAAGCCTGAGCGCTTGTAACATTGCCTCTAAGGAACACCAACAGTTATTGCAAAAAAACTGAAAGGAATTTTTAGAAAATTGCTTGTACTATCCTGAAGTATAGCACCATGATGTTCTTATGTTTTTAAAGTTTAATTGTTGTACTTGTTTTTTAGATGCCATTTTGGATTGTTAGCCACCTTGAGTCCACTTGCGGAAAGGGCGGAATATAAATATGGCATAATAAAAAATAAATCTCACTTTATTGGTCCAGGCCATGTTTGCCATAAAATGTAATGCCAGGCAGTGGAGATATAAATGTTATAAAAGACACAGGCAAACCCAATTAACAATATTATTTTTTTAGTCATAATACAAGCAAAAGCAATTGATTCCTAGCAATGGCAATAATTGCCAAGAATCAACTGGGAAATCCACAAAAGCTCCAACAAATTATTTAATCATATGCAAGGCTAGTTTTCTCCCCCCAAGGGAAAACATAAAAGCAGTGGTATCTTAAATTTTCTTACAACTGAGTTACTTTTTGTATATAGACCACTTTAGGAGATGAATTATCTTCCTTGCAAGTAAATAAGGTAGTTTTTCAGTATTTCAGCACCCCCCATACACTCAGCCTCAGCAGCTGAGCATGGCTATAATCCATCTCTCATTCATTGTTTCCTCTCTTCCCCATCATACCTTTGAGGGTCTCAAGAAGGCTCCCCCCCATCACTAACAACCCTGTGAGAAGAAGACTGCAGATTTATACCCCGCCCTTCTCTCTGAATCAGAGACTAAGAGCAGCTTACAAACTCCTATATCTACTTCCCCCACAACAGACACCCTGTGAGGTGGGTGGGGCTGAGAGGGCTCTCACAGCAGCTGCTCTTTCAAGAGCAACTTCTGAGATAGCTATGGCTAACCCAAGGCCATCCCAGCAGCTGCAAGTGGAGGAGTGGGGAATTAAACCCGGTTCTCTCAGATAAGAGTCTGCACACTTAACAACTACACCAAGCTGGGTCAGGCAGAACAGAGTGATCAGCCAGACAAGAGGGTCCTGGCTCGGGTGGGGGGGGGGCTGTCAGAACCTGGTTCTCCCAGATCCCATGTAATCTAGGGTTGCCAAGTCCAATTCACGAAATATCTGGGGACTTTTGGGGGTGGAGCCAGGAGACATTGGGGGTGGAGCCAGGAGCAAGGTTGTGACAAGCCTAATTGAACTCCAAAGGGAGTTCTAGCTATTGCATTTAAAGGGACTGTGCACCTTTTCAATGCCTTCCCTCCATTGGAAATAATGAAGGATAGGGGCACCTTCTTTTGGGGCTCATAGAATTGGACCCCCTGGTCCAATCCTTTTGAAACTGGGGGTGTGCTTTGAGGAGAGGCACCAGATGCTATGTGAAAAATTTGGTGTCTTTATCTCAACCCCCTCCCCCCCAGAGCTCCAGATACTCGCAAATCAATTCTCCATTATACCCTGTGGGAATCCATCTCCATAGGGAATAATGGAATGCCCAGCAGACATTTCCCTCTTCCCCCCACCACTTTCTGATGACCCTGAAGCAGAGTGAGGGCCTCCAAACTGGGGGATCCCCTGCTCCCAACTGGGGATTGGCAACCCTATCCCTCCTGCATTTCCCACAGGAGTGACAGGGCTGTGGCGAAGGCCTGATGGAGAGACTGTTTCTGAAAACTCCAGGGGGTGCTTTTTGTCCTCCCATGACCCCTTTTTCCTTACAGGCTGAGAACAGGTGGGGGGAAGAAGAGAGGTCACCATATCCCACCTGCCCTAACACTCACTCTGCCTCCTGGTTCTGTAGCTATGCAGACATGCAGCAGCAACAGTGGCACCCCTTTCCCTTCACTCCTCTACTTGCTTCCAAGGCCAGGATGTCTTTGCCTTCAGAGTGGCACGCACAAGACAGCCCAGTTGCCTCCTGATCCATGCACTAGCCCTCCTCCACTGGCCCCATCCTTTCATCATCAAACCACTGCTCTGCATGCCTGCTCTTGCAAACCAGTTGCCATTTGAAAAAAAAAAAAAAAACCATGAAGCTGGTTGGTGCAGTGATGGCCACTCAGCTCCCCTCCCCAGGTAGTGGCTTTGCTAGTCCTCACTGAGCTGAGGTTGGAGGAGGCAGGAGGGAAAAACACCACACCTCCTCTTTCTCTGCCTTCCCTGTCATTCCCCTCACACTATTTTTCCTAAGACTTTTAGCTCTGCCCCCAGCCATTTCCTTTCTATTTCTTGACAGCTTTGACCACACACACACCTGCAACAACCCCCCCCCCCAACACACACACCTTCTCTCCTTGCACCAGTTGCTTGCAGGCCAGATAAGAGCCCTGGATAGGTTGATTCTAGCTCCAAGGCTGTATGCTCAACACCCCTGCATTTTAAAATTTGAACAATTAGAAACATTAAAATTATAAAATAATTCAATAAAGACACATAAATAATACCAGAACCAAGGAGGAGGGCCCATAGCTGTTACTGGAGGTATGCCAAATGAAACAAAAAAGGTCTTTACCCATTGGTGGATGACACTAATAGAGGGATATGAATCTTTGTAGGGAGGGAGTTCCAAAGTTTTGATGCCATCACCAAGAAAGCCCTTTCTTGGGTTGCCAACCTCAGATGGAAGGAGCAACCAAAGCAGGGCCTCTGAAGATAACTGGAGTGGACTGGTAGATTTATATAGGAGAAGACGATCCTTAAGGTATGTTGAACTTAAGCCATACATTTAAAGTTCAATACCAGCACTGTGAATTGAACCCAGAAGCAAGTTGGAACAAGATTGGAATAATATGGTCCCTATGACCTACTCCTGTTAACACTCTGGCCACAGCATTCTGTGCTGATTCAGCTTTTAGACAGTCTTCAAGGGCAACCCTTGTAGAGGCCATTGCAGTAATTTAATCAAGATGTTACCAGGGCAGGCACAGCAGTAGCAACATCTTTTTAACCCAGGGAGGGCTGCAGCTGGCTCACTAGCCAAAGCAGGTAAAAGATACCCCTGGCCACCACTGTCACTTGGAACAGGAGCACCCCTAAGCTATGAACCTGCTCCTTCAGGGGGAGTTCAACCCTATTCAGAACAGGGGGTAACTCATTTCCTGGCTCAAACCTTTTCCCACCAGTAGCAGCTCTGTTTTGTTGTGATTTCAGCTTGTTAACTCTCATCAATTCCAAAATTGTCTTCAGGCCCTCTTCACAGTTTCTACAGTCTCCCTGGGATCTGCTGGTAGCATGAGAGAGTGCTGTCACTTGCATACTGGTGGCAGCTGAGCCCAAATGTCCAGATGATCTGGAGGACTCAAAAGCTTGCATAACTTGTTGTATTATTACATAGCTTGTGGTTTGGGGTTTCATTCTGGACCAATGCAACTACCTGCTTTTTGTCTTTAGCATATTACTTCAATAACTTCACAGCTGTGCATGTGTAAAGCCTCTTGAAAGGAAGAAGACTCTTCCCATTGAGGCTCTCTATTGGATTTCCTCTGCATCAGTTTCAGATGTTTGTGTAGCAACATTTCTTGGCTATACTTGTTGGGATTCCCAGCTCCAACTTGGGAAATCCCTAGAAATTTAAGACAGATGTCTGGGCAGGATAGAATTAGGGAGAAAAAGGATGGGAATAAATCTCGGTGAGGATGGGAGGCCACACTTTCCATGCTCTGAAGTTTCCATTTCCTCCAGGGCAATTGATCTCTGTAATCTGGAGATTAGATGTAATTCTGGGAGAGCTCCAGAGCCAACTTTAAAGCTAATAACCTTAGCTGTGAATTCTGGGATTCTTTGTGTGGCTTCTATGCAGATCATGAAATTCTGTTTCATTGGGGTAGCACAATCATAAGGCCAGTGTGATAATCAAGACAGAAGCTTCTCTTCCCACAAGGAGACCTTCCTCTTTATATTTTACAGGCGCAGCACTTGAAATCCATCCTGTAATGGCACTGTTTTTTCTTACATAACTCTTCACACCAGAATCACCTTCCATACTATCTAATTCAACAACTTAACCAGCATTTCAATTTATTTTAAAGATTTAAAGAAAGGGGAAAATCCATTTTCCTCTGTGGCTATAACTCCTATTCTGTAGTGAAACTTAGTCTGACACTGAAGTTTCTATTGTTGGTTGTATCTGGAGGGGATAGGAGCATGAAAATAGTGAGGTTTCCAATTACAAATGTAATGACCTCCATAGAACAGAAAGCAATATCTGTCTGTACGGCAGGCAGGTTGAAAAAGAAGATGTAGAGGAGGAATAATAGAAAGGAGAGGATGACACACACAGACACAGAGACATCTGACATCTATCCCCAAAAGATGCTCTGTCATTATTTTCTGAAAAACTCAATTTATGTATTTGGAAGGGGGGAGAAATGAAATATAGAAAAATCCTTGGAGGGAGGATAGGCAAAAATATTCTACCTCAGTATTCTACCTCAAATGCTGATAACTTTAGACAACAGGGCACCTTGAAAAGTTTAAGACTTCTATTAAAAAGTAGATTTTCTAACAGGAGTACTCTTCCCTGGAGATACTGAATTCTGATTTCAGCAGCAAATACAAGTGAGTGGCTCCCAAATGCATATGGGGAAAGAGATCTCTGTAATAAGGTTTACCAAAATCAGAGGTTCCACCCCAAATTTCCTTTAGACTTTCTGCATTAAACTAAGCTCTCAATGTGTTTCTTGCCTCAGAAACAATTAACTTGTACCAAGCATGCCAGTGTTACTTCTCAAAACTATGAGGTTCTGTGGCCCAAAGACCAGATAGATTGTTAACCAGTATCTCTGTCTGTTTGCTCTTTTCGTACTAGGTATTTATCTTAGAATAATATGTTAAATCATGGCCAAAGTTTTATGGAAAGCAGTTCAAACAATGACCTTCCAGTGAACTGACTTGAATGTAGGCTGATAACACAGGAAACTAATCAAGTGCCTAACACAGTGGATCTCACTTCCAAATTTGCTCTGCTTTTGAGAATCCACTTTCAAAGTAATTCCTATTACTTTCTTTTCTGTGTTTCTTTCTCAGGGAAGTCAAAGGGAAGTTTCCACCCACCTGCCATTCTTCTTTTCCTTCCTCTTCCAAGCTCTGCCAAACTGTCAGTTGTCTCCATTTCTGCTCCATTATCATCTCCCAATAGCCCTGCTGTTAGAGTGAACTACAGCAGGGCTGGAATTGCCTAGACCACCACTTGTGGCTCCTACTGAGGAAGGAGAAACAGCTATGGAACAAGATAACCACTAAAATGACTGTGGCAATGGCAGTGGCAACAGCACCTAATTTGCTAGGTCCAACTCAGAAAATGCCTGGGAACTTTGGGAGTGGAACCAGGAGACTTCCCTTTCTCTAAAATAAATAAATAAAAATACAGCAGTGCAGTTCCCCTGAATGCAATCTTCATTTCCTCATCCCCCCACAGCAGCTGGCTGCACTTCCACACACAGTTACAAAGCAGTCACACCCCCTGACATCACCATTGTTTAGTAGCTCATTTGCATATAAGGCCACACCCCCTGATGCCAAGCCAGCCAGAACTGCATTCCTGTGCGTTCCTGCTCAAAAAAAGCCCTGCTCTTTACTGTGCAAATAACTTTTGAAAGGAATGTAAAATAAATGGAGGATTGTGCTGGCTTCTCTTCCTTTCTCACAGCTTCACAAACTTAGTGAGAACAGTCACCTGGCTCTGCTGCTTCACCCTGCCTACATTCAGCCTTGGTCCTACTGAAATTTAAAGGCACAGTGTTAGCCCTGAACCCCAGCTGTTCTTGACTGTTATGGACTGTAGTCATCTGACCGTTATGCTAGACCAGCTATGGACATTTCTCTCTTATGGACTGCACAGCAGTGTATCAGACCAGGCCCCTGCTTGTTTCCTGTCTGTGTCTGCTATTGTGTGAATTGCCAATACCTGAAAAACCAAAAGAATATCTGACTGTACTTCAGCGACAAGCTGCCCAACTTTGCAGAACAGCAACTGCACCCCTCTCATCAAGAAGACAGCATCAGAAGCAACCCTGAAAGAAGCCATGTTTCTGAGATGTTCCAAGAAGAT
This sequence comes from Heteronotia binoei, assembly GCF_032191835.1. Lineage (NCBI taxonomy): Eukaryota > Metazoa > Chordata > Lepidosauria > Squamata > Gekkonidae > Heteronotia > Heteronotia binoei. The sequence goes on along the minus strand of NC_083223.1, from coordinate 186,590,831 downwards.
AACACTCTCTCCCGCAAACTGCCATGCAGAGAAGGTTTCTTTCTCAAGCACTACATTCCAGAGTACTGCCAACGCTTTGGAAATGCAGATGTGAAGGCATAGCTGTCAACAGTGAAGTGCTGTAACATCTTTTCTCCAAACGAAAGAATCTTTCTACCACCCATTAAGGCTAACCTCCAGCTCAACAGAACATCGTTGAAGAATCATCTGTCATCAGCTATATCCTGCGACCCATCTCCATTCTTTTGTTCCCCCATTGTTCCCATCCAAGGTGTTGCAATAGTGAATATTTGGCCCTAAATTGACCACTCCAGTTTCTTTGTGTAAAAGATGGTTTACACTCCATAGACCATCATCACCCATTAAATTCTTTTGTTCAGGTAGACATAACTCATCACGAGACCCTGCCTCAGGATGTGAAATTAGCTATATAAGACTAGCTTTTTGGTCATTCAGGTGTGTCTCTCATGGTACCCCTACCTTGCTACCAAAGCCACCCCCAAATCCTGCTCAGTTTTGGGCCCATTAATTGTGAGTGATGCTGGTTGTTTCCTGTTACCCCCCTTCCCTTTTTGTCTTCACTGATCTTGTCTTCATCTTCCATCATAAACAGGTACTAGTATTACCCCCTTCATCGAATCCCTGCTCATGCAAACATTCCTATCAATTTTCCTACTTCTTTTTCCTAGATCTGTGTGTTTGATGAGTATTTGTGTTTTCTTGTATGCTTGAGTGTTTTCTAATAAAAATCTATTTTAGTTTAAAAATCTCATTATTCAAAGGGGCTCTTATGGAGGACTGACTCCTGTATACACAGGTTATTGCTCCCATATAGGTCTGCCATCTTTGCCCACGTAATTAAATCCCCACACACCTCTCTTGAGGTCAATTTGGCTAACAACACACACCTTCCAGGTTTCCAAGCTTCTTCCAAGCTTCTTCTAAGCCTTTCACGGTGGAAAGGCACATTATGGCTTTTGGGGCAGGGCTTCCCCCACTGGCCAGCTGGCTGGTGGCAGGGAGGAGCTACAAAACCAGGGAATCCCCTGCTGGGACCTGGCAACTGGCAAGCCTACCCAATTGCTGTATTGCTTGTCTTAGGTGAGTAGTAGTGGTGACAGTAGGGCTGGCAACTCTGGATTTGGAAATTCCTGGAGATTTGGGGTGGAATATGGGAGGGAAGAATTTGGGGAAGGGAGGGACCTTATCAGGGTATTCCATTTTCCAAAGCAATCATTTTCTCTTGGATAATTGATCTCCATAATCTGAAGAGCAGTTGTAATTCTGGGAGATCTCCAGGCCCTACTTGGAGATTGTCACGCTAGATGAGAGTAGCTGCTGCTGACTTCATCTGGCTAACCCAGCTAGGTGGCCTTATGTTGCACAGGCCATATGTGGCAACTGTTGGAGGTGGAGCTAGGCGTGGCAGACTTCCTGCTTGAGGGAGACTTCCAGCAGGCAGTGATTATTGCCCACCACCATTTGAAGCAGAGGGAGAAAACAGAGAGAGAGAGAGATTGGATTTCTACCCTGCCTTTCACTGGGAGTCTCTGAGTGGTTTATAATCTCCTTCCTTTCCCCTCTTCACAACAGGCACCCTGTGAGATAGAGGGAGCCGAGGGAGCTCTTTGAGATATGCACTTGCGAGAACAGCTCTGAAAGAACTTTGGCATCTAGAACATGCCCCTATTGTTAATGGCATATTAAGATATTTACATTTTTAAAAAAGGAATGGTATGTAGAGCAGCACTGATAAAACTCTGCTAGGGTGCCAGTGATAGAACTAAAAATGTATGGCATTCCCCCTACCAACTCCATGCACATACAAAATCAATCACATTAAGGCCAGCCCAGGTTCATACAATTGTACATGAGTGTTACCATTGTATTTACATGCATTTTTAACAGTGTACTTAAAATATCTTTGATGTAAATATGGTAATGTGTGAAGTGTTCTTGTGATCTCTTAGCCTCCAGGGGAATTTGTGCAATAGAATTAGCTTTCCTGCGTGTGGAATTCATTGCAGTTCTCCTGCATTTGACTACCTGTTCAAGACTCATCGTGCCCACCAAATTTAATATCAAAACAACATATGCTGTGAAATGGAAACATAGGGGTGCATCTTCTCCCACTCCTAAGAGCTGGCATGACTTAAACATTTATAAATGTCTGTGGGCAAGATGATGAGCCAGAATGGAAGAAAATACAATGAACAGAGATAAGAGTAACATGTTGGCCTTGTCACACAGTCTTATGGAGAAATGATGTCCACATAAAAGGTTTTATTCCCTGATGCTGGTGCCTTGAGTCTATTTTTACATTTTTCTGAACTGTCATGTGTCAGTGCTTTGATCTAGATTCTTCAAAAGGGGAGGAAGTTGTACGTGCGACTGGAAAGGTCTATTTCTATAAGCAGTGCGACAATCCGTTCTGTACTATGAATGCAGCAGGAAGAGGGAGGGCGGTGAAAGAAGGGGAAAAAACCCTCTAGGCAAAAAACTAGCTTTTGCTGACAGGCATTTAAAATGACACATCATTCCCCACCTTCCCACTCTTTCCATGCAATGAAGTATTTGACCTTATAAGCAATTCCAGAGAGTTTAATACTTGAATAAATGGATGTCGTCAACAGCAACCTCCTGACAGATACTAAAGCAAAAAATCTTTTCCCTCTCTATTCCAAGTCTCGATACGGTAGGACAGCATTAATCAGTGTCCATCAGGCTTTATCAAGCCCCAGACTTCAAGCTTGTCTCTCAAGCCACTTGCCCCTGCCAGAGACAGAGATGCTGCTGTAGTTGTATCATATGTGCTTGGAAATATGAGTTTTGGAATCTCATAATTCTTTCAAATCTAAAGGTGAAATTACAGCTCCAAATTGTTCTCTAGGTTTATAAAGCCCCACACTTGATTTTACTATTGGCACTTATTGTCAAGGCTTCTTTTGAGCAGGAATGCACAGGAACGCAGTTCTGGCTGGCTTGGCAACAGGGGTTGGCCTAATATGCAAATGAGTTCCTGCTGCACTTTTTCTACAAAAAAAGCCCTGCTTATGGTTATGGCTGCTGCTTCTGCTCAAATCTGGTATACAAGGGCTGTCCTCTTCAGGATTTTCTAGCAACCATGGTAACTTGGATGACATTGTTCCAAACTGTATATCTTTTGCTATCGCATCTTAATAATTTGGAGCCTGGAGGAGTACACTTCGAATCACCTGTTTGGGGGGAGAAATATAAATGGATATCACATTCTCATTTGGATTCTTTGTGTACTACATGTAAGTTATTCTGTTCATAAGGATGTACTCATTAGTCAATGAGGACTGAGCATCTTTGTTTAGACATTCGGCAAAATCCATTTCCATGTGAATGTCATGTAAAACATATGAGCTTTATATTGAGTCAGATCATTGGTCTTTCAAGGTCAGTACTGCCTGCTTTGAATAGCAACTGCTTTCCAGAGTCTCACACGCTTTTAAGCGAAGATGCCAGATACTGAATGTCAGACCTTCTGCATGCAAAGCAGACACTCTGCCCCTGATTGTCATGTCCATATGCAGAAGGAGCTCCATAGGGCTAACTTTTCTCCTTACCACTCTGACATGAACACCTTCCATATACGCCCACGAAGTCGTTACGTTCCGCCTCCCAACATCTGTTAGCCGTCCCCAGCCCAAGAGATGCCCGCCTCGCCTCAACTAAGGCCAGGGCTTTTTCAGTCCTGGCCCTGACCTGGTGGAATCAGCTCCCTATTGAGATCCGAGCCCTACCTGGCTTATTAGCCTTCCGTAGGGCCTGTAAAACGGAGCTGTTCCGCTAGGCTTTTAGCTGAGGCTGTGGGCATCTATTCTTGATCAGGTTGGCCTCCCCGGCCAGCACTGTCATCTGTGCTAGGAAATGGAATAAAAACTGCCATCTCTATGAGATATCATGATGTGAGATGTCTAGGCTGGGCAATATGTGATGACATGGTAATATGAGTGCTGTGAGTAGTCTGTTTATAGAATGTTTTTATTGTATTTTATTGTTTTATCATATGTTGTACTCTGCCCTAAGCCCTACGGGGAATGGGCAGAATAGAAATATACTAAAATAAATAAAAATAAAATCTGTGAGTATGCTGGAAATTCTAGAAATCACCCCCTATTCCCCCCATTTTTTCCTGCCTAGATGCCCAGTGGGAGGAATAGCTAGCAGGGTGTGAGAGGTCTCCTGTCTGAACATCTCCGCCTGGGCCACATGGACCATTAATTGCTACCAACATAGCAGTATGATTGATAAGCATACAGATTGGAGTGCCAGGGGCACCCAGAAACCAGAGCCCTTCAATCTTCTGCCAAGTTAGATCATGGGGAAAGCAGATCCCATTCCCCCACAATTAGGTTTCCAGCATGCTGACCCTAGCACCCTAGTCAGTTTTGACATAGATAATAACAAAATTTAAGATTTTGGTTGGTTGGCAGCCATGTTCTGAAAGCAGCTCTTTCAAGGCTTTACATATTTCCCACAGCACAGTAGGTGTGTGTGTGTGTGAGAGAGAGAGAATGTGCATGCAAACTGACGACTTGCAAAGCTGGGCCTTGTCACATTTCGCTGTTTGAAGATTTTCCCCTCACTATGACTGTAACACTCCTTTAAGAAATCAAAGTCCCAAAGGGATAGTGAAAGGTTTAATTCTCATTTATATGGTCTTGAGGTGAATGTTTTATTCCAATCTGCTTTGACATACAATAAAACATCATTCATTCTCTAAAGTAATCCAAATGCCTCTTCAGAATTCATGAGGTTTAAGGCCAAATAATTACATTTATTGATCTTTACTGTGTGAAGAAAATTTCCAATCTGATGGAGACTTGTTTGGTGTTACCTCTCAAATTAGGGCATGTCAGGAGTTGCTCGCCATTCTAGAATTCCGCCCCCCCTTCCCAGTATGACATGAGATTATTTTATGTACTATGGGAAATCATCAGCTCTGTCAGCTCTGTGGTAAATTCTGTGCTCTGGTTTGGGATACTCAGGAATTCAAGTAGCGGGGGCTTCATTGTCTCATATTTCTTTTTATTCTCAGCTGTTATTCAATATGTATTGCTTGCTCTGTCTCTCTCTATTTGTCATTCCAGAACAGATCAAGAGCCTGATCTTTGTTGTATTACTTTGTTTACTCAGAAGTAAGTCCCATTGATTTCAGGGGGATTTATTGCCAAGAAAGGATTAAGCTGTATTTGGATTGCTTGAACTAGCAGGTGTAAACATTTCATCACCCAGGCTGAAGCAAATGATTACTGGATTAAATACTGTGGGCTGCTACTTATGATGTAATTACATGTGCACATGTGCAATAAAACCTGATATGCCAATTCTGGGCATATGTGCCTGAGAAGAGATGATTTGCTGCTGAGAAAATTGATGTGTGTGTGTACGAAGGTATAACCCTTTGTTTTCTTCCTTGAAAGTAATTGAACACAAGCCTCAGTTTATTGTCCTGCATCCACCCCAAAACTGCCTCCAGGCACTGATTCAGGGTTTCTTCAGCCTCCCTCAGAAACATGATGCAGAAGAATGTAATCTGCATATTGATGGTAAAGACTGGAGGGTAAATAATATCACCTCATAAATGATATTCCATTTAACTTGTATTAAAGGAAAGGGTAACTTTCTCCCATTGAAACAGTTGGCAACCCTAAGAAAAAACTAGAAATGAAGGAAAACAGGGAAAGGGTGAAAGTGGATTCACTGCTGATACCTAATCAATTCTGTAATGTCTCAAAGCTAAGCTTTCAGAATGTATCTCATTTTTGACCTGCTATCTCAGTGCTACAAGAGGTTGGGATTGAATGTATCAATAGAATTGTGGTGAAGAAATGGAATAGCGCTTTCCATAACATTATTCCTCACACTCCAACACCTATTTTTGTGAGCACCAAGTTCCTGTCAGGTTGTTAATCCAAGGGAAGAGCAGAACTCTGAATATCTCTCTCTCTCTCCCTGAGGGGTAGAACAATCAGGCTTTGATTGGATGTGTGTTTTGATCTAGGGTTGTTGCTGATCCCTAACAGATTTAAAATGCATGTTCAGGTGGCAACGTCTGTCTTGCATTCTGGAGTCAGTCAGCATCCCATGCTCATCTCTCTTTCAAACAGACTCGAGTAAAAGTCCTTCATTTCCAGTACCTCTATTTCCAGAGGTGAAAAAAAAAGCCCTGAATATGAATCTATAATATTTGGCAACTAATTCAGAATTGCTTTCCTATAGTGATTGTATGCAATGACAAGAGTAGACCTAAATAACAGTTGATGAAACATATAGGTTTTCAACTTCTAGGTGGGAACTGGAGATCTCCTGGTATTATAGTTGATCCTCATATTATAGAGATCCGTTGTTCCCCTGGAGAAAATGGCTGGTTTGGAGAATGGACTCTATGGCACTGTACCCTTGCCAAACCTTGCCCTCCCCAGGCTCTACCCCAAAATTATCCAGGTATCCCAACCTAGAGCTGGTAACCCTAGAGTTTGATGGAGAAGTTCAGCTCTCATGCTACTCAGTTCATGAACTAGTATGTTATATAGTAGTTAGTGGGCTGGACTACATTCAATCACAAAGTTTACTTGTTGACCTTGGGCCAGTTACTGTCTCTCAGCTTCACAGGGCTGCAGAGGTAGGGGAATGTGCATGCCATTCTGAGTTCCTTGGAAAACAATGCAACATCAGTGATAAGCATTATCCCAATGTTCTGGTATGGATGAATGAAGTTTGTGTCCTTGAGATGCAAGGCATTTCACTTATGTAAATAGCATACCATGTATTCTGCCTCCGCATTCTGTCTAGCATTCTAGTGTACTAGGTAGTTTCAGAGGTTAGCCATATTGGTCTGCAGTAGAAAAGCTGGATTTGAGTCCAGTAGCACCTTAGAGACCAATAAGATTTTGAGGGCATGAACTTTTGAGAATCAAAACTCCCTTTGTCAGATGCATTCAAAACAATGGAATAGGGATATAGGATTCATATTTCGCTACAGATACTAATGTTCTGCCCTCAAGCATTTATTTATTTATTACTTTCCATTTATATCCCGCCCTCTCTGGAAGCAGACTCAGGGCGGCTCACAACATCATAAATACAATCAATCCATAAAACATATAAAACCATAATTTACATATATCAACTTTAAAACCATTCTATGGCGCTATTTCAGTACAATATAGGCGGTATCGAATTCTCGACTGTGATTGCCAGCATTCTGTAAGATGTCCGGCGGCAGCCCTTTTTCAAACCGCAAAAGCCTGTTTAAATAATTTGGTCTTACAGGCCCTGCGGAACGCAGACAAATCCCTCAGGGCCCTTATGGCTTCTGGAAGGATGTTCCAAAGTTCTGGTGCTGCCACCAAAAAAGCCCTGGATCTCGTCACACACCGCCTGGCTTCTTTTGGGCCAGGGGCAGACAACAGATTTTTTGTCCCTGATCGCAGTGCTCTCTGGGGGATATATGGGGAAAGGCGGTCCCGTAGATAGGCAGGTCCCTGACCATAAAGGGCTTTGAAGGTTAATACCAACACCTTGAAGTGAACTCGGTACACAACAGGCAACCAGTGCAGCTCCTTCAGCACTGGCTGAATGTACTCCCATCGCGGCAGCCCCATTAACAGTCGTGCCGCAGCATTCTGCACTAGTTGTAGTCTCCGGGTTAGCGTCAAGGGTAGCCCCATGTAGAGAGCATTACAGTGATCTATTCTTGAGGTGACCGTAGCATGGATTACCGTCGCTAAGTCGTTGCGCTCCAGGTAAGGGGCCAGCTGCCGCGCTTGCCGAAGATGGAAAAAGGCAGATCTAACCATGGCTGCTACCTGGGCCTCCATTGTAAGGGAGGACTCAAGAAGCACGCCTAAGCTCTTGGCCTTAGGGACCGGTATTAATGGTACCCCGTCAAGAGCCGGCAGCTGGATCTCTCCCCCTGGACCGCCTCGACCCAGGTAGAGAACCTCCGTCTTCGTCGGATTCAGTTTCAGCTGACTCAGACTGAGCCAAGAAGCCACGGCTTGTAGCGCCAGGTCTAGATTTTCCAGGGTACAGTCAGACTGGCCACCCATCAGTAGATAGAGCTGGGTGTCATCCGCATATTGATGGCAACCCAGTCCATACCTCCTGACAATCTGGGCAAGGGGGTGCATATAGATATTAAATAGCATCGGGGATAGGACCGCTCCCTGCGGCACCCCACAACTAAGAGAGTGCCTCTGGGATGCTTCCTCCCCTATCACCACCCTTTGTCCCCGATCTTGGAGAAAGGAGGTCAGCCACTGTAAGGCAGATCCCTGAATCCCCACATCGGCAAGGCGGCTAGTCAGTAGCTGATGGTCAACCGTGTCAAAAGCGGCTGACAGATCTAATAACAACAGCACCGCAGAGCCGCCCTGATCCAGCTGTCGCATGAGGTCATCTATGAGAGCGACCAGAACTGTCTCCGTCCCATGACCTGGCCAAAAGCCGGACTGAAATGGATCCAGTGCAGAAGTGTCCTCCAGGAATCCCTGCAGCTGAATTGCCACCTCCCGCTCTATGACCTTACCCAAAAAGGGAAGGTTTGACACCGGCCGATAGTTTGCCAATATGGCCGGGTCTGCCGATGGTTTTTTTAAGAGGGGACGGACCACTGCCTCTTTAAGAGGTGTGGGAAAGATCCCTTCAGTCAGGGACCTGTTGATAATGCCCTGTAGTGGTTCACGCAGCCACGTGTGGCTAGCCTTTATAAGCCAAGACGGGCACAGATCTAACCTACAGGTCGTAGGGCGCACAGCTGCAAGGATCCTGTCGACCTCCTCCAGACTGAGTGGACCGAAAGAGTCCAGAATTGGACCAGAAGACGTGCTCGGTGCCCCAAGTTCTTCTACTGTATTAATTATGGCGGGTAAGTCGTGTCGGAGCGACGAGACCTTATCTGTGAAAAAGCTCGCAAAAGCCTCACAGCCAATTTCCAATTCTCTAGTATTTTGTTTGCCCTGCGGCATTCTCTAGTATTTTGTTTCCCTTCTGCTCTAATCAAGCTGATTACAATGTTCATTGTACCTTTGCATCCTTCTTTGCAACACCCTTCACACCTTCTGACTGGGATATAAGGACTCAGAAATCTCCAAGGGAGCTTTGACTCTTGAAAGGCTATTCCCCTTCCCAATCCTGTTGGTCTCTAAGGTGCTTCAGGACTTGAATCTAACTGTTCTACTGTGGACATGGCTATGCTCTGAAACTAGTCTTCTAGGGCAGGGGTCTCCAACCCCCAGTCCGTGGACCGGTACCGGTCCATGGACTGTTAGCAACCGGGCTGTGAGTTATATAATTATTTCATTATATATTACAATGTAGGAGGAAGAAGAAGGACGACATTGGATTTATATCCTGCCCACTCTGAATTTCAGAATCTCAGAGTGGTTCACAATCTTCTTTACCTTCCTCCCCCACAACAGAAACCCTGCGAGGTGGGTGGGGCTGAGAGAGCTCTCCCAGAAGCTGCCCTTTCAAGGCCAGCTCTGTGAGACCTATGGTTGGCCCAAGGCCATTCCAGCAGCTGCAAGTGCAGGAGTGGGAAATCAACCCGGTTCTCCCATACAAGAGTCCACACTTAACCACCACACCAAACTAATAGAAATAAAGTGCACAACTGTATCATCCTGAAACCATCCCCCCGCCCCCGGTTCCTGGAAAAATTGTCTTCCACAAAACCGGTCCCTGGTGCCAAAAAGGTTGGGGACCGTTGTTCTAGGGGGTGTTTTGTAGGGGGGGGGGATATGTTCATACATCCCATATTCTAAGTGAGACCCTTTCTGCATGCATATTTACCCCACAGTTTCTGCGCAGCTGATTCTGTTTGCCTTTACTTCAGATGCAGCACTTGCAACTCTGCACCTCCAGATTTTCGCCTGGGAATCCCAAAATATGTGGATTATGTATTCTGTATCTACAATCAAAACCTGCATTTCTTGGTTAATTGTGGTTAACATTCTTTGTGACCTGTGAGGAGAAGCATCTAATTGCCAATGAGTTGGCTGAGTGCGTGCGCAAGGGATGGGGCACACCACCCCTTCTTTTTTCTCTCCTCTCCTCCCTGCTCTCCCACTCCCTTTGGCTTGCTGTTACTGGGCTAGTCCAGGCATGGGTGACCCACAAAGGGACAGGAACTTGCTGACTGGCTGGCTGGTCTGTTGGGAGGGTAGTGTCCCAAGAATTTTAAAAAAGTTTAAAACAAGGAGGTACCATTTTAATGCTAGGTTTCCAGACACTGTTGAAATGAACCCCCCCCCCCCATTTTGTCCACTGATGCAGTATATGGAGAAATGTTTTCAAACCTTCCCCATGTCAATTTCATGCTGCTCTGATTATCACTTCTCTTTATTTTGTTTGTCCATCCCTGTTCCACCCTTCACTCCTTGCACCTTCCATCTAAATGCTCTTTGTTCAGATCCCTGAATGAAATTGATAGGGAAATAGCAACTGACTTGGCCTAGCTGGCACACAAGCACTGAATTATACCACAGCCTCCCCTTTCTTTCCTCCTAACCCCTCCCCCAACACTTCCTTCAGCTCACCATCACTAGGCTACTCTGGGCATGGGCAACTAGAGCTGGCAGGGACATGGTTCCTCTGAGGGGCAGTGGGGGGGTCTTTTTAGCAGAAACTCTTCCAAAGAGCAGGAAGGAGCCCAATTAAAGTTGATATTTTGCTCCTTCCATCCGTCTGCCTCCAGCTCCACATTGAATAATATGTATGTGGGGGTGCTGCACAAGCCTGCAATCTGAATGCACTTGCCCAGTAAAAGTCCGGGTGAGGAGGAAAAATAATTTATTACAATAGATTATGGAACAGAGCTAAGCCAAGATCTGCATACCAAGCTGCTCTACTCCCTTTCAGGGTGGTCAAAACCTTATATGCCCATGATGACACAATGGTACATGTTGGCACATATACATACTAATTGGCTGCAACATCCAGCATAATTTCATCATGAGAGTCAGCTACACATTACTAATACATTTTATCAAGTTGGCATCAGTTCATTTACTACAAACTGTGGCTTAGCCAAAAATTCAATGCCCATGTATCTGCCTGGATTGATTAAATCTAAGAATCCTCTACTTCTATTGTTACTCAGAAATACAGTAGAGATTCAGTATAACATAGTGAAAGTTATATCTCTGTTAGAGATAAGGATGGTATGTTAGTTGTCTTGGTCTCAGCGCCTATGCTGTGAAATAACTTCTTTTTCAGCCAAGCCTGAGTGTTAACTCTTGAAGATGTTGCTTCTACAGGCTTGTGGCCTTCCTAACCCAAGCTGTGTCCCACAGAGGGCAGACAGCAGCTCCCAGCAATGGGAACTGGCATTGCTGATTCAGAGAATCTGACTTTGCAAAGCTCCTGCAAGAAATCCACCCCTGCTTTCCTCTCAAAAGTAAATCAATGGGGGGGGGGAGGAAATAAAGACAGATTTAAGCCCAACCATGCTGCTGATTGCCTCCCTGCATGAGTGTAACCTGCAAAAGTGAGCTCAAAGGCTTGGCCATTTTACAGAATACATAGAGCCTTTTGGTTTTTGTCCCAGTGCTTGCAAACATGAAAGTCTTTGGAGAAGCTGTTGAGAGAAAACCCTGTTCAAAGCACGCACTGCACCTATGCAATACTTTCCCTTCCGTTGGAAGCACAACAAAGGACTACCTGACAGAATATGGAAGGGGGTGGGCAGAGTGGCCTCTGAAGGCACCAGGGGGAGGAAATCCGAGGAGATGTTTCTGCATATGAATTACTCCAGCATGGAAATGGGGAGGGGTGAAAGTCTGCAGCAGAAGCGCATTCAGAAAGCCTGGGGAAACAGCACAGGGAAATCGAACTGGGAACTGATCAATGTAGAATTTAAAAATAACCTGGCAGAAATGCAGAGCAAACCACGGAGGCAATGCAGAATTAAAAATATACAGTGACTCAAAAGCAGGAGGCAATACAGAACAAAAAATATACTGCAAGGCAGAACAGCTGTGAGTGCAGGGGGGAAACCCAGTGCAGAAAGGGCCTATGTGAATATGGATGAAATCAGTGGCGTAGCTAGGGCTTTGGGGGCCCGGGGCCCAAGATTTATGTGGGCCCCCCTATGTGTGTGCACGCCTCCAGAAACAGGATATGATGTCACTTCCGGTGATGTCACTTCCGCAAGATGGCCACCACTTGCGAGGGAGCCCTGCTGGAAACAGGAAGTGATGTAACTTCATATGGTGATGTAACATATCATATGGCTTGCAAGCATATCATATGGCTTGCATATCATATGGCTTTCATAGGTGAATCCTCTTCAGCTGTTGCAACTCAGCCTTATTCCCTACAAACTGCAGGCCAGCCGCTTTGCAGGACTGTCTTCTCTACCTTTCAGAAACATGCCGAAGAAGCAGGGGTCATTTTGTAGAAGAATAGTTGGCGGACCTCATCCAAGGATTGTTATGCAGCTGCACATACTATTCAATGGAGAAGAAGAAGAAGAAAAAGAAGAAGAAGAAGAATTGCAGATTTATACCCCGCCATTCTCCCTGAATCAGAGACTCAGAGCGGCTTACAATCTCCTATATCTTCTCCCCCACAACAGACACCCTGTGAGGTGGCTAAGAGGGCTCTCACAGCAGCTGCTCTTTCAAGGACAACTCCTGTGATAGCTATGCCTAACCCAAGGCCATTCTTTATTCCAGCAGCTGTAAGTGAAGGAATGGGGAATCAAACCCGGTTCTCCAAGATAAGAGTCCACGCACTTAACCACTACACCAAACCGGCTCTCTCAAGGAGGTGAGGCCTACGAAGAAGGAATTCCATCTGATACAGCTTCTTACTATCTCCTTTCCCTGAGACACAACAAGCTGAGCTTGCCCTCTCTCTTACAGGATCCTTAAAATGACAAGAGGCCTTCCTTTCCTTGGACATCCTGCTCCAAATAACAAGGAACCCAAGCCCAATCTGGTTAAATTCAGAAGTTGGATGCAGGCCCTACTAATAATAATCTGTTCTCGGGAAAACAAAACAAGCTGCTGAGTTCAAGTTGAGTCTATAATAATAAATCATACCCATCCCCAAATAGCAAACTCCACCCCAAGCTGCACCTGGAAGGGTCACTGTCCCACATAGCAAAACATCAGCTGCTGGAAAGAGAAGCTGCGGCAAGAAAGCATCCGTCCACATCAGGTCTGCAAACAGACACTTGCCTAGTTACCTGTGGCGAGCAGAAATCTCTTCCAGGAGACCAGGTGGGGAAAGTTTTTGTTTTTTTAAAATGCAAGAAAATTGGTCTTCTCTTCCCAAAGAGCAACATGCTTCTAGCATAAGTATACGCGCGCAGATGGGTATAGTAAAACATTTCTGTAAGTTTGTGGACCTGATTTTTGTAGTTATTTGTAATTTATAGCCTGCCTCTGCCTTTCTCCATGAGACTCAAGGCAGGATTACATAGTTTAAATCAAACACTATCAACAGGACAGGGCATCCAATAAAACAGGGTTTGTCCTGCAGAAATCTGAAAACAAAAAATGCAAAGCTCTGATCGCATAATCTTCTACAGGCTCCTTCAGTAATGCAGCGGGCTTCAAATTAACTCATGACTTTAAGGGCTAAATTAAATAAAATAGTGGCAGATATGTACCCTGATTTCCATTTTTTAAAATTAGTAAATAGTAGTGACAGGGTCCCTGATTCTGATCAGGCTTAGAACACTGGGAAGGGGGGGGGGATTTTTCCCAACCCCAATTGCCTCCCAAGGGGCCATGGTTTGCCTGTATGTCAACCATATGCTGCTTGTGTTTTTCCATGGGCTGCCACCTTCCAGGTGGTGGTGGGAGATCTCCTGGGAGGCAGCAGAGATAGTTCCCCTGGAGAAAATGGCTGTTTTGGAAGATAGGCTCTATGGCCAAACTTGCTTAACATAAGAGCCATATAGAATAATTGTCAGATGTTTGCGAGCCATAAGTCATGAACGCCAGATGTTTGAGAGCTAGAAGGAAGGAAGACAAATAGATGGGGGAGGGAGGAGAGCTGGAAAGAAAGCAACTTTAATTTTAAATGTATTTTCCAAGCTCCCAGCTGGCTTGGCTTGGAGGAGTGATTTAAAGAGACAAATGCCTTCTCTAAGCTGGCTGGCAGGTTGGTGGGGACTTCAAGAGCCACTCAGTATGTGTGAAAGAGCCACATGTGGCTCCCGAGCCACAGTTTGGCCATCCCTGCTCTATGGCATGATACCCCACTGAAACCCCTCCCTTCCCCAAACCCCACCCTCATCAGGCTCCACCCCCAAAGCCTCTAGGTATTTCTTAACCTGGAGCTGGCAACCCTCATTTTCTCCCCAGGGAGCACATCACAGGCCTGGTCAGCTATTTGTCAACAAAACAGCATGGGGGGGGGGGAGGGTTAAGCTCCGCCTCTCCCATACTGCAGCCCCAATCTGAATTCAAGCCCCTGCCAGCATGCTAAAGGTAAAGGTACTCCCCTGTGCAAGCACCAGTCATTTCTGACTCTGGGGTGATGTTGCTTTCACAATGTTTTCACAGCAGTCTTTTTACGGGGTGGTTTGCCATTGCCTTCCCCAGTCATCTGCACTTCCCCCCAGCAAGCTGGGTACTCATTTGACCAACCTCAGAAGGATGGAAGGCTGTGTCAACCTGGAGCCGGCTACCTGAACCAGCTTCCACTGGGATCGAACTCAGGTCGTGAGCAGAGGGCTCCAACTGCAGTACTGCAGCTTTACCACTCTGCACCATGGGGCTCTTGCCAGCATGCTATTTACCCATTAAAAAAACTCAGGAGATCCAATCATGACTTGCTCAGCTTCTCAGCTTGGGTCGGAAAGTGGTGTTGAGTGGGGAGGGGGACACGAATTTTGGTTCTGCATACCAGACAGCCTTGATTTGTGGTCACTGCCCACTCCCTCTCTCCAGCCCTCGGGCATGCACACTGAGGAATTTATATATATATATTTTTAAAATATATATATATATATATATATATATATATATATATATATATATATATATATATATATATATATATATATATATATATATATATATATATATATATATATATATATATTCAACCAACATAAGCACTACTTCTGCATTTCTGGCATGGAGACATCAGAAAGCCTCACCAAAGCAAACTGGATCAGGTGTCCCATTAAAAAGAGCTCCAATTCCAACAGAAATATAGCACTATTCTAAGTAGAGAGACACTCATGGGCTTTGAAGAGTGTAATTCTGTTTAAGACAGCACTGTGAGGCGCGCAGCCCGCCCGGCCGCCGAGGAAGGAGACGAGGAGGAGGAGGAGAGCCACGCGCCGCCCGCAGGTGCCTGGGGTGGGGGGGGAGCCGTCCAGGCAGCAGCGCCGCCATCCCGCGCCCCACCGCACGTGGCTCGAGCGGCTCCGTCGGGCGGCCGAGGAGGGGCTGGGGTGTCCGGGGCTGGAGCTGCCCTTGCCGCCGCACTCGGGGGAGCAGGCCGGAAGCAGCCGCCGGAGAGGCTCGGGGTCTCCAGGCCAGGCCGCCTTCTCCTCTTCCTCCCTGGGCCCAGTTGCCCTGCTTCAAGGGGGAAAGGGAAGGGAACGAGGAGCCCCGACGTGCGTGCGCCCGCCCCTCCCCGCCACACCCCCTTCCTCCGCCGTGCGTGCGCGCTCCCCCTCACTGTCGGGCGCCTCCATTCTTTTTCTCCCCCCCTCGCAGCGCAGAGAAACACGGCCATTGTTTGGGGGCCCCCCATGCCAATGCGGGGACCCCCAGACCTGGGGCGATCCGCCCCCCCCGCCCCCCCTCCCTACGCTACTGGATGAAATGAACATTGAAGGATTTATCAATGAACTGGATGAGGGAGCAAAGATTAACTTTGCAGATGACACCAAATTGGGAGCAGCAGTGAACACACCTGAAGATATCGAATTCAATGAGATCTGAACACACTGGAAAAGTGGGCAGAAGTGAACAAGATGCAATTTGACAAGGATAAGTGCCAAGTTCTACATCTGGGCGGCAAAAATGAGGAACACGCATACTAGATGGGGAATACACTTCTGGGTAGCAGGGTGTGTGAACAAGATCTTGGGGTATAGGTGGACCATAAGTTAAATATGAACAGCCAGTGTGATGCAGAGACAAAAAAGGCTAATGCCATCTTGGGGTGTATCAACAGAGGCATAATCCTGGTGTAACACTGCATTGGTCAGGCTGCACCTGGAATATTGTATGCAGTACTGAAGGCCTCACTTCAAGAAGGATGTAGACAGAATGGAGTGGGTACAGAGGAGAGCGATGAGGATGATTGGGAGGCCTGGAGACCAAGCCCTACAAGGAAACGCTGAGGGGAATGTTCAGCCTGGTGAAGAGGAGGTTGAGGTGGGGGGACATGATTGCTCTCTTGAAGTATTTGAAGAGCTGTTTATTAGAGGAGGGCAGGGAGCCATTCCTGTTGGCAGCTGAAGGTAGGATTTGCAGTAATGGGTCTAAATTAAGGGTGGTAATGTACCGGCTGGATATTAGGAAAAAAAATGTCTTACAGTAAGAGTAGTTTAGCAGTGGAATCAGCTGCCAAGGGAGGTTATGAGCTCCCCCTCACAGGCAGTCTTTTAGCAGCAACTGGACAAACACTTGCTCTAGGCAGATCTTGCATTGAGCATGGGATTGAACAAGATGGCTTGTATGGCCCCTTCCAACTCTATGATTCTATTATTTTGTGGCAGTACTGTAACAGCTCTGCCTCTGACATGCATATTTTTTGGAATGTATATCTACACCTTACAATATGGTTTTCTCAAAGTAATTGGGAATTAAGGTAGAAGAAGGGTTCTTGAACACATGGGGAGAACAATATACATTCAGATACATGAAGTCTATAACTATGTTCAAATTAAGTTGTGTAGGTCAGGAGCTCTGCTTGATGACACAATCTTTCTCTTCCTTTACTGATGTTCATTCTATTGACTTAGAACATCTGAAAGTGGCTGGTTGTACCTCTGTTTGTGTAGACTGATGGTGAAGGATTTAGAATTTCCTGAACTATGATGGTGACCTGCAAATAACCCATGGTAGTCAGCAAAAGAGCATGACTGAAATATCCTACCTTTGAATCATAAGTATGTGAATAAGCAAGAGGCCAAAACCTCTAGTCCACCCCCAGCGGAGCGGTGAAGAAGCAAAATGCATATTTGTAATTATCACTGGAAATGAACTGGCTTCCCAGGCCCTGTGTAGGGTGAGGAAGATCCATGAGGGAGTTCTCTGCCCTAGCCCTGTGAGTGGCAAGGGAATTGACACAAGTGAATAGTGCATGGGGTGTTTGGGCCCTGGTGGGGGAGGCAGACCCCTAGGCCATCAGCCCACCTGCATCTCTACCCAAGGCCTTTATGGCCAGTCCACCCCTGGTCAACAGGCCATATCCCACCCTTGCCAGGTCCCTTTTGTAGCTGTTGTGGAGAGGGGATACCAGGGCTGGGTGTCAGCCTTGCAGTGCAGTCAAGTCAGCCCAACAGGAAGAAAAATGGTCAGATCAGAAATTATGCTGTGTGCTGTTGAAGGAATGGCCACAACCCACCCTCACTCAGGCAACACACAAGGCCTTAGCAGAAGCTGTGGGATTGAGAGAAAAGATCTCTGTGGAACTTCTGGACAGGAGTCCAATCAGTGCTTAAAACAACTTATTATACTGTAATATATTATAATAACATTTATCATTTGTTATTAAAAATTAATACATATACATTACATTTTCTCCACCCTCCCCCCCTTTTGGTGACCCCCGGCAGTGTATTTCAATTAAATTGCTAAAAAGAAAGGTAATCAATTTTTTCTATTAAAGAATATTCATAAAAAAGAAAACATCATAAAGCAAAAAGAGAAAAAGAAAGAAAAAACCATAGGTTATAATTGTAATCCATCTTCATAGTAGTCCTTTAGTCATTATCATCTACATGCTCCCCCTTGCCCAGTTTGCCCGGAGGTATGGACGGCCGGCCTGACTGTGTCCCAGAAAATCTGGACCTGGCGTTGCAAGCCGTGGCTGGATGGCTTAGGCTGAGTAGATTGAAGCTAAATCCAGTGAAGACAGAGGTCCTTTGTTTGGGTCGTCATGGTCCGGGAAGGGAAATCCCCCTACTGGCCTTTGACGGTGCACCATTGACACAGGGTCAGGAGCTTGGGGGTACTATGGAGCCTGCCCTGACAATGGAGGCCCAGATAGCAGCCACTGCTAAATCCACTTTTTTCATCTTAGGCGGGCAAAACAGTTGGTTCCCTTCCTGGAGCACGGCGACCTGGCAACAGTGATCCATGCAACGGTCACCTCGAGGCTGGATTACTGCAATGCCCTCTACATGGGGCTGCCCTTGTGCCGAACCCAGAAGTTGCAGCTAGTGCAGAATGCCGCTGCCCGGCTGTTATTAGGGCTTTCCAGGTGGAAGCACATTCAGCCGGGACTCCAGGAACTGCACTGGCTCCCAATAGTATACCGGGTTTGTTATAAGGTGCTGGTTATTACCTTTAAGGCCTTATATGGCCTTGGACCTACCTACCTTAGGAACCGTCTCTCCCCACATGTTCCCCAGAGAGTACTTAGATCTGGATCTCAAAACCTGCTAGTAGTCCCCGGGCCAAAGGAGGCCCGTCTGAAGTCAACCAGAGATGACCTTTTCAATCACAGCCCCCTGCTGGTGGAACCAGCTACCAGAGGAGGTAAGGGCCTTGTGGAACCTTGGGCAGTTCCTCAAGGCCTGTAAGACTGTCCTCTTTCGGTTGGTATACAACTGACCGGTATTTAAGAACTGCAGAGGAAGGCCATTAGAATAGCACCAAACTGTTAGACTGTTTTTTCTGGTTTTTTAGTTTTAATTATTGTAAATTATTGAATGTGTTTTAATATTTACTAATTTTATTGTTCTGGTATTTTATGTTGTGAGCTGCCCTGAGCCCACCTCGGTGAGGAGGGCGGGATATAAATCGAATAAATAAATATCAAAAAACTGAAAAACATATATTCCAATAGTCTCACTTTTTTACTATAGTCCATTTACCGTTCCTTTAGAGTTTAATCATTGTCAAAAATCGCCAAATATCCTTTATTCCATTGTTTTTCAACATATTTTTGAAATTTTCCCCACTCATTTTAAACTTCTATAAATCATGTTCTTTTAAGATTCTTGTAAGTTTGTCCATTTCCTCCAATGCATAACTTTTAAAGTCCATTCCCACTTTTCTGGTATTTTGTCTTGCTTCCACATCTGCGCATATAATGTCCGAGCAGCTGAAAGCATATACCAAATTATCATTCTATCTTGTTTTGGAAATATTTCCATTTGTAATCCCAACAGAAAAATGTCCGATGCCTTCTTGATATTATATCGCAAAATTTTCGAAATCTCTTGCTGAATCATTTGCCAAAATTGTTTTGCCTTTTCACAAGTCCACCACATATGGTAGAAAGATCCTTCTTGTTTTTTGCATTTCCAACATCTGTCCGACACCTGATTGTTCATTTTTGCCAGTTTCTTAGGTGTCATATACCACCTATATAACATTTTGAAACAATTTTCTTTAATGTTGTAACATGTCGATATTTTCATAGAGTTCTTCCATAATTATTCCCATGACTCCATCTGTATTTCCCTATTTATATTTATTGCCCATTTTATCATTTGAGATTTAACTACTTCATCTTCTGTAGACCATTTCAATAATAGTTTATAAGTTCTTGAAATTAATTTTTCATTTTCACCAAACAGCATTCTCTCCAATTCTGTTTGTTCTTGTCTTATTCCATCATTCTTGATGGCCTGTTCAAGCAAACTCTTAATTTGTTGCAATTGAAACCAGTCATATTTATATTGTAATTCTTCAGCCGATTTTAATTCCATCTTTCCTCCATGTATTTTTAAAAGCTGTTTATATGATGACCACTTCTCTTCTTTAGTATCTGAATATAATTTTATTACTTCTGTTGGCACAATCCAAAGCGGTTTCCTCTCATCCCCATATCTTTTATATTTTGACCAAGTATTTAGCAGATTGCTTCTTATATAATGACACGAAAAAACCCGTCCATCTTATTTTTCCCATAATACATGTAAGCATGCCAACCAAAAACATTTCCATGGCCTTCTAATGCTAGTTATTTTCTGTTTAGTAATGTCATCCATTCCTTAATCCACACCAGGCATACTGCATCATGATACAACTTTAAATATGAGTTTAACAAAGTTGCAGAGACTTTTCTGTTGAGACTACAAATGGAAAAATTTCGAAAAGAAGATAGAACTGGTACTTGCTCTCAGCCGCTAGGACATTGTATGCGCAGTTGTGGAAGCAAGAAAAAATACCAGAGAAATGGGATTGGATTATAAAAGTTATGACATGGAGTGAAATGGACAAATTAACAAGAATATTAAGAGACTATAATTTAGAAGTTTTTAAGATGGAATGGAAAAAGTTTAGAAGATATGTAGAAAAAGAGTGGAAAATAAAAGGACATTGAACAATCTTTGATAATGATTAAGTTTTAAAAAGAAGAAGAATATAATTTTTTGTTTTAATAGTTAAGGGTACCTTTAAGTATTTGCATTTTAAGTAAATAATACCAGCGGGGGAGGGGAGTCAAGTAATGGGGGGAGGGGTGGGTAGAAAGTAATATATGGGGTAGATAAAAGAAGGGTTTTTTTAAAAAAAGATGTAAGATATAGATTTATTACCATATGTTACCAATAAAATTGTTTTAAACCATTAAAGTCTCCCATTATCATAATTTGCTTATGCACCACTTTGTCTAATTGTTGCATAATGTCTTTAAAGAAAAAGTCTTTTGCTCCATTTGGGGCATACAATCCCAATAACAACGTTCTTTTGTAATTCAGCATCACTTCTTCCGCAATATATCTGCCATTATCGTCTTTAAAAATCAATTTTGGGTCTAATTCTTGTTTGATATAAAAAACAACGCTCCTTTTTTTCTCCTTGGCCAATGAACAAAATTTCATACCAAGTTGTTTGTTCCATAAAAATTTGTAATCCATTTGCTTAATATGTACTTCTTGCAGGCAGATTATATTACTTTTTTGTTTCCCAGTTGAATGAAAAGTTGCCCTTCTTTTTGTGGTGAATTTAGTCCATTTACATTCCAGGATATTAATTTGTAATCCATAATGGTTTTTTTTTCTTTATCTGTT
Source organism: Heteronotia binoei (assembly GCF_032191835.1). Classification (NCBI taxonomy): domain Eukaryota; kingdom Metazoa; phylum Chordata; class Lepidosauria; order Squamata; family Gekkonidae; genus Heteronotia; species Heteronotia binoei. The sequence continues at coordinate 186,569,629 of NC_083223.1, read as the reverse complement.
CCTCCAAATTTCTTATGATCCCCCAAGAACTTTGTCATTTCCTGAGTGCTTGAAATTGTGAATCTCTTTCCTTTGTATTTAAAACTTAAACCCTCTGGAAGTATCCATCTGTATCTCATTTCATTTTCTCTCAGCTTTTCTGTCAATTTTTTGTACAATCTCCTGTCGCTGATGACTTTCCTTGGCAATTCTTTCATGATTCTTACACTGCTGCCATCCACCTCCAATGTATTTTCAAATTGTTTACTCAGAATCTTTCCCACCATATCTCTTGTCACAAATCTTACTACTACATCTCTTGATAATTTGTTTTTTTCTGGCATAGTCCAAATTTACCCTATAATTGTAGTCATAAAAATAGCTCGTTTCTGTCTGGAGAAATTATTTGTTTCTGTCTCCAGACAGATTGGCAAAAATATATCCCTCTTACTCCAATAAATGTTGGAAATGTACCGAAGTCAAAGGTTCTCTGTTCCATATATGGTGGCACTGTAAAAAGGCCAGAAAATATTGGAGACAAGTCAACATCTGGATTCAAAAAATTCTGAAAATACAAGTGAAGCATGTTCCGGAACTGTATCTCATAAACATTTGCAGACAAAATTTACCAGAGACCAAGCTGAAATTAGTGTTGTACATAGTTACAATTGCCAGAATTCTATATGCTAAGTACTGGAAGGAGGACAGAACTCCTAACAGAGAAGAATTCATATCTAAACTTTTTGAAACGGCGGAAGCAGATTTGATGACCACCCGATTAAGAGGTGGTAATGTGCAGAAATGTCGGGAGGAATGGGACCCTGTATATGACTGGGTTAAAAACAGAGGTTATGATATATGATAGGTTAAGATATATGATATATGATATATGATATAAGGCATATAAAAACAGAAGCTATGATATATAAGGAGTATATCAGGATAATGTATGAATGAAGCATTGAACTGTGTAATGTTTTTATGTTTAACCCCCCTATCCCTCTCCAGTGTGGGGTGTAGTTGGTAGGGGATGAAGTGGTAGGGAATAGTATGTTTATTGTGTTGTGTATTGTGTTGCTTTTTTATGTTATATGTTTCATGTTATTAGTGTGTCAGTGTTTTGTTATGTTTGTATTTGATTCTTAGTAATAAAACTTTAAAATTTAAAAAAAAAAAATAGCTCGTTTCATCTGAGTCTTTATCCAGAAATTCAGCAATGATTTCTATAATATATCAGTCTCAGCAGATTCAGGCACCCCTCTCAACCGTATCTGATTTTCCATTAATTTACAATTTTGTAGTAATGCTTTCTCCTGCATTTTTTGAATAGTGGAATCCACTGTGTCTATTCTTAAATCCTGGCCTTTCACCTTTTCTTCCACCTCCTGAACTTTCTTTAACGCTGCTTGAGAATCTTTTCTGAGATCTTCAATTTCTTTTTAAATTTCTTTTTTAATGTCTTCTGCACTGGATTCAATCTTTCTTTATTTTTATTTTATTTTATTTTATTTTTATTTATATCTGCCGGCTCCACTATTTTTTAAAGTCCCGTTTTCTTTTAATTAATTTTTAAAATTTTGACCTTCTTTTAATGCCACCAGTACTTCTCTATGATTTAAAGTCCTAGAGAGGGCTGGGAGGCTTGCAGTTTTCCCTTCTCTTAATGGTTGCTTCCTTCCTTTCTTGCCACAAAGTCTCGTTTTCAGTGGTTAAGAAGTCTCATGTTATTTCTGTGATGCCATTTCCTGTGTCGTTTTCACCAAATCAGCAGTTCTATTTTGGAGGGGGTTGTCTGACCCGACCACAGGTATTCAAAACAAAGTTTGTTTTTCTACTTTTAACCTTATTCCTCCAATTTCATTAGTCCCAAAATTACCCCCTCCTTTATCTTCCTTAATTTAAGATGACGTAGCTGGAGCCAGACCTTTGTTTTTATTTTAAATTAGTCTTATATTAGTCCTGGAGTGATAGATATAGATCTTTTACCTTTTATGCCGCTATCCTTCTGCACACCGCTCTTTCAAAGATAAATGTTGATCAGTTCCAAAGAAGCCTTGAATCTTGGTGAATTTAAGACAATTTAATGACCTCAGAAATCCTCTGTAGACGATTGAATGCAATCCTTCTCCGGGGACACTTCAAAGCCAAAAAAGAACCCCACTGGAGCTCCTCGTCAGTCAAAGTAAATCCCCTCAGAATTTAATATGCATGTCTTGGCCTTCTCCCTGTCTGGAAGAAGTAGGCAGCAGGTGTTAGGATCACCTTCTCTGCCCAGAACAGAGGCTCTGATCTGCTCCTTGGCTGAGAAGCAGCTCAATGAGTTCCAGAAAAAAACAAGGCTGAGCTAGCTAAGAGTGCTGAGGAAGTTTGTTGGTGGCTTCTATCCTTGTCGGAAGGAATGCCGGTATAAGTCTTCTGAGGGACAAACTGCTGGTGGAATGGCTGCAGGCAGACAGGAGAATGACAGATTCTTTATTGGTGAATAAGGAGGTGGACCAACCCAAAAGGTAAAAGGCAGAAGTCAATGATGATTGGGGGAGCCAGTAAAACCTAGAGAGAGCATAATCCTTTTCTAAGGTTACTTGACATAACTCCCCTCTGGTAATGTAACAGTGGTTTTATGGAACATTTAGAATTTTAAATGCAAGAGATTTTTTTACTGTATTATAGGGAAATATGATTGGTTAATTGCTTACACAGATCCTGTCATTTTTCTAATTCCAAATTGGGCCATAAAGTGTGGGTCAAAAATCCTGCAAAATGGAGCAAAGAAGATTTCTGTATTAACCTAAAGAAAGTCCCAGTTTTGCAGAGAAATCTGAAATCTATAAAAAAATACATTGGGGGAATAAAACTTCCAAAATAATAGAAACAATACCTGTAGCTTTATGAGACTACATTTGTAGACTTGAAGCAGCGTAGGGGTTGCTAGGCAATCACAAGAATATTGCCCAACCTTCCAAGCTTTGATTTCTGTAAAGAAAGCTTTTTTTGGGGGGGGGGGGAGCAGGGATAGACTCGGAAATCAAAACAAGTGTAGAAAAGGTCCTTCCCTCATCATGTCCCCTGTTGCTTGCAAGGCATAGCTGGAAGCTCTGATTACTGACGCAACTTAGCTGGTCCTGGCAGCAGAAGCCATTGGGCCCAGCAGCAGCCCCTGTATAACTTGGCCAGGATTTTCCCAGCAAGAGGCCGCAAGAGGGAAGGAAGAAGGGAAAGCTGAATACAGGGGGAGATAAAGATAAATCGGATGGTGGATAGGAAGGAGAGTGTTAAACGTTAATCGTTAAGGGTGACAGATTGGTCAAGGGCAAAATCACAAAATGCTAGAGTGTGAATCCTTGCAGCCCCAGGGATAAATGCTGCCCAGGACCGGCCCTAGACTATCTGGGGCCTTAGGCAAAGCTAACTTCTGGTGCCCCCCCAACCCCCCCCCCCCGGTAGCCAATTTTTGAAAACACATGAATTATCACCATGACTTCCAGGTGTGCGCGTGCACACACACACAAAAATACCAGAGAAACCAACTTGAATACTCCCAGAGCCCCTAAGAGTATGAGTTCCCTTGCTGGATCAGAGCATAGTTTCCTCAGTACAGTGGTCAGCCCAACATTTCTAGAACCATGCTGGCAAGGTAAAGTGCCCATACATTCAGCAAGGTAGGGGATCTCCTACTCTAACCACTATGCGACACTAGCTCTCCACACATCTACATCAGTGACAATAAATACATACATTGGTAACCAAGTCCATAATTCAGTTTCTTATTTTCCTGTGCCAGAGGAGACAGTGTGCACACTGAATGTTTAAACCCCACAGGACAAAAAGGCAGGTGATGTGTGCAAGGCCAGTGGTTTCTCCTGCAACCCATGAACACTAGATTGGGCCCAAAACTGCAAGATCATGACACAGGCTCCCAGGTTTCTAGACATGTCAGATTTTCCTTTCAAAGCAGCATCAACCTTATTTTTACATGCAGATTGGTAGAATGGGTTGGATACCTTGCATTACACAAGTTACTGTAGTAGCCTGTAGTTTGAATCCCATGGAGTTTATATTCAGGTAGTTCTTGCCTTGTTAGATTTGAGTGGCAATGCTGGAATTGCTTGCAGCCGCTGAACAGTGCAGAAGAGCAATTTGCTGCTGGGTGACACTTACCAACCATAATCTCAGCCCAAAGCAAAGACCAGCCTGAGCCTAGTCTGGGTTTTGCTGTCTGACCCATGTGCCTCATGTACACTTTTCAGTAGCACACGGAGGAACTAGCCCAACTACTCAACTTTCCCTCCCACTTGTGCCCTGCTGGTCTTACCTGGCTTTGCCCTGGGCAGCTCCTGGGGCTTGCAACTGCCTCTCCCTGGGCTCAGCCACTTGCCTGTGCTTGTGTCAGTCCCCTCCCCTCCCTGGAAGGAGAAGGACAAAGGTGAAAGCACAGCACCTGCAACAATGGGACTGGATTCCCTCATTACAGAAACCTTTCTAGAGGGGGAGGCTGGTTCTTGTGGTGGCTCTCTTCTGCCTTCCCTCCATCTTCTCCACACATTCCCTTTTCTTCGGTTCCCTCTGTCCTGCTCTGCACAGCTCTTCCAAATGGAGGAGGCACTCTGGCGAGGGAAGAGTTAAAGGCGGCAGAGGTCCCCTGGGCACAAAGTGTTCTTTTTAGAACCCCTCCCGGGCCAGCAGTGGCTTGACCCACCAATGTGAAAGCCACGTTTGGAGGGTAAATAGGATGCCTGGTAGATCATATATACTTCCAATACACTTCCAATGGTGGTTTGCAACTGAATTTTTCCAGTACAAAAAGGAAAATCCACTTGCAAAGTGCACTGAGAGTGCATTATTCAACATGCATGGAAGCAGCCAGTCTCCCCTCCCCCACAGATGCGCCAGCAGAGCTGCACCAGCCGACGTCCCCCTCACAGCATCCTCCCCACCAGGTCCCTTTCCTCAGTCTTGAGCCCCCCACCACCACCTCGTCAACTCCCTTCCTGACACCTCAGTGTGTCTCAGATCCCAAGCATCTCCAACGTGCTCCTGCAGAAACGTGGGAGGATCAGGTGCAGCTGATGCACCCCCGCCTGGCTCTCACCTGCTGCAGGGACTAAGCAGGGGTCACTCTTCTGGTGCTCAGCAGGAAAGAGTGGGGAAACCTGGGCGAGAACTAGGTGGGTGGAGGGAGAACAGAGAAGATGGGGAGAGAAGGAGAAGTGCAGTGAGATAGCAGGGAAGCCCAGGAGAGAAGAAGAAGGGTGGCAGGGAAGCAGGGGAGAGGACAAAAAGGATGGCTGGAGAGCAGGGAAGCCGGGGAGAGGAGAAGTGCGGCAGGAGAGTGGGAAAGCCCGGGAGAGAAGGAGAAGGGTGGCAGGGAAGCTGGGGAGAGAACAAAAAGGGTGGTGAGAGAGCTCAGAAGCTGGGGAGAGAAGGAGAAGAGCAGCGAGGAAGTCGGGGAGAGAACAAAAATGGTGGTGGAAGAGTGGAGAAGCCCAGGAGAGAAGGGCTGTGGGGAAGCCAGGGAGAGAATGATAAGGGCAGCAGAAGAGTGGGGAAGCCTGGGAGAGAAGCAGAAGGGCAGCGAGGAAGCTGAGGAGAGAATGAAAAGGGCAGCAGAAGAGCAGGAAAGGCATCGGCAAGTGTTGGGGCATCCAATTTGGCCTAGGCAATTGCCTAGTTTGCCTAGTGGAAGGGCTGGCCCTGATGCTGCCACCTTAACTAACCCGCTAATATTTAGAGTGCCTGCCAGAAGCTCCAAAGTTTGCAGACATTTCAAGAAAATAATGTACAAGATCCAGGTTTGTCTACAAGGAGATTTTAATGAAGCATGTAATTTGTAGGAATAGCAGATTTCAATCTACTGGACTTCAAATATACACAGCGAAGCCAGCCAGAATGCCAGATGAGATGCACAGTTAAACTAAACATCTTTTATCCCAGTTGCTGGCTATGAGTCAAGGGCAGCAGCATCAATGCTACATCCTAGACACTGAGAGATCTGGAACCCGGTACTCAGTGGCAAAGGAAAACAAATAAGCTTTATAGATAAGAACTCAGGAGAGTGTGAATGAAAACATTCTCATGGGAGTAGTCAGTTGACCATCCTTCCAGGTGACTGAAACTTAGCAAGAGCCAAAAGAAGTTACAGAGATTAATCAGCCAGCCAGATACCAATAATTATTCTGGTAGCTGTAGCCAGCAAGGGCTAAAGTACTGGATTCAGATTGAAGCCCCCAAACTCCACAAAATATAATTAATAATGTTTATTAAAGACATGTGCAAAGGTATGCAATACAAGAGTAATGAACAGCAAGTATCAGTAATAAATAAAAGCCTTACCATGGTGGCAAATCTGAGGATTTTCATTGGTTGTATGTGGACTATGCAGGTATAATATAGTGGATCCAATGTAAGGAGGAGATGCGGTTGCAGTGATCATAGCTCTCTTTATTAGTTACAGCACAGTAATGGCTGAACTAGAAGACTGCTCAACTGGGCCAACGGTGCCAACTATATACACTTCAGGGTTCCCAAGCTAGGATGCCATTGGATTATTCAAACCAGCAGGAGGCCCATGACTGGAGCAGGGCAACAGGAATTTAGATCCTGCTGCCCATTGTTCCTGAGTCTCCAAGCTCAGTCCTTAAGGTTCCAATGAGCCAGGCAGGAACACACATAATACTATTTACATCAGTAATACAATACACAAGGGGGACCTGAAAGTCTTTTCAGGTCCCCCTTGTGTATTTATAAACAGCAGCAACAATGAGAAAGATAAATCCTTGTGATCCTTAATTGAAAGCTGTGCTGACTTATCAACACAGAAGAAACTTGCCTTCATTCCTACCAATGGGGAGGTTTGGATGGCATTGTAACATCTGCTTTTCTTTTGATTGACAGGAAGCATGTTGGGAATATATCAGGTTTGTCCATTACATGGACAGCTGTGTGAGCTACATACAGTGCTTGGGCTAAGGAAAATGGAGGGGATTTGTTGAAATGTTTCCTGTAACACCCAGTGACAGCTGTATCAACTATATGTGTTTGCCTTTGTCTGCCACGCTCTGCTCAGCATTCAGTTGTTGTCTTGACAGGCAGTTCTGCATCTCTGCCCAAACTGATCAAATGAGGGGGAAAACCCCATAAGACTGTGCAAACTGCTATTTCTCATGAGTATCTGTCCCTGAACATCAGGCTTGATGTTGTGTGTACTTGGGATATATCATGCATATTTACTCCTTGATTTATTTTGTGTGATATATTCTGATTGCAAAACTCAGCCTTTTGCAATATTCAAGGAGTGGGGTGGTTTAGGCAGAGCTTAATTTGCACAACCGTCATTCCCAGAATCTGTTAATGCAGCATCTGAATCCAGATTTAGAAATATGAAGTCTCCTCATTTCCCAGTAGGTCACATTAAAACTGAGAAACTTTAAAGAGAAGCGGTATGTCCCTTATTGGGCTTCCAGATTTCCAGTTTTACTTATTTATTTAGAGAATTTCTATGCCAACTCTCCAGCGAAACTGCTGAAGACAGTTTACAAAATAAAGCAATCAAAGCATAAATCATAAAAGTTGTTAGCAATGAAAAATCCAGCATTAAATTGTCAACAATTTTCTAGTGGTGGTCCAGTTTATTTAATGGTTGTATAGCACAGAAATCCAGTATTGATCATGATGATTGAATGAATAGTAGCTGGACAACTTCAAGGTTTCTGGATGAAGAAGATTGCTTGGTTCCTTTCCAGTTTTTTTTCTTCCAGGGCTGGGTTTGGGACAGAAAGTGGCCTTGATCACTCTGGTGGGTGACTTGCACCCAGGGCCGGCTCACCCACTAGGCAAACAAGGTGGTTGCCTAGAGTGCCAAGAGGCCGGGGGTGGCAAATTAGGCTCTCTCCCCCTCCGGTGCCCCAGGCAAGCACTTAGTTTGCCTCCCTCCTCCCTGCTGCTGCGGCCACCACTAATCCCATCCAGGCCACCGCCACCCTCCCCCCCGGTGCCCTCTCCCCCACCGCTGCCTCCAGCACTCCGCTTGCCTGCCTGCCACTGCCACAGCAGCACTCCGTTCGCTCCCTTCCCCCTGCTTGGCGTGACTAAAAGTAAGCTCTGGCGGCTTTTCAGTCTCTTAACAAAACATGCAGGAGCGGGCTGCGAAGCCGGCAGAGCTTACTTTTAGCCACTGTAAGCAGGGGGAAGGGAGTGAGTGGAGCACTGCCGCTGCAGTGGTGATGGGCAGGCAAGCAGAGCGCTGGGGCGAGCAGGCAAGCACCGCACCAGGGGGGTGGAGCGCTGTGCTGAGGGGGCTGCCTGCCTAGGGCGCTATTCGCCCTAGAGCCGCCCCTGCTTGCACCATACGATGAATAGAAACAGTGGGACCCTTTTGATTCTCTTAGTCTTCTCAGAAACCTTAGATACCATCACTTATGGTATCTTTCTGGATGGCATTTCAGTGTTGAATTAAGAGGCATGATTCTGTGATAATTTCAGTACTACCTACCTGGGTAAATTTTAGAAGGTGTTGCTTGAAGACTGCTGCTAGGCCACTTGGCCTTTTGCCTACGGTATCCAGTAAGGTTTATTTTTGCTCCTTGTGGTTTTTAAGATCTACATGAAACTGCAGAGTGAGGCTATCCAAAGATTTGAGCTCACTTGCCACCTTTCAGCTGAGGGTACTAATCAGCTATATCTCACTCTTTTAGTGGATCCCCAGGCAGCTGTGGTAACCTTGCACCAGATACTGCTAAAACCAAGGCAGAATCAACTACTGGCTCTAGAGACCTCAAAAACTCTGACTAAAGATGACTGCTTTCTGCCAAACCAGTCATTACTGTTGGAAATATGTATCTGTTTTGTATGTCCTTTGCAATGTTCTAAAGTTTCAGTTATTATAGGGTTAACACTGTGCCTGATTCCCTATTGTCTGCATGACCTGGGAAGAAGATACTGACTGCTGTCAATCAAGGTCTAGAAGTGGGAAAACCTGTTTTGTCTGTTTGCTCAGTTAGTCAGGTGACTTCCTTTGTTCAGGAAGAGAGGTCAAGAAGGAGGATGTAGCCTCCATTAAGCACATTATCTTCTAATGTGAGGATGTAGTTCTATAGTGTTTGTTATTTTCACCTCCCAGTACCCTTTCCCTGTAGAAATAAATATGTTTTTGCTTTTTCATGTTAAATGCCTCTCAATGATTATTTGATCCAGTGATCCATCACACTGTTTGAGATAAAGAAATAGAATTTCAAATAGAATTCTCTAACAAAATTGGTAGCAGAAGATGGTTCTTGGTTTTTGCCATCAAGCTGGTAGCTTATAGCATGGACTGTTTTTTGAACTCTAAATGATTTTTTTTTAATTTGGATTGCCTTTGAGAGCATTTAGAAAGCAATAGGCAAAATGCTGCTATGCTGTGCAGACAAGCCTCAATTTTAAAACAACGCCTTTTTTCTCTTGCCATTACTGAGTGAGAGCGTTCTGACTTAAATGAGCTTTGAATTCAGATTGTCTTGATCTGGAAACGCTGTTACTTTTGTCTAAAAGCCTCAGATGTGCTAGAAAGAGAATTTTTGGAGCTTTTTAACCATTTTTCTGTGGATTACGTCGGAGACCTTGGAAGAGTCTTGCTGCAACCATGTGCGCACATTCAACCGCCTTTTCTCTCCAGTGAGGAAGGAAGAATCTTTAACCCTGCCCTGCCTGATTGCTGTAAAAAATGTCGAACTCAGAGAGAGGAGCCGCTGGATCTTCTGTTTCCACATCTTCAGGAACAGCCACTGCAAATCTTGGTTTTGGTACCGTGAGTAACCTACCAGTGATAGGATTTAGTATCCTGAAGTTAATTAAGAATAATTTCTCATTCTGGCTCTCACTCCTAATGCAAAGGGAAAAATATTTGGTTTTCAAGTGCAAGAAGGGGAGAATGTGACTAAACGTCTGAAGGAACTTATGTACATGCAACCCAGACTACAGGAGCTTGGTGAGGCTATTGCAGAAAGAGACTTAATCTCAACTATATTGAAAACTCTACCCAGTATTTACAAGCCAATTAAGATGATTTTGAGACTACAAAAGGATTTGAGTCTGGAAGGCCTGTTAAATGCTATCAAGGAGGAAGCAGCCTCCAGATCTGGGGACAAGGATACTGAACTGTCTGATTTTATGTCTTCTTTAAGCCTGAAACCACAGTATAGGAATAAGTCAAGAAGAGATATGATATGCCATAGATGTGGGCAAAAAGGCCATATCGCAAGTCAGCCGATGTAACTTTAATGGACACAATGCTTAGCTGAACTGTAGCCATCTTTAAACTCTGTTACTAACCATGAGAAAAGACCTTGTATATCAAAGTAGAGAATGCAGATGTTACCAATGCTCAGTGTGAACCTTTCTTTCCCTTGATACTAACAAAGGCAGAAATTCCCCTCTTTGAAGATAAGGCGCCTCCAGGGACAGCCGCCTGGCTATCCCCGGAAGACTAGCAGCAACAATGAGATAAGAGGGAGAGGCCGTGTGAATCTTTGCACCTCACCTCGACAATGTTTAGAATTGTGGCTTTGTATAGTTTCCTTTGATGTATCCCCATATAGCCAGCCTTCTAATGCTACAATGTATCAGTCTCAATCTTCCTTTGTTCAGATACTTATGGATTATCAAATAAAGCCTAACTTTGCAACAATTCAAAGTCTGGTTGATTTGAGATCCCATCATCTGACAGCAAGATATTGTAATAATTGTGATGCTGCTGCTGAACAAAAGAATAGCAATTTTAAAGCACATGTTTCAAATGAGGGAACATGGGTGCCATCTCGTGGCCATAGACATAATAGCAACCAGAAATTTTTAAACCAGAAATTTTCCAAACCACATGGCCCAGGTGGGAACAAAGAAAAGAACAGAGAAAGTACCATTCATGTTAATAATCTGAATTTTATTGGTGAAAGAGGAAGATTTTTGATTGATAGTGGATTGTCTATGCATATTTGTCGATACAAGGGCATGTTTTCAGAGTTGGATGAAAGTCAGAGACCTGAAATGATAGGTGCCAACCAGAAACCCTTACAAGTTTATGGTGTGGGTGAGATCAAAATGAAATTGCTTACCACTGATGGAGATTTAATGCCAGTAAGACTGAAAAATGTGGCTTATGCACCTGAATCAATTGAGAATTTACTTTCAAGCCAAGTGCTTATAAGAAATAATTTTGCTGTATATCTTAATGAAGGAGATGATGGTGAAATTATTCAGAAGAATTCTGGAATTAGTTTTAAACTGGATGAAAGAAATGGAGCTCATTATATTATGGACTTAAGTGAAAGGTCAGATGCAGCTGATGTTGTGGAAAAGACTGTTTGCCAGACTGAAGGAGATGTGTTTATGCTTGGCATGTAAGGTTAGTACACAGAAGCATGCAGAGTGTTGAGAAGTTGCTAAAGGATTGTGGACTTGATGTTGTGCATTGTGATAAATCCAAGGAAAGATGTGATGTTCGTCTGAGAGCAAAAGGAACTGCACCTTGCTTCAGTGGAAAAAGCACTGTGCATAATGAAAGGTTTTTTGGAAACAATATTCAGTGATGTTGTTGGACCTATAAAAGCTTTGATTGGGAGAAATAATTTTTTCTCAGTATTCATAGAGGCAAAGACAAAATATAGCACTATCTATATGCTCAAATCAAAAGATGAGACTCTTGATAAATTTAAAGAATATGTTGCCATGGTTAAAAACAGATTTGGGCGTGCACCTCAAAGCTTGCTGACAGATGGAGGTGGTGAATATTGCAATACTGAGTTTAAGAAGTTTCTGAAAGCAGAAGGGACTGAACACAAAGTGACTGTCCCATACACTCCACAGCAGAATGGGAGTGCAGAAAGACTTAATTGTGTGTTACACAATGAAAGATTGACACCAGAAGGAGCTGATTAAGGTAGAATATTGTTGTACAGAAACTATGATAGCTGATATACTTACAAAGCCATTACTTTGTGCTAGATTTGAATGTTTACGTGAAATGATGAATCTAGTTGACGTGAATGTTACAATGAATAATGAGTAATGACTATTGAATGTATAATGACTTGCACATTAGGCATTGAGAAGTGGTGTTGGAAATATGCATCTGTTTTGTATATCCTTTGCAATGTTCTAAAGTTCCAGTCATTATAGGGTTAACACTGTGCCTGATTCCCTGTTGTCTGCTTGACCTGGGAAGAAGATACTGACTGCTATCAATCAAGGTCTAGAAGCGGGAAAACCTGTTTTGTCTGTTTGCTCAGTTAGTCAGGTGACTTCCTTTGTTCAGGCAGAGAGGTCAAGAAGGAGGATGTAGCCTCCATTAAACACATGATCTTCTAGTGTGAGGATGTAGTTCTATAGTGTTTGTTATTTTCACCTCCCAGTACCCTTTCTCTGTAGAAATAAATATGTTTTTGCTTTTTCATGTTAAATGCCTCTCAATGATTATTTGATGCAGTGATCCATTGCACTGTTTGAGATAAAGAAATAGAATTTCAAACAGAATTCCCTAACAATTACAACATGCATGGGTCAGACCCGTGAATGTCACCGCTATTTTAAACTCAGACCATGTAAAAAATGTAAAACCAGGAGATCTCTTTTATCCTCCCTGCAGCTTTTCAAGTACTGAAACAGCTATGGGGAGCTTTTTTGGTGAGATTGCCTGGTACTGTTATGATCCCAATTGGGCACTTGTAGTATTTTTAAATGGTCAGATTTTAGCTCAAAACTGGTGGTGGTAGCCACAAGTCTGACCTGTGGACACCATAATGTCTAGTTTGGCTAGGCTTGGGAAATACCTGGAGAATCTGGGGTGGAATCTGGGGAAGGCAGGGTTTGGGGAAGGGAGGAACTTCAGCAGGGTATAATGCCATAGAATCCACTTTCCAAAGTATATGCTGTTTCCTGGGGAAACACCTGGAGACCAATCATAACAGCCAGGGCTTTTTTTGTAGCAGGAACTCTTTTGCATATTAGGCCACACCCCCTTGATCTAACCAATCCTTATGGAGTTTACAGTAGGCCCTATACGAAGAGCCCTGTAAGCTCTTAGAGGATTGGCTACATCAGGGTGTGTGGCCTAATATACAAAGAAGGTCCTGCTACAAAAAAAAAAGCCCTGGTAATAGTGGGAGATCTCCAGGCGCCAGTTTTACAAGCCCTCAGTTTTACAAGCCAATACAAACCATTTGAAATGACTAATTTTCCTCTAGAATAATCAAGACAGAACAACAGAGACTCCAATCTCTGTGTTACAGCAATTGATTGATGTTAAAGGATCTGGAGTGTTATGGAACAAGTTTATAAGACTTGTATGTAAAACCTTCTTCTAAACTTTTTGACAGTAACTTGCAAAGCAGATTTTAGTGCAAGGTGAAACACCCTTGGAGGAGCTTATCCCCTTCACCAAAAGGAGTTTAATGTAAGTTATATAATTCTGAGTACAAATTAAATGGACTGCAACAGGGACCTATAACCAAGAAAATGTTAATATTGCTTAAATACTGAGAATATATCCTCAATGGGGGATAACTGCTAGTAGAGAGTCCATAAATGGCTTTGTTGAAGTGCTCATCAGAGTTTGGAGGAGGTGACCTATTCCAACTGAAGGGAGGAGACAGGGTGTATATCTGAGTGGTATTTGTCAAGAAACTAGAGATTTGGATCTATAACAGAGAAGAAAGTAGACAGACTACTGTGATTAGCTGAAATACCACAGGGGTATGAGATTGCTTCTGTCTCTGGGAGATCTAAGGTGGGACATCAGGGCTATTGGCCTGTTGGAATGCCTGTTTGCCTCCACCTCTGTTCTCTTTGTATTTTGTAGTGAAAAGGATTAATACTGAAATGTCATTGTCTACAGTTCTCTCTCCTCTAAAGAGAGCACTGCCCTGGGCACTTCTTACTGATCAAGGAAGAGGGAAGCACACAGCATCATTTCCCAGGGAAATATTGTAATTATCATTTGATAGCTGGATTTGAAACTGCTGTTGTGGGAACAACTATTAAGTGTTTTTGTGCTGTATGTTTTTTTAAAAAAAGAATTGTGCCTCTGGTGTGCTCTTGCAGAATCCCTTCAAAATAATACACAACACAGCTCATGGCAAATAATACACAACTCATGACTCATTTGCAACCAAGACAATAAAGACCAAACTGGCCCTGTGTCCATAACTTAGCAGGAAGCCGAGTAATGCCTTTGAAGGGTCCAGAGGCCCACAAACCCAAGCTGTAACACGTTTCAAAACTCATGTTTTTCACAGGTCGTTATCGCACTCACCTTAATCAGCAGCGACGACCCTCTTCACCGCGCAGGATCTGCGCGGATTTCGCACTAATTGCCGCGGAGCACCCAGAAGAGCCGGAAAGTCCCGGCGCTTTTGCGGCGCAAACGGAAACTGGTTTTTGGCGGTTTCCGTTTGCGCCGCAAAAACGCCGGGACTTTCCGGCTCTTCTGGGTGCTCCGCGGCAATTAGTGCGAAATCTGCGCAGATCCTGCGCGGTGAAGAGGGTCGTCACTGCTGATTAAGGTGAGTGTGAAAACGACCACACAGTACGTTTAGAAGGCTTCCTATGTATATGTTAGAAGAACACAGTCCCAAGATTATATGGTAGACAGTAAAGTCTGAGAGCTATTGTTGCAATTTCTTCAACTGTTTTTTTCTTAAAAGAAACAAGAGTTTTGTCTAGAACAGGGGTCCTCAAACTACGGCCCGCGGGCCAGATGCGGCCCGCTGAGGACGTTCATGCGGCCCTTCGGGTTATGGCAAAATCAGACCGGAAGTGACGTTCGACCTAAACTCGCGTTAGCAACGCACACTTCCGGCACTGGGCTGAGGCGGCGGAGACAGAGTGTGAGGTGATACCGAGGTGAGGTGAGTTCCCAGGCCGGGGTGTGTGGTGTGGGGAAGGGAGAGAGATGCAGAAGACGGAGAACTGATGGCCCGCGGCCTTGTACAGTAACGGCAGTCCGGCCCTCCAACAGTCTGAGGGACAGTGAACTGGCCCCCTATTTAAAAAGTTTGAGGACCCCTGGTCTAGAAGGATGGGGCGGGAGGTTGGGTTTGGAGAACAGCCATTCTGGCTCATTTGCTTACATTGATTAAAATGCTGCCTGGGTGCAGGAAAAGCAAAAGAAACCCTGAATATAATTTTCAATTTCTTCCCACCATCCAAATAACAGCTTGTCTTGGGATCCATGGTTAGTTCAGATTTAATTTTTACTAGCTTCCCTGTCTTCTTACCCATGACCTTTGTTTGACACCTTTGAGGCAGAGACCTGAGGTCTGATCCCTACTTAAGTGCCAGGGGGGAAACTTAGCATTCTTCCAGTTTCAAAATTAACATTCAGGCACTCGTCACTGTTCCTCTGGCACTTTCTGTTAATGATGAAGAATTACCTATTACACTAGCAATGGTCTGGTTTGACAATTCCATTACATATTACTAATAGTGCTATTAATGCCTGCTAGCTTATCATTACAGTACAATGCATGCAAATACTGAGGGAGTCTGGCACAAGTAAGCACATGTTTATGTTTGCTAAAGACAACAAGCCTCTTCTTTCAATATTTCTTACCACCTGACAGCAAAACTGAATTGACATGGGATACAGCTAGGTGGAGTCAGAGGCTGTAGGCTATTGATTTTCACAACAGTGCTGCATTAGTAGATTAGGAAGAGGCAGCAGATTGAGAACATCGAAGCTGATTTTTAAAAATTATTTATGAGGTGTCTTTTGGGGGAGTACTCAGTAGAGGTCACTGATAGTGCACAGTGTGAGAAGATTAGGAAAACTGATTATCATCATCTCTGCTAATCTGATTCATCATTTTTCTTTTTCTTAACCTCCCTTCCAAGTTGGCCTTTGGCTGAAAAGAATATAATATAGATTTATCTCCTGGACTTTACATCTGTAGGTTCAGAGAAGCCTAAATTTATCATCAGGCTTGGTACTTCTTTGAGACCATAAGATAAAATAAGTAGCCCATTTTCAACATATAATAAATGGATGAGGCAACATCTACTTTAACATCATACACATGCATCAAGCCATGGATAAGGTTAAGATTCAAAAGAATATGTGGATTCAAATCTGAGGGGAACCAAACAATGAAGGGACCATAGTAGGGTCTGGTTTGTTAACCATATACAGGGGCAGAAGTGAGGTGCCTGAGTAGCTCCATGCATGGATGTCAAGTGGAAAGATTGCTGTTCCATTTTGAAATTGATGCATCTATTCACTATTATATGAATAAGGTACCAGGCTCTTGATAAAGGGAAATAAACTCTGAAACAATCATCAGGCTTGGACGCTTTTCTCCACACTTGTCTACGTTGGGGGAATCTGCTAGGGGTGATTCTAAATCAAACTACTTTCTTTTGAGACTCTTCACCCTATTCAGGATGGTTGCTTTGCTGACATTGTTGCTGCTGATGGATTTGGACTTTACCTTATATGTTGAAGTACCTACCTGTACTTATGTGATAGTAGATTTGGACTTTACTTGTTGAAGTACCTACCTGTATTTAACATATGTGATAGTACAATTCTGGTACAATTTTTATATAATTGTTTCCCACAGTTTTCTCCTTTAGTTGATTGTTTCAACTGTGGCAGGAAGTTCATAGCAGAGTGACAAGACTTTAGCTGTGAAATGGCTTGCAAAAGCCTCACAGCTAATGTTCAATTCACTACTGTTTGTCTTGCCTTGTGGCAAGAATTTCAAAGATTGAACCATTCCAAATAACTGGTTGGGCATGAGCTTGCAGACACAATGATGGCACCATAGAATTCCTTCTTGGTGGCCTTCACTGCCATCTCATAGGTATTCACAAACGTCCCACTTGAGCAATGTTCCCTCTAAGCTGCAGAATCTTGTGAGCACAAATTCTACTTTGTGAACTACTGGTATTAAAGTTGTGAGCTACTGGCATTAAAGTTGTAACCTACTGCATAAATTATTGTGCTCTGGGATTAATTCTCCTGAGCTAAGACATGTGATATGTGAGCTGGAGGCTAAAAATCTGTGAGCTAGCTCATGCTAACTCAGTTTATAGAGAATACTGGTTGTGAGTACACTGCCACCCTTACTCCAGTTGTCTCAGCTCCTGCTTCATCCTCCATAGCTCCAGAGTGTACCACGGAGCCAGTTTTGGTATGGGAATGAAGTGGGCACCAGGGAGCAATTTCGTTGATAGTTTTAGGAAGTTGGCTATGCTAATCTTCCACTTGCTCATCTAATGAAATGCCAGGGGGTATTGGCTCTCACAGAGCATTCAGGAAACAATTGTCTGCTGAGCACTTCGTTATTCCCTATGTGGAGATTGATTCTCATAGGGTATAATGGGGAATTGTTCTGGAGGTATCAGGGGCTCTGGGGAGGCTGTTTTTTGAGGTAGAGGCACCAAATTTTCATTATAGTATCTAGTGCCTCTCCTCAAAATACCCCCCAAGTTTCAAAACGATTGGACCAGGGGGTCCAATTCTATGAGCCCCAAAATAAGGTGCCCCTATCCTTCATTATTTCCTATGGAAGGAAGGCATTTAAAAAGGTGTGCTGTCCCTTTAAATGTGATGGCCAGAACTCCCTTGAAGTTCAATTATGCTTGTCACACCCTTGCTCCTGGCTCTACCCCCAAAGTCCCCAGATATTTTTTGAATTGGACTTGCCAACCCTAATCCCCATCTCAAAAATAAGATTCACCTTTGGGCTGCTTGGTGTGCGGGTGCTACTACAAACTGGGAGAATCCTAGTGCTGCCATGGATGACACCAGGTTCCTAACCTGAGGAGAGGTACTCATAAACATGGACATTGAAGTCCCCCAATATTAGTAGCTTAAGGTATTCCAATGCTCAGCTGACAGCAGCCTCCAAAGGGTTGGACAGGGTATCTACTGGTCCGTTAGATAGTCAGTACACCAGCCAGATAGCCAAGCTCACCTTCACATCCCGCACCAGGACCATTTTCAATGCCAGTAATTGTGGGGGTGGGGAGTACTCAAAAGGAGAAAGACTCCCAGATAAGCATCACCATGCCCCTCCCTACTATCTTGGAGTGGTGTAGGACTGAGAAAACTGGGGGGGGGGCAGTTGGTTCAGGGCAACAATTTTGCCATCCCTAACCCAGGTCTCAGTCGGACAAGCCAGGACTATATTCTTGTCTGTAGGATAGTCCTGTAGAACAGTGGTCTTATTATTTATGAACATATGAAGCTGCCAAATACTGAATCAGACCCCCAGCCCACCATCAGTATTGTCTACTCAGACTGGCAACGGCTTTCCAGGGTCTCAAGCTGAGGTTTTTCACAACCAATAAAAATTTCTGCCTTAGCTTGAGCTGGAGAATATGTAACAACAACACCAGTGTATTTTCAGAGCAGCTTCCCACCTAAGATGTGCACATCTTTATAGATCTATACTCAGGGGTCGTTTTGTAGAAAAATAGGTGGTGTTCATTAGCATAACTCATTAGCATATGCCGCTCCCCACCAGCCAACTGCAACCCGATGCAAGAAAGGATAGCCCCAGGTGTGCAAGGCCTGCTAGAGAGCCAGCCAGCCCAAGCAGGCCTCGCTCACCTGTGGTCCTCCTTGGCTGCCCCCCCCCAGTCAAAAAGCCAGCAAGCCACCCACTGCCCAAAATCACATAAAAAGTGGGGAAAGGGTGGTGTGGGTCTCTCCAGGGGTTAATGAAGGCTGCTGGGGGTGTGGCAAAGCTCCTGGTGCTTGGCTGGCTGCCCACTCTCCTAATCCAAGGATTGTTATCCGGCTGAACCTACTATTCAATGGATAAGGTAGGTAGGTGGGGAGGAGGAGGGGGAACCCTCAGAAAGGTTTGGGAGCTGTGCTTCTGTGAGCTCCTGCTGAATTCAAGGCCTGCCTATAGTCAACCTTCTTTATCCAAAGCAAAGAATATATTTCCTGCTAATCTAAGAATCAAGGTGTCTAGAACTGAGGTGATTTGACAATAATCAAATTGCTTCCTTTGATTTCTGGGGCTAAAGTAATGTTTCCTTAAGAGTAACACAAGATGTAACTACCCTATCCATTTTACAAGGATTGTAAAGGTACATATCTTATTAGAAGAGTTATGCAAAACAAATGAAATACAAAGCAAACATCTGATAGCCTATTGCTGTAAAATTTACTGAATTGTGATTTAAGCAGAGAGGATGAAGTAGTTTGAGAGCTGTGCTGCTTTTTTCTATTTACTTTGTATTGATTTTTAAGCATCTAATTACAAATACATTCTGATATAGACAGTAATTGCATTTAGTGGGTAGCTCTGTTTCCCAATAGTTTATAAATCATAGATGATTTGAGCAAAATAGTCCTGGTGGTAAACCTGCATCTGGGTGGTGTCTCATCAGACTTCCTAAATTAAAAAATAAACAAACCACTACATTTAGCACTCTAGCATGTCAGGAGATGGCTGAAGAGACACAGCCTTGAAACAGGTTCACCAGCTTAGTGAAAGCTAGGCTCTAGAAGCACAGGACAGCTGGGATTGCCAACTTCCAGGTGGGGGCTGGTGGCCTCTCAGAATTACATCTCCAGACTACAGAGATCAGTCACCCTGGAGAAAATGGCAGCTCTGGAGGGTGGACGCTATGGCATTATACTCCTGTCCTTCTCAGGCTCCATGCCCTCCATCCATGAATTTCTCATCCTAGAGATAAGAATGTAAGAAGAACCCTGCTGGATCAGAACAGTGGTCCATCTAGTTTAGCATCCTGTCTCATCTAGTGGCCAACCAGTTCCACTGGAAGTCCAATAACCATTGCCTCCTGGCATTGGTATTCAGAGGCTTACTGCCTCTGAACATGGAGGTTCCCTTTAGTCACCATGGCTATGAATGTCTAATCCCCTTTTAAAACTGTCTATGTCTGTGGCTATCACTACATTATCTAGCAGTGATTTTCACATTTTAATTACATGCTTTGTAAAGAAGTATTTCCTTTTGTCTGTCTTGAATCAACTGCTGATCAGCTTCAGAGTTAGCAACCTTAAACACAGTTTGGGGAGTTTATGATGATTCATAGTTGCCAGTGGGAATCTGGGATGGGGATGAAGTATATTAAATATATAGCATGAGAACCTGGAAGATCTCTAGTCACTCTTTAGTTGCAGATTGATATCCCACATTTCATTCAGATGATCCTAGAGTTTAAAAACCAAAGATTAACTAACATTCAAAAACCCACTTGTGAATCTCTGGTCAGTCACAGTGTCTGAAGCCAGAGTGCCCTTCCTGGCAAGTAAGTAGGCTGTTCTTTTTAGAGGTGGAAAGTAAAGTCATTGCAGCTGCTCCTTCTTTGGTCAATGGTTGGGTTTATGATGTCCTTCCTAAGATTAGAATCTCCATAAATCAGCCCAGTACTCTAGCTACTATACTATACTGATGGAATAGTCTGAGCAAGAAATAATGGTATTGATATCATTTTGAAAAATGTAACTTCTTTTGCATGAATATAGGTTGTCATTTGTCCTCTTCGCATCCAATCAACTTGACCTTTATGGATGCATTAGGTGTCATCTCCTGAAAAATCACTCACTTTTCTCTCTGCAACATCAGAAAATCATCTACCTTCTCTTTCCAAACCATTCCTTGTAAAAATGAGTCATCTAGCAAAAGAAATTATGAAGCTGTGATATGTGGAATCTTTTTTAAAAAGCCTCCCAAAGTGATAAATAGGATGAATATTTCTCAGCATAATACAAAAAGTCAAGTGTAAAAGCAATCAAGAGAAGTCTTGCATTTGTATTCTGGATACATTCCCATTTTGTTAATCTATTTACAGAATTCCTTCAGTGTCGCTGAGGGAGAAAAAAATTTAATAATAATCGAAGCAGTCTCCCAGGTGGCAGTTGGCCATGAGAATGAATTGGAAGGACAATTTATCTCCTCAGCCACTTTGAAGCCTTTTAGCCTAGGGGAGATCCCTTGTCTAATGAAATTAATTGAATGCATCTATACTCCAGATACTTCAGCTGAAGTTCAGGGTTTTTTCTTATTTAGAAGTTGCACTGAATCCACTTATCATCCAAACAACCAAATGCCAATGAATAATAAATACTGCACAAAATGGCGTATACCCCTGTTGAATGGAATTGCATAGTTTTGCTAGGAAATGGGATGCTTTAGTAGGTGACCACTTTATTCTGTCAGCCAAAACATAAAGTAACATCCCTTGTTCCTCTAGGGAATATGGGAAATCACTGCCCAGGGTTTAGTTAGGAAGGTAATATTTGGATGAATCACTTATGCACAAATGACTTGTGTCAGTGCAAGCCTATAGTGCTAAACTAGGTTTGTGTGGCATCCTTAGTGTTTATTTAGCAATGAACAAACACTAAAAGCCTTCTGTGGTGATTCTTTTTTCTCCTTTTCACAGAGAGTTCCTCTACTTCAGAACTTTCTGTATGACAGAAACGATCTAAAGCCACTGAAAATCAACGGGAGTTTTGTCAAGTGTTTAAGAATGTAAGAAGAACGCTTCAGGATTAGATAAATGGCTGCCCTAGTTGTAATTGGCATTACACTAGTCCAACATCCTCTTTCACACAGTGACCAACCAGAGACCTCCTGATAGGCCTATCAGAAAATCTCCTAAGCCATCACTACATATTGCATCAGTGAATTGTATACATTTATTATGCATGGTGTGAAGAGGCACTTTTTAAATCTGTCCTGACTACTGGCTGCTCTCAATTTCTATTATTTCAGGAGAGGCAGGAAGACTGATAACAGAAAGGTGGTTTAAGCCACCCTGGGGACAGCAGGCAGACGAATAAAAAAACCCACGTACACACGGACACATCTGCCTGCAATCCCTGTCCCAAACGCAGTCCGTCCTGGACTGGATTGAAGCTGCCTCAGAAAGTTACCACTTTAGCTGAAAGTCACGCTTCCTGGAGTTGTGTCCTTGCAAACAAGGGTTGATGCTTTCAGCCAGCTTATCTCTCATGAATGGACCTAACCTAGTGAGTACTCTAATGTGGGAACTCACAGCCAAAGGGGGATATTATACTGGAAAGGCTTTGCCAATCTGAGTAGACTAGTGGGGAGAAGTTTACAATGCCATTTCATTGTTTCCAGAGTCAGAGCCTTGTGCTTTTTCTTGATGTTTTATTTTAAAAATTGCATTGCCAAATTCCACTAGTCCCCCACCTTTCCAACTTAAAACCATTGGAAGAGTTTTAAGCATGTTTGTATTTTAAGTTTAAAAAAAATATCTTTAATTGGGTATGTCTGTGTCCATTATAAAGTTTATATCTCCACTACCTGCCATTATATTTTATGATGCTCATGACCCAGCCCCACAAAGTGCCATTTGTGTCAGATCCAGCCCTCCTAACAAATGAGTTTGACACCCCTGTCCTAGATAGCAGGTGTGCTGCTGCATTTTGTACTGGCTGGAATGTCCAGATCAGGTTCATGGGTAGGCCCACGTGGAGTGTTTTATAATGCATTTGCCATGTTGTTCTTCATAGATAATAGCATTCTTCCAACCACTTAGATCCTGGCAAGTGTCTAGCACTCTTAGCCAATCACCTTTGCAGAAAAGTTGCAGAAAAGGAATACAGTATATGTGTGTAGAAATGAGCTACTTTAGAGAAGCCAGGTAAAATTGCTGGATGGGGCTGAGGGTTTTTTTTTTGGGGGGGGGGAGTCTGGAGAGGAGAGAGAGGACTGTATTCCTGCAATGTTGGTGGCATGTCCCATGACTGTTGCATGGGAGAGCCTCAGATTGTCTATGCATTGAAAAGAATGGAGTCTGCAGTGCATGTGTGCTGAAAATGCTCCTAAAAATCTGCAACATGGAAAAATAGCGCAAATGTAAACCCAAACCGGTAACACCTTAAAGGCAGGAGATCTGTCCTGTCATTTTCTGCAACAGAAATGCCAGCAGGGTCACAGGAAATTAATATAGTGGCACACTTCCCATTGATTTTTGCATTGTCTAGATAGGCTTGTAAGTGCTGGTGGGAAGGCAACTCTGCCCTATCAGATGGCCTTATGATCCTTACCTCTCTAGAATTCAGATAGGTTTTGGTTGGCCACTACACACAGACACACACACGTAGATGGATGGCAGCAGCTCTACAGTCATGTTCTGCCATGAAGAGCTGTGTTGTGCTATTGTTACTGGAACTGGTTATGTCTTCTTTTAGAATGGGGAAATCAGCAATATGGAGACTTAAGGTAGAGTGAATTGTAAGCAAGGATCTTTTCTCCAATGATATGGAGGTTGAGTTTTCATAAAGAAAATACACCAGATCAAATATATTTTATAATGTTTACTTAAAAATATGTTAAAAAGTACATTCACACACACAATACACAGCACAGACAATCCAGAGGCTAGGAAGGGTAGGTGTGATCAATAGAAAGTTTTAAGGGATCGTTGAAGAGGGTGATATTACTTGGTCCAGGAGAGAAGATGTCCATTCAGCAGGAAAATTGAAGAGAAGGGCATGCACGACCAGTGTGACAAGCCCTATAGATCCAATTACAAAGAGTAACGGGGGGTACGGACTGTAAATGCGCCTTAGAGAATGCACACTGTAATGGAGGTTTCACCCAGTTTATATAGGGTTCTGAGGGGTGGAGACCCTTTGGTAACTATGGGGATCCAAATGGCCAATGATGGGTCTTAATGGGACACCTGAATAGATTTCCAGTTGAAAAACAATATGTCACAATTACATGGTATTTGCTATAAGGATGGACCAGGATGCCATTTGATGGGTTTAAACTGGCTTGGTTTCAACACCCAGGAAGGAGATCAGTGTAGTAGACAAAGACCTTGAGCAACGTGGTAGGCATTAGCATAGCAGTAGATAGGAGAGCCAGTTTGGAATAGTGGTTATGTGTGCGGACTCTTATCTGGGAGAACCGGGTTTGATTCCCCACTCCTCCACTTGCACCTGCTGGAATGGCCGTGGGTCAGCCATAGCTCTGGCAGAGGTTGTCCTTGAAAGGGCAGCTGCTGTGAGAGCCCTCTCAGCCACACCCACCTCACAGGGTGTCTATTGTGGGGGAGGAAGGGAAAGGAGATTGTGAGCCGCTCTGAGACTCTTCGGAGTGGAGGGCGGGATATAAATCCAATATCATCATCATCATCAGATAGAAGAAACTGATTAGAAGTAATGAGCCTGAGGGATGGGCCATTGATCAGTAGCTGAGGATTAAGTCTTACTTACTGGCAGACCCCATTGTCCTTATGCATTCCATTTGAGCAGGGGAGAGGGCCATGTCAAGAGGATGCCTTAGGTCAAGGTTGGCCAAACTGAGGCTCAGGAGCCACATGTGGCTCTTTCACACATACTGTGTGGCTCTTGAAGCCCCCACTGCTCCATCACTGTTTGTCTCTTTAAATCACTTCTCCAAGCCAAGCCAGCCAGTGAATGCATTTAAAATTGCTTTCTTTCCACTTTTCCCTCCCTCTTCCCTCCCCTCCCCTTCCTTCCTTCCTTCCTTCCTGCTCTCAAACATCTGATGTTCATATCTTGTGGCTCTCAAACATCTGAAGCTTATTCTATGTGGCTCTTACATTAAGCAGGTTTGGCCACCCCTGCCTTAGGTGATGACCATAACAAGCTCTCTGCTGGTTCTACTCCATTTTGAAGGGAATATTTCCTTGGCCTGTTTCTGATCAGACTCCATTTTGTTTCCAGGACTAGGAGCCCCCCCCCCCCCCTCGCTATTGGGGTGCTCCGGTATAGGCAGGCAGTGCCTCTTGGCCACACTAGAAAGTCCATGGCATCCTAATCTCCTTTGGCCTTCATACGCATCATCAGATGCTCCAGCATAGAAGTGATGGTGTACATTTTTATTCTTGCTGATCTTGTAAATGCTCCCAAAGCAATGATGTTTTTGTTTGTTTGTTTCCACAGGTAGTAATGACTATCCTGAAGCAACTGGAATCAATATTGCTAGTAGCATAAACAACCAGTGGCAATTAAGTCCTTCTGGCTCTGTATGTCTGCTGTTCCTGAAGAGGAAGGTGTAATATAAATGTAATTCATTGTCAGTTCCAGGAGCTTGGCAAACAGTGTGGGTGAAGGCAGAGCAAAGAAAAGAGGCTGGCAGGAAGGAAGCAAATGGCTCTTATTGGATTTGTACAACCAGTCCTTTTCCTGTGCCTCATTTGTTGTCTGCAGCACTACAATGCTGCAATAACCCTGTGCTCATGGCAGAATAAAGCAATCTTTTTTGTAGCCCTCTAAATATTTCTTTAATAACCCCCACCTTCTTTCCCCCCTCCTTCTCCATGAAATAACCCTGCAACCTCTAGCTTGACAAACACCACTGGCAAAATCAATTAAAACACAGTTCCATTCCATTTCTGTATTCTGCTGCACTGAGCTTCTTAATCATACAGCAAATCAATACAGATTTACGTTCAGCCTGCCTTGCTCAGCTGGGGTGAAAAGGCTATTGGCGGAGATGGGGATTAAAGAGGCTTCTTCTGTGTAATTTGGGGAGGCAGGTTGGGTAAACTCACAATGAATACACTGTGTTAAAGCTTTGCAGGGCTTGACAAAGAGCTAGGCAGTGTTTTTCTTTTCTCCCTCCTCTTAAAAGAAAACAAATTCTGGGAACAGGGCAAAAACAAAGCAAAACCCACCAGCAGCAATGTTGTTAATACTTGGGAGCTAGTGTAGCTAACAGAATGAGTTGTGATCTGGAAGGTCTCAGTTTCAAATTGCTTCTCTTATCTCAGCTTGGGAAGTATTTTGACATACTGGAAAATGCTGGGTGGGCCACCAGGACTGGATTGATGAAGAAACTATGTCAGCTACACTTTAGGGGATCAGACAAAGGGAGCTTTGTCTCTTGAAAGCTCATACCCTAAAAAATCTTGTTGGTCACTGAGGTGCTGCTGGACTGGAATCTAGCTAAATTACCATTATTTTTGTCAATGCAATGAGGGCTCTTAAAAATCCCATGATATAGGGCTTCGGCATGTCTCTATGTGACCCTTAGGGTCACTGGCAACCAGAAGAAAATGAAGCCAAGTCACCCCTGAGGTGCTGCTGGTTGGTTGCTAGTCTACACCTGTTCTTATTGTCACAGTCTGAGCTGAGCAGCCCTTGCAGTGTCACCAGAACCCCAAAGGCCATTTGGCCCAGCTTGTTCCCGAGCTGCTTTAACATCCTTGTCTGTCCCTGGTCTCAGCCCTCCATTTGCAGTATGGGGATAATAAAACTTTCCTACCTTGTTGTGGTAAAGATTTCAACAACATAATGAATGTGAAATGCTTTGAACACTGATTTTGTGTGTGTGTGTGTGTGTTTATTAAGTGCTGTCAAGCTGCTTCTGACTCATAGTGACTCCATGAATTAATGACCTCCGAAACACCCTATCATTAACAGCTGTGCTCAGTTCTTGCAGACTGAGGACTGTGGCTTTCCTTGGCTGGATCAATCAATCTCATATTGGATTTTCCTCTGTTCCTAGGATTAATGTTTTTTCTAGTGACTCTTGTCTTCTCATAAACTGACCAAAGCATGAGAGCCTCAGTCTAGTTGTTTTAGCTTCTAGGGAGAGTTCAGGCTTGATGTGATCTAGAAGCTACTTATTTGTCTTTTTGGCAGTCCATGGTATCCATAAAATTCTTATCCAACACTGCCAGGGCTTTTTTTGAGCAGAAATGCACAGGAATGTAGTTCTGGCTGGCTTGGTATCAGGGTGTGGCCTAATATGCAAATAAGTTCCTGCTGGGCTTTTTCTGGGGGGAGGGGTGGGCTCCCTCTTGGGTATCCTGCCCCCCAGGGAAAGTGTATGCGCAATACATAGCCTCTCCTTTCCTGGTGTAGTGAACGCCGCGTGGTCACTGTCCGGCTATGCCTGGCAGATGGTCACTGCAATGGCCTCTCCTGCATTACTGCATCCATGGCAACACCTTCCCGCTGGTCCCCCCCCCCGTTTCTCACAGAGTTTGCCACGTCATGGTGCGACCGAATGTCCAGCGGTATAACCGGATGGGTAGGCTGGGCTCACCAACCTCGCCAGCCAAGAGAAGGAAAACTCTAACATCAAACCCCGGCAGATAGAGCTCGTTAATGTAACACCTACCACCTGGAGGACTCGCTGCCGGCGTCCCAGCTTACTGGGCCATGGCAGATGACCCCAAGGTGAAAGGGTGGAGCCAGTACTGCGCACACTGTGCTTCACCTAAAAATTCCTCTGCGCAAGCCTGAAGGGCATATCCACATCCACAACCCACAACACACCAAGTCCTGCAGCGATGGGCAAGGGGCGAAACAGCAGGTGGAAGATGCCACTGGAAGCCGCAGTCCGATCCTGCATGTAGGCGGTTCAGGGTATTGGTTGCC
Source organism: Heteronotia binoei (assembly GCF_032191835.1). Lineage (NCBI taxonomy): Eukaryota > Metazoa > Chordata > Lepidosauria > Squamata > Gekkonidae > Heteronotia > Heteronotia binoei. The sequence continues at coordinate 186,542,304 of NC_083223.1, read as the reverse complement.
TGATGCTGACCTGGAGACGAAAGCATTTTTCAGCAGCATCCTGAACGACCAAGCAGCCTTATCTAGGGACAGCACTGCTTGCTCCGCACGGAGAGGGGCCTAGAAAAGGTGGCCTAAAGAATCGCACTGCTACAGCACCAACCCCAAATCAGACTTTTCCCTGCAGCCATTGTGGCCGGATCTGCCTGTCCCGCATTGGTCTTGTCAGCCACCAGCGAGCCTGCAGCAGACGTGGACTACTGCACCCTTCTTAAATCTTTGTTCGCGAAGTCAAGCCGAGAGAGAGAGAGAGAGAGAGAGAGGGCTTTTTCTACCAAAAAAGCCCTGGACGCCACATTTCAAATAATCAACTTTCTTCCTGTCAGCATTCTCATTGTCCAACTTTCACACCATACATAATAATGGGGAATACAATATAATGAACTAACTTGATTTTATTTGCCAGAGATGTATCCTCACACATAAGGATCTTTTCTAGTTCCTTCAGGGCTGGGCTTCTCAGGCTCAATCTCCTCCTGATTTCTTGGTTGCAGTCTCCCTTTTGGTTGATGAAGGAGCCCAAAAATAGAAAATATTAAACAATTTTTTCCCCCATTTTCAGCCTTAAAGTTGTGTCATTGCATTTGTCTTGGTGTTCATCTATAATCCTACTTTGGCACTTTCTGCTTTAACCTTCATCAGTAGTCTGATGAAGTCTTCAGTTCAAGTCTTCCCCATATTCTGCCACAAATGTGGTATCATTTGCATGCAGTGGCGGCACCAGAAAAAAAAAAATTCTGGGGAGACACTGAAGGGGCAAAGTATGCTGGATGGGCAAGCTTAAGAGAGATGTAAGGAAATTTCAGGAAAAAATACAGTACATTTAATGCAAAAACTGTAATGCTAACTATGTTTTCTCTAAAATAAATCATGTTAGGCAATATTCATATTTATAGAGCATTTATTAATCAAATTCAAATTACAGTAAGGAAAAGGGCTTTCAAACAAGTTTGAAGTTGCTACGTAAACATTTCCATGACATAGATATTAAACAGACGGAATGTTAGCTAGTAAATGGCTACTGTTTGAAACAATGCAGGCAGAACTCTCTAACTGTAAGACAGTAAGAGCAAACTAAGACATCTGGTCCCTGTACACGCACACACACACGCGCACATGTTGTTTTTTATCTTATGTATCCAAACAGGCTTTTCTGGCAATTTGGATTGTCATATACTGAGAGAGAAAGGACGGTATGCAGATCTAAAGCAGCTGAATGTGTCAATTTTTATGCTGTTCTCCAAAATGATTGACAACAGTTTAAAGGTCAAGAGTTTTTGCCATTTATTTCAGTTGCCAGAATGACAATGCTACTTAGCCATTCATGACTCATATTGTTCCTCAAGTAGGTCTTAATTTGCTGCAGACATGAAAATGTCCTTTCACATCCAGCACTTGATGGAGGTAATGTGAGGGCTCTGGTACAGTCTGTGGAGTTCACTAAAAGACAGTTTTAAATCTTCAAGAAGAAAAAGCGTTTCATTTATTGTATCAATTTTTAATTTGTCTTTCTTGTTCCTAACTAGAACTTTTAGGAAAAGCCTGAATTCTGCTTCAAAACCATCTATGTCACTGCTATAACATCTTGCAAATGGTCTAAGGTTTTCTGGATCAAGAAAGTAACAGCACCTGGGAATGAAAGCCACAATCTGACTTTTGCAAATAGTTTGATACCACTTTAAATGGTACCTGAAGTAGCACCATTGTCATTTATCTGATTGTTTTATTGTTTTAATATTGTTTTTGTTTACTGTCTATTTTATGCTGTTAGTCGCCTTGAGTCTGTACAGAATGGGTGGGATATAAATATAATGTAAATAAATAAAAATAAATAAATAAATTCAAGAAGCACTTCACTAAAAAGAATTAAGTGAAACACAAAGTTGAAATCTATCTGATTTTGAATTCTACAAGACTCTACACGTCTTTGAGAATTTGATTCATTACTGATTATATTCAGAAGCAGTAAAATTACAGAAAGTGTGGATTTAGCAGCTAAATAATGCGATCTGACACGTACAACGACAGTGTTTTTAATTCAAAAATTCTGTCCCGTTTGTCTTTGTAATCTGATGAAACATGGATGCACATAAGAATGGGATACTAATACATGCATTTGATGAAGAAGACTAAATTCAACCTGTAATTTAAGCGTGAACATAGATGGCTTATGGCACCTCTTTCAGGAGCAATGCCTGCACCCCATTTAGTTTTCCATTCATTACATAGGTTCCATTATAGGTTTGTGCTACGCAGTGCTTGATATCTATGCCACAACAGGTTAAGACAGGGGTGTCAAACTCATTTGGTACAAGGCCAGATCTAACATAAATGGAACCTTGTCGGGCTGGGCTATGTGGATCATAAAATGTAATGCTAGGTAGTGGAGATATAATTCGTTATAAAGTACACAAACACAACTAAGGATATTTTTCTTAAAACACAAACATGCTTAAAACAACATTCCTACAACATTAGTTTGATAACTGACACCTCTTGGTATTCTGTATTAAAATTTGAAAACAATTTCTGTGCTATAGCAATCTTGAGTATGCTGTTTATATGTGTATCTGTAAGCTGTGAATGTACTTTTGATTTATTAACATTCATTACAAAGAAGAGCTGTTCATGAACATAACTTTTGAAGGCCTACAAAATGTAGCAGCACATTGTGCCTATGTAAATATAGCCACAGCCACCAAATGAAAAATGGAAAAGACAATGGCAGCACAATATACAAAATACAAATATGGCAAAAATATTGTGCAAATCACACTCTTAAATAGTTTGTAAAAATTAAATATATTATGAAGAACACACAAAAGTTATCATAAATTCAGAACATTTTAGCCAAACAAAAGTCTCAAATGTGATATTTCAAATGTGATATTAAAAGTCATCAATTAAGATACTGAAATGGGCGTTTGAGAGAGACCTTGGCTGGAAATTTCAGTTGACTTATGAAAAAGCTGCAGGAGCAGTGGAACGCAATTAAAAACCAGTGGTTGCGTGAAGGCAAGAATTTCTGCTTCGGAAGCCAACAAGCAACGGAGAGACTCCTTTGGAACTTTGTTGTTGAGTCTTAGTACTCTCTTTGTGAAATTAAGAGACTTTGAGGGGTCCTCCCTAAAATATCACATTTGAGACTTTTGTTTGGCTAAAATGTTCTGAATTTATGATAACTTTTGTATGTTCTTCATAATATATTTAATTTGTACAAACTATTTAAGAGTGTGATTTGCACAATATTTTTGCCATATTTGTATGTAAATATAGCAGCAATTGTGCCTATTTAAAGAAAATGATAGGTAAATCTACAATTAAACCTAAGAACACAAGAGAAGCCATGTTGGATCAGGCCAATGGCCCATCCTGCTGAGCAGTGAGCTCCCACTAAAACCCCCAAATTGCAATCAGGCAACATTCCAGGGAAAGAACCATCACGGTAGGGTGGCCAGACCGTCCCGGGCACCCGGGAAAGTCCCGGTTCTGGCCCCCAATTCCCAGCTCCCGGGCTGGCTATACCGGGACCATTAGAGGTCCTGGTTTAGCCAGCCAGAGAGCCGGTGGGCCGCGCACGCGGGCGGGGAAGGCGGCGAGTGAGGGAGGGAGCGTCCCTGCGCATGCGCAGGGCGATTGTGGCGGGCTCTGCGCATGCACGGGGACGCTCCCTCCCTCACTTGCTGCCTTCCCCGCCCGTGCGCGGGGCCCGGCGGCGGTGGCGGAGGCCGGGGAGGCGGCGGAGAGGCCGGCGCTGGTCGCTGGAGGCCCTCCAGCGACCAGCACCGGCCTCTTCGCCGCCTCCCCGGCCTCCGCCACCGCCGCCGGGCCCCGCGCGCGGGCCTCCACTGCAGGCGGAGGCCGGGGAGGCGGCGGAGAGGCCGGCGCTGGTCGCTGGAGGCCCTCCAGCGACCAGCGCCGGCCTCTCCGCCGCCTCCCCGACCTCCGCCACCGCCGGGCCCCGTGCGTGGGCCTCCACTGTATTTACTTCATCAGTATATGGGATAAGGCACTTTCTCAACTGTGCTGCATAATGCAGCCTATTTATTTTGTCCTGTTTGCTCTGTTGGCTCTATCTGCGCCACCTTCATCACTTTCGGGGTGTGGATCCCCCAGTGGGGTGGTCTCCCGACTCCCTCCGCTGGCTGTTTCTGATAGCCCTGCGCCCCCTCTTTCATTTGATATGTGTCCCGTGCGGGTGCCACCCTTCTGCCGGGAGATGCCGCAAAATGAGCCCCCTTGAGGCTTATGGCGGCAGGGCTTGGGGGAAGCGAGCTAGACTGCTGTTCTTTTGAGGGGTTATAGAGTGTTTTGAGCCCGTCCCTGTGGCATCAGTCCCATCGTTGTGGGGCCCAGGGGGCCGGCGCAGCGGCCCGCTGAAGCAGCCTGTCGGTCACTTCCGGGTTCCTGTCCTGCATCTCGACCTGTGTTATTAGTGACAGGCTGCTTCGCGTGCCGCTGCGCCGGCCCCCTGGGTCCCACAACGATGGGACCGATCCCCACTGGGGGATCCACACCCCGAAAGTGATGAAGGTGGCGCAGATAGAGCCAACAGAGCAAACAGGACAAAATAAATAGGCTGCATTATGCAGCACAGTCTCACTGGAATCTCACTGGAATCTGACTGGCTTCTCAGCGTGGAACCCGTTCTCTCTAGTCTTCTCACTTTGAAAAAAGTAAAAAAAAAGAGTTTTATTTAACTTTATTTCCCCCTTTCCCTCTCTATAAATAATCTTGGTGTTTCCGGCGGTGATATTTGAGGGATTTTTGGGGACGTCACAGGAAGTGCTGTGAAGTCACTTCCTGTTTCCGGCAGTGGCATTTGGGGGAAATGATGTCACAGGAAGTGATGTCACTTCCTGCTTCCGGCAAGTGGCGCAGGGGAAATGATGTCACAGGAAGTGATGTCACTTCCTGTTTCTGGCAGGTGGCACGGGGGAAATGATGTCACAGGAAGTGATGTCACTTCCTGTTTCCGGCGGTGGCATGACATCGCCGGAAGTGACGTCGCCGGAAGTGACGTCACTTCCTGTTTCCGGCGGGGGAAAATGATGTCACAGGAAGTGATGTCACTTCCTGTTTCCGGCAGTGGCATGACATCGCCGGAAGTGGAGTCGCCGGAAGTGACGTCACTTCCTGTTTCCGGCGACGCACGCGCTCTGCGCGCACGCACACACATTCCTTTCCCCCTCAAGGTGTCCCTGGCTGGCCTGCAGAAATTATGGCCACCCTACATCACGGGTCACAAAAAGATACCACACACAAGCCTGGATTTAAATGGATCAATTATAACACAAATGCTGTTTCCTAAGATAATTAATATTTGCAATATTAAATGCAGCTTCACATTATATGCTTATTCAAACAGATCTTTTTTTAACTTGTTTTTCATAACCTCAAGTAAATAACCACACTTTCTATGCATAAATGTAATTTAATGGCACAAAAAATTGATTCACTCCAACCTGCAGTGCTCAGAGAAACAACCACACGTCTATAGCAAACAATTGTGTCTCTTTGGGCTCTGCTGCTTTTGCAAACACAGCACATGAGGTAGCTTCAAGCCAGCTTGGCTTACTGAACTCCTGTCTTTGCAAACCTGTTTGGTGGGGAGGGGAGGAGACCAGGGCTGCTGCTCTACCCCAACAGGCACATAATTCAAAGAGGAATCAGAACGAAGCAGGGCTAGCTGGCTCCGTTAACTGAGTTCCAACCTTTGCAAACCTGCTTGGTGGGGAGGGGAGGAGACCAGGGAAGCTCCTCTACCCAAACAGGTACATAATTCAGAGGAATGAGAACAACCTGGGGTCAGCCAGCTCTGTGGATGAACTCCTGCCTTTGCAAACCTGCTTGGGGGGAGGGGAAGAGGCCAGGCAGCTGTTTTACCTCAGTGATTCAAAGAGGCACCAGGATGATGTGTGCTTAGTTGACTCATCTCTTGCCTTTGCAAACTTGATTGGTGGGAAGAGACCAGGGAGGCTGCTCTACTTGAACAGATGTGAGAGCAAAGAGTTCAAAGAGGCACCAGAACAACGCAGGACTAGCCGGCTGGAATGAGCTCCTGCCTTTGCAAACCTGCTTGGTGGGGAGGGGAAGAGGCCAGTTGGCTGCTCTACTCCAACAGGCGCACAAAAGCCCACAGAATGACCCAGAGGCTGCCCATAATGGTCGAGTGAGTTCTTGCCTCTGCAGAGCTGTTTAGTGGAGAGGAGGTGCCTATGGGCTGGATTAAAGCCCTGGGTGGGCCAGGTGTGGCCCACGGACCATATGTTTGACACCCCTGGGCTAAGGTGTTTTTTATGTAACTCACTAGAGAAGGAGCATCCAGTGAGTAACATGGCTGGAAACCAACCAATTGTTCATCTAAATTGCCATTTTAGCAATCATAGAGAACAATTGACATTTGTTCCCGTTTACATATGTTTGTTGTTTCATCACTTCAGCAGAAATTGACTCCAGAACCATTCTTTTCACAACAATTCACCTTGAACAGAATGATGTGTGTGTTTTGCGTTGTATGGAAGAGTATCTGTTTTAGATTGGATTCTGGGATTGTGCTTTACAATTAAGTGCAAGAGTTTGAGAACAGTCCCCCTGTTATCACTTGCCTCATTTTCCCAGGGCTTTTTTTGAGCAGGAACGCACAGGAATGCAGTTCCAGCTGGCTTGGTGTCACAGGGTATGGCTGAATATACAAAAGAGTTCCTGTTGGGCGTTTTCTACAAAAATACCCTGTGTGAAACAATGGTGATGTCAGGGTGTGTGACCTAATATGCAAATGAGTTCCAGATGGACTTTTTCTACAACTCCCCTCCTGCATTTTCCTAATGTACATGCTGAGCAATATTTTGTGTAGCTGTGAACAAAAGAATTTCTGCAAGAATGGCTACATAATACCTGTTTTCTTTTGTAAGTTGTTTATGAGCATCACTTTAGTGTGCTAAAAGAGAACCTCCTTTGAATTTCGGTGTTTGTTGTAACTCTCTCATGCCACCATGCAGTCTTTGTGACTGCACTTTGGCTATGAAGCTTCAGTCCTGAATCATTCTCAGTAGCCTTTTTCCACTTTTTGTACCCTCTATTAGTAAATGCATTTTCACTAGTACAAGTATTATTTTCAGTGAAATAGCAATAATCAAAGCAAAATGCAGCATTTTCTATTACACTGTATTCCAAGAGTAGCGTTTAGACCAGGGGTGTCAAACTCATTTGTTAGGAGGGCCGGATCTGACACAAATGGGACTTTGTGGGGCCAGGCCATGAGTATCATAAAATATAACGCCAGGTAGTAGAGATATAAACTTTATAATGGACACAGACAAACCCAATTAAAGATATTTTTTTAAACTTAAAATACAAACACGCTTAAAACCCTCCCAATGGTTTAAGTTGGAAAGGTGGAGGACTAGTGGAATTTGGCAATGCAATTTTTAAAATAAAAAATCAAGAAAAAGCACAAGGCTCTGACTCTGTGGAAACAATGAAATGGCATTGTAAACTTCTCCCCACTAGTCTACTCAGATTGGCAAAGCCTTTCCAATATAATATCCCCCTTTGGCTGTGGGTTCCCACGTTAGAGTACTCACTAGGTTAGGTCCATTCATGAGAAATAAGCTGACTGAAAGCATCAACCCTTGTTTGCAAGGACAAAACCCCAGGAAGCATGACTTTCAGCTAACTGTAGGAAAGCTGAAAATGTAACCATCTCCACTCCATTTGAAACCATTGCAGAGTACAGGCAAAGCTGCAAGGAAAATGTGGAATAGATCTTAAAATCCACCCCATGTTTTCTTGCAGCAGCCAGCAAAGAAATACTGAAAGAGCCTGCAAGCCAGGTAGTCAGCCTGCAAGCTTCAAAGGGTCTTTAAAGCTTCCAGGCTGAAAATGAAAGAGCCTGAGAGCTTCAAAAAGCCTGGGAACTATAAGAACCTGGGAGCTTCAAAGGGCAAGGACAGGCCGTATCTGGCCCGCAGGTCGGTTGTTTGACACCCCTGCTTTACACCATACTGGACTGAAATGTGTCCCATGATTGGCCCTCTTTTGTTACTGGGATACTTTTTAACACTGGCTGAATTTGATTTCCTTCTTTAGACTGTGAAAAGTCTTTCGGACCAGGTAGTTTCTTTACAAAGAAAAGTACTAAATCAACCACTGAACCAACATAAGAGAGTTCTGAAGCACTTTCTTCTTCTGAATGATCTAATTCACAAAATTTACAAAACACTACTACTGGATAATTCCTCCTTGCAGTCAGTTTCATGTCCATTTACTGTTTGTGTTTCCATGACATCAGGCCTTTTCCGTACTTTTCCTGGTTTTGTAAAATGGTACTCTAAAGATCCACAAGATGAAGGTCCAAAAGATGAAGCTGGGAGTTTTTATTGCAACCCTTTGCCTTTGTAATATGAAATAAAAGGAATAAGAGGCGTGATTTCAACGGGATTGACTAATGAGTAAATATTCATAAGCTTTCTCTGTATATATTTCCCTTTTTCCTGCCCTAATGCTCTGAGCAGGTATCCTTGATGTTTTTTGAAGCAAGGGGGTCAAGAAAATCTGGAAGTCATTATAAATTATGATGCCAGGCAGGTGCATCTGCTTATTACTGAGTCACTCAAGTAAATGCAAAAAATGCTATAAGAATGGGTGCGTCCACACTATACTACATAATGCATTTTGCAGCTGGATTTTAACTGTGCAATAATTGCAAAAATCCAGTTACAAAACACACTCATAGATCTCTTAACAACCATGTGTTGCCTGCCCATTGTATTTTTATACAATGTCAAAATACATTGAGATAATACATGCAAAAGGCAGAATGTTAAGTAACTAATATCATTATTGATAAAGCAACTCTTGCAGGAACTGGCTTCAAACAACCCAATCTTAAGATTTCCCTAGAGAAACATTAACTTGCATGTATGTACAGGAACTAAACCCTCAGGATGCATAAAACATGGATTTCAATGTCTCTATACTAATGCACAGAGTGGGAAACAAACAGGAGGAACTGGAAGCCATAATACAGGAAGGAGACTATGACATAATAGGCCTTCCTGAAACTTGGTGGGATGACACACAATTGGAATATTAGGATTCAGGGCTACAACTTATTTAAAGGGAACAGACAAATGAGAAAGGGTAGGGGCATAGCTGCATATGTGAAGGAGGTATATACTTGTGAGGAAATATGTGATTCTGAGCATGGCAGCTCAGTTGAGCATCTCTGGGTAAAAATAAAAGGAGTAACAGGAGTAACAAATATCAGTGATATTATGGTAGGGGTCTGCTCTAGACCACCAAGCCAGGCAGAAGACTTGGATGAGATACTCCTACAACAGATTGCAAAGTTCTCCAAGAGAAGGGACACAGTGATCATGGGAGATTACACAGACATCTGTTGGAAGTCCAACTCTGCTAAAAACAAAAGGTCAAATAGATTTCTGACTTGTCTTGCTGACAACTTTCTTTTCCAGAAAGTGAAGAAGGAAACAAGGGGATCTGCTAACTTGGACTTGATTATCACCAACAAGAAAGAACTGATTGATGAAATGGAAATAGTGGGCACTCTGGGCAGTAGTGACCATATGATTTTGGAATTTACAGTCTTAGGGAAGGGAAAAGCTGTACGTAGTCAGACTTATAGGTTGGACTTCAGAAAAGCAAACTTCGACAAACTTAGAACTATGCTGGGTAAAATCCAATAGTCAGAAATATTTAGGAAGAAGGGGGTTCAAGAGAGGTGAAATACTGAAAGCGCAATCACAGACTATTCCTATGAAAAGAAAAAATGGAAGAAGCCTAAAGAAGTCAGGGTGGTTCCATAAACAGCTCTCTAAAGACTTGAGAAATAAAAAAAGACTCCTTTAGGAATTGGAAGGAGGGCCTTAATAGCCAAGGATGAATATAAACAAATCACCAGTGCTTGTAGAGAAAACTTAGGAAAGCTAAAGCTCAGTATGAGTTTAGACTGGCTAAAGACGCTAAAAACAACAAAAATGGTTCTTTTCTTATGTTCAGAGCAAGAAAAAGAGCAAGGACATGGTAGGCGCATTGTGAGGGCAGGAAAGTGAAATTGTAACAGGTAATGAAGAGAGGGTGGAACTGCTCAATTTCTATTTTTCCTCAGTTTTCTCTTCTGAGGGAAACAGTGCTCAACATGGCAAAAACAGAACATATAATGAGGGTATGGAGTTGCAACCTAGGATCAGCATAGGGGTAGTACATAAACACCTAGTTTCTTTAAATGAAACTAGGTCCTCAGGGCCAGATGAACTGCATTCAAGGGTTCTAAAAGAACTTGCAGATGTAATTTCTGAGCCTCTGGCTATTATTTTTGAGAAATCTTGGAGAACAGGAGAGGTGCCAGAAGTTTGGAGGTGGACGAATGTTGTCCCCATCCTCAAGAAGGGGAAAAAGGAGGATCCAGGTAACTACCAACCCATCAGCTTGACATCTATACCTGGAAAAGTTTTAGAACAAATCATCAAACAGTCAGTCCTGGAACATTTAGAAAGGATGGCTGTGATTACTAAGAGCCAGCATGGTTTTCTCAAGAAGAAGTCATGTCAGACTAACCTGATCTCTTTTTTTGAGAAAGTGACTACCTTGCTGGATTAGGGGAATGCTGTAGGCATAATTTATCTTGATTTCAGTAAGACTTTTGATAAGGTTCCACATACTATCCTTGTTGACAAGTTGGTAAAATGTGGTTTGGATCCTGTATACCCTTAGGTAGATCTGTAACTGGTTGACAGATCGCACCCAAAGAGTTCTTGTGGCAAATATTAGTTACCTTTTTTATAATAAAACTGTTTAATTTGAGATGAAGAACAACTAGCTATATTTATTATTCTGTCACGGTGAACTGCCTATTTGAGATTGTAATTAAAGGTTATGCCCAAATATTTAAAGCATTTGGATCGCTCAATTTCCTGCTTGCCTATATACCATTTTTGTGGTCGCCAACTTTTAGAAAAGACCACAACCTTAGATTTGGAATAGTTTATAGCAAGTGAGTTAAGCTGGCAGTAGTTGTTAAAAACTTTCAGGTATTGCTGTAGGCTGACTCTTGTGCAGGAAAGTATAGTTGTATCATCAGCATACAATAATATTGGGACTGAGAGATCTTTTAACTTAGATGGGTGCCCATTTATGGAACTAAGATATTGTGCCATATCATTTAAGAAAAGATTAAAAAGATGTGGGGCTAACACACACCCTTGTTTAACTCCTTTACAAACTGGTATTTTTTCAGTTAGGTATCCTATAGATGAGAATTTTACCTGGCAAGTTGTATTTGTATGTAAATTCTTTAATAGATTTAACAGATGGGGATCTACATTAAGATCCTTTAGTTTATTCCATAGTTTGTTTCTGTCCACAGAGTTGAATGCACTCTTCAGATCTATAAACGCTACATAGAGCTTCCCGCTACATAGGTGGCTCAGGGCATCGGCGTGGCCCATCACCTTCCCTGGGTGGTACTTGAGGTTGTACTGGTACCCCGTGAGGAAGATGGACCACCACAACACCCGCGGTGAAAGCATTTGAGGTGTTCGGTGGTCGGGGGCGAAAAGGCCCAGCAGGGGCTTGTGGTCCATCAAGATGGTGAAGGGCCGGCCATACAGGAAATCATGGAATTTTTTGACCCCCGCGATGATGGCCAGGCCCTCTTTGTCTATCTGAGCTTAGTTTCACTCCGGTTTCTGTAAGGTTCTCGAATAATAAGTTACTGGAACCTCGCGGCCATCTGGTAGCACGTAGGCCAGCACGGCGCCCCTGTATGGTGAAGCGTCGCATGCTAAAATGACGAGCAGCCACTCGTCAAAGTGTGCCAGCAAGCTGTTTGAAGTCAAAATGTCCTTTACTGCCTGGAAAGCAGCGGCTTGCTGACGAACCCAAACCCATGGCGCCCGTTTGTCCAACACAGTCTGTGTAAGGGCTCTGCTACTGCCGTCTTGTGGGGGAGGAATGCATGATAAAAATTGAGGATGCCCAAGAAGGATTGTAATTCTGCCTTGTTGGTGGATGCTGGCACTCGCGTCCACTGTATACCCCAGGAAGTCTATGGTGGGCACCCCCAACACACATTTCTCCCATTTCATCTTCAATCCTGCCTCATCAAAACACTGCAACAGTGACCGGAGGCAGCCGGCGAATTCCTCTTCGGTGGCTGCTGCTATCAGCACATCGTCGAAGAATGGCTGGACCCCGGGGATACCTTTAAGAAGGAAGTCCATCAAGTTTTGAAAGATTCCAGGGGCCACACTGACCCTGACCCTGAGCTACGAACGCTTAACTCTGAAAGCCCCCCGGTGCGTTACGATAGTTTGCGCTTCTGCTGTGGCGGTGTCCACAGGAAGCTGTTAGTATGCCTGTGCCAAATCCAGTTTCCCAAAAAATTTTGCACTCGCTAATGACGCTAGTATGTGGCTTACCACCGGAACTGGGTACGTGTGGCCCTGCAGCGCCTTGTTAATTGTACATTCATAATTGGCACAAATGCGTACACTACCATTAGGTTTGATTGGGGTGATGATGGGAGTCTTCCACTTTGTGTTAGCTACCGGTTCCAGAACACCTTGGGCCATGAGGCAGTGGAGCTCCTCTGCAATCTTGGGTCTCAATGCTAGGGGCATGTGCCTGGCCTTCAGCAGTATGGGCTGCATGTTAGGGTTCAGTTGTAACACTACGGGGTCCCCGTGTACGTTCCCAGGGTTCCGTCGAACACAGTGGGGAATTCTTCGCACACTGTTTGAAAATCTCTTTGAATGGGGGCGTGATGGATACCCATTACTCATATTCCTAGGATCTTGAACTAGGCCCACCCCAGGAGGCTACTCAGGTTCCCTTCCACAACGATTAGGGGAAGCTTGCCCTTGAACCTCCTGTACATATCGTGGACCAGCCCCACCCCCAGGACTGCAACCTCCCGCTTTTGAAAATCATGGACTATGAATGGGGACGGGTGTAGCTGGGCTTCTTCCCCTAAGCACAACTCCCTAAATGTGTGAGCTGAAATGACCATCTGGCCTGCCCCTGAGTCTACTTCCATTTTGCAGGGCTTGCCGCCTATGAACACAGTCATGTGGTACTTATCCGGCGATGGAAGGGGTAGTTGGCATACCTGGGTCCCTGTCGTGGAGAGTGCGACCTCGTGGCGGCAGCCATCTTGTTGGCGTGGAGGTTTCCCTTGCTGCTGTACCAATGATTGGCATACCTGTGCCAGAAGCCTGGCCTTTCTGCTTGCATGGCAGGTCAAACTCTAGAACCTGCAGGTGTGTCACTCATGCAGCTCCCCACAGCTGGTGCAGGTCTTGGGGGTAGTCAGTTCTGTTGCCCAGGCTCGTGGCTTTTGTTGACCTGCCTGATGCAGCTTAAGGGCGTCATTCCCATCGGAGTTGTATGACTCTGTGGCCGGTTGCAGCTGGTGAGCGCTGGTACCCAGGTGGCGGGCCTTCTCCTTACTCACATCCTCAGTGGCTATTTGTAAGGCCTTCACCAGGGTAGGATCTGATTCCATTGCGAATTTCCGACATGCCTTCAAGTCCCTGAGGCTGTGAATAAACTTCACGAGCAAGGCCTCTTCCAATTGTGCACCGTACTCCACCTTCCTGCCCATGTCTCGCAGGTGGGCTAGAAAAGTTGCTACGGTCTCGTTTGGTTTCTGGAAGCTGTCGAGGAACTGTAGTTTTTGGGTGAGGTGAGTTGGCTTTGGGATGAAATGGCTGGTCAGTGCCTCAATGATCTTGTCAAAGGAGGATAACTCAAGCGTTTCCGGCACAACCAGGCCCTCAATGAGTTGCAAGGTGGTGATGCCACAGTTGCTCAGCAGGATGGCCTTCTTAATTTCTGGTTCATCATCCTTGATTCGCTGTGCCACGAGGTGGTACTTGAGTCTTTTGACCCAGGCTTCCCAGGCTTCTGCACCATGTCGAACTCCAGAATGGAGTTTTGTGATCCAGACGCGGTGGCCATGATTGGGCTGGGCGGTGGTGCCTGTTGTGCGGTGGTGCTGGAGCTTGATGCGCTTGGCGGTGCCAGGGAGCTCTGGACCTCACTCATCTGGATCCCATCCTCATCACCACTGTTGTATAGTGGGTTCTATGCATGGAGGAGTCTCGGAGTAAGTGATAACAAGCTTTTTAATAGGAGGGACATAGTATAAGGTCACTTTACAAGACTGACTATGGGGCCTATGGGGCCCAACTTATATACATCTCTGGGTTCCTGCGCAAGCACGTCATTGGGTCATTTAAACCAGTGGAGGCTTGTGATTGGTCTAGGGCTGCAGAGATTTGGATCCTGCAGCCCTTTGTTCCCAAGTCCCCAAGCTCAGTCCGTATGGCTCCAATAAGCCCAGCAGGAACACCCAATGTCTTCCCTTGAGTCCACATACATAACATAAATGAATGCATTTGAGTAGGATCTCTTGCGCAGAACAGGAAACTCTACATAGCTGCATAAAACATGAGGAACAATTTATCAGTTGCTGACTTAAGCTCCATGGTACAATTTTTCAAGTTCCTGTTAATATGGCTGATATCAGAAGGTAGTCATGATAATCTGCAGTAGAATAATTAGATTCATGTCCAGTAGCACCTTAGAGACTAACAAGTTTTTCAGGGTAGAAACTTTTGAGAGTCAAAGTTCCCTTTGTCTGATGAAGGGAGCTTTGACCCTCAAAAGGTTATACTCTGAAAATCTTATTGACCTCTAAGGCACTACTGGACTTAAACCTAATGTGGATAGTATAACATAAACCTGATGAGCAAATGCCTGAGGATGTTCCCTCCTGTGTGTTCATTTGATTCCCCCCAGGGGTGTTGTAATGCAAATAAGGGGCATTTGACATAGGACAGACACTTTTTATTGCAATGGTCACTACAATAGTTGGCCTTGCAAGCATTTGTTTCATATGCATCTGGAGGTTAAAAAAAAGTACTTAAAAGTTGCAGCTCTTGCCATTTCTGACTGTTCCCTGGTCTCATGGCAAACCCAGTAAACCCAGGCAGCAGCCATCCCTTCAGAGCTGCCTCCAAATGAACTTTCTGATAGCTGAAGAACTGTTGGCAAAGGAGTCAGGAGAGACTCATCATTCGACAAGCGTTGAGGAGACAGGATTGGGGCACACATCATGTTTTGAACCATCCCTTTTTGCCACCCTGTTTCATGGCAGCTGGGAAAACAAATTACCATTGGGCACAGCAAAGGTCAGGGTTGCCATTAGCTCAGAAAAGGAGCTGGTGATAATAGGCAGGCTGACATTTGCCACTACCATTCAGTCAGTACAAGGTGCTTTCATTAGTGGTGGGATGGGATTTTGTGGGAACAATTTGTATGTTGTTTCAGGGAAGCTCATCTCAGACCTGTCAGAGCAAAACTGTTCCTCTGAGCTACTGTTCACCCTGCAGTCAAGCAGCTAGAAAAGGTGCTTTGGGATGTGACTTAAAGGCTCAAGTATGTGGAGAAGAGGAATCTTATGGAAAACTACTTCTATGGTATTTGATCACTTTTAAACTCCTGAGACCTCTTGATGAGTGACCTCAGTACAAGCCATTTCAGAGTCAGGAGTCTAGGCTAAACAAACAGGGGGCGAGGGAAGGACTGTTTCTTCATAGTGGCAGTATTAGGCTGCTTCTACATGGTGAGGATTCACTTCATTGCTTTAGTCACCACTGTGACTGCAGATGTATGTGCGTTGGTAATAGGGGCTTCTACATGTAGGAGTTTTCTGCACACTTAGTTACACATTTGTTTCCAATCATTTCACATTGTCTCTTAGGGGCACCATCATCATGGCTGCTCTGGTGAATTGCTGCCCCATTGTTGTCCTTCCCTTCCATACATGCGGCTTTATCAACATTTGAAAGACATGTGGCAATAAGCTGATAAAGTGCTATAAGACCAATGACATTATAGCACTAGATCATCATGGTGGTATAGTATCATTGTTTATTGTAGTACTATAGCAAATACTGATTTTTTTTTTAAAAAAGTGCGGCAGGAAACAATGCTGGGAAAATAGCACCTGCAATGGACAATGGGAAAATAACCTGAGTGTGCATAGGATCTTTGCAGGGAAGAAAAATGCAAGCCATGTCTACCACACACACGTGGGCTGTATGCTTTAAAAACAGATTAGAGTAAAGCAGGTTTGAGACAGATACCAATTTCTCACTAGAATTGCTCCATCCCAAGGCTTCTGTTTCCCCCCTGGTGAAGTGATCGATCTCCCACCAGTTGTTCCATGGGCACATTTTTTTCCCAATATAATTTTATTCTTTTTTCCTGAAAATTGAAATGATACTTTATAATTGCAAATGCTATCCTTTGAACTATTGTGTTTACAGTGCTTAAACAATAATTATTACAGAGCTTAAATAACCAATGTCTACCATCAATGTAAAGCATGTCTCAGTATATTCTTATAAAAATTCTAGAATTGGAAACCATATTGCTGTGAAGTCTGAATAGCTGTTGAAGTTATTCATTGGTTTTGTAATATCATTTAATTTAGCCATAATATATAAATTCTAGATCTTGTTATACCAGAGATTTAATGTTGGAGTAGTGTCAGTCTTCCATTTGCTAGCTATTGTCCATTGAGTTGCAAATAAAGGTACAGTTATTATTTTATGTATAACTTTAGGAGCTTTTGGTGGGTCCTTAGCATGTTTTGGAGTTACTGCTGGTTTCTATTAATGGTTTGTGGTTGGTTTAGTTTGGCAGTGTTAAGAACATAAAAACATAAGAGAAGCCATGTTAGATCAGGCCAATGGCCCATCCAGTCCAACACTCTGTGTCACACAGTGGCAAAAAATTATATAAATATATAATTATATATATATACATATATACACACACACATTATATATATATACATATATATATACATACACACACACACACACACACACACACACATATATATATATATATACACACACACACTGTGGCTAACAGCCACTGATGGACCTCTGCTCCATATTTTTATCTAAACCCCTCTTGAAGGTGGCTATGCTTGTGGCCACCACCACCTCCTGTGGCAGTGAATTCCATATGTTAATCACCCTTTGGGTGAAGAAGTACTTCCTTTTATCCGTTTTAACCTGTCTGCTCAGCAATTTCATCAAATGCCCACGAGTTCTTGTATTGTGAGAAAGGGAGAAAAGTACTTCTTTCTCTACCTTCTCCATCCCATGCATTATCTTGTAAACCTCTATCATGTCACCCCGCAGTCGACGTTTCTCCAAGCTAAAGAGTCCCAAGCGTTTCAACCTTTCTTCATAGGGAAAGTGTTCCAGCCCTTTAATCATTCTAGTTGCCCTTTTCTGGACTTTCTCCAATGCTATAATATCCTTTTTGAGGTGCGGCGACCAGAACTGCACACAGTACTCCAAATGAGACCGCACCATTGATTTATACAGGGGCATTATGATACCGGCTGATTTGTTTTCAATTCCCTTCCTAATAATTCCCAGCATGGCGTTGGCCTTTTTTATTGCAAACGCACACTGTCTTGACATTTTCAGTGAATTATCTACCACGACCCCAAGATCTCTCTCTTGGTCAGTCTCTGTCAGTTCACATCCCATCAACTTGTATTTGTAGCTGGGATTCTTGGCCCCAATGTGCATTACTTTGCACTTGGCCACATTGAACCGCATCTGCCACGTTGACGCCCACTCACGCAGCCTCAACAGATCCCTTTGGAGTTCTTCACAATCCTCTCTGGTTCTCACCACCCTGAACAGTTTAGTGTCATCCACAAACTTGGCCACTTCACTGCTCACTCCCAACTCTAAATCATTTATGAACAAGTTAAAGAGCATGGGACCCAGTACCGAGCCCTGCGGCACCCCACTGCTTACCGTCCTCCACTGCGAAGACTGCCCATTTATACTCACTCTCTGCTTCCTATTACTCAGCCAGTTTTTGATCCACAAGAGGGCCTGTCCTTTTACTCCATGACTCTCAAGCTTTCTAAGGAGCCTTTGATGAGGAACTTTATCAAAAGCTTTCTGGAAGTCAAGGTAAACAACATTTATTGGGTCTCCTTTGTCCACATGTTTGTTCACCCCCTCAAAGAAATGTAACAGGTTAGTGAGGCAATATCTTCCCTTATAGAACCCATGCTGAGTCTTCCTCAATAACCCGTGTTCATCAATGTGCCTACTCATTCTGTCCTTGATAATGCTTTCTACCAACTTTCCCAGTAATGAAGTCAGACTGACTGGCCTGTAATTTCCCGGATCTCCTCTGGAACCCTTTTTAAAGATAGGGGTGACATTTGCTACCTTCCAGTCCTCAGGAACAGAGGCAGATTTCAATGAAAGATTACAGATTTTTGTTAGAAGATCCACAAGTTCAACTTTGAGTTCTTTCAGAACTCTCCGATGTATGCCATCTGGACCCGGTGACTTATTAGTTTTTAATTTGTCTATCAGTTGTAGGACCTCCTCTTTTGTCACCTCAATCTGACTCAGGTCTTTCAACACCCCTTCCAATATTAGTGGTTCTGGGGCTGGCAAAAAGTTCTCATCTTCCACAGTGAAGACGGAGGTAAAAAATTCATTCAGCTTCTCAGCCATTTCCTTATCCTCCTTCAGTAATCCTTTTACCCCATGGTCATCCAAGGGCCCCACTGCCTCCCTGGCTGGTTTCCTACTTCTAATATATGTGAAGAAATTTTTATTGTTGGTCTTTATGTTTTTTGCAATATGCTCCTCATAGTTCCTTTTTGCCTGCTTGATCACAGTCTTGCATTTGATTTGCCACAGCCTGTGTTCCCTTTTACTAATCTCACTTGGACTGGTTTTCCACCGCTTAAAGGAGTCCTTCTTACCTTTTACAGCTTCCATTACTTTGTTTGTTAACCATGCGGGCCTTTTCTTATGCCTGTTTGTGCCTTTCCTAACTTGTGGTATGTATTTTATCTGAGCTTCTAGGATTATAGTTTTAAATAGTGTCCAAGCTTCCCCAAGGGTTTTGACCGTATTTACCTTTCCTTTCAGTTTCCTCCTCACATGCCTCCTCATCTCAGTGTATTTACCCTTTTAAAGTTAAACGTGGTTGTGGCGGTCTTTTTGGGCAACTCCCTATTTATACAAACGGTGAAATCAATAACATTATGGTCACTGCTCCCAAGCGGTGCAATCACTTTTACATCTCTCACCAAGTCTTGGGCATTACTTAGGACCAAATCCAGGATCGCCCCACCCCTGGTAGGTTCTGTGACCATCTGCTCCATGGCACAGTCATTGAGAGCATCAAGAAACTCAATCTCTTTCTCTCGACCAGAACACATATTGACCCAATCAATTTGCGGGTAGTTCAAATCACCTACTACGACACAGTTTTTACGTTTAGCTGCTATCTTTTAGCCTTCCATCATATTATAATCGTCCTCTCTCTTTTGATTTGGTGGGCGATAACAAACTCCCATAGTTAAATTTCCTTTTGGGCCGTCTATTTCAACCCAAAGCATTTCTAAAAGTGAATCTAATTCTCTGACCTCAGTCTTACTGGACCGTATATCCTCTCTGACATACAGAGCCACCCCACCTCCAACCCTTCCCTCCCTATCCTTCCGATATAACTTATATCCAGGAATCACTGTGTCCCACTGATTCTCCTCATTCCACCAAGTTTCTGAAATTCCCACAATGTCTATGTTTTCTCCCAACACTAAACATTCCAATTCACCAATTTTACTTCGAACACTTCTAGCATTTGCATACAAACATCTATAATTTCCCAGGCAAGCTAGGCCCGCCACCTTCCTCCTGCCACCTCAAGGTGGCGGGCCTAGCTTACAAAAAAGAGCCTTGTATGCTCTTGGAGGATTGGCTACATCAGGGGGGTGCGGCCTAATATGCAAAGCAGCTCCTGCTAGAATTCCACCCCTGCCAGTAAGTAGTCTAGGCCTTATTTTTATTTTTACTCCCCCCCCCCCCAGTGATTGGGGTTTCTGCCCACTGTTAAGCCAATTGCCCTAAAAATAGGGCATTTGGGGAATTTAGAGTGGAGGGCAATCAGTCTTTCAGCAAGATCTAAAACCTATGTATACAGAAGGTGTCTGCTTTGGAAGTTATATAATATAATAATTAAGGGGTTTTATTATAGAATAAAGACGAACGTACAAGGATATAAAATTACACAACACACATACAGTCCTAATAAAGATAGGGTTGAAATAGATGGGGTATACACAAGCATTGACAAACAGGGTAATAATTAGCTATTGTAGTTTTTTGAGGAAGGCTCCAATGGCAACGAAAAAGGAGATGGGGGAACGGACCCTTAACTGATCAGGTATCGGGGGCGGGGTATGTGGTACAATCAGATGCACACGTGTGGGGAGTTGGGTCAGAGGTTATAAGGACTACCTTGAACCCTTAGGGGGTAGGAGATGCAGGGGTGGATGACAAGTGGTCAGATGGTACATGACCTCAGAAAAAGGGGAGGCTCCGAAGTGACCATACGGGCATGGCATGGGTGGAGGCATTGGGTGGAGGTGATTAAACAAGCTATCCAAACTTATCTAGAGGTGACAATAGAGGGTTAAATTAGTACCTAAGGTGACACCCGATTTATACAAAGGACTCTGGCTCTAGGTGAAGCTGGGTTTCCTCTTCTGCTCTTCTGGCTAGCACCGTCCATTGTCTAAAGTTCCTTTTGACAAAGACTTGGGTGGTCTGGCAGGGTCTATGCCTAAGCTGAGCTTGATTGCCTTATGTAGAAGTAACAGCTGTTGAGTACGTGAGCCTCTTGCTTCCCTGTCATGGAGTCTGGCACTGCAGGAAGATGGTCATTGATGGTGTTAGCCTATCAACATGGCTTTCATGGTCAAGGCTGGAAACCGCTTGCCCGGACAGTTTCATGCGGCGCAACTTCTTCCACTGCATTGGCCGAGATGGTGCATGCACGGAGCGACTGGAAACCCATCTGTACTTCTGGCTAACACTCTTCCAGAGATACAGAGTGGTGTGGTAATGCTGAGGCTGTTAGTACTCACATCTTTTATAAAATGGTAGATAAAACCCACATTTCACAGCAGATGTGTGTGAGTTGAATCTCCAGGCACTCTGGCAACCAAAAGGGGGATTACGATGTCCATATATAACTGAAATTAGGCGTCTGTTGCTCACATCACCAATCAACTGAGTATTGGAAAGCAAGGGCTACAATTGGCTGGAGTTCGCCTGCCATAAGCGAGCAATGGGAATCCTATGCACTACCCTGATGAAACTCAAGGTCTGATTAGGTGAGTTGTTAAATATGAGACTACACTAAACTTGAAAACTGTGTGTGTGCATGTGTGAGAGTGTGTGGGAAAACAGGCTACCGAGCATGTGCACAGTTGCAAGGGAGGCTTTATCATTCTTTCCCTTTTACCCAGCATGCTTTTGCAAGTGGTAGAAGGGCATGGGGGGGGGGCATGGACTTCATCTTAATGCTAGTTTTCCACATGTCTCCAGATTAAGACAAAAAGCCCATCCTCCAAGTCCTTCTTGGTGGAATGGAGGGAACAGTGAAAAGTCTCCTGCCAGCACATGTTCAGGATTCCATTACCCCTATTTTGAAGATGAGTGAGATCATACATTAAACATGAGTTCAGTTAGGGTTTCTAATCCAGTTTACATTTATTATCTTGTTTAATCAGACTCTTGGTTCCAAATCAAATCCCAGGAGTTTTGCCCATCTCTATCCTTATGCATTATAGACAAGACAGAACTCCAGCAATGAATGAAAACAGAAATAGGCATACCATGCCAAGTTCTTCCTCTTCTTACAGTTATGGTTATGCATGATAAGATGTCACCCAGCTGTGCATTTTTTTAACCAGCCCTTCACAATAGCATCTGCTACTAGAGATTCAAGGAGGGGACACATCATGTAATGAATCTGCATTGTATGTTTCCGTAACTGCACTTTGTGAGAACAAGAAGGGGAGCTCAACTCATGATTGCTTGTTTTGGCAGCAACTTCATCATCATTATCTCCTCTAGCTCTGCCTTCAAGGGACCACCCAAAAGGTTTGGAGTTTCTTATAACCAATTGAAAACATAGATATCATCTGAAAATCACAAAAATGGGGGGGGGGGTAGGCAACCATTGTTCCTCATTAGTCCAGAACAAATAATTTTATACAATTGCTGAACGTTTGATTGCATTGTAACGCATATGGCATTTTACAATCAGTTGACTTATATTCACTCCAGTAAGCCAGGTTGCTGCTATTTTTTTATTAGCAGAGGAAGAAGTGAAATTGAAAGAAACCATGAAGATTGGGGAATGACTATAGTTTTTCAGAGAACTGATGGTGGTTTGAAAGCGGCAGTGTTGCTCATGATATGTATACTGATCTCACATTCTTTATTGTAAACAAGATTTGCAGTTTTTCATACTGTTTCAAAAATCTGCAAAGGTGGTTTAGTCAGAAGAAACAATCAGAGGAAATAAATACATGTGTGCACCTGGGGAAATGAAGCCTGACTCTGTTAGCCAAATTGCCTTTTTGCATAAATTTGGGGAATTTAGGTGGGCAAGGTGGGGAAAAATAGCATGGGATCAATAGCCTGTGTCTACCAGAGTCTGTATTTCCCAGGAGCTCTCTTAGTCAAGGATGAGAGATATATTTCTTAAACACTAATGATTTATTACAGAATTCCACACATACAAGCATATCTCAAACATTCAACACAAGCAATACAGAACTAGGAAATATAGTGGGAAAATATAGAGATGGTTGCATTAGCAGGAATATTGTTGGTGGGTCATACATATCAATCCAGACATGATACAGAGATTTAGTAGTGAGAGGAAAAGGGGAGGGGATCATTGAGATGACCGGCACCACACTGACAAGGACTCAACCTAATCAGGATTTAGGGAGCCTCTGGCAGCAGGGTGGGGGTACTGTCAGAGTCACATCTGAGTGACCTAAAACCTGGCCTTATATAGCCAATTTCATATCCCGGGGCTAGGTCACATGATAGACCTTGATAGCCTGGCAGTTGTTCCCAGGCATTTGAACAAAAGAATTTGATGTGCGACAATGGTCTGCTGGGAGCAGACCATCTATTAAACAAAGAAACCATGATGATCCATTTAGAGCATAATATCTGTTATTGTAACACTTCAGGAAGGAATATCGAAGAGACAAAAGAAATGGGTGGAGGGAAGATGGGTGACCAGAGATGGCTGGAAATGGGAGATTAATCCAGCAATGTTCTATTGACAGAGAGAGATTTTCTGATGGTTGGCAGGAAGGTGTCTTTATCTCTGGAAAGACATTGCAAAAATCCTTTGTTGACAAGCAGGCACACACATCTATATATTCAAAGCTTGTAACATATGCTGGAATGTGGTGTGTGCTTGAAAGGTCTCCTCATCGTGGCAACTGGCAGGAGGATTTGTTGTTCTTTTACACATTTCAGGAACATGGCTTCTCTCAGGGCTGTGTCTGGTCATGTCCTCTGAAGACAGCAATGCAGTTACTAGTCTGCAGGACAGGGCAGCTTGGAGGAGAAGCGCAGTCTAAGGTGCAAGAGCCCTTGTGGGGATGGGCTACCACAGGCTAGGCAATGAACTGGCTGTGCCTGCCCTGTTTCCACATTATTATAATGCCATATTGTTTTATTGGTTTTACTGTTTAAATTATGAATTATATTATATATTGTTTTATTTGTATCATGGTTTTACCATGTCTTGTTAGCCGCCCTGAGCCTGCCTAGGCGGGGAGGGCGGGGTATAAATAAAAAGTTTATTATTATTATTATTATTATTACAGTTCATGAGGGCTAAATGTCCATAGCTGGCCTGGCTGCCAGATAATGACAGTCCATAATAGTCCATATGAAGTTGGAGGAGGTCCAGGGCTAAGTTCAAGCCACTTTCAAGTCCTTTAAAAACCTTTGTCAGCCTCCAGAACTTATTGCACAGGGACTTGATAGGATTAGCAATGTCCTGGTGGGGCCAGGAATTCTTCTGGAATTATAACTGATCTCCAGACTACAGGGATTGGTTCTCCCAGAAGAAACAGTATCATCAGATGGTAGATTCCATGCTAATAAGAACATAAGAAGAGCCTTGCTGGATCAGATCAATACTCCATATAGTCCAGCATCCTGTCTCCCACAGTGGCCAACCAGTTCCTCTGGACAGCCAACAAATGGACATAGATATCAAGACCTTCTCCTAGTGTTGCCTTCTGGCCCTGGGATTCAGAGGCTTAGTGCCTCTGAATGTGGAGGATTCCCCTCAATCACCACGGATAGTTGCCATTGATAGACTCATCCTTCATGAAACCATTGAATCTCCCTTTAAAGCTGTTAATTCCTGAAGAAGAAGAGATTGAATTTATACCTTGCCCTTCACTATCCAAAGGAGTTTCAGAGCAGTTTACAATCTCCTTTCCCTTCCTCTCCCCACAACAGACTCCCTGTGAGCTGTGAGGTGGAGCTGAGTGAGCTCTTCAAGAACTGCTCTTGAGCAGAACAGCTCTGAGAGAGTTCTGACTGACCCAAGGTCACCACAGCAGCTGCATGTGGAGAAGTGAGGAATCAAACTCAGTTCTCCCAGATAAGAGTCTGTGCACTTAACCACTACACCAAACTGGCTCTCATATCAAGGTGGTTTCTGTGGCCATCACTACATCCTCTGGCAGGAAATTCCACATTTAAATCACTTTCTGTGTAAAGTAGTATTCCCTTTTGTCCATCTTTAACCTAGTACCCATCAGCTTCATTGGATGTCCTTGAGTTCTAGTATTTTGGGAGAGAGAGAAAAATTTCTCTTTTGTCAACTCTCTCCACCCTAAGCATAACTTTATAAACCTCTATCATTCATGTCCCTCCTCAGTTGCATCTTTTCTAAACTTAAAAGCCCCAGACTCTTCAGTCTTTTCTCCTATATAAGGTATTCCTATACCATAGAGTCTAGGAGAAATGAAAATCAGAGTATCATCTCATTTCCATTGAGCTCCCTGCCCTCTTCAGGCACTGATCCTTAATCCTCAGGAATTTCCTAAACCAGATTTGGCAACCCGAAGACAGGTTGCTATGGTCCACTTCTACCATTCTCGCTGCTGCAGTACAGGTAGAAAGTTGGCATTGTGACCCTGAAGGGATTTGCACAGTTTGATATGCTTTATAATTGGCAGTCTTCTGTGGAGCTTTGCAGGGAAAGATTTCCATACGTGCTGGCAAGTAGGCTTATACAGAGTACTTAGCAGTCCTGTCATATACCCTGAAATTTGTTTTACCTCTTTCTTGCTCTTTAACAAAATAGAGCTGTCCCATTACAGCTAAGCTTCCTAAGCGTGTAGCTCCCTTAATGAAAGGTGCACATTCATTGCCCTCTCCTTGGAAGCTGATGAAAAGTGTGTGCGCATTTTGCATCTAATTTAAAGCAATCACAGCATTCTGGAATCCTCATTTGCATTGCTCTCTGTGTGCATCCTGGTCTCTTGCTCCCATGGTCTCCTCCCCATACGTGCCCTGCCTGCTCTGCTTCCCTTTCAAGGCAATGCTTCTGATGTCTTCACCAGCTAATTAGGAAAACAACTGAAAGAGATGCCATCAGCTTGTGCTACAGCTGTGTAAATTTATCTTGACATTCAGATGGCCTTGATCATTCCCTGATCTGGTGAGCAGGCGAGCCCAGGGAGAAGGAATTATTTGTGTTGTTCAGAAACAACAGTGAATGTGAGTGGTGGGAAAATGAAAACAGAGGTGGAGAAATTCCTTGTGAAGCAAACCCTCTAGAGGTAGCAGAGGCAAATGAAGTCTTTCTGAAATATTTGCATACTACACATTTTTAGAATCTGTGGCTTCCTGGCTCACCATGAACCATACTCTGAGTGTACTGGGATGGCCAGTTGCAAAGGAAGCTGGAAATTCTGTATCAGAACTGTACATAGTTGTGTAGAAAGTGGAAATGTGATAGGCTGCAGGGTGCAAAAAGGAAAATGTGTACTCTAAAATATGTTTCTGTTGTGATGATTCCATTTATAAATATAAAATGGATGTATGTTTTAAAAGTCTTTAGTTGTCTAGGATTTCCCCCCCAATCATTTGGTGCCACCCGCTCCATTTCCACAGCTCTTCAAGGCTGCATTTTGGAATAGCAAGGATCAGTGGGGTTGTAGTGGTGGAGCATCTACTGTATATAACTGTTCTTTCAACATGGGTTCAAAGCTATAAAGTCCATCTTAGAGTATGTAGTAGCAGTAGTATATTTATTGTTATGGTCAGTGACCAGAGTAAAGAGTGTGTATTGAAACAACTAATTGATATTTTTACCCTGTCTTCTCATGAGCCCTTTTTGCAGAACTAGCTTCTTAATGGATGAAGGCTTTACTGAATCAGGAGGCTGAGCAAGATTTATGAGAAAACTCTGCAAGGGTGGTAGCAGGAATTCTGGTCTAGAATCCAAGGAATAGGCTGATGTAAGTCCCAAGTAATCTATCCAGACAGCCAAGAGCTCCTGGACACAACTGTAGAGAACCTAGTAGCAAGTCTGTATGGAAGTGCTCTGACTGGAGAACTGAGGAGATCATCAAGGGCTCCTAAGTAAGCTCAAGAGTAATGGGGTAAAAGGACAAGTCCTTTTGTGGATCAAAAACTGGTTAATTAATAGGAAACAGAGAGTGAGTATAAATGGGCAATTTTCTCAATGGAGGGTGGTAAGCAGTGGGGTGCCGCAGAGCTTAGTACTGGGTCTGATGCTTTTTATCTTGTTCATTAATGATTTAGAGTTGGGAATAAGCAGTGAAGTGGCTAAGTTTGTGGAGGACACTAAATTGTCCAGGGTGGTGAGAACCAGAGAGGATTGTGAAGCACTCCAAAGGGATCTGTTGAGGCTGGATGAGTGAGTATCAACATGGCAAATGAGGTTCAGTGTGGCCAAGTGCAAGGTAATGCACATTGGGGTCAAAAATCCTAACTATAAATACAATTTGATGGGGTGTGAACAGGTGGAGACTGACCAAGAGCTCTAGAGATCTTGGGGTCGTGGTAGATAACTCACTGAAAATGTTGAGACAGTGTGCAACTGCAATAAAAAAGGCCAATGCTATGCTGGGAATTATTAGGAAGGGAATTGAAAACAAATCAGCCAGTATCATAATCCCCCTGTATAAATCAATGGTGTGGCCTCATTAGGAGTATTGTGTACAATTCTGGTCACCACACCTCAAAAAAGATATTATAGCATTGGAAAAAGTGCAGAAAAGGGCAATTAGAATCATTAAAGGGTTGGAACACTTTCTCTTTGAAGAAAGGTTAAAACGCTTGCAGCTCCTTAGCTGGAGAAACATCAACTGAGGGGTGACATGATAGAGGTTTACAAGATTTTGCATGGGATAGAAAAGGTAGAGAAAGAACTACTTTTCTTGATTTCTCACTGTGGAGAAACGCCATCCTAGTTAATGTTGGTGCTTTATTGGAAGGGAACATTAAACTACTAAAGCAGGTTTTAGCCTAGCCTCCCTCCATCCCCTCCTCCCTTCCAGAGTTAAACCAGTGCCTCTAGGGGGAAAGCCTCCTAGAGGGGCAGGAAGTTCTTTTGTTTTATTTTATTTGAGTTAGGTGGGAAAAGGCCAGTTCTCAGCTGGTGCTCAAAGGAAGAGGTTGCCAGTGTGGGGGCTCCTGCCTGTGGGAGAGGCCTAATCAAGAGGAAAAGGACCCCAGGCAGTCAGACCGAGTAAGTCATCCACAAGGCAGGGCAAGTTTAGACCAGGGACAGTAGGATGCGTTTAAATCCACCTTTTATTTGTCATGCTGGTTGCTGTTCGGGTGCTGCTGTGCTGTGCTGGAGTGCATGGAGTAGCCGATGAGAATGAGAGGCACCGTGCATGGCGGCGAGAGGCAAACAGCGATGAAGGCAAGACGCAGCTCAACTGGCTCGTTCCAGTCAGAGCCAACGGAAGTTGTGGGGGCAACGCGACTGTGATCGCTGCCAGGG
The DNA here is from genome assembly GCF_032191835.1 of Heteronotia binoei. NCBI lineage: Eukaryota > Metazoa > Chordata > Lepidosauria > Squamata > Gekkonidae > Heteronotia > Heteronotia binoei. The sequence continues at coordinate 186,514,287 of NC_083223.1, read as the reverse complement.
TGTGAACGAAGCGGACAGCCAGACGCCCACGACCAGGAGGCCCTGTACGGGGCGAATGGTGTACGGAGACCTGGTGAGCCGAGCGCAAGGGACTAGACCACACCCCAAGGCAGCGACAGCGAAGCCAGAACCCCTTCTGATTTGGCCCACAAGGGCTCAACCCGGGCTATTGGGAGGACACAGGGGAAGTTCTAGCTCTCCTGGGTGCCCTAGCCGCTGGAGAATATTGGACCCTGGACAACAGACAGACTGCTAACAGAAACCCCAGTCAGAAGCTGAGGACATTCAAAGGCACCAGCACTTTAAGATCTGTAAGATCACTACCCAAACTGGTAGCTTTGACTACCACTCCCCACTGAGTTAAATTTTATACTGCCGGTAGCTAAGAGATCAGATATTGTTAATTAGTTATTTAATTGGTGATTTTATTAATTGTTTAGCTTGATTGTTTATTTATTATTATTGGCAGATTAATTGAGAGGTTTAATGGGGGGGGATATATTTATTTATTTATTAATATGCCATAGATGATCAAAGTTTTTAGCTAATCAATTAAGGAGACAGGGTTGGGGCTTAACTTAAGTAACTACAGACTAAATTAATAGAGGACCAGGCAATTTGGAATTGTGAAATAGAGGAGGGTGAGGGGGGTGAAATCTTGGATAAGACAACTGGGTAGCAAGCCAACTTGACATTAGTGAAGGATCGGGTACAGAGTGGATGTCTGGCCTAGGGATCCCAGTGCTCATGGGGAGGGGAAGGTACGACGGTGGGAGCAGACAGAACTATATGGGAAGGAGGCGGAGACAAAACAGTGCTCGGCCCTCTTCCGGTCTGCGTCCCATCCCGAGGGTGGCAGGTAGTGGGGCTAAGAGGGAAAGCCAGTCTCCGTCATTGGTGTTATGTAATGCCAGGTCCATAAATAATAAGACCTCAATCCTCAGGGATTACCTGCTTAAGCAGGATATGGACCTGGTTTGTGTGACCGAGACCTGGGTGCGGGATGGAGAGACAGTGGCTCTCTCCCAGATGGTGCCCCCAGGTTACGCGGTCTTTCACCAATCACGGACAACTGGCCGGGGGGGAGGGGTGGTGCTATTCATACGGGAGGGTTACTCCTTCAGGACTCTCCCGGCCCCAACGATCGATGGCTTGGAATGTGCCGGTCTGGCGTGGGAAGTGGGGGAGGGGTTGGCGATTTGGCTGGTGTACCGTCCGCCTAACGCACCAGCCAGCGCCTTACCAGCCCTGATGGAGGCGGTGGCGGGCTGGGCGTTGGAGTTCCCAAGGCTTATGGTCTTGGGCGACTTCAACGTCCATGCGGACGACACAGCCTCCAATCAGGTGCTGGACCTAGTGTCTTCCATGGCGACACTGGGACTCTCCCAATTTGTCACCACCCCCACGCATCAGGCCGGGCACATGTTAGACTTGATCTTTGCATCCGGGATTTTGGTGGATGGTATCGCAGTAGAAGCGGTGCCATGGTTGGACCACCTAGCCCTCAAGGCTCGTGTGGATGCGCCTCCTCAACCCTGTACGGGCGGCGAGCCTATTTTGGCTCACCCGCGGAGTCTGATGGACCCTGAGCAGTTCCAAAGGGCTCTGCGGGACCCCTGGCCCCCTAGCAATTCCCTTGACGACCTGGTAGATACCTGGCATGACAGGCTATCCAGGGCCATCAACGAGATTGCACCCCAGCGCCCTCTGCACCCCCGAAGTAGGCTGGCTCCTTGGTACACCTTGGAGCTACGCCAACTGAAACAGGGACTCAGACGACTAGAGAGGTGGTGGCGGCATACTCGTGACGAAGCGACAAGAACATCCTATAGAACGTTTATGAAGTCTTATGAGATGGCAGTCAAAGCCGCAAAGAAGGATTACTTTGCGGCTAGGATTGCATCTGCAAATTCGCGCCCGGCACAATTATTTAAGATAATTGAGAATCTGACCACTCTGCCTCAAGGCAGACCAAACATGAGAGAATTGGAAATAGGCTGTGAGGCTTTTGCGAAATTTTTTGCAGATAAAATCTCGTCGCTCCGCCAGGACTTTCCTGCCACATTGGATGCAGTACAAGAACCTGGGGTTCCGTGCCTGTCTTCTGATGTTATCTTGGATTACTTTGACGCGCTTAGTCTTGGGGAAGTCGACAAAATCCTCTCAACTGTACGCCCTACAACTTGCGACCTTGCCCCTTGCCCCTCCTGGCTAATTAAATCCTGCCAGAGGGAGCTTAGATATCCTGTACGGGATATCATAAATAGATCCCTCTTGGAAGGGCAATTTCCAACATCTTTGAAAGAGGCCATGGTCTGCCCTCTCCTAAAAAAGAGTACAGCAGATCCGGCCGAATTGGCGAACTACCGACCGGTCTTGAACCTACCATTCTTAGGTAAGGTTATAGAGAGGGCAGTGGCGTCACAGTTGCAGAGTTTTTTGGATGACACTTCCGCCTTAGACTCCCACCAGTCCGGCTTTCGTCCAGGTCATGAGATGGAGACGGTGCTGGTCGCCTTGGTAGATGACCTCCAGCGGCATCTGGATCGAGGTGGCGTGGCGGTGCTGATGCTGTTGGACCTGTCGGCCACATTCGACACGGTCGATCATCAGCTACTGGCCCGCCGGCTCGCCGACGCAGGGATCAGGGGGTTGGTCTTACAGTGGCTTTCCTCCTTCCTTGATGGACGGGGACAAAGGGTGGCTATTGGAGGAGAGCGGTCCCGGAGGCATCCACTAGTGTGCGGGGTGCCACAAGGGGCAGTTCTCTCCCTGATGCTGTTTAACATCTACATGCGCCCCCTTGCCCAGATTGCTCAGAGGTTCGGGCTCAGGTGCCATCAATATGCTGATGACACCCAGCTCTGTCTACTAATGGACGGCCGACCTGACTCCGTCCCAGAAAACCTGGACCTAGCACTGCAAGCCGTGGCAGGTTGGCTCAGACTGAGCGGGCCGAAGTTGAATCCAACTAAGACAGAGGTCCTTTGCTTGGGTCGCGGTGCCCTAGGAAGGGAAATCCCCTTGCCGGTCTTTGACGGTATGCTGCTGAAAGCAGCCCATAAGGTCAAGAGCTTGGGGGTTCTTCTGGAGCCTTCACTATCAATGGAGGCACAGATAGTGGCCGCTGCCAAGTCCGCATTTTTTCATCTTCGACGGGCGAAGTAGTTAGCCCCCTTCCTGGAGCGCCGTGACCTAGCAATGGTGATCCATGCTATGGTCACCTCGAGACTGGGCTACTGCAACGCCCTCTACATGGGGTTGCCCTTGTGCCGAACTCGGCGGCTGCAGCTGGTGCAGAACACGGCGGCTAGGCTGTTGCTGGGGCTCCCAAGGTGGGAGCATATACAGCCGGGGCTACGCGGACTGCACTGGCTGCCAGTGGTATACCGAGTTCGCTACAAAGTGCTGGTTATCACCTTTAAAGCCCTATACGTCCAAGGACCTGCCTACCTGAAGGACTGTCTCTCCCCATACGAGCCCCAGAGAGCGCTGAGGTCAGCTGGAAAAAACCAGCTGAATGTCCCTGGGCCAAGGGAGGCCAGATTGAAGGCCACCCGGGATCGGGCCTTCTCTGTCGCAGCCCCACTGCTGTGGAATCAACTCCCAGAGGAGGTGCGGGCCCTACGATGCTTAGATCAATTCCGTAGGGCCTGTAAAACCCACCTTTTCAAGATAGCCTTCAACTAATGACAAGCTAGGAAGTGCCGCTGAAAATGCTTTTAGTTACTGAATTCTACTGAAGATCTATTTTTATAGCACCATATTGTTAATGTTAATTTTAATAATCTGTAATTTGTTTTAACCATGATTTTATAAGTATAACTTGATGTATAATGTATTTTATGTTGTGAGCCGCCCTGAGCCTGCCTCGGCGGGGAGGGCAGGATAGAAATAAAAAGTTATTATTATTATAAACTTTTATATGCAACTGTTTTTGTTTTGTTTTGTTTTTCTTTTCTTTTCTTTTTCTCTTTTAATTAAATATTTTTACTGTTTTGAATGCTGGCAGTCACTCTGTACCACATAGATCCCCAACCGCTTTAGACCACGCTGTATGAAGGGGGCCCCGGGGAAAGGGGGAAGGCCTGTGGTTGGATAAGGTGCCAATCCTCCAGGGGTTCCCCAAAGAAGTGCTTTGGTCTCTGTGAATCCCAAGTACAGGGTGGCAGTGGACCTTGAGTCCTGGCCTCAGAGCTAGAGAGGGGGATTGGGAGTCCTGTTCCTCTCAATCCAAACCCCTAGACTGAGCAGGTGGTGGTAGCGAGCCCAAGTGGCCGAAGGAGAAATAGCTCTCTCCAGGAGTTGGTGACTCAATAGGGAGTTGACGGGACCAGGTCTGAAGGCAGAATCGGGCCGGTTCTGTCACATTCACAATACAAGAACTCGTGGACACTTAATGAAATTGCTGAGCAGTTGGGTTAGAATGGATAAAAGGAAGTACTTCACCCAAAGGGTGATTAACATGTCGAATTCGATGGGAAACCAGTGCAGTTCGCACAGCACCAGATGCATCCGTGTCCGCATAGGCCTTGATGCCAACAACCGGGCTGCTGTGTTCTGCACCTGCTGGAGTTTCTGGAGCAGGACCAAGGGTAGCCCCATGTAGAGAGAGTTACAATAATCCTTTCTGGAGGTGACTGCTGCATGAATCACTATGACTAGATCATGGGAAGTGAGGTAGGGGACCAACTGCCAGGCCTGCCTCGGATGGATAAAGGTGGTCGTTGCAGTGGTGGCAACCAGGGCCTCCGTAGATAAGGAAACATCCAGGAGTACTCCCAAGCTCTTTACCTCTGTCGATGGGACTAATTGAGTTCCATCAAAGGGCGGGAACCTGATCCCACCTCCTACCCCCACCCCCAAGATGCAGGATTTCTGTCTTTGATGGATTTAACTTCAGTCAGCTCTGATGCAACCAACTAGCTATGGCTTATAATGCCTCACCCAGTTCATCAGGGGCAGAATCCGAGTGGCCATTCATAAGCAGATACAGCTGGGTGTCACCCATATATTGGTGACAGCAACTCTGGGAAATGCCAGAGGTGGCTTCAGCCTCACTACTCCCCTGAAGTTTTGTGCTCCTGTTTTCTACAGTGACCTAAACAATGTTGATGCACATACCTTGGGGGACTGTGGTTTCCATTGTGTTTGCAACTAATATTCTTGAAATAGTAAAACTATAGCATTTCACACTCCATTTTCTGTGGACTTTGTGGTGAGATTACTGGTTTCTTCTATTCCAACAGTCCACAGCATGCTAGTCATGTAAAAGTGCCATGTCTCATAGCAGAAAGGAAAACAAAATAAATACCCCAGAGGGTTGGCTGTGGTTTTATAATTTCTCTGCCTTGGGCATAGCTCATAAGGAAGGACGTGAGTCTGCAGTTTTACAAGCTCAAAAGAAAAGAGCTGTTCAATTGTCTGTTTTCATTTCACTCTTTAATATTGGCAGAGGGACAGATAAGGGCTGTGTCATTTTCAGTTCTTGTTACTGTCTTTGTCAGCAAAATGAGTTGTCACAGAATCTCCAGGCCTAGTCTCTTCTCATTAAGCGATCTTCATCCAAAACATGGCCTACATCTAATGAGGACAGAAAATGTTACTGAATGAGCGCATTCATGCTGAGTAGTTGTACCAGGGACTCTGTGAGATTGGGCATTTCATCTAGAATTTTCAGCTTTCTAGAAACTTGCAGTAAAGTTTCACTAATGGTGCTAAATGGGCAAGATCTGAAATAGGACCACTTTCTTCTTGCAATGCTAGAGGTTCTAGATGGAATCTTCTGATTAAAAGGAAACATTTGAGTTAAATGGCCAATTTGTTGGGGCAAGGAAATGATGAAGTACATTTTTTTTCACCCTTACATACACCCTTCATCCTACCCTGTTCCATATCCCTCACAATAAACCTGTGAAATAGATTATGCTGAGAAAGAATTACGTGGCAAATTTCACTTCAGGTGAAATATCCTGAATTCTACAAATACATAACCATTATGAAAACATAAATTCATTCAACATATTTGGTTATATATAACACAATTTATTTCTAAAGACAGAATATTTCAGGGTATGCATTACAGTAATACAGTGTGGATAAGAACACAATCTCCATTTCTTCTTAATGATGAAGCCAGGTTGGTCTATGGAAGTACTGCACAGGTGCCTGGAAGGTTAATGAAATAAACAGAAGCTTAATCCAAACAAGACTGAGGTGCTGTTGGTCATTGTCAAAGCAACTTGAGGAATGAGCCTGTCTTATAGGGGGTTGTGATACTTTACTTTGGAACACCCTCTTCAGTTTGGTGTAGTGGTTAAGTGTGTGGACTCTTATCTGGGAGAACTGGGTTTGATACCCCACTCCTCCACTTGCAGCTGCTGGAATGGCCTTGAGTCAGCCATAGCTCTCATAGGAGTTGTCCTTGAAAGGGCAGCTGCTGTAAGAGCTCTCTCAGCCCCACCATCTCACAGGGTGTCTGTTGTGAGGGGTGGTGGTAAAGGAGATTGAGATTCAGAGTATAGGGAAGGATATAAATCCAATATCACCATCATCATCATCACCTTCTTCTTCTTCCTCTTCTTGCCTGGCACATACTTTACTCTGTTTTAGGTACTAGGCCAAAATACTACTCTTTACCCAGGTTTTTAAAAGTAAAAGATCCCATCTTTTGTAGCTGCTTTACAGTCTGCACCTAGACTGAGGAGTGTATTAGTAACACCATTTTAGACTGCTCTGTTTTATGCTGTTATGCCCCATTTTATTTTTATTGGTTGTATTTATTGACATGATTTTAATTGATCTTGGTTTTATTTGTTTTATTAGTATGATTTGTTTTTATTGTTTTACTGCTATTTGCGTAGTCTCGCTTCACTATTTTAGTTGCGAGTTACCTCAAGCAGATCAAGAGAGGTGGAATACAAATCTTCCCAATAAACAGACAGACAGACAGACAGACAGACAGACAGACAGACAGACAGACAGACAGACAGACAGACAGACAGACAGACAGACAGACAGACAGATAGATAGATAGATAGATAGATAGATAGATAGATAGATAGATAGATAGATAGATAGATAGATAGATAGATAGATAGATAGATAGATAGATAGATAGATAGATAGATAGATAGATAGATAGATAGATAGATAGATAGGTAAGTAAGTAAGTAAGTAGTTGTTATATATGAAATGGAGGCACCTTGGCCTCTATACACTGGAGGCTCCTTGGCCATCTTTGGATTTGCCAGCAGATGTTGACATAATCCTGGATGCTGTTAGGCCTATCACATGCCTCTTGGATCCATGCCCCTTATGGCTGGTGGAAGCCAGTTGAGAGGGAACATGAGGTCCTCTGATGGTCATTATCAATCTGTCCCTAGATTTAAGTGTCTATCTGGAGGAACTGAAAGAGGCTGTGGTAAGAAAGTTCTTGAAAAAGCCACTTTTGGATCCTTTAGATCCCTCCAATTACTGCCCAGTTTAGAATTTATTATTTCTGGGCAAGGTAACTTAGAAAGCTGTTGTCGAGCAGCTCCAATGCTTTCTTGATGACATCAGCACTTGGACTGGTTCTAGTCTGGCTTCCACCCTAGCCGTGGAATGGAGATGGCATTGGTAATCCTCATAAATGATCTCCATAGGCAACTGGATCGAGGCAGTTTGGCACTGCTGTTTTTGCTAGATCTTACAGCTGTGTTCTACATGGTCAACCACGATTTGTTGACCCACCACCTTTCTGACATAGGAGTTTGTGAGGTAGTCTTACAGTGGCTTACCTTATTTCTCCAAGGTCAGGAACAGAGGGTTGCATTAGAGGGAATCTGTCAACTAGGTTCCCCTTAACACGTGAGGTTCCTCATTGGGCAGTACTTTTCACAATGTTGTCTAACATTTACATGTGTCCCCTTGCACAGTTGACATTGAGTTTCAAGCTGGGGTGTTACTAGTATGTTGATGACACCCAGCTATATCTGTTGATGGGTGGCTGCCCAGGACACCACTCCAAAAAATATGGCCAAGGGTCAGGAGACCATGGTGGGGTGGTTGAGGAAGAGCTGGCTAAAACTGAATCCAACTAAAATGGAAGTTCTGTGGCTGAGTGGGCGGGATTCAGGATTGGGGTCCCAACTTCCCACTGGGTACAGACAGTCAAGTAGTGTGTTAAGCCGCCTACCCATGAGCAGTTCCGCCGGACTACGGCTCGTAACTGTACTTGGGGTGCAATGTTGGACTAGTAGGCATTCTGCTAGGTGGGCTTCCCAGTCGCCCTGAATGATGTGGCAGCGCGATTCTTTGATTGCCCGCACCATCTGTTCTGCTTGGCCGTTTGTGGCTGGATGGAAGGGGGCTGACCTTATATGTTTTATTACATTGCAGCCGCAAAAGTCTTGGAATTCGGCCGAAGTCAATGCCGTCCCATAGTCTGAGACGAGGGTGTCAGGCAAGCCATGTGTGGCGAAAACCCTTCAGAGTGCCCCTAGCACAGCCTGGATGGATGTGGAAGATACTGGGATTACCTCTAACCACTTGGAGTGGGAGTCCACTATTAAGAAGAATATCTGCCCCTGGAAAGGCCTGGCAAAATCTAGGTGCAGGTGGGACCAAGGGTTGCGTGTGTGTTTCCACTGTTGGGCTGGGCTCTAGGCGGGGCTGGATGAATCTCCTGACAGGGCTGGCATTGAGCTACCCAGGACTCAATGGCATCGTCTATCCCCAGCCACCAGACATAACTGCGGGCCAGCGCCTTCATGCATACTACACTGAGATGGGTCTCGTGCAGCGCAATGAGGACCCGTTGCCTTAGTACCGGGAGTACCACCACCCTGTTTCCCCAAAACAGACACCCCTTGTGTACAGATAATTCATCCCGGTGGGATACAAATGTGGAAAATTCTGATCTCACCCGGCCTGTAGGCCATCCCCTCCACACCCAGTTCAGAACCCATGAGAGGGTCTTGTCTTTCCTGGTGCAGTGGACAATGTCCATGGCATGCACCAGTCAGTCCGGAAAAGATTCCAATGACATGATCTGGTATGTCAGAGCAGGATTAGGGTCCATGGAGGGCAGCAGCAGCCAGTTCAACACATCTGCGTGGCCCATCGCCTCCCTGGTCGGTATTGGAGGTCGTACAGGTACCCCAGAAGGAAGATGGACCACTGTAAGATAATAATAATAATAATAATAATAATAATAATAATAATAATAATAATAATAATAATAATAATAATAATAAATTTTATTTCTACCCCGCCCTCCCCGCAAAGCGGCTCAGGGCGGCTAACAGTAAGTAATATATTAACATAAATAGTAAAACATTAGATTAGCAATTAAAATTACACATATAAAAACCCGTTAATTCAGTTAAAACACTTAATTTACAATTACATTATATATATATCTGGCAGTAATAGCTGTTCTAGCGCTGATTCTGCCAGTTTAAATGGTGTTAAAGATGGCGGTTCTTCGTTCATTGCAACTCAGCAGTCCGTATCATTATAGGCGTATCTAAAAAGGGCAGTCTTGCAGGCCCTGCGGAACTGGTCGAGGTTCCGCAGGGCCCGCACCTCCTCCGGGAGCTGGTTCCACAGTGCAGGTGCCGCAACTGAAAAGGCTCGCACCCTGGTGCTTTGGAGCCTGGCCTCTCTCGGCCCAGGGATGGTCATTTTGTTTTTACTTGCTGACCTCAGTGCCCTCTGGGGTTCATACGGGGAGAGACGGTCCCTTAGGTAGGCAGGTCCTCGGCCATATAGGGCTTTAAAGGTGATAACCAACACTTTGTACTGGACTCGGTAGATAACCGGCAGCCAGTGCAGTCCGCGCAGCCCCGGCTGTATGTGCTCCCATTTCGGGAGCCCCAGTAACAGCCTGACCGCCGCATTCTGCACTAGCTGCAGCTTCCGAGTCCGGCACAGAGGTAGCCCCAAGTAGAGGGCATTACAGTAGTCCAATCTTGAGGTGACCGTTGCATGGATCACTGTTGCGAGGTCGCGGCGTTCCAGGAAGGGGGCCAACTGCCTTGCCCGCTTCAGATGAAAGAATGCTGACTTGGCAGTGGCTGCTATCTGGGCCTCCATTGATAATGAAGGCTCCAGTAAAACACCCAAACTCTTTACCTGGCGCACTGGTTCCAATAGTGCGCCGTCGAAGGCTGGGAGAGCTATTTCCCCTCCCTGGGCGCCGCGACCCACGCAAAGGACCTCTGTCTTCGCTGGGTTCAACTTCAACCCACTCAATCTAAGCCACGCCGCTACAGCCTGCAAGGCCCGATCCAGGTTCCCTGGGGCGGAGCCAGGCCGGCCGTCCATTAGTAGATAGAGCTGGGTGTCATCTGCATATTGATGGCAACCCAGCCCAAACCTCCGGACAATCTGGGCAAGGGGGCGCATATAAATGTTAAACAGCATTGGGGAGAGAACTGCTCCCTGAGGCACCCCACAATCAAGTGTGTGCCTCTGGGATCGCTCGCCCCCAATGGCCACCCTTTTTCCCCGATCGGAGAGGAAGGAGGAAAGCCACTGTAAGGCCAGCCCCCTAACCCCTATGTCGGCAAGGCGGCGCTTTAGTAACTGATGGTCGACTGTATCAAATGCCGCCGACAGGTCTAATAACATCAGTACCGCAGAGCCGCCCCGATCCAGATGCCGCTGGAGGTCATCCACCAAGGCGACCAGCACTGTCTCCGTCCCATGGCCCGGTCGGAACCCAGACTGGCACGGGTCAAGGACGGAAGCGTCATCTAGGAACCTCTGTAGCTGCAACGCCACTGCCCTCTCAATAATTTTGCCTAGGAATGGTAGATTAGACACCGGACGGTAATTCGCCAATTCAGCCGGGTCTGCTGTACATTTTTTTAAGAGAGGGCGAACCAACGCCTCTTTCAGAGGCATTGGGAAGTGCCCCTCTACGAGGGATCTATTTATGATGTCCCGTAAAGGACTTCTGAGCTCCCTCTGGCAGGATTTAATCAGCCAAGAGGGGCAAGGATCCAAATCACATGTTGTTGGGCGAGCAGCGGAGAGGATCCCATCGACTTCCTCTAGGTCGAGCGGGTCGAAGCGATCCAGGACCAACCCCGAAGACAGGCACGGAGCCTCAATTTCACTCACTGTTTCCAAGGTGGTAGGCAGGTCTTGGCGGAGCAGTGAGATTTTATCCGCAAAATATTTCGCAAATGCCTCACAGCCAATCTCCAATTCTCTAATGTTTGGTTTGCCTTGTGGCAAAGTTATAAGGTCCCCAATTATTCTAAACAGTTGTGCTGGGCGCGAATCTGCGGATGCAATCTTGGCTGCAAAGTAATTTTTCTTTGCGGCCTTGACTGCCATCTCATACGACTTCATAAGCGTTCTGTAGGATGTTCTCATTGCTTCGTCCCGAGTATGTCTCCACTGCCTCTCTAGTTGTCTGAGCCCTTGTTTGAGTTGGCGCAATTCCAAGGTGTACCATGGGGCCAACCTCCTACGAGGGCGCAGAGGGCGCCGGGGTGCTATTTCGTCAATGGCCCTGGTTAATCGGTCTTGCCAGGTTTCCACAAGGCCATCGAGGGAATTGCTAGTGGGCCAGGGTTCCCTCAGGGCCGTTTGGAACCGTTCCGGGTCCATCAGGCTCCGAGGGCGAGCCAAAATAGGCTCTCCGCCCATACAGGGTTGGGGTGGCGTCCCCACACGAGCCTTAAGGGCTAGGTGATCCGACCATGGTACCGCTTCCAGCGCGATATCGCTCACCGAAATCCCGGACGCAAAGATCAGGTCTAGTGTGTGCCCGGCTTGGTGCGTGGGAGTCGTAACAAATTGAGAGAGCCCCAGTGTCGCCATGGAAGACACTAGGTCCATCGCCTGAGTGGAGGCCGTGTTGTCGGCATGGACGTTGAAGTCACCCAAGACCATAAGCCTCGGGAACCTCAACGCCCAGCCCGCCACTGCCTCCAATAGTGATGGTAAGGCGCCGGTTGGTGCGTTAGGTGGACGGTACACCAACCAGACTGCCAACCCCTCTCCGGCATCCCACGCCAAACCAGCACATTCAATACCATCGATCCTTGGGTCCGGGAGGGCCCGAAAGGAGTAATCCTCCCGTATGAGTAACGCCACTCCTCCCCCCCGCCCGCTGGTCCGCGATTGGTGAAAGACCGAGTATCCCGGGGGGGCCATTTGGGAGAGAGCCACTGTCTCCCCTTCCCTCACCCAGGTCTCGGTCACGCAAGCCAGGTCCATGTCCTGTTGGAGCAGAAACTCCCTCAGGATCGCAGTCTTGTTGTTTACGGACCTGGCGTTGCATAACACCAATGACAGAGGCGAGCCATTCCTCTTGGCCCCACTACCTGCCACCGTTGGGATGGGAAGTAGACTGGAAGGTGGCCGAGCCCCTTTTTGTCTGTGAGGAGAGCATTTGCAGTGTTTGGCAGTCAGGGGCAAACAGACCCAGAAGGGGCTTATGGTCCGTGTGGATGGTGAAGGGCCGGCCATACAAATAATTGTGAAAAAATTTTACCCCAGCTACAATGGCCAGGCCCTCCTTGTCAATCTGCGCATAATTGCGCTCTGGTTTTTGCAAAGTCTGGGAATAGTATGCTACCAGAACTTCCCAACTGTCTAGGAGCATGTGTGCCAAGACTGCTCCTACCCCGAATGGCAACGCATCGCAGGCCAAGATGATGGGCAGCTGCTCATCGAAGTGTGCCAACAAGCTATTGAAAGTTAAAATGTCTTTTACTGCCTGAAAGGCAGCAGCTTGCCTGTGACCCCAAACCCACAGGGCCCTCTTGTCCAAGAGGCTATGTAATGGTTCCACTACTGCCGCCTTGTGGGAAGGAAGGCATGGTAAAAACGAGGAGCTCCAGAAGTGTTTGGAGTTCCACCTTGTTCTTGTGGGGCGGCGCCTCACATATTGCCCTTATTTTGTCCTTTGCTGGGTGAATTCCAGCTGCATCCACCATGTACCCTAGGAAATCAATGGTGGAAACCCCCAACTCACACTTTTCCCTTTTTACTTTCAACCCTGCCTTGTCGAAACGCTGCAAAAGGGCCCTGAGGCATGATGCGAACTCTTTTTCTGTGGCTGCAGAGTTCAGCACATCATTGAAGAATGGCTGGACACTGGGAATTCCTTTAAGGAGGGAGTCCATTAAGTTCTGAAAGATCCCTGGGGCCATGCTGACGCAGAACTGTAGCCATTTGACCCCCAAAGCCCCCCTGTGTGTTAACGATTGTCTGTGCCTCTGCTGTGGCGGCGTCCACCGGAAACTACTGGTACGCCTGGGCCAGATCCAGCTTCCCGAAAATCTAAGCCCTCGCGAGCGAAGCCAGCATGTGACTGACCACTGGGATCGGATAAGTGTGGCCTTGTAACGCCTTGTTAATTGTGCATTTGTAATCTGCACAAATTGCATGCTGCTGTTGGGCTTGACTGGGGTGACAATTGGGGTTTCCCATTTGGCGTTTGCCACCGGCTCCAGGACCCCTTGGCCCATGAGGCGGTCTAGCTCTTCCTCAATCTTAGGTCTTAGAGCTAGAGGCATGTGCCGAGCCTTCAGTCTTATGGGCTGTACATTTGTATCTAGTTGAAAGGTCATGGGGGGGACCGGTGTACATTCCCAAGGTGCTATTGAAAATGGCGGGGAATTCTTCGCACACCTTCTGGAAGTCTTTCCAGGTGGGGGCCTGATGTATCCCCATTACTCAGATTCCTAGGACCTTGAATCAGGACCGCCCTAGTAGGCTACACAGATCCCCCTCCACTACAATAAGGAGAAGCTTGCCTGAGAACTGGTTGTATCAAACATGAACCTTTTCCACCCCCAGGATGGCAACCTCCCTTTTCTGGAAGTTGCGAACCATGAATGGGGATGGGTGCAACTGGGACTTGCTCCCCTGGCACAGCTCCCTGAAGGTGCGGGCTGAGATGACCGTCTGGCCTGCCCTGGAGTCTACCTCCATCTTAAAGGGCCTGCCTTCTATTAGTACAGTCACCTTGTATTTGTCAGGGGAGGGCAGGGGAATCTGGCATACCTGATCCCCCGCCTTGTTGAGTGCCTGGACATCTTTCATGAAGGCGACTTCGTGGTGGCGGCCATCTTTCTGTCACAGGTTGCCCCCTTGGCACAGCGACTTCGACTGACACACCCAAGCTAAGTGTCCAGTCTTCCCATAGGTGTGGCATGCAGCATTCAGAATCTTGCAGGAACAACTCTGGTGAGCTTCTCCGCTGCTGGCACATCCTCCCGAAGGGGCCAGCTCAGTTGCCCTTGGCAGTTGGCGCTTCAGGCCCTGGTGTGTCTTTAGCATGTCTTCCTCACTCAAGTCTTTTGCGTTGAACCCGCTGGCATGCTCCTGTTGTGCGTCACTCTTTGTGTGATTTCTCATAGGTGGTCGCCTCATCCAGGGCATCAGCCAGTTTGAGGGTCTTGTGTCTCATCAGCTTCACCTGTAGCTGCTCGTCCCAGAGGCCTACCATAAAACAGTCCAGAAGAGCTTCATCTAGGCTAGCGAAGGCACAGTCTTGGGCGAGGCGGCACAGCTCCGCTAGGAATGTGTCAACGAGCTCACCGGCCTTTTGGTCCCATTTGTGGAATTCTAGCCGCCTGGAAGTCTGCATTGGCCGGGGTGAGAAGTGCTCTGTAAGCTTCTCTATGATGGCCTGGTAGGTGGCATCGTTGTCAGTTAACTTCACAGGCGACATCAGGTTCTCCACCAACTCCAGTGTGTCTTCTCCGCAGAGACTGAACAGTAGCTGTTTTTTCTTTAGTTCATATGTGATGTCATGGTAGAGGAGGTAGAAGTTTAGCCTCTTCTCCCATCTCTCCCACAGCTCCGGTTGAGTGGGATTGAACAGGGGAAGGTGCCAATGTGGCCAAGGTGCCGCAGCCTGGTCAGGGTTGAGTCTTGGAGGATCTGTTGCTGGTGCGGCGATCCTGGAGGAGCTGGATGCTTGGTCCTGACTCATCTCCGGTCCTGGTTTGGCAATCTACTTCAGTAATGGTGATGCGATGTGTGGAGCTGGTGCAGCTACTGTGAGGCACGGTACGGTACCAGTTGCTGGATCGCCTACCAGGATCCCATTCTCATTGCCAATATAATATAGTGGGTTCAAAGCATCGAGGAGACAAGGTAACAGTGATAACAGCTCTTTATTAGAAGCAGCATGGTGAGGGCTGCTCCAACAAGACTGGGGAAAGGGCCTACTGACCAAACCTATATACAACTCTCGGTTCCTGCGCAAGCATGCCATTGTTCATTCAAACAGGCAGGGGGGCTGTGATTGGAGTAGGGCAGCAGGTATTTGGATCCTACTGTCCATTGTTCCCAAGTCCCCATGCTCTGCTCTCCTGGCTCCAATGAGCCTGACAGGAATCTATACTTCAACCCTATACATAACAGTTGGCATGTATTTAACCTGTGCTGTGCCAGCTGCACTAGTTCACAGTAGAATATTGGGTTAGGTTAAAGGTTTTGGTATTGACTTTTAAAGCCATAAGTAACTATGGAACCATCTTCTCTGGTATGTTCCCCAAAGAGCCTTATGCTCTGCTGAGAACTACTTACTGGTGATTCCTAGCCCTAAAGACATCTGGCTGCCCTCGACCAGAGACATGGCCTTCTCAGCCCTGACTCCTACCAGGTGGAACTCTCTGCTAAACAACACCTGTGGGACCTTATGCTGTTCTGCAGAGTATGCAAGGCAGAGAGGTTCCGCCAGGCTTTTGGCTGAGGACAGCAACAGGTACATCCTTTCTGGCACTCCCTTTCCCCTTCCCCACTCTTCTTTTTCCACTCTGTCTTTCCCACTTATTATGGGATAGTAATACATATTGTATGTGTTACTAGTGCCTTATTGATCCTGATATTATTTTTAACTATTTTAACTTTGGTCTTAAACTGTTAACTGCCCTGAGCTCTGTGAATGCAGAGGAGGGTGGTATACAAATCTAAATTATAAACAAACAAAGTGAAGCCTTATTCCCAATAGCTCAGTATTGGTAGCAGCTCTCAAAGACTTTAGGCAATGGTCTCTCCCCACCATACCTACAACCTCACATTCTTTTAACAGGATTGCTGGAAGGGCACTCCTATTTTATCTGCCTGGATAACTGGGAAAAACCATGAAAGGAAGGAAAGAAGGAACACCTCAGCCACACTATAAACCTTAAAGAGACTATTCAACAATGTCCTGAAAGTGAGAAGCAAAAGATTTTAGTACCTTTCCCCTTCTGAAATCAGTTTTCCTGAGACTGAAGGGGTATGAGCGGTAAAAAGGAGTATTTCTATTATTCCCAAGGAGTTGAGCAGGGCCTATGAATGGGTGAGCATTGTTCTTCAGCATGCCTTTCTAGAGCCTACAAGAACTGGTACCATCTTGGGTCATTACTTTTGTTCCTGAAGCTCCCCTGTGGCTCACTTTTTCTTTCCCACCAAATCAAAAGAAGGGAGAAATGGGGGAGTGCCTCCTCTCTGTTCACCACAGCATCACTTCAGGGAGTGGCTTTCCTCTTTTCTTTTGTGCTGTCCTCTACAGTTTGAAGAAATGTTGTTCTTAATTTGGTCCCCTTAAGCAAATTAAATGGTTTATTAGAAGGCACCTACATAATACACAATGAAAGCAAACTGATGCATGATACAAGAATACATATTAAAAAGTCACTGTAAAAATATATGACAGAAGAGGTTGAAAATGTAATTCAAATTTAATTTTAAAACATTACCATTCCACCACTCTTCCATCCTTCTACTTTTAGCTCAGTTTCCTAGGAGGCAAGCTGATGCAGTTTCATAGCTACCTATCTAAGGATCCAGGAGAGATGAAGAGACAGGCTTGTGAGCCTCTTAACCCTCATACTCCTGGCAAGTAAGAGGAGGGGATGGCAGCATAAGGACAGGCCTTTGGAGGCCTCAAGATATCTTCAAAGCAAGTGAACCCAAGACAGAAAAGCTTGCTTCTGCCCTAAAAAAAAGTTATTACATAATATAATTTTGGTCCACATACACAACACATAAGAAAAAGCTGCTTCCAAACCTGTCTTCCTTGTGACCTTTCCTGCATTTCCTTAGGCAGCCCACTACTCAGAGGTAGAGTCAGAGGTGTGGACTTAATTTTTCTGTCATTCACTGTTTTCTTTGGCACCCAGGAGACTGCAAAACCCCATACCCATAATATCTTTCCAGTATTCTAAAACAATACGCTAGTCCCAGCTTGTCTTTTCCATCATGAGACTGGTCTTCTTGTTCATCAGAGTTGCAAGTGTTTGTCAGGCGTGTGCATGTCAGACTTCATGCTAGGTCAGCAATCAGTAGTACATTCTGGGGCTTCCCAATGACAAGTTTCAGGCTGGTATTAAAAGAAAAATACTCTTGAATAACATCAGTTGCTAATCCTTGGTTGGGGGAAGTTTGGAGGCCCTCCCCTGCTTCAAGGTTATCAGAAAGTGTAGCAGGAAAAGTCCTGTGTTGTCCAATTAATAGTAAATCATACTTACAAACGAGGTCTGAGGCAAGATCAGGAAAACAGCTTTCTTTATTTAACGTGCACCTAGACCATTGTACACGGGCTTCAGAGAAAATCTGAGCAATGACTGCAGTCACCTGCCGTCCTTTATAGGGTGTCTCCACCCACTCACTACCTTAAAACAGCTCAGCTTCCCAGGTCCCTGGGACACTGACAAAAACATGCATTAGTCTGTCGGTTCAGCCTGTTTATTTCTCACTCTTCCTGCCTTTACCTTATATGGGCTCCTTCTTGTTGCCAGCTGTCCCTTGTTTCCTTATTGCTAAATTGCTATTAACCTGCGTATATGTTCTACCTTCTGCAGAAAAAGAGGAAGTTCCCTCTGCTGATGTTCCAGCTGGCCTTTAGCAACCCTGCTGCTCTGCGGTTTGCTCAGGAAGTTACAAATTTTGCTGCTTGTCTTCTTCGTTTGCTTAGCTGGCAGCCAGTTCCCCCTTTGCTTAGGCAAAAAGATTCTAAAAGCATTTCTGTGGGCCTTATTAATTCCACCCTTCTCTACCATTTCCAATTATCCAGCAATCCATATTTCCCTTTATCAATATCCCTTCTTACTCTGCCGTCTCATTCCCCTCTTTCAAGCTGGGCTTGATTACTTATCATTACATCCACAAACCTTCATACATACCAAAATCAATCTATTAAAACCAAAACATTTTAACTTGATCAGCTGGCTGTTGCTTGAGGAATTTCTTCTCCCTGAGCGTAGAGCAATCAGCTCCTGTGTGACTGCAGCTAGGGGAGTTGTCTCCGATGCCTGTGGAATCCTGCCATTTCCGGTAGGCCAGGATCCAGAGGGAGTTGCCTGTGGAACCTCACTACTGCCGGTGAGTGAGGTCCAGAGGTCGATTCTTAACAACCAGACCCGGGGGCAAAACTGCACCTGAAAAGCCTATCTAGGAAAACCTCAATCAAACTGCATAACCAAAACAATACAAAGCTCAAAACAAGCCTACAATTCAACATAATATTTCTTCCTGGGGACTGGATTTTCTTATTTCCAGGAGGCACAACCTCTCAACAATCACTCTGGACAACCGTGGCCGCCTGGGCAAACCAATGGGCAACATATAATTAATTAAAACCAAAGTATTCTCCATGGGCTGGGGCAAAAAGATTATAATTGCCCCTCTTCGTTACTCCACACAAAAAGATGGTATGCCTGTGGAAAGAGAACCTCCAACACGGATCCAGACGCAATACACATAGCATCTGAATATGTGCTGGAACACTTCCAACACAGATCTGCCTGTAACATATATAATTCCTTCTTACCAAATTAAATCTGTGGAGCCCATATAAAACTCCTTTTGGGTCCAGTTTCCTCATGAACAAAATCTTTACTTACTTGGCTAAACATTCAATTTGGCTAAACATTTCAGTATGAACAAGGCACTGGGCAACGTGTCAGGCTAAAACTAGCCTTCTGACACATTCCAACTACTTACCCCTAGGGATCATCCTATTTTCTTCCCTTTTTCTGAGGCTTGAACAACTAAATTCATGGGCAACAAAATCTTCTGCACAGAGCTGTTGCTAGCAAAAAAAAAGAGTTGTTTTAAACGCCAAAAGAAAGTTCAAATAAACCAAAGCTACTTCAAAAGGCTTCGTGGCTTCACATCAGGGTTTTAACAATTGGGACCTTCCTCCGAGCTTTCTTCTTCCTGAAAAGACTTTTGGAGGTCCAAAAGGGCAGAAGCCGCTGCTTCTTCTACTTTCGCAATCTTGAAGGATTATTTCAGAAACGTCTAGCAGGCACTTTTAAAATCTTTTTGTGTTCTGGTCAGGGC
Organism: Heteronotia binoei; assembly: GCF_032191835.1. Taxonomy (NCBI): domain Eukaryota; kingdom Metazoa; phylum Chordata; class Lepidosauria; order Squamata; family Gekkonidae; genus Heteronotia; species Heteronotia binoei. Next base: position 186,494,997 of record NC_083223.1, on the reverse strand, counting down.
AATTGGCTCTGTCCTCACAGGATGACCACAGCATATCCTGCCTGGCGCACTTCACTGGGTACAAAATTCCAACTTCAGTCCCATATTCTCAAAAATGAGGAGGGTGTCAGCCTTACTGACATCAGTAGCCCTAGACCGGAGTTTTAACAACAGTCTATACCTTTTTAAGGTCTGACATTACTCAGTGTCTTACTTCAAAGGGTGTTCGCCCACCCCTCTTTGTAACTTCACACAAGGGTTTGGCAATTGGGGCTTTCTTCCTCTGGGGAGGCTCTTGTAGACACACACCATGTTCTGGCACTGGGCCAGCTGCTTCTTCCGTGCTTCTACTGTTTCCTTAGCCGCCCCTCTGGTGCAATTTCGGCTACAGCCTTCAGGCGCGAGACTTCCTTGATGCCAGTCAGTTCCCCTTTGTGAATCTGCTTGATCTGCTTGCTGCTGGGCAGCGTTTCTTCTGCCAGCTGCTTGGCCTTCTTGTGGGTACCCAGAAGCTCAGGCATCGCAGACATCGGGACCTCCAGATGACCCTTGATTTCCTCATCTGGACCGGCACTTCTGCTAGGGTTTTCTCTCTTATCTTGGGCAGCAACAGCACAGGAAAAAGACTATTGAGGGAAGCATTTCAGCCCACAGCTTCCTCTGGAGGCCCTCCACTTCTCGGGCCGGCTATTTGGCTCGATGCTCATAGCCTTGCATCTTACTGGCTGAACAACAATTTTCTAATCTCCTTCAGGCTGGATTCAGCTTCCTGCTGTCTTCGCCTGATATCTGGACTGAGCCACAAAGGCTGATCACCTGCAACTTCGTGGTTGGTGGGCAAATAGATTCTGTGGGCTTCACACAGGCATCTGGCTTCTGGAGGATTATTACTGCTTCACACGTCTTAATGGGTTTTATGCCTGCTGGTAGAGCTTGTTGGCATCGGCTTACTAGGCAGATGGGAGCCTGGATCTGCCAGAGGGGCATCACATGGCTGACGGAGATTTCTTCTGAGAAGGTAAGCTGGCCAGAGGCAGGGGACTTGCTTCTGGAGAACTTCTCTCTGGGAGAGCCATAGATCTGGAACTCTTTGGTCTTAACCGATGAAGGGGGGCGAGGGTGAAATCTAAGTGGCAAAAGAGGAAGAAGCTGGGAGCTTTGCGTTGGGCTTAAAGGACCAGCTCCCTGCTAGGGGCAGCAAAACGCTGGGCTATGTCCCGTGGGTACCTTGGCTAAAATTGCCCTGTCCTGAGACTGAAATGCCTGCCCAGGAACAGTATATCTGGCATATCAACATAATCAATCAAAAACACAAATGGGACATAGTTAGTTCTTCTAGAGGCTGTTCATACATGGCCCTATATGGCAATCATAAAATAAACTACAGCACAGTTTTCCTGGTTAATACACAACATCTTTGGGGTTGTCTCCCGGAATTTCATGGGGGGTAAAATGCATTGTTTCGTTACACTATATGGCACAACACCAATCCGTTAGCTAGCTTAACCATACTCACACTTCCCGTTTCTCTGAGTGAAGCCGAGCTTTATGCAATACTGCAGACATATTTCACATCACCACAACCAGCCTTTACCCTATCCAGCTGCCTAGGGGCCTGGGGTGCTGCGAAACCCGTCCGCGGCTCTCACACTGTTCAGCAGACAACTTCTCTGCCTTTCGCGGCCTAACCCGCTCTGATCCCAATCCTTGATCCACTAATGGTCGATTTTCTTTTTTTTTTGACCCTTAATTACCCCCTAATTAATGTCCACAGTGCTTTTGTCACTGTGATGACATCAATTACTATGCACCATATATAATCAGTGCAATTTGAAAAATTTTCAAGAGTTATATGATCTTTTTGCCTCCAGCATTTTAGTGTGGGTCAAAGCATACCTAGTCATCACACACCAAGTGAAATTTATAAACGGTTCTCTCTCCCACACAGTGATATATGGACTTGTAAATTAAAGCTTGAGCCACTTGCTGAGCTCTTCCAGTAATGGTTACACAAGCAAAGGGGCAGAAACTGCTGTGGCCCATATTAGGGCCCCCCATTGATCATACCAGGAGATAGATGGCATTTTATTTCCAGGGTCCCAACATTCTGGACCTGGGTCACCTCCAAATACCAATAATCAACATTGGCCCCCCACGAGCACATATGGGACCGCTTTAATAAGTATACAATACGTCTCCCCCGACTTACAGACAACTAGAACACAAGAACAGGGAGGGGTAACATATATGGGATCCTATTCAGCCGCTTCTCTGTGGTCCCGGCCCACCGTGCTCTCGCAGGCGGGAAACGCGGTACTGACAGATCCACTATCGCTTCAATACTAAGTATTGTCTCAGGCACACGTCATGCACACATCACACAGTCCAGACAAATATATTACTGTAAAAGGTTACTCCTGTAATGCTTCCTTACTTTTTTCTCTTCAGTATAACACTGATGTCACCCCAACAGTGTTAATTGTTTTCTAATACACAGCTTTGTATCGCTGTGGGAGTAAGATAGAGCTCCAATGAGGGCACACCCAACGTGTCCCTCCCAAGCAAGCACAGTTTCTAGGGCACCGCAGGGGAGAACAATAAGCAAACCTCCCCCAAAGCGGTGGGCTATACTAGTGTGCTGCTGCGGGCTGATCAGACCCGCCGTCCCTCTGAGGCAGGGCGTATGCCACAGTCTCCTATAGAGGGGAAACAACAGAAAAACCTACAGAAACATTGTGCACAAGGCTCAGTACTTACAGTTTGAAATTGCCGAATTGTGGCTGGTTCCTGTTCCTCGCCGGTTCGAGATTAGGCCATCGGTCAGGCCAACTGAAGACAGGGTGGGCCAAAAGGATGGTCGGCCAAAAGGAAAGGCCGGGAGCGCTCCTACCGTGGATCTGGTCCCCCCCCCCCCCGCCAACAGCAGCACTCGGCCGGGCTAATCATCAGGGGCTAAAGGCCCCGGTCCCATCTGGGTCGCCAAATAAAGCATGAGGGGATGTTAAATGTCTGCTGGGCACTTCATTATACCCTATGGAGATCAGTCCCTATTGGGAATAATGGAGAATTGATCTGAGGGTATCTGGGGTTCTGGTAGAGGCACCAATTTTTCAGCATTACATCTGGTGCCTTCCCTCAACCCCCCCCCCCCAAGTTTCAAAAAGATTGGGCCAGGAGGGTCCAATTCTTTGAGCCCCCAAAGAAGGTACCCCATCCTCCTTTATTTCCAATGAAGGGAAGGCATTTAAGAGGAGTGAGGTCCCTTTAAATGTGATGGCCAGAACTTCCTTAGAAGTTCAAGTGTGGTTGTCACAACCTTGCTCCTGGCTCCACCCCCAAAGTCTCCAGATATTTCCTGAGTCAGACCTGGCAACCCTATTATGGGTGTAAACAGTCACGAGATGGGTTCTGCTCCTCCTTATGTGTGTAACCCAGTCCTGTGCAAACTTTGGTTTTCATGTTATTTCAGCAGTTGCTTGCCTTATCTCTTGTAGCAAAGTTAACATCCCAGTTTTTGATTCTTTTAGCTGAAATTAAAGATGATCCCAATCACAATCATACAAGATGAGATCAAAAATCCTGCAATATATGCTTCTCCATAATATCATGTCCGGTTGAACACAATCAGGTGGGAGGTGTATTCTGTTGTAAAAATCCATTTAGACAAGCCTTAGGCAAGTTGCCCCCTGAATGAATGCTTTCTTTTAATACTAAGAGGTGCTTTCCCAGTATTTACAGCTATTTGCAGTTAGATGTTCCTCATGAAATGCACAACCATCACTCAGTGTTGAATCTTTGCAGCCTTGGCAGATTTCAGCCTTGGCAGATTTCAGACACTGACTCTGTGTAGTTTCTAATGGCAAACTACACATAGTCAGTGTCTGAAATCGATTTTGTTCAGAGACAAAGGCTATAACTGGGCAAATCCAGGGCCAAAAAGCTACTTTATTAGATATGTGTTAAACGGTTCTATTGATTAGCTACTTTATTAGATATATATTAAAAGGTCCTATTGATTATGAACACAATGCTGAAAGTATAAGCTAAAGGTGTTTCTCGTGTTCATTTCACTCATTTTGCATGTCCATTTGGTCTTGCTTTCTGGAACACATTTAAAGCATATGCAATAGTACTGCTGATTTCAGATGGGGTAATATCCTGAGAGTTTGGAACACAGCTGGCATATCCCTCAAGACAGCTTCCCCTTGACCAAGCTTGTGAGGGCTACAGATGTTGTGTCAGGCGCAGGGCAATAATTGCCCTTGGCAAAATCACTGATCTGTAACTGACTCATAAGGAAATGTTCCTTGCAGCCACCTGGGTTTGGATGGAAGTCATTCATCACAGCATTGCATCAAGCAGAAACTTCTGAATCTATCAGGTTCATTAGATCAGTGAGAAAACAGAGCGAAGAAGGATATGCTGTCTCCTTAAAACTGGGGGAGAGAGGATTAGATTAGAGACAGCAACATTTCACTATGAGAAAAATAGTAACTCTAGGGCAATAGAGTGCTCAGGTTGGAAGAGTGCCACAGTTCTGTAGCAGATGCCTCTTCTAACCTTGAAGGCCTGAGAGAGGAAGCTGTAATAACACCAAATGTTTTCTAAATCTGCATGGAAACACTAATGCAGTGGAAAATATAAACATCTTGCAGGGGAACAAGGAAAGACTAGTTTTAGAGCAGTGATCTTCATACTAAGGTATGGGGATCCCCAGGGCTCCACCAAAACTTTGGAGAGGTCAAGATCAATCTTACCACATAAACTTTCCAGAAACATTTGGCACAATATATTACTTACTTTCCTTTGAAATGTGCAGACCAGAAGACTTAGTGTGCTCTAGTGCACACTCAGTTCATGTGCAGTAATTTAATTAAAATCAATTTATTTGATTTATAGACCACCCTCCCCTGCAAACAGGCTCAGGGTGGGTAACAACAGTGACAATAACAATAAAAACATTTTTAAAAATAAATACAAATTTAAGAGGAACGTCAAATAATAATAACAGATGGCAACCAGAACATTGGAACAAGTTAATACACCCTGCAGGGGTTTTTGAATCAAGAGAAGTAGTAAATAGACCCCCCCCACATTATTAATGAAGGGGGCATGGCCAGCGACGGCACTTCTGGTGACGTCACCAGAAACTGTGCCAACCCCATGCATAATTAATGAAGGGGCATGGCCAGTGACATCACATCCGGTGACATCACCGGAAACTGTGCCATCAGGGTCATGACCCCAATGACGTCACCCAGGTCATGACCCCAGAGTCACGTGACCAGAAACTGCATCAAATGGAGGATGGAAGTGACCTATTTCGGGGGTGCCACCATGATGTAGGCACCCTACATATTTAATTAAGCACCTCCCACCAGGAGGTGTCCTGTCTAGCCCCTCCAATCACCATCTATGCTGCACCATGACGTAGCTACTTGCATATTTAATTAATTAAACACCTCCTCCAGGAAATGACCTTACTGACTTACACCACGTGGCGTAGCCAGGCCAATCAGCATCTACGTCCATCCCGCTGTGACATAGCAACCCTACATATTAATTGAGCAGGCCGGAAATCACATGTGTAGCCCCTTCCCCTGTCCCCTTCTCCAGCGCCACCCACTGCAGCATCATTGAACTTACGCCTGTGGCACCCCACCCCGGAAAATGAGGGTCGCCACTGAGAAGGCCTGAGTAGGTCCGTGTGACTCCTCTAACAACATGTCCAGACACCCCTGGCCAATAGCAAATGGGCTGGGGGGCTGGGGCTCACCCCCACCAGGTTATTTTAGGAAAGAAGCCATTTCAGATTCAGTAGCGACTATTATAAAAGCATTCCTGACCTAGTGGTGAAACTGAACACCACCATACAGTCACATCCCCCCCCCCGAACTGAGTATGGACTATGACCCACGGTATAGGAAGATCGGTCTAAAAGCACCGCCTACTTATACCTTTTCAGCTTCTAAAGAATTGGTTCACCTTTTAGGGGCATCCCCAGATGAGGCGATCCAAAATATAAACTTTACAGCAGACATCACAGGGGGGTTCAACACTTTGTACATTTACACAGACATTGTGGATCACCAAATTGTGGGTGATGCATATGTTCCATTACTGCATTGTATCACTGTGCAAGGGGAGACAGGCGACTGTATCAATAATATCTATGACAAGCCACACTATATTCCTGTGAATAAGCACCACATAGACACCATCACTATTGAAATAAAGATGGACCAGAACAAGAACGTGCCATTCCAGTTTGGTAAGGTGATCATGAAGCTTCACTTTCGTCCATGGAAAGGCCTGGGTTGTTCCACACACAAGGTGGTCATCTTAAAAAGCTATGGGGATCCTGACCTCTATAGGAATTACTACAAGAACCAGGCTGGCTATGCTCTTCCTGGTTACCATGGTGCCCCAGTGATGTATGGGTCTGGGGTAGGTGGAATTTTTTGGAGCCTTTTCAGAAAAGCTGTCCCTCTTTTGAGAAGGGGGTTTGAACTCATGAAGCCCCATGTGAGAACCACCACAAGAAATATAGCCAAAGATGTAGTAGGTCATGTTTCTGGCGCTGTTCTAAATAAAGTGAGTCCCCCTATGCCACAAGAGGGCTCAGGCCTCATGTACCTTAAAAGACAGCGTGTAGTTAAAAGAAAGGCATCGCGGCCTCAACTAATTGGCCCACCACGCCCCTTTAAAAGAAAAGCTGTGAAGCGCAAGGTCCCTCAGAAGCAAAAGGCCAAGAGAAGGGCAGGAAGAGGTCTCCCAAGCCCCCGAGATATATTTTAAACAGCAACGGCTTTTATTCACAGCGGGTCAGAAGAATGTACCAAATCTGAATTGGACCTATTCCAAATAGCCTCTACGCAAACCAGCATTGAGAGATGTCTATATATTGAAGTTCCTTCCCTGGCTGCTTTGTCAGAATCAGTGCCACTTGACTTTTTCATCGCTGGAAATGGAGTGTAACCTAAGACCAGGTCCTTCAAGGTGTTAAAGTTAATTTTTTCACAATTAGAAACATTGAGGGTGCTGCCTTTGGCTTTCATGCACACCTTTCCACCCGACAATTTGAAACCATAGGTTTTAGGACCTGCTGATGTGAACTCTGTGATATGTTCATCCATTTTCTGCAGTACTGGCAGGGTCTAGCAATTGTGGCAAGAGTTCGAATGTGAGATGTCCTAAATAATCTCCGAGAGCCAGAATAAAATCCCCCTCCCTACTGACAAAAATGACTTAATTGGTGTTATGGTAAACAACGTGGTCCTGCAGCCTGTCTAAAATTTCATACAATTCTAACTGTGCATAGGATGATGTAAAACATGAAGTCAGAACATTTGTGTTGCCAACTAAGGTAAGTATCTTTTGCGTGTTTCCAGGACACGCTTGCTGTTTCATCGTCAATTATGTCAAACCCTGACACATCATATGCTGGAGAAAAGGCACATTCTAGAAGCTTGGTAGTATCCTTCACTATGGTAGTGTTTACCAAGTTTGAACGCTGGCCAAACTTGCCCCACAAGGAATTTAAAAATAATTTTGCAATCTGCCTCTTTGCAGGATTGACAGCTATGTGTTCAGGACACAACTGAACACCCTCTTTCTCTAGGTAATCCTGTATGTATGTGGACCTTTCCCCCTCATCTATACACCATCTAGGATAGCCAGAAGACTCCTGGTTTTGGCGGAGGTGCACTTTAATGTATTCAGAAAACAGGTCTTCAGAGCTTTCCTCAAAATGCCACACCTCGCTAATAGACATGATCTGATACCCCTTCTCAAGGGCCTTCATCAGTTCCACTGTGCACCACACGCCTACTAGCACCCTTTCCAGTGAAGAATGCATACAATGCTCTTGTTGCTTAGTCTCTGCACATGTGCAACAGAGGGGGAACAGAAGTTTGCCCCCCACCTTGTAGGGTAATACAAGGAAAAAGAGACCTCGAGGTGGCACCACCTTCAGTTTGATCAGGCCAAAGTATTTCGATACTGCGGCAAAGTCCTTATAAATAATTTGGGGGTGTCCAATTGGATATTTCTTTGTCTTGTTGACAAAAGTGTACAGGCTGGTGAAATCATAGTAATGTATTTTTTACCAGCTTCAGCATTGTAATAGAGGCAAATGGCATTTGTTCTGCCCCCAAAGAGAGCATCTCTGGGGAGCAGCAGTGATGGAAATTTCTTCTCATTCAGAAAGCCTCCAATCTCCCTGTCAGCTGTCACCATCTCCCTCCACTGGTGTTCCCATATGGACCTAACAGCATACCCATGGCTTTTCAAGTAACTTTCTTTCCTCAGGGTTCTATAGTGTAGGTCAGTAAAGGTTGAATCTGTCAGCGGGTTTCTATCACTGGGACTGTAGCATGTGAGGCAAAAAGCACCCATTAAATTCAAAGGCCATTGGCCACCCCCCAACCACCGCATAACCATCAAGAAAATAATTTCCTACATTTAGCTCATCACCTTTCAGGGCATGCTGTATCTGGAGACCCTCCTTGTGCTCAATATACATTAGCCACTGTATGGATGGGGTTGAAAAACGCTTTTCTTGCCTGTGGCAATGGTCATGTGGCAGGAGGGCAATTGTATCAGGTTTCAAAAACATGTGCCTATACATTGCCATGCACACCCCAGAGAGAGTTATGTGGTTAAAGGGGTCAATTCCTGACATGGATATAATTTCCTCCCTGTACAAGAGACAAGCCTTTCTCAGGATTTTAACATCCTGTTGACAATAATAGGCCAGATCTTTTTGTAGGTTAAATTCATTGTTTTTGTTCTCCATGTACCAGGAAAGAAACTGCTTTCTCACCCTTCATCATGCTATCAACACCATAATCCTCCATCCTAGGCATCGGCCCAACGTACTCCCAATTAGAAGTGGTGTTAAAGTAATGGGGGAAGGACCCCTTACATCCAGAGAAGCCCATGGCCTGTTGCAATTTGGCTAGCTTCATTGGCAAGAAGTTTAAGCTATCCAGAAATCTGATGCCTAGCTTCTTAACCATGATGCACATGAGCTTCCCCCCTTGCATAAGCAGGTTGACTTCCATCTTTTCTACTAATAATTGTCTAATGATAAAGTAATTATCATACCCCTTCTCATTATGTGCTAGGAAGTTATAATTCTTGAATTTCTTGTTGATGAATTTTTTTAACAAAGTTTGACACACAGCCCTCTCCTTTGAATTCCCAGGTATCACTTTCCTCTAGCCCCATTGCATAGATATAATTTGGAATATGTATGCCAGTCTCTTGCATACATTCAAAATCGTTAAATATATAATTGTTGCCAATTTCAACCTTTTTAAGAGGAGGCATGAAACAGCGGTGGCTATTTATATCCCCAACAGGCTCTTTGCATTGCTTACACCAGTGAACATGGCATGTGTGTTTCTTTGGAGCATAGGATTGGCATGATTTACAATATATTTTGGTTTTGCAGATTTCTGGCAGATCCATGTGTTTTTCAAAGCAGATCCGGGATTTACAATATATTTTGTAGTTATTGCATTTTACCTCCTGCTGAGGACTACATTTGCGGGAACAAATTCTTCATCCTCAGAACTGCTCACATATCTCCTTTTAAAATTTTGTCTCACCAATGGTGGCGGGCTGGAAAGTACCCAGGATCTGGCCGGAGTTTTCATGTTCTCAGCAAGAGCCTGTGCATGTGTGTTCAAGCACAAATGGCTTCTTTCCTAAAATAACCTGGTGAGGGTGGGCCCCAGCCCCCCAGCCCATTTGCTAGTAGCCAGGGGTGACTGGGCATGTTGTTAGAGTGGTCACATGGACCTACTCAGGCCTTCTCAGTGGCGGCCCCCATTTTCTGGGGTGGGGTGCCACAGGCAGAAGTTCAATGACGCTGCAGTGGGTGGCGCTGGAGAAGGCAGCAGGGGCTACACATGTGATTTCTGGCCTGCTCAATTAATATTCAGGGTTGCTACATCACAGCGGGGTGGATGTAGATGCTGATTGGCCTGGCTACGCCACATGGTGTGAGTCAGTAAGGTCATTTCCTGGAGGAGGTGCTTAATTAATTAAATATGCAGGGTAGCAACGTCACAGTGGAGTGGACGTAGACACTGATTGGCCTGGCTATGTCACATGGTGTGAGTCAGTAAGGTCATTTCCTGGAGGAGGTGCTTAATTAATTAAATATGTGGGGTAGCTATGTGGGGCATAGATGGTGATTGGAGGAGCTAGGTCATATGGGGGTGGGGCTAGACAGGACACCTTCTGGTGAGAGGCGATTTATTAATTATGCGGGGCGCCTCCATCATGATGGCGCCCCCAAAACAGGTCACTTCCGTCCTCCATTTGACGCAATTTCTGGTCACGTGACTCTGGGGTCATGACCTGGGTGACATCATTGGGGTTATGACCCTGATGACGCAGTTTCCAGTGATGTCACCAGATGTGACGTCACTGGCCATGCCCCCTTCATTAATAATGCATAGGAGGTCTATTTACTACTAATAGATGTTAAAATAATACAGAGGAGCAGGACAAATGGTCAAGAAAGAGAGAGCATGAGGGGAGGCCAATCCAGATGACTACTTCAGCCTCAACCTGGTGGAACAGCTCAATTTTGCAGACCCTGCAGAACCACTATAAGTCCTGGATCTCACTTGAAAAAGCATTCCACCAGGCTGGTGCCAGAGTCAAAAAGGTACACTGCATGATCTCTTTGAAGAAAGGGTTATATAAAGCCATAATGAAATAAACATAAACCAATTGCATCACAACACTGTGAACTCCTGGTCTGAAATAGACATAAGCATTCAACTCAAGTTTTGAACTGTGTATATAATACAATCTTTCTTTAAAATGTGATTGGCAAGAGAATCAGCCTACAGCAGTGTGGGAACACCTCACATCCTCATCCAAGGAAGCACTTCTGTCAGGATTTTGCAGAGGCAAAAACCAACCTGGAGCTGGCAGTCCAAGGATAGGATAGTCCAGTGTTTCATACTTCTGTATGTTAGATCTGCCAAGACATATTTATTTCCCATTCTAAGGAGAAGGGAAATGAACCAATGCCAGACATGCAAATCCGTCTGATTTATATTCTGATGCAATCAGCCACAATCACAAAATCCACTTAGCTGGGTGAAGACTCCAGCTACTTGGTTTCAATTACACAATTATCATATTCCATTTAATCCTCAAATCAATTCCTGTATTTAGAATTAAGATGCTGTGGCAATTATACCCAATTAGGTTCTATCAGTAAAGTAAATAAACATTGCAATATGCCAGTCAGAGTAGTGTGATGGCAAATGAAGCAAAGAAGCCTGACATTTCCTGTTTTGGTGATGATGTGGTTATCTGGGCCTTGCAAAGGGATCTCCATTGTTTCAGTGTGAAGTGCAAACACAGATCCAAAACCTTGATTTCTGTTGCAGCTTCCGAATTGTGGTGCTTGCTGTAGACACATCAGAGTAAGAAGAATGATTTGACAGGCAGGGAGTAAGATCACAGGCATTAGTGCTGAGGTTTTTTGTTTTGCCACAGATCACCATTTAACATTTGCAAAGCACTTAACAGCCCAGTTTTCCTTTTGCCAGCATTGCATGGGTGGAGTTTCAATACTGCTGTTATCTATTAATCATTACATGGATCCATGCTTAGACAACAGCCATTTTCAGACTTTCAAATGTGTAGAATGAATGCAGATACAAGAAGGGGGAATTACAGTAGCACGCTTTCTAACCTATATGCACTGATTGGAATATATGCAACAAACACATGCACACCCTTCTGTATGTATATATTGTTTCTCTCCTAGCTGTATCAGGAAGGAATCCTATTTTGTCAGGACTACTAACAGGGTGGAGAGAACCCTACAAGTTTGGCCTGAGACTGAGAAATTTACAGTGCCTCTTGTGATGAACAGGGATAATTCTGATGCTAAAATAATGCAAATTTATTTGCAGGAATGGATAACCAGATTCCAACAGGAGTCATGGCAGTTTTAGGCTGAAATGTGACTTGGGAAGATGCTATGAAGCATCTGCAGCTGTCATCTCTTCCCTGATGTAAGATACTGTTTTTGCTTCTAAGGTTCCAAGAGGCCTAATTGTCCCAAACAAAACTGGGGATGATGTGCAACCAGAAAGCCTCTGCTTTATATCTGGGAATATTATTAGTGAAGGGTCTGGTGGTGGGAACTGAAGAGTGAGCCTAGACATTGTCACAGGTTGTAACAAGGCAGAGGCATCTCCCCGCCCCCCACGTCCACAACCCAGTAAAAAAAGGCATGCAGCCATGAGCTCTTTGTCAGTCAGGTGCTGGAACACTCATAGGGAGTAAGCCTTCATAAGTTTGTCCAGAGGAGGGCAGGGGATGACCCATGTCTCATTCAAAGTGGATGGAAAGGTTCAGCAGCATGTATGTTAATTCAAGCTACAGTTATTTACACTTGTTTTTTCTAGCACAGGGGTGCCAAACTCACTTGTTATGTGGGCCAGATATGACATAAATGGGACTTTGTTGGGTTAGGCCACATGTGTCATAAAATGTAATACTAGGAAGTCAAGATACAAACTTTATAAAGGACACAGAGGTGCTTTTTTCTTTAAAGGTGCTTTCTTTGTATCTCTCCCATGGGACTGAGGGAACTGGGCAAGGGAGGCTCTGGCTCTTTCCCTCCTTCTCCAGGGGTTGAGGAGGGGGAGGAGCCTCAGTCAATAGAAGGAAGAGAGGCTTGGCTCAGTAGTTCTGCTGTGTGATTGAGGGAGCCTAACAAAGCAAGCTGGCATGGTGCCCCAGGCAGACTTACTGTCCACTGCTCCACACCCCTGGGGGCCCTAGCCATGCATGCACATGCACACACCCCAGGCTGGGCTAACCCCTGCCACCCCTCCCTCCCCCCTTTCCTTCCCTTCTGCAGTGCTGTGCTCCACTACCACCACCACCCCGCCCAGTGAGCTCAGAGGAGTGCCACTAGAATCAGCCCTATCCACTTTGATGTGGGCATCTGAGCATTCTATTAGCCACAGTGTCTATATATATGTGTGTGTATACACACACACACATATATACACACTGTATATATATACACACTGTATATATATATATATACACACACACACTGTGGCCTGATCCAACATGGCTTCTCTTATGTTCTTATTCTCTCTTAAGAGAGCGCTTGAAGAGGCTTTGCTTCCCCTCCTTTCCGGAACCAGAAAAGTTCTATTGACTAGAGACAGAATAATGGCCTTAAACTATAGATATTTAAAACAAAGCACTTTAAAACTATAGTAGCAGAGACTATAGCAGAAAACTATGTTCAGCAGAGAAGGGTGTTGTAAAATGAGGGATGCTTCACCTAGTTCAGTTCAAAGACTGGCATTTTTATTATTTTGCTGGCAAGTCACAGCTGACTTATGGTGACTCCGTAGGGTTTTCAGGGCAAGAGATGTTTAGAAGTGGCTGTATTTAGGATCTCTTAAACCAGAGGCTGAAATCACAGTAGATAATTATGCTCACCAATAGGGAACCAATAAAGTTGAGAAAAACCAAAATGAACAAAATACAAAAGTTGATACACCAAGTGAAAAACTCATACGATCTTAAAATAGAATGTAGAACAGTAGTATCAGAGAGTTAAAACAAATGGCTATATGTATATCATCTAAGTATGACACCTTCACCTTGTGTGATAAAAATGATGTACAAGATATACACAAGGATGTCATACAAATTAATTCCAAATGTTTGTCTGTCTGCCTACTGCCTGCCTGCCTATCTATTGAGCCTAATTCATTTAGGTCTGGGTCTTTTTCCCTTAATTTTTTTCATACTAACCAATAGACAAATCTTTTATCTAGTGCCGGGGGGGGGGGGGGTTGTAGCAGGAACCCCTTTGCATATTAGGCCACACACCTCTGATGTAGCCAGTCCTCCTGGAGCTTACATTAAGCCCTGTACTAAGACCCTGTAAGCTCTTGGAGGATTGGCAACATCAGGGTTATGTGGCCTATTATGCAAAGGAGTTCCTGCTTTAAAAAAAAAAAAAAGCCCTGTCTAGTGCTACAATTGCTGACAGACTGTTCCTTTGTTATGCTGAAATATCAGAATGGTTACCTGATGATTTATTGGCCAATATTAATTGTTAGGAGATAATCCCAATAGTTTTGTTAAGCACATGGTCTGGAAAAGATGACCCCCTTCTAAGCTGAATTTGGAGGCAGGGGCAGGCAGAGATTGCTATGAATTGTACAGGACTCTTCTTGAATACTGTAAATAAAACAACTCTTTGAAAAAGGCCATAAGGTTTTAGAGCAGGGGTGTCAAACATGCTGCCTGGGAGCCAAATCAGGCCCCCGGAGGGCTCCTGTCAGGCCTCCAAGCAAATGGCTGTCATTTGCTTCCTTCTCTCTCTCTCTTGCTTCTTTCTGCATAACAGCTTGCTTTGCAAAGCTTGCTCAATTGCACAGAAGTGACAAAGCAAAACCTCTATTTTTACCATTGGCTGAGGCTCCTTCCTTGGGGAGTAAGGGGGGGGAGGCAGAGCTTGCTTTGCCAGGCTTTCTCAATTCCACAGCAAAGCTACTAAACCAAGCCTCTCTTCCTTCTATTGGCTGAGGCTCCTCCCCCTCCTGGTCCTCTGGGGAAGGAAAGAAAGAGCCAGAGTTTCCTTTATCCAGTTCCCTGGATCCCATGGGAGAAATACAAAGAAAGCATTTTTAAGACCAACGAGTGCTAATGTTTTGAGCATGTTTTATTTTAAGGGTTTTTAAAAAAACCTTATATATTTATAAAGTTTATATCTCTGCTACTTAATCTTAAATATGTACACACATGGCCTGGCCCAACATAGCCCAGCACGACAAGGTCTCATTTATGTCAGATCCGACCCTCATAACAAATGAGTTTGACAGCCCTGCTTTAGAGCTCTGTTGGTCAAAATCCACACCATAGAGCCTCAAAGAGGAACATATTTTTTAAAAATAGAATGATTTTCTAACAGCTGATGTAACAGCTGGGTGATTCAGTGGTTTGAACAATCAGAGGAATTGGAAAGGAACAATAGCAGTTGCCCTCCCTGTCTGCTATTGTTCCTTTCCAGTTTCTTTTATTTATGTTTGTCATTGAGAAGTTAAACAGTCATAGAGCTCAAAACAGTATATAAGAGATGTAAAACAGTTACAAAAGAAACATTCAAAGTCAGATGTAAAACAGTTACAAAAGAAACATTCAAAGTCAGAAAAAATAGAGAAATTAGGAAAGGAGAATATGAACCCCACAAACTTAAAAGACCTCTCAATGAATTAAAAATGTACAGATCGATACATTCCAACACAGAATACACCCCATTGGAGTTTTAAAAAATCAGAAATCATTTGTTGTATGCACATGGGGACAGGTAGGAGAAGATACCAAGTGTCATACTATAGAGGAGGGGTTGGATTGCATACTCATTGATTTTCTTCAGATAAAGTGATTCCATGGGCATTATGTTTTGTAGATACACACACATACACACAAACACATACAGGGGTTGTTTAGTAGAAAAATAGGTGGTGGAGCTCATCCAAGGATTGTTATGCAGCTGCACATACTATTCGATGAATAAGGAGGTGGAACTCTCAGAAAGGTTCAGGAGCTGTGCTCCTGTGAGCTCCCACTAAGTCTGAGCCACATATATATACATTTTGAATGCCACAATTGAAAGGTTCCATTTTAGATGGGAACTATATTTATTACTTCTTCTTATGCTTTTATTGCTAATAGCTCTGTAAAAAGTAATTATGAAAAAGTATTAATAAAAGTTATTAAAAAGAAATACATTATTTACCTGCTACATTGGCAGTGGCATAGTTATTAAAATGTAGCCCAAATGATCTTAATAGAAGCACAAATATTTCTGCTTAATTATATTGTGCCATTAAAAAAACATCAATAACAAGCTAGATGGCTTCTTATGTACCGAGCAGCCATTGAGTGTCAACAAACTAATGAGTTCCATTTATATCTCCATACAATAATATTTAGTGATGAGTTTGCAGAAAACAAGGAAGAGTTGGTGTTTTATGAAGAAATTAATTGGAATTTATGAGCCGGGACGTATTCCTGTGTTAAATAGAATTGTTTTATCCCCACATTGCAAGCTTGGATTATGTACAGCTTCCTCCTACATGTTTACTTAGCCTCATTGAGCTCAGTGGGTTTACTCTGCAGTGTGTATGTGTTAAGCTGGTCAAGTAATAAGTGAGTTTAGGGCATTTTAATCCTGCTCTTCTTGAAAGGAGCTCAGAGTTAGGCCCATGTACGTGGTTAGCTCCTCCTACTTTTTGTCCTAACAAAAATGTTGGTTAGTTAAAAAGAGAGTGAGTGAGTGGCCCAGGATTGCCCCATAACTTTTGGAACAAGTGGGGATATGAACTGGTATTCTTCGTAGATCTAATCCAATGCTCTAATTACTATAACACAGTGGTTACAGCTTTAGTTGCACTGAATTCAGTGGGACTTCTCCTTTCCATTCATAACATTTGTATTTGTGTATCTGCAATACCAACTTAGTTTACATATGAAAAAGAAAAGGCCATCCCAATGATTTATGCCCTATCAGTATGGTAAAGGAGCAACTGCTTGACCAAGTGTTTACCATGCACTGTGTGCATTATGAATTATAAATTCTTAAGGGACCAAATAATTGGAAAAAATGTGTGAACTGGGCATATATGTATAGCACTTGCCTCAGATTTTACTAGGTATATCTGAGCACCTGTTTTTGCTTTATGTGAGCAGGATCCTCATCCAGGTGTTTTTGTTATTTATTACAATGTGTAGCCAAAATGAACACATAGATAAGTCAGGCCAAACTATAAACACTGCAAGTTGATTAAATTGGAACTGTCTTGAATGGGAGGAAGGTATCTCAAGTAGATTTTCTGCTGAACATTAAGTTGTTGGATTTTAGATGTTTTAGGGAAAAGAAACAATCAACTGGTATTTACCATTCTTGCCTTAATATTAATCAAGGCTTAAGATCTATGTAATCCCCCCCCCCCAAGTGCATCTGTCTTTATGCCAAAACTACTGAAGAAATCTACTAGGCAGGTGCAATGGCATGTCTTTAACCTAGTTATGGGGGCCATAGCCTTTGGAGTCAAAATTTGTTACTCACTTCTGAGAACCTGCTTCATGGAACCAGGAGATTGCAAAAAAGATTGCTTCTTCCCTTGCACCCCTTTGCATTTTGAGGCCTCTTGTCATTGTTGATTTCTCCCCTGTACCTAAGACTTCTGAAGTGAGGTACTTTCTGATAGGGACAGACAGACAAGGGCAAAACTAGCTTTATCAGGGTCCCTCAACTATGTGCCCTCAGGTAGCATTTGGCCCTTGAGATAATTTTATCTAATCCTCTTGGTGGCATTCTTGGTGAGTCAAAAGTGGAAGAACTTCTACATCTTAGAAAGGGCAGGTTTAAATTCATGGTCTGTAAAGTGATGGTAGATATAAATACATATTGCCACTGTTAAAGAACTGGCCTTCCCTGATCAGTTGCGTAGTCAAAATTATGATTCTCTAGGGGTTGCTATGCAAATCAGTCTCTTTACAGGGACAGTGATAGGGGAATGATGCTCTGTATTTTTGGTGTTGGGGGGCATAGCTTCTGGAGTCTGGCCTCACTGGTGGATCTCCTGATGGCCCCTGGGTTTTGGCCAGGGCTTCTTTTGTTGCAGGAACTTTTTTGCATATTAGGCCATACACCCCTGATGTATCCAATCCTCCAACAGTTTACAGGGCTCTTAATACAGGGCCTACTGTAAGCTCCAAGAAGATTGGAGTGTGTGCCTAATATGCAAAGGAATTCCTGCTACAGAAAAAGCCCTGGTTTTGGCCACTGTGTGTGGGACACAACTTTCGTTGGGAAGGCCACAAGCATTCCTAAGTAACACCCTTAAAGGTTATTACACAGCTAGGCCGGACTGAGAAGTAAGGTCATTGTTGAAAAATACCTGGAGACTTTGGGGGTGGATCCAGGAGAGGGTGGGATTTGGGGATGGGAGGGGCCTCAGCATAGTACAATGCCATAGAGTGTATCCTTCAAAGCAGCTATTTTCTCCAGAGGAGCTGATCTCTGCTAGCTGGAGATCTGTCGTAAAAGCGGAAGATCTCCAGGCCCCACCTGGAGGCTGGCAACCCTGCAAAGAAGAAGAAAAAGACAAGTGTACCAACATATCAGTCTTATCTATAACACTGCACTATGCCTTACTGTATTTCTACTGTGTTTCTAGGTAACAATAGAGTTAGGTGTTCTTATAGCCCAAATTGGATTTATCTTGTCAAGGTGCATGCAAAGTAAAATATCTGTCTGTAATATAGATATTATCCAATAGGCTTATGCCACCATGGCAGAGTGTATCAATCATGTGTAGCTGACTCTTGTGATGAAATTAGGCAGGAGGCTCCAGCCAGTTAGTATGTATGTATGATAACATGTAACAGTGTGTCATTAAGAGTATATATTAGATTGTAACCATTCTGAAAATTCTTAGAGTAGCTTGGTAATGTTGGCTATGGCCTAGCTCTGCTCTCAGTTCATTGCAATAAACTTTTTTCTTCCTCCTCACCCAGACTCAGCTGTATGTCTTTTATTGACTAAGGACATTCAGATGCGCAGATTACTACAACATGTGTGACACAGAGTGTTGGACTGGATGGGCCATTGGCCTGATCGAACATTATTTCTCATATGTTCTTATGTTGTTCTTATGGACAGACTCATTAGACCATCTCCTACATACAGTATATATGATCCACACACAAGATCTGGGACTAATTTAGGGTTGCCAGCCTATAGGTGGTGCAATCAAAAAAGCAGAAGAGACCTGCGCAGGAGCATGTGACATTACACAAAATGCAACTATGTATAACAAAATATACTATACCAAATATCAATTGTAACAACAAGTAATGTCATTAAATATCATCATATCAAAGAACACATACACCAGTTTCTAGGAAAGTATCTTATGTGAAAGAAAACAAGTCGGTGATCCCTCCTCCACTCTGGAAGCAGGTGCTCGAAGCCTTGCACAAGACACACCTGGGGATAGTGCGTATGAAAGCTCTGGTGTGGAGCTATGTATGGTGGCTGGGAATGGATGAAGAGATAAAGGGTGGGTTAGGAGGTGTCTGCCCTGCCAAGAGTCCTGGCTGAATCCGCCCGGGGCCCCCGTTCACCGCTGGGAATCCAATCGGGTGCCGTGATCCTGGCTACACTTAGACTTTGCAGGGCCATACCAGGGGCAAATATTCCTTATCTTGGTGGATGCTTACACAAAAGCGGCTGGAGGTCATCCCAGTCGCTTCCACCTCCACTGCAGCCGCAGTCAGAGCCTTATGGGGGGTTTTCTGCATCCACGGAATCCCTGGCACTGTAGTGACGAACAACGGCACCACATTTACCTCCCGGGAGTTCCAGGAATTCCTGAATAGGTACCTCATCCGCCACATATGGTCCGCTCCCTTTCACCCAGCCACTAACAGCCAAGCAGAGTGCATGGTTCGCACAACCAAGGAGGCCCTGGGTCACATAGCCCAAGGGGATTGGGGCCATCAACTGTCCGCTTTCCTGTTTGGGAACAGGATCAACCTCAATCCGGCTACGGGCGTAAGCCCTGCCGAGTTACTCATGGGCAGGCGGTTAACCACCTGGTTAGATAGGTTACACCCTGACCGGGCCCCGGACCTCTGCAGCTCCCCCGAGACCAGGGAGGCCACTAAGGGGTTCTTTCTGGGGGATCCAGTCTATGCCAAGAACTTTGCGAGTGGACTGGAGTGGATACCAGTTTGGGTGCTGTGGCTCACCGGGTCCCGCTCATACGAGGTCTCGTCAGAAGGGGATCAGCTCCTCTGCAGACACATAGACCAACTCCGCCGCCGCACCCTTCTGGAAGAACCGACAGGGTCAGGGGGAGTGGGGAACGAGGAGAGCATGGAGCTGCCGCAAGAAGCAACCCTGCCGAGCTTGCCGGGGTTGTTGGTGGAGGAGCCTTACAGGGCGGGGGAGATACCTCCACAGGATCGAGACAACGTTCTGCCGACCACGGCCCAAAGTGAGGAACCAGCAGTTACAGAACCCTGGGCAGCAGCCCCAGCTCCCCAGATCGAACCTCAGCGGTTGCTCAGAGAGCAGCTGCCGCCTGCTCATTTGAAAGACTACGTATCTTGAACTAGGGGGGGGGGAGGAATGTTGTGTCTGGCATTCATCCCAGAAAGTATAGCACAGCGCACCTGTGGGTAGTGCCTGGAAGGGACGAACGCAGCCCACCTATGACGATCAGCGGTGAGAAGTTTAACTGGCCAGGATTGGACCTGACCAGGAATAAGGTTGTTCCAGGAAATGTATATAACAGGGGACCCGGCCCTGCCATGTTGTCTTTGTGATGTACTCGCTAATAAAGCATGTTGCCATCTGAACGTCTCCAACTTCAGTACATTACACAGAGGCTAAAAAACTGTGAGCTAGCTCACATTAACTTAGCTTAGAGGAAACACTGGAGCCAACTATCGTAAAACAAACCAGTTCACAATGAGGTGGGAGAGCTAAGAGAGGGGAAATGGAAGAGAAGATGTGAAAGGCAAAATGGGGGCAGTGAAATAATATCCTGCCTGTCTTTTTTAATTTATGTTTTTAAATTCAATTTATTCAAAGATTTTATTCCTGTCAAGTCTACTCAAGAGCCACTGATCCAATGGTGTAATACCTGAAGAACACACTTTGTGACAGCGGCTAAGCGCTTATAACTACCTGAAATGGGCTCACATCTCTCTAGATAAAAATAAACAATTATGTGAAGAAAAAGAATTTCAGAGAAGGTCAGTTCAACATAGACTCCCCCCCTCCTTAAGGAGAAAGAAAACAACCACCCCCAACAACAAAAACACGTCCAAAGTTCTATTCAGTGGGTTATTAAAAGGAAGCCCCCTTCTCTGATCCAGGTCCCAATATGCCCCCCTGACCAGACAGAAATTCTTGAACCCATGCTGTTTTTTTCCGTTAAAAATATAATAAAAAATAATGCTCCATAAAACTACCACTGCTCCTAATCAAACACAGATACTGCAGTATCAGGGTTTAATCGCTTTGGGTTTTTTCCCCTCTCTATATAAAATGTGAAAGGATATTATCATGTTGAGAGTTGTAGAAAAAAAGAATGTAAGAACCTAGAGTATCACAAAAGCCAGTACAAAATGAGCAAGGCCAGTTGGTGGAAGTGAG
Organism: Heteronotia binoei; assembly: GCF_032191835.1. NCBI lineage: Eukaryota > Metazoa > Chordata > Lepidosauria > Squamata > Gekkonidae > Heteronotia > Heteronotia binoei. Next base: position 186,473,765 of record NC_083223.1, on the reverse strand, counting down.
GGTGGGAGGAAGAGGGGGAAAGAGAAGAGAGTTCGCAAGTCCTTTTCTTCTTGGGGTTTTTCTAGAATGTGCATCAGGATCTCCCCCCTAGGAGTTTAGCCCATGGCTGCCCCTTGCCTTAGGGGCAATAGCAGGCCAAAGACACATGAATTTTTTTTGTAAAGTTCAATGTCCCATGCTCTTTTTTTTAAACCAAATGAATTAATACATTGTTGATTTAGAAAAAGAAAAGAAAAAGAAATCTAGAGAATTCACAGAAAATACATTGTTGCTATGTAAACTGCAAATGGAATGAGGGACAACTGTATGCAAGTCTTATTAAAATCATCCTAATAAAATATACCCTCCACACATAGACATGGAACATCCACCCCACAGTACAAACCAGGTGGTGTGGCAACATCTACACTTCCCTGTCCAGCCAGCTGGCACATCAAGATCATTCCCCTCTTGGCTGAAAGGTGAAGGAAGGTTCTACTCAACTCCAGCATGGCAAGACTGAAGCTGAGGAAATGGGTGGCCTACTCGCTGGATGAAGCCAAGGGAAATACAAGCACTGAGGGAGGGAAGAGGTCTTTAGCCAAGACATGGTAACTGTTCCAAGTTGCCACCAGGCAGTTGCCTTCAGTCCTTGGAGAGGGAAAGGGCCAGGGCTGCATGCAGAACTGCTTCTTCATCAATGCTGTAATCCACAAATGTATCATAGGAGAATTTGTGCTGGTGGAGAAGATGCTGAAGGAAGTTGGCACTCTTGTATCTGGGGTTGCCCCAAAGCATGGCTGAGAAGATGAGACAGACCACTTTGTTAGGGTCATTGTGGTGGTTTTCCATACAGTGCTTCACCAGCTCCTGTTGGTCCAGATTCTGTGCTCTGCAATAAGGTTGCACAAACATGGATCAGTTTGGGATATTGTTGGGAATGGGCTGGGAAGTTGGAACCACGGGAACAAACTTTGGACAGTTGGCCATCTGTTCCTGAACTTTTGCACAGGTCATGATGTGTGACCTCATTTTTGCTAGTATCATCTTCTTGGTGCAGCCTTGTAGAATGACAGCTGCTTGTCCACACTGAAGACCTTCTCCACCTTCTTAGGGTCAAAGGGCATGTGGCAGAGTGGGCAGAGAGGAGACAACACCTGGAGGCAGGGCTGCAGGCACTCTCTATAGAATGTGTGTCTGCAGAAGGTGATGCAGACGGGGCGCTGGTGGACCTTGAGCGCAGCACCCTTTGGTTGGTAAGCAGAACTAGGGGTGGCTGGGAAGGCCTCCTGGGACCTACCACCACTGCCTGTCAAGCCCAACAAATTTATATCCTGCCTGAAGAGGGAAGGTTCTGCTGTTGCAGTGCTTATGGTGACTGAGAGGCTGAAGCCATCTACTAAAAACAGAAGGCTTGAAGAACCTCTCTTAGCCACCAGAAATTTCCTGGGTGCCTATGAGTAAGAGCTGCTATTGGTCCAAAATTAGGGTGTCTTCTGTCATTGATCCAGAATGTTAGAGACTAATAATTAGTAGTGGATTTTCAGCTGGATCCTGCTTGGTGCAGTTCTGGATCTGATACCTTGTTGGTGTGTACTGGAAAATTTGGGCTATCCTGTACTATCTCCAAATATGAAGAGTGGGACTAGAAAATATGTGTGAAAGTATACCTTGGGCTGATTGTTAAGATTGGTACAGATATGCTGATGGTATTCAGAGATTCCGAAAGGTCTTTCCTGTCTTGATTATAAAGTTGCAGGAACTGCATTAGTAAGGGAAATCTAAATAGCCTTGATTATTTATCTTGAAAAACCAGCATCATGAATTATGGGCAAAATTGTGAGGGATTTCTAAAGATTCAAACAGGGCTTTTATCAAGGCCTCTATAGTATATCCAGGCTGGTTGAGCTATTCCCACATAGACAATGCCTTTAATCGGGGTGGTTGTGGTAGAAAAAGCTCAGCAGGAACTCATCTGCATATTAGGCCATACCCCTGACACCAGCTGGAATTGTGTTCCTGTATGTTCCTGCTCAAAAAAAGCCCTGCGTTTAATTAATGTTATACTTTGATCAAGCATATGGGAACAGAGATCGTACCTGTTTTCCCTCACACTGACTCTAGAGATCTTAGATGCCTTCAGTTTTGTATAAACAAAGGTTCCTTTTTAGGGGTGCACCCATAACTGATATCAGTGGAGGCCCTTGGGGCTAAGAAATTAGTCATCCTTTAGTTAGATGTGCATTTAAATGCATTTCACAAATTACATAAAATTAGTTCTTTTGTGCCAATGCCCACAGGTCATACAAATGCATGACATACTTTTGTACAGGAACAAAAGACATTTATGGAACACTATTACCCCCACAAACATAATGTAGCCTGAACTGAGCCCATTCTTCACCCTTTAGTGAGAGAGCCAGCAGAATTGTACTGTCTTCCAAGTCCTGCATCATCTCGTGTCTACTTTCCCAGGGAACATTTCTCATGTTACTCGTTTAGCACCTGGAGTGAGAAAACTTCTCATGCAGATTTCACTACATTCTGAAGGGTTTGTTTTATGACAAGTGGAATTCTGCAGGACCCTATAATTTCACCTTTAAGTCACTTGGATCAACAAGATGGCACTTGGCTGTAGACTAGCTAATGATAGGATGGATTTTAAAACTTGCAGAAGATGGTTTATTTCCCATGTACTGGGTATGTATTAAAATTTGAGCAGTGAGAGAGACAATCCAGGCTGGATCTCTGTCTCACTGATATACTACCACCTATTATTGAAGCACAACCCTATATCTACTACTCTGCCACTATGCGCTAAAAAGACATTTTCCTAATAGGTATGTGTTGCTTGCACAAGATGTATGATAGCTGTTCCCCCACACTAATATTTGACCTTTATGTCTATGTAAATGATTGGGGTATTTATTACAGCTTCCTCCATTCCTTATTCATCTTGATAAAAATAATGGGGGCTTCCTAGTTACAGGCATCTTTTATTGTTCTTTGCATCTTCAAATGATTAACACTACCAAGTCGCTAAATTAAACATTTTGTCAGTGTGGTATTCAGAAATAATTGAGGTTTCTAATGATAGCACCATGATAAATGAAGGCATTAATGTATTCTGATGGCACCCAGACAGTGCAGATAAAAATATCAAGCTGTATCCTGGATCTCCTACTTATTATCACTGTCATGTCTCCTTTCTATCTTTCAGTGATAAGACCTCCAAGCCAAAATAGCAGAGAACTTCTGGAAACAGATTAAGTTCCAGTTCAACTTAACAAAGGGTAGGTCCCTCAATGGTAATTAGCCATGATGGCAGAATGGGACCTCCATATTTGGAAGCAGTATAACTCTGAATGCTGGCAACTCCAGAATGGAAAATTTCTGGAGATTTGAGAGTAGAGCCTGAGGAGACCAGAGTTTGGGGGTGGGGGAGGGGCTCAGCAGGAATGCACCTTCCCAAGATGCCATTTTCTCTGTAATCTGGAGATCAGTTTTAATTCCAGGAAAACTCTAGGATAGCGGTGTCAAACGCATTTGTTAGTAGGGCTGAATCGGACATAAATGGGACTTTGTGGGGCCGAGCTACGCATGTCCTAAAATGTAATGCCAGATAGAGGAGATATAGACTTTATAAAGGAAACAGGAAAACACTATTAAAGATATTATTTTTAGCTAAAAATACAAACATGCTTAAAACTCTAGCAATATTTTGTTTAAAATAGAAAGGTAGGGGAATAGTGAGATTTTGCAATGCAATTTTAAAAATAAAACATCAAGGAAAAGCACAAGGATCACATAGCAGAAAACTAAAAATAAAATAAAATGCTCTCAGCCTGGGAAAACATGAAATGGCAAGGCATTGCAAGCTCCCCCTTGGGTCTACTCAGGTTAGCAATGGTTCTCCAGTGTAATATCCCCCTAGGCATTAGTCCTCATTCCATTGAGTAGAGACAAAGCTGACTCAGAGCATCAAGGTTTGATTTGCAAGGACACAACTCCAGGAAGCTTCAGCTGTCCATAGGAACACTGGGAAGTTACACCTCTCAATTGAAACAGTTGCGCGAAAAACATGGAGCAGATTTTTCATTCCAGTCTGCTTTGCCCATAGGCCTGAATGGGAAATCCATTCTGTATTTTTTTTGCAGCTTCACTTATGTTTTAGCCTCTGCAAAGAGAAGGCAGAAGGAGCTGGGAATGTTGGCAGCCTGGGAGCTTTGCAGGGTGAGGACAGGAGGGGGGGGGGAGAAGAGAGCCCCGAGGGCTTGATTGAAGCCCTCGGGGAGGGGTTGGTCCACAAGCTGCACATTTGACACCCCTGCTCTAGGACATGTGTGGAGTTTTATCTATTTAGAAGATATACAAGTTGCCTTTTAAGAGAACAGATGGAGGTGGCTCACAAAGTTGAAACAATATAATGAAATCACAAAATAACAGCACATCAATAATAAGGCATAAAATATAAGCATAAAAAGATGATAAAAATAGCATCTAGTGGCCTAAAACAGTCTGCTTCATAAAACATAGACGCAGTCTATAAAACAATTTTTAAAAGATGAAATCCCTCAGTTAAAAGCTAGATAAGAAATAAATGTTTTGGACTGAGGCCTAAAGGAAAGTATGATAATTGTCAGCCAATTCTTAAGGGGGCATTCCAAAGGTGAGGCTCCACCACAAAAAAAGCCCTGCCTCTTGTCATTACCTGCTTCAATTCTAGTTGGTGGCAAAATTGAATCTACATGTTTTTTGAGAGGAGGCAAAATTAAAAAATGGTGCCCCCTTATGGGCCATTCTATCTTATGGTCCCATAGAATACAATGGACTCCATACCCAATTTGGCACCTCCCCTCCAATGGCGTCCAGGGCAAGCACCCCCCTCTGCTCCCCTCCCCCAGATCTGGCCCTGGTTGGTGGCACAGAGAGGAGGGATTGAGAAGAATGCTTTAAACATTCAATGGAAGCAACAAAGCATAAGTGACATGTTTTATCTTTTCACACTTCTCAACCTTTTCCAAAGGGATGGGGGAATATGCATTTCACCTATAAGACGATGCATGTTCCATATCACATCAGGAAAGATCATCCCCTCACAAAGGAGAAAGTATATATCTGCTATTTTATGAGTCCTGTCTTTCAGGGGAGGGTGACTCTAAAACAAACAAATAAACCCAGAACTGTAAGAAGAGGAAGTATGAATCTCTCATGTTTCCACTACTTCTTTTAAACAGAGAAAATTGCTGTAGGTGAAAAGATGAGAGATGGGCTGGTGGGAACCCTCTGTTTAACAAAGGTTAATTGCAATCTAAAGTGGATGATGATATTGGCATCTATTGCTTGGGTAAAACTTAGCTTTAGTAGGCATCAACAGAGGTCATGGAAAGCTGTATGCTATGTTAGATAACAAGAAGCATTTCTCTCTCATCTCCAAGGGTGACTGATTATGCCTGCAGCCAGTGTTCCCTCTAAGCTGTGTTAGTGTGGGCTAGCTCACAGTCTTTTAGCCTCCAGCTCATACATTTTTGTCTTTGCCCAGGAAAAATGGCCCCAGAGCAAACTATTTTATGAAGTAGCCATATTGCTCACTCACAACTTTAATGCCAGTAGCTCACATAGCAGAGTTTTTGCTCACAAGACTCCACAGTTTAGAGGGAGCATTTCCTGCAACATAGGTCATTCTCTCCAATTTATGAAAAAAGGAGGAAAGAAAACCAGTATGGCACATGGCACCTAGAATTTAAGTAGCAGGAAGGTTTTGTGGTGAGTGTAATTGTTGCAGTCCCATTCTCTGTGATTTGCATATCTAAAGTCAGAACTTTGGACAATCAAAGACCATCTGCAAAGAGAATGCTGGTCTTACTGTACCAGTTGGAGGATTAGATCCAAAGTGATAGACAAAATTGGAGTGTTCGAAATCTGCTAGTGAGCTCATGTGAGGTGCCTATATCATGCTCACTCCAAGTAAAAGGAAATGGCACATGTTTATTGTGGCAGACCAGTTCTGTTCTGGTCTGAAGACCCTGTTCTACCCTGTTTTTCCAACAACTGGAGGGGATTTTTTCTCTCTCTGGTTACCGGCCACCACCATCTTTCTTTTTTTTTTTTTCCGTTGCAAAAATGGATGGCAGTCTGCAAAGAGGCCAGATTTATTATCATTACTTACTGGCAGAGTTTTGAATAACCTCCTATCTTTATACACAACACCCATAAGAAATTGGGGGGGGGGGGTTGCTGAGGACAGGAAGAATGAAGGCGGGAAAGAGTTGGAATGGGGGAGGGTGCCGGTGAGGAAAGCAAAAGCCAAACAGAAGCAGGCAACAGAATTCCATCTAATGTTTCTGCCATCTAAGTAGAAGGCCAGTAGATGTGGGCACTCCTTTGTCCATCTAGAACTGCTGAATATCCAAGTAGTGCTTCCCAGTCCTGGGTTAGCCCTGGAACCCCCATAGCATGTCCTGGAGCAGCACTGTGAGGCTGCATCATGGGACAAAGAGATCCATTTCTTCTACAACTTGTGGTTTTCAGATGTCATCATCCAGGTCATCCATGGCAGGGGGTGCCGCCTTGGGGGTGACTTTCTGCAGGAGCTCTGCGTACTGCTCAGCCATGATGGCTTCCACTTCCTCATCTCCTTCCCAGTCCCTCTAGTTATCAAAGTCCACAGAGAGCCACGCCGGCTTAAACTCTTCCTGGGTGAGTCGGGGCCAGGGCACTTTATCCTTCCGCTTGCATACAAACAGGGTGATGGATCTGCCCGAGCGCTTGTTCTGGGAATCCTTGGAATTCACGCGGGCGTAGAACTGGATCTCGTTGCGCAGCTCCATGCCGTCGGCGTCCTTGCAGCTGCAAAGGGACAGAGCAAGAGCAAGCTGACCTAAGGGAGGCAGGGAGCTCCGAGGGGCGGCTAAGGCATCCTGCCCCCCTCCCCTCCCACCACCATCTTTCTTGATGGGAATGGGAGCCTTGGTAGAGAAGAACCAGTTGTCTATATACATCAACAGGATCAGTGTTCCCTCTAAGCTGAGTTAGTGTGAGCTAGCTCACAGATTTTTAGCTTCCAGCTCACACATTTTTGTCTTAGCTCGGGAAGGATGACCCCAGAGCACAATACATTATGCAGTGGCTCACAACTTTAATGCCAGTAGCTCACAAAGTAGAATTTTTGCTCACAAGACTCTGCAGCTTAGAGGGAACATTGAACAGGATATATTTTATTCCATTATGAAAGGAGCTTTGACTCATGACAGCTCATACATCCCCCCCCCCCCCCAATCTTGTTGGTCTCTAAGGTGCTACTGGACTCAAATCCAGCTGTTCTTCTGTCCCACTGGATATATGACATCACTTTTAGCTACCTAGATGTATTTAGGTCAAGGAGTTTACTATGGAGGCCTCAAAGAAAAACATGTTGGACAGGCTCAGAATACTAGAGAGTGGGTTTCTTACCATCCAATAGAATTACATGTTGTGTCAAATCCTTTGTGAAAAGCAGAAGGAAGAGTAATAGAGCATGAGTGAATACAAGCTGACATGTCTTTAGCATTGTGTTTTTGACTCAGCTAACGACTGGTGATTCCTAGAAATCTGGTAGCTGCTGAGACGTTGGCTCCTGCTGCATACCTCTCAAGAGGGTCCTATTAATAATGTACAAGAACAGATGGATTTGTAGTGGCAGGTCAAAGGGTTTGTAATGGGGACAATTAGAATTATTGTTGGCCTGTAGTTGGTGTTTGGCTACTATTGTGAGGAGCTGGCTCTTTCCGCATACCTTAATGTGATGTATGAGTCAGGTAGCAGCAGTGATCAAATTCCAGTTTGATCATTAATTTCAAGCAGCATCCCCAGTCACTTGAAAACATATTAGTTGTTGTTACCTGAGCATTCAGAATTGATCTAAATTGTACAGCAAACATCTTGCTCCTTTCTGCCTTTTTGTACTGCTTTCCTATGGGTATTCCTGTCCCACTGCCTCATCTGCTATCTTCCTAACACACAAAAAAAGAAATAAAATATTGACCTTAAAAATAAGTGGTCTCCTGATGAGAAGGGGAAAGCTGCATGTTGTCTCTTTCAGCCTTGCTTATTTTGATTGCCTGATTCAAGCTGAGTATGTTTATAGTTCATAGTTTATCTAGTCTCACAGTATTAGGCATTTTATTTTGATCCAGTAAGATCATCATAATTAATACCATACATTGATGAATGCTGCCAGCTATGCAGGCACAAAAGGAGGACATACATTCATAGGCTGATAACAGATGGGAGGTTTTAGCCACCGCAGGGACAGCAGGAAGGTGGATCAAAAAAGCACGTGCACACGCACACATCTGCCTGCTGTCCCCATCTTGCATGCAGCCTGGGTCAGATTGAAGCCGCCTCAGAAAGGTACCACTTTGAAAGTGGTACCTAAATTCTGAGGCGGCTCCAAGGTGCTTCCCCGGCCGTCTTCTTGAGAAGCGACTGACAGGTGCATGAGTGCTCTGGAAGCTCCTCCAGGGCACATATAGCCTGTCCCTGTTCCGGGGGTGGGCTGTGTGCTTTCCAGAGGCTCCCAGCTGCTCCTTTTCTAGCTGGCTCACATCTGGGGTGGCTTGATGCTGTTCTAAGCTGGCTGTCTGTTCTCAGCCCCAATGTTGCTTGTTGTAAATGATGGGTGACTTGGCCAGAATGAACCTCATAGGTAAAACACACAATGCAGTTAATTATGAGTATGCATCAGTGGTGGTTATCAGTAAGGATGGGCATGAACCCAGAGAATGTGCTCCACCAAAGAAGGTGCCCCCAGAAAAGTGCTTTCTGGGGAAATTGTTCAGTCACACAGTCGAGCCTAACTTGGTCATTTCCCTAGAAAGCACTTTCTTGGGGGCATCTGCTTTGGGGGGCTGTAACTTGGATCATGTAAATCTAATAATAATAATAATAATAATAACAATAATTTTTAATTTATATCCCACCCTCCCCGCCGAAGCAGGCTCAGGGCGGCTCACATAATATAAATACAGCATTACAGTAGTAAAATAATAAAACAAATAAAATATCCCAATTTACAATTATTACTCAGTTAAGCATTAAAACATCAATAAAACAAAATTTAAAACCACAGATTAATTTAGTGCTACGAATATAACATAGCTTTGCATAGTGATGGTATAATAATTCCACATTAAAAAGCCAGCTGGAAGAGGACGGTCTTACAGGCCTGGCGGAACTGGTTAAGGTCCTGCAAGGCCCATACCTCTTCTGGTAGCTGGTTCCACCAGCGGGGAGCTGTAGCCGAGAAGGCCCTCTCTCTTGTTGTTTTCAATTTGACCTACATTGGCCTAGGGATTGTCAGCAGGTTTTGCGAGCTAGATCGAAGCACTCTCTGGGGAACATATGGGGAGAGACGGTCCCTAAGGTAGGCAGGTCCTCGGCCATATAGGGCTTTAAAAGTAGTAACCAGCACCTTGTAATGAATCCGGTACACAATTGGCAGCCAGTGCAGTTCCCGCAGCCTAGGCTATATGTGCTCCCACTTAGGGAGTCCCATTAACAGTCTGGCCGCTGTGTTCTGCACTACCTGCAGTTTCCGGGTTCGGCACAGGGGCAGCCCCATGAAGAGGGCATTACAGTAGTCTAACCTCGAGGTGACCGTTGCATGGATCACTGTTGCCAGGTCATCGCGCTCCAGGAAGGGAGCCAACTGCCTCGCCCGTCTCAGATGAAAAAAGGCGGATTTAGCAATGGCTGCTATCTGGGCCTCCATTGACAAGGAAGGCTCTAGTTGCGCCCCCAGACTCTTGACCCTGCACACTGTTTTCAGTGGCGTACCATCAAAGACCGGTAGGGGAATTTCCCTTCCTAGACCGCCATGACCCAGGCACAGGACCTCTGTCTTTGCTGGATTCAGCTTCAACCCACTCAGCCTGAGTCAGCCTGCCATGGCTTGCAGCACCCAGTCCAGATTTTCTGGGACATCGCCAGGCCAGTCGTCCATCAGTAGATAGAGCTGGGTGGCATCAGCGTACTGATGGAAACCCAGCCCATACCTCTGGGCAATCTGGGCAAAGGGGCGCATGTAGATGTTAAACAACATTGGGGAGAGCACTGCCCCCTGAGGCACCCCACAATTAAGTGGGTATCTCTGGGACAGCTCTCCCCCAATCGCCACTCTTTGTCCCCGACCATCCAGGAAAGAGGAAAGCCATTGTAAGGCCAGCCTTTGAATCCCTGAGTCAGCAAGGTAGCAGGTCAGTAACCGGTGGTCGACTGTATCGAACGCAGCTGATAGGTCTAACAACAACAGTACTGCCAAACCGGCTCGATCCAGGTGCTGCTGGAGATCATCCATGAGGGCGACGAGTACTGTCTTCATCTCATGGCCTGGGTGGAAGCCGGACTGGTATGGATCTAAGACGGAAGTGTCATCCAGGAAATTCTGCAGTTGTAGTGCCACTGCCCTCTCAATGATTTTACCCAAAAAGGGTAAATTTGAGACCGGCCGATAATGTGCCAATTTGGTCAGGTCTGATGTAATCTTGTTTCGAAGGGGGCGGACCACTGCCTCTTCCTCACCAAACTTGGAAGACAAGTAGAGGAGAGTCAGCCAGAGACCCATTGTGAGTTTGGTGACTCTAGTTTACACAGAATCTGTTCTATACATTCCTGAATCTGCATCTTGCAAAATTACAGGCAGTCATTTTGATAGGTGCAGCTTCATGAGGTTCAGGAGTGTTCAAATGGATCCTTTGTAAGCTAGAGACACAAAACTTGGAGGGCATACAGAGGAGCATCCACGGGTACATTCCCATGGAGACCCCCATTTTGACAGGCAAAGGTTCAAGATGTTCAGGAGTGTATAGAAGCTTTGAAGTTGAGTAACATTTAGATTAAGTGGAGTGTATCCATTCTTGAACCAGCACAAACCTCCACAAGCAGCCTGAAAGTTCATGGAAAGTTCATGCCAGTTGACTTGCCATGAACTTCACATTGTGAACCATGAATCAGCCAACATGAACCAGCCAACTTTAGCTCATGAACTGGTTCATGCCCATCCCTAGTTGTTAGCTTGCCACTTTATCTTGCCTCCCTTTAAAGGGTTGGCTCTGCAGTTATACTGACTACCACCCTTGCCTTTGGAACAATAGGTAAGCCCTGTGTCCTCCCATCGTTCCTACTAAGGGATTGTGGCACTACCCTCCTGCTTTACCTTTGTGGTGGTCATGAGCCAAATGCTGGAACCTCCATCAAGCTCCTGACATGAACACACAAGTCAACAAGTGGTGAACATACATGGACACCAAAATGGTCGTAGTAGTCCAGTTGCAATCTATTAGTTTTCTTCATAAGAATAAAATGCATTTTTAATATCATTGCTGCATATACATTTTTTTAAAGTATTCTTTCAGTTTTATTACTGCTATTTCTGTTTTTACATTTTCTTTGATTACTTCATTTTTATTCAGGATTTATAGGGTTCCATTTTACTCAGTACCCCTTGGTCCTTTCCCAGTGATATATAATCACAGATGAACAATGGGTACAGGTGCATGCTCAAACAGCCTATAAGTTAAACAAAGATAAATTGCGAGTTACCAAATTCTTTAGCTCTCTCCAGTCTCTTCACTTTACTGCTGTATCTCAAGACAGGCAGTGGCATGACATATAACCATGCAAACCGGGTTGCCTGCTTCAGTGCCACTTTCATACATTAATACTACAAGTAACTGTTTTATCAGTTGCTGTCATGCCACAACAGTAATGCTTGAATCAGGCACTTGATCTCATAGCTTTATATAAGAGCTTTTTATAAGAGGGAGCTACCCTGGTAGTAACATACAACCTAAGGATCTTGGTGCTAAAGCAGAGGGTCTCCATTAGCATGATTGAGCTATTCTGTCTTTCATGTTTCCTCTTGAGATGCAGCTTCAAACTTCTCTTATGATAGTTCTAATGAAGCAATGGGTATAAATCCTCAGATGCTGCCTGTCTCCTTCTAAAATGCTTCATGGTACAGCAGTGATAGGCATGGCCCCAGCCTTTACAGATATCTAACAAGCAATTGCACAATTTTTACATGAAAACCTACTTTGGCTTTTATTAATTTTTCGCTATGCATAATATAGCAGACATGTTTTATAACCCTTTGCCCAGTACCTTTAAATATACTCAATAGGATATCTTGCCAAGGGACCACAGAAGCTACTTTTGACTTTCTGTGTTTTGTCTAAACCACAAGCTCATACCGATTGTTAATTTCTTATGCCTGTAGTTCACGGTTCAGGTGAAGCTCTTTTTCTTTCCTGCAAATGATACATTATGAATATGCATAGCTCTGTCAGATAATGTCCAGGTGCAAGTCTATGAATATTCAAAAGCCATTGTTGTGTGTGAGCATAAATCTGTATTATCTCACCATGAATGTGAAATTGCCCATGTAGGATCCGATTTTAATATTCTTTTGATAAGAGTCTGAATTACCTATCAGCACCTGTCTCACTTTTTACCTATCTGATCTACTGATTCTGTCCCACTAGTCCAAAGTTTAACAGTCTTGTCAAACTATAGGTGACAATTGTAACTACATTGGCACATATTCATCCATGCTACCATTTGCTTTACTTTTTGCTTCTACTCCATTATCTCTGTCTGTTGTTTCCTTCCAAAATTGTACATTCCTTGGGATGTGGACCTGCCACATTTTATTTCTCAGTGTTGCCTAAAATGGGCAGATGTGACACTATGCAAATTGTCGTTGCTGGGGATTTTAACTTTGAGTTCTTGTTTCATATTGTTATGGTTTCATTTAGTTGATTTGTTCTGGTCATATAAGTAACATCTACCTAATGTGTAATTTGCACATTCTTTTGAATTCTCATTATGGGCCTCAGTTGATAAATAATGGGAGTCAAGGGTTTACTTTCAGATGGGTAGCCATGTTGGTCTCTAATATGCTACTGGACTTGAAACTTGTTCTCCTGCTAAAAACCGATAAGCTTTCCAGGGCATAGTTTTTTGAGAGTCAGGGTTTTTTTTGTCAGGTACATGAGGGTTCACTTGACTCAAATTCAGGATATCAATGGTCTATACTGTGTATTTATGCTGGCTAATTTTTGAAAATTCTCAGGAGGGGGGTTTAGACCCCTTCATCTCAACTCTATCGCATCTTAATGAGCTGTAATGAAGCTGAAAACAAGAAAATTTGTGAAAAGTTTTAACATGTACATATATTTAGATAATATTCTTAAATGTATGCCAGAGACAGGGCCATAGCCAGAAACATTATGTTGAGGGGACATTAAGACATTGGAAGAGGGGTAGGATTTCAAGGTCTCCATCATCTCAAACTGAGATTCATTGCATGGGGCCTGATGATATCATGGATGGGGTCTAGGAGGCCGGACTTGGTGATGTTCCACTAAACAGCAGTATTAATAGTAAGACTTCTGAACATCTTTCTTTGTTTATTTGACTCATCTTGCGCTCCTTTCCCTGGCAAACAGGGCTTGGGGTAGCTTCCAACAATTAAATAAACAGTAAAATCAATATTACAGTTTAAAAATCTAATATTACAAATTAAAACCTAAATCATCAACAGCTATATTAGATGGCACCCAATAATGTATTACAGGCTGGACCATAGCCAGGATTTTATGTTTTGGGGGGGGGGGGTCTCTCAGCAGCATTTTTTGTTTGGAGGGGCCAGGGGGCCATCTGGTTTGGCCCTAAACCCTTTCTCTGCTTCTCAAGTAAAGTGACAGCCTGCCCCCATTTGTCTAACCCAGTAAACCTTCCAGGGGGATCCAGCTGCAAGCAGACTTCTCCCTGCCCCCCCAGTCCCTCCCTGCTGGTCTTTCTGGCCAGGCAAAAGTGAAGCCTTCTTCCCACTAGGCTTCCCAACCCTCCCGCTCTAGTGGGGGACGCCAGGATTTCCACCCTCTTCCCCCGCCCCCCCCCAAAATGGAAGCGGGGGAGGGAGGGAAATGGTGGGCGCCCCATCCCCGAGCGGGCGACGCCGCCGCGCGGCTGCCGCCCGCTGCCCCCCCTTCCTACCTACCTACCTACCGCTGACATTCACATCTTGAGGCTTTCAAACATGTGACACTTATTCTATGTGGCTCCTATATTAAGCCAGTGTGCCCACCACTGCGCCAGGCAAAGGGAGAGCCGCCGGGCTCTAGGGCCTGCTATGCGACGGCTTCCTCCCTTCCCACCCCCTGGCTGGGCGGAGCGGCGGCTGCGCGGTGGCCCCAGTCTGGAAGAGCTGGCTTGCCGGCGCCGAGCCCTGGTTGGTTCTCCGGCCGCGGAGGCCTTGGCTGGAACCTGCCCTGCAATGCAACCGGGCTGGGAGCCTCCAGGTCTGTCGCCTTCCCGGCCTTACTGGGCTCCTCGGGGCTGCTGCTCTGATCCCTCTAACGCCGCCTCCGTCGGTCCCCGTCGCTCTCCTTCCTGCCTTCTGGCTCTGCGGCCCCACTGCTTGCAAGTTGCATCTCTCTCCCGAAACCATTCGCCTCCCCCGGCTGCTTTTGCTCGCCCCGCCGCTTCGCCCCCTCCTCTCTCATCCTTCTTCCAGCCCGTCGGCAGGCAGGAAACAAAGCAGACAAATGTGGGGCTGGTGGAACCTTCCAAGACTGCAGATCTTATTCCTGCATCTGTTGTAGGGTTGCCAATCTCCAGGTGGGGGCACGGGATCCCCCTGTTTGGAGTCCACCCCGCTTCAGGGTCATCAGAAAGCGGTGGGGAGGGGGAGGGAAATGACTGCTGGGCGCTCTATTATTCCCTAGGGAGAGTGATTCCCATAGTGAATTGAACTGTGGGTATCTGGGGCTGTGGGTGGGGGCTGTTTGTTTGAGGTAGAGTCACCAAATTTGCAGCGTAGCAACCAGTGCCTCTCTTCAAAACACCCTCCAAGTTTCAAAAAGATTGGACCAGGGGGTCCAGTTCTAAGAGCCCTCCAAAAAGGTGCCCCTTTCCTTCATTATTTCCAATGGAGGGAAGGCTTTTAAAAGGTGTGCGGTCCCTTTAAATGTCCTCCTGTGATGGCCAGAACTCTCTTTGGAGTTTAATCATGCTTGTCACAGACTTGATCTTGGCTCCACCCCTAATGTCTCCTGGCTCCACCCCCAAAGTCTCCTGGCTCCACCCCCAAAGTCCCCAGATATTTCTTGAATTGGACTTGGCAACCCTACTTCCCACCCTCCCAGGGAATCACCCTCCCTGTCAGATTCCAAGGCCCCTGCTGTCTCTGGACTCCATGGATCCAGTAAGCAGGGCCTTGTTTTGGTTCCAAGGAAGGCTTCCTTCCTCAGCACCCCAGCACTTGGAGAGTCTCTCTCTTTCCTGGCACTCTTTGGTGCCAACATGGCAAGGTGATCCCAGGAGTGAGTCCTGTCCCTGGAGCATGAGTGCTGGAGAGGGCCAGCCGCCACAGCAGCTGCAGCAGCCACAGGAGCCCGATTGGAGCATGTTCAGTGCTCAAGCCAGGAAGAAAGTGCTGCTCCATCAGAGCAGCAGCAGCTGCTGCTTGTTTTGAGTGATATGGCAGAGAGGAGACCAGGAGCAATGCTACAATAGCAATGCTGCACTTGTTCAGAACAGTGGCGAGTAGTGGTGAGCAAAGGGAGCAGATTGGAGGCCCTCCAATGGAGGAGCCATACAGATGAAAGGAGGGTTGAATGGAGTGGTCTGGCCCCCGAGGCCCCACTGAAGATACAGGCCTGATCACAGGAAGGTAAGAGTGGGGAAGGAAAAAGGGAAAAGGAAAAGGGAAGAAAAAGGGAAAAGTCAGAAAAGAGGGGAAAGGAGGGAGGCCAGCTAAGTTTTCTAGCTGTCACTGTCCTCAGCCATATGTTCAGTGGAACATCTTGGTCTTACATGCCCGGCAGAACAACATGTAATCTCTGTGTAGTCACATTCATGGGGTTTGAAGGCGCATCAGTACAAATACATCAAACAGTATCATGGTTTTAAATAAAGATCAAAAGTTACTGTTTATCAATACAGTTACTTTGCTGGTAATTAATAATCTAAAAATCCCTTGCTTAGCTTGTTGATAGGAGAGTTAAGCATTACAAGATCTGCATGCAAGATTTTAGAACTTGCATCATGCTGAGCAAACAATTTTAATTAATTTGTCAAAGAGCAAATATCTTTGATGTAGCAGCTGAGGTTTTGCAAAGCGCTTTTTAGTTTTAGAAAAGTTTTATTAGTTTTCCAGAAAAATTAAGGGGACGGGGAATTGGGAATAGAAAAGTAATAATACAGCTAGTAAAACAACTATAATCCATTTTACATGTCAGTAAGTCAATAGAATAAGATGTTTTTAGTACATTGTTATGCGCTTCACATCTATATAAAATATTGTAAAGATTGTAAGTCCTCGTTTAAACTATTTTTTAGATTGTATTTCTAGTATATACAGTGTATATAGTAAGAAAGTAGAAATAGAAGTTCACATCAGTAAGACTTTTCCAGCACTTGTTACAAATATTAGAATACATTTTAGAAAGTTTCTGAGGAGTTACATATCATCTATAAAACATCTTATACAGGTTTTCCTTAAAAGCTATTGACTTAGTTAAGTTGATATTAGATTTCCACAGCATCTTCCACTCATCTAACATAATATTACGACCAACGTTCGTAGCCCACTGGACCATACAGTCTTTTACAATCTCATCTTGCATCTTCATTTGTAATAGATATGAATATAATTTTGAAATCAGTTTCTCCTGAGGGCCCAAAAAAATTATCAAATGGATATTGTTCTGTATTAAAACATATTATCTTGCCTTTGGCATATCTAGACTCTATTTGTGTTCTCAGCCACCAACTCATTTTAATATCCATACCCTCTAGTTCTTCTTTGAACTTCAGGTGATTGTCTTGTTTCAGCAATTCTTCATATTTATAATTCTGATTTGTTCTTATAAGATTTGGCGGTGTGAACGCTTCAATTGGAGAGATCCATCTTGGAATTTTTAAAAAAAAATTCTCGGTTTTAACCATGTCCATGCATGGTACAGAGATTTCCAGAACCAATGGTTTTTGAAATAAGAATGTCCTTCTAGTCTTTGATATCATAAATAAGCATGTCAACCCAAGGTAAAAACATAAGAGAAGCCATGTTGGATCAGGCCAATGGCCCATCCAGTCCAACACTCTGTGTCACACAGTGGCCAAAATTGTTTTATATATATACACACACACACACACACACACACTGTGGCTAATAGCCACTGATGGACCTCTACTCCATATTTTTATCTAACCCCCTCTTGAAGCTGGCTATGCTTGTAGCTGCTACCACCTCCTGTGGCAGTGAATTCCACATGTTAATCACCCTTTGGGTGAAGAAGTATCTCATTTTATCAGTTCTAACCCGACTGCTCAGCAATTTCATCGAATGCCCACGAGTTCTTGTAGTGTGAGAAAGGGAGAAAAGTACCTCTTTCTCTACCTTCTCCATCCCATGCATAATCTTGTAAACCTCTATCATGTCACCCCGCAGTTGACATTTCTCCAAGCTAAAGAGCCCCAAGCGTTTTAACCTTTCTTCATAGGGAAAGTGTTCCAAACTTTTAATCATTCTAGTTGCCCTTTTCTGCACTTTTTCCAATGCTATAATATCCTTTTTGAGGTGCTGTGACCAGAATTGCACACAGTATTCCAAATGAGACCGCACCATCGATTTATACAGGGGCATTATAACACTGGCTGATTTGTTTTCAATTACCTTCCTAATAATTCCCAGCATGGCGTTGGCCTTTTTTATTGCAATCGCACACTGTCTTGACATTTTCAGTGAGTTATCTACCATGACTCCAAGATCTCTCTCTTGGTCAGTCTCTGCCAGATCACACGCCATCAACTTGTATTTGTAGCTGGGATTCTTGGCCCCAATGTGCATTACTTTGCACTTGGCCACTTTGAACCTCATCTGCCACGTTGACGCCCACTAACCCAGCCTCAACAGATCCCTTTGGAATTCCTCACAATCCTCTCTGGTTCTCACCACCCTGAACAATTTAGTGTCATCTGCAAACTTGGCCACTTCACTGCTTACTCTCAACTCCAAATCATTTATGAACAAGTTAAAGAGCATGGGACCCAGTACTGAGCCCTGTGGCACTCCACTGCTTACCGTCCTCCATTGCGAAGACTGCCCATTTATACTCACTCTCTGCTTCCTATTAAATAGCCAGTTTTTGATCCACAAGAGGACCTGTCCTTTTACTCCATGACTCTCGAGCTTACTAAGGAGCCTTTGATGAGGAACTTTAGGTAAACAGTATCTATCGGGTCTCCTTTGTCCATATGTTTGTTCACCCCTTCAAAGAACTGTAACAGGTTAGTGAGGCAAGATCTTCCCTTGCAGAACCCATGGTGAGTCTTCCTCAGGTAAATTCGTGTCCCTCTAACAATAACTGTCTCCTATTCTTCAATAGTACCCAATCTCTCACCCAGGACAGCACTGAAGTTCTGTAGTAGAGTTCCCAGTCTGGAAGACCCAGGCTGGCTCTTGTTTTAGAGTCTTATAATGCTTTTAATTTAATTCTTGGTTTTCTCTTTCACCAAATATACACCGAAACCATTTTATTCAATTCTTGAAAGAACACATTCGTTAAGAGCACCGGGATGATTTGAAATAAAAATAACAATCTTGGTAAAATGTTCATTTTTATCGTGGCTATTCTTCCCATTAACAATATGTTCAAAGCCTGCCATTATTGCAAATCCGTTTTAATCTCTTTAAGCAATTTATCATAATTGTCCGTCTTTAAAGTACCACATTTATTTGAAATACAGATGCCCAAATATTTCACTTTCTTCTCATAGGAGAATCCTGACTTTTGTAGAAAAAGATGACTTTGTTCTGTTGTCATAATCTTGGCCAGAAATTTCATTTTGCCATAGTTTATTTTCAATCCTGCCCAATAGCCAAATTGATTAATCTTATTAGTCAAATGATCAATTGAGTCTAGTGGTTGCTCTAGTACAAAAACCAAATTGTCCGCAGAAGCTCTCAATTTATATTGTTCACCCTTGATCACTGCCCCCTTAATATTTGGGCCTTCTCTTATTTGATTATTCAATATCTCTAAACATAAGATAAGAAGTGGTTATAGTGGGCAGCCTTGTCTTATACCCTTCTGGATAGCAATGGATTCTGATAGTTCGGCATTCACCATCACCTTTGCAGTTTGGGAAGGGTATATTGATTGTATCATTCTCAAAAAGTTCTCACTACACTCCATACTGTTCAGTTGTTGTAGCATAAATTTCCAACGTACATTGTCAAAGGCCTTCTCTGCATCCAAACAGATTAGAGCCAATTGTTTCTCTGGATGATTCTCGTAATATTCCATTATGTTACATATTGTTCTAACATTGTCTTTCATATATCTTCTAGGAAGAAATCCTGCCTGGTCTTGATGTACAGTGACTGACAAATCTTTCTTCAGACATTGTGCCAATATTGAAGCCCGCCGGCTCCTCTCGCTGGCTGGTTAAACCGGGATTTTTAATGGTCCCGGGATAGCCAGCCCGGGAGGCGGGAATTTGGGGGCAGCGGCAGGACTTTCCCGGGCAACCGGGACGATCTGTCCACCCTAAGTGTAACACAGGCCAATGGGGATGGTGTCTCAGCACTCTCAGGATCAGGACTCCATTAACCAGCCATAGCCATGTGTCCAATTTGTTTTCAGTTTTTATATCATGCTTCAAGAATGCCTCAGCTTCTATAAAGATCAAATAGTTATCAAAACTGAGAGGCTATGATTTCTTTCTAAAATCTGAAAGAAAATATATACATTACTTTCATGTTCACAAGCAGCAAAACAAGAAGGAATAACCAAGAATCCCTTGAGGAAGCAGAGGGGAGATAAGCCAAAGAAGGAACATGCCATGATCACAGGATATAATCAGCAGCCCATAGAAAGGGTGACATTTCTGCTTTAAAAAGAGCTCTATAAAATGTCTTGGGCTCATTTTACTGGAGAAGCATCTGGTTTAAACATCTCTCTGGTATAGCAGGATTTTGAGAGAATCTGTTTCTTGCCAGGAGGCCTTTGGCTAAACAGACAAGAGTCTGGGGGTGGAGTGGGGGCAGAACAATGATGCATTTGGAGTTCAGCCTGCACTCAAGAGCACTACAGAATGTAAGAGTAGCTCCAAAAGGATATTATGGAATTAACATTGCTGAGGATGCCTGCATTAAAACAATGCAGTACAAACCATATCTAACCTGCCATACTAGGTTAATTCTAACCTGCCATACTAGGATGGCCCTGGCATATATACGAAACAATTACCATTCACAGAAAAGTCTGTAAACAACTGAAAACACAGTGTAATGGACCACCAGGAAACATCTCTGACATCTAAAAGGATTATCTACTTACGTTCATACATGCATGCTTAAAATCTTGGTTGATCTGTCAAGGCACTTCTTTATGTGCCCTTACCTTCTGAAATGTGAGTGCCCACCAGGAAGATGGCCTTTTTCTAGTGGGTTCTCATCTTTGGAATGCCCCTCAGCTTTTCACCTGGCACCTGATTGTTTGCTTCAGGTACCAGACTAGGGTTGCCAGATCCAGTGGTGGGATTCAACCGGTTCGCACAGGTTCTATAGAACCGGTTGTTGGCCGGGCGCCGGCTGTTAATTTTTATTACTTCAGTCCGGCCGGGCCAAGAAGGCCTCACTCCTCATCCTCTCAGGGTGTTCTTCTCTCACCCGGCCGGGCTCTTCACTCGTTGGCTGTCGGCCTCCCCCAGGCTGGGTGGCGAACTGCAGCCTTCCTGGGTCCCTTCCCCGCCCCCCTCTGGATGCACCCGCGCAAGGTTCTGTGAGAAGAAAAAGAGGGGGGAAAGAAGGAAAAAACGAGGCGGGCGGGCGCTCTGCGTGGCTCGCCCCGGATAAGGCAAAAGAGACCCGGGCGACCAATCCTCGCCAGGAGAGGGGAAGAGAAAGGGAGGGAGTGAAGAGAGAGAGGAGCAGGGAATGGGAATGCACCTGCGCGCGCACTCGGCCCAACGGCGCGTGCCCGCCTGCCCGCCTGAGAAACACAGAAGGGAGAGTTTGTGTGTGTGTGTGTGTGAGAGAGAGAGCGCTTCCCCTCCCACCAACGGCAAGCGCTGCCTGGTTTGAGAGGCAGCCAAAGGGAAGGGAGGGGGAAGCAGCCCTCGATCCCGCCTCTGCCTCACGCTACCTACACGCTCCCCGCCTCTGGAATCTGTGCATACGCCATGGCCACTCAGTTTGGCGTGAGGGGAGAGGGAGAAAGAAATTGGCGGGTTTCTCTGCCTCGGTTTTTGGTTCAGCGACAGCGAGGGCTGGTCGGGGGAGGTGTTAGCAACATTAATATTTTTGTCTTTTTCCTTTCTGTGGTTTTTGTGTGTGTGCACAGACACACGCATTCCCATAGTATATCATTTCCATAATTCCGAGTTACCACTTTTGTTAAAAAAAGGATCTCTAGAGGACAAAAGTTTTTAAATTAAAAAAAAAAAAAATCTGCCCAGGCAGGCATACTCTCTAACTCTTTCTTATCTGTCTTTCATCTATCTATCTTCTCTACCTACCAGCTATCTCTATCCACAAAAATGCATTTATTTACTTCACCTTTTCAAGCTAATGATCTTCAAGGTGGCTTTCAAGGCTTCCTCCACCCCCCCCCCCTTTTTTAGCAAAAGGAATGGGGATTTTTAAAATGTTATTTCTAGTCCATCTTTCTCACTAGGGCTCTAGGATAGCCGTTCAAGAATAATGAGCCAAAAAAAATATGCTTCTTTTCCTAGACCCAAGCCCTGTCCTGGGCTTGGGGACACACAGTAGGAAATGAAGCAATGCAATCTTAGGCATATGTTCCAGATCAGCTGTGTTGGTCCAACAGGGGGGGGGGGAAGCATTTTTAAAAGCCATATGATATAATTTTATTATGTGCAACCAGTATGGCACAAAACTGTGCACACTTATGCTCTCAAGAGCTCTTCGTCAGACTGGAATGTTGTTACCAAAACAGGAGATGGGAGGGAAAAAGTTAATTTCAGGCTGTGATCTTAATGTTATTAACCTGCTCCTATTGGAACAGTCATTTCACCTTAGGAAGTGCTGGGAAACAGATGGCATCAGGTGGCTTTGATCTTGTATAAAGAAGCCCCTAAGAATAACAGCAGCTTCCATTGTGAAGAGATAGAGAAACTTAATCAAATACCACTCTGAGGCTGAGATCACAGGACACTAAATAACACACTTTCAATGCACTTTGAAGCTGGGATACCGGCCATCGAAATAGAGGAGCACCAAAGAGGAGGTACAAGGACTCCTTGAAGAAATCCCTTGGCACCTGTCGCATCAACCATCACCAGTGGTCTGACCTAGCCTCAGATCGCAAAGCATGGAGGCACACCATCCACCAGGCTGTCTCTTCCTTTGAGAACGCACGCATAGCTGGTCTTGAGGACAAAAGGAGATTGAGGAAGAATCGCACTGCTACAGCACCAACCCTAAATCAGACTTTTCCCTGCAGCCACTGTGGCCGGACCTGCCTGTCCCGCATTGGTCTTGTCAGCCACCAGCGAGCCTGCAGCAGACGTGGACTATTGCACCCTTCTTAAATCTTCGTTCGCGAAGCCAAGCCGAGAGAGAGAGAGAGAGAGAGGAAACATCCAGTTGGAAAGTGCATTGAGAGTGAATTGAAAGTGCATTATTTAGTGTGTGTGATTGCAGCCTGACACGAAACAGAACAGTTAATAAGGCTGGAGTGACTCTCCATAGAAGTGCAGTGTTCACAGCATCCCTTCTGGAACTGAAAATCCTGCTATCAAGCAGCAAAGGGCTGGGACCAGTGTTCCCTCTAAGCTGAGTTAGCTCACAAATTTTTAGCCTCCAGCTCACACATTTTTGTCTTAGCTCAGGAAGGATGGCCCCACAGCAAACTAATTTGTGCAGTAGCTCACAGTTTTCATGCCTGTAACTCAAAGTAGAATTTTTGCTCACAACTTTATTTGATTTATATCAATTTGTACATGCACATAATGAGCTAGACAGATGAGCTCAGTGTCTTAATACCAGGCAGCTTCCTATACTCCAGTGCTCAACTTTCCTCAGTGAGAAATAGAAAAAAAATCACGCTGGGGTAGCTTGGTTGTCTTCATAGACTGTCAAGAAGCATAACTGTCTTGTTGTTAAAGTTAAACATTTTTTAAAAAAATTAAAAGCACAACTATCATCCCCATCATCCCCAGAAAGGTGCACCCTTGGATACTGCCCAGTGGTGGGATTCAAATAAATTAACAACAGCTTAGTTGTCTTTACCTCTTTTACTGTTCTTATTGCAGTATTTAATGCGTGAATTATTAAACTACCTTTCAGTATATCTTTTGGTATAGTTAAAATGGCCATTACGACATAGCACCTGTTGTTAATTTATTTGAATCCCACCACTGGCCAGATCCCCTGGTGGAGATAGGGGTCCTCACCCACAGGCCCCGCCCCCCAGCCACTAATCAACTGCCAGCAATTGCCCAGGCCTTGTTGCTGGCATCACACAGGAAGTGATATTATCACACCAGTGACATCCAAGTGATGCTCTGGTATTTGGGCAAAACCTCTATGGTAGAAGCCAGTTTTACTGTAGAGTTTTTGCCCAAATGCCAGAACATTACCTGGATGTTATGGTGTGATGTCATTTCCTATGTGACACTGGCAAAGAATTATGGGCCTTTCTCTTTCTCCAGATAAATCTCTCCATCCTCTGCCAGTTGTCAAGAAGGACCTGGTAACCCTATACCAGACCAGACAGAAATAATTTATCCAGATATTTGGTCAGCTGTAAGATCTAGATGCATTTGCGACTGTTTCCCCTTTACTCTGCTAAACTGATTTTATGACATCTGACTTGCTTGTTCTTGTAAATTTTAAATTGTTTAATTAAATTCCTTAGATTTGTACAGATTATTTTATATTGCTGTTCATTGCCTGGGAGCTTGATGGTTGAAGGGCAGCATATCAATCACTACAGTATATACAAGTATATTTGCACCACAAGTTTTGACTAGGTTATAAGTTCTTCTGTCTCTCCAAGGAATTCAGGGAATTGTAGTTCTGTTTTCAGGAGTACTAATGATCTCAGCACCTTGAAACTAAACTTCCCTTGGGAAATCTATGGCAGTATAAAGCTGATAAATATTTGGAATGCAGCTGCATCCATCCAGTCTCTCATCTTTGTTTCTTCTCACTCAGTCTTTCATTCATTCTTTCTTTTTGCCAGTACTAGATGTTGAAGGACCCAGATGGTCATGTTTCCTGTGCTTGTATCCTGGAGAATGAAAATTAATGTATTTCTCTAGTGCAGCTGTTACAGACATCTAGCCAGCCATGTGCAGTGACTATTTGTAGACCATTACACCAAACACTATGCACTGAGCTTCTCTTTTCATCAGTATGCATGATCAACATCACTGTGAAAATTCGGGTTCACTGGACCTCACTTGAGAAAGGAGTATTATTCATTGTAATGATGATGTAATCGAGCAGACCTCTGAGACTGGGGGCACAAAGTACCAGGTGATATGTAAATCCTAGAACATTCAGTTTGAATAAACCAATGGTATAGAAGCTAATATGCATGATCATTATGCAGCCTGCTCTTTCTATCTCTCTCTATATTCTCTGTAAGAAACTTTGCCAGTGGTTAAAATGGCACTATTGCAGCAGTGGCCTGCTGTTTCAAGGTTCATTTTTTTATAATAATAATAAATTTTTATTTATACCCCGCCCTCCCCACCGAAGCAGAGTGATTTTAATTTTTTAAATTAAAAAAAATGTTTTTCCATGAAAAGGGTGTTCTAACTTTGCAACATCACACACACTGATCATCTCAATTTTACAAAAGAGACAAGTGAGCTTTCATCACCCCAAATAATGAACACCCTTGTTTTTATTATGCAGATACATTATAAAGCTACCAACGCAGGATTTGGGCTGGAGATACAACTGTAATCAAAGAAAACTGAAACTGTTTCTGAAAAGTTCGGGTCTGTACACTTAAACATGATAAACAGACCAATTCTGGGGGCAGGGGGGTGAATTGGAATAGGGAGCTGATTGACCCTTAACCTGGTGTAACTCAAATATATGGCAGTGTAAGGAGTGTTTACACTGGCAGAGGGCACAAATGTTGCTGTGTGGCACACCTATACTAGTGCAGCTGCACTGCTGGGGTATGCCAGCTGAGTGACAGTGTGAATCTCTGTGCCTGCATTAATGTGGGTGTGCCAGGGGGTATAGAATCATAGAGTTGGAAGGGACCTCCAGGTTCATCTAGTCCAACCCCTGCACAATGCAGGAAACTCACAAACACCTCCCCCTAAATTCACAGGATCTTCATTGCTGTCAGATGGCCATCTCACCTCTGTTTAAAAACCTCCAAGGAAGGAGAGCCCACCACCTCCCAAGGAAGCCTGTTCCATTGAGGAATTGCTCTAACTGTCAGGAAGTTCTTCCTAATGTTGAGCCGGAAACTCTTAATTTCAACCTATTGGTTCTGGTCCTACCTTCTAGGGCCCAGAAAACAATTCCACACCATCCTCCATATGACAGCCCTTCAAGTACTTGAAGATGGTGATCATATCACCTCTCAGCCACCTCCTTTCCAGGCTAAACATGCCCATCTCCTTCAACCTTTCCTCATAGGACTTGGTCTGCAGACCTCTCACCCTCTTTGTCGCCCTTCTCTGGATCCATTCCAGCTTGTCTACATCCTTCTTAAAATGTGGTGCCCAAAACTGAACACAATACTCCAGGTGAGGTCTTACTAGAGCAGAGTAAAGCAATATCATCACATCACGTGATCTGGACACTATACTTCTGTTGATACAGCCCAAAATTGCATTTGCCTTTTTAGCCACCACATCACACTGTTGGGTGTAGTACCAGCCAGTTAGCTCCCAAAGCAATTTTTGGCATGGAAATCCCCCCTGAAACAGGTGCAAAACTGAGCTGGCAAAAATGCTGGTGTAGCCTATTGGAGGCCATGGTAACTCCCAATTCATTCATCCCCACTCAGCTGCAGCCATGTTCTTGGGAACCCAAGCAACTTAGGATACTAACCAAGTGCTCACCCAATCAGCACACTCCCCCATGCCAGCCCCTCCCCTCCCCAGCACCCAACGATGTACTGCCACACCCTACAAATGGTTCCAGGAGGTCGCCCTGGAACTCCAGAGGTAGGGCACACAGCATGGAATGCTGTCTTACAACAAAAAGTACTAAGTGCATGGCTACATGATAATAAAGATTTTACAATGCTGACACCAAATATTAAATACTAAGTGAAAAATAAGTTGGAGGAATTTACATATCACAAAGTACCACTTCAGATAATAACACAATAAGTTGGCAATTTAAAAATCCAACTTGGCAGTTATTTACTGAGAATCATAGTAAATCTTCATAGTAATCAGCAAAGAGAGATGTTGAGACAGGTGCTGGCTCCACTGCCATTTTGAAATTTTCTTCTTCAAAGCCAACCACTCACATTTCAATTACAAGATGTCAAAATCATGACAAAATTAAGAAAAAGTTTACTGCCAAATAGTTTTAACTGGCCAAATCCATATTCCTCCCAGGAATTAGCAATAATAAAGTGATACCAACCTTTCACATTTGAATTGCAGCACATTTATTTATTTATTTATTTTATTCAGCTTATACCCCACCCTCCTACAGAGCAGGCTTAGGGCAGGATACATCAGAAACTAAACAACTGATGACCCTGAAGTAGGGAGAGGGCCTCCAAACCAGGGATTTGTTTAAGCTATATGGCAGGAGTGGCCAACGGTAGCTCTCCAGATGTTTTTTGCCTACAACTCCCATCAGCCGCAGTCAGCATGGCCAACTGCCACAAACTCCACCACCTCTCTTAGCACCTTAGTCGCAAGGTCCCAGTAGGCCAAGAGTGAAACCTGAAACCAGCCACACCCTGTGTGCATTAAAGTCAGCAAAATACTTCACCCAGGAAGCTAACAAATGTTTAATTTAATGTTTAATTTAACTGTTTTATTGTTATTCTATTATGTTTGTGAGCCGCCCTAAGCCTGCTTCGGCGGGGAGGGTGGGATATAAATAAACTAAACTAAACTAAACTAGACATTCACACAGGGCCTGCACCATGGAGAAACTGGTCATCCACAAGGATGTGCTGTCCCATCCACAAACTCTCCCTCCATTGTGCTTGCGAAACTCACATATCTCAATGCCCCCCGGTGGAAATTCCTAGCTCTGTAGTCACCGCCATCCTTTCCCCTGTTAGAGGACCCTAAGCAATGTGAAAAACAGTATGGCTGAGGGGGCCAGTTGACCTCCTGGCCACATGTATAAATACACATGTATTTATTACAAAGACATATAAAAGCTTATCAGGGCCCAACACAAGTCTTATAATATATTTAAAAGTAACATGAATACAAGAGAAAACAATAGTGACCTGATGTGATTTGACCCAATTTGGCCTTCTTAAGAGGTCAAACAATGAAAGATACAAATAAACTCCTATTACAATCGAAAGACGATGCACAAGTAGATACAGTAGATAGCCAGTTTGGTGTAGTGGTTAAGTGCATGGACTCTTATCTGGGACAACCTGGCTTGATTCCCCACTCCTCCACTTGCAGCTGCTGGATTGACCTTGGGTCAGCCATAGGTCTGGCAGAGGTTGTCCTTGAAAGGGCAGCTTCCATGAGAGCTCTTTCAGCCCCACGCACCTCACAGGGTTTCTGTTGTGGGGGAGGAAGGTAAAGGAGATTGTAAACCATTCTGAGATTCAGAGTGAAGGGCGGGTTATAGATCCAATTTCTTCTTCTTACAAGATCAAAACAGTGCTATTAAGGGGGAAAAGGATAACATTTTAGTAACAAAGATTTCAGGTTTTCACGGCTGGTAACATCATTAGGGTTTGCAGAATCTTTCGGGCTCAAGTGCCGTGTTCTACTGGAGAAAGTTTTTCTTCCAGACGTTTCGTTCTCAGCTGCGGAGAACATCCTCAGTGGCGTTGCAGCCGGAGCAGGCGCTCTGACCTTCTTGGCTACTGTGCATTGAGTGGGGCCAGGGCTGCTGGAGAGCTGCTATTTCTAGGCTGGAGGGGGTGTGGTGAAAGGGCAATTGGTTTGTGGATGTGTCCATTGTTTGGTGGGGCTTCCTGGAAGGGTAGTGATAAGGAAACTGGCTGTTGAATGTGACCATTGTTCTGTGTTAATTGCTAGGAGGGTTGGAAGGGGTGTGAAGATAAGGAAGATGGTTGTTGACTGTGCTGATTGCTCTGTGGAATATGCTGGTTGTTCTGTGACTTTCTGCAATTTATAGTCTGTAGGGTGTTTTGCAGAGCTGGGTACCAAGATTGGTGGATGAAAATGGACAGAAAGGAAGAACTGAGTCAAGTGCCATTACTCAGGGCAGTGAAATGGCAAAAGTGGAAATAAAGTTCATAGACTTTCTCACAAATGGATTTTTTTTTATAATCATATCCATTCATTTAAGTTAAAGGCAGGCATATGTAGAACATAAACTCCTCAAATAAACTTTAAAACTAGAATCCTAGCAGTAATTTCCTAAACTCAGGACATGCATAAAGCCTAGCTGCCTGTCAACATTTCATAGTGCAATGAAACCCTATTCCACTGAACAATATTACAATAGCAGCAAAACCATGTCCTTCATATTAACAAATTATTGTACTGAAGGGATAACTAAGATACTCATAACGCATCTCAAAGTCAGCTAATATTACTTAGAGTAATAGGGAAAATAGGAATCTTAAAGGCAACTAATCTACATACATAAAGAAGAGAGATCACAGTTTAAAGTGATAGAACAAAGCTAGTTTAAAGTGATAGAACAGAGTCCAGTGGCACCTTTAAGACCAACAAAGTTTTATTTAAGGTGTGAGCTTTTGTGTGTAAGCATATTTCATTGGACTCTAACCTTGATCCACAGCTTAAAGTCTAAGAGACAAGATGTAACAAGATCAATGAACAGATTTCCATCATATTTTTATCACCTGTGACACAGGGGTTTGCACAGACAATGCACTTACCATGATTCTGCAGAACTGGTGGTGACCGACTCTGGGATAGGTTTGCCAGATCCCACCTGGCTGCCTGTGGGGAAAGCATTTCATGTGTGCAAAGGGTGCATGGTGTGATGCTGTCACTTGAGAGTGATGTCATTGTGCTGGATATGTTGTGGGTAAAAACTCTGTGGTACCATAAAATTATTTACACAGTAGCTAAAGTGTCCTGCGCGTGATGTGCCTAGCATGATGACATCACTTTGGGGTGATGTCATCATGCTGGGCACATTGAGCACTGGCAGAGCTTTTGGGGGGCAGGGATCCCCTTGCTGGCCAGCCTTGGGCCTGCAGGTTGGAGGCCTCCAAACGGGGGGAAACCCCGCTCTCAGTGGGAGGCTGGGAACCCTACTCTGGGAGCTGCTCTGAGCCTGGCAGCAAATGCCAAGAGCCACTCTGTTTCCAGCCATAGCAGCAGCAGACATTGGGAGCCAAGCCCAGCTGCAGTGGTGGCAGACACTGGGAACTACTGAGGGCTTGGCTTGAGTCCCTGTCACTGCTACCACTGCAGCCAGGCCCAAAGGTTGGTGGTGAAGCCTGAGGCCATGCCAGGTTTTGTTGTGGGTGGGTGAGATTCCCTCTCTACAAGTCTTGCAGCCCCCGCCCTGTTATTTCAGCTTTTTTCCACCTGCCTATTGTGATTTGTCTAAATCATCAGAAGTGGGACAATTAACCCTGAGTAGTATTTCTGGGGAATCCTCCTGGAATCCTCCTATGTAATAGACCTTAATCAAAATTAGAGTTTGTTTTTGTCCCTGAGGTGAATCTAGCTTTCTTTAGAGACACCAGAACCAAGACTCTGCTGTTCTTCCTTTCATTGCTGGGAATATATTCCTAGGTGCCGTAATTCTGAGTGCCATTTGTGACCTTGAGGAACTGATGAGTATCTATCCACATACCAGTCTGGGAAACTAGGAACAGCTGTATAAGGGGGAGAATGAAGATGGCTCCAATTGGGTTCTGTGAGCACACCTTAAAGAGCCAGGGTTACCCTAGCAGTAGAATATCTGCAAAATGGTTCCAGGTCTAATCAGGTGTATCTCTAGCTAAATGATAATGGCCATCTCTTTCCATACTGATCTAGTGACTCAGGCAAAACTCAAGGGTTGCAGAATCATGGGGGGAGGCAGGGTGTACCATGCTCCTGTGCCCTCATCTCTGAGGTCATTGCTTCTTGATAGGCAGAAAATCAGCATGAGCTGGGCTGTGGAGTCCTTCCCACCATGCTATAGAAGACTGAATCACCTGTAAAGTAGTGAGAGGATCTCCCTTCCATTGCCCTACAGTTGATTGCCTATGGCTGTCAGTCCCTCACCATCCTCAACCACCATCAGAGGCCAGTGGAGGGGGCTCCTAGACATGGCAGTTCAACTGTTGGGCCTCCCAGCACAGTCCCCTTACGTTAGGCCCAGGAAAGAAGCCCCAGTTGCCCTGTGGATAATACTAACCCTGCAGTCCATTAGTTAAAACCTTCCTCATGAGCTCTGTTCGCTATGCCTCTGCCTTCAGAGGTGAGGTATGTGGAAAGTAGAAATTGGGGGGGGGGGGGTAGATCTTACCTCTACCATCCCACTCTATTGACCAAATCCTTCCTCCAGCCCAAGAATCTTTCTCCAACTTAAGTGTCAAGAGTTACAGAGAGACTCCTTAAGATGGAGAAGGGTCTCTGGAGGATAGGGGGATCTATCACAGAACTTTTTTTACTGGTGACATTTTGCTTGTAGGATTTCCTTACCCCTGAGGCCCACCTGGCACATACCTTAATAATTTTCTAAGCACAAGCGCCAAGCATTTATTTTTCCTTAAGTTTTGGGTTGCAAAGTTTTATTATTATTTTTTTTGCTGCTTTACAGACTTCTTGTATGAGGAGTATTTTATGGATATTTAATGCTGCTCAATTTCATGCTATTTTTATGTCCCTGCTTGTGTTTAATGGTTTTTAAAAAATAATTGTGTGAAGTGTTTTTAATTGTGGGATGCTCTCTGCAGAGGTGGTATATATTTATTTAAATAAATGACTTTTTAAAATGATTAGGTGATGTGAAAAGCCTCTGCCTGAGACCCTGAAAAGCTGCTGCCAGTTTGCATAGATAATACTGATCCTGATAGGCTAATCGTGTGACTCAGCCTTAGGCAACTTCATGTGGCCCAGAAGTATAAAACACTATACACAGTATATTAAATTACACTTTATATTCCTTTCCTTTTTGGTAAAAAAATTAGTGTAAAGGGGGGGGGGGAATCTTTTCCTTTGATGCTTAATGGGGACAAATATTTAATGCACAAGGGTTGCTATCTTTGCTCTACAAGCTTTAAGAAGCAGGCATAAATTTATCTTGCAAAAATGTGTTACTGAGGATCACCTTTGACAAACTATAAAGCCCACATTCTTTTTGATGTTGTATCCAGCCATCTTTGTGTATAAAAAGGATGTTTTCTTCCCAAGTTTGCAATAAGAACATAAGAGAAGCCATGTTGGATCAGGCCAATGGCCCATCCAGTCCAACACTCTGTGTCACACAGTGGCCCCCCAAAAATTATATATATATATATCATCTCACAGAGGTCTGGGAGGAGCAGAGCAGAGCAGCTCTGATAGCTGAGGCAGCTGGAGAAATTGCTGAGAATTTCTGAGTTTTGAAGGACTACATTCTAAGGTTTGTGGGGCTGCCTAAAATTCTAAGGTGTGATAGCTGGGGAACTGCTCTTTGTTTGGTTGACTGCTCTTTGTTTGGTTGACTGCCTTAAGGGTGAAAGAGATTGAGAGTGATTGCTGCTGATTGAGAGTGATTGCTGAGGAGTGCCCTGCTCCACCTCTTTGCATTTTAAGCTGCGCCTTGCCAAAGGCTGAGCACATCTCACAGAGGTCTGGGAGGAGCAGAGCAGAGCAGCTCTGATAGCTGAGGCAGCTGGAGAAATTGCTGAGAATTTCTGAGTTTTGAAGGACTACATTCTAAGGTTTGTGGGGCTGCCTAAAATTCTAAGGTGTGATAGCTGGGGAACTGCTCTTTGTTTGGTTGACTGCTCTTTGTTTGGTTGACTGCCTTAAGGGTGAAAGAGATTGAGAGTGATTGCTGCTGATTGAGAGTGATTGCTGAGGAGTGCCCTGCTCCACCTCTTTGCATTTTAAGCTGCGCCTTGCCAAAGGCTGAGCACATCTCACAGAGGTCTGGGAGGAGCAGAGCAGAGCAGCTCTGATAGCTGAGGCAGCTGGAGAAATTGCTGAGAATTTCTGAGTTTTGAAGGACTACATTCTAAGGTTTGTGGGGCTGCCTAAAATTCTAAGGTGTGATAGCTGGGGAACTGCTCTTTGTTTGGTTGACTGCTCTTTGTTTGGTTGACTGCCTTAAGGGTGAAAGAGATTGAGAGTGATTGCTGCTGATTGAGAGTGATTGCTGAGGAGTGCCCTGCTCCACCTCTTTGCATTTTAAGCTGCGCCTTGCCAAAGGGCTCTTGGCCTGTGGCTCTTCGCCTAGGGGCTCTCTAAGGAGCAGGAACCCAGATCCCTGGCTTCCTTGTTCTCCAAATAAGGTAAGTTCCCAATAAGGTAAGTTTAGGTAAGTTGACCCGCCAGAAGGGGAGCCACTTAAACAGCATTTAAAGAGGACTGTATATTTTAATATATATATATATATACAATGAAGATAGAATGCCAGCAGGGGGTTGGGGGCTTTCCAGTGTTTTGCACTGAGTGTCACATGTATGACTATCTGCCCAAAGGACAGAAGTCTTGGGTGTGTGCTCGATGCAAGGAGCTCCTGGTCCTCAGGGAACGAGTTCGTACCCTTGAGGCCGAGGTGACTGCCCTGGAGAAGCAGAGACAGTCAGTTAGGCACTTGGGGAAGACTCTCGGGGGCGTATTAGATGAGCCCTGCTCTGAACGTAGCAGCCCCGTTGCTGCTAGAGAGCGTGAGGGTCGAGAGGGAACAGGGCACCGTGCTGAGGATAAGGGGAATGCGCCCTCAGAAGGGACCTCTTCTTCGGTCGGTGAGCGGGAATCCTTTCGCGCCAAGGAACCATCCCTGAGCAGGGGGAGAGGGGGGGTATTGGTAGTTGGTGATTCGATCATTAGGCAAGTAGACAGCCGGGTGGCGAAACCGCGTACTGACCGTATGGTGACTTGCCTGCCTGGTGCGAAGGTAGCGGACATTACGCGTGTAGTAGATAGACTGATAGACAGTGCTGGGGAGGAGCCTGTGGTCGTGGTGCATGTTGGCACCAACGATGTGGGGAAATGCAGTCGTGAGGTCCTGGAGGAAAAATTTAGGCTGCTAGGCGGGAGACTTAAGGCCAGGACCTCCAAGGTAGCCTTCTCGGAAGTGCTACCTGTTCCACGTGCAGGGCAGGAGAGACAGGCACAAATTAGAAGTCTCAATGTGTGGATGAGACGATGGTGTAAGGAGGAAGGGTTTAAGTTTGTTAGGCACTGGGATGCTTTCTGGAACAAGCGGGAGCTGTACAAAAGAGACGGTCTCCACTTGTCCCCGGATGGAACCAGGCTGCTGGCGCTTAAAATCAAAAAGGTGGCAGAGCAGTTTTTAAACTAAATCTTGGGGGAAAGCCGACAGGAGATGAAATGTCTCTGGTTCGGGAGGACTCGTCTCAAAGAGATGAAGGGTTAGCTGCTATTTTTCTACCGGGTAACGGACCGGAGTTGTCCACTGTGAAGGTGACAAACAATATGGACTGTCTGCCAGTGTCTCGAGGCGGCAGGAGGAAGGTGGCGGGCCTAGCTCGCCTGGGAAATTATAGATGTTTGTATGCAAATGCTAGAAGTGTTCAAAGTAAAATTGGTGAATTGGAATGTTTAGTGCTGGGAGAAAACATAGACATTGTGGGAATTTCAGAAACTTGGTGGAATGAGGAGAATCAGTGGGACACGGTGATTCCTGGATATAAGCTATATCGGAAAGATAGGGAGGGAAGGGTTGGAGGTGGGGTGGCTCTGTATGTCAGAGAGGATATACGGTCCAGTAAGGCTGAGATCAGAGAATTAGATTCACTTTTAGAAATGCTTTGGGTTGAAATAGAGGGCCCAAAAGGAAATTTAACTATGGGAGTTTGTTATCGCCCACCAAATCAAAAGAGAGAGGACGATTATAATATGATGGAAGGCTTAAAGATAGCGGCTAAACGTAAAAACTGTGTTGTAATAGGTGATTTTAACTACCCGCAGATTGATTGGGTCAATATGTGTTCTGGTCGAGAGAAAGAGATTGAGTTTCTTGATGCTCTCAATGACTGTGCTATGGAGCAGATGGTCTCAGAACCTACCAGGGGTGGGGCGATCCTGGATTTGGTCCTAAGTAATGCCCAAGACTTGGTGAGAGATGTAAAAGTGATTGCACCGCTTGGGAGCAGTGACCATAATGTTATTGATTTCACCGTTTGTATAAATAGGGAGTTGTCCAAAAAGACCACCACAACCACGTTTAACTTTAAAAGGGGTAAATACACTGAGATGAGGAGGCATGTGAGGAAGAAACTGAAAGGAAAGGTACATACGGTCAAAACCCTTGAGAAAGCTTGGACGCTATTTAAAACTATAATCCTAGAAGCTCAGATAAAATACATACCACAAGTTAGGAAAGGCACAAACAGGCATAAGAAAAGGCCTGCGTGGTTAACAAATAAAGTAATGGAAGCTGTAAAAGGTAAGAAGGACTCCTTTAAGCGGTGGAAAACCAGTCCAAGTGAGATTAGTAAAAGGGAACACAGGCTGTGGCAAATCAAATGCAAGACTGTGATCAGGCAGGCAAAAAGGGACTATGAGGAGCATATTGCAAAAAACATAAAGACCAACAATAAAACTTTCTTCAAATATATTAGAAGTAGGAAACCAGCCAGGGAGGCAGTGGGGCCCTTGGATGACCATGGGGTAAAAGGATTACTGAAGGAGGATAGGGAAATGGCTGAAAAGCTAAATGAATTTTTTGCCTCCGTCTTCACTGTAGAAGACGAGAACTTTTTGCCCGCCCCAGAACCACTAATTTTGGAAGGGGTGTTGAAAGACCTGAGTCAGATTGAGGTGACAAATGAGGAGGTCCTACAACTGATAGACAAATTAAAAACTAATAAGTCACCGGGTCCGGATGGCATACATCCGAGAGTTCTGAAGGAACTCAAAGTTGAACTTGTGGATCTTCTAACAAAAATCTGTAATCTTTCATTGAAATCTGCCTCCATTCCTGAGGACTGGAAGGTAGCAAATGTCACCCCCATCTTTAAAAAAGGTTCCAGAGGAGATCCGGGAAACTACAGGCCAGTCAGTCTGACTTCAATACCGGGAAAGTTGGTAGAAACCATTATCAAGGACAGAATGAGTAGGCACATTGATGAACACGGGTTATTGAGGAAGACTCAGCATGGGTTCTGCAAGGGAAGATCTTGCCTCACTAACCTGTTGCATTTCTTTGAGGGGGTGAACAAACATGTGGACAAAGGAGACCCGATAGATGTTGTTTACCTTGACTTCCAGAAAGCTTTTGATAAAGTTCCTCATCAAAGGCTCCTTAGAAAGCTTGAGAATCATGGAGTAAAAGGACAGGTCCTCTTGTGGATCAAAAACTGGCTGAGTAATAGGAAGCAGAGAGTGAGTATAAATGGGCAGTCTTCGCAGTGGAGGACGGTAAGCAGTGGGGTGCCGCAGGGCTCGGTACTGGGTCCCATGCTTTTTAACTTGTTCATAAATGATTTAGAGTTCGGAGTGAGCAGTGAAGTGGCCAAGTTTGCGGATGACACTAAATTGTTCAGGGTGGTGAGAACCAGAGAGGATTGTGAGGAACTCCAAAGGGATCTGTTGAGGCTGGGTGAGTGGGCGTCAACGTGGCAGATGCGGTTCAATGTGGCCAAGTGCAAAGTAATGCACATTGGGGCTAAGAATCCCAGCTACAAATACAAGTTGATGGGGTGTGAACTGGCAGAGACTGATCAAGAGAGAGATCTTGGGGTCATGATAGATAACTCACTGAAAGTGTCAAGACAGTGTGCGTTTGCAATAAAAAAGGCCAATGCCATGCTGGGAATTATTAGGAAGGGAATTGAAAACAAATCAGCCAGTATCATAATGCCCCTGTATAAATCGATGGTGCGGTCTCATTTGGAGTACTGTGTGCAGTTCTGGTCGCCGCACCTCAAAAAGGATATTATAGCTTTAGAGAAGGTGCAGAGAAGGGCAACTAGAATGATTAAAGGGCTGGAGCACTTTCCCTATGAAGAAAGGTTGAAACGCTTGGGACTCTTTAGCTTGGAGAAACGTCGACTGCGGGGTGACATGATAGAGGTTTACAAGATAATGCATGGAATGGAGAAAGTAGAGAAAGAAGTACTTTTCTCCCTTTCTCACAATACAAGAACTCGTGGGCATTCGATGAAATTGCTGAGCAGACAGGTTAAGACGGATAAAAGGAAGTACTTCTTCACCCAAAGGGTGATTAACATGTGGAATTCACTGCCACAGGAGGTGGTGGCGGCCACAAGTATAGCCACCTTCAAGAGGGGTTTAGATAAAAATATGGAGCACAGGTCCATCAGTGGCTATTAGCCACAGTGTATGGAGCACAGGTCCACCAGTGGCTATTAGCCACAGTGTATGTGTGTATATAACATTTTTTGCCACTGTGTGACACAGAGTGTTGGACTTGATGGGCCGTTGGCCTGATCCAACATGGCTTCTCTTATGTTCTTATGTTCTTATATATATCTTGCTCTCGGCTTGATTTCGCGAACGAAGATTTAAGAAAGGTGCAGTAGTCCACGTCTGCTGTAGGCTTGCTGGTGGCTGACAAGACCAATGCGGGATAGTACGATTATTTTTCGACCACAAGTAAGGATGCCCGTTGACCGCGGCTAGCCAACTGGGGGGGTGGGGAGGAGACGAGCTTTATTTAGGCCACCTTTTCTAGGCCCCTCTCCATACGGAGGAAGCAGTGCTGTCCCTAAATAAGGCTGCTTGGTCGTTCAGGGTGCTGCCGAAAAATGCTTTCGTCTCCGGGTCAGCATCAGGCGACCAATACCCTGAACCACCTACGTGCAGGATCGGGACTGCGGCTTCCAGTGGCATCTTCCACCTGCCGTTTCGCCCCTTGCCCATCGCTGCAGGACTTGGTATGTTGTGGGTTGTGGATGTGGATACCCTTCAGGCCTGCGCAGAGGAATTTTTAGGTGAAGCACAGTACTGGCTCCACCCTTTCACCATGGGGTCATCTGCCATGGCCCAGTAAGCCGGGACGCCGGCAGCGAGTCCTCCAGGTGGTAGATGTTACATTAACGAGCTCTGTCTGCCCAGGCTTGATGTTAGAGTTTTCCTTCTCTTGGCTGGCGAGGTTGGTGAGCCCAGCCTGCCCATCCAGTTATACCGCCGGACATTCGGTCGCACCATGACGTGGCAAACTTTGTGAAAACAGGGGGGACCAGTGAGAAGGTGTTGCCACGGATGCAGTAATGTAGGAGAGGCCATTGCAGTGACCATCTGCCAGGCATAGCCAGACAGTGACCACGCAGCATTCACTACACCGGGAAAGGAGAGGCGATGTATTGCGCATGCACTTTCCCAGGGGGGGCAGGACACCCAGAGGGAGCCCACCCCCCCATACACACACACACACACACACACATATATATATATATATATATACACACACACACACACACACACACACACACACACACTGTGGCTAATAGCCACTGATGGACTGCTGCTCCATATTTTTATCTAACCCCCTCTTGTAGCCGCCACCACCTCCTGTGGCAGTGAATTCCACATGTTAATCACCCTTTGGGTGAAGAAGTACCTCCTTTTATCCGTTTTAACCTGACTGCTCAGCAATTTCATGGAATGCCCACGAGTTCTTGTATTGTGAGAAAGGGAGAAAAGGACTTCTTTCTCTACTTTCTCCATCCCACGCATTATCTGCTTTCCTGTTTGTTCCTACTCAGCCTCCTCCTACTCCTGGAGGATGCTTCCGTCCTTGATCCCCTTCAGTCCACCTTTCGCCCGGGCCATGGGACGGAGACGGTATTGGTTGCCCTGGTAGATGACCTTCAACGGCATCTGGACTGGGGCGGCTCGGGGTGCTGATGTTGTTGGACCTGTCGGCAGCGTTCGACACGGTCGACCATCAGTTACTGACCTGCCGCCTTGCCAACGCGGGGATTCAGGGGTTGGCCTTACAATGGCTTTCCTCTTTCCTTGATGGTCGGGGATAAAGGGTCACGATTGGGGGTGAACTGTCCCGGAGACACACGCTTGATTGCGGAGTGCCTCAAGGGGCGGTTCTCTCCCCGATGTTTTTTAACATCTATATGTGCCTGAAGGTATGGGCTGGGTTGTCACCAGTATGCTGATGACACCCAGCTCTATCTGCTTATGGACGGCCGACCAGCCTGCGTCCCAAAAAATTTGGACCCGGCGTTACAGGCCGTGGCTAGGCATTAGGAAGTGTGGCCTAAAATGCAAATGAGTTCTTGCTGGGCATTTTCTTCAAAAAGCCCTGTGTGAAACAATGATGACATCAGGGGGTGGGCCACTGGGGAGGGGAGAGGCCCCAGCTGAATATAATGTCAAAAAGTCCACCCTCCAAAGCAGTTATTTTCTCCAAAGGGAAAGAGATCTGTTGTCTGGAGTTCAATTGTGATACCAAGAGATATTCAGCCTCCACTTGGAGGTTTCCTACCCTAGGCCTTGCAGCACCCTCTTGGTGACTTGGAGCCACCTGACTGGCATGACTTAACTAGTCCTGGCTGCTTGCTTCTGTTCGGCAGCAGCCCCCCTATGACAGCCACTGTGATATGGCAGTCAGTGTTTCAAAGCAGGGTCTGCCAGACACAGGTTTCTCCTGTGGAAGCTGACTGGGTGATTTTGGACCACCTACACACATTCAACCTCACCTACGTCACAGGGTTGTTTGGATCAAGAGGGGGAGAGAGAAATTATGTAAGCTACTTTGGTCCCCACTGTGAGGAACAACTGTTCTGGAAACCTGTTCTCTCAAGTCACAAAAGGATCGTGGAGGTTTTTGCCATCTTCTGGGAATGGAGCAGGGGTCACTGGGGATGTATGCATGTGGGGGAAGTATTTGTGAATTTCCTGCGCTATGCAGGAGGTTGGACTAGATAACCTTGGAAGTCTCTTCCAACTCTTTGATTCTATGATTCTGAACACCATCCATAACTCAAAAGTAATTTCATGCTCTTTAATGATTATATAAAATTTGAACTTAAAAAAAGAGTAAAACATGTTTTAATCTGCATACAGATACTTTGGTATTTTTATTATGTACTTTAAGTAGGAAGGCTCTGTATATCCCAGGGAAAAAAAAACTTCAAAGGAAGCACTTTAGTTAACTAACCAGCTAATGTTCCCTTTCACTAATCCTAATAGACTCACTCACCCTTGAGTAGGATTGTCAATCCCCAGGTGGGGGCAGGAGATCCCCTGGTTTGGAGGCCCTCCTCCCATTTCAGAGACATCAGAAAGTGGGGGGGGTGTTAAATATATGCTGTCTCCCCATTACATCCTAGGGTCCTCATAGGATATAATGGAGAATTGATCTGTGGGTGTCTGGGGCTCAGGAAGGGCTGTGTTTTGAGGTAAAGGCACCAAATTTTCAGCATAGCATTTGATGCCTCTCCTCAAAACAACCCCTAAGTTTCAAAAGGATTGGGCCAGGGGGTCCAGTTCGATGTTGCCCCATCCCTCATTTTCAGTGGAGAGAAGGTATTTAAAAGGAGCATGATTCCTTTAAATGTAATGGCCAGAACTCTCATTGGAGTTCAATCATGCCTGTCACAACCTTGCTCCTGGCTTCACCCCCCAAAGTCCTCAGATATTTCCTTAGTCAGACCTGGCGACCATACCCTTGAGTGGGGATTGTTCCTGCTGCCTTCTCAGAGAGAACACACCCTGCCTGTGGCTTAGCTTTTTATGCTTTCCTTCCAGGAGTTATGCTTTCCTCCTTGGCCAGTTTTCCCTCCAAAATCTCTGCCACCCAATCAGAGGGACAGAAGGGATCCTGGGAGATGTAGGTCCATCAGCAACTCCAGTATAAGCTTCTCCAGGCCTGTAAACTGCACTAGGCCTAGGATCATGACAACATCCCATGGGCCTGACATCCATTCTTTTATTTTGCTCCCGCCACAGCTCAGAGCTGTAGTGGAAAAGGTGAGTTGGAGGAGAAGGATCCCTTGTCTGCACTGGGGGTATGGCATCCCTAATTTTTTTGCAATGTATGGTGTTATTGAACATCTTAAAATGTGTTTGCAGCCAAAATAAAAATAATTTTGTCACTGGGGAGAGACCAGACACCTCAAAAAGTCTGTTCAAGGTCACACAACATGTGATTCCTGTTGCCCCATAATGCAATGTACTTTCCACAACTAGGGTTGCCAAATCCAATTCAAGAAATATCTGGGGACTTTGGGGGTGGAGCCAGGAGCAAGGTTGGGACAAGCATAATTGAACTCCACAGGGAGTTCTGGCCATAACATTTAAAGGGACCACGCACCTTTTAAATGCCTTCCTTCCATAGGAAATAATGAAGGATAGGGGCACATTCTTTCGGGGCTCATAGAATTGGACTCCCTAATCCAATCTTTCTGAAATTTGGGGCATTTTGGGGAGAAGCATTGGATGCTATGCTGAAAAGTTGGTGCCTCTACCTCAAAACACAGCCCCCCCAGAGCCCCAGATACCCGCGGATAAATTCTCCATTATTTTCTATGGGAATAAATCTCCATAAGGAATAATAGAGTTCCCAGCAGGCATTTCCCTCCCTTCCCCCTGCTTTCTGATGACCCTGAAGCGGGGGGAGGGCCTCCAAACCGGGGGATCCCCTGCCCCCACCTGGGGATTGGCAACCCTATCCACAACAGTCATGAAGACCTGTTGAAGTTCAAAATCGATTTTAATAAGTAGAGTGCAGTGTGCCAAAATTAGGCCTGTAATGTTCAAAGTGTGTTTGTTTAATAGGTTAGGGCGTGTTGAGCAACTCCAAGGGGTGTATTTAGCAATTGCAGGAAAAATTGCCTTGATATTTCAATCCTTTATATTTTAAAACTCTTTTAATATAGTTTAATACCTTTAATATATTTTAATGTCAACATATATTATAGTTAACATTATTATTATAGTACATTATCGTAATATAGTTTAATATTTTAATGTTGATGTATGTTAAAAATAGCTTTAAAATATAATTGATTGGAATACCAGGACTATTTTTCTTGGAGTGCTCAAAGGGCCTTTCTTTGTGTAATATAATTATGTTCCAACATTTTATAGTCTGACAGAAGTGTTGGCTGTATTTATTTGATTTTAATTTTTTTAAATTTTATAACTATATCTTTTAACCTTGCCTTGGTTGTTGCCTGCCTTGAATATACAGAGGTGGAATGTATTTTAACAAAATGAAGTAAACGAATAAAATTAAAAGTAGTGAAGGCATTAATACTAGCTTTCCAATAGACACTGAAATATTTTTATTCATATAAAAGATATTTACCTCACCTTTCCACTGTATATGATCTTCACATTGGGTTTCCTTGATTAAATACAGCACATCTGTAATGCATGCATGCACACACAAACCTGGCATTTCCTCTGCCTGTTCCTCAAGGTCTTCCTCCTGATGGTCCATGTGTTCTTTCTTCAGTTTGGGGCATCCTGCTCTGGAATAGGTTGCCAAGTTTATCTTCAGGAGCCAAGTAACTTCAAATTCTCATCTTCTTTTGTGATGGAGAGTGGCCTGGCTGTTCCTTTGATGGCCTCAGCTGTTGCAGTTGGAAAGTAGAAGGAGAAGCATAGTTTGAAGGAACTGCAGGAGAATGAAGCATCCAAGAAGTTAAATTACTGAAGGAGGAAATCACAATGGAAGGACAGATGAACAAAAATCCTCCAAAATGACATTTAAGGCAGGAATATTTTGCTCACCCCCTGATTTTTTTTTTTTTAACAGGAACACAGTTCTTGTTCTTGCTAGCTTGGCATCAGGAAGTGTAGCCTAGTATGCAAATGAGTTCCTGCTGGGATTTTTCTACAAAAAAGCCCTGTGTGAAACAATGGTGATGTCAGGGGTGTGTGGCCTAGTATGCAAATGAATTCCTGCTGGGCTTTTTCTACAAATAAACCCTGCTCACCCTCAAAGTACTGGCTGGTAAATGATGACAGATGCCTGCAGCACTCACTGATGAAGTCTTTTCAGATCTAAAATTTCCCTATACAGCATTCTTATAATTTCATTTTCCAATGACAGTTATGCTATTCAGAGTGAAGTAGATTCAACTTGGTTATTTTTATCATCGACATCAACTCTCCCTTCTTTCTTCTCCCAGTGGACAAAAGAAAAACAAGCTTTTGGTTCTGCTGACAGATTTCAGGTTAATCTTCCTTGGATTGTTTTTCCTCCTTTGTAGTTGTATATTGGGAATTTGGAACAAGACACCAGAAGGCAGGGGAGTGTTCTCAGCATGTTTACTTAAGGCTGCTTTGCTACTGCACTCAAGGGGACATTAGCTATTCTGAATGGCTGAATTAAGTTCTCCTTCTCAACACTTTCCTCCCTCATATTCTTGTTTAACATTACATGGATTTTTGCTGCTAATAGATAACAGACCACAGCCCTTCAAAAATGAGCTCTCTTATTGAAAACTACATACGGACAACGATAGTTTCTACCTCAGCTACAACCAGGACTTTTTTTGTAGCAGAAACTCCTTTGTATATTAGGCCACACACCCCTGATGTAGCCTAGGGTTGCCAAGTCCAATTCAAGAAATATCTGGGGACTTTGGGGGTGGAGCCAGGAGACATTAGGGGCAGAGCCAAGATCAAGGCTGTGACAAGCATAATTGAACTCCAAAGGGAGTTCTGGCCATCACATTTAAAGGGACTGCACACCTTTTCAATGCCTTCCTTCCATAGGAAATAATGAAAGATAGGGGCACCTTCTTTTGAGGCTCATAGAATTGGACCCCTGGTCCAGTCGTTTTGAAACTTGGAGGATATTTTGGGGAGAGGCACTAGAAGCTGTACTGAAAATTTGGTGCCTCTACCTCAAAAAACAGCCCCCCCAGAGCCCCAGATACCCACGGATCAATTCTCCATTATTTTCTATGGGAATAAATCTCCATAGGAAATAATAGAGTTCCCAGCAGACATTTCCCTCCCCTCCCCCCGCTTTCTGATGACCCTGAAGCGGGGGGAGGGCCTCCAAACTGGGGGATCCCCTGTCCCCACCTGGGGATTGGCAACCCTACTTTGATTGATCCAGAAGGGCTTTTAAATTGTACTTACAACCTCATTTATAAACTAAACATATTTCCCAGCTTCCATTCAGGGCTGCAAGTAATATTTGCAGAAGTATTGAAAATATCATGTCCAGGTAATCCATATTCAAGAAAAGTCTAATTT
The DNA here is from genome assembly GCF_032191835.1 of Heteronotia binoei. Lineage (NCBI taxonomy): Eukaryota > Metazoa > Chordata > Lepidosauria > Squamata > Gekkonidae > Heteronotia > Heteronotia binoei. The sequence continues at coordinate 186,430,268 of NC_083223.1, read as the reverse complement.
ACCATGTAGTACTAATGTGAGGGACTGAATACATTTGCATATAATATGGCACTTTTTTGCATCATTTATGCTTTCTTGTTAGGGACAGGTAGGACTATGGACTTTTGCATGGTACTTACACACCCTGGAATATAAAGGCAAAATGTTTTGCTTTGCATATACTGGCATACAGGCAAGTTGCACAGTGTCCCAGTAGAATGGATACTGAAAATGCCATGCTCTGCTGCTATCTAGAGAAGTGAACATTTTGTTGACATGCATAAACATACAGACAACGGTGCATACTGGCTGCATATTGGAGAACAGAGACTGCCAGATACTACATTGCCCCCCCCCCCCCCCAAATGATCAGCAGCATCTAACATTCTGTCCAATGTCAGATGCGGCTGATCACTTGGGGGGGACAATGTAGTATCTGGAGGAAGTACAGGCTGGCTCACTTGGTTCAGTCATCATGGAAGCCCATTGTTTAATTAATGTATGGTTAGTGTAACTTCCTTAACCTGGGCCACTCCATTTACTAGACTTAATTAGGGTATGTTAACTGGGATTTTAAACCATGGTATAAAGTTTGTTTATTACTGCAGTTATTTTAACATCAGTTTAAATACGGACATCCCAGCTTACTTCTTGAAACAACCCTCACACTTTTCAGGCCACAGACACACCTGTTCAGAGGGACTCACTATCAAAACATACCTTTTTTACTGCCTCTCACTAGAAGTTTGCTAACTGATGAAACCATGCAATGGTCACTTCCAGTCTGGGTTACTTTGGAAAGTTATTTTCAGTATCTGGATAGGATCTCTCCATTTTGAACCCCTTGCTGGAACCCTAAAAAAAAAAAATTCCCCATCAACACCATTAAGACACATAGCTAAAACGACCTCCTCCATCCCACCCTTGTCACCCCTGAAGTCAAAGAAGTGGGGACCAGGGGAAAACCTGTTGTTGCTAGTTGCCAAGGAAGGAAGGAAGGCAAAGGGATGAACAGTCAAGGACAAAAATGCTCTCTGAAGTGACAAGCAGGGGACCAGGGAGGGCCTTTACAGGTTGTCACCTCTCTGGTATGGGTCTTAGGGCTGCCAAGCCCCTTGGCCGGGCAGGGGGAACTACATTGAGCTGGTGGGGGGAACCTCCCCTGACGTCGTGAGCACAATGAAGTCACCCGGAAGTTACGTCATTGCACTGGCGATGCCACACACTGGCTGTTCTAGGCATTTCCAGGCAAACTCTATGGTTTTCCTGGATGCTCTAGCAATTTGGGAGGGAAAACTTTATGGTATCGCAGGAGACTTGGCAATCCTTGTCTGTCTGGAAGGGCCCGGAGTACTCACCCAAACCCTGTGTCTTCCTTCTTAGCAAATCTTTTATCCTTGACTGAAGAGATGTGAGGACCCAGGCAGAATTATAATAATAGGTTTATTATAAGTGCTCAAGAATGAACAAGTGGGTTTTAATTATTAGTGCAACAGTGAAAGGGAAAAGCCCAGTAAAGGTGGTGCAAAGAAAATAAAAGCCCTGACATGACTAACTATAGGTTCCCTCCTGCTTCTAACTCACTCACCCCTCTTTGGATGAGGGAACTCTTCTGCTGCAGCCTTTCTTCAGCTCAGCCTTTCCAGAGAGAACACACCTCCCTTTCTAGCTAGTAATTTTGTTGTTTCGACCCAGGACCCACCCCTCTGGTCTTTGCTAGGCATGTTTTCCCTCCAAAATTTCTGCCCACCCAATTAAGAGGGACAGAAGGGATCTTGGGAGATGTAAGCTTGGTTGCTACTCTAATACAGGCTTCTTTGGAGCCTGTCAGCTGCACTAGTTCTAGGATCATGACACAACCAGATCCAGTGAGCCAGGAACATTACTGCAATTGAGCTAATAGCTATATGGCACAATAGGAATTTAAGTTTTTCATCATGCCTGGTCCCAGCACTTGCTTGGACTGTGCTCCCCTCTGCTATTTTGCAGTTGTTTGGAATGAAGGCAGTGGTTGAGAAGGGTCAGGAAAAGGAGCTCCCCAAGTGAGAAGGAGAGAGGGGGAAATAACCACAATGCAAATGACCAAAAGGCAACCCTCTCTGGAAGCATATTTATTTAAGGTTGCCAGTAGGCTTCCCAACCCTCCCACCCTGGCAGGGGACCCCAGGATTTCCACCCTCTTCCCCCGCTCCCCAAAAAAATGGAAGCGGGGGGAGGGGGGGAAACAGCGCCGGGGAGCATGGCGAGCCGCCCCATCCCCGAGCGGGCAAGGTCGCCGCGCCGCTGCCACCCCCTCCTCACCCACCGCAGCTGCTCCTCCGAGATGGGCCCAGGTTGAGCCCATCTCAGAGGAGCAGCCAAGAGGCGGCAGCAGCGCAGGGGAGGGCGAGGCAGGCCAGGAGCATGGCGAGCCGCAAATCCAGGCCCTTCTAGGACCCGGACTCGTGGCTCGCCACGCCCCCAGCCCGCCTCCACCCCCCCCTCCGATACCACCCCAGAGGCGGAGTGGAGCCGGCAAGGCCGCCGCACCGCTGCCACCTCTTCTCCGCTTGCCATGGCTCAGCCTGAGCCCATCTCGGAGGAGCAGCCACGGCGAGCAGAGAAGAGGCGGCAGCAGCGCAGCGGCCTCGCCCGCTCCGAGACGGGGCGGCTGGCCACGCTCCTCGGCGCCGTTTCCCCCCTCCCCCTAGCTCCACCCCAGTGTCTCCTGGCTCCACCCCCAAAGTCTCCTGGCTCCACCCCAAAGTCCCCAGATATTTCTGGGGTTGGACTTGGGAACCCTAGTTGCCAGGTCTGTATTGGAAAACACCTGGACACTTTGGAGGTGAATCCAGGAGAGGGCAGGATTTGGGGAGGGGAGGGGCTCAGTATGGTACAATACCATAGAGTCCACCCTACAAAGCAGCTGTTTTCTCCAGGGGAGTTGATTTCTGCCAGCTGGAGAACAGTTGGTAAAAGTGGGTGCTCTCTGTCAGGTTCAGGGATCTGACTGAGGTAGGGAATCTCTAGTGTTACCATATTTTAAAAAGCATAAAAAGAGGACATATTTCCCAAACAAATGATCACTGTGACAAATCTCATTTATACCCCTACTATTTAAGCTGTGATAATTGCTACTAATATTCCTAACTTTTCAACTCCCAAGGAGAATATTTTCATCTGTTTTTTAAAAGGAACCCCAAAGAGAACAGACACCAAAAGACAGGACATGTCCTCTAAAAAGAGAACATCTGGTAACTCTAGGAATCTCTAACTGTTGATTTCAGCCTACTTACAAAAAGACTGTTACTAGAATTTCTTGGGGGTAATTGGTGACAGTAAAACAGTTTTGAGGGTCCATGTAACAGAAGCAGGATAATAGGCTTTTTGTCATGGTTTATTATAAAGGAATGTGACTTGATTTCTGTTATTGCTAAATAATGGCTGTGTTTACACTATTTACCCTGGCAAACAAAAACAGAAGCATCTGGCAGTAATGAGTCAAAAATGGTTTAAGATGATGACAATTAATAATTCTAAATCAAATTTGTGTGGTGAGGGGGAAAGCAAAATAAGACAAATAAGGAGCAGACATTTTCCCATTCAGGTAGTTCTTGAAATTTGGCTTCCAGAGGAAAAATGAGAAATAGCAAGTAGTCATACACACATTCACCAGTATAAAGCTGTTTGTACAAAACTTAGCTTCCTGTTAAATGTAATAACAATAACAATTATTATTAGTTATAACAAACATTTACATTTAAAATAAAACAATTAATAGTAATAAATAAAATAAAAATTTAAAATACTTCACTTGCAATGTTATATCAGTAGTCTTTGCTCCTGGTAACATATGTTAATTATTTCCCCCATATTACAGATGGGAAAACACTGAAAGAAAATAGGATTTTGCTAAAGGTCTTTTAATGAGTTTGTGACCAATACAAAATTTGTTTCTTTGAGTTTTCTTTATATGGCTACACAATAAACATATATTCTGTGAAGTTGCAACCTACTTTATATGACAGCCAGTTTGGTGCAGTGGTTAAGTGTGTGGACTCCAGTGCTGAGCAGGAACACAGTTCCGGCTGGCTCGGCATTAGGGTGTGTGGCCTAATATGCGAATGAGTTCCTACTGGGCTTTTTTGTGCAAAACAATGGTGATGTTAGCAGGTGTGACCTAATATGCAAATAAGTTCCTGCTGGACTTTTTCTACAAAAAAAGCCCTGTTGGGCTCTAATCTAGGAGAATTGGATTTGATTCTTCACTCCTCCACATGCAGCTGCTGGTGTGACCTTGTGTCAGTCACAAGTTATCTCATAGCTGTTCTCTCAAGAGCAGTTCTCGAAAGAGCTCTCTCAGCCCCATCTACCTCACAGGGTGCCTGTTGTGGGGAAAGGAGGAAAAAGGAGATTGTAAGTCACTCTCCAAGTGAGGGGTGAGGTATTAATCCAGTCTCCTCCTCCTCCTCCTGGTGACTCGAGCAAGGAACTTCCAAGGCAAGCAAGAAGTAGAGATGGCTTGCCATTGCTTTCTTGTGCAGTCTTCCTTGGTGGTCTCCCATGCAAGTACCAAACCTGCTTAGCTCCTGAGATCTGATGAAATCGGGTTGTACCATGCCACCTTCCTTTCCCATATGGACATAAAGACATACTAAAATGTACAATATGCTAGTAGGGCTAATATCATTTTTAAAAAAAAAACCAATTAGGTTGCTGTATCATAGAGAGAGCCTACTGTGATCCTGGAATGTATCATTCCAAACTATTATGAGCATTGCAGCTCTATGTAAAACAGTTGTCCATGATACATCCTGCACAAATGTGAGGTGCCTGCAGGTGTCATAGGGGCCAAGGTCCTGAGTCTTGGCTCACTAAATTTGAAGGCTTCCAATGAAACTGATGGTCAGTAGGTTCAAGATTGACAAAAGGAAATACTACTTTACACAGAGAATGATTACTTTAGAGTTATTAAAATGTGGAATTCACTGTCAGAGGATGTAATGATGGCCACAGAAACAAACAACTTTAAAAGGGGATTAGATAGATTCATGGACGATAAGTCTTATCAATGGCTACTAATCATGGTAGCTGAGGGGAACCTTCACATTCAGAGGCTCTAATCCTCAGTGTGGAGAAACGCCATTTTAGTCAGTGGTGGTGCTTCATTTGGCAGGGGTCAGTAAATCCCTCAGCCGGCGTTGTAGCCTTCCCCTCACTCCCCCCCTCCCTTCCAGAGCCAAACCAACAACGCTAGGGGAAAAATCTCCTAGAGAGGCAGGAAGTGCTGTTGTTCCTTGCATGTGTTAGGCAGGAAGAGAAGCCAGATTTGAACTGGGGCTCGAGTGAGCATGTGGTGAGCAATGGAGGCTCCTGCCGGGGAGGCCCCCAGGCAGGCGGACTAAGTAAGTAATTCACAAGACAGGGCAAGTTTAGATCAGGGCCAGCAGGATGCGTTTATAATCAACTTTTCTTTGTTATGCTGTGTGCTGTGCTGTGCTAATTTTGTAGATGCAACTGTTTTTGTTTTGTTTTTCTTTTCCTATATTTTTCTCTTTTAAATAAATGTTTTTTCTGTTTTAAATGCTGGCAGTCAATCTCTGTACCACATAGATCCCCAAACCGCTTTAGACCACGCTGTTTTTGAGAAGGGGGCCCCGGGGAAGGGGGAAGGCATGCAGTTGGATAAGGTGCCAATCCTCCAGGGGTGCCCCAAAGAAGCGCTGAGGTCTCTGTGAAACCCAAGTGCAGGGTGGCAGAGGACCTGGAGGCCTAGCCTCATAGCTGGAGAGGGGGATTGGGAGTCCTGTTCCTCTCAATCTGAACCCCGGGACTGAGCAGGTGGTGGCAGCGAGCCCAAGGGGCAGGAGGAGAAATAGCTCCCTCCAGGAGTTGGCGACTCAATAGGGAGCTGATGGGACCGGGTCTGAAGGCAGAATCGGGCCGGTTCCGTCACACTTGCTTCCTCTGGGTGCTTGCACATATCAAAAAAACAAAAATGCCTGGCCAATCAAGTTCTCTGTTTGTTCTTATCCCACCGCTGCCGCCAAGTGTGGCGGAACCGGCCCGATTCTGCCTTCAGACCCGGTCCCGTCTGCTCCCTATGGAGTCGCCAACTCCTGGAGGGAGCTATTTCTCCTCCTGCCCCTTGGGCTCGCTGCCACCACCTGCTCAGCCCCGGGGTTCAGATTGAGAGGAACAGGACTCCCAATCCCCCTCTCCAGCTGTGAGGCCAGGCCTCCAGGTCCTCTGCCACCCTGCACTTGGGTTTCACAGAGACCTCAGCGCTTCTTTGGGGCACCCCTGGAGGATTGGCACCTTATCCAACTGCATGCCTTCCCCCTTCCCCGGGGCCCCCTTCTTAAAAACAGCGTGGTCTAAAGCGGTCTGGGGATCTATGTGGTACAGAGATTGACTGCCAGCATTTAAACAGTAAAAATATATTTATTTAAAAAGAGAAAAACATAGGAAAAGAAAAACAAACCAAAAACAGTTGCATTTAAAAAAGTAGCACAGCACAGCCCAGCACAGCAAACAGCATGACAAAGGAAAGGTGTTTATAAACGCTTTCTACTGTCCCTGGTCTAACCTTGTCCTGTCTTGAGAATTACTTACTTGGTCTGCCTGCCTGGGCCCTCCCAGGCAGGAGCCTCCATGCTCACCACATGCTCGCTCGAGCCCCAGTTCAAATCTGCCTTCTCTTCCTGCCTAACACATGCAAGGAACAACAGCACTTCCTGCCTCTCTAGGAGATTTTCCCCCTAGCGTTGTTGGTTTGGCTCTGGAAGGGAGGGGGGGAGTGAGGGGAAGGCTACCAAGCCGGCTGAGGGATTTACTGACCCCTGCCAAATGAAGCACCACCACTGCCTAAAATGGCGTTTCTCCACACTCTGAATCCCAGAGCCAGGAGGCAACATCAGGGGAAGGCCTTGGCCTCTATGCTCTGTTGGCCATCCAGAGGACCTGGTTGGCCACCATATGAGAGGAATAGATGGACTTTTGGTCTGATCCAGCAGGGCTTTTCTTATGTTCTTAAGAGCTGATGCCTATCTTCCATCTTCAACATGAGGCAGGATCTTAAATCCCTTCTAAGAACACAGCATACGTCCCTGATGGCCTCATTATCCTGCTTATACCTTTGCTCCCCACTAAGGAGACTCTCATCATCTGCTTTTGCTTCTCAGGTAGGGACTTTCTGTGTTCAATACAGTTTGGTGTTGTAGTTAAGTGCATGGACTCTTATCTGGGAGAACTGGGTTTGATACCCCACCCCTTCACTTGCAGCTGCTAGAATGGACTTGGGTCAGCTATAGCTCTTGCAGAGCTGTCCTTGAAAGGGCAGCTTCTGTGAGAGCTCTCTCAGCCCCACCCACCTCACAGGGTGTCTGTTGTGGGAGAAGAAGGTAAAGGAGATTGTAGGTTTCTCTGAGATTCGCAGTGAAGAGCAAAGTATAAATCCAATATCAACATCATCTTCTTGTCAACATGTTCAGGCCAATACATGTGCAGACTATTGCGCTTCTCTTCCCGGCAAAAACATCAGTATTCTTCATCTTAGCAAGATCCTCTTTTTGATGATATTGTTGAATACGTTCTAAAGGATCTTAATATGTTTTAAAGGATATACATCCTATAGTTCTGTGAATCTTGTTTAGCTTTTCTGTTCTCTGATCAACAGTAATCTGCATGCCTGATGACAGAGAGTTAAATTAGGAATGGCAACTTGACCTTTCAAAGGGTTTCTAAACAGAACTATTGTGGGCACAGTGGTGTGTTTGCTTCCCATAAAGAGTCCAAACAATTTTTTTTGGCCACATCAGTGAAACAGATTTGCTTACTAGCACAGAGATATTGATCAGTAGTAATAGGAATAACAGGAGGGAGGGGGGTTCTTGGTAGTTGGTGATTCAATCCTTAGGCAAGTAGATAGCTGGGTGGCAAAACTGTGTACTGACCGTATGGTGACTTGCCTGCCTGATGCAAAGGTAGTGGACATTACACATGTTGTAGATAGGCTGATAGACAATGCCGGGGAGGAGCCAGTGGTCATGGTACACGTTGGCACTATTGATGTGGGGAAATTCAGTCATGAGGTCCTGGAGGAAAAATTTAGGCTGCTAGGCAGGAGACTCAAGGCTTGGACCTCCAAGGTAACCTTCCACACGCAGGGCAGGAGAGACAGGCACAAATTAATAGGCACACTGATGAACAAAAATTATTGAGGAAGACTCAGCATGGGTTCTGTAAGGGAGCATCTTGTCTCACTAACCTGTTAGAGTTCTTTGAGGGGGTGAACATGTGGACAAAGGGGACCCAATCAGTCTTGTTTACCTTGACTACCATAAAGCTTTTGATAAAGTTCCTCATCAAAGGCTCTTAAGTAAGCTCAAGAGCCATGGGGTAAAAGGACAAGCCCTCTTGCATATCAAAAACTGGCTAATTAATAGGAAAAAGAGAGTGAGTGTAAATGGGCAATTTTCTCAGTGGACAGTGGTAAGCAGTGGGGTGCCTCAGGGCTCAGTACTGGGTCCGTTGCTTTTGAACTTGTTCATTAATAATTTGGAGTTGCTGGGCAAGTTAGGAGCCAAGGTGGGTTTATTCAAATGATGGCAGCCATGGTAAGTCCTTGAAATATGTTAGCATTTTAAAATAAAACAACTAGTTAAACTCATACTGTTGTCTCATATGTTCACTTGTTGGGGGCCCTGGTACTGGGACAGGCAGTGCCACCCAATCTTTCCAATACTCACAGTGAGTTAAAAAGGAGAGGCTAGCCTGATATTGTTAAAGGTCATGTTAAAGATCCTACAAGCTAGGCTTCAGCAGTATGTAGATTGGGAACTACCAGAAGTTCAAGCTGGGTTTTGGAGAGGTAGAGGAACTAGAGATCAAATTGCCAACATTCGCTGGATTATGGAGAAAGCGTGGAAGTATCAGAAAAACATCTATTTCTGTTTCATTGACTATGCTAAAGCCTTTGATTGTGTGGATCACAACAAACTGTGGCAAGTCCTTAAAGGGAGTACTAGACCACTTCACTGAGAAACCTGTATAAGAGTCACGAAGCAACGGTCAGAACGGGATATGGAACAACCGATTGGTTTAGAATAGGAAAAGGAGTTCAACAAGGATGTATATTGTCACCCTGCTTATTTAATTTATAGGCAGAGTACATCATGTGGAATGCTGGCCTGGATGAAGCACAAGCCAGAATTAAGATTGCTGGGAAAAACATCAACAACCTCAGATATGCAGATGACACCACTCCAATGGCAGAAAGTGAGGAGGACCTAAAGAACCTCTTGTTGAGAGTGAAATAGGAAAGCACAAAAGTAGGCTTGAAACTCAACATCAAAAAAACTAAGATCATGGCATCCAGCCCCATCACACCTTGGCAAATAGAAGGGGAAGACATGGAAGTAGTGACAGACTTCACATTTCTGGGATCCAAGATCACTGCAGATGGTGACTGTAGCCATGAAATGAAAAGACGTTTGCTCCTTGGGAGGACAGCTATGGCGAACCTTGGCAGTATAATAAAAAGTAGAGACATCACCCTGCCAACAAAAGTCTGTATAGTCAAAGTGATGTTATTCCCAGTAGTAGTGTATGGCTGTGAGAGCTGGACCATAAAGAAGGCCGAATGCAGAAGAATAGATGCTTTTGAACTGTGGTGCTGGAGAAGAATCTTGAGAGTCCCTTAGACTGCAAGAAGATCAAATCAGTCAGTCCTAAGAAAAATCAACCCAGACTGTTCCCTGGAAGGTCAGATGATGAAGCTGAAGCTCAAATACTTTGGCCACCAAATGAGAAGGGAGCCCTCACTGGAGATGCTAGTTAAGACAGAAGGCAAAAGAAGAAGGGGACAGCAAAAGATGAGATGGCTGGACAGTGTTACTGATGTAACAAACATGAATTTGAACAGACCTCGGAGGATGGTGGAAGACAGGAGGGCCTGACGTGACTTTGTCCATGGGGTCGCAAAGAGTTGGACTCGACTGTGCAACTGAACAACAAAGCCTGATCTTGTCAGATCTCAGAAACTAAGCAGGGTCAGCCCTGGTTAGTACTTGTATGGAAGACTATTAACAAAATCTAGGGTCACTACATAGAGGCAAGCAATGGCAAACCACTTCTGCTGATCTCTTCTGATCTCTGCTTATCTCTTGCGTTGAAAAGCTCTTGAGGTCACGATAATTTGGCTACAACCTAATGGCAAACACAAAAACACCTTATGCCAACCAGTAGTCATAACTGAACTCTTATAGCGCAAGAGGGATTTTTGCCAGATGCATAAAAAAGACAATTTTTGATCAGTTCTAAACCGGCAAAAAGGGGGAAATGTATCTATCCTTTGAATGGGCAAAAAAATTGTCACAGGAGGTAGGTAGTGAGCACCAAATCAAATGTTTACACTTCTACAACTCAAGTGTACTTCATCAGATTTTACCCCTCTTCTGGTAGATTCATGTTGTCAAATACCATATTCATCAGTCAAATCATCTTGACTTTATGATAAACAGAATTTCAAGTTGCATAATGATAAAATGTAAGAGAACATACTTTGAAAATAGTTACCTGTAATCCCCTAGCAGCTCTGATTTCTTGTGAGATCTTTGAGAGGTCTGTTCAATGAGGATCATTCATCAACTGGCAGGGGTCATTTTATAGAAAAATAGGTGGTGGAACTCATTAGCATAACTCATTAGATTATGCTGCACACACACACACCCAGCCAAAAGCAACCTGATGCAAGAAAGGAGAGCCCCAGGCGAGCGAGGCTTGCTTGGGCTGTCTAGAATCCGCAATCAAATCCGCAAAGAAGACATACTTTGCGGCTAAGATTGCGTCCGCAACTTCGCGCCCGGCACAATTGTTCGAAATAATTCGAGACCTGACGACTCTGCCCCAGGGCAGACCAAATTCCGTTGAATTAGAGATAGGCTGTGAGGCTTTTGCGAACTATTTTGCGGACAAGATCGCGTCACTCCGCCACGACCTCCCTGTCAACTTTGAGACAGTTAACGCAACCGAGGCCCCGAGCATGTCTTCGAATTATATCCTGGACGGTTTCAGCCCCCTCAGCCTGGAGGAAGTCGACAGGATTCTCTCATCTGCCCGCCCAACAACTTGCAAATTGGACCCATGCCCTTCCTGGCTTTTTAAATCTTGCCAGGGGGATCTCAGATATCCTATACGGGATATCATAAACAGATCCCTAACGGAAGGGCTTTTTCCGGCGCCCCTTAAAGAGGCCGTGGTCCGGCCCCTCTTAAAAAAACCATCTTTAGACCCGGCCCAATTGGCACACTATAGGCCGGTCTCAAACCTGCCCTTTTTGGGCAAACTTATTGAGAGGGCAGTGGCGAGGCAGCTACAGACTTTCCTGGAGGACGCTTCCGTCCTTGACCCACTTCAGTCCGGCTTCCGCCCAGGTCACGGGACGGAGACGGTGTTGGTTGCCCTGGTGGATGACCTTCAACGGCATCTGGATCGGGGTGGCTCGGCAGTACTGATGTTGTTGGACCTATCGGCGGCGTTCGATACGGTCGACCATCGGCTGCTGACTTGCTGCCTTGCCGACGCGGGGATTCAGGGGTTGTCCTTGCAGTGGCTTTCCTCCTTCCTTGAAGGTCGGGGACAAAGGGTCGCGATTGGGAGGGAGCTGTCCCAGAGGCGCTCACTTAACTGTGGGGTGCCCCAGGGAGCGGTTCTCTCCCCGATGTTGTTTAACATCTATATGCGACCTCTTGCCCAGATTGCCCGAAGGTATGGGCTGGGGTGTCACCAGTATGCTGATGACACCCAGCTCTATCTACTTATGGACGGCCGACCGGTCTGCGCCCCAGAAAACCTGGACCGGGCACTACAGGCCGTGGCTGAGTGGCTCAGACTGAGTGGACTGACATTGAATCCTGCGAAGACAGAGGTCCTTTGTTTGGGCCGTCGGGGACCGGGAGGGGAAATCCCTCTGCCAGCTTTTGACGGTGTACCGCTGAGGCCAGCGGACAGGGTCAGGAGCCTGGGGGTGCTATTGGAGCCGTCCCTAAAGATGGAGGCTCAGATAGCGGCCACTGCCAAGTCCGCATTTTTTCATCTTAGACGGGCAAGGCAGTTGGCCCCCTTCCTGGCCCCCGACGACCTAGCAACAGTGATCCATGCCACGGTCACCTCGAGGTTGGATTACTGCAATGCCCTCTACATGGGGCTGCCCCTGTGCCGGACCCGGAAATTGCAGCTAGTGCAGAATGCCGCGGCCCGGCTGTTACTGGGCCTCCCAAGGTGGGGGCACATCCGGCCGGGCCTTCGGGCTCTGCACTGGCTTCCAATAATATACCGAGTCCGGTACAAGGTGCTGGTCATCACCTTTAAAGCCCTATATGGCCTGGGACCTGCCTACCTGAGGGACCGTCTCTCCCCACACGTTCCCCAGAGAGCACTGAGGTCTGGCACTCAAAATCTGCTCATCATCCCCGGGCCCAAGGAAGTGCGTCTCAAGGCAACTAGAGACAGGGCCTTTTCCACAATGGCCCCTATGTGGTGGAACCAGCTACCGGAAGAGGCGAGGGCCCTGCGGGACCTTGCTCAGTTCCGCAGGGCCTGTAAGACAGCCCTCTTCCGGTTAGCCTATGCCTGATGAGATAATGTAGCTACCAGATTTTTGTGTTTATACTGTATAGTTTAATGTTTAATTTTAAGGTTTTTTAGGTTTTAATTGTCTGATTTTAGAGGTAATAACTTGCTCTGATTTTACTGTTTTATTGTTTTATTGTTGTTGTAAGCCGCCCTGAGCCACTCGTGGGAAGGGCGGGATAGAAGTCACCAAATAAATAAATAAATAAATAAATAAATAAATAAATAGAAATCCAGGCAGCCCAAGCAGGCCTCACTCATCTGGGTGTCTCCTTGGCTGGCCCCCACCCACCCACAGTCAAAGGGCCAGCAAGCCACCCGCCACCCAAAATCATATAAGAATCGGAGAAAGGGTAGCATGGGCTTCTCCAGGGGTTCATGAGGGATGCTGGGGGCATGGCAAAGCCCCTTGTGGTTGGCTGGCCAGCTGTTCTCCTAATCCAGAGATTGTTATGCGGCTGCAGCTACTATTCAATGGACAAGGTAGGTGGGGAGAAGAGGGGGAACTGTCAAAAAGATTCAGGAGCTGTGCTTCTGTGAGCTTCTGCTGAATCTGAGGCCTGTCGACAAGTACTTTCACATGAGACCATTATTCATTTAATTTCCTGGGATTCCTGACTTGTTTTCATTTTTAAAATGACAAAGCTTCTAGCCCTCATTATTGCAAGCTTGCTACATCTTTAGAAACCAGAAAGTAACTGAGGGAGCAAACTTAAGCAGATCTCTGCAGGAATGATTCCATTTTATGTTATGAGTCTTATTCCTTGGAAAGCATTATTAAGATTGCAGTCATAATGAGGTTTCAGTGAAAATGGAATTATACTTTGGCTGTGATCACACATACGAAATAATGCACTTTCAATGCACTTTCCAACTGGATTTTACTTTGGCTTTTTCTGCAATCACAATGGATTCCTGATCTTTGCAGAGTTTGATTCGGAAGTGATTTTGCTCAAGTTCATCTTGGGTTTTCTGTTGATATCTGCACTTTCTATTTTCCTCCCCTTTTTCCTTACCTGAAGCAGATTATTTATTCTGCATTGCAAAAAAGTAACTCTTCTTATCACTATTCCTGCCCACTCATAATCCCCCCAATATGCTTGCACAATGGCAGAGCAGTGCTCATGCAAACAAGTCACCAGGACTACTGGTCTTGTCAGTGGTAGGTCTGTCCATGCTGCTCCTTGTCTTTCCTTTGTTACTTGCCTTCTCCTTATTCAGCAGCTCTGGACATGCAGTAGCTTTAATTTGCATGCAAAAAAGCATCCAGCTCTCTCCTTATTTATCAAGTCAAGCAAATACTTTTGTCCTGCTTTCCAGCTAGCAGCTTTGTGTTGCACATCACATGCAAACAGTTTTCTCAGCCTATTAAACCGCAAACTGCAAATAAGATGAGCCCTAGCACATTCTTCCCAAACTTATTTACATGGCAGCTCGAGACCGCCTTTCTTGTAAACCCCTCCCCAAAAACAGGGACGAAAGGGATCGGAAATAGGCAGGGATAAAGAGATTGAGTTAAAGGTTCTGCACTGAAGTTTGATCTGGGTTGAAAGATAATTGGGATAAAAGCTGCAGCAAAACAGCATCCAAATATCCTGGAGCAGCAGTGGGCTGAGCCCAGGCTAACTGTTGAAGGTATGAAAGCAATGCAGAGGGAAAAAATAACTCAGGATAAAATGGAGATTGAACTTGATTTGAATGCAGAAGAAAGAAAACAACTTGGAATAAAAAAGAGATTGAACTTGATTTGAATGTAGAAAGACACAGAGGAAACTGTGGTGAACCCAGAGTAAAAGGACAGCACAGAAAAGGCCTCTGTCTTACTGCACTAACACCATTATATTAAATATGAGGTCCCTAGCATAGCAGGAAAATTACAAATGAGAGTGTAAATTCACAAAATTGGCACAAGCCAGTCTAATTTGCAGATACTATGTCAAGTGAGGAGTTTTTCAGTTGTAGATTCCAGGATTTTTAAGTGTTGACTTCCAGATTTCTTGCTTTATGTATTTCTTCTGTTTTGTAAAGGAGACATTCTTCCACTGTGAAGCTGGACAGCAATCGGTGTCAAAATTGGTGAGAGGACTCTTCTGCATCCAGTCTTGTTTACAGGTCTACCCTGTTGCAAATGTAACGGATTTATTATTATTGATGTTTTTACAGTTTGACAAATACATTTTTTTCTGTTAAGGGAAACATAATTAACAAGTCATTTATATTAATCAGAAGGGGGATAAAATCATGCAAAGTGGGGGTAATTTTGCACTGAACAAGGCATACTCTCTAATGAATACAGATGATGCTGATTTATGTGTTTACCACAAAGTAATAAATGGGGAGGGGGGAACTATGGGGGGAGAAAGGCTGTTAAATGATCTAAAACAAAATTTGTGGAGCCTTGAACACAAAGTGTTTCAGATTTTTATTTTAAATAGGACTGCACTAAATGTGGGGTTTAATTTTGCCTGCAGAAAGGAGACATTTCAGGGGATGCAAAGTTCTTTTCTCCCCAAAATGGCTTCACTCTCGTTAAAAAAGAAATGCCTTTTGGTGCAAAATTCTACCCCTTTAAAGGAGGCGATCTGCAGAAATATGCATAATGTGTCCCTGCTGTGCTGTAACAGCCTCTTTTGAAGCAACAGTTTCAACTTCAAAAGGAAGCAAGCATTTTAGCCCTCATTCAGGGCCTATGGCTAATTCTACTGGGGGCAAACTTTTTCACAGGAAGGGGCCCTCTGTTTCAGCTCACCCCTGATTATAAATATTGATGTATGGATTAAAATACACTATTCCTAAAGGCAAAGATTAGTGAGTTGACAAGCACTGCAAATTGCCTATGATAGCAAATGTTTACAAATCCCTAGCAGAGTTTGTTTTAACTGTACATAAGAACATAAGAGAAGCCATGTTGGATCAGGCCAGTGGCCCATCCAGTCCAACACACTGTATCACACAGTGGCCAATACACACATACACACACACACACACTGTGGCTAATAGCC
The DNA here is from genome assembly GCF_032191835.1 of Heteronotia binoei. Classification (NCBI taxonomy): domain Eukaryota; kingdom Metazoa; phylum Chordata; class Lepidosauria; order Squamata; family Gekkonidae; genus Heteronotia; species Heteronotia binoei. Next base: position 186,414,675 of record NC_083223.1, on the reverse strand, counting down.
ACTGATGGACCTCTGCTCCATATTTTTATCCAATCCCCTCTTGAAGCTGGCTATGATAAGAACATAAGAACTGCATTTAGAGTTGGGGCTGCAGCTCAGCAGTACAGCATCTGCTTTGCACACAGAGGGTTCATCTTCATTTACAAGGTACATGTTATGAAAAGCCTGAAGCACAGTCTCAAGCCGGTTCCTCACTAGTAATCGCTCTGCCCCTGGGCTTCTGCTTTCCTTGGGTCAAATGATCAATTTCTCACTAGTTGCTGTATGGTTTCATTTTGACTCGTGGCTCCCTCCAGTTTCCCTTGAGTTTCTGAATCTCCAAAAACCCGAGCAAGAAGCTGTGAGGGACATTGAAGCAAGTCTTGGATCAAAATGCACCCATGCAGCAACTGATGGGGGAATTGATTGCTTGATCTGAGGAAAGCAGAAGTCCAGAGGTGGAGCAACTGCTGATGAAGAATTGGTGTCAGAGTCTGCCTGACAGACTGCTGTCAGTCAGAGTAGACAATGCTGATTTTGATAGATCAGCAGGTATACTCAGTGCAAGGCAGCTTCATGTGTATTCATATACACAGGTGGGATCAGACCCAAGCAAGCATTGAGTCTGATCCCACCTGTCTGAGCACAAATGGAAGTGGAGAGAGCCCACATCTGCCCCTCTTGTCCTTTCCATTCAGCTTCATCTATGTTTGTCTGCTCTTTCTTTGCTAGAGGGGGAGCCTATCTAGGGATGCCAGACTCCAGGTGGGAACTGGGAAGCCCCTGAAATTACAGCTTATCTTCAGACTTAAAGAGATCTCGTTCCCTGGAGAAAAATGGATGATTTGGAAGATGGACTCAATGGTATTGTATCCCACTGAAGTCCTTGTCCTCCCCAGGCTACATCCCCAAATCTCCAATTTCCTGTAGTGGTTAAATATGCGCAGGGCCAGTGCATGGGAGTTGGTGAACTAGGTTATTGCCTAGGGCACCATCTCCCAGCAGGGGGCGAGCGCCCCCTCTCTGCTCATGCCATCCCTGAGCCTCTCACTCATTTTTCTCGGCTCTGAGGAATCAGAGGAGCCCCCCACCCCTATCCCTCAGAGCTAAAAGAGCAGCATTTCCCTTCCCCAGCGTCCTCCAAGAGGAACCCTCAATGCAAACAGGGCCATCTGGCCCTGTTTGGCCTTCCCACTCCCAAGGTTGAGCGTGGGAAGGTCAAACGGGGTGGGTGGGGGTTTGCACAGAGGGCTCTTCAAGAGGAGCCCTCCGTGCAAACAAGGCCATCTGGCACTCCGGGAAGGTCAAGTGTGGGGGGGTGTTTGCATGGAGGGCTTTTCAAGAGGAGCCCTCCGTGCCAACGGGATCATCTGGTGATGCGGGAAGGTCGAGGGGGGGGACACACAAATCTTTTGGTGTAGGGTTTGTCCTGATTGCCCTATGTAGAGAACTGAAGGACATAGTTGGCTCTTAATGGCATATATAATGTTGGAAGATGAACAAGTGAATGAGCCTGAGATGGTATAGTTAATGCTGTTAGGCCCAGTGACTGTGTTGTCTGGGTGTATGTGGCAGCAAAGTTGGCACTTGGGTTTACTGCAAGCTCTGGTACCAGTGTTCCTGCTCAGATGCGATGTTGTATTGTTGTGGGTGAGGAGTTGTTTGAGATTGCAAGGAAAGGTTTACCCACCAGTACTTTTGAAAGAGAGCTGTCACTGTCCAATAGTCCAAAGGATAAATGGACACAAATTGTCAAGCAATTCGATCTCAAAGAAATCAGTCCTTGATTTGAAACAAAGTATGATTTATTGATAATCCAAGATGCTTCTATTGAGCTAGGTATTGGAACTGATACATAGTAACAGTGGAGGGCATACTTAAAGGTGGCACATCAAAGGTTTCCTAAACAAAGCTACATTCTCTAAACAATGCTGTATTCATGTGTGAATCTTCACACGGCAACTTCTTTTCTCCCCTGTGGTTTCTTTTCCTAGGACCAGGCCTGAGAACCTGTCCCTGGAGGCAGTTATCTTCAAAGAGTAAATTCCTGCATTTGTTAGTGAAAGCGAGAGAGGCAAAAGAGGCGCGAACTACACTCTAGCTACTTCCTGCTTTGATGTGCTCGGCTTGGTTCATGGTTAGTAACATTCATGGAGCTTTACATATTCAGATATCATCATACTATTAGCATTGTATTATTAAAAGAAAGATTCACATTGCTTGACACAAATCTGACATCAGGAATTACAGAACTGAGAAACCTGTTGGAGAACACTTTAATCTTCCTGAGCTTTCAGTGGGTGACCTTAGAGTAGCTGTTTTACTGCAAAGGAACTTCAAGAACAGAATGGAGACAGAAATTGCTGAATTACAAATTATCATGAAACTTGGAACAAACACCTCCCCAGGACTCAACAGGGATATTGTTTTTTTTTTTTTTATCTCATTACATATGCTAGACCAACTCTCACTGAGTATAGCTGTGCAGCCACAGTGTATTTCTCTTTTAGAACAGTGTATCAGAATAATGTTTTTTTTGTGTGTGTTGACATGCCCAAATGAGGAATGTGGGCTGTTTGTCTCATTACATATACTAACCCACCTTCCACTATACTTTAATGCACCCTGCTTTTCTAATGGTTAACTGATATTATTTCTCTTTTAGAACAGTGTATCGGAATATTTGGGTTTTTTGTTTTTGTTTTATTTTTTTTTGTATTGACATACTCAAATGGGGGATATTGGCTGTTTGTCTTATTGCATATTGCATATACCAATCCTCCACTGTATTTTAATGTGTTCCTTTTTTTCCTAATGGCAAACTATAATGAATGTTATTACCTCTTGAGAAACCATGCCCTCTATTTAAACTAACAAAGCCAGAATGTTACCTAGATTTATGGCACTTCGCACCTACAACAGCAGTCTGCTTTTTATCACCCTCCAGTGTTGTTTCAGCCCTGCTTTGTTCTAACACTAACAAACACAGATTTGTGATTCTTTTAATCATGTTACGGGATTTTATTAGGGAACAGCAAGTGGACCTGGCGTGTATGACAGAGACCTGAGTGCGGGATGGTGAAACTGTTGCCTTGAACCAGCTTACCCCACCTGGGTTTGCCGTCCTTCACCAGTCTCGGACAAATGGGGGGGGGGGGAGTTGCTGTGCTCATCTGAGCCTCTTTTTCTTTCAGGGCACTCCCTGACCTAAACATCGCTGGCATACAGTGCACTGGCCTGGTGTGGGAAACTGAGGAGAGTGTGGCAATCTGGGTGGTGTACCGACCTCCTAATGCACCACTGGAGAGCCTACCTAACAAACACAGATTTGTGATTCTTTTAATCATGTTACGGGATTTTATTAGGGAACAGCAAGTGGACCTGGCGTGTATGACAGAGACCTGAGTGCGGGATGGTGAAACTGTTGCCTTGAACCAGCTTACCCCACCTGGGTTTGCCGTCCTTCACCAGTCTCGGACAAATGGGGGGGGGGGGAGTTGCTGTGCTCATCTGAGCCTCTTTTTCTTTCAGGGCACTCCCTGACCTAAACATCGCTGGCATACAGTGCACTGGCCTGGTGTGGGAAACTGAGGAGAGTGTGGCAATCTGGGTGGTGTACCGACCTCCTAATGCACCACTGGAGAGCCTACCTACCCTGCTGGACGTGATGTCCACTTGGGAATTGGACTTCCCCAGACTTTTAGTCCTGGGGGATTTCAGTGCCCATGTTGATGACGCGGCGGCCGTCCTCACAGGCGCAGGACCTGGTGTCATCCATGGAGATGCTGGGACTCAACCAATTTATATAGGTTCCCGCACATCGGACTGGACACACGTTGGACCTGATCTTCAGGGCAGGGATATCAGTGGATCTGATGGCAGCAAATGCTGTCCCATGGTCAGACCACTATGCCTTGAAAGTCCAGCTGGACCTGCATCTTCCACCCTGTTTAGGCAGCGCGCAGATTTATGCTTGCCCGCGGAGCCAAATGGGCCCAGAGCAGTTTCAAGAGGCCCTGTGGGATTTGATGCCCCCTGGTGGGTCGTTAGATGAGCTTGTGGAGGACTGGCACTCCCGACTCTCCACTGCCCCCCGGCGCCCTCTTCACTGCCGTACCGAAGCAGCTCCCTGGTACTCCTTGGACCGGCTAAGGATGAAATGACAGCTTAGATGGTTAAAGCGAGTGCGGCGGCATACTCGTGATGAAGAGTTCAGAACCTCTTATAGAACGTTTATGAAAGTCTATGAGAAGGCTATGAAGTCCGCTAAGAAAAACTTCTATGCGGCCTCCATAAAGTCTGCAAAGTCGTGCCCAGGTCAATTATTTAGAGTGATTCGGTCTCTGACAACTTTGCCATTGAGCAACCAAAAAGATAGGGAATTGGATATTGTCTCTGAGGCTTTCATGACGTATTTTGCAGATAAAATCTTGACTCTCCATCAGGACCTCCCAGCCATGGTTGATACAGTATGTGAACTGGAAGCCCCTTGGCCGCCGGATGGTCCAGTACTGGACCGCTTCAGTCGACTCACATTGGAAGATGTAGACAGGATCCTGGCTGTGGTGAAGCCTACCACCTGCCCCCTGGACCTCTGTCCATCTTGGCTTGTGAAGGCTTGCCAGGATGATATCAGGGGCTCTCTGGGTGATATTGTTAACCTGTCTCTGACAAGTGGACATTCCCAGAGATATTAAAGGAGGCTGTAATTCGTCCACTTTTGAAAAAACCTTCGCCGGACCCTAGCGTGCTAGCTAACTACTGCCCAGTTCCAAACTTGCCGTTCTTGGGGAAGGTAGTTGAGAAAGTGGTGGTGGAGCAGCTGCAGGTTTTCCTGGATGAAACATCCGCCCTAGACCCATTCCAGTCCAGCTTCTGCTCGGGCCATGGGACGGAGATGGTACTAGTCGCCCTCACAGATGACCTAAGAAGGCACCTGGACCAAGCTGGGTCAGCGCTGCTGATTCTTCTTGACCTATCTGCAGCATTTGACATGGTCAACTACGACCTATTGACCTCACCAATGCCGGAGTGTGGGGGTTAGCCTTGCAGTGGTTTTCCTCCTTCCTCCGGGGATGGGGACAAAGGGTGATGCTTGGCGAGCAGACTTCCCTGCGGCACCCACTTATATGTGGAGTGCCTCAGGGAGTTATTCTCTCGCCCATATTATTTAACATCTATATGCACCCCATTGCCCAGATTGCCTGAGGTTTTGGACTGGGCTGTCACCAGTACGCTGATGACACCTAGCTCTATCTGTTGATGGATGGCAGACCGTCTTCCACCCCTGAATAGCTGTCCAAGGCATTAGGCGCCATGACTGGATGGTTACAGCAGAGTTGACTGAAGTTAAATCCAACTAAGACAGAGGTCCTGTACCTGAGTCGAGGGGTGGGGTGGGGTCGTGCATCCAGCTCCCAGCCCTGGGCCGTTCTGGTACCGGCCCAACAGGTGAAGAATCCGGGGGTGATTCTGGACGCCTCCATCTCCATGGAGGCCCAGATCACAGCGGCTGCTGGGTCTGCCTTTTTCCATCTATGGCAGATCAGGCAGCTAGCACCATACCTATCCCCCAAGATACAGTGACCCATGCAATGGTAACTTCCAGGCTGGACTACTGTAACTCACTCTATGCTGGCCTACCCCTGAAACTGATCCGTAAACTGCAGCGAGTGCAGAATGCAGCAGCTCACCTGCTAATTGCATCACCTGTACGGGTGAGCATACGGCCAGCACTCTGTGACCTGCACTGGCTGCCTATAGCATACCAGATCCCTTTCAAGGTGTTAGTTTTGACTTCTAAGGCTTTGCGCAGCCTAGGACCAACGTACCTATGGGACCATCTCCTCCCGTATATGCCCTGGAGGTCACTTTGTTCGTCCTCCCAAGATCTTCTGATAGTCCCCGGCCCAACAGATGCCTGTCTTGCCTCTACCAGGGCCAGGACTTTCTCGGTCCTGGCCCCAACCTGGTGGAATCAGCTCCCTATGGAGATCCGGGCCGTACCTGGCTTGTTGGCCTTTCGTAGGGCCTGCAAAATGGAGCTGTTCCACCAGGTCTTTGGATGAGGCAGCGGGCATCTATTTATCAATTGATTGGCCTCTTCCCTACTGCTCCGCTGCTCTACTGCACTACTGTACTGTGATGCTGTATTGTGATACTACTTTGTGCTATACCACCTTGCTGTGATGCCATCTTGCTGAATCATCTTGCTGCACTTTGATGAATGTTGTATTTGGTTTTATTATTATTTCATAGTGATTTTATTTCTATTTGCTGTACTCCGCTCTGAGCCCCCAATGGGGGAATGGGCGGAATATAAATAAACTAATAATAATAATAATAATTTATCTAATTATCCTTGCTAGCCTGAAAAGAGTTACACCTTTCTAAGTTCATTGAAGTCAATATGTGTAGAAGAGTAACACTGCTTACAGAATTGCACAGAAAATTTCACAACAATCCTGTGAGATGAACCATTTATTTTTTTCCAGATGGGGAAATGACTCATAGTAGTCATAGTAGTTTATAGTGTTGGATTCGTATCTGGGAGAACTGGGGTCAAATACCTACTTTGGCCATGGAAGATTTCAGAGTGACCTTGGGCCAGTCACAGTCTCTCAGGAGTGTAGTAAGGATCAATGGGAGGACAGGAGAACAATGTAAGTTATTTTGAGTCCCCATGGGGAGAAATAAATAAATAATATATACACAGAATAGTAACAAACAAGAGTAGAACATCTGAGGTCTTGCAAAGAAAAATAATTTTTTCCTCTCTCTCTTTTTGAAAGCCTTTAAACCATTTTATCCCTACCAACACATATAGGCATTACAAATGCTTAGTAAACTGAAATTAGATAAATACAAAGTTTTAAAGATTGGTTCTGTGTAACATATTTATGTACACAAGGTCAAGTTTAATCATGCTAGCACCTTTATCCCCCATCATTCATGGTCCATTTTGGGCTTGCTGTTACGTATCCTCTATTAGATATTCTATGCCATAGTCATCTGCTGCTTAGGTCTTAGAGAAAACATTCTCATTACTGTATCACTATGCAGATATTCTCAGACAATTAACCATGGGAAATGAATTTGAAACGGAATATACTCCAGTACAGTTTCTTGAAATTACTTTTATTAATCAACATTGATTTTTTTGAAAAAAAAATTAATGGTGTCATAATTTTTCTTCCTAAAAAGGATAGCAGGGAACCCAATAAAAGCTCAGAAATTAATGAACCTAATTCTGTCTTAGTTGTGTCATGGTCAAAAAGCTGGGTACTGACAAGTTTCTTTATTATTGCAACTCTCATGAAAAGAGTGTGTCATCTCTGGAGCTGATCATTTCAGGAAACTTGTTATTGCCCCCACAGATGGAAGAAAGATACGGACACAAAGGGTTGGTTAACTAAGGGCCACTTTTATTTATTAATACACATAAATGGCAATAATATAACTAATATAACTAGCAGCATAGGCAGGGCCAAAGGTCAAATGACCTCTCCCCTGCTGTGTAATGGGCGAGCCACCCTTGCCACTAGGTGGAACCATCTACTCAGCTGGCACAGCAAACAGGCTAAGCCCTAGAGTTCCAACTCCCAGCTGCAAGGCTGCCAGGGCAGATTGATCCAGGCAATCAGCAGGCAGTCAGCATTCTCATCAACTGGTCCGCATGGTCCAGGATGATTCAGCATGACCCCCATACTCCCTTAAAAAGGGAGAACTAATGGTGCTCACCAAGCCACATAACTAACCAGAAAATCCTGCTAATACATAAAGTGACCACTCTATTTAACAGCTGTACCCTAGCCAATTCCACGGTCCCTTGAGCAAGCAATACAGGGCAGGCGAAAAACACGTCTTTGAATGGCCAATACTGAAAAGGCCAAAAAATTCCTGCCCGGCCCCCATAAAACCAGGGCAACCAGCCCCAGCTTGCACTGCTTAAAGGATGGGAGGGTGGGCCGAGCATGCGGAGCCTTCTGTGGAAGTGGGAGCTGAGCTGGCTGTTGAAACTCCGGCTCCACCCCCAGTAGCTCCCAAGATGCCGTTCGTCTGTCGCTCTTCCTCCTAGTGCATTGGTAAAGGCGCCTCCCCCAATCAGACGGCCAGTTGACCGGTGATTGGGTGGGAACCGTGATAACAGAAAACTGGACCTGTGTAGTATGTCCTGAGTGACCCTAAATCAGCTGTAGCCAACAGGGGCACAGGCCAGGATGAATCCCATTCACAGTGCAGTACCATCTGCCATCTCACCCTGCATGTCCAAAGGGTACAGTGATCAGTGTTTCTATAACTGTTCTGCTAGTGGAAGGTATAGCAGGCTGCTGCACCACATGAGGTGAGTCAGATGGCATCACCCAGCCTAGCTGAGCCCTGTCAAGGTGATGCAAGGCTGATGGTGGCACCCTGCCCAGACAACCCCCCCCCCCACAGTGAGATAAAAAAAAAACAAGGCAGAGGATGGCACCTGGCCAAGCTCTGTGTGAAGCAAGGCAATGGATAGTGCTTAGTTCAGCCCAGCTGAGCCTCATGCAAGACAAGGTTAGGAAGTGGATAGTGCCTGGCCAAACACCACAAGAGGAGAGACAGAGAGCAGTGTCCCACCTGACCCAGCGAAGCTCTATGCAAGGTGAGAGAGGCCTCCAGCCAAGACGAGAAAGCAGCTTTTGGTCTGCCCAAGGCCTGTCTGAGGCAAGGAAAGCAACATCCAACCAATTGGTTAGGCAGGCTGCCTCTTCCTCCCTCCTTCTATCTACCCTTTGAGAGGGAGGGTCAGGGTTAGACAGACTGCATCTTCCTCTCTCTCCCTCTCTTTTGGGGTCAGGGCCAGGAAAGGCTGGAGAAGGGTACTTTCCCCAGGTTTTGAAGCATAGAGTTAGAAGGGACCTTCATGGTCATCTAGTCCAACTCCCTGAACAATGCAGGGAATTCACAAATACCTCCCCCTTCCCACATGCAGTGACCCCTACTCCATGCCCAGAAGATGGGTAAAAAAACAAAACAAAAAAAACCCAAAACCAACCTTTCCAGGATCCCAGGCAAAATTGGTCTGGAGAAAAATTGCTGCCTGACCCCAAAGTGGTGAACAGCATTTCCCTGGGCATGTAAGAAAGGGCCACAAGAATTAAGCACTGATGCAACTCTTCATGCCCTCCTTCTTATGATCTGCCTAAGTTCACAGCATTGCTATCAGGTGGCTATCTAGTCTCTGTTTAAAAACCTCCATAGAAAGAGAGCCTACCACCTACCAAGGAAGCCTGTTCTACTGAGGAACCACTTCAACTGTCAGGAAGTTCTCCCTAATGTTTATTCAAAAACTCTTTTGATTTAATTTTAATCCATTGGTTCTGGTCTATTCTTCTGGGGCAACAGAATACAACTCTGCACCATCCTCTATATAACAGCCCTTCAAGTATTTGAAGATGATGGTCATATCACCTCTGTTGTCTCATCTCCTGGTTACATACCCAACCTCTTCAGCTTTTCCTTGTAGAACTTGGTCTCCAGACCCCTTACCATCTTCATTGCCTTCCTCTGAACACATCCCAGATTGTCTAGACCTTTCTTAAATTGTGGTGCTCAGAACTGAACACAATACTCTAAGTGAGGTCTAACCAGAGAAGAATAAAGTGATACTATCACTTTGCGTGATCTGTATACTATACTTCTGTTGATACAGCTCAAAATCATATTTGCATTTTTAGCTACCACATCACACTTAGTATGGTCCACTAAGACCCCTAGATCCTTTTTCACAAACTACTATTGAGACAAGTCTCCTGCATCCTATAATGATGCATTTGACTTTTCCCACCTAAAATGCAGAACTTTACATTTATCCCTTTAAAAAATCATTTTATTTGTTTTAGCCCAGTTTTCCAGCCCGTCAAGATCATTCTATATCCCGACTCTCTCTTCTACTATATTTGCTACTCCTCCCAATTTCATATCATCTTCAAATTTAATAAGCATTCCCTCTATTCCTTCTTCCAAATCATTTATAAAGATGTTGAACAAAACAGGTTCCAGGACAGATTCTTGCGGCACTCCACTTGTCACTCCTGTCCAAGAGGATGAGGAAGCATTCACAAGCATTCTTAGGGTGTGATCTGTCAACCACTCCTAGTCCCCACCTGCTCACAGAGTTGTTCTAAGGATAAAATGGAGAAGAATAGAATGATGTAAACCACTTTAGGCCTCTCCTTTATGGAGAAAGGCGTTCTATGATATAAATATATAAATAATGTAGATGAAAATGGGGGAAGATACAAGGTTGGTGTGGGGGGAGATATAAGGTTGGGGGGGAGGAGAGGAGGAACCAGATAAGAGTGAGGACAGAGGGGTTGCCAGGAGGAGAAAAAGAAAAAAAAAAACAGTGTGGGGAAATTAATATGGAAAAATGAGTGTCTTTGCAAGTCCTTGCAGGTTCCTCACTGTGCAACTGGGTCTGCCCTGGCACAACTGGGCCATAGTTTTCCTGGCCAGAGGGTATTTGATGTAGAATAGGTTGGAAAACTGAAGACAGAGAGAAGATAAAGGTAGGTTGGCTGATGGATGGGAAGGAGATGAGCTAAAAGTGAGGAGAGGCTATAGTGGCTTTCAAGGATGGTAAAGGAGAAATGGGGGGAGGGGTGGAAGGGAAATTCACCCTGAAAGTCTTTGTGGTTCCTGCTTGTCATATATTCTGATAAAGTGTAGTGCCATTTGTGTTTGTGTTTGCAAAAGCGGACATGACTGCAAGAAGGAGATCAAACCCTTATCTGCCAGAGAGGAGTTCATTTCATGATTACTAGTGGTCACACCTAGGGTTGCCAAGTCCAATTAAAGAAAAATCTGGGGACTTTGGGGGCGGAGCCAGGAGACTTTGGGGGTGGAGCCAGGAGACATTGGGGGTGGAGCAGGAACAAGGATTTGACAAGCATAATTGAACTCCAAGGGAGTTCTGGCCATCACATATAAAGGGACAGCACGCCTTTTTAAATGCCTTTCTTCCATAGGAAATAATTAAGGATAGGGGCACCATCTTTTGGGACTCATAGAATTGGACCCTCTGGTCCAATCGTTTTGAACCTTGGGGGGTATTTTGGAGAGAGGCACTAGATGCTATACTAAAAATCTGGTGCCTCTACCTCAAAAAATAGCCCCCCCAGAGCCCCCAATACCCACGGATCAATTCCCTATTATTCCCTATGGGAATCATTCTCCATAGGGAATAATAGAGTGCCTAGTAGACATTTCCCTCCCCCCCCCATGCTTTCTAAAGGGGGAGAGGGCCTCCATACCAGGGATCCCCCCTCCCTGCTCCCTCCCTCTCTCTCTCTCACACACACAAATACTTACCGTTTTTCTTCCAGCAGAAAGTGCTTCCTGTGAAAACGAAAGCAAGGCTGCACAGGAAAAGAAAGGGAGGGGCCGTTCTCCATGGAAACTGTTACTTTCCCATGAAGCCCTTCCTGTTTCCTGTGCAGCCTTAAAGGGACACATTTTAAAATGGATCAGAAGCTTTAAAACATGATGCCTAAAGGTATGTTCTCTCTCTCCCCCCCCCCGCCCCCAGATTTTTTGAGAGCGGGGGAGGAGGACGCAATTTCGGGGGTCCCCCGCCAGGGTGGGGGGGGTGGGAAGCCTAGTCACACCGTAGTGCCCCTAAAAATATGGGGTTTTTTTTATTTCTTTCAATCCTTCCCTTTTCTTCTGAAAGTTGGTGGAGGCAGGCTGATGTTAGCAAAGTGTGGCTGTATCAGTATGCACTATTTGGATGCTTTCATCTCTGGGTATTACAAGCTCATCATCAGCACACCACATTGTAATTTATGGGTGGGTGGCAATATCTATTTTACGAAATACGGTGAAGAGGTGTGCAAGCTGACACACAGACTGGCTGTGCAAATCCTTAGAGCAACATTTATTATTATTTTATTTATATTCCACTCTTCCCTTAAGGGGCTCAGGGCAGCTAACAACCAATAAAACAACATCAAAATATAAAACGTAAAACAATAATATACAATACAATAGTCAATAAGATTATGAAATCAATAGTCAGCAACTATGCAAGGTTTTTAATGGCTATGGCGCTCATGGTATCGGCCAAGACTGTCAGTTCTGTGGCGTGGCTGCTGTCTCCTGTTATTCGTTAAAAGCAAGATGAAAAAGTTCAGTCTTGCAAGCCCTGAGGTACTGTGGGTGGTGCTGCAGGACTCTGATGTTATCGGGAAGTGCATGCCACCATGTGGGAGCTGCTATTGAGAAAGCCCTGGTCCTGGTGGTAGTCAACCAGATTTCCTTCGGCTCAAGGATTATTAAAAGATTCTGAGATCTGGAATGCAGTGTTCTCTGGGGCACATGTGGGCAGGCCCATAGCCAGAAAATTTCAGGTGGGGAGGGGCCCGCAGAATAAAATTTTGGGTGGAGGAGCCCCCCACTCTGGTGGCCCCCACTCTCTCTGGGGCTGTTGCTCTGGGAGCCCCTGCCCCCCTCCACGGGGCTTCCCTTCCTCCCAACCTGGTGAAGTTCCAGCTCCTGGAGTAGGGGGGAAAGAGGCTCTCTAGAGCGTCCCTGGCCACCACAGACCAACAACAACTGAAGAGCCGCACCAGGGAGGTTTTTGTAACAAACAGGGAGGCGGAGAAGGTCTTTGGGAGGGGGCTTTTGGCGGGGTGGGGTGATGGACGGTGATGGTTTGCGGTTCCTTCCCCTGCCTCTGATAAGGGCAATGCTTCCTCCCCCCCCCTTTCTGGAGTCCTCCCTCCCATTGCTCAAGCAGGAGGCTGTGATGCCCCAAACCAGTTACAGTTGCCCGAGCTGAGGCGGAGACCACTGCTGCAGGGTGCAGAGAAAGAAACCAAGTGGATACCAAGACCCACGTGGTGGGCGTGGCCAATGAGAGAGTGGCGTTTGGAGGAGGAGGAAGGGAGGGAACGAAGCTGTTGGGCCAAGCGGCCGATGAAAAAGCATGGTAGGTTTTCTCTAAAGTGGTGTTTGGTGGCGGAGGAGGCTGCAGCAGAGTCAGATGGCCCCGTTTGCACTAAGGGCTGCTCATGAGGAGCCCTCAGTGCAAATGCCACCCAGATGGTCCTGTTTGCACTGAGGGCTCCTTGTAAGGAGCCCTCAGTGCAAACACCACCCCTTTGGTCTTTTCCGCGGCATGGGAAAGGCTAGCAGAGTCAGATGGCCCTGTTTGCACTGAGGGCTGCTCGTGAGGAGCCCTCAGTGCAAATGGCACCCCTGCTGAGCGGCAGCAGCCCTGGAGGCCCAACGGAGGGGCCATACAGGGGGAACAGGGTTTTTGATAGAGGGGCTATGCCCCCCAGGCCTCCCGTGGTTACAGGCCTGCATGTGGGGCACATCAGGCCTTCAGAAACAGTCATCCACATGCCCTCCAGGATCACTTTTTGCCAACCCCAATTTAAATCTCTTCCACTGTGTTCTGGCCATAGGTAAACTCCCACACTTGATTTCACTTCTCTTTGTCTGAACTTATTTCAGCTTCCACCCTGGTGTCTTTTATGTCGTTATTTGTTGATGTGCTGTGTTTATAGGTCCCCTTTTAGCCATAATGGTTCTCAAGATGATTTACAAGAAAAAAAATTTAAAAAGCAGAGTTCCAGCTGAGTGCTCTTGTGGCACCACAAACCTCAAACATAATAAAATTGCTGAAATAAATGCCTTTTCTTTCCAAGTTAATAAAAGCAATTTACCAATATTTGAAAAGAACAGGAAAAAATGGAGTTAGGATACATAGGGAAAAGTGGGATGAGGTACTAAAAGATAGCATTCTCGCTGTGCAATGGGAAGAGACCTTGGCAAATATTACATCTTCTTGCCTAGAGCTGACAGCTTGACAACAAGACTGATTCAACAGTAAATTTTTCAGGAATGCAATGATTTAATCAAATGTAGAATATTACTGATGCTTGCGGGCAGCGCTTTTTCTGTAGCAGGAACTCCTTTGCATATTAGGCCACACACACTTGATGTAGCCAATCCTCCAAGAACTTACAGTAGGGCTGCCAAGCCCCCAGGCCAGGCAGGGGTTTCCCCACCCTGGAGGTTCCCAACCCACCGGCCCGAACCTCCCCCGACATTGCTGGCACAATGATATCACCTGAAGTGATGTCATCGCACCAGCAACACTCTAGGCGTTTCTGGGAAAACTATAGTTTGCCCGGATGCTCTAGCAATTTGGGAGGGGAAACTCTATGGCACAATAGGTACCATAGAGTTTTTACCTCCTAAATTGCTAGAGTGTCTGGGGAAAACCATAGAGTTTTCCCAGAAATGCCTAGAGCGATCTGCACACTGCATCACTTCCGGGTGACTTCATTGTGCCACACACATTGCCCCAAAGGCCACGGGGGACTTGACAACCCTAGCTTACAGTTGGCCCTGTAAACTATGGTAGGACTGGCTACATCAGGGGTGTGTGGCCTAATATGCAAAAAGCAAAAAAAATACAAAAAAAAGCTCTGCTTATGGGAGTTGTGGAACCCATTTAGAGAATATGTATTTGAAATGTCCAGGTGATGTTGAATTCTGGAAACAGAGAAGTAAACTTATTATTCTGGTTTTCGGAATGAGTCTTTTGAAGTGCTAATGTCAGAATACATTCCAACTCTTTGGAATATAAAGAATGAACAACAGGACTTGGATGAAAAGAATCACCTTGATTGCTCAAAAGTGGGTACTGTGTAAATGTAATAATAAAAGTAAAGTAGCTATCTGAATATTAGTGATCTTGCAGACAAGGAAGAAAATGCAGATCAACATCATGATATGGAAGAGAGGTGAAATAAATATGTATGTATATAAATATGTGTTGTGTAAATATATGCAGCAAAACAACATTTATTAAGGATCATCTGGTGGTTTGTTTTTTCTTTCTTTCCATCTTCCCATTTCTTTTTCAGGCTTTTGTGCTTCTTTTATTATTGTTGTGTTTATGGTGATTTAAATGGTGCTTGGATATGTAAAAGTAAAAAAAAATTCCACAGCTTTTGACTTCAAGGAACTTTTTGAAAGCTCTTTTCCTTTAATGCTTAACTGTCCTTTCTGCCTTCATTTCATGGTGATTATGAACCCTAGATCTAGTCTGACATGCTGACCAAAACACCACACTGATGAAACTGAAATGTAAAAGCTAACTTGAATTGCATACTGCAAAGACTATTTTTCAATTAGCTGAAACAAGTTAAAAACCTAGATGATGGTTTGGTTTCTGCTGGATAATTTCAAATGTAAACAGTGGTCCCAAATTCTTTTGTTTTTAATAATATCAAAAAATTTCTTGTCTGAGAGTTTTTAATCTGACAGACAATATACTTTTCAGCAGCAAATTTAAAACTTTTAAAATGCTGGCCTATTTTCCATTGTTTACTCATATAAAAACCTTCATCACAACTAGATAGACCTAAACTCCCCGGAGAATGTGATTAGCTAAATTTGGGGGAAAGGAAAAAACTGACAGCGTTTGATGAAGTGGCCCTGCAGGAGCTGGTAGAGGGAGAACACGGGCTATTTGTTGCTGACTCTGTATCACCTAATCATTCTATTAATCACAAAATCAGAAACAGAGTGGTAGGTGATTGCATGTATGTGCTAATTAATGTGGTTGCATGGGGGTGCAGGAGAGAAGCTGATGGAAAGACAGAAGGCCTAGCAGAGAATTCTCGGCTTTTTCATAAACCAGCTACTTAAAAATAAGAGTGTTATCATCATCTGTAACATGGGCACAGCATGGTTGCCAAATCTGGCTTGTGACATTTTTGGGAAATTGGTGGTGATGAAACTTGGGAAGAGTGGAATTTGGGGAGCAGAAGGTGCTAGGGTTGCCAATTCTTGTTTGAGAAATTCCTGGAGATTTCGGGGCAGGGGGGAAGTGTCTGGGGTAGGTAAAGTTTGGGAAAGGGAGGAAGCTCAGCGGGGATGTGATACCATGGAGTCTCTCCTCCAAAGCTGCTGGGACCTCCAAGGAAACTGATCACAGTAGCCTGGAGATCACTTGAAATTCTGGGAGAGCTCCAAGCTCCACCTAGAAGCTGGCAATCCTGCTGTTCAGCTGGGATGTGATGCCATATAGGCCCTTTCCGCACTCTCCTTTTAATCCATGTTCACCATGGTCTCCTCTTAGCAATACTGCACTAAAATCAAATTCAACCTTCTTTTTATTCTGTACCCTCCCCATTCTGCATTATGTTACCTCCCTTCAGCGGTCAGCTGGGTTTCAGCCCACTGTTTCCCCCCTCCCCTTTTAATGCTGTTTGGCTGTGGACTTAATTACCTCAAATCTAACACCGGGGAGAAAAAACTGAGGAAATGGTAAGTGCTGAAAGGGTCATAGTCTACCTCTAAAGCTACCATTTCCTCCAGCGGGATGAATCTCTGTAGTATGGAGATCAGTGTATTTCCAGGGGATCTCCAGTACTCACCTTGAAGTTGGTATCTTTAGATATTAGAGTTTCTGTTGGAAAATAATAGCCAGGATTCAAAGTACCACAAACAGAGCTTCCAAAGCCTAGCAGGGCTTTAAAGCCTTTTCTTCCAAGCATAGTCTCCCGTTCCTCTTGACAAGGTACTAAAAGACCTACAGGAACAGTGCCAACAGAGAACAAAAAGCCACATTTTGGGGGGAGGGAGGAATCATGCTCAGAATTTACCTTGATTTGGGGTGTATGTATTCTGCAGAACCCGAGACACTTGAAATGTTATGTGTCCTTTGAATGATCTGTTGTCAGAATACTTTTTGGATCTGTCTCAGGCTAAACACTGAAATGCTAGGGGGTGAAATTCTATGACAGTCTATCAAGCAGGTACTGCCTACCATGCCAGAGCAATCTACTTAAACTGAATGCTGTAAGTTTTTGCATTTGAAACTCAATTTTCAGAGGAGTTGATATTACTTTCCAGTAGCTTCAGGTAGAACCAGATTGTAAGGTTGCTATAGCAATTGTCTGGTTGATCAAATCAAGGTCTGGAATAATAAAAGAGGGGAAGGTTATTTCAGAGATTATTGCAAACAGCGTGCACACAAGAAAAATTTCTTCATTTGACGAAGAGAAGGAGGAGGAGGCCTAGATAGAAATGGAGTTGCAGATACAGCAAGAAGTAAACAGATGTTAGAAAAAGAGAGAAGATACAGAGATATAATGTACCTTCTGCCCACTTGGATTCAGTTAGAAATTAGAGTCATGCATTCCTGAGAGGAAACTGAATAATAACATTTCAATTATTTTATTTCTGATAGTTTAAAGCAAACCTTAATTCACTGTCCATAAACTGCTGGGGATCAGCAGAAAATTTCACATGATTGATTTTATGGGAACCAGAATGGGACATTTGCAATACTAAAAGAAAAATTCCCAAATTTTGTTTGGAAATTATTATTAAGGTTGGTGTTTCTTGAATACAACAACCAAGAGAAGTTATGCAGTTAATTGTGTGGACAAATACCATTCATGTCAATGTGACTTTATAAATAATTGATCTTTGAATCTGTCTGTCTACTTATTTTAATGCCTTTAAGTCTGTATATTTGTCTAGATCCATGTAACTGCACATGCTGTATTCATAACACAAGATATCTCTTTGACACCACAGACACATTGAATCATAGTAGTGAGGCTCCATTTTGAAGCTGACATATTTTGTGTGTGTGTGAATGGAAATGTTCCCTTTGTACATGGGTCTATATGCATTGTGTGGGGCAGCAAGGATTAGAAACACCATAGATTTGGGCACATTAAAGGTATGTGCATTTCCAGATTTTTAAATTGTGTTTATGAAAACTGTAATCAGAGAACAGTAGATAATTATGGCTCTTCTTTTTTCTTTTAAATATTTTTTCTTTATTGAAGTTTAGATTAGGATTACACAGACAATAGGCAATATACATTAAAATATTTTATGTGGAATTACAGGAGTGTAAAGCATAAAATTATAGATAAATGTCATTTGATCTATCACACCAACAAAATGTATTCCTAACAAAATTTGGCAACATATTGTGTCTTTGAAAAGCAGTTTTTATAACCATCTCTGTAGTGTCCAACCATCTGGTATAAAGTTTTTGTTTGCTCAGTAGTCTAATAAAGTAAAATTAGTTTGTTTAGAGAATTGCATTGTTCTATTAATTCTATATAAATATTCTCCTTTAAACATGGGTTTGGTCTCACTTTATATTTTTCAGGGTAGGAGTTGTGACTCAGACTTCATGTATCTGCAGAAAGGCCCAATTTTAATCCCTGTCTTTCCCCATTATAGGTCATGTGTAGGATATTTAGCAGAGTGTATAAAGCACAGTGGAATAATACATCTCAGACCTGTGTGTATAGTTTCTAAGAAAAAGTTTACTAAAAGAATTAGGGAAAGGGTAACATGGAAAGGAAAACAACAGTCTAACTCATCTTCCTAGGTCTACATCTTGGTTCTTCTCACTGTATGTCTCAAATGTGTATGAGACCCCAAGAACAAAGGAAAGGAAATTATGCACCCCCCCCCAAAAAAAAAACCCCACCTCCTTACATGCAGAATAGCATGCAGCATCTACCAAGGTTATCTCATTAAGAATAATACCTCCCCCTTCTTGGTGGAAAGTTTCTAATTGACACCTAATTGGTCTTATGCTGTCCAGCTATTATTACCTCACAGAAACATCAGTTTAACACTTTCATGACTGAAAGGATGACACTTGCAAAACCCACCACCACTTCTCAAAAGTCATACACTGAAGAGATTAAAGTTCAGTTTCTTTTGCAGGTACTTGAACTTCCCTCAGATGAGTGGCTTGGTGAGTACATCAGCAAACATCTCTTCTGAAGGACAATCAGAACTTGTTGATGCATCTCTCTCACAGAATGATACTTGACAGCAATATGTTTGCTTCTTGATTTGATGCTTTCACTCTTGGATAAGGCTATATATGCCTGGTTATCTCCAAACAAGATTATTGGCTTAGACTCATCTACATGAAAGTCTTCCTAGTTCAACTTCTACATCTTGCTTTTATGCTAACTAGCTATCATTAGTTTACAGAAACATCAGCTTAACACTTTCATAACTGAAGGGATGACACCTGCAAAACCCAACATGATGCCTCTATACTAGACCTGCAGAGTCAGGGTAGACAAAATGGATCTTGATAGACCAATGATCTAACATTACAGGGAAGCTTCACATGCTCATTTGATCAAGTAAAACACATGGCCTTTAAAAGTAATGGGTAATGTGTTAGAAAGATAGGTAGCATGGCAGAGTCAGCAAATCATAGGCAAGATTGCTCAAGAATTGGGCTAAGTTATGATCTGCCTTTCCACCGTTCACTCTCTGCAATGCTCCTATGCACACCTTATAAGTAGATGCACTGGTTGATCTATGACACTTACTATTAAGAGTAAGGATGGACAGGTCCAGTGAGAATGTTAATAATAAGCTTATGTAGTAAGGAGTATGTTTAAATTAATAAATTACACACTTCAGAAGCCACTGGATCACATATGTACTATTTGGGCCATGTATTTATTCAAGCTTCTACAAATGTGTGAATGATATTAATGGCACCATAAGTTAATTTCTAGGCTAAGAAAAGGCCGTACTTCATTCAGAGTTCATCTATATACTATTTGGCCCCCACCCAGCCGAGCAGCCGATCAGCCGCCTTAGGCTGGGGGCCGTCCATTGCCTCCCCAGAAGGAGGAGGCAGTGGACTCTTCCCTTTTGTAGGCGGGGGCATGGGCGGCCTTATAAGGCCAGCCTCGCCTCCCGGGGCACAGTTTGGACTCACGCTCTCGGGCCGATCAGCCGCACATCAGCTGTGCGGTCTGCGGGCCCTGAGCGCGTGTGGGGTTTTTCAGCGTGTTTTACATGCCAGGGAACCATGCGTGCCTAGGCAGCAGCCCGAGGATTCTCCCTCCCCCTTGGGGGTCAGCTTTGGCCACACAGCGGGAAAAGCAGCGCGCAACAGAGGCTCATTGAAAAGGTTTGCTAGACCAGCGGCTGCTGGTCCGGAAGCTCCCGGACAGGCTTCGGCTCAGGGTGGGACCTCTGCTTGGTATGCAGAGGGCCCTGGGTTTGGTCCCGGGCATCTCCAGTTAAAAGGGGACTTTGGCCGGGGACGCTGGGAGTCGCTGCCAGTCTGAAAGGGGGAGCCTTTAATCTCTCCCCCCCCAGCTCATATTAGGCCTTACCCAGCGGCCAATGGTTAGTCCTGGTCAGGACTTTGATCAAAAGGTTTTATTTGGATGGTCCAGGCTGGCCTGGTTTCACCAGGTCTTAGAAGCTGAGCAGGGTTGTCCCTGGTGGTTGCACGGATGGGAGACCACCAAGGAGGTTCACGGTCTCTATGCTGAGGCAGGAGTGGCAAACCACCTTATACTAAGGTTGCGAAAGGGTGCTTGGGTGTAGGCATAGTTGGTCAGAGCCCCCCTCCCCCGTTTGCACTTTACTTATCGTGCTCACAGGGCATTTATTAGGGGCTTGTGCCATTTTGGCTGTAGGCTTAGCAATTACATGGGGCCTGAGATAGGACTCAGGGCTGCCTTATGTTGGCGGTGGCCCATCCACATAGTCAACATGGTTCAGTGGTAGAGCATCTGCTTGGTAAGCTGAGGGTCGGCCCTGACCTGGATAGCCCAGGAAAGCCTGATCTTGTCAGAACTCAGTATCTAAGTAGGATTGTCTCTGGCAAGTATTTAGATGGGTGACCCCCTTGGAACACCAGGGTTGGGAGGGCAGAGGCAGGTTTTATTCAGCCACCTCGCTGTATATCCTCCATGCCCCCTATAGGGGTTAGTCCCCAGAGGTCGCCATGACTTCCAGATGCATAAACACTCTTACACTTAAAATCCCTGGCTCCTCCAAAAAAGGGGTCCATGCAAATAGGTGTGGGAAACATCAGCCTGAGACCCAGAGAGCCACTGCCAGTCTGGGTAGACATTACTGATTTTGATGGACCAAGGGTCTGATTCAGTATATGGCCGCTTCATATGTTTATATGTTTAGGGCCTTCAGTTATGACATCGAATCAGTTCAGCGGTTCTCCTCCTTTTTCTTGGCACCCGGTGTCAGGGGGAGTTGGGTAGGCCGGTAGCGTGCGGTTGCCGGGCCTTTGGCGGTGGGGAGCATGCTGCCGTGGGGTTGGCAGAAAACCACCCCCCCTTTTGCCTCTTGCATGGGCTATGCAACAGTGGGGGGGCCGGGGATTCCTCCTCTCCCCCCGGTCCCTTATATTGCAGTGGCTTCTCATATGCTACCCTTCGGGGAGCCAGCTATGCCGTGGGGTGATCATCTTATAGTGCTAGGGAGAGATATTAAAGGGGAATTCATGGACGTTTTCAGCCTTTTACACAGGGAATTGGAAAAGAAGTCCAAAGGGGACCAGGACAAGAAGGACAAAGAGAACTTGAAGCAAGAAAAGGTTGATAGGTCAGGGTTGAATTGGCTACTGGGATTCTTCATTTATGCAGGTGTTATTGCCAGGGCCCAACGGGGAGGGTCACCCCCCCCCTCTTTCAATATTATTTATCATGCATATAACGATTTTCAGGGGGGGGGGCATGGCTGCAGTACGATGAGCAATTCTGTATGTGAGCGGCTGTTAATCCTTGTCTCTCGTGGGACCGGATTGGTCAGCGGCTTTGGTTGCTCATCTAGTTTAGAAGACTGTCATTCTGCTAGCACCGGCACTGTTGCGGGGCAGTCTTTTCAGCCACGGTGGTTTTGCTGGGAGTTTACCTCCCAAAGGATGTGTGGCAGAAAGGCCTGCAGAGGCAGGCTTGAATGTATGTTGTGGGGCGGCCCCCATGCCTTTACGGCCGGTAACAGATCCAAGCCATAAGGGGCCAACAAGTGGCCTGAGGGTGGGCCCAGCCGGCATCCTGGAAAAGGGGCCCAGCCCCATTCAAGTGAGGGTTCTTAGAGAGTGGTTGCAGGTTTATCCGCGGGTAGATGTGAGAGGTTATTTCGGGGACGAGTTTTCACGAGGGTTTAGAATTCCTTACCAAGGTTCTCATACCCCGTTTTCTTGTTCAAATTTGCGGTCAGTGCATGGTTTGGAGCGCGTTGTTAGGGCTAAGATTAGGAGGGAGTGTGCTGAGGGCTGAGTCCTTGGTCCTTTCGCAGCCCCTCCGGCGCCACATTTGCGGGCATCATCTTTGGGTGTTGTCCCTAAGTAGGCCATGGGTGAGCTTCGTCTATCCATCGTTTATCCTCCTCAGGGGGCGGTCGGTCAACGATGCCATTCCGGCTGAGTTGTGTTCTCTGAGTAATGTTCATGATGGTTAACAGCGTTAGTGGCTGGCGGCGAGTTGGGTGTTCCCTTGGCCAAGGGGAAGATAGAGGGCCCAGTTACAGTTTTGACTCTTTTGGGGATTGAGCTGTATACAGTGTGCCAGCAACCCCGGTTGCCGCTAGATAAGTTGGAGAATCTGTGGGCGTGTATGACAGCAGTGAAGGTTAAGTGTAAGGTCACCCTCCTTGAGCTACAGCAGCTCGCGGGCCACCTGAACTTTGTAGGCAAGGCAATTTTGCGATGGCTTGGTGGCCCTGCGTTTACCACATCACTATACCTGTGTGGCCGGTGGTATGCGCAGCGACTTTAATGCGTGGGAGATCTCTTGGAGGGATTTTAATGGCATTTCCTTCTGGAGAGATGTTATGCAGTTGGCGGCTGAGTGCAAATTGTTTTGGATGCTGTTGACTCCACTGGCTTTGGTGTATTTTCGGGGGCATTGGTGTGCCGAACGTTGGCCAAGGGAGGGTGGGGCTCTGAGTTATGCTGTAAATTGATTTTTTTTTAGTTCTTTTCCATAGTAGTAACTATATTGGGGTCACTCCCTGGCCAACCACACGGTGCATGTTTGAGCATGACAACATGGCGGTTTTCCAGGTCGTCAACAATCTTGCCTCTAGGCCCCACTGGTCATGAGGCTGGTCAGGGTGCTTATTCTGCGTTGTCTTAAGTTAAATATTTTGCTTTTGGCTAAGTACGTGCCAGGCATTAGTAATGGAGTGGTCGACGCCCCATCCCGCCAACAGACGGTGCGCTTTCATCAACTAACTCCGGATTTCTTCCCGTGCGCATCCCAGCAGAGTTGCGGCGGATTGGATGGATGAAGTTAGACGGGCAATTCACCGCACCATAGCATCTAGCACAAAAAGGTTGTATGTTGGGGCAGCTAGTAATTTCTGTTTTTTTCTGGGAAAGGGCCAGGCTCGTGGAGACTTGGACAGAGCCAGTGGAGCACCTGCTTCAGTTTTGTGTTGGCTGATGTGGGGGGGAGACTTTCGGTGAAATCCATCAAGGGCCAGCTTACAGCAGTGGCCTTCCTTAGCAAGGCCCAGAGCTATCCAGAGGTGACTAAAGACTTCTGTATTGTGAAAATGTTGGAAGGTGGTTACGGGAGGCGGGGCAACTGGCGGACCGGCGACAGTCGATCTTCCATCTATCCTCCGCGGGCTACATGCCACCAGGGCCCTGGTTTGTGCATCTGTGTTAATTGGCGCTCTTTCATGCAGCCGCCTTGACGGCCTTTTTTCGGGGTTTTGCGGGTGTTTGAGCTAGTGGCGCTCTCCCGCACCGACTCGTTGGCTTGGACACTCCAGGTGGGGGATGTTAAGCTCTCGGAAGGCCAGGTTTCTTTGCTGGTTCGTTGATTCAAGTCAGATCAGAGGCAAAGGGTTTGCACGGTCACATTAGGACCTTGCTCAGAAAAGAAGTGTCTGGTGATGGCCCTCGAACATTATGTTGAGTTGAGAGGGTCGGCGGAGGGTCCATTGTTTTGTCATCACAACTCCACCCCCTTGACTAAATTTCAATTTTGGTCCATCACGAGTCGGGCTTTGGAAAAGTTGTGCCTGAGTGGCGTGAAATTCGGTATTCATTCATTTAGGATCAGGGCAGCATCAACTGCTGCTGCTATGGTTACGAGGGTGATGCCATTAGTCGGGTGAGGCGGTGGAGATCTGGTAATTATCAGACTTACATACGGCATCTACGCTCGTTGGGTGATTACCCGTTTTCACCTGTATATTGCTTAAATTTGTAGTGTTGGGATGTGTCCTAATGGTTTTTCTTTTCTTGGTGCTTTGGCTGGCGTGGAAGAGAGGAGGATCCTCATTTGTGGCCACAGTATCATCTTTTGGGTGGCACTTCATGCTCGTAGGGTACCGGTCAGTTCTCAGTGAGGCCGGAGTGAGCAGGCTGTCATTGAGTTTCTGGGCCAACAGGGCATGAGGTGGTCAGGGCTCATTCCCCTTCTTTTTGGGGAAAAGTTGGGCTCCCCCGCCACATTTGTGGTGATTCACTTGGGGGAGAATGATTTGGGCTTACTCAAGGGTAAGGCCCTTTCATTCAGACCCGAGATGGTATCACCATGATTGGTAGTAGGTGCCCGGGCATCCTCATCCTGTGGTCAGACATGCTGCCACGCTGGCAGTGGAGGGCGGCTTGGGACCCAGCAGGTTTGGAGCAGGCCCGGAAGAAAGCTAACTGGGGCTTGCAGTTAGCCCTGGAGGAGGGTTGGGTTATATGTGCCGCATCCATTCATAAAAGCCTGTTGCGACGATTTGCACAGGCCAGATGGGGTCCATCTTTTATTAAAGTGCACAAGGCCTTTTGGCTGAGGAAGGCAAGGGCTAGAACATGTTCCTGGTTAGGTGGGGGACAGTTGCCTAAGCTGAGGTTTGGCTCTGTCTGCGGCTGTTTATTGTTGGGAACATGTTGTGTGGGGTATTGGTGAGCTCCCGCGGCACTGCACCATTTGGGTGAATGGTGTCCCTGGGGTGACCGTTAAGCTGTACGGCCCAAGGTTGGCTCCAGGGAGCCTTGGGATCCCGTCACTTGGAATTGTCCATATCCCTGGCTGTACGGCTTGGGGGATGGTGGAGCACAGGTGAACGGGATCTTGTGCCTGGCTGGCCGGGTTTGAGCCGCTGGGTTGCCTCCCACCCGGGGCCTGGGGCTCGCCCAGTTACAGGTTAAGGAGGTGGTCTGGTTGACCCCTGGCTTAACCTGTCTCCATTGTTTTTTCCCCTTGCCGTTTAAAGTTAATAAAGTGGCCCTTTAATCCATATTTTGTTGTCTGTCTTGTTATTCCAACTGGGGTGGCAATTAGCCACCCGTGGCCCCTATCTGCGGATAGCTAAATCCATGGATTGAGGTCATACAGAGGTTTAAGAGATTTAACTGCAAACTTGGGGCAGGTGTGTGTGTTAAATCCCACCAAAAGTAAAGTAGCTTCAGTGACAGTGGCACCAGGGAGCTATGCTAGGTCCAGCAGCAGCTGCAGAACCTAGGGCTCTGCACTGGTTTCAGCAGCAGTGGTGGATACACAGCATATGGCTCTGTGTTGGGCCAAGTGGTGGCTGCGATCCATCCAGACATGATTTTTTTCCTATTTTTTAATGATGCCCATCTCCTAACAGTGATATTTTAAAATCCTTTTAATCTCTCTTTCTCTATATATAAATTTATACATGTACATACACACAAAACTATGGCTGGTTACTCTTAACCAGAATATTTCTTATTGTAGAGTACAAACTACGCTAGTTTGCTATGTCAAGCAGGTCAATAAACAAGATGAATGCATATTGTTAAGAACCTGAACTGGGTGTCTCTATCAGCTGTCAGTTAACTTCCACTAAAATGGAATCTGTATACCTGTAAGAGATAAGAGCAAGGAAAATATTTTTCAGCTTTCTGAAGTGCACAGTACAAGGTCTCTCTTTGCTGACAGAGCATCCACTTGTTGGGGTTTGTGAACATACCAGTATAATTACTGCAAATGGAACTGGCATGTCAATTTGGTAACATTCCAGACAAAGGCAAACTCAGAGAACTTTCTGCTCCACAAGTTAGTTTCAGGGATTTCTTCCCTGATGCTCATCTCATAGTGCCAGAAAGCTGTTCTTGTTAAAAAAAAAAAGTGACGTAGTCAAAGATCACAAATAATGGGCTCAGTGTACTAATTTTACCAATTTGCAATATTAAATTGTCTCATGAGTCTCCATGCTCCAATTTTCACTCAATTAAAATATTATCTATGAGATATATTACAAACAGGTGCATCTTTTTTGCACCTATACAGTCAGTTTTTGTTGCAAGTTCATGCACTCAACACTAGCT
Source organism: Heteronotia binoei (assembly GCF_032191835.1). Lineage (NCBI taxonomy): Eukaryota > Metazoa > Chordata > Lepidosauria > Squamata > Gekkonidae > Heteronotia > Heteronotia binoei. Next base: position 186,388,571 of record NC_083223.1, on the reverse strand, counting down.
TCTGCTGTTGGCACATGCTTAGAAGCTGATTTTTTTCTTTCCACTCAGTCTTTATAAAATTGCCAGGATTGCTGGAACTGACCACAACTTTTAGAAATGGGGAAAAAGTCATTTACAAAATTGTGCTTTTGTTCTTGATATGAGCAATCAGTTTAACTGGTAACTTCCAATTTAGAAAAACAAATACATTCACAACTCATTGGTAGGACAGGCCTAATATAAATGTAACCTTTGATAAAAAGAAACCATGAATCCAGCTCTTAGGTGAGGCAGATCCATTTAATCAGTTTAAAAGGTTCAAAACAGCACAGTCTTTCTTTAAAATGGCAAGCTCTGCAAAGTTATCTAGGCAACATGTTATGTTTCCTGCCTGGATCATGCATGATAGTTTCCAAGACCATGGATGTGTGCATGTGTATATGAGAGAGAGAGAGAATTTAGTGTTGGACAGGCAACAGCAGGCAAGCAGTTTGAGTAATGTAAATAATGATATAGGAAGTTTTGTAATTTATGCTTGTCCTGTTCAGAGCTTACTGAATGTTCATTGTCTTCTATGTATTATTATCATTTATATATGTAGAAAACAGCAAGAGTCCAGTAATGTCTTAAAGACTTAATGAAAATTTGTGGCAGGGTATGAGGCTTCATGAATCACTGCTCACTTCTTCAGATACCTGAGGAAGTGAGCAGTGACTCACAAAAGCTCATACCCTATCACAAATTTTGTTAGTCTTTAAGGCACTACTGGACTCTTGCTTTTCTCTACTGTTACAGACAGGCTAACATAGCTACCCATCTTGATCTATCATTAATATACTAATAGCAAAGTCAATCAAATCTGAGGATACTTAAATAGAAGTGTGAATGGGCGAGACCAATCTTTCTACATACCTGAACAATATCCCAAGTTTTCAGAAAAGTCTGAAATCTAATAAAAGAAAGGAAATTTTAAAGGGGGGGGGGGGTTAAAACACCAGAATGATAAATGGAGCACCTGTAGCTTTAAGCAACGGATTCCCTCAGTGACCATTACAAGGCAACCACAGAATCCAGGCTTCGTTGTGTCAGTAAAAGGTAAGAGGAGGGAGCAGGGCCCTTTCTAGACATATTTTAGTCATTGAAGGAGGCTTATTGGGGCAAAGACTTGCTAGGTTGACAAATTCCTGGAAAATTTTTGGTGGAGTCTTGAGGACCAGGGATAGGCACAAACCAGGAAAATGATGTCCAGTTTGGTTCATTGCATGTCTGGTTTGTGAACCATGTATAGTCACAATTTTTAGAGGCCAAATGAACTGGTTCATTTCATGACCCCATTAGAACATCCCCTAGCATGCTAGAGGCACCAAGCTTGGAAGGGATCTTCATCTGACTCTCCTCTATCTGACCTCCATGTTTTGTGAGGATTGGGTTTATGAGGTCCCAGTTATAGCCCCCCAAAGAAGGTGCTCCTAGGAAACTGCTTTCTGGGGAATTGATCGCCTATGTACAATGGGAGATCTTTCAGTCCCCCATTCCCCACTGCTGCTTGGTAGGCCAGTGGGAGAAAAATGGCCAGGGGTGCTTTTTGGCATTCCACAATGCACAATGTCACTTCTGGCACAAGACTGGAATCGATGTCATTGTAGTGGGGCACCATGCTATGATTCACCCCAAACTATAGTTTAACAATAGCGTTTTGGGCAAAACCTAAAATGTCACCTAGATGTGATGCTGTCACTTCTGGTTTTGTGTGGGAAGTGACATCATTCCTTGCTTTGACACCATAGAAACTGTGCTCAACTCCTACATACCCCCACCAGGTTGCCAACTATGACTAGCAACCCTATGGGGAATGTTCATCGTCAAAGCATCATCAGTCACCTCTCCTCTACAAAATCCACAGTATGCCCTAAGCCCAGGCCTGGCCCTTGGGTGCATAGTGCCCTAAGCAGACTCCAGGCCACCACGCCCCCTGTGCCGCCGCATCATGCCTCCCTGCGCTGCCTCCTCCCTCCCCTGCTTCCTCCTCCCTCCCGCCGTGCCTCCTCCCCCCTGCCCCCAAGTCTATTTAAATGCCCAGAACCAGCGGTGGAGCACCGGGCTATCTAAAGGCACGCCCACCCTGTTGATCAGCTGATCGGCAGTAAAACTGTGTGGCACACAGTCAATGCCTGGGCAGGCCAGCAGAAGCAGACCATGAAGCCTGAAATGACAGCCATGATGCTGCCGCTGCCTCCTCCCCTCTTCCTGGATGGGAAGGAAGTGGGGAGGGGCAGCACCACAGCTGCCCTTTCAGGCTTTGTGGTCTGCTTCTGCTGGCCTGCCCGGGCATTGACTGCATGCCACATGGTTTTACCACCAATCAGCTGATCAGCGGGGGAGCGCCTTTAGATAGCCGGAGCCACGCGCTCCACTGTCGGTTCCAGGCGTTTAGATAGACTTGGTGGGGGGGAGGGAGGAGGGGGCTGGGGAGCAGGCAAACTAGGCGTTTGCCTAGGAGGGAGGGGGAAAGGCCAAATTCAGTGCCCCCACCCTGCCAGCGCCCTAGACAACCACCTAGTTTGCCTAGTGGGTGAGCCAACCCTGCCTATGCCGCCTCCTTGGCAGGAGCTGCAAAAATTCAAACTTTCTCCTTCATGGAGTACATTCAAAACTTTTAGCTTCCACACAGGTAGGGTATTCAGTAGCTAGTACCCATCAATTATCAATGGCTCATGTAAACAAGCATCATTTCACTATTGTCAAGTATAAAAGAACTATTTTTACATTTATTAAAACATATCCCTCATTTCCCATAGCCCAAGGCAGCTCTATGCTATACAAAAGTCTAGATACAAATTCATTCAGTTTCAGAAGTCTATAAAAGACACATCACAAATTAATTGATTTCAGAGACCTGTTAGATTTGGGTCCAGTGGCACCTTAGAGATAAATAAGATTTTGGAGGGAATAAGCTTTTGTGAGTCAGTGCATCCCTCATAAAACATGGGAAGACTCATTCCTAGCTTTACTTACTTAAATATAAGAGCCATTGAAATCAGTGAGATTTCCATGCACATTTCCACAGTACTGGTGCACAGGCCAGAGCTACATCTAAGGATGGGAGGTTCTGAAATATGATGACTATGTGGGAAAGGTCCTTAAGACCAGATGAGCTCTTTTTATGTTCTCATGACCTCACCCAAAATTTTCTGTCTACTAGTTAAGATTTGTAGCCACTCTGTTGCAGCAGCTCTCAGATTCTCATGGGTATGTCATAATTTAGCAAAACAGCTATTACCTAAGTGCTGCATCACTATTCTTTTGCCCAATAACTAATATAGCCTTGCAACAACATGAAAGGACTTCCTTTGTAGAGGTGGCAGTATTGAGCCATGACTGAATCTTCTGATGCCTGAATAGCAACCAGTCATTTCTTTAAAGAAGTCAACGGAAATGTGAAATAATGAATCCTTTTGGAAGCTTCCATACCAACAGGCAGCATGTATTAAGAAAGAAGCTAATATATTATTTGGTTTATTGAGTCAGAGCAGTATAATCCTTCCATTTCTGTCTTTGTGAAGAACAGTGGGAATGTCTTGCCATTCAATACATTGATCCAATGTGCCTCAACCTCCATCCTTGGCCCTGCCATCATCAGTTGGAAATAATTCCTAAAATATTGAAACTGCTTTTTCCCTCCCATCAAGCACCTGTGGCTAAATCAGATCAATGATGATTACAAAATAATCCTTCCTATTTTTTAAAAAAATGTACATTGTAACTCAGTAGGAACTTAGCTTTGATTGCACATGAACACATGAAGCAGCCTGAAATGCAGTCAGGGATGTGGAGTTTTATGACATTTCATGATTTCTGATTTTATTAAATGAGGGATTTTTAATGGTTATTGATTTTAATGATTTCATGTTTGTATATAATTATTTTTATGCTGTGTTATGATTTTACCATATTTATAAGCTGCCTCAATCAGGTTCATTGGAAAGGCAGCACAGAATTTTTTCTAAACAAATAGAGGGGGCACCTAAGTGGCACCACTCTTTCAGATCTTCAACCATACGAAGTGCAGGGTGCTTGAACCCACTGGCTGCTTGATGCTCCTATGGACAATTACACATTACTCTCTCTTTTGGCTCATTCTAGGTGGTCCTCCAACAGGGTAGAAGTCTTCCAATGTGTGAGGGAAGGGTTCCTGTCATTTTTCTATTTTGCTGTTGATTGGATTGTTGCTGGCCAAAAGGTATTCTTTACCTTATTCCTGCCATCACAGGAAGAGCCAGTTTGGTGTAGCCAGTTTGGTGTAGTGGTTAAGTGTGCGGACTCTTATCTGGGAGAACCCGGTTTGATTCCCCACTCCTCCACTTGCACCTGCTGGAACGGCCTTGGGTCAGCCACAGCTCTGGCAGAGGTTGTCCTTGAAAGGGCAGCTGCTGTGGGAGCCCTCTCCAGCCCCACCCACCTCACAGGGTGTCTGTTGTGGGGGGAGAAGATATAGGAGATTGTGAGCCGCTCTGAGACTCTTTGGAGTGGAGGGCGGGATATAAATCCAATATCATCATCATCATCATCATCATCATCATCATCATCATCATCATCATCATCATCATCATCATCATCACATTTGATGGGACACAATCCCTTCTATTTCTCATGAGTGCTTTTCCATAGTGCAACACTGGGAAGAGTTCTTTGAGGGGGTGAACAAATATGTGGACATGGATGACCCAATAGATGCCGTTTACCTAAACTTCCAGAAAGCTTCCTCATCAAAGGATCCTAAGTAAATTCAGCAGTTATGGGATAATAGGACAAATCCTCTTGTGGATTAAAAACTGGTTAATTAAAACAATACCAAGACTAAGTATAAATGGGCAATTTTCACAGTGAAGGGTGGTAAGCAGTAGGGTACTGCAGAGCTCAGTACTGAATCTGCTGCTTTTTAACTTGTTCATTAGTGATTTGGAGTTGGGAGTAAGCAGTAAAGTGGCTAAGTTCAGAGATGACACGAAGTTGTTCAGAGTGATGAGTGTCAAGCATGCTATTTCTGATTTCCTATATTCACCCTTCCCCCCTCTCATCCCTGTTTTCTTTCCCCTGAACATAGAGGCTCTTCTTCAACCCCCCCCCCCCTTCCTACCTAGTAATTCTCAAGGATTTAGAATATGCAAGTAACCTTGCCATTGTAAAACAAATGCCTCTCCCCTGAGTTCCCATCCACATGCCTTATCAATAAGCCAGGAATATGTGGGAACTAGGAGATGTTGTAGTGACCAAATGGATAGTTAAGAACATAAGAGAAGCCATGTTGGATCAGGTCAATGGTCCATCCAGTCCAACACATTGTGTCACACAGTGTCCATACACACACACATATATATACACACTGTTGCTAATAGCCACTGATGGACCTCTGCTCCATATTTTTATCTAACCCTCTCTTGAAGCTGGCTATGCTTGTAGCCGCCACCACTTCCTGTGGCAGTGAATTCCACATGTTAATCACCCTTTGGGTGAAGAAGTACTTCCTTTTATCTGTTTTAATCTGACTGCTCAGCAATTTCATTGAATGCCCACGAGTTCTTGTATTGTGAGAAAGGGAGAAAAGGACTTCTTTCTCTACTTTCTCCATCCCATGCATTATTTTGTAAACCTCTATCACGTCACCCCGCAGTCGGCGTTTCTCCAAAAGTTAATTTACTCTATACATATAGTCATACATATTTCTATTCTCTTCAGGATCTTCCTCCAAAAATTCTGCAATTATTTTTATTATGTATTCTTTCAGGTCTGATTCTTCATCTTCAGGTACATCTCTCAGAGGGATCTGAGTTTCCATCAGTTTGCTGTCATGAATTGTCACTTTTTCTTGTAATTTTAACAAGGTGGAGTCATGTGCTTTCACTCTCTCTTCCTCTTCTTGTACTTTCTTTGTTATTACCACAGTATCATTTCTGAGATTCTCTATTTCTTTTTTTAATTCTTTTTTTGAATCCTCAATATCCTTTCATATTTCTTTTTTAGAGGCAGTTATCATTTCTTTCACCACCTTCATTATCCTAGCTTCCATTGCATCTAATTGGGCTTGCATTTTCTCTATTGAAGCAGACCTAACACGAGTTTGTTTCAGGTCTGACATGTAAAAAAAGATCAAAAATGTTGATCTCACCAAATTAAATTTGAACCATCAGGTTTGATAAAGTGAAGCTTGCTCTTTCCAATGCACCCAATTTTGCTGTCCTCTGAGCCTCCCAGGCTCAGATATTAATGTTTAAAGCTTTTATTTCTCCCAAAATGGTGGTCGCAACTTTTGCTTCACTTTAAAAAAAAATTCTTTTTTCCCTTTTACCTGTTCAAGTCTTCTTATCTACTATCCAACAGTAGTAATTTTTTAATTGCCAAATCTGTTAACTCCACCAATTTTTAATGTCCCAGTCACTTTAAAAACGATGTTAAAACTTAGTCCTCCCAACAACAATGGCCACCGATGTTTCTCTCTGGTATTATAATACTAGAGTAGGCTGTTTACTTCGTTGACTTCCTTCTTCCTCCAATACTTCCTGCTTTTCTTGCCTTCAAATCTCGTTTCACTGGTAGAGAAATCTCACGATATCTGACATATTTTCTGTGTTGACTGTGAACACTGCAGATATATAACGATGGAGCTGCCTCCTCAACCACAGATAGACTAAACAATAAATTCCGTTCTCCTTTTAACACTGTCTTTTAAGTTTACAAAGTTCAGATTTAGCCCCTTATCTTCTTCTCCTTTCAGGCTTTCAGTATTTCCAACTCCCACCTTTTACTTTTGTTTTGTTTAACTTTAATTAGTCCCAGAATGAAGAGATAGCAATCAGTACCTTTTTTTCGTAGTTTATCCAAATTAACACCAGTCCTTTGTAGATTAGATGTTTAAAATTGTAAAAGAAGGTTTGGATCCTGTCGAGCTTATGCCAAATTGATGACTCTGGAAACTTCTGCAGACGATGAATATGCAACTTCTCGCTGGAGATCCTTCAAAGCCTCAAAGGAGCCCCCCCCCCCCCCCCGCCCCGGGACTCCCTTTCAGCCAAGGTAAGTCTCCTCACAGTATCTGTGCATATCTTGGACAATTCTCTAGCTGAGAAATGTAGGCAGAAGGGATTAATTTCCCTTTTACTACCCTGAACAGAAGTGCCAGCCTGCCTCCGTTAGGGAAAGCAACTCAGCTCGCCATTTTCCAACCCCGGAAGTCCTGAACTTTATCAAAAGCTTTCTGGAAGTCAAGGTAAACATCTATTGGGTCTTCTTTGTCCACATGCTTGTTCACCCCTCAAAGAAATGCATCAGGTTAGTGAGGCAAGATCTTCCCTTACAGAACCCATGCTGAGTCTTCCTCAGTAACTCGTGTTCATCAATGTGCCTACTCATTCTGTTCTTGAAAATAGTTTCTACCAACTTTCCTGGTATTGAAGTCAGACTGAATGGCCTGTAATTTCCCGGATCTCCTCTGGAACCCTTTTTAAAGATGGGAGTGACATTTGCTACCTTCCAGTCCTCAGGAATGGAGGCAGATTTCAATGAAAGATTACATATTTTTTTTCATAAGATCCACAAGTTCAACTTTGAGTTCTTTCAGAATTCTTGGATGTATGCCATCTGGACTTGGTTACTTATTAGTTTTTAATTCATCTATCAGTTGTAGGACCTCCTCTCTTGTCACCTGAATCTGACTCAGGTCTTTTAACACCATTCCAAAATTAGTGGTTCTGGAGCGGGCAAACACTTCTCATCTTCCACAGTGAAGACGGAGGATAAAAATGCATTCAGCTTCTCAGCCATTTCCCTATCGTCTTTCAGTAATCCTTTGTCCCCTTGGTCATCGAAGGGCCCCACTGCCTCCCTGGCTGGTTTCCTGCTTCTAATATATTTGAAGAAATTTTTATTGTTGGTCTTTATGTTTTTTGCAATACGCTCCTCATAGTTCCTTTTTGCCTGCCTGATCACAGTCTTGCATTTGATTTGCCACAGCCTATGTTCCCTTTTATTAATTTCACTTGGACTGGCTTTCCACCGCTTAAAGGAGTCCTTCCTTTTACAGCTTCCATTACTTTGTTTGTTGACCATGCAGGCCTTTTCTTATACCTGTTTGTGCCTTTCCTAACTTGTGATATATATTTTATCTGAGCTTCTAGGATTGTAGTTTTAAATAGTTGATAGCACCCTTTGAACCCTATATGCAATTCATATCTGTACGTTATGCTTTTGAAGTTATCTACAACTTTGTCTTTGAAGTAACCTTTAAGATTCTGTGCTGTGTGAAACTCTGTATCACTTCCAAGGTTTCGTTCCTTGGAGCAAGTGTTGGATTATGAATAAAGCGAGTCTTTGATTTAAACAAAAGCTTGATTATTTGAAATACCAATGCTTGACATTTTGGAAGTGATCTTTTTTGGGATTTTAACCAAACTGGCAACTTTCTAACCATATGGCGGGGAGAACTACAGATAATGGCAAATTCCTTACATCCCCTGAGAAGAGACAAGGTGAATGCAGAGAGGAAGACACCAGGGTGCGGACCCCTTTGTTGCACATCATAGATGCCCGTAGAGTTACAGGGAGAGGGTCTTCTCTAAACATCCAACAACTCCTCATCACTCCTAGAGGTTGGGCTCCCAGAACCTCCACTACCTTAATGGACGCACCAGCTCGGCGGAAAGCGATCCTGGTGCGACCATCCCGGAGAGTGAGGATGGCGAGCAAGAGCGGCCAAGATGTAGCGAAAGCCGAAGGAGGGGGTGACCAGGACGAACCTTGACCAGAGGAAGAAGAAGAGTGCAAGGACCCTGAACCCCCGTGCCCAGATGAAGAGGAATAGGAGCCAGAGCCTGATGACCGAGGACTCTTCCAGATAGTGAGGAGCGAGATGGCTGAAATGGCCAAATGTCTGAGAGATGAAATGCAAGCTAATGCTACCTTCATGGCGCAAGAGATGAGAAGGCAACTAAAGAAAGTGCTACCACCAGCAGACCCAAGAGGGGGGCAGCCACCTCCTCCGGTGAGGCAGCCAGCCATACCGCAACCACTTCTACCTCTTGTCCCTTGAGACTATGACAGAGGGAGAGAACTGGATGCCACCTTCGACGGGGACCCCGAAGAGGTGGAGTACTTTTCCATCTAAGCAAACAGCTACATGCGTTACTGGGGAAATACGTTCCCTGATGAATTCAGTCGAGTGGACTACTTGGGGTCAAAACTGAAGGGGGCTGCTAAACACTGGTATGTGAGTCTGTACGAAACCAGGAGCCCCAAGTTGGATACTGTGGGGGCTTTCCTCCAAGCGCTACTGACCCAGTACGAGGATCCACTCCAGGAAATGAGCCCTCACCACCCTGCGAGACCTGCAGCAAGGGTTGAAGTTGGTGCGTGAATATGCAACCGAATTCCGAGCAAACACGGCCAAAGTCCGGGGTTGGAATGAGCTAATGAAAATAGAAAAGAGGGGCCTGAATGTGAGCATGCTGGATTGAGTGCTGCAGCAAGCCCGCCCAACTACTCTGGTAGGGTGGGTGCAGCTAGCAGGTGAGGTTGAGACCAACATGAACCAAGTGGCCCTGCAACGGCAACTGCAGCAAGGGGGTAAGGGGGGACATGAGTCTCGGTCAGGGCAAAACCAGGTGGGAAGAAGGCCAACCCTGCAGGGGGAGCTACTAAATCAGTGACTCCACGACATTTCTTTTGATGTGGGGATCTAAATCACCTGGCCGCTAATTGCCCAGAGTGACCTCGAGGCCCTCCCTCACCCTGAAACCCGGCACCCCAAAGGCAAAGAAGAATGAGGGATGCCCAAAGGACTTGGCTAAAGGGAGTACTGTAGCCACGACTTCGGTGGGCGATGAAACCATCATTATCGAAGAGCTGAGTGAAATGTCCTGGGAAGACGAGCCAGCGGGAAACGGGGACGACCTGCACTGAGAGGTGCTGAGCAGCAGGTCGCAGAACTAACGGCACCACTAAGGGTGAGAATAACTGGAGCTTTATTTTTCGTTCCCCTGACGTTGTTGAACGCAGGCTTAAGGCGATTTATTCATGTTCGGGCCCTAATCGATTCCGGGTGCACAAGAGACATAATCACGGCTAAGTTAGTGGAAGCCCTGGGCCTCCACAAAACCCCACTACTGCACCCTATACAATTTGAACAAATGGACGGGACTATATTGAGAGGGGAACCCTGTGTTGAGCAAACTCAAGAAGTGCCTGTAGGGATAGAAAACCATTGGGACACTGAACTATTTGTGATAGCCCCCTCTTCATCCTTTGACATTGTATTAGGGGTAGGGTGGTTGGCAAAACATGAGCCCGACATTAAAAGGGAGGGAAAACCATAGACTTTACCAATAAGAGATGTGCTCACCATCACTGGGACTCAAGCTGCGGTACCAACCTACCTCCAAGAAATGAGAAACTTTGCTTAATGATAGAGAAAGTGTGGTCAATCCCTAAGGAATACTGAGACTTGAAAAAGGTATTTAGTGAAAAGGAAGCCAATGAACTTCCTTCGCACAGAGACACTGACTGTACTATAGAACTAATCCCGGGGCAAGAACTCCCTAGGGCCAAGCTCTACTCAATGGGGTGGGCGGAGAAAGCCAAACTACGGAAATTTTTGGACAAAAATGTAAAAAGAGGTTTTATCCAACCGGCCACTGCCCCCCACGCCACTTCAGTGCTTTTCTGGAAGAAGAAGGACAGCGGGCTCCGGCTTTGCACAGATTTTCAAGGGATTAATGGGATTTCCACTTCAAACGCCTACCCCGTACCACTGATCAGAGAGAAAGATTTTTACCAAACTAGACTTGCGGGACATATATTTCCGAGTGCGCATAAAGGAGGGGGACGGATGGAAAACCTCCTTTAATACACCCATGTGCCAATTTGAATATTTGGTCATGCCATTTGGATTACAAGGTGCCCCAGGGGTCTTTATGAACTTTATAAATGAAGTTTTGCACAAGTTCTGCACAAAGGAGTCGTGGTGTACCTGAATGATATAATTATTTATTCCAAAGATTTACAATCTCATGTGAGATTGGTGAGAGAAGTGTTAAGCACACTATACGAGCACCAGCTGTATGCCAAACTGTCCAAGTGTGAGTTCCACCAGACGGAGCTGGACTATTTAGGATATAGAGTGTCCGGGAAAGGACTGGCAATGGACCCAGCCAAAATACAGGTGGTGTTAGATTGGGAACCCCTGAGGACACGTAGACAGCTCCAATCTTTCCTCGGGTTTGCCAGTTTTTACCATAATTTCATACAAGGGTTTGCACAAATTATGCTACCCCTGACTGACCTGCTCAAAACGAAAGGGAAGGGTCCAGAGGCTAAACGACACGGGGCTAGATTGGAATGGACAGCCAAATGCCAAGAAGCCTTTAATAAATTGAAGAGACTGTTCACTAGCGAGCCTATCCTCATTCACCCAAATGAACTAAAACCCTTCGTGGTTCAATGCGACACCTCCAACGTCGCTGTGGGAGTGATCCTGATGCAACCCAATGAGGAAGGGGTGTTAAAACCCTGTGTGTATATCTCTAAAAAATTCTCCCAGGAGCAATGGAATTGGTTCGTCTGGGACAAAGAGGCGTTCGCAGTGACTTTTGCGCTAAAAACCTGGAGATAATGGCTAGAGGAAGCAAGAGTTCCTTTCGAAATTTGGACCGACCGATCATAAAAATTTAGAAGTTCTCACAGGGCGGAGTAAGTTAACTGAGAAGCAGATTTGCTGGGCAGGCTTCTTCGCCAAGTTTGATTTCACCCTGAAGCACATCCCCGGTTCAAAAAATTTCTTAGCAGATGCCTTGTCTTGACTTCCCCAACATAACAGCTAAAGGGAAGTAGTGATTGACTATCTTATTTCTCCCCATCAACTAGGAGGGGTCGTGACCACCCGCTCCAAAGTTAAATGGGAAAACCTCGAAGAAAAGTGGGGGGGGGGGGAAGACTGATTGCTGAAGGAGAAAAAGAAGGAGACAACAAACCGGAGGGAGTTACTAAAGGAGAAAGGGGGTTCTGGTACAGAGAAGGGAAACTCTATGTGCCCGAAAGTCTTAGAAAAGAAGTACTACAATTCTGCCATAGTAGTAAGCTATCAGGACACGTTGGTTATGTAAAAACGTTGCATTTGGTGAATCAGCAATTTTGGTGGCCCTTCATGAAAAAGGACATTTCTAGCTATGTAGCATCTTGCCCAGTATGCATACTGTCCAAGAAAAGGGGAGGGAAACCCCCGGGATTATTACAACCCTTGGAAACAACTACCAGACCATGGTCAGTGGTCTCGATGGATTTTATCATAGAACTCCCTGCGTCACAAGGGAAAACAGTGATCTTGTTGGTGGTGGACACATTTTCGAAACAGGCGCATTTCATTCCGTGCGCCCAATTACCCACGGCAAAAAGGCTAGCCCACTTATTTTTTCAACACGTGGTTAAAGTACACTCATTCCCAGAGAAAGTCATTAGTGACAGGTGCCCTCAGTTCGTTGCCAGCTTTTGGTGGGAGTTTTGCAAATTGATGGGGATGGAGCAAGGTCTAAGCTCCGCATATCACCCCCAAACCGACGGACAGACAGAAAGGGTGAATGTGCTTCTAAAGCAATATTTACGGTGCTTTGTGAACTTCCAACAATCTAATTGGGTAGAGCTTTTGCCTTTTGCAGAGTATGGATACAATAACAGTGTGCATAGTTCTACCAAAACGTCTCCTTTTCTGGTGGTGAATGGGTATGAAGGGAAGCCTTTCCCATTATTACAGGGCGGGACTATCCCGGAACTGCCTTCCTCTTTCGAACATTGGTGGGGAAGCCTAGGGAAAGTGTGGAAGGCCATACAAGAAAATCTGGAAGCAGCCAAAGATACTTATAAAAGACATTATGACAAAAGTCATACTCCAGTGTGGGATTTTAAAGTAGGAGAGACAGTTTTCCTTTCTTCTAAGAACTTACCTCTGCTTCAACCCTCCAAGAAATTAGCATACAAATTCCTTGGTTCTTTCAAAATAAAACGGGTGATCAACAAAGTGACAGTAGAACTAGAATTATCTAAAATGTTTAGTAAAATCCACCCTGTTTTTCATTGCAGTCTACTCCGTCGAGATCCTGGAGCTACGTCTTGGCACCCTCGACCACAAACTCCACAACCTATCCAGATTGGGGGTCAGCGTCACCATGAAGTCAAAGAGATTCTAGATGCTAAGCTAAAACGGGGGTTGTTGTACTTTTTAATTAGATGGAAGCATTTCTTTCTTTTTTTTAGTATTTTTTTATTATTCCATTTAGTCTGTTACAACAAATATTTGTAGCTATATACATTTTGTTCTCTCCCTCCCTCCCTTTACTCTTAGTCTTTTCACCCCAGCCATGGGCACAAAGTCTTAATCTTCCACTGAATGTCTTTTCTTCCTTCTTTCAATATCCAGGCTAGGTAGGTCTTCCATCTGGTCTTAATTTCATTAGATTTCCCAACCCATGTTGTCTCTTTGTTGATTGACGCCACAATGTCTGACTTTATAAATTCAAACAAATAGTTGTGCCAGATTTCTATTGTCCATTTACTTTTGTCTTTCCAACCCAAAGCTATAACCACCTTTCCCGCCAGTAACATAGCCTTAACTAAATTTGAATACTCCTATCCATTCTCGGGCCTCCTATTGTACTTAACAGCATTAGATTAAAATCTATAGTTAGTGTTATATTGCATACTTTTCTAATAATTTCAATAATTTCCTTCCAAAAGGTCGCTACTTCCGAGCATTCCCACCACATGTGTGCATACCAACCTTTAGAGAGTTTACAGTGCCAGCATAACGGGTTTACCCCTGGAATCATGTTAGCTAGCTGTGCTGGTGTCTTGTACCATTTTGTAAGGAATTTATATTCAAATTCTTTAAATTTGGTTACTTTGATTTCTTCTATTCCTTTCATAATTTTATCCACCATCCTCTCTCATATCTGACCTTCATGGCTCCATCTCCTTTGTAAGTATTCTGTTATTTTATCCTTATTTATCATCTTTCTATATATTTTCCCTACCAAACCCTTTTTCTGCTTTGCCATTTCTTTGTATATTACTTCCATTGGTGCATCTATCCAGAGTTCTTCATTTTCGCTAATCGTTTTTACTGCCTTATATAGCCCAGCTATTTTTAACCAATACTGTTTACCTATATCTTCTGTTACTTCCTGTAAGGGTTTAAGATTTCCAATCCTAAACATACCCCCCACTCTGTGATAACTTTTAAGATTTAACATTTCCCACCAATTAATTTCTTGCACTTCCTCGTTGACAGTTTCGAGGGGTGCCCATCTAGAAACTTTTCCTAACCGATAGGGTTTCCATTTCATCCAAACTTCTAATGATGCTCTTCTAGGGCCTATTGTTAATTTTAAGTCTTTATTTGTAACTTTAGAAAAAATGCCTAATCTACCTATATTATTATTAGTTTCATTCTCAAAGTTAACCCACTTCTGAGTCTTTTCCTCGCCTAATCTTAGGGGAAAGCCGACAGGAGATGAAATGTCTCTGGTTTGGGAGGACTCATCTCAAAGAGATGAAGGGTTAGCTGTTACTTTTCTACCGGGTAATGGATCAGAGTTGTCCACTGAGATGGTGACAAACAGAATGGACTGCCTGCCAGAGTCTATATATATATATATATATATATATATATATATATATATATATATATATATATATATATAATTTTTTGGGTGACTGTGTGACACAGAGTGTTGGACTGGATGGGCCATTGGCCTGATCCAAAATGGCTTCTCTTATGTTCTTATGCTATGTTCTTATTTCTAATAATGGTTTTAGTTGAAAATCTTCATAATAATTGTTTAGGTCCAGGATTCCCCATCCAAATTTTGATTTATGACTATAAATTATTCTCTTATGGAACCTGCATTTTTTACTGTCAAATATCCACTCTTTTAATGCTCTGTTCCATTGTTCAGTTTTGTTTTTCATTGTTCCCAGAGGCAACGTTTGAAATAGGTACGTTAGTTTTGGTACCCAAAACATTTTGAGCACTCCTTATTCTAGATGATATCCGCAACGTTTTATTTTTGCATCTTTTCATGTCTCTCTCTATTTTTCCATATTTTATCATAATTATCCTTTATCATTTTATCAATATTTTTTTTGCAAAACTATACCTAAATATTTAAATTTCTTAACCCCCAAATCCTGTGTTCATACTCCTATTTATCTCTTGCCTTTCTTCTCTATTTACATTAAAATATATGATTTCTGATTTTACCATGTTGACCCCTAGCCCTGAGCACTTTTTGAAGTCTTCTAGGATAATCTTGACCTCTTTAACTCCCTCTTTAGGATTTGTCATGATTACTATAATGTCATCTGCAAATAGATTGAGCTTCATTTCTTTGTTACCTATCCTTTAGCCCTCTATTCTTCTCGAATTTCTAATCCGTTCCACTAATTGTTCTATTGCTATTATAAATAAGAGTGGAGATAGCCCCTGGCCCCACTCAATGCACAGCAGCCAAGAAGGTCTGAGCGCCTGCTCCGGCTGCAACGCCACTGAGGATGTTCTCCGCAGTTGAGAACGAAACGTCTGGAAGGAAAACTTTCTCCAGTACAACACGGCACTTGATCCCGAAAGATTCTACAAACCCTAATGATGTTACCAGCCGTGAAAACCTGAAATCTTTGATAGAGTGGAGATAGTGGGCAACCTTGTCTTATACCTCCTTGTATGGGAAATGTTTGTGAATGGTCATTATTTACTCTTACTTTTGCAATTCCTCCTTTATAAATCTCCTGAGTTGCCTGTAAGAACCCTTTCCCTATCCCTATTTTCTTCAATATTTGCCATAAATACTCATGAGAAAAAAGGCTTTATAAACATCCAATTTTAGTAACCCTATTTTCTTCTGCTGACCATGGTATAAAACATTGAGAATATTTCTAAAGGGGCATGCTGTATTTCTACCTTTAATAAACCCATATCGATCCTTTTTTATGATTGTCGGAATGACTTTCTGTAGTCTATTTGCCAATATATTTGTAAAGATCTTGTAATCTTGGTTTAAGAGGCTTATAGGTCTATATGAACCTACTTCTTCCAGGTCCTTCTGAGGTTTTAGGATTAATATTATTTCTGTTTTTCTCCACGTATCTAGGGCATTTTTCCCTTTCAAAACTTCATTAAAGACTACCTGCATTTTGGGTGCAACAATCTCCATAATTTCTTTATAAAATTTGCCTGTAAAACCATCTAACCCTGGCGATTTGCCTTTTTAAAAATTCTTTTATTACTTCCCTTATTTCCTGAACTGTAATATCGTCCTCTAGTAATTCTTTTCCTTCTTTCTTCAAAACTAGACTGGTTGTCTCCTGAAACTCTGTTGTGGTCTTTTTCATATATAGATTTTTATAAAAGTTCTCAAAAGCCTTGATTATTTCCTTGGAGCTTTGTGTTGAGTTGTTATTAATTTTTATACTTCTAACCTTCTGTTTTGCTTTTTTGATCTTCAAATAGTTCGCCAATCTTTTCGCTGTGTTAATGCTATTCCTCTGAAAATAGTTCCTTACCATAATTTCCTTTTTCCATATTGTAGCTATATCTAGTGCCTCCAACTGTTTTTGAATCTCTTTAATTTTGCTGTGTACTATAGGGCAATATTTTACCATTTGTTCCCTTTGTAACTTCTCTAGTTCTTGGAATTTAGTTTGTCTTTTTTCGTACCTTTCTCTTTTTATACTCTTTTCTTTCTTTATACAATGACCCCTTATTACCGGTTTGGCAGCATCCCATAATATGTGAGTGGGTACCATTCCTCTGTTTTCCTTAAAATATAGGTTTATCTGTGTTTTCATAAATTTTCTGACCTCTTTTTTCGCCATTATTAAATTGTTATATCTCCAGGGTCTATTTGTTGTGGGTAATTTTAACTCCAATTCAATACTTATGGGAGCATGGTCAGATATCCAGATTGGAAAGGTTGTAATCACTTTTATAAACATATTATTATTCTTTTCCAGGATTATGTAATCTATGCATGACGCCATTTTATGCCTACTGGATATATGTGCGGGCCTAGGTCGTGAGTTTATAAACTCATGTGCTTCTTTCAGGCCCCATTCCCCCAACTTAATATTTTTCTTCTTTGTTATGTCCATATTAAAATCCCCTGCTACTATAATTTCTCCCTCTGAGAATTGTTGGATCTTCTTAAAGACCTTAATTAAAAATTTCTTTTGCTTTTTGTTTGGTGTGTATATGTTCACTATAGTAATTCATTTTCCTTCCAGTTTAAACTTAACTAATAGGTATCTACCTTCCTTATCTGTTAATTTTTCGACATCCTCCACTGTAAAGTTCTTATGGGTCAAGGTTGCCACCCCCCTGACTTTGGAAGTCCCTCTAGCGTCTGCTAAGACCTGCCATTTCGGATCTTTTATTAACGGTTTTCTATCTTTTTTGTGTGTGTGTGTCTCTTGTAGACACATCAAATCTATCCTTTGTTCTCTGGCTATTTTAATTAACCTGTATCTCTTGAGGTTTGATGTTAAACCATCTACATTCAGTGAAAGTAGTCTTATTGTCTTATCCATTTTCTTTGTTTTTTTTTAATCTTTGGCCTCCCTGGCTGTGGGTAGTTTTCTTTATTTATTAGGCAGTACCCTCCCTCCCCCCCCCCTTTCCTGTGGTTGAGACAATAATGTGAATGAAAACATCATCCCACTTCCTGTTTCCGGAATGGTGTGAGACGACGCGGCTGGTGGAAGCTCCGGGCGTTTTTTTTTGCCAATTAGAGTGATTTATGGACAGATAAGTGAACTAAATTTTCTTGTTTGTTATTGCAAGACCTGGTGAATAGTGGGGTTAAGTCTCCTTCTGAACTTTGTGTGGGCTAAGCTGCCAGGAGCGAAGAATTTCCTACGCTTATACGGCAGGTTTCCCCCCTCCCCCCTCCTTCACAGCCGAAGCCGAAGCCTTCAAAACTACAGTAAAAGAGCTCGGGAAGTTTTTGGCAATTAGAGCGGTTTTGGACAGATAAGTGAATTAAATTTTCCTGTTTGTCATCGTAAGACCTGGTGAACAGTGGGGTCAAGTCTCCTTCTGAACTTTGTTTGGGCTAAGCTGCCAGGACTGGAGATTTCCCCACGCTTGCACGGCACGTTCCCTCCCTCCTCCCCCCTCCTTTACAGCTGATGCCTCCAAGACTACAGCAAAAAAGAAAGAAGGATACACGGGGTAGAAGGGGGGCAGAAGACGACTCTGAGGGTGAAGAGGAGACTCTAATGGCTGAGGTAGCTTCTGTATCAGAGGGCTCCTCATTGGAGAAGCTAGAGAAGAAAATAGATGCATTATCAGCACGAATGGAGTCTCTCCCGATTCAAATAACTCAGCAGCTGCAGCAGATACAGCAAATTACTGCTGAGGCTTTAAACAGAGTGCAGCAGTGTGAGGGGAAAGTAGTGGCTATAGAAAATACAGTGGCCGAACAAGCTACAGCAGCGGGTGAAACAAGGAAGGAGGTCCTTGCCCTGCGTGAGAAGGTAGACGTTCTAGAGGGGCAGTCTCGACGCTGTAACCTGCGTTTAGTAGGACTTAAAGATTTGACAGCTCGGGCCCCAGCAGAGCTGGTTGATTTTGCAAACAATTTCTTCCACCATATCCTTAAGCTCCCAGTGGAGTTCCCTTTAGAAATTGCTGACGTGGTGCGACTTATCAGACCAGGCCCAGAAGGGTTAATAAGATCCACGCTGCTGATCTCTTTTGTACGTGTGTCTACGCGTGATTTCGTCCTACGCAAGTTCCGGGAATTATCCATGGGGGAGGGCATTTTCTGGCAGGGCCAACCAGCCTCTTTTTCACTTTACCCAGATCTCCCAATTGCAATAATTCAAAAGCGTCGTGCATATAAGACAGCCAAGGAATTAGCTCGGAAATTAAAGGTGGAGAACTTTATCCTTTTTCCGTCTACACTGGTGCTGATTCGCAATGGCAGAAGAGTCCTATTTCACACCCCACAAAGTGCAGAAGACTATCTACGTGCTATTGAAGGAGAGACTGTACCAGGAACAATGGACACTTGAGGCTTGCGCCGTGAAGCATGGACAGTCTTTGGATTCTTGCAATTAAAGCCGGGTGGTGGTTGTTTCTTTTTCCTTCTTTCTTTCCTTCTTGCTTACTATCCCCACTACTCAAAACCCTTTGGTCTTTTCTCAGCTTTCCCCATGTCCTTTTTCCTGTTAGATACCCTATACTGAATGCAGATAATAGCCCCCCTCACCTCCCTCGCATGGGTCCTTATAATGGTTTTCCTCCACGCTGTTTCTAAGTTCTTTCTAAGTGCTAAGGTGGAAGACACTAAAATAAAGTTTTTCTTTTTTTTCCCCTTTGCATTAAGTTGACTAGGTGATCTGGCTTCTTCTATATACAAGACCTGCTAGGACCCTGGACATATTCCGCCTGGGGTTTCCATGTTGGATCTGTATTAATATCAGGGGGACAATAACTAATGACGTGGTGACGTAAAACCCTATTTGCTTGGTCTGGTTAAAGGAATGTAATTTATAGTTTCCTGGGCACCTGATTATCCCTCCGTTTATGAAGTCCTGATTAACGTAAGAAGGGTTCAACTCTGAATTGGGTGGCTGCGTAATTTTAAAGGCTTATAGAGGATCTGTTTATATGAATCCCACCATGGCAATTGTTTGCAATTATGCTTTTGAAGGTAATCCTGAATGCACTCTCCAGCTGGGTTGTTAATGATGCAAAGTCTTTAACCCAGTAACTTACCAACACTCATTAATTAATGGATGGCAAGTGGGAAATAATTCAGTTTGTGATTATTGTTTATTAGGTCTGTGCTATAGATGAATTATTTCTTTGAATTTCTTATGTAGATTTGGTTGTCAACCATGTGCTGGAGGCTAGGCAGGAGAGACCTTCAATGATATATGCCCAATGGTTATTCTAGAAATACTTGTTAATTAATGATAATTAATTAATGATAAGACAAGGTTATGCAAGTCTTGAAGAGAATGTAAAGGGAAAAGCAGGCTATTTAGGGTTGGTTAGCTCATATAAACGGAATACAAACCTTATATCAGCTTAATGCAAGAGCCAGGAGGGGTTGAGGGCAAGATGTGTGAAACAAGGGAATTTGCAGGATGTTAATTTCAGGGTAAACTTTGTACTGGCATGGCTGGATGTTGAAGGGAATGAGGAGATTCAATTTGTCTGTGTATTAGGTGATTAAGTAGGATGGAGATGGGCCCATAGAGGTCTATTAGGGACCCTAGAATTTGTTACAGTACAGACCAAAGAGAGACTACTGATCTCTATGATTTGAGTAGATTAATGGTTTTTTTTTTTTTTTTTTTTTTTAGCCCGGGGCGATTGCCTTTTTTAAAATTTTTTGCTTTGTTCTGGATTCTAACATGGAAGTTGGAAGAATAGGTGGGGGCAGTTACCCTCCAAGGCGTAGGTTCGCCATGGAGGGGACTTATACACGGGGTGCAGTAGCATTGCCAAGATGGTATGGGAGGAGGAGGATTGCTCTCTGGCCCCTGGCCGAACGACCAGAGGTTGAACTAAGATGTCAGTTAAAGTAGCATCGCTTAATGCACGCGGCCTCAGAGACCCTAAGAAGAGAGCGATAGTTTTAAGGACTCAGGTCCTTCGGAATGCGGACATAGTATTAATCCAAGAGTCTCATATTTTGGACAATGAAAGCTCCTTGCTGGCTAAATTCCAAGGTGACCAGGTCTACACTTCAGGATATGAGAGGAATGCTCGCGGTGTCGCAATAATTATTCGTGGACGCTTGGGCTGGAGTAACTTAATGAAGATTTCTGATCCCCAGGGACGCTACATTGTTCTAAGCGGCTTAATGTATGGACAAAAGGTTGCCTTGGTAAATTTTTATGGATCAAATAAGGATGATCCTGCCATTATTAAGGATGTGGTCTCTATTCTAATGAAAGTGGATTTCGAATGGATAATTATGGGCGGAGATTTTAACTTAGTCCTAGATAATGAAAAAGATCGAAGCACCAAGTCAGATCTAAGGTCCCCAAGGGCTTGGGCAGCGCTAACAGCCGCAATGAAGGAGTTAGGCTTGGTAGACGTGTGGAGAGAACAGCATAAAGACCAAAAAGGGTTTACTCACTACTCGCACGTCCACCAGAGTATGGCAAGGATTGACTACTTTCTGATTTCGAGGTCAAGGTTTCACCTGGTCACGAATTCCCAAATCTGCCCATTTTCCTTCTCGGATCACCATGCTGTTACCATGGAACTGGATATGAGAAATCGGATTGAGAAGAAGTCTACATGGTACTTTAATAACTCACTAGTTAATGATCCAGTTTTTTGTGCGCAGATGGAAAAGGAGATTCCACAGTTCTTCCAGAGTAATGAAGGATCGGTGGACCACTACTTAACCATTTGGGAAGCATTTAAAGCAGTGATGAGAGGTCGTATAATTGCGTATGCCACAGCAAAGAAACAAGAACGAGCCCAACGGGAGGAAGAGCTAGAGATGTTAATTAAAGACCTATGGGAAAAGCACTTTCAGAATCCGTCTCCAGCCCTCTACACGGAAATTCAACAGTTAACTTTTCAGCTGAATTTGCTCAAGTCGCGCAAGTCTGAACTTATATATGCCCAGATAAAACACCAGTATTGGGAGTTCGGCGAAAGGCAGGGGAAAATATTAGCCTCAAGGTTAAAGGGCCAACAGGAAGAGAGATGGGTAACTCAGATTAGTGATGACAGGGGAGGCGTTCATGCTACACCTTCTGGAATAGCAGACCAGTTTCGCCTCTTTTACCAAGAGCTGTACAAGGGTCATGTTAAAGAGGTAGATGACAAACAGGACGCCTTTATACGTCAACTTGATTTACCACAACTGTCGGAAGAGGCTCAAAGGATCCTCTCAGCTCCCCTAAGATTGGATGAGGTAACGGCTGCATTAGAATCACTTCGACATGGTTCAGCCCCGGGGCCAGATGGGTACTCTCCGGTCTGGTATTTCCGATTCAGGGATATCTTAGCTCCTAAGTTGCTGAAGACATATCAAGCAATTTTTGACAAAGGTATGCCTTCAAAAGAATTTAATGCGGCTTGGATTACACTGATTCTTAAACCGGGGAAGCCCGCATATCTCTGTTCAAGCTATCGCCCAATATCCTTGTTAAATGTTGACAACAAGATACTGACGGCTATATTAGCACAACGCCTTCAATCAGTAATAGCTTCGGTGGTGAACAGAGCTCAAGCAGGCTTTATCAGAGGTCGCTCGGGAGCTGATAATGTTCGGTTAATTACTGACTTAATAGCCACTTATAATGAGAAGCCGGAATCTGCGTTTCTAATCTCTATTGATGCTGAGAAGGCATTTGATCGTGTGGACAGAGGGTTCCTGAGGAAGACGATGACATACCTGGGCTTTCCGGAAGAATTCCTTCGGTGGACCCAGTTGATATATCAGAATGCGACCTCGAGAATTAGAGTCAATGGAGAGCAGTCTGGAGTAGTCGATCTGGCATGCGGCACAAGACAGGGGTGTCCGCTTTCCCCACTCCTGTTCAACATCTGCATTGAGCCTCTCGCCCAGGCGGTGCGCCAAAGGACGAACATATATGGTATGAAGCACGGTCTCAGCGAATTTAAAATTCTGTTATATGCAGATGATGCCCTTTTGATGGTGACTGAGCCAGAGTCCTCTTTTCCAGCAATTATTAAGCTTACTGAAGAATTCGGCCAACTTGCAGGCTACAAAGTGAATTGGGGGAAAACTGAGGTACTCCAAGTGGGCGGTAAGAAGATTCCTGAGGCAGTTGGAAGGCGGTTTAGACTTCAGGAGGACTCGATTCAATACTTAGGAATACAAATTCCCAATCGAAGTCAAAACTTAGTGGGGATGAATTTTAGAAAGCTCCTGGAGAAAACACAAGCTGACTTCACCCGATGGAAACCCATCCCATTGTCATTGTGGGGTAAAGTGAATGCCCTTAAGATGGTTACATTCCCCCGCTTCTTTTATGTTCTCCGAGGTCTCCATCAGTATATTCCGCAGAAGTGGTTTAAAAGAGTCAATACTCTAATAACAAACTTCTTGTGGGAAGGGAAAAGGCCACGACTTTCCTTGGCTAGGCTTCAGCTCCCAATTGATCAAGGTGGCTTTGGTATGCCAGACTTAAGTGTATACCATAGGGCCTATATGTTGGCAAGTGTTAGTAAGTGGAGGCAAGATGTAGGGAAGGAATCTCCAGACTGGGTGGCCCTCGAGGCTTCAACAGTGGCCCCTCTTTCTACGCTAGAGGTTTTGGGTTCGAAGCACTACCAAGGGGAAGTATTGCTTCCAGCAATTCAGGCCACCAGGCGATTATGGCAGCTAATAGGATCCAAGCAAGGCTTTAACGCCTTCTTACATGGATCAATGACTCTTTGGGGAAACCCAGAATTGAGGATCGGAGGGTGCCAAGTGGTTTGGAAGGGTTGGATTGAAAAAGGGATAACAACTCTTGATCATCTACGAGACCCAAACAGAGAAGAATTCTGGACATTTAAGGAGCTTCAAGACAAGTATAATCTTGAATCTAACCAATGGCTACATTATTACCAAATAAAGATGGCGCTGACGCAGCTGCTGGGTCCGGATGCCTTGGCTGCCCCTGATCCACCATCCCTTTTAGCTGTATTAAGGCGGACATGGCAGCAAGATAATCCAGTGCAAGCCCTGTACACGTACTTTCGATATGGGACGCAACAACAACAGTTAATTGAAGAATTACGGGTAAAATGGGCAGATGAACTGAACCTTAGTATTCTACCATTCCAATGGTTCACAATCAACAGGGCGATCCGAAAAGTTTCTAAAGATCAACGCTTGATATTAATTCAGCAAAAAATTCATTTCCGTATTTACTGGACACCTGTTCGACTACACAAATTTAACCTCTTGACTTCACCAGCATGTTGGCGATGCCAGGGAGGTGAAGCGGGGCTAAGCCACATGATTTGGTCATGCCCGGTGCTGCTTGATTTCTGGGGCGATATACTCAGGTGGATAAACCGCGTATTGGGAGGTCAGCACAGATTCACAGCCATGCAAGTTCTTTTAAACTACTTCCCGTCAGCATGGGTGTTGTCTCGCCCACAGCGATATTGGGGATTTCGGGCACTGATGACGGCAAAGAGGATAATCATGCAGATGTGGAGAACGGAATTTTCAGGAACCGTAGCGCAATGGCTGGAGGACATGCTGCGATTGGCGGTGGATGAAAGGCTGGTCTACCGACGAATGATGCAACAACAACAATTCGAGGACATTTGGGCACCGTTTTTGGCGGCTGTCAATAATTTACAGGGTCCGGGATGTGAATTTGAACATAGTTCCCTCTAGGCTGTGGGGGCCAAGGTGGTCCAGAGAGCTATATCAAGTATTAGGCATACAATAGGCAGAGATAGATAAGTATGGGCAACAAGGGTGACGGGTCACAGGGTGCTGGATGAGTGGATAATTGTGAACTACGTAATTTTTTGTTTGTTTAATTGTTAAATATTTATTATTACTATGGATCTGTTACATATACTAATTTCAATAAATGATGAATATATAAGGGGAAAAAAAAAAAAAAACATCATCCCATCTCCCCACCTTCCAGAGTGTATGCACCCCAATCCTCCCCTTACAGCTTATTCCATAAAGTTAGCTCAGTGAACCTTTGTATACTTCCCTTCATGAGTTTTCCTCGTGAGAATCCGTCCTTCGTCTTTTATCGTGCCTATTTGATGCTCCTTCTCCTGGGTCATCTGCTGCCTCCATGCCTTCCTCTGCTCTTTGTTCTCTCAAGTCATCTGTGGCAATTCCCAGTAGTCTTAAGAGTTCCTTTGCCTCCTTAGGGTTTCGGGCTATCAACCTCTTCCCATCTTTAAATATTATTATTGAAGATGGATATCCCCATGAGAATTTTACCTTATTATCATAAGTTTTTGCCCGTAAGGTCTCATTTGATTTTTTTTCTTAATAGTTTCTTGACAAAAGTCCTCTCTTACCCAGACTTTATTACCTCTAAAGGTCAAATCCTTCTTCTTTTTCAAAGTTTTATATACTTCTTGTTGTACCCTTTCTCTTGCAAATTTAATGATGACATCCTGTGGGGCTCCTCCTTCTCTTCTCCTCAGCAATCTATGGGTTCTTTCAATTTCTTGGGGTTGTACCTTAACCCCATTTTCTTCTATCCAATTTCTAAGTGTTCTTTCTAAAAGCTTATTGTTTATCTCTTCTGAGATCCCTGCAAATATAAGGTTGGCTCTCCTATTCCGGTCTGATAGCACAATAAGCTGGCTAGATAGCTGTTCTATTTTTTGTTTATTTTTAGTAGATAGCTCATTAGCTGTGGTAGCCATCTGCATTGTTTCTTTAAGTTCAGCTGCTAAGTCTGTGAGGTATTCCAGAGGGACCTGTCGAGGCTGGGTGAGTGGATGTCAACATGGCACATGAGGTTCAACAAGGGCAAGTGCAAAGTAATGCCCATTGGAGCAAAAAATCCAACTACAATTACATATTGATGACATCCAAACTGGCAGATACTGATCAGGAGAGAGATCTTGGAGTCATGGTAGATAACTCACTGAAAATGTCAACTCAGTGTGTGAGTGCAATAAAAAAGGAAAATGCTATGCTGGGGGATTATTAGGAAGGGGACTAAAAACAAATCAGCCAGTAACATAATGTCCCTGTGTAAATCTATGTTGCAGACTCATTTGGAATACTGTGTACAGTTCAGGTCACCACATCTCAGAAAAGATATTCTTGCATTGAAAAAAGTGCAGAAAAGGGCAATTAAAATGATTAAGAGGATGGAACACTTTCCCTATGATGAAAAGTTAAAGAGGTTAGGCTCTTTAGTTTGTAAAATGACAATTGAGGGATAACATGGTAGAGGTTTACAAAATTATGCATCAGATAGAGAAGGTAGAGAACAAAAGTACTTTTCTCCCTTTCACGCAGTACAAGAACTCACAGGCACTCAATGAAACTAATGAGCAGTAGGTTCAGAACAGATAAAAGGAAATACTTCTTCATCCAAAGAGTAATCAACATGTGGAATTCATTGCCACAGGAAGTGATGGCAGCTACAAGCATAGACATCTGCAAGAGGGGATTAGATATATGTAGTGGAGGAAAAGAGGAAGAGTTCAGTAGGACTTGAGACTAATAAAGTTTGTGGTAGGGTATGATATTTTGTGAGTAATTGCTCTCTTCTTCAGGTACCAGCTGTATTGACACAGCTGATTGAAGAAGTGAGCAATGACTCATGAAAGCCAATACTCTACCACAAATTTTTGTTAGCCTTTAAGGTGCTACTGGACTCTTCCTCTTTTCTACTGCTACAGACAAACATGGCTACCCATTTTGATCTATATGGAGCAGAGGTCCATTTGTGGTTATTAGCTGGAAGGTATGGATGGAACACTTTGTCTGGGGCAGTGATGCTCTGTATTGGTGCTTCTGGAGTTCTGGCCTCACTGGTGTGACACAGAAAGTTGGAGTGGATAGTCCATTGGCCTGATCCACCATGGCTTCTCTTATGTTCTTATGTTATAGGTGCTTTTTGGCAATGTACATTGTGTGATCTCTCATTTCTGTCTTAGGGATTGTGTCATCATTGCCTTACAAAACTTTGCTCCTCTTCTTCTTGTCTGACCCCAAGAGATGGACCTTTGTGTGGTAGAAGTCCTGAGCCTTCCATGGGTGGGGGGATTCCTCTGTCAAGTAAGCTGTTTGGAAATGACTGAAGTAGCCATGTGTCCTTCCCAGTGTGATTGCCTGTCATAAGTTTACATGTTGGAATGAGAACCTTTACCACCTGAGTTCTCAGAAATGTGGCAATCACTGGGTACCTTGGTCCCTTCTCCAGGGTACTACAGCATCATCCTTTGTTGTGGTCTACATTTGGATGCGAGCATGATGATGGCAGGTTTGTCAGCATAGCATGAATTGCTTTGCTTCTTTGACATATGGCTGACATGGGGACTGTCTCTAGAATGCTGTTTGGGTGATATTACTATGGATGCAGTTGTACTCTCTGCTTTTTGGATCTGAGTCTTTTGGGCATTTCATTTCTATGGTGAAAGAGCATAGGTGAGAGAGCATATGATACCAACCAGCTTTGTGTGTATGAGTGAGTAAAGCTGGGCAAGAGAATCAGTTCCAAGGCTGGCTCTATTTGTGTTAGTGTAATATTCATCTACTGATATCAGTGACCTAATCTCCTACTTCTTTTACTGAAGCCTCTTGGAAAGCCCAGCCAGTACAAGTAGTTCAATGACTGTTTTGGCAACAGTAAGACTAGTATTTCCTCCCTTTCTCATTTAGATGGATATATTTTAAGGTTTTTGACTTGACCTTGATAGCATAGGCTAGCCCGATCTCCTCAGATCTCAGAATTTAAGCAAGGTTGACCCTGGCTAGTGTTTGGATGGGAGACCACCAAGGAATCCCAGGGTCGTGACATGGAGGCAGGCAATGGCAAACCAACTCTGAGTATCTTTTTCCTTGAAAACCCTATGAGACTGCTATAACTTCACTGTGACTTGATGGCAAAAAAATAAAAGTTTCCTTCTTCCATTAGCAGATTTACTGTGAAAGAGACAGTGTATTTGTTCTTCATATTTTGCAGGATCCTGTTCCTATAGCCATTTTGAAAAAGGAACAATATCCACTTTGTAGGTTGTATGGACTTCATCCAGGTCAACATGTGAGGGAATCTGGATTTGTGGAGCTGATGAACTCCAAGCAGTATCAGCAGAAAAGCCAGATATATTTTATTTGCTTTAACTGTAGGAAAAACTAATGAGCATTTGAGCAGTCAAATGGGCTTTATATTTTAAACAGCCATTAAAAAACAATTAAAAAGCATTTGTTTGCAGAGTACTGTGTGTATTATTATGCCTGACACTGCAGATATTCAAGGTGACTGTCAGACAAGCCCTGGTGGATGAATGGCAGGCAACCATTTTCTGCTGCATAAATTGATATGAATTAAAGAGACCTACTTATGTTTTAACTCCATGAAACAAATTGGAAAAGTATGGGCTTGGCAAGTAGAAACCAAGATGAATGACCCTCTTGTACTGTTGCTAATAAGAATGGAAGCACTTTGTCACTGTCACCTGAGGAACATGCATGAAGTTTCCAGCGAAGATGCCAGATGTGTGGAAAATAAGATGAGAGTCTTCTGAGGGGCTAGATGATTGCAATGCCACCTTCATTACCTGATGTGGGCCTTGTTTTTAAATGTGGTATGGCAATATTGGCAGATGACCTCTCTATCACAGCCCCATTTCTCTGGCCCCTGCTATAATCCATGCCTGCTGTCATTCACAGTTAATACTTTGCTGTAATTATTAGAGAAGCTGCAAATTTCTTAACAAAGCTGATCACTGGACAAACTTACTGTGTTTGACACAATTAGACTTTGAACCATGTTTGGATAGCTGCTGAAGCCCATTCATATCTGATCAGGGGTTCAGTGGGAGTTGAGTATTGAATCTGGCCACTCAGATAAATAGCAACACAGTGAAGTTGCAAAAGGGAGAGGCTAACGAGCTCATTTCTGTCCTCTCCCCTCTATGCTGAGCAGAGACAGATACAATAGCTTCATTTCTGCATTATGATAAGGAGTAAGAGCTGGTTTCTCTCCTTTTTTCTGCAAACCAACCCAATGGCTGGGGTGGGGATTAAAAGAAATCAGCTGGATTTCTGATAATCCCCACCCTAAGTTTCTGTATCTCAGAAAATATGAGAGGCACTAAAGGTTTTACAACAGGAAATCAGAAGAATTAAGTTGGCTTCTGATATCCTCTCCTGAAATATTTTGCAGGGCATGATGTAAAAATTTCCCAACAGGGGATCAGAAGCCAACTCAGTTGATTCCTCGTCAGCTGGGAGCCAGCTTCTGATAGTGGCAAGTAGCTTGGTCCTGCGGATACAGATGGATAGGCTGAGAACAGCCCATTGATTAATTGGCTGCTTGTTTGTTACTGGTGAAGGAGAAGTGAGCCAAACTGGCAAGTGTTTCAGAATCCCTGGTAATGTTGGGAGTAACTGGTATAGTTAATCCAGTATCCCGTCTCAATTTAGCAGAGTGTGCCTTGGCTACATGCAACAGAAGCTCCTTGTTCTTAGTGTGCTGGAAGTGTTACAGAGTCACTTGTCAGTCTGAAGACTAATAATAGTGCTTTTATTTAGGAATTACATTCCAAATAGTAAACCTTAGAGACAGGAAAGGTCCCCTGTGTAAGCACCAGTCATTTCTGACTTTGGGGTGATGTTGCTTTCACAACGTTTTCACGGCAGACTTTTTACAGGGTGGTTTGCCATTGCCTTCCCCAGTCATCTACACTTTCCACCCAGCAAAGAGATAGGGTCTAATCTAACTACCTTGGATGGGTGTGGATACTTAGGGGCATCCTGCCTCATTGTGCCAAAGGAGAGAATGACATGCTCTTTCTTTGTAAGTGTGAGTGTGTGAGAGAGAACAGAAGGAAGGACAGCCATTTCCCTGTGTTATCAGTGCACACATCAAAGAGACAGGAAGGAAACCCACAGTTTTGCCTGCCTATCTGCCTAACTCTCTTGTAACCCCACCCCCCGGAGTGTAAGGCTAAGAGATTGCATCAAGTCCTTTTCTTCCAACAGGTAATTATGCTGACCAGTTTACATTACCAAATAAAACAATCACTTCTCATTATTCTCTGCCACTGATGTGGTGCCAGAAAGATAACATGAGGAGTGACTCCAATCATACCAATGAAGTTCAAATCAGACCCGGAGGATTTAATATCATGGACAAGGCAGCCAGCATCTAGTAACACTCCTTGACATCTTATTACAATAGGTCCAATAGCAGAATTGTAAGTATCGTCTCTCTAAGATATTACTTAATCGTTTTAGGTTAATCACAGATCACGTCAGGACTTTCATAACAAGCAGATCCAATGGTGAATGCTGGTATTACAGCCATTTGACTTTACTAGGGTTGCCAAGTCCAACTCAAGAAATATCTGGGAACTTTTGGGGTGGAGCCAGGAGACTTTGGGGTGGAGCTAGGAGACATTGGGGCAGAGCCAGAGGCAAGGGTGTGACAAGCATAATTGAACTCCAAGGGAGTTCTGGCCATCACATTTAAAGGGACAGCACACCTTTTTAAATGCCTTCCTTCCATAGGAAATAATGAAGGATAGGGGCACCTTCTTTGGGGGCTCATAGAATTGGACCCCCTGATCCAATCGTTTTGAAACTTGGGGGGTACTTTGGGGAGAGGCACTAGATGCTATACTGAAATTTTGGTGCCTCTACCTCAAAAAACAGCCCCCCAGAGCCCCTGATACCTCCAGATCAATTCCCCATTATACCCTATGAGAATCGATCTCAACATAGGGAATAATGAAGTGCTGAGCAGACATTCCCCTCCCTCCCCCGTTTCTGGCGACTCTGAAGCGAGGGATTGGCATCTCTACTCACGAGTTGCTGCCAACTTCTTCAAAGTAATACAGACACACCATCCCAAGAGGAAGCCTTTCCGACTGAAGACTGAAGCCTTCGGAGGTGGAAGTCGCATGGTGGCTGTGGGGGTGGGGCTTCCCCCACCAGCCAGCTGACTGGGGGCGGGAAGGAGCCTGGGAAAGCAGGAGAACCCACGCTGGGACCTGGGGATTGGCAAACCTAGACTTTACTGACATTAGGCAGGGCACCATGCATCAACTTTGTGGCCAGCTTATTGTTGAAAGTTGGTTATTGGAAACTTATCAAACCAATATTAAAAGATTTGTACAGCTGCCTGTCACTTTCTGGGCACAATTCAAAATGCTGGTTTTTATATCTATTGCCCTAAACCTAGGATCTATTACATGGAAGAACCACTTCCTCCTGTCTGCCAATAATACCTCTGGTCTGTGTGTCCCCCAGTTATGCAAGTGTGGTAGATCATAACCAGAGAGAGGACTTTCTAGTTGTGATGTTTCTCCTTCTCTTCCTTCCTCTTAGATCAAGGTCTTGAACAATAAAACTGAAACAAAAAATTAAATAGACCCTATTTCTGATAACGCCTCCCTTCAGCGCTTTTCTGCAGCTTCTAGAAATCAAGCAACAGAATAAGTCCATTTAGAGTTCAAATCCTCTAAGAGGAACTGAACCTTTTTCTCTAATGTTGCTAAAGAAAAAAAAAATAGTCCATGTATGAAGACAAGGTGTAATCCACTTTGGTCTAAGCTGGAGTACATCAGAGCATTGCAGGAGAATATGTGCAAGAAAGTCCACTGACTGAACGGGAAAGGGACATAACTGATCCAAAATGGGGATCCTTAGCAGATAACCCAATAATACCATTGAAAAGGGGCAGTTAAGTCATGCATGCATAAAGGTCCTACATAATTTTGGACTAACCAAGGATTCTAAACAGGATGAGAATTTACTTTTAGACAAAAGGCCCAAAACAAGTGAAGAGCATTTCCTCCTACCATCAAAATGAGAAGCTCTTATCTCTGGCATAAATCAGTTTAGTCACATTTTTTTAAAACCCAGAATCATAGAATCATAGAGTTGGAAGGGGCCTCCAGGGTCATCTAGTCCAAACCCCTGCACAATGCAGGAAATTCACAAATACCTCTCTCTAAATTCACAGTATCTTCATTGCTGTCGGATGGCCATCTAGCCTCTGTTTAAAAGCCTCCAAGGAAGGAGAGCCCATCACCTCCTGAGGAAGCCTGTTCCACTGAGGAACTGCTGTAATGGTCAAGGAGTTCTTCCTAATGTTGAGCCAGAAACTCTTTTGATTTAATTTCAACCCACTGGCTCTGGTTCTACCTTCTGGGGCCACAGAAAACAATTCCACACCATCCTCTATATGATAGCCCGTCATGTACTTGAAATTGGTGGTTATCACCTCTCAGCCGTCTCCTCTCCAGGTTAAACATGCCCATCTCCTTCAACCTTTCTTCATAGGACTTGGTCTCCAGACCCCTCATCATCTTCATCACCCTCCTCTGGACCCATTCCAGCTTGTCTATATTCTTCTTAAAATGCAGTGCCCAAAACTGAACACAATACTCCAGGTGAGGTACCAGAGCAGAGTAAAGCAATACCATCCCTTCATGTGATCTGGGCACTATACTTCTGTTGATACAGCCCAAAATTGCATTTGCCTTTTTAGCCACCACAATACACTGTTGACTCATGTTCAGCATTTGGTCCACTAAGACCCCAAGATGCTAAGACCCCATCCTGTAACTATGCATTGGATTTTTCCTACCTAAATGCAGAACTTTACATTTATCCTTGTTAAAATTCATTTTATTGGTTTTAGCCCAGTTTTCCAGCCTGTCAAGGTCATCCTGCATCCTGTTTCTGTCTTTTACTGTATTTGCAACCCCTCCCAATTTAGTATCATCTGCAAATTTAATAAGCATTCCCTCTATTCCTTCATCCAAATCATTTATAAAGATGTTGAACAAAACAGATCCTTGAGACACTCCACTTGTCGCTCCTCTCCAAGAGGATGAGGAACCATTCACAAGCACTTTTGGGTGTGATCTGTCAACCAGTTACAGATCTACTTAACAATAACAGGATCCAAACCACATTTTACCAACTTGTCAACAAGGACAGTATGTGGAACCTTATCAAAAGACTTACTGAAATCAAGATAAATGATGTCTACAGCATTCCCCTGATCCAGCAAGGTAGTCTCTTTCTAAAAAAAAAAAAAAGAGATCAGGTTAGTCTGACATGACTTGTTCTTGAGAAACCCATGCTGGCTCTTAGTAATCACAGCCATCCTTTCTAAATGTTCCAGGACTGACTGTTAGATGATTTGTTCTAAAACTTTTCCAGGTATAGATGTCAAGCTTATGGGTTGGTAGTTACCTGGAATGTCTTTTTTCCCCTTCTTGAAGGAGACAACATTCACCCGCCTCCAATCTTTCGGCACCTCTCCTGTTCTCCAAGAATTCTCAAAAGTAATAGCCAGAGGCTCTGAAATTATATCTGCAAGCTCTTTTAGAACCCTTGGATGCAGTTCATCTGGCCCTGAGGACTTAGTTTCATTTAAAGAAACTAGGTGTTTATGTATTACCCTTATGTTGATCCTAGGTTGGAACTTCATACCCTCATTATATGTTCTGTTTTTGCCATGTTGAGCACTGTTTCCCTCAGAAGAGAAGACTGAGGAAAAGTAGGAATTGAGCAGTTCCACCGTCTCTTCATTACCTCTTACAATTTCACTTTCCTGCCCCTGCAATGGGCCTACCATGTCCTTGCTCTTTTTCTTACTCTGAACATAAGAAACATTGATTAGCCAAGTATGAGGTGATTACAGGCAGCCAGCTCAGGGTGGCATCAAGCCACCTCAAAGAGAGCCATCTGGAAAAGGAGTGGATTGGAAGCCTCCAGACGGCACACGGCATGCCCTTGAAACAGGGATGGGCTGTGTGTGTGTGTGTGCCCTGGATGAGATTTTAGAGTACTCATGTGACTCTCGGTCGCTCCCTGGGCACTTCCCAGCCTTCCAGATGGCTCAGGAAGTGCCTTGAAGCTGCCTCTCTCTGGTTATGACCTTACAAAGTGATGCCTTTCTGACGCGGCTTTGATCCGGCTCCAGGTGGGCTGCAGTCGGGATGGGGATGGCAGGCAGAAGTGCTCATGTGGATGTGGTTTTTTGATCCACCTGCCTCCCATCCCTGGGGTGGCTTAGAACACCTGTCTGTTATCACCCATGGTGTCTGTGGAATGCTTTTCTCCTGGGTAGTCACCTGACACCTGGTCTGTAGTCTTTTTGGCACCACATAAGATTTGATTTTCCTGGTTGTTTGGTTTACTTCTGTGTTGGCATTTAACACCTATTTTATATGCTCTATATTTTATTATAATTATTTTATCCAACTGGTCCTGATCTATGTATTTTATAACATTTTTTCCTTTATTTTTTATTTTTGTTATTTTTTACTTTCTTTGCTTGTTTTGCTGGGACTTACTTGGCTGCTTTTTATGGGGTTTTTTTGTTGTTGTTTTGAGCTGCCTTGAACAGTTTTCTGGATAGGTGGACAATAATTTTCCCTTATATCTCAAGGTGGCTTACAGTCCCAAGATTTAAAAGCTACAAAATACAATAAAACCCCCATAAACCCACATTCCCAAGAAAATGCATCTTAAGGACTCACAAACAAAATGGCTACACTATGCCTCCTAAACACTTCTTATGCTGTTCCCCTTTACCTCCTCAGGAAACCTATTCTGCAAAGTGGGAGCCATTATACATAAAAAGGACACTAGTAGACACCAAGAGAGTGACAGCTCTAATAGATTCACAGTTGGTTGTCTGGTCATACAGTGTACAGATCACTGCATACCTATATATATGAATCATGTATATATATGAATAAGCTCTAAGTTACCACACGATAGTCATCTTCATCCATACATGGTGTTATTTTTTATTTACTTTATGTATATTCCATTTTTATCCCTAATGGAACCCAAAGCAGCTTACATTATTCTCCTCTCTTCTTCTTTATGCTCACAACAACCCTGTAAGGTAGGGCAGCTGACAATGTTTGGCCACTCACCAAGGTCATTCAGCAAGGTTCCATGTCACAAGCATGGAACCAACTCTAGATTTTGCAGATCCGAGTTTGACACTTTAACCATTACTCCATGCTGGCTTTCCAAGTGAGTGTAAGTGTGAAGTAGACAATCAACTGCTCCTAAAACTATTTTCTAATTAATTATGTGTTATCTCAGCAGCAGCACAGTATAAAAAAAGATAAGATAAAAATCCAGGCCTTTGATGGCGAGCTTATCGTGATACACAATGTGATGAGACCTTTAAAGCCCATTGCTGCATGCTTAATAACAAAATGTCAGAAACGTATCAGTTGTCACAAAATTTTACCAATCTGTTGTCTAACACTAATTGTACAATTTACTTTCTTAGCACAAAAAGCTACTTTAATTTACGAGATAGTTTTGAATAAGAACAAGAGAAACCTTTGCACCTAGCTTTGTTTGAAGTACTTCAAAGATTTTATTGCTCATACTATGGTACACAGTGAAGTAATTGCATAATTAAGAGATAGTGTCAGTGCAATAGAACATGGTTGACAAGATAATAGTATCCTGCAGCTATATAAATGTCAAGGCAAAGCTGACAGATATGTAGAAAAATACACACACACAAAGAAAAAAATAAATTAAGTTTTGTTTGCATTCTGCTTTGGTAACTAGTTGCAATTGGCTTGAATTTAATCACTCTGTTCCCAATGATTGCCTCACGTACCAACAAAGAGCACAATATCCATTTTTACTCAGTGGGTGCTAAGATCTTTTATGAATCTGTCCAGAGCTGACAGAGTGGAAACTGCATGGAGCTCAGCAATATGGGTGGGTTCTGAGTTTAACTGAAGACCTGGTCCCAACTTTAACTTCCTAGTTTTAAATGACAGATACCACAGCTGAAATTCAGCATGAGAGAAGCATATTGTTTGGCTTCAGAGTAATGTCTTCTCTTTGGTCATGTGCCTCAATTGTTCCCTGTAACAATAGTGCTCACAATATGTCAACAGAAGCATGGTTAGATATACCCGTAAATAAGTTCTGGTTTTATGATAGCTGAACAGTGTTTCCTTAACAGTAAAACCATAGAGCAGGGGTGTCAAACATGTGGCCCAGGGACCAAATCAGGCCCTCAGAGGTCTCCTATCAGGCCCCCGAACAACTGGCTGTCATCTGCTTCCTTCTCCCTCTCTCTTGCTTCCTTCTGCATCATAGCTTGTTTTTTCAGGCTTGCTGAATCGCAAAGGAGCTACAGAGCAAAGACTCTATTTTCTCCATTGGCTGAGGCTCCTCCCCATCCTGGTCCCCTGGGGAAGGAAGGGAAAGAGCCAGAGCTTCCTTTGCCAGTTCCCTGGATCCCATGTGAGAGATACAAAGAAAGCACTTTTAGGACCAAGAAGTGCTAATGTTTTAAGCATTGTTTTTTAAAAAACAAATTCTTTGCATAAATGCATCCCAAGGACAATTTAGGTGCATCAGTTAGAGAAATTTTACCAGGCAACTGAATTAGCACTCTCTCTCTCGGCTTGACTTCACAAACGAAGATTTAAGAAGGGTGCAGTAGTCCATGTCTGCTGCCGGCTCGCTTGTGGCTGACAAGACCAATGTGGGACAGGCAGATCCGGCCACAGTGGCTGCAGGGAAAAGTCTGATTTGGGGTTGGTGCTGTAGCAGTGCGATTCTTCCTCAATCTCCTTTTGTCCTCAAGACCAGCTATGCGTGCGTTCTCAAAGGAAGAGACAGCCTGGTGGATGGTGTGCCTCCATGCTTTGCGATCTGAGGCTAGGTCAGACCACTGGTGATGGTTGATGCGACAGGTGCCAAGGGATTTCTTCAAGGAGTCCTTGTACCTCTTCTTTGGTGCCCCTCTATTTCGATGGCCGGTGGAAAGTTTGCCATACAGAGCAATCTTGGGAAGGCAGTGGTTTTCCATCCTAGAAATATGCCCTGCCCAGCGCAGCTGCGTCTTCAACAGCAGTGCTTCGATGCTTGTAACCTCCGCCCTCTTGAGGACTTCAGTGTTGGTCACAAAGTCACTCCAGTGGATGTTGAGGATGGTGCGAAGGCAGCGCTGATGAAAGCGCTCAAGGAGTCGCAGGTGATGACGGTATAAAACCCATGATTCGGAGCCGTAGATGAGGGTTGTCATCACAATCGCTTTGTAAACATTGATCTTTGTGCCTTTTTTCAGATGCTTGTTGCTCCACACTCTTTTGTGCAGTTGGCCAAAGGCACGGTTTGCCTTTGCCAGCCTGTTGTCAATCTTGTCGATCTTGGCATCTGAGGAGATGATGCACCCCAGGTAGCTGAACTGCTGGACTGTCTTCAGAACTGATTCACCCACAGTGATGCAGGGAGGGTGATAATCTTCCTGGGGTGCAGGCTGGTGGAGAACTTCTGTCTTCTTCAGACTAACTTCTAGGCCGAACAGCTTGGCAGCCTCTGCAAAGCAGGACATCATATGCTGCAGAGCTGATACCGAGTGGGAGACGAGTGCAGCAACATCAGCAAATAATAGCTCTCGGATGAGTTTTTCCATTGTCTTGGAGTGAGCCTTTAGTTGCCTCAGGTTGAACAGGCTGCCATCAGTGCGATAGCGGATGTAGACACCATCGTTATCATTTAGATCTACTGTGGCTCTTTGAAGCATCATGCTAAAGAAGATCGTAAAGAGAGTTGGCGTGAGAACGCAGCCTTGCTTTACACCGGTGCCTATTGGGAAGGGCTCCGAGAGGTCGTTGCAGTGTCTGACTTGGCCTCGCTGGTCTTCATGTAGCTGGATGATCATGCTGAGGAACCTTGGGGGACATCCTAAATGTTCCAAGATTTGCCATAGGCCTTTCCTGCTAATGGTATCGAAAGCTTTGGTAAGGTCGACAAAAGTCACATATAAACCCTTGTTCTGTTCCCTGCATTTCTCTTGGAGCTGCCTGAGAACAAATACCATGTCGGTGGTGCTCCTGTTAGCTCTGAAGCCGCACTGGCTCTCTGGGAGGAGTTCTTCTGCAATGGTGGGCACCAGTCTGTTCAGGAGTATTCTAGCAAGTATTTTGCCTGTGATGGAGAGCAGGGTTATCCCCCGGTAGTTGGAGCAGTCTGACTTTTCTCCTTTGTTCTTGTGTAGAGTGATGATGATTGCATCGCGAAAGTCCTGTGGTAGTTTGCCTTGTTCCCAGCAGGTGACAAGTACTTTGTGAAGTGTGCTATGTAGTACTGTGCCCCCATGCTTCCAGATCTCTGGTGGGATTCCATCAACTCCCGCTGCCTTGCCACTTTTCAGTTGCTTGATGGCTTTAACAGTCTCTTCTAGGGTGGGGATCTCATCCAACTCTGTTTTCACTGGTTGAAGTGGGGTGAGGTGGATTGCTGAATCTTGAACTACGCGGTTGGCACTGAAGAGAGCCTGAAAATACTCTGACCACCGGTTCAGTATGAATGCCTTGTCTGTGAGGAGCACTTGGCCATCTGCGCTACGCAAGGGACTCTGAACCTGATATGATGGGCCATATACTGCCTTCAGGGCTTCGTAGAACCCTCTTAAATCACCAGTGTCTGCACACAGCTGGGTTCTCTCTGCAAGCTTGGTCCACCAATCGTTCTGAATGTCTCGAAGCTTGCGCTGGAGGTTGCTACATGCAGCGCGAAAGATTGCTTTTTTCCCGGGACAGGAGGGCTGAGCAAGATGTGCTTGGTAGGCAGATCTCTTTTTCGCTAGTAATTCTTGGATCTCTTGATTGTTCTCATCAAACCAGTCCTTGTTTTTCTTTGTGGAGAACCCGAGGACTTCTTCAGAGATCAACAGGATGGTAGTTTTTAGGTGTTCCCAGAGTGCTTCTGGAGAAGGGTCTGTGGGGCAATTGGGGTCCTCAATTCTTGACTGGAGTTTTGCCTGGAAGGCAGCTTTAACTTCGGCTGACTGAAGGCTGCCAACCTGAAGCTTCCTCTGAGGGATACCTCCTCTCCTGGGTGTGGGTTTAAAGTGAAGACGGAGATTGCAGCATACAAGACGATGATCCGTATGACATTCCGCACTGGGCATTACTCGGGTGTGTAAGACATCTCGAAGGTCTCTCTCGCGCACCAGAATGTAGTCGATAAGGTGCCAGTGCTTGGACCGTGGGTGCATCCAGGTTGACTTCAGGCTGTTCTTCTGCTGAAAGATAGTGTTGGTGATGGTGAGCTGGTGCTCCGTGGAGAATTCTAGCAGGAGGCGCCCGTTATCATTGCAGTTGTCAATGCCGTGTTTGCCAAGTACTCCTTTCCAGGCTTCCGAGTCTTTACCTACTTTGGCATTGAAGTCGCCAAGGATGATCAGCTTGTCCTCTGTAGGGGTTTTCCGTACGAGGTTTCGTAGATCAGCATAGAACTTGTTCTTTTCTGCAGGATCTGCTTGAAGGGTTGGGGCATACACACTGAAGAGTGTTGCATGCTGCTTGTTTTGAAGTGGGAGGCGCATGGACATGATGCGATCTGAGTGACCTGTTGGCAGGTTTTCGAGTTTGGAGGCAATGGAGTTCCTGACCATGAAGCCAACGCCAGAAAGGCGGCTCTCAGCTTTTGACTTACCCGACCAGTAGAGGATATAGCCAGCACCATGTTCTTGAAGATTACCTTCCTCAGGGAAACGGACCTCACTGAGAGCTGCTATGTCGATATTCAACCTGAGAAGTTCGTGGGCAACTAGAGTAGAGCGTCGTTCAGGGCGACCACTGTCTACTGTGTCAAGCATGGTTCTGATGTTCCAACACACAAGCTTAAGTCTTTGCACACTTTGTGAGGCAGGTGCATGCCTTTTCTTTGTTGTTATTTTTTGACCGCAAGTAAGGATGCCCATTGACCGCGGCTAGCCAACTGGGGTGGGGGAGACGAGCTTTGTTTAGGCCACCTTTTCTAGGCCCCTCTCCGTGTGGAGCAAGCAGTGCTGTCCCTAGATAAGGCTGCTTGGCTGTTCAGGGTGCTGCCGAAAGATGCTTTCGTCTCCGGGTCAGCATCAGGCGACCAATACCCTGAACCGCCTACATGCAGGATCGGGACTGTGGCTTCCCGTGGCATCTTCCACCTGCCGTTTCGCCCCTTGCCCATCAGTGCAGGACTTGGTGTGTTGTGGGTTGTGGATGTCGATATGCCCTTCAGGCCTGCGCAGAGGAATTTTTAGGTGAAGCACAGTGTGCGCGGTACTGGCTCCACCCTTTCACCTTGGGGTCATGTGCCATGGCCCAGTAAGCCGGGACGCCGGCAGCGAGTCCTCCAGGTGGTAGGTGTTACATTAACGAGCTCTATCTGCCCGGGTTTGATGTTAGAGTTTTCCTTCTCTTGGCTGGCGAGGTTGGTGAGCCCAGCCTGCCCATCCGGTTATACCGCTGGACATTCGCCCCCCCCCCCCCCCCCCCCCGTGCTCAGTATATACCTTAGTGGTATATTTCAGTTATTTATTCAGCAGAATAAAGATCAGAGATCTGTACTTAGCTACCGATATAGCTGAGACTAAATAAAAAACTGATATTAATTGGCTTTTACTTGGGTGTGGTACAGCTATGCCAAAATAGCTCCCGTGAGGCAGCACAACACCACACCAGCTAATCCTTTCCTGCAGCTTTGAGTTGCAATAGGATCTGCTGGGGTGGCAGGAGCTGACAGCCCTGCACAGCCTTGGCTGGGCTGGTTGGTACCTCTTGCAGCTTGGTTTAAACCAAGATGCAAGAGGAACAAGCTCAGGATTGGCCAGGGCAGCAGCAGCAGCTCAGAGCTTGCACCACCCTAGCTGATCCTCTTCCAGCTAGGAAGTGTGCAGTGGAGAAAGCCCTCACCAGATCCAAGACCAACTTCTTCTGTGGGGTGGTTTAAACCACCCTGCAGAAGAACTCTGAGCTGAGTCTGTGTGCTGTGTTGAGAGAGAGACCTCCCTGTACACATCAGATCCTGAAGCCAGCTTCTCCTGTCCTGCAGCTTAAACAAAGGTGCAGGAGAAACCTAACACACTTAAAGGGACAGTCTCTTTAAATGAGTTTGGCAAGCCAAACCACAAGTAAAACCTGGTAGGGTGAGCCTTCTGGGTTCACTCACCATGCAGCTCGCAAAAGGCATTTAAAGGGACCATCCCCCTTTAAATGCCCTACTGAATTAATTCGGCAATCCCAATTATTTCCTGAATTTGGACAGAACCAAGCTTGGAATACTACGGTTTCCTAGTAACAGCCACTGAGGAAATATAGAGGACCAGTGGGATGGGCCAAAAGGACAGTAGGTGAGTCATCACCAGTACAGCTTGGCTTTTATATCAATAGAATATTTCTATGCTGTCTCTTCAGAGTCCTGCTTGACATCACAGTATTAGAAATAAGCCATTCAACAAAGTCTTCATAAAACAGATGTGGGCCATTCAAATAAGTTTGGCAACGTGTCCTCACAGCACAGAGTAGCTCTGCAGTGTCTTAGGGAGAGGTTTTACCACCTACTAGCTGGCGTGCTTTAAGTGGGAATCTGGAACATCTATATGCATAGTGTATGCTCTACTGCTGAGTTGTGCCCAGTGCTCCAGATCTGCTGGATGTTGGCCTTTTACAGAGTAGATACTTAAATCCAGAGACTGGGGATATAGGCAGACAAGACAGATCTCTCTAAAAATAGCCCCAGGTCTGCAGGGGAAAAAAATCTATAAAAATACACTGGAGATTATATCAGAATGTACCTGCTCTGTCCTGAAGGCCCTGTCCCACCCTGCCTGACTGCCTCTTCAGTTGAGAATCCTGTTTGTTCTTGTGGCCTCAGCATCCAAGGAAAGAGACCTGCTCCTTGGTAAAAGGAGTTTTTATCATTTCCCTTTCTGCTTCCACTGACCCAGTCAGGCCAGGTCAAGGAAAGTTTTCCTGACGTTCCCAGAGTTTTGCTTCCTGAAGACTCTCTAGTGTTTAACAACTCAAAATCTCTGTTCCCTGCCTGGGGAAAGAATGGGTCTCCCAAGACTTATTGACTCATCCAGGACTCATCCTGTCAACACCTATGTCCATTTTTCCTTCAGCTGTTTACCTTGATTAGGTGACACTTAAGCCTATTCATCTTACCTATTAACGCTTCCCATGTATGGACATCCCATGTAGGGACATCAAGCTTCTCCCAAATCTTTGTCCACCCCTGATAAATCCATCAACTCATTGTTTTTTGGGTATCATGTCAACCCTGCCTGAGGTTATGTTTTGTTCTTTATCAGAAGCACCCTGCTTCCCAGAAGCATGTGTGTATCCTGGATTCTCCTCATACATTCCCACTTTGTTGAGTTCTCCTCTCTGATGAAGCACTGGTTGTTTTGCTGCTTCTGCAGACCTTTCATCAAGACTGGTAATTATCACCCTTCCCTAAGATCTCTATTCCCTCTCCTCCGTGTTCTCATAGCTCATTTTATGTATGTGTTTATGGTGTGAATTTTTGTTTTATTCTTTCCTTTTAAATAAAACCCATTCTGGTTAAATATCTGCCGGGTTTATTTTGAGAGTTCTCTTAAGGAAAAAATCCCATATACATAGGTGGAGAAATCCTCTCACTCTGTCTCTTTAAAGATAATTCCCCCTACTAATTAGGAGACAGCCTCTTTGGGTAATGATGATGTAAGCTATCATGGGACAAAGGCAGGGTATAAATGAAGTAAATAAATAATTAATATAGCTGAAGATGGGACCAGATAAAAGGTAAGTTAGTGGGTAGGTGGGAAGGAAAGAAGGAAGTAATGGAAATTGAGGCTATGGGAGTTGCCAGGAGGAAACAGTGCAAGTTCTTATAGATTTTCTGCCATGCAACTGAGCCTGGCCTAACCACTGGACCTGCCCTGATGACTGGCACACCAAAACTTGGCCTGAATGTTCCTAGGAAGAGGTTGTTGAGGAGGGAAAACTGAAGATCAGGGAGTACATAAATGTAAGCTGGCTGGTGGGGGGTGGGGAAGGGTGGCAGGAAGCAGGAAGCAGGAAAAGGGGAGATGCTGTGCAGGTTTTCAGGAATCGGAAATAGGAAATAGTATGGGAGGGTAAAATGCAATGTCTGCTGCAAATTCTTGTGGGTCCCCTGCCTGTATATTGTATTGAAATTAGAAGAAAAGAAGACTGCAGAGTCATACCCTACCCTTCTCTCAGACTCAGAGTGGCTTACAATCTCCTATATCTTCTCCCCCCACAACAGACACCCTGTGAGATGGGTGGGGCTGAGAGAGTTCTCCCAGAAGCTGCCCCTTTCAAGGACAACCCCTGTGATAGCTATGGCTAACCCAAGGCCATTTCAGCAGCTGTAAGTGGAGGAGTGGGGAATCAAACCCAGTTCTTCCAGATAAGAGTCCGCACACTTAACCACTACACCAAACTGGCACTCCCGAATTGTTTTTATCGAATGTTTTAATTTAAACATGTTATTGTTGTCTTCTTATAAATTTGTGAGCCACCCTGAACCTGTTTTGGAGGGTAGGGTAGGATATAAATCAAATAAACCTAAACCTATATTGCTAATACCCTACGCATACAGGGTTCAAACTTCCAATCCTCCTAAGCCCCAAGGAAATATTGGTAGCTATGGAAATCATGTGTACTTTTGTATAACTTTCCAAAGAGCTTGTGAAGAATTGTGCCCCGCTATGATTGTTCCTTTATGCATTCAATTGCCTGGTTTTTCAAACACTAATAGCATTCAATTAAATCAATTACAGAAATAATTCAAAATAAAATGAAACTAACCCCCCCTCCTTTTCAATACTAGTCTGATCTTTATGTACATTTATTTTCTTCCTTCTGAGCCCACAAGAGATGTGCAGAATGGGAAAAAATGTGTTTTTCAGATCTGGATATGAGGGAGCCAAAAATATTGGTATTTCCACTTACCTGGGTTCCAAATATTGGTTTGATCTTTGGATCCCCCCCCCCCTTTTTGGAGATTCTAATATTATTTGGTTCCGTTTCTCCCTATTTTTTCAGGTGGGTGGAGGGGATGTTTTGTACTGAAACTGCAGCAGAGCTGATGCCTGTCCACTAAGTTTGAAGTGAATTGGATAAAGAATTACAGTTCTGTATCCCCCCTAAACAAGGGTCCCCTAGGCATCTTCCACTCTTTCCTACTGGAGGAAAAAGTGATGCCTCCCAAATGCAAAGAGAATCAACAGACACAAAGAACCAATGCAGAACCAGGGAATTTCAGCAGAAGCATGGGGCAATGTGGCAAGCTTAACACAGTGAATGTTAAATCACAGAATGCAAGTCAATGTCAAACTGGAGAATCCAAATCAATGGCAAACCAGATAATCAAATGCAAACCAACTTGTGCAAACAATACAATGTTGCAGCTTGCAAGACCAACAGAATCAGTGTCAAAGGACCAAGTTTCACTGAAATCTGCCTCCGCTCCTGAGGACTGGAAGGTAGCAAATGTCACCCCCATTTTTAAAAAGGGTTCCAGAGGAGATCCGGGAAGTTACAGGCCAGTTAGTCTGACTTCAATACCGGGAAAGTTGGTAGAAAGCATTATCAAGGACAGAATGAGTAGGCACATTGATGAACACAAGTTATTGAGGAAGACTCAGCATGGGTTCTGTAAGGGAAGATCTTGCCTCAATAACCTGTTGCAGTTCTTTGAGGGGGTGAACAAACATGTGGACAAAGGGGACCCGATAGATGTTGTTTACCTTGACTTCCAGAAAGCTTTTGATAAAGTTCCTCATCAAAGGCTCCTTAGTAAGCTCGAGAGTCATGGAGTAAAAGGACAGGTCCTCTTGTGGATCAAAAACTGGCTAATTAATAGGAAGCAGAGAGTGAGTATAAATGGACAGTCTTCGCAGTGCAAGACGTGGGGTGCTGCAGGGCTCAGTACTGGGTTCCATGCTCTTTAACTTGTTCAATAATGATCTGGAGTTGGGAGTAAGTAGTGAAGTGGCCAAGTTTGCAGATGACACTAAATTGTTCAGGGTGGTGAGAACCAGAGAGGATTGTGAGGCACTCCAAAGGGATCTGTTGAGGCTGGGTGAGTGGGCGTCAATGTGTCAGATGAGGTTCAATGTTGCCAAGTGCAAAGTAATGTACATTGGGGCCAAGAATCCCAGCTACAAATACAAGTTGTTGGGTTGTGAATAGGGATGTGCAAAAAAAAAAAAAAATTGGTATTACACAGATTCGGAAATATACAGAG
This sequence comes from Heteronotia binoei, assembly GCF_032191835.1. Taxonomy (NCBI): domain Eukaryota; kingdom Metazoa; phylum Chordata; class Lepidosauria; order Squamata; family Gekkonidae; genus Heteronotia; species Heteronotia binoei. The sequence goes on along the minus strand of NC_083223.1, from coordinate 186,343,797 downwards.
GAAAAAAATACAGAATCCCGTATATTTCTGAATTCCATAGTTGGAATAGCTGCATATACGGTAGATGCACAGCTATTTCCGAATATACGGCACCATTATACCCTATGGGCCATTGAAATCAATGGCAAATAGGGTATATTTGAAGCCGCCTGGAGGGGAGGGGGTTTGAGGGAGAGCCCCCAAATTTGCAGGAGACCTGCAGGGGACTCTCCCCTACAAACCCCCCAAGTCCCAAAAAGATTGGGCCAGGGGGTCCAATTCATGGGGCACCCAAAGCCAAACCTAACTTCACACCAGATAATCTCTATAGGACCCAAATGCGCTATATACATCTATCAACTCTATGAACCCTGCCACACAAAACAAAATCTGCTCAACCTGGCTGCAGTAAACCCAGATGCCATTTCTTCAGCCCTGCCCCAAACAACACAGGGAGAGCTGGCCAAGCGCAACAAGCCTGCTGGTTCTGGGTCTCTCACCCAGGTGCCAGCTTCCCTGCCTCTCTCTCTCTCTCTCTCTGCTTGACTTCGCGAACGAAGATTTAAGAAAGGTGCAGTAGTCCACATCTGCTGCAGGCTCGCTGGTGGCTGACAAGACCAATGCGGGACAGGCAGGTCCGGCCACAGTGGCTGCAGGGAAAAGTCTGATTTGGGGTTGGTGCTGTAGCAGTACGATTCTTCCTCAATCTCCTTTTGTCCTCAAGACCAGCTATGTGTGTGTTCTCAAAGGAAGAGACAGCCTGGTGGATGGTGTGCCTCCATGCTTTGTGATCTGAGGCACAGAACACAAAATCTACAGATGCCAGCTCTCCAGCCCTGCCCCAAACAACACGGGGAGAGCTGGCCAAGCACAACAAGCCTGTTGTTTCTGGGTCTCTCACCCAGGTGCCAGCTTCCCTGCCACGGAACACACAATCTACAGATGCCAGCTCTCCAGCCCTGCCCGAAACAACACGGGGAGTGCTGACCAAGCACAACAAGCCTGCTGGTTCTGGGTCTCTCACCCAGATGCCAGCTTCCCCCCCAAAAAAAACCAGAACCAGGAAAAGAGAAAACAGGAGAAGGCCAAGAAACTCAACTGTTTAAAAAGTGGCCTTTTAAACAATCAAAATTAGGCCAAACAGCCCCCCCCCAAGAATCAGAACCAGAAGAAAAAAGGAACAACAGCAGTACAACACAGCAGCAACAAATCAAACACAGAATCCTTTTAAAACAGTAAAAAACTTAACTTTTAACAATACAGGAACTTTACCAACCCCTCCCCCCCAAAAAAAACCCTTCACCCTAACCCCAAGAAATCCAAGCCACCCAAATAAGGAAAAGAAAAAGGACACTGCACTTTTAAAAGTCCTCTCACTAAAGTAAGATATGGGCAAATTGGCAAACCCCCCTACCCCAGGCCCCCTCCCCCAGCAGAACCCCCTAACCCCAAATAAGCTACCCATCACCCAAATCTGGATAAGTAAAGGGACTCTGAGTCTTAAAAAGTCCTTTTACCAACTAAAATAAAAACAAGAACCCCAAGACTGTCTTACCTTAGACTTCTTCTCTACTCCAGGCAAGTCTGGCAAGGCTGAGAGAGAGCAGCAGCAGCTGAGGTCAAGGGCCAGCACAGCACAATCTCTCTCACACCAACACAGCAGCAATGGAGTAGTCCAGCCAGGCAGACTCCTTAAAAAGGTTCTCTGGGCCTACAGAGAGCAGTTTCAAAAAATAGCACTGCTCTGTGATTGGCTAGACAACAGTGCTTACTTGGATATCCAAGTAAGCAAAAGATCAAAAGAACGACAATGTTGCTGATGGCTAGGGGATCAGCTACACAACAGCCCTGCAAAGCATGCATTTGCAATGCATTTTGCAAATGCATGCTTTGGATTGGCTGCTGGGCCTCCTCTTCCTCCTCCCCCCCGCCCTGATCCCAGGGAGGCTATGGGAGAGGCAGAAAAAGGCTACCAAAGGCGGAAAAGGAAGCAGAAGCCCCTTTCCCACCTTTTCCATGGATTTCTGTATACTTCTGAATATCTATATGGAAGTATACGGGGAGCCATACTCGGCTCCCGCATAATGGGCCCCAATTGGATTCGGCTGTATGCGATTCCATATACAGTCAAATCAGGGGTGATTTGGCGGTTGATTCGGTTCGGCCGAACCGAATGCACACCCCTAGTTGTGAACTGGCAGAGACTGACCAAGAGAGAGATCTTGGGGTCGTGGTAGATAACTCACTGAAAATGTCAAGACAGTGTGCGATTGCAATAAAAAAGGCCAATGCCATGCTGGGAATTATTAGAAGGGAACTGAAAACAAATCAGCCAGTATCATAATGCCCCTGTATAAATCAATGGGACGGTCTCATTTGGAATACTGTGTACAATTCTGGCCACTGTGTTATGTACCAGTCTGAGAGACGCGAGTCGGGCAACATAGTTTATTGCATGGTACAAACACGAGGTAAGAGAGAGAACACACGGGCCGGGTCCCGCATATATACAGCTCCGGAACTATTCACCCTGCTGGCCAGTCCAATGCTGGCCAGCCGTATTTCCCGCCACTCACTGTGATTGGCGGATGACCAGCGCTCTTCGCGGAGGCATCTGGTTGTCACCTTTGCCTCCGCGGCTTTAGCGGACTAACACTTTATCGATGGTACGTTATAACGAAATGGTCGCGCTGTCTTGAATGATGGCGTTCTACGAACGCCATACACTACACTCCTCCCCCCTTAGTTAGTAACATAGTCCTGGAGGTAGGCGGGAGGCCGGCGCTCTCGAGTCGAACGTCGGGGGGTGGCCTGCGGAGTCGTGGTGGCTTCGGGCCCCGGCATCTCCTCGGGAGCCTGAGCATCCGAGGGTTGCTGGCCGAGTTCGGGGGCTTGGTTTGGCCCTGCGGGAGGGGGCAGCGTCATGGATGGCGGCAGGGTTGTGGTAGGCTCCTCGGGTTGGGCTGCCCCCCTTGCTTCTGTGGGTGCTTCGGGTAGGGTCCTGCGGCGCATCTGGTCGATGTGCCGGCGTAGGATCTGGCCCCCCTCAGTGGATACTTCATAGTGACGGGAGCCCACGACCCGTAGCACCCGCCCAGCCACCCACTCGGGTCCCGAGGCGTAGTTGCGGGCGAACACTGGATCCCCGGCAAAGAACCCCCTGGCTGCCTCGCGGACCTCTGGGGACCCTCGTGTGTCAGAGGCTCGGTCGGGGTGTAGTCTGTCTAGCCTTGTGGTGAGCTTGCGCCCCATGAGGAGCTCTGCTGGACTGATCCCTGTGACAGGGTTTGGGATGACCCTGTTGTCGAATAGGAATGCGGCCAGCCTGTGATCCCAGTCGCCCTGCACGATCCTGCCCAGGGCCTCTTTGGTGGTGCGGACCATCCGCTCGGCTTGGCCGTTGGTGGCGGGGTGAAAGGGGGCCGACCTGATGTGCCTTATGAGGTACCTCTGTAGGAAGGCCTGGAACTCTCCCGAGGTGAAGGCGGCCCCGTTGTCCGAGACCAGGGTGTCTGGGATGCCGTGGGTGCACAGGACCCGGCGCAGGGCTCGGATGGCGGCTGCTGAGGAGGTGGATGCTACAGGGAGGACCTCTAACCATTTTGTGTAGGCGTCCACGATTATAAGGAATATCTGCCCCTGGAACGGCCCCGCGAAGTCTATGTGGAGCCTGGACCAGGGTTTCCTTGTGGTTTCCCACCTTGTGGCCGGGGCGCTGGGTGGGTCCGGCCGCGATTCCTGGCACGCACTGCATCTCCGGACCCAGTCCTCTATTTCTCCGTCCATCCCCGGCCACCACACATAGCTCCTGGCTAGGGCCTTCATCCTCACAATGCCCGGGTGCGTTTCATGTAGTGATGCAAGGACCCTTTTCTGAAGGGGAGGGGGAACCACCACCCGGCTCCCCCATAGCAGGCACCCCTTGTGGGCCGCGAGTTCCTCCCGCCTCATTTTGTATGGTTTGAACTCTCCCCCCAGGTCCCTCTCTGGCCACCCCCTCACCACCCAGTCGAGCACCCTCGCTAGGGTTTTGTCTTTCCCTGTGGCCTTTGCCACTTCGGCAGCGTGTATGGGCTGGTCAGGGAGTGCCTCTATGGACATCACCTGGTGGGCTGGTGCTGGGTCGGGCCCCGTGTCTGGCAGCGGTAAACGACTGAGTGCATCGGCGTGGCCCATCGCCTTGCCCGCCCTGTGTACCAGTGTGTAGGTGTATGAATTTAGGAATTGGTTCCATCTCAACACCCTCTGGGACAAGATTTGGGGGGTTTGACGGTCTGGGGCTAGCAGACCCAAGAGAGGCTTGTGGTCGGTCGCTATCGTGAACTTGCGACCGTACAAATAATCGTTAAATTTGTGAACCCCTGCTACGATCGCCAGGGCTTCCTTGTCTATTTGAGCGTAATTACGCTCCGCTGACGTTAAGGTGCGGGAATAGTAGGCGACCGGTACCTCCCGGCCGTCCGATAGTTGGTGCCCCAGAACAGCGCCCACCCCGTACGGCGATGCATCGCATGCCAGAATGACCGGAAGGCGCTCGTCGAAGTGGTGAAGCACCGCGTTAGAGACCAGGACGTCCTTCACTGCCTGGAACGCAGCGGCTTGCTTCTTCCCCCACACCCAAGGAGCTTTTTTGTACAGTAACCGGTGTAGGGGTTCCGCGATGGCCGCTTTGTGGGGTATGAACGTGTGATAAAAGTTGAGCACCCCCAGGAAGCTCTGTAGCTCCGCTTTACACGTGGGGGCCGGGTCTTGTACGATGGCCCTGGTTTTCTCCTCGGTCGGGTGGATTCCCTCTGCGTCCACGGCGAATCCTAGGAACTCCACCCGCGGTACCCCCAGCAAACACTTCTCCCTCTTCACCTTAAGACCAGCGGTTTGGAAACGACGGAGCACCTCCCTGAGACGGTTGCTGAACTCCTCAGGGTTCGGGGCGGCGATTAAAATGTCGTCGAAAAAGGGCTGGACTCCTGGGATCCCTTTGAGGAGAGCGTCCATTATACTCTGGAAGATCCCCGGAGCTACGCTGACCCCAAACTGTAGCCGGTTCACCTTGAACGCCCCCCTATGGGTCACAATCGTCTGTGCCTCGGCCGTTTTGGTGTCCACCGGAAGCTGCTGGTAGGCTTGTGCCAAGTCCAGCTTCCCGAAAATTTTGGACCCCGCAAGGGCGGCCAGGACGTGGCTGACAACCGGCACTGGGTAGGGATTATCCTGGAGCGCCTTGTTGATTGTGCACTTGTAGTCGGCACAAATCCTCACGTCCCCATTCGGTTTGACCGGAGTCACTATGGGGGTTTCCCACATGGCGTAATCGACCGGCTCTAGGACGCCTTGTGCTACTAGGCGGTCCAGCTCAGCCTCGATTTTTGGTTTTAGGGCGAAGGGGACTCTCCTTGCCTTAAGCCGGGTTGGTCTGACCGTAGGGTCGAGCGGCAGGGAGATGGCCGGGCCCTTGTAGCTACCCAACGACCCGTCAAAAACCTCTGGGAATTCTCGGCACACCTCTCCGAACCCACCGGCTATGGCCGTTTGTGACACCTCAACTCTGATTCCTAAGGGGCCGAACCACGTGAGGCCCAACAAGGTCGCCAGTGGTCGCTTGACTACCAGGATATCTAGCGGGCCTCTGAAGGACCCTCGTTCCACGTGCACCCTCGCCCACCCCGCGATCTGGACCGGGTTTTTCTGAAAGTCCCGCAGTACAAAGTCGGCCGGCTGCAGCTGTCCTTTGTAGCCGGGGTGTAACTGCCTCAGGGTCTCCTCCGCAATTATGGAGATGGAGGAGCCCGAGTCCACCTCCATGAGGCAGGGGGCCCCCTCTATGCGGACCGACACCTTAATCTTGTTGGGGGTGGCCAGGGGCAGGTTCAGTACCTGTAGCGTGGTGGAGGCCGTGGAGTGGGACTCGGCGGCCTCGTGGTGAGTGGTTGGCCGCGGGCGGTGGGACTTGGCTTGGCAAGCCCGCGCTATGTGACCGGTCTTCCCGCAGCTCCTGCAGTCCCAGGTCCTGTACTTGCAGTCCCGCCGGTCGTGGGGGTCGCCGCAACTGGCGCAGTTCGCTCCTTCGTTGTTGCGTTGGTTCGATCTTTCGTTTGCCCGGGGCCGCTGTGGGGCTCGGGAGGCTGGTCTTGTAGAGTGGTGCAGTGGAGCGCTTCTCCTTCGTCCTGGTGATGGGGGTCCAGCTCCTCGTGGTGGACGGCTTCCGACTTGGCCCTGGGGAACGTCCGGGAGGCGCGCTCGAAGGCCACGGCCTCGCTGAAGGCGCCCTGAAGCGTGAGCTCTTCCTTTGCGAAGAGCTTTTGCTGGAGCCTCTCGTCGCGGAGGCCCCAAGCGAACCGGTCGGCCAAGGTCTCTTCCAAATTCGGGAAGTTGCAGCTTCCGGCGATCTGGCGCAGGGCGGCCAGGTAGTCTGCAGCGGATTCTCCCTGGGCCTGGTCCCTCTTGTGGAAGAGGAACCGTCGGGCCACCCGCGACGGCTGCGGCAGGAAATGGCCCGTGAGGAGGCGGACGACCTCCGTGTACGTTTTCTCCGTGAGGCGGGCGGGCGCCGAGAGACCCTTTGCGATCTCGAAGGTGGCGGCCCCGCAGACGCTCAGGAGCACGTCCCGCTTCATGCCGTCCTCGGTTACTCGATTCGCCCTCAGGTAGCAATCGACCCTCTCCGAATAGGATTCCCATCCCTCGGGATTCGTGTGGTCGAAAGCTTCGATGTGACCAGTGTTCCCGCTGGGACTGGCCATGGCGGTGGTCGTTGCGAAGTAGCGATTCAGCGATGAAGCGACGGGATGACGGGTTGCCCGTGAGTCTCCTTCGTAGCCCTTGCCGAAGGGCTAAGATCCCACCTTCGTCGCCACTGTTATGTACCAGTCTGAGAGACGCGAGTCGGGCAACATAGTTTATTGCATGGTACAAACACGAGGTAAGAGAGAGAACACGCGGGCCGGGTCCCGCATATATACAGCTCCGGAACTATTCACCCTGCTGGCCAGTCCAATGCTGGCCAGCCGTATTTTTTTTTTTTTTTTAAGAAAAGTTTTAAGTTTATTAAGAAAAACAAGATACAATACAAAGCGAAACACAGAGACAAAAGAGCACTAACACAAAAAGCACTAAAACAAAGAACATTAAACACTAATACAAAGAGACACTAAACAAAATACACATTACTGCATACAACCTCTAACTACTACTTAACTACATGAACTCCCCCACAGGAGAGGGAGAGGGTTGAGCTTGTAAATAAAACATTTCTTTCTCCATCTCTACTTTAAACTGGATATAGTTATTTTGTATCGAAACCTCTATTTTAAAAATAGATATAATCATTTTATGTCAAAACCTCTTTTTTTAACCCACTCGTATACAGGATCCCATTCCTCCCGGCATTTCTGCACGTTACCATTTCGCAGTCGGGTAGTCAACAGATCCGATTCCGCTATTTCTAAAAGTTTAATAATAAATTCTTCTCTATTAGGGGTTCTATCTTCCTTCCAATATTTAGCGTATAAAATTCTTGCAATTGTGACTATGTACAGTAATAATTTCAGCTTGGTCGCAGGCAAGTTTTGTCTACAAATGTTTATAAGATATAGTTCCGGAACATGTTTCACTTGTATTTGCAAAATTTTTTGGATCCAGATATTGACTTGTGCCCAGTATTTTCTAGCCTTTTTACATTGCCACCATATATGGAACAGAGAGCCTTTAACTTCAGTACATTTCCAGCATTTATTAGAATAAGAAGGGTATATCTTTGCCAATCTATCTGGCGTAAGGTACCATCTGTATATCATTTTATACATATTTTCTTTAAGATCTGCTGGCTTTATTAGCTTTATATTTTGCTTCCATAGCTTCTCCCATTCTTGCAAATCTATATTGTAGCCGAAGTCCTTCAGCCATCTGATCCATGCTTCTTTGACCACCTCGTCTTGCATCTTAACTTGGAGCAACCAGTCATAAACTTTGGTAATTAATTTTTGTTTGGACTCCAAAATCAAATCTAGGTCAGAATAAGAGTTCAGGAAACCAATTTCTTTATCTTTCCGAAATCTTGATCTCACTTGGCATTGTAGCCACCAAGTTAACTTTAGAACTTCTTCCTCAATCAGTTCATTCTGGTCATTGAGCAAGTAAGCATAGTCCTGTTGATTTTCCCAATTATACAGTTTGGGATGTGACGCAGCCTCTATCGGGGAGATCCATTTTGGAGTATGTTTATACATCACTTTAATTTCACTCCAGACCGCATACAGAGATCTTCTTATTTCATGTCTGAAAAAGCGCCCAGTTTTGACAGGAGTTTTATACCACATGTAATTATGCCAGCCTTCTCCTAACCCTTCGCCCTCTAGAGCCAATAATCTTTTGTTTTCCAATTTACACCAAGCTCTCAGCCACGCTATATTGCACGCTTTATAATACAGTTTCCATTCCGGGAGAGCTAGTCCTCCTCTTAGCTTAGCATCTTGCATAACTTTCATTTTAATTCTGGCCTTCTTACTCTGCCAAATAAACGTTTTAGTCATCTCATTAAGTTGCTGAAAAAAAGATTTAGGTAGTGTAATTGGAATTGTTTGGAATAAAAATAATACTCTCGGAAGGATATTCATTTTAATCGTTGCAACTCGGCCAAGGAGCGAAATTTGGAGATCTTTCCAATTATTTAGATCCCTCCGAATCTCTCTCAAAAATTTTTCATAGTTGTCTCTATATAGATTCTTTAAGTTATTGGTCAAAGAGATTCCCAAGTATTTAACCTTCTTTTCATTCTTAAATCCAGAAAGCTGTTCCAACCTTTCAGTTTGGTCCTTTTCCATATTCTTTGTTAGGATCTTGGTTTTAACAGTATTCAATTTAAACCCGGCTACTTCTCCATACTCTCTTAATCTTTGTTTTAAGAGTTCAATCGATGATATAGGTTGTTCCAGTGTAAATACCAGATCGTCTGCAAACGCCAACGTTTTTAATTCTGTATTGTTTATTCTAATCCCCTGAATTTGAGAGTCTTCTCTAATCTTCTTGATCAGCGGTTCTAAGGTCAGTATAAATAGTAGCGGAGATAGTGGACATCCTTGTCTTGTACCTTGTTCTATTTCTATTAAGTCAGTCGTTACTCCGTTGAAATTAACTTTCGCTGTCTGTTTCGTGTACACTGCTTCAACCATTGAACAATATCTTTCTCCACACCCAACTCCTACCAAAGTCTCTTTAATGAAGTTCCAATTAACATTATCAAAAGCCTTTTCAGCATCTATCAGGATCGCCGCAAATTCTTTATCTGGGTGTTCTCTATAGTACTCAATTGCGTTCAGGAGCAGTCTCACGTTCTGATTCATTAAGCGACCCGGAACAAACCCCGTTTGATCCTCATGTATTAAACTTCTGATGACTTTCTTCAATCTATTTGCTAGTATTGTTGCGTAAATCTTATAGTCACTGTTCAACAAAGAAATTGGTCTGTAGTTTTTAATTTCTGCTGGATCAGAGTCTTCTTTATGTATAAGAGATATTAAAGCTTCTTTCCACGATTCTGGGATATCACCGATATTGTAAACATTTTCCATTACTTTCTTAAAGGGAAGTAGTAATACATCTTCAAAGGCTCTAAAAAATTCAATCGGCAATCCATCTGTGCCCGGCATCTTGTTGTTTTTTTGAGTTTTTATAGCGTCGACTACTTCCTGCATTGAGATTGAGTTTTCTAAGCTTGCTTGTTGTTCCTTTGATAATTGTTGCATTTTCACTTCCTTTATATAAGCCTCTTGTTTTTTTTGATCAAGTTTCTGTTTCTTATACAAATTCTGGTAAAAGTCCTGAATAATGGTTTTCATTTGAGAGTTTTGAAAAATCTCCTCTTTCGCCTCATTCCTTAACATCTTTATGATCTTTTTTTCCTTCTCTTTTCTCAATCTGTACGCCAGCCATCTACTCACTTTGTTCGCATTTTCAAAGTAATTTTGTCTTGTCCACTTTAGCTTTCTCTCAATTTCTTCTGCTAAAAGAATATTTATCTGATGTTGAATAGCTATAATTTTAGTCTTGATCCCGTTTGGATTCCCCGTTTTCTGTTGTTTCTCAAAACAGTTCAACTTTGCTAGGAGCTCATTGTAAGTCTTTCTTTGTTCTCTCTTCCTCCTTGATGAATATCGGATGGCGACACCTCTAAAAAAAGCCTTGAATGCATCCCATATTATTGAAATCTTTGTATCCTTTTCAAGATTACATTTAAAAAATTCTTGTATTTCTTTTTTGGCTTCTTCCAAAAATTTGGTTTCCTTCAAGATTTGTAAATTTAAAGACCATCTAAAGTTTCTTTTTTGTTCCTGAAATGCCACCGAGATTGGACTATGATCTGAATACGATTGGGGAAGGATATCCACTTGATTAACTGTCAACATCATATCCAGAGACATCCAGATCATATCAATTCTTGACCAAGACTTATGTGGTTGTGAGTAGAAAGTATAATCCGCTGTGCTCGAATTTCTTGTTCTCCAAGCATCTACTAGATTCAGTTCCTCAGCCATTTTTAAGAAGGAATTAGGTAATAAATTTCGAGTCTTCTTCTTTTTCTTTTGTGAGTCTTCATATTTTTTGTCCAATTTCATATCAAATATCGCGTTGTAATCTCCTATAATACAATATCTATCCGAATTAAATTCTCTTAACTTAAGATACAGTTCTTGATAAAATTTTTCTTGATTTTCATTGGGGGCATATATATTCCCCAAAATTGTTTTCTGCCCATTTAATTCTACTTCAACGATAAGAATTCTTCCTTGCTCGTCCGAATACAAACAGCTCGATTTAATCTGATGTGAGATGAAAATTGCTACCCCTTTCTTCTTCTTCTGCGAGTCACATGAAGCATATAAAGTTCCAAATTTCTTGTTTTCCAGGTACTTTACATTGTCTTTCCGAATATGAGTTTCCTGTAAACAAATGATTTGTGCGCCAGATTTTTTCAATTGTTGAAAGACTCTCCTCCTCTTGCCAGGTTCATTTAAACCGTTCACATTCAAAGAAAATATTGTAGTCTCTGCCTTGGAATTCATTTTGGTGATTCCTTACTATCAAGTATCTTGACTTCCTTCCTACTCTGAAGTCTTGTCTTCATCTTGTCTCGTTGTTTTTTGGGGGATTCTCCAGCCGGAGATTCTTCATCGCCTTCTAGCTCTTGTTCGCCTCCTGACTCCGATCCACTCCGTTCCACGTACTGGTCCCAGAATTCTTCCATCTTTGCCTCTGTAGTAATGTTATACCTCTTCGCTTGAAATGTGAAAAAGAGACCTTGTGGAAAAAGCCATCTAAACTGAATTTCATGCTTAATTAACCACGCTGACAATTTCTTGAATTTAAACCTCCTCTGCCTTACACTCCAGGGTATCTCTTTTAGTATCTTTATTTTGTTTCCTTTCCAATTAATTTCACATTCTCTTGTTTTTCTCAGGACTCTTTCCGTTGTTTCTGATCGCAAAAGTTTAACTTGAACCTCCCTAGGGAGTTTAAACTTCCTTATGTAACTGGATGAGACTCTTTTAGCCCATAAGATATCTCTTGGGCCTTCTTCTAGTAATTCTTCATTGTCCACTGTTAAAATATCCATTATCTTACTGGGTAGGTCTTCTTCCCTCTCTTCAGGAATGTTTTGGAAACGCAGAATTGTTGCTGCTTTCTCCATTTCAAGTCTCATCAATCGATCTTCCAGCTCTGTCAATTCTTTTTGATTCTCTCTAGCTATATCACTTGTCTGCTTACTTCGCTCTTCCATTCTGTCTACTTTGGCAGTTAAGCCATGGACCTGTTGCGTATTAGCCAACAATTGTTTTTGGAATTCAGCCAACTGGTCATTTGTCTTCTTGACTTCACTCATCAAGTCAGTTCTTAATTCATCCAAGGCTTCGTGATTTTTCTTAAATCCAGCTGTTACACTCTTCTGCAGTTTTTCCAGTGCATCTTGGTTTCCAGAGACTGGAGTCATTTTAGGTCCCACCGCCGGTGGGGTGCCTTGCTGGTATTTCTTGATCTTCGTTTCTGTCATTCTAGTTTTGCTAGACCAAGTCTAATAAGTTCACCCCCCCTTTCACTTTACTATATAATTCAATCTCTCAATCTCTCAATTTCTTCTTAACAAAACCGGCACCCCCCTTGTTTAAGATAAGCTGTAACAACTCAATAATCAATAATCCAATCCAATCATTAAATCCCCGTTCAAGATCCCCTTGCCCAAAACAACCCCCCTAAATAAATTTACCCTTAAAAAAAAAACCAGTATTTCAGTTCATTATAATGTAGATCAGATATTCCAATTAATTTCTTATTGCTTAATAATTAGGAACTTCAATTATTCAAAAATCAAAAAAATAAATCAATTTAGTCCAATAGCAAACACAGGTTCTGAAATGGATATACAGATGTGCTATTATAAAAAGTTAAAAAGTGGATAAAAATTTCAATCACAGTCTTATCTTGCCTGCTTCTTGTCTACCTCTTCTTCTTTCTTCTTTCTTCCCTCCCTCTGCTTCTTTTCTTCTGCCTTTATCCTATTATTCTATCAGTCTCTATCCAATAAAAAAGATAGTTCCTGTTGTGTTCAGTTGTACTTAGTTATATTCAGTTCCTGCTGTATTCAATTTCAAACTCCACAGTTCAGACAGTCTATTTATTGTAGGCGAGATCACAGGAGAGAAGTGAGTCTGGGAAAAAAGCCAACACAAACCGCAGCAAAACAAAACAAATCCTCCGCCAAAACTCCAAGTTCTCTCTGCTCCTGCTGGTTATCGACACGGACACAGACACAACACCCAGATCTTCGATAAAGCACGGCCGCGGCAAATGCCGCTAAGAACCGCCTCTTTACCCTTTCAGTTATTCATCCCCGGAGCAAGATATAAAAACAGATCAGAAACACGAAGATATATTCCAATGACCACCAAGCACCAAGCACTATCGAATCTTGCCAAGTCGAAACTTACGGGGGGGGGGGAATTCTTCAGCCCCGGGGAGCCACTGATGTTTCACTTTACTCCACACCTTCCCAATAAACAAAATAGGTCCCGTCCGCCATTACGACTTGCTTCCACGAATGACTCTCCCGGGCCCCAGCGATCTAGTCCCTCTTTTCCCCCTCCTCACTCCTGCTTCTCGTCTTGTCTTATCTTTCAGCCCCCTTCTACCGGCTCCACTCACCCGACCACGCTCTTGCACGATTCCACAGCCACCTTCAAGTCCGCTTGCGTCTTCGGCCAGCCCCCGGGGAAGCGCACCACCACTCACCGCCACTCACCGCCGCTTTCTCCACACCTCCGCTTCCGCGCCTCTCGGACCACCGACCCAAAAGACCTTCTCTTCATGCACTAAGCACTTGGCCGAGGGAAAGTACCCACTTTCGATCAGTCTTTAGGGTACAACCGATAGGAGTCTCGCTTCCTCTCCGTTCTCCCTCACTCCGGCAGCACAGTTAAGCGCCTAAGCGTTGAGAGGCAACGGCCAGGAGGAAACCGGCGCTGGTTGGGGAACCTCCGCTCCCCTCCATCAGCCAGAAGCCCTCCAGACTCCGGAGCGTCCCCTGACAGCTCCGATAAGGGTACCCCCCGTCCGGGAAGCCCCCTCTGTCGCCCCACAAACAGAGTCCCTTCTCGAGCTAGAGAAAGGAGCTCCGCTTCACTCCGCCATCTTCCGGAAGTCCCGCTGGCCAGCCGTATTTCCCGCCACTCACTGTGATTGGCGGATGACCAGCGCTCTTCGCGGAGGCATCTGGTTGTCACCTTTGCCTCCGCGGCTTTAGCGGACTAACGCTTTATCGATGGTACGTTATAACGAAATGGTCGCGCTGTCTTGAATGATGGCGTTCTACGAACGCCATACACTACACACTGCACCTCAAAAATGATATTATAGCACTGGAAAAAGTCCAGAAAAGGGCAACTAGAATGATTAAAGAGTTGGAACACTTTCCCTATGAAGAAAGGTTAAAACGCTTGGGGCTCTTTAGCTTGGAGAAACGTCGACTGCGGGGTGGCATGATAGAGGTTTACAAGATTATGCATGGGATGGAGAAGGTAGAGAAAGAAGTCCTTTTCTCCTTTTCTCACAATACAAGAATTCGTGGGCATTCAATGAAATTGCTGAGCAGTCATGTTAAAACGGATAAAAGGAAGTACTTCTTTACCCAAAGGGTGATTAACGTGTGGAATTCACTGCCACAGGAGGTGGCGGCGGCTACAAGCATAGCCAGTTTCAAGAGGGGATTGGATAAAAATATGGAGCAGAGGTCCATCAGTGGCTATTAGTCACAGTGTGTGTGTGTGTATATATATATATATATATATATATATTGGCCACTGTGTGACACAGAGTGTTGGACTGGATGGGCCATTGGCCTGATCCAGCATGGCTTCTCTTATGTTCTTAAGTTCAAAATCCAAGCCAAACCAACCTAGTAAACCAGTGCCAAGCCCTTGCAAGAAGACACACAGTAAAATCAAAGACAGTCCTGGGAGAAGCAAAACACTGACTCTTGATATTCCTAGATACTCCAAAACATTTCTGGAATTTCTTGGAACCCATTTAACAGTATTCCAGAAAATCCTAACTACCATCCAGACAACCAAGCATATCAAGGAAATACTGATAAGTTTTTTAATCTATCTATCTATCTATCTATCTATCTATCTATCTATCTATCTATCTATCTATCTATCTATCTATCTATCTATCTATCTATCTAGTTGAAGTATCCAAACACACATCTCTAGTCCTTACATCTCTATTGGTAAATTGATAGCGTAGAGTAGACAAATAAACACGAGCAAAAGTTAAGCATTTGTAGGACCATGCATCCATTTTTCATGTGGGTTTAGTCCGTCAGAGAGAGTATGGATAGGTTGATACCTTCTGAACAAGATTTCCATTAAACTTAATAATACTGAAAAAGTCCATCTGTTTTTTTCTACCTTTATTCATTTTTCAAAATGGCTGCTATCTAAGTGTCTTTCCCATTGTTCAGTCAGCCTATATCAAGGCATGACAAAGAAAATACAAGGTGAGTCTTTTGCCCAGATTAAAAGAGTTGGATGAACTGACCAGGGAAAAACTGTAGAGAGGACAGATGAAGCTTAATCTTATTCATAAGAACTATGAGCTAACCTCCAAAAAGGCATAAGCTTGATTCCTTTTGAAGATCATGAGTATTTTTTGTTCTTTAATGAAGCTGAAGCAATCTGAATAAAATTTGATCCAAGCTGAAACTTGCTCAGAAAAAATACAGGGAAAGCTCTTGCTGTTTCTCAGTGTTCTGTTTTAAATGGCCTTCCTCAACCTGGGTCTGTACTGGATCTATCAGAAGGCTGAACTACAAAGGATATTTACCAGCAGGATCACTATGGGATGTTGCAGCACTCTCTCTGAATAATGTTGCGCTGTCAACATACTGCAAGGTTTGCCTCAGTACTAGGGATGTGTAGCAAGGAAAATATATATATTTGTATCCAAGGTCTGGAAGGGGAGTGGGTGGGTGAGATTTCCCCCCCTGTAATTGCTTATGTTCATATAAAACATCACCAGTTTGGGATTCAAATCTGTTTTTGTTTTTGGTATTGTTTCAGAGCTTTGGGACCATTACTTTAAATGGGGAGTCTATTGGATGGTCTGGGGTATCTATTTAGAAAGATAAGGATACCAAATTTGCACTGAATATATTCCTTCCTCTAATCTAAAGACTGCACAAGTTTCACATGCATTGTCCCAGGGATTCAATTCTACAGACTCCTGAAGTAGCTGCTTCTTGGTGCAGACTCAGTTATCTCCACTGATTCCTGTCAGGGTGAGGAAAATGGCACCAGCCACCAGCATTCAAACCAACCAACCAACCTGTTTGCATTTATTTCATTTTTCTACTCTTACAGTAACTGACTCATAATAGCACTTTTCTAACCTATCTGCTGAAATCTCCGCATCTGCTATTGTCCCTTTGTTGTGGTTTATTAGTTTCACAAAGTGAGGGAAGAGATCAGCAACTTCCCCATCAGTCCATATGGTGAACTTTTCAGTGGGTCTGGAGGGGCTGTTTTTCAACCAAATGACACAAAAGTTGCAGGAGAGTGATCACCCAAGTTTCAGGTGGATTGGATCAAGGATTCAACTTCTAATTCTATGGCTCCTATAAGAAGGTACCTCCAGTCATTGTATTTTCAAAGTGTGAAAACACTCCACCCCTAAAATGGAGGGAGTAGACTGAATGACCATTTTGCTATTATTGCCTACAGTGGATGCCGTGGTGGTTAAGTGCCCTTTTTCCCCCATCCAAATTACACCAAAGACACAGGGGAGTGCTTGTCCCAGAAAAATTTCCCAAGTTTCAAAGCAAATTGGACCAAGTATTGCAAGTCTGTGGGCTCCTGAACAAGATGCCCCCAGCCATCTTACTTGCAGAGAGGAAAAGGCCCTACTGCTAAAAATGAGGGAGTGAAGAAGAGTGGCAGCTCTCTGCAGCTTATCTCAAAAGGTGATTGGCTGGGAGTATTCTGTCCCCCCCATACTGTTCTGATTCGGAGGGAGACATATCTTTGCCCAGGATATCAGTTAGATTCAAAGAAAAAAGATGAATACATGCTGCATGTTGGTAAGCACCCAAACTTGAGCAACCCCCCCCCCCATGATTACTTCAGGGAAAGGGATTTAATTACACCAACACCCCCAGATTTGTACCATTCCAGGAAATTATTGTACTAACCTAAACCATTGATTTCCGTATATATCTTTGGCTTGGGTATTTTGTTATGCACACCCCTTCAGTACTGTATACCCAATGGTACATTTACCTAGTAGTGTTGGGTGACAAGGTGGGGAAGTGGAATAAAGCAAGAAATTAAGTTTATAAACTTTCATTGTAAGGTATGCTTTCTGCTTTATCAGATATATTATGAAGAGAAAACAGAAAGGCTGCCCCAGTCACAGAGATAAAAATAGGTAAAAGCCAACAGTGCAAATGAGGAAGAAAATTTTATTATTCAGATAAAAATTTCCCTACACATTTTCAATGAAGCTTCATCAGGGAAATTCTTTATTCTGCTCTGGTTAGACTGCACCTAGAGTGCTGTGTTCAGTTTGGGGTATTACAATTTAAGAAGGATCTAGACAAGCTGGAATGTGTCCAGAGGAGGGCAACAGAGATGGTGAGGGGTTTGGAGATGAAGTCCAATGAGGAAAGGTTGAAGAAGCTGGGTATGTTTAGCCTGGGGAGGAGGTGGCTGAGAGGTGATTTCATCATCATCTTCAAGTACTTGAAGGGCTATCATATAGAGAATGGTACCAAGTTGTTTTCTGTTGCCCCAGAAGCTGTCCTTTGCATGTTTTTAAACAGAGGCTAGATGGCCATCTGATAGCAATGCTGATTCTGTGAACTTAGATAGATCATGAGAAGGAGGACAGGAGGAGGTAATTGTGATTTTCCTGCAATGTGCAGGGGTTGAACTACATGACCCTGAAGGCTCCTTCCAACTCTATGATTCTATGATTACAGGACTAGCAGATTTCCCTGAAGAAGCTTCATTGCAGAACTTGCGGGGTTTTTTCATGCGTGTTGCACATTCAATTTTCTTGTTAGGCCATTTTAGTGATTTTTTTTTTTTAGGACTTAATTTTTAAATACTAGGAAGACCAGATTGGGATTGTGGTGCTCAGGAAGGTTGGCAAACCTTTCCCTCCCACCCATTTTTTTTCCTGAAGTGACCCTGGAGGGCATAGCAAGACAAAGGAAACAAAAGCTTTAACTCCCTCCTGCCCATTTTCAAGATACAACAGAAAAGAAAGTTTGCCTAGCCTGCTAGAAGCATCATCCTGCTTCCTATTATATAGACCACTGGGAGGCTGCCGTCACAAAAAACAGGATGCTCAAATGACCTTAGGTGAGATTATTTTTAAGGAGGGTAGAGTTGACAAGCAAGCCATGACAGTAATGTTAATTGAATTTAGTTCAATTAAGAGCCCACTTTTGGGCAGTTTGGTGTGCATATGGACTTTGGAATTGTGCAGTGGACCCAGGTGTAAATACATTTAGGATTATACCTTCCAGGTGCTTTAACCTCCAGCTCAGTCTTCCCTCATTAGTTTCCTCCTTGATACCATCTCTGCTGCTGCCCTAGAGCATGACACAGAGACTAATATGCTTCATCCTGATATCTGGCTGTCATGTGACTTTGCCTTCCTTCCAGTATCTATAATTACAGATAGCGGAATTATCCACTAATATTCTCCCTTTTGGGGTCTTAGGACAGCCCCACATGCACATATATGAAGGGTAGGTAGAATGGGGGCACCCTTAGCAAATGAATCCAAATGAAATGCCAGGGTTTCTGCTAAATGATCATCTGATAATTGGCACCTTAATTGCATTGCTAATGGGCACTTGTAACTAAATGAAAAGCAATGAAGTGGATTATTTTTGTTGTAGCTTCAATTATCAGTGTCCCTGAAGCAAAGGGAAACAATTAAAAAAAAAAAAACCCTCCCCAAAAGCTATTTTCTTTAAGTGGAGATACAGGATAATAATTTGATCAGATCTGATCTCTTTGTAAAATGAGTGGATTTCAGAAAAATATCAAGGATTTATTTATTTATTGGATTAATTAATTTTTTTAAAGCACTAACTTTTCACAAGTGCCAAAGTGTTGTCCAAAAAGAAGAACAAACAAAAACAAAACAAATGAAATATCCAAGTAGGAATAGTGTACAGTTCTTATTGTACACAGTACACTTAAAACAGAATGGGAAATGAAAAAGAATGCATTAGTATGGCTCTTTTGATACAAAAATGTCCGATCAGCCATTTCTGCCTGAGGTATTACCTCATATCAATTCCCTGTAGTTTTATTCCCATTGCTTTCCTGGGCAGACATTGCATTGTTCAACAGAACTGGGTGGTGGTGGGGGGAAACTCATATATAAGTTCATTCATCATCAATTTTACCAGTACAGCTTATAGTGCAGAAAGATCAATCTTAAGTCAAATCAGCTAAAAATTCATTCTAAAGAATGCTGAACTGCAGTTTGTAAAATTTTGATAGCAATGTTATTTGAGAAGAGTTAATATAGAAGAACTTTGAACCCAAACACCACTGAAACTTATTCTGGAATTGTTCAGATTTGTACTTTAGGATCATAAAGTCACCTCTCCATAGCTTTTCTACATGATATATTTCCATGTGTCTGACAAAGAGTATGAGGGTGAGAAATAACAGGGAAAATACTTCCGAAAGATATGAACGCAATCATTGAAGAGGTGATCTTTCAGTAGAAGAGAAGAGGAGAGAAGTCTAAGGGAGTGACAGACTGATTTTTGAAGCTCTGTCCATAGATCTGATAGTCAGTACAAGGGATTATATTTGAAGCTTTGCATCCAGGGTACAACAGTAGAATCTTTTAATGCTTTTTTTGTTTCATGTAATCAAGGTTAGTCTCTTTTTCAGCCCAACCTACTAAAAGAGTTCTGAGGTTAAAAGTGGGGAGGGGGCCTGAGCTGCTTGGAAGATGGTGGGATTTAAATGTCATAGACTGATAAACCTGAACAATCAAGCCTCCTCAATAGCCTGATCGTTTCCAAATATCGTGTGACCTAATCAAGTAGACCAAAAATAAATTCCAGCATGCTGTCTAGAAACAATAATTTCTACTCTTCCAGGTTGTTATTTTGAGAACAGACTAACCACAAATTGCAAATGTGAATATCACAAGACTGTAGTTGCTAAAGAGAAAGATGTGGAAAGCAGAAGTGTCATCCAAGTGGATGGAGCAACTGGTTTTTAGGACACTCCCCCACTTTCCCCAGGAGTCCACTTGCTCTTCACTTAGTGGAAATTAGTGGAACTACTGCCAATCTGCAATATCATTTATCACCATAACCGCCTCTGCTGCTTTTCAAGAAAGTAAAAATTACAACATTACTCAAAATACATTTGGGATAGTGAGAGGAGGAGGTCAGGTGGCTGAGGTAAATGATTATAAAGGCATCCTGGGAGAGGAGGAAATGGAGAAGGTTGTCCTAGTTTACAGGAAGTTATGAAAGATGAGTTGAACCACAGCCTCTAACTTTTGTGTATCTTTGAACTATATGGAATATATGAGGATCTTCTGCAGAAAACCCTTTTCACCAGTTCAGATTGCTACTACTTTGGTTTCTGTTTATTTATTTTAAAATATTTCTGTGCCTCATTTCCACTCAACATAAAGTCTCCAAGGCAGAATATAATCAAAATCATTAAAACAACTGTTTAGAAATACATATTATAAAGCAACTAATAGCAACAATCAAACAAAACACAAACAGGAAGGAGGGTCAGCGAGGGAATGCTGAACGAAACAGACAAGTCTTTACCTTCTGGCAGAAATCAATGATAGAAGGGGGCAGACAAATCTCCCTGGGAAGGGTATTTCATAATTTAATTAGAATCCTAGAATCATAGAGTTGGAAGAGACCTCAATGGTCATCTAGTCCAACCCCCTGTGCAATGCAGGAAATTCACAAATACTCCCCCTAAATTCACAGGATTTTCATTGCTGCCAGATGGCCATCTATCCTCTGTTTAAAAACCTCCAAGAAAGGAGAGCCCACCACCTCCCAAGGAAGCCTATTCTACTGAGGAACCACTCTAACGGTCAGGAAGTTCTTCCTCATGTTGATTGTAGAATCAACATGAGGCTCCAAATGCTCGCACCGCACGCCCAAATGCTCGCACCGCACGCACAAGGAGCGCTGCAACGCATCCTAGCTTCGACCGAGAGCGCACGAAACGGCGCCAGTCGAGGCATGGCTGGGCTTAATAAAGCCACCAGCCACACCCCCTTTCAAAGCCCCGGATGGGCGGAAGTTCCATTTGCCTCCTCTCCATCCAGGGAGGCAAACATGCCCCCGCCCTATGCCACCGATTGGCAGCATGGTCTGGAAAGGGCCGCAAAAGCTTCACAATCCATTTTGGGGTTCATGACACACAGGTTGATTTACACTGTGATAGGAACATGTGTATATCTGCACTTAGAATTACCTGTTTGGTTCTGCTCTGGGCTTATTTATGGGCCACCATGTCACCCTCTGGTAAAAATAGGGCTTATTTATTTCTGGGGATCTCTCCATTTCCACAGTACTACTCCAAATTCAGGACCTTGGTATTTAGAGGCAGTGGTCCCTTAATCTAATTTTACCCTGGAATCACATGTATGCACTAGATAATAATAATAATAATAATAATAATAATAATAATAATAATAATAATAATAATAATAATAATAATAATAATAATAATAATAATAAATTTATTCTTATATCCCGCCCTCCCCCGCCAAAGGCGGGCTCAGGGCGGCTCACAGGCATGGAATTCCATGGTTCAATAAAACAATACAGTACAAACAACAATTTTAAATAATCAATTACATAATAAATTAGTTAAAATAGATAAAATAGGTGCTAAATTACTATGAGTCATAGTATCCACAAGATGGCTGGGTGGCTACACATCAGTTTAGCCAGATTCTGTTTCAAAGGCAAGCTGGAAAAGAAATGTTTTGCAAGCCCTGCGGAATTGATTCAGGTCCCACAGGGCTCGTACGATCTCTGGAAGATGATTCCACCATCGAGGGGCCATTGATGAGAAGGCTTGCTCCCTGGTTGTCTTCAATCTAGCCTCTCTTGGCCCAGGGATTGTTAAAAGATTTTGAGAGCTGGATCTCAGTGCTCTCTGGGGAACATATGGGGAGAGGCGGTCCCTTAGGTAGGCAGGTCCTCGGCCATATAGGGCTTTAAAGGTAATGACCAGCACTTTATAGCGAACACGGTACACAACCGGCAGCCAATGCAGATCCCGCAGCCCAGGCCGCACATGTTCCCACCGTGGTAGTCCCAATAGCAGCCTGGCCGCCGCATTCTGGACTACCTGAAGTTTCCGTGTTCGGTATAAGGGCAGCCCCATGTAGAGGGCATTGCAGTAGTCTAGTCTCGAGGTGACCGTTGCGTGGATCACAGTTGCTAGGTCGCCGCGCTCCAAGAAGGGAGCCAACTGCCTCGCCCTCTTGAGATGAAAGAAGGCGGATCTAGCAGTGGCAGCTATCTGGGCCTCCATTGATAAGGAGGATTCCAGTAGCACTCCCAGGCTCTTGACTTTGCGCACTGGTATCAGTGATGCACCGTCAAAAGCCGATAGGGTAATCTCCCCTCCCGGACCGCTGCGGCCCACGCAAAGGACCTCAGTCTTCGCTGGATTCAACTTCAGCCCGCTCAGCCTGAGCCAGTCAGCCACGGCTTGCAACGCCCGGTCCAGGTTTATAGGGACATCGCCAGCCTGGCCGTCCATCAATAGATAGAGCTGGGTGTCATCTGCATACTGATGACAACCCAGCCCATACCTCCGTGCAATCTGGGCAAGGGGGCGCATGAAGATGTTAAACAACGTAGGGGAGAGGACTGCTCCCTGAGGTACCCCACAATGAAGTGGGTGTCTCTGAGACAGCTCCCCCCCCAATTGCCACCCTTTGTCCCCGACCTTCAAGAAAGGAGGAGAGCCATTGTAAGGCTAGCCCCCGAATTCCTGCGTCGGTGAGGCGGCGGGTCAGCAGCCAATGGTCGACCATATCGAATGCAGCCGATAGGTCTAGCAGCAGCAATACTGCCGAGCCGCCTCGATCCAGTTGTCGTCGGAGGAGGATGCTCCAGATGTTGAGGGCCACAAATGTGTAGGTCATTTGGGTAACACTGGAGTTTCATCATTTCTGGGTGCACAGAGAGTGACGTCAGCACATCAGGATGCTGCTGATATCCCCCCCACCACTGTTTTCTGCTGTTTTCCCCCTACTGGCCTGCTGAGTGGTAGCAGGGGATCTCCTGACCCCAGCAGGAAAATGGCAAGCCTGAGCTGACTTTCACTCAATCTCAGTTCTCTCCATCTGTAAAATGAAAAGTTTCTAGATGTTTACTTCTTCAACTAGGTGACTAGTTATTTAACTATATGCATTAGGCTCTGCTTACCCTTTATTCCAGCTGTCTGATTGTAGTCTGATTTGTGATGAGATTTGCAAGGGATTAAGGGATTTATACCTGGGAAGACTGGTGATGATGACATCTCTGTGCTCAAATCCTCCACTTAGCCATGAAGTTCACTGCATGACTTTGGACCAGTTATTCTCTCTCAGCTAAACCTTTCTGACAGGCTTTTTTTGTGAGGCTAAAGTAGAAATGAGAATCATGTAGAGTATCTGAGCTCTTTGAATGGAAGTCAGGATAAAAATGTAACAGATAGTTTGTAAGCAAAGTGAGTTTGTTCTTTATTATCCCCTCCCTTCTCTTGTAATAGTTATTGCCTGTTGAAGTTGTCATTTGAAATTTTGTTTGTATTCTAGCTTATTGCAACATGTACTGTGTCAGTCACAAATAAGTAAAAATCTGTCCTTTAAAAATGTGTAAATCCTTCTGCAATATTTCTTACCCAATTATCAGTCTATTCATTATAACAGCCAGATGTGATTTAGGTCTGGGTGGGGAACAGAGGGACTCTGGGGTTTTTAAGTGGCCATGTGTGAATACTATTATTTTGCAGTACAGGACATACAAAAAAAAACATGTAATGGCTGTCACCTTTAAATATTACATTGATATCTTGTCCTACAGACCTATCTGAAACTGCTAGCCTTTCCACACTCAAAAGAAACTAGAATCTGACCTATTACAGCCAGAAGGTACTGCTCTGTTAACCATCCAAGCCTGGATTTCCCAATGATCACTTCTTCCTTGCCATTGATATAGGCTATCCTGTTTTGTGCCTGAGGTAGGCCTTGAAGTTCCAGGGATATCACTTGGCTGGGGACTAGACTGTGAGTTACACAGTTTGGAGGGGAGTGGCTGTGTGTGCGCATGTGTGACACTTACAGTGGGGAAAATATCCTAAAATTAACCCCTATCTCTGTATTCCCAATTTCTCCCTCCTTGAAATGCCCTTAGATTTTTTTTAGAGCCTGTTGGGTCTGTGTTATCTGCATCTCTGTACCAAGCCACAGTAAGGTAAAAAGGTAAGGTAAAATTTTATTTGTATCCCGCCCTCCCCCGCCGAAGCGGGCTCAGGGTGGCTACTCAGTGGCCAGTGAATCTACAAGCTGGGGGAAAGGATCTAAGCCACTTTGTTATCACTGATCGTGGAAAAAGAGCCTCTGCCTCCAGGGGAAGGATAATGTCTGATGCAGCGGGATTGTTTTTCATCATCCCTTCAGGGTGGAGGCTTGCTATTTCTCCCAGCCTTCTCGCTTTCCCAACAGCCAGAACATTTAGAGGGATGGGGAGAAGAACTGAATCATCACATGTGACCTAGTGTCTCTTCCATCACAACTGATTTACTTTATCATTTTAAATTGGAAGTTGTTTTAATTTGTTTTGATTATAAATTGCCTTGGGAGCCATTATGGCTGCAATGTGGTCCATAAATACAGCAAATAAACAGGTAAACAAGCAGGTACTTAATGAAGAAGCTGAAACTTAGAAACATACAGTCTGAAGAGTCACAGTGTTGCATTCATCATACATTTATTTTTGATAGATTTATCTTTTGTTTTTTTAGAAAACAAAACAAAGATGTAAAGGGGATACAGGAATGACAGAAGAGTTGCATATCACAATTATGTATATAAAAATAATTATGTACCACAGAGTGTGTGAAACAAAGGGTGCGATCGCATGAGAGATTTGGCCTAACCTAGTCATGCCTCTCCTCTGGATTTAATGTGCATGATCACATGTGCACATCTGCCCATACTTACCTTGTCTTAGGATAAGCTGGGACTGATTAAATACTGGAAGTTCCTGGTAGCAAATTTCTAAAATGCAGGCAGGGCACATTTCCAGGCTTTCTGAATGGCCAGGGTGCACATTTCAAGTGCCCTGCATGTAGTCTAAATGCGCCTCTTGTGTGTGTGCGGCCTGTGCCTCTCCTGGCAGCAGGGCAGGGACTGTGAGATTGCTGTGGCTTGCATCAAAGGGAACTGGCTTTTCCAAAGCCAAGATACTGCAGCAAAGAATTCCCAAAAAGCATTTCTCCCTAACACCCCCTTCATTATAATTTTTAAAACACTATCTATAACATACAGTGGTACTTACTTCTGTTGAGGTACATTTATATCCATTGCTTTATATTTCAAATTCTGTAACTAATCTGTTTTACAACTACATTATTGATTTCATCTTTACTACATATTTGGTATTATATATTTTTGCCATGTCTACCTACTCACTGTGACTTTTGACAATAAGTAATATAGAAAGAAAATCTGTGATATATCTCATAATAAGATGGTCGAAGATATTTTTGCTCAGGATCCACTTCTTTAAACATTTCTATTTAAGATGTTGCATTTAAAACTTATTCATATTCTGCTTCTACATTTGAATATATTTGTGCACAATTTTTAAACTCATTCTGAATATGTTTCCTGCTTGCATAATACACACTCAGTCTCGCCTCAAATTTTGTGATTTATTTATTGCTCAGATAAGTTGTTAATTTCACCTTTACTGCATATTTGGGAAGTTTATTTTCCCATTCTTCTGGATAGGGGCAGTTTCCATTTTCTATGAATATAATTCTAGCTGCTCTTATCAGGGCTGGCCCACCCATTAGGCAAATTAGGCATTTGCCTAGGGTGGAGCCATGACCAGGGTGCCATTTGGGCCCTCCCACCCACCCTGGGTCTTGGTTGATCTAAAGCGCCCGGAAGTGGGAGTGGTGTGCAAGCACAGGGGAGCTGGCCATCCTGGCCAGCTCCTGTGCTTGTGTGCAGAGGACTTGTGTGCACCGCTGCTGCACTGCTTTCATGGCCACCGCTCTTGCTGCTGCTGCTCTCATCGCTGCTGCCCTCACCACTGCCCCTCTGCTCTCGCTGCTGCCACCCTCGCCACTGTGCTCGCTTGCATGACCCTGGAGTTGCTGTGGCAGCGGAGTGGCAGTGGCAGCAAGCAATGGGCAGCCAATGTGAGAGGTGGGGGGGGGGTGGGGGGAGATGGTGGAGGCTGCTGCACACCCTCTGGCCTCCTCTGCCTGCTGGGGATGATGGTGGGGCGGGGTCGGTTGCAGGGCGGCAAGCCTGCCTGGGGCACCCTGCACCCTAGGGCCAGCTCTGGCTCTTACCATGTATTTGAATATCTCTTCTAGAATTTTTGGTACTTTATTAGGCAGTATACCCAGTAGGATATTTTTAGCTTCTATTTAAATTTGAATATGTTCTGCATTTTTCAATGTATTTCCTTGCATGTTTTTTGCGTTTGCTTTGCTCCACTTTTCTAACTGAAGTAATAACTTGTATATCCATCATAGTAAATGATCTTTTTGTTTTGTAATCAACTGTTCAAACTCAGTCACATCTCTTAGAGCTCTTCCTTCTGTGCTAATGATCTTCTTTAGTCTTGAAACTGATTAATAATATAGCAACCATTGAATATTTATTCCTTTACTGGTAATATCTTGCCAAGACTGGATTTTCCTCTGAGCATTTACCATGTTGCCAACATGGCAACATGGTAAATGCTTGTGTATTTATCATACACAAGTATTTATCATCATTTATCATACACAAGTATTTATCATACACAAGTATTTACTGGGGACATAAGCAGAGAGTTTGAAGGGCTCAGTCAGTTCCAGCTTGTAAATCATATTCCGGGGTGTGTGTGTGTGTGAGAGCAGGAACACATAGGAATGCAGTTCCGGCTGGCTTGGTGTCAGGAGATGTGGCCTAATAGGCAAATGAGTTCCTGCTGGGCTTTCTCTACAAAAAAGCCCTGTGCAAAACAATGGTGACATCACGGTGTGTGGCCTGATATGCAAATGAGTTTCTGTTGGGCCTTTTTACAAAAATAGCTATTCATATTCTCAAAAGTCCGCCTCTTTGGCTTCTTTCTTGTGTTATAATCATTTTGATTAATTTCTTAATTCATGATTGTGTTACACAAATTTGCAAATCTGAATGTGCTTGACCAGTAAAAGACATGCAGCCAAAGGCCAGGTGAGGAGGAAGAAAAAGTTTATTGCAATAAATGGAAAGCAGAGCTAAGCCAAAGCCTGTAATACCAAGCTGCTCTGCATCTTTCAGAGTAAGCTGTACTTTATATAGCAAGGGTGGCCAATGGTAGCTCTCCAGATGTTTTTTGCCTACAACTCCCATCAGCCCCAGCTATTGGCCATGCTGGCTGGGGCTGATGGAAGTTGTAGGCAAAAAACATCTGGAGAGCTACCGTTGTACACCCCTGTTATATAGCCTTGATGACACATTGGCACATGTTGGCATATACACCTACTAATTAGTTGCAACATCCAGCATAATTTCATCGTGAGACCCAGCTACACACTACCGATACACTTTGCTTTGCCAGGCTAGCACCAGTTCATTGGTCAGGGTTTATGTAACAGAAAATTTTTTTATTTCGCATGCACCGGGACCAGATAAGTCCAATTAGCCCAGGACTCCCTCTCCAACTATATTGGACTATAATGGACTGTGACAACCTGACACCTATGCCAGATCAGTTATGTGCAGTTAGCCCTCATGGACTAAACAGCATTTAGCCAGGCAAGGCCTGGCATGCTCCTTGCCTAGTCTGTTATATCAGGGGTGTCAAACATGTAGCCCAGGGGCCAAATCAGGACCCCAGAGGGGTCTTATCAGGCTCCTGAGCAACTGGCTCTTTTCTGTTTCCTTTTCCCTCTCTCTTACTTCCTTCTGCATCTCAACTTGCTTTGCAAGGCTTGCTCAATTGCATAGGTGCTACAGAAACCTCAATTTTCTCCATTGGTTGAGGCTTCTCCCCCTCCTGGTCCCTGGGAAGGGAGGGAAAGAGCCAGAGCTTCCTTTGCCCTTTTCCTTAGATCCCATGGGAGAAATACAAAGAAAACACCTTTAAGATCAACAAGTGCTAATGTTTTAAACATGTTTTAAGTTTTTTTTTAAAAAAATCTTTCATCATGTTTGTCTGTGTCCTTTAAAAAGTTTATATCTCTGCTACCTAACCTTAAATAGGTACATACATGGCCCAGCCTGACACAGCCTGGCCCCACAAGGTGTCATTTATGTTAGATGCAGTCCTCATAACAAATTAGTATGACATCCCTGTGCTATGTTGTGGGTAACCTGTGTCCACAAGGGCATGTGGACCTTGGACTGTGTTTAATCTACTAGCTGTCTAACCCTGCAGATCAGCAACTGCATCCTATCTCCAAAAGACAAACCAGAAGCAGCCCTGAGAGAAGCCATGTTCCTGAGGTGTTTCATGAAGACAACACACTTTTCTGCATGCAGCCATGCACAGGGCTGGCCCTAGGGCCATAACTTTATTTCTATTTCCATGTCTTCCAGAGACCAGTTTGCAAAACCCTACATTGTCAATATTCTCAGTAACTTCAATGAGGGTCTGCCACTCAGATAGCATATAGTCTCTCTTCTTTAGAAGTGCTTTATAGGCCTTTTTTTAACTTGCAGTTCAGATATTGTGTTACTATTTGGAGTTTTTTTGGAGCATTCTTGCACTCTCAATAAGTTTCTGCTTTGCCTGAACACACTCCTGATCAAACCACCATTGATTAAACACTTTCCCACCAGATTGAATTTTACCAGGTTCTGATAGTTGTATTTTGGTTGTGATGTTAGTTCATTATAAAAATTTAGGGGGGGGGGGATCCTTTTCCTCCATAGTATTTGTTATCTTATAATAAAGTGCTTTATCCTCTTTTGATTGTGTCCAATAAGTAAAATTTTTATTAATTTTGATTTTCAGTCTACCCCCTTCTGCCACCTCCTTGTAGTTTAAGTTTTTATTATAATTTGAATGCTCATCCTCAGCTTCCCATCTAAAATTCAAGAGGAAATTATCACTTTCCGTTCTTATATCAACTATAAGTCTTAAATTCGTGGTTGGTAGATCTCAAGACCAATTCATTAATATTTACTTAAAGTATTTTTAATATATCCATTTTGTCCAAATGTTGATGCCATTATCGTTTCTTCTTCTAAGCTCTTACCTAAAATTTGCTTTGAGTTGACTGAAGATTTTCCTTCAGTTCCTCTATTTAGATCCTCCATTTGCAGTTCTTCAACCAATAGCTTGGCTTGTTCTTCTGTTTTGATTACTTTACTTCCTTCTGGTAAATGCACCTCTATTGCAAATGGTATTTTCCAGTTGTATTTTATTTATTTCTTTTGCAAAATCCGCCTCAGAAAGTCAAAATCTTCTCTCTTCCATTTGCTCTTGTAGTTTAATATTAATTTCTGACAGCCCAGCTGACAATCCTTGACATGCTTCTTGAATGTTCTTCTGGGTTATTTCCTCATATTTTTGAATGTTTCTCTGGTTACTCTGTTGTTCCTGTCATCAGAAGTAGAATTATTATTAAAAAATTGGTCCAGATTCCAAAGTCTTATTATTATTTTAATTTGCTTGGGGGCATCAAGGATAGTACTCTAATAGATAATATATCTTCCCATTAGGCCATCTAATTGCTGAATCTACAGATCTGTTCCAGTCTGTATGTTGCATTTTTATTGCATGCTGAGTCATAGCAGAGCCAAGTGCTGACCTTTTAAATAAACATTTTTCTTCAAAGAAAAAAAAGGGAGGAAGAGAAATAGCCAACTGTATAGTCCATAAAGAGGATGATCCACAAGTATAAGCAATAATATAAAGTTAATGAAAATGCAGATTGCAGCTGGTTCAGGCCTCCTCATCTGTTCTAGTTTATGCTAAAGTTTTCTTGGAGGTAGATGTTGAAGTAAGCACAGTTCAATAGTTTACATATTTCCCTGAGAGAAATCTCATAAATCTCTTATTGGTTCTCTGTAATTTTTAATCCAAAAATTGTCAAAAAAACCAACAACCCCTCTTACCACTTACCAGTGAGGTGCAATGATGATGGCTGTCTGCCAGTCTTCCAGAGTGAGTAACAGTTTCAGATTGGGTCTTTGTGGGCTAGCCAAAAGGCAGCAGATTTGTAAAAAAAGGGGGGGGGGAGTAAGAGTAGAAATGGACGGGAGGTCAGGCTTGAGGGCAAAGGCCACTTATTGTCCACTTATCTTGATGTTATCAGAACCCAAGTGAACTCTATGTAAATTAGGCCACCTCCATGAATTCACCTGTCAGTTGGATCTTCCTATGGGGGGAGAGGTGGGTATAGTTCTCTCTGGCCCTTTTTACACTTGGACCTCCACCTGGATTTTCTCTGAGTTTGACTCATGTTCATTTACTTTGCAGGAAAACCCTGGACAAAACAGAATCCATATAACCTGTGACAATTGTGGGGCAAACTGGGGTGAACTCAGTGTGGTGTATAAAAGAAAAAAAACAACCTAAGATAAAAACAGAGGTGAACTCGAGTGTAGTATAGAAATGGGGAGTGTGAGAAAAGAAAAGGGGTGAACTCGCGTGTACTGTAGAATGTCAGTTTGGGGAGAGCGTTGACCAGGATTAAAGTCTAGTGTAGAAAGGACCTCTGTCTTCAATTAAATAAGCCTGGAGCTTTTAAAAACACTTTTTTTGGGAGCTGCCATTTCCCTGGAAGTCCATTATGCATTTATATTTGATGGATACTGAAAGTATGTTCTATGAGTATTGTTCCTCTGTGTGCAAAACAGGCCTCCCCTTTTACTTTTGTGTCCTATGTATGGCTCCATCTGTCTCCCTCACTGCCTCTTATTCATGACTCCTAGCCCCTACTTATGAGGGAAAAGCACAACAGTGAATACTACAAAGAAAGTATATTCAAAATTATCTTAGAATGAAGAAAGAAAAACAAAACCAGCATGGTGGTGGCAGCGCCGGCCCAAGGGTGTGTGGCACCCTAGGTAGATGCCCCCCCACTCCCCACCCCACTGCCGCCCCCTGCCCTGCACCCCCTGTGGCACTGCAATGCAGTGCTGTGCTCCATCGCACCCCCGCACTCCCCCATCCCATGCTGTGCAGCGAGGCAGCGGCACCCCCTTCCTTTTGCCCCCCCGTGCATTCAAAGCTCGCTGTACCTGGGCCCTGCAGGGCCCGACACAGCATGAATCTTATCTTTAGAAGGATCGGGCTGAAGTGAAGGTTTCTCCCCCCTCCTTTTTGGAACTGGAAGAGAGGGGGACCCAAGCCCTCACTTCAGTCCAGTCCTTCTAAAGATAAGATTCACACTGCATCAGGCCTGGCAGGGCCCAGGTGTGGTGGGCTGTGAATGTGGGGGGAGGAGTGAAGGGAAGGGGGTGCCCTCGCTTCGTGGTGCACTGTGATTGTGGTGGTGGGGCAGTGAAGGAAAGGGAAAGGAGGGGTGGGTGGCAGTGGTGGGGGGAGGTGAAGGGAAGGGAAAGGAGGGGCAGGTGGCGGCAGTGGTGGTGGCGGGCGGCAATAGCAGCTGGTGGGTGGAGGAGGCAGGCAAACTAGGCACTTGCCTGGGGCACTGGGGGGAGCCCAATTTGGCACCCCACCCTCCCAGCGCCCTAGACAACCACCTAGTTTGCCTAGTGGGCAAGCCGGCCCTGGGTGGTGGTTAAGAATGGTGTACACTAATCTGGAGAATTGGGTTTGATTTCCCACTTGTCCACAGGAAGTTTGCTTGGTGACTCTCTTATCTCACAAGGTGACTGTTGTGGGGAGAGAAAACAAAGCTGACTGTATGCTGCTTTGAGACTCTAGGGTAGAGAAAAGCAGGTTATAAAAACCAACTCCTCTTCTTCTATGTCCAGCTTGATTTGGCTTTAGCCTACTCCTGCATATGGCAGAGGACTGACTGAAACCAAAAACAGACTAGTTGTATGTTAGTGTGGAACAATATATGCAGAAGCAGAAAAGATTTGAATGCATTGGCCTATCTTGATCTATGTGTGTGCAGCCTAATGCAGACCACCCAATCACAGAGATGGATCTTTCATATCTAAAGTCTACATGAATGGAGATTCTATGCTCACCATAAGCTGGAACTGTTGTCTCTGCAGCTACCGAATTTTAATTTGTGAATTCTGTAAAGTGCCTTGTTGGTATTGTTATCATTCTTGTTAATAAAATAACAATGCAAACTGCAATATGTGAACAGCCTTGAAACACCTGGAAGAATCTGTTTTGCTGACTGAGATGCAAATGGTGGGGAAGAATGGTCTTGGCAATGCAGAACAGCTGCTATATAGAAACACCACTTTTGTGCCTTTAGTAAGCTTTTTGCAAAGAATGTAATACCATACAATCTAAAATGTAGTTTATGAACAGAGAGCTTGATGGAAGTGGAACTGCACAATGGAATGCAGAATTCTATTCCAGTTTCAGAAGCCTGAAAATGGATGGTGAGTGGGTGTATTGCTGTCTGTTCAGTACAAACAACAGAACATAGACAATGTCCTTTACCACTAGATGGACAAACAGATTTAAGGACAGTTTCTGTCCAAGTGCTGTGGTTAGGTTAAATGCAGGGTTATGAATGATTATCTGTTTTAGATGTATTTAAATGGTTTTAATGGTTTTAATGGTTTAAATGGTTTTAGATGTATTTAAATGGTTTATGAATATGTGTGTTTGATGTGTTGGTATGTTTGTGGAAGAGCACCTCATTTCGTTGCTCTCTTTTTGTTGAGAACAATGACAATAAATTTATTTATCTATCTATTTTTATCTATTTATCTATGAATTTCCATCAACTACTTGAAATGATGAGTTCCAAATACAGCAATACTTGGGAGGGAAGGAAGTTTTAGAAAGGAACTGCTGTAAAACTCTTCCCAGAGTTCATACCAACATTAAAGAATGATGCTGGAAAGACTGAAGTCATGAGGAGCAAAGAGAATATTTCAGAGGACTGAAAATAGATTAGTAAAGGGGCTGACAAAAAGTATCTACATAAATAGGCTTACGTTTAAAAGCTGAATTAGTGAACATGCTTAAGAGGATTAAAAAAAATTAAACCAAATAGTTAAGATAAGAATATCTCTGCTGCTCTTAGCAGCCAGAAGTTTATCTTCCTGCAGGGCTATTTACAGCACCAAGGAAGATCATGAAGGGGACCTATGCTATATGGCAGAGAAGGGAAGGAGAAATGGTCATGAAAAGGGATAAAACTTGACCCCATCTCTCTCTGGTCCTCCTCCAGATCTGCAGCAGAGCAGTTTCAATGCACAATGAAAAGAGAGAAATGAAAACACAGAGGCTGCAACTCAGTGATAAGACACTGCAAGTTTCCACTACCAGAGACAAGTCACTTGAGGTCAGACATAGGCATAACTCTTCTTTGGTTCACAGGCAGCCAACATCTGTAAAAGCTGGGCTTAACGTTTGCCTTTGTGAGGATCCCACTCCCTCCTCCAGTTGAGACTCCCATTGGTTAGTGGGGTTCCCATTTTATTTTGGGCTTAGTTGTTTTAAGAGGCACCCCCCCCCCCGTTACAGCCTAATTGCCATGGAGACCTGAAACTTGGGGAGTCTTACAAAGGCACCTGGGTTTTGCCACAACACTGGAAATTCCCAGGGACAGGAGATGAAGGGTGTGTTGGCATCACAAACTAATTAACTGCAGCCTCCCCCAGCACAAAATTCTCAATAACAATAAGACTTCACTTCATTCTCAATAACAAAAGACTTTTCAACAATGGGAAATCTTAAGATACTCTAGAGGTGTCTGCCAGCCCAAGGAAGTTGCAATTTCATTTACCATTGCTCAGTTCCTCCTTTTTTACTCAATCAAGAAGGGCACTCAGGTCTTTAATTTATGCTCCATCCTGTTTCAGAAGCTATCCTGACTCACCCAAATTCACTTCTTCCCAGTTAAAGTATGTTAATCATGCTGCCTCATCCAGATCCTTTGTGGCCATGAAGATTTGGCTCACAATAGCCTAATCAAGGTATTTTCCCCACTTCCACCCAAATTTGACAGCAATTAACTTTAAGCCAGCCAGTGAGATTCAAACTTTCTATCCTGGACCAATAATGTTCCTGGGAAAGTAGGTTCCCATGTCCAGCTATGGGACTCTTGCCCATAAAAAGACCATCCAAGGCCAGTGAAAAGTGTGCCACATTTCCCAATACCTGAACACATGCTTAGCTGGCTCCTTACTCTGCTCTTTGGATCTCTCCAGACCTCAGGCCCAGGATTCAACTAGTATTCCCTTCCCTAAAGCTTCCCCAGTCCCTCCTTTTCCCTTTTTGGGTGCTTTCACAAACACTAAGTAACTCATTTTCAATCCACTTTCAATTCACTTTGCAGCTGGATTTTACTGTGTGAAATAGCAAAATCCACTTGCAAACAGCCGCAGATGTGGATTGAAACTGTTGTATTTAGCATGTTTGAAAGTGCTCTTTATCAAATGCACCTTCTTGCTGGTGTGTGTGTGGTTACTTAGGAATTAGTTCTCAGGTGCTTTGTGTAGGTTCTTTACATTTTTTCTTTTTGATTTTATTTTGTATACAATAAAATTATTTGTATGTGTTTACAATCACTCTCACTCTCTTTCTTCAAAATTTGTGGGGTACCCCTACCAAGATCCACCCAGGTATATGTAGACCAAAGGTGTCACGTGATTCCTATCTGGAATCCTTTTAAAGCAAATTTCTCTTTCTCTGGGTTCAGTTGGGGAAATGTGGGACACAACTTTAGTTGGGAAGACCACAAGCATGTTTAAACTAGGCCTGACTGAGAAGAAGAAAAGACAGAAGATTTACAACATTCCAGTCTTATCTATAACAGAAACATAACATGCAGTCTGCATTTGTACTATTTCTAAGCAACAGTAGAAGTAAGCAGTTCTTAGAGCCCAAACTGGATTTATCTGTTCAAAGTGCATGCGAAGTAGAATTTTTTTCCTGTCCAATGAACTGCTGCCAGCCTGGCAAAATGTATTAGTAGTGTGCAGCTGACTCTCATTATACAATTATGCTGGATGTGGCAGACAATTAGTATGTATATATGCTAATATATGCCAGTTTGTCATCAAGTATATAAGATTGTGACCATTTTGAAAGAAGACAGAGCAGCTTGGTATTGCAGGCTTTGGCTTAGATATGCTCTCAGTTCATTGCAATAAACTTTTTTTTCTCTTCCTCCTTCACCTGAACTTCAACTGTATGTCTTTTATTGGCCAAGGACATTCAGATTTGCAGAACTGTACAACAGTAACATGTTGTTCCACTAGGAAAACTCCCACACAAGCTGTGCTGTCCCCACCAGGGCTCATTGCTTTTATTGTTGTAAGCCACCTTGGGCAGGTCACTGGAGAGGGGGCATAAACAATTTCTAAGTGCATAAATAATGCAGGGAACGTTCTCTTAAAGAAAAATCTTTGTGATGTCACCCAAAGTTGCGTGAAACAGAAATGGGTAGATATTGGGCATCATGTCTAATATTATATGCTTTCCCCCAGATTTCTTTGATTCTAGTCCTATTATTTATGTATGTATGTATGTAAGCATGCATGTATGCATTTATTTATTTATTTGTTTCAATTTGCTGGGCTGCCCTTCCCTGCAAGCAAGCCTCAGGGCAACTTACATCAAAACCAAATGCATACAAATTAAGGTAATATTAAAATACATTAAAATAACTCCTCCAAACAGACAATTAAATTACAATGCTTATTGATTGCACTGATTTACACTGTAATCTGGGGATGCACATTACAAAACTTCTGAATCAAAGACATACATAGAAATTGCTGGTTTTGGTTGTTACCTTTCCTAAGGGCTAAGGACAGATTAAGCATTCTTCTTGTCTATCGGCCATCTAGTTCCTCAGTAGGCACTGTTTATGAGTTGGCAAAGGTACTGTCAGCTGTGGTATTGGAGTCCCCTAGACTGCTCATTCTGGGGGACTTCAGTATTCATGCTGAGGATACCTTGCCAGGCCCAGCTCAGGATTTTATAGCTTCTTTAACTGTCTTGTGGCTTTATCAAATTGTGATGGGCTCAACACATGAAAGAAGACACACAATGGATTTTCTTTTTTTGGATACCAAGTAATTTGGCCCTTTCCCAGCCGGGCGGTCCATGGACCGCTGAGGCTGGGGGCCGCCCATTGCCTCCCCGTGCGGATGAGAGGCAATGGTTCCTTCCAAGGGTGGGGGCGAGGAGCGGCCTTATAAGGCTGCTCCCGCCCCCAAACACGCAGTTTTAATTCGGTTGTCGGCCTGGCGCAGGCTTGCTGCGCTTTCAGCCGAAGGGAGCGAGGCCGCGTGTCTGTTTGCGAGCCTGCGAGGCTCCCGAAGAGCGGGCGTCGCCGCGCGTCGTCGTGGGAGCCGCGTCTCGTCCTGTGGACTCTGAAGGGGTCCGGGCGTTCGCTGCCGGATCAGCTCTTCGGCGG
This sequence comes from Heteronotia binoei, assembly GCF_032191835.1. Classification (NCBI taxonomy): domain Eukaryota; kingdom Metazoa; phylum Chordata; class Lepidosauria; order Squamata; family Gekkonidae; genus Heteronotia; species Heteronotia binoei. Next base: position 186,307,501 of record NC_083223.1, on the reverse strand, counting down.
GCAGCGTGACAGCGTGGATCGGCGTGTGGCGAGCGGGACGCCGCGAGGCTTCGCGGCACCCCCCTCCCCCCTTTTCTGTTTTTGCAGCTTCTTCAGTGGCTGGTGGGGGGCCTGCGGTGGGCTGGGAGGCTTCCCATCAGGCCTGTTTAGGCCGCGCGGGCTGTGTGGAGCTTGCCTTGGGGAATTTTACACCCCCCCCTCCTCTCGCGTGTTGGGCTCTGTAGGCTAGTTTGCTGGGCTAGTGCCTTTTTCTTTGGGCTGCTTAGGTGTGTTGGGGTCGGGCCTGATTCTGGTTGGCTGCCCCCCCCCCTTTTTTCTTCTGCCTATTGATAGGGGGGATTGTGTGGTGCACTCCCTCTCCTTTCATTTTCTTAAAAATAAATAGAGACAAGAGGAGGTTTGTTAAAGGAGTGGCACTCATTCACTCACCTACTGGATTTGTTAGGGTGGGATTTTTGAAAAAACAGATGGACCGTTTCCGCCAATTAGCCCCGGAGGCCGACCTGTTGCCAGAGCGCATCCCGGCAGAACTATGGCTGATTGGAAGGAGGAAGTAAGCCGGGCAATCCATCTGGCGATTGCGCCCAGCACGCAAAGGTCGTATGACCGGGCTGCTAGCCAATTTGTGGGTTTTCGAAGTGGGGTCGGTTTACCTGAGGTTTGGCCCATTCCTGTTGACCAGTTGTTACAGTTTTGCGTGCATCAGCGGCATAGGGGCCTATCAGTGAAATCCATACGGGGCCAGCTCGCGGGTCTGGCTTTCATGTGTAAGGCCAGGGGGCACCGGGATGATACCAAGGATTTCCGTATACAGAAGATGTTAGAGGGTTGGTCCCGTGAGTCTGGTCCCCGTGCGGATTGTCGGCAGCCTATTTCACCTTCCATCCTAAAGGGGCTTCATGCCGCCTGGGCCCTGGTTTGTTGTTCCCCTTTCGAGGAGGCGCTATTTCACAGTGCCGCATTAACGGCCTTTTTTGGGGCTTTTAGGGTATCAGAGCTTGTAACACTCTCCCGCAATGAAGTTTCGGCCAGGGCCCTGCAGTTTGGGGACGTTTGTTTATTTAGTGACCGTGTGTCGTTCCGGGTCCGCCGTTCGAAGACAGATCAGAAGCAGATCACTGTGACGGTGGGTTCGTGTGCGGAAAGCGAGTTATGCCCGGTGGCCGCTATTAGGCATTACATGGAACTGCGTGGGTCATCGGACGGCCCCCTCTTCCGCCACGCCAATGAGGTCCCTTTGACGAAGTACCAGTTTTGGGCCATCACAAGCAGGGCTTTGCAGCTTTTGGGCCTTGGGGGGCGCAAGTTCGGTACCCATTCATTTCGGATTGGGGCTGCTTCTACTGCTGCTGCTCTAGGCTATGGGGGCGAAGACATCCGGCGAGTTGGGCGTTGGAAGTCCGGGGCATACCATTCCTACATCCGGCCTTTGCGGTCTTAGAACGTTTTGCCAAAGTTGGTTTTTTACCCCCCCCTCTTTTTGCTGCAGTCTAATAGTTTTTTCTTCTAGGTGCTGTGGTTGGTGACCAGAGAAAAAGGATCCTTATATGCGGCCACAGCATTGTTTTTTGGGCGGCGCATCAGGCCCGGAGGACTCCGATCGGTTCGCAGCTGGGCCTGAGTGACAGAGCTGTCATCACTTGGCAGGGCCGTCGTGGTATGAGATGGCCTGGTCTTCTCCCCCTTTTGTTTAGGGACCTAAGCGGCCCCCCTCCGCAGATTTTGGTAGTTCATTTGGGGGAGAACGATTTGGGGCTGATCAAAGGGAGGGCCCTTTCGATTCAGGCCCAAACGGATTTGGCCTTAATAAGCAGACGGTGGCCGGGGGTCCTTGTTTTATGGTCGGCCATGCTGCCGCGCCGTGTTTGGCGGACGGCTTGGGATCCTACTGGATTGGAACGCGCCCGGATTAAGGCCAATAGGGCCCTGCGCAAAGTCCTTTGTTCGGGTCTTGGGGGTTATGTGCCCCATCCTGCGATTTTATCCGACATTACGGAATTATACCGGGATGACGGCGTTCATCTGTCTGCAAAGGGCAATGAGCTATTCTTGGCTGACTTACGGCAAGGGCTTCTTCGGGTTTTGTAGCTTGGGGTACAGCGGCCTAAGCAGAGGCTTGGCGCTGTCCGTGGCGGTTTGTGTTGGGTTATGTTTTGGGGATTGGTGAGCTCCCGTTGCATCGCGCCGTTTTGGTGCATGGCTTCCCTGGGGAACTGCAAGCTGTACGGCCCAAGGTTGGCCCAGGAAGTCTTGGGATCCCGGCACGCGGTGAGTGTCCGCATCCTAGGCTGTAAGGCTGTGGGGATGGCGGAACTCAGGTGTGGTGATCATGTTGCCGGGCCGGCCGGGTCTGAGCCGTTTAGTTGGCTCATACCCGGGGCTCAGGGGGCTCGCCCAGTTTCAGGTCTAGGAGGTGGTCGCCTTGACCCCTGGCTTTACCTGCTTCCCCATGTTTGCCCTTGCCGTTGAGTTTAATAAAGTGGCCCTTTAATCCAATCTGGTGTATGTCTCGTTATTCCGCCTGGGGGGGCAATTCGGCCCTTTCCCAGCCGGGCGGTCCATGGACCGCTGAGGCTGGGGGCCGCCCATTGCCTCCCCGTGCGGATGAGAGGCAATGGTTCCTTCCAAGAGTGGGGGCGAGGAGCGGCCTTATAAGGCTGCTCCCGCCCCCAAACACGCAGTTTTAATTCGGTTGTCGGCCCGCCCGCCCACCCGTCAAGCAGTGCAGGCAGAGGCTGGTCGCTCGTTTAGGGGGCCGGGTAGGAATTTTTCGCTCCCAGACGCATTGGCCTGGTCTGGGAGTGTTTTTGCCTACCTTGCACTGCTGATGTTCGGTGCTGGCAATTGGACTGGCGGAGCCGTTATAGGTTGGTCACTGGCGGTTTGTGTTGGGTTATGTTTTGGGGATTGGTGAGCTCCCGTTGCATCGCGCCGTTTTGGTGCATGGCTTCCCTGGGGAACTGCAAGCTGTACGGCCCAAGGTTGGCCCAGGAAGTCTTGGGATCCCGGCACGCGGTGAGTGTCCGCATCCTAGGCTGTAAGGCTGTGGGGATGGCGGAACTCAGGTGTGGTGATCATGTTGCTGGGCCGGCCGGGTCTGAGCCGTTTAGTTGGCTCATACCCGGGGCTCAGGGGGCTCGCCCAGTTTCAGGTCTAGGAGGTGGTCGCCTTGACCCCTGGCTTTACCTGCTTCCCCATGTTTGCCCTTGCCGTTGAGTTTAATAAAGTGGCCCTTTAATCCAATCTGGTGTATGTCTCGTTATTCCGCCTGGGGGGGCAATTGAGGCTTGGTTTTGTGGTTAGTAATTTGAGTTTAAGTGTGGTCAGACCACCATCTAATGAAGGCAAATGTGAAAGTAGTGTTGCACACGCCATCTGTGCCGAGAGTTGAGTTCCTCCAGCCCAAATTAAGAGACTCAACAGCCAGAGTTCCAAGTGAGTTGATCCAGAGATTCCTTTATTACCACTAGTGGCAGGAGGAAAGACCCGTATCTCTCTATAGCACCATCTTTCCTGCGCCCTTCCTCAAAACCATCTTTACAAAACAGCATATTTATACAATTTCTGATAACAAAGCAGGTCTCGTTGATTGGTTACAAATCCTCGCTCTTAGCCTTTTGTGAAATCTCATTGGCTTAAAGAAACCCATCTTTACCAGGGTGAGGTAATTCCTTAGGGAATCCTTTGTTCTCTACTCCCAATCTCCCGTCTTCCTGGCATCCAGCATCCTCCCGGTTTCTGATCTCATTCCAAAGATTGTGTCAGTACTCCCAATCTCTACTGTATGGGTGAGATGGCTCCTTTCAGACTAGGAGGTCCTTCCTTGAGGCAGGGCGAAATGCTTCCCTTATCAAAGGATGCTAACAGACCTCTGATAACATTCTCTTGCTAGGGAAATGTGTTTCCTTTCATATATATATATATATATATATATATATATATATATATATATATATATATATATATATATATATATATATATATATATATATAATGCTTAGCAAGGACTCTTAATAGAGGCCTATTGTCCATTGTTCCAGACCACTTCAGGCCTGGGATAGAGAGAGATAAAGCACTATGTACTTTTAAAGCAAGCCCTGCAAATATAATACTTTGAAGGTAACAGTTGAAATGCAACGGTAGTTCAAGGTAGGTTAGAGCAAATGAGTTCTGTGATCTGGATTAGTGCAATTCTATTTGGCACTCTGTCCATGCTCTAATGCAAATCTGAATCTGCGTCCTACAGTAGCTTTGACACCCAACTGGAAAATGGACCTGATTACAATGGTCTGGCTACAGTGTGAATCCACTGGAATTTGCATGCTTCCCAAAATGGAGGTGATCTTTGGAGGTGATCAAGAAATAAAGCTTCCTTCTTAGTACCCAGCCTCAACAGGCACTAAGTTTGGATGAATCCTGGAAAGAAGAATGTGGATCATTTGTAACCCTTGGGGGTTCAGGCAAGAAAAGTCTGATTCTGTTGATAGAAACACTATCCCCATGGGTAGGGGGTATGTTCAGAGGTTAGTCAACAAAGCTTCTTCGTAGAGCCTCATGAATCATTCAACTGGTTGGTTGGCAGACTTGTTACTCCTGAGTAAATACTCTGTGTCCGCCCCCCTTTATTTTCCAGATCTGTCTTCTTGCTTAATGATTTGAGGGGTCTTTATTTTACTTTTATTTTGTAAATATGCCCCCCCCCCCAAAAAAAATTCTTTAACTGTAGGGGGAAGCCTTTGAGTGATTTAAGATCTGTTTTTTTCCTTCAGCTCTGCAAATTCTTTTTAAAGAAGTCTGTTTGAAAGGCATGAAATATAGCTTGAGGAGTCCATACATTTCTTTCCTTGGGTTAAATCAAGTTTTTCGTTATTTCACAGTCATTTGACATATTTACAAAGCTCTGGCCAACTGGAGGCTCAGAGAACTTGCATGGGGAACTGGATGTGCAAGCTCTAGTACAGCTTTTTTTTTTTTGCATCCCCAGTTCATTACTTCTGATTTGCATAAGCAAGAGTGAGAAATCAGGCTCAGAGAAAGCAAAAATAGCTTCCATTACAAATCCTAGTTTCCATTTGCCTACTGATCCTCTGAGGATAAGACCTGTTATCAATTACCTGGGAAATTGGAATGGTCTGTAGGCAGAGCACCTTATCTTTCCATGCTGCATGCCACCATCATATGAGGCACAAGTCCATCAGGAAGAGATGCATTATTATCATTTTTAAAGTTATCATCTGTCATTGCTTTGCCCTTCACAGAAGGCCCTTGTAGCTGGCAGATTTCTTGAATGCTTTTGCCAGAGGGCATTTATTTTACTTGTGGTAATAGTGCCATTTTTTCGCTTTTAAACTTCCCCACACTTTGTATTAAGTCATGGTTTTGTACCATATGATTTCTAAAGATACATTGAACTTCTTATTCAGTGCACCATTAATATTGCATTGATGGCAGCCAGCTTACTCTTACTTCAGTGGAATCTGACTAAAACTTCTGGTTTTGTGGCTTGCAGAGTTGACTGATATTGAATCCAGCAAAGACGGAGGTTCTGTGACTAATCCGCAGCGGTCTGGAAAGGGAAGTCCCTTTATCAGCCTTTGATGGGGCACCTTTAGTGCCAGCTTCTAGGGTAAAGAGTCTAGGGGTGTTCTTGGAGCCCTCATTAACTATGGAGGCCCAGGTGGAAGCCACTGCTATAATATAGTGGGTTCGATGCATTGAAGAGGCGAAGTGGTAGTGGACCTCAGCTCTTTATTAGATATAGCATTAGGTAGGCTGCACGTCAAGACTGAGGAACTGGGCCAACGGGGCCAACTATATACAACTCAGGGTTTCCACACAAGCATGTTATTGGGTCATTCAAACCAGCAGGGGGCTTGTGATTGATGCAGGGCAGCAGGGATTTGGATCCTGCTGCCCATTGTTCCCGAGTCCCCAAGCTCCATTCTTATGGCTCCAATGAGCCTCGCAGGAACACCTCATACAGTCTTCACTTTGCTCTGTATACACAACATCCCTCCCCCCCAGTTCGCAAGCCTTTGCAGACATTGTCTCTTAAGTAGGCAGGCTTGTGGTGCTCCTGTGTTGACTGCCTGAGCACCAGAGTGGGTGGTGGAGCTGTCGCAGCTTCAGACACCATGAGCAGAGAGGCTGGTGATGCTGGGCTTTTGACCAGCAGTTCTGAGTCCTCAGAGTCCTCTGACTCGGATGGAAGAATGGGTGCTGAAGCCTCAGGTACCACCGGTTCAGTGGCTGTGGGGGCTGACGCAACAAGTGGGTCGCTCGGGCTATCCTCATCAATCTCGTCTCCCAGTGCCTCACATGACTGTAGCTGGTCTATATGACACCTCATCATGAACTCACCCTCTGTGGTGACCTCATACATGACCAACCCCAACACTCTAGAAACCCAGGCCGGTAACCATGCTGGGCCACCCCCAAAGTTTTTAGCAAATACCAAATCCCCTGTATCGAACCCCCGGGGTGCTTGGACCACCTCTGGCACTTCCTGCAAGTCTGGGGCTCTGTTGGGGTGCATCCAGTCCAGGAGTGTTGAGGGTCATTAGTAGCTCGGCTGGGCTACAGCTGGTGGCTGTGCACGGAATTGTATGTTGTGCTAGAAGGCATCCAGCTAGGTGGGCCTCCCAGTCCCCATGTATGATGCGGCAGAGTGACTCCTTTGTGGACTGCACCATTTGCTCGGCTTGACCATTAGTGGCCAGGTGGAAAGGGGCTGACCTAATGTGCTTGATTAGGTTTCAGCTGCAAAAGTCCTGGAATTTGCCTGACATGAAGGCCATTCCGTTGTCAGAAACAAGCATGTCGGGCAAGCCGTGTGTAGCAAAGACTTTACGAAAAGCACCAATTGTGGCGCGGGAGGATCAAATATTTGGATGGCTTCATTAATCTTGCAGTTAGCTCCAGCAAATTGCATTTCCTTTGTGAGTGACAGCTGAAGAAGCATGGCCTAGAGGCTGCCCCAGCAGTACCAACATCATTATTGTTTCTGTCTGTTGTGCAGTTTATGGCAACCTAATACTCTCTTTGATTAGTCTTACACAAAATACTGCATATTTTGAGTGTAACCTTCATTTATAAATTGCTTATTAAAATGCCATTATTGCTCATCATCCTTTAGCTCTTCATAGGCCAGCAGCACTGTGCCCAAAATCTGATTACTGAGCTGTGCTGAATAATAAACTGGAAGAATAAGCAGAGAAGAATGATCAGGAAATAGGGGCTTCAGTTACCCACCTCTTCTCCTTGACACTGAATATTTGACTCTGAGGTAGGTTTTTCACAAATTAATTGTATGTTTGTAACAAGAACATTCCAGAAGAGGGTAGCAGAAACAAATATATTGATAATCAAAAGCAAACAAACTATTTTTAAAGTAAATCAGTATGTTGCAGTATATGTAAAAAAAATCTCTCAATTGAACCATCCTCCATTGAACTCTCCTCCATTGAACTCTAATTGAACCATCATAAGGTTGCCAACCCCCAGGTGGGGGCAGGGGATCCCCCGGTTTGGATGCCCTCTCCCCATTTCACGGTCATCAGAAAGTGGTGGTGGGGGGAGGGAAATGTCTACTGGGTACTCCATTGTACCCTATGGAGACCAATTCCTATAGGGGATAATGGAGAGTTTGATCTGTGGGTATCTGGGGCTCGCTGGTTTTTTTGAGGTAGAGGCACCAAACTTTCAGCATAGCAGCCAGTGCCTCTCCTCAAAACACCCCCAAGTTTCAAAAAGATTGGTCCAATTCTATTTGGACCAATTATTTGGTCCAAATGGTCCAAAGCCCCAAAAGAAAGTGCCCCATCCTTCATTATTCCAAATGGAGGGAAGGCATTTAAAAGTGTGTGGTCCCTTTAAATGTGATGGCCAGAATTCCCTTCAGAGTTCAGTTGGGCTTTTCACACCCTTGCACCTGGCTCCACCCCCAAAGTCCCCAGATATTGCTTAAGTAGGATCTGGCAACCCTCAACCATCAATAATTAAAAATGAATTTGAAAAACCTTAACAATTCTAAGTTCAGCCTCTGGGTCCCTGGCACTGGTATAATATGGAAACAGTTATATAACTTATGCATAAAGAAATACTATTGACCCTACCAATCACCTTCCACCACGCTTCCAAACCTTAGTGCAAATTAGGATGCCAGTGAGGCATGCAACTAATCACAGCTCTCTAACTACTATATAAACCCAATATATATCCATTGCTCAAATGATTGGGCATACAGCATGGAGTGATGTCTGTTTGGCTTCTGTGACGGAACCAGCCCGATTCTGCCTTCAGACCCGGTCCCGTCAACTCTCTATTGAGTCGCCAACTCCTGGAGAGAGCTATTTCTCCTCCGGCCACTTGGGCTCGCTGCCACCACCTGCTCAGTCTAGGGGTTCAGATTGAGAGGAACAGGATTCCCAATCCCCCTCTCCAGCTCTGAGGCCAGGCCTCAAGGTCCTCTGCCACCCTGTACTTGGGTATCACAGAGACCAAAGCACTTCTTCAGGGAACCCCTGGAGGATTGGCACCTTATCCAACTGCATGCCTTTCCCCTTCCCCAGGGCCCCCTTCATAAAGCAGCATGGTCTAAGCGGTTGGGGATCTATGTGGTACAGAGTTTGACTGCCAGCATTCAAAACAGTAAAAATGTTTAATAAGAAGAGAAAGAAAAATAAAAACAAAAACAGTTACAGGTAAAAGTTTAGCACAGCACCTGAATAGCAACCAGGAGGACAAACAAAAGGTGGATTTAAACGCATCTCTCGTCCCTGGTGTAAACTGCCCCTACCTTGTGAATGACGGCCTGGGGTCCCACAGGCAGGAGCCCACAGGCTGGCAACCTCTCTCCCTGAGCGCCAGCTGAGAACTGGCCTTTTCCCGCCTAACTCAAATAAATAAAACAAAAGAACTTCCTGCCCCTCTAGGAGGCTTTCCCCCTAGAGTTGCTGGTTTAACTCCAGAAGGGGGGAGGCAATGAGGGGAAGGCTAAAGAACTTCCTGCCCCTCTAGGAGGCTTTCCCCCTAGAGGCGCTGGTTTAACTCTGGAAGGGAGGAGGGGATGAAGGGAGGCTAGGCCAAAGCCTGCTTTAGTAGTTTAATGTTCCCTTCCAACGAAGCACCAACATTAACTAAGATGGCGTTCCTCCACAGCTTCATATACAGCTCAGTCTGCACATACACGTACATGCATACATACAAACACACACACACACAAACACACAGGGTGACTTTGTTGATGGAAACTCTAGAGAAAGAGTGCTTTGTATGAACAGTCATGAGAGAGAATAAGTTTTGTAGCAAATCTGCAATTTGCTACACGTATCTACTCAGATGCAATAGAGGAGCTTCATCTCAGGATCCCAGCACCAAAGGGAAGCCTCCAGTAGTCCTCTAACTAAGGATGCAATGACAAGGTATTCAACACAGGTAAACCGGAGAGAGGGAGCCCTGTCTCAGTCTGTTACTGCTGCAATGGTTTCCATATGCCTCTTTGCCCATTCTGTATCTTGCCACAAAACCTCAATCTAGTGATCAAAATGGCCTGGCTGTTCTCATGGACAGCATGGTGGAACTGTCTTCCTAGTGAGATCCAGGCCCTGCAGGACTTGGCTCAGTTCTGCAGGGCCTGTAAGATGTTCCACCAGGCATATGATTGAGGGCAGCAACAGTTGGAGAAATCAGTGGCCTCCCAGGCTCCTCCCTACCTTATGTTTTTTTTTTCCAGCTTAAGACCCCTTTGAGTGAACTTCGATTATATGCCAGCAACCTCAGCAAATTGGGTATAGACACATGATGCCATCTGGTTGGTTGTATTATATATTATCACCATGTATTTTATTATTACAAGTTTATGTATATTATACAATGTATGCTGCCCTGAGTCCTGCTAGTGGATGAGCTGTAACTCAGACCCCCAAATCAGGGCATGTAGGGGGTCCTGGGGAGATCTGCCACAAGTGTGATGCCTCTAGCTCTCACAGGACCTGTTCTATATAGTCCTGAACCTGTGACTGTCATCTTCCTGAAAAGCACTTTCCTGGGGACACTTTGTTTGGGGGTCTATAACTCAGACTCCCCCCCCCCCCCAAGTCCAATCTTCACCAAATTTGGTGGGCAGTTAGCAGAGAGTCAGCTGGAGATGCCCTGTGACTTGGAAGTCTCTAGGACCCTGGGACAACTGAGCTCTGAACTTCCTGGGCCGCTTCACTTTGGCGTAGTGGCCAGGTTCATGAAACATCCCAAACCAAACTGAGTTTTCCCCATTTGTGCACATCCCTACTATTCAGGGGTCATTTCATAGAAAAAAAGATTCCAGAGCTCATTAGCACAACTCATTTGCATATACCACACACCCCTGACATCACTGGAAGGTGTACTAAATTATATCCACTCAGCATCTACCTTAAAATGCTTCTTAATTGTCATAATAAAAACTTAGTCCCATCATACTTTTAAAATTACTTTCTCCTATGTGGCCACAATGACATGATGAAGATTTCCATCTGTCTGCTTTATATATTTTTAATTTCCCATTTTTGTGGGGAAAATATTAGAAAGTTTTTCAGATCTTAAAGTTCAGCAAAATTATACCTTGCTAAATCATGATCAGTTGAGTCCCAGGAAATTTCTGAAGAGTTTTATAAAACTGTATTTTCTAGGTTTACCATACCTCTTTAGTTTGAGTAATTCCTTTGCAGGTCAGATGCTTCTCTGACTGCTGGATTATGTAGCCACTTCTTCTTTCATTCCCTCAACAACAGCATTGCCTGGTTTCCCACAATGCATTGCAGCTCTGGCTGACAACTCATTTAGTTGAATTGCTCAAAATCTGATTTTCTTCTCACTTGCAGTATTCAAAAGCAGGTTTGCATAGCATCTTGCAATATTTGCATAATGATGTCAATTGCTGCCCTGTAAAGTAGATGTAACACATTCTGTTATCTGGTATGAGGAAAAATGGAGAAGGGGTGAAGAGAAGAAACAGCAGAGACCTGGCTATAAATGCTGGTTTTTGCCTCACTCATTATTAATAGCAGCTTCAAGGCCAATTTTTTCTTATTGGTTTCATCAGAACTAGCCCAGTGGAAATCCTTTGAAACAGAAGGTCAGACATTGGTGTAAATTTGCTGTAGCAGAAGTGAATAAACTTCCTGTTTTAAAACACAAAATGAAAAAGGTAATTTATTCCAGTGGAATAATGCAGTGTCTTGGAATTTTTCTACACAATTTTCTGTTTTTCTTTAAGCTCCTCTTGCTCAAAAGTGTACTTCTCCATTCTTCAAGAAGTGACACATGAAAATGGGAAAAATGCATCATATTATGGAGAAGGGAGAAATTGCACAGTCTTTGAGAAATTCAAAGGTACAGCAAACACTGTAAGAATCTGTTGTAGGAAAGGGTTTTTTATTTGATAGTTCCATTAACATTCCTCATTCATCTTGTTTGAAGTGTCCAAATGATACCACGAGATTAGGGTTGCCAAGTCCAATTTAAGAAATATCTGGGGATTTTGGGGGTGGAGCCAGGAGACTTTGGGGGTGGAGACAGGAGACATTGCGGAGCCAAGATCAAGACTGTGACAAGCATAATTGAACTCCAAAGGGAGTTCTGGCCATCACATTTAAAGGGACAACACACCATTTCAATGCCTTCCTTCCATAGGAAATAATGAAGGATAGGGGCACCTTCTTTTGCGGCTCATAGAATTGGACCCCCTGGTCCGATCGTTTTGAAACTTGGGGGATATTTTGGGGAGAGAAACTAGATGCTGTACTGAAAATTTGATGCCTCTACCTCAAAAAACAGCCCCCCCCCAGTGCCCCAGATACCCATGGATCAATTCTCCATTATTATCTATGGGAATAAATCTCTATAGGGAATTATAGAGTTCCCAGCTAGGGTTGCCAATCTGGAGCCTAGTAGAAAAAGGTGGGGGCAGGGGATCCCCCGGTTTGGAGGCCCTCCCCCCATTTCAGGGTCATCAGAAAGCGGGGAGGGGGGGAAATGCCTGCTGGGCATGCCATTATTCCCTATGGAGACCGACTCCCATAGGGTATAATGGAGAATTAATCTGTGGGTATCTGGGGCTCTGGGGGAGCCTGTTTTTTAAGGTAGAGACACCAATTTTGCAGCATAGCATCCAATGCCTCTCCTCAAAAGACCCTCCAAGTTTCAAAAGGATTGGACCAGGGGGTCCAATTCTGTGAGCCCCAATAAAAGGTGCCCTTATCTTTCATGATTTCCAATGTAGGGAAGGCATTTAAAAGGAGTGTGGTCCCTTTAAATGTGATGGCCAGAACTCAATTTGGAATTCAATTAAGCTTGTCACAACCTTGCTCCTGGCTCCACCCCCAAGGTCTCCTGGCTTCACCCCCAACGTTCCCAGATATTTCTTGAATTGGACTTGGCAACTCTAGCTGTGGGTTAATTCCACTCAGTCACCGGGTCATCGGCTGAGCGGACAGCTGCTCTCGCATGTGCGCTCATCCGGTTCTGTGGCTCCCTTTCCCCCCTGCCTCCCCCATTCCCTTCTCTGATTTTACCTCAGAGGCGGCAGCAGCGCAGTGGCTTCGCCCGCTCCACTCCCCTCTGAGGTAAAATGAGAGATGGGGAGGGTGGAGGCAGGCCAGGAGCGTGGGGCGTCGCGAGTCCGGGTCCTTCTGCATAGATCTGAGAAGGAGCCCATTTGCACAAGCACCACATTTGCATGCAGGGGGAAGTGGTTTCCTGCTGGGGTGGGGTTGGGGGCAGGGGAAAGAACATCCACAGTGTTGCTTGCTGGGAGCTCCAAGTGAGGCCTCTCTTCCTCCTGCTTCTTCACAGAAACACTCTGAGCTGGGGACTCCTGACAGCACCAACGCCTCCTTCTTCAGCTTGCAGTCCTCTGGGTCGCAGGCCAGCGCCCCCAGCCGGGAGTCCGTCAAGGCCCGCCTGCATTCGGCAGCCACCTCCTCCACCCGCTCGCTGGCCAGCCTCCCTTCCCAAGAATCCCTTGCCAGGCTCAGCGCCTCCTCCCCGGAGGATGCATCAGCCCACGCGGCGCTCATGAGCTTGCTCGGCTACCAACCAACTACACTACACCCAGTTCCATGAGGCTCAGAAAGACCCGGACTCGCGGCTCGCCACGCTCCTGGCCTGCCTCCACCTTGCACCCTCTCCTTCTCTGATTTGACCTCAGAGGGGAGGGGAGCGGAGCAGGCTGCCGCTGTGCACTGCTGCCCGCTCTTGCTGCTGTGAGTCCTGGCCTGCCCCTCCCCTTCTCTGATTGACCTCCTCACCTCAGAGAGGACTGGAGGGGAGTGGAACAGGCCGCTGCTGCGCGCTCTTGCTGCTCGCTCTTGCTGCCATGAGTCCTGGCCGGCCTGCCCCCTCCCCTTCTCTGATTGACCTCACCTCAGAGAGGACTGGAGGGGAGTGGAGTAGGCCGCCGCCGCTGCGCGCTGCTGCCCGCTCTAGCTGCCGTGAGTCCTGGCCTGCCCCCTCCCCTTCTGATTGACCTCCTCACCTCAGAGGACTGGAGGGGAGCGGAGCAGGCCGCCGCCGCTGCGTGATGCTGCCCGCTCTTGCTGCCGTGAGTCCTGGCCTGCCCCCTCCCCTTCTGATTGACCTCCTCACCTCAGAGGACTGGAGGGGAGCGGAGCAGGCCGCCGCCGCTGCGCGCTGCTGCCCGCTCTTGCTGCCATGAGTCCTGGCCTGCCTGCCCCCTCCCCTTCTCTGATTGACCTCAGAGGGGAGGGGAGCAGAGCAGGCCACCGCACTTAGCCTCAGCCAAAAAGGCTTTGGCACTGGCCTAGTGGAACACTCTTCCAAGTGAGATCCACTAGGCCTTTGGTTGAGGCTGCAGTAATCATCTGGATTGGCCTTCCCTTATGCTTTCTCTTTTCTGTCCATTTGTCCTGCTCCTCTGTAGTGTTTTAACTTCAACTGTTGCACTTAATGCAAAACCCCTTCTGGGGTGTATTAACTTGTTGTTCCAATGTTTTGGCTGCGATCTGATACTAATATTAGACATTGTTCTTAATGTTAATTTATAATTACTGTTTTAAATGTTATTGTTACTGCTGTTACCCACCCTGCATGCAGGGGAGAGAGGCCTATAAATCAAATAAATAAATAAAATTGAATCAAATCAAATCATGACAAATCAAACAATGACAAATAAAATAAATAAATAAAATTAAATCCAATAATGACATGTATTGTGCAGCAGATTGAACTAGATGACTCTGGAGGTCATCTATGATTCTAGGTAGAAGTAGAATAATCTGGCATTCTTCGAATGTTGATAGGGTTGGGCTGAAATAGTCTAACTCAAATAAGCAGAAAAATTCAGGATATTAGCGAATTTCTTGACAACTGGTTTGATCAAGAAGTTCAGGTTTCTTTAAGATTTCCCATATGTGGAACATTTGTATTTTTTGACAATTTTAATAAAATTTAATAGAAATATACTTGTTAAACAGATGCCTGTTCTTGTATTTGTTGCATATAAATGGAATAAAAGGGAATTGTAGAGAATATAACAAAATATTGGCTTGTATCCAGCCACACAGTTCCTCCACTGGAAGGGTTCTTACATTTAGAGAAGAAGCAGGGCAATATCCAGAGATTCCTTCTCTTACTGCATACACCCCTTTGCTCCCTGTGCCATTCCTGGAAGCAGGACCGGATCTACATGTTTTTGAGGGGGGGCAAAATTAAAAAAATGATGCCCCCTTATGGGCCATTCTATCTTATGGTCCCATAGAATACAATGGACTCCATACACAATTTGGCACCCCTCTCTGTTGGTGCCAGGGGCAAGCACCCCCTCTGCTCCTCCCTAGATCCGGCCCTGCCTGGAAGTCTGCTAACTCCCAAGAACAAAATGTGTGTCTGGAGGCTCAGTGGGCTACAGCAGGAGGAAGAAGTAGGAAAGTCTTATCAGAGGTGTTGAACTCATTTTTTTACAGTAAATAACTTTTATTAAAATTATATATTTAATATATAATAATGTAATATATATAATATAAATTTATTATATTTTAATATATAATAATAATTTTATATATATATTACATATAATTTTAACAAAAATCATATTATATTTAACAAAAATCATATATATATATATATATATATATATATATATATATATATATATATATATACATACACACACACACATATATATACACACACACACACACACACACATATATATATATATGATTTTTGTTAAAATTATATATACACACAAACACATACAGATTATCAACAAAGGAAAATATCATCATACACTATCAAGAACAAAAGAAGTAATAATATTTATACTAAAGTTAAACCAATGTGATCTTAAAGAGATATTAACATACAATTGAAAGAAAATATTTCAGTGAGGGAAATCCCACTGTAAAGAGGATATTTCTATATACAAGCAAAGTGAATTATTACTTTAAAACTGTGTGAATAAATTTAATAAAACTCCCAAAAATAGAATCATACAGTTGGAAGGAACCTCCAGGGTCATCTAGTCCAACCCCCTGCGCAATGCAGGAAACTTACAAATACCTCCCCCTAAATTCACAGGATCTTCATTGCTGTCAGATGGCCATCTAGCCTCTGTTTAAAAACCTCCAAGGAAGGAGAGCTCACCACCTCCTGAGGAAGCCTGTTCCACTGAGGAGCCGCTCTAAAGGTCAGGAAGTTCTTCCTAATGTTGAGCCAGAAACTCTTTTGATTTAATTTCAACCCATTGGTTCTGATCCTACCTTCTGAGGCCACAGAAAACAATTCCACATCATCCTCTAAATGACAGCCCTTCAAGTACTTGAAGATGGTGATCATATCACCTATCAGCCACCTCCTCTCCAGGCTAAACATGCCCAGCTCCTTCAATCTTTCTTCATAGGACTTGGTCTCCAGACCTCTCACCATCTTCATTGCCCTCCTCTGGACCTGTTCCAGCTTGTCTATATCTTTCTTAAAATGTGGTGCCTAAAAATGAACACAATACTCCAGGTGAGTTCTTACCACAGCAGAGTAAAGTGATACCATCACTTCACGTGATCTGGACACTATACTTCTGTTGATAGTCCAAAATTGCATGTGCCTTTTTAGCCACCACATCACACTGTTGACTCATGTTCAGCGTATGATCCACTGATACCCCTAGATCCAATTCACATATACTACTGCTAAGACAAGTCTCCCAAATCCTATAACCATGCATTGGATTTTTCCTACCTAAATGCAGAACTTTACATATATCCTTGTTAAAATTCATTTTATTGGTTTTAGCCCAGTTTTCCAGCCTGTCAAGGTCATCCTGTATCCTGTTTCTGTCTTCTACTGTATTTGGAACCCCTCCCAATTTCATATCATCTGCAAATTTAATAAGCATTCCCTCTATTCCTTCATCCAAATTATTTATAAAGATGTTGAACAAAACAGGTCCCAGGACAGATCCTTGAGGCACTCCACTTGTCGTTCCTCTCCAAGAGGATGAGGAACCATTCACAAGCACTCTTTGGGTGCAATCTGTCAACCAGTTACAGATCCACCTAAAGGTAACGGGATCCAAAACGCATTTTACCAACTTGTCAACAAGGATAGTATGTGGAACCTTATCAAAAGCCTTACTGAAATCACGATAAATTATGCCTACAGCATTGCCCTGATTCAGCAAGGTAGTCACTTTCTCAAAAAACAGAGATCAGGTTAGTCTGACATGACTTCTTGAGAAACCCATGCTGGCTCTTAGTAATCACAGCCATCCTTTCTAACTGTTCCAGGACTGACTATTTGATTATTTGTTCTAAATCTTTTCCAGGTATGGATGTCAAGCTGACGGGTCGGTAGTTACTCAGATCCTCCTTTTACCCTTCTTGAAGATGGGGACAACATTTTCCCGCCTCCAATCTTCCAGCACCTCTCCTGTTCTCCAAGAATTCACAAAAATAATAGCCAGAGGCTCAAGAATTACATCCACAAGCTCTTTTAGAACCCTTGGATGCAGTTCATCTGGCCCTGAGAACGTCGTTTCATTTAAAGAAACTAGGTGTAAAAAAAGGGTTTTTAAAAAGAAAAATTAAAAATAATACTAAATAATAATTCTTGCACTTGGAGGTAAGAAATAAGGACCCTGTGATAGTAAGAAGTGGAGGGGGGAAAGGAAAAAAAGAAATTAAAAATGCAACCAGGAGTGGTATGTACGATTAGACAGAAGGTTATGGTTTGACATAAATTCCATCACTGGGGCCTCTAGTGGAGCAGTGTTCCCTCTAAGCTGAGTTAGTATGAACTAGCTCAGTCTTTTAGCTTCCAGCTCACACATTTTTTGTCTTAGCTCAGGAAAAATGGCACCAGAGCAAACTAATTTATGCAGCAGCTCGCAACTTTAATGCCAGTAGCTCACAAAGTAAAATTTTGGCCCACAAGTCTCTACAGCTTAGAGGGAGCATTGCTCATAGGGAGTCTGTTGCGGAGAGGAAGGGAAAGAGATTGTAAGCCACTTTGAGACTCTGAGACTCTCCTCCTCTATTTATTTATTTATTTATTTATTTTTCATATTTATATCCTGCCCTTCCCGCCGAAGCAGGCTCAGGGCGGCTAACAGCATCATATCATCAACAATAAAATATAAAACAATCACCATCATATATCAATTAAAAATTAAGACAAGTTACAATTTAAAATTTTGTACAGTACAGTCATAAAACAATAGTTTAGTGCTAAATCATGCCATTCTTCAATGATGTTGGGCATCTACACGCTTTGGTTGAAAGCCATTCGAAACAACGTTGTTTTGCAGGCTTTGCGAAACTGGGCAAGGTCCCACAAGGCTATAACATCGTCTGGGAGTTGGTTCCACCAGTGGGGGGCCGCAATAGAGAAGGCTCTTTCTCTAGTAGCCTTCAATCTTGCCTCCCTCGGCCCAGGGATTACTAGTAGGTTTTGCAATCCAGATCTAGGTACCCTCTGGGAAATATATGGGGAGAAACGGTCCCTAAGGTAGGCAGGTCCTCGGCCATATAGGGTTTTAAAGGTGATAACCAGCACCTTGTAGCGAATCCAGAATACTATCAGCAGCCAGTGCAGCCCCCGCAGCCCCGGCTGTATATCGTCCCGAATAGGGGGACCCAATAACAGCCTGGCTGCCGCATTCTGCACCAGTTGCAGCTTCCGAATTCAAGAAATGGGCAGCCCCATGTAGAGGGCATTACAGTAGTCTAGTCTCGAGGTAACTGTCGCATGAATCACTGTTGCTAAATCGCTGTGTTCTAGGAAGGGAACCAACTGTCATGCCCACCTAAGGTGGAAAAAAGGCGGATCTCGCAGTGGCTGCTATCTGGGCCACCTTCTGCCACCGCCACCATAATGGAACTCCAAATTTGTTTTCTATCTGTCTCTCTCTTTCCTCCCCCAAAGAGGAGGGACAGACCTGGGGAAGGAAGCAGAAACACTGTGTGTGTGTGAGAGAGAGAGAGGAGGGGGAAGGCAAAAGACAGGAAATAGTAACCAGAAAGCAATAAGCCACTGAGGGAGCTGTGGAAAAGCAAGTGATTGTGTGGTTACAGCTGCTGCCCTGGAAATGGAAGCAGGAGAGGGATGCTGTTTGGGGGGTGGGGGTGGCATTTGAATAGGGTTGCCAAGTCCAATTCAAGAAATATCTAGGTATTTGGGGTGGAGCCAGGAGACTTTGGGAGTGGAGCCAGGAACCATTGGAGATGGAGCCAGGAACAAGGTTGTTACAAGCATAATTGAACTCCAAAGGGAATTCTGGCCATCACATTTACAGGGACCACAAACCTTTTAAATGCCTTCCCTCCATTGGAAATAATGAAGGATAGGGGCACCTTCTTTTGGGGCTCATAGAATTGGACCCCCTGGTCCAATGTTTTTGAAACTTGGAGGGTGTTTTTAGGAGAGGCACTGGATGCTATGCTGCTAATTTGGTGCCTCCACCTTGAAAAACAGGGACCAGTGATGTGCTAGGGACCCTTCCTGCTAGGGAACCTTCCTCCTTTGAGGTGTCAGTATCAAGAGAGCTAGGATGAGTCATGATTACAGTTGAGTAAGTTACAGTAGTCTAGCCTAACCCAGGTCTTTGTCAAGCAAGTCAGGTCCAAATATTGTGCTACAAAATAATCATGCAGTGTCCAGGTTTTATTATTAATAGACTTGGCATTGCACAACATCGGTGTCAAAAAGGAGTCTGTAATCCTAGTCATTGCATCGTATTTTGGGATGGGGCAAAGATTGGAAAGAGATTAAGCATGCTCATATCTCCATCTCCTTCCAATTCAAAACTTTCTCCCACTGCCTTCTGTCCCCGATCACTGGGATCCCCAGCCCAATGCTGGCATCCTGTGAGATGTCATTTACAATGGGTTACAATGGATGCATGTACCTAGGAGTAAGCACTACTAAACATAGTGAGTCTTACTTCTGAGAGTCAAACTAAACAATATGGCAGCAATGGATCTGAATCCCATCCCTGGTTGTTGCTTTGACATTTGAAAAGGTGTACATTGGGGACAAGAATGTGTGGTCCCTGCACCATGGGCCCAATTAGGATTGAGCCCTTGTGATATTTGTAAATGGGCACATTTTTCTCTAACATGGTGTTGAGAGCCACAGGTAGGACTCATGGCTACTGTAATGTCTAGTTTGTCCCTGAGTAGACATGAATAAGAGTGCACTGTAACTGGTTTAGCATTTAAGGAAGGGGCCATGGCTCAGTGGTAGAGCATTTGTTTTTCATGCAGAAAGTCTGAGTTTTAATCCTCAGCATCTCCAATAATAATAATAAAAATCAGGTGGAAGGTAATATGAAAGAAAGAACCCTGTCTGAGAACCTGGAAAACTTGCTAGTTAAAAGTAGGCAGTACTGACACTGATAGACCAGTCATTTGACTCATTTTAAGGCAGTTTCATGTGCAGCACACATGGGCACTCATGGTTGGGGCTGTACCCTATTCCTTCTTTTGTCTTGTCTTACATTTTTTAAGGTGGGTACCCTGGACAGTCTCTGACATGGATCTTATGGTGGACACTACTGCTATGGCACTGTAGAAAAGCAGGGACAAACTCCTGGAAATCTGGTGGCCTGTTATACTGAAGCAAGACCAATGCATATGGATTTTATTTCTCTTCAGTTGCATCAATACGCTGAATTTTGTCAACACATTTGCATTTTCAATATCCATTTTTCTTCCTGAGCCTGAGTCACTTCCTATGATTGATTGAATTTGCAGATAGGCAGGTTCTTAAGCCCATCAACTGCTTCTTACTGATGCCTCCATTCATTCGCTAGCACATCCTGCATTCTCACAGTAAATTGAAAGTGATGAATTGGTACAGACTTCATCAAATAAAGAAGCTGCATTTCTTTTTTCTCCCTTCTAGTAAAGCAAAGACTGTGAAAAGCTCCACTGGTACTTTTAGCCATAGTCCAAGAAATCTCCTTGTAGTCTAAAAGCAGGGCTTTTTTTCCTGGAATGGAGTTTCAAAACCTCTTTGTGGAAACATCATTCTCAAAAAAATGTTGAAAGTTCATGAGGGAAACCCATGTGTTTCTCCTTCATTTTCCTCTTAAGAGTTCCAGCACCTCTTTTTCCAGAAAAAAAGCCCAATCTTAAAGTTTAAAAGAGGACATATAGGGATAAAGTAGTGCCCCCCATTCCACCTTATTCAGAATAGCAGTTTGCATAGACTACTAAGGAGGATAATAATAAAATTCAAAACAGGAACACCAGTTTTTCAAAGTCTGATAATTAGCAAGAATCTTAGATGTCACATTTAGTAACTACTTCACTGTCCAGTAAAGTCTTAATGTGATGGATGGGCTTGATGAAGTGACACTAGTTTCCAATGTCTGGTTTAAAGTTATTCAGCAAGAGTCTTAAATTACCACATTCTCATTTTGTAGCTCATTTAGTTCTTCCTGCATTACCTCAAATTCCTGAGTATCTGGAAAAGTATTTATCAACCAATCTGGAACTTCCATTGAAAGAAGATCCTCAGATCGCTCAGACATATCTTCATGTAGCATATCCAAATGATCAGAAAAAACTTGCAGATGATCATTTTGTATCCTCCCTTTCTGTTCTAGTTCAGACAGGCCCAGAAATTGGTGTAGTTTGTGATGGCCTATATTGCACTTGAATAGAATTAACTTTGAAGTAAACATTGAGATGGTAGATTTAGCCTTAACGAAATTGACCTAATTTCATTGTAACTGCAGATTCATTTAATTGAGCTTTGCAAATGGTTCTGATAAATAAGCAAAGTCATGCCTGATCTCTTTGAGTTCATCACTAAGCAAAAAATTAGAGACCTCAAAAATGACACAACAGTGTCAAAAAGGTCTGTCATGATCCTGGGCCTAGCGAGGCCTGCAGGTCCCAGGGAAGCCTGCTTAGGAGCTACTGGGAAAAGCCTACATTTCCCAGGATTCCTCCTGTCCCTCTGATTGGGTGGCAACGTTTTGGAGGGAAACTGGCCCAGAGAGGGGTGAGGCCTGGGAGGGGAAGATAAAAGGGCCAAGCCCAGGAAGGGGATGTTCTTTTCCTTGAAGGCTGAGCTGGAGGCAGGCTGTAGCCTGGAGGGTTTGAGGCAGGGGAAAGACCCTTAGGCACCTTGTTTATTATATTGCACTGACCTTTAAATAAACCTCCCCCCCCCCCCTTGCTAACTCTGCCTGGTCCTCATGCCCATTATTTGGCTTAAGCTAAGGGAGGTCTGGAAGGACCTGGGAGGGTACTCTGGGCCTTCTCAAGGGAAACCCATAATCCAGAATGGTGGCAGCAGTTGGTAAGACTCCCCTGAGTCATAAAAGCATCTCACATATATGCCTTTTGATAGCCAACAAATTTCAATATATAGCAGCAAAAGTTCAAAATCTTCAGCATCCTCGACACAGAGCTCCTGGATCACTGAGAGCATGGGTTTTAATTTTCTATACCGCTGTAATGACAGTGTGTAAATGACTAATTCAGGTGATCATGGAGTTTTTTGGCAACCAGATGTTTGTGTTGAATGCCACAGTTAATTATGACATTTGGCACTGGTGTTTTTTTCAAGTAAGCAATATGCAAAAAAAGAGTAAGCAATATGCCCATGATAGCAACCAGTCATTGACGGTGTTCCATCAATTGTGCAAACAAGTATGTTAGTAAGCAAAATTTCCTTGCCTTTGAAGTACTGCTGAAGAACATGAAATATTGACTCTTCTTTAGTATCTGTTCTTACTTGCCTTTCAAATAACTGCTCTTGAGCATAAGCAAGAAGAAAAGATTCATTGTCTGGCAAATTCCATTGTCCTTAATATGCTGCACAATGCATCTTACACAGTTTGTCATTTTATGGCTTTCTGTAGTACTGCTTTTCAGGCTTTTTGTGTTGCTGCAAATCTCAAGAGGCTCCTTCTCAGTTCACTCTGTTGTCTGCCCTCAGACCCAGATGGCTTCTGTCTCCTTTGTTTTCCTCAGAACTCTCTATTTCCTCTCAGAACTTTCCTTTGGTTCCCTCTCAGGGGCAAAATACCTTTCCTTTCCAGATTCCAATAGAGGGCCAAACCCACAGGGTTATATTTATATAACCTAGAAATATTAATATTGTGCAGACTGTGACAAAATTACACTTTTTTAGCTAAAAAGTATTCTTCATAATCAACAGGTTCAGTAACTTAGAACACAGGAAAATAAATACCAGACTTAATACTATTTTGTTACGGACTTACCGGCAGAAATTGAAAAATGACAGAGACAAACACAAGCAAAGTAACAACAGCTTCTCAAAATGTGGCATACTGGCTTGACCTGAGGTCTGCTGGCATATTTACTAAAAATTCTGATAGGTTACACCAGATTTCAGCACTGTGCACTGAAAGGAAACTGAAAGGAAAGGTAAAAAGGGTCAAAATCCTTGGGGAACCTTGGAGACGATTTAAAACTACAATCCTATGAATTTCCCTATGAAGAAAGGTTGAAACGCTTGGGACTCTTTAGCTTGGAGAAACGTCAACTGTGGCGTGACATGATAGAGGTTTACAAGATAATACATGGGATGGAGAAAGTAGAGAAAGAGGTAGCAGCAGAAGAGCTGAAGGAGAGGGACAGGCAAAACACAGGAATTAATAGACAAGAGAGATAACTGTATTCAATGGTAGAATATATTTACCAGGACTAGTATCCAATATTCAGAGTCGTTGCCAGGCCAAGGTTATACACAGTAATCAGTACACACTTCAGTAGATAACAGTATACAGCAGTAAGTATACACAGCACGATCCAAGCACAGTAGCATAGGATCCAACACCAGCAGTGTTTGCTGCCACCCAGACAGTGAGCCTCTCAGTACCCACAATCCTTACAGGCAGACAGAGCAGGCTCACTGAGCTTCCCTAAGTACACGTACCAATCATGCAAGCTCACCAGAGGTTGCATCAGCTCTGTGAGTCAGCACAAAGCCTAATTACAGGTGAGGTCATTCCACCTTACCTCAGTAACAGGTAACAGCTGGGCCATGATGCAGCATGACTCAGCATGACATTGCAGAAACAACATTTACTATTACTAAGATGGAGTCAGTCAGCCATTTTAGGACTGAGTTCCAACAGAGTGTTGGACTGGATGGGCCATTGGCCTGATCCAACATGGCTTCTCTTATGTTCTTATCCTAGAAGCTCAGATAAAATATATACTGAAGGTTAGGAAAGGCACAAATAGGCAATGATTAATTCAGATATATATATGCAAATAGGTGTGTATATATACCATCAGAATTTTTAGTAAATTGCTTGCACACGCCTCTCTGATCGGTGAGCTGTGAAGCTCTGTGTTTTGAGGTGAAAATCAGTTACACCTGGACCTAGAAACCCAAAATTTGGGGAGTGCATTCCTTCCACAGATGGCTGGTTGATGGTTGGCTGGGAAGGAGATAGGGTCGTCAACTTCAGATTGGGAAATTCCTGGAGATTTGAGGAGTGGAGTCTGGACAGGGTTTGAGGAGGGGTAGATCCTCAGATAGATATAATGCACATAATTGATTGTTGGAAATGTAAGAGAGATGCAGTCTATGAGAATGGAAGATGAATTGTTATAATTGAACAAGCTAAGGCTTAGATAAAGCTTACAGCGAAACAGGGACTTAGACCGGTTTTGCCTATTGGCTTTCTTTGTGGGGACTGTAATGTGCTGAAGAAAATCCACTTGCAGTCATCCTTCGTGGATTTGTGATGCATATGATGGATTGAATTTCTACACTTATCTGGTGACAATAGTCACACTTTTTCAATAAATGAAGACATTTGGGACACTTCAAAATTGGAATGTTTATTGAACTGCATCATTTTCAAGTCTAAATTCATACAGGAGTCTGCTCCGCACGGTGCTTACGCTTGTTCTCCAACTCCCCAGGTAAGGGCTGGAGATCACTTACAACTGCCATCCAGTTGGCAGAGATTAGCTCCACTGGAGAAAATGGCTGCATTGCAGGGTAGACTCTGTGTTATTATACCCTTCTGAGGTTGCTTCCCTCCTGTTTTGGTCCACACTGTGATTTCAGACCACTCACAGGCTTTCAGCCTAACCTACCTCACAGGATTGTTGTGCAGACCAAAAGGAGAAGTCAGCTGTAAAACAGGATAGGCACTTTTCATAACTGTCAGTATGGCAGTTGAGTTTATAAATCTTCCCAAACCAAAACACCCTTCCTAAAACAATTTTTAAAAAGGTAATTAAATGCTATAATGAAGGGTTTCAGGCTAGTCATAGAAAAAATAAGCAACTCAGTTGAAGGGGCCCATCTCCAGTGCCCACTGGCTTTTCAGTGCCCCCCTAGGCAATCTCACTGGACTAAAGGGATGATTCAAGAAGCAAAGGAAGAATAACCATAACTGTTGTAGAACTTAGGTGACTTTTTGCTTCTGGTGGCTTTTTTTTTTGCTTCTTTAGTTCTTCCTAGTAGAATGAATAAGGAAACCTTACAAAAACTCTTACCAGTGGAAATTGTCTTTTTGCTACACCCAAGAGTCTGCGACCAGCTTTATTGCTTATTTTGAAAACAAGATACTAGAGCATCTTATGTTGCAATATGTACTGTCAATGGTCATTTCTGGATTAATATCCAACACAAGCATAACACAGTATAACCAAGTATTTGCAAGAACAGGGGAGGGGCAAACTCTAGAGACTGAAAAACAAGATGACTGATCCAGTCTCAAAATAGTAACTAAAAATGAGGTTTTAAACAATAGACATGTGAAATATATAATTGTGTGCAAGATGGTGAGAGAGAGAGCAGCTTTCCATGACCAACTTGTGAATCCACAGGGGACATGACATTTGAATCAGGGGCTTCAGAAGTCACACACAGGCATTAGTTCAAGAACCACGAAAGTAATCTGTTTTTGACATGTGAATCTGCCTATACTGTGTCCAGTCATTGATTTCTCTAGCAACAGTTCTCCAGTTCTCAACCAATGGTCTTTCTCAGCCCTGCCACCTGAGATGCTTTACCTGGAAGTACAGAACATTGAATCCATTATGACCTTCATGCAAACCATGTCCTAGGAATCTGCTAACGTATACCTCACTATACCCTTTCTTACTTTAAAATAAATCCAAAATAATGACAAAATATTAAATAATAACTAACTGGAGTTCTATAATTTTAACAGTTCAAGGCATAGATCAAAGATCAATGGAATAAGAGCAGTGGCATATCTTTAAGATCAAAAAAGTTTTATACTAGGTGTAAGCTTTTGTGAGCATGCATGCTTCTTCAGATACATTGAAATAGACTTATCCAACCATTCCATATAGGTAGGGGGGTTAGTTGCCAGGAGCTGCTAATTGGAGTCCAGATGCATAAGTAACTGCAATAAGTATAGCTAAGGTTGGATTAAAGTAGTTGGCAAAACCTGTGAATAGCAGCAAATTAGCAGACAGACAATAGAAGAGTTAACAAAACATATGTGAGAACTGAGTGACTTAGCATGTGCAGTGAAATAAGAAACCAATATCTCTGTTCTCCTGCTATACACAGGTTTTACCAATTGCCTTAATCCAATCTTAGCTATATTTATTGCTCAGTTACTTAGGCATCTTGATTCTAGGTAGTCCTTCCTGGCAACACCCCCCTTGCCCTCTACCCAGTGGTCATTTTGTAGAAAATAGGTGGTGGAGTTCATCCAGGGATTGTTATGCAGCTGCACATACTATTCAATGGACAAGGAGGTGGAATTCTCAGAAGAAGAAGATGGAACTCTCAGAAAGGTTCAGGAGCTGTGCTCCTGTGAGCTCCCACTGAAACTGAGGCCTGCCTCTACCTATATGTAATGACTGGTGACTTCTGTTTCAATGTATATGAAGAACTGTTCATGCACACAAAAGCTTATACCCAGAATAAAACTTGGTTGGTCTTAAAAACTTTATTCTTCTGCTTCATACCAACATGCCTATCCACCTGAATTTGTCATCAAAGATCAAAATAACTACACAGTTTTGCAAGAAGAATGTGATGGAACTCAGCCATGCTGATGGATGTTGTATGCTAATTTGCTGTTCACCTGTGTAGAGGCATCTGCCTATATATGAAATGTTAGCTTCCATGTATCTGAAGAAATGCTTTTGTACGCGAAAGCTCATACCTTGAAAAAATGTTTGTTGGTTAAAGGTGCCACTGAACTCAAAATCTGTTCATTTTTAGAAGTTAGCTGTAGTTTATAATTGAAGGCCCTTGTGCAGATAGGAGTTGCCTCTAGAGCCAGTGTCAACATTTTCTCAACCTCACTCCTTTTCTGAGGTAATGATATTGACCAACTTACAAGGCTGTTGTAAGAATTATTGAGCTACAACACTAAATAATTGCAGCCTGTCTGGGAAAGCAAGTCGAAAAAAAGGTATACCTATTGCTCTGAAGTTAGAGTGCTTTTGAAGTCAGGAAGGCGCCTGCTTGCAACTGCAATCCAGGCAGCTGCTTGGACATAGAAATGGCTCTGCCAGTAAGCCCAAATTCTGCTCGAGTGACCAATCATATAAGAACACGCACAATGAACTGATAATTCACAAGGACTCCTTGGTCTTTCTAGAACATCTGTCCTCAAGGAGATCATGAACATAAGAAAAACTTTCACAGCGGTGGAAGACAGGCTCTATTAAGCTATTAATAATCTCCCATTCTCACTGATCAGGATTTTCTATAATGTGGGACAAGTTTATTGCCTCTTTCATCCTGCCTCTATGTTGTAGAGTGCTTAGTTTCAATAATGCACATCAATATGCACTATCATTTACTGAAAATGGTTGCCTTAAAGACACTGCAGGGAGAATAACTACAGCTCTTCTTGCAAGGCATTTGAAACTAGGAGAATGAGACAAGCCAAAATGCAAACCAAGGAAGACTGAATAATTTTGGCTTCCAAAGCAGATATTTTCTCCAGAGGATCTATCAGCTGTAATCTCAGGAGAACTGCAGGCCCTACCTGGGGGCTGAATGGGAGTAGATGGGCCTTCAATATGCTGGTTTTAAGCCATAGAGGGCTTTAAAGGTTAACACCAGGACTTTGAATTGTGGCCAGAAACTGAGAACCAGTGTAGAGGGGCCAAGACTGGAGTGATAGCACTTTCAAGGGCAGCCTCTCTCTCTCTTCCCCCCCCCCCCCCCCATCTCTCTCTCTCTCACACACACAGAGCCAGACACCAGGAAACTAACAAGAAACCTGATTGCTCCCAAATCTGGGATTTTTAAAAAAATGCTGTTTATTTTATAAATTTTGACCCCAACCCTTCAATATATCTGAGGCTTATTCCCTTGATACTTAGGATAGCACTAGGCTTGCCAGCCCCCAGGTCACCTGGCTCCACCCCCAAACTCCCCAAATATTTTCTGAATTGGATCTGACAACTCTAGATAGCACTATTAAATACACAATAACTAATGCATTAAGAACCAAACAGTAAAGGCACAATGGTAAGTACATTATTGTCTACTACACAACAGAGGGAAATGTACCATGAGCACACTGTAATGAAACAACTTTGCACTGGTTTGAAATTTTCTAGGTCTTACCGAGACCAGGAAGGAAGGAAGGAAGGAAGGAAGGAAGGAAGGAAGGAAGGAAGGAAGGAAGGAAGGAAGGAAGGAAGGAAGGAAGGAAGGAAGGAAGGAAGGAAACTTCCCCACAGTGGCTGAGAGGATGTAAGCTGGTGAGCAGGTTAGGGTTGTCAACTTTCAGGTGGCGCCTGGAGATTTCCCAGAATCACCACAGCTGGATCTACATATTTTTTGAGTGGGGGCAAGAGTGAAAATACATCTCCACTCAAAAAATGGTGTGGAGGGCAGCACCAGTGCTAGAGTGCTACCTGCCACCCAGGGAGGGGGAACCTCGGGACTGCTTTCAAGCCTCTTCGCCTTGTGGAGAGACAGCAAAAGCAGCCAATCTGCCTCCTTCCCTATTTAAAGACCTCCCTGGCCAGCTGACTGGGTCTTTAAGTTGGGGGCGGCAGATCAGAGATGTGGAGCTGCTGGCTTGCTCCCCCCCCCTCAGAGCATCCAATTCAGTGCCCGGGGCTAGCACTCCCTCTGCCCCCCAGGTCTGGTCCTGAGAATTACATCTCCAGAGATATCAGTTCCCCTGGAAGAAATGGCAGCTTTGGAGGGTAGACTCTATGGCATTGTACCCACTCTGAGGTCCCTCCTTTCCTCAAACCCCACACTTCCCATGATCCATTCCCAAATCTCCAGGAAACAGATTAATTAGAGCAGATTCATAGAGGGAGAAATGGCTCTTCAAGGATTGCAGGTTATTTTAAAAGAACTAACATCAGAAGGAAGAAGAAGTCAGTGCAACTATTACAAAACTCATATTATATGTGCATACTGTTTGTTCATTCTACCATAAACTGAGCATGGTATTAAGAGGGAAAAAATACTGAAGAGCTGATCAAAGAACAAAATGAAAAGAGATAAACACAAGAAATACAAACAAATGTTATATTAAACAGCTCTTAGTTGATTGACATTATCAAATAATACTGTTGTGTGTTATAAAAGACTTGAGGCTCCATATGAGGGCTCAATTTAATGACAATCTGGAAACACAAAAGAAAAATCTATAGAACCAAACATTACTGGGACAGAAGCCATTCATGTTCTAATTCATTTAAGCTTTTGAAGTTAAGAACCAGTAATTGCTAGATTGTGAGACATATTGTTTGCAAAAATATAATGCTGTAGAACTGGCTGTATTTTGAGGAAGATACTAAGAAATGGCAGTAACATTTGGACTGTTCTTAAACAGAGCTTATTAAAAAAAAGGCACATAATTATACACATCTGACAGAATCCATTATAGAAGATCAAATATTCTTCTGGATGAAGGACCATCAAATTAAGATACTATTAGAAAAACCTCAGTTGGCTCTGAAAAGAACTGGAGAATTTGTCATGCAACTAAAATGAATCAATAAAAATTTCACATATGTGAAGAGAAAGATATTGTCTTTTCTATGGATTAAATGAAATGAAGGCAGAATTAACATAGAAAATGGGTGTCAAATTGAAACTGTTTTATGATGTGCAAGTTGAGTCTTCAATACTTATAACGAAGGAATCAGTTATGCACTGATAATCCACCTATGTTTAAATGTTACTAAACCATGGCATCAACAGTTAAAATGTTAAATTTTCAGTGCTTTACTACTCGAATAACTAAAAAAAAATATTCATTATGAAATCAAGAAAAATTAGCCATTCATTCTGAAGTTTGGCAAAGACAATCTACCTAGAAAGTACTCAGTTCTGACCAGATTTCAGTTAGATATAAAATGACTGTTTAAGAATATGAACCCCCTCCCTTAATTTTGTAGGCTGACAAATTGTCACATTAAAAACTAATCAAACACTGGCAGCAATATACCCAAACATACTTTTAGTATGTCCTTTTTTGCAATTTACTTTGCTTTTAAAACCTCCAAAATTATTTTTATTTTTTAAAATATTGGTACAGTAGTGAAATAGCACAACAATGAAATAAATAAAAGGAGGAGCATCAAAATAAACCAATTGTATAATTATGCCAATACTTGTCATATATGGACGAGGACCTGCCTACCTCAGGGACCGCCTCTCCCCATATGTCCCTCAGAGAGCACTGAGATCTAGTTCTCAAAACCTTTTAAAAGTCCCTGGACCAAGAGAGGTTAGATTGAAATCAACAAGGGAGCAAGCCTTCTCAACTATGGCTCCCCAATGGTGGAATCAACTACCAGAAGAGGTGCGAGCCCTGCGAGACCTAAACCAGTTTCGCAGGGCCTGTAAAACTGCCCTCTTTCAGCTTGCATTAAAATGAAACCCAGGAAATGACAACTAGCCTTCTTAGTTGAACTGTAGCACTGAAATGTATAATTTACAATGGTTTAACTGTTTATTTAATTTTAACTTAACTTATGAATGTAATTTTACTGGTTTTAATCGCTTAATTGTTTGTTGTAATATTGTATTTATTATCATGGTATATACCGTGTCGTGTTAGCCGCCCTGAGCCTGCCTTTGGCGGGGGAGGGCGGGATACAAAAATAAATTTATTATTATTATTATTAATTTATTATTATTATTATTATTATTATTACTTGTCATGGAGAAAATTTAGTGTTTCCTTTATATTTTTTCTGCCTCTTTCTTGGTTACTTGCTTTTAAAATTTCATTTTTTTCTTCCATGTTTCCTCCCTCCTTTTATTATTAATAGGAATAATTTTTAAATAAACCAATTGTGTGAAAAAATGTGTGGCACATAATGATTCAGTTTTAATAGGGGTTTCACACAAATGCTGATGTGTTCTACTTTCCCAAAAACAAAAGGTAGCATAAATGAAATTTGCCAACATCCCTCATTGTTGCTTTCCTTTACAAAATATAAAGCATTTCTTATATTTAAAAAACTCTCAGTTTAACAGAAGAGGTAAGGCAGTGACAAATATATCCATAAAACTCCTACTTCCAAAGTCTACATGCAAATGATGGGTTAGAACTGCTGTTTTAAATTCTGCATCATGTGAGCAGTATAGATATCGAACAGTTTGACTTTCTGCTCATTTGCAGAGCAGACTCTGCATATCTACACTTTCCCTTGCTCTTTTAGCCCCAGTTCTTTTCCTTTGCAGGTTGGGGATGCAACCTTGAATACGGGGGTCAGATATACATAAATATTTAATACGAATTTCAGTACATGTCAAAATTAATGATACAGAATGTCTATTTGAAGGACTGAGTCTAACTGCAATACCAGCTTTGGGGAGAAATAGTCCATGTATAGCCATGTAGACCCCATGTGATAACTGGGTTCAAACTGTCAGATGGTACCATGTCTGTACTGCTAACATGGTCCAGAAGTTGAGGTGTCAGACTTAATTGACTATTTCCATGTAATTTGAATGATGAGTGAATTTCAAAATGCCTTAACTTTTCTCTTAAATTCTATTTAAGAGGAAAACATTCACTGGAACCAACCTAATTACCACAAGAAAATGGTGTATCTTTTGCTATGAAGTAATACCAAATTATACTTGTAGAGTTGCCAAATATCTCATTTTTGGGTGGTGCCAAAGCTGGGCCAGTAAGTAGTCCAGCTTTAACAATTTAGGAGGAGGAACATGGTGTCCTCTGGAAAGTTGTGGGGTGGGGGAAGGTGTGTTGAGTCTCAGTGGTCAAGAGACAGTGTAACAGAAGTTTGTTCATATACGGGCTCCAGATACCAAACCCAAAGAGGCAGGGCTTTTTTTCTGCAGGAGCCCAGAGGAGTGGAGCTCTGTCTGGCCTGGCCAGGGCTCTGCCCAACCTGTCATGCAGAAGCCCGTGCTCCCAGGTCAGGTGGTGTGATCTAATATGCAAATGAGCTCCTGCTGGGCTTTTTCTACAACCCTCACACTGTGAATACCTATTTCCTTATCAGCCTTTTTCCAATCCAGAGAACTTCCATCTTATTTGGATTGAAGTGGATTCAAATTTCCCACTGCCTATCTTTGATTGGATGGAAACAAAAGGAGAAACAGAGCTGTGTTGCATTTACATATTGATGATATGGTGCTCCAGATTTCTAAATGTAAATATTAAACAGTATAGGAGATAAAATGGGGGTGGGCTGTTGCTCAATGGTAGAGCTGCTTGGTGTGCAGAGGGACCCAGATTCAGTTCTTGGTATCCCCAGTTAAAAGATCTGGCAGTAAGTGATATGAAAGACCCCTGCCTGAGACGCTGGAAAGCCTCTGCCAGTCTAAATAGGCAATACTGACTTTGATGGACCAAGGGTCTGATTCAGTATATGGCAGGTTAATGGGTTAATGGAAGCCTGAGAGACCTCGTAGACCAGTTGCCAAGCAACTGAATAGAAATCTCTTGTTATGCCAATAAAAGTTCTGTGACTGTGATAAGAAATCTCCTAAGAATGCCTAGGACCAGCTTTCTAAGAAAAACTGCATTAGACAATACTACCAAAGCCAGGTGACCCAGAAAAACACCATGATATTAAAATACCATGTTATTGGTTGCTATTGTGCACTGCAGGAGAATCAACAAGAGAACTCTTCCCTTGTTAGTAAACATGCTTAGATCTTCTAACAAAGCAATCAAGGCAGTTTGCAGGTTGTAGTGCTTAGAGTGTCAGACTAAGATCTCGGAGACTCAGGTTCACATTCCCACACATGCCATGGATGACCTTGAGCAGGTTACACACACTCTGCTTAACCTACCTCACTGGGTGGTTATAAAGATAAAAAAGGAGGAGAGGAGAATAATGTATGCCACTTTGAGTCTCCACTGGGGAGAAAGGTGAGAGATAAAGTATTTTTTTTAAAAAAAATTAAAACATTAAAGATCCCTCTCCTCCAGATTTAACCATCCTTGTATCCTTCAGATTCAGCCAATAATCACTGAGTTTCAAATTTATCGTTTCTGGGTAAGGTGACTGAGAAAGTGGTAGCTGAGAAGTTCCACGGGTTGCTGGATGATACATCAGCACTGGATCCATTCTTATCCAATGGCTTTCCTCATTTCTCCATGGTTGGGGACAGAGGGTGGTGTTGGGTAAGAATGTGTCCCCTTGGCAACCCTTACTATGTGTAGTTCCTCAAGGGGCACTCCTCTCCCCAATGTTATTTAACCAGGGCTTTTTTTTTAGCAGGAATGCACAGGAATGCAGGTCTAGCTGGCTTGGTGTCATGGGGTGTGGCCTAATATACAAATTTATTCCTGCTGGGCTTTTTTGTATAAAAAGTGGGGGGGGGGGTTGAAGGTTAAAAAAAAAAAAGTAGTCCCCTGTGCAAGCACCAGTTGTTTTCAACTCTGGGGTGGTGTTGCTTTCACAAAGTTTTCATGGAAGACTTTTTAAGGGGTGGTTTGCCATTGCCTTCCCCAGTCATCTATACTTTTTCCCCAGCAAGCTGAGTACTCACTTTACTGACCTCAGAAGGATGGAAGGCTGAATCAACCTGAGTCGGCTACCTGAACCAGCTTCTGCTGGGATCGAACTCAGGTCCTGAGCAGAGGGTTCTGATTGCAGCACTGCAGCTTTACCACTTTGTGCCACGGGCGGGGGGGGGGCTGAATGTACTGGTACCCAATGTTTAATACTATGTGGCTCTGAAACCATGGTTTTATTACCCCTGCCATAAGTCCACACCCTATCTACAGAATGTCATTTATTCCCAGCAGATGGATTGTATGCATCGTTCTAGCATGGCTGAGAACATTACAGCCACACTATGAATCTGGCAGAATGGGAATCTGTCACAGACATATCAAGATTTGAGCACAAGCACAGCTGAGGTGATAAAAAAGGCAAGGTGGCACTTTTTGGTGAGTAATGAGCTATTAGATATAGCTGATGAGCTGGGCTTCCAAATATGGAGCATTGGGGTGACATGACATGTTTACTACAGTTACCAGAGGAGCAATATAGAAAGCCATTGTAAAATGTAATCGGTAATAAATGATTAATCATGGACTTCTAAATGAGCTGAGTTCATAATTCAATGGTGAGAACATGAACAGCGCGATTATTAAAACATTCATATGCTCCTGCCCACTGAAGGCATAAATACTCTGAAGTGTCCTTCCATTATGAAGTGGCAGGCACTGTGCTTACACACTGCATTTTTATTGTTAATGGCCAGAAAATGGTGGCAGCAAATGTTGGTTTCAGTTCCCTGAAACCATATTTGACAGGATTTAGTTTTTCTGAATGGGACAGGAGTACGCCTCGGTGGAATAAATCTGATAGACAAGAATATAACACTCCTAGCAGTTTATTAATTAGACTACTGGAAAAAGCATGTGAGGAATGAACTAGGATTGCAGGTAATTTGAGCTGTGGTAATGCTAGGCCATGATATTCAGGACTAATCTTCAAGAATAGGTATGATGAAACCATAGCTTTCAACACGCTTTGAAGAAATGTAATTTGTGACAGAGATAGAAGTTACCAACTTTGATATTAAATCCTTCCTTTTGCTTTATATGGAATAGCTGGCTATATCTGACAGCATGGGTTCTATTGCTGTAAGGTCCTTATGCTGGCCTTTCCCATTTAAGAGTTTCAGCACCTAGTGTTGCCAATCCGGACAGGGGTTCTCCCGTCCAGGAGGTTCCCAACCTGCCGGCCCACATTGGGCCAGTGGGGGGAACCTCCCTAACATCGCCGGCGCGATGATGTCAGCCGGAAGTGACATCATCGCACCGTCGCAGTGCATGGTGGCCACTCTAGGCGTTTCCAGGAAACTCTATGGTTTTCCCGGATGCTCTAGCCATTTGGGAGGGAAAATTCTATGGTACAATAGAGAATGCAGGGGACTTGGCAACCCTATCAGCACCTGGGTTCATCTTACTTGAGTATTATTATACCAAAGAAGAATTATTGTCTTTATTTCTTATTTGTGATCTGTTACAAGAGTTGCCATTTGGCCAGAATTTGATTGGTCAGGGCAATTTTACTGCTCTAAGTAAAGCTGTTGTCAGAAGGGGTTGCAGGTTTGTGTTGGAAAACACCTGCAGACTTTGTGCGTGGACTGGGAGAGGGTGGGGTTTGGGGAGGGGCCTCAACATG
This sequence comes from Heteronotia binoei, assembly GCF_032191835.1. NCBI lineage: Eukaryota > Metazoa > Chordata > Lepidosauria > Squamata > Gekkonidae > Heteronotia > Heteronotia binoei. The sequence continues at coordinate 186,272,408 of NC_083223.1, read as the reverse complement.
GCACAATGCCATAGAGTCTGCCCTTCAAAGCAGCCATGCACTCCAGGGGAGCTGATCTCTGCCAATTGAAGATCAGTTGTAAAAGTAGATCTCCAGGCCCCACCTAGAGGCTAGGTAACCAACAGAGAAATGTGGAAAAATGGAACAGAAAATAGGTAAAGACCTCAGCGAAAAACCAGCCTCAAAAATACTAACAAATAATATAAGTGCTTTATAAATAAACAAGAATGAATAATATAAAGTAAAATTAATCAAAAAATGTACAAAGACCACACCTGCACTCAAGTCTCTCAATGGACGAATCAATGCCGAAAAAATCATAGAAGCAGTTCAGGTTGGTTCTTCTGGGGAGTCCAACGCTCCAAGATGTCTTTACAGGTACAATGAAGAAATGATCCAGTGCAGCAAGGCATATAAAACACGACAGGGTTGTACTTGATCCCCTGTTTGACAGTAAAGCGTCTACCAGCTTCAAAACACCATCATACATTTTACAAAAGAGTGGAGCTTCAGAATTCTTAGCAACAATATGAGCACTAAACAGATCACAAGATGATAAAAGGCTGGCAACTTATGTCAGAAGCTGTCATGTATACATGGGGAGGTCACTTCAATCTCCCTCCACCATCATTCTTTCCTGCCTCATTTTCACTGTACCCACAGACCTTTTAAAAACAGTTCCCAATGCCTGGATAGCCAAAATTGCAGTTGAGCTCTCATGGGGCGTGGGGGGGAGAACCCTCAGAAGACTTTGTGAATCCCTATTGGGAAGGTGTGGCTTACAACCAGGGGTTTTTTTATAGCAGGAACTTCTTTGCATATTAGGCCACACACCCCTGATGTAGTCAATCCTCCTGGAGCTTACAGTAGACCCTGTACTAAAAGCCCTATAAGCTCTTGGAGGATTGGCTACATTTATTTATTTATTTATTTCGAATTTATATCCCGCCCTTCCCACAAATGGCTCAGGGCGGCTTCCAACAATAGATCCCACATAACAATAAGCAATATTTAAACATGTGAGGGAATAGACAATTAAAACAGATAAAACTCTAAAAATTAATAAATATTCAAGTATATATAAAGGAAATCTGGCAAGTTGCATTAGGTTCTCAAACTAGGTATGGGCTAGCCGGAAGAGGGTCGTCTTACAGGCCCTGCGGAACTGAACAAGGTCCCGCAGGGCCCTCACCTCCTCCGGCAGCTGATTCCACCATGTAGGGGCCATAACAGAGAAAGCCCTTTCTCTGGTGGATTTCAAGCGGGCTTCTTTTGGCCCAGGGACAGTAAGGAGATTTTGTGTTCCCGACCTCAGTACTCTCTGGGGAACATGCGGGGAAAGACGGTCCTTCAGGTAGACAGGTCCCAAGCCATATAGGGCTTTAAAGGTGATAACCAGCACCTTGTACCGGACTCAGTATATCACTGGAAGCCAGTGCAGGGTCCGAAGACCCGGCTGAATGTGTCCCCACTTTGGGAGACCCAATAACAGCCGGGCATTCTGCACCAGCTGCAATTTCCGAGTTCGGGACAGGGGCAGCCCCATGTAGAGGGCATTGCAGTAGTCTAACCTCGAGGTGACCGTAGCATGGATCACTGTTGCTAGGTCGTCGCGCTCCACGAAGGGGGCCAACTGCCTTGCCCGCCTAAGATGAAAAAATGCAGACTTGGCAGCGGCTGCTATCTGAGCCTCCATCTTTAAGGAAGGCTCCAATAGCACCCCCAAGCTCCTGACCCTGTCCGCCGCTATCAGCAGCGCACCGTCAAAGGCTGGCAGGGGGATTCCCCCTCCCGGGCCGCGGCGACCCAAGCAAAGGACCTCTGTCTTCGCAGGATTAAGCTTCAGCCCGCTCAGTCTGAGCCACTCAGCCACGGCTGGCGCAGGTCGGCTGGCCGTCCATCAGTAGATAGAGCTGGGTGTCATCAGCGTACTGGTGACACCCTAGCCCGTGCCTTCGGGCAATCTGGGCAAGAGGCCGCATATAGATGTTAAATAACATCGGGGAGAGAACCGCCCCTTGTGGTACACCACAGTCAAGTGTGCACCTCCAGGACAGCTCCCCCCCAACTGCGACCCTTTGTCCCCGACCTTCCAGGAAAGAGGAAAGCCACTGTAAGGCCAATCCCTGAATCCCTGCGTCGGCGAGGCGACCCTTCAGTAGCCGATGGTCGACCATGTCGAACGCAGCCGACAGGTCTAACAGCATCAGCACCGCCGAGCCGCCCCGATCCAGATGCCGTTGAAGGTCATTCACTAGAGCGACCAGCACCGTCTCCATCCCATGTCCCAGGCGAAAGCCGGACTGAAATGGGTCAAGGACGGAAGCATCCTCCAGGAAAGTCTGTAGCTGCATCGCCACTGCCCTCTCAATAAGTTTGCCCAGGAAGGGCAGATTTGAGACCGGCCGATAGTGTGCCAATTGGGCCGGGTCTAAAGATGGTTTCTTTAAGAGGGGACGGACCACTGCCTCTTTGAGCGGCGTTGGAAAGTGCCCTTCCATCAGGGATCTATTTATGATATCCCGTATAGGATATCTAAGGTCACCCTGGCAAGATTTAATAAGCCAGGAAGGGCATGGGACCAATTTACAAGTAGTTGGGCGAGCAGTTAAGAGAATCCTGTCAACTTCCTCCAGGCTGAGGGGGTCGAAGCCATCCAGCGTATAATCCGAAGACAGGCTCGGAGCCTCGATTTCGCTAACTGTCTCAAAATTGGCCGGGGGATCAGTGCGGAGTGACGCGATTTTATCCACAAAAAATTTCGCAAAAGCCTCACAGCCTATTTCCAATTCATTAGAATTTAGTCTGCCTTGCGGCAGCGTTGTAAATCCTCTAATTATGTCGAACAATTGTGCCGGGCGCGAAGTTGCGGACGCAATCTTAGCCGCAAAGAACGCTTTCTTTGCGGCTTTGATTGCCATCTCATAGGCCTTCAAATTCTCTCTATAAGATGTTCGGGTCACTTCGTCTCGAGTACGCCGCCATTGCCTCTCCAGTCGTCTGAGTCCCCGCTTTTGTTGCCGCAACTCCTGGTTGAACCAGGGTGACGGCTTCAAGCGGGGACGCAGAGGGCGCTTGGGTGCGACCTCCTCAATGGCCCTGGAGAGCCCATCATTCCAGGACTCTACCAGATCATCCAGGGAGTCGCCAGTGGGCCAGGTGTCCCGAAGAGCAGTTAGGAACCGTTCCGGGTCCATCAGGCTCCGCGGGTGAGCTAAAATGCGCTCTTCGCCTAAACAGGTTTTGGGTGACACCCCCATACGAGCCTTAAGGGCAAAGTGATCTGACCATGGCACTGCTTCCATTGCAATATCAGTCACTGATATTCCAGCCGCGAAGACCAGATCCAACATGTGTCCCGCCTGATGAGTGGGCGTTGTAATAACCTGGGAGAGTCCTAGTGTCGCCATGGATGACACCAGGTCCGTCGCCTGGCTGGAGGCCGCGTCGTCAGCATGGACATTGAAGTCACCCAAGACCAAAAGCCTTGGGTGCTCCAACGCCCAGCCTGCCGCGGCCTCCACCAGGGACGGTAAGGCGCTGGCCGGTGCATTAGGCGGTCGGTACACCAGCCAAGGATGTGTGGCCTAATCAAGGATGTGTACATCAAGGATGTGTGGCCTAATATGCAAAGGAGTTCCTGCTACAAAAAAGCGTTGCTTGCCAATATGTTGTTAACAAGCCCTGGGTAAAATGAGACAAAGTAGAAAGGAGGAATTTGGGAAAGTTTTTGTGATTCCCCCAACCAAAAACAAGACACCTAACAAGATACTATTACATTTAGGTTTATTAATTATTTAAAAAGATGGTTTGCAATAGGTAAACTTTATACCTTATTAGTGTGAAGCACCCCTAAGGGGCTACCTGTGAAGAAATACATTTTTTTCCTTTGAAGGCTTGAACTGAGCATGAGTTTTAAAAGTTTTTCTCTCTGGGCAGAGAGCAAACAGGAGGAAGATGTCAGTTCAATTGCTTTCCTGCCTCACCTCAGCCACCTTTTTAGAAATGCTAACAGGTCTAGCTAGAGATAGGTCTGACACTTCCATTAGGCAGCCGTAGGCAGCTGCCTGGAGTGCCGAGCAGGGGGCAGGGTGCCAGTTTGGCCCTCCCTTGCCTCTGAGTGGAAGCAGCAGCAAGGCTGCTGGTCTGACTGTGCATGGCAGCACTGCCTACCGTCACTCTGCCTCTTGTTTCCCAGGCACAAGAGGCAGAGCAGTGGTGGGCAGCAGTTTCGCCTTTTACCTGTTCACCCTGAGGACTTCGAGCTCCTGGGTTTTATGTTTGAGGGCAAGTATTACATGGATAGGGCATTGCCAATGGGTTGCTCTATATCATGCTCGGCCTTCGAGCGCTTTAGTTACTTTCTGGAGTGGGCCCTGCGTAGGCAGGCGGGCTCGGCCAATTCAGTGCATTATCTTGATGATTTTTTGTTCATGGGCCCGCCTGGGTTGGGACAATGCACCCGGATGCTCCAGGCCTTTTTGCAGTTGTCGGTGGAGCTCGGGGTTCCGTTGGCTCACGAGAAGACTGAAGGTCCTTTTCGGATTTTGATCTTTTTGGGTATTGAATTGGACACCTTTTGATAAAGTCCAGGACCTGTGGCTGAAGCTGGCTGCCTTGAAGAAGCAGCGCAAGATTTCGCTGCTGGAACTTCAACAGATTGTGGGCCACCTTAATTTTGCATACAAGGTGGTGGCCCCTGGCAGGGCATTTTTACGGTGGCTCTGTGACACCATGGGTGGGCTTCATTTGCCCCATCACAGGACCAGGATTAATCGAGGCATCCGACAGGATTTGGAGGTTTGGGAGCAGTTTTTGTCTTCATTCAACGGTGTCTCATTTTGGCGCAGGGACATGAGGATAGAGGCTGATCTCCAGATTAATTCTGATGCTGCCGGGTCCATTGGTTTTGGGGTCTACTTTCGCGGACATTGATGCTCAGAAAGTTGGCTGGCGGAGTGGTTGGGTAGTGAACTTTGCCGCAACCTTACATTTTTGGAGTTTTTTCCGATAGTGGTCGCGGTGCAGCTGTGGGGGGCTGAGTTGGCCAATCATGTTGTGCACTTTTGATGCGACAACTTGGCTGTGGTTCACGTTATCAACTCTCTAACTTCTAAACCGGTCCCGGTAATGGGACTTGTTAAGGCTTTTACTTTACGTTGTTTGCGCCTGAATATTTTATTTCTCGCTAAGCATGTACCAGGTGTTTGCAATGGAGTGGCGGACGCTCTGTCTTGCCGGCAGATGGACCGGTTTTGACAGCTCGCACCAGAGGCTGACCCCTCTGCCGGCACGGATGCCTGCGGAAATGTGGCAGCTTGGAGAGTGGAGGCCGACTGGGCAATGCAATTAGCTCTGGCGCCCAGTACCAGGAAGGCCTATAACCGCTCTTTCAGGCAGTTTCATGCATTTAGGGAAAAGGTATGGTTGGGTTCGTGTTGGCCCATTCCAGCTCCGCACCTCATGCAGTTCTGCGTCTACTTGAAAGGTAAGGGGCTAGTGGTTAAATCCATAAGGGCAAAACTGGCGGCGTTGTCTTTTGACAGCAAGATAAAAGGTTTTGCTGATTCTACTGGGGATTTACATTTACGGAAGATGTTGGAGGGATGGGCCCGGGAGCAGGGTCCCCGGCCAGATACCAGGTACCCCTTTTCTCCTTCAGTATTAAGGGATCTTTATGCCGCATGGCGGGTAGTTTGTTCTACCGCATTTGAGGCTTTATTGTTTCATGTGGCTGCGTTAACGGCCTTTTTGGGGGTGCTCAGAGTTAGCGAGCTAGTGGTCAGTTCGCATCACGATATTTCAGGCCGAGCTCTCCAGGCGGGTGATGTGAAATTTGGGGGCGACCAAGTATCCATTAGGGTACGTAGGTCTAAGACTGATCAGAAACAGAAGGGTGTTGTGATCACCGTGGGCCTCTGCCGTGAGCAAGATATCTGCCCAGTACTTGCTTTGAAGCAGTACGTGGCTTCGCGGGGTGACGAGGTGGGCCCCCTTTTTTGCCATGAGGACAAGTCGCCTTTGACCAAGTATCAGTTTTGGTCAGTCACTTCTAGGGCCTTGAGAGGCTAGGTGGGGTTAGATTTGGTACCCACTCTTTTCATATTGGAGCGGCTTCTACGGCGGCCGCCATGGGGTATCCGGGACCAGTTATTCAGCGGGTGGGCCATTGGAGGTCCTCGGCTTACAAAAGCTATGTTCGCCCATTGGATGATAAATTGGGCTTGGATCCTAGTTGCCACTTGTTTGGTTCATTTGGCTGTTTTCTATTTTTAGGTGCTGTGGCGCGGTGCGAGAGGCGAAGGATTCTGATCGCGGGCCACAGCATGGTGTTTTGGGTGGCCCACCAGGTGCAGCGGTCGCCAATTGTAACCCAGTTGGGGCTCAGCCAGTGGGCCGTGGTGGAGTGGCAGGGCCGGCAGGGCCTGCAGTCGGCTGGGCTCCTGCCACTATTATTTCAGGGGAGGACGGGTCCTCCGCCACGCATCCTGGTGATCCACCTCTGTGGCAATGACCTTGGCCTGCTGAAGGGGAGGGCCCTTTCTCTGCAGGCCATTGAGGACCTTCGGGTCATACGGAGCAGGTGGCCCGAGGTGCTGATTTTGTGGTCTGCCATCTTGCCTCGCAGGGTGTGGAGGGCCGCTTGGGATCCAGCAGGGATTGAAAGGGCCCGGCGCAAGGCCAACAGGGCGATTAGGAAGGCGCTGTCTGGAGGCCTTGGCATCTATTTGCCACACCCTGCTATAAAGTCGGCGATGGCAGATCTGTATCAGCAGGATAGTGTTCACCTGTCCATTCAGGGTAACAGGGCCTTTTTGCATGAACTACGACTGGGTCTTCGGTTGGCTTTAGGCCAACCGGTGGGCCCAAGTGCCTAAGCGGAGGCTTGGCATTGTGGTGGCAGGAGTTTTATTGTTAGGTAGGTAACCGGTGAGCACCCTTGGTTTATTCCCTGTTTTAGGGAATGTGGCGGGATGGATCGGCAGCTGGGCTGCACAGCTCTCTGCTGGGAAGCCCGCTATACGGTTCCTTCCTCTGGCGGGCTGCACTGGAATGCGTGGCCTGGCCGGGGGAGGGTATACGTGGCCTATGCCGGCCTGGCATTAGCCTGTAACAACTGGCTACTGCCGGGGACTGGGTGGCTCGCCCCGCCAGACAGGGAAGGGTCAGGGGTTTCCCTTGGCCTGTCCGGCAAGTTAGGTTGCTCCATGCAGTGTTTTTTGTTCAATAAAGTTGCCCTGTTTGTTTACCCAAAACATTGGTTTGTCTCTTTTTTCCGACTGGGGGGGCAAGCACCACTTACCTACCGAATCAACAATAAAGAAGACGGTCCCAAGAAGAAGAGTCTCTGCACTCGAAACAATATTGGACTGGTCTTGGATATTGTCGGACTTGTATTACAGCTCCATATTTTTTCTATAGAACATTGATCCATCATGCAGTAGGAGCAGCGTGTGCTTTTGGTTCCGGAGGGATTTTGTGTTGTATAAATATATTTGTTTATATTATGTTTGGCTATCACTGTAAGCACTGTGTTTGTTACTAGTAAATACTGGATAAGTAGGAATAATAAGGAGTATTATTTTTGTTAAATGGAGAGGCTTTGAGGTGTTTTCTTTTACAGTAACCTCCGGGGTCCCGGCTTTGATTGCCACACCACGTGGAGGTTGGCAACCCCATGCTTATAGACTTTCAACCAATAGGAGTCAAGGAAGTTCTGTAGTGGTCCAAGTACGAGCTTGATGCTTCCCTGCTTTCACATAATAATTCAACAGTCTGCATGCAAAAGGAATGTAACCTGGCTTGTTTGCCATGAGTAGAAGCTGAAATGTTTCACAGTAACACACAAATTCTCAGATGTTACAAATATTCTCTGTAGGCAGTCACTTTGGGCATAGAAAACAAGCAGCCAGTGTGAGTAATGCAGTTATCATGCTGGCTCTGGGCATAAGGTGAAAAAGATTCAAACTGGTAATGGGTTGTAGTTAGGAGGGACAATTTATTACTTCAGCTTTAGAAAAATAGTGAAGGATCGGAAGTTAAAGATCCTAAACGATATCTAGTGTGTGTATGTGTTCTGTACCCTCCAGAGGCCACATCTTATACCCTCTTCCCTGTCTTGTAAAGATGACAGTATAACTCGATAACTGCAGAGCTGACCACTGTGGCCCATCTAAGCAGAGATCAAGTAAGCAGCGGGCAGTAAATGTTCAAGATTACTTTTTACTGCATTTATTCTTTTCTGAAAGGCGCTATCTTGGTGACAGTAAGGTCTTTGCCATGGATTTTTTTTTTTAAATAAAGCAATGCTTGTCTGTAAATAAAAAATTTCTTGGTTCATATATACGTGTGGCAGGAATTTATTATCATCCCCACCCCCAAGTTCATGGACACAGGCCTAGATAGATCCCTCTTGTATAAATAAAGCTCACAAAGAGACCTTGGACCAGAACTATCAAAGGGATGAATGTAGTAGAACCCCCAGAGTAAGGTCTGTGTAAATGTTTGATGTGGCTTTCTACCTCCTTCTAAAATATTAATAAAGATGACAGTGACAGAGACCTCCTGGAGTGGCCCACAGTTCAGGCTCTCTTTTGTTTTATTGAAAGCATGAAATGTGTGCTCTGGCATTATCCTTCTGTCAGTGATGACTGAGTCCATGACTGTTTCAGATATACTTTGTATTGCTAGCTCACTAGTCTATGTCACTAGTCTATGTTTTTTGAAAATTTTGTTTACAAGAACAGGTTCCAGAACTCCATTCTGCGGCATTTCCCCAGAAAAAAAAGCCCGCCCATTTCACACATTGCTGGGCAGAAATAAACCTGAATTATAGCTCAGGTAGCACCTGAAAATCACTTTTCCCATTTGAATATGTCTGGCTTGGATTAGCAGGTATGGTCAGTTCAGTCACATCAGTACACCACCAGCCAGCCAAGGTGCTGACCTGGACAGCTGAGAAAAGCTTTTTTCCTGGCTGCTCCTCCTGCAGGACTTCAAGGGAGGTGAGCATTTCACCAATTCTCTTCACACCCACAGCCTGGTACCTTCTGTACTGTCCATGGCAGGGGAGGGAAGGAGGAAGCCCCCCTCCTCCCCAACAGAGGGTACCTCCTGGATTAGCCAAATGTCATGGGTGGGCTGATGGCAGGTTGGTGCTCCTCCATCCTCTGCCACCCTAAGCAATTGTCTAGATGTACCTAGTGGTTGGGCCAGCTATGGAAAAAGGGCTGCATGAAAAAGAATCTCTTGCCTAGCGGCATTATGTAATCACTGGAAAAGATCCTTACAAAGAGTTTTACAAAGAGAAGAAGCTCAGAGGTCACTTTGAACTTGACCCTTCTGGTCCATCCTGCTCCATGGTGTCTTCTTCTAACCTGATTCATGTATCAAAAGACAACCAGCTACTGAAGAGACTCATGGGGTGGGAATTCTTGTTTGCTAAGTCTTCCAGTCTATATTCTCATCCTCAGAATTCTGGTGATTGCCTCTAGCCTATTATACCTATCTGCCCCCTTTATTTCTTCTAAACTAATCTGATTTCTTTGCATTTTCCTTTGCCCTTATCAGAAAAGCATTATCTTTTCTGTCTATAGGGCTGCCGAGCTCCCACTGGGGGTGGGTTTTCCCCCAGTTTGGAGGCCCCCAACCCACCAGCACAGAGTGGGCTGCTGAGGGATCCCCGCCCCCACAGAGCTGCGTCGTTGCATGACATCATCACACTGGGCATGTCATGCAGGGGATGCTCTAGCATTTGGGTTAAAACTCTATGGTACCATAGAGTACCCCCCGAATGCTAGAGTGCCTCCATATGACATGCCTGGTATGATGATGTCACTTCTGTGTGATGTCATCATGCCACGCACATGAGAGGACTCCTCCATCCCAGCCTTGGTAGGACTTGACAACCCTACCTCTTTACTACATCAACAAGCTATCTCTGGTGCCTAAAATATCACATAAAATTATGCACAATGCTGCCCCTCTCCCCAGATTTGTGCTGTTAGGACTAGACTTTGAGCCAAAAGTTCAGGGGCTGAGACTCCTTCCATCAAATTCATGCTGTAACAGAATATGTGTCAGCTATGTCCAATTCATCTATGTTTTTATTATGACCCCACCCCCTTCTATAAACAGTAGTCCCCAAAATGGCTGGCATTAATGAAGATGCGGGAGGAGGGCTGCTAAAATCATTAAATTCAGAGTCTAAAATTCCCTGACTGTGTAAGCGTGTCTCCCATTCTCCAACAACAATTTCTTTGCCTGTCTTTCCCTCTCTAATTATCACCTAATATCTCTTCTGCTTAGTACCTCCTGATGTCTGGAACAGAATGCCTGTTCTACTTCTACTTCTTAACTCCCTACAATCTAGGAGAAAGCCTTTGCACTCACTATAATCCCTGGTACTCACTGCCAAATCCACTCTGTCCTCATCTCCTTGGCTTGCATGCTGTCTTTGATGCTGTTGGCCCACCTGACATTCCATGACTCTGGCATCCGCTGGTTCTCTTCCTATCTAATTGCTCATTCTGTGTTCCCACAATCTACACAGGGAAACCCTTCTCTTTATTTCTTCATTCGGGTGCCTGGGGATATCTTAGTCCCCTGTTATTCTCTTCATGGATAGCCACAACTTATTCCATAGAATACAATGCTATTTATATGTTGATAATGCCCAACTCAACTACTCTACCCCAGAATGTTACCTATTTATTCAATCTCATGTTTCTTAGGGCCTGAATGATGTTACCATTTGGAAATTTAATCACCAATTGAAATTCAGTTTGTCTCTACTTAAATAATAACAATAAATGAAACTCACATTTGTCTAAAACTGAATTTTCCTCCAAGCATTGTTCTCATACACGTTCTGTATCCATTGATCACATCCTGTCCTCCTCCTCTTCCTTATTATTATCATGTTGTTGTAATATTTTCCATTATTTTGTGTAGACCTAAAGTTTAATCTGTATAGTAATCCGATAGAGATGTCATGCAGGCACCCTGAAGCCTTCATTTCATCCCATACTTTCTAAGTTTTTCTGCCTATATATATCCAACAGAGCAGAAACCAACTGATTCAAAAAAATTCTATGTGAATGTTGATACCAAATATGGAAAATTGCTTGCAATATTTGAAATTGGATCTAATATTTGATTTCAAGTTTGATATTAGTGAAATGGTATTTAGTATTTCACACTGTCTAATGTTGACCTTCAATGATGTATAGCAGGGGTATCAAATATGTGGCCCGAGGGCCAAATCAGGCCCCCAGAGGGCTTCTATCAGGCCCCAGATCAACTGGCTGTAATCTGCTTCCTTCTCCCTCTGTCTTGCTTCCTTCTGTATCACAGAAGGCTTTGCTTTGCCAGGCTTGCTCAGTCACACAGGAGCTATGGGGCAAAGCCTCTGTTTTCTCCATTAGCTGAGGCTCCTTCCTTGGGAAGGAAGGGGGGAGGGGCAGAGCTTGCTTTGCCAGGCTCTCTCAATTGCACAACAGAGCTACTGAGCCAAGCCTCTCATCTTTCTATTGGCTGAGGATCCTCCCCTTCCTGGTCCCCTGGGGAAAGGAGGAAAAAGCCAGAGCTTCCTTTGCCCTGTTCCCTGAATTGCACTGGAAAGATATAAAGAAAGCACCTTTAAGACCAATGAGAACTTCATGTTTTAAGCATGTTTTATTTTAAGCTTTTTAAAAATCTTTGTGTTTGTCTGTGTTCTTTATAAAGTTTATATCTCTGCTACCTGGCATTACATTTTATGACGCAAATGGCCCGGCCCAACAAGGTCTCATTTATGTCAGATCCGACCCTCATAACAAATGAGTTTGACACCCCAATGTATAGTGTTATATTTTATGGTGGACTGTAACAACACTTAGTATCAGAGGTCATTTTGTAGAAAAATAGGTGGTGGAGCTCATCCAGGGATTGTTATGCAGCTGCACATACTATTCAATGGACAAGGAGGTGGAACTCTCAGAAAGGTTCAGTAGCTGCACTTCTGTGAGCTCCCACTGAATCTGAGGCCTGCTTAGTATATTGTCAGTATTTAATGCAATAATATTTGGTATTTGACATTTGCTGACATCTGAATTATCTCCTTGCTCTGCAGAACTGCCAGCTTCTTTGGATGGAATAGTTGCATGAGAGAAGCTGCACTTGCCAAACTTCTCCTGTCTTTGCAGCTGTTTAGGTTTAGGAACTCTTGCCTGGATAGGTTCTGGAAGCCATAGAATGCACCTTACTTTTTCCCTGTGGATATAACCTCTCCAACTCCAGGTGCTCTTTAAGGCATTTTTCTCTCAAAACATAATAGAAAACTGAAGCAAGTAAACGATGGGTTTTGCCCAGGGGAAGTGGTAAGGGCTAATATCTTCCCTGCAACTTGAGCATGCTGCTTGACACAGGTGTATTGCTTCACTTGAAATGGCTTTTTAATGTCTTTCCTACGAAAAAGAGACTAATAACAATCTCATTCCAAGTTGCCCATCTCACTGACACAGCTGAAAATCAAAATGCTATTAAAGTCAATTCGGCTCTGAACTACATTGGATGGCAGAGAGGCTTCTTGTTTGCAGCAATAATACATCTGAGGACAAAGGCACCAACAAATGGCCTAGGCAGCCTGATTCATCAGGTTGCTTGGCTGTATGTATGTGGAAGGGGAAAGGAGAGATGTTGAAGGAGATTTGTCATACAGAAGGGTGTTTGAGATTGTCAAGTCCACCACACCAGTGGAAGGAAGTCTGACTGGTTCACACATGTACTTTCACAGCAATGTAATTAAACACAGCTGCTGCATGTGTGACTTGACTCCACTGACAAGCATTTTGTAGTTTCCAGTCTTGAAAACCACAGCAATCACATAAACCAACAATTTCTGTGAAGATCTTCAGCTTGGAAATTTTGTAATGCACACCCCTAAGCCCAGTTGGTGCAGAACACCATGACTTGGCAATTATTGAGAGTTAGATGGAGCACACATTATATATTCCACAGTTACTCCACTTGCTGCCAATCAGTTACCAGGCTCAGTTTAAGATACTGACTGTCACATATGAAACCCTTCATAGCCTTGGTTTCTCATATCTGTTTCTCACCTGATGCACCACCATGACAATTTTAGATGCAAGGTAGCAGCCTGCAAATAGGCAAAACCAACAGCTGCCTGAGTGCCTGTACATGTGCCTTCTCTGTTGTGGCCCCTGCCTTATGGATCAGCCTGCCTGAGGAGGTCAGGAAGGTTTCCAGTCTTTTGACTTTCCACAGATTAAGAAAAATTGAATTATTCAATTTCTATACTGTACTAAATTATTCACAAAGTTACTTACAGCCAAAGGTTTATACTACTCTGTTCGGCTTGCTGAAACTAGGGTCCCATTATGTAATTTTTGGGCCATTTAATGTCATGTTAATACTTGTGCTTTGCTTCATTTCTGTTTTTAGATTACTGATTGGTTCTACAACTCTGGTCCTATTGTATTGCTTACTGAATATCCTGTCTTGTCAATTGTATTGACTCACTGTGTTGTAATTTGCCTTGAGTCCAAATGAGAAAGGAGGACTATAAATAATATAAATAAAAATATGTATCTGGTCATTAGACCCTTTAAGAAGGTTGTTAAGTGCTATGTAAAGTTTGTGGTCAAAAACAGTATTTTTGTCGAGTGAAACAACATAAATTGCTCTTCTAAATAGGGAGACACCATCTCTGCACATATCATATTTATAACTTCTAATATTTGAAACTAATGTCACTCTCATCTTATTAAAGTAGCATTTGTAATCAACATAATAAAATCCCATTTCTAGTTTATTATTAGATCAAAATGTCAGCGGTCACCTTGTGCATCATAATTGATTAAATCCTTATACTTGCATTATACTTTTAAAAAATCAGGTTTCAACACACGTACACATCTTGATGTGTTTTCAAGAGTATTCTAACAGAAATCTCATTCATCAACAAAATGGCAGAAAACTTGAGTAGACAATAGGTGGCAGTGTGATGGCTTTCACTTTTGAAAATAATTTTTTTATCAGCCCAGGGCACTTTTACTGGCATTATTGTTTCCAATACTCTGACATTTCCACCTATAAGGCACAGTGGAATATAAAACCTTTTTAGAGGTGAAATGTGGAATTGGATGCATAACTGTACATTCCTAAGGGTGTGCGTGAAAGAAAGATTTCAGGGAGCTGACTAGCAGCTATACCAGCATAATTAAATACTTATTAAATTTGCAGATGATACTAAATTGGGTTGGGTAGCAAATATGGTAGAAGGCAGAGTATGATAACAGGATGATTGTGACAGGCTGGAAAACTGGGCTAAAACAAAATTTGTTGCTGGGGGGTAACAGGGATAAATGTAAAGTTCTGCATTTAGGTAGGAAAAATCAAATGCATAATTATAAGAGAGGGAAGACTTGTCTCAGCAGCAGAATGTGCCATAAGGATGTAGGTTTTCTTAGTAGACCATACACTTACAATGAATCAGCAATGTGATGCAGTGGCTAAAAAGGCAAATGTGATTTTGGGCTGTATAAACAGAAGTATAATGTCCAGATCACACAAGGTGATTGTATCACTTTACTCTGCTCTGGTTAGAATCTTTAAAAACAGCTCTCTACCCACCCATAGTTTCCCCATGGGAAATAAGGGACCTGAAAAATTCAAAAACTTGAACACACACACACACACACCGCACACTGCAAAACAAATTCAACCCCCCCCCCAAAAAATAAGCCCCCCCCATCCAAATACCATTCCAGTATTTTGAATTAAGAAATATTGGGAATATGTTCCAGCTCCAATATACCTGACACCAAAAAATACTTTTTTTGCACATTCCTAGTCTACCCCTTTTCCTCAGTGTTACTCTTGGATAAATATTCAGATACCATAAGTATGCCTGTGTGAGATTACAAAAATGGATATTACAAAAATGGAATAGGGAAGGGGATTAGCATTCCCTCTTCCAACGGAGCCTCCTGCAGCCCGCCACATTGCGGCGTGGCAGCTGGGGAGATTTTGCCCCCCCCCGGAGGGAGACCGGACGTTTCAGCGCGCTTTTAGGCGCATCTTTAGGGGTCGGGGCTTCAATGTGCTTCTTGAAGCCTTCGCACCCCTCTCCTCAGTTATCCTTTGGTGCTCGGAATAGAGGGAGTGTGCTTTCACGCTCTTGGCTTGCACCGGGGGTGATTAGGCCTGGAGAGGCCATTGTCGTTGCAAAGCGGATCGCGGCATCGGGGGTTTTTGTGAGCGCATCGTGGGACCAGTTTATAGCTTGCTTTCCTTTCCTCCGTATTGTGGCACTTTTGAGTATAGGGGCTGGTGGGCCTTGAGCTTCAGCCCATTGTGGGTGCTTTAAGGGGGTGGATTGTGGGGGTGCTTCATGGGGGCGGTGGGAGGTTGCCTCATTTTTTAAAGGGCATCATTTTCCCAACCTTCTTCTTTTTTGGAAATTGTGGAGCCTCTCTCTTGTGACCTTGGCAGCCATTTTAAGTGCGGCTGAGGTGGTTGTCAGTGGGTGGTGAGGTTCGGCCATTTTGTAGGCACTAGGGTGTTTGTTCTTCCTTCTGGTGCTTGGTGGCCATTTATGCTGGGTTCTTCCTCCTCATCCCTTGTCCTTGGTGGCCATTTTAGGATTTAGTGAGGCAGCGGCCATTTTAAGATTTAGTGAGGCGGCGGCCATTTTAGGCATGGGCTTTGGTCCCTTTTTTCTAGTAAGATAATTGAAGGGTTTTTGGTGGGTTTTTGAGACTCACCCCTTGGCACAGAGTGGTTAGCTGCTTTACGGCAGTCCATTCTCTCTTTAATTTTGACTTGTGCCGTGATCCTTAGGGTGGCGAGCATGTCGGGGCGTAAAGGTGGTGGAAAACCAAAGGGGAAGCAGCCTGCACGTAAGGCTCCTAAGCCGCCCCAGAAGTGTCCTCCGCCCTCCTCGTCTTCTGATGAGGAGGGAGAGGATGATGTGAACGCAGTCATTTTTCAGAGGCTGCAGGCCCTGGAGCGGGCATCTGGGTTTCCACCTTCTCAGATGCCTAAGAAGGGGCAGGTTACTAAGCGGCCTTTGCAGGCAGATATACTGACCTGTTTGTCTATTTTGGAGGGCAGGTCTGCTGCAACTGCTACTGGAGGAGCTGTGGGGCTTGTTGGCTCGGATGCTGGAGCGGGCCCGTCATCCGATGTGGTTGGTGCTGGGTCAGCATTGGTGCCTGCTATACCACGTGGTAAGTTGGGGGATGGTTTTTTTGCCTTAAACTGGGCCTGTGTGGCCCTGGGGGGCTTGGGAATCTGCCGCACCTAACGGTGCTGGTGCTATGTCAGGTAGTTCGTGGACTCCTTCAACTTTGGGAGTAGGACAGCAAAATATTTGGTTGTGGCCGCAGGGTCAGTTTGGTCCATTTGGTAATTGGCCTAGGGCGGGGCAGCAGGGGGCAGCTGTGGCTTTGTCAGGCGGATGGGGTTTCCCATCTCCTTATGGGGCGGTCCCCTTTGGTGCTATGCCTTTTGGAGAGGTTGCCTTACCTTTGGCCAATCACCTGCTGCCTGCCACAAGGGACAAATTCCTTAAGGGGGAATATGTTGACATATTCTCCCTTTTATTTAGAGAATTAGAAAAGAAGGACAAGGAGGAACTTGATGATAAAGAGAAGGAGAAGCTCAGGAAGAGGAAGGTTGATCAGACCTGGGCCAATTGGCTTCCAGGGTTTTTTATATATGCGGGAGTGATAGCACGTGCACAGCCCTGGCGGGCTGCAGCGTTGATCCAATACATGGACATCATATACAAAGGGTATACGATGTTCAGCGGCCCGGCCTGGATTCAATGCGACCAGGAGTTTAGGATGAGGGCCGCTTTGTACCCTTCACTTCCTTGGGATCAGATTCATCGACAGTTGTGGCTGCAGGTGATGTTACCTGCTCGGCCCAATCTGGGGGACCAATCTGACAGTGGTCTCTTAGTATCTAAGGGTTCCTCTTCTCCTTCTAGTTCATCATAATCTTCCCGCAGCTCTGCAGGGCAGGCGGTTCAACCCCGCTTGCTTTGCTGGGAGTTTGGGTCACAGGGGGCGTGCTGTCGTAAAGCTTGCCAGTTCAAGCACCCACATAGGGCTGACAGTTTATATTTGTTGAACGGTTTTACGTTAGGTTTTAGAATTCCTTTTCAGGGTTCTAGGGTACCAACTTGGTTTTGGAATCTCAGTTCAGTTAAGGGTTTAGAGCACGTAGTTGAGGCTAAGATTGCCAAGGAGCTGGCGGAGGGCAGGATTTTGGGCCCACTTGCAAGTTCTCCAGTGGTTAATCTTAGGGTTTCCCCATTAGGGGTGGTGCCAAAGAAGGCACCTGGTGAATTACATTTGATTCACCACCTTTCTTACCCCAGGGGTTCTTCTGTTAATGATGGCATACCTGAGGAGCTATGCTCCATTAGGTACACCACATTTGATTAGGCCGTGGGCGTCGTTCGACGCTTTGGTCAGAGGGCTGAGTTGGCTAAATGCGATATCAAATCTGCATTTCGCCTTCTCCCTGTCCACCCAGATGATTTTGAGCTTTTGGGTTTCTCTTTTGCAGGGCAATTTTACATGGACAGGGCATTGCCTATGGGCTGCTCTGTATCGTGTGCTTCTTTCGAGTGTTTCAGCACTTTTCGTGAATGGGCTGTGTGCGAGAAAGTGGGTTTACAGGATGTCGTTCATTATTTGGATGACTACCTGTTTGTGAGCCCTGCGGGTTTTGGATGCTGCACTCAGTTGTTGTCTGGCTTTATTGAGTTGGCTGCTGATTCCTTGCCAGAAGCTGGAGGATTTGAAGGAAAGGATTAGTTCTTTCCTCCTCAAAAAGAAGGTTACGCTTCTTGAGCTGCAGCAGTTGGTTGGGCATCTTAACTTTGCCTGCAAAGTGGTTGCCCCGGGTAGAGCTTTTCTTCGCAGGTTCTGTGACGCTATGGCGGGCCTTCGCTTGCCCCAACACGGGACCAGGGTTACTAGCAGCATGAGGGAGGACCTGCGGGTATGGCAGGAATTTTTGGAATCCTTTAATGGGATTTCTTTTTGAAGAGAGGATATGAGGCTTGAGGCTGAGCTTCAGGTCATGTCCGATGCTGCTGGGTCATTAGGTTTTGGGGTCTACTTCCGTGGACACTGGTGCATGGAGGTGTGGCTGGAGTCATGGGTGCAGGCCGGTTTGAGCCGGGATCTCACATTTTTGGAATTTTTTCCCATTTTTGTTGCGGTTTGGCTGTAGGGGAGTGATACTGTTCATTTTTGGTGCGACAACATGGCTGTTGTTCATGTTATTAATTCCCTTTCATCCAAATCACAGCGGGTTATGAGGTTGGTGAGGGCCTTCACTCTGCGTTGCCTGCGGCTTAACATTTTGTTTTTGGCCAAGCATGTTCCTGGGGTGAATAACGGGGTTGCTGACTCTCTCTCTCTCGTAAACAGATGGAGAGGTTTCGTCAGCTGGCCCCGGACGCCGATCTGGATGTGGCGCCAATGCCCCAGGAGTATGGCTGATTGGAGAGCCGAGGCCTGCAGAGCGATAGGCCTTTGTGCCTAGCACCAGGAAGTCTTACAAACGTGCTGTACAGCAGTTTGAAGACTTTAGGGCTGAGGTAGGGTGTCAGACTCTGGAAAGCTTTACTGTTATGATATAGGGCTAAAGGTATAATATGATGCTGTGCTTAAACTGCTATGAGCTGCTTGACCTAACCTACTCCATTTTCTTAGCATCTGCTACTAACCCCAATGTAGAAACCTTGCATATCAAAGTAGCATTGAAGTTATTGGGAACCCTGCTGTGAGTTCCTGTCCTTGGTACTAAGAATTGCAACAATCCTTTGAAGATAAAATGCCTCAGGGACAGCTAGAAGCTGTTCCTGTGAGAATGGGAACCACAGAGAGATAAGGGGGACCTGACTTGTGAAATGTATCACCATACTGTGGGAATGTATTCTTGTTTAGAAAAGTCTTTGATGTAATCTGAGTTAAAATGCCTATGCACCCGAGGGAAGATATCAGTTCCAAAGAACCTTTGTTCAGAACCTTTGGAACATCAAAAATAAAGTCTTAACATTGTAATCAATGGAAGCCTACTTTCTTTGAATCTCCATTGTCTGACAGTAGGGTATCGCATTGTTTGGCCCCTCCTGGTGGAGCAGTTGCTCCATTTTTGGGTTTCCTTAAGAGGTAAGGGATTGGCCGTGTGATCAATTAGGGGATGCATGTCTGCACTGACCTTTGCTAACAAGGCGTTAGGGTATAAGGAGGAAACAGCAGATTTTCGTATTCGAAAGATGCTGGAAGGGTGGTCCAGAGAAGTTGGGCCTAAGCCCTATACTAGGACCCCAATGTCTCCTGAGATTCTTAGGGGTTTGAAGGGGGCATGAAGTGCTGTCTGTTTGTCTCATTTCAAGGCTGTTTTGTTTCACGCAGCTTCTTTGGTGGCCTTCTTTTGGGCGCTGAGGATTAGTGAATTGGTGGCAAGCTCCAGGAATGATGTTTCTGGCAGGGCCTTGTCCCTAAGGGATATTAGGTTAAAGGGGGGTAAGGCAGCTCTTAACATCCGCCGATCCAAGATGGATCAACAGGGCTTTGGGACTGCGGTGGAGTTGGGTCCGTGTTTGGAGGTGGAGCTTTGCCCAGTTTCCGCATTGGCCGATTATTTGGCCGTGCGGGGAGGCTGCGAAGGGTTGTTGTTTTGTCATTTTGAAAGCAGCCCTCTAACAAAACATCAGTTTTGGGCAGTGATGTCTAGGGCCTTAGCTTTATTGGGGTTGTCTGGAGTGAGGTTTGGTACTCACTCCTTAAGAATTGGAGTGGCCTCTACAGCCGCAGCCTTGGGTTATTCTTCTTCGTCCATCCAGCGCCTTGGCTGTTGGCGGTCCCAGGCTTTTAAAGATTATATTCGCCCTTTGCTCCAATCTTAGTTTTGTTATAGGGAGCTGGGGTAGGTTAAGGTTTGGGTTTTATAACTTGTCTGTTTCTCTTTTTAGATGCTGTTGTTCCTGGCCAGAGGAGCCGAGTTCTCATCTGCGGGCACAGTTATGTGTTTTGGGCGGCACATCAAGCTCGGAGAACTGGCGTTGGCTCTCAGCTGGGGCTCAGCAAATATGTTGTGGTTGAATGGCGGGGGTTCTGGGGTCTTCAGTGGCCCGGCTTGCTCCCGCTTTTGTTTCATGGGTGTGCGGGCCCTCCTCAGGTTTTAATTATTCACCTGGGGGGGAATGATCTCGGGCTGATTAAAGGCAAGGCTTTGATCTTGCAAGCTTGAGAAGATTTCAAGTACATTAGGAAGAGATGGCCCGGTACCATTATAGTTTGGTCAGCCATGATTTCGCACTTGGTGTGGCGCTGTGCTTGGAATCCAGCTGGGATAGAGAGGGCTTGTTACAGAGTGAATAAGGAGATTTGCAAGGCGTTGGAGGGTGGTTTGGGCCACTATTTGCCCCATCCGGATATTTCTATGGATTATCCTGACTTCTACAGAGGGGATGGGGTGCATCTCTCGGAAAAGGGTAATATGCTTTTCCTGAGGGATCTTCAGCAAGGGCTTGTGTTGGCTTTGGGCCTTTTGGTGGGTGCTAAGCCCTAAGTAGAAACTTGGCCTTAGTTGTGGCAGGTTTTACAGGGTTTATGGCACCATGCGGCCTGGGGAGGACCGGTTAGCCTCCCCCTTTTGGGGAGTTAGGGGTCTGGCAGGATCAACCTTTGGGTATTGGTGACCCAAGGTGTGTGAATGCAGACTGTCCTGGAGACTCGATTGGATGGGTGCCTTTCGCTGAGTCTCGCATCTGGTGTTTGGGTCCTCCGGTGCGAGCCCCCCTGCTGTGCCTGCCTGACGGGAGCTGTGACACACAGCTCCAGCTGGGGGCCGGGTCTCTCACCCACTGAAAAAGGCAGGGGAGCAGTCTGAGGATACCCCTGGCCCTGACCTGGCTGCAGTTCGGTTGCCCTTGCCATTACTGTGTTATTTAATAAAGTGGCCCATAGTTTTGCCAATCTAATTGTGTCCGCCTCTTTATTCCGACTTTGGGGGGGGCAATCTCCAGCTCACAGATGTGTAATGGCTCTGAGAGGCCAAAAGGGAGAACTGAGGGCAAAATGCAAAATAGGTATTTCTTAGTAGCAGCCACATCATACCATGACCATACTTGGTTTAGGGAAAAGGTGTTCTTAGTTTACATTAGGTATACCAGAAATGGGATCACAGTATGGGATCACATGAAATGCAGTAGTAGACTCCATTAATTATTCCCCAATATTATATTTCCCTCCAACCAGGAAAACAAATTTTCATTTGAGGCAATGAGAGCTTGCATTATGAAATGCTAACATGTTCAGGCTGCAATCCTAAGAACATTTTCCTGGGAGTAAACTTCATGGAATAAAATGGGGTTTACTTCTGAGTAGACCAGTTTAGGTAACTCCCATGAATACTGAGTAGCTTGTGGATTGAATTCACTGTCAGCTGTGACATACTAACACAAAGATCCAAAGAAAATACCTGTGTTTTCTTTATAATAGTTATGAGGCTGTCTTCCGGTAGGACCTAAAAAAGTTTTGTTTGTATCTCTTCAGGACCAAGCTGTTGCAGAGATCTGACTTCAAGGTATATCAAAGACTGACATTTCAACTGCAACATCAGGTTTCTCCAATTCCAAGAAAGGCCCCATTTGTTTAAGGGAAAGGATTTGATTTTTCTGTATACTAGAAAATGGAAGATGCCTCAAGCAAGCCCCAAGCAGCTCACTAGATACACTCATTTACTGAAATTGAGCCACAGCTGATCACTTTTTGTATTTTGCTTGAAGGAAGATGGATTCTGTTTGACACAAACAGACAATTACATTCTACACACTGCTCTTCCCTCCCAGCATCACAGCCCCAGGTTCCCTTTTGAATTGATTTACAAGGCAGATAATTCCCATGGCATTAGTAGACAGGCTTAAAGGTGATGGTACCATTCCTCCAAGAGCCCTGTGGCTCAGAGTGGTAAAGCTGCAGTACTTCAGTCCAAGCTCTGCTCACGGCCTGAGTTTGATCCCGGCGAAAACTAGGTTCAGGTACCCAGCTCAAGACTGACTCAGCCTTCCATCCTTCCGAGACTGGTAAAATGAGTACCCAGCTTGCTGGGGGTGAAGTGTAAGTGACTGGGGAAGGCAATGGCAAACTACCTCGTAAAAAAAGTATGCCATGAAAACATTGTGAAAGCAACGTCACCCCAAGGTTGGAAACAGCTGGTACTTGTTTTACCTTTTTACCATTCCTCTACTTTGGTTCTTACTGCTCCATGTGTAATCTTCTATTATTTTGCCAGCTTGATCTCCTGATCCTCTTCCCACTAACACACATACACACACATACCTTTTTACACAAATGTTTATATAGACAGGATTTGAGGAGATATTTTTAGGTATATCTTAAAGCATCCGATGACATGATGACATCATTTCTGGTTACATAGCCAGAAGTGATGTCATGGTGCCAGAAGATCACTGTTCAGGTATGTTCCAGTTTTCTAGTGTCCCAGGGGATTCCAGCCAAGGTTCACCAGTCCTAGTTCTTAGGCAGCTTCTCAGTCCTAGGCCCTGGTTTTCTGCTGCTGCTTAGTGGAGTAGTGGAAACAAAATGGAGGAGGGGCTTGTGTTGGCGATGCCAGGATGTCACTTCTAGGTATGTTCCCAGAAATGATGCCACCGCATCAATAGATTGTCTAGGAATTTCCTAGAGTACTGCCCCACATTGTGATGTCACTTCCAGGTAAGGACCCAGAAATGACATTGTGGCATTGTCCCCCAGCAATCTCTTGTCTTTCCATCCTCTTGAAGCTCCCAGGTGGCTTTCAATAAACTCATAGAATAAACATGATCATTTTCTGTTGTGGGAAGTTTTTGACATAAAGGAAAATTCCAAAATGTATCCCTCTACCTTCAGGCTGAAGCAGTCTAGTCTATTTTACTATCTCTGACTCTGCCATTTCATTCACCTCACCAGCCCTGAGCTTACTGTAACAGCCTTTCAAGGCAGTATGGAAATTTCAACCAGCACCAAAAGTACAGGCCAGGATACCATTAATAGGAGCCTGCCAGAATGCCTATACAGAACCAACCTATAGCCTTCCAGACTTAATTCGAAGGAACTCCCTAATATGTGCCAGGCTGGCTGTGAATATTCTTTAAGGCACCCAAGCACTTTCACTTGGGCCCAGAAGTTTACCATCTGCCAGTGCAACTGATATAAATCTGGTTGACTATATTCTTGCCTGCCCACATATACCAACAAGAAGCCTGCACTATCTGCAGCTTCCAAACTGGCTTCAAAGGCAGATGCCTGCTGGCCTCAGCCCTGTTTGCTAGCCCAAGCTTTCTCTTTCCTTGGTAGTCCCTGTACCTGAACTCCAAAGACTTATCTAGATGAAGATAAGTAAAAGGTTAATGTAGTATAATGCCTAGAGAGCTGAACTAAGACCAGATTATTGGTGACCTTGAGCTATGCACCTTCTCTCAATCTAATCTATCCCAGGTTGTTGTGAGGGACAACCATGAGGGATGAATTTCATCAGCAGATGAATCAGATGAGACACTTGGAAACCTGCACACAGCCATGATTGGAATTGGGCCCTGTAATTTTTTTAATCACTGCAATTTTATTTATTTATTTACTTTAGATTTATATGCCGCCCACTCCATGAGCGGACTCTGGGCAGCTAACAGGCATAATAAAACAATTCAGATTACAATTATAAAAGAATAAAAAAACATATATAAACAATTAAAAACTACATTATTAGGTGCTATAAAAAGATTTCATAACAAACTCGGTTTCTCCATATCTCAGTTCTCTGTTCTTTTGTTACTCTATTAGCAGTCTTACAGATGATATTGTTCAGCGATAGAACAGTGGTAGTCTCCTTCCATGTTAGTTGTTGTAGGCCTGTTGAAAGAGTTCGGTTTTGCAGGCCGTGTGGAATTAGGAGAGGTCCTGCAGGGCTCTCATGGCCTTTGAGAGAGAGTTCCATAACATTGGTGCTGCAACTAAGAAGGCCCTAGCCCATGTAGAGGTTAGCCTTGCCTCCCTTGGTCCGCGGACGGATAACAGATTTTGACCTCCTGAACGCAGTGCTCTCTGGGGTGCATATGGGGAAAGGTGGTCTCTTAGATAGGCAGATTCTCAGCCGTATAGGGCTTTGAAGGTCAATACCAATACTTTGAAATGGATTCGATACACAATAGGCAGCCAGTGCAGTTCTTTTAGCACCGGTTGAATGTGCTCCCATCGGGGGAGTCCCATTAACAACTGCACCGCAGCATTCTGCAGTAGCTAAAGTTTCTGAGTCAGAGTCAAAGGTAGCCCCATATAGAGGGCATTACAGTAGTCTATCCTCAAGGTGACCGTAGCATGGATGACCATCGCTAAGTCATGATGCTCCAAGAAAGGGACCAACTGTCGTACCCACCGCAGATGAAAAAAGGTGGCTGCTACCTAGGCCTCCATAGTCAAAGAGGACTCCAAGAGCACTCCCAGGCTCCTGACCTTAGGGGCCGGTATTAGTTGGGCCCCGTCAAAGGCCAGCAAGGGAATCTCCTTTTCTGGGCCACTGCGACTCAGATAGAGAACTTCCATCTTTGTTGGATTTCTAATCAGTCATGAGGCCCTGGTACCATCAGCCTTTTAAAAAAGACAAACAATTCCGCCTTTTTTCTTTAAAGCACTAATAACAGCATGTGTATATGTGTCTATTTCTAACTAATAACTAGGGTTTCCCACCCTGTGCGTCCCTGATCCTAATCAAGGTTTCATGCAAATATATTTTGAGTTTAAAGAGCCATGATCTCTATCTGATTGTGTTTGACCTAAATACCAAACACAGTGGCATTGACTTCCAGACAATTATGTGTCGTCCACTTGGCTTTTTCATTGGGTGGGAGAGTTGTATAGGGTGGACATTATCCTGCAGTCTGCTTTGTTTCACACTCATTCCCCACTTTGGAGGGATCTGAAGCATTTCTAGCATTTTCAAAGGACATTTTATCTATATCATCTATGTCTATGTCATAGTGATTAATGTTCTCTAGTCTATGGTATTCTGAGAAACAGAAAATAGAAACACCAATCAGTGGACGTATGCCACCTCCTTGAAGCATCTGTGATCTCAACATTTTGCTTTCCTTTTTTATTGTACTTTGTAATGGGAGCAACAGCAGCAGCAATTTCCCTGTTGAACTTGGCATAAAGAATAAATTGCCTGTAATTGTGTGTTAGGCTTTGTGTTCTGTCCTCCACGTATTTCAGAGAGCTGAGCAGTATGGTCTTTGAAACAAACTAATTTCTTTATTTTAAAATCTGTTTGTTCAAAGCAGCTAATAATAAACAGCAAGTTAAAATCACAATAGAACAGCAAAGATCAACAATAAACCCAAGATTTACAAGCCCAGCAAAGAAACAACAGCTTGTTCTCCAAATTCTCACAAAAATGCCCTTCAAAAGTGAAATGTTTTTCATGTTTATTGAACAAGGAGAACCAGCTATTCCAAAAAGAAGGAGTCAATGAAGGCTCAAGCAGGTCTGTGATTAGGCAGGCAAAAAGGGACTATGAGTGTCAGACTCTGTTCATTGATACTCTTCCTGAATGCTGATCACTAACCAGATTGATTAATAAAGATATATGCTTACTAACCCATACTAGTAGAGTAGTAGAGGGGGGGGGCAAGTAGGAGCTAGCCCAAAAGTAGCTTCCCAGGAATATCAAAGGTTGTTAGGCAGTCTTTGAAGTAGAAAGTGCCTGGCATATTCTCACCTCCCCCCTAGAGGCAGCAAGGACATTGTCGCCGGGAAATGTAACCACCAACTGTAGAAGATAAGGGGGAGCCGTGTAAAATGTCTCACATGCAAAGACAGCCTTTGTTTTGGGAATCGGGGGTAGTTGTGATTGCTTTGATGTATAAAGTTAAATACCAATGACTCAAACTGCTAGCCATCAGTTCCAATGTCTTTCATGCTGAAGTAACTTTGGAGAATACAATAAATGCAACTCTGTTTCAAATAACTAAGTCTGCTCATTTTGGGAACTTCAATGAACCTTCGCTGACAATGAGGAGCATATTGCAAAAAAAATAAAGACCAACAATAAAAATTTCTTCAAATACATTCGAAGCAGGAAACCATCCAGGTAGGCAGTGGGGCCCTTGGATGACCAAGGGGTAAAAGGATTACTGAAGGACAAAATGGCTGAGAAGCTGAATGCATTTTTTGCCTCTGTCTTCACTGTGGAAAATGAGAAGTGTTTGCCCATTCCAGAACTGCTGATTTCATGAGGGGCGTTGAAAGATCTGAGTCAGATTGAGGTGACGAGAGGTGATGTCTGATAGATTTATGACAATTTAAAAACTGATAAGTCACCAGGACCGGATGGCATACATCCAAGAGTTCTGAAAGAACTCAAAGCTGAACCTGTAGATCTCCTGACAAAAATATGTAATCTTTCATTGAAAACTGCCTCCGTTCCTGAGGACTGGAAGGTAGCAAATGTCACCCCCATCTTTAAAAAGGGTTTCAGAGGAAATTCGGGAAATTACAGGCCAGTCAGTCTGACTTCAATACCGGGAAAGTTGGTAGATTATAGTCAGTTTGACTTCAATACTGGGAAAGTTGGTGGAAACCATTATTAAGGAGAAAATTAGTAGGCACATTGATGAACAAAAGTTATTAAGGAAGACTCAGCATGGGTTCCGTAAGGGAAGATTTTGTCTCAATAACCTGTTAGAGTTCTTTGAGGGGGTGAACAAACATGTGGACAAAGGGGACCCAATAGATTTTTAAAGTTCCTCATCAAAGGCTCCTAAGCAAGCTCAAGAGTCGTGGGGTAAAAGGACAAGTCCTCTTGTGGATCAAAAACTGGCTAATTAATAGGAAACAGAGAGTGAGTATAAATGGGTAATTTTCACAGTGGAGGGTGGTAAGCAGTGGGGTGCCGAAGGGCTGAATACTGGGTCTGATGCTTTTTAACTTGTTCATTAATGATTTGGAGTTGAGAGTAAGCAGTGAAGTGGCTAAGTTTGCAGATGACACTAAATTGTTCAGGGTGGTGAGAACCAGAGAGGATTGTGAGGCACTCCAAAAGAATCTGTTGAGGCTGGGCATCGATGTGGCAAATGAAGTTCAGCCAAGTGCAAAGAAATGCACATTGGGGCCAAAAATCCTAGCTATAAGTACAAGTTGATGGAGTGTGAACTGGCGGAAACTGACCAAGAGAGAAATCTTGGGGTCTTGGTAGATAACTCACTGAAAATGTGGAGACAGTGTGTGATTGCAATAAAAAAGGCCAATGCCATGCTGGGAATTATTAGGAAGAGAATTGAAAACAAATCAGCCAGTATCATAATGCCCCTGTATAAATTGATGGTGCGGTCTCATTTGGAGTACTGTGTACAATTCTGGTCACCACACCTCAAAAAAGATATTATAGCACTGGAAAAAGTGCAGAAAAGGGGGACCAAAATGATTAAAGGGTTGGAACACTTTTCCTATGAAGAAATGTTAAAATGCTTGGGGCTCTTTACCTTGGAGAAACGTTGACTGACCTCCAAACCTTATATAACCAAACCAGAAGTACAGATATGAAGAATTGTTGAAAAAAGATAATCAATTGAAAACTAAAGAAGAACTGGAAAACATGGATATTAAAATGAGTTGGTGGTTGAGAACACAAGTAGAATCCAGGTATGCTAAAGATAATAGATTTTAATATGGATCAGTACCCATTTGATAAAATCTTTTTGGGACCTTAAGAAAAGATTTATATTCATATTTACTACAGATGAAGATGCAAGATGAGACTGTAAAAGACTGCATGGTCCAATGGGCTAAGAACGTGGGCCACAATATTATGTTAGAGGAATGGAAGAAGTTATGGAAACTTAATATCCAATTAACTAAGTCAGTAGCTTTTAAAGAAAACCTGTATAAGATGTTTTATAGATGGTATGTAATGCCACAAAAACTTTCTAAAATGTATTCTAATATGTCAAATAAGTGTTGGAAATGTACAAAGCATGTTGGGTCTTTCTATCATATGTGGTGGACTTATGAGGTGGTGAAAGGCTACTGGAAGATGGTACATGAACTATTACAGAAAATCCTGAAGACACAGATTTAATTTAAACCAGAACTGTTTTTATTGAATATATATCCTAATGACTATACGAAAGAGATGAGACATTTATTGGTTAAAACAATTTTATTTGGTAACATACGGAAACAAATTATATTTCTTGCATCATTAATAACTTATTTTATCTATCCCAAATATTACTTACTACCTCCCCCTCCCCCTGTTACTTGACCCCCACCGGTGTTATTTACTTAAAGTACTAATGTTTAAAGGTACCCTTAACTAATAAAAACAAAATTAATATTCTTCTTTTTTCTAAGACTTAATCATTATCAAAAATTGTCCAATGTCCTTTTATTTTCCACTCTTTTTCTACATATCTTCTGAACTTTTTCCACTCCATCTTAAAAACTTCTAAATCATAGTCTCTTAAAATTCTTGTTAATTTGTCCATTTCACTCCATGACATAACTTTTACAATCCAATCCCATTTCTCTGGTATTTTTTCTTGCTTCCACAACTGCGCATATAATGTCCTAGCAGCTGAAAGCAAGTACCAAATTATAGTTCTATATTTTTTTGGAAATTTTTCCATTTGTAATCCCAATAGAAAAGCCTCTGCAACTTAAATTCATATCCCAAGATCCTAGAAATTTCTTGCTGAATCATCTGCCAATACTTTTTTGCTCTTTCACAAGTCCACCACATATGGTAGAAAGAACCTTCATGTTTTTTACATTTCCAGCATCTGTCTGGCATCTTATTATTCATCTTTGCCAGTTTCTTAGGAGTCATATACCATCTATACATCATTTTAAAACAGTTCTCTTTAATACTATGACACGTCAAAAGCTTCATAGAGTCCTTCCACAAATATTCCCGAGTTTCCATCTGTATTTCTTTATTTACATTAATTGCCCACTTAATCATTTGAGATTTCACTACTTCATCTTCCATAGACCATTTTAAAAGTAATTTATATAATTTTGAAATTAATTTTTCATTGTCTCCAAGCAGAACTTTTTCCATTTCTGTTTGCTCTTTTCTTATTCCTTCAGTTTTAATGTCATTCTCCACCAAGCTCTTTATTTGTTGCATTTGAAACCAATCATATTTATTATTCAGCTCTTCAGCAGTTTTCAATTCTATTTTGCCACTTTGTATTTTTAATAGTTGATTATATGACAATCACTTTTCTTCACCCGTCTCAGCTGTTATTTTTATCACTTCGGCTGGCACTATCCATAATGGTTTTCTCTCATTTCCATATTTCTTATATTTCATCCATGTATTTAGCAAGCTGTTTCTTATATAATGGTGAGAGAAAAAGCCGTCTATCTTTTCCCCCCCATAATACATATAAGCGTGCCAGCCAAATTTATTTCCATGACCTTCCAACGCTAAGAGTTTTTTGTTTAACAATATTATCCATTCTTTTATCCATACTAAGGAAACTGCTTCATGATATCATGATATAATTTTAAGTCTGGTAATTGAAATCCGCCCTCTCTTTTGCATCTGTTAAAATGTTCATTTTAATTCTTGGTTTCTTCCCCACCCACACAAACTCTGAAATTTTTCTTTGCCATCTATTAAATTGTTTACTGTCTTTCACAATCAGAATAGTTTGAAACAAATACATTATTCTTGGTAGAATATTCATTTTAATTGCGCCTATTCTACCCAATAGTGACAAATTAAGATGAGACATTTATTGACGCATATTAACACAGCAGCTAGAATCCTTTTGGCACAGAAATGGAAGCTTCAGAAAATCCCCACGAGATCAGACTAGGTGGAGAAGATACTGGAAACGGCTGAGATGGACTATTTATCCCAGCTGCTTGCCAGGAAATCTAAGGAAGAAGCAAGAAAACTATGGGTGAAGCTATATGTGTGGTTAGATACTTAAGATTCTCTGATGTTAACTTCTACCCTCTTTTTCTGCAATGAATACTATAATGCTACATATTTTGAAATGTAAAGTTAATTAGATAATCTAGCTAATAGGCTTACAATCATGAGAACATTTTACCAAGAGTGTGCTCATATATAGTAAAGTGATAATAATATTTGATAAAGTGTGACTTTAAGGAAGTATTTCCATACAGGCTAAATTACAGTGATACTGATGTCTATATCTATGCTAATTCCCTTTTTCCCTGTTCCCTTTTTTTCCTGGAAAACTAATAAAAATATTGAAACAGAGAAACGTCGACTGAGGGGTGACATGATAGAGGTTTATAAGATTATGCATAGAAGGTAGAGAAAGAAGTACTTTTCTCCCCTTCTCACAATACAAGAACTTGTGGGCACTCAATGAAATTGCTGACCAGTCAAGTTAGAACAGATAAAAAGAAGTACTTCTTCACCTAAAGGGTGATTAACACATGGAATTCACTGCCGCAGGAGGTGGTGGCAACTACAAGCATAGCCAGCTTCAAGAGGGGATTGGATAAACATATGGAGCAGAGGTCCATCAGTGGTTATTAGCCACACCATATTGTTGGAACTCTCTGTCTGGGGCAAGTGATGCTCTGTATTCTTGGTACTTGGGGGAGGGGGCAACAGTGTGAGGGCTTTCATTGTCCTGGCCTCACTGGTGGACCTCCTGATGGCAACTGATTTTTTTGGCCACTGTGTGACACAGAGTGTTGGACTGGATGGGCCATTGGACTTCTCTAATGTTCTTATGTTCTTCGTTGAGACCAGCTGGACTTAGCAACATGATGGAATTGCTAAAAACTTATCTGCTGACCCAAGTTGTTTACTCTCTCCTATGTCTTGTCTCAAGCCTGAGGCAACCAAAAACAGGGTCTATTAAAGGGATGGAGTATTCTTTACTAGAGTCTGGGGGTTTAGGGGAGCCCAGCCTGAGCAACAGGCTCAGTACCATGGTATGCTTTGCTTATGTCACTGCAGAATTTTTCTCTTTCAATGTAGTCTATAGCCTTTCACTCAGACTATATATTTTTTCTTCATGCCATGATGATTGGGGGAGGGGAAGAATCTAAGATTTTAGTCAGCAATGGAAGCAGGATGTTGAGGCTTCTATGAAGAGACAAATATAATTAAACAAGGCATGCTTGGGTTCACTGGCAAAACTGTAAGTTTCCCCCTCTGATGAAAAGGTGTTGTGGGGGGAGGGGCTCTGAAATAGGCAAAACCTCAGCTATCACTGAGGTGGTACACCTCTGTCTGGGCTGCATCAGACTCAGATTTGGCATCGTTTTTGCATGGTCAAATATTCTTCCATACAACAAAGCCTAGCAAATGTATCCCACTGCACTTACAAAAGCTAGATGTCAGAGTGAAGGTTAGTTTGGATCCCCTCTCCCTGCTGTGCCAGTTTTCTGTGCACTGGGATTTTTTTCTTTGTATGGAGGATTATTCAGTTGTGTGAGTCTTCATCCACTGTGGTACAGCTCAGAAACAGATTTACCTACTCTGAGTCTCACTATAGGTTAGAAAGATTGACAACAACTCGACCTTTGAATCTGGAGTGTGAGGGGAGTTTTGTGACTCCCAAATGCACACCAACTCCTTTCTGCTTATGAATATACTGCATGTGGAGAGGCAGTTTCAGCCCATTCCCCTCTCTGTTTTTACACACTCAAACCACCCTTTGGAGCCACAATTGGCTCCAGTGTGAAAATTACATAGGGTCATTTAAGTAAAATGATTTTTGCAAGGGAGTCCCTCCCTGGTGACCACATAAGGCAGTTTGATGCACAACCAGCATGGACACAGGAAGGCTGAAGTAGCTTCTCACTACATGGTGCAGTGGCTAGCAGAAAGGGCCAGGCAGGAAATTCCCATCACAGGTCTGATGCAAAGTCCTCAGGCTATTTGCCAACTATGTGAGGATTTTGTAAATCTATAGAAAGGCCATTCACTGGGAACTAGGTCAAAGAGAAAATGAAGCATTTTGTCTTTGTTTGGAGTTGGCTTCTGTGATGCACTGAATGATGTGTTTTAATGTTATTGCCTTAATGTAAGCGGTGCCTTGAGTTTTATTTGGTTGAAAAGTACTCATAAAATGAAATGTGAAACTTTGGATTTGGATTCTGAATGCTTGCTGAACTTTGAATTTGTTAAATTGTATTTCAGCTCTGATGTGAACTTAACTCCCAACGCTGTGTCCTGTTGATTCTTTAAGGTAACAGAAAAGGTAGCCCTTAAAAAGGGGGATTTAAAAAGATAGAGTAAGCACCCTTTGCATTTCCTATCAGAGAGCAGCTGTAGAGAGTGCTGGATGTGAGAAGGATCTATCCTCATAGCCATCTGTTAAGCAAGGCAGAGTAATATAGAAGTCTTATCGTCAGCTTCTCAGACTAGCCAACCCTGCAACTGATCTCATTTGGTTCTTGCTGGAGGATTTGTCACAACCTGCCTTCACAGCTGGGATTCAGACTCAAATCAATTTGTTTCTCAAATGCTTGATGATTCACATCGCTTATTTTGTATTTGTCATTTTTCTAAAAAGCAAATGCTCTCTTGAAATTAGAGGGCTGAACTGACAGCTTAGGAAAAAGAAGGGTTGTTTATCTCACCTCTACTGTTGTTATTATATGTGTGTGTGTGTGTGTATGTATATATATAATTACACAATTAAACATACCAAAGCAAGAACATGCAGAATTAAGCCCTTCCTAGTCACAGTGTCAGGCATCATTGTTATTTAAAGGTATACTTCCTTTTCTATCTTCCTCACCCCAACAATAGTAACTGTATGAATAGTACTTTGTACACTTCACTTTTCAGATTTAAAAAGGGGGGATTTCATTAGGGGACTTGCTGCCTGTAAACTCCTCTCATAACTGTCTATTTTCTAATGTCTGTTCTGAGCCTGTTTTCTGTGATTTGGAACCAGTTTTATGGTATTTTTCTTCTTCTTTGAATGACTAGCTAAACAGAGAATATTTAATGCAGATTGGGCTGGGTTGTCACCAATACATGGCTGATACTTAGCTCTGTCTCATGCTTCCAACAGATCCTAGGGAGGCTGTGGTGACTTGGTGACATCTAGATTAGATTATTGCAATGTGTTCTCTCTGGGCTGTCTTTGAAGACTGTTCAGGCACTCAGGTTGGTACAGAATACTGTAACCAGAATGCTGACTGGAGTGGGTTGTAGTAGCTCTAATCTCACTCCCAATCAGCTTCTGGACCCAACTCATGTGCTGGTATTGCCCTTTAAAGCCTTATATGGCTTGGGATCAACATGGGATCAATGGGAGCCATAGCATTTTAGTCATCATGTTAGGAATCAATATGGTGGAGCATTTTGAAGACCAGAAGTATTTTTCTTCTGAGGAAAAGGAGTATTTTCTTGTAAATGTTAGGCAAGACAGTTTAGTAGATGAGACAGACAGGTAGTAGTAGAATTCTAATCAGTTTTAAGCCCACTGATTTAAAACTTTGAATAGGATTGCACAGAATAAAATTGTAACAGTCATCATATTTCAAGAATTCTTTTTAAAAAATACATTAATTTAAAAACACATTCTAAATAAGAGAGGAGAAGGTCTAGCGAACAGATCTATTGTTTGTTTCACAATTTAATCACTTGGGCACGAAATTTAGTTGTTACCTTAATGATAACTGGAATTTCATCTCTCAATAGTTTCTCCAAGCATGCCCTATCCGTCAGGACTACTAGTCCATCCAAAAAAGAAAGAATTGTAATCCATGATGGATTACAAATTATTATCTTGGAATGTAAATGGACTAAATTCACTGCAAAAAAAAAAGCAACATTTCATTGGATTAAAAAGCAAAATTGTAATATAATTTGTTTACAAGAAATCCATTTACAACAAAAGGATTACAAATATTTATGGAATAAACAATTAGGATTGGAATTTTTTTCATTGGCAGAACAAAAGAAAAGGGTTGTGATTTTTTATATTAATCAACAATTAGAGCCAAAATTGATATTTAAAGACAAGGATGGAAGATACGTGGCAGTAGAGATAATAATAAATGCAAAGAAAACATTGTTATTAGGACTGTATGCACCAAATGGCGCAAAAGATGCTTTTTTCAAAGACATTACCCAACAGCTTGATGAAGTGACTTATGACCAGATATTGATGATGGGGGATTTTAATGGAATAATACAGAACAAAATAGATAGATCTGGGCAAAAAAGTAACAACAAGGAAGGGAAACTGCCGAAATCTTTTTTTGAACTGGTTAAACAAGAAAATTTGGAAGATATCTGGAGAAAATTCAACCTGGAAATAAGAGACTATACTTCTTTTTCAGCGAGACATATTACTTCTTCCAGAATTGACATGTTATGGGGCACTAAAGATTTGGGCCTTATAACTAAAAAAGTAGAGATTTTACCAAAGATAAGTGCTGATCATAACCCAATATTATGAATTACAAAATTGCAAAAAAAAATCAAGAAGATGGAGAATAAATGAAGATTTGTTACAAAATAACTGTGACATTTCTAGAAAATGAAACAAGAGCTTTCTTCCAAGTAAATGATAAAGATGATATAGAATTTAAGATGGTATGGGATGCTTATAAAGCAGTAATGAGAGGGATACTGATTACATTAAATAATAAGGATAAAAGAGTGAAAGAAAAACAGAGACTAGACATTCAAAATATGATAAAGAAAAAAGAAGGGGAACTGAGAAAAAGGCCAGGGAAAAAGAAAATTATAAGGGAGATTACTATATTACAAACTCAAATGAGACATTTGCTGAACAAAGAAATTGAATGGAATTTGAAAAAATTGCAACAGAAATCTTTTGAGGGTGTGAATAAGCCTGGAAAGTATTTAGCTTGGCAACTGAAGAAAAAGAGAGAAAGTTAAACTATTAGCAAAATTGTGACTGGTGGAAGAGAGATAGTAGATCAAGAAGGAATAAAAAGAGAATTTTTTAAGTATTATGCCAACTTATTTAAGGGTGTGAAAATAAGAAAAGAAAAGATTGAAGAGTACTTGCAAAATGTTAAAATAGCACCCCTAACGGAAAATATGAAGAAAAGTTTGAATGATCCAATTGAAAAAATTGAAATTGAAGCAGCAATTAATATAATGAAAATTGGTAAGGCATCTGGGCTAGATGGTTACACGGCTAAATTTAAAAAAATAAATAAAGAAGAATTAGTACCAAAATTACAAAAATTGATGAATATGATAAGAATAAAAGGGGAAATACCAAATATCTGGAAGGAAGCTGTAATTTCATTGATACCTAAAGAAGATAGAGATGTCACGAATGTACAGAATTATAGACCAATTTCATTATTAAATATTGATTATAAGATATACACAAAAATCTTGGTAGAAAGACTTAAACAATATTTGATGAACTTTATAAAGGAAGATCAATCAGGATTTCTCCCTAAAAGACAAATAAGACATAATATAAGAACAGTTGTACATATTGTAGAATATTATGAAAAACATCCAGAAAAAGAAGTTGCATTATTCTTTGCTGATGCAGAGAAAATAATAATAATAATAATAATAATAATAATAATAATAATAATAATAATAATAATAATAATAATAATAATAATAATAATAATAATAATAATAATAATAATAATAATAATAAATTTTATTTATATCCCGCCCTCCCCACCTCGGCAGGCTCAGGGCGGCTAACAACATTTTATAAAAACATACAGTAGTTAAAAGCCGTTAGATTTAACAATATAAAACAGTAAACACTAAACTTAACAATATTAAAACCAGTCCAATGAGTACAGTTATTCAGCGGTATAGGTCTTCAAACCGCATTGGCGGATCCTTAATTACCGATCTTCTTAGCCGTCCAAGTGTGCAAGCTTAAAAAGGGCGGTCTTGCAGGCCCTGCGGAACTGATCAAGGTTCCGCAGGGCCCGCACCTCCTCGGGGAGTCAGTTCCATAGGGTAGGGGCTGCGATTGAGAATGCCCGCGCCCTAGTATTCTGGTATTTAATCTCCTTCGGCCCAGGGATGGTCATTAGATTTTTCCCAACTGACCTCAGTGCTCTCTGGGGTTCATATGGGGAAAGACGGTCCCTCAGGTAGGCAGGTCCTCGGCCATATAAGGCTTTGTACTGGACCCGGTATATGATCGGCAGCCAGTGCAGTTCACGTAGCCCCGGCCGTATATGTTCCCGTTTTGGAAGTCCCAACAACAGCCTGGCCGCCACGTTCTGCACTAGCTGCAGTCTCCAAGTCCGGCACAGAGGTAGCCCCAAGTAGAGGGCATTACAGTAGTCTAGTCTTGAGGTGACCGTTGCATGGATCACTGTTGCGAGGTCCCGGCGCTCAAGGAAAGGGGCCAACTGCCTTGCCCGCTTCAGGTGGAAGAATGCTGACTTGGCAGTGGCTGCTATCTGGGCCTCCATCGATAATGAAGGCTCCAGTAAAAAACCCAGGCTCTTTACCTGGTGCGCTGCTTTCAATAGCGCACCATCGAAGGCTGGGAGAGCTATATCCCTTCCCAGAGCGCCGCGACCCACGCAAAGGACCTCTGTCTTCGCTGGGTTCAACTTCAACCCACTCAGCCTGAGCCATGTTGCAACAGCCTGTAAGGCCCGGTCGAGATTCCCTGGTGCGGAGTCGGGCCAGCCGTCCATTAGTAGATAGAGCTGGGTGTCATCTGCATATTGATGGCAACCCAGCCCAAACCGCCGGGCAATCTGGGCAAGGGGGCGCATATAGATGTTGAACAACATCGGGGAGAGCACTGCTCCCTGGGGCACCCCACAGTCCAGTGTGCGCCTCCGGGACCGTTCACTCCCGATAGCCACCCTCTGTCCCCGACCCATGAGAAAGGAGGAAAGCCATTGCAAGGCCGACCCCTCAACCCCAATGTTGGCGAGGCGGCACGTCAGTAGCCGATGGTCGACTGTATCAAATGCAGCCGACAGATCCAACAGCATCAGCACCGCAACGCCGCCTCGATCCAGTTGCCGTTGGAGGTCATCTACCAAGGTGACCAACACCGTCTCCGTTCCATGGCCCGGCCGGAAGCCAGACTGACATGGGTCTAAGACAGAAGCGTCATCCAGAAACCTCTGAAGCTGCGATGCCACGGCCCTCTCAATAATTTTACCTAAAAACGGTAAATTAGACACCGGCCGGTAGTTCGCCAATTCGGCCGGGTCTGCTGTGGCTTTTTTCAAAAGAGGGCGGACCAAGGCCTCTTTCAGAGGTGTTGGAAACTGCCCCTCTGGGAGGGACCTGTTTATGATGTCCTGTAAAGGACAACTAAGCTCCCCCTGGCAAGATTTAATCAGCCAAGAGGGGCAAGGGTCCAGATCGCATGTTGTCGGGCGAGCAGCAGAGAGGATTCTGTCAACTTCCTCCAGGCTGAGCGGGTCGAAGTGGTCCAGCACTAAACCCGAAGACAGGCACGGAGCCTCAATTTCAGCTTTTGATAATTTGAACTAGGACTTTATGTTTGCAGTTATGGAAAAGATAGAACTTGTAGAGCACTTTATAAGAATGATAAAAGCAATGTATACGGAACAGAGTGCAAAGTTGTGTATAAATACAGATCTTACAGATAATATGATGATTAGTAAAGGTACAAGACAAGGTTGCCCGCTTTCACCATTGTTGTTTATTATGACTCTTGAAATTTTACTGATACAAGTACAAGATAATAAAGAAATAGAAGGGCTAAAGAGGGCGAGGCAGTTGGCTCCCTTCTTGGAGTGCAGCGACCTAGCAACAGTGATCCACGCAACGGTCACCTCGAGACTAGACTACTGCAATGCCCTCTACATGGGGCTGCCCTTATACCGAACACGGAAACTCCAGGTAGTCCAGAACGCAGCAGCCAGGCTGCTAATGGGACTACCACGGTGGGAACATGCGCGGCCTGGGCTGCGGGATCTGCATTGGCTACCTGTTGTGTACCGTGTTCGCTATAAAGTGCTGGTTATCACCTTTAAAGTCCTATATGGCCGAGGACCTGCCTACCTAAGGGACCGCCTCTCCCCATATGTTCCCCAGAGAGCACTGAGATCTAGCTCTCAGAATCTTCTAACAATCCCTGGGCCAAGAGAGGCTAGACTGAAGACAACCAGGGAGCAAGCCTTCTCGGTAATGGCCCCTTGATGGTGGAATCATCTTCCAGAGATGGTACGAGCCCTGCGGGACTTGAATCAATTCCGCAGGGCTTGTAAAACATTTCTTTTCCAGCTGGCTTTTGAGACAGAACCTGGCTAATCTGATGTGTAGCTATTTAGCCATCTTGTGGATATTACAACTTACAGTATTTTTATAGCACCTATTTTTATCTATTTTATTCATTTTAAATTATTATGTAATTAACTATATCTAATAATTGTTATTTATATTGTTTTATCTAATTCATGGAATTTCCATGTCTGTGAGCCGCCCTGAGCCGGCCTCTGGCGGGGGAGGGCGGGATATAAAAATAAATTTATTATTATTATTATTATTATTATTATTATTATTATTATTATTATTATTAAAAATCAGAGGATCTATTTATAAATATAGAGCATTTGCTGATGACATAATGTTTATAACTGAAAACCCTGTACAAGTAACACCTTTGTTGTTAGCTAAGATACAAGAATATGGAGAACTGGTGGGATTTTATGTTAATAAAGAAAAGTCAAAACTTTTATGTAAAAATATACAAGCAAACAAACAAAAGGAATTGCAGAGATTGACGGGATGTGAAGTTGCTTCCAAAGTAAAATATTTGGGCTTGGAGATAACAATGAAGAATATTGATTTGCTTAAAAATAACTATGAAAAGCTATGGCATAAAATGGATGAAGATTTGATGAAATGGAATAAACTTAATTTGACTTTGCTGGGCAGAATAGCAGCAATGAAGACGAACATTTTGCCGAGAATAATGTATTTGTTTCAAATTATTCTGATTGTGAAAGACAGTAAACAATTCAATAAATGGCAAAGGAAGATTTCAGAATTTGTTTGGGCTGGGAAGAAACCAAGGATTAAAATGAAAATTTTAACAGATGCTAAAGAGAGAGGAGGATTCCAGCTACCAGACTTAAGAATATATCATGATGCAGTTTGCTTAGTATGGATAAAAGATAGGGTGACGCAGTCAAATAAAAAACTTTTAATGTTGGAAGGTCATGGAAATAAATTCGGCTGGCCCACTTACATGTACTATGGGAAGGAAAAAATGAATGTTTTTTTCTCACCATTATATAAGAAATAATCTGTTAAATACATGGATGAAGTATAAGAAGTATGGTGATGAGAGAAAGCCATTATGGATAGTGCCAGAAGAAGTGATAAAAAAATAGCAGCTAAGACCAGTGAAGAAAGAGGGTTATCATATTATCAACTATTAAAAATACAAAGTAGTAAAATAGAATTGAAATCTGCTGAGGAGTTGAATAACAAATATGACTGGTTTCAAATGCAACAAATAAAGAGCTTGATGGAAAATGATATCAAAGCTGAAGGAATAAGAAGAGAGCAAACAGAAATGAAGAAAGTTCTGCTGGGAGATAATGAAAAATTAATTTCAAAAATATATGTTACTTTTAAAAAGGTCTACAGAAAATGAAGTAGTGAAATCCCAAATGATTAAATGGGCAATCAATGTAAATAAAGAAATACAAATGGACACATGGGAATATCTTTGGAAGAATTCTATGAAACTTTCAACATGTCAGAGTATTAAAGAGAACTGTTTTAAAATGATGTATAGATGGTATATGACTCCTAAAAAGTTGGCAAAGATGAACAATAAGATGCCAGATAGATGTTGGAAATGTAAAAAACATGAAGGTTCTTTCTACCATATGTGGTGGACTTGTGAAAGAGCAAAATAGTATTGGCAGATGATTCAACAAGAAATTTCCAGAATCTTGGGAAATAAATTTAAGAAAGTTGCAGAGACATTTCTGTTGGGATTACAAATGGAAACATTTCCAAAAGAAGATAGAACTTTGATTTGGTACTTGCTTTCAGTGGCTAGGACACTGTATGCACAGTTATGGAAGCAAGAAAAAATACCAGAAAAATGGGGTTGGATTACAAAAGTTATAGCATGGAGTAAGATGGATAAACTAACAAGAATCTTAAGAGACTGTAATTTGGAAGTTTATAGAAAGGAGTGGAAAAAGTTTAGAGGTTATGTAGAAAAACAATGGAAAATAAAAGGTCATTGGACAATTTTTTAAGAATGATTTAGTATTAGAAAAAAGAAGAAATATGAATCTAGGTTTATATGGTTTAAGGGTACCTTTAAGTGTTAGCATTTTTAGTTTATAACATCAGCGGGAGTCAAGTAACGGGGGGAGGGGGATTTAGAAAATAGCATATGGGAAAGATAAAAAAAAAGTTATTAATGGATATTGTTACCATATGTTATTAATAAACTTCTTTAAAAGGCAAAAAAGGAAGAATTGTCATATCTCTAATTTCTTTATAAAAAGGACAATGGATAAAAACATGTCCCAACATTTCCACCATGCCAAGGGAGCAGGGACAGATCCTTTCAGGATATGAGGTCTTCTTATATCTCCCTTCTAATACTATTGATGGAATAACATCTTATCTAAAGGCCCTCTTGTGGGGAGGAAAATTAAAGTTTCAAGATACTGGGCCATTATCATGGAGTATCTAAATTTTGCAGGAGCCATAGAGTTTGGAGTTCTCCTTAGGTCTTCTTGCTGCTCCATGTCACAAACTCCTTAATTATAGATTTTGCATTATCAGTATTCTGTGGCAATAGAGCACCAGATAAAAGGCCCATTCTTTCTACATTACCCTCAACTAAGTGCAACCATCTTGACTGGTGGAAATCTTGTGTTATTAAGGGAAGAAGGCCTTTTGGATTCCTGTGTATCCTAGGCAGGACTGGACTGCCGACTAGGCAAATTAGGCAATTGCCTAGGGCACTGGTGGTCCAGGGGCACAGAATTGGATGCCTCTCTTAGTCCCCCCCCCCTTGTGCCTCTCAGAGTCTCCAAGAAGCACAGGCTGCAGCGTTTTCTCCCCCCCTTTCACCCTTGAGGTGCCAAAATAGGGAAAGGATCTCCCACCCTTGCCTCTCGGAGATGCCAAGAGGTATGGGCAGAGGGTCTTCCCCTTGCTTTTGCACCCCTGGGGTGCAAGGTTCCCCCCCATACCTCTTGGAGTCTTTGAGAGGCATGGGCAACAGGGCTTTCTCCCTGCTTTTGCACCCTTGGGGTGCAAAAACAGTGAAAGGCTCTCCCCTGTTGCACCTCTCAGAGAGATGCAAGCTGATGAGGCAACCCCTTCTCAGGGGTCCATAGGACAAAATGGAGAGATTGGGCCGCTATTGCAGCACAACCCCAGAGAAGGGGTTTAAAGTTTAAAACCCTTCTGTAGCATAACAGATTGCCCATCTAAACAGCCTGTAATGAAAATAAACCCATGATTTTAAAAATCTATTCTGATTTCTTTTGTTATTGCAGCCTTGGCGTCTATTAGTTTCATTTTTTAAAGATCAGGTGGCATATAAATTAATTTAGAACTTTTACTTCCTGCCTCTTCACAGTCCTGCTTGAGGCAGTTTATAATTAAAGACTGCAATATTAAAGCCATTAAAACATAAGCCATTGAACATAAAAACTATCCATAAAACACAAGCAGACCATTAAAAACCTGGTAAGATAAAACTAATTAAAAACCTGGGTAAAGATATGTGTTTTAAGCTGCCTCCTAACCCCACGCCCCAGATGAGCCTCAAGGGGGCAGACATTCCAAAGGCAAGATGCCATCACAGAAAATGCCCCATCTCTAGTTGTGACTCACCTTAAGAAGGTGGAAATTCAGAGATCAGGGCTTAAGAGGCAGATATTAGCTGGTGGGCTGGATAGCAAGTGAGGAGATGATAAGGTACCCCAACCTTAAGTAAATTAGGGTCTTAAAGTTAAGAACCAGCACTTTGAATTGTGCCAAGAAACAAATTGGTTCCTTAGAGTTTGGGCTTTCTTTTTAATGTTGTTGGTTTTTCCATATCTCAAGCAAATCTAAGTTTTTAACATTTTGGGACTAGTGATCCACAGGGCATTTAATTTGTAGTTCAGTCACTAGGCTTTGTTTCTTCAGCCCCTCTGATGTGCTTTTCGCTAAACAATCTAGTTAGCACTAATTGCGCTACTGATTGCTTGGATATATTACTAAATACATCTCCATTTGGAAGTGGTCCAAACTCACTAGCTCAATTAAACAAGGTCACAAGTGGAATGCCCTTCAGTTTCTTTTAATCTGTCTGTAAATTCATTGTTGTCCAAAGGCAGGTGAATGTCACTGACAAGACCAATCATATCCATACATATGCATGCAAATTCCATCTCACCTAATGGAAATTCTTTCACTATTTAACTAAGATCTCATATCGGTGGTGCCAAACTTTGCTGCAGCCATCTTGGCAACAGGCAATACTCAACACAATGATCAGTACACTATGGGTACTGCCATTTTGACCTTGGCTGCAGGATTCTTGTTGCTAAGTCACTCTGAATTAAGAAGTTCATTAAGATGAAGATAACTGGAAGGCAGGACTTTTAATACCTGTTAAGTATTATTGGGCATGCTTAGCGGAAAGGCCCTGGTTGTGCTACAAAAAAGCCATTTGACAGATGATGTACATATGTGTGTGTGTTCAGCATCAAAGATTAGGTGCTCTCACCTTATTCAGAACACAAGAGGAGGTGAAGCTGTAGCATCAGGAGCTAATTCACAGGGTCAGTGATAGCAAACTAGGAACCTAGTTCCTAGCAAACTAGGAACCTAGGGTCGTGGTAGATAACTCACTGAAAATGT
This sequence comes from Heteronotia binoei, assembly GCF_032191835.1. NCBI lineage: Eukaryota > Metazoa > Chordata > Lepidosauria > Squamata > Gekkonidae > Heteronotia > Heteronotia binoei. Next base: position 186,229,505 of record NC_083223.1, on the reverse strand, counting down.
CAAGACAGTGTGCGATTGCAATGAAAAAGGCCAACGCCATGCTGGGAAGGTCCGGCCCCTTCCCAGCCGAGCCAGCGTGCTGGCTATTAGGCTGGGGGCCGTTTTTGCGCCCGCGAAAGGAGGGAGGGGCAGAAACATCACCCGACATACGGGTGTCTGCCTAGGCGCGGAGCTGGGGCTATATAAGCCCCGGCTCCCGCCCTCCTACGCAGTTGGGAATCGGCTCTCTGTGAGAGAGCCACGTGCGTGGGAGCTGCAGCAGGATTGAGGCCTGGGCAGCTCGGGACGTCGAGGACGTGCGGCGTAGCGGAGGCTTCGGGCGTCGGCGGTTCTGAAGAGCAGCTGATCGGCGCGGCGGGGCGTTGCGCAGCGAGACGCTTGCGGCGGCTAAGTTTTGCTCGGGGCTTTGGGAGGTGGCCGGGACGGATCGGGTTGGCGCGGCGCTTCCCTAGTTAGGGCGCCTTGTGGGCGCTGAGCCTGGGGGGAGTTTTGTCTGCATTCCTTGTTTCGCCTGAATCAGGGCAGAGCGCAGCGGCAGCTGGCAGGGTGCGCAGGCGGCTGGCCATTATTAGGCAGCAGCTTACCCCGTGGGTTCCAGGCCACCAAGGTGCTTTAATTTTCCTCCCGGAGGGCGAGTGGGCCACTGATTCGCTTGTTGGGGGGGTTGTGAAGCACCCCCCCCTTTTTTTTTTTCCTGTCTTTTGGGCGCATCGTATCTGGCTACCCCACTTAACTGCCTGGTGCTGGGGCTTGTCTCAACCCCCCCTCTCTCTCTCAGCACCCCCCCTCCCTCCCTCCCCTGGGGGTTTGGGAGTGTGTAGTGGGGGTGCCTGCTCTTTGGTTTGTGGCCTGATAGTCTGGGTCCCAACCCTTTAACTACACTCCATTTCCTTCACATTAGTGGAGGTGGGTGGGGCTGAGAGGGGCTTCTGGGTGGCCGGTGTGCATCAGCCTTTGTTGTTGGCTTTTCACAGTATCAATGGCACCGAAGAAAGGGCAGGGCAAGTCTAAGGGCAAGCAGCCCGCCCGCCCACCACGGGGGCGGGGCCAGCAAGGCGCCCCAGCCGAGGAGCAGGATCAGAGTGAGCGGGTCCGACTCGCTATTATGAGTCAGTTGGATGCCCTCGAACAGGATCGTGTTGCCAGGGGTGCCCCCATTTGGGAGGGGCGTCGCCGTGCCACCGGCCGGTCGGCGCGGCTGACTTTCGAGTCAGAGTTGCTTGCACGGCTGTCTGCTTTGCAGGGTGGGCCGTCGGAGCCTGAAGAGCCGCTGGAACCCGATCAAGAGGAGGACCCCGGCGAGGGCCCATCGGGCATGCCATCGGGCGACGGTGCATCTGGCAGTGGGGGGCCGCAGCCCCCTGGAGGTTCGGGCGTCCTACCGGGTGATGGTGGTAAGCCCTTTATTCTGCCTGTTCAAGGATGGCCTTGGGGTCCCATTCAGCCGACCCCCCAACCGCAGGGGGCGAGTGGGGTAGGGTGGGGGCCCGCGTTGGTAGGAGCCAGTGAGCAGTTGGTCCCTGCCCAGCCGTGGGCTTGGGGTTTGCATACCCCCGGTTTGCTTTCCAGTCCGGTTCTTACCCCTACTGGCCAGCAGGTGGGCGCTGTGGCGCCTCCTGCACCCCCCCCTCCCCTGCCCACACCTGGCATTTTGCCTTGGGGTGGTCAGCAGTGGGCACAACTGCAGGGGGCATGGCCTGCAGCTCAAGGGGGCAGGTGGTTCTATCCCCCGAACCCCTATGCTAGTATCCCCTTTCATGCTCTCCCTTATGGCGACACTTCCTTGCCATTGGGGGACCATTTGACGGCGGCCACGCGCGAGAAAATTCTCCGCGGGGAGTATGTGGATGTGTTTAGTCTCCTGTTTAGAGAGCTCGAGAAGAAAAGTAAGGACGAGCTCGACGACAGGGAGAAGGAAAAGCTAAAACGCAGGAAGGTCGATAGGGCTTGGGCAAACTGGTTGCCCGGCTTCCTGATCTATGCCGGTGTTATAGCAAGAGCCCAGCCGGCTAGGGCAGCGGCCCTCTTTCAGTACATTGATATAGTTTATAGGGCCTATACGGACTTCGTCGGTGCAGCTTGGCTGCAATACGACGAAGCCTTCCGGATGAGGGCCGCAGTCAATCCTGGAATGCCGTGGGACCAGATAAATCAGCAGCTGTGGTTGCAGCTGATGGCCCCGGCCAAACCAAATGCTGGAGATAGGTCCGACAGTGGCCATTTGGTACAGAGATTGCAGCAACAACAGACTACCGCAGGTGCCCGCGTTTCCGCGGGCCAGCCGGTTCAAACCCGGTTGGTGTGCTGGGAGTTTGCTTACAAGGGCGTGTGCCCCCGGAAGCCCTGCAAATTCCGTCACGAATGCCCGTTGTGCAGTGGGGCCCACGCTTTGTCGGCCTGCAGTAGATCAAAGCCTGGAGGGGGTGGCAGGCGCCCCGGTGGCGGCGGCGGTGGTCCGCAGCCACCTGGAAAAGGGGCCCAGCCCCATCCGCCTTCCGGCTCTCAGTAGGTTATTGGCGGCATACCCGCGTAGGGCTGATGCTGTATATTTGCAGGACGGGTTTACTCTGGGGTTTCGGATTCCTTACAGGGGGCTTAGGGCCCCCTTTTTGGCACCCAACCTAAGATCGGTTGTGGGGCTTGAGCATGTGGTCCGGGTTAAAATTGCCAAAGAATGCCAGGAAGGCAGGGTCCTTGGACCCTTCGAGGCACCGCCGGTCCCCACATTGAGGGTATCCCCGTTGGGGGTGGTGCCCAAGAAGGCAGCGGGAGAGTACTGGATTATTCACCACCTGTCTTATCCTAGGGGAGCTTCGGTGAACGATGCTATCCCCGAGGAGCTTTGTTCGGTGCGTTACACCTCCTTTGACCAAGCGGTCAAAGTAGTTCGCGGCTGCGGGGTTGGGGCTGAGTTGGCGAAATGCGACATTAAGTCGGCATTTCGCCTCTTGCCTGTCCACCCCGATGACTTTGAGTTATTGGGCTTTTCATTTGACGGGAAATTCTATATGGACCGGGCATTGCCGATGGGCTGCTCCATTTCCTGTGCAGCGTTTGAGCGATTCAGTTCCTTTTTGGAATGGGCGCTCAGGGATAGGACGGGGGTTAGCGACACGGCGCATTACCTGGACGACTACCTTTTCGTCGGCCCAGCAGGATCTGGTCAGTGCGCCAGGTTGTTAAGCTCCTTCCAGGAATTAGCCCTCGAACTTGGCGTGCCACTGGCGCACGAGAAAACCGAGGGTCCAGCACGGTCCTTACCTTTTTAGGTATTGAGCTGGATACGCTCCAGCAGACATCACGGTTACCGGAGAATAAGGTCTCCGACCTTAAGAACCGGTTGGCTGCCTTGAGGGGGCAGCGGAAGGTTTCCCTGTTAGAGCTTGCAAAGTGGTGGCCCCCGGCAGGGCCTTTTTGCGGCGCTTTTGCGATGCTATGGGCCAGCTGCGCCTCCCTCACCATCGGACTCGGGTCACTGCTGGAATGAGAGCGGACCTAGAGGTTTGGGAGGAGTTTCTGGAATCCTTCAATGGTGTTTCGTTCTGGAGGGACGACCTGAAGATTGAAGCTGAGCTTCAGATTTCTTCGGATGCGTCCGGCGCCAGTGGATTTGGAGTATACTTTAGGGGCCATTGGTGTGCCGAGCAATGGCCCGCTGAATGGTTGGATAGCGGGCTTTGTAGAGATCTTACGTTTCTGGAATTTTTCCCCATTTTAGTGGCTGTTTGCCTTTGGGGAGAGCAGCTTGCCAACCATTCAGTTTTGTTTTGGTGCGATAACATGGCTGTAGTACATGTTATCAATTCCTTGACTTCTAAATCGGCCGCGGTCATGAACTTGGTTAGGTTTTTTACCCTGCGTTGCCTCCGGTTGAATGTTTTATTCCTGGCTAGGCACGTACCGGGCGTATGTAATGGTGTGGCGGATGCTCTGTCTCGCTAACAGATGGAGCGTTTCCGGCAGTTGGCCCCAGAGGCAGATCCATGTCCGGCGGAAATGCCCGCGGAACTCTGGAGGCTTGGGAGAAGGAAGCCGGTAGGGCCATTCAGTTGGCGCTAGCCCCTAGTACAAGGAGGGCATATGCCAGGGCGACCGCCCAGTTTGGTGAATTCAGGAGTTCGGTTGCACTCCCGGATTGTTGGCCGATTCCGGTGGCGCACATCATGCAATTTTGCGTGCACCAAAAGGAAAGAGGTTTGGGGTTAAAGACTATAAGGGGACATCTGGCGGCATTGGCCTTTGACAGTAAGGCCCGCGGCCTCCCGGAGTTCACGGGTGACTTTAGAGTTAAGAAGATGCTTGAGGGCTGGGCCCGGGAGCGGGTACGGCAGGTAGATGACAGACAGCCTATCTCCCCGTCCGTCCTCAGTGGTTTGTTTGGGGGATGGCCCAGTGTTTGCTCCTCCCCATTCGAGGCTGCATTGTTCCACGCCGCCTCGCTGTTGGCCTTCTTTGGGGCCCTGCGCGTAAGTGAGCTGGTAGTGCAGTCAAAGGCTGACACTTCTGGGAGGGCGCTCCAATCCGGAGATGTAAAAATTACTAATAGCCAGCTAGTTCTGACGATTCGCCGGTCCAAGACTGATCAGAGGCAGAGGGGGACCATCATCACGATCGGCATGTGTGCATCGCAGGAATTATGTCCGGTCAGGGCTGTTCGTCGCTACGTGCAGCTCAGGGGCGAGGCCCAAGGTCCTTTTCTTAGGCATGACGATGGCTCCCCTCTTACCAAATATCAGTTCTGGTCGGTCACAAGCAAGGCCCTAGTTCGCTTAGGTCTCGCTGGCGTCAAATTTGGGACGCATTCCTTCCGGATCGGGGCGGCCTCCACAGCTGCTTCTATGGGCTACACGCCATCTGCCATTCGGCATATTGGCCGATGGCGGTCGGCGGCTTATAAGTCTTATGTGCGCCCCCTGGTCACCTAGTTGGTAGGTGGGGGGGGGGGGTTGGTTGTTTGCATTGTGTATGTTATGCTGACAGTTGTTTGTTCTTTCAGGTGCTGTGGCTCGTGGTGAGAGAAGGCGTGTTCTCATCTGCGGGCACAGCATGGTTTTCTGGGCGGCCCACTTCGCCAGACGGTCTCCTGTGGGCACCCAGCTTGGCCTCAGTGCGTGGGCTACTGTGGAATGGCTGGGTCGTCGGGGACTGCGCTGGCCCGGGATCATGCCACTTTTGTTCAGGGAGCGTAAGGCGTTACCTCCACACATTCTTGTCGTTCACTTGGGAGGGAACGACTTGGGGTTGCTGCGTGGGAAGGCCCTTTCCCAGCAGGCTTTGGCCGACCTCCGCGAAATTCGGCGCAGGTGGCCGGGGGTTCTACTAGTGTGGTCGGCAATTTTGCCACGCAGGGTTTGGAGGTACGCCATTTCGCCGGGTGGAATCGAACGGGCCAGACGTAAGGCCAACAGGGCCATTCAGAAGGCCATGGAGGGGGGATTGGGAATTTTCCTCCCGCATCCGGCCATACGGGTCAATCAAGCTGACCTGTATCGGCCGGATGGTGTTCATTTATCTGATTTGGGTAACCGGGCCTTTTTGGATGAAATTCGGCAGGGGGTGCGGCTGGCTCTGGGCCACCCGTTGGGGCGCTAATGCCTAAGCAGAGGCTTGGCATTGGCGGTGGCTGGATGAGGTTTGGCCACGGGGTTTCCCAGGGGAGCACCTATGGCCTAGCACCGTCGGTGCGGTGGTCTGCAGGAACCGTAGATGGGCTAAACGGCTCAGTACGGTGATGCAGATCACAGGGAGCCTCACCTGGGTGGATCTTTCCATGGGGATTGATGCCAGCCCGGTGGGTGATGGCTGGAGGCCTGGCCGCTCAGTTACAACCCGAATACGGCGGGTTTGTGCTGGGGGCAGGGTGGCTCGCCCTTTCGGCAAGGCGGGGTCCAGGTGTTGACCCCAGGGCTTGTCTGGTTTGGTTTTACCCCCCCTGCCAGTTACAGTTGTTAATTCTTAAATAAAGCGGCCCGGTTTAAAACCCAACACTTGTGTCTGCCTCTTCTTTCCGACTGCGGGGGAAAGGTCCGGCCCCTTCCCAGCCGAGCCAGTGTGCTGGCTATTAGGCTGGGGGCCGTTTTTGTGCCCGCGAAAGGAGGGAGGGGCAGAAACATCACCCGACATACGGGTGTCTGCCTAGGCGCGGAGCTGGGGCTATATAAGCCCCGGCTCCCGCCCTCCTACGCAGTTGGGAATCGGCTCTCTGCCCGCCCCCCCTTCCCATTGGCAGTACAGGCTTACGCCGGTCGCCTTTTTGGGGCCAGGTAGGAATTTTTTCACTTCCACACAATTGGCGTCTGTGGGGGTGTTTTTCGCCTACCTTGTACTGCCTAGTAGGTTAGGTTTGGTTAAGGGTATTAGTTAGGTCGCAGGCTGGATGAGGTTTGGCCACGGGGTTTCCCAGGGGAGCACCTATGGCCTAGCACCGTCGGTGCGGTGGTCTGCAGGAACCGTAGATGGGCTAAACGGCTCAGTACGGTGATGCAGATCACAGGGAGCCTCACCTGGGTGGATCTTTCCATGGGGATTGATGCCAGCCCGGTGGGTGATGGCTGGAGGCCTGGCCGCTCAGTTACAACCCGAATACGGCGGGTTTGTGCTGGGGGCAGGGTGGCTCGCCCTTTCGGCAAGGCGGGGTCCAGGTGTTGACCCCAGGGCTTGTCTGGTTTGGTTTTACCCCCCCTGCCAGTTACAGTTGTTAATTCTTAAATAAAGCGGCCCGGTTTAAAACCCAACACTTGTGTCTGCCTCTTCTTTCCGACTGCGGGGGCAATTATTAGGAAGGGAATTGAAAACAAATCAGCCAGTATCATAATGCCCCTGTATAAATTGATGGTGTGGTCTCATTTGGAATACTGTGTACAATTCTGGTCACTGCACCTCAAAAAGGATACTATAGCATTGGGAAAAGTGCAGAAAAGGGCAACTAGAATGATTAAAGGTTTGGAACACTTTCCCTATGAAGAAAAGTTAAAACACTTGGGGCTCTTTAGCTTGGAGAAACGTCAACTGCGGGGTGACATGATAGAGGTTTACAAGATTATGCATGGGATAGAGAAAGCAGAGAAAGAAGTCCTTTTCTCCCTTTCTCACAATACAAGAACTCGTGGGCATTCAATGAAATTGTTGAGCAGTCAGGTTAAAATGGATAAAAGGAAGTACTTCTTCATCCAAAGGGTGATTAACATGTGGAATTCATTGCCACAGGAGGTGGTGGCAGCTACAAGCACAGCCAGCTTTAAGAGGGGATTGGATAAAAATATGGAGCAGAGGTCCATATATATATGTGTGTGTGTGTGTGTGTGTGTGTGTGTGTGTATACACACACATATTGGCCACTGTGTGACACAGAGTGTTGGACTGGATGGGCCATTGGCCTGATCCAACATGGCTTCTCTTATGTTCTTATTTTCTTAACCTGTGAACCAAATCTTGACTGAAAGCAATAAGCCCTTAGAGGGCCTTTCAGATTTTACATAAAGTAACAAATTTTTTTGCCACCATTTCACATGTAAGACAAAGAAAGTATAACAGGTATAATTAATCTACATTTCAATGTTATACCTCTCTTGGGCTTTGTATTAAATACCTCATGTATTATGTTGAAATGCATAATTATATAGCTGTTACTAAAGCTCCATTGTTATTATAGAGCCTCATTATGTGGTAAACTGGACCTTCAGCCCCTGGACCACTATTAAGACTGGCCTGTGAGAATATGCAAGATGGTCATCCTCCTAGCTCATGTCTCTTGAGTACATCACTAGGTAATTTATGGTATGATAGTCTGCTCATGGAAATCAGGTGTGTGACAACTACATAAAGAATCTGAAATGTATTTGGTGTGCCACTGCTAACCTTCCAATACTTGGCTGTAGCAAAGAATGAAAAACATTTTAAGCTGTGACACCAGCAGGCAGCTGAGCTGGTTCCAAGTAATGAGTCACTAAGGGTCAATTCTTTTTTCCCACTCAAAAATAGCAGCCAAGCTAAGAGCTACTGAGAGAGAGTGGTGGCACATTGCTGTATGGTGATTGATGGTAGCCCATCAATTATTCTGATTCTGTGCAACCTAATCTCATGAACACTTACTCAGGTATAAGTCTTACTGAATTCAATGAGTCTTAGTCACAGGATAAGTTTGCATAGGATTGTAACCGTCATATGTCAATATATGTCCTAAAAGATGTACTTTCAGAGTGACCTTCTTTCTTCTGTCTTCTTCAGCTTTAGTCTTGGGGAATGTTCTTGGTCTATAAACATTTTTTTTCACTTGGAGGTGAGATGCACTTGCCCCTTAATTCAGTCTCTGGAAATGGAGGAATTACAATTTCTTTTTCTTTTTTTTTATCATGGGTAATAAACATGGCAGTTCGTCTCTTCACTGTAGATGATAGAGATTTTTGTGTGTGTTTTGCTATAGTGATGAATGCAGATATTAAAGGTGAGAGACAAGAGCTCTCCTTCATAGATGCATACAACTTCCTCTTCCTTTGTGCTTCTCTTAAGAAAGACTGATCATCTATTTGTTGTTTACGTTCCAGACCATTCATATTGTTGCCATTCTCATTCTCCCACCCTCCTATTTCTTTGATGTATGATCAAATTTGAGGCAGGCAATTTCCCTCTCTCTTTGGGTTCCCAGGATCCCAGTATGCAGTAGCCTGGAGTTCCATCAATGTGACGTTTCCATTATTAACGATGATCAAAATAAAAAAAGAGGAAAAATTACAAACTTACAGAGCCCTCACTTTATCACCAATGTACAACTAAAAGAGTCACAGCTTACATGAAATAGGATTGCCTGGTTCTTTTCAAAACTTGCTTTATAGACTCAGAAAAATGAATATTGTATGGCTATGCCTGCCAACAGGGATGGATTTTTATTTAGTTTTTCCTTTCCTCCAATTTACATCTGATATTTATGACTTTCGAAGGATTCTTTCTGGCTAAGCAGTTCACTGACATTGCTTTGTGAGCCATGCCGTTGGCTCCTTTTTCTTTGTTTATTAGAATGTGGCTTTTCTTTATTCTGTATATCACATTTCTATCCTCATGTGAAAAGATGAGTGGCAGGTATAATAATGGCAGTGCAGAGCACACCTCTTTCCTATCATATTTCCTCCCTTCCATTCTGTAATAAACAACCATTTATTGAGATAAAGAGTGGGGGGAAGAAGACAGAGATGTCTCAGAAAGAAGAGCTTGCACTTCCTGTACACAGTAATCTTTCTTGTGCAATGCACTGTAAGGTAGATTCTCATGTTTTAATCATGTAGTTTTCAGACTTTCATACCTATGTTATTATTCACAATAGCTTCTTTTGAAACAGTGACATTTAATCATTTCAGGAACTGACCCAGGGGAACAGACTTTTCAGCTGTGTTCTCACTTTGGCCTTGCATTGCAGTATGACCTTGATTAATGTTGACTGAACCTTCAGTCCCCCATAGTGGTTGATTCCTGCAAAACCAGGTGATGATTAGGGAATCTTGACTCCTACAAGAATTCCAAGCATCACTTTCTCTCTTTTATATGTACATGCATACTTACTTTATCAGTTCAATATCAGTTGACTATACATGCCCCTCTTCCTGACAGTTGCCGTTCTTCTGCATATATCAGCAATAGTGAGAAGTCCACTTGTTTATGAAACAGTACTTGATTAGAGTTGAGTAGAATGAGGAAATGTGGGCAGAAAATAGGTGAAATGCCTCCAAAGCTATTGCTTGTCCACTCCCAGTTGCTCTCCTCCACCAAGCTTCTTGGTGAGAAAGGAATTGGGAGCGGTAATGTGGAAGAGGGTAGTTAACTTCCTCTATCATCACAGAAAACGGTCAGTCAAGTTTCCATTGCATATATTTGCATTTAGTGTGTGGATTGACTTGCTAGCCAATGCTTGGATCTTATACCTTTGTTCTGTGCATGTTTCTTTCTGGACACTGTGAAGGTTTACTTCTTCTGATACTTCTGTTGCCACAACAGTGATACAGGATTCATGCCTAGGATTGGACTCAATGGTTGTGCATAGGGAAGGAGCACATATAGCAGATTTTCCTTTGGTTCTCCCCCAGCCTAGTTACTTGGCCAGATTCTTATCCTCAGTGTAGTCCCTTCATCACAAGGCCTTGAGGGTCCCTTGGACATCATCAGAGGGTTTGGGGGGTATGGAGGGGCTGCTGAGGGAGCTGGAAGCTGGGAAAGTCACGTTGCATGAAATCTTTTCTCTCACACAATAGGACCCAAATTATGCTGCTTCTTTGTTAAACTTTGCTAAGTCAACACCCTCTAAACATCATCTTGTTAGATCCAAGACTGGTTAGAGCCAAGGTTTTGCAGCCCTGTTATTTAAATATACAGTTTCTTGTTTGATTTTTTACTGTTATGCTACTAGAAATATGGCTTTTTGTTCTTTATATGGTGTTTCTGGGCCAAAGATAGGGACTGGGACCAGGATGTGGAGCTTTAATATCAGGGGGAGGACCTGTAACTCCTATGTTTGGATTTTCAAAGTTGGCCATTGATGCTGACTTAGTAATGTATGTACATACACACAAGCTGCAACACTGCCCCATTGTATTCTAGCAAAACAAGCACCACCCAATGACACTGAATGCATTAAATGCAGATCCTGGAGTTTCACTCCATGGATGCCCAAAGGACTTGTAAAGAGTTCATTTAACAAGGGCAGTGGGAAAAACCTAAATCAGAACAGCAGCAGCCTTTTAAAATATTAGATAATATGTTTCTCCATTCATTCCAAATGTTCTTGGGAAAGCTGAAGATGAGGAAATTTCCTTGTGACTCACAGCCTGAAGCTTGCTGATAATTTGTTTCACAAAATCACAAAAGCTTGGAATGCTTCTTAAAGGTTATAGTGCAACAATACATATTATAATGCCTATGGTGGGATTATGAGTGACCCAGATATATTACAGCAAGATGAGGCCCAGAGTTCTTCAAAAATTACAATTTAAGACTACAGAGATCAATTCCCCTGGAGGAAACAGCACCTTCACAGGGCAGTGTCTGTCATCACAGCCTTGCTGAGCTCCCTTCCTCCTCAAAGTTTGCCCTTCCCAGGCATTTTTTAGGAATTTCCCGATCTGGTGTTGACAACTACAATGATCAACTCTGGGCTGGGAAATTCCTGGAAGTTTGGGGGTGGAGCTTGGGGAGGGCAGAGTGTGGGAAGGAGAGGGGACACAACAGGGATGTTATACCATAGGGCAGGGGTGTCAAACCCTTAGGTCAGGGGTCAGATCTGGCCTGTCCAGAGCTCTTATCTGGCCTGTGAGCAACTGGTATGAGGGAGGGGAGGAAGGAGGCTGCTTGGGGTGCAAATAGGTGCATGTTATAAGGTGTATCTGTGGTTGAATCTGTCAAGAAATAGAAAGGAAATGGCTAGAGAGTCAGGCTAAGAGATTGTTGTGTCTTGCATTTCAATCCCGAAATTACAACACAGTGGATGCTACGGAGGTGACCAGTGGAAGTCCACTGGTCCCCGGATGTAGCTCTGCAAATACACCCCACCAATCAAGATCTGTGACGGGAAGTTTAACTGGCCAGGATTGGACCTGGCCAGACTGAGGGTTGTTCCGGGGTATGTATATAAGCGGGACCCGGCCCACTTTGCCTCGCCTTGTGATGTACTCGCTAATAAAGCATGTTGCCTTCAACACGTCTCATCACTCAGTACATTACAGTGGCGACGAAGGTGGGATGCTAGCCAGGTAACTCCCCAAGCGGGACATCGCTGACCTGGCCGGAGACGAGGAAGGCATGCATTCGAGGGAGACGGAAGTGCCCGCCGCCGCTGCCATGGCTAACCCAAGTGGGACAATGGGCCACCTTGCAGAGTTTGACCCCGCCAACCCAGATAGGTGGGAGACCTACATGGAGCAGGTCAACTGCTACCTACAAGCGAACATTTTTACAGACGACAGCTGTAAGAGAGACGTGCTCCTGAGTGTCTGCAGGGAGGCCACATTCAAGATCGCAAAGGGTCTCTCAGCCTCCGCGAAGATCACAGAGAAAACGTACGAGAAGATAGTCAGACTCCTGATTGAGCACTTCTTGCTCCAGCCTTCCATCATCGCTCACCGATTCCTCTTCCACAAGCTCACCCTCCAACTCGCCTTCAACAAAGCCACTGCATTCGAGAGAGCAACCAAAGCTTACAACAACCCGCGAGCGGAAGCTGTCCACCAGGAGGAGATGGCACCGGGCAACCCAGAGAAGGAAAAGGCAGACCAGCTATGTCGCCAACCAGGAATGGGGCTGAGAGTGCCCACTTGGCCACGAGCGACAGAGAGACCAGCCAACACCAAATGCACCAGCTGTGGGAATCCACACGAGCGCCAGAACTGCCCCTATCGCAACGAGGACTACAGGAACTGCGGAAGAGTGGGCCACATAGCACAGGCTTGCTGGGCCAAAGCCACCCGCAGATGCCAGTCCACCAACTATGACTCGACCGATGCCTACTCGACCGCATCGACTAGCCTGCTGGTAATAAACTTGCCCCTCACCACCCCCGATAACGTCAGGGTGTTGGTCCTAATTGAGGGTGCTCCATGCCTAATGGAGCTGGACTCAGACTCCTCCATCTCCATAATTTCGGAGGAGTCTCTAAGAAAACTTTGTCCCTGTGGCTGGCTCCGGCTGCGACCGGCGGACTTCATACTGCGGGACTTCCAAAAAAACCCTGTACAGATTTTGGGTTGGGCCACTGTAAGGGTAGAGTTTAAGAACTTTAAGGGCAAGCTGGACATTCTCCTGGTCAAACGCCAGCTCACCACATTACTGGGGCTGGCCTGGTTTTGACAGCTGGGTATTCAAATGCGGGGGTGCAGCAGATGCGAATGCAAAATTTCGAGCACGTGTGCTGGGAATTCCCGGAAGTGTTTGATGGATCCCTGGGGTGCTACAAGTGGCCTCCCATCACCTTACCCCTCGATCCCCATGTTTTTCAGAGCATTATGGATTATCTTCTCAAATGGATCCCCGGAGTGCAACCGTTTTTTGATGATGTTTTGATCACTGCCCCAGATGCTGAGGAGTTCAGCAGCAGTCTGCATGAGGTACTCCGCCATTTCCAGGTGGCAGGACTTAAAGTAAAGCAGGAGAAGTGTTCCCTCAGGGTGTCGAGGGTAGAGTTATTGGGGTTTGCAGTAGATGCCATGGGAATCCACCCGACGGCCAACAAGACCAGGGCTATTGTCCACGCCCCGGCCCCCACGTGCAAGACGGAGTTACAAAGTTTCTTGGGATTATTAAATTTTTATCATTCATTTTTGCCCCACAAAGCAGCCATCTCAGAACCCCTTCATAGGCTCCTCGATAAAAACACCCCTTGGTTTGGGAAAAGAAGCAGGCCGCCGCTTTTCAGGCAATCAAGGACCTCCTAGTTTCCAATGATGTGCTCCACCATTTATACGAATCCTTACCAGTGATTCTGGCTTGCAATGCTTCCCCGTATGAGGTGGGCGCCGTTCTGGGGCACCAAATCCGTTCTGGGGCACCAAGTCCACTGGTCCCCAGATGTAGCTCCTCAAATACGCTCCGCCAATCAAGATCTGTGGCGGGAAGTTTAACTGGCCAGGATTGGACCTGGCCAGACTGAGGGTTGTTCCGGGGTATGTATATAAGCGGGACCCAGCCCGCGTTGCCTCGCCTTGTGATATACTCGCTAATAAAGCATGTTGCCTTCAACACGTCTCGTCAGTCAGTACATTACAGAGGTGAAGACATAGAAAGAGTAGTTGTATTTTTCCCCTCTCATCCCTCTGACTGCAGTTCCATGAGAATTGGAAAAGCCACTACACAGAAGTTGGAGCTCAGTGGCTGGCACTGCTACTGCTGTATCAACTAGCTTCACATTTTTTCAAATAGTGACCATGAGGGCAGTTGGCAAGTGCAGGTGCATGGAGACACAGTTAGCTTATGAAAGGATGGGGTCAGTGGGAAAGAGAGGAGAGGAGGGCTGGCATGTGGATTGGAAGGCAACTGGTCTGTCTTATGCATACCAATCTGAGAGGAAAAGATCTCCTGGTCTTGGAAGCGAGTGGAGAAGCAAAGAGAAATAGGGGTGCTGATGTTACCACCACACGTCTGAATAGTTGCAGAGCCAGAAGGCAGAATGAATGTTGTGGTGGGCAGGGGATGTGACCTCCCTTCTCTCCTCACCTGTTTTCAGCCTGTGAGGGAAAAGGTGTTGTAGGAGGACAAAAAGTGCCCACCCGGAGGTTCTGGAAACAGCCTCTCTATCAGGCCTTCCCTTAGCTCCACCACTTTTGTGGGAAATGCAGGAGGGATGAGAACTGGGGGTGGGAATCTGGGAGAGCCTGGTTCAGATCCTCCTCCTGGGTCAGGATGCTGTCATCTGAGTCATCTGGGACCAGTCACTCAGCCTGGTCCACATCACAGGGTTGTTTTTTTTGGGGGGGGGATGGGTTGGTGGAGGGAGGAGTGCCTCCTTTTGATCCTCAGAGGGAGGACAGGTGAAGAGAGGAAACAAATGGTGGAAGACAGATTGTAGCCATGCTCAGCTGCTGAGGCTGGGTGCATGGGGAGGATTTTACTAAAAACTAGGGATGGGCACAGACCTGAACCCTAACTAAAATCTGGCCCGGATTTTACCTTCTTCGAAGCTCAGACAGCTCAGTTCGAAAGTCACATGTTCGGACAAGGAAGTTTCCGAACTTTCTGCCCAGTTTGGAACCTCTTGTGCACTCTTAGCAAAGAAACACCACGCATGGAGTTTTGCGCTGAAAAGTGGGTATGGGTGGGATATTTCCAGCCATTGGGGGACCAATAGTAACAGTCTGAAGCTGACAGGCAAGTCTGATTTCCAATGACAGGCATCGATCTGACTTCCTAAGGATGGGGGGAATGTATAGAATCACTGGAGGCACATTTGCATCTGGTTTTTGTGAGTTTTGTTCTTCTTGTGCATGAAAGAATATCTTTTGGTTGACTGAGGGGGGGGGATTACTGGGGTGGGTGGAGAAACCTGTTGAATCTCCCGGCCTCTATACAAACTATCAGAGTAAAAGCATCACCTCTCTTTTTTCTCCATTCCTTGCATTCAGAGCTACATTTCTCTCCCCGCCCCCCATCTTTTTCTTTGCTTTGAGGAGAGAAAAACATGGATCGATTTTTTTCATTTAAAACACGGTTTTGATTTAATTTGGGGGTGGACTGTTCACTTTTGTGGGGTGGATTGTTCACTTTTGTGGGTTCTGAAAACTGCCCTTTTCTCTGTATGCTGACTGTGGGGTCCCCTTTCTGCTTCTCCAAAAAGCACCCCATTTCTTCCTGCATTGCTTGAGTCTCTGCCTGGGGTTTCCACACTCCTCTCCCACTCAGGCACCCAAATTACCTACAGATTTCTGAGGGGCTTGGCTAACTGCCCTCTTTCGTGGCTGTGGATTTCCCTTTCTGCTCCTCCAAAAAGCACCCCATTTCTTCCTACATTGCCTGGTTCTCTGCCTGGGGGACCCTTTTCTGCACCTCCAAAAAAGCATCCTTCTCCTCTGCCACATATTCCCACACATTCCCTTAGCTAGACCACCAGTGCCCCCTCCCACAGCTATGCAGTGAGTCCCAGTTGCCAGGCTTGGTTGTCCCTGTCACTTTCCCAGGTAGGATGGAAAGCTTGGGCTCAAACAGTCATCATGTCATCAGGGCTGGGTGACTGGTCCCAGGAAGACACAGCCACTTGCAGCCTTGAGGAAGTACTCTGGGAGTCTTATGCCTGTAGCTTAAACAGGTCCACACTATAGTGTCTCAAACTGGTGCTGGGCAGCTCCCCAAAAACAGTTTCCTGGAGGCACTTTGCTTGATGGTCTGTTACTTGGATCCCCGCCCCCCCCCCCAAATCTGACATGCAGGTAACATGTGGGCCATGTGGAGGGTGACCCCAGGGAGGAATTGTGTGCGTTGAAGGCCTCTAGCTCACCCATGTCAGTTTTTGTCACTCCTGAACCAGCAGAGCTGACATCCCATTGCACTGAATGACCCTTTTTAGGGGTGTGTAACTCAACCCCCCGAAGTCCAATGTGGACCAAACATTGACGAGAGTAATCTGGAGACAGCCTGCCATTTTCAAGCTTCAAAGCACTGTGGAGGGCTTTTTAAAAATCAGACCAGTTCACGAACTGGTTCGTGAACCAGGCTGTGGTTCAGTTTGCGAACTGGTCTGGGAACCGGTCCGGTTCTGTTCACAAACCAAACCAGCATTTTCTGGTCTGTGCCCATCCCTACTAAAAACTACATTGCAAGGATGAAGACATTTCCTAAAAGTACTGTATATACAAAAAGTAGCTAATTTGTTTGTAGTGTAAGATACCGCCCCCCCCCCCCCCCCCGCCACTTTATGGTATCCCTTGGAGGAAAAAATCCATCTTCCTTATGATTAAATGCATTTATTGGGGCTTTTGTGAGTTTCCCAGTAAATAAATTGCTTTCACTGCTAGGATATCCACCTGTCTGTAAATGGTACATTATGGCCCTGTTCACACAGTGTGTTGAGTCTGTGTTAAACTGACCCAATTCTGTTCCAAATATCTTTGTTCCGGATATTATTGATCAGACTGCCATACTGCAATTTGAATCACTCTGTGGTGAAACCATCTTCTGCCATCCACACGACAGCACCATGCAGTTCTTTTTGTTTGTTTGTTTCCCCCACTATTTTGTGCATTGCTCAGAAAACATTATGTGGTTATGCGGTTATGCGCATATTGCTAAGTAGTAAAAAAACATGGCAACCATAAACCGAATGTCTGATGCTCCTTTTGCTCTACGACAGCCTTCAGACATCCGGAAGTTGGTTAATATCGCAGCAGAACTATCCAGACGGAGAAAACTATGAGGTGAAACTGGACAACTCAAAAAACACTGCAAAGGAGCTGGTGACAAAATAATCCGGTTTGGAGAAGGATTGGTGGGGGGGAGCAACAACAATTGACTACCAGGAGCAAATGTTGCTGTCTGATCAGCCACTTTTAATCCAGGAAAGAAACAGCAGCGACAACTGATTAAACTGTGCATCTATGTGTTTATGTGCAATTTGGATTCAAACTAGGACTACCAGATAGGCGGGATGAGAAGATATGTAACCCTTTTATCCCTGCTTGGTTTTAGGGTTGTCAGGTCCTAACTTGCAATCAACAGGGGGATCCTGGGTCCTTTCTGGAATCTTCTGCACTGCTATGACATCATCTGGAATTAACATCATCATATCACTAACATTGGGGGGGAATGGTCTAGTTTTTGAGCAAGCTGTATGGTTTGTAGCCAATCTTACCATAGAGTTTTGCACCAAAACTAGAGTGTTGCCATGTGATGTCAGCAATGTGATGATATTGCTTTCAGGCCAGTTGGGAAAGGGGTTTCCCTCCTCTGGCCAGTTGGTGAGCTGCAGCAGAGCTGGCTCGCCCACTAGGCAAACTAGGCAGTTGCCTAGGGGGTTGAGAGGCAGGGGGAGCTGAATTGGGCTCCCCCCTCCAGTGCCCAAGACAACTGGCTAGTTTGCTTCCCACTCCACCCCCCGCTGCCACCAGCTTTCTCTGGCCCACAGCCACCACTGCGCTCTGCTCACCCCCCCCCCCCCCGTGCTCCGCTCGATTGCCTCCCTACTCACCGTGACTACAGTCCTACTGGCTTCTAGCAGCCCGTGCCTGTGCATTTGGTTAAACATGCAGGCGCGGTCTGCAAAAAGCCTGCAGGGCTGTTTTAGTTGTGGTGAGTGGGGGGGGCAAGTGAGCGGAGCATGGTGCTGGGGGGAGTAGAATGTGGTGATGGGCCAGAGGAGACTGGCAGTGGCTGCGGCAGCGGGGGTGTGTGTGAGAGGAGTGCAGTGGCGGCAGCAGAGTGCGGCAGGGGGAACGAGCAGAGCACGCCCGGAGGGGCGCTGGTGGGGGGTGTCTGCCTAGGGCACTATTTGCCCATGAGCTGGTGCTGCGCGGCAGGGAAATGGAGGTTCCCTTGCTCCCAGCAGGGGGTCTAGCAACCCTACTTAGTTTTACGTAATTATTTTTTAGTGATAATTTTTATATGGTTTTATTTATGACTCTGTTTCATGAGTTGTCTTAAATAGTTATCTGGAGATGTGGCATGTAAGTTCTCCAAGCAAGCAAACAAACAAATAATTAAAATCATATTACTAGCCTTCTTG
Organism: Heteronotia binoei; assembly: GCF_032191835.1. Lineage (NCBI taxonomy): Eukaryota > Metazoa > Chordata > Lepidosauria > Squamata > Gekkonidae > Heteronotia > Heteronotia binoei. The sequence goes on along the minus strand of NC_083223.1, from coordinate 186,211,324 downwards.
AAGTTAAGATGGTATGTCATTTAATGATGCATTTATAAAAATGTTAATTAAAAGCATGGGAAGCCTGGCTTCAATTAATGAAACTGAGCAGAGTTTGCAGGGTAGATCCCCTCTCTCTCCTTTCTGACCATCCCCCTCCAGAAGTTTCCTCCCTCCCATGCTTCAACAGTCTAGGAGAATGAACACAATTAGCAGATGCCATTGGGGTTTGGAATATTTATTGTTTTAAAACCGACTGTTGTTTTAATCTGTGTATAGTTTTTATCTGATGTACATAGCTCAGACCCCGGCCTTGGACAGGATGGGGCAATCAAATCAAATCAAATAAAATCATCATCATCCCTTTCCTGCATTATCATCCCCTTCCTGCATGGAACTAATCCAAATTGCTGCTACATGGTGTTGAGTCTTCCATGTGTCTGTTATTCTGGGTTATAGCTATTGCCCTGACTGCTGCTGTGTTCTAGATCTGCATCCTAGATCACGGGGCATACTATATCAGGGCTGTCAAACATGTGACCCGTGGGCCCCTTGAGGGCTTCAATAAGGCCTGTGGGGCTCTCTTCTCCCCCCTCCTGTCCCCACCCTGTGAAGCTCCGAGGTTGTTGATATTCTCAGCTCCTTCTGCCCTCTCTTTACAGAGGCTAAAGCAGAAGTGAAGCTGCAAAGAAAATGTGGAATGGATTTCCCATGCAGGCCTATGGGCAGAGCAGAATGGGAAATCTTCATGTTTTCCTTGCAACTTCAATTCAATGGAGAGGTTTAAGTTCCCAGCATAACTGTGGCCAGCTGAAGCTTCCTGGAGTTGTGTCCTTGCAAATCAAATGTTGATGCTCTGAGTCAGCTTTGTTTCTTAATGGACATGAGGACTAGTGCCTAGTGAGTGCTCTGACTTGGGAACCCACAGCCAAAGGGGGATATTACACTGGAGAGCCATTGCTAATCAGAGTAGATCCGGGGTGGGTGGGGAAGAGAAGCTTGCAATGCCTTGCCATTTCATGTTCCCAGGCTGAGAGCATTTTGTATTTTTAGTTTTCTGCTGTGTGATCCTTGTGCTTTTCCTTGATGTATTATTTTTAAAATTGCATTGCAAAATCCCACTATTCTTCTACTTTTCTGTTTATAACAAAATATTGCAAGAGTTTTAAACAAGTTTGTATTTTAAATTTAAAAATAATGTGTTTGCTTGTGTCCTTTATAAAGTCTATATCTTCTCTATCTGGCATTACATTTTAGGACACGCATGGCTTGGCCCAGCTAAGTCCTATTTGTATCAGATCCAGCCTTCCTAACTAATGAGTTTGACACCCCTGTACTATACCATACTCATAAGAACATAAGAGAAGCCATGTTGGATCAGGCCAACGGCCCATCCAGTCCAACACTCTGTCCTCTTTCCTCTTTCCTTCCCTCACTCACTGATGCCTCCCTCACTTAGGGGAGGGACAGTGGCTCAGTGGTAGAGCATCTGCTTGGGAAGCAGAAGGTCCCAGGTTCAATCCCCGGCATCTCCAAAAAAGGGGTCCAGGCAAATAGGTGTGAAAAACCTCTGTTTGAGACCCTGGAGAGCCGCTGTCAGTCTGAGAAGACAATACTGACTTTGATGGACCAAGGGTCTGATTCAGTATAAGGCAGCTTCATATGCCCTGATCTAAGGGTGGTGTTGAGTGTCTTTCTCAGCCACCCTTCTCATCTGCTTAAATATGAGCTAATAGCCCACCATCCATACAGATACCCCCTGATTTTGTGAGGACTTTGTCTCAGCAAGGTTATAAAGTATGGATCCTACACCTGTCTCAGCTTGCCTTGCCCCCTTGTCTGCCAGGCTGCAGCTGGTGAAGTGCTGCTGTTGGCTCAGCAGAAGTCCACTTGGGTGTGTGGAGGCAACTCTGGGCCCCCACGAGGTTAGACACATTGAAAGAAGACGACAGCAGCCATTCTCCTACTCTCCTGGCCCATTCCTCTCCAGTCTGTGAATGCAATATGTGAGCATGAGACCTAGTATCAAGGTCTCCAGGTCACAGTTGCCTGTAAGAGTACTGGACATAAACCTTAATACATTTTACAGCTTCTCAGCCCTAGCAAGTCTGCACGAAGCTGAGAGATAAAAGAGAAGATTTCTTGAAGTTAAGGTGATAAAAGGCCTTGATTTTTTTTACTTATATGTGTGAAAAGTTTCAGAGCTAGCTAGAATCTTCCCTGATATGCAGAAGCACACCCTAGCCCCAGGTGGTGCAGGCCAATCCCAAGATAGAAGGGATTGGAAAAGAGTTCTCCTTTCTTTCTGCCCTGGTATATCTGGCTCAACCTGACTTTGTCTTCTGCACCGTAGCAACTGGACTAGCTTTAAGTATGACTCTCCCTGCAGGTGAGCATTTAAGTAAAATCCAGGCAGACCACTCCTACTGTTGGACTTTCATTGTAGATCAACAAGCTGTTTTTCTCTTAAGTCTGTGTGAATGTAGCTATTCCAGGTTTGGCATGATCCAGGCCTGTAGCCATGGGAGGGGCCTGTGGGGGCCCTCTCCCATCTTCCAAGTGCTCCCTCAGTCCAGGATATCCAACCTACAGCCTACCCTTTCTGCCACTGCTGGGTCTCCACCATGACTTCCTCCCTCCTCCACAGGATGGGTGTGCAGAAGCAGCTGTGGCCTTCCCCACATTTAAAGAGCCTGCTACCACTAATCAGCTGATTGGTGGACCTTTAAATCATGAGAGGAGCCCGGCAGCTGCTTCAGATGCCCCTCCCACATGATTTGAATTATGGGAGAGAGAGGGGGCTGCCCTCAAGTGGAGGTGGGAAGGGAAAGCTATGAGGAGGTTTCTCTCCCTGTTTCTCACAGCTGGCCAGAGAGTTCTCCAGCTGCTTGCAAAAAGCAGGAAGACTGGGCCTGCTAGTTTTGGGTCTCTCTCTTTCCCCTCCTGCTCAGCAAACAGGAAGGAAGAGAGAGAAGGGGCAGTGATTTCCCTGCTTCTCGCAGCTGTCTGGAGACTTTGCTGACTGTCTTCAAGAAGCAGGAAGACCAGGCCTGCCAGTTCCACCTCTCTCTCTTCCCCTCCTGCTCAGCAAGCAGGAAGGGAGAACAAGAAGGGGCAGTGGTCTCCCTACTTCTCACAGCTAGCTAGAGCAGCTGTGATGCAGCAACCAGACAGTGGCTGGTTAGTCTCTGCCCGCGGACACAAACCCAAATTATTTTTTGCAGAATGACAGATCAGTTATTTTTGTCACATCTAATTTGGACTTCAAAATGTGTTTTAATAGCTGTTTTGCAAATTATTTCATTGTTGAAGTTCAAGAATTTGTCCTGTTAGGGAAACTACAGTCTGTTGCTAGGGTCCTCTATACAAAACAGAGAGAGCAAAGTGCAATGGAGGAAGAAAGATGGAAGAGAAAGTAGAGCAGGGGCTTCAAGAGGTACTAAAAGCCGATGTTAAGAATTCTGCCTTGTGTTGTCTCCTTGACTGAATTAAGTTACAAAACAAATTGGTGATAAGATAGTGAACAGCCTGCATTCAATTCTTCAAGCTTGGTAAGGCTCTTCTTCAGATCTGCTGCTGCAAGGGTTGAGGGAATTTCTGAGGGCTTGCTTTTCCCTTTACCTAGTTGCTACTGAATGGTAAGCACCGTGGCACTGTATGGTAAGCTGCAGTTCAAACTCTGCTCACAACCTGAGTTCAGTCCCGGCAGAAGCTGGGTTCAGGTAGCCAGCTCAATGTTGACTCAGCCTTCCATCCTTCTGAGGTCGGTAAAACGAGCACCCCGCTTGCTGGGCGTAAAATGTAGATGACTTGGGAAGGCAATGGCAAACCATCCTATAAAAGTCTGCTAAGAAAACATTGTGATGTGATGTCACCCCATGGGTCGGTAATGTCTCGGTACTTGCACACCTTTTTACTGACTTTATGGACAAAACAAGTGAATACATGGTGTTTATTTTCTGATGCTCATTCTGACAGTTGGCTTCTAACATAATTCTGACTGACTGAGCACTGCATTTTGAAAGACTAGCCATTTATTTGTAGGCCCAGAGATTATATTAACTTCTGTGCTGCACCAAGCATCTGTTATGCAGAGGTTTGTCCCTCACTTCCACTGTGCATGTCTGTCAGGTTTTCTTTGTCATTCTACATAGATTTTCCTTCCCTCATTACTCAGTTCACTTTCTAATCACTGTGGAGGGTTTTTAGAGTTGTTTTGTGCTAATTTTCCCTTTGTTTTGCTTCCAAGCTGAAGGTAATTCAAAAACATACAGATTCCCTTGGATTTGTTGCAGGTAACTTCTGCACATACATTGAGGTTGTTGCTCCCCCTCTGCATCTTCTGCCATCTCCCCCCTTTATCAGTGTACAAGCTCCATTGATTACTTTTCCTCTAATTGTTTTAATTTTTTTTACAAGAAGCATGAATCCAGACTATCACTAGTCTTGGATCACTACATTAAAAAATAAAAATGATGGGGTTGAAATTTAAAAGAAGTGGTGTGAAGTTTAGTTCCCTGCTGTATTCACTTGAAAGGGGAATCAGAGAGGAAGCAAATAGCAGCATCACCAGTGCAAAAACAACCCCCCCCCCCCACACATGGATTTCAGTGTTGCATGCAAACAAAATAAGAGAGGGGGAGGAATCATCAGTGCAGAATGGAACTGACGTGAGATGAAAAAGAGAAAGAGACTGGGATGGGAAGCCTAAAGCTTTGAAAACATTTTTCTCCTCTAATGCTGTAGTGAACAAAGTTTGGTGGTGGAACCATTTTGGCAGTCTCCAGAAGCCTAACATTAAAATGGTGGCTGAGCCACCTGAATTTTCTACAACCTGCCAAACTTAAGAATCACTTAGGAATGATCCATTTGGAGGAAAGAGTACAATTGGTACAGGAGAGGCTTTAAAAAAACCCTGCCAAGATGACAACCAGTGTGCGGGATCAAATTAGAAAATCACAAAGAGAAAACCACACAAATTTGCAATAAAGGCCAGGAAATTAGCATTATAAATTAGCTTTGCTAGGACATTGGCAAAAATACCGCCCCCCTCATTTAGTGGCACAAGACTAAAAAAGCTCTCCAGAGCTTTTGCCAGAGGACTTCTCCCCCATACAAACTGTGGCCCTGTGCATTCCTTTCTGCTCCCTTTCATTCAATGAATTAATGCTAAAATGCATGCACAAAACCTGAACCACCAGGATTTAAATGGAAGGTATTTGATAGATGCTGCTGCACAGCTGCAATAGGACAATTGCATGATTAAAAAGAAAAACTCTGGACACCACCCCCCACGTCACAAGTGACATTCCCGCCCCAATTTAGAAAAATGAGGTTTTTAAATTGTAGCTGCAGAATAAATTCATCAGCGGAAAAAGTATGGTGTGTAAGGTGGGACAGAATCTGAAGTCAAGCTTAAAACTTACTGCTTGAAAAATCTGCAGTAAGATATACATTCATAATGAGCCTAAGTGTTCAGCTTCTTGAAAGGTCAGTTTGCCTGCAGTAGTACCACAGTACTACTCTCTCTTGGGGAGGGACGGTGGCTCAGTGGTAGAGCATCTGCTTGGTAAGCAGAAGGTCCCAGGTTTCAGTCCCTGGCATCTCCAACTAAAAAGGGTCCAGGCAAATAGGTGTGAAAAACCTCAGCTTGAGACCCTGGAGAGCCGTTGCCAGTCTGAGTAGACAATACTGACTTTGATGGACTGAGGGTCTGATTCAGTATAAGGCAGCTTCATATGTTCACAGATTCCCACCCCTCTTCATGTCTGTGCCTGGAGAAACGCCATTCCTTGAAAGAGATAATAATATTTGTATACCATGGTTCGAATAGTTGCAGTTCCAAAACCTCATCTGTTTTCACAAATTTAACCATTCTCTCCACGTAAACTTAACAGAATTCGAATACCTACTGTTCCAAGATTCTGACTCCATTAAAGGACTAATCTCAAAAAATGTACACTATTTTGCTTCAAAATCTTAGTACAGAGTTGATATCCTATCAAACAGCCTGACATGCTGACCTTGACCAAACCATCGATAATTACCTTTGGCAGTCTCTCTTTACCACTAAATCTTTGAATATTTTTTCCAAAATTATAAGGTGATGTCATGTTGGTACCTGACTCCTCTCTGTCTTTCCCACATGTATCCAAATTCTTCCCCATGGTGTTGGAAGCGCTGTGGCTCCAGAGGAACTTATTTCCACAATTGGTGGCTCTGTCCAGTTATCAACAATATTGCTAGCTTTGAACTGCCTTTTACACATCAGATCCTCCTCTTGAATATTTGGAATGGTCTTATTATTTCTAATAATATTATTATTAATTATTTTGTTGATGCTGACAGCCACAAAATTTGCCATAGCTTTAAGGTGGAAAGCAGCTGATTCTCCCCTCCTGACAACATGGCATAATAAACTTTGAGAGTACTTTATTTTGGATAAGCTTGCTGATACTGTTACTGTAGTTAAAAGACCAGGTTCACACTCATTGTTAGACTGCCTTTTCTTAATTATAAACTAGGCACAGATAGTGTGTCTGGCCATGATGCCATCTAGATAACAATGTCTTATCATTGTTAGCATTTCACAAAATGTGTTAGGATTTAGTATTGCCTTAACATTTGGTTAAATTTCACTTGTTATTGGTCGTTAGCTCACTTGGTTGTCATTGTTCCATAATGATAGGAATGTCTTTTATGAATCTGACTTTGCATTATCGGCATGCATTCTATAAACCTCTGACTATATTTCAATAAAAATTTAAAATTAAAAAAGAAAAGAAACTCCACTGGAACAATGGAAGTCTTGTTTCAGTAATTATTTGCTTGCAATATAAACAATTGGCAGTACCCCAGAAAGGAAAAAATGCACTGCTTGGGTCCTGAAGGACAGAAAATTATTAGGCATCTTCCTTTAGTCACTGAATCCCCACAAAATTCTACTCTATATGATCTCCAAATTATTCTGGATTCTAACAGTACAGAATTTGTCTTGCAAACTATTGAAAGTTTACATAAAGACAATAGCATAGAGTTTCCAAATGTCTTTAATGATACATTTAGGGTGGCCAGAAAGTTCAAGCATGAGATTACACTAAAAAAAAAAAAAATCTATACCAGTGCAGCATAAAGTAAGAAACTTGCACTGAGACAAGAAGTCAAGAAACAGATTTTCTAAATTGTGCAGAGCTGATATCATTGAACTTACTGACTCCTCAATGTGGGTTTCTCCAATTGTTCTAGCCAGGTGGGCCAAAGGGTCAATTGGTATGCATGTGGACTTGAAACACAAGTCAAACATTGCTCTGCCCAATATTAGTGAAATACTGCTGACTCTCAAAGATACCTAGCTCTTTACCATTCTGAATTTATTCTCTGCTTTCCATCAGATTTCTTCAGTAATTACACAATAATCACACCAGAAGGCTTATCCCAGTTTAAATGGATGACTTTTGGGTTGGCTTCTGCAGCATCTGTCTTCTTAAGAATGATGCATATGATATTTGGGGATATCAGAGGTGTTACATACTTCCAAGATGACATTCTGGTGTCTGGCACAGATAAATCTTTACATTATGCTATTTTTAAAGTAGTTATAGAAAAACTACAGAAACACTAACTTACCATCAGCAAAGATAAATGCCTATTTTGGAGAGACTCAGGGACTTACCTAAGATATACCATGTCAAAGGAGGGCATACTGCCAAAATTAGACTTAATAAAAACCATTGGGAAGCACCAGAACCACACAACAAGGACAAACTATATTTTTCTTTGGATTGTGTATTACTCAAAATTTGTACAACAGAATGTCACGAAAGTAGTTCCTCTGCACTAGCTACTTATGAATTATGTGAAATTTGAATGAGATGCACAGTGTCAAAAGAGTATTAAGATCAACTATTCTATTTAGACCAGCCAGGCTGTAAGCTCTTTTGATTCTGAGAAGAAAACAATTGTAACTACAGACACATGTGAGTAAGTGCTTGGTACTATTCTGACCCAACTAAAAAGTGAGAAAGAGGTTACTGTTGTGTTTTCTTCCAAAGCTCTGACAGACTCCGAAAAATATATATATAGTATGTTATTGAAAAAGGAGGTTTTGGTATGTTTTTGGACAATAAAACGTTTTAGAACCTACTTGTGGGTACAAAATTTATTTTGAGATCTGACCACAAAGCTCTGTCAGTCCTGTTCACTACAGAAGGTTCTTGGAAGGGCCACTCCAAGGATTGCTAAATGGGCTGCAAAACTCATGGATTTTGAAACTGTGTATCTTTAGGATTCCAAGAATATAACTGCAGATTTTTTATCTTGTTTGCCTATACCTTGTGTTGAAAACAGAGTAGAATTTGGTAATGATGGAAAAGTTATAGTTAGGGTGTGCATTCAGTTAGGGGTGAATAAAGCATCAGGTTTTATTCAGAGGAATAAAATCTGGTGTTAAGCATCCTGCCTTGTGTTGTCTTGTTTGAATTAAGCTACAAAACTCATGTTTCTCATTCAGTTTTAGAAACTGAAAAGACTGCTGCACTTCTTATCCTTTGTTAAATGAATAATTTAGATGCTCCTGCATTTGAGCTCTTATGTCATCCTAAGGTGCTTGTAAAACATCTTGGATGGGCCTTTTCCCACTAGATAAACTTGTGAACCATTCCAAACTGCAAGGTAGTCTCTTCAGTGTGGTGGTCTCAATCAAATGGGTGGTCCTCACTTCAAAAGGTGAGGAAAAAAGAACTAGTATCCTTCCATCAGCCTGTCTGGCCAACCATTGCTTGCTTTTCTTCTCTTGAACTCCAACAGCGGCTAAGTATTCTGGAGAAGAGGGGGAGTGACAATGGTGCCATTTCTATCAGTCTGTCTAGCCCAACTGCCACCATCCTTACCATCAGTATCTAGCCACTGTGGAGAAGAGTGAGAGACTGCAAGGCATCTTCCACTGACCTACTTCTATCAATTTGTATTTAATATTGGATAGGTGTTTTTATTTATGATAAGCTGCCTTATTTATTTCTAGATAGTAAGCAGGTGGAATCTCCTGTCAAATAAATCAGGACAGAAATGTAGCTCTGGCAAAACATTTATCTACATTCCTCAGCACATTGGACTTCAGGTATCTTACAAATCTCAGCCTTCATCAACAATCCATCAAACTTGGGTGCCAAGTGGTCTGGAAGGGTTGGATTGAAAAAGGGATAACAACACTTGATCATCTACTAGACCCAAACAGAGAAGAATTCTGGACATTTAAGGAGCTTCAAGACAAGTATAATCTTGAATCTAACCAATGGCTACACTATCACCAAATAAAGACAGCGCTGACACAGCTGCTGGGTCCGGATGCCTTGGCTGCCCCTGATCCACCATCCCTTTTAGCTGTATTAAGGCGGACATGGCAGCAAGATAACCCAGTGCAAGCCCTGTACACGTACTTTCGATATGGGACGCAACAACAACAGCTAATTGAAGAATTACGGGTAAAATGGGCAGATGAACCGAACCTTAGTATTCTATCATTCCAATGGTTCACAATCAACAGGGCGATCCGAAAAGTTTCTAAAGATCAACGCCTGATATTAATTCAGCAAAAAATTCATTTTCGTATTTACTGGACACCTGTTCGACTACACAAATTTAACCTTTTGACTTCACCAGCATGTTGGCGATGTCAGGGAGGTGAAGTGGGGCTAAGCCACATGATTTGGTCATGCCCGGTGCTGCTTGATTTCTGGGGCGATATACTCAGGTGGATAAACCGCGTATTGGGAACTCAGCACAGATTTACAGCTATGCAAGTTCTTTTAAACTACTTCCCGTCAGCATGGGTGTTGTCTCGCCCACAGCGATATTGGGGATTTCGGGCACTGATGACGGCAAAGAGGATAATCATGCAGATGTGGAGAATGGATTTTTCAGGAACTGTAGCGCAATGGTTAGAGGACATGCTGCGATTGGCGGTGGATGAAAGGCTGGTTTACCGACGAATGATGCAACAACAACAATTCGAGGACATTTGGGCACCGTTTTTGGCGGCTGTCAATAATTTACAGGGTCCGGGAGGCGAATTTGAACATAGTTCCCTCTAGGCTGTGGGGGCCAAGGTAGTCCAGAGAGCTATATTAAGTATTAGGGTAACAAGGGGTAACAAGGGTGACGGGTCACAGGGTGCTGGATGAGTGGATAATTGTGAACTACGTAACTTTTGTTTGTTTAACTGTTAAATACTTATTGTTATTATGGATCTGTTACATATACTAAATTCAATAAATGATGAATATAAAAAAAAATAAATAAAAAAAACCCAATCCATCAAACTTCTCTCTCTCAGTCACAAAGAAAAATTTGGAAACATGTAGGTAAATGAATAAAAACCTAGCTGCAGCTGTACAGAGCTCTCAACCCTTCTGTTAGAGGTAGGCCCAAGCCAGAAATTTCATGATAATGGAACATGAGAATTCTGGTGGTGGTGAGGAATAGGGCTGCCAGGCTTCAACATCCCAAATTCTGAGGCTCGTTGGCTGGGGATTGATGATGGTGCGGTCTCATTTGGAGTACTGTGTGCAGTTCTGGTCGCCGCACCTCAAAAAGGATATTATAGCATTGGAGAAAGTCCAGAAAAGGGCAACTAGAATGATTAAAGGGCTGGAGCACTTTCTCTATGAAGAAAGGTTGAAACGCTTGGGACTCTTTAGCTTGGAGAAACGTCGACTGTGGGGTGACATGATAGAGGTTTACAAGATAATGCATGGGATGGAGAAAGTAGAGAAAGAAGTACTTGTCTCCCTTTCTCACAATACAAGAACTCGTGGGCATTCGATGAAATTGCTGAGCAGACAGGTTAAAACGGATAAAAGGAAGTACTTCTTCACCCAAAGGGTGATTAACATGTGGAATTCACTGCCACAGGAGGTGGTGGTGGCCACAAGTATAGCCACCTTCAAGAGGGGTTTAGATAAAAATATAGAGCACAGGTCCATCAGTGGCTATTAGCCACAGTGTGTGTGTATATATAAATTTTTTTGCCACTGTGTGACACAGAGTGTTGGACTGGATGGGCTGTTGGCCTGATCCAACATGGCTTCTCTTATGTTCTTATGTCAGCAAAAATAGCTGTCTGCGTATAGTCACAATCATGTCACTTTGAAGAAAGTAGATTAAAAAAACAATATGAATATTTACTATACACTAAATGTAAAATATAGTTGAGCTGTACAGGATTATCTCTTCTCATCTCCAGTTTATACGTACAGTAATTCGCACAAGGAGGCAGTTTTTTTATTTTGTTATTTTATCATATTTATATCCTCCCCTCCCCTGACGGGCTCAGGGCAGCTAACAACAATTAAAAATGATATGTAAATTTAAAAAATAAAGTATATAATAAAAGCCATAAATACAGAATTTACAATCAACAGAATGTCCAAGATGTGTGTCGATGTTGCTAATTATTTAGCACTACATTGATTGATGTTACCAGTTGCTAGTTAGTGCTCTAGAATTCCATATACTGGTGTCGGCTAGGCTGTCAACGATGTGGAATGGTAAGTGTCTCCCCTTAGCTGTTAAAAGCAAGTCTGAACAGTTCAGTCTTGCAGGCCCTGCAGAACTGTGGCAGGTCCCACAGGGCCCTGATGTTTTTGAGGAGGGTGTTCCACCAAACAGGAGCTGCCACCAAAAAAGCTCTAGCTCTGGTGGTGGACAGTCGAGCTTCTTTTGCCCGGGGGATCATAAGAAGATGTTGCAAACCCAAATGTAGTGCTCTCTGGAGCACATATGGGGAAAGGCAGTCTCAAAGGTAGACAGGTCCCAGGCCATATAGGACTTTAAAGGTTATAACCAGCACCTTGAAACGAATCCGGAATGCCACAGGCAACCAGTGCAATGTTTCCAGCACAGGCTGAATGTGCTCCCGTAAAGGTAGCTCCAATAACAACCTGGCTGCTGTGTTTTGCACCAGCTACAGCTTCCAAATTTGATTCAGGGGCAGCCTTATTTTTGTGTAGTGAGAAGTGATGAGGCTTACGAGCCCTTTTGGCCTTCTGCATTAAAATACTTCTTTTCCAGTAGTGAACAGTTTTGGAAATTGAACCTGCCTGCACGTGCTTCTGTAATCCTTTATTCCTAAACCCAGATTTTGGGTCAGATGAGAACAGGGGATTGACAGTAGTTGCTGCCTGCATGTGCTTCTGTAATCCTTTATTCCTAAACCCAGATTTTGGGTCAGATGAGAACAGGGGATTGACAGTAGTTGCTGGCAGCAGCTAGCAACCCACTGGGAGATGCTGGGGGAAGGGGGGTAGGAACAGTTGTGCCAGAATTGGCACAATATACACTATCACTTCTAATGCAAAATGGGAAGTGATGTCATCACTTTATGCCTTTATGTTCTGTGGCAGGAAAGCTGGCACTTGGGTGAGAGACCCAGAGCCAGCATGCTTGCTGTGCTTGGCCAGCTCTCCCCGCGTTCTTTGGGGCAGGGCTGGAGAGCTGGCATCTGTAGATTGTGTGTTCTGTGGCAGGGAAGCTGGCACCTGGGTGAGAGACCCAGAACTAGCAGGCTTGTTGTGCTTGGCCAGCTCTCCCCACGTTCTTTGGGGCAGGGCTGGAGAGCTGGCATCTGGGTTTGCTGCAGCCAGCCTTGAGCAGATAGTGTTTTGTGTGGCAGGGTTCATAGAATAGATAGATGGATGCAGTGCATTTGGGTCCAATAGAGATTCTCTGGTGTGAAGTTAGGTTTGGCTTTGGGTGCCCCAGGATTGGACCCCCTAGCCCAATCTTTTTGGGACTTGGGGGGTTTGTAGGGGAGAGTCCCCTGCAGGTCCCCTGCAAATTTGGGGGCTCTCCCTCAAACCCCCTTCCCTCCAGGTGGCTTCAAATATACCCTATTTGCCATTGATTTCAATGGCCCATAGGGTATAATGGGGCCGTATATTCGGAAATAGCCGCGCATCTACCGTATATGCGGCTATTCCGACTACGGAATTCAGAAATATATGGGATTCCATATTTTCCCCCCCTGTATACTTCCGAATCCGTGTACTACCTTTTTTTTTTTTTGCACATCCCTACTAACAGACAAGTCAACTAAAAATAGTATACATCTCAGTCCACTTTTCTGCTCAACATTCTCACTTGTCACTGTGGATATTAAAGAGGATAGAAACAAAAAAAGAACAATGTGAAGGACCCAGGAGTAGTAGCAGATAAGAATAAATTTGGCCAGGAAGAATGTGACTAATACAGCTTCAGCCATTTAGTAGCTCCTCCTCCATTGCTATGCATATAATTAGGACAAAAACTGCTTGCAAATTTCCTGTTATTTCTGCAAAATGAACAGGGATAGAGAATGATATTTTTGTTTTTAAAATGACAGCTAGTAATTCAGGGTGGGAACATTGCATATTTCTGAGTGACATTGCTCCCACATGCCCCCTACAGGCCTGCAGACAGTATATTTTTATCCAATTCCCTCTTAAAGCTGGCTATGCTTGTTGCCACCACCACCTCCTGTGGCATGTTAATCACCCTTTGGGTGAAGAAGTACTTCCTTTTATCCGTTTTAACCCGACTGCTCAGCAATTTCATTGAATGCCCATGAGTTCTTGTAATGTGAGAAAGGGAGAAAAGGACTTCTTTCTCTACTTTCTCCATCCCATGCATAATCTTGTAAACCTCTATCATGTCACCCCGAGGTCGACATTTCTCCAAGCTAAAGAGCCACAAGCGTTTTAACCTTTCTTCATAGGGAAAGTGTTCTAAACCTTTAATCATTCTAGTCCTTTTCTGCACTTTTTCCAATGCTATAATATACTTTTTGAGGTGCAGTGACCAGAATTGTACACAGTATTCCAAATGAGACCGCACCATCGATTTATACAGGGGCATTATGATACTGGCTGATTTGTTTTCAATTCCCTTCCTAATAATTCCCAGCATGGCGTTGGCCTTTTTTATTGCAATCGCACACTGTCTTGACATTTTCAGTGAGTTATCTACCACGACCCGAAGATCTCTCTCTTGGTCAGTCTCTGCCAGTTCACACCCCATCAACTTGTATTTGTAGCTGGGATTCATGGGTTCTGTAAGATCTTCCCTTACAGAACCCATGCTGAGTCTTCCTCAATAACTCGTGTTCATCAATGTGCCTACTCATTCTGTCCTTAATAATGCTTTCTACCAACTTTCCCGGTATTGAAGTCAGACTGACTGGTCTGTAATTTCCCAGATCTCTTCTGGAACCCTTTTTAAAGATGGGGGTGACATTTGCTACCTTCCAGTCCTCAGGAACAGAGGCAGATTTCAATGAAAGATTACAGATTTTTGTTAGAAGATCCACAAGTTCAACTTTGAGTTCTTTCAGAACTCTTGGATGTATGCCATCCAGACCTGGTGACCTATTAGTTTTAATTCGTCAATCAGTTGTAGGACCTCCTCTCTTGTCACATCAATTTGACTCAGGTCTTTCAACACCCCTTCCAAAATTAGTGGTTCTGGAGCAGGCAAACACTTCTCATTTTCCACAGTGAAGACTGAGGCAAAAAATGCATTCAGCTTCTCAGCCATTTCCCTATCCTCCTTCAGTAATCCTTTGACCCCTTGGTCATCCATTTGAACCTGTCGATCTTCTGACAAAAATATGTGATCTTTAATTGAAATCTGCCTCCGTTCCTGAGGACTGGAAGGTAGCAAATGTCACCCCCATATTTCAAAAGGGTTCCAGAAAAGATCTGGGAAATTACAGGCCAGTCAGTCTGACTTCAATACAGGGAAAGTTGGTAGAAAGCATTATCAAGGACAGAATAAGTAGGCACATTGATGAACACTGCCTCCCTGGCTGGTTTCCTGCTTCTAATATATTTGAAGAAATTTTTATTGTTGGTCTTTATGTTTTTTGCAATATGCTCCTCATAGTCCCTTTTTGCCTGGCTGATCACAGTCTTGCATTTGATTTGCCACAGCCTGTGTTCCCTTTTATTAATCTCACTTGGACTCGCTTCCCACCGCTTAAAGGAGTCCTTCTTACCTTTTACAGCTTCCATTACTTTGTTTGTTAACCATGCAGGCCTTTTCTTATACCTGCTTGTGCCTTTCCTAACTTGTGGTATATATTTTATCTGAGCTTCTAGGATTTTAGTTTTAAATAGCCTCCAAGCTTCCCCACGGGTTTTGACTGTATTTACCTTTCTTTTCAGTTTCCTCTTCACATGCCTCCTCATCTCAGAGAATTTACCCCTTTTAAAGTTAAACATGGTTGTGCTGGTCTTTTGGGGCAACTCCCTATTTATACAAATGGTGAAATCAATAACATTATGGTCACTGCTCCCAAGCGGTGTGATCACTTTTACATCTCTCACCAAGTCTTGGGCATTACTTAGGACCAAATCCAGGATTGCCCCACCCCTGGTAGGTTCTGAGACCATCTGCTCCATAGCACAGTCATTGAGAGCATCAAGAAACTCAATCTCTTTCTCTCAATCAGAACACATATTGACCCAATCAATCTGCGGGTAGTTAAAATCACCTATTACAACACAGTTTTTTACATTTAACCGCTATCTTTAATCCTTCCATCATATTATAATCGTCCTCTATCTTTTGATTTGGTGGGTGATAAACTTCCATAGTTAAATTTCCTTTTGGGCCCTCTATTCAACCCAAAGCATTTCTAGAATGGAATCTAATTCTCTGACCTCAGTCTTACTGGACTGTATACCCTCTCTGACATACAGAACCACCCCACCTCCAACCCTTCCCTCCCTATCCTTCCAATATAACTTATATCCAGGAATCACCGTGTCCCACTGATTCTCCTCATTCCACCAAGTTTCTGAAATTCCCACCTTGTCTATGTTTTCTCCCAACACTAAACATTCCAACTCACCAATTTTACTTTGAACACTTCTAGCATTTGTATACAAACATCTATAATTTCCCAGGCAAGCTAGGCCCGCAACTTTCCTCCTGCCGTCTCAAGGCTTTGGCAGACACTTTATACTGTTTGTCACCATCTCAGTGGACAACTCTGATCCATTACCCGATAGAAAAGTAACAGCTAACCCTTCATCTCTTTGAGATGAGTCCTCCCGAACCAAAGACATTTCATCTCCTATCGGCTTTCACCCAAGATTTAGTTTAAAAACATATGCATGTTTACTTATCTTAACAATATTAATTGCACGTGATAGTCTTCTTTTGGTAGGATTTGTTTGGCTCTGGATGCATTGCCTTGGCCACAGGCACCAAAATAAATTCTTTATTTGATTGTAGATTTGATTCCTACCCTGAATATTTTATTTATTTATTAAGAATATTTTAATGCCACCTGTGCATAAATGCCTTTCCCCCCTGAGAGGTTAGAAATTAGCAAAACCTCCATGCTGTGTTTTTAAAGTTTTTTTCCCCCTCTGGGCAGAATCCAGGTGTGTGTGAAGGGGAGTCAGTTCAAGTGAGTCCCAGAGGTACCTCAGCTCACTTTCATACAAATGCTAATAGATCTAGCAGGAGAGAAAATGGGTGGGTTAAGCTCTTCCCTTTCTCCTAGCAGAGAACAGAGATTTGGAGGAATGAAATGCTAGAGGGACTCCAGGAAGGAAAAGGGACTCCAGATCTCCAGGAAAAGCCTTTTTGACCAGGTGTGACCAGGTCAGTGGGTAGAGAAACAGATATGAAAAAACTCCTTAGAGCAGGAGGAGGGCTCTTTTCCTTGGGTGCTGAGTACATGAGCACACTCAGACCTCTCCACTGGGAAGTCAGCCATTGACAATGTGCTCACCTAAAGAGATAGAGCAAGCTTCATGGTAAAGGTAATTCTGTAGAGATCTAGAACTCCTAAGCTAAAGAGTGTGTCCTATATTTTAACATCTGATAGGGCATGTATAGGGAGAGGGACAGAGGATTTATGTTTTCCTCATTTTATTTGGATCCCTTGCTCAATCTGGTGCTGTGCTAAAAGTTTGCTTGTAAGCATTTTCTTTTTAATAAATACATTATAACTTTTGATGCTGGTGAACCATATAGACCAGGGGTATCAAACCCATTTGTTATGAGGGCCAGATCTGATAAAAATGAGACTTTGTTGGGCCGGGCCATGTGTGTCATAAAACAAAATGCCAGGTAGCAAACACAGACAAATACAATTAAATATATTTAAAAAAAAACTTAACATAAAACATGCTTAAAACATTAGCATTCTTGCAATATTTTATTTAGCAGTGTCTGATAACTGACATCTCTTGTTCTGAATTATTGCATCAAGAACTGGAGACAATGTCTGTGCTGTAGCAGTCTTGAGTATGCTGTTCAAGTGTATATCTGTAAATAGCAAACCTACTTTTGATTTGTTTGCAAGCCCAATAGGACCCCTCTTGGGGCTTGCTCTGGCCCCTGGGCAGCATGTTTGACACCCCTGACATAGACCTCCACTGTCTTGGACATGCTATTTTAAAAGGAGTGTGGGAGGCATGCAGTTGGCAAGTGGCTATTTCTCCAAAGGTGCACAAGGCAGTAAACTGTCCCGATGGTGACTAGATGCTGGGCAGCAGGAGATACTGAGGCAAGGCCTCAGAATTTGGAAAGGACAACATAGTAAATTAATAACAAATATAATTTTAAAATGGTTTAAATCAATAAAAATGCAGTAATTGCCGAAGAGATAGCACAAAATAATTCAGTGCTGCTACTGCTGCACAGGTGGGTGCAAGCCAGGTGGGAATCAAGGTGACCCTGCTCCTTCCCTTCTGTCAGGGGTTGGGGCCATGGATGGACCCTCTTCCTCCTTACCTCCCCTCTCTGTTTGGTGTAGTGTGCGGACTTTTATCTGGGAGAACCGGGTTTGATTCCCCACTCCTTCAGTTGCAGCTGCTGGAATGGCCTTGGACTAGCCATAGCTCTCATAGGAGTTGTCCTTGAAAGGGCAGCTTCTGGGAGAGCTCTCTCAGCCCCACCCATCTCATAGGATGTCTGTTGTGGGAGAAGGAGATAAGGGAGATTGCAAGTCACACTGAGACTCTGATTCAGAGAGAAGGGCGGGGTATAAATCTGCAGTCTTCTTCTTCCTCTTCTTCCTCTGTCAGAGGGCTGGGCCGGGGGATGGACCAATGGTGGGGACATTTTCTAGGGCTGTTTTTACCTCTCAGTCTATAATGCTGGTTTTCTGCCATGGCTTTTCCTGGGATATCCCATGACTTTTCACGGAAGCCAGTTGTACAGAAAGCACTAGTCGTCCATGCCACACAAATATAGACAGGAACAGGGTGTTTGTAATGGAGCACTGGTGGAATCAGTGTTGGCTGAAGCCTAAGTATGGCAGGGAGTAAAGTATTGATTCATAATGGATATCTTTCCAAGCTGATATGTAGATAATTTTTTTTCCAAATGCTTATTGCTTAATAGCAAACTCAGAGACTAACAGTGTGGAACATCTAAGAACTGG
Organism: Heteronotia binoei; assembly: GCF_032191835.1. Classification (NCBI taxonomy): domain Eukaryota; kingdom Metazoa; phylum Chordata; class Lepidosauria; order Squamata; family Gekkonidae; genus Heteronotia; species Heteronotia binoei. The sequence continues at coordinate 186,192,912 of NC_083223.1, read as the reverse complement.
GAAGAGGAAGCTCTCCTGCATTGAACCATTGTTACTTTTACTAGTGCAGAACATTTAAAAAGTGGGATAGATTTCAGCAGGCCTTGAATTCAGTAGGAGCTCACAGGAACCTAGCTCCTGAACCTTTTTGAGGGTTCCCCCTCTTCCTCCCCACCTACCTCTTCCATTGAATAGTAGGTGCAGCTGCATAACAATCACTGGTCTTTTGACTTTAGGGAGGGGCAGCCAAGGAGAGCCCCAGGTGAGTGAGGCCTGCATGGGCTGGCTGGATCTCTAGCCAGCCCAAGCAGGCCTTGCTTGCCCGCGGCTCTCCTTTCTTGTGTCCGGTTGCTTTTGGCTGCTGGGGGGCTGCTGCTAATGAGTTATGTTAATGAGCTCCACCACCTATTTTTTTCTACAAAACGACCCCTGGATTTCAGTCTGGAGAACTGTAATCTTTCATCTTTATTAAAATAATGATCCAAATACAGTTTAATGAAAATTGAAGAGGTGATTAAATTATGTATGGACTGCCTGGAATAACAACTCAGGTGTTCCAAGTTGATGATACCTCCCCAGACAGTCATCATGGAGTTTAAATGAAAATGGTCTCTGTATCTAAAATAGTGACCAGTTTTGGACTCACCCTTATGCCGCTCTCACAGCTGTCTTCTCAGCACGGCGTCCTCCTGATCTCTCACTATTTGTGCCAGGGCTGCAGCAAACATCATGGTTCTCATGCAGCAAATGGAAACCGCTAAAAGCCAGTTTCTGTTTGCTGCACAAAAACCATGATGTTTGCTGCAGCCCCGGCTCAAATAGTGGGAAATTGGGAGGACACCTGAGAAGACGGATGTGAGAATGGCATGTGAGTCCGAAATTGGCCAGTGTCTATCAGATATATGAGTCCCTGTGCAGAGGAAGATAATAACAAGAAGAATGCATCATTTAAATAATTTTCTCCTTCATACATGTCATACCAGTAATATCCCTATATTTTCATCTGCAGATTCAACTAAAGTCCAGGTCACATGACAACACTGATGTGCAGAGAGTCTTTGGGCAGGTTTTCAAGTGATGATTTGCATATGTGAATTAGTCATAACAAATTTACTACCATATATATTTATAAAATTTGTATGTCAGTGGAGTCAGTTCACTCTGTCATCAGCCAGCCACCGAAGGTTTTCTTTTCATCCAGTGTGGTTGTGCATGAAGTTGAAGGTTTTTTTTTAACTACTGTATGTGTTATGCATAGTTTTGTGGTCATTTTAAAGATGGTACCTAGCTCAGTCCTCACGTGGGAGCCAAATAAGGTTACTAGCACCCAGTTGGGAACTACTTGGAAATTTTGGGGGTGGAGCCTGAGGCAGCCAGAGTTTAGAGAGGGGAGGCATTTCAACTGAGTATAATGCCACAGAGTACCCCTTCCAAAGTGGCCATTTTCTCCAGGTGAACTGATCTCTGGTTGCCTGGAGATCAGTTATAACAGCAGGAGATCTCCAGCCACCACTGGAAGGTTGGCAACCTGAGAGCCAAAAAGCTTAGAATGTGTTTTAGTGGGAACACAGCAAGGGAGAAAAGGGTTTAAAAGCCTTAGCCTTTCTCCCTTCTGTCCCTCAGTGGTTGTGGGGTGTGTGTGTGATGTGGAATGATTCCGTTCTACATAGAATTATATGCAGTATATGGAGCTGCCCTGAGTGGCAAGGGAAATGTAGGTTTTCATATAATCAGAGATATGAAAGGCTGAGTCCTGTCTCAAGCTAAGCCTTGCTTAGCATACTTTAACTATCTTTTTATATGAATAATCATGGGAATTTGTTTCCTCGTTTTCTTGGCACAATTTCATGGTGGGACCATTTTCCGCAGAGCATGCTCACCTGCAGGCTTCATTAAGGAATAATTAATTTAGAATTTGCTCCTGACTGCAAATGTGCACCTGATTCACCCTCTATTCTTTAGAAGTCCCCTGAAATATTATTACAACATGAGAAAAATGGCGTGAATGCAGGAGGAAGATGGGAAGGTGATGTGTGCATTGATTAATATGCATTAAGTGATTTATGAAAGATCCTCGCTGCAGTCACGTTTGCACGACGAATGCACAAAACGGCAATTCATGCAGAGAGGACCCTCGTCTGCACCAGAGAGAGCATTTTGGTAATAAAAGAAAGTTTAAAACCAAAAGCCAACAACAACAACAAAAGCGTCTTCCACTGCTCCAGCTTTGCTTGTTTTCCTCCTGCAGAGCTTATGCACTTTAAGTCCTCAACTCTTTTGCATACCAAAAGCTGGCTCTGATCAGCCTGTCCCAAGAGAAGGATTTGTCGCTTGTACGCTAAAAGCACTACTCAAGCAGAGAGATTTAAAACGGATGAGGATTAGCTGGAAGGAAATACACTGACTCTTTCTCATCCTGTAAATTAAGCCACCCGTTGCCCTTTCACGCTTGGCCGTGTGGTTTACACGATTAAATCCAAATGTGAGTTGTCACTGCTCCTTCCCAAAGGCACCTATGGGTGACGAAGGGTGCTGCTATTTAAAAATCAACAACTCCTACCTAGGTCCCAGCACACAGACCATGCAGCAGTAGCAGAAATGCTATGGCTTGCCTGTGGTTTGAGGCAAATGCCACACCCAGTTTTCATCTTCCCAACCCCTTGATGAAAGAGAGAAATATTCAACCATAAGAAGGCTGGAAGGAATCTCTTTCTCTCTCCCCACTCTTCAGCTTGGACATCCTATAATTGTTCTGCCCTTGTCTCTTATAGTGTAGCTTGGTTCCCTAGTTAGATCTCTCTGAGAGTCTTTTTATATGTTAAATAATGCACTTTCAGTGCACTTTATTGATTGTCTGAAATCAGTGCCATTCCACTCAGTAAAACTCAGTTGCAAAGTGCATTGATAGCAGATTGAAAGTGCATTATTCATCATGTGTGAAAGCAATCCCAGGTGGGTTAACTAAACTAAATTAAATATATCCTTTTTAATGCAGGCTTACATCCATGTGTTGAAGTCAATGGGTTTAGAAGACAGTGACTCTGAATGGCACTGGTGGGCTGCTCATCTGTTCCAGAATGAATTGGATTTCAGCACTTCAGTAAGTCTAAAGGTGTATGTAGAGCTGCTCTGATTAATCATTCCACTTGATTAATTCTTTCATTTTATTTATCCTTCACTGCACACAATCCTGGAAACACAGTTCTCAGGATTAATGCTCTGCACTCTCAGCAAACTAAAGTTCCCAGAATTCTCCTGGAGGGGGAGATACAAAACTAATAGTGGGACAGAATGGTTAAAAAAAGCATATAAATGTTATAGGGTCAGGGCTGGACACATGTTTTAAGAATCTGTGTTCTAAAAAATCGGCAGAGCTCAAGGATCCAGAAACAGGCGCCAGCTTCAAAATGCCCGGGGATGGGGGAGGGAGAGTCAGTCACAATTATCTGCTGCACACATGAGCTGGGATATCTGCCCAGGTACAAATTCACCTCGGAGTAACTATGTACTGTGGTATAAGACCCTGTTGCTACACAACGATACAGGCAGTCAATGATTGCTGTCATTTACAGATGAGGTACATTGAGAGTGAGAGAAAAGTAATAGATGTTTCTAACTGACAATTTTATGAACAGTTATTTCTGACAGTGTTCATATTTATGCCTTCACTAAAGAGGAGCTTCTGCGGCATGGCTGAGAAGAGAAAAATGGGTTACTTGCCTTAGCAACAAGGGTCAGCCTTTGCAAGGGTGGGAACTCCCTAGAAAACCGGAGTGGGGAGACTAGGCTTGTCTTGACAGTTAGTTTATGCTATGCATCTCAGGCCAATGAGAACTCTTACTCTAAACCAGGAGCTTTCTGAGATCTATTGTGACCCAGCACCAGGATCTACTAGTAGAGTGTGATCTATCTTTTGCCTTCCTCTGCTGTGAGTGAAAGAATGAGAAGGCTGAAGTTGGTTCCTTATTCACAGATCTTTATTCATTCCTTATTCGTGAATTCAAAGAAAAAGAGTTTGAAAGCTCTGAGCCCCCAAATAAGGTCTGGACCCCCATATATCATACACCCCCTTCTTCAGGGGGTTCTGCCCTTTGAGAAGACATGTGCTGCTTTATGGTCCAATGAGCGGTTCTCATGCCAGCTGCTCTAGAGCAAGATGCTCCCAGGACACTCAAAGAGGCAGAAACTGGGGGCAGGCTGTACCCCAAAACAATGTTTGGACCACCCCAAATGACACATCCCCACACTCAGGGTACTGCCCTCTTCAAGAAGACATACAGAGGTGCCTGGTCCAAACATTTGCTCCAGCGCCAAAAGCTAGGTGGGGTGCCACCTAGAAGCTAGGTGGGGTGCCACCTAGAAGCTTGTATTTCAAAGGAGATTTGAATAAGGAACTATTTTGATTGCTTGACCTCTGCTCCCCAAAATGCACTTTGGACCACATCATGCCATACACCCTCACGTTCACGGAACTCAGCCCTTTGACAGGACATGTGCTGCTTCATGGTCCAATGAGCGGTTCTTGTGCCAGCAGCTCCAGAGCAAGGTGCCCCCAGGACACAAAAAGAGGCAGAAACTGGGGGCAGGCTGTACCCCAAAACAATGTTTGGACCACGCCAAGTGACACATCCCCATGCTTTGCACACTGTCCCTTCAAGAAGACATGCAGTGGTACCCAATCCAAACACTGGTTCTGGTGCCAAAAGCTTCCAATTGGGGTGGCACCTAGAAGCCTGTATTTCAAAGGAGATCTGAATAAGGAACTATTTTGATTTCTTGCCCTCAGCACCCCAAAAATTGAATAATCAACAACTTACAACCTCTATTGGATAGTGACAGTCTCTTTGAAAAGTACTACGGGGTAAACCTTTTCTTTCACACACACAGCCCCCTAATCTCAAACTACTACTCACCCACAACAACAGTGTCTGAGCTTGGACACTGGTACCAGGAAAGGAAAGATCCCCTGTGCAAGCACCAGTCATTTCCGACACTGGGGTGATGTTGCTTTCACAACATTTTCACGGTGGACTTTTTACGGGGTGGTTTGCCACTGCCTTTCTCAGTCATCTACACTTTCCCCCCAGCAAGCTGGGTACTCATTTTACCGACCTCGGAAGGATGGAAGGCTGAGTCAACCTGCAGTTGGCTACCTGAAAACCCAGCTTCCACCAGGGATCGAACTCAGGTCATCTCCTCACCTGGTTGCTGCCACACACGCTTGACAGCATCTGAATCATCTGCAGGGCTGTTGTCCCAGAAGGAAGCCTCTTCTAAAGATGATGCACAAGAAAACCCGCAAACAGTTTGCTGCAGACAAGCAGACTAAGGACAGGGATTTCTGGAACCATGTCCTGTGGTCCGATGAGACCAAGATAAACTTACTTGGTTCAGATTGTGTCAAGTGTGTGTGGCGGCAACCAGGTGAGGAGTACAAAGACAAGTGTGTCTTGCCTACAGTCAAGCATGGTGGTGGGAATGTCATGGTCAGGGGCTGCATGAGTGCTGCTGGCACTGGGGAGCTACAGTTCATTGAGGGAACCATGAATGCCAACATGTACTGTGACATATTGAAGCAGAGCATGATCCCCTCGCTCTGGAAACTGGGCGAGGTCCGGATGGCATACATCCAAGAGTTCTGAAAGAACTCAAAGTTGAACTTGTGGATCTTCTGACAAAAATATGTAATCTTTCATTGAAATCTGACTCCGTTCCTGAGGACTGGAAGGTAGCAAATGTCACCCCCATTTTTAAAAAGGGTTCCAGAGGAGATCCGGGAAACTACAGGCCAGTCAGTCTGACTTCAATACCGGGAAAGTTGGTAGAAACCATTATCAAGGACAGAATGAGTAGGCACATTGATGAACACGAGTTATTGAGGAAGACTCAGCATGGGTTCTGTAAGGGAAGATCTTTCCTCGCTAACCTGTTACATTTCTTTGAGGGGGTGAACAAACATGTGGACAAAGGAGACCCAATAGATATTGTTTACCTTGACTTCCAGAAAGCTTTTGATAAAGTTCCTCATTAAAGGATCCTTAGTAAGCTCGAGAGTCATGGAGTAAAAGGACAGGTCCTCTTGTGGATCAAAAACTGCCTAATTAATAGGAAGCAGAGAGTGAGTATAAATGGGCAGTCTTCGCAGTGGAGGACGGTAAGCAGTGGGGTGCCACAAGGCTCAGTACTGGGTCCCATGCTCTTTAACTTGTTCATAAATGATTTGGAGTTCAGAGTAAGCAGTGAAGTGGCCAAGTCTGCAGATGACACTAAATTGTTCAGGGTGGTGAGAACCAGAGAGGATTGTGAGGAACTCCAAAGGGATCTATTGAGGCTGGGTGAGTGGGCATCAACGTGGCAGATGAGGTTCAATGTGGCCAAGTGCAAAGTAATGCACATTTGGGACAAGAATCCTAGCTACAAATACAAGTTGATGGGATGTGAACTGGCAGAGAGAGATCTTGGGGTCGTGGTAGATAACTCACTGAAAATGTCAAGACAGTGTGTGATTGCAATAAAAAAGGGCAATGCCATGCTGGGAATTATTAGGAAGGGAATTGAAAACAAATCAGCCAGTATCATAATGCCCCTGTATAAATCGATGGTGCGGTCTCATTTGGAATACTGTCTACAATTCTGGTCACTGCACCTCAAAAAGGATATTATAGCATTGGAAAAAGTGCAGAAAAGGGCAACTAGAATGACTAAAGGTTTGGAATACTTTCCCTATGAAGAAAGGTTAAAACACTTAGGGCTCTTTAGCTTGGAGAAACGTCGACTGCGGGGTGACATGATAGAGGTTTACAAGATTATGCATGGAATGGGGAAGGTAGAGGAAGAAGTACTTTTCTCCCTTTCTCACAATACCAGAACTTGTGGGCATTTGATGAAATTACTGAGCAGTCGGGTTAGAACGGATAAAAGGAAGTACTTCTTCACCCAAAGGGTGATTAACATGTGGAATTCATTGCCACAGGAGGTGGTAGCAGCTACAAGCATAGCCAGCTTCAAGAGGGGATTAGATAAAAAATATGGAGCAGAGATCCATCAGTGGCTATTAGCCACAATGTGTATATATGTGTGTGTATTTGTGTGTGTGTGTGTGTGTGTATATATATATAATTTTTTTTGCCACTGTGTGACTATGTGACTATGAGCGTTTTTGCACTCACCTTCAGCCGGCGCGACGCCCCTCTTCACCGCGCAGGATCTGTGCGGATTTCGCACTAAACGCCGCGGAGCAGCCGGAAGAGCCGGAAAGTCCCGGTGCTTTTGCGGCGCAAACGGAAACCGCCAAAAAGCAGTTTCCATTTGCACGGCAAAAGCGCCTGGACTTTCCGGCTCTTCCGGCTGCTCCGCGGCGTTTAGTGCGAAATCCGCTCAGATCCTGCGCGGTGAAGAGGGGGGTCGCGCCGGCTGAAGGTGAGTGCGAAAATGCCGACAGAGTGTTGGACTGGTTGGGGCATTGGCCTGATCCAACATGGCTTCTCTTATGTTCTTACATTGTGTAAAAGACAATTTACACAATGCATTCACTTTAGATGCATTTGACTTTCTAAAAATGGCATGAGGACCGGTGTACACCAGGATCAATTGATCTTTCCCCTGCTCCCCAAAAACATTTGTCAAATCAGGAACACCAGAAATAAAAATGGGCTGAATAATAGGCTTGCAACAGACATAAACAATAAGAAACAAAAATGTAGAATATAATCAAGTTTGTTGTCACCTTGTATCCAAGTTGCAGATATGTTTGTTTAGGCATGCTCCTGTGGAGGTAGGGCTTGTAGAGGGAGATTCCAAGATGGATGCCTGGCAGAGGCCTTACGACGCATACTGATACAAATAAAAGAGTTATACCCCTCCTTTGCTGCTGTGGACCCAAATATTACAGTGCAAGCACCCAGATTTATGCTTAGAAAAGCTCTGCATCTCAGAAGACTTCAAAAAATGAGTGCAGTAAAGTCACTAGGGTGAAATCCATTGAAAAGAAAATACAATTTTCTCTCAGATCAGGAAACAAGGCTCAGTGGCTGACTTGTATTCCCATGCTAAGTATAATGAAGTTTCCCCAAACACATCTGAAGGAGTTTTTGCATGTGGTGCTGACACATGGAAATAGGGTACACAAGTAACTTGCATTTCACACATACCAAGAGCCATCATGCAAATGTGTAATTTCTCCTTACCCTACAATCCAGAAGCAAAGAAAGAAGATACATAACTGAGGGCCGAACTAGACATCAGCATGTGCACAGGTCAGACCGGGGAGTCTGATGCCATTTTAGAGATGCATTTGGCTTTCTAAAAATGCCATGAGGACCGATGTACAGCAGGATCAATTGATCTTTTCCCCCTCCCCCAAAACATTTGTCAAGTGCCTTAAAAATCATGGAAAGCACTGTTTCAGCACTTGAAAAAGTGTAAAAAGGTAAAGGTAGTCCCCTGCAAGCACCAGTTGTTTCCAACTCTAGGGTGATGTCACACTAAAAAGTGTAGGAGAGACAAAATCACCTGATCTTACTGCACCATTGGCCCATGTGGCATTTTTCAATGCTAAAATGGCATCAATGGGTCAGACCTGTTGATGCTGTAACATCTAGTTTGGCTCTGATGTATACATCCACTTGCCATTTCTGCATGAACTGATAAGAAGCTTGATTACTTTTATGAAAGTGTGTCTATATTAAAATGTTACTAAAGCAGAAGGAAGATCCAGCTTTTGAAGAGAAGAGGCAATCACCTCTAACAGAGTGCTACTTTAGTGGTTACATTTCTTTCCCCACATGTCTTACATAAACAAGGAAGCCGGGGAAAACAGCTTCATCACAGTTGAACCAGTGTCTATCTACAGAATATGTGAACCAGTTTCAGGGCCTTTATTTGGGAGGGGGGGGCACATTTCACACAAGTGACAGTGCAGTATGATGAATCTCTCTCAGCTTCCTACTAGCAGATTATAGTAACACTGGACGTGACCCTCAATGAAAAGACTTGGAATTAGGATTCATTCATGCTTTGTGATAGGGTCTGCGTGCATTTAACTGTTGTGCAGCAGGAAGAAATTCAACGGTTATAATTATCCCAATAATTGCATCTCTGTCCTTGAACAAATTGCACCTGTTAAATTTCTGCCATACTACAGTTACTAAAAGCTGTGTCAGGCAACAATTTAGAAATCCTAAATTGGATTAAAACTGTATTGGGATTGAGAAAAACTGCACAGAAAAGCACAGAGAAGATGAACTTTGAAAGGAAGTTTGTATTTGATCAGAATTCTATACGCTTGTCTTGGTCTGCAACAGGCTCCCAGTAGCAATGATGAATATGGAATGCATTGCTCTCTGCTCAACAGCAGGCACACACCTGGCATGAAACCCAGCATCTGTTGCAAAGTACCGTACCTTAGCAGCACAATGTGTGAGGACAGGAAGTGAAGCAAAACACCGCATATAATTAAATAGAATATGAACATTGTTAGGGAGGATCTGGTTCCTAGTAGAATCTCAGATATTTTTGTTTTTTTCTTTGTTTTGACCTCTCATTGTTGCCAAGGGAAGCTTGAAAATATAAGAACAGCATGTTACAAATTCATCACATGCAGAAGACAAATAATGAACTCCTCATTTCCTAGAGTTTCTGACTTCCCCAAAGCCTACCAGAAGTTCCCTGTCAACTACTGTGGCAAATTTTGTAATGTTATGGAATGAGTGCAAGCATTCAGATTAATGAGTGTTAGTCTGGAGTGCTGCTGAAATTCTGATGAGGTGAAGGAGATGTAAGGTCAGTGTTGCTGAGCCAAAACTTTACATAGTTCCCTGGGAGCAAGAATGTCTTTGAGCTACAGCAGGGCTGGTGAGAAAAGGTTCTATGGAATCCAGGCCTATTAAGCATGGGTGCTTTGCCTCACATTCACTATACATGTCTGTTGGGTTTTCTTTTTCATTCTGCTTTGGTTTTTCTCCATTCAGTGCTTAGTTCATTTTCTGTTCACTGTTTCTCCAGGTTTTCTTAGAGTGCTTTTGTGCCAGTTTTTCACTTGCTTTACTTCCAAGCCAAAGGTAATTCAAAAGCACAGATTCCCTCAGATTCCCCCCTGTGCTTTTCCTGCCCCTTGTAGCCCACTCCCATGCCCACATCCAGGATGTTGCAGAATCATTCAGTCCCTCCTATTCTTGGGCCCCAGTGTAAGAGCTTTCATCATCTGGTTAAAGCCTCACTACCTTTAAAAGAAGAGTAGACATGTGGAGGTACACATCTTCATGGTTATTATCTATGATGACTCAAAAGAACCATGTTGAGAGGGAGCAAGTGTATGAATATTGAGACATGTGGGGATCAGAATGTGGGGAGACAGTGTGAGAAAACATGCCTCTATCAATGTATCTTACTAACTATTGTCATAAAACATGTACAGATAAACTGTTTAATTCATTTTATCCTACCCAGTTCATATGTGATTTTAAAAGAAAACTGAATGCTAAAGAAATTATTGATGTGGTGGTAATAAAATCAGCCAAAGTGCAATCTTTTGACCTAGGACCTCTGGGACTGATTTCCTCATTGTTGGCAAAATGCCATGGGTGGGGTTGCCAAGTCCCCCGCGTCCTCTGGCAGGGACTTCTTTTGCGCATGCTTTGCGTGCACAACACAATAATGTCAACCACAAATTATGTAATTGTGCTGGCAATTTCACGCATCGGCTGCTTTAGGCTGCTCTAGTCGCTCTAGCAATTTGGGAGGGGGAAACTCTATGGTACCTATTGTGATGACATCACTTGCGGGTGACATCATTGTGCCGATGACATTGGAGGAGGTTCCCCCCCGCCAGCCCAAGCCATGTGGATCAGGTAAGAGGATATAGTGAGAAACTGGGAGTTGACTTCCAGCCCCCCTTTTGAAAAATATTGCTGGGGTTTAACCTTCCTAGGAGTCAGCAACTTTGGAGTAGGGGTGGGGGGAAAGTATCAGAAACTGTCTCCTAGTTGACTCCGCAATCAGCTGAGAGTCAAATTTTGATCTCATAGTCCTGGAAACTTTGCTGCCTGCCAAACTTTCTGAGACACAGTAAAGTTTTTTTTGGAGAGAGGGGAATCAGAAGTTGATTTCCAGTTGATTGGGGGATCAAATGGGATTGAGCTTCCAATTCATTCCACCACCAACTGCTCTGTAGGAGAAAGGTTGAGGCACAGTAAAGTTAAAGAGAAGAGGCTTCAGATCTCTAATTTTACTGAGTCTCAGCCTTGCACAAATCCATTCTCAAGTTCAGCTAGCCATAGCTTCTAATCCACCCCTTAAAAAAATCACTGTTGTGGGGGAAGGCTTATTCATGACAGTGTTAGAGATCTTAAGCTTCTGATCTCTAACTTTGTTGTTTCTCAGCTTTCCCCAGCACAGAAATTTGGAGGGGCTGGTGATCATATGTAGACTCCTGACTAGTCTGAAGCAGGATAAACCAAAAAAGATTAAGGAACAGACAAGATCTATTGCAAAAAGATATATAATCCTAGTAGATATGTAAATTAACTACATAAAATATCATACAGACCAAACTAAGGAAATACATAAGTAAAAATTATATAGGCCATTTAAAGTGGTCTCTAAACGATGGTATTGTTCCTTAAAAGTACATATGTATCCATGTATAGTAAGATACCAAGAATATAAACACACAATATATAGACAGACTGTGTTTCTTCAATAACTCTTTAAAAGTCTTATAAATAAGAAAATCTGAACATTATTTTATTTTATAATGTATTTTAATTTAAATTTTGTCACATTTTATACCAATCAAAATATACAATTTTCACTATATAATATGTTTTCAAGCTCTTTAAACTGCCATCTCCTGATAACTGGAGTATGTTGTCAGAGACCTCGCACAATTGAATAATCAGAGCCATATTCCAAGGATGAGCCAATCAGAACTCAGAGCTCAATATAGAGGCGAAGACATTATGAGGGCTACAGTAATCTGTGACCAACAAACAAATGGAATTTCTTCAATAGGTTGTTGGAACAACAGCAGCAGCAGCTACTATTTTAAGTACCTTATTTCTTTGAGTGCTGATTTAGAATTGCACAAATCTGATTTAGAAGCACTGCATGCAGTGGCGAACTGGGTCTAAAAATATTGGTTGCCAGGAGACAAAGGGGGCCCACTCATGGCCAGCGCATGGGAGTAGGGAGTAGGTGAGGTAGGTAGCTGCCAAGTGCCACGAGGCACCCCCTCCCCAGGCCCTGCTGCTCTCAGCTTCCTGGGTCTGCAGCCCAGGAAGCTGAAAATGGCAAGATGGAGTGTTGGTATGTGCCCTACTCTGAGTCTGGCTTCCTTTGCATGAACCCCAACTGGCTGCTCTCGCCTTGAAGGCGAAAGCAGCCAGGCAGGTGTCAGCATGTTCTCTTCTGAGCTTGGCATCCCTTGCAAAAGAAGCCAGGCTCAGAGGAGAATGTGCCCTGCCTGAGAGAGCCAGTTTGGTATAGTGGCTAAGTGCGCGGACTCTTATCTGGGAGAATCGGGTTTGATTCCCCACTTTTCCATTTGCAGCTTCTGGAATGGCCTTGGGTCAGTCATCACACTTGCAAAAGTTGTCCTTGAAAGAGCAGCTTCTGTAAGAGCTCTCTCAGCCCCAGCCACCTCACATGGTGTCTGTTGAGGGAGAGGAAAGGAGATTGTGAGCCACTCTGAGACTCTGAGATTTGGAGTGGAGGGTGGGATACAAATCTAATATCTTCTTCTTCAGAGGGCAGGGAGTGGTGGCCTGGCTGTAAACAGGCCCCGGACCGGGACCGGTCCCCAACCTGGGATTTGGGAACCCCTACACTAGATGATTGTACAAATCTGTCAGTAATTGCTTCTGCATCCAATTAATCTAACAACTCTTTTGCAATGGATAGCAACATGTATGATTCCAAGTTCTCTTCAGACAGTAAATTTCTTAAATTTAAGATGATGTAAGATGATGTAATGCATGTCACAATCTCAGGTTGGGATTCCCAGCTAAGCTTCATTGTGCAGTCATGATAGTAAAGATCTGAGCCTACATAACATATGTGTTGGCCTCACATAACCCAAATCAGAATTATACAACTTAAATAATAATACAACATACATTTTAGTTGCAAAACAGTAATAATATTGGACCTTCTATTATATTTTCAAGCTACTAAAAGGTCATTAACATCTTTAACATATCGTCTAGTGTTTAAGAGAGCCCCCTTGCCATTAGGCAAGCTGACACCCCGGCCAGTCTGCCACTGACTGCATACTGTGTAGAACTGCTAGTACAAATCCCACTGTGATGCTTCACATGCATACCCCAAAAATCTTGTTGGTCTCTAAGGAGATACCAAACTCAAATCTAGCTCTTTGCATGTAGAAAACCCCAGGCTTAGTTTGTGGCAAGTCCAGTTAAAGAAAACAGACCTTGGAAACAGCTTGGAAAGCCATTGCCAATCAAAATTGAAAACACTTTTGAGGCAAAGCACCCTTATTTCCCTCAAATATTAAAATGAATTGTAGCAGTTCTGTTCCGGCTCACAGGTTTTCATGGTTTGGGTCCTTCTGCAGATACCATCCTTATCTCTTTCAAGGCCAGAGTTGAGAGTGAGGTTATCAGTTAATCACTGGAAGCTGTGCTCAGCTCTGTGATCAGATGGGAGGGGGGAATTTAGAGCAATCGTTTAAGTCCTCTGGAGAGTTGCAGCTAAAGGAATTATTGATTGGATTCCAAGGACTTCCTGATGTTAGTGGGCAAAAGACTAGAAGACTAAATGTATTTGATAGAAAGTTAGCTTTTTATTTATCTGTTGCTAAGCTGTAAAGACTGTACTGCATAGTGATATCCTTTGTAGAACTTTAGACATTGTAACATTTTGGCTTTAACAAGTTGGTGTGATATCAATAAGAAGCCTTATTCAGCAACTGAAGAGGAAAAGCTCAAGTGGTTATTTCACACACCTGCCACATCTGTAACAGCATATGCTATACTGAGCCAATTAGCTAATTAGCATGGGCTGTATAAATCTGCATATAAAATTAGTCAGTTTTCTGTCACATAAGGGAACTCACATCTCTACCAGAATAACTGGTAACATATAACATATAGATTGGAATCCTCTTACTAATATGGTGTTCCATTTTGCTGAATGTGTGTATATATATGTCACGACTCAGGGGGGTATTACCAATTGTTGCCACCACTCTGGGTTAAGGGTTCCCCTTGAGAAGGCCCAGAGTTCCCACCCATGTGATGTAGATCCAAAAGTGAAGACCAGCTCCCTGCCACTTCGTGCAGGAACAATCTCGGCCGTTGCAGCGGAAGAAGTCGCGCTGTCAGGAACTGCCCAGGCAAGCGGTTTCCATCCTTTTCCATGAAAGCCATGTTGGTAGGCTAACATCACTAACATCACTAGCGACCATTTTCCTGCACTGCCAGACCTGAGAAGCGAGAGGCCCATGTACACCACAGCTTTGTACAATCATCTAGTGCAGGGGTTCCCAAACCTCATCTGTAGTAAACCTCATCTGTATTGTATAATTTCAGGAATGAACTACATTAAATATCACTTATTGTCCACCCAGTGTCCTGTCACTGGGAGTTCCATGTTAAAACTTCCAGGCACCTGGGAGCCTAATTCAGAATGACACCATGACATACAGGGAAAGGAGCTCAAGACTCCTCCTGTTCCTGACTTGAAATGGCCTCAGAAAACTGCTATTTCCCCTTTTGTCCCTACGCATGCATTGATAGGCTATGTAGGCAACAGGGTAGCATTGTACAAAAATGATTCACAAAGCTGCCTGAATAAATCGTTAGGAACTGTGGTCTATATCGCTGTGTATAGCTTGCTGTAAGTAGGATCCTTCTATGCAATTTTATGCATCATATATGAACATATGAAGCTGCCTTATACTGAATCAGACCCTTGGTCCATCAAAGTCAGTATTGTCTGCTCAGACTGGCAGCAGCTCTCCCGGGTCTCAAGCTGAGGTTTTTCATGCCTATTTACCTGGACCCTTTTTAGTTGGAGATGCTGGGGATTGAACCTGGGACCTTCTGCTTACCAAGCAGATGCTCTACCACTGAGCCACTGTCCTGTCACATTAATCCTTATGCTTTGCTTCAGTTTTTGTTTTGTTTTTTAGATTTCTGCTTGGTTCTACAACCCTAATCCTATTGCATTGTTTACTGAATGTCCCATCCTGTCATCTGTATTGACTCGCTCTGTATAATCTCTGTGAGTCTAGGTGAGAAAGGCAGTCTATAGATAATGTAACTAAACCAAATAAATAAATATAAGTTTCTTCAACAGAACAAATGGTGACTCCATGGGGCCATTTCAGGTCAGGGAAATGACGTGGGGAGGCTTAAGCCTGCCCTGCCCATACACCATGAATCTGATCCAACTGGAGCGTCTGTGGACCTGAGAATTAAGTTTCAAAAAAGAACTGCCAGTGGAAGTCTTGTCAGCAGATGTGGGACAGACACCATAAATAACATATCAGACTGCCAGTAGGGGTTCACAGGACTGAATAATCTTCCTTACAAGAAAATTAACCCTTGACATAAACAAATGGCTTATACTAGGAAGATAGTTAAGGCAAAATCCTCTTCCCAAAAACCTAGTTTTCTATTTGTGGGGAAATTTTCCTCTATGGATGAACAGTTTGTCATGTAACCGTCTCTTGCTATCTGAAACAGGAGAGACACAGGTTTATAATATCATTTTTTAAAACTGAAAGAACTCTTCCAGGCTGAGTGACTGAAGTCTTTCATCAGAAAAGGGCAGATTTCTGTAGTTGCTTCTAAGGGTGGGGGGTTTACCCAGGAATATCCTTGCCAGAAAAGGGGATTAACTCAACCATCATTGTTTACATATTAGAGGTTATCTCAGTGGTCATCATGTAATAAAATGTGTGTCTACTTATTCCAGCCTTTTTCTATTACTGGCTTAACTCACACACCCCGGTATTTCTCTGTCAAACTGTAAACACTGTCAGGGAGAATATTGCTGTTTTTTGCACACCCAGTAATTCCAAAGAGATCAATCAAGATCCCTTTGCCCTGATCCTGACAACAGCTGCGGATATCTTTTCAGTTTCCCTCTACTTCCTTTCACCCTTTGCATGTGTGACCCACCTTAATGGTTATTATAGCTCCTTAGATGCTTGATTCCCCAACCCCCCAGTTTTTCCTGTTGCAATCAGGGGGAAAAAACACACCAGGATTATTATGTGTTCTGGCTCCTGGTTGTTGTGTCTTGCAGCAATGTTAATAGATGCTGTTTGTCAGCCTTTAAGCCACAGACTGCATTCAGTTTTGTTACAATTCATCTGAGACTCAGAGACTGCAGTGATTCCCCATATAGCTCTCATAGGTACTGTGAATGCATTTGCAGCAGTAACAAAGTGTCAGTGTGGCCATCGTCCTTGCCCTTCCCTTTCCTCAGTCTCATGAGGCCAAAATTTGCCCCCATGATGGCAGTTATAAATTGCTAGATTGCTATAGCACATGAACATTATCACTAACTAGGTGGAGCATGCACACTCCTCCCATTCTGCAGTCACATCATTGGCTGCCCATCAGTTACCAGCTTCAGTTCAAGGTATTGGCTAGCACATGCAAAGACCTTCATGGCCTTTGTCCCTTGTATATGCAAAATTACTTCTTCCCTATGCTCTGCCACATCAAAACGGCGTACTGACCGTATGGTGACTTGCCTGCCTGGTGCGAAGGTAGCGGACATTATGCATGTAGTAGATAGACTGATAGACAGTGCTGGGAAGGAGCCAGTGGTCATGGTGCATGTTGGCACCAATGATGTGGGGAAATGCTGTGAAGTCCTGGAGGAAAAAATTAGGCTGCTAGGTGGGAGACTTAAGGCCAGGACCTCCAAGGTAGCCTTCTCGGAAGTCCTACCTGTTCCACGTGCAGGGCTGGAGAGACAGGCACAAATTAGAAGTCTCAATGTGTGGATGAGACGATGGTGTAAGGAGGAAAGGTTTAAGTTTGTTAGGCACTGGGATGTTTTCTGGAACAAGCAGAAGCTGTACAAAAGAGACGGTCTCCACTTGTCCCCAGATGGAACCAGGCTGCTGGCGCTTAAAATAAAAAAAGTGGCAGATCAGTTTTTAAACTAAATCTTGGGGGAAAGCCGACAGGAGATGAAATGTCTCTGGTTTGGGAAGACTCATCTCAAAGAGATGAAGGGTTAGCTGTTACTTTTCTACTGGGTAATGGATCAGAGTTGTCCACTGAGATGGTGACAAACAGTATGGAGTGTCTGCCAAAGCCTTGAGGCGGCAGGAGGAAAGTTGCGGGCCTAGCTTGCCTGGGAAATTATAGATGTTTGTATACAAATGCTAGAAGTGTTCAAAGTAAAATTGGTGAGTTGGAATGTTTATTGTTGGGAGAAAACATAGACAAGGTGGGAATTTCAGAAACTTGGTGGAATGAGGAGAATCAGTGGGACACGGTGATTCCTGGATATAAGTTATATTGGAAGGATAGGGAGGGAAGAGTTGGAGGTGGGGTGGTTCTGTATGTCAGAGAGGGTACACAGTCCAGTAAGACTGAGGTCAGAGAATTAGATTCCATTCTAGAAATGCTTTGGGTTGAAATAGAGGGCCCAAAAGGAAATTTAACTATGGGAGTTTATCGCCCACCAAATCAAAAGATAGAGGACGATTATAATATGATGGAAGGATTAAAGATAGCGGCTAAATGTAAAAAACTGTGTTGTAATAGGTGATTTTAACTACCCGCAGATTGATTGGGTCAATATGTGTTCTGGTTGAGAGAAAGAGATTGAGTTTCTTGATGCTCTCAATGACTGTGCTATGGAGCAGATGGTCTCAGAACCTACCAGGGGTGGGGCAATCCTGGATTTGGTACTAAGTAATGCCCAAGACTTGGTGAGAGATGTAAAAGTGATCACACTGCTTGAGAGCAGTGACTATAACGTTATTGATTTCACCATTTGTATAAATAGAGAGTTGCCCCAAAAGACCAGCACAACCACATTTAACTTTAAAAGAGGTAAATTCTCTGAGATGAGGAGGCATGTGAAAAGGAAACTGAAAGGAAAGGTAAATACAATCAAAACCATTGGGAAAGCTTGGAGGCTATTTAAAACTAAAATCCTAGAAGCTCAGATAAAATATATACCACAAGTTAGGAAAGGCACAAACAGGTATAAGAAAAGGCCTGCAAGGTTAACAAGCAAAAAACATAAAGACCAACAACAATATGAACATATGAAGCTGCCTTATACTGAAGCAGACCCTTGGTCCATCAAAGTCAGTATTGTCTTAGACTGTCAGCGGCTCTCTAGGGTCTCAAGCTGAGGTTTTTCACACCTATTTGCCTGGACCCTTTTTTGGAGATGCCAGGGATTTAACCTGGGACCTTCTGCTTCCCAAGCAGATGCTCTACCACTGATCCACTGTCCCATCCCCAAGAATTAGAAGCAGAATTAGAATATTAGAAGCAGGAAACCAGTCAGGGAGGCAGTGGGCCCTTGGATGACCAAGGGGTAAAAGGATTACTGAAGGAGGATAGGGAAATGACTGAGAAGCTGAATGCATTTTTTGCCTCCTTCTTCACTGTGAAAATGAGAAGTGTTTGCCTGCTCCAGAACCACTTATTTTGGAAGGGGTGTTGAAAGACCTGTGTCAGATTGAGGTGACAAGAGAGGAGGTCCTATAACTGATAGACAAATTAAAAACTAATAAGTCACCAGGTCCAGATGGCATACATCCAAGATTTCTGAAAGAACTCAAAGTTGAACTTGTGGATCTTCTGACAAAAATATGTAATCTTTCATTGAAATCTGACTCCGTTCCTGAGGACTGGAAGGTAGCAAATATCACCCCCATCTTTAAAAAGGGTTCCAGAGGAGATCTGGGAAATTACAGGCCAGTCAGTCTGACTTCAATACTAGGAAAGTTGGTAGAAACCATTATCAAAGACAGAATGAGTAGGCACATTGATGAACACGAGTTATTGAGGAAGACTCAGCATGGGTTCTGTAAGGGAAGATCTTGCCTCTCTAACCTGTTACATTTCTTTGAGGGGGTGAACAAACATGTGGACAAAGGAGACCCAATAGATGTTGTTTACCTTGACTTCCAGAAAGCTTTTGATAAAGTTCCTCATCAAAGGATCCTTAGTAAGCTGGAGAGTCATGGAGTAAAAGGACAGGTCCTCTTGTGGATCAAAAACTGGCTAATTAATAGGAAGCAGAGAATGAGTATAAATGGGCAGTCTTCGCAGTGGAGGACGGTAAGCAGTGGAGTGCCGCAGGGCTCAATACTGGGTCCCATGCTTTTTAACTTGTTCATTAATGATTTGGAGTTGGGAGTAAGCAGTGAAGTGGCCAAGTTTGCAGATGACACTGAATTGTTCAGGGTGGTGAGAACCAGAGAGGATTGTGAGGAACTCCAAAGGGATGTGTTTAGGCTGAGTGAGTGGGCGTCAATGTGGCAGATGAGGTTCAGTGTGGCCAAGTGCAAAGTAATGCACACTAGGGCCAAGAATCCTAGCTACAAATACAAGTTGATGGGTTATGAACTGGCAGAGACTGACCAAGAGAGAGATCTTGGAGTCATAGTAGATAACTCACTGAAAATGTCAAGACAGTGTGCGATTGCAATTAAAAAAAAGGCCAATGCCATGCTGGGAACTATTAGGAAGGGAATTGAAAACAAATCAGGCAGTATCATAATGCCCTTGTATAAATCGATGGTGCAGTCTCATTTGGAATACTGTGTACAATTCTGGTCACCGCACCTCAAAAAGGATATTATAGCATTGGGAAAAGTCCAGAAAAGGGCAGCTAGAATGATTAAAGGGTTGGAACACTTTCCCTATGAAGAAAGGTTAAAACGCTTGGGGCTCTTTAGCTTGGAGAAACGTCGACTGCAGGGTGACATGATAGAGGTTTACAAGATTATGCATGGGATGGAGAAAGTAGAGAAAGAAATCCTTTTCTCCCTTTCTCACAATACAGGAACTTGTGGGCATTCGATGAAATTGCTGAGCAGTCGGATTAAAACGGATAAAAGGAAGTACTTCTTCACCCAAATGGTGATTAACATGTGTAATTCACTGCCACAGGAGGTGGTGGCAGCTACATGCATAGCCAGCTTCAAGAGCGGGTTAGATAAAAATACGGAGCAGAGGTCCATCAGTGGTTATTAGCCACAGTGTGTATATATATATATATATATATATATATATATATATATATATATATATATATATATATATATATATATATATATATATATATATATATATATATATATATATATATGTATATATGTATGTATATAATTTTTTTGGCCACTGTGTGACACAGAGTGTTGGACTGGATTAGCCATTGGCCTGATCCAACATGGCTTCTCTTATTTTCTTATCAGCTTTACTCATCTGAGCAAGGTCTTTCTCAGGTGCAATTCTGACAAAACCAACGACTGCCCATACACATCTGTTTTGCAGCCCCCAGCCTATAGAATAGCCTCTGCCTAATGAGGTCAGGAAGGCTCCAGCCTCCTGGCATTCTATAAACTGCAAAATAGAGGTCCCCCCCCCCACCCCATAATAGGGCTGTACTAAAGCACAGTGGTTCATAAAGTTGCTTTGTTAAGGGGTTAAGGACTATAGACTATGTGTTCTCTCTATTGCTTTATGTATGATCCTATTATATAATTTCTGCAACATTTAATGTGATGTTAATGCTTATGACTTGTTTCAGCTCTGTTTTAAGATTTTAGCTTGGTTTCAGATTTCTGCAGTCTCATTGCATTGTTTATTGGATGGGTTATCCTGTTGATTATCCTAATTTACACTGTGTAATCTGCTTTGAGTCTCAGTGAGAAAGGCAGACTACAAATAATGTAAATAAATAAACAACATTAAAATGATCTTTTGCCACAATCAACCAACTCCTCTGAATTCCCAGCTTTCATTAGAACAAAAACCATTCCCCTTGTGTCCTGACAAAGTCATGATGCATGTTTCTCCAGCTCCATCCCATATGACTAGCTGGCTGCTGCAGGACAAGAAAATGCATGATGGGATGGTGTTAGAATGCTGGGTTATTTTTCCTACATGAACCATGTGGGGGAGTGGAATACACTCATGATTCTATTTTCTGCAACAACTCTCTTTTTTGTTTGGTTTGGTAACATAGAGATCTGCTCTGAGAGACGTTTCCCAACAGTAATCAGACAAAATAAATGTTGTTCTTAAAGAGGACAATACCTTAAATGAATCAAATAAAGCTTGGGGTGTTTTAAATCTGTCCTATGGACATAAGCAGTTTGGATATCCAAGCCCTCTTATGCAGCACTGGGAAAGTTTCCTCTTCAAGAGATAGCTTCCATTTACAATTTTAGTATTTCATAAACAGTCTGACCTGCAACTTGGCTCTTGAAAGCAGCAGATAGAAGCCATTCTGAGTGTAACGTACTGAGACGGGAGACGTTGGTAGGGCAACATGCTTTAATGGAGGCACGTTACAAGAGAGAGAACACGCGGGCCGGGTCCCGCTTATGTACAACTCCGGGAACCTCCCTCCAGACAGGCCAGTCCAATCCTGGCCTGTTGAACTTCCCGCCACAGCTGGTGATTGGCTGGGAGTTTGAGTCCTGCGCTGAGCAGCCCGGGGACAGCCCGGTCGCTACGCACAGGGTCGCGGTGGCTGGTTTTATGTTATTGTGTTATTGCGCTGTATCGTTATCTCGATACACTACACTGAGCCTTGCAATTTCTGACAGTGAGAGGAGTCTTCACCCTTGCTGTATTTCTTTCCGTGGGAGAGGAAGGAAGGTGAGCGACTAAGGCTGAGCCCCATGGAATTTCTGGCTGGGTGATATTTAGGACCTGGCAGGGTATGAGTGATGGGGGATTAAATTAGTGTTGAGGCAAAGAATGAGTTTGTGAGGAGAATCATAGAACCAAAGAGTTGGAAGGGACCTCCATGGTCATCTAGTCCAATCCCCTGCACAATGCATGAAACTCACAAATACCTCCCCCTAAATTCACAGGATCTTCATTGCTGTCAGATGGCCATCTAGCCTCTGTTTAAAAACTTGCAAGGAAGGAGAGCCCATGACCTCTCGAGGAAGCCTATTCCACTAAGGAACCACTGTAACGGTCAGGAAGTTCTTCCTAATATTGAGCAGGAAACTCTTTTGATTTAATTTCAACCCATTGGTTCTGATCCTACCTTCTGGGGCCACAGAAAACAATTCCACACCATCCTCTATATGACAGCCCTTCAAGTAGTTGAAGATGGTGATCATATGACCTCTCAGCTACCTCCTCTCCAGGCTAAACATGCCCAGCACCTTCAACTTTTCTTCAAAGGACTTGGTCTCCAGACCTCTCACCATCTTCATTGCCCTCCTCTGGACCCATTCCAGCTTGTCTATATCCTTCTTAAAATGTGGCGCCCAAAACTAAACCCAAGAAGATGAAGAAGATAAAGATGAAGAAGATATTGGATTTATATCCCGCCCTCTACTCCGAAGAGTCTCAGAGCAGCTCACAATCTCCTTTACCTTCCTCCCCCACAACAGACACCCTGTGAGGTGGGTGGGGCTGGAGAGGGCTCTCACAGCAGCTGCCCTTTCAAGGACAACCTCTGCCAGAGCTATGGCTGACCCAAGGCCATTCCAGCAGGTGCAAGTGGAGGAGTGGGGAATCAAACCCGGTTCTCCCAGATAAGAGTCCGCACACTTAACCACTACACCAAACCGGCTCTCTACTCTAAGTGAGGTCTTACCAGAGCAGAGTAAAGCAATACCATCACTTCACATGATCTGGACACTATACTTCTGTTGATACAGCCCAAAATGGCATTTGCCTTTTTAGCCACCACATTATACTGTTGACTCATGTTTAGCGTATGGACCACTAAGACCCCTAGATCCTTTTCGCGCAGACTACTGCTAAGACAAGTCTCCCCCATCCTGTAACCATGCATTGGATTTTTGCTACCTAAATGCAGAACTTTACATTTATCTCTGTTAAAATTCATTTTATTGGTTTTAGCCCAGTTTTCCAGCCTGTCACAGTCATCCTGTATCCTGTTTCCATCTTCTACTGTTATTGCAACCCCTCCTAATTTAGTATCATCAGCAAATTTAATAAGCATTCCCTCTATTCCTTCATCCAAATTATTTATAAATAGGTTGAACAAAACAAGTTCCAGGACAGATCCTTTAGGCACTCCACTTGTCACTCTTCTCCAAGAGGATGAGGAACCATTCACAAGCACTCTTTGGGTGTGATCTGTCAACCAGTTACAGATCCACCTAACGGTAACAGGATCCAAACCACATTAACCAACTTGTCAACAAGGATAGTATGTGGAACCTTATAAAAGCCTTGCTGAAATCAAGATAAATGATGTCTACAGCATTGCCCTGAGCCAGCAAGGTAGTCACTTTCTCAAAAAAAAAAAAAAAAGAGATCAGGTTAGTCTGACATGATTTGTTCTTGAGAAACCCATGCTGGCTCTTAGTAATCACAGCCATCCTTTCTAAATGTTCCAGGACTAACTGATGATTTGTTCTCTTTCAATGGTATTTGCAGGACCATGAACCACGAACTGGTTCTGTTTGTGAACAACTTCCTGGTTTGGTTTGTGGTTTGTGGTTCAATTCATTTTTCGGCCATGAACCATAAACCAAAATAGACTGCATTTTCCCAGTTCATGCCAATCCCTAGCAGTCACTGAAACTGCATGACAGTTAGACTTGAGTCCAGTAGCACCTCAGATACCAACAAGAGCTTCAGGCTATAAGGTTTTGAGAGTCAAAGCTTCGTTGAGCAGACACAAGCAGAAAATTGTATGGAAATAGAGTTCAAAGTATTTGTTCAAAATATGTACAGCCCACTTAGTGGTCACCTCACCAAGCAGTCTGCCTCCGTAATATAAATGACCACTTCAAATACATCAAACAGCACAATAAATCTGAACAGAAGGAAAAAAGAAACCTAAAGATGATAAGTTAATTTAAAAAGCCAATCCTAACACCAAACAATTAGCATAAATTTCAGCAACAGCATGGTGAATCAAGACAAGCTTGAACAGTTTTCAGCAGACCAAAAGAAGGCAAAACTTGTGGGTTTTATGATACACCCTATCAATGGATCACCCACGCTCATTGTGGTTATATTAGTTCCCTGCTGTTTCCAAAAGGGATTGTATTAATCACTACCTTGATCACTGGATCAATAACTGCAAAATGTTAGGAGAATGTTCGGCCCCTTCCCAGCCGAGCCCAGCCAGCTGGCTATAGGCTGGGGGCC
Organism: Heteronotia binoei; assembly: GCF_032191835.1. Lineage (NCBI taxonomy): Eukaryota > Metazoa > Chordata > Lepidosauria > Squamata > Gekkonidae > Heteronotia > Heteronotia binoei. The sequence continues at coordinate 186,168,607 of NC_083223.1, read as the reverse complement.
GTCGTTGCCTCACCGGAAGGTGGGAGGGGCAGCAGTATCACCCGACATACGGGTGTTTAGAGAGGCGCGGAGCTGGGGCTTTATAAGCCCCGGCTCCCGCCTCGCCTACGCAGTTTGTTTTCGGCTCTCTTTTGAGAGCCACGTGCGTGGAGCTGCAGCAGGGTCAGGGCCTGTGCAGCGTAAAGGCGGGCGTTCGCGCGGCGAGGCTTGAGCGCGGCGAGGCGGCGGATCAGCTGTTCGGCGGCGGCGTTGAGCGCGGCGAGGCGCGCTTGCAAGGGAGACGCGGCTGCAGTTTAGGCTCATCAGCTGTTTGGCGCGAGGCGCGCTTGCGGCGGCTGGGACGTCTTCCAGGAATCAGGCCGTATCATTGAGTCTGGGGGGAGGCCGGGGCTTATCGGGCGCGACGCTTCCCTCGCAGGCCCCTCGGGGGGGTGGGGCTGATCCCAGGCGGCAATTATTGGGCATTCCCACTCTTCCCTAGTCAGCCCGATTCAGGGCAGCGCGCGGCGGCCCCTGGTTGTTTTAGCGCAAGCGGCTGGCCATTAGCTCCTGGTGTTGGGGCTCGTTTGGAGACCCCCCCCCATCCTTTTTCTTCCTCCCCCTGCCTCCTTGTTGGGGTTGTGAGCAGTAGGGGTTGGTGCCTGCTTTGGTGGTTTGGCTTGGGGTTTTGGGGTCTTCCCCATTGACCACGTTTTCATCCCCCCCCCCCTATTAGTGGTGGTGGGGTGGTACTATAAGGTGTCTTTTGGTGCCAGGTAAGCACCAGCATTTGCCATTCACGGTTCATCACTCAAGATGGCACCAAAAAAGGGGCAGGGCAAATCCAAGGGCAAGCAACCCGCTCGCCCACCCCGGGGGCGGGGCCAGCAAGGAGTCCCTGCTGAGGAGCAGGGGCAGAGCGAGCAGGTCCGCCTGGCTATTATGAGTCAACTGGATGCCCTCGAGCAAGAGCGTGTGGCTAGGGGTGCACCCATTTGGGAGGGGCGTCGTCGTGCCACTGGCCGGTCGGCGCGGCTTACCTTCGAATCAGAATTGCTCGCACGGCTGTCTGCTTTGCAGGGTGGGCCGTCGGAGGCTGAAACGCCGTTGGAGCCGGACCAGGAGGAGGACCCAGGAGAAGGCCCATCGGGCGTGCCATCGGGCGACGGTGCATCTGGCAGCGGGGGACCGCAGCCCCCTGGAGGTTCGGGCGGCTTACCGGGAGATGGTGGTAAGCCCCTTCCTCTGCCGGTTCAAAGTTGGCCTTGGGGTCCCATTCAGCCGCCCCCCCGACCGCTGGGGACAGGTGTTGGGGGGTGGGGTCCCGGGTTGATGGGAGCTAGCGAGCAGTTGCCCCCTGTTCAGCCAGGGGCTTGGGGTTTCCATACGCCCAGCTTGCTTTCCAATGCGGCTTTTTCTTCTCTGGGCCAACAGGCGGGCGCCGTGGCGCCACCTGCAGCCCCTGCCCCTCCGCCCACACCTGGCATTTTGCCGTGGGGTGGCCAGCAGTGGGCACAATTACATGGGGCTTGGCCCGCGGCGCAAGGGGGTGGGTGGTTTTATCCCCCGAACCCCTATGCAAGTATCCCCTTTCACTCTCTCCCTTATGGAGATACATCTCTGCCGTTGGGGGATCACTTGACGGCGGCCACGCGAGAGAAAATTCTCCGCGGGGAATATGTGGATGTGTTTAGTCTACTGTTCCGTGAGCTCGAGAAGAAAAGTAAGGACGAGCTCGACGACAGGGAAAAAGAAAAGCTAAAGCGTAGAAAGATAGACAGGGCTTGGGCAAATTGGTTGCCAGGATTCTTGATCTACGCCGGTGTCATCGCGAGGGCGCAGCCGGCTCGGGCGGCCGCCCTCTTCCAGTACATAGACATCGTTTATAGGGCTTATACGGACTTCGTCGGTGCAGCATGGCTGCAGTACGACGAAGCCTTCAGGATGAGGGCCGCCGTCAATCCAGGTATGCCTTGGGACCAAATAAATCAACAGCTGTGGTTGCAGCTGATGGCCCCGGCGAAACCAAACGCCGGGGATAGGTCCGACAGTGGCCATTTAGTACAGAGAGCGCAGCAACAGCAGACTACCGCAGGTGCCCGCGTTTCCGCGGGCCAGCCGGTTCAAACCCGGTTGTGTTGGGAGTTCGCTTCCAAGGGGGTGTGCCCTAGGAAGCCCTGCAAATTCCGCCATGAATGCCCCCTCTGTGGCGGGGCCCACGCACTGTCCGCCTGCAGCAGATCAAAGCCTGGGGCGGGCAGTAAGCGCCCCGGGGGCGGCGGTGGAGGTCCGCAGCCACCTGGAAAAGGGGCCCAGCCCCATCCGCCTGCCGGCCCTCAGTAAGTTATTGGCGGCATACCCGTGCAGGGCTGATGTTAGATATTTACTGGAAGGTTTCACTTTAGGGTTCCGAATCCCATACAGGGGGCCCAGGGCCCCCTTTTTTGCTCCCAATCTAAGGTCGGTGGTTGGGCTTGAGCACGTTGTCAGGGAGAAAATAGCTAAGGAATGCCTTGAAGGCAGGGTCCTTGGCCCCTTCGAGGCACCGCCGGTCCCCAATTTGAGGGTATCCCCGTTGGGGGTTGTGCCCAAGAAGGCATTGGGTGAGTATAGGATTATCCACCATTTGTCTTATCCAAGGGGAGCATCGGTGAACGATGCTATCCCCGAGGAGCTTTGTTCAGTGCGCTATACTTCCTTTGACCAAGCGGTCAAAGTAGTGCGCGGCTGCGGGGTTGGGGCGGAGTTGGCAAAATGCGACATTAAGTCTGCATTTCGCCTCTTGCCTGTTCACCCCGAGGATTTTGACTTGTTGGGCTTTGCCTTCGAAGGAAAATTTTACATGGACCGGGCGTTGCCGATGGGCTGCTCCATTTCTTGTGCTGCGTTCGAGCGATTCAGTTCCTTTTTGGAATGGGCGCTCAGGGATAGGACTGGGATTAACGACACGGCGCATTACCTGGACGACTACCTTTTTGTAGGTCCAGCAGGATCAGATCAATGCGCCCAGTTGTTAAGCTCATTTCAGGAATTAGCCCTCGAACTTGGGGTGCCATTGGCACATGAAAAAACCGAGGGCCCCAGCACGGTCCTTATTTTTCTAGGCATAGAGCTGGATACTCTCCGGCAGACATCACGTCTGCCGGAGAATAAGGTCGCTGATCTTAAGGGCCGGTTGGCCACCTTGAGGGGACAGCGGAAGGTTTCCCTTTTGGAACTGCAGCAAGTGGTCGGCCACCTCAATTTTGCCTGCAAAGTGGTGGCCCCCGGCAGAGCCTTTTTGCGACGCCTGTGCGACGCTATGGGCGGGCTGCGCCTCCCCCACCATAGGGTCCGAGTCACTGCTGGAATGAGAGCTGACTTGGAGGTTTGGGAGGAGTTCCTGGAATCCTTCAACGGGGTTTCTTTCTGGAGGGAGGACCTAAAGATTGAGGCTGAGCTTCAGGTTTCCTCGGATGCGTCCGGGGCTAGTGGGTTTGGGGTCTACTTTAGGGGCCATTGGTGCGCTGAGCAATGGCCCGCTGAATGGTTGGATAGCGGGCTCTGTAGAGATCTCACGTTTCTGGAATTTTTCCCCATCTTGGTGGCTGTTTGCCTCTGGGGTGAGCAGCTTGCCAACCATTCAGTCCTGTTTTGGTGTGATAACATGGCTGTAGTACATGTTATCAATTCCTTGTCGTCTAAATCGGTCGCGGTCATGAATTTGGTCAGGTTTTTTACCCTGCGTTGCCTCCGGTTGAATGTCTTATTCCTGGCTAGGCACGTACCAGGAGTATGCAATGGTGTGGCGGATGCTCTATCTCGCCAACAGATGGAGCGTTTCCGGCAGTTGGCCCCAGAGGCAGATCCATGTCCGGCGGAAATGCCCGCGGAGCTCTGGAGGCTTGGGAAAAGGAAGCCGGTAGGGCCATTCAGTTGGCGTTAGCCCCTAGTACGAGGAAGGCATATGCTAGAGCGACCGCTCAGTTTGGTGAGTTCAGGAGTGCTGTTGCACTCCCGGATTGTTGGCCGATTCCTGTGGCGCACATTTTGCAATTCTGCGTGCATCAGAAGGAAAGAGGCTTGGGGTTGAAAACTATAAGGGGACATTTGGCAGCTCTGGCCTTCGACAGCAAGGCCCGTGGCCTCCCAGAGTTCACAGGGGACTTTAGAGTTAAGAAAATGTTAGAGGGCTGGGCACGGGAGCGGGTCCGGCAGGTAGATGACAGACAGCCTATTTCGCCGTCGGTCCTCCGTGGATTATTTGGGGGTTGGCCCAGTGTTTGCTCTTCCCCATTTGAGGTGGCATTGTTTCATGCCGCCTCGCTGTTGGCCTTCTTTGGGGCCCTGCGTGTAAGCGAGCTGGTAGTGCAGTCAAAGGCTGACACTTCTGGGAGGGCGCTCCAATCCGGAGATTTAAAAATTACCAAGAGTCAGCTGGTTCTGACAATCCGGCGGTCCAAGACTGATCAGAGGCAGAGGGGAACCATCCTCACGATCGGCATGTGTGAATTACAGGAATTATGTCCGGTCAGGGCCGTTCGTCACTACGCCCAGCTCAGGGGCGAGGCCCAGGGTCCGTTTCTCAGGCATGAGAATGGTTCCCCCCTTACCAAATATCAGTTCTGGTCGGTCACGAGCAAGGCCCTAGCACGATTGGGTCTCTCTGGCGTCAAATTTGGGACGCATTCCTTCCGGATCGGGGCGGCCTCCACAGCTGCTTCTATGGGCTATACGCCATCTGCCATCCAGCATATCGGCCGATGGCGGTCGGCGGCGTATAAGTCTTATGTTCGCCCCCTGGTCACCTAGTGGGTAGGTGGGGGGTTGGTTGGTCGCATTGTGTTTCTTATGCTGACAGTTGTTTGTTCTTTCAGGTGCTGTGGCTCGTGGTGAGAGAAGGCGGGTTCTCATCTGCGGGCACAGCATGGTTTTTTGGGGCTGCCCATTTCGCCAGACGGTCTCCTGTGGGCACCCAGCTGGGGCTCAGTGAGTGGGCTACCGTGGCTGGGTCGTCGGGGGCTGCGCTGGCCCGGGATCATGCCACTGTTGTTCAGGGAACGTAAGGCGTCGCCTCCACACATTCTTGTCGTTCACTTGGGAGGGAACGACTTGGGTTTGCTGAGGGGTAAGGCCCTCTCCCAGCAGGCGTTGGCTGACCTCCGGGAAATTCGGCGCAGGTGGCCGGGGGTTATTTTGGTATGGTCGGCAATTCTGCCGCGCATTGTGTGGAGGCATGCCTTTTCGCCTGGTGGAATTGAACGGGCCAGACGTAAGGCCAATAGGGCCATTCAGAAGGCCATGGAGGAGGGATTAGGAATTTTTCTGCCTCATCCGGCCATACGGGTCAACCAAGGTGACCTGTATCGGCCGGATGGGGTGCATTTGTCTGATTTGGGCAACCGGGCCTTTTTGGAGGAAATTCGGCAGGGGGTGCGGCTGGCTCTGGGCCACCCGTTGGGGCGCTAATGCCTAAGCAGAGGCTTGGCATTGGCGGTGGCTGGATGAGGTTTGGCCACAGGGTTTCCCAGGGGAGCACCTATGGCCTAGCACCGTTGGTGCGGTGGTCTGCAGGAACCGTAGATGGGCTAAACGGCTCAGTACGGTGATGCAGATCACAGGGAGCCTCACCTGGGTGGATCTCTCCATGGGGATTGATGCCAGCCCGGTTGGTGATGGCTGGAGGCCTGGCCGCTCAGTTACAACCCGATTGCGGCGGGTTTGTGCTGGGGGCAGGGTGGCTCGCCCTTTAGACAAGGCGGGGTCCAGGTGTTGACCCCAGGGCTTGTCTGGTCTGGTTTCCCCCCCCCCCTGCCAGTTATATTTGTTACCTTTAATAAAGCGGCCCGGTTTTAAACCCAACAATTGTGTCTGCCTCTTCTTTCCGACTGGGGGGGCAATGTTCGGCCCCTTCCCAGCCGAGCCCAGCCAGCTGGCTATAGGCTGGGGGCCGTCGTTGCCTCACCGGAAGGTGGGAGGGGCAGCAGTATCACCCGACATACGGGTGTTTAGAGAGGCGCGGAGCTGGGGCTTTATAAGCCCCGGCTCCCGCCTCGCCTACGCAGTTTGTTTTCGGCTCTCTGCCCGCCCACCCTCCCCTGTTGGCAGTACAGGTGTATACCGGTCGCCTTTTGGGGCCAGGTAGGAATTTTTTCACTCCCGCACAATTGGCCTATGTGGGGGTGTTTTTCGCCTACCTTGTACTGCCTAGTAGGTTAGGTTTTGTTAAGTATTAGTTTGGTCGCAGGCTGGATGAGGTTTGGCCACAGGGTTTCCCAGGGGAGCACCTATGGCCTAGCACCGTTGGTGCGGTGGTCTGCAGGAACCGTAGATGGGCTAAACGGCTCAGTACGGTGATGCAGATCACAGGGAGCCTCACCTGGGTGGATCTCTCCATGGGGATTGATGCTAGCCCGGTTGGTGATGGCTGGAGGCCTGGCCGCTCAGTTACAACCCGATTGCGGCGGGTTTGTGCTGGGGGCAGGGTGGCTCGCCCTTTAGACAAGGCGGGGTCCAGGTGTTGACCCCAGGGCTTGTCTGGTCTGGTTTCCCCCCCCCCCTGCCAGTTATATTTGTTACCTTTAATAAAGCGGCCCGGTTTTAAACCCAACAATTGTGTCTGCCTCTTCTTTCCGACTGGGGGGGCAAACAGCAGATTAATGGACCTACCTTACCCCTTCCTGCCCACAGTTTGCCTCCATAGCTCTATTCCCTCAGCTGTCTTTCCTCCCCACCCCCCATGGGTCTCTGGGTGTTTTTTCCCCTCTGTTGACAAGGAAAGTAGCTGTGGAGAGACAATTTTAAAGGGGAAACATGGGGCAGGAGAAGAGTTAGTTGTTTTTTGGCCACTATATTTATGCTTCAGATCAAACTCTCTTCTTCCGCTCTTTCCACTGCAACAGATTCAAGCCTCTGTGGAACACCAAAACTGGGAGACAGATTTAATATGGTGGTTCTCTCTTTTTTAAAGTAAATAAAACTGGGACAAGGGTTGGTTTGGATTGACGGCTGTGTGGAGGGATAAAATCCTTTGACCCTCCATGCCATTTTAATGTTTATTTTATTTATTTATTTATTTTGTAATTTATATCCCGCCCTTCCCACCAAGTGGCTCAGGGCGGCTTACAACATAGAATCCCACATAAATATAGTTTAAACATTTAAACAGTTAAAATAATTAAAACATTTAAAACATTTAAGACATGTGCCGTTCTATTCGCTCTTAGGAAAAGGAATTGTGTGATTAAGGGAATGTAATTGATTTTGAACTTATTTTTATGTACATTTACAAACCTGTTTTCTACCTGCTTCAAACTGGCTGGTCCTTGGACTGGAATAAAGAATTGATTGATTGATTTCAGAGAGAGGGGAATATTCAAGTCCTCTCTCATGGGCCAAATAACTCCACAATGGGGAGCAAATGAAGAGAGGAAAATGGCAAGTGAGAGAAGGATGCAACCCACTTCCTGATAATTTTGGGTTCTGATCCGAGTCAGGATCCCAGTGACTTTTGTTTCTTCATTTCACTCACAGCACTCCTGAAAGTCACAGCCAGTAGGTCCTCACTATTGTAATGTAAGAATATTGTGGGTGGAGAGGGAGGAATTTGGAATTGAGGAATGAATAGTGCCACAATCCAGGATGTGTAGCTTTACTATTTGAGTTACAGCATCATCATTGTTGCAGAGAGGGAAATTAGCTTGCACCCTGCTAGTTGTTCTTAAGCTACTAGTTGGACAGGGGATTGCAAATTGCTCCAGAGGGATAACAGAAGGGGGTGGGGGAGAGATGCTTTGAGCTGGCTGGTGGACAAACATAGAAAACAGGCTGGTTTATTCCAAGTTTTGTTCATGAAACTCCACATTTAGAACGCACAATAATGACCAGCAAGGGTCATGGCATCAGGTCAGTCCTAAAAATCATGCACTTCTGGGGCTGGAGGCACCAGAAGATTGTGTCCATTTACTTTCCACAAGCCAGAATTATTCTGATACTAGCATTTATTTATTTGATTCAATTTATATCCCGCCTTCCCTGCCGAAGCAGGTTCAGGGTGGCTCACAGTATAAAACCACAATTAAAATCCATACATATTATAAAATTACACATGCAATAATTAAAACAGTCAGAATAATTTGGTGCTAGTCTCTTTGATATTATATAATTTCAATGGCGACAGTATTTCTGCAATTTCCCTACGATGCAAGGCTCAGCGTTGAGCAAGAGCAAACTAGGTATACTGTTTATGGAGCAGATATGGCTGCGACAAATCAACTGGAGATTCTCTCTTGCAGACAGACATTGGTCTCTTTAAATCTACTGTTTAAATGAGGGCCAGTTTCTTCAGCCTATTCCATTTTCCATTCTTTCATCTTCCATCCCCCAAACTCTATGCAGGGCTCCTTATATTACTGCCAGGGATAGTTGAAAAGATGGGGAATCCACATCTCTTATTTAATCAGTAATGTTAAAGGGACAAAGTGAAGGTCCAGGTTACGCCAATCAACCTTAGAAGCAAGTAGTGCCAGAAGATTCAAACAGAAGAGAGACAAAAAACACAGATAAACCAATAATTATGGATGAGGTACAAATGGATAAACATACCTTGGAATACAGGTAGAGTGTTCTCCCTCTTCTCCAGCTTTGCAAAGAGTATGATTAATGTAGCTCATTGCCATAATATGTGTGAGGATTCATGATCTCAACAGGGTGGTAGGAGCTGGCATGATCTTCAGAGTCTGCTCCCATGTGGCCTAGAGCCTGTATTATGGGACCTTGTGAGGTTAGCCTCTGAGGATGCACCCATTCCTCTATTCCTCCTGCCTCCTTTGATAGTAGAAACTCCCAGGGCAGTAAATGGAGGGTGCGGTTTTCTGCTGGTCCCACCCACTCTGACTGCAAGCCCAGAATGATAGTGGCAACTGTTCAGCTGGCTGTGCTGGTAGCTTCACCCACGATCTCCTTTGGTGGTAGAGTCTGAGCACCCCAGGCTTGGTTGTTTGGCTGAGCATTTCTCAACATCTGAGTCTACAGCAGTTGGCCAGAAGCAGCTGTATGCATGCATGGAATTGCCATATCCCATCCTCACCTAAATTTGGAGGTGCTAGGACTGCCTCTAGGCAAGATCAAATTATGATCACAAGGTTAGTTGGCATTAAAGGGTACTTTCATGGAGCATAGGTCTATGGACAGCTATTGGTCATTATGACCAGATGAAACCTCCAAGACTGGTACAGTATGCCATACTGGTCAATCATGGGGAAGTCTTTTCTTCATGTTCTGATTGTAGGGCATCTCAATAGCCAGCTTTGGCCAAGCCAAGCAGCACTCTGATAGTCTTAACATCTCATTCCAATATGCAACAAACTTACTGTAAAGGCCAAACCCTGTTATATAGTGGACATGTGTAACAGTCTTCCAACTCATCATCAAGAATATAGATGAGGTCAGACATCATGTTTACAACTCAGCATCACAAAATGATTTATATGTATGCAATAATAATCACAGATTAAATATCATAGGCAGTACTTTCAAATAACACAAATCCTAATATGTTTTGTCAGACTAACTGACTCAGATGCCGTATTTGAGAATTCATCTGATGTTTGTGGTTGCTCCCAAAGGAACTGCTTCTAATTTCCTGTGAAGACTTCACTCTACTGTAACTAAAATTAGGAAAGTATTAGTAGATCCTTCTGGAACAATTTAAAAAGTCATTTATTGCCCCTGAAGAAGACATTCTTTTGAAATGCACTGGAATCCGATTGGGCTAATTCCTGCACCTATCCTGCACCTAGTGGAATTTTTTTTTAAGTTTGTGATGCTACCTCATTTTGTGTGGCACATCTTTCATATTGCAAAACATGGAGAATGTCATGGAATGGCCAGGCCCTGGAGACAGCTCTGACTCCTCTGATGAAGAACAGCCAGATTCTGTGCTTATCAGCCACTAGCCAGCTGCAACTAAGCAATCAGACAAGGAATCACAGTTGAGAGGCTATGAGGTGTGTGTTTCATCCCTCTGCCTGGAGCTGACAGTTCAGGGTCAGCCAGCTGCCCTCTGTCCTCCTGGATCCCAAGGTCCACAAGAGGAATGGTGGTGCAGGTGTAGAGGGGATTTACAGTCTTGATGCAAATCAGCACTGGCAGCCTCAAAGCTCAGCATTGGCAATCGGTTGCAGAGGAAGGAGAAACATCACCAGAGGAGATGTGAAGCTGCTGTCACAGGCATGACATAGGAATCAAAGGCTGGTTACAGATGGGCAGTTTAAGCCACCTTGGGGATGGGAGGTGAGTGAATCTAAAAAGCATGCCCAAATACACACATCTGCCTGCTGTTCCCATCCCATTTGCACCCCATCCTGGTTTGGATGGGAGTTGCCTCAGAACAGCACCATTTCCAAAGTGGTACCTAATATCTGAGGTGGCTCTGAGGCACCTCTCCGGCCATCTGCAGGGTTGACTCTAGAGGCTCTGCCACTCGAGGCAGACCCTTGAGCCATGCCCCCCTGCAAACTCGCTTTATGGAGCTCATTGCGCATGTGCACAAAGCGCACACATGGCACAATGATGTCACCAGAAGTGACATCATCGTGCAGGGTGGCAGGGGACAAGAGAGCGGTGGGCAGCACACAAGGGTGCTGCCATGCCAATGTCCCCCCCCCCCCCACTAAGCTCTTTAGAGGCTTCCAAGGAAGCCTCTGAAGATCACACTGTTTTACCGTCACCCGGCTGATTTTGAGTTGAAAGTGGCTGAGCGGTGCCTTTTGAAGGTGCCACTCAGCAGCTTTCAACCTGAAAGCAACTGGCATTACTAAAACAGTGCGCTCTTCAGAGGCTTCCTTGAAAGCCTCCAAAGAGGTTAGTGCACTGTGCAGAGCTCCTCCGATCCTACCTTCAAGGCAGGCTCAGAGGAGTGCTCAGTATTGGTAAGGGGGGGCCTGGTGGTGCCCCCAGGTGGGATAGCAACACAGGCCGCTGCCTCCCCCACTGACTCCCACATGCTGCCCTGCCAATGTGTATACAATTAAAGGGGAGGACCTCTTCAGTGTGGCTCCTCCCCCATACATTCCTTTAGACACTGACCTGCTGCTGTTGTGTTTTGCTTTCTGGAAAACTAGCCTTGTTCTGCTCAGACAACACTGTTGTAATTATGGACTGTGTTTATTAAACTCTGGCCTTCTGCATCTAATAATCACCTCCAGCTGTTGTCCTGAGTTAATGCTATGAATGCTGGTGCCTGCTTGAAGCAGGACACAGAGTTTACTAGAAGCAGCTGAAATATCTCATTGAGAGTTGAGATTATATGTATTTATTTATTTAGATTTATAACTCACTTTCCCCAGAATTAGCTTAAGGAATGCAGTCATCCCTACTTCTATCCAAAGGCATCAGTTAATGATACACAGATTCTAAAGTAAGATGCTTCCCCAATCTCACGTAGGCACTTCCAGCAGTTTTCTGCATCTTCTTCTTTTAATGGTCACAACCAGCATTTTTGTCCTGGTCACCATTTTGTGTTGCAACATTGCACACCTGGTTATTGAGTAAGAAAATCATAGGGAGATTCTGGGCTGTTCGTATTTATGATAAGCATTACAAATCTGGGTAATACTTGTATTGTTTTCTTAATTAATGAATGGGCACAGATAGGAATGGGCACAGACTGGTAAAATGTGGTTTGATTCTTGCTTGAACCGAACCAAACCAAACCAAACCAAACCAAACCAGGAGTCTTGTTCAAGAACTGAACCACTACATGGCCCTGTAATCCCCAAAGAAAGGGACTGCAGTTTGCAGAAATTCTGAAAAAATAGTTGCTCCCTGCTGCTACGTTGTTTCAGGCTGTCTTGTGCAGTCCCTTTAAACCTTAAAGCTTAAAGGGACTGCAGAAGACAGCCCAAAAGAGCTTTGTTGCAGGGAACACCTCCCTGCCACACAGCTGGTTTTGCATTGTCTTCTACAGTCTCTTTAAACTTTAAAGAGACTGCAGAAGACAGACTGAAAGAGCTGCATGGTTGGGAGCACATCCCCACTGCACAGCTGTTTTTCAAGCTGTCTTCTGCAGCACATTTAAAGTTTAATGGGACTGCAGCAGGCAGCCCAAAACAGCTGACTGGCGGGATGCACCTCCACACCACTCAGCTTTTTTTGTGGCTTTCGGTGGGGAACAGAAAAGGGTTTAAAGGGATTCAGAGTCCCTTTAAACCCTTGCTTTCTGCTCCAACTGCAAACTTCATGAACCACTCTAAATATTTGTGGAAATTCATGATGGTAAGCCTGTCACAAACTTGTTTGTGAACCACAAACAGGGCAAAATTCACCGTGAGTTTTACTTCATGGGTTTGTTCATGCCCATTACTAGAAACAGATGAAGTGGCTGTACCTTCAACTAAGTTAACATAGTTTATGTAAACTAAAGGTTAAGGGAAATGGAAATGTACAGAACAGTGACTACAATAAAAGTGATATGTCATCATAGACTATAAGTAATCTATGGCTGGATTCAAACAGCCAATTTAAGACAACATAGGCACTTCCCCCATGTGGATTAAAAAGTCAAGGTCAGACAGGCACAGCTGCTGCCCATTCTACTCTCACACTCACCCTGTTCTCTGATGTCTCTGAGACGGATCAAATAGCTACCAATAGGGAAGTGATAGCAAAATCTTCTGCTGCCACACACCCCCCCCCCTCCTGTTTCCTGTCATCTGTCTTCAGGAGCATGCAAGCAAGTTGGATTGGTGATGTAATCTGCCAATCCACTCTAGGTGCTCACTGTTGTTTTTTTAAACCACTGCCATGGAATCCATGAGTGCATAAGTGCATGGCCATAAAAAAATGTAACAGAAAAAAAGAAACCCAAACTGTGCTAAGGGGATGATGTGTAACAACCATGTGAACACGCCAAAACACCCCCCCCCCCACATGATATATATGGAAATCTCATGCGGGAGTGTGTCAATGGGATTTGTCTGCTCCATTTTGGGACGGCACAATTTGAGATGCCTCTCTGTCATACAGAGCTGCCTGTCTGTTCCCTGCCATTGTTTATGTCAAGCATGTGGTTCATATTCAGTTTTAAGTTTTGTTCTTTCCTTTAGAATTCCTTTCCATATAATTGCAAATCAAAGCTAAGTAGCCCTCCTTTGTTCTCACCTCCCTTTTCCTTTCCCCACCTTTGAGTAGCAAATGTAGGAATGCCATGCTTTGATAGTAGGCACCTCCTGGAAAGGTTTCCATGCAGTAACTATCAACTGTAACAAGAATGCATGAGACCAAGGGAAGTTTCAACCGCAGAGATAGCAAGGTGCATATTTGTAGTAATTCACACATCCTTGTTATGTCTTTAAACTATTTCTTCTATGCGCTTTAATGTAACCCTTAAAGCTTCATACCGTACAGTACTTTGTATCACTTTCACGGTGTTCCACCTTGAAGCAACAATGGATTATCAATAAACTGAGACTTTGTATTAAGCAATTACTTGGTTATCTGAAACTTCCATGCTTGACAGTTAGTTCCTTTTTTCTGCTTCATTTTAAAGCTAAACCAATAGTGAAAAATGATCATTTTCATTAAGTTATGCATGTGGAAGAAACTGTCTTACCAGCTTCATAAATTCCACAATGCTCTTTGACTTTTTACAGCCAGTCAGAAAGTTATCTGTTGAATCAAGACTTGGCACTAACTTCTAGGGAACTGAATGCAGTGGGGCATCATCTCTCATGAATGTCTGCAAATTCATAGGAGGTGCGCACAAAAGAAACATGGAACTAAACTGGTAGCAGACACCTGAGCTGCTCAAAGTAATTCCCACTCCCTTCTTATTTCAGGACACAGTTCCTGAAGGGCTTATGTTGCCTTTGGCATTTGCAGTGCTAATATATACGGTCTGAGCAGGATGACAAAAAAGCCTTCTACACAAAACATTACCAAGCATAATACAAAGGGCATTAAGCAGCATGGTTGCTTACTATGCTAATAGATGCATTGCAAATGCTTAACTCAGCGGCTTTCTGGACTGGATGAATTTCTATGCAAAGTTCAGTCAGGGGATTCTGTTCCAACTAGATTCAAGTGAATGAAGGGCAGCTCTGATGAAATGTTATCCACCCCCTGTGATGTTTGTTTACTATAAATGTAAATCCATGTTACCATATCAACCAATAATACATGCAGCCTCTATTAAAATATATTAAAAATGAGCAGGAACCAGCAAAGACTACTTGCTTTTCCTCTTTCCTGAAAGCCCTCATAGCCTCTCCCTTTTTCCTGCTTCCTTCTCTCCTAGGGTTGCCAATGTGGAGGTCACAATGGATGTCTCAACTACAGAGATTAGTTCCCCTTAGAGTTGCCAGCTCCAAATTGGGAAATTCCTGCAGATTTGAGGGGGGGGGGGTGGAGCCTTGGGAGAGGCTTGAGGAGGGAAGTGCTATAGGTCCGCCCTCCAAACCAGCTATTTTCTTCCACAGAACTGATGTCTGTCATCTGGATAGCAGTTGTAATTCCAGGTGATCTCCAGAGATTCCCACCTAGAGGTTGGCTGCCCTAGAGGAAATGGCTGCTTTAGAGGGTGGAGTCCTAACCTGGAGTTGGCAACCCAACCTCCATCCCATCCAACACCTACCTGCCTTTACCTGCCCCTCTCCCCGTTAGCGTCTACATAGGAAAATGATGGAAAACTATGGCCCTACCCTCACCACTTTGCCTGACTATCCTGCCCCTTAGTTACTGCACCTACTAAGTAACCACTTAGTTACTGCAACAGCCTCATCAGCAAATCCCTTACCTAGCTGGCTATTCAGCTGCTCATCCCATCGGTTTGCTGCCTCAGCTGCAACTACTTCAGCAGCCATAGTGGATCCCCTGCCAACTCACCCAGGCACCATTCCTGTCAGGTTTCTGCCTTTGTAGTGATGGTGGGGACACAGCCACCACTGCCTGTCCCACCATTTTGCTTCCTTGGTCATGGCTTCCCTACCCACATGGTTGCTCATTCAGCCACTCATCCTTCCAGTTCACTGTATTAGTGGTGGTAGTGGGGACTCTCCCACCCTCCAGCTGCTTGCTTAGCCACTAGTTTGCTGCCTCTGTGGAGTCTTCTCTACCAATATGGCTGCTTTACCACCTTGATGGTGGAGGTGGCAGTGGCACCTTCCCCCACCAGGAGCTGGTGAAAAGTGGTAGCTTCCACTCCTCTTCCCCTGCCTGCCTTCTCATCACTCAAGCCTGCATGCATTGATAGAACAGTTCTCTGTGTATGCACAATGAACTGTTCTCTGGGGTTTTTAAAAACCACTTCCACCTTTTTGTTTTCACATTTTTCTGCAAGCCTTGGGAGTCTCCAGAATTGGAGAAAAATCTTAGCTCTGTTAACATGGGCTTGAGCCTAGGATATAAATATCTGCAGGTGAACTCACACATGATATAAGACTGATGAGTACAGATCTGTGGAAGGGGTAACTGGTGACAATGAAAGTGTCTCCCCCACTTTCACTACTGCTACCAGTTCAGCTTCAGTCTTTTCAGTAGGAACTACTGGCTATTCCACCTCCGTCTAAGATGAACAGCCTGGGATAAGACTTCTTCAGTGGCTATTGATGCCTGTTCAGAAGCCTCCTGCGAAAAGTCAAGGGACTACTGGTAAGTGAAGTGTACAACTCATGCTTGTTCATAACTTCCTGGGAAAAAATCACCCTATCCAACTATGCAGCCAACAGAGAGGTTAGCTAAGTTCAAGGAAAGGAATTTCCTGAATTATCTCTGGATCTATTCATATCAACTTCTCTAGAAGTCAGTGGCACCAGGTAGGATAAAAAGGTAGAGGTAGTCCCCTGTGCAAACACCAAGTCATTACTGACCCATGGGGTGACATCACATCATGATGTTTTCTTGGCAGACTTTTGTTTTGGGGTGGTTTGCCATTGCCTTCCCTTACACTTTCCCTCCAGCAAGCTGGGTACTCATTTTACCAACCTCAGAAGGATGGAAGGCTGAGTAAACCTTGAGCTGGCTACCTAAACCCAGCTTCCACTGGGATTGAACTCAGGTTGTGAGCAGAGCTTGGACTGCAGTACTGCAGCTTATCGCTCTGTGCCAAAAAGTACTTTGTCACACAATGCAAAAGATGTTGTGATAGCTACAAGATGGAGTGGGAGGTACCAATTAAGATGGATTTAAATGGAAACTAAGCTGGATCAGACCAGTGGTCCATCTCGTCCAGCAGTTCCGCTGGATGGCCAACAACAGAAAATAGAGGCCGCCTTCCCCTGAAATTGTCTCCTAGTATGAGCCCCACTGCCAGAAGAGGGATGGGCTGCACATGCTCCAGAGGAACAGTCAGACTGTTCAAGCACATAGGAGGCACTTCCCTGGTGCTCTCTGGCTGTTCAGATGGCTGGGAAAGGTGACAGGGAAGTGCTTCAGAGATTTCCTACCACTTAGTAAGTGGCAGCTTTTTAAGGCAGCAGAGAGGCTCTGCAGGATGGCATAAGTGCTGGAGTGAGGCAGGACCCAGATGTGTGCTTTTGAATGCACAATTTAAATTCAGCTGTGGGGAGTTCCTGTGCTGGCCCAAATAGGCCATCTGTATTAGGCCCCTATGAGGTAGGTGGGGCTGAGAGAGCTCTGACAGAAATTGCTTTTGAGAGAACAGCTCTGAGAGAATTATAACTGACCCAGGTGCCAGACAGTCTAGGGACAGCAGTTGCATGTGGAAGAGTGGGGACTGCTACACCAGTCTCTAGCCATCTCATACTCAACCTTTGAAAGCTTTTTACAACCTTAACTGGAATGAAAGTTGATGTGGTATGATACAATCTTTTAATTCCCGCTTAGCTTGATGTAGTTGCCTTTTTCTTTTCTTCTTGACATACCTCCTTTTTTGGGGGAAGTGCAAAGTCAGTGAAAAATATTTATAATGTTCTCACAGGAGGCAAAGCTTTTTATGAGGTGGGGACAAGGGCTCTCAGCATATGTGCTGGCCATTTTGCAGTGCTGGCTGGAGTACAGCCACTTGCTGCTCCTTCATCATCTGCCAAAAGGACTGAGATTAAGCCTTCCTTCAATGAATGATGCCTGTCTCACAGGTTTTAGTCCATTACTTAAATGGCAGTTATTCATCAGTAATGAACCATGCAGTTAACTTGCCAGAGACAGCATGGCTAATTGAAGATGTGGCAAGAGGTTCTTTTAATATTATGATTTTCCCGCCATTTGCTTTCAGTACCTCTGCTCCTCAGCAAAATCCTATCAATGTTTTAATTACCTTAGAGAACAATAACTTCATAAAGGCTCCAGCTTTTTGTCTGAAGTGGGTTGCCTGGAGATGAGATATATTTCAAGCTTCAAATCTCTTAAGGCAGCTATTTGAGAACAAGGAAGGCAAAGACAGTAAATTCTCCCTACCTGCTGATGGTACTTGGAGTAGTAAATTTTTAAATGTCTCATATCCACACATAGCCATTCTAGACAGCCTCTCTCATCTTTGCTGTATCTATCAAGATTATCGTCTACCTTTTATGTTACAAAATAACCATTCCTAGTAACTCTATAAATGTGTCAGATAACTTCTCTTCATCTCATCATACTTGGAAGGCTTATGAAATGACAGCGATAGTGGCTTTCTTTTCTGTGACCATTGTCTTGACTGAATCATGTCCAGCACAAGTTCAAGAGTAGAATCTCAAATTAATTGTGATTTACATATTAGCTGTGATAAATTTGCACCACATCCAGTTCTATCTGAATGCTCGTTTCTATGTGGATTATACCAGTAGCACCAATTGCTCTATTTGTATGGATCATTTTTGATTAATCTGTCCGATGCAGAAAAGATCTTCAGAAATGTGATGGCCAACACCCTATCCTGGTTAATAAAATCATCCTGGGATATAATAAGGTTACCCAGGGCTTTTTCTTTTTGTAGCAGAAACTCCTTTGCATATTAGACCATAACCCCCTGATGTAGCCAATCCTCCAAGAGTTTACAGGGCTCTTCTTACAGGGCCTACTGTAAGCTTTTGGAGTATTAGCTATGTCAGGGGGTGTGGCCTAATATGCAAATGTGTTCCCATTACAAAAATGCCCTGAGATTACCTCACATTAGAATAGTTAGTCCAAGTCTGTTCTCCAACCTGTGATCAAGGAAGAGGAAGGTGGCAATGGCAAGAGCAGCAAAGAGACCCATGTCAGGTTGGCTGGCTGGAGGGCCCCCCTTCCTCTCTCTCAGTTGGTATCAGGGCCAGCCCTGCCACTAAACAAACTAGATGATTGCCTAGGGTGCTGGCCTTCTGGGGCTGCCAAATTGGGCACCTCCATGTGACTAAGTGATATCACGCTGCCGCAGTGATCATGAATGGTGTATGTGAGAGCAAGGCTGCTGCACATGCCTAAGGTGCCAGACAGTCTAGGGCCAGCCCTGATTGACATTGCATTCAATGGCACACCTGGTACTGACTGATCAAGAGCCTCTGGTATGCACCAAGACAGTTAAATCAACAAACAAATGTTGCATTCAAGACAGAACCTGGCACTTGTTTCTCTACTAGGGAATTCCCAGAGGTACCAATGTAAACACAATTGGGGTGAAAGATAAGAGCAAGGTCACAAACTGGTACCAAGTCAGAAAGCCAAGGGTTCCATCCAAAGGTCTGGGGAAGCAAAAAAAGCAGGAATTTGGAATCAAGGCTTGAGATTCAGGCAAGGCCTGCGTTCCTAAACTGAAAAACAAACACAGGTTAGCAAAACAGGATTTCAAAGCAGCAAGGTCAGGCAAGGCAGAACTCTGTTCACTGAATAATCATCTTACAGAAGGTGTGGTAGTGAGATTGTGTTTCCCTTTTATTAGTCTAATGACACACAGGTGTTACTTCTTCACTGACTTGCAATTAGGGTTGCCAAGTCCAATTAAAGAAAAATCTGGGGACTTCGGGGGCGGAGCCAGGAGACTTTGGGGGTGAAGCCAGGAACAAGGATGTGACAAGCATAATTGAACTCCAAGGGAGTTCTGGCCATCACATTTAAAGGGACAGCACACCTTTTTAAATGCCTTTATTCCATAGGGAATAATTAAGGATAGGGGCACCATCTTTTGGGGTTCATAGAATTGGACCCTCTGGTCCAATCGTTTTGAAACTTGGGGGGTATTTTGGGGAGAGGCACTAGATGTTATACTAAAAATTTGGTGCCTCTACCTCAAAAAATAGTCCCCCCAGAGCCCCCAATACCCACAGATCAATTCCCTATTATTCCCTATGGGAATTGTTCTCCATAGGGAATAATAGAATGCCCAGTAGACATTTCCCTCCCCCCCCACGCTTTCTAAAGGGGGGGGGGGGCTCCAAACCAGGGAATTCCCTGCCCCCTCCCTCTCACACACACACAAATACTAGATCTTCTTCGGGAGAAGTCTACTTGCTGTGAAAACGAAAGAAAAAAAAGGGAAGGGCTGTTCTCCGAAGCCCTTCCTGTTTCCTGCTTCCTGCCCAGCCTTAAAGGGGCACACATTTTACAAATGACTCAGGAGCTCTACAACAATATGAAGCCTACACGTATGTTCATCCAGGTATTTTGTTGGGTGAAATCCCATGGTCAGAAAGACTTTGGAAGAAGGGGGTTCAAGAGGGGTTGGAGTTTCTTAAAAGCAAAATATGAAAGTGCAATCACAGACGATTCCTATGAAAAGAAAAAAATAGAAGAAGCCAAAAGAAGCCGAGGTGGCTCCATAAACAACTCTCTAAGACTTGAGAAATAAAAAAAACTCCTTTAGGAACTGGAAGGAGGGCCTTATAACCAAGTATGAATATAAACAAATCACCAGTGCTTGTAGAGAAAAAGTTAGGAAAGCTAAGCTCAGTATGAGCTTAGGCTGGCCAAAGATGCTAAAAACAACAAAAACTGGTTCTTTTCTTATGTTCAGAGCAAGAAAAAGAGCAAGGACATGGTAGGCCCATTGCAAGGGCAGGAAAGTGAAATTGTAACAGGTAATGAAGAGAGGGCAGAACTGCTCAGTTCCTACTTTCCTCAGTCTTCTCTTCTGAGGGAAACAGTGCTTAACATGGCAAAAACAGAACATATAATGAGGGTATAAAGTTCCAACCTAGGATCAGCATAGGGGTAGTACATAAACACCTAGTTTCTTTAAATGAAACTAAATCCTCAGAGCCAGATGAACTGCATCCAAGGATTCTAAAAGAGCTTGTGATGTAATTTCTGAGCCTCTGGCTATTATTTTTGAGAATTCTTGGAGAACAGGAGAGGTGCCAGAAGATTGAAGGCGGGCGAAAGTTGTCCCCATCTTCAAGAAGGGAAAAAAATATGATACAGGTAACTACTGACCCGCCAGCTTGACATCTATACCTGGGAAAGTTTTAGAACAAATCATCAAACAGTCAGTCCTGGAACATTTAGAAAGGATGGCTGTAATTACTAAGAGCCAGCATGGGTTTCTCAAGAACAAGTCATGTCAGACTAACCTGATCTCTCTTTTTTTTGAGAAAGTGTCTACCTTGCTGGATCAGAGGAATGCTGTAGACATAGTTTATCTTGATTTCAGTAAGGCTTTTTGTAACGTACTCAGTCCGGAGATGCGGGTAGGGCAACATTCTTTATTCAGAGCACGTTGCAAGAAGAAGGAACACGCAGGCCGGGTCCCGCTTATATACAATCCCCGGTACAGCCTACTGGGCAGGCCAGGCCAATCCTGACCTGTTGAACTTCCCTCCACAGCTGGTGATTGGCAGTGGATTCCGCGCCCTACGCTGGAGCGCCTGGGACAGCCCAGTCGCCTCTGCGCAGGGCGCGTATCGCTGACGATACACTACACCCCTCCCCCCCTGGTTAATGTACATAGTCCTTGAGATAAGCGGGAGGTCGGCGCTCCCTGGTGGACCGCCTTAGGGGGTCCTGTGGGGGAGGCGCGGCTCCTGCTGCTGGTGTGTCTGTGGGCGGAGGCGCGACCAGAGTCTGCTGGTCCTGTTCCGCGGGTCTTTCGGGCTCTGCCGGCCCGGGTGCTTTGTGCGTCGGAATAATGGGAGTTGGGGCCGCGTCCTCTGGTTGGCCCCGGTTGGCGTTTCCCCGGGTCTCGCTTCTTCTGTGTCCGCTGGTTCTTCTGGTAGTGTGCAACGGCGTAGTTGGTCTATGTGCCGCCGTATGACCTGGCCCCCCTCGGTTGATATATCGTAGTGGCGGGACCCCGTAACTCGTAGCACTCGACCCGCCACCCATTCGGGCCCCCTGGCATAGTTCTGGGCGTATACCGGGTCGCCTGCAAAGAAACCCCTGGCCGCGTCCCAGACCTCGGGGTTCCCGCGAATGTCTGAAGCCCTGTCGGGGTGTAGCCTGTCCAGCCTGGTTATGAGCTTGCACCCCATGAGGAGTTCCGCCGGGCTTACCCCCATGACAGGGTTGGGAATCACCCGGTTGTCAAATAGGAAAGCCGCTAGCCGGTGTTCCCAATCCCCCTGTATGATCCAGCTAAGTGCTTCTTTCGTGGTGCGCACCATGCGCTCTGCCTGACCGTTGGTGGCCGGATGGAACGGGGCGGATCTTATGTGTCGGATCAGGTACCTCTGGAGGAACGCCTGGAATTCTCCAGAGGTGAAGGCCGCCCCGTTGTCAGAGACGATGGTGTCGGGAATGCCGTGTGTGCAAAGTGCCCTGCGCAGTGCCCGGATGGCGGAGGCTGAAGACGTGGACGCTACGGGGAAGACCTCCAGCCATTTGGTGTAGGCATCCACGATTATGAGGAAGATCTGCCCTTGGAATGGCCCCGCGAAGTCGAGGTGGAGTCTCGACCATGGCTTCCAGGTGGACTCCCACCGAGTGGCGGGGGCGCTGGGAGGTTTGGGCCGCGATTCCTGACATGTCTGGCACCTACGGATCCAATTCTAGATCTCCCCGTCCATCCCCGGCCACCAGACGTAGCTCCTCGCTAAGGCCTTCATTCGGACTATGACGGGGTGGGTCTCATGTAGGGACTCTAGAACACGCTTTTGTAGCGGGGGCGGGACCACCACCCTGCTACCCCATAAGAGGCACCCTTTGTGGGCTGCTAGTTCCTCCCTCCTGGTCTTATACGGTTTGAATTCTTCCCCCATGTTCCCTTCCGGCCAGCCCCTCACCACCCAGTCGAGCACCCGTGCTAGTATCTTGTGTTTCTGTGTGGCCTTGGCAACCTCCGCTGCGTGGAGGGGCTGCTCTGGGAGGCTCTCCACTAGCATGACATGGTGTGCGGGGGCGGGGTCAGGACCCACTTCCGGAAGCGGCAAGCGGCTGAGCGCGTCCGCGTGGCCCATTGTCTTGCCTGCTCGGTGGACCAGTGTGTACATGTATGAATTTAGGAACTGGTTCCACCTCAGTACCCTCTGGGACAGTATTTGTGGGGTTTGGCGGTCCGGCGCTAGCAGGCCCAAGAGCGGCTTGTGGTCGGTGGCGATCGTGAACCTCCGCCCATAGAGGTAATCATTGAACTTGTGTACCCCCGCTACTATGGCTAGCGCCTCTTTATCGATTTGAGCGTAATTGCGCTCTGCCGGCGTTAGCGTGCGGGAGTAATAGGCTACTGGCACCTCCCTCCCGTCCGGGAGTTGGTGCCCCAGGACTGCGCCCACCCCATATGGAGACGCGTCACAGGCCAGTATGACCGGAAGGCGCTCATCAAAGTGGTGGAGCACCGCATTTGAGACCAGCGTGTCCTTAACCGCCTGGAACGCGGCGGCTTGGCGTTTGCCCCATACCCAAGGGGCGTGTTTGTCCAGCAGCCGGTGTAGCGGTTCCGCCAAGGCTGCCTTGTGTGGGAGGAACGTATGATAAAAATTAAGCAACCCCAGGAAACTTTGGAGTTCTGTTTTGCAAGTGGGGGCCGGGGCTTGTACGATGGCTCGTGTTTTCTCTTCCGTAGGGTGGATTCCTGCTGCGTCTACCGCGAACCCTAGGAACTCCACCCACGGAACTCCCAGTAAGCACTTTTCCCACTTGACTTTGAGCCCCGCAGACTGGAACCAGCGGAGTACTTCTCTGAGGCGGTTCTTGAATTCTTCGGGGTCCGGGGCGGCGATCAAAACGTCGTCGAAAAACGGTTGGACTCCGGGGATTCCTTTAAGGAGAGCGTCCATTATGCTTTGGAAAATCCCCGGAGCCACGCTCACCCCGAACTGTAGCCTCCGCACCCTGAAAGCCCCCCTGTGTGTGACGATCGTTTGGGCCTCTGCCGTTTTTTCATCTACCGGGAGCTGCTGGTAGGCCTGCGCCAGGTCCAGCTTCCCGAAGATCTTTGACCCTGCTAGGGCTGCCAGAACGTGGCTCACCACCGGCACTGGGTACGGATTGTCTTGAAGTGCCCTGTTTATGGTGCACTTATAGTCAGCACAGATCCGCACCTCCCCGTTAGGCTTGACCGGTGTGACTATGGGGGTCTCCCACGTGGCGTAGTCTACTGGCTCCAGTACCCCTTGGGCCGTTAGCTGGTCCAATTCCGCCTCTATCTTGGGCTTGAGGGCGAAAGGAACCCTTCTGGCCTTGAGCCTGATTGGTCGGACCGTCGGGTCCAGCGGTAGGGAGATGGCCGGCCCTTTGTAGCTCCCCAAGGACCCATCGAACACATCGGGGAACTCGCGGCATACCTCCCCGAACCCACTGGTGGATAGGATTTGCCCCACCCCCTCCAGTCGTATTCCCAGGGGTTTGAACCACGCCAGACCCAGTAGGGTGGTCAGCTGGCGCTTGACCACCAGAATGTCCAACGGCCCCCTAAAGGACCCCCGCTCAACATGCACCCGGGCCCACCCTGCGATCTGCACCGGGTTCTTCTGAAAGTCTCTTAGAACAAAGTCCGCCGGTCTTGTCTGAACCCGCTGCCCGGGGCACAGATTCCTCAGGGTCTCCTTCGATATAATGGAAATGGAGGAGCCCGAATCTACCTCCATTTGGCAGGGGGCACCCTCTATTAGGACCGCCATTTTGATTTTATTTGGGACGCTCAGGGGCAAGTTCAGTACCTGCATGGTCGTGGATGCTGTGGAGTGGAACTCAGCGGACTCTTGGTGGGTGGTCGGCCTCCGACGGCTGGGCCTGGTCCGGCAGGCCCTCGCGATGTGGCCGGTCTTCCCGCAGCTCCGGCAGTCCCAGGTCCGGTACTGGCAGTCCCGTCTGTCGTGTGGGTTGCCGCAGCTGGCGCACTTGGGGGCTGGAGACCTCTCCGACGCTGGGGGACGTTCCGGTGCTCGGAGCTGTGGGGATGCTCGGTTGGGTGGCCCAGCTGGGCGGCGCAGCTGGTAGGCTTTTCCCTCTTCCGGGCGGTCGTGGTCCAGCTCCTCGTGGTGGATGGCGTCCGTGCGGGCCTTGGGAAAGGTCCTCGAAGTCCTTTCGAATGCCACAGCTTCGCTGAAGGCGCTCTGGAGGGTGAGCTCTTCCTTGGCGAAGAGCTTCTGCTGGAGCCTCTCGTCACGGAGGCCCCACGTGAAGCGATCGGCCAGGGTCTCTTCCAGCTGGGGGAAGCTGCAGTTCCTGGTGATCCTGCGTAGGGCCGCCAAGTAGTCGGCGGCCGATTCTCCTGCAGCCTGGTCCCTTCTGTGGACCAGGAACCGGCGGGCCACCCGTGAAGGCTGAGGCAAGAAATGGCTGGTGAGGAGTCTGCTGACTTCCGCGAAGGACTTCTCCGTGAGGCGGGCGGGGGCCGAGAGACCTTTAGCGATCTCAAATGTGGCCGCACCGCAGACGCTCAGGAGAACGTCCCTCTTCATACTGTCCTCCGTGACCTTGTTGGCCCTCAGGTAGCATTCGACCCGTTCCAAGTAGGACTCCCAGGCCTCTGGATTCGCGGGGTCGAACGGCTCAACGTGACCGGTGGTTCCGCCCTGGGTGGCCATGGCGGCTGCGGCAGTGGTCGTGGCCTGGTGATGCCCTCGATCTCCGGCGTAGCCGATGAGGCTAGAATCCCATCCTCGTCGCCAGTGTAACGTACTCAGTCCGGAGACGCGGGTAGGGCAACATTCTTTATTTAGAGCACGTTGCAAGAAGAAGGAACACACGGGCCGGGTCCCGCTTATATACAATCCCCGGTACAGCCTACTGGGCAGGCCAGGCCAATCCTGACCTGTTGAACTTCCCGCCACAGCTGGTGATTGGCAGGGGATTCCGCGCCCTACGCTGGAGCGCCTGGGACAGCCCAGTCGCCTCTGCGCAGGGCGTGTATCGCTGACGATACATTACACTTTTGATAAGGTTCCACATACTATCCTTGTTGACAAGTTGGTAAAATGTGGTTTGGATCCTGTTACCGTTAGGTGGATCTGTAACTGGTTGATAGATCGCACCCAAAGAGTGCTTGTGAATGGTTCCTCATCCTCTTGGAGAGGAGTGACAAGTGGAGCGTCTCAAGGATCTGTCCTGGGACCTGTTTTGTTCAACATCTTTATAAATGATTTAGATGAAGGAATAAAGAGAATGCTTATTGAATTTGCAGATGATATGAAATTGGGAGGGGTTGCAAATACAGTAGAAGACAGAAACAGGATACAGGATGACCGTGACAGGCTGGAAAACTGGGCTAAAACCAATAAAATGAATTATAACAGGGATAAATGTAAAGTTCTGCATTTAGGTAGGAAAAAAACCAAATGCATGGTTATAGGATGGGGGAGACTTGTCTTAGCAGTAGTATGTGTGAGTTGGTTCTAGGGGTCTTAGTGGACTATATGCTGAACATGAGTCAACAGTGTGATATGGTGGCTAAAAAGGAAAATGCAATTTTGGGCTGTATCAATGGAAGTATAGTGTCCAGATCACGTGAAGTGATAGTATCGCTTTACTCTGCTCTGGTAGGACCTCACCTGGAGTATTGTGTTCAGTTTTGGGCACCACATTTTAAGAAGGATATAGACAAGCTGGAATGGGTCCAGAGGAGGGCAATGAAGATGGTGATAGGTCTGGAGACCAAGTCCTTTGAAGAAAAGTTGAAGGTGCTGGGCATGTTTAGCCTGGAGAGGAGGTAGCTGAGAGGTCATATGATCACCATCTTCAACTACTTGAAGGGCTGTCATATAGAGGATGGTGTGGAATTGTTTTCTGTGGCCCCAGAAGGTAGGATCAGAACCAATGGGTTGAAATTAAATCAAAAGAGTTTCCTGCTCAATATTAGGAAGAACTTCCTGACCGTTACAGTGGTTCCTTAGTGGAACAGGCTTCCTCAGGAGGTGGTGGGCTCTCCTTCCTTGGAGATTTTTAAACAGAGGCTAGATGGCCATCTGACAGCAATGAAGATCCTGTGAATTTAGGGGGAGGTATTTGTGAGTTTCCTGCATTGTGCAGGGGGTTTGACTAGGTGACCCTGGAGGCCCCTTCCTACTCTATGATTCTATGATTTCAGATGCCAAATGACACAGGCAGACAAATGACAATAGCAGGTGTGACTGGATTAGGTGTGCTTTGTAGAGAAGTTGTAGGTGTGGAGAAATTAGCATTGGTAATGAGACAGGACACCTAGATTCTGATGGATGCATTGTCTGGAGCTTTTTTATCAGTTGAAATTCTTTCTTATCAAAGGTCTTAAAGGTGCCACTGGTCTCAAACTTTGTTCTATTGCCTTGCCCCTGTTAATGCCCTGGGAAGCACCTTAATCTGAACCAGCTTGTACTATGGACAACTTTTCCCCAATTTTCACAAGAATCCATAGATTGTTTTAATTGGTTTCCATCTTTCCACTCATGGGATCTTATGCCTTCCATTTGAGCATGCTGTAGCATGGAACTGGACTGTCCCCTATGGGCCTGTATATATAAGAACATAAGAGAAGCCATGTTGGATCAAGCCAACGGCCCATCCAGTCCAACACTCTGTGTCACACAGTGGCAAAAAATTGTATATACACACACACTGTGGCTAATAGCCACTGATGGACCTGTGCTCCATATTTTTATCTAAACCCCTCTTGAAGGTGGCTATACTTGTAGCCGCCACCACCTCCTGTGGCAGTGAATTCCACATGTTAATCACCCTTTGGGTGAAGAAGTACTTCCTTTTATCCGTTTTAACCTGTCTGCTCAGCAATTTCATCGAATGCCCACGAGTTCTTGTATTGTGAGAAAGGGAGAAAAGTACTTCTTTCTCTACTTTCTCCATCCCATGCATTATCTTGTAAACCTCTATCATGTCACCCCGCAGTCGACGTTTCTCCAAGCTAAAGAGTCCCAAGCGTTTCAACCTTTCTTCATCGGCAAAGTGCTCCAGCCCTTTAATCATTCTAGTTGCCCTTCTCTGGACTTTCTCCAATGCTATAATATCCTTTTTGAGGTGCGGCGACCAGAACTGCACACAGTACTCCAAATGAGACCGCACCATCGGTTTATACAGGGGCATTATGATACTGGCTGATTTGTTTTCAATTCCCTTCCTAATAATTCCCAGCATGGCATTGGCCTTTTTTATTGCAAATGCACACTATCTTGACATTTTCAGTGAGTTATCTACCACGATCCCTCTTGGTCAGTCTCTGCCAGTTCACACCCCATCAACTTGTATTTGTAGCTGGGATTCTTGGCCTCAATGTGCATTACTTTGCACTTGGCCACATTGAACCGCATCTGCCACGTTGACGCCCACTCACCCAGCCTCAACAGATCCCTTTGGAGTTCCTCACAATCCTCTCTGGTTCTCACCACCCTGAACAATTTAGTGTCATCCGCAAACTTGGCCACTTCACTGCTTACTCCCAACACTAAATCATTTATGAACAAGTTAAAGAGCATGGGACCCAGTACCGAGCCCTGCGGCACCCCACTGCTTACCGTCCTCCACTGTGAAGACTGCCCATATATATATCAGAAATTGACAGGCCTAGTGCTGGGGGTTCTGCCACCCAATGCTGAGCCGCATCCCTGCTCCTGACATCCAATAGGGTGGAGGCATGTCATCATCTAGGCTTCCCGAGTCTTGGAAAGCTTGGGCAACATTGAGGGGGTGGCAGATGTTCTCAGAACTGGGCTCCAAGCGTGCTTGGTGCTTGAACTCTCCACTGCCCCCCCCCCCGGCCTTCTCGCTGCCCAAGAAGACTGGGTGGGGTCGGCCAGGTGGTGGCTGTGCAGTGTGGACCTCAGAGCCTGTGAGGGTCCAAGAATCACACTGCGCAGGCACCGCCTGCTTTCGCATTCTCCGGGTCTCTGCTATAGACCTGGGGAACACGAAACTGGCCAGGCAGTGTCTGCACTTCATGGAGCCTGCTTTCCATTGGAGAAGACAGGCTTCAAGGAGCACACATGCTGTGCATAGGGAGAAGGGGCACCTCATGGCACCCTGTAGGCCAAGTGGCACCCTAGGCAGCTGCGTACTTGGGCTACTTTTACTCACCGGCCATGCAAATTGATAAGACTTCCAGGAGCCTGATAAAATTGCTTTGCAGATGGACTTGATTTGTGGGTTATCTTCTGGTTACTCATAATCTAAACATTTGTGAAGTTACATTGATCCAAGGTGTATCCTTCAATTAAACACTTCAGTGCTTGCCAGCAATGCCCATAACCAAGGGAAACTATATATTTGTTATGTCGCTTTTTGGTGTTCACAGGAGAAGAGGACAGAAATTCTCATTGTGTGTTGTAAACATGAATCTTGGCTCTTTAATATCTCTCCTCATTGATAAGGAACTCTCCTCCTTCCCTTGTCTTTCTTGTTCTCTCCATTATAACTATTTGAAAGACAGTTACATATATTTGTTCTGTTTCTGCTAATGTATGCACAGAACAGTTTCAGTCTGAGGCAAACCCAGCATGATGCTTTTTTATGACCAGAGGGAGTTAGGCTTATTTGAATACAATTGCTCTCTGCAGGATTCTTGCAAATAATCTATAGCCACTGCAAAGGAAGCAGCATCATGTTATAGTAATGTCCTAGTCTTGTACAATAGCACACTTTTTTTTTTTGCTATGATATAGTGTAGGAGTTCCAAAGTATCTTTAATAGCCCTTTCCATATCAGCTTGCCTGTCAGAGAGCTTCCACACCTATCAGAGCATTCTGGATAGTGTTCTTGGGAGCCAACTGAATTTGTGCAAGGCATTAGCCTAGCCTGTTGGACTTCACATTTTCCATGTTGAGCTCATAGCCTGGAACACACCCAGGCCTTTCCTTTGGCTGTGAATTGCAATAGGATATTAATAACAATGAACAAGCTGTCTAGTTTCAAGCCACAGGTTTCTGTTCTGAATGCTGCATAGTAAAAATAAGGCTAATTTTAAATTTCATAATTTAAATCTGATTTCATAATTCACCATCTGAATTTTGGAACTGAAGCTTGATATTAACATTTGACGTTATCCTGATTTATGGGCTACACGGATTGAGGAAGTTTATATAAAATGTATTATATTTTAAGGGCAAGTCATCTTTTAAATTATGACAGGCACTGCATGTCAAATATTTACTGCTGATGCAGGTCATCTACCAAATGTTCACCATTAATTGTCAGATACTGCAAAATACTAACTGTCCTGCACACTCCTGATTGTCACAGCCAAAGTTACAGATGTCAAATGCAGAGAGAGTGTAGAGACTGATCTAGGCTTCCCAACCCTCCCGCCCTGGCGGGGGACCCCCGGATTTGAACCCTCTTCCCCCGCTGTGCAAAAAAACGGAAGCGGGGGAGGGAAGGCGGGAACGGCGCAAAGGCCGCGAGTCCGGGTCCTTTGAAGGCTGCTGAGCCTGTCTCAGAGGAGCAGCAGCAAGTTGAAGGCGAGAAGAGGCGGCAGTTCACAGCGGCGGCGGCCTGCTCCGCTTCCCTCCCCTCTGAGGTCAGTCAGAGTCTCTGATTGACCTCAGAGGGGAGGGGAGCAGGCCGCCGCTGTGCACTGCTGCTGCCACCGCGAGCGAGTCCTCCGAGTCCTGGCCTGCCCCTTCCCCTTCTCTGATTGACCTCAGAGGGTAGGGGAGCGGAGCAGGCCGCCGCTGCACACTGCCACCGCCGCGAGCGAGTCCTCCGAGTCCTGGCCTGCCCCCTCCCCTTCTCTGATTGACCTCAGAGGGGAGGGGAGGGGAGCAGGCCGCCGCCACTGTGCACTGCCGCCGCGAGTGAGTCCTCCGAGTCCTGGCCTGCCCCCTCGTGCGAGTAAGTAGGGAAGTTAAGAAGCAGCGAGGAAAGTTTGTTTGGGATCCTCATCTTCCGTTTTTGCCAGCTGGGGAGGGAGAGAGGGCAGATAGGATGTCTCAGTTGGACCGAAGGAGCAAGACATGCTGCACTAGCAAGTGCTGGGAAGAGGACTGAGGGAATTTGCCTCAGCAGCCCCCTTCAGCAATCAAAGTTGCCACTGAGTGCTTTGGTTCTCAAACGCATAGCATAAAATGCTCAGGAGCTGGTCACCTCTCTCCACATCTCTCCCTTCACTTCTCTGCCTGCATCACTCATTCCTTCCCCCTTTTTCCCCACTCACTCTTCGTCCTCTCCTTCCCCCTCTCTCCTCTGTCTCACTTCCCCTATTTTCCTCCCTAGCACTCTCTTTCTCCTCTTATTTTCTTTCTTTCCTCCCCGTCTATCCCACCGCACTTTCCCCTTCCCCCTTTTTTATTTTTTACTCAGCTTCTGCTGGCACTACATTGCTGCTGCTTCCATCGTCCTGCCTGACTTCTTTTTCTCCTCCCACCCCTCTCTTCACTTTCACCAGTGCCAGATAAATAATTCTCTTGTGTCCCCTCCCCCTCTCCAGAAGCCGCATCCTTTGGGGTTTTCATTTCCCAAATTAGCTTAGAGGGTAAGAAAAAATGGGATGAGTCCCCTTTTCACCTCCCCCTCCCTGTTCCCCCCACCCCTGAAGGGAGAAGCCAGTAGCAGCTGCTGCAGCAGCCCCCTTTGCTTATGATTGTTTTCTTTTGTGAATTGCCAGATAGACTTTATAAAATCTTGTCCATTTTCTGACACCACTTTCTGTTTCAGTGGAAAATGTTGCATAGACTTGTTCTTACTGGGGCTGGGTCATGGTGATGGAGTGTGTGTGTCAGCGAAAGGTTTGCAAAGGCAGGGTGGGAGTTACCTGACTTAGTGTGGTGACTTGTTACTTAACATTGTGCTCTTCCAGGATGCGGCAGCGCAGCAGTTCTGATGTACAGAACTCCCTTTGGAGTTCAATTGTGCTTGTCACACCCTTGCTCCTAGCTCCACCCCAGTGTCTCCTGGCTCCACCCCCAAAGTCTCCTGGCTCCACCCTCAAAGTCCCCAGATATTTCTGGAATTGGACTTGGCAACCCTAGACTGATCAACTATCTGTACTTCCAGCGAACATTCAAAGAATATTTGCTGACAAAGCTCAAGTAGAAGAATTTGGAAAAGATTGGGTGTGCACATGTATTTCTGCTTTAGTGCTTCAAGTTTAGAGCCTAATTAGTTTGCACTGTGCATTGCAGAGCTTGTGCCAGGTATCCCAGAGGACTGATTTCACAAGTCATTTCTGGAGAAGCCCTTGGCAATTAATATGGATCTGTCTGGGACCATTGGTAGAAAAATAAAAAAAAAATATTTCAACAAACCTCTCTCTGGATACCAAACAGAAAAGACTGGAGGGGGGAAGGCAGGCTTCAATTCTTACTCACTAATGCGACATAGATGTTGTGACCAGTGTTCCCTCTAATCTGAGTAGGTGTGAGCTACCCCACAGTTTTTTAGCCTCCAGCTCATGTGCTTTTGTCTTAGCTCAGGAAAAATGGCCCCAGAGCAAAATAATTTATGCAGTAGCTTACAACTTTAAAGCCAGTAGCTAACAAAGTAGAATTTTCGCTCACAAGACTCCACAGCTTAGAGCAAGGGTGGGGAACATCATGCCCGAGGGCCATTCACGGCCCTCGAGATCACTTGGTCTGGCCCTCGGGGATTGCTGGGCCAAGCTGAGCCACATGGCAGCCTCCCTGGGGTCTGGCTGGCCGGCAAGGATCATGAGGCCCAGTTGCACTGTGCAGCAGCCTCTGTGAGGCCTGGCTGGCCGGCCTGGATTGCTGCAGGCCTGGAAAAGTCACAGTCACAGTTCAGGTAAGTTTCTCCCTCATTTTTTATTTCCCTTTCTTTCAATTTCTTCTCCCCATTTCTTTGTTTCCCTTAATTCCTCTTTCTTCCCTCCTTTCTTTTCCTTCCCCCCATTTATTTCCCTTTCTTCCCCACTTTATTTTCTTTTATTACTCTTTCTTCCCCCATTTTATTGCCCTTTCTTTCCTTCTCCTCTTTCTTTCCCTCTTTCCATTTCTTCCCCCGTTTCTTTACTTCCCTTTATTTTTCTTTCATTCCCCATTTCTTTATATTCCTTTATTCCCCCTTTTATTTCCCTTTATTTCCATTTCTTCCCCCACATTTCTTTATTTCCCTTTATTCCCCTTTCTTCTTTCCCCTTCTTTCCCTTTCTTCTCCTCTCTTCTCCCCATTTCTTTATTTCCCTTTATTTTCCTTTCTTCCCTCCATTTCTTTATTTCCATTCCTTTCTTCCATGCTCTCTTTCTCTCTATGGAGCCTGAGTGGTGGGCATTGCAAAGGGCTGCTGCTGGGGTATGTGGGTGCCTTTAAAGGTCTGCTGGGAGCAGCTGCAGTTTCCAGATTAAGGGAGGGAAGGGGGGATGGCAGGGGTAGGGGGTGAGAGCCAGCTGTCACCAGTTCAATTTGCACTTGATTATCCCTGATGGTGTGGCCTAATATGCTAATGAGTGTGTGACATAATATGCTAATATTAGGGGATGTGGTCTAATATGCTAATGAGTACTTGATGGGCTTTTTCTACAAAAAAAGTCCTGAACTTAGGCATTTGCTTAGGGCAGCAGGCCGGGGGGGGGTGCACACCAAATTAGACTTCAAATAGAAAAACAATTATTTGTATTAATTTTGCCAGCCTGAATCGTTCTCACTTGGTAGAGCACTGTTTTTTAGTTGATAATTTTGTATGGCCTGTGAATGATGTTATAAATATCCAAATGAAAAAGAAGAAGAATTGCAGATTTATACCCTGCCCTTCTTACAATCTCCTATATCTTCTCCCCCCACAACAGACACCCTGTGAGGTGGGTGGGACTGAGAGGGCTCTCACAGCAGCTGCCCTTTCAAGGACAACCTCTGCCAGAGCTATGGATTACCCAAGGCCATTCCAGCAGGTACAAGTGGAGGAGTGGGGAATCAAACCCGGTTCTCCCAGATAAGAGTCCATGCACTTAACCACTACACCAAACTGGCCCTTGGCAGAAAAAAGGTTCCCCACCCCTGACTTAGAGGGAACACTGGTTGTGACTTTGTATAACTTCCATCTAAAATTAATTGGGAAAAGAGAAAAATGTGTGTGTTTGTCATTCTTTCTTCAAGCACAATGGCCCGGTCTGTTTCTGTTGCTTGGAGGAACAGCAGGTTCTAAGGATGTTGAGTCCACCCCAGGGGCAGCAAGCCCTGCCTAAGCTGCACTAGCTGTTTTGTTGGTGGAGGAGAAAGCCAGGCTTGCCTTTTTGCTGCTTTCTACCCTCTCCTCCTCTAAGCTACCTTCTGTAGGGGAAGAAGACTGGGTTAAATAGCAGTTTAAAGCCCTACCATTCTGGACTGGATTCTCTGTATTTCAGAGTTTCTATCCTGTGCCCTGCTAGCTTGTTTTTGTTATCTGCTCTGCTGCAGATTTGTCTGCCCTTTTAATGTCACATCTGGCTTTCATTCATTCAGTTTGTGTCTTCAAAGGCTAGTTTCAACCAGGGCTGTCAAGAGCAACCAGGGCTGTCAAGACAAAAATTGCACCTGATCCCCCATGACCCTTGATTTAAATCTAATATTGTAACAAACAAATCACTTGACTAGCTGTTACAACACAACAACAATATTGAAAGAATATGCTTGTTCACCCGTCAATTTGTCATGGGCATAACTTATAAAAAAAATAATTTTGTTGTTGTTGTTGTTCAGTCGCACAGTCGAGTCTGACTTTTTGCGACCCCATGGACAAAGTCACGCCAGACACTCCTGTCTTCCACTATCCTCCAGAGTCTGCTCAAATTTGTGTTAGTTACATCAGTAAAGCTGTCCAGCCATCTCATCTTTTGCTGTCCCCTTCTTCTTTTGCCTTCTGTCTTTCCCAACATCAGGGTCTTCTCAAATGAGTGCTCCCTTCTCATTTGGTGGCCAAAGTATTTGAGCTTCAGCTTCAGCATCTGACCTTCAAGGGAACAGTCTGGATTGATTTCCCTTAGGACTGACTGATTTGATCTTCTTGCAGTCCAAGAGACTCTCAAGATTCTTCTCCAGCACCACGGCTTAAAAGCATCTGTTCTTCTGCGCTCGGCCTTCCTTATGGTCGAGCTCTCACAGCCATACATTACTACTGGGAATACTATCGCTTAGACTATATGGACTTTTGTTGGCAGGGTGATGTCTCTACTTTTTATTATACTGCCTAGGTTCACCATAGCTGTCCTCCCAAGGAGTGAACAACTTTTAATTTCATGGCTACAGTCACCATCTGCAGTGTTCTTGGATTCCAGAAATGTGAAGTCTGTCACTACTTCCATGTCTTCCCCTTCTATTTGCCAAGCAGTGATGGGGCCGGATGCCATGATCTTAGTTTTTTTGGTGTTGAGTTTCAAGCCTACTTTTGTGCTCTCCTCTTTCACCCTCAACAAGAGGTTCTTTAGGTCCTCTTCACTTTCTGCCATTAGTGTGGTGTCATTTGCATATCTGAGGTTGTTGATGTTTGTTCCTGCAATCTTAATTTTGGCTTCTGCTTCATCTAGGCCAGCATTCCACATGATGTACTCTGCATATAAATTAAAAAAGCATGCTGACAATATACATTCCTATCAAAGTCCTTTTTCTATTCTAAACCAATCAGTTGCTCCATATCCCATTCTGACAGCTGCTTCTTGCCCCTTATACAGGTTTCTCAAGAGACATGTGAGGTGGTCTGATACTCCCATTTAAAAACTTGCCACAGTTTGCTGTGATCCACACAATCAAAGGCTTTAGTGTAGTCAATGAAGCAGAAATAGATGTTTTTCTGGTACTCCTGTACTTTCTCCATAATCCAGCGAATGTTGGCAATTTGATCTCTAGTTCCTCTACCTCTCCGAAACCCAGCTTGAACTTCTGGTAGTTCTCAATCTACATACTGTTGAAGCCTAGCTTATAGGATCTTTAACATGACCTTGCTGGCATGTGAAATGAGTGCAATGGTGCAATAGTTTGAACATTCCTTGGCATTACCCTTTTTTGGGATTGGAATATAAACTGACCTTTTCCAGTCCTGTGGCCACTGTTGTGTTTTCCAAATTTGCTGACATAATGTGTGCATCATTTTAACAGCATCGTCTTTTAGGACTTTGAATAGCTCAACTGGGATACCATCATCTGCACTCGCTTTGTTGTTAGTAATGCTTTCTAAGGCCCATTTGACTTCACACTCCAGGATGTCTGGCTCAAGATCAGTGATTTCACCGTCATGGTTGTCAAGGACATTGAGATCCTTCTTGGATAATTCAAGGACATTGAGATCCTTCTTATATAATTCTTCTGTGTATTCTTGCCATCTTTTCCTGATCTCTTTTGCTTCTGTTAGGTCCCTACCATTTTTGTCCTTTATCATGGTCCTTTTGTCCTTTATCATGATCAAAAACTGGCTGAGTAATAGGAAGCAGAGAGTGAGTATAAATGGGCAGTCTTCGCAGTGGAGGACGGTAAGCAGTGGGGTGCCGCAGGGCTCGGTACTGGGTCCCATGCTTTTTAACTTGTTCATAAATGATTTAGAGTTCGGAGTGAGCAGTGAAGTGGCCAAGTTTGCGGATGACACTAAATTGTTCAGGGTGGTGAGAACCAGAGAGGATTGTGAGGAACTCCAAAGGGATCTGTTGAGGCTGGGTGAGTGGGCGTCAACGTGGCAGATGCGGTTCAATGTGGCCAAGTGCAAAGTAATGCACATTGGGGCTAAGAATCCCAGCTACAAATACAAGTTGATGGGGTGTGAACTGGCAGAGACTGATCAAGAGAGAGATCTTGGGGTCATGATAGATAACTCACTGAAAGTGTCAAGACAGTGTGCGTTTGCAATAAAAAAGGCCAATGCCATGCTGGGAATTATTAGGAAGGGAATTGAAAACAAATCAGCCAGTATCATAATGCCCCTGTATAAATCGATGGTGCGGTCTCATTTGGAGTACTGTGTGCAGTTCTGGTCGCCGCACCTCAAAAAGGATATTATAGCTTTAGAGAAGGTGCAGAGAAGGGCAACTAGAATGATTAAAGGGCTGGAGCACTTTCCCTATGAAGAAAGGTTGAAACGCTTGGGACTCTTTAGCTTGGAGAAACGTCGACTGCGGGGTGACATGATAGAGGTTTACAAGATAATGCATGGAATGGAGAAAGTAGAGAAAGAAGTACTTTTCTCCCTTTCTCACAATACAAGAACTCGTGGGCATTCGATGAAATTGCTGAGCAGACAGGTTAAGACGGATAAAAGGAAGTACTTCTTCACCCAAAGGGTGATTAACATGTGGAATTCACTGCCACAGGAGGTGGTGGCGGCCACAAGTATAGCCACCTTCAAGAGGGGTTTAGATAAAAATATGGAGCACAGGTCCATCAGTGGCTATTAGCCACAGTGTATGGAGCACAGGTCCATCAGTGGCTATTAGCCACAGTGTATGTGTGTATATAACATTTTTTGCCACTGTGTGACACAGAGTGTTGGACTTGATGGGCCGTTGGCCTGATCCAACATGGCTTCTCTTATGTTCTTATGTTCTTATGGTAATCTTTGCATGAAATGTTCCCTTGATTTCTCCAGTTTTCTTGAAGAGATCTCTTGTCCTTCCCATTGTATTATTTTCCTCTATTGCTTTGCATTGTTCCTTCAGGAAGGCCTCCTTATCTCTCCGTGCTGTTCTCTGGAAATCTGCATTCAGTTGGGTGAATTTTTCCTTTTCACCTTTGCGTTTCACTTTCCTCCTTTCCTCAGCTATTTGTAAAGCCTCATCAGACAGCTACTTTACTTTCTTGCATTTCTTTTTCTTTGAGATGGTGCTGATTGCTGCCTTCTGTACAATGTCACAAACCTCCATCCATAGTTCTTCTGGCACTCTGCCTATCAACTCTAGTTCATTAAACCTATTCTTCAACTCCACTGTTTATTCATAAGGGATGTGATCAAGGTCAAACCTGAATGGCCTGATGGCTTCCCCAGTTTTCTTCAGTTTAAGCCTGCATTTTGCAATGAGTAGCTCATGATCTGAGCCGCAGTCAACTTCAGGTCTTTTTTTTGCTGCCTGTAAGGAGCTTCTTCATCTTTGACTGCAGAGTATATAATCAATCTGATTTCTGTGTTGCCCATCAGGTAATGTCCATGTATAGAGTCACCTTTTAGGTTGTTGGAAGAGGGTGTTGGCTATGCCCAGTTTGTTCTCTTGGCAAAATTCTATTAGCCTCTGCCTGGCTTAATTTTGTTCTCCAAGGCCAAACTTGTCAATTCCGGTTAATTTTTGACTTCCCACTTTGGCATTAAAGTCCCCTATGATGAGGAGGGCATATTTTTTTGGTGTTAGTTCTAGAAGGTGTTGTAGATCTTCCTAGAACTGGTCCACTTCAACCTCTTCTGCATCAGTGGTTGGGGCATAGACTTGGATTACTGTGATATTGAATGGTTTGCCTTGGATATGGACCGAGATCATTATGTCATTTTTGAGATTGTATACTATTGCTGCCTTCCTCACTCTCTTGTTAACTATAAAGGCCACACCATTTCTTCTACAGGACTCTTGCCTACACTAATAGATGTAGTGATCCTCTGAGTTAAATTTGCCCATTTCCATCCATTTTAGTTCACTGATTCCCAAGATGTCAATGTTCAGTCTTGTCATCTCTCGTTTGACCACATCCAGCTTACCTTGATTCATAGATCTTACATTCCACGTTCCAATGCACTATCATTCTTTGCAGCATCGGACTTTCCTTTCACTATCAGACACATCCACAGCTGAGCGTCCTTTCAGCTTTGGCCCAGTCTCTTCACTCTTTCTGTGGTTACTTGGACTTGCCCTCCGATCTTCCCCAGTAGTATATTGGGCACCTGCTGACCTGAGGGGCTCATCTTCCAGCGCCATATCTTTTAGCCTTTTGTTACTGTCCATGGGGTTTTCTTGGCAAGGATACTGGACTGGGTTGCCAGTTCCTTCTCCAGTGGATCGCATTTTGTCTGGGTTCTCAGGTGTGGCCTGTCCATCTTGGATGGCCCTGCATGGCGTAGCCCACAGCCTCACTGAACCGTGCAAGCCCTCTCACCACGTCAAGGCAGCAATCCACGAGAGAGGGATTTGCTACTATACTATCAAATACATTCTAAGTGGTAATTCAGGATGCCTGAGAAGGAGTGGGACCAAGACTAAAAAATAAGGGGGAGGGGAGAGAAATTAGAGATGGGGAGAGAAGAATCAAGATAGATCATGAAAGGAAGAGAAGAAAATGAAGGAGAAGAAAAGTGTGAAAAAGAGGAAAAGAAATGAAAAAGATAATTGAAGCCCCCCCTCCCCCCCAAAAAAAATGCTACAACACACTTAACAGGACTTGCCTGTTGCAATATCTGGCTGCACAGACAAAACTAAGGAGCTAGCTGGAACTAAAGGAAGTGGGAGACCATAGTCTCATGGTGATAATGACCTTGTTAGGAGGCTGCATCCTGGCAATGACTGTAGCAATCATGAATAGTGTTGG
Organism: Heteronotia binoei; assembly: GCF_032191835.1. Lineage (NCBI taxonomy): Eukaryota > Metazoa > Chordata > Lepidosauria > Squamata > Gekkonidae > Heteronotia > Heteronotia binoei. Next base: position 186,129,964 of record NC_083223.1, on the reverse strand, counting down.
CTAGTGTAGGCCATACCCTGAAATTTGATCATTATTGGAGCTAATTAATCTCATAGACCAGGGGTGGCCAAACTTACTCAACGTAAGCACTATATAGAATAAATGTCAGTTGTCTGAGAGCTGCAAGACATGAATGTCAGATGCTGGAGAGCCCCAAGGAAGGAAGGAAGGAAGGAAGGAAGGAAGGAAGGAAGGAAGGAAGGGAGCTTGCATTTTAGCTGGCTTGGCTTGGAGAAGTGTCTTCTCCAAGCTGGCCAATGGGGCAGTGGGGACTTCAAGAGCCACATGTGGCTCCCAATCTGCAGTTTGGCCACCCCTGTCATAGACCCTGATGCTGGGACCATAAGAATAAAGGTAAACAATTAGTCATGAGTATACTAATATATTTATATGTAAGAGTGACGCTGTGATACTAAATAACCAATCAATATATGCTAAAGTTGTGGTTTCTATGTATGGAAGAAAAGAGGAAGTACACAGATGTATATGTATAGTTTTGAAACCTTCCTGCATTGGAGGGCTTTGGCTAATTCTTCTGTCTCCAGGTTTCATTGCAATAAAGTTTTATCTTTTCTTACTGACCCTGATTTGGGTTATTGGCTGAACCTCCACAGAGAAATACCCCTTGTTGGTAACACTGGTTTTGCCTTGTTCCATGCTGGCTTAGTTGATGAGTTTAGCAGCATCTGATAAGCAAAGGATTGCTCAGTCTAATAATAAACTCTCCAGAAAGGCAGGCTAACAGATAGTCAGAGCAATCGCTGTTTACTGTACTCTGCCTTCCCTGCACCCTTAGTGGCTGCAGGGCAGAACTGCATCAGAAGTTTTATTAAAAAAAAAAAAGAAAAGCATTGCACAAATGCAGCATGAACAGGCTTCAGGGTCTCTCCAACTGACTTGGGCCCTGGGAATTTTGTCCCCCCAGTCTCCCCCCCTTGTCGGCCCTGGTTGCAACAAGGAAGAGCTTTCTATGGAACAAGTGTGGGTTTAGCAACTTCCTGGATTCCTAGGCCTCCTGTTTCCCCAGTGGCTTGATCTTCTTGAACATTTTCACATTTCAAATCCGAAGCTTTTAAAATCAGTCTACCTCTAACTTAATCTTTCCACTGAAATTTTAACATTTCTATTCTCTTTTTTTGCACATAATAAAATGTCATAGAGGGTTGACTTATATTTTAACATAACCTGATCAGATGCCACTTCTAGCGGTTTAGCATCCAATATTCCAGGGGTGGCCAACGGTAGCTCTCCAGATGTTTTTTTTGCCTACAACTCCCATCAACCCCAGCCATTGGCCATGCTGACTGGGGCTGATGGGAGTTGTAGGCAAAAACATCTGGAGAGCTACCATTGGCCACCCCTGCCTACTTTCAGGGGAATGGTTATATGCTCTCATGGGGTGAGGATTGACAGTTATGGATTTTCATTTTTTGCAGAACTCACCAATCCAGGTGATCAAATATGTCTTCAATTCCCATGACAACCTTTACTGTATTTAAACACAGAGTAAGATACCAGGGGCTAAACAACTCTTTGCAACTGGTTTCTAGCTAACAGACACCTCTCTGTAACAAGATAAGTAATTATCCTTCATACTTCACATGACTTTGAAACTTCTGATAATTTCCTGATGACTCCTCTTAGCCATCAAAATCTAACCAGTGAAAATCAATATTTTGCTTTTAGGTCTTCTATACCATGAAAGGATATTCCAGGAACAGTATACAAGACGTGTCTCCTTATTGATCTGACAGACTTTGCTTTTTAAACCTCAGCAGTTGAAAAGACAATCTTTTATTTAAAAGTACTTGCCTGTAAAATCAATAAGAACATCTTCCCAGTGGGATTTCCCATTAAAATTCACATCTCTTAAAACAATGTTCTGAGGTTTTCCTATCACTTTGCTTTGATTCCAGACAGGAAAAAAGGTAATTCAAAACCAGTTTTAATTGCTGAAATATATGAATTAAATATCTCAAGTGGTAACTTCTAGGTAACATGCCAGAATAACAGAAACAAGCAGATAGAAATCACAAATTGCAAAGGTTAACCTAGTCTATACTTTTCTTTAACAATTCAAGACTAACAGGCACCACAAAAGCAATCTTTGAAAATGAAGCTTCAGAAGATTAATTTTATGCCAGTCAACCTTTCTTATTTTTTTCCTCTTTCTATTTTATTCCCAGGTGGACTTTCTTCTCATCAATAAGTATAGATGTGTTGGCTCATAAGCAAATACTACTTGCATTTTGGATAAATTTGGCAACAAATTCATTTAAGGCAGAATTGGTACAGAAGGAACAGGCACTAAGATGAAGTTATTGATTCTATCTTGCTGTCAGGAAGGGGCAAATGTAAAGTTATTCCAAGCTAGTGGGATGAGTCAGTGTAGTCAGCATGGTTGCTGTACAGAGAAATACCCAACCACTTAGAGAAGAGAAGATCCAACAAAACAGTTACCAGTACAAGCATAGATTCTCAGTAACCTCTGACCTCAGAAGAAATCATGTTACATGCAACATTGTGGGGCAATCCAAGTCAACCACTGTCTTGCATTTGAACCTACTAACCAAATATTCTGTGGTTTGGCTCAGTTTCTGCTCTGTGTCTCCAGCATTCTGAATTAAGATGACTAGAGATCAGAAACAAGGACTTTTCTGTAATGGTGCCTTGAGTGCAGTATGTTCTCCCCACAACTGTTTGCCAAGTGTGAAGTCTTTTATTCATGTATATTTTGCTCTTTGTGTAGAGTTAGCTTGTGTTACTTCTTTTGATTTTAACTGGTTTTATCAATTATTGTTGTTGAATCGTTTTACTGTGCTTTTATTGCAGTTATTTTATCTCTTATGTTGATTTTAATAATGATTGGTTTTTACTGAAGAATACAGGTTAAATTCGCAAAAGTGGCAGTTTCTGTCCTGTGGAATGGTTTTACCTTTCTGAGTTTCTCCTTGAGTACTTCTGTAAATGAATAATCAACCATATCCATATTAATATCAATGCAAATGTCAAAGATCCATGGTGCCAACTTCTAGAAATAGGCTCTTCTGTATGTGACCTCTTTCATTTTGTATTTTAATTGTATTTTAATGTTATTTGATAATTGATTCATATTGTTTGTTGCTTAAGTAGTGACAGACTTCACATTCCTGGGATCCAAGATCACTGCAGATGGTGACCGTAGCCATGAAATTAAAAGACGTTTGCTCCTTAGGAGGACAGTTATGGCAAACCTAGGCAGTAGAATAAGAAGTAGAGACATCACCTTGCAAACAAAAGACCATATAGTCAAAACGATGGTATTCCCAGTAGTAATGTATGGCTGTGAGAGTTGGATGATAAGGAAGGCCGAGTGCAGAAGAGTAGATGCTTTCGAGTTGTGATGCTGGAGAAGGATCTTGAGAGTCTCTTGGACTGCAAGAAGATAAAATTAGTCACTAAGAGAAATCAACCCTGACTGTTTCCTGGAAGGTCAGATGGTGAAGCTGAAGCTCAAATACTTTGGCCACCAAATGAGAAGGGAGCACTCACTGGAGAAGACCCTGATGCTGGGAAAGACAGAAGGCAAAAGAAGAAGGGGACAGCAAAAGATGAGATGGCCGGACAGCATTACTGATGTAACTAACATGAATTTGAATGGACTTTGGAGGATGGTGGAAAACCGGAGGGCCTGGCATGACTTGGTCCATGGGGTCACAAAGCATCGGATTCAACTGTGAGACTGAACAACAACAACAACATCTTGTTGTAAGCTGCCCTGAGTCCTGCGTGCAGGGAAGAGTGGCCTAGAATGATAGATAAATAGATGGTAGACAGACAGACAGACAAATGTGAATAGGAGAAATGGCAAGATTTAGCAATCTCTAACTATTTCTGACTATTTTGCATGTTCTTTCAAGCAAGTGGTTCCTCTTATGCATTCTGTTCTAATCATTACTTTATGTCAGCTCAACTCCACTTCAATCTCAGATATTCATAGGCAAGCAGACTTTCATAGATGCATTGCCTAGCATGACCACAAATCACTTATATCTCTCCCTGATGATAGTTTGCATAGAGGAATAGTCTATTGGCCTCTGTCCAGTGTTGGTGCAGTTAATAAACCTTCTCATCTCAGCATGTACAGCTGAAAACCTGCCATCTCACCATAACTTCATAGCTTTTAATATCTTAAGCAAATTTTCTCAGTTTAGGGGTTCAAAAACTCCTGGATTCTGGGTTACTAGGCTGTATAAATTGAGTCTGTGATATAATCAGTCGAATCTCTCTAAGCAGGGTCAGGAAAGACTTTAATCTGAAATCCTGAAGAGCAAGTACTGCACAGGACTAGACATGCCAATGATCTGACTCCCAGCAGCTATGTATGTTCATAAAATTCACCTATAGCTTGAACCTGTGCATGTTCCCTCAGACCTCAAATCTCTCTAAATTCAATGGAAATCCCTTTGATTTCAATTCTGCATAGGATTTCCATTCATTTTTTCAAACACTGATATTTTGCCCTTCTGTCCTTTAGGTCTTCAAGAGGGTTGATAACATTTGGACAATAATATTCAGGTCCAGGACCATGGCTGCTATGGTTCTTCCATAGACAGTTGCTTCAAGGGTAGTCAGAATCTTCACATGAGGGGACCTTCTAGAATTGTCTATCTTCTTTGTTGATGATAATGAGATCCAGATCCAGCACATTCTGATATTTCATTCTGATATTTCCTATCACTACCTATATATCAGCTATGACAATCTGATTTGTATTAATAGAATAAGTAGCAATGCATGTGGGTACAACACAGGAGACCCTATAGGTTTAGAGAAATAGGCCTTTTTAAGAAAAGCATTTTGTTTTAAATCTTACCCTGACTAAAGGAACTGAAAGTGCATTTCACAGTTTCTAAGCAACTCAATAAAGATGGTATCTTTCCTAGAGCACAGGGCAATTTAGGCTAGCAGTAGGATGGGCCTTCCAGAACCCTGGTATTGTTATTAATCTGCTCTCCTGGCACATTCCAAGAGGAAAGGCTGGGGTCTGGGTGAGAGCATCACCAAATGGTCAGGAAAACAGGAAACCAGTATGCTTTATTGCCCCTTCTAGGGTATCAGAGCATCTCCCCTGGATGGGTAAACAAGATCTGATTTCACCAAGCCCACCCCAATTAAGATCTGCCAATGGAAAGGTGCCAGAACCATGAGGCCTTATTTTGTATCCAATAATGTCTGTTTGAATGTTTAATGTATTCATGCATCAGAACTGGTACAAAAGTTTCTGCAATCCTTTGTCTCACCGAAGATCTGGGATGTCTCCTATACATATGGTCCTTTGTGCCTCGTGGGCCAGATCTATCCTACCAGTACTGGTATATTCCTATTAATAAAGGTTTTTTCCAGTTGTCTCTCTCTTCCCAGGATCTTTTCTTGTGTTCCTTCATTGGGCTGGGAAACACAATGGTCCACAGATTTCTATGCAACAATAATGACGGTTATGACCTTCTTGTGATAACAGTGGGGCAAAAAGCAAGTGATTTCTAAAAGCAGCCAGCCACACCTGACTGGGTGTGTCAATAATAACCCTCTTACAGGGACAGAGTTGCTCCTATCACACAGTTCTTCAAGAAAGCTAACCTATATGAGTATATTAGTTCCTCTCATACAGTGGGATTAGGTTCAGTTTAACTTCTTTTGGAAAACCTTCAGATATTTGCATGGGTAATAAAGCTGTGCACTTTCCTCCCTCAAAATACACATAATGAGGGAACCACAGGAGAAAATTGCCTTTGGTAAAATGCAAGGTCTTTAAGCATTTGTTGTATGAACAATTCTGTCTCTTTCTTGCTCAGTTCAGACTATAGAAATCCCTTGGTCTGTTAGAGTTATAAGGCCATCTGTGCTTGTAAAAATGAAATTGTAGTATAGGATAAACTAGTAGACTTGAGCTTCTGTGTGTTTCCTAGAGTGACACAGCATCTAGCGGTGACAATTTTTTAAACAATCCTTATTTACCCAGTCAACAGAATTCAGATATGAGCTGAAATGCAATAGAAAACTTCAGGCAACTAACTGCAGTGAAACACAAACAAAAGCAAGGCACAACTCAAGCACAAAATCAGGACTGATTTTTGGTTCTCAGGACTAAAATGAATGAGAGACATTCCCACTTGGCTGGCCAGTCGAGAAGGGAGAAAGTAGGGATGCAAGGCAAGGAAAAACAGTTATACTTGCATATCCAGGTTGGGGGTGTTCCCTCCCCCATAATTGTTTGTTTGTGTAGGATATTGCCAGTTTGGAATTCAAATCTGTGGAGTTTTGGGGGGTTATGGTACTTCAAGACAGTACCATAACTATGTTCCATATTAAATTTATTGGAGAATCCAGGACGGCTGTTTATAAAAATAATGATACCACATTTGCTCAGGACACCATCTTCCTTCTAATGGAAAAGCCACCAAAGGTTTAAGCAACTTGGACCAAGGGGTTCATTTTGACAGATCCCTCAAGCAGGTCCGTCTTGAAGCAGGCTTCTCTTAGAGCAGGTGCAGTTCTCTTGATTGATTCCTATTAATGGGAGAATGGCACTAGCCGCTGGCATTTTAAAAAATGTCCACATTTATTTCATTTTCCTACTCTTACCATGACTGACAATAAACATATATGTACCTATATTTTATTTTTCAGTTGAAAACTCTGTGTTTGCCATCCTTCTGTCAAATTCCTATGCTACTGAGATGTAGAGTGAGGGCAGGAAGTGGGTTAACTGGATCTCTAGGGGGCATTTTAAAAACAACTTTGCATTTTTCTAGTCCTTTAAAAGGTAAAGATAGTCCTCTGTGCAAGCACCAGTCATTTCCTACTCTGGGGTGACATCACATCACATTTTCACAGCAGACTTTTTGATGGGGTGGTTTGCCATTGCCTTCCCCAGTCATATACACTTTACCCCCAGCAAGCTGGGTACTCATTTTACTAACCTTGGAAGGATGGAAGGCAGAGTTAATCTTGAGATGGCTACCTGAACCCAATATCTGCTGGAATCGAACTCAGGTAATGAGCAGAGTTTCGACTGCACTACTGCAGCTTTACCACTCTGCACCACAGGTCCTTTCCTCCTGTCCAAAATGAAGCCGTTTTAGTTATACTCTCTTTCTAAGAAAGCAAAATGCCTTTCTGTCTCTCAGAAATGTAGTATCAGAAGCACATGCTAAAGATAGCAAGGACTACAAGCTTGTCTCAACAGAAGGTCAGTTGCCAGCTAAAAAAAACAATGCCCCCAAAGTCACACATGATGGAACATACAGTTTTGGCAACTGTAATAAGGACTCAGGGATGGTCCAGCCTGTTTTAATACACCAAAGACACTTTGGTGTATACAAAGAGTACATATACAATAAGATATAAGAAGGGTGCCCACCATTGCTCTGGGTTTGTCCTTTACTCCAGAGGGGACCACCCTGCCAGAAGATTCCATCTGATCACCCACAGCAACAAAGCTCACCTATGTAATATACTTGCTTTTATGTGTATCTGTTTCCTTTGCTCAGTCTGGAAGTCTGTGTTGGGATTGCCTCTAATTATCTGTTATCTGTCTTTGAACAAAATCTGTCCTGCATGAGAGCTGAGTGTGGGTTGTGGGTAGAGGAAAAGAAAGAGCGCTTGCAATAGTAGAAGGTCCTTGCTACCTCTCATATAAAATGTCTAATCAGTCTTTCCATGTCAGACTACATTTATTTAATTAATTCCTGAGAGGATATTTCCCCAGGGGGTTTCAGACCCAACTGCTAATGCCATATTAACCAGTAGGACTCCTTTTAATAGGCTTTTCCTGAGAGAAGAAGCCCCATATTTAACTGGGGGGGGGGAGGGTTGAAGGCAATCATTACACAGTGGGATCTCTAGGGGCTGGGGGAGGGGCAGTGTGTATGCAGGTTGCTTAGGAGTCCTGTCTCCTGGGACCACATCACCACCTTGGCTGGACCCTGTCACCTATCACTTCCTCCAAGAAGTCAGTCCCCTGCCCCAGAGGAGTCCTGATGCATTCTACAACCCAGAATTCCCCACAGTTCCTGACTGTGCCCTCACATTCCCTTGCATACCATCCTATGAAACATGGTAGCACCTTGCTGTACACCATTCTAGGGAAATGGGCCAGGCCACAACTGCATGGCAATCAACAGCAGGGGTGGCTCCCAGTACTATGGGCACATAGGTGAGACCAGTCCTGGGGGATGCCTCTGGGAACCTCTGCTGTATTTGCCACCAGTGAAGAGAGAGGGGCTATAGGGAAATATTTCTGGGAGGCACCTAAACTTGCCAGCCCCCAGGTCCAGGCAGAGGATCCCCCAATTTTACAAGTTCCACCCTGCTGCCAGCCAGCTGTCAGCAGGGGGGAGACCTGCCCCAACAGTTAGGATATGCCTTTAGAGGTGGGCAGGTTTAGAAGAAGCTTGCAAACTCTTTGTGTTTTGGAATGTGTGTGTGCATTTAAATCTTAGCAGGAAGTGAGAGCTTTATGTGGAGGTGTGAGTAGGCAGAGCCACATGCCTCTTCCCAGTGAGTGTGTGAGAGAGGAAGAGAGCACAATCCTTGCATTCATTTCAGAAGTCATTTGTATAGTTAAATGGATAGTAAAGAGTTAACTAGAACCTGATTATGGGATGGAGGAAAGCTGCACCCCTTAGACCTCTCCTATACTTTTGTTTTTGTTTCCTGTGTTAGTCTGAATAAATTGGTTGAAATACAGCAGATTGTTACATTCAACAACTCCCATGAGTAAAATGATTGCTTCAGTGAGATCACAAAAGTGTGCCTTTGAGGGGGTTGGGGACTGCCCCTCTCCTCCTCTTTCCTCAAATGTCCATGCTGCTATTCTGTGAATTGTTTGTGCCCTCCAACCATGTTGTATGTACCCATCATGTCCTTGCAATGTTTTACAGACATGATGACACATTTGCTCAGGATGCCAACATGGTTTCAACCTGTATGAGTCCAGTGCTGGGGCATATACCTGGTCCCTGGCTTCTGTAGTTTTCCTTAGGGAACAGACTTGTGGCTCCATTCTTCTACCAGTGACTGGCCACCTCCACTGCACTGACCTTTAGTATATTCATGAATGATTTCTAGATTTCTGGAATATTTTGTTCTTCTAATCAATCATTCTAAGAAGCAATTACATGCCTGGAGGTTAAAGATGCCCCAAAACAAGCTGGAAATTTTGTAACTATATTTGCAATTGAGTTAATGAGAATAGACTTGTGGTTTGGATACAAAAAGGCATGAGATTTTTTTGGTGTGTGTGTTTATCTAAAATATCTCATTGACTGTTTGCAAATGTCTGCATTATGTTTGGACGCAGCTTCCTGTCAAGTATACACTCAGTGACAAATTTGAATTTGCATCTGCATAATGTTTGAAATGGATGAATAGTAATTTTCTCTATTTTTTCCTATCTTGATGCAGACTTTCTAGTTGACATGGGCTGAATTCTCTAAGTATTTAGTAAAATAATATTAAATATGTGCCAATTTAAAACAGTCAAACACTTTGCAGAAATGTTTCAGTTTCATGCAGACTGAAGAGAAAAGAAAGTAAGCCTGTAAAGATATTTTTAGTCAGTTGAAGAAATGTGGCAAGCTGTTGCCAATTTAGCAATTTTGCAAGTTAATTTCATGAAAGAAAATAGTCTGGAGGTTACGTTAATATGCAATGAAAAGGAGTGTACTGACACTCCTTCACATGAGTCAAGGAAGTCTTGAGTCAAGGAAGTCTGTGAAGGTAACTGTCAAGTCTGAGGTTGTTCTTAAAAATGAGCAAATGAGTTAAATATGCACAGTGTCCCAGTTCACAAAATAAAAACATGCAAGGGTGTTATCCTGACAGAAAACAAAACTATGAGCTTGGGGTCTGCTGTTATAAAAATGCAAAATGTCACAAATGCCAAGTGTGTAGGTGCATGAGCTGGACAAGTGGGGAGAAAAACAACCAGTAAAAATGCTTGAGCACAGGTTAAAGAGGGGAATAGATTTTTAAAGAAACTGTAGATAAAAACACGCTCACAGGGACAGATAAAATGAGACGAGAGGCAATTTTCAGAACAGAGCAGTAAATTGTCAATTACATGCCTGGAGGTTAAAGATGCCCCAAAACAAGCTGGAAATTTTGTAACTATATTTTCAATTGAGTTAATGAGAATAGACTTGTGGTTTGGATACAAAAAGGCAAAGCCTTGGATATCACAGAAGCTGTCTACATAGACTGTAATCCTAAACCCACCAGTGAGAAACCATGTCCCACTGAATTCAGTGAGACTGATTATACTGCAAGCATAAGCTACACTTGTGAGTGATATAACTAGTCTTAGACCAGTGATGCTCACTCAGTGGCTCTCCTGAGCCCCTGAGCACTTGACATGATAACAGAGATGTGAGGTGTTTTAAAGCTCATCAGTTTCTTGGGACCCTGAGAGTTGCTTCCTTTTCCAGGGAAAATGACCCATAAAATTCACAAGAGATCAGGAATAGTGGAGGTGCATTTCTGCAAGGAGATAACTATTTGCTTTACCTACCAGAAAGTGGTGTAAAAATATGTGTGGGAAGTGATCCTAAGATGATTCAAATACAGAGGTTCACCATCCATGTGGGACCAGAGCAGAGTCCCTAACTCTGTATTGAAGAAACTTCCAGCCAGCTAGGGCAGGAAGGGTTAAAAGGTTGGGATATCCAGTTAATATTGTTCAGATCCTAGGAATCTGATACCCCTGTGTGGAGGAGGTGTGAGTCAGGATCAGCTTTTGCTTCAGGAACATCTGACATGGGATGTGAAGGTAACTGTTAGGGAATTTGCATCTCTATTACCTTTATTATTATGGACACTCTTTGAGTTTCACCCAATCACAATACATCCCACAATTTCTCATAACATAATGTTGTTCCCAGTGGCTACATTCACGAGACTAAGACCCAGTGTTCCTTAAACATATGATAGGATTTTATTTCTCTATGTACCCAAGTTCAGTAGAGCAAAAGGAAAACAAGTTCCAGTTCTCAAATCTTAAAACTTATAAGCTTCTACCTTATTATATAACTTATACCTGCTAAAATCTAAGTCCAATATGCATTTTCAGAGACAACGTTCCAAAAGCTTTCAGAAAAGCTCTCTCAACAGATATCTGATAGAGATCTCTACTAGAGAATTGGCTAGCCTCCCCAGAGAACATTTAGCTCTCTGAGATGGCAGCAAGAAATAAAGAAAATTACAGCCCTTCTATAGCATCTAAGATGTGAACCCGTCCCATCAAAGAGTTTTTTAATATAAACATCTTGCCTATAAATCTTTATTTTGACATATCCCTCAACATCTAGATAACAGACGCACTTAAGTGTTGGCTAATTTCCAATACCTTTTTGATGCCATCTGGTCAAGTGAGAAAATCTTGCTATGGTCATTTGTCATCTCTTGGTAAATCTAAACATTTTTCATGCCAATAACGCTTTTCTTGTCCCTCCTCCCAACTGAATAGCCTTAGCAGACCTTTTCTTTAGCATACACTTTCAGGCGGTTGTCTTGCAGTGCATTCTGGGGCCTGTAGTCAGTGAATGTTTGAGTGCTTTAAACAGTAAGTGAGTGTTTCTGAAGTGAATAGATGTTTCATAAAGGGGCTGATCTAAAATTTTTCCATGGCAGTAACTTCTATATGGTTAAGTTTAGCTTAGTGATATTTCTCCTGTTTCTTTCCTTACAGGGCTGCAATCACAGAGACTAAATTATGCACTTTCAATCCACTTTCAATGCATTTTCCAACTGGTTTTTGCCAGTTCATGCAGTAAAATCCAGTTGGAAAGTGCATTGAAAGTGTATTATTTAGTGTGTGAGACTGCAGCCCTGGTGTAGCTACTACACATGACAGTCGTTTTCCTTTGTTTTGTGCTCTAGTTAATAACTGGTTGTTTATCGTGATGCAATGTCACCCCAGAGTCGGAAATTACTAGTGCTTGCACAGGGGACTACCTTTACCTTTTAAATAAAGTTTTCCTGTTTAAGAGAGAAGACTTTCAGATTCCTCCCTGCATGCCTGGCTCTGTGCTTAAGCAATCATGCATACATAAGGGAATGACTGAAATTTTGTCCTATGTACATGACCAGAGATAGCAGTTCTCCAAGCCACTGGTAAACATAGGAGGCTGGATTTAGTTCGGGTTCGTGGCATTGAGAAAGAACATGCTTGCATACATGTAAACCCAGGGTAGTGGATTTATGACAGCACCCACACAATGTTCCAGGAAAGTGTGCAGGGCCATTGCCCAGTGATGCTTGTTGCAGACAAGCACTTATCATCTTTGAAACATCTACTACCAGAGGTAATAAAGGACAAGTGACCTGCAAACCGTTTGCTGGGGTAGAAGTGAATGAGGGTGGTGCACAAGGTGTGCAGTAGTCATGTTGCTCTTTTGGAGGATAGCAATTGTAATGGAGGCTTTCTGCAAACTATGGACTGAGTACCACTGTCTTAGACTATCTCCAATTACATTTCTATGAGAAAACTTGTTTTAATACCCTGTTTATGAAGATGTTTCCATTTGCCAACAAGCACAAAATGTCCAAGACTAAGTCCCAAATCATCATGGGGTGGAGTGAAGATAACTTGCATTCAGAGAAGGAGGATAGTGAAGGAACCAGTTGTGCCTAAATGACCATGGAAAGGGGGCAGGAAATAGATACATTGTACAATTATACATTATACATTGTACATTATACAAGAAGAATCTTAATGTCCTTGACAACCATGACAGTGAAATTGCTAACCTCAAGTCAGACATCCTGGAGTCTGAAGTCAAATGAAGCACAAGCCGGAACTAAAATTGCTGGGAAAAACATCAACAACCGAGACTTCTGGTTTCGGCCACTTGCTGTTGACAGCAGCTCGGACCGTCACGTCTCGAGCCGCTCTCAAATTGGGGTGTCGTGGGGTCGGCCAGAAGGCTGACTCGACTCTAAGACTCTGGGAGGGTCTTAGGGCAGGAGAATCGAAGTGGTTGATCAGGAAGGCCAGCAGAGGCGGCTGCTTCCCGATCCCGCTCTCCCTGAGCCTCTACGTCTCAATCGCCATTTTTAAATGGCCAAAAGTCAACCACCGGCGTTTATCTCTGCTTTCAACACTCTGCATTCTGACTCTCAATCTCCAATCAATCTAATCGACCTGGATCTTTCTACCCTCGTAAGTTCTTATCAGCGTACTTTTTTTGGAGGTTTTTCAAAGATGTTAGAGATGCAGAAACAAAGAAGTAGCAGATTGCCCCTTCAAGGCTTCTAAAAGACTCTGCCTTTCTTGAATATTGAAATTATCTGCAGGAGACTACACTAACTTGTATTATTTACTGGACTTGGGGGTCTAAACCTAATTGATCTACTATATTTGGTGGAAGGAATAATAGTGTTGGTTTTAGAGAAAGTTTTCTAATGATGGGTGTCTATGAAGGTTGACTGGAAGGCCTTTTTCTGCAACAGAGGCTGATGCTTTTGAGGTGCTAACTGTGCCTGCAAGTTGGTGGCTATCTGACAAGATGCTTCAGTTTTGGGGGTTTTAAGAAGAGGTTTTATTTTTATTTTCATTTTTATCTGTGGATCTTAGGGATTTAATTTTTCTTTTTTTGGATACAAACATGTGAGTTGTCTATTATTTTTACCTGTGTTTGTGGTTTATTGGTGGTTGGCTCATTTTTATTTGTGGATTAATTTATATATTTTTCTTTTTGTAGTCATCATATTGGTTGGATTATTTTTGGTTTTTTTCTTTTCTTTTGTTTTTTTAGCTCTGCTGGCTTTTTCATTTTTTCCTTATTGGCTTGTTGGGAATATTGTCATTTTTAGTTTGGACCTTTGGTCTGCATCAAATTTTTGGGATTACAAATAGGGTATTCAGTCCTGGATTATAAAACTACATCTGCTTATTGTATTGTATAGAAGATATTTGAAAGCTGAGGTGGTGAGCAGCCTGGTTTCTGAATTAATGTGGATGGAAATTTTTGGACACTAAGCTGTGGTCTGTTGTTTTGTCTACTGAATATCAGTTGGGCTGAACGTTGTGTTTGCTAACAGCTTCAGTGTTGTTTCAGCTATCACAAACTGCTGAGAGAAGACAGCAGCCTGGGTTCTTTCCTTTCAGAAATATTTGGCAACAAGAAAGCTATTTGGAGAAGATTTTTTTCCCCAAAAGCAAAACACAGAAATTTAAAACAAACAGTTGGAGGGTTTTTTTGAATTGCTGATTGGGAGTGTGTACACAGTAACAACAATGGATGGTAAAGCAGGGGGCATCCCTAAAGAACAGGCCAAGAAAAAAGACATTAAAGAAGGGAAGCCATCATATTCACCTGGTGGCCAACCGGGTCCAGGGAAATTCACACCAACCCAAGGTGATTTGAAAGACTGGCAAACCACCTTAATGACTACTATAACATGGATGGCAATCAAAATAGACAAGATAGATGAACAGATGACAGAGATCAAACAAGAACTCAAGGAAAATAGGAGACAGATGGTGGAAACTAATAAGGCCTTGAAAGCATTAGAGGGTCAGGTAGCAGAAAACATTCAGAAAGTGGATCAGCTGGGAAAAGAACAGACCTTACAAGATTCCATACTGTTGCAGTTGGAAGTAGAGAAAGCGGCCTGCATGTTGAGGTTTCAAAACATACCAGAAGAGAAAAATGAAGACTTACAGAAAATATTAAGTGAAGCTCTGGCTGAAATTTTACAGGTGACCCCTTAGAGGATGGAGGATGAGTTTGACCAAATTAGAAGGGTGCCATCGAGCTATACAAGAAGGAACAAACTTCCTAGTGAAGTTCATTTGAGGCTGTCAAGAAAAAAGATTAAAGATGACATTCTGAAACAAACAAGAGACAGGCACATTGTGATAGATGGAAATACAGTAAAAATTTTAAGAGAGGCTCCTTGGCCAGTGAGACAAAAAAGGAGAGAATATCAAGAGTTAACAGAATTTCTAAGAGGAAGAGAGATACCCTATATGTGGTTGATGCCAGAAGGCCTTCTCTTCACCTACCAGGAGAATAGATACAGGATCAACTCCATCTTCAAAGCCCAGAATTCTTTCGAAAATATAAAGAAGAAAGAAAACAAAGAAAAGGGTGATGAGGAGGAGCGAGAAGGAGAAGGTTCAGGTGACGAAGACCCTAACCAGACACGAAGATACCATACAAGGCTACAATTCAAAAAAGATAAGAAAGATAGTGATAAACAAAATCCATAATGGCTTCAATCATTTCAGTTAATGTAAATGGACTTAATTCTCCTGCTAAACAAAAGAAGACATTTAGATATTTGGCAAAAAAGGGAAATGGACACAATTTGTTTACAGGAAACTCATATGCTAACCAAAGATCAAAATTTAATGAAGAACAAAAAATTGGGCAATCTATTTGCAGCTACGGATTCACATAAAAAGAAAAGGGGAGTGGCAATTTATATTAAAGACAAATTTAATCCACAATTGCAATTTGCTTCTGAAGATGGTGGAATTTTATTCGTGGAAATTACAGTGGACAATAAAAAAAATATTACTTGCAAACATTTATGCTCCAAATGACCATCAAGAGAATTTTTTTCAAGATTTGTGTTCTAAATTATCAAACTTGGAGTATGTGGAATACTGTCTAATAGGAAACTTCAATGCTGTGTCTGACAGACAACTGGATAAGAAAACACATAAACAGACTAAAACTAAAAGTCTTCAGCTGCCTACAAGCTTCTGGAAGAAGAAGAATTGGACTGAAGAATTGGACTTGGTGGATGTCTGGAGAACAAGATATCCCAATTCTAGAGATTTTACCTATTATTCTCCTAGTCACCAAACCTGGTCTAGAATTGATATGTGTTGGCTTTCCACAAGCTTAATTAAAGACTTAGTGGAAACAGAGATTCAAACAAGAGTTTTATCAGATCACAGTCTTGTAATTATAAAATTAAAAGGTGAACGGATAAGAAGACCATGGAAGTTAAACATAGCAATTCTGAAAGATAAAGACTTGCTTAAAGAAACTAAACTAGAAATGGAATCCTTCTTTAAACAAAATATAACACAAGAAGTAAAGATGCAAACAGTGTGGGACACTGCAAAAGCCTTCTACAGAGGTCTTGCAATTAGATACTGTATCAAAAAGAAGAAGGAAAGAGCTGAAAGTCATCAAAAATTAATGTCACAAATGGGAGAAGCTGAGCAGAATCTTAAAAAGCACCCTACAAAGTATGAATTTCAAAAAAAGGTGAGAGAAATGCAGCATAAAATGAATCTAATTCTTATGGAAGAAGTGGAGATTAAATTAAGATATGCTAAACAAAACTTTTTTGAGCATGCTAATAAACCTGGAAGATGGTTGGTCTATAGGATGAAAAAAGAGAAGGCTAAAAGAATAATTACAATACTGAGAGATGAGAACAATAAGAAGAAATCCCCAAAACAAGAGTTACAACAAACTGTAGAACAATTTTATAAAAAATTATATGAAGACAAGCAAGTTGATAAAACAAACCTAGAAGAGTATCTTATTTTGAATGAACCTATAACAGTAAGGGAACTTAGAGAGGCACTAACTGTCCAAAAGAATGGCAAGTCACCAGGACCAGATGGTTTACCAGATGAGTTTTATAAAGCCTATGAAGAATCCTTACTTTTACCACTTAAACACCTCATTGAAAAGATACAGGAAGAAGGACAAATTCCAAATTCATGGCAGGAGGCTATGATATCTCTGATTCCGAAAGAAAATAACGATTTGAAAGATATTAAAAATATCATCCAATTTCCCTTTTAAATGTGGATTATAAAATCTTTGCTGCAATATTTGCTGAACGGTTGAAGAAAGTTTTGCAATTTACAATACATAACAACCAAGCAGGATTCTTGCCTAAAAAATATTTGAAAGACAATGTCAGAACATTTTGTGACAATTTAGAATACTATGAAGCCCATCCAGAGAAACAATTGGCTTTAATTTGCCTAGATGCTGAGAAGGCTTTCGACAATCTTCGCTGGTAGTTCATGTTACAGCAATTGAAAAGTATGGAATGTGGGGAAATTTTTTTGAGAATAGTAGAAGCAATATACTCCCTACAAAAAGCTAGGGTGACAGTGAATGGCGAACTAACGGAAACAATTAATATACAAAAAGGTTCAAGACAAGGTTGCCCACTGTCACCCCTACTTTTTATTTTATCACTAGAGATATTGAACAATCAAATAAGAGAAGATGTAAGTATAAAGGGAACCATGATAAAAAATGAACAATACAAACTTAGAGGTTTTGCTGACGACTTAGTTTTTATATTAGAACAACCAATGGACTCTAAAGACTGTCTTGTAAACAAGATTAAGCAATTTGCTTGTTGGGTAGGACTAAAGATTAATTATTGTAAAACAAAATTTCTGACCAAAAACATGACAGAAGAACAAATTCAGGCATTTCAGCAAAAATCAGGATTTCTTCATGAAAAAAGAATCAAATACTTAGGTGTGGTGATTTCAAATAGATGCAGCAATCTAAAAGCAGACAACTATGATAAACTTCTTAAAGAAATTCGAAATGACTTGGAAAGTGGCATGATTTGAATTTATCCTTAATGGAAGAATTGCCTTGATAAAAATGAATGTCATACCAAGGTTACTATTTTTCTTTCAAACTATTCCAGTATTTTTAAATAGTGGATTTTTCCAAGAGTTAAATAAGATGGTCATTAAATATGTGTGGCAAGGTAAAAAATCCAGAATTAAATTAAAGATTTTGCAGGACTCCAAATTAAGAGCAGGTATGGGTCTCCCAGACTGGCAATTGTATTACAAAGCATCTGTATTGGTGTGGATAAGAGACTGGATAGTTGAAAGATAAGAGACAATTGTTATTAGAAGGACATGATCTGACTATGGGTTGGCATGAGTATTTGTGGTATCAAAGATTTGAAGGCCACACTTATTTTAAGGACTATTGGTTTAGGAAATCTCTATACCAAACTTGGGTATGGTTGAAGTCTAAAATTTACTCAAAAGTGCCAAGATGGGTCTCACCAGTAGAAGCATTTACTCACCCAAATCTTTTAAAAGCAAGTCAGAATTACAGGTATGAAGACTTGTTGGGATAAGAAAATAAATTGAAAACTATAGAAGAACTGGAAAGTATGGATATCAAAATGAATTGGTGAATGAGAATGCAAGTTGAATCTAGATATGCCAAATACAAGGTGATAGGCTTTATGAGTGAACAATACTTATTTGACAAAATCCTTTTGGGTCCACAAGAAAAGCTAATTTCTGAACTTTATGTCTATTTACTCCAAATGAAGACACAAGATGAAGTTGTAAAGGATTGCATGGTCCAATGGGCAAAATTTTTTTGGTTATAACATCATACTAGAACAGTGGGAAAGACTGTGGAAATTTAATGTAAAACTAACTAGGTTGGTGATTTTCAAAGAAAACCTTTATAAAATGTTCTACAGATGGTATTTGACGCCACAGAAATTGTGCAAGATTTATTCTAATATGTCTAATAAATGTTGGAAGTGCACCAAACAAGTTGGTTCTTTTTACCATATGTGGTGGACGTGTGAAGTGGTGAAAGGCTATTGGAAAATGGTACATGAAATGTTACAGAAGTTTATGAACCCAGATTCATTTTAAACCAGAACTTTTTTTATTAAACATTTTTCCAGAGAACTATTCTAAAGAAATGAGACATATGCTGGCACACTTTATTACTGCAGCTAGAATCCTTTTGGTGCAGAGATGGAAATGTCAGGAAATTCTTTTGAAAATGGACTTGGTGGGGAAAGTTTTGGAGACTGCAGAGCTTGACTTTCCATCCCAACTGATAGCTGGGAAATCTAAAGAAGAAGCGAAAAAAAAACTGGATGAAATTTTGTTTGGTTGGACACTCAAGGCCTTTAAGATTCTCTGGTGTGATCTGCTTTCTTTTTCTTTTTTCCTGTGTTTATATTATAATGTTTATCTTTAAGAAAACTTTTAAATTCTTTTTGAAAAAAAACTGGCAAATTACTAGAATATAATTAAAGATTTATATCATACAACTTTAAAAATGGAATATATATATATATATCGTTTAGATTAAAATAACAACAAGAGAGAATATTTGTTAAGAAAATATGGTAGAACTATCCTTTTGACTCTGGAAGTATTTTATAAAAACAAGACCAGAATGTATTGTGCTTTTACCTTTCCCTTTCTTTCTGTTCCCCATTTTCTAAACTTTTTTGAAACTAATAAAAACTTTTGAAAACTAAAAAGAAAAACATCAACAACCTCAGATATGCAGATAATACCACTCTAATGGCAGAAAGTGAAGAGGACTTAAAGAACCTCTTGTTGAGGGTGAAAGAGGAGAGCACAAAAGTAGGCTTGAAACTCAACATAAAAAAAACCAAGATCATGGCATCTGGCCCATCACTCCTTGGCAAATAGAAAGGGAAGACACGGAAGTAATGACAGACTTCACATTTCTGGGATCCAAGATCACTGCAGATGGTGACTGTAGCCATGAAATTAAAAGACATTTGCTCCTTGGGAGAACAGCTATGGCGAACTTGGGCAGTATAATAAAAAGTAAAGACATCACCCTGCCAACAAAAGTTCATTTAGTCAAAGCAATGGTATTCCCAGTAGTAACGTATAGCTGTGAGAGCTGGACCATAAGGAAGGCCAAACACAGTACTCCCATCTCTTTAAGGACTTTCCACAGTTTGTTGTGATCCACACAAAGGATAGATGTTTTTGAGCTGGGTTCTGGAGAAGAATCTTGAGAGTCCCTTGGACTGCAAGAAGATCAAATCAGTCAGTCCTTAGGGAAATCAATCCAGACTGTTCCCTGGAAGGTCAGCTACTGAAGCTGAAGCTCCAATATGTTGGCCACCAAATGAGAAGGGAGCACTCACTGGAGAAGATCCTGAAGCTGGGAAAGACAGAAGGCAAAAGAAGAAGGGGCTGGCAAAAGATGAGATGGCTGGACAGCGTTACTGATATAACAAGCTCGAATTTGAGCAGACTTCGGAGGATGGTGGAAGACAGGAGGGCCTGGCGTGACTTTGTCCATGGGGTCGCAAAGAGTTGGACTCGACTGTGAGACTGATCAACAACAACTTTAATTTCACACTAAATGATATCTTCCTCTTTAGCATCTTAAGGCCAAAAGATCTTGGGATGTTCCCCCCACCCCACTTTCTGGCACCAGAACTCTCAAAACAGTAGCAGAACCCTCTGCTCAGTTTCAAGTTGTAGCTGTGGAAAGTAAGTGAAGGCTAAGTTAGTGCTGTGCTTTGCTGTGCTCTCTGCTGGCCTTTTTCTGCTTTTACACTGCTAAACACCATGTACATTTATGGTGGAGCACTAATATTAATTTGTCATTTACAGATGGTGACTGTAGCCATGAAATTAAAAGACGTTTGCTCCTTGGGAGGACAGCTATGGCGAACCTGGGCAGTATAATAAAAAGTAGAGACATCACTCTACCAACAAAAGTCCACATAGTCAAAGTGATGGTATTCCCAGTGGTAATGTATGGCTGTGAGAGCTGGATGATAAGAAAGGCCGAGTGCAGAAGAATAGATGCTTTTTGAGCTGTGGTGCTGGAGAAGAATCTTGAGAGTCCCTTGGACTGCAAAAAGATCAAATCAGTCAGTCCTAAGGGAAATCGACCCCGACTGTTCCCTGGAAGGTCAGATGCTGAAGCTGAAGCTCAAATACTTTGGCCACTAAATGAGAAGGGAGCACTCACTGGAGAAGATCCTGATGCTGGGAAAGACAGAAGGCAAAAAAGGAGGGGACAGCAAAAGATGAGATGGCTGGACAGCATTACTGATGTAACAAACACGAATTTGAGCAGACTTTGGAGGATGGTGGAAGACAGGAGGGCCTGGCGTGACTTTGTCCATGGGGTTGCAAAGAGTTGGACTCGACTGTGAGACTGAACCACAACATTGTACCTGGTATTAGTGACCAAAGCAATATTTCCATATTGAGCAGAGAAACTAAAAACATACCTCAATATGTGAAAATAATAATGCAAAGACTGTGGGAAAGGTACAATCTGGTTGTACACCCAGTTTCCTGAATGGCCATAATTTTTTTAAAAAAATGTGATACACTTGCCTTTTTTTGTCTTTCATGGCATAAGAGTGCCCTAAACTTTTAAAAGTAGGGCATGAAAAATTGATCCAGGTTGCTTTGTTTGAATTTTTTTGTCACTAATTTCCTTTTAAAAAAAACAACTCTTGAGGGTAGAGGTCTTTGTTCCTGGGCTCTCCATTTCTCTAGTTCAGAATTAAGTACCATCTCTGCCCACCAGATGGGAATGGAGAACTGTATCCCAGTGGATTCATGAGGTTTTGTGTTTTTTCTACATATCCAGAAGTAAGAGATACATGTCAGATTCTTTGAAGATGACGAATCTAGCCAAAAGGCTGAAAAAGAACAGCATAGCTTAGGAAATTGATACCTAGGAAGCAGAGAAGTAAAATAATGAGTTGATAGGAACAAATATTAGTCTGCTCTTCCACATAATTTTATAATTATTCCACATAATCCTATAATTAGGAAGCATGTGATGAAATAAATACAGTGTATCAAAACTAGTATCAGAACAATATATTTGTACATACTTTTCACTGTAGACTAGAAGTGTCAAACTCATTTGTTTTGAGGGCCAGATCCGACATAAATGTGACCTCGGGCCAGGCCATGAGTGTCATCAAAGGTAATGCCAGGTAGTGGAGATATAAACTTTATAAAGAACACAGAAAAACACAAAGACAAACAAAAAGCTTAAAATGAAACATGCTTAAAACATTAGCATTTGTTGGTCTTAAAGGTGCCTTCTTTGTATCTCTCCTGTGCAATCCAGGGAACTGGGCAAAGGAAGCTCTGGCTCTTTCCTTCCTTCGCAGAGGACCAGGGTGTGGGAGTCTCAGCCAATAGAAGGAAGAGAGGCTTGGCTTAGTAGCTCTGCTGTGCAAGAGAGAGCCTGGCAAGGCAAGCTACCCCTCCCCCTTCCTCCCCAAGGGAGGAGCCTCAGCCAATGGAGAAAATAGAGGCTTTGCTCTGTAACTCTTGTGCTATTCAGCAAGCCTGGCAAGGCAAGCTGTGATGCAGAAGGAAGCAAGAGAGAGGGAGAAGGAACCAGATGACAGCCAGTTGATCAGGGGCTTGAAAGGAGCCCTTTGGGGGCCTGATTTGGCCCTGGGCCAAATGTTTGACACCTCTGTTCTAGACTTTTAGAGCATTTTACCACTGGGAAAACTGATGCCCTATAATGTTGTGAACAAAGGGAAAAGACAAATTATGGCAGATAGGAAAATCAACATCTAATAGACAAGATATCTATTTAAATCTGTAATATGATCTTGATACCTTGAGCTATCTGTACATGGAAAAGCACAGAAGGAGAAAAAATAATATATCAGTACTTCATTTCTGAAGTCCTACTTGGCTATTTCCCCTTAGGTCAGATTGGATGGTGGTCTGTATTTATATTTCTTTTTTTCTGTAGTGGAACTTGAGTCAGTTACAGCTATTGACTCTGCAGACATCTCTTTCAGTGATGCATAAGGAGAGCTGCACCATGGAGAAGGATGAAGCTAATGCAAAGCCAATAGATACAAGACAAATGTATTTACAATCTAGCTTCCAAATTTCCTGATGCTTGCTTTCAATTGTAAAGGTTTGAAGGGGTTCAAAAGATCAGAGTTCCATTCAGATTTATGGCTCATGGGAAAAGCTTTGATCTCTGGATTTCTCTCACTTGTAAATAACCTCGTTTGGTACTTATTTCCTTTGGCTTCTCCTTATTCAGCCCTTTTGCAGGGCATTTGCTCCCTGCTTGAAGAATGGGTTTCACAGAGTAACTGGAGACATGGGAAAAGGGTATTGTGGGAGGATGTTCCTCCATTTTGCAGCAGGAGTTCAGACTTCTTCTTTTGTCTCCTTCCAGTTCTATCAAAAATTCATTTCCATCCAGATTTGAAAAAGGTCTCTGGCTGTCATCCTAAGCACACTCAAAGCACAACTTAGTGGTACATATCTCTATATAAATGTATTTTATGATCAAACAAGACATGATGATGTGAACTGATCTCTTGCAGTTTTTAAACTGTAAAAGCAGCTGAAGAGGTACTGTTTGAGATCAGGGCCATGGTGCTGAGGAAAGATTTTTAAAAAGGTTTTCTCAATTGCCATTTTCACAGTCTCAGTGACCCCAGAGATTATTTTCCCTATTGGTGGAGGGGGCACATAAATGCCAGTATGTTTTCCAGCATAGAGAAAATAGCAAATAGATCATGAAAATGACATGGGAAACAAGAGTAACACCCTCTCCAGGGCCTGACCTGAACAACCACTTCTCTCTGGAGAGCCAGTTTGGTGTAGTGGTTAAGTGTGTGGACTCTTATCTGGGAGAACCGGGTTTGATTCCCCACTCCTCCACTTGCACCTGCTAGCATGGCCTTGGGTCAGCCATAGCTCTGGCAGAGGTTGTCCTTGAAAGGGCAGCTGCTGTGAGAGCCCTCTCCAGCCCCACCCACCTCACAGGGTGTCTGTTGTGGGGGAGGAAGGTAAAGGAGATTGTGAGCTGCTCTGAGACTCTTTGGAGTGGAGGGCGGGATATAAATCCAATATCATCATCTTCTTCTTCTTCTCTGTGACTGCTATTTGTAGTTTAAAAGAACAGCAGGAAATCCATACACAGATTTTCTGTAATCTTATCTAGTTTGGCTTTAGGACTAGCTAAGAAAAAAAAAAGGATGGTATAATAGAGACCCAGACATTAGAACTTGTGATATATGTCCAAGTTGCTCTGGTTGTCACAGTTGGACATTTGAGCCTCCCATGACTCACTAAGGAAGGGCCACAGGAATCATTCTTGATGTCAGACTGTAATGACCTCAAGTTAATTTGTGTGCCCTTGGTAAATGCAGGCAGTGTCATTATTAAAACACTTTGTTTTCTTTTTGTGTTACCCAAAGAATTAATATCTGATAATGCACATTGATTTACATCTCAAGAATCCAATAACTTTTTGTAGGTTAATAAAAATTTAACATGTTTTTCTCTCCCCCCCCCCCCCCTCCACCATCTCCACTCTAATGGGGAAGCCAACTGTTTTGTTCAAACTTTTAAAACTGCCATGAAAACTGTCAAGGGAGATAAAATATCTTTAAATCAGAAAATGACTTCTTTCTTGCTCTCTTATCAAACAAGACCACATAGTGTAGTTCTATAAGAAGTACGTGGACTGAACAACTAATGAGCAGATATTTATGTACAAGACAGCAAGCTAGGAGGCAAAAGTTAGATAAAAGTATATTGAAATATAAAAATAAATCTACATCTCCAGGGAAGAAAAGAAGGTATGTATGATCTGGAAGCTTCAGTAATCAGTTTCAGCTTCAGGAATGCAGGGGGGGAGGGGGGGGAATCAACATCAGTTATGAAACAAATTAGGAGGCAGTAGATTCTGTATCAAAGAGCTCATAGATCATCCTTCAAACAAAGACATTTAATTTTTACATAATCCCTCTTTATCAGGACAATGGGCAATCATAAGTAGTGGCATACAAAGTGACTTTCTATTCTCCAAGTAGCAAGTGATAGCATAGAACTTTGTCATTACCAAGTATGATATATCAATGAGTTCAACCCATAATGCTTAGCTGTATTATAAATGGAAAGTCATAAAGCCCTAAAAGTTCTTTTCTGGCTTTTTTTTTAAAAAAAAGATTCTGTGCAAATTCTCAGAACTGGCAAGCTATGAATAGAAATTCTTTAATGTTAACCTTTTTATCTCAGTGAAATTTTCATTATGGACTATGAGCTATATAACTAGACCCAGGGCTTTTTTTGTAGCAGGAACTCCTTTGCATATTAGGCCCTTTGCACACACCCCTGATGTAGCCAAACTTCCTGGAGCTTACAGTAGGCCCTGTACTAACAGCCCTGTAAACTCTTGGAGGATTGGCTATATCAGAGGTGTGTGGCCTAATATGCAAAGGAGTAGCTGCTACCAAAAAAGCCCTGACTAGATCACTGAGATCACCTAGTCAAGCACCATTTTGTTCACTGTGTAGTTTCTTAATATATGCACAATTAGCTTAATATAATTTTGCAATCAGTTCATGTATTTATTCTCCCTCATCCAGAACTTGTCCCAAGAGCAGTGTGCGTGTATGCTGGAATTTCAAAGTGCTTCTCAGTCATAACATATGTTGTGTGGTCAGTGGGAGCCAGTGAAATCAAACAGCAACACTCCAAAGAAATAAACATGACGTTTAACTCCCTTCAATCATTTCTAGTGGTAGTCATATTCTGACCTGTTGAGGTCTGTATCCCATAAAGTCTAAGTCAGCTCAGTGGTCTACATCAGTCTTGGGACAGCACATTTATTTGGTTGCTAGGCTTTCTTACTTTACTTGGCTAGAATAGGAACTGGTGAAATCTAGCCAGGAGTCTTCAGTAGCAAACATAAAAGTATGAATTTAGCACATGATGGGGTCAGGGAGGGCTACCCAGAGTTTAGAAAACTGCCTATCTAGAGGGCAGTAGCTTCTAGTCTGTAGTTGGTGTAGTAAACTCCTGGGGTTTTTAGAGATGAAGTTTGTCTCTGTGAATCTAAGCTCACTGACCAGAGAAGCTGAAAGTGAGTACACCCCCTTACATTTTGTAAATATTTAAGTATATCTTTTCATGTGACAAAACTGAAAAAATGACACTTGGCTACAATGTAAAGTAGTGAGCCTACAGCTTGTATAACAGTGTAAATGTGCTGTCCCCTCAAAATTATGCAACACACAGCCATTAATATCTAAACTGCTGGCAACAAAAGTGAGTACACCCCTAAGTGATAATGTCCAAATGGAGCCCAAAGTGTCAATATTTCATGTGGCCACCTTTATTTTCCAGCACTGCCTTAACCCTCTTGGGCATAGAGTTCACCAGAGCTTCACAGGTTGCCACTGGAGTCCTCTTCCACTCCTCCATGATGATGTCATGTAGCCTGCACACCTCCACCTTCTGTTTCAGGATGCCCCACAGATGCTGAATAGGATTTAGGTCTGGAGACATGCTTGGCCAGTCCATCACCTTTACCCTCAGCTTCTTTAGCAAGGCAGTGGTCGTTTTGGAGGTGTGTTTGGGGTCGTTATCATGTTGGAATACTGCCCTGCGGCCCAGTCTACAAAGGGAGGGGATCATGCTCTGCTTCAGTATGTCATAGTACATGTTGGCATTCATGGTTCTCTCAATGAACTGTAGCTCCCCAGTGCCAGCAGCAGCCCCAGACCATGACATTCCCACCACCATGCTTGACTGTAAGCAAGACACACTTGTCTTTGTACTCCTCACCTGGTTGCCGCCACACACACTTGACACCATCTGAACCAAATAAGTTTATCTTGGTCTCATCAGACCACAGGCCATGGTTCCAGAAATCCATGTCCTTAGTCTGCTTGTCTGCAGCAAACCGTTTGTGGGCTTTCTTGTGCATCATCTTTAGAAGAGGCTTCCTTCTGGGACGACAGCCCTGCAGACCAATTTGATGTAGCATGCGATGTATGATCTGAGCACTGACAGGCTGACCCCCCCACCCCTTCAACTTCTGTAGCAGTGCTGGTAGCACTCATATCTCTATTTCCCAAAGCCAACCTCTGGATATGATGCTGAGCATGGGCACCCAACTTCTTTGGTCAACCATGGCGAGGCCTGATCTGAGTGGAACCTGTCCTGTTAAACCACTGTATGGTCTTGGCCACTGTGCTGCAACTCAGTTTCAGGGTCTTGGCAATCTTCTTATAGCCAAGGCCATCTTTATGTAGAGCAACAATTCATTTTTTCAAATCCTCAAAGAGTTCATTGCCATAAGGTGCCATGTGGAACTTCCAGTGACCAGTATGGGGGAGTGAGAGCGATAACCTGCTCCCCCTTCACACCTGATACCTTGTACAACTAACGAGTCACATGACACCAGGGAGGGAAAATGGCTATTCGGGCCCCATTTGGACATTATCACTTAGGGGTGTACTCACTTTTGTTGCAAGCAGTTTAGACATTAATGGCTGTGTGTTGCATAATTTTGAGGGGATAGCATATTCACACTGTTATACAAGCTATAGACTCACTACTTTACATTGTAGCCAAGAGTCATTTATTCAGTGTTGTCACATGAAAAGATATACTTAAATATTTACAAAATGTGAGGGGGTGTACTCACTTCTGTGACATACTGTGTATGTGTGTGTGTGTGTGTGTGTGTGTATATATATATATAAGAATATGAAGAACACATTAAATAGGCCCCACTTCCATGCTGAGAGTTCATCTAGGGTTGCCAAGTCTAATTCAGAAAATATCTGGGGACTTTGGGGGTGGAGCCAGGAGACTTTGGAGTGGAGTCAGACTTTCCCATTCCCAAAATAAATACATAAAAATACAGCAGTGCAATTCACCTGAATAGTCATCATTTCCTCATCGCCCATGTAATGTACTGAGAACCGGGACAGTTTGAAGGCAACATAGTTTATTCCATAGCACATTACAAGAGAGAGGACACGCAGGCCGGGTCCCGCTTATATACAGTACCTGGAACAGCCCCCTCATCTGACCAGGCCAATCCTGGTCAGTCAAACTTCCCGCCACAGAACTTGATGGGCAGGGCGAATGGCGAGCTCCATCCGGGTACCCAGGGGGTCGCCTTCAGTAACGATCGCCATGCGGCCGGGTAACTCATGTTCAATACATAACAGCCCAATAGCTGCAAATCTAGTAAATGAAAATGAATACATACGAAGCAGCCACATTTCACTGGGGCCTTACATTTCACTGGGGCCTTACTCACAGGAACTGGTGTTCTTTAGGCTAATACTGGCCAACAAAAAGAGAGAGAGGTGGAGTTTTCCTTCTTCCCATAAACAGTTTCCTATACAAAGTCTCTGATAACAATGCAAAACAAGCACATAGACACACACACCCTCTTACTGTCTCTACAAAGACTTCTGAAAAGTACAGGAGTTGCTCCCTCCCTTTCCCTCCCTCTCTCTCTCTCTCTCTTACACACACACACACACACACTCTTAACTGTCTCTGGTTCCTCCACAATGAGGTCTGAAAAGTACATGGGCTACACTACTCTGTCTCACACACACATTCACACCCACCTGCTTACTTGCTCTGAAATGAAAGCAAAACAAATGGAGGGGCTGTGCTCTGACAGGATCCCCTGCTGGGACCTGGGAACTGGGGAGTCTAAGTTCATCTAATGTTTCAGTGCAGTCTGGGTAAGGAACGAATGCTAAGAAAAATTTTCCCGGGGGGGTGGGGACCATGAATCAAAAGATGAAGTAATATCCTCATTCATTGAGGTTGGAATGGAAGGCTATGTCAGGGGGAGATGCCATAATTAGGAACATAACGGCATGTTTGTGATGAGCATGCTAACTCTATGGTGGGTGACTGAGGTGAAGGCTGAGAATATGGCATGTTGTTTACATAGGTAGGTAGTGAAGGTCATAGCAAACCTTGGCACTTCTCTTCCTTGAGGGTAAAATGTCTATCTTTGTGCTCCCTCCATAATACTGCCTGACTGCTTGTAATCACAGCAACGTCTGTCTCTTTGTCCCTCTGTAACTTAGTTGCTCTGGGGATTCAACATACTAGTCTCTGTCTTAGTTGTACTTACTGCATAGCCTGACAGTGCAAAATCTGTCCCTCATCTTCGTTTTTAATGATGTCAGCTATGTCTTTCTTGCATTGCCAGTTGTAAGCTACTGCCCATTGTGTAGTTATTGGCTGATTTATATGTGACATTGGTGGGAAAGGAAAAAGTACCCATACAATTCTGCACGTGCCCAGTGCCTCATGGAAATTAGTACATTATATATGCATTCTTGCTACATACACAATGGGTTGGATCCAGCCAGATTTTCCACTGGAGTAAAAGGGAGAGAGGAGTTCACTTCAGGCATGCAAGAGGCTATGTTGGCATGTACGAACAAGAACCATGTGAGAACAAGACTATAGTAAGAAAGGGTATTGAGCAAGCTTGAATGAAGACGCTGGCTGGATCCAACCCTATGTTAGCAAGACAGTAAGATCCCTGTCAGGGCTATAGATTTCTGTTGTGCTAATGTAACCTCAGTTTGTAGGTTCTGTGGGGCAGAACATGGAATTAATCTTGCAATAATTCAAAGAGGGAAAAAACATTTTCACTTAATATCATATCATGTAACAAAAGCATAGAACTTAGTAATACAACAGAACAGTGATCTTCTAATGTCCAAACAGTTAATTCCCCCCCTGCCCCTTTACAGGACATCCCCAAATTCCATCTCTTTCCTCTTGTTGGTTGCTCAGGAAGTCTTCAGTTAAACACTCTTTGCACTGGCTTCGAAGATGAGGGTCCCAAATTAACTCCTTGTTAGATAACATAGTCCTGGAACAATAATTCTAAAATTTAGAACAAAAGTCTCCCTCCCTTAACAGTTTCCATACACAAATCATAGTTACCTTAATACAAGGTGTTAAGAGTCTATGATTAAGGCTCAAACTCCCCAGCAGGTCAGTCTTGCTTCTCTCTTCTGCTTTCCATATATTCTGCATCCTTCTTCATCTAAAGGCTCTACCCCTTCCTGGCTCATTCCATTCCTAGCTAGGGGTTACACTAATCCTGCATATGCAGCGGCTGACTTGCTAGTTGTGTTCAATACTGCACTGGTAATTCCTTTGGTTCTATCAGGGCTACATTTAAATCAGATCTACGCCTGGTTTTTTTAGGAGACTTTCCACTACACATTGTGTGATGCTGCCTGACCTTCTGGGAGTTCCAGATGCCTGCTTCTGGCCACTCTGTCATGCAAGAATGCCCTCGGGTGAGCAAATGTCTTTAGCTTCTTCTTCTTTTAAAATCACAAGCCTGTGTTTTAATTTTTCTATATAACTGGGACTGTTTTTCCTATCTCCCTGAAACTTGGGAACGAAGATCCCAAGGGCAAGGATTACAGTCCACAAAGACATCATCCAAACTGGATGGAGAATGAAGATGTTACAGATAATGGAAACCAATAGAAATAGAATCACAATAATGACAAATAAATGTGTAATAACAAAAAAGCAACAATTCTTTTGAAATGAAAATGAATTTGTTTGCACATTCCTAGTTTTAATTCTTTGACTTCTTATGATGAGAATGATATGGAAAGTAATCTTATGATCAGAGCTGAATTCCTTTGCAGCTGCAAATCCCACTGTTTTCCAAAAATAAATCAAAATTAATTTTTTGACAATGCATTCCTGAATTATTTATACATTCCAGAAGAGAGGGTGGCTCACATTGCTGTGGTCTTCTCTAAAATGGGGACTGAAGCTTTCAGTCTCCAATGCTGCCATACTGGCAGCCTCTTGCTGGGATTAAATATAGCTAAAATATAATTCAACTAAAAATGGCCTTGAAAAGGAAGCATAAGGAGCGAGTGCTCCTCCCAAATGAAAAGCTTGGCTGCTTTTGTAACTGGTCTTCATTCAGTGCGTGTTCTTCTCTAATGAGGGCCATTGTCATTCACAGCCATTTATCGGCCCCCTTGTGCTGTGAACAGATAGAAGCGTGAAGCCTTTGGCCTCTTCTGGTGGCAGTCAGATAAATGCTTCACTCATTTCTCCTCCTGATTAGCTTGATGTCCCCTTTACAGAGGCTTCTACTGTTACATTTGTCCTGTCACTATGCCACAACTAAAGACAGTTTACAGTGTTACAAAGAAAAATGTTTCATGACTATTTAACAATGTAAGAATTGCCCTTTCCAGCTGACATACCTTTCCAATCACTTGCATCCCTGTGGTATAATTTAACTAAGTCCTTTTAGGGCAATTCTACACATTACAAAAATAAACACTGATTTGCCAATGAATATGCCTTCAGCAGGGGAATGTGACCTGTCCTGGAGCTCTGACTATTTTACCTGAATGATAACATGTTTTCAAACATGTGTTTAATACTTATACTCAGGGCTTTTTTGTAGCAGGAACTCCTTTGAATATTAGGCCACACCCCTTGATGTAACCTGATGTGGACCTTACAGTAGGCCCGGTACTAAGAGCCCTGTAAGCTCTTGGAGGATTGGCTACATCCGGGGTGTATGGCCTAATATGCAAAGGAGTTCCTGCTACAAAAAAAGCCCTGCTTATACCTCACATTTTAAGGAATATGTTTGGCCTTTAGGATATTCCTGATTTCTGACTGATCGTTAATTACTTCATTCACTCACTCAATATATTCTGGCTTTATCTGAATAATTTTAAGGTTAGTTCCTACAAAAAGAATCAGCTTGGAGCTTGTATATCCTGCAAAATGTTAGGATACATGCCAACTGGAACTTCTTATGAGAGACATCCAGCTCAGAGACCCATTCTTCTGAAACATAGACAGCCATATGTGCAGATGGGAGAAGAAGCATCTGTACAGCCAGAACTGTTTTAAAGGCAATTATCTACTAAAATGGGAATGTTGCTTTTCAGTTTAGAACCAGTTTGCCTGATCAGTTGGGTGAAAGACCTCAGTAAAACTTTGAAAACACCTCACACAGCATGCATACTTCTCCCCCGCACATATGGCTGTCTAGCATTGCAGCCTTTGCTTCTTTTTATGAAGTGCTAGAAACTAGATTCTGGCAACCTAGTGAGTCAGAACTGTGAATTCACAGCACCACTGAAAATCATCTTATAAATGATACAGCTCAGACTACCAGACAAACCAATAATTTCCCAAATCTTCTTTTAGGATTCAGGTTGTTCCCCTTGTAATCTGAATCAGGCCCTAGGCCTAAACAAATATGTGCCTGACTTGAACTCTGACATGATTCTGACACCCTTGCTTCTAGGTCAGTCCTGTCTGCCAGATTTCTCCCCACAAAGCAACAAATTCTTTCCATAGGGAGAGATAGTAATGGGCAATGGGGCAACAATTGGGCAGAGGAGAAGCCCTTGTCAGGCTTGTCTTGAATAGTCAAAGACAAATTCCAACTTCTTGGGTCACCATTGGGTCTTGGGTCACCAGAAACTGTGGGATGTGTAGTGGGATGTGTCGCCGCACCTCAAAAAGGATATTATAGCTTTAGAGAAGGTGCAGAGAAGGGCAACTAGAATGATTAAAGGGCTGGAGCACTTTCCCTATGAAGAAAGGTTGAAACGCTTGGGACTCTTTAGCTTGGAGAAACGTCGACTGCGGGGTGACATGATAGAGGTTTACAAGATAATGCATGGAATGGAGAAAGTAGAGAAAGAAGTACTTTTCTCCCTTTCTCACAATACAAGAACTCGTGGGCATTCGATGAAATTGCTGAGCAGACAGGTTAAAACGGATAAAAGGAAGTACTTCTTCACCCAAAGGGTGATTAACATGTGAATTCACTGCCACAGGAGGTGGTGGCGACCACAAGTATAGCCACCTTCAAGAGGGGTTTAGATAAAAATATGGAGCACAGGTCCATCAGTGGCTATTAGCCACAGTGTATGTGTGTATATAACATTTTTTGCCACTGTGTGACACAGAGTGTTGGACTTGATGGGCCGTTGGCCTGATCCAACATGGCTTCTCTTATGTTCTTATGTTCTTTTATCTGCCTCCTAATTCAATTCAAGAAGGAAAACAAAAAAAAAAAATTACAGCCATAATCTCTGGCAAGAAATGTTAGCTGCAAAGACATTTTTTGTTGTTTTGGAAACTGGAAAAAAGAGGATGCTGTTCATTTATTCTGTCCCCCCTATTTATCTAGAAAATATACATATACTACTTCACCAGACATGATGACCTCCTTGAAATGGCTTACAACTAATAGAACAAAAACAATGAAACACAAGCATGAAAAAACAAGCCAACACCATCAAAGCACAATAAAAATATCGCTGTGGAATACTCAAACACCTCTGGATTTTTGATCATTCAAGGGATACTTTGAAAAAGCAGTTTTGGAAACATGAACATGGGGGATGGCTCAATTTGCATATTACTACTTTGACGTATTCAAAGTGCTTCACACATATAATCATGTTATCCTATCCTTAAACTACCTTGTAGATCAGTATTAATATTCTCATATTGCAAGAATGTAAACCTTGAGCAAGTCAAGATCACCTTAGGAGTTCATGTAAGATTTGAATCAGGAACTTTCTGATTCACAGTTTATTCTTTTAACAGTTATACTAAACTAGTTGCTGATGTATAGCCTAGAATTAATATTGATTTTTTTAAAAATAGCCTGGGGTACATGCTCTGTGAAGAATTTCATTCAGCAGTAGAATCCCTATCCAGATCTCTATGATTCCTGTTTGACAGAAACTGTGTCCACTTGCAGCTGCTGGAATGGCCTTGGGTCAGCCATAGCTCTCACAGAGGTTGTCCTTGAAAGGGCAGCTGCTGTGAGAGCCCTCTCAGTTCCACCCACCTCACAGGGTGTTTGTTGTGGGGGAGGAAGATAAAGGAGATTGTGAGTTGCTCTGAGACTCTGAGATTTGGAGTGGAGGGCGGGATATAAATCCAATATCTTCTTCAATACCATTTTAAGTTTTCCCATTAAACCACAAGAAGTGCACAGAATGAAAGGCTATTAAAGAGAGCAAATGCTGTCTGCAAATAGGTCTCATTACCCTGTGGGTCCTTAACTTTCATTCACACTTCTATCAAGGTCCCTCTGTCATTGTCTTCTGTCAGCACATGAATGCTTTTCTGTTTCATCTGGAGTACCTCAATAAAGTCTTACTGGCTCTCCTACCTGTTTGTATTGTATTTATATGTCTATATGTTTTGATTACTGTAGTGTATCGTCAGCTAAACGCGCCATGCGCAGAGGCGACTGGGCTGTCCCAGGCGCTCCAGCGTAGGGCGCGGAATCCCCCGCCAATCACCAGCTGTGGCGGGAAGTTTAACAGGTCAGGATTGGCCTGACCTGTCCAGTAGGCTGTACCGGGGATTCTACATAAGCGGGACCCGGCCCGCGTGTTTCCTCTCTCGCAACGTGCTCCGAATAAAGAATGTTGCCCTACTCGCGTCTCCCGTCTGAGTACGTTATAGTGGCGACGAGGATGGGATTCTAGCCTCATCGGCTACGTCAGAGACCAAGGGCACCACCAGGCCACGACCGCCGCCGCAGCCACCATGGCCAACCAGGGTGGAAACACCGGTCACGTTGAGCCGTTCGATCCCGCGAATCCAGAGGCCTGGGAGTCCTACTTAGAACGAGTCGAATGCTACCTGAGGGCCAACAAAGTCACGGAGGACAGTATGAAGAGGGACGTTCTCCTGAGCGTCTGCGGGGCGGCCAAATTCGAGATCGCTAAAGGTCTCTCGGCCCCCGCCCGCCTCACGGAGAAGTCCTTCGCGGAAGTCAGCAGACTCCTCACCAGCCACTTCTTGCCTCAGCCTTCGCGGGTGGCCCGCCGGTTCCTGTTCCACAGAAGGGACCAGGTTGCAGGAGAATCGGCCGCCGACTACCTGGCAGCCCTACGCAGGATCGCCAGGAACTGTAACTTCCCTCAGCTAGAGGAGACCCTGGCCGATCGCTTCACGTGGGGTCTCCGCGACGAGAGGCTCCAGCAGAAGCTCTTCGCCAAGGAAGAGCTCACCCTCCAGAGCGCCTTCAGCGAAGCCGTGGCATTCGAGAGGACCTCGAGGACCTTCCCCAAGGCCTGGTCGGACGCCATTCACCACGAGGATCTGGACCATGACCACCCAGAAGAGGGAGAAGCCTACCAGCTGTGCCGGCCAGCCGAGCCACCCAACCGAGCATCCCAGCGCCCCCGAGCGCCCGAACGACCCCCAGCGTCGGAGAGGTCTCCAGCCACCAAGTGCGCCAGCTGCGGCGACCCCCACGACAGACGGGACTGCCAGTACCGGACCTGGGACTGCCGGAGCTGCGGGAAGACCAGACACATCGCGAAGGCCTGCCGGACCAGGCCCAGCCGTTGGAGGCCGGCCACCCACCAAGAGTCGGCGGAGTTCCACGCCACAGCCTCCACGTCCCTACAGGTACTGAACTTGCCCCTGAGCGTCCCTAACAAAATCAAAATGGCGGTCCTAATAGAGGGAGCCCAATGCCAAATGGAGGTGGACTCGGGTTCCTCCATTTCAATTATATCGGAGGAGACCCTGAGGAACCTGTGTCCCGGGCGGCGGTTTCAGACAAGACCGGCGGACTTTGTTCTAAGGGACTTTCAGAAGAACCCGGTCCAGATCGCGGGATGGGCCCGGGTGCATGTCGAGTGGGGGTCCTCCAGGGGGCTGTTGGACATTCTGGTGGTCAAGCGCCAGCTGACCACCCTGTTAGGACTGGCGTGGTTCAAACCCCTGGGAATACGGCTGGAAGGGGTGGGGCAAATCCTATCCACCAGTGGGGTTGAGGAGGTATGCCGCGAGTTCCCCGACGTGTTTGATGGGTCCCTGGGGAGCTACAAGGGGCCGGCCATCTCCCTACCGCTGGACCCCATGGTCCGACCAATCAGGCTCAAGGCCAGAAGGGTCCCATTCACCCTCAAGCCCAAGATAGAGGCTGAACTGGACCAGCTAACGGCCCAAGGGGTACTGGAGCCAGTAGACTACGCCACGTGGGAGACCCCAATAGTCACACCGGTCAAGCCTAACGGAGAGGTGCGGATCTGTGCTGACTATAAGTGCACCATAAACAGGGCACTTCAGGACAATCCATACCCAGTACCGGTAGTAAGCCACGTTCTGGCAGCTCTAGCGGGGTCAAAGATCTTTGGGAAGCTGGACCTGGCACAGGCCTATCAGCAGCTCCCGGTAGATGAAAAAACGGCAGAGGCCCAAACCATTGTCACACACAGGGGGGCCTTCAGGGTGCGGAGGCTACAGTTCGGGGTGAGCGTGGCTCCGGGGATCTTCCAAAGCATAATGGACGCTCTCCTTAAAGGAATCCCCGGAGTCCAACCGTTTTTCGACGATGTTTTGATCGCCGCTCCCGACCCCGAGGAATTCAACAACCGCCTCCGAGAAGTGCTCCGCCGGTTCCAGTCTGCGGGGCTCAAAGTCAAGCGGGAAAAGTGCTTACTGGGTGTTCCGCGAGTGGAGTTCCTAGGGTTCGCTATAGACGCAGCAGGGATCCACCCGACGGAGGAGAAAACACGAGCCATTGTACAAGCCCCGGCCCCCACGTGCAAAGCAGAACTCCAAAGTTTCTTGGGGTTGCTAAATTTTTATCCCACGTTCCTCCCACACAAGGCAGCCTTGGCAGAACCACTACACCGGCTGCTAGACAAACACGCCCCTTGGGTATGGGGCAAACGCCAAGCCGCCGCGTTCCAGGTGGTTAAAGACACGCTGGTCTCAAATGCAGTGCTCCACCACTTCGATGAGCGCCTTCCAGTCATACTGGCTTGTGACGCATCGCCATACGGGGTGGGCGCAGTCCTGGGACACCAACTCCCGGACGGGAGGGAGGTGCCAGTAGCATATTACTCCCGCACGCTCACGCAGGCAGAGCGCAATTACGCTCAAATTGATAAAGAGGCTCTGGCCATAGTAGCGGGGGTCCACAAGTTCAACGATTACCTTTATGGGTGGAGGTTCACGATCGCCACCGACCACAAGCCGCTCTTGGGTCTGCTAGCGCCGGACCGCCAGACCCCACAAATACTGTCCCAGAGGGTACTGAGGTGGAACCAGTTCCTAAATTCCTACAGGTACACACTGGTCCACCGAGCAGGCAAGTCCATGGGCCACGCAGACGCGCTCAGTCGCTTGCCGCTACCTGAAGTGGGTCCAGACCCCGCCCCCGCGCACCATATCATGCTAGTGGAGAGCCTCCCGGAGCAACCCCTCCACGCAGCGGAGGTCGCCAAGGCCACCCAGAGACACAAGACACTGGCACAGGTGCTCGACTGGGTGGTGAGGGGTTGGCCAGAAGGGAACATGGGGGAAGAATTCAAACCATATAAAGCCAGGAGGGAGGAACTAGCAGCCCACAAAGGGTGCCTCTTATGGGGAAGTAGGGTGGTGGTTCCGCCCCCGCTACAAAAGCGTGTACTGGAGTCCCTACATGAGACCCACCCCGGCATAGTCCGAATGAAGGCCTTAGCCAGAAGCTACGTATGGTGGCCAGGGATGGATGGGGAGATCGAGAGCTGGGTCCGAAGGTGCCAGGCATGTCAGGAGTCGCGGCCTGAACCTCCCAGCGCCCCCGCCACACGGTGGGAGTCCTCCAGAAAGCCGTGGTCGAGACTTCACCTCGATTTCGCGGGGCCATTCCAGGGGCAGGTCTTCCTGATAATCGTAGACGCCTACACCAAATGGCTGGAGGTCTTTCCCGTAGCGTCCACGTCCTCTGCCTCCGCCATCCGGGCACTGCGCAGGGCATTATGCACCCACGGCATTCCAGACACTATAGTCTCGAACAACGGGGCGGCCTTCACCTCTGGGGAATTCCAGGCGTTTCTCCAGAGGTACCTGATCAAACATATAAGGTCCGCCCCATTTCATCTGGCCACCAATGGCCAGGCAGAGTGCATGGTGCGCACCACAAAAGAAGCCCTCAGCCGGATCGTACAGGGGGATTGGGAACACCGACTAGCGGCTTTCCTGTTCGACAACCGGGTGATTCCCAACCCTGTCACGGGGGTGAGCCCGGTGAACTCCTCATGGGGCGCAAGCTCATAACCCGGCTGGACAGGCTGCACCCCGACAGGGCTTCAGACATTCGCGGGAACCCCGAGGTCCGGGACGCGGCCCGGGGTTTCTTTGCAGGCGATCCGGTATACACCCGGAACTATACTAGGGGCCCCGAATGGGTGGCAGGCCAAGTGCTGAGAGTCACGGGGTCCCGCCACTACGATATATCAACCGAAGGGGGCCAGGTCGTACGGCGGCACATAGACCAACTACGCCGCCGCACACTACCAGAAGAACCAGCGGACATAGAAGAGGCGAGACCTGGGGAAGAGCCACCCAGGGGTCGACCAGAGGATGCCGCCCCAACTCCCAGTATACCGGCGCACGATCGCCCGGGCCGGCAGAGCCCGAAAGACCCACGGAACCAGACCAACAGCCTCCGGCCGCACCACCACCCGCAGAACCACCGGCAGCAGGAGCCGCGCCTCCCCCTCAGGACCCCCTAAGACGGTCCACCAGGGAGCGCCGACCTCCCGCTTATCTCAAGGACTATATACGTTAACCAGGGGGGGAGGGGTTTAGTGTATCGTCAGCCAAACGCGCCATGCGCAGAGGCGACTGGGCTGTCCCAGGCGCTCCAGCGTAGGGCACGGAATCCCCCGCCAATCACCAGCTGTAGCGGGAAGTTTAACAGGTCAGGATTGGCCTGACCTGTCCAGTAGGCTGTACCGGGGATTGTACATAAGCGGGACCCGGCCCGCGTGTTCCCTCTCTCGCAACGTGCTCCGAATAAAGAATGTTGCCCTACTCGCGTCTCCCGTCTGAGTACGTTATAATTACATTATTAAATATTTTACTTAGAAGAAGATGAGGAGGAGGAGATTTGATTTATATGCTGCCTTTCACTCAGAGTGGTTTACAGGGGTCATTTTTTAGAAAAAGAGGTGTCAGAGCTCATTAGCATCTCATTGGCATATGCCACATACTTGTGACATCACCCGAAGTGTGTCAGAAGGCAAACTACAAAATACCCACTGAACCCTAAAGTGTCAGACATTGAACTTCGAAATAAGCACGAATCATTTTGTTTC
The DNA here is from genome assembly GCF_032191835.1 of Heteronotia binoei. NCBI lineage: Eukaryota > Metazoa > Chordata > Lepidosauria > Squamata > Gekkonidae > Heteronotia > Heteronotia binoei. Next base: position 186,091,216 of record NC_083223.1, on the reverse strand, counting down.
AAAATTAATCCATTTATTCGAGAACTAGTGGTCTGGGATAGAAGCAGATTGAGTTTGATCCATCCCAAGATTACCCCTGGGTTTTTGTAGAAGATAATAACATAACAATAAAACCATTCTCACACTCTGAGAGACAGTTGTCTGTTCCCATACTCCCTTATCTCATTCCCAGGAAGGCTCCCTGCTGGTTACCTTGAAGCATACCATCCTCAAAGGTTTGGGGCGCCTGGGGATGCCAAGTGAGAAATTCCTCCCATGGGATTTACAATCTTCTCTCTGTGTTTGAAATGCACAGCTTTATGCTCAGGGTTAGTAATAGCAAACAAGATGGCGTTAGTCAGGCCAAGAAACTGAAACAGTTTAAAGCAGTTACAATGTCTGACATAAAGATGGTCAGATAAATAAATCAATACATTTACTGCACATTCTTTGCAGTAATAAGGACTCAGTAAGCATATGTGTGTCCTTATCTGAATTCCTCATGTAATACCATGGCCTCATAAACAGGCACATTAAATGAAATACTTCTAAAACCACACCCTTTTTTAAAAAATATTATTATTATTATTATTATTATTATTATTATTATTATTATTATTATTATTATTATTATTATTATTATTATTATTATTATTATTATTATTATTATTATTATTATTATTATTATTATTATTAATTTCATTTATATCCCACCCTCCCCCACCTTGGCAGGCTCAGGGCGGCTAACAACATTCCATAAAAACATACAGTAATAATAAACCTTAGATTTACAATATAAAACAATAAGACATTAAAACATTAAATTAAAACCAATCCAGTAAATACAGTTATACTGCGGTATAGATCTTTAGACCGCATTGGCGGATCCTTGATTACCGTTTTTCTTAGCAGTCCGAATGTGCTAATTTAAAAAGGGTGGTCTTGCAGGCCCTGCGGAACTGTTCGAGGTTCCGCGGGGCCCGCACCTCCTCGGGGAGTCGGTTCCATAGGGTAGGGGCCGCGATCGAAAAGGCCCGTGCTCTGGTACTCTGATATTTAATTTCCTTCGGCCCAGGGATAGTCATTAGGTTTTTCCCCGTTGACCTCAGTGCTCTCTGGGGTTCATATGGGGAAAGACGGTCCCTCAGGTAGGCAGGTCCTCGGCCATATAAGGCTTTAAAGGTAATGACCAACACTTTGTACTGGACCCGGTATATAATCGGCAGCCAGTGCAGTTCACGTAGCCCCGGCCGTATATGTTCCCGGGGCTGCAGTCTCCGGGTCCGGCACAGAGGTAGCCCCAAGTAGAGGGCATTACAGTAGTCTAGTCTTGAGGTGACCGTTGCGTGGATCACTGTTGCGAGGTCCCGGCGCTCAAGGAAAGGGGCCAACTGCCTTGCCCGCTTCAGATGGAAGAATGCTGATTTGGCAGTGGCTGCTATCTGGGCCTCCATCGATAATGAAGGCTCCAGTAAAACACCCAGACTCTTTACCTGGTGCGCTGCTTTCAATGGCGCACCATCGAAGGCCGGGAGAGCTATTTCCCTTCCCAGAGCGCCACGACCCACGCATAGGACCTCTGTCTTCGCTGGGTTCAACTTCAGCCCACTCAGCCTGAGCCATGTCGCAACAGCTTGTAAGGCCCGGTCGAGGTTCCCTGGAGCGGGGTCGGGCCATCCATCCATTAGTAGATAGAGCTGGGTGTCATCTGCATATTGATGGCAACCCAGCCCAAACCGCCGGGCAATCTGGGCAAGGGGGCGCATATAGATGTTAAACAACATCGGGGAGAGAACTGCTCCCTGGGGCACCCCACAATCCAGTGTGCGCCTCCGGGACCGCTCGCTCCCAATAGCCACCCTCTGTCCCCGACCTAGGAGAAAGGAGGAAAGCCATTGCAAGGCCGACCCCTCAACCCCAATGTCGGCGAGGCGGCGCGTCAGTAGCCGATGGTCGACTGTATCAAATGCAGCCGACAGATCTAACAGCATCAGCACTGCAACGCCGCCCCGATCCAGTTGCCGTTGGAGGTCATCCACTAAGGCGACCAGCACCGTCTCCGTCCCATGGCCCGGCCGGAAGCCAGACTGACATGGGTCTAGGACAGAAGCGTCATCCAGAAACCCCTGTAGCTGCAACGCCACGGCCCTCTCAATAATTTTACCTAGAAACGGTAAATTGGACACCGGCCGGTAGTTCGCCAATTCGGCCGGGTCTGCTGTAGCTTTTTTCAGGAGAGGGCGGACCAAAGCCTCTTTCAGAGGTGTTGGAAAATGCCCCTCTAAGAGGGATCTATTTATGATGTCCCGTAAAGGACATCTAAGTTCCCCTTGGCAAGATTTAATCAGCCAAGAGGGGCAAGGGTCCAGATCACATGTTGTCGGGCGAGCAGCAGAGAGGATTCTGTTGACTTCCTCCAGGCTGAGTGGGTCGAAGTGGTCCAGCACTAAACCCGAAGACAGGCACGGAGCCTCAATTTCACTCACTGTATCCAATGTGGAAGCAGGTCTTGGCGGAGCAGCGAGATTTTATCTGCAAAATATTTCGCAAATGCCTCACAGCCTATTTCTAATTCTCTAACATTTGGTTTGCCTTGTGGCAACGTTGTAAGATCCCCAATTATTCTAAATAATTGTGCTGGGCGCGAATTTGCAGATGCAATCTTGGTTGCAAAGTAATCTTTCTTTGCAGCCTTGACTGCCACCTCATAAGACTTCATAAACGTTCTATAGGATGTTCTCGTTGCTTCGTCCCGAGTATGCCTCCACTGCCTCTCTAGTCATCTGAGCCCTTGTTTCAGCTGGCGCAACTCCAAGGTATACCATGGAGCCAGCTTCATACGAGGGCGCAGAGGGCGCCGGGGTGCAATTTCATCGATAGCCCTGGACAACTGGCCCTGCCAGATTTCCACCAGGTCATCGAGGGAATTGCCAGTGGGCCAGGGATCCCTCAGGGCCATTTGGAACCATTCCGGGTCCATCAGGCTCCGAGGGCGAGCCAAAATAGGCTCTCCGCCCATACAGGGTTGGGGCGGCGTCCCCACACGGGCCTTAAGGGCTAGGTGATCCGACCATGGTACCGCTTCTACGGCGATATTGTTCACCAAAATCCCGGCTGCAAAGATCAGGTCTAATGTGTGCCCGGCCTGATGCGTGGGAGTCGTGACAAATTGAGAGAGTCCCAGTGTTGCCATGGACGACACTAGGTCCATCGCCTGAGTGGAGGCCGTGTCGTCGGCATGGACGTTGAAGTCACCCAGGACCATAAGCCTTGGGTACTCCAACGCCCAGCCCGCCACTGCCTCCAATAGTGATGGTAAGGCGTTAGCTGGTGCGTTGGGCGGACGGTACACCAGCCAAACTGCCAACCCCTCTCCAACATCCCACGCCAGACCTTTGCATTCAATCCCATCAATCTTTGGATCCGGGAGAGCCCGAAAGGAGTAATCCTCCCGTATGAGTAATGCTACCCCTCCCCCCCGCCCGCTCATCCGTGATTGGTGAAAGACCGAGTATCCTGGGGGGGACATCTGGGAGAGAGCTACTGTCTCCCCGTCGCTCACCCAGGTCTCGGTCACGCAAGCCAGGTCCATGTTTTGCCGTAGCAGAAACTCCCTAAGGGTTGCGGTCTTATTATTTATGGACCTGGCGTTACATAACACCAATGACAGAGGCGAGCATTTCCTCTTGGCCCCACTATCTGCTACCATTGGGATGGGAAGTAGACTGGAAGGTGGCCGAGCACCATTTTGTCTCTGTCTCCTTCCCTTATATTTCTGTCTATTCCCACCGTCATACCTTTAAATATCTCACTTCAACTTAATGTCTCTTAAGACAAACTGAAAGATTCTTTAAGCATTCTGATCCAAAACAGACATACCCATATATGTTATATATGCCACCTTTGTTCCCACCTTCTCTTTAGGGAATTTTATTAAAAGCCTAACTGCTGAACTTCAAGGATGTATCTCCTGTGTTGTGGTGGTGGTGGTGGTGGTGGGGGGGGGCTCCAGTCTCAAAGCCATGAGGATAAAATTGCCCGGAAGTAGTTAGGATTTCTTAAGAATAAATTAAAGTACACCTACACGAGAAAGCTCCAAGAACAGCCAACAACCTTGGGTAGCAAATGACTGCTTTGAAGGGTGGACATTTAAGATTGCCAGGTCCACATTGGCCACCAGCAGGTAATAGGATGCTAGGGTTGCCAGATCCAGATTGGGAAACTCCTGGAAATTTGGGGATGGAGCCTGGGGAAGAGAGGGACATTAGTGAGGTACAATGACATACAGCCCATCCTCTCAAATGCATCCATTTCTCCAGGATAACTGATCTGTGCAGTCTGGATATGAGTTAGAATTCAAGGGGATCCCCAGATTTCACCTGGAGGCTGGCAACCCTAATATTGGCATTGTACCCCACCAAGGTCACTCTCCTCCCCAAACCCTGCCCTCCCCAGGGCTATAGCCATTGCCCTTCCCGTGCACATTATACAATCAGCTGATCAGTGGGCCCTTTCACTGGTGTGGAAAGGGCAGCTGCTACTCCTGGGTACCCTCCCGTTTGATTTAAACCACCCTCTCAGCTTTTGCCCCAGTCCCTCAGAAGGAGGAGGCAGAGGCTGTTCTTATGGCAGCAGGGAGGGAGAGGGAGGAAGGGTGGCAGGACAGGAAGTTGGGGGCAGGGGGGCGAGTCGGGGGGCTGTCAGACTAGGGCACCAAGAAGCCTGGTCCTGGCCACATAATTTGGGTCAAAGAGCCAGTCCAGGCAGCTCTGCCCTTGGCTGAGGCCTGGTGGCTTGCAGTCTCCTTTTCCTTCCTCTCGCCATAGCAGATACCCTGTGAGGTAGTTGGGGCTGAGAGAGCTCTTTCCAGATAGATACACTTAGATGCCACTTTATTGCTTTAAATGTTTTAACACCTCAATGTTTGCTGCCCTGTGTACCCTATTATGACAAAAAAGGCTGCATAGAAATATTTCAAATAAATAAAACATCATGGACTGAAATTGTACTGATCTCCATTTTATAAAGGGTGTGTTTAATCTGTATAGTAAAAACCTTCTTCTAATAATGGCCTTCACCATTTCTTCACCCCCTAGAACTTTTTCTATACTTATCACTGTAAACTTTTTTTACATTATAAAACATTTTTACATTTACTGTGACAATTCTCAGGCTTTGTATTACATTCCTTATTTTAAATCACATGAATGCAGATTTCTGGGCTCCATTCATCTAGCTCAGAAGTGAATGGTCTCTAATTCCATATCAGTTTAGTGCTCGGGAGCCCAAAGGGCCTGAGACAAGACAACACTGTTGTTATTGAAAGAAAATACCATTGATAGCTGTGCCTGGCATTAAGATATCAGACTGAAACAGAAGATAACCCTTCAGTGTCAAGCAGGAAAGCAAACAATAGAGAGCCAAGTGTGTGTATGTACCATATACATCACAGGATGATAGCTAAGAGATCAGCATAAGGAACCAGACTGCACAATGAAGGGGAAGGGAATATTTCTCTGCAAAAATGGTATACACTTTGTTAAAAATGCACTCAGCCAATGGCTCAACATATCTACCATGTTTGCTGCTTGTACACCAGTGTTTCGTACAATGAACACATAAAGTATGAGTGGCAAGTATAAATTATTAAGCACCTATGTACATGCTTATGGATGCATCCCCTCTACATGTATACATGTCAGTTAATACATGTGTAGTGAACACATGTGGGGGTGGGTGAGGCCAACATGCTCATTATCCCTCCTCCTCTATGTGTATCAGCTTTGTCATACAAATATCATGTACAGAACATATTTTTACACTTTGCATATTTGCTGTGGGAAACATTGCCATGCTCATGGGCAACACAGTCATAAAATATGGAGTTTTGTCATCTGGGAGTCATTTTAATCATTGAAAACAAATAGGGAGGTGCTGTGGCTTAGTGGTTAAACATCTGCTGGGTATGTAGAAGGTCCAGGTTCACTTGCAAGCATCTCCAGTTAAAAGGATCTGGTAGCAGGTGATGTGAAAGACCTCTGCTTGAAATGCCAACGAGCCGCTACTGAAGAGTGGACATTGTTGTCCTTGATAAACAAATGGTCTGATTCAGTATAAGGCAGAGTCAGGTATTAGGAAAATGTTCCCTAAAGGGGAAAAAAAATGTTTGTATGCTTTTTCATTACAACTAGCATTAACATATTAAAATCACTTAGATTCAGCAACAGGCAGTTTTCATTTATCTAAGGAAAATATTATGCAATGAGAGAGTTTAATTTACAGACAGGTATGACCTTTATGACCCTCCCTTTCTAGGGCTTGGGTCAGGTTTTATTCCCATGTTCTTCTATGGAAGTCAGAAGAGTATGCCAGCTTATTTTGCAAGAAAGGATATCTAATGAAAAATTCTATTAACTTGTTACCATAGCTACTTGCATACTTTGAAGGCATAAGCAAGGATCATTTGATGCATTGAAGAAAGAAAAGGATCTCACCTGAATGTTTTGTTGTTCTTGGAAGCATTTGGGCTCTGTCTTCCTTTGAGCACATCTACTCCTTGATCAGAATTGCAGGTATCACAGAAAGGGACAAATCTATCAAAGTGGCTTGAAATCATTCATTCATCATCCATCTGATGTCTTCAGCTCTTTTCTCTCCTGGAGGATCATAAAAATAGTTTGCGATTTTCCTAAACACTTTAGTTCTGCATGGTTGTTTATAAGGTGAACAGACTTCATACAGTGGGTGCCTGTTTGTGAACAGGAACATGTGGCTGTATGAATTTACTCTTCAAATGCCAAACATTGTCTCCTACATCTCTACCACTTCTGTGAAATATTGCTTACGTTCAAGATCTGATGGCCAGCAGGAGAAAACGTATAATGGCAGCAGAGTAAGTTACTTTAGACTGCAAAATTGATCTTCAAATGCTGGCTTGACTGGCAAACCACTGTGCAGTGTTTGACTAAGTTCTCGCTTCTGGCAGATTAATTTTCCATTGGTAAAATAAGGAAAATGCTTTTCTTTTTCCCCAGAGGTGATGCAAGAGGAATGTTGGTGGGTTACCATGCAATTTCTATTTGTTAAAATGAGGGATACACTTTCAGAGTTAATTCTTTTGTTCTCAAAAGCATTGTGCTGGATCAAGTCTGACTCAACTTCACTTTTCATGCTGTGAGAGGAATTTTCAGTGGAAATCGAAACATTTGTCTTCTCATGCTATATACTGCAGATGCCAAGCTACAAACAGGCAAAATCACCATCTGCCCATACATGTACCTTTTCCATTGTGGCCCCTGCCATGTAGATAAGGTCAGGAAGGCTCCCACTCTCCTGGCTTTCTGCAAAGTACACAGGACTGAATTATTCAATAGGGCTTATCTACACAGGCAATAAGGTAGCCCTGTACAAAAGGATACACAAAATTACTTTGACAAATTAAAATCCACCAGTCTTTTGGTTGAGGGCAGCAATGGATACTACCTTATCTGACATTCCCTCCCCCACCCCCACTTTTCTTTCTCCTGCTTGTGGATAGTAATGCATACTATACTTATTTGGCATCATCTAATACTATCTAATTGAATGCTTTTAAATTTTGAACTGCTTTAAATCTGGTTTTATATCGTACTTTTTGTTGTTGTTAACTGCCCTGGGCCAAGTGAATGCAGGAAAGGGCGGTATATACATTGAAATTATAAATAAACAAGAGGAATGTGGTCTATACTATTGTGCATAGTTTACTGGATCCTACTATGTAATCTTGCATCATTTAATGTGTCATGTTAACACTTATACTTTGCTTCAGGTTTTTTTTTTTAAATTCTCATTGGTCATATTTCATTGTTTATTGAAAGTCCCATTCTTTTAATGGTATTGATTCATTCTGTGTAATCCATCTTGAGTCCCAGTGAGAAAGGTGGACTGTAGATAATGGAAACTACTAATCCACCTTGAAGTGGAACTGAGGGCACTATGTTACAGTTTGGTGTAGTGGTTAAGTGTGCGGACTCTTATCTGGGAGAACCAGGTTTGATTCCCCACTCCTCCACTTACACCTGCTGGAATGGCCTTGGGTTAGCCATAGCTATCACAGGACTTGTCCTTGAAAGGGCAGCTGCTGTGAGAACCCTCTGAGTCTCTGATTCAGGAAGAAGCCGCTCTGAGTCTCTGATTCAGGGAGAAGGGTGGGGTATAAATCTGCACTTCTTCTTCATCATCATCTTCTTTGGTTTGAATCCTATCTAGGGGTGGTGGTCTCAGAGGGTGGTGCTCAGCCTAACCTACCTCACAGGTTTGCTGTGAAGATAAAATGGAGACAAGAATTATGTAAGCCAACTTGAGTCCCCAATGGGGAGAAAGGTGAGGTATAAATGGAGCAAAAAAAATTAAATCCAGTGGTTTGGGCTGCAGTGTCACCAATATGTGGATGATACCCAGATCTATTTTTCTTTTTACTTAATTCCAAGGATGCTCTTGATGTTCTGAACTGGAGATGGAATCAATAATAGGCTAGAAGAGGGTGAACAAGCTGAAACTTAATCCTGACAAGGCAGATGTTCTCTGGGTTAGTAAAAAGGCTGACCTGGAACTTGAGTGCAATCTTGTCTTGGATGGCATTGTACTCCCCTTGAAAAGCAAGCTTTGCAGCTTGGCAGTGCTCCCGGATACAGCAGTCACCTTAGAAAACCATTTGACTATGGTTGTTTGGAAAGCATTTAAAGGGACTGCGTTCCCTTTAAGTGCCTTTTTTTCTCTCCACTGGTTTTAATGGAGGATGAGCACCTTCTTCTAGGGCTCATAGAATTGGATCTTCTGGTTCAATCTTTTTGGAGGGTTTTTTTAAAGCAGAGGCACCAGCAGCTATGCTGCAAAACAGCCCTGCCAGAGCCCCAGATACTTCTGGTTCAATTCTCTATTATACCCTATGGAGACCATTGGATATAATGGTCCCCACTGAGTATAGCAGAGCTGAACAAAATTTTGGTTTCCTGGATATTTCTTAAATCCAAATACCACAACAGTATTGGGATTTGGAAATATTGAGAAATACTGATTATTTTTGTGTTCAGTATACCCAAACCCAAAAAATACTGAGGTTTTTTTCCCCCACATCCCTAAAATAGATCACACTCCAGAACAGCATTTAACTTTCCTGACAACACTCTTATATACTCTTCTGACATCACTCTTGCATTCTTACTGTGATATTCATGCTGGAAAAGAAGCCCCCTCTTTACTCCTACCTACACACATATATACTTGATATTCTCAAAATTGGATGGAAGGGAGGTTTCTGTCCCCTGCAAAGAAGCATAATTAAATAAAGGCTAATCATAAATAAAGGCTAATCATTCCCTTGAATAGCCTGAATAGCTCAGGCAAGCTCACTCTCATCCAATCTCAGAAGCTAAATGGGGCCAACTTTGGGAAGCGATTGAATGGAAGACCTCCAAAGAATACCAGGGCCAGGATGTAGCCACTTCTCGGAACTCCCTCCCTGTCCCAGTAGGAAATGACAGAAGTTGCCATGACTTCAAGGCATGCATGCACACATGCAAGCACATGCATACACACACAATACTAAAAATACAAAAAAAAGAGTTAATCCTTATGTGATACTGTACCTCAGTGCACAGAAACACAGTCTTTATGCAGTGTAAGTACTCCATGCCAGGAATCTGGTCTCCAGTTGCCTTATGACAATCAGTAACTCCAAGAGAAAGGATAGATGATGAAGTTCTGATTCCTGGAATTGAGGGGAGAGGCCTTTATTTGTCTGATGCATTGATAATGACACTATTGGTCTGGTTCCAGAGACTGGCTTTTAAACTCTGGATGGGAGAGGGACCAATTATTTCCGATTTTTGAAATTATAAATAATCATTTGGGTGAAGTTTAAATCTGAATCACCTATCTCATTCTCTAGTTACATTCAAATGAATAACCACATTGTGGGGGGAGGGAACCAATCCATGCAAGCTTCAGCTACTGTCTTAGCCTCCACTCTTGTTTAGGGCATTTTAGCCTTTCCTGATATTTGTGTGAGTTGTAATGAATAATGACAATTCTTCAGAAAAAAATAATTCAAATCTGTTACAAACAAAGTCAATTAAATGAAATCCTAATGGAAATTTCCAAAGGCTGCATATTAGACAGTGGGAGGAATTCATGCTAATGTGAAGCTCAAATAAATGTTAAGTATTCTAATATTGTTTTATGAAACAATTGAACTTTATATATATATAGACATCTAACACACACACACACATAGACATCTAATACATTAAGGCATAACACAATTGTCTACTTGATGTATCAGGTTATTCTTGAGATGCTGTGAAACAAAAGAAGTAGTGGATGGCTATTTTATTGCAAGTATAACTTGTAGATCATGATTAATTAATGTACAAATTGACTTATTGTATGTGAGACTCTCTATGATTTATTAAAAGGTGCATAAATCTTTTATTCATTCACTATGAACTATTTATATGACACCTTACTCTATAGTTAACAGTTAACTCATAGAGATGGTAGCAATGATAGCTAATAACATAGATGTCCTTGGAGGATAGAACTGCTGCAGAATAGGCCCACAGGCACCTGCATTCTGCCACGGGGATGTGGAACTTACTCACCTGGCCCAGGCTCCATTTCACTAGACATCTCTTGTCCTGTTGGCTTCCTACAATTAATGTATCCTTTCCACCAAGGAAGACTGGGAAGTAATGATTAAAAAAAACTTGCTCTACAATCTTTTTATTTAAATATATAACACATAAATAAAATATTAGAAGGTAAAATATCCTCATAGAGACAAAATTATGCATTTCAAGGTTATCCTACAGTTGTCACCTGTGTGGTGAACTGTGATTTCACCACAAAGTCTATCAACAGCTATAAGCCTTGTTAGCTACATGGAGCCTTTATGATTAGAATAAGTACATTTCACAATAACAGAAGCTAGGGGCAAACAACAGAAACAGACTTTCCTTCATGGTCAGTAGTAGATAGGGGTACCCTATCATCATCAAGCCACATTCCAAAGTGACAGCTGCCCCTCCCACACACACCTGCGCACACAAAAATGAATGCCGTATGTTTTCCTATGGGGGAGTGATGCAACAGTCCCCGATGGGAGGCTAGGGATCCACCCACCCAAGGAATGCCAGATGTTTCCAAAGGGGGGAAAAGGGGGGGTCAGCCTATGCTTCTGGTGTAGCAGGCTTCATATTGTTTGGGGAAAGCGTGTTTTTCAACACAGACGTTATTTAAAGAATTGTGGAGATGCAACAGTTCTAAGCGAATATAGTTTGGAGAGGAGAGATACCCAATGGATAAATTGATGGCTTTAAAAAAGAACACGGCTAGCCTTATATGTGTAACATGTCCCTTTAACAGCAGGTTGCATCAGGTTGCATGTCGATACAACTCAAGCTCTTCAACTTGTTCATTAATGATCTGGAGTTGGGAGTAAGCAGCAAAGTGGCCAAGTTTGCAGATGACACTAAATTGTTCAGGATGGTGAGAACCAGAGAGAGGATTGTGAGGCACTCCAAAGGGATCTGTTGAGGCTGGGTGAGTGGGCGTCAACGTGGCAGATGAGGTTCAGTGTGGCCAAGTGCAAAGTAATGCACATTGGGACCAAGAATCCCAGCTACAAATACAAATTGATGAGGTGTGAACTGGCAGAGACTGACCAAGAGAGAGAGCTAGGGGTCATGGTAGATAATTCACTGAAAAAGTCAAGACAGTGTGCGATAGTGATAAAAAAGGCCAACGCCGTGCTGGGAATTATTAGGAAGGGAATTGAAAACAAATCAGCCTGTATCATAATGCTCCCAAAGCTGAGCGGGGCCTGTCTTGGTTTCACCTTCCCTCTTTGGGACCCTTGGTGCTGCCTCATTCCCCTATAGCGGCCACAAGCAGGGCTGCCTTCATCTTAATCTTCTTCTCTTCTGCCCTCTTGGCCTCTTGGTCATGGTTTACAAATACTTTCTGGGCTATTTCTAACAGCTGGGTAACAGCTGCAAAACCCTCTTGCTTCTGCAATTTGCATGATATCATTGGCCGACTGACTAACAAATGCACAATTCACCATTCACTGATTGTCTGTGTGCTCTGGGTCAAAGGGCAAATAGATCCTATAAACCTCATATAGACGTTCCAGAAAGGCTCCCGGGGCTTCGTCTGGCTTCTGAAGGACTTCGCCTATCCGGCTCATGTTAGTTGCCTTTTTAGCCGCTTCCTGCATCCCAGCTAGCAAATAGCCTCTATATATACATATAGCAGTAAAGGGCCAGCAAATCTCTCAACCCGCCCGGGGCCTTAGCTGGATAAAACGGCTAAACACAAATAAGAGGGAGGGGAGCACAACAGGAGCCTTAAACAACCGCTTCTTCATGTTCACCGCCCACTACAGTCGCCTGAGTGGAAACCAGGCTACAAACGAGTACAGATTTCGCTTCATCACAGCTGCTGCTGTCAGCAAATGTGACATCTCAGTCACACTTCATGCACACTCTCACATTCCTATATTGGGCAGTTCTCAGTTCAGGAGGCTTTTATTATGTATTTGGGCATTCTTATTCCTAAACAGCCTGAGATGCTAATATTGTTAAATTTAAACAAAGTAATAGGGAAAATACAGCCGGAGCTAGAGCGATGGTCCACTATCCCCTTGTCGCTTTGGGGTAAAATAAATGCTCTGAAGATGATCATCTATCCCCGTTTTTTTAACGTGCTGCGTGGTATCCATCAATATATACCGCAGAAGTGGTTTCGAAAAATCAACTCAATATTAGCGAATTTCCTGTGGGAGGGGAAACCCCCTCGGCTGTCATGGGCACGCTTACAGTTACAATTTGACCAAGGTGGATTTGGCTTGCCAAACTTATGCCTATACCATCGGGCATATTTGCTGGCTGGTATTCAGCGATGGGCTCCACTTAATCATCTTGCCGAGTCTCCCTGGATGAACCTGGAAACTGCTGTTCTTACTCCTTTGTCGACATGGAACGCGCTTGGATCAACATACTATCAGGGAGAGTCGGTTCTTCCATCAATTCAGGTGACAAGACAAACATGGAAATATTTGGGTGATATTTACGGATTTGACAATTACATACATAGTCAGATGACCCTATGGGGCAACCCTGAAGTGAAGATGGGGGGACGGCCGGTGATTTGGAAGCCGTGGGTGCAGAGGGGTCTCTTAACTCTCAATCAGCTTAAAGATAGCAACAAGGACGCATTTCTCTCTTTTGAGGATCTACAAAGTGTCTTTGGGTTACCAGCTAACCAATGGCTGCAATTCCAGCAACTGAAGCATTCATTGTCTACTTCTTTCGGCATAGACGCCTTGGCAGTTCCGGATGCTCCGCCTCTCCTGCAGACCCTAGAACATGCAATTGAACAAAATAAGCCAGTCTGTGTCTTATATTTATGTCTGAAAAAAGACGCACAATACTCTATGGAAGACTTGCGATGTCAATGGAGCGAGGAAATTAACTGCCCTATTTACCCTTTTCAATGGGCAGCTATCTGTAGTGGTCTCCGCCATTGTTCGAAAGATCTTCGTTTGATTTTAATTCAACAAAAGCTTTTGTTCAGGATTTATTGGACTCCTCTTCGTCTGTATAAGCACAATTTGGCTGAATCCTCAGCTTGTTGGCGGTGTCTACGTTCAGAGGCGGGTCTGGCTCACATGTTGTGGAAATGCCCGATGTTAAAAAATTTCTGGGATGGGATTGCTCGATGGATGCAAAAGGTACTTAACATTGACCAGTCTATTTCTGCCATGCAGATATTACTGAATTATTTCCCGACGACCTGGTCACTGACTCGTTGGCAGCGAAGATGGGCGGCACGTGCGATAATGATTGCGAAGCGGCTTATCCTGCTGCAGTGGCATGAAGGCTTCACCGGCACGATTACTACTTGGCTTGAGGGAATGTATGCTTTGGCTGTGCAAGAAAGGATAGCATATCGCCGGCAATGTCAACAACAACAATTAGAAGAGATTTGGTCGGCTTTTCTAGAAGCATCTAATGTTCAAAGCTCTGCATTTTGAAGTCTGGGATTTGTTTGCCCGGGGGCTCTTGAGCTGGGGAATTGGCATGCCGGCATCTAATTAACTCAATTAAGTTCAGGCAGTTCAGATTAGGAGAATATATGGTGGCGGTGCACAAGGTGTTGGATGAGTGCCTCTGTTCGTTCGACGGAATGAATGTCTGTGATATGCTTTATGAAAAACTTAATAAAGTATAAATAACAAAAAAAAATGCACACTCTCACATTCCACAAATTCCTTCCCAGCTCTTCTACTAGGCAGGCACCAGTCCAAGGCTGCTGGCAGGGAAAACACTTCCTTCTCCTTCAGCAGGCTTTTAAAAAGTGCTGCCGTGAGGTGATCAGTCCCAACTTCCCTCTGAGACAGGCAGTAGCCAAACAGTCTCTTACAGAGGGGTCCTATTCCCATGGCGCCAGATTCATACTTACCCTCTGGAGGCCATCTAACCGCAGCTGGTTCCTGTCGCCTCTTCAGGTCCGATTAGGCTCACAGCTCAGCCCAGCCGAGGACGGGGTAGACAGAGGATGGTCAATCAAATGAGGCCGGGAGCTCCTACCGATGCTCTGGTCTCTCCTGGCCACCTCCTATGGCTGGCCGGGGGCTAATCAGTGGGGGGATAAGCCCCCTCCTCTTTAGACCAGCCACATGCACCAGAAGAGATGTAGCAGGAAACCCCTGCAGTAGGCAATTGATGGTTGGTTCAGTGACAGATGAGGCCTGAGGCAGGATCAGGAAAACAGCGTTCTCTTTATTGAAGTGACATGCGTATGAATCAGGACCATGTGGCTCACGCCAAAAGCTGTGGGTCTGACCCCAATTACAGACAGAACATTGGGTTTTATACTGCCTTAAAGTTATACATCAGCAAAAATCAAGCAAACTGGAAATACATCACAAACTGGAAACATGTCACGACACAGGCAGGACATACTTGGGTCTTTTCGGTACTTTCCATACATGGCATTACATGGTAGCATTGTTTGCAGTCACAACACAAGCTAAACCGCAGCTTTCCAGTTCAGTAAAAAAACTCTCTTTGGGATTTCTCCAAGAATTTACTTTCCTGGGTTGCAGTACATATATTTCCGTTTCATCAAGCTGCATGTTGTAACATCAGTTTGCTAGCTAGCTAACCACAGTCCCATTTCCTAGGCCCTTTGGGACTTTCCAAGCAAGGACAGCTTTTCGCAATACCACAGACATATTTCACATCACTTGAAGTGTCTTTTACACTGTTCTGCAAACAGCTTATTTGCTTCCTTTGGGTTTAAACAGTTATAATCCCAATCTCTTACCTATCAATAGCCAATCAATACCCTGTTTTATTTTTATCCTTTTTTAACACCTGCCACACAAGCAATTGTATTTTATAATGTTTTACTCAAATATGTATTAAAAGAATACACACACCCAGGTACACAATGCAAGCAATCAAGAGACTAGGAAAAATAGAGGTTATCAATAGAGGAATTGAAGGGTCGTTGAAGCGGGTAATATTCACCTGATCCAGAAGAGGAGACGTCCTTTCAGTGGAAAAATGGGTTGAGAGAGAGGGATGAGCACGACCAGCATGACATGCCCTATAGACCCAATTACAGGAGTAATGGAGGGGTACAGACAGCAAACGGCACCCTACAGAATGCACACTGAAATGGGTTTTCAACCCATACTATATAGGGGTCCAGCAGATGGGGATCATTAGTTACTAAGGAGTCCTTAATGGCCCAGTGATAGCATTCTTGAATAGCTATGTAATTAAAACAATAGATCGGGAATTCCACACATTTACTAGAACAATGGGCTTGGATGTGACCGAATGATTTGTTACCAGTTTTAGCTGACACTCAGGAAGGGATCCTTTAGAAAAGACAAAGACCTTGAGTGGTAGGATGGGTCTTATCATGAATTTGAAAAGACAAAGACCTTGAGTGGTAGGATGGGTCTTATCATGAATTTGAATGGAAGTGGCAAAGTAGAGGTGATGGGTTGAAGGAAGAGGCCATCGACAGGTAGCAGAAGATCAGAGTGAGAATAACACTTACCAGCAGTTCCCATGTTATTATGCATCCTGTTTGGGCAGAGGTATTGGGGGGGGGGGATAGATGAGATTGTACTGAGAGACAGACTTCAGGCACCAACCAGAACAAGCTCTCTGCTGGGTCCACTACACTTTTAGATGGAGTGTTTTCTTGGCCTGTTTCTGGTCAGATTCCATTTTGTTTCTAGGAATAGGAGACCCATTCTCTCTCTAGGCATTGGGTTACTCCATTTTAGCAGGCAGCGCCTCTCAGTAACACTAGGCAATTGAGGACAATATCACCAATGTTATATGTGGTTTCCTAGGCAATTTGAGATGGGTGCTGCATTTCATTTTGAAACCTGAAGTGAGTTGAGTGGAGGGAAAAATGGAATGGGCAAGTAGGAAAGATAATATGAGGAAAAATGAAGCTAGAGGGAGGAAGGGAAAATTGAATTGAAGGAGGTGAGTGTAAAGAAGAAATAAAGGAAATAGTAAAAGCTGTGTGGGCTGCAAGATGGAAGAAAGGAGACTAAGTGAAAATAGTGTGGTCTAGTGTGTGTCTGGAGGGGAATATGACTCAGTTTCCTGTGAGTCCTTGCAGGTCTCCCTTTTTTTGTACTTTGGGTTTAAACAGTTATAATCCCAATCTCTTACCTATCAATAGCCAATCAATACCCTATTTTTATCCTTTTTTAACACCTGCCACACAAGCAATTGTATTTTATAATGTTTTACTCAAATATGAGTACAATCTCACCTATCCCCCCCCTCCAATACCTCTGCCCAAGTAACTACTCTGAATCACTGTAAAATAAGCAAATACATGAGACTGCACTACCCATGTTTGGAATGGAATTATTTTGGAATCCATTTATTTCTATTATAATATTATAGGAATACCTACTTAAATAGCAGTCCTTCGAATTTCTTTCATCTTGGTTGTTTGCAACCAGAAGACCAATCTTCCTTAACTCCTAATGCATCATTGTAGACTGATTGATGGGAAATGTCAAGAAGTGATCGGCTAAGAAGGTAGGTAGAAAGTAACTGATTCAGATAACATTGCATTCTCATTAATATTGTTGACTCTCCTCATCTGGGGAAAGGTTCTGTTGGATACAGCTAGTCAGAGAAAATTCATTAGTTAAAGAACTGTAGTTTAAACTGCTGTAGCTGACTGTGTTTTAAAAGCATCAATTATCTGAAAGCAGCAGCACTTCAATATCTAAGACTACATCACAATACATGGGAAATAAAATGTTAGTTTCTGAAGAGAGTAATTGTAAATAAAACTTTCTAGGGATTTTGGCTCTTACCATTTTTCAGTGCAGATTTAAAATGCTTAAAATTAATAATATTTGAATTATTACAACATATTAACACCAAAACCATATGTGAATAAAATCAACAACATATGAATAAAAGCAAAACCAACCCAACATATTTCAGAATAACAGATGCCGGGGACAAACATTATTTATACTATAGAAAGTAGTTCTTCAAAAACATCTTCTGTTGGCTTCAGTACATGATGAAAGGATGGCCATTGTTCCACCAATGAGTCTTTAAACCCCACCTTCCCAGAATTATTCATAGTGTGCATAAATATTAATTATCATGATGTGCACATTTAATTAATTCAGAATTTAAAGGACTGACTAAGGGAGTTATGGATTTAAATGGCCAAAAATGTTTTCTGATTCATCAAGTCCTGGTTGAGTTCACAAACCTATGCAGTCTTAATGTGACCTACTTCCAAGTAGGTGTATATATAATTGCAGTGTAAAATTCTTTTTTTAAAAAAAATCAAAGATACTGTCGCAACATGGCTTGGTAGGAGTCTTAGAGATACAGTAAGTCCCAGAGCAGGGATGTAAAACTTAGGGCCTGCAGTCAGCAACCAGCCCACCCAGTGCTTTGATCAGGCCCATTGCTCTATTCTCCCTCTCCTTCCCCTTCTGTCCTCACCCTTTGAAGCTCCAAGGCTGCCAAAGTTCCCAACTCTTTCTGCCTTGTCTTTGCCAGCTTTAGCAGGAGGCTCTTCTGGGCTTGCAAAGCTGCAAAGAAAATGTGGAATAGATTTTCCATTAAGGTCTCTGTGCTCAGAGACCTTATTGGAAAATCCATTCCATGTTTTCCTTGCAACTTTGTCTGTGCTGCAATGTTTTTCAATGGAGCGGAGCTCAAGTAGTTTCACTTTCCAGTGTTTGTATGGGCAGTTGAAGCTGTTGCTTGCTTGAATTGTCTCCTTGCAAATAAAGAGTTGATGCTTTGAGTCAGCTTGTCTCTGCTCAGTGGACCTGAGAACTGATGCCTAGTGAGTACTCAAGCCAGTGACCCCACAGCCAGGGCCAGCTCATCCACTAGGCAAACTAAGCAATTGCCTAGGGCGCAGGGAGGCAGGGAGCAGTGAATTGGGCTCTCTCCCCCCCACCGGTGCCCCAGGCAATCACTTCGTTTGCCTCCCTCCCCTGCTGTGGCCACCACTAGCCCCCTCCGGCCCCCTATCGCTACCACCACAGCGGCACTCTGCTTGCTCACCCTACCACCACACTCGCCGTGACTAAAACTAAGCCCTGCTGCCGGCTTCTTCTT
The DNA here is from genome assembly GCF_032191835.1 of Heteronotia binoei. Lineage (NCBI taxonomy): Eukaryota > Metazoa > Chordata > Lepidosauria > Squamata > Gekkonidae > Heteronotia > Heteronotia binoei. The sequence goes on along the minus strand of NC_083223.1, from coordinate 186,072,548 downwards.
GCAGCCCACACCTGCATGTTTTGTTAAGAGAGTCTCTTAATAAAATGTACAGGTGCGAGCTGCGAGAAGAAGCCGGCAGCAGGGCTTAGTTTTAGTCATGGCAAGTGGGGGGGAGGGGGGAGCAGAGCACCATGGTGGCGGCAGCGGGGGGCAAGCGGAGTGCCATGGTGGTGGTGGGTGGGGCAAGCAGAGCACTGCAGGGGGCATGGGGGGCACCTTCCTAGGGCACTATTTGCCCTAGAGCCACTCCTGCCCACAGCCAAAGGGGGATATTACACTGGAGAGCCATTGCCCATCTGAGTAGACCAGGGTGTGCCATTACATCTTATGACACACATAGCCTGGCTGCACAAAATCCCATTTATGTCAAAACAGATGAATTTGATATCCCTATCTTAGAGTAAGATGAGCACATTTCCCCTCCTGTTGAAAATTAGCAAATGTTCCACTAACATTACTTTCTCAATGGTAACTATAACAGTAATAAGAACCAAAACCACCTCCTGTACCTTATACATAACTGTCCAAAAGCTGAGATCTTCTGACAAGACCTTCCTCTTGGCATCAACCTTGAGACTCAGAGGTGAGGTGAGTGGATGTCATACTTGAGTCTCAGAGGTGAGGTGAGGGGATGTCATATCAATAATCTCAGACTCCACCCCCAAATATCCAATATTTTCAACTCAGAGCTAGAACCCTAGAAGGAGGTCAAATAGAAGACATTCATAGAGTTCTGTGAAGACTCACTATCTCCTCATACAATGCTCTTCCACATGTATCCACTATGATGGCTATCACCGATAAGGCTTTTTTGGTGGTGATGGCTCATGTCAGAATTCTCAACCTATAGAGGTTTGCTTAGTCCTGATCTATGTAGTACCAGGGATCTATGAGGTATCAAGGAAACTATTTATTTGTTAAGGCTTTTAGCCAATCGTTTGTAAAAGTCAATTGACTGTTGTAATTTTATATATCACCATCTGCAAGCTTTATTCAGTTCACATTTTGGTATTTAATATTTTAGGTTATCTTTATTATCATCAGTTGGTGTTATTTTATTATTTTATTGCTATTTCATTGATTTCACCGTTTGTATAAATAGGGAGTTGTCCAAAAAGACCGCCACAACCACGTTTAACTTTAAAAGGGGTAAATTCACTGAGATGAGGAGGCATGTGAGGAGGAAACTGAAAGGAAAGGTACATACGGTCAAAACCCTTGGGGAAGCTTGGACGCTATTTAAAACTATAATCCTAGAAGATCAGATAAAATACATACCACAAGTTAGGAAAGGCACAAACAGGCATAAGAAAAGGCCTGCATGGTTAACAAACAAAGTAATGGAAGCTGTAAAAGGTAAGAAGGACTCCTTTAAGTGGTGGAAAACCAGTCCAAGTGAGATTAGTAAAAGGGAACACAGGCTGTGGCAAATCAAATGCAAGACTGTGATCAGGCAGGCAAAAAGGGACTATGAGGAGCATATTGCAAAAAACATAAAGACCAACAATAAAACTTTCTTCAAATATATTAGAAGTAGGAAACCAGCCAGGGAGGCAGTGGGGCCCTTGGACGACAATGGGGTAAAAGGATTACTGAAGGAGGATAGGGAAATGGCTGAGAAGCTAAATGAATTTTTTGCCTCCGTCTTCACTGTGGAAGACGAGAACTTTTTGCCCGCCCCAGAACCACTAATTTTGGAAGGAGTGTTGAAAGACCTGAGTCAGATTGAGGTGACAAAAGAGGAGGTCCTACAACTGATAGACAAATTAAAAACTAATAAGTCACCGGGTTCGGATGGCATACATCCAAGAGTTCTGAAAGAACTCAAAGTTGAACTTGTGGATCTTCTAACAAAAATCTGTAATCTTTCATTGAAATCTACCTCCGTTTCTGAGGACTGGAAGGTAGCAAATGTCACCCCCATCTTTAAAGAAGGTTCCAGAGGAGATCCGGGAAATTACAGGCCAGTCAGTCTGATAATCATTGGCCATTATGGTGTTTTGATTCCCCACTTCTCCACTTGCACCACTCCATTGGGTTTGATTCCCCACTCCCCCATTTGCACCTGCTAGCATGGCCTTGAGTCAGCCATAGCTCTGGCAGAGGTTGTCCTTGAAAGGGCAGCTGCTGTGAGAGCCATCTTCAGCCCCACCCACCTCACATGGTGTCTGTTGTAGGGGAGGAAGGTAAAGGAGATTGTGAGCCGCTCTGAGACTCTTCGGAGTGCAGCGCGGGATATAAATCCAATATCATCTTCTTCTTCTTCTTTGTACATTGCTATGAACTAATAGTATACTTTCTGGTTTACTTGATGTTGCCTTGCCAGTCTCAATAGATTTCTACAACTGCCATTAAACAACCGTATTTATTTAGTTTCCCCAGAAGTATGTGTTATGTTTGAAAATGTACAGCAGCTATGAAGCTATGAAATAGTTTTCTTTCATAGAAATATTTTTAAAACTGTGCTGTATAAAATGATGGTGGGATCCCTTTGGTTTATGGGAAAAAGATGTTTTCACTTTTATGGTTTTATGGGATCTCGTTCCACAGTTGTCAAGTAATATGTTAGAGGAAAACATTAGCACCCACAATTGGATTGCCAACTCTAGTATGGGAAATTCCTCTAGAAATGGAGGTTGAGCTTGGAGGAAGTATGAAGAGGGGGGAGCACAGGAGCGATGTGATGTCATAGAGGCCACCCTCTAAAGCTGCTATTTTCCCCAAAGGAACTGGTCTCTGTAGTCTGGAAATCTCAGGAGACTCCAGCCCCCATCTGGAGATTGGCATTCCTAGCCCACAACCATGACAGCATCTTTCAGTTCTGAGGTAGGGCTACAGCTGCCCTGAGCCTGCTTCGGCGGAGGGGGCAGGATACAAATCAAATAAATAAATAAATAAATAATTGATAGGAACATGAAGGTACATTTCCACAAGACCATACTAACATACTTAGATAAACTCTGTTTCCCTTCAACCAGTATGAGGTTAAAACAGTGCAAACAACCAAAAGAACAAGGGAAATATAAAATTCTTGTTAAATCACAGCAGTAGGGTTGCTAGATTTGTGTTGGAAAATACCTGGAGACTGTAGGGGTGGATCTGGGAAAGGGCAGGGTTTGGGGAGAGGAGGGGCCTGAGCATGGTACAATGCCATAGAGCAGGGGTGTCAAACTTATTTGTTATGAGGGCCAAATATGACATAAATGAGACCTTGTCGGGCCAGGCCATGTTGGGCCCGGCCATTTGTGTACCTATTTAAGATTAGGTGGCAGAGATATAAACTGTATAAAGGACACAGACAAACACAATTAAATATTTTTTTAAAAAAACTTTAAAATAAAACATGCTAAAAATATTAGCACTCAATCTTAAAGGTGCTTTCTTTGTATTTCTCTGCCTTCCCCTCTTCCTCCCCAAAGGAGGAGCCTCATCCAATGGAGAAAACAGAGGATTTGCTCTGTAGCTCCTGTGCAATTGAGCAAGCCTTGCAAAGCAATCTGTTATACAGAAGGAAGCAAGAGAGAGGGAGAAGAAAGCAGACAAGAGCCAGTTGTTTGGGGGCCTAATTCGGCCCCCCGGCTGCATGTTTGACACCCCTGCCATAGAGTTCACCCTTCAAAGCAGCCATTTTCTCCAGGAAAACACAACAAAAAATGCAAGCTAGTGACCAATTTACTAAGAAGTACATAGAAATCAGTCAAAATGTCCAAAATATGTATATTCAAGTCCCAAAGTAGTGTGGTGACAAGCCAATCGATTAAGTACTTGTTTCTTTCCAGTCTTCATCAGACCTGGGACCAATATTGATTCAATTATATGGATTTTTTACACAATTTTCAAAAAAGACGGACTCGGAGCGTCTCCAGCATCAATTTCACCTCAGCTAAAGCTCAGTACATTCTGAGCTGTAGCCGAGGTGAAATTGATGCTGGAAATGCTCCGCGTCCCTCTTTTTTGAAAATTTTGTAAAAAATCCATATAATTGAATCAATATTGGTCCCAGGTCTGATGAAGACTGGAAAGAAACAAGTATTTAATCACTTGGCTTGTTACCACACTACTTTGGGACTTGAATATACATATTTTGGATATTTGGACTGGTTTCTATATACTTCTTAGTAAATTGGTCACTAGCTTGCATTTTTTGTTGTGTTATCCATTATAGTGACCTCTCTCAGATTGTACTCTATTTTCTCCAGGAGAGCTAATCTCTGCCAGCTGGAGAGCAGTTGTAAAAGCGGGAGATCTCCAGGATCCACCTGAGGACTGGCAACCCTATAGCAGTCTTGTGCCCATTAACCAATGGGAGGCAAAACTCAGAGGGGTTTTAAAGGGCCTGCAACTGCCCCCTTGGTACTCTGGCCAGGAAGTTCAGTATCCATCTTCTTTCCCACCTTACAGTACACCTTGTTGGTTGATTTACATCTAGTTTCTAAGAACATAAGAATATAAGGAGAGCCATGCTGGATCAGACCAAAGGTCCATCTAGTCCCAGCATTCTCTTCACACAGTGGCCAATCAGCTACCTGTTGCAAGCCCACAACCATACATTTTTATCCCCTAATTCCCCAGGGAGCTCAGAGTGACATACATGACTGACTAGGAATAATTTCCCCTGTTGACCCCTCTTGAACTACATTTTCCCCACCTACTCAAAAGGTTTTAGGAAGGTTGAGATTCTTGAATTGTTTATGAATTGTGTGTAAATCTTGTTGAGTGTATGGTGTGAATTCTATTGTATTCTATGAATAGTGTGTTTACTTCAATAATTTGAATACTGGTTTACACAGTTTATTTCTTTACTTCAAAAACACAGTAAGCTGGTAGAGTTGAAGTTGAAAGACTCAAATAATATAGAGAGCATACACTGAGCTCTACAGCCGGTGCTTTATTTATCGAAATGTAGTACACTAGATTTAATCAGCTTACATGTGAGGGATATTCTATTTGGTTAAAGAGCTCAAAGGAGATGCTTATCCTCTGTAGCCTATCATTGACTAATTTTAGCCATGAGCTTCAAAAGCCATCATTAACAAGATGGTGCAGATAGCACCCCTCAAGAGAATTAAAAAAAAATCAGTTTGAAGAAGAATGTTGCTATTCAAGCTTTGGCCTCCACAGATGGTTTAGTAAATTCCAAACAGATGGCTCGACCACAGATACACATTGGCAGATTGAACAATGAACGTAGAAAGGAGGTTAAACAAAAATTATACTTACAGTATCATTGACCTTGGTTATAGTCAATGAAGCAACTACCTTCACCTGAAAAGCCCAGTTAGCAGCAGGTACATAATTACCTTCTGAAGTCCAAAAACATCTCAGGAGATCTGACAAATGTACTGATACTAACTTCTTAGGAGCAGTGATATGACTTGTCCAGGACAAATTATAAGAAAAAGGAACACAAGGATAGTGGAAGCCAGGCCTCAGTTTCAGTGGAAGCTCATAGGAACGCAGCTCCTGAACCTTTCTGAGAGTTCCACATTGTCCATTGAATAGTATGTGCAGCTGAGTAACAATCCCTGGATGAGCTCCACTACCTATTTTTCTACAAAATGACCACTGGTGGAAACTGTTCATCTGGCCAACTGAATGCCAAGATAAATGGCATGATAGAGCACTTTTATGAAGAACAACAACTTTGGTCCTTATATCTAAGAACTCCTCAGGGCAATAAATTGCAAAAGAATTCATTAAGCATCTTAAGCAAACACAAAACCAAGAAAACAGCATGACAGCATCAAAATGAAACAGATTTGAGAAAGGTCTTTGGGACAGGTGAGGTGGATGGAAAAATCCACCAGAAAGGTGACGATCAATATTATTTATGTAAAGGTTAAAGAGAAAGGGAGCCAAAAGTCAACCTTGTCAAACATCTCTATTTACCTTGATCTCTTTGGTCAATTGACCATTATTTCTGCATCTCACCTGTGTAGTCTTATTTTTATGCAATTTGTGGATTAGCCAAAGAAGCCAACAGTCCATAGAAGTCATTACTAATTTCCCCCACAATCTAACAGGAGGGATACATTCAAAGGCCTTTTTAAATTGATAAAAGTCACATAAAATTTACTTCCAGATGGTTCAATATATTTTTGGGCCATTGGGCAAGAACTGCACAATGACCTACAGTGGAGGCTCATTTTTTGAAACCAATCTGAGAGGGCATAAGGACTTAATTATCTGACAACCGAGTTCACAGTTTTGAAAGCAGGTAAAAGCTAAGTGGTTTACGTAAACCAGAAAGCAAACTGATTGGTCTGTAGTTGTTAGGAAGATGATAATCTTTTTTATGAATAGGAATATTATTGAGTTGAGCCAAAACTGAGATATGGAGCCAAAATTAAAGGTATTTGAGAAAAAGGAGGCTAGATCTTGCTCCAGCCCAAGACATTACTCTTAAAGAGTTTGTTAACAATAAAGTCAGGGCCAGGAGTCTTAACATTTTTGAGGTTTCTAATGAGGCTGGCCATTTCTTTCTCTGTCTCTTGGGGCCAAAATTATTTTCAAAATAGATTTCCCAAATACTGGGGGAGATAAAGCAGTGTATTTTAGAAGTTACCTCCAGGCCCTTGTGTCAAGCATATGTATTTCAAGTAACCAAGCAATTGTTGAATACAAAGTCTTAGTTTATTGATAATCCATTATTGCTAAAGGTGCAGCACCTTGAAAGTGATACAGAGTTCCTCATGGCGTTTTAAGGATTACATCAAAGAGTATAAGTAAGATAGCTCAAAGACATAACAAGTATGTGTGAACAGTTACAGCTATGCAAACTACTATCTTGCAGTTGAAACTTCCCTCAGTCCCATACATTCTTGCTACAGTTGATAAAGAATGAATGGAAACTGTTACGGGGAGGTGGCTCCTTTCTTTCTATCATCAAAGTTACAGCATTCCTACATTTCTACTCAGAGATGGGAAAGGAAAAAGGGAGGTGAGAAAGTGAAAAGGTTTTTAGCTTTGATATGCAGCTATGGAAAAGAAAAGGACGACTAGAAGAGAAAAAGTCAGAATTCAATGATGTATAGAAATAACATGCTTGACATATTGCCCCCCCTAAGATCTTCTCCGTGTCAGAACTGGAAGAACTTCAATCGAGGCCCAGGACTTCGTTACAAAAGTATAGCCGTTTATTGAGAACTATAAGGCTGAAGGTACAGGATAACACTGATTCTGAGAGCTAGCATTAGTTACATTTTATGCGGTTATGGCAACAACAATAAAACGATCTTTCACACGGCCAGAGACAGTTGTCTGTTTCTCAGGACCTGTTATCAGCGCGGGAGGATGGAGTTCCGCTGAGAAGGCCTGGCCGGCCTGGCTTCAAAGGGGCACCTGCAGATGTTGACCAGAGGCTATCTGCTACACTCCAGTGATCACAGTTTGTTTGAAATGCATAGGAATGTTGGTTAGTGGCCTAGTGCCGGGCACATTAGGTTAGTGTCTGGTTACAACATGGAGTCAGTCAGGCTAACAGCATATAGGAAAGTTACAAGTTCTGACACTCCGGGGCTTGTTTGGATTCAGTTGGTAGAATTTCTTTATTAATCTGGTAGCTCTTACATTTGAAGCCTCCACCCATTCATTGTGACTAGGTGGAAAGTATTTCCATCTAATTAAAAAATGTAGCACCCCCCTTTTCAATTTTGCATCCAGGATTTCTTGCACCTGATGATGACTCTGACCCTCGACTTGGATAGGTTGCGGAGCTGGTGGTTGAGGGTGCCAAGCCATAGCTCCAGGATCTCGGCATAATAGGCTGCAATTAAAACAGGGTGAATTGTTACTAAACATCTTTGGTAGTTCTAATTCCACCATCACTTTATTTATGACTCTTTTTATTTTGAATGGACCCAGGAATTTGTAAGCCAACTTCTTAGACGGCTGAGGCATCGGTAAGTTCTTGGTTGATAGGAAAACCGTCTCTCCTACTTTGAAATCCCATACTAGAGTGTGTGTTTTTATCATAATGTTTTTTGTAGGTATCTTTGGCTGCCTCCAAATTTTCTTGTATTACCTTCCATTCTTACCCTAAAGTACCCCACCAATGTTCAAATGACGAAGGCAATTCAGTGGGTTTTCCCCCTGATAATAGAAGAAGAAGAAGAAGATATTGGATTTATATCCCGCCCTCCACTCCAAAGAGTCTCAGAGCGGCTCACAATCTCCTTTACCTTCCTCCCCCACAACAGACACCCTGTGAGGTGGGTGGGGCTGGAGAGGGCTCTCACAGCAGCTGCCCTTTCAAGGACAACCTCTGCCAGGGCTATGGCTGACCCAAGGCCATGCTAGCAGGTGCAAGTGGAGGAGTGGGGAATCAAACCCGGTTCTCCCAGATAAGAGTCCACACACTTAACCACTACACCAAACTGGCTGTTTCCCCTCATAACCATTCACTACTCGGAAAGGGGATGTCTTGGTGGAACTGTGGACACTGTTATTATATCTGTACTCGCAAAAGGTAGCAGTTCCACCCAGTTATATTGTTGGTGATTCACATAACACTAAATATTGTTCTAGGAGCGCATTTATTCTTTCCATCTGTCTGTCTGTCTGAGGGTGGTATGCTGAGCTCAGACCTTGCTCTATACCTGTTAATTTGCAGAACTCCCACCAGAAGTTGGCAACGAATTGTGGGACCCTATCGCTAATGATCTTATCAGGGAAAGAGTGTAGTTTAACCACATGTTGGAAGAACAAGTAGGCTAGCTTCTTCGCATTGGGCAGTTGTGTACAGGGAATGAAGTGAGTTTGCTTTGAGAAAGTGTCCACTATTACCAATATTACGGTTTTCCCTTGAGACATGGGAAGTTCTACAATAAAATCCATGGAAACTACCGACCACGGCTGGCCAGCTGTCTCTAAGGGTTATAAAAATCCGAGGGGTTTCCCTCCCCTCTTCTTCACCCTGATGCACCCAGGGCAAGTGGACACATATTCCTAAATGTCTTTTTTCATATACGGCCACCAGAACTGTCAATTGACCAAGTGTAATGTCTAAGAAGTGCCCTGAGATTTTGCTATTATGGCAGAGTTGTAATACTTCTTTTTGGAGGCTTTCTGGTGCATACAGTTTCCCTTCACGATACCAGTATCCCCCTTCTCCCTTGGTGACTCCTTCTGGTTTAGAGTCTCCCTCTTTCTCCACTTCTTTAATCAGTCTCTCTCCTCCCCAAATTTCTCCGGTGTTACCCTTCTTTGTTTTGGATCTAGCTTCTTGCATCCCAACTAAATGATCAGGTGATATGATAGAGTCAATAACTTCCTCTTTTTGACTATTGTGTTGGGGAAGTTGGGATAATGCATCAGCCAAGAAATTTTTTGATCCCGGGATGTGCTTTAGGGTAAAATCGAATAAAATCAAAAAACCCTGCCCACCGGATTTGTTTTTCAGTTAATTTCCTATGCCCCGTGAGGGCCTCTAAGTTTTTGTGATCTGTCCCAAATTTCAAATGGGACTCTGACTCCCTCTAGCCAAGACCTCCAGGTTTTTAAAGCAAAAGTCACAGCAAATGCTTCTTTGTCCCACACTGACCAATTCCGCTGTTCTTGGGGAAATTTCTTAGAAATGTATGTACAGGGTCGTAATCTCCCCTCATCATCAGCCTGCATTAATATTGCTCCTACTGCAACATCAGAGGCATCACATTAGACCATGAAAGGTCGCAGTTCATCAGGGTGACTAAGGATAGGTACACTAGTGAACAGTCTTTTCAGTTTATTGAACTCCTCCTGGCACTTGGCTGTCCATGCCAGTTTGGCGCCTGGTCTTTTCGCTTCCAGACCCTTTCCTTTTGTTTTAAGTATGTCCATCAGTGGCAGCATGGTATGCGCAAAGCCCTGAATGAAATTACGGTAAAAAATCACAAATCTGAGGAAGGATTGGAGCTGTCTAAGTGCGAATTCCACAAAACTGAATTGGACTATTTGGGATACCAAGTATCTGGGAAGGGGCTAGCCATGGACCCTGCCAAGATACAAGCGGTATTAGATTGGGAACCCCTGAGGACACATATGTCAAGCATGTTATTTCTATACATCATTAAATTCTGACTTTTTCTCCTCTAGTCATCCTTTCCTTTTCCATAGCTGCATATCAAAGCTAAAAACCCCTTCACTTTCTCACCTCCCTTTTTCCTTTCCCGCCTCTGAGTAGCAAATATAGGAATGCTGTAACTTTGATAATAGAAAGAAAGGAGGCACCTCCCCCTAACAGTTCCCATTCATTCCTTATCACCTGTAGCAAGAATGTATGGGACCGAAGGAAGTTTCAACTGCAAGATAGTAGTTTGCATAGCTGTAACTGTTCACACATACTTGTTATGTCTTTGAGCTATCTTACCCATACCCTTAAAATGCCATGCTATGAGCAACTCTGTATCACTTTCAAGGTGCTGAATCTTGAGCAACAATGGATTATCAATAAACTAAGATTTTGTATTCAACAATAACTTGATTACTTGAAATACATATGCTTGACATTTTGAAAGTGATCCTTGAGAAATTTAACTGAACTGGCAACTTTCTGGCCAAATGGTGGAGAGAGCTCCAGATAACAGTGAACTCCCCAATCCTGTGAAAAGAGGGTGAGAGGAGAAAGTGAAGGGGGTTTTAGCTTTAATATGCACCTATGGGAAAGGAAAGGATGACTAGAGGAGAAAAAGTCAGAATTCAATGATGTATAGAAATAACATGCTTGACACCTTGTTGACTAGGGTCCAAAAATTAATAGCAACATGGTTATTCATGATTGTAATCAGCCTTTTCCAGACTTTTTTAACAGCCTTTATTTTATTTATTTGTTTGTTTGTGTGTTTATTTGGTAGCTTTATATTCTGCCCTTTCCCATAACCGACTCAGAGTGGATTACAGACATAATAAAAACAGTTAAAATCCAACAATAAAATAATAATATATAATTAAAACAGCACAGCTCAATAAATTATAACATAGGCGAAACAGACACATCTTGCTGATTAAAACATCAATATCAGCCTGAATATAATAGTCCAGATGGTGAGTTATTGTAGGGGAGTATAATAGATGGTATAGGCAGTAGAGGAAGGACGCCTGTTTGCCTCAACAAAAGCCTGGCGGAATAGTTCCATCTTGCAGGCCCTATGGAATGGTAGTAAATCTGAATACTGAATAAGGCATTTAAACTGCCTCTTCAGCATAATCAGTATAGCCAAGCTCTTAGAGTTAGTATGCCTATAGGCTTTATAGATTTTGTAGATTTCTTAGAGTGCACAATGGCAATCTCTATCAAACCAAGATTTATTGCCAGTTTGGGAACCAAACATTGTTGCAACAATATTTGAACTAACAAGTGTTCTAAAAGTTGGAAAATTTGCTCCAAAATTGTTGTTTGCCTAATGCATGAGGCCTCAATAAAAAATTGGGATATAAGAATTTGGCACGTGTTAGAATAATAGATATTATAGACCTCAGATTTATTAGCATTCCAAAAAGCTCTCTTTGTGATATTGCCTGAACAGATTAAATCTATCTCCGGTTGTCTATCTAGCTTCCCACCAAAAGGCAATGTTAATTCCACATAAAGTGGTAGATGGTCGCAGCTCATAGGTTCACCCACCCTGAACCTAGAACAGTATGGAAGGAGATTTGGGGAAGCCGAACAAAAATCCAGTATACTGACCCTCTTCTCACTGATTCTCTAACGCCATTAAGGATGTTAAATCCAAATTTAAGGGAAGAGTGTGTGGGGGGAGGGATCTTTCCCCTATTGTTTATTTTGGTATCTTTAGAAGTCCTATCCAGGATTAGAAGGTTCAAGTCATTAGCATACAGAGGAGACAGAATTGATCCATTGCAACATCACTATGTGAGCATTCATATCTCCAGTCAGCAGGAGAAATGTGATAGGATAATCTTGTAAAATAGAGAATATCCTATTCTCAATATCCTCCTATAAAGAAGAATATTCTTCAATGGATAGCCCTAGAGAAATATAAGTGATAAGCAAGACCAAATGATGGTTTTTGATTCAAATTCAATGGCCAAAATATGACCGAAGTCTAAAATCACCTCTGAATTATGACATCTAAGAGAAGAGGAAATCGAACAAGCAATGCCATCCTTAGATCTGCCTCCCTTGGAGCTGGGGCTAGCTGGACTAACAAATGATACAAAACTAGAAAAATAAATAAATTCTTCACACCAGCTTCTACTATTAAACTCTTAGATTTCAAAGGATGAAACACAAGAAGCCCAGCCAGCTAAATTCCAGGAAAGAATTTTTAAAACTACTAAGCTTTGAGTTTGATCAGCAGATTGAATGTGGTTAGGAAACGTCTTCTCAATTATAATATGTGGCTCCAGAGGAATCATTGGCTTGGAAGGTGGAGAAACCTCTGCTTCAATAAAAACAATACCATCAGGGGCTTCTTGAACATTTGTAACACTGTTTTAGGGTGAATGAAATATAAGGAAGGGGTTCTTGGAAGCTGGCACCAGAGCAGGGGCTAAAACTTCTTGCAATTTGGTATCACATTTCACAGAAGCAATAGATTTTTACTTAGAATACTTTGTTTCAAATCTGATAGTTCAGAATTTTTATTTTCAAGTGAAAAAGGGGAGGGAGAGAAGTGGATATAGAAAAGCAATAATACGTCTATTCAGAAAAATAGAATACATTCTGCATGTTGCTATATCATTCAGGTACAAGAAAATTACATCATATTATTATTATTATTACATATTTAACCTCTTATCACATTAGTCATATAACATTATGTTGTAAATTTCCATTTAAATTACTTGACTCCACAGAAATTGTGCAAGATCTATACTAATATGTCTAATAAATGTTGGAAATGTGCTAAACAGGTCGGTTCTTTTTATCATATGTGGTGGACATGTGAGATGGTGAAGGACTACTGGATAATGGCTCACGAATTACTACAGAAGATTATGAAGACACAGATTCAATTCAAAACAGAGCTATTTTTATTGAATATATTTCCTGAGGACTATTCCAAAGAAATTAGACATTTGTTGGCACGTTTCAATACAGCAGCCAGGATTCTCTTGGCACAGAGGTGGAAATCTCAGGAAATCCCCACGAGAATGGACTTGGTGGGGAAAATTTTGGAAACAGCAGAGCTGGACTTTTTATCCCAGCTGTTGACTGGGAAATCTAAGGAAGAAGCAATGAAATATTGGTTAAAATTTTATGCCTGGCTAGATACTCAAGACTCTTAAGATTCTCTGGTGTGAACTTATATCTCCTTTTTCCAGTATTCTGTATTACAAAATTGCTTTTATTGGAAATATCAAATTTAATAGATATTTTAACAAAAAAGATTTAGAATGCAAAATATCAAAATGTTGATGATGCACGGTTTAGAGGTAACAATATGTGACAATCTATGTATTTTAAGAAAGTATTGTCGATGTAGGCTTGTATTTTTTGAAAGTATTCTCTATGAAGATTAAGACTGATATGTAATCTTTACTTCTTATCCCTTCCTATTACCTATTCCTAATTCTTGGAAACTAATAAAACTTTTAAAACAACAAAAATATCAATTTAGTTTATATTAAGAACATAAGAGAAGCCATGTTGGATCAGGCCAATGGCCCATCCAGTACAACACTCTGTGTCACACAGTGGTCAAATACACACACACACACTGTAGCTAATAGCCAATGATGGACCTCTGCTCCATATTTTTATCTAACCCCCTCTTGAAGCTGGCTATGCTTGTAGCCTCCTGTGGCAGTGAATTCCACATGTTAATCACACTTTGAGTGAAGAAGTACTTCCTTCTATCTGTTTTAATCTGATTGCTCAGCAATTTCATCGAATGCCCACGAGTTCTTGTATTGTGAGAAAGGGAGAAAAGTACTTCTTTCTCTACTTTCTCCATTCCATTCATTATCTTGTAAATCTCTATCATGTCACCCCGCAGTCGACGTTTCTCCAAGCTAAAGAGTCCCAAGCATTTTAATCTTTCTTCATAGGGGAAGTGTTCCAACCCTTTAATCATTCTAGTTGTCCTTTTCTGCACTTTTTCCAATGCTATAATATCCTTTTTGAGGTGCGGTGACCAGAATTGCACACAGTATTCCAAATGAGACCGCACCATCGATTTATACAGGGGCATTATGATACTGGCTGATTTGTTTTCAATTCCCTTCCTAATAATTCCCAGCATGGCATTGGGCTTTTTTATTGCAATCGCACACTGTCTTGACATTTTCAGTGAGTTATCTACCACGACCCCAAGATCTCTCTCTTGGTCAGTCTCTGCCAGTTCACAACCCATCAACTTGTATTTGTAGCTGTGATTTTTGGCTCCAATGTGCATTACTTTGCACTTGGCCACATTGAACCTCATCTGCCACGTTGACGCCCACTCACCCAGCCTCAACATATCTTTTTGGAATGCCTTACAATCCTCTCTGGTTCTCACCACCCTGAATAATTTAGTGTCATCTGCAAACTTGGCCACTTCACTGCTTACTCCCAACTCCAAATCATTTATGAACAAATTAAAGAGCATGGGACCCAGTACTGAGCCCTGAGGCACCCCACTGCTTATTGTCCTCCATTGAGAAGACTGCCCATTTATATTCACTCTTCCTATTAATTAGCCGGTTTTTGATCCACAAGAGAACCTGTCCTTTTACTCCATGACTCTTGCGCTTAGTAAGGTGCCTTTGATGAGGAACTTTATCAAAAGCTTTCTGGAAGTCAAGGTAAACAACATCTATTGGGTCTCCTTTGTCCACACGTTTGTTCACCCCCTCAAAGAAATGTAACAGGTTAGTGAGGCAAGATCTTCCCTTACAGAACCCATGCTGAGTCTTCCTCAATAACTTGTGTTCATCAATGTGCCTACTCATTCTGTCCTTGATAATGGTTTCTACCAACTTTCCCGGTATTGAAATCAGACCGACTGGCCTGTAATTTCCCGGATCTCCTCTGGAACCCTTTTTAAAGATGGGGGTGACATTTGCTACCTTCCAGTCCTTAGGAACGGAGGCAGATTTCAATGAAAGATTGCATATATTTGTCAGGAGATCCACAAGTTCAACTTTGAGTTCTTTCATAACTCTTGGATGTATGCCATCCGGACCTGGTGACTTATTAGTTTTTAATTTGTCTATCAGTTTTAGGATCTCCTGTCTTGTCACCTCAATCTGATTCAGGTCTTTCAACACCCCTTCCAAAATAAGTGGTTCTGGAGCAGGCAAACTTATTCAAATCAAATAATATGAAGAATATTCACCACAATTCACATTAAAGCAGTTTAAGTATCTAACGATACATATAACTTCTCCCAGTATTTTCTTGCTTCTTTTTTGTATTTTCCAGCAAGCATGAAGGATAAATAAGAACATAAGAGAAGCCATGTTGGATCAGGCCAATGGCCCATCCAGTCCCACACCCTGTGTCACACTGTGGCCAATATATGTGTGTATATATTTATACACACACATATACATACATACATATACACACATACACACACACACACATGTATACTGTGGCTAATAGTTACTGATGGACCTCTTCTCCAAATAGTCCATCTCTGCTGCTTCTAGTACTTTCCCAATCAACTCCTGCTTCGTGGGTAGCTCTTGAAGCTTCCATTTCTGAGCAAACAAAATCCTATCTGCAGTATTAATATGTGCCATCAAATGCCTTATCTCTTTTGTGTAGTCATTAGGATACATATTCAGCAAAAATAGTTCTGGTTTAAATTGAATTTGCATCTTCAAGATCTTTTGCAATAGTTCATGCAATAGTTCTTCCAACAGTCTTTTGCCTTCTCGCAAGTCCACCACATATGATAAAACAACCCCACCTGTTTTGTATACTTCCAACATTTGTTAGACATATTAGAATACATTTTAGAAAGTTTTTGAGGAGTTACATACCATCTATAAAACACCTTATACAGATTTGCCTGATGGTTAGTGTAATATTTGATTTCCACAGAGTCTCCCATTCATCTAATATAATATTGCACCCTATATTCTTTGCTCATTGTACCATACAATCTTTCACAATCTCATCTTGCATCTTCATCTGTAAAAAGTAAGAGTATATTTTCAAAATTAATTTTTCCTGAGGGCCTAAGAAGATTTTATCAAACGGATATTGATCCATGTTAAACCCTATTGCCTTGCCTTTTACATATCTTTTACATATCTAGACTCTGAGTTCTGGGCCACCAGCTCATGTTAATGTTCTTACTCTCTAATTCTTCCTTAGTTTTTAGTTGATAGTCTTGTTGCAGTAATTCTTCTTATTTATGACATTGATTTGGTTTCAAAGGGTCTGGTGGTGTGAAAGCTTCAACAGGGAACGGCCATCTTGGAATACTTTTACAGATTTTCAGTTTTAACCATGGCCATGTATGGTAGAGAGATTTCCTTAGTCAATGGTTTTTAAAATAGGAATGTCCTTCTAGTCTTTGGTACCACAAATACGCATGCCAACCTTGGGTAAGTTCATGCCCCCTCCAAAGACAGCTGTCTTCTATCTTGTAGCAAAACCCAGAGCTTTTTCCCACACAGTTTCCCGCGGAGCGAAGTCCCTCCTCACCGCGCAGCATCTGCTCGGATTTCCCACCAACTGCTCCGCAGAAGCAGGAAGATCCACGGCTTTTGCGTCACTAACGTAAACTGGGGTTTAGCGATTTACATTTGCGACGCAAAAGGCCCAGCACTTCCTGCTTCCGCGGAGCAGTTGGTGGGAAATCCGAGCAGACGCTGTGCGGTGAGGAGGGACTTCGCTCCGCAGTAAGCTGTGTGGGAAAAAGCGTCCAGTCTCTCAACCAAGTCAACACCGAGGCCCTATAATACAATTGCCAATCCGGCAGGCCTACACGCGCTCTTTTTTTACAATCCTGTAATACTTTTAGTTTAATGCTTGGCTTTTTCTTCTGCCAAATGTATACCAAGATCATTTTGTTCAGCTCTTGAAAGAAGGCATTAGTTAAAAGCACCGGAATAGTTTGAAATAAAAATAACAAACTTGGCAGTACATTCATTTTATAATAATAATAATAATAATAATAATAATAATAATAATAACAACAACAACAACTTTTTATTTTTATCCCGCACTCCCCGCCGGGGCAGGCTCAGGGCGGCTTACAACATAAAATACATTATACATCAGTTTACTTATAAAATCACAGTTAAAACTGTTGGAACTCAGTCCTGAAATGGCTGACTGACTCCATCTTAGTAATAGTAATGTTGTTTCTGCAATGTCATGCTGAGTCATGCTGCATCATGATCCAGCTGTTACCTGTTACTGAGGTAAGGTGGGATGACCTCACCTGTAATTAGGCTTTGTGCTGACTCACAGAGCTGATGCAACCCTGATGATTGGTACGTGTACTTAGGGAAGCTCAGTGAGCCTGCTCAGTCTGCCTGTAAGGATTGTGGGTTCTGTGAGGCCCGCTATCTGGGTGGCAGCGATCACTGCTGGTGTTGGATCCTATGCTACTGTGCTTGGATCGTGCTGTGTATACTTACTGCTGTATACTGTTATCTATCGTGCTGTGTATACTTACTGCTGTATACTGTTATCTACTGAAGTGTGTACTGATTACTGTGTATGACCTTGGCCTGGCAACGACTCTGAATATTGGATACTTTTCCTGGTAAATATATCCACCATTGAATACAGCTGTTTCTCTTGTCTATTAATTTCCTGTGTTTTGCCTGTCCCTCTCCTTCAGCTCTTCTGCTGCGTGCAAAATACTCTAACATTGGTTCTGGGCCCAGAGCTCCCAGTGCTCCCAGTGTTTCTAGAGGTGCTGCTGTTCTGACGACAGAGGAGGCAACACAGTGTTTTGGAAGAGACGGAGGCAGACTGCCAAGTTGCCCAGGTGTCCAGTGATAAGTAGCAGAGATGGAAGCTGCAAATGTTGTTTCCTTCTCTGGGCTCAGCATTACTAAGCTGAACGGGACTAACTATGCTACGTGGTCCCAGAAGGTCAGTCTGTTATTAAAGCACCAAGAGCTGTGGGAGGTGGTGGCTGCTCCTATCAGTAGCCCGGAGGGTGAAGAGGAGGCTGCTGAGGAGGCAGAGGAAGCTGCTGAGGACAGAAAAGCTGTAGACCTTTTGCGTAAAAAGGATGTTAAGGCTTTGTCTTTAATAGGTCTTTCTCTAGACGACTCCCAGCTGGTGCATATAGCAGGACTGGAGACGGCTAATGACTGCTGGAATGCTTTGAAGGAAATTTACGTCCGAGGAACTGTCGGTTCTCAGATTCGTTTGGTGAGGAAGCTTCTGCATACCAGGCTGGCAGCTAATGCTGATATGTTATCTCATATAGAGTCTATGCGTAGGATGTTTCTAGAGCTAAGAGAGCATAACCAAATGTTTTCTGAATCACAGGAGGTATGCATACTTTTAAGCTCCTTAGATGCATCATATGACGCTGTGATAACGAGCCTGGAGGGTTTGCCTGAGACAGGGTTAACCATGAACGTCGTAACTGGACGGCTTCTTGATGAATATGGCAAGAGACAGTCCAATTCCTCTCTACGTGCGGAGAGAAAGCCTGTCTGTAAGCCAAAGAGGGGCAGTGGATTTACTGTTAAGGAGGATCCTGACTGTCAAACAGGTAATGTAATGGCTGTAAGGAAGAAATGTTTCCGGTGTGGCTCATCTAGACATTTGTTTAGGAATTGTCAAGGCCAGAAAGGGAAAGAGAGACGGTCTGAAATGAGGTCTGCTGATAAGAGTGGTAATGTGCATCTCGTTACTACTGGTAAGTCAACTAACCACACTCAATCTTTCCTAATTGACAGCGGAGCGTCGGAGAACCTCTGTAGAGAGAGGAGTTTGTTTACTTCTTACACACCTGTTGATAACCAGTCTGTTGTTTTGGCAGATGGAGTTAAGGCAACTGTTTTTGGCAGAGGGAAAGTGTTCCTGCCAAGCCTAAGGAAGGAGCTGCATATGGGTTTTGTTCCTTCACTTAAGATGAATCTGCTGTCTGTGTCTGCTCTGTGCAGGGAAGGTTTCAAACTGCAATTTGACACCTCGTGCTGTGAGCTGAGGACCAGTGACGGTGTGTGTGTAAAGGCAATGCTGAAGGAAGATTTATACTTCTTGCATACCAAGGTACAAACGTGTAATAACGTCTGTGTAAATAAACCAGTGCATGATAATTGCTGTCATCTTTTACACAGGAAATTAGGCCATGCTGGTTTTCCTGCTCTAAAGAAGACTGTTGAACAGGCAGAAGGTATTAATCTTAAACCTTGCAAGGAATTTCTTGACTGTGAAATCTGCAAGCTGGTAAAGTCTACAAAAGCTCCTGTGCGTACTCCAAGTAAATTTACTAGTAAGAAACCTCTTGACCTAGTGTTCTTAGACCTGATAGGGCCCTTTAAGGAGTCAGTGGGCGGGGCCAAATATGTCTTAAGTATAGAAGATCACTATTCAAGGTATGGTTTTGTTTACCTGTTGAAAGCTAAAACAGAAACCTTTCAAAATATGCAGAATTGGCTAAGGTTTGTTAAGAGAAAAACTGGAAATGTGCCTGCATGCATTATTTCTGACCGAGGCTCTGAGTTTGTTAATAAACGTTTTCAAAGTTTGTTTGCAGAGCTTGGGATTGAGCACAGATTGACTGCTCCGTACAGACCTACCCATAATGCTTTTTGTGAGAGGAGAGGCCGTACATTGCAAGACATGTGCCAGTGTATGTTACGTGATGCAGATATGCCCTGGAGATTTTGGGCAGAGGCTATGTGCTGTGCCAACTACAACCTGAACAGAGTTTGGTGTTCATCTACTGGCAAAATACCAGCAAGCCTATGGCATGACAAGGTAACTAACTTGGCAAATTTGCATGTATTTGGAGTTACAGCTTTTGTTCATATTCCTCAACAGCTCAGACGTAAAGGCCAACTGAAGGCTAGACGTATGAGGTTTCTCGGGTATGAGAGAAACGGGAGCTGTTATCGTTTTGGCATGCTCGACAGTCGTGAGGTGGTGATTAGTGCTTCAGCCACGTTTCTGGAGAGATCAGAGGGCTGGGATCGTTGCACCCAATCGCCAGCGTTCTGTCCTGAGGATGACCAAGGAATACGGTTACAAGTCAGCTCGATGCCTAGCAACCCAGAGGAGGGAGAGGCGGCTGAGTTAACCCCAAAAGAAGAGATGCCTGACGAGGAGGAGATGGAGGAGAAGCCTACTCGTGAGGAATCATCCGGGAGGAATGTGCCAACTGATGAGCCTGCATTGAGGAGATCTACACGTGAAAGAAGAGCTCCTGAGAGATTTAGTCCTGTAATGTCTGCTATACATGAGCCTGAGAAATATACTGACATTTTCTCTTTGTCCATGGAAGAGCAGTGTAACTGGAAGGCTGCTATGGACGATGAACTTTCTTCCCTGAAACGTTTAAATGTTTATGTTGAGACTGATACTGTACCTGCTGGTGTAAAACCCATAGGCAGTAGATGGGTATACAAGGTGAAAACAGACCAGTCTGGGGGAAAAAAGTATAAGGCGAGGCTTGTAGCACAAGGTTGCAGACAGACTAATGAGACTTATGACGAAGTGTTTGCTCCAACGTTAAAGAGCAGTTCACTTCTGACTGCGTTAACTGTGGCAGCCAGAGAAAAACTCCATTTTACCCATTTGGATGTCTGTGTGGCATACCTAAATGCTAATTTGGAGCACCAAATTTATTTAAAGAGACCAGAAGGTATTCCTGGTACTGGAAAGGGATACTGGTTGCTTAATAAGAGCTTGTATGGTCTAAAGCAAAGTGGTCATCAATGGTCAAAATGCCTAGTGGGTACACTTAAACAGCTAGGGTTTACCCAGAGCATTGCTGATCCATGTGTGTTTACCAAGGGAAGTGGTGAAACACGATGTATTGTTCTTACTTTTGTGGATGACTTGGGGATTCTGACCAAGACAAAGAAACAAACAGATGATATTGTTTCAGCCTTAAGTAAGAAGTTTAAACTGAGAAATCTTGGTACTGTACAGACCTATGTGGGTGTAGATATTGCAAAAACTACACAAGGTTTTAAACTGTCACAAAAACCTAAAATCATAGATTTGTTGGACAAGTACAAGATGACTGATTGCAAAACTGTTTCAACCCCTATGGTGACTGGCTTTGTAAATGATGTTACTGATAGCCCACCATGTAATGTTGAAATGTACAGGTCGTTAATTGGTAGTCTGAGCTATATCAGTAATTGGACACGGCCAGACATATCAGTAGCCTGTAATCTGTTGGCAAGAGCTACCCAGAACCCTAAGCAGAATCACTGGATTGCTGCTAAGCGAGTGTTGAGATATTTAAAGAACACTGCTGACTGGTGTCTTTATATCGAACCTAGGGGGGAGCTAGCGCTGAAAGTCTATACAGATGCAAGCTTTGCAAGTGACTGTGAAACCAGAAAGTCAACAACAGGTCTTTCCATATATTTGGGAGAGGTATTAGTATGCTGGAAGACACAAAAGCAGCGTGTGGTTGCCTTGTCCACCACAGAAGCAGAGTTCTGTGCCCTTTCTACCGCTTGTACTGAGGTAGAATGGTTTAAACAGCTACTAAAGGACCTGCATATAGAGGCAGAGAAGCCTGTTGAAGTTCTGGAAGACAATCAAGCTGTGATTGAGATTGCAAAAGCAGAAGGAGTAAAGACAAGGAATAGGTACACTGACATAAGGTACCAGAATGTCAGATCATGTATCATGGAAGGGTTGATAAACATAAGGTATTGTGATACTGGCCACAATACGGCAGATATGTTTACCAAACCCCAGACTATGGAAAAGCATAATGAGCACTGTAAAAGGCTCGGATTGAGAAACGAACAGAACTATTAAGAGGAGAATGTTGGAACTCAGTCCTGAAATGGCTGACTGACTCCATCTTAGTAATAGTAATGTTGTTTCTGCAATGTCATGCTGAGTCATGCTGCATCATGATCCAGCTGTTACCTGTTACTGAGGTAAGGTGGGATGACCTCACCTGTAATTAGGCTTTGTGCTGACTCACAGAGCTGATGCAACCCTGATGATTGGTACGTGTACTTAGGGAAGCTCAGTGAGCCTGCTCAGTCTGCCTGTAAGGATTGTGGGTTCTGTGAGGCCCGCTATCTGGGTGGCAGCGATCACTGCTGGTGTTGGATCCTATGCTACTGTGCTTGGATCGTGCTGTGTATACTTACTGCTGTATACTGTTATCTATCGTGCTGTGTATACTTACTGCTGTATACTGTTATCTACTGAAGTGTGTACTGATTACTGTGTATGACCTTGGCCTGGCAACGACTCTGAATATTGGATACTTTTCCTGGTAAATATATCCACCATTGAATACAGCTGTTTCTCTTGTCTATTAATTTCCTGTGTTTTGCCTGTCCCTCTCCTTCAGCTCTTCTGCTGCGTGCAAAATACTCTAACAAAAACAATGTACAATTATTAAAATTAACAATAACAATATCAACATGGTACTAAGCGTTAGGTCTTCAGCAGAATTCAGTAATTAAAAGCATTTTCAGTGGCACTTCCCGGTTTGTCATTGGTTGAAGGCTATTTTGAAGAGGTGGGTCTTACAGGCCCTACGGAATTGATCTAAGCATCGTAGGGCCCGCACCTCCTCCGGGAGTTGATTCCACAGCAGTGGAGCAGCAATAGAGAAGGCCCGGTATCGGGTGGCCTTCAATCTGGTCTCCCTTGGCCCAGGGATATTCAGCTGGTTTTTCCCAGCTGACCTCAGCGCTCTCTGGGGCTCATATGGGGAAAGACGGTCCCTCAGGTAGGCAGGTCCTCGGCCATTTTAACCAAAGCTATTCTTCCCATTAGTGATATATTAAAGACTTACCATTTTTCCAGATCTCTTTTGATCTCTTTAAGCAATTTGTCATAATTTGGCCCATTCCCAGCCGCACCGGAATAGCGGCAATAGGCTGGGGGGCTGCGTTTGCCACCTTGTTGGAGGAGGCTGCAAGCGTTTCTCGGGCATCCGGGACTTGGCTGGGGGAGGAGAGTCGGGACTATAAGAGTCCTGACCCCACACCAGCATTGCACAGTTGGAATTTAGCTCTCAGCCCACCCTGTGACAGTACAGGTTTGACCGGTCGCCTTATTAGGGGCCAGGTAGGAATTTTTTCGCTTTCACCTGATTGGCTTGTGGTAAGGTGTTTTTCGCCTACCTTGTACTGTTTGATAGTAAGGGAATAGAGGGTATTATTTGTTAAATGGCAAGGGGTTGCAGAAGCACAGGTGAGCACCCAGGGCACAGCACCAGTTGAGTGCGGGCGATCGGCAGGAGCGGCAGATGGGCTCCACGGCTCAATGTTGCATAATGCTGATCATGTCTTGCCTCCCCACTGGATTGACTCTTCCTGGGTGAGGATGCCAAGGTAGGGTAGCATGACCTGGCCTGGCCGGTTTGACATGAGTCAAAGCGGTGGGTCAGGCCAGGGGCAGGGTGGCTTGCCCATACCTGGACAAGGAAGGGTCATGTTGTGACCCCGGGGCTTGTCTAGTCTTGGTGCCCTTGCTGTACAAGTTGCTATGTTTAATAAAGCGGCCTGTTTTTACCAAAATAAAGTGTCAGTCTCTTCATTCTGACTTTGGGGGCAAACCACCCCGTAAAAAGTCTGTTGCAAAAACGTCTTGATGTGACGTCACCTCAGAGTCGGAAATGACTAGTGCTTGCACAAGGGGCTACTTCTACCTTTATAGATTAACAAGACAGTTTTAGTTACAGGTTGATAGCTGTGTTGGTCTTCACTAGAAGATGAAGATTCAAGTCCAGTAGTACCTTAAACACCAAAATTTCCAAGGTACAAACTTTTGAGAATCAAAGCTCCTTTTGGCAGATAAATATTGTGCTTAATTCATTAATTTTTATTCCATAACAGTTTTCAATTAAGCATTTGTACTAAAACTCAAAATTTGATGATTTTCAATTTTGCAATTTTGTTTTTTAATGCCAAATTTTTATTACAAAATTACAACTATTGATATTTGTATTTTGCAATCATCTTTGATCCTCAAATTTGACAATTTTGTTTTGTTAAATGAATGAAGCTATTATAAAACTTATTGAATGATCACACTTTTTAGATAATGCTAAACATGGATTGCTAATGTATACCATCTGTCAGTTAAATATTGCTTTTCACATGTCAAATTCTATAGATATTGACTGCTGTAGCATAAACCTCTGGATGTCAAATGCTGATGTTCGTCATAATGTTTGACAAATGTTTGCTCATCCAAATAGTATTTGGATGAGATTCACTGTCAACATTAGAAGAGAAGTGTTTTGAGGAGAACATGCACTTTAGCTTTGGTGACTTGTACATATGTAGAATCAAACCCCTTTTCAGTTGCTTGAGCAGAGGAGAAAGCTCTCCTAAGAGCAAAGTGACAGGAGCTGTCCTGACTGCAATTTAATATGATGGAACCCTTGAATTCCCAGTGAGCTGACAAAAACAGTCAGCTGAACTAGAAGCATGTCCTACTGGTATGCCAAGAAGAATATTTAATTCTGATTGCTTCTACTTCTACCTCCCAAGGTTAAAGTGAAGCACAGAGCAGTTAATTGTCAGTGTAAATGTTTACTCGGGTGCAGTTGCATATATAAATCATTCCTATGCGAAATCATATAGTTTCTCACTTGAATATAGGTATAAAAGGATAGTAACTTAAAGTCAGACTGTGCAGTATTAGGGAACTTTACTGCTCCATCTTTGCTCCAACATTTCTCTAATCCTAGGCCCTACAGTTCAGAAAGAACTACCTGAATATTATTTTTTATTTCTAGCTTAGTGATGGACGTCACTTTTTTAAAAGGCACAGCGCAGTGTACAATATATTTATTTACTGCTTTTCTGCTTATCAAGAGTCTTATTATGTTTATAAAATGCAAATTCCAGGCTTGTGCAGCCTCAGTTTGTCTCAGGGTAATGCAAGAAAGGGAGAAAATATTTAACTCTTTCATTTACATTTTGTTTTGCTATCTGAAACAGGCTTCCCTGTTTTGTAATTTTAATTTTGAATGGAAAATATGTTTTTAAAGATATTAAATTATTACTCTTATATGGCTATAAAGATGAATTGCAGCTAGTTCTCTAAATATATACTCAGGAAGAAGAGGAGGAGGAGGGGATTGAATGTATACCTCACTCTTCACTCAGAGTGGCTTACAATCTCCTTCCTTTCCTCTCCCCACAACAGACACACTGTGAGGTACATGGGGCTGAGAGAGCTCTTTTGAGAACTCCTCTTGAGAGAACAGCTCTTTTGAGAACTGCGACCGACTCAAAGTCACCCAGCAGCTGCATGTGGACAAGTGGGTAATCAAACCTGGCTGTCCCAGATTAGAGTTTGTGCTCTTATCACTACACCAAACTGGTGTATACCCAAGTATATTTCACTAATTTGTAAGGCTTTTTTTCCCATGTAAGCAAGCAAAGGATTTCAGTCTTTATCAAAAATATATATTCTGAGACAGAAGATCAATCTAGATTGGTCATTGGGAGATCCATTAATTTGTTTTAAAGAGCAAGCAGCAGCTACAGGGAATCTGATTCCGTTTAGGGACACAAAGGAGGGAAGAAGTTTTAACCCTTTCCCAGCGCCATTTTCCCAACCTCAGTACACTTCCATGAGATGCTATCTGATCTTCCTTTTTAGCACTTGCAGATATTTTTCTCCACCTGTTTTTTAGGAAGAGTGTAATGTACTGTGCAAGATACAGCAAAGAGCAACAAGTTCTATTTAAGAATTCTCAAGAGCTACCTTAGGAACATACATATAGCTGAAGATCATAAAGATAACCACCCCAACATTGTCAAAATTAATGTGGGAGCGTGCAGTAAAAAATTTCCTAGTATTGCCAAAATCAATTCTGGGCATTGCAGGTGACTATTTTGTAGAATGGATGCTTGCAAAGTGCTTGTAATTGGAAAGTAAGCTAGCATGATTGAAAATCTCACAAAAAGCTTGCTCTGTGAAACTTCCAGCTTAATTTTTCAGACTTAATGAGCTTGAATAAGCACCCAGTCCTCTAAATCTATTGAGGGCTTTCCCCCCTTTTTACAGGGCTGAACTATAATGATAGGAGGTTTGAGGAAAAGTGAGGTATTGTATGAATGCTAGTTACTAATGAAGCAAAGGGTCTGTGGTCTCATGATCCTTACCCTGTCAAATGAGAGAATGTTTACAGCAGAGTTACCCCAGTTCAAGTTCTCCCTTGCTTTGCTTGATGGATTCAGGTTTTGTTAATGCAGTCTGTGATGAGAGAGAACTGCTAGTATGTTATGTGAGATATAAATTAAATGTTCCAGTGGGTCCAAATACCTATCCACCAGGAGCCTTTCTGCTGATTCTCTGCTCATACCTTCTTCTAACCATCTTTTGTTTAAAACAGATAATTCTGAAATATTTCCATATCAGGTATCATTGGCTCACGCATACAAACTCTATGCAGAAATATAGTAGTACTGCTGATGAAATACAGAAAGCTGGAACAATATTTGGGCAACTTTATTTACTACAGAAGGGATCTGTAACAGGCAGCATAACTAACAATTCAACTCCAGTACACTATGTGCAATAATATCTGTATCTGTTGATGGATGGATGTGTTGGCCAGGGTTTGTAGGCCATGGCTGGCTGGCTGAAGCTGAGCCAACTGAAACACAATCCATCACAGAAGGAGGTCTTGTGCCTGAGCCGTGTGTGCTTGTGTGTGTGTGTGAAACTGGCAATCCAGCTCCCAACCCGTGGTGGGGTACCATTAACATCAACTCCAGTGGTAAGGACCCTGGGCATGATCTTACATGTCTCGCTTTCAGTGGAGGGCCAAGTCATGAATGTTGCCAGATCTGTGTCTTTGGCTGGTTAGGCAGTTGGTTCCCAATCTCTCTCCCCATGATTTAGCCACAGTGATCCATGCAATGAGTGGGCTTCTGTAGCTCACTTTATGTGGGGCTGCCTTTGAAATTGACCCAGAAACTCCAATTCGTTCAAAATGTGGCAGCATGGGTTCTTACAGGAACACCTCAAAGAGCACACATACAACCAGTGGTCTGTCAGGTGTATTCAGTTCTAATTGATAAATGGATCATGTTCAAGGTTATGGTATTAACCTTTAAAGCCCTGGTGGTCTGGGGCCAACATATCTGCAGGACCATCTGCAGGACCATCTCTCCCAGTATGCCCCTCAAAGAGCACTACACTCTGCAGATCAACTTCTGCTTGTGGTTCCTAGCCCAAGGGACATTCACTTCGACACTATGGTACCCATCAGTACTTCCCTTGGTGCTGGCTGAATTTTCAGAAAGGCAGTCAGGCCATCATACGGTAGAAGAAGAAGAGTGGGTTTTTTAAACCTCAGTTTTCTCTAACTTAAGGAGTCCTGAAGTAGTTAACAACCACCTTCCCCACAACAGTCACTCTGTGAGGTAAGTGGAGCTGAAAGAGCTCTAAGAGAACTGTGACTGACCCAAGGTCACCCAGCTGGCTCTATGTGGAGGAGTAGGGAACCAAGTCTGCTACTCTTAAGCACTACACCATGCTGGCTCTCCATTATTACCACACTGTAAGGTAGGACATGTTACTGGCTTCCCCCATTCAAATGAAATACTTTTCTGCTGGAGGATAAGAGGACTGGTAAACAACTGGGCTTTCCTTAATCAGTGTGCAGACAGCCCCCTAATCTCAAACACCTCATTACCCATAACAATACAACATCTCATCTGAGCATGGACACTGGTACCCTCTCTCTCGGCTTGACTTCGCGAACGAAGATTTAAGAAGGGTGCAGTAGTCCATGTCTGCTGCAGGCTCACTGGTGGCTGACAAGACCAATGCAGGACAGGCAGATCCGGCCACAGTGGCTGCAGGGAAAAGTCTGATTTGGGGTTGGTGCTGTAGCAGTGCGATTCTTCCTCAATCTCCTTCCAGAGCTTGCAATAAACCTATGTGCCAACTTTGCTGCCACATACACCCAGACAACACAATCACTGGACCTAACAGCATTAACTACACCGTCTCAGGCTCATTCACTTGTTCATCTTCCAACATTATATATGCCATTAAATGCCAACAATGCCCTTCAGTTCTTTACATAGGGCAAACAGGACAAACCCTCTGCCAAAGGATAAATGGACACAAATCTGACATCAGGAATTACAGAACTGAGAAACCTGTGGGGGAACATTTTAACTTTCCAAAGCATTCAATGGGTGACCTCAAAGTAGCTGTTTTACTGCAAAGGAACTTCAAGAACAGGATGGAGAGAGAAATTGCTGGATTACAAATTATTATTCTAGATTAATAATCGATTTATACAGGGGCATTATGATACTGGCTGATTTCTTTTCAATTTCCTTCCTAATAATTCCCAGCATGGTGTTGGCCTTTTTTATTGCAATTGCACACTGTCTTGACATTTTCAGTGAGTTATCTACCATGACCCCAAGTTCTCTCTCTTGGTCAGTCTCTGCCAGTTCACACCCTATCAACTTGTATTTGCAGCTGGGATTCTTGGCCCCAATGTGCATTACTTTGCACTTGGCCACATTGAACCTCATCTGCCAAGTTGACGTTGACATCTGCCAGAATGGAGAGGGGAATTGCTGAATTACAAACTATTACGCAACTTGGAACAAACACCTCCCCAGGACTGAACAGAGATTTTTTTTTATCTCACTACATATGCTAAACCCAATTTCACCAAGTATGGCGATACATCCACAGTATTCCAATGTATTTCTCTTTTAGGATAGTGTATCAGAATAATGCTTCTGTATTGACATACTCAAACTAGGGATATTGGCTGTTTATCTCATTACATATATTAAACCCATCTTCCACTATATTTTAATGTAATTTTTCCTAATGCCAAACTAGAATTATTTATATATTTATGTTACATGTTAAAAGGTAAATTAGTTGGACAGGAAAAACTTCTGGGAAAGAAATGTCTTCTTTTTGACCCAGGTTTATTAGCAATAGAATAATTAACAGGCATTCTCACATTCTGACATGTTACTGTTTTATGGATTTCCATGCTAATGCAACACAGATCAAAGGTTTTCTGAATTTGTTAATTTTACTATTCTGTTATTGGTTTTTAACTTTGTACCACTTGGCATTCCAAACCCCACCAGCTATATGTGTCTCTGCTTACTGTACCTCATTCCTCATCTGAAGAAGTGTGCATGCACACGAAAGCTTACGTTCTGAATAAAACTATGTGGGTCTTAAAGGTACAATTGACTCCTATTTTGTTCTAATGTGTAGTTCCATTCCCCTACAGGATTTCCATCTTCCCAGGAGGTGTGTGGAGGAAACAATTTGGGGTTTGACTCTGCCTCCAAGTGAAGCCATGTTGGGTGGCACTCACTGCCCCCTCTGAAAACTCGGAAGATGCCCACAGCCTCAGAAAGATCGGGGAGCCCTGCTCATATATATCTGGATCTCAATATACTCCAAACACCAATAAGGCATTTTTCACTTCTATTTTCATACTGGGGTATATCAGAGTGCTCATCCATAATCAACACCCTTATGCAATATTTTCAACCTTGATAAGACACTACTCATTGTGTCAGTACATGTACTTGCTCTGGGCTTACCACATTCTGAGTAGAAGGCATGACTAGATCATTCTGTCATGAAGCAATGCAAGGAGTGAGTTCCCTGAGGGCAGGTACTTTTTGCATTTAGATGACTCTGGAAGTGAATATTTTTGGTTGAAAGAGAGAAGAATGCCTCAAATATTAATTAAGAAAACAGTGTAGAGATACACTCTTAACCTTTCCCTAACACTATTTTTGCCTAGGAGATGAATCCACTTGGAATATAAAGAAGTCCTCATCTTTATGATTTCCCCTTGTATTCCTTTCTCCCTTCAACTGAACCAGACAGCACTCAAATGCATGTCTCATCCCAACTTATGCATGCATTTCAGGCAATGAGGCGTGTTCATACTGTTCTTTTGTTACATTCTGAAATGACCACTGAACTCATACAGTAATCAGGAATGCTGAGAACATGGCACCCAAATGTAATGCAGTCAAGTTGCTCGTTTACACATGAGTAGAGCCTTTCACCTGATCACCTTGATGCATTTGTTTGATGTTCAAACTAAATGTCATGTCAAATTTTTCTGTACCTGCACAGCAGCTGATTCTACAGGTTTATTTGCGTAAAACAGTTGAGCGCACATACAGCAGGGTGATGCCATTATATCCTCCCCTATGTCAGAATGGAGCATAAAGCTCCTATCAGGTCAGAGAAGTCCCCTTTGTAGTCAGAAGGGATGGAACAGAGGGGCATCTCTACCAGTGCTTGTTCCTTCTCTATAATGGTTTCCAACTTGCAGAAACTCATTAATGGCCATTAGAAACATGGAAGCTGTTGTCCCAGTTCCTTCTAAAATGGCCTTATTGGCTTAGGCAGGTAAATTGCCCAGCTTGTGGGAAGGACCGAAGGAAAAACCATATAAGGGGTTTCCTGCCTTTCACATGCAAGCATTTGCCATATGCCATTAATCCACAGTTCTTCCCTGTGAGTATTGTGGGACTGGCTTTTCTCTTTGGGACCAAGCAGGAATGGGAGGGGAATGGAGGCGTCTTATGATTGGATTGGTAAAGGACTCTCTCTCTCTGTTTGCTTCATGTTGTCAGGAGATGAGTTAGGATAAATAGGCCTGATCTTTTGATTAGTTAGACCATCACTGGTTGGGACAGAAATAGGATATCTCGTTCATGATAAGTACGATTAATTGGTGAGCACTCTGAGCTGTCAACATGATGGAGAGACATTCATGAACACACTATCATTTATCCCTATGTTGAGGGCAAATTAAGAGGGGACACTCTTGGTACTGAATATCATAAAACAAACCTTCAGTTGCCAAATTGTTGTCAACCCTCAGTTGTGCAGCACACTTGGTAGGGGTGATGAAGTTTTGAAATTCTCAGCACAAGCATGTGCAGGTGAGGAAAATTGGGAGCCAGGGTGAAACTGTTCAGATATTGGTAGCCATGAAAGGCTACCTAGAATACCCTACTCTTAAAAAGAGAAATTATATAGAACAACAATATTAATAAATTAGTTTAACCCAAAGTATGGTTGTAGTGGGGCTTTATCTGGGAAGTGGTGCTGGAACAATAAGCTCTTTGAGGAGATGGGAGGTTCCATCTTTAGAATATTTTAAAGAGCTAAAGCCATTTTATTTGCGAGGGCTATTAACAATTGCAAGGATTTTCTTGGGGAGGGGGCTAATTGGATTCTATTGTATCCTATATATTTTAAATCTTGGAACTGTAAACTATCTTTAGCTACAAGGAAAAAGTGGGGTTTACTATTTAAATAAATAAATAAAAGCCATCACCAACTCTTCCCTGCATGCGTTTTGCCACAATTTTTTCCAGTTTTTTTAATAGTGTGGAATACCTAGATCTGTTATGGAACTGACCAGGAATTTTGTGTTTGTTCAAATTGGCATGGGAGGGAATGTTTTAATATATTATTTATTCCTTAAAATATTAATGCCCCACATCAACTTGCAGTGCCCCCACCAAGAAAATGTTCCACATTATTTATTGGGTTTTAGCAATAGCATTAGCACTTTATTAATTTAATTTAATTAATTTAATTTTAAAACTTAAGCAGATTTTTAATTAAATGTTCATGTTGTTTAACTGTAATTTTATCTATCTGTATAGCTAAACTTGAATTGTGTTGTTAGCCGCCCTGAGCCTGCCCCGGCGGGGAGGGCGGGATATAAATAAAATTTTGTTGTTGTTGTTGTTGTTTTCAGAAATTAAATTAGTTTTGGTCTTTGAGGCTTGTTAGGCCAGACTGGTGGCTGGGGGGGGGGGGGGGTGGGGTCCCTTGCTGAAAAGCAGCAACAACCAAGCCTAAATTCCTTAAGAGAGAATGCTGGTGGAAACGGCCATTAAATTACAGCCAATTTATGGCAATGCCATAGGGTTTTCAAGGCAAGAGATGCTCAGAGGTTGTTTATCATTGCCAACTCTGCATAACAACCCTGGACATGCTTGGCAGTCTCCCAGCCAACTATTAACCAGGGCACATCCTGCTTAGCTTCTGAGATCTGATGAAACTGGGTTAGTCTAGGCCATCTAGGTCAGTGAAGGGAGAGGGAGATGAGACTTAATGCTTTTCAGCAGGTTTTTATGTTCAGGCTAGGATAATTAATCTTGCAATAAATGCTGTCCAAGTTTGGAGCTAGAGTTTATTTACCTATAGTGCTAATACCCAGTGCAGGCTTTCTCTTAGCAGCAATCTGCACTACAACATTAGGATTTTTTAAGATGATGGATGGATGGATGGATGGATAGATAGATAGATAGATAGATAGATAGATAGATAGATAGATAGATAGATAGATAGATAGATAGATAGATAGATAGATAGATAGATAGATAGATAGATGGATGGGCCAGAAATAAAGCCAGATTTAATGTACACATGGTGACATCATGTTGGGTGATGCGCTAGCATTCACCCCAAACTCTAGAGCATAAATCCTCCACAATGACATTACTTCTGGGTCACACAAGATGTAATATCATCACATTTTCAGTAAAGACCCCCCCTCCCCCGAGTCTCCTACCATCAGAGCAGTTCTTTATCATGTTGCAGGATGAGTGTCACATGTGACCTTTGGCACTTATTCTCTCTCCACTTTTGGTATCTTATTACAAAGGAAGGAGCCCACCTTCTTTACTCCCTGGATTGAAGGAGATGGTGGTTCCAAGGACTGGAGCACAATTATCCATTAATTCCATCCTGCCTTTCTTCCCCTACAGACATTTGCAGTAAAAAACCCCATCATCTCCCTACCCTATTGCTTGACAGATGGAGCTGTCAGTTGAAGTAGGAGAAAGAATGTAAATGTGTAATAACACAACTCTTACTTTCCCATTTATCACTGTGAGGAAAACTGGCCAACAGCATGGGGCCAGACTTCCTGCAAGATGCTGGATAAAGAAAGAAATAGTTGTGAATTATGGTGATGAATGTGAATTGGCAGGAGCAGGATACATCAGGAAGAGGAGTAGGAGAAACAGACTTTCTGGTGTCCAAACCTGTTTTGGAGTGATGGAACATCTTCCTTGAAAGAGATGACATGAATAACTCTCAATGGAAGAGATTTGCTGGATCCCAAATATCACCTGGAACAGATTTGCAGTGAGGCCAAGCCAATCAATGATATACAAAACTATTAGTGAGTTATAGCGGGCAAAGGCTAGAATGAATTCTCTTGATTTTTGAAACTTCCATGTTTTCAACTTTGTTAAAATAATATAATTTATTTTTTAGATTAATATCCCGCCTTTTCCTGCAAAAAATCCAGACTAAATGTGAAATGTTCTACACCATAGAATTGACAGACATTTTACTATACCTTGGTGGAAATGTTATCCATAATAATAAAACAGTATTTATTTATTTATTCATTCATTCAATTTATATCCCGCCCTCCCCACTGAGGCGGGCTCAGGGCAGCTCACAACATAAAATACCAGAACAATTAAATTAGTAAATATTAAAACACATTAAATAATTTACAATAATTAAAACTATAAAACCAGAAAAAAGTCTAACAGTTTGGTGCTATTCTGATGGCCTTCCTCCGCAGTTCTTAAATACCGGTCAGTTGTATGCCAACCGGAAGAGGACAGTCTTACAGGCCTTGTGGAACTGCCCAAGGTTCCGCAAGGCCCTCACCTCCTCCCATAGCTGGTTCCACCAGCAGGGGGCTGTGATTGAAAAGGCCCTGTCTCTAGTTGACTTCAGATGGGCCTCCTTCGGCCCGGGGATTACTAGCAGGTTTTGAGATCCAGATCTAAGTACTCTCTGGGGAACATGTGGGGAGAAACGGTCCCTAAAACAGGTAGGTTTTAGGCCATATTACCTTTAAAGGTAATAACCAGCACCTTATAATGAACTCAGTATACTATTGGGAGCCAGTGCAGTTCCCGGAGTCCTAGCTGAATGTGCTCCCACCTGGGAAGCCCTAATAACAGCTGGGCAGTGACATTCTGCACTAGCTGCAACTTCTGGGTTCAACACAAGGGCAGCCCCATGTAGAGGGCATTGCAGTAATCCAGCCTTGAGGTGACCGTTGCATGGATCACTGTTGCCAGGTCGCTGTGCTCCAGGGAGGGAACCAACTGCCTCGCCTGCCTAAGATGAAAAAATGTGGATTTAGCAGTGGCTGCTATCTGGGCCTCCATTGTCAGGGCAGGCTCCAGTAGTACCCCCAAGCCCCTGACCCTGTGCGCCATTGTCAATGGCACACCATCAAAGGCTGGTAGGGGAATTTCCCTTCCCGGACCATGACGACCCAAGCAAAGGACCTCTGTCTTCACTGGATTTAGCTTCAATCTACTCAGCCTAAGCCATCCAGCCACAGCTTGCAACGCCAGGTCCAGATTTTCTGGGACACAGTCAGGCCATCTGTCCATCAGTAGATAGAGCTGAGTGTCATCAGCATACTGGTGACAACCCAACCCATACCTCCGGGCAATCTGGGCAAGGGGGCACGTGTAGATGTTGAACAGCATCGGGGAGAGCACTGCCCCCTGAGGCACCCCGCAATCAAGCATGTGTCTCTGGGACAGTTCACCCCCAATCGCCACCCTTTGTCCCCGACCATCAAGGAAAGAGGAAAGCCATTGTAAGGCCAACCCCTGAATCCCTGCATCGGCGAGATGGCAGGTCAGCAACCAATGGTCAACCGTATCGAATGCTGCTGATAGGTCTAACAGCATCAGTACCGCCGAGCCACCTCGATCCAGATGCCGCTGGAGGTCATCCACCAGGGCGACCAGCACTGTCTCTGTCCCATGGCCTGGGCAAAAGCCAGACTGGTGGGGATCGAGAATGGAAGCATCCTCCAGAAAGCTCTGTAACTGCAATGCCACTGCCCTCTCAATAATTTTACCCAAAAAGGGTAAATTCGAGACCGGCCGGTAATGTACCAATTCGGCCGGATCTAGTGTCGATTTTTTCAGGAGAGGGCAGACCACCGCCTCTTTGAGAGGTGCTGGAAAGCGCCCTTCCATAAGGGATCTATTCACAATATCCCGTATAGGATATCTGAGCTGTCTCTGGCAAGCTTTAATAACCCAGGAGGGCAAGGGTCCAGATCACAAATTGTAGGACGTGCAGAAGAGAGGATACTGTCGACTTCCTCTAGGCTGAGAGTATTGAGTATTTAGCTTATATGCTCCTTTTGTTTCTTCACACTACACATGCACAGACACGTAAATTCAAATTACAATAATTTCCTATGCAAATAAGATTTTTTTCTCTTGTTTTTTTTAAACAGTTCTGATCAGTATAGAAGGAGAGAGAGAATGCTTTTAAAATTAACTCTATGGATGCTTTTTATTCTTAAGTGTATTACTGTTAACTTGTAACTTGCTAAAATTATACAGACAAGCAAAACTGAGGCATTAGGTTGAACGTATAATCTAACAAATAGATTTAGGATTGCCAGTCCCACAGTAGGAGCAGGGAATATCCTGCCCCTGGTTCCCCTTTCCTCCATGTCTCTGTTCCCCCAGTCTCTCACAAGTTTCCAGGCTAGTTCCAGCAACTGTAAGCAGAAATTTTCCATTCATTTTATGGACACAGTGAACATTCCTTGTGAGAGTGGTCACAGATTAACCTGTTAAATACTGGGTTCAATGCAGAGGCGGACACTCGGTGGAGTGATCAGCATCTTTTTATTTGTGATACAGAATAATGAGAGAGAACTGAACTAACTGGCAAAGGGCGAACAGGGCCAACTATATACACATTGGGCTCCCGTGCTGGCATGCCATAGGCCCATTTGAACCAGCAGAGAGACCTGTGATTTGTCAGGGAAGTGAAGGGACACACCAAACTGGGGACTGCTGGAGAGTGGTGAATCTTTGCTTCTGATGCCTGAGTCACACTACTAGCAGAATGAGGAGGGAATTAAGTGGTCGAATGGCATGAACCGCTTCAGACTGTGGGTGGTAAATTCCTCGTTTTCCTTTACATAGCAAATCTCCATGTAAATACAAAAGTTGCACAACATGCACCTATTTTGCTTGCTGTGCCTATTTTCTGTTTGCAGTGAGTTTCTTGCATGGGGAGCATTCCAAAATATGACCCTCCACTGGCAGTATGAAATGGTGCAATCCATTTTACTACCCCCACCCCTCATCTTTGCTATTTTATTTTCCTATATGTATGGATGGCCTGAGTCTTGCAGTGAGAGAAGTCGTTGAAGTTGCTCATCTTTCCCTGGCAATTTAACATTTTCCATAGTCTCTTTCCTTGCCAAACTTAGCAGGAATTTTCTGCTGACAGTCCATATCCTTGCATCACTTAAATCCCATGGCTACCGAGCCATGACATTTTCAGTGAATGAAATGTTTGGGGAAAAAAGCAATAAGTGAGATTTTATATGTCTCATTGAAACACATCACCATGTCCTCTTTAAGAGCTGCTTTTCAGCTAATGTTGCTTATATTTGCAGCTTCTCCTGCAGTTATTTTATTATAGGGCAATGGAGAATCATATTAGTGGAATTAGTTTTTATTTGTTCAAGGGATTAATGTAGGAAAATATCATTGTGGCAGACAGACTTGGGAATTGTTTTATAAGAGGCCAACACATTTTATAATAAGAATCAGAATATTGCTATTGAAATAAGTGGTGTCAATTACGTTCATTTACATGCAGCTATGTTTAATTCTGGTCACATGTCTTTAGGAATTTTCAACAGTGCAAAATGAGTACAAGGCAATGCAAAGCAATGCAAGGGTGGAGGTTCAGTGCATCATAGATATATGGCAATGCAAAGTTATTTCATCAGTTCCATTCTCCCAATGATATAAAACTCAGCTCAAGAATGAGCAATCTTCACCACTGAGTCACTAACCAATCTGAACAACAGAAGACACTTAGGTTGAAAGAAGTTCTGTTGCATTCTTCAGTTACCAATAACAATTACTGTTCACTAGTTTACAAACTGGGATCCACAACAACTGGTGGGAGGACAAACAAGTAGTGACTTCTTGTCTCCAGCACTTGTGTACATCACTTAGTACATTAAAAGCAGCTAATGGGGGAAATTGAAAAGGTGGAGGACTATGGCTCTATGTTAGCGCATCTGCTTGGCTTGCAAAGTCCTGGACTCAGTCCTTGGCATTTCCAGTAAGGATCCAGTCATGACTGATGGGTGATATGAAATACCTGAGACCTTGGAGAGCCTGATTCAGTATAAAGCAGCTCCATTTGTTCTTTAGCCCCCCTGTAAGATAGTGCAAGAGCTTCAGGGTTCGTTCATCCATACATAAGAACATCAGAGAAGCCATGTTGGATCAGGCCAATGGCCCATCCAGTCCAACACTCTGTATCACACAGTGGCCAATATACACACACACACACTGACTAATAGCCAATAATGGACCTCTGATCCATGTTTTTATCCAATCACCCGTTGAAGCTGCCTATGCTTGTAGACACCACCACCTCCTGTGGCAGTGAATTCCACATGTTAATCACCCTTTGGGTGAAGAAGTAATTCCTTTTATACGTTTTAACCTGACTGCTCAGCAATTTCATTGCATGTCCACAAGTTCTTGTATTGTGAGAAAGGGAGAAAAGGACTTCTTTCTCTGCTTTCTCCATCCCATGCATAATCTTGTAAATCTCTATCATGTCACCCTGCAGTCGACGTTTCTCCAAGCTAAAGAGCCCCAAGCGTTTTAACCTTTCCTCATAGGGAAAGTGTTCCAAACCTTTAATCATTCTAGTTGCTCTTTTTTGGACTTTTTCCAATGCTATAATATTTTTGAGATGCGGTGACCAGGATTAAACACAGTACTCCAAATGAGACCTCACCATCGATTTATACAGGAGCATTATGATACTGGCTGATTTGTTTTCAGTTCTCTTCCTAATAATTCCCAGCATGGCGTTGGCCTTTTTTATTGCAATCGCACACTGTCTTGACATTTTCAGTGAGTTATCTACCACAACCCCAAGAACTCTCTCTTGGTCAGTCTCTGCCAGTTCACAACCCATCAACTTGTATTTGTAGCTGGGATTCTTGGCCCCAATGTGCATTACTTTGCACTTGGTCACATTGAACCTCATCTTCCACATTGATGCCCACTCACTCAGCCTCAACAGATCCCTTTGGAGTGCCTCACAATCCTCTCTGGTTCTCACCACCCTGAACAATTTAGTGTCATCTGCAAACTTGGCCACTTCACTGCTTACTCCCAACTCCAGATCATTAATGAACAAGTTAAAGAGCATGGGACCCAGTACTGAGCCCTGCGGAACCCCATTGCTTACCGTCTTCCACTGTGAAGACTGCCCATTTATACTCACTCTCTGCTTCCTATTAATTAGCCAGTTTTTGATTCACAAGAGGACCTATCCTTTTACTCCATGACTCTCGAGCTTAATAAAGATCCTTTGATGAGGAACTTTATCAAAAGCTTTCTGAAAGTCAAGGTAAACAACATCTATTGGGTCTCTTTTGTCCACATGCTTGTTCACCCCCTCAAAGAACTGTAACAGGTTAGTGAGGCAAGATCTTCCCTTACAGAACCCATGCTGAGTCTTCATCAATAACTTGTGTTCATCAATGTGCCTACTCATTCTGTCCTTGATAATCGTTTATACCAACTTTCCTGGTATTGAAGTCAGACTGACTGGCCTGTAATTTCCCGGATGTCCTCTGGAACCCTTTTTAAAGATGGGGGTGACATTTGCTACCTTCCAGTCCTCAGGAACGGAGGCAGATTTCAATGAAAGATTACATATTTTTGTCAGGAGATCCACAAGTTCAACTTTGAGTTCTTTCAGAACTCTTGGATGTATGCCATCCGGACCTGGTGATTTATTAGTTTTTAATTCGTCTATCAGTTGTAGGACCTCCTCTCTTGTCACCTCAATCTGACTCAGGTCTTTCAACACCCCTTCCAAAATTAGTGATTCTGGAGCGGGCAAACACTTCTCGCAAAAATGCATTCAGCTTCTCAGCCATTTCGCTATCCTCCTTTAGTAATACTTTGACCCCTTGCTCATCCAAGGGCCCCACTGTCTCCCTGGCTGGTTTCCTGCTTCTAATATATTTGAAGAAATTTTTATTGTTGGACTTCATGGTTTTTGCAATATGCTTCTCATAGTCCCTTTTTGCCTGCCTGATCACAGTCTTGCATTTGATTTGCCACAGCCTGTGCTCCCTTTTATTAATCTCACTTGAACTAGCTTTCCACCGCTTAAAGGAGTACTTCTTACTTTTTACAGCTTCCATTACTTTGTTTGTTAACCATGCAGGCCTTTTCTTATACCTATTTGTGCCTTCCTGATTCGTGGTATATCTTTTATTTATGAAATTCTAGGATTGTAGTTTTAAATAGCCTCCAAGCTTCCCCAAGGGTTTGGACTGTATTTACCTTTCCTTTCAGTTTCCTCTTCTCATGCCTTCTCATCTCAGAGAATTTACCCCTTTTAAAGTTAAACGTGGTTGTGCTGATCTTTTGGGGCAACTCCCTATTTATACAAATGGTGAAATCAATAACTTTATGGTCACTGCTCCCAAGCGGTGCAATCACTTTTACATCTCTCACCAAGTCTTGGGCATTACTTAGGACCAAATCCAGAATCGCCCCACCCCTGGTAGGTTCTGTGACCATCTGCTCCATAGCACAGTCATTGAGAGCATCTAGAAACTCAATCTCTTTCTCTCGACCTGAACACATATTGACCCAATCAATCTGCGAGTAGTTAAAATCACCTATTATGACACAGTTTTTATGTTTAACCACTATCTTTAATCTTTCCATCATATTATAATCATCCTCTATCTTTTGATTTGGTGGGCGATAACAAACTCACATAGTTAAATTTCCTTTTGGGCCTTCTATTTCGACCCAAAGCATTTCTAGAAGGGAATCTAATTCTTTGACCTCAGTCTTACTGGACTGTATACCCTCTCTGATGTACAGAGCCATCCCACCTTCAACCCTTCCCTCCCTATCCTTCTGATATAACTTATATCCAGGAATCACCGTGTCCCACTGATGCTCCTCATTCCACCAAGTTTCTGAAATTCCCATGATGTCTATGTTTTTCCCCAACATTAAACATTCCAACTCACCAATTTTACTTCCAACACTTCTAGCATTTGTATACAAACCTCTATAGTTTTCCAGGCAAGTTAGGCCCGCAACCTTCCCCTTCTGCCTCGAGACTTTGACAGGCAGCCCATACTGTTTGTCACCATCTCAGTGCTCAACTCTGATCCATTACCTGGTAGAAAAGTAACAGCTAACCCTTCATCTCTTTGAGATGAATCCTCCCAAACCAGAGGCATTTCATCTTCTGTCGGCTTTCCCTCAAGATTTAGTTTAAAAACTGCTCTGCCACATTTTTGATTTTAAGCACCAGCAGCTTGGTTCCATCTGGGGACAAATGGAGACCGTCTCTTTTGTACAGCTCCCGCTTGTTCCAGAAAGCATCCCAGTGCCTAACAAACTTAAACCCTTCCTCCCTACACCATCGTCTCATCCACACATTGGGACTTCTAATTTGTGCCTGTCTCTTCAGCCCTGCACATGGTGTTACACCTCAGTTAACTTTTTATTGGGGAATATTAATATTTCTTAGCTCAAAATGGTGAGTCTATGAGAGGTGAGGTGAGCAGGGATCTCTGTCAATGTCTACGGAGATAGACCACTGAAAATCCTTTGGTTAATAATGGATTTTATTATAAGTATAGGGTTTCATATAGTTACATCCCAATCAAACAATTTCAAGCATATAAGAGGAATACAGAGATTAGCTGAATACGTATGGATGCGGGGGGGAGGTTATACAATACCTAGATCTTGCAGAGGAAATGCAAGGCCTCTGGAGGGAGATTTCTCTTGAAAAGAAGGGGGGGGATTAGGGTAGGAAGGGATGGAGGGAGGAGAGGATGGAGGAATTCCCCTTTCTTTCCTTCTCTCTTCTCTAACCTGACAGGTGAGGTTGCCTGTTTTCTAGGGTAAATTACATCACATCAAGCAATTCAATTACCCAATGAGGAGGCAGAGTGTCACACCAATGGAAAATTGGGGTGTCATATGTGGAATATCCAATCAGAGATCATTGTTTCAAAGATCCATACCCCAACATAGGAATTTTAATTACAATGGCCAAATGACTTTTTATGGCCCTGTTTTCCCAAACTGATTCCTTTGAAGTTCCCCAGAAGTGATAGATTTCTCCCTTAGTGTCAAACATGAATGGGCATCCATCAAGTGTTCAGGAGACTGGTTGACTTTGATAGCCTTAGCAGTGATTAAAGAAAAATAGAAACTTTGTTAAAAGTCAGAAATGTAAGATCAGTTTGCAGTTATACCACACATTCACAACAAGATGAGCACTTAACCTTTAACCTTTGTGTTTCTGCTATCTTGCCCTGAAGAATAACAGAACACACACACACACACAGATATATATATATACACACACAAGCCATTTATTTGTGTTGCAGGGTTCCTGGTAACCCTTATTTCTTTATGTTTTGATAACAGGATTTAAAAGGTTGACAAAAGAGTGAAGGAGCTTTTTACAGCTCTGCCCACCATTTGTCCCTCTCTGGGCCTAGAATTCTTCATTTCCAGGAGCAGAAAGATGGATGCTTCTCAACCATTCAGCATTTGGCCACCATGTCCAGCCTGTTAATCAGACTTGACATCATTCCAGCCTGCCTGGGACCAAGAAGGAATTCAATTTTTCTCCCTTATGTGCAAGAAAGACCATTCCAATTCGAATGGGCATTGCTGTGTCATATTAATATTCTAGGGTTACATTGCAATATCACATTCCAGGGGTGCATGGCTTGGGAATCAGTACAGGGGTGTCTTTTTGAATATCAGTGGAACAGGTAGCATTGCTGAGAAGGCTACCTTGGAGGTCCTGGTCTCAAGTCCTAGCAGCCTAAATTTTTCCTCCAGGACCTCACAACTGCATTTCCCCACATCGTTGGTGCCAACATGCACCACGACCACTGGCTCCTCCCCAGCACTGTCAGCCTATCTACAACACACGTAATGTCTGCTACCTTCACACCAGGCAGGCAAGTCACCATACGGTCAGTATGCGGTTTTGCCACCCAACTGTCTACTTGCCTAATGATCGAATCACCAGCTACCACCCCCCCTCTCTCCCTGCCCAGGGATGGTTCCTTGGTGCGAAAGGATACCCACTCACCAACTGAAGAAGAGGTCCCTATTGAGGGCACATTCCCCTTATTCCTAGCCCGGTGCCCTCTTCGCTCTCCATCCTCTTGCTCCCTGGCAGCAACAGGGCTGCCATGTTCAGAGTGGGGCTCATCTAATACGTCCCCGAGAGTCTTCCCTGACTGTCTAACTGACTGTCTCTGCTTCTCCAGGTCAGTCACCTCGGCCTCAAGGGTATGAACTCATTCTCTGAGGACCAGGAGCTCCTTGCATCGAGCACACACCCAAGACTTCTGTCCTGTGGGCAGATAGTCATACATGTGACACTCAGTGCAAAACACTGGAAAGCCCCCACCCCCTGCTGGCATTCTACCTTCATGACAGCTTTTTTCAAAAATATACAGTTCCCTTTTAAATCCTGTTTGTTTATGTGGCTCTCCTTCTGGAGGGTCTACTTACCTTATTGGAAACACAAGGAATCTGGGTTCCTGGTCCTTACAGAGCCCCCAGGTTTAGCTCTTGCCCTTCAGCTCGCGCCAAAGGCTCGCGCCTCTGGCACGGCGCAGCTTAATAATGCAAAGAGGGTGGGAAACACAGCCACTCCTAAACAATCACCTTCAGCCCACTCAAACAGCAGTTCCCCAGCAACCACAAACTCAGAATTTTCAGCACACAGTCACACAAATTCAGAAATTCTCAGCAACTTCCCCAGCTGCTTAGAAAGCCAAACCCCACCCTTGTAGCACTTCTTCTCTGCTCTCTCTCAGAGCTCTCTGAAATGTGCCCAGCCTCTGGCAAGGCGCAGCTTAATAATACTGGAACTTCAGTACTGCAGTACATTGGAAGCTGCATTGCGGCTCCAGCTTTTAGGTGGGAAGGACTGCTCCTGCTGGTATGTACCTAAAGCCCAGCATAACAAAACCAGACTCACACCAGATTTGGATAATTCGTGGAATAAAATGGCCACAGCTTTATTAGTTACAGCTGTAAGAAGCATTGGTACAGCATGGCTCTCCCAGATCTGGTACATCACCTGGCTCACACCAGTCAATGTTCACCATCACACCCAGCCAGCTGGGTTGAGTGGAGAACTGCAGGATGACAGGTTGCAGGAGCCCAAATGGATGACTGACTCTTAGTGGTCTTCCCTGCCATCTGCTCATGAGGGCAAGCACTGACAGTCCCAGAGGAGGCTTGCTCTTCTAAGCCCTCATGCCAAGACCCCTTAAGGGGG
Source organism: Heteronotia binoei (assembly GCF_032191835.1). Lineage (NCBI taxonomy): Eukaryota > Metazoa > Chordata > Lepidosauria > Squamata > Gekkonidae > Heteronotia > Heteronotia binoei. Next base: position 186,029,053 of record NC_083223.1, on the reverse strand, counting down.
TCCTCGTATCCGGAAATGCACACAGGCTCATATCTGTAAATGGATCCAGCTCCATGCTGTTACCACCAAAAGTTGTGACAAAGAATAAGGCATAGAAAAATAGCAGCAAACAACATCATTTGGCTAACAATAGTGAAGTATGCATAAGTTCCCAAATAGTCCCCAAACAGTTAAATACTTTACACACTGGCAATGTCATAATGCCTAAACTATAGGATAGGATGGGTGGGCAAACCACAGCATGGCCACACAAAGGATGGGGGCAGGAGGCAAGCGGCCATACCTTCTCCCTGTAACAGCCCACTCCCAGGCACCCTGAGACCCTGCTATTGGTCTCTGGGGTGAGGGGAAGGTCCAATTTTCCCACTGCTCTGCCCCCAGTCTCTGGCCAGCTCTCCTCCCATGCCTGGCACCACAAAAGTTGGACCACAGCTAAGTCAGACCCTTCCCGCTTCTAGCTGCTAAGATGGGAGGGAGGGGGAGCTGCATTATGCATGAACAGGAAGGTGCTCATATCATCTCAAAATTAAATAATGCAAGGGGGGGGGGGAAGTAAGTGGTTTGGGGAGAGCAGTATATGTCACATATCCTCCAAAATGCTATAAGTGTGATTTCCCCTCTCCCCTATTTTAAAATTAATTTCTTTGAATCTGAGATTATTCATTTATTATTTATTTATTTTTGCAGTCTTATATTCCGCTCTTTCCCTCAAGAGGCCTCAGGGCAGATCACAACATAAATACTAGATCTCTAATTTTTTTTTTTAAATGGTGGCTCTGTTGTACTGTAAATGGTGGTACTGCATACATATCATTTTCAGTAAAGCTCTTTATATTTTGGCTGAGATTGGTAGTCAATCATTAGTTGTTGTTGCCAAAGGAGCTTGGCTGCTTCACTTTGTGAGTCAAAACAAGTATAGAAAGGATTCCATTTTTCCACTGATTTTCCTCCTCTTTTGGAATATAATAATACTCCCCCGTCTCAAGGAGCTAGATGAGGAGTGGAGAATTAATGGAACAGCTGTGGAGAATGCATGCATAAAACATTTGCAATCCACTTTAGAACAATTGTGCACACTCAATATAATCAAGGATTGTGGGGTTTTGCATGTGTCTAAACAGTTTGCTTGTGAACACAGTAATGTTTACCAGTCACTAAAAACACCCCCCTTTTCCTGATGCCCAATAAGTGGGTTTTGTTAGGAATGAGGGGGGATAGAATTTGTTTTTGCTGCTACTGCTCCTCTCTCAAACTGTTTTCTTCCCCAGATTGCTATTACCCCCAAAGTGGAAAAGAGACAGACATACCCCATTTTACAGGGATAAAGAACATAGAAGGAGATGGCATCAATTAACAGGGGTAGGGGCTACCCCTTTTCCCCCTGCACCACCACCCCGATTCAAACCCGGGCTAGTAAGCACAGTTGACCTAGGCTTTTCTCTCTTAGTTTCATATAATCTGATCAAGAGGATTCTAAGAGCCCTTAATCTTCCTTTCTCTCTGACATGTATCAGCACTTATTAATGAGGAATGTTTCACTTTCTTCTGCTGTTGAACTAATTATATCAAAGAGTTCAAATAGATAATGTTCTGAGTTACCTGCTGCATATTGCCAAAGTGGAAACCTGACGCTGCTTTTTTTTGTAATCTTTTATTTCCAATTACATTTACAAAGTAAATTTTGTGTTCAAGATCACTGGATGTACAGTCAGCCTCTCTACCTGCAGGTACTGTATAAGCATTTTCTATACTAGTCTTCCTCTTCTGTACCACAGTGCTGCTGTGCTCAATTTCCCATTCCTATATCTATTACTATTATAGCCCCAGTAACGGAGTGTGGTCATGTGGTGGGGTTATGGAGGTTAAGTGCTTGCTGGCTTAAATATGTGAACTTAGCTTTTCCATGAAACAAACACCCTAGACTCTTCAAGGGTTTTTTTTTTTAAAGCAGCCTAGAGCCAGAGTACATACACATAAATTATTTTGCATGTCCTGGGGCCAGAACTGTAAAGGGCTTCTTACTCTCAGCTCCCTCAGTGTTTGGATGCAAGTCTGACTACACTTCAACAATCCTGTTCTTTGTTTCAATGTTAGGTAAAGCAAGGTTTGTGGGTACATAGGACAGGGATTTTTCAACTGTGACCTTCAGAATTTTTTTGTCCTGAGAGATGCATCAGGAGATAAGGGAGTCAAAGTATGGTAAAAGAGAAGTTGAAAATACAAACCATTCGATATATTTTCCTCATATCTAACCCAGTTGAACCCATCAGCTTGTCTCCCATGAAGGGGAAGAAGGGAGGTTAAAGAAAAGGGGAACAAAAAGGACGCAGAGAAGGAACAGTCTGCTGGATGCCAGGGTGAAAGAGAAGCAGATAAAGGAATCAGGTATGAAGTGGAACGAATAAGGGCAGTCAGAGAAGGAGGGAGGCTTCAAGAGATAATCAAAGGTGGATCAAAGGATGAGTTTGTGGCAGCTGGATGGTCATGAAGTGGAGTTCCAAGGGAGCGGTAGAGAGAGAGGGTGAGATGAGGAAGGAGGGGTTGAGGGAGGAAGAAGTGAGAAACAAAGCAAGAGGGAAAGATGGCTATGGAGTGCATAGAACAAATGCCCAACTGTTTTGTCTGATATGTGGTATTATTTCGGAAATTTGTGAAGTTTGTTGGGATTTCTGTTAATGTCTCACAAGCATCAGCCATGCCATTAAGGCTGGAATTTGGGTAATCTTATAGACAACCCTTAAGGCAGAGAGGTTGTACAGTTTCCTTATTGCCACATTGTGAAACAGAATTTTATGTGATTTTATTTGCTTCAAGAGTCAATTAAATTTGGCTACTAAGGTGAAGGCCTGCTACATCCAGGGGTTCTACAACCATGGGAACTTAGGGTGCCGGAGTAGCAATACTGCAAAGGGCAACTATCCTACATGTTGAAGAGAAGCTGGTCAGAAAGTTCTGTCCCAAAGTCATGAACACCTGTGGTAATAATCTTCAAAGAGGGAACAGATGTCCTTGGCTCTTAGTCCCTTACTTGCAGCCTGTGGATGAGCCCAAGCACCAGCCCAAGATGTAGTTTGTTATATTTTAGTGTCTTCTGTTTATTTAAATTGTATTTTTCTAAGCCCATTAGAGAGAAAAGCAGGGTAGAAAATAAAGTAAATAAATACTCTAGTTTATAGGTTCACGAAGGAAGAAGAAAGAAAGAAGAAGATGGGCAAAGATGGCAACTGCATGGGATCAGTAACCTATGCATACAGGAGGCTGTTTACCCAAGAGAACCCTTACATAAGGAGGAGATTGGATGGTAAACGAAAAGGATTTTTATTTAAGAAAATAGACCAGGCATACAAGGAAATATATCACACTATCAAACATAAAGTCTTAAGGAGAATAGTGAGAAAATTTGGATAGGGAATCACAAAAGATAACAGGAACAGGGCAGATACTTTACCTATCTTGAAGAATCCAGGAGCACCAACCAAAAGCAGAGATGATGAGGGGGAAGGGAAAGCAAGAAATGACCAACATAACTTGCCAATAAAGGGCCCAATACTGATCAGGTTTCTGGGGGTGACTCAAGCAGCAAAGGTAGATGTTGCCACAAGATACACACCTGGCTGGCCAAAACCTGGCTTTATTGTAGTCAAATTCATATCCTCAGATGCTATCAGGTGATTCCCAACCACTGATATCACTTGAGGAGTCAGCTCCCAAGTGTTTGGAAAAAAGATTAATGGGCCTCAAAGGGTTTACCTATTGTAAACCATCACTAAAAAAAAAGAAACATGAGTGGGGAATTTAGCACCAAATTGTTATCTATTGTGACACCAGAGCAAACACAATGGGGCAGTCCTCATGACAGGATTAAGTTATTGACAGCAATAATCTTTCTGGGTGTCTTCATTGTGCCAAGCTTGCTTCAATGGTTGGCAGGAGCCATCTTTTGTTAGGTGAGAAGATGTGACAGTGAGTCTATTGTTGACTGTTGAATTCCCCATTTACATCATTTAAGTCTGATTGCTAAGAATGATTTCTGTATTAGACAGCTTCGTGGGACATCTGCATGCCACTAAATTAATGTTATGCAATGCTTGTGCATTTAGTCTTAATCCTAGCATAACCCATCAGGAAGACTCAGGGGACTTCTAATAATTTAAAGCAAAAAAAAATATCCAATTTATTTATTTATCAGATTTATATCCCGTTCTTTCCTGACAGGCGGAATAGACCAGTGAGAGCATGGATTCTCATGATAGGTGGATTCAAAATGGTAAATTTAGGAGCTCACACATACCTTCTGCATCATTCTTTGAATTTAGGCTTTGTTCCTACTTTTGTCATGGGGGGTGCAGGAGAGAAAGAGAGAGTGAGAGTGAGTAGTGGATCCAACTTATTGTTAGCGTAGTTGCATGGGAATTTGTACTGTAGGACTCTCATGAAAGCCAAGAAAGAGTACATTGTGGGAACAGCCACTTCCCACACCCCATCCCTGTTTTTCCACCCTTCTGGAGAGCATTAAAATGAAACTGAAACCTTTGTATCTCTACAAAGAAATCCTCTGTCTCTTCCCTTTAAGGTGTCATGCTGCTCAGTGTGCAAAATCATCTCTCACACACTTCAGGATTAGTTCTTTTGTATGAGACAGAGGGAAGAAAATCACTCCCTTTTTAATCTCTTTGCCTGCCCTATAGGTAACTGAATGTCAGATTCACACAGGCAGTAAAGCCTTCAAAAGGAATTACAAGGAATTACAAGTCTTGCCTTCACCTCATTTCACTCTTTGCTGGTATGACCGCTTGGTCTACCTATTTCCATAATCCACATAGTTCTGAAATTTGGGGTTTTTTGCTGAAACATCTTTTCCTCCTGTTCTCTTTTTCTTTCCCTATCAACCATTTATAATTTTTTTTTTTGTTGCTGCTGTTAGCAAAGGAACAGAGCTGACTTCAAAGAGAAGATGCCTTTGGTCTGACTGAAAAGAACGCTTGACTGTTGCAGGTCTAAAGAGGCAAACTCAGAAAGGAAAAAAAAAGAATGGATGGACAGAAAGGAATTCATATGCTGGCTCACAGACAGAGGTCAGAGGAGGAAATTCATTCAGGAAAGTCTCATGTAGTTCTTAAATTTCTATTTTGTAAGACACAAGAACTGTCAGGGTTTAAGCCTGCATGGAAAAGAATCCCCTTTGGCATACTGAAACCCCTCTCCCTAATACCAAGTGAATTTGGGATGGCTGTGTTTTTATCTCTGTTGTACATCATCCAAAGCCCTACTACAGCAGAGACAGGCAATTCATAAATCCAATAATAAAATAAAAATTAAGACAGAATATACTACACACAAGAGAACTGGAATACTGCAGGAAGGAAAATCAGATTGTTTTATAGGAATAAATTGTTCTCATTTGTTCTTTTTCAGAAACAGTGATCCAATGTGAAATATTTGGGTTATCATTTCATGCTTAGGGTGTTCATTTAGACTAATATGCAGTAGTAATCTAGATATTTTAAACTGCTTTTTATGATGCAATCTACATTTATATGTGTTGTTATCTGCTCTGAGCCTATGGAAGCAAATTTGGTAGCCATTTGTTAATTAATGAATGGAGAAAAATGACATTTTCTACTATCACATGCTACATTGCCACAAGCTCGATTTAATTTCCAACACATTAGTCCAAAGGTATTATCACACTTAGCTGTCAAGAAGGTCAAAAAGTCATGTGTCATAGAGCAAATTACAAAAAAATATTCCATTTGGTGAGCAACAATGAGAACCACAACTGTTCAATACTGTGTAATAGCTGGACTATAGCAAATGGAGTGTATGAGTATGAGTATAGGTTTCCTCTTATAAGTTATAGGGGGAAATTATTCATGGGTGTGCATGAAGAATTGTCACTCTAAGACCACTAGGTGGAGTGCACTCCTTGCTGGATGTCTCTTTAATTTGCATGGAAAGGATAGCTCTGTGGACATAAAAAGATGCCCAGGCAGCGTTTGAAGTAGAAATCCCTGCACGGAGCATGGGAGCTCTGTGTGTGCATATCCCTCATTCTGCAGAACATTGAAAGAACTGGGATGCTGATTGTATATTACATACAATTTTGTGCTCACAGGAAACCACATACAAGTCCAGGCACAGTTCCTCCTCTTCCACCAGTCATTGCTGTGAATATTAAGTATTTGCTGGAATTATTACAGTAGCTGGATAAACCAGTAATGGATAGCATTGCAGCAAATTGAGATTGAAGTGGCTGCAGTCTGCATTTATCAAGATGAAAGAGGAGCCTCTGTAATTCACAACAAATATAGGCTTAAAGGGTAAGTAAGATTTCCCCAGATGACAAGTAGAGACAGAGCCATAGAATTAGCATGATACATTAATTAACACAAGCAATTTGCAGAATGCATATTCATAAGGAAATTGATTCAGGTAAGAGCACATCCATTTCTGGGCTGAGAAATCCTTATAATCCAAATAAAGTCCATTTAATTTATATAGTATCATTTTGTCATAGGATATATTTCAAAAGCCATGTTTATTCCCATCCAATTTGTAGAAACAATTCTAAGTATTTTTGAGAAGGTCTTGGTGTTAATAACCTTGGGCTGGAAACAAGACGGCTCTTCACACTGATCATGAAGAAACAGTTCAGTAGGTTATATTTTGTGTACTTTGTGTTGCACCCCCCCCCCCCCCATCTACGCAACCTCGTACGGAAGACCCCTACAGAGGACAAGGTGATCATCCTTGGCGACTTTAATGCCAGAGTAGGTAAAGACTCGGAAGCCTGGAAAGGAGTACTTGGCAAACATGGCATTGGCAACTGCAATGATAATGGGCACCTCCTGCTAGAATTCTGCATGGAGCATCAGCTCACCATTACCAACACTATCTTCCAGCAGAAGAACAGTCTGAAGACAACCTGGATGCACCCATGGTCCAAGCATTGTCACCTTATTGACTACATTCTGGTGTGCCAGAGAGACCTTCGAGATGTCTTACACACCCGAGTAATGCCCAGTGCAGAATGTCATACCGATCATCGTCTAGTACACTGCAATCTCCGTCTTCACTTTAAATCTACACTCAGGAGAGGCGGTATCCCCCGGAGGAAGTTTCAGGTTGGCAGCCTTCAGTCAGCCGAAGTTAAAGCTGCCTTCCAGGAAAAACTCCAGACAAGAATTGAGGACCCCAGTTGCCTCACAGATCCTTCTCCAGAAGCACTCTGGGAACACCTAATAACTACCATCCTTTTGACCTCTGAAGAAATCCTTGGGTTCTCCACAAGGAAGAACAAGGACTGGTTTGATGAGAACAATCAAGAGATCCAAGAATTACTGGCGAAAAAGAGATCTGCTTACCAAGCACATCTTGCTCAGCCCTCCTGTCCCGGGAAAAAAGCAATCTTTCGCACTGTATGTAGCAACCTCCAGGGCAAGCTTCGAGACATTCAGAACGAGTGGTGGACCAAGCTTGCAGAGAGAACCCAGCTGTGTGCAGACACTGGTGATTTAAGAGGGTTCTACGAAGCCCTGAAGGCAGTATATGGTCCATCATATCAGGCTCAGAGTCCCTTGTGTAATGCAGACGGCCAAGTGCTCCTCACAGACAAGGCATCCATACTGAACCGGTGGTCGGAGTATTTTCAGGTTCTCTTCAGTGCCAATCGTGTAGTTCAAGATTCAGCAATCCACCTCACTCCACTTCAACCAGTGAAAACAGAGTTGGATGTGATCCCCACCCTAGAAGAGACTGTTAAAGCCATCAAGCAACTGAAAAGTGGCAAGGCAGCGGGAGTTGATGGAATCCCACCAGAGATCTGGAAGCATGGGGGCATAGTACTATATAGTACACTTCACAAAGTACTTGTCACCTGCTGGGAACAAGGCAAACTACCCCCGGACTTTCGCGATGCAATCATCATTACTCTATATAAGAACAAAGGGGAAAAGTCAGACTGCTCCAACTACCGGGGGATAACCCTGCTCTCCATCGCAGGCAAAATCCTTGCTAGAATACTCCTGAACAGACTGGTGCCCACCATTGCAGAAGAACTCCTCCCAGAGAGCCAGTGTGGCTTCAGAGCTAACAGGAGCACCACCGACATGGTATTTGTTCTCAGGCAGCTCCAAGAGAAATGCAGGGAACAGAACAAGGGTCTATATGTGACTTTTGTCAACCTTACCAAAGCTTTTGATATCGTTAGCAGGAACGGCCTGTGGCAAATCTTGGAACATTTAGGATGTCCCCCAAGGTTCCTCAGTATGGTCATCCAGCTACATGAAGACCAGCGAGGCCAAGTCAGACACTGCAACAATCTCTCGGAGCCCTTCCCAATTGGCACAGGTGTAAAGCAAGGCTGTGTTCTCGCGCCAACTCTCTTTACGATCTTTTTTAGGATGATGCTTCAAAGAGCCGCAGTAGATTTAGATGATGATGATGGTGTCTACATCCGCTATCGCACTGATGGCAGCCTGTTCAACCTGAGGTGACTAAAGGCCCACTCCAAGACAATGGAAAAACTTATCCGAGAGCTACTGTTTGCTGATGATGCTGCACTTGTCTCCCACTCGGTATCAGCTCTGCAGCATATGACGTCCTGCTTTGCAGAGGCTGCCAAGCTATTCGGCCTAGAAGTTAGTCTGAAGAAGACAGAAGTTCTCCACCAGCCTGCACCCCAGGAAGATTATCACCCTCCCTGCATCACTGTGGGTGAATCAGTTTTGAAGACAGTCCAGCAGTTCAGCTACCTGGGGTGCATCATCTCCTCAGACGCCAAGATCGACAAGGAGATTGACAATAGGCTGGCAAAGGCAAACCGTGCATTTGGCCGACTGCATAAAAGAGTGTGGAGCAACAAGCATCTGAAAAAAGGCACAAAGATCAATGTTTTCAAAGCGGTTGTGATGACAACCCTCATCTACGGCTCCGAATCGTGGGTTTTATACCGTCATCACCTGCGACTCCTTGGGCGCTTTCATCAGCGCTGCCTTCGCACCATCCTCAACATCCACTGGAGTGATTTTGTGACCAACACTGAAGTCCTCAAGTGGGCGGTTACAAGCATCGAGGCATTGCTGTTGAAGACGCAGCTGCGCTGGGCAGGGCATATCTCCAGGATGGAAAACCACCGCCTTCCCAAGATTGCCCTGTATGGCGAACTTTCCACCGGCCATCGAAATAGAGGGGCACCAAAGAAGAGGTACAAGGACTCCTTGAAGAAATCCCTTGGTACCTGTTGCATTAACCACCACCAGTGGTCTGACCTAGCCTCAGATCGCAAAGCATGGAGGCACACCATCCACCAGGCTGTCTCTTCCTTTGAGAACGCATGCATAGCTGGTCTTGAGGACAAAAGGAAATTGAGGAAGAATTGTACTGCTACAGCACCAACCCCAAATCAGACTTTTCCCTGCGGCCACTGTGGCCGGACCTGCCTGTCCCGCATTGGTCATCGGCCACCAGCGAGCCTGCAACAGACGTGGACTACTGCATGTTTCTTAAATCTTCATCACGAAGTCAAGCCGAGAGAGAGAGAGAATTCTTTTGAAGTTAATCTAGGAACACAAACCCACAGTATTTAGGGAACTTTTAAAAGAGTCTGGAAACTTCAGTTTGTCCAAAATGCTACTGTCAGAGGTGGGATGCAAGTTCTATATCACCTCTGTGCTTAAAGATTTGCACTGGCTGCCCATTTCCTTCCAGACAAAATTTAAAGTGTTGGTTCTTACTTTAAATCCCTAAGTGGTTTGTGAGCCAGGGTACTTGAAAGGCCACCTGCTACATATTGCCAGACCATCAGTTAAGATCTGATTCTTAAGCCCAGTAATCAGTGCCTTCACCTTCAGAGGCAGGTTGGGTGCCAGCCATTGACAGGACTCTTTTCAGTAATGGTCCCTTGCTTATAAATTGTCCTTTCCCTTTAGGCTCATCTGGTGCCTAAGCTGCTATTTTTTAGGTGCCAGGTCATAATGTTGTTGTTCACTCAAGCTCTTAATCAAGGTGTTTTTAGTTTGAAACTGTTCTTTTAAGCGGCTAAGTATGAAATGTCTTTACACTGTTGCTAGAACTGTAATGCTGGATGTTAATTAACAGCTTGCAATGTTTTGTTTGATACTGTTTAATTTTGTAAGCTGCCTTATGAGGTTCCTTAGAGAGGTCCCATGAAAAGCATGGTTAACAAACAAAGTAATGGAAGCTGTAAAAGGTAAGAAGGACTCCTTTAAGCGGTGGAAAACCAGTCCAAGTGAGATTAATAAAAGGGAACACAGGGAGTGGCAAATCAAATGCAAGACTGTGATCAGGCAGGCAAAAAGGGACTATGAGGAGCATATTGCAAAAAACATAAAGACCAACAATAAAAATTTCTTCAAATATATTAGAAGTAGGAAACCAGCCAGGGAAGCAGTGGGGCCCTTGGATGACAATGGGGTAAAAGGATTACTGAAGGAGGATGGGGAAATGGCTGAGAAGCTGAACGCATTTTTTGCCTCCGTCTTCACCGTGGAAGATGAGAAGTGTTTGCCCGCCCCAGAACCACTAATATTGGAAGGGGTGTTGAAAGACCTGAGTCAGATTGAGGTGACAAAAGAGGAGGTCCTACAACTGATAGACAAATTAAAAACTAATAAGTCACCGGGTCCGGATGGCATACATCCGAGAGTTCTGAAAGAACTCAAAGTTGAACTTGTGGATCTTCTAACAAAAATCTGTAATCTTTCATTGAAATCTGCCTCTGTTCCTGAGGACTGGAAGGTAGCAAATGTCACCCCCATCTTTAAAAAGGGTTCCAGAGGAGATCCAGGAAATTACAGGCCAGTCAGTCTGACTTCAATACCGGGAAAGTGGGTAGAAACCATTATCAAGGACAGAATGAGTAGGCACATTGATGAACACAGGTTATTGAGGAAGACTCAGCATGGGTTCTGTAAGGGAAGATCTTGCCTCACTAACCTGTTACATTTCTTTGAGGGGGTAAACAAACTTGTGGACAAAGGAGACCCAATAAATGTTGTTTACCTTGACTTCCAGAAAGCTTTTGATAAAGTTCCTCATCAAAGGCTCCTTAGAAAGCTTGAGAGTCATGGAGTAAAAGGACAGGTCCTCTTGTGGATCAAAAACTGGCTGAGTAATAGGAAGCAGAGAGTGAGTATAAATGGGCAGTCTTCGCAGTGGAGGACGGTAAGCAGTGGGGTGCCGCAGGGCTCGGTACTGGGTCCCATGCTCTTTAACTTGTTCATAAATGATTTAGAGTTGGGAGTGAGCAGTGAAGTGGCCAAATTTGCGGATGACACTAAATTGTTCAGGGTGGTGAGAACCAGAGAGGATTGTGAGGAACTCCAAAGGGATCTGTTGAGGCTGGGTGAGTGGGCGTCAACGTGGCAGATGCGGTTCAATGTGGCCAAGTGCAAAGTAATGCACATTGGGGCCAAGAATCCCAGCTACAAATACAAGTTGATGGGGTGTGAACTGGCAGAGACTGACCAAGAGAGAGATCTTGGGGTCGTGGTAGATAATTCACTGAAAATGTCAAGGCAGTGTGCGTTTGCAATAAAAAAGGCCAACGCCATGCTGGGAATTATTAGGAAGGGAATTGAAAACAAATCAGCCAGTATCATAATGCCCCTGTATAAATCGATGGTGCGGTCTCATTTGGAGTACTGTGTGTAGTTCTGGTCGCCACACCTCAAAAAGGATATTATAGCATTGGAGAAAGTTCAGAAAAGGGCAACTAGAATGATTAAAGGGCTGGAACACCTTCCTTATGAAGAAAGGTTGAAACGCTTAGGGCTCTTTAGCTTGGAGAAACGTCGACTGAGGGGTGACATGATAGAGGTTTACAAGATAATGCATGGGATGGAGAAAGTAGAGAAAGAAGTACTTTTCTCCCTTTCTCACAATACGAGAACTCGTGGGCATTTGATGAAATTGCTGAGCAGACAGGTTAAAACGGATAAAAGGAAGTACTTCTTCACCCAAAGGGTGATTAACATGTGGAATTCACTGCCACAGGAGGTGGTGGCGTCCACAAGCATGGCCACCTTCAAGAGGGGGTTAGATAAAAATATGGAGCAGAGGTCCATCAGTGGCTATTAGCCACAGTGTGTATGTGTGTGTGTATATATATATATATATTTGGCCGCTGTGTGACACAGAATGTTGGACTGGATGGGCCATTGGCCTGATCTAACATGGCTTCTCTTATGTTCTTATGTTCTTATCTGCTGTGGACTAGTAGAAAACAAGGTTGGGCTGAAAGCCATGTGATCAGGGAATTTCCCCCCTCCCTTACTATTGTGGAATAAAAAAGAATGTCAGAGGATACCAGCGCTGACTTGTCCTCCAGGCTGTACATTCTAGCATTTAGATAGTCTCATTGAAGAGCTGTTGCTATTTACCTTAGGGAGCAGGTCTACTCAGAAATCAGTCCCATGATATTCAGTGGGGCTTACTCCCAAGAAAGTGTTCTTAGGATTGCAGCCTTCATTACTCACAATGCTGGTATCCTCTATTCCACCCTTCCCCTATGATTATTTTCATTCTTCACTTTCATTTTTAATCATTACACCGACACACAAATTAAATTTCAAGTTGTATATTCAAATAAAAAATTAATGTTAAATTTTCTCTTTACATAGACTTAAAATCTGATTATACGTTCACTCAGGTGGACAAATGGAAACTACACCATGTTCCTCATTGTAAAGAAATTAGTAAGGCCTTCTTTCTCCTTCCAAAGAGCAAACATACTAAAGAAAAGACTCTTGCAAAAACTTGCATCAAATTCAACATGAAGAAACAAATATGAAACACCTGCAATCCCTTACTGAATAGTCTACAAGCAGAAGAGGCAAAATCTATTTAATAAGCTATTCACTTATTTGAATTCAGTTACAGATAGGCTGTGTGACAGAGTTCTCAGTGCTCTGTCTTTGCTAATACCTTGGCCCAGTTATTCTTCTTGCATAAAATTCTTAAAGCTGCAGTTTCTACAAATCTCTTGCATTCTAACATTTAAACATATATTGGTTGAAGGCCAATATTCCTCAGTGCTGATTAATTGCTGTCATTATTCAGAGCCAGCATCTGCTCTTAGAGGACAACATCTGTTTTCAGGGAAACGTTTCTGACATGCAGTTGACTTTTTACATGAAAATTAATTGCCACCTGATCTTGTAGTATATTTGCTAGATCTGTACTGACTATCCCCTGATTCTGATATTCACGTTGAAATTAACGTGTTTGATATAGCTGAATGAATAACAAAATGGAAAAAAATACCTTGCTGAATATTAAGATTATTTCAGAGCTACATGGAGGCTGTATAATTTATGGGTGGTTGTTTGGTTGTTGCTTTTCAGTGCTATCCCCCCACCCTGTTATTTAATCTGACAAACTAGGTGATTTGGTTGGTCAGCAGTGTGTGGATCACTGCAGCCAATCAGATTAAATGACATTGAGGGCAAATGATGCTGGGAGCAGTGAGAGCAAAGAAGAAAAATATAGCCACAAACTGATATTGAACAATCATGATAAATTGGGGCAGGGTGGGGTTTACTTCTAAAACACAAGAATGAACAGAAAATCAGTAAATTAGTGAGATGTCAGTCATAATGTTTATCATATTTTACAGCTATACACTGAGTTATTAGAATTTTTTAGTTATCACTCATCCTGCATGGGTCTCAAGGCAACTTACAAAACTTAAAAGTTGGTGTTAAGAGGTTAAGAGCCAGCAGTGTGTACTGATTCAGAGCATAAGAACATAAGAGAAGCCATGTTGGATCAGGCCAATGGCCCATCCAGTCCAACACTCTGTATCACACAGTGGCCAATATATGTGTGTGTGTGAGTGTGTATATATATATATATATATATACATACATACACACAAACAAACACACACACACACACACACACATATATACCGTATATATATATATATATATATATATATATATATATATATATATATATACACACACACACATACATACATACATACACACACACACATGCTGTGGCTAATAGCAACTAATGGACCTCTGCTTCATATTTTTATCCAATCCCCTCTTAAAGCTGGCTATGCTTGTAGCCACCACCTCCTGTGGCAGTGAATTCTACATGTTAATCACCCTTTGGGTGAAGAAGTACTTCCTTTTATCTGTTTTAACCTGACTGCTCAGCAATTTCATTGAATGCCCACAAGTTCTTGTATTGTGAGAAAGGGAGAAGAGGACTTCTTTCTCTACTTTCTCCATCCCATGCATAATCTTGTAAACCTCTATCATGTCACCCCGCAGTCGATGTTTCCCCAAGCTGAAGAGCCCCAAGCGTTCTAACCTGTTTTCATAGGGAGAGTGTTCCAACCCTTTAATCATTGTAGTTGTCCTTTTCTGGAGTTTTTCCAGTGCTATAATATCCTTTTTGAGGTGCAGTGACACAGTATTCCAAATGAGACTCACCATCGATTTATACAGGGGCATTATGATACTGGCTGATTTGTTTTTAATTCCCTTCCTAATAATTCCCAGCATGGCATTGGCCTTTTTTATTACAATCGCACACTGTCTTGACATTTTCGGTGAGTTATCTACCACGACCCCAAGATCTCTCTCTTGGTCAGTCTCTGCCAGTTCACAACCCATCAACTTGTATTTGTAGCTGTGATTTTTGACCCCAATGTGCATTACTTTGCACTTGGCCACATTGAACCTCATCTGCCACGTTGACGCCCACTCACCCAGCCTCAACAGATCCCTTTGGAGTGCCTCACAATCCTCTCTGGTTCTCACCACCCTGAACAATTTAGTGTCATCTGCAAACGTAGGCACTTCACTGCTTACCCCCAACTCCAGATCATTAATGAACAAGTTAAAGAGCATGGGACCCAGTACTGAGCCCTGCGGCACCCCACTGCTTACCATTCTCCACTGTGAAGACTGCCCATTTATATTCACTCTCCTATTAATTAGCCAGTTTTTGATCCACAAGGGGACCTGTCCTTTTACTCCATGACTCTCAAGCTTACTAAGGAGCCTTTGATGAGGAACTTTATCAAAAGCTTTCTGGAAGTCAAGGTAAACAACATCTATTGGGTCTCTTCTTTTGTCCACATGTTTGTTCACCCCCTCAAAGAACTGCAACAGGTTAGTGTGGCAAGATTTTCCCTTACAGAACCCATTCTGAGTATTCCTCAATAACTCTAATCTGGAGGACGGGGTTGGATTTCCCACTTCTCCACATTAGATTAGATTAGATAATTTTATTTATATCCCGCCCTCCCCGCCGGGGCAGGCTCAGGGCGGCTAACAGTAACAGTAACATTCCATTGTATAAAAACAAGGTTACATTCAACATTAAAATTCTAATAGATTTAAAATTAATTACAGTTATAAAAGTGCTAATGCTATTGCTATTTGTTCTTTATTATGATGGCGGTATCATTAGTACTTAATTTTCTACATCATCGAAAGCCAGTCGGAAGAGGAAAGTCTTGCAGGCCCTGCGGAATTGTTCAAGATCCCGCAGGGCCCGCATTTCCTCTGGAAGTTGGTTCCATAAGCTCGGGGCCACAGAGGAGAAGGCCCGATTGCGGGTGCATTGCAACTTCACCTCTCTTGGTCCGGGGATAGTCAGCAAGTTTTTTCCAGCTGACCTCAGTGCTCTCTGGGGTTCATATAGGGAGAGACGGTCCCTGAGGTAGACAGGTCCTCGACCATATAGGGCTTTAAAGGTAATGACCAGCACTTTGTAACGAACCCGGTATATAACTGGCAGCCAGTGCAGCTCGCGCAGCCCAGGCTGTATGTGCTCCCATTTAGGGAGCCCCAACAGTAGCCTGGCCGCTGCGTTCTGCACCAGCTGCAGCTTCCGGGTTCGGTACAGAGGCAGCCCCATGTAGAGGGCATTACAGTAATCCAGTCTCGAGGTGACCGTTGCGTGAAGTACCGTTGCCAGATCTTGGCGCTCTAGGAAGGGAGCCAACTGCCTTGCCCGCCTCAGGTGGAAGAAGGCTGACTTGGCAGTGGCTGCAATCTGGGCCTCCATTGATAATGAAGGCTCCAGTAAAACTCCCAGACTCCTAACCCGGTGCGCCGCTTTCAGCGGCGCCCCGTCGAAGACCGGAAGAGGTGTTTCCCCTTCCCGGGCGCCCCGACCCAGACAAAGGACTTCTGTCTTCGCTGGGTTCAATTTCAGCCCGCTCCTCCTCAACCACATTGCCATATCCTGCAGGGCCCGGTCTAGATTCTCAGGGACGCAGTCAGGCCGGCCGTCCATTAGCAGATAGAGTTGGGTGTCATCTGCATATTGATGGCACCCAAGTCCGTATCTCCTGGCAATCTGGGCAAGAGGGCGCATGTAGATATTGAATAATATTGGTGAGAGAACTGCCCCCTGAGGCACTCCACAGTCCAGTGTGCGCCTCCGGGACCGCTCGCCACCAATTGCCACCCTTTGTCCCCGATCCTCGAGGAAGGAGGAGAGCCATTGTAAGGCAGACCCCCTCACCCCTATATCGGCGAGGCGGCGGGTCAGTAGCCGATGGTCGACCGTGTCGAACGCGGCCGACAGGTCTAACAACATCAGCACCGCCACACCGCCCCGATCCAGATGCCGTTGGAGATCGTCTACCAGGGCGACCAGTACTGTCTCCGTCCCATAGCCCGGGCGAAAGCCGGACTGGCAAGGGTCTAGGATGGAAGCGTCATCCAGAAAGCTCTGCAACTGCGACGCCACTGCCCTCTCAATTATTTTACCTAAAAACGGTAAATTAGAGACCGGTCGGTAGTTTGCCAATTCGGCCGGATCTGCTGTAGTTTTTTTCAGGAGGGGTCGGACCAAAGCCTCTTTCAGGGATGATGGAAAACGCCCCTCTGAGAGGGATCTATTTATGATGTCCCGTAAAGGACATTCAAGCTCCCTCAGGCAAGATTTAATTAGCCAGGAGGGGCATGGGTCCAGATCGCAAGTTGTAGGGCGTGCAGAGGAGAGGATTCCGTCAACTTCCTCCAGGCTGAGCGGGTCGAAATGATCCAGAATTAAATCAGAAGACAGGCAAGGGGCCTCGGGCTCATGTACTGTATCTAAGGTGATGGGCAGGTCCTGGCGGAGCGACGTGATTTTGTCTGCAAAAAATTTCGCAAAAGCCTCACAGCCTATTTCTAATTCTCTTACGTTTGGTCTGCCTTGGGGCAGAGTAGTTAAGTGTCCAATTATTTTGAATAATTGTGCCGGGCGCGAATTTGCAGACACAATCTTGGCCGCAAAGTACTTCTTCTTTGCGGCCTTGACTGCCATCTCATACGACCTCATAAGCGTTCTGTAGGATGTTCTCGCCGCTTCGCCACGAGTGCGCCGCCACTGCCTCTCTAGTCGTCGGAGTCCTTGTTTCAACCGGCGTAGCTCCAGGGTATACCAAGGAGCCAGCCTTGAACGAGGGCGCGGAGGACGTCGGGGTGCGATCTCGTTGATTGCCCCAGATAGCCGGTCTTGCCAGGCATCAACCAGGGCGTCAAGGGAATCACAAGGGGGCCAAGGATCCCGAAGAGCCGTTTGGAACCGTTCCGGGTCCATCAGGCTCCGCGGGCGAGCCAAAATAGGCTCTCCGCCCTTACAGGGTTGTGGTAGCGTCTCCATACGAGCCTTGAGGGCTAAGTGATCCGACCATGGTATCGCCTCCGTTGCGATTTCGTTCACTTTAATCCCGGCCGCAAAGATCAGATCTAATGTGTGCCCCGCCTGATGCGTGGGAGTCGTAACAAATTGGGAGAGTCCTAGTGTCGCCATGGAAGACACTAGGTCCATCGCCTGAGTGGAAGCCGCGTCATCGGCGTGGACATTGAAGTCGCCCAGGACCAGAAGCCCCGGGCACTCCAACGCCCAGCCGGACACCGCCTCCATCAGGGATGGTAAGGCGCTGGCCGGTGCGTTAGGCGGACGGTACACCAGCCAGATCGCCAACCTCTCCCCGACATCCAACGCAAGGCCGACACATTCAACACCATCGATCTTTGGGGCCGGGAGGGCCCTGAAGGAGTAAGCCTCCCGTATGAATATCGCCACCCCGCCCCCCCGCCCGCTAATCCGCGACTGGTGGAAGACCGAGTAACCTGGGGGGGTCATCTGGGAGAGTGCCATTGTCTCTCCCTCTTGAACCCAGGTCTCGGTCACGCAAGCCAGGTCTGCATCCTGCCGAAGCAGGAAGTCCTTAATGGTCTCGATCTTATTGTTTATAGACCTGGCGTTGCATAACACCAGTGTCGGACGCGGGCAATTTCTCTTGGTCCCCCTACTTGTCACCGTTGGGATGGGAAGTAGACAGCAAGTGGGGTGACCTTGGGTCAGTCACAATTCTCTCAGAGCTCTCTCGGCTCCACCTATCTCACAGGGTGCCTGTTGTGGGGAGAGGAAGGGAAGGTGTTTACAAACTGCGTTGAGACTTCTTTCAGTAGAGAAAAGTGGAGTATAACAAAACAAAAACCACCCAGCAACATAAATGTTAAAAAAAAATAAATTATGGATTTATACACAAAACTCTTTAGGATGTTAATAATATGTGCAATTTGTAGGTGGGGTGATCCAGCAGAGAAAAAGAACTTAGCAGCAAGGATTGAAAAAACAGTACTTTTAAGGAATCATGATGTGAATCATCCCCAGACACCAGACATTTTAGACAAGAAATCACTATTTTGTTTTGATAGCTAGAAATATATATGAAAATTACACATAATGGAGCTAAAGTATGCATGAATATTCAGTAGATCTCTCTTGCTTATACTAGGAGGTATATCAACATTCTGCTGAAGAAGTATCCTGCATTTTGAACTTGTTTATGAGCTTTCTGTAAATTGTGTTCGGGTCTTGCAGCTCAATATTAAACCATATCCATATCCCCACAATTATGTTGAGGCAGCTAGAGCTCTAATTGTAATGACAGGTTTTATTTATTTATTTGTTACCACATTTATGGACTGAGGACCTTTGCATTTAAAGAATTTCCCACAGGAATATAGTTTTGATTTTGAAAAGTTTAACTTATGGTTTTCGTACATGGATATCCTATAGGCAGAGATTTCATTGTCATATAGGCTATAGATATTTCTATATTTTCCTTTTGTTTATTCATTTTCCTCTTTAAGCACCCTTGCTCTTAATGTATATTATCTTGAGGGGGGGGGGATGCCTGTAAGTTATTACATTGTTATGTTTTTGACAGATTAATGGCCAGGTTACAAAAAATGGGACCTGTATCACAGGTAAAACACACATGCCTAGCACCGTACTTCTTTTTTTTTACAATAGTGCTAGCTGCCAAATAAAAGCAGCTGTGACTAAATCTAAATCTGTTTGTTGCTTCATCTGAAGAAAGCACTGCAGCATAAACAGGTTACAAGGTAATAAATATGTGCTCTATGTACACATGTTTTATCATTGGCAAATTTATTTCATGGTCCATAGGTATTCTAAAATCTTAGAGGTAATAGTCTGGCTACAAGGCATTGATTTTCATAGCATTTCCTTTTCTTGTTTTTTTAAATAAAGCGTTCCTGAACTTCAGTTGTTTCTCTGATTTCTCAGAAACTTATTGCCAGTGATTTCAAGAGTATTATCATCAGTCGTAATAAAAACCACATAAATAGATTTTTATGGAGGGCTAGAGGGCATTCAATTTAATAACATTAAAGACGGAAAGAAAAGGAAGAAGACTGGAGGGGGATGCTACCAATTTAGTAACTAAATCATCACATATAAGCAAATGGAAATAAAGGAATCTTAAGATGCATCCTGAAAACAGGGGGATACTGAAATGGCCCAGATTTCAAATGACATGGTTCTCCAAAGAGAGGTAGCAGGAATGTACACCCGTACCAAAAGGTCTAATTCAGAATTGTGGACCTTTGGGTTTACAATTTAAAAATTAGGACTTTCTGAATATTCAGAACGCCATTAAAATCACTAGGAAACAGGACAAAGGGATGCTGGGCAATCTTTTATGAAATGTTATGAAATGTTCAGTGTGGCCAAGTGCAAAGTAATCCACATTGGGACCAAAAATCCTAGCTATAAATACAAGTTGATGGAGTGTGAACAGATAGAGACTGACCAAGAGAGAGATCTTGGGTTCATAGTCGATAACTCACTGAAAATGTCAAGACAGTGTGCAATTGCAATAAAAAAGGCCAACACCATGCTGGGAGTTATTAGGAAGGGAATTGAAAACAAATCAGCTAGTATCATAATGCCCCTGTATAAATCCATGGTGTGGCCTCATTTGGAATACTGTGTACAATTCTGGTCACCGCACCTCAAAAAGGATATTATAGCATTGGAAAAATTGCAGAAAAGGACAACTAGAATGATTAAAGGGTTGGAATACTTTCCCTATGAAGAAAGGTTAAAACGCTTGGGGCTCTTCAGCTTGGAGAAACGTCAACTGCGGGGTGACACGATAGAGATTTACAAGATTATGCATGGGATAGAGAAGGTAGAAAAAGAAATACTATTCTCCCTTTCTCACAATACAGGAACTTGTGGGCATTCAAAGAAATTCCTGAGCAGTCGGGTTAGAACGGACAAAAGGAAGAACTTCTTCACCCAAAGGGTGATTAATATGTGGAATTCATTGCCATAGGAGGTGGGGGCAGCTTCAAGCATAGACAGCTTCAAGAGGGGGGATGGATAAGCATATGGAGCAGAGGTCCATCAGTGGCTATTAGCCACAGCTTATTGTTGGAACTCTGGGGCAGTGATGCTCTGTATTCTTGTGCTGGGGGGGCAGTGGAAGGGCTTCTAGCCCCACTGGTGGACCTCCTGATGGCACTTTTTTTTTTTACCATTGTGTGACACAGAGTGTTGGACTGGAAGGGCCAGGGGCCTGATCCAACATGGCTTCTCTTATGTTCTTATGTTGCACAAAATGATGTTATTGAATTTACCTTTTAAACTTGAATTTTTAAAATTGAATATTGTACTGGAGAAAATGGAGTTTAATTGTCTCTCTCTCGGCTTGGCTTCGCGAACGAAGATTTAAGAAGGGTGTAATAGTCCACGTTTGCTGCAGGCTCGCTGGTGGCTGACAAGACCAATGTGGGACAGGCAGGTCCGGCCACAGCGGCTGCAGGGAAAAGTCTGATTTAGGGTTGGTCCTGTAGCAGTGCGATTCTTCCTCAATCTCCTTTTGTCCTCAAGACCAGCTATGCGTGTGTTCTCAAAGGAAGAGACAGCCTGGTGGATGATGTGCCTCCATGCTTTGCGATCTGAGGCTAGGTCAGACCACTGGTGATGGTTGATGTGACAG
Organism: Heteronotia binoei; assembly: GCF_032191835.1. NCBI lineage: Eukaryota > Metazoa > Chordata > Lepidosauria > Squamata > Gekkonidae > Heteronotia > Heteronotia binoei. Next base: position 186,007,749 of record NC_083223.1, on the reverse strand, counting down.
GTGCTAAGGGATTTCTTCAAGGAGTCCTTGTACCTCTTCTTTGGTGCCCCTCTATTTCGATGGCCGGTGGAGAGTTCGCCATACAGGGCAATCTTGGGAAGGCGGTGGTTTTCCATCCTAGAAATATGCCCTGCCCAGCGCAGCTGCGTCTTCAACAGCAGTGCCTCGATGCTGGTAACCTCTGCCCGCTTGAGGACTTCAGTGTTGGTCACAAAGTCACTCCAGTGGATGTTGAGGATGGTGCGAAGGCAGCGCTGATGAAAGCGCTCAAGGAGTCGCAGGTGATGACGGTATAAAACCCACGATTCGGAGCCATAGATGAGGGTTGTCATCACAACCGCTTTGTAAACATTGATCTTTGTGCCTTTTTTCAGATGCTTGTTGCTCCACACTCTTTTGTGCAGTCGGCCAAATGCACGGTTTGCCTTTGCCAGCCTGTTGTCAATCTCCTTGTCGATCTTGGCATCTGAGGAGATGATGCACCCCAGGTAGCTGAACTGCTGGACTGTCTTCAGAACTGATTCACCCACAGTGATGCAGGGAGGGTGATAATCTTCCTGGGGTGCAGGTTGGTGGAGAACTTCTGTCTTCTTCAGACTAACTTCTAGGCCGAATAGCTTGGCAGCCTCTGCAAAGCAGGACGTCATATGCTGCAGAGCTGATACCGAGTGGGAGACGAGTGCAGCAGCATCAGCAAACAGTAGCTCTCGGATGAGTTTTTCCATTGTCTTGGAGTGTGCCTTTAGTCGCCTCAGGTTGAACAGGCTGCCATCGGTGCGATAGCGGATGTAGACACCATCGTCCTCATCTAGATCTACTGCGGCTCTTTGAAGCATCATGCTAAAGAAGATCGTAAAGAGAGTTGGCGCGAGAACGCAGCCTTGCTTTACACCTGTGCCTATTGGGAAGGGCTCCGAGAGGTCGTTGCAGTGTCTGACTTGGCCTCGCTGGTCTTCGTGTAGCTGGATGATCATGCTGAGGAACCTTGGGGGACATCCTAAACGTTCCAAGATTTGCCACAGGCCTTTCCTGCTAACGGTATCGAAAGCTTTGGTAAGGTCGACAAAAGTCACATACAGACCCTTGTTCTGTTCCCTGCATTTCTCTTGGAGCTGCCTGAGAACAAATACCATGTCGGTGGTGCTCCTGTTAGCTCTGAAGCCGCACTGGCTCTCTGGGAGGAGTTCTTCTGCAATGGTGGGCACCAGTCTGTTCAGGAGTATTCTGGCAAGGATTTTGCCTGCGATGGAGAGCAGGGTTATCCCCCGGTAGTTGGAGCAGTCTGACTTTTCCCCTTTGTTCTTGTATAGGGTGATGATGATTGCATCGCGAAAGTCCTGTGGTAATTTGCCTTGTTCCCAGCAGGTGACAAGTACTTTGTGAAGTGAGCTATGTAGTACTGTGCCCCCATGCTTCCAGATCTCTGGTGGAATTCCATCAACTCCTGCTGCCTTGCCACTTTTCAGTTGCTTGATGGCTTTAACAGTCTCTTCTAGGGTGGGGATCTCATCCAACTCTGTTTTCACCGGTTGAAGTGGGGTGAGGTGGATTGCTGAATCTTGAACTACGCGGTTGGCACTGAAGAGAACCTGAAAATACTCCGACCATCGGTTCAGTATGGATGCCTTGTCTGTGAGGAGCACTTGGCCGTCTGCACTATGCAAGGGACTCTGAGCCTGATATGATGGACCATATACTGCCTTCAGGGCTTCGTAGAACCCTCTTAAATCACCAGTGTCTGCACACAGCTGGGTTCTCTCTGCAAGCTTGGTCCACCACTCGTTCTGAATGTCTCGAAGCTTGCGCTGGAGGTTACTACATGCAGCGCGAAAGGTTGCTTTTTTCCCAGGACAGGAGGGCTGAGCAAGATGTGCTTGGTAGGCAGATCTCTTTTTTGCCAGTAATTCTTGGATCTCTTGATTGTTCTCATCAAACCAGTCCTTGCTCTTCCTTGTGGAGAACCCGAGGACTTCTTCAGAGATCTGCAGGACGGTAGTTTTTAGGTGTTCCCAGAGTGCTTCTGGAGAAGGGTCTGTGGGGCAACTGAGGTCCTCAATTCTTGACTGGAGTTTTGCCTGGAAGGCAGCTTTAACTTCGGCTGACTGAAGGCTGCCAACCTGAAACTTCCTCCGAGGGATACCTCCTCTCCTGGGTGTGGGTTTAAAGTGAAGACGGAGATTGCAGCGTACAAGACGATGATCCGTATGACATTCTGCGCTGGGCATTACTCGGGTGTGTAAGACATCTCGAAGGTCTCTCTGGCGCACCAGAATGTAGTCGATAAGGTGCCAATGCTTGGACCGTGGGTGCATCCAGGTTGTCTTCAGACTGTTCTTCTGCTGGAAGATAGTGTTGGTGATGGTGAGCTGGTGCTCCATGCAGAATTCTAGCAGGAGGCGCCCGTTGTCATTGCAGTTGCCAATGCCGTGTTTGCCAAGTACTCCTTTCCAGGCTTCCGAGTCTTTACCTACTCTGGCATTGAAGTCGCCAAGGATGATCACCTTGTCCTCTGTAGGGGTCTTCCGTACGAGGTTGCGTAGATCAGCATAGAACTTGTTCTTTTCTGCAGGATCTGCTTGAAGGGTTGGGGCATACACACTGAAGAGTGTTGCATGCTGCTTGTTTTGAAGTGGGAGGCGCATGGACATGATGCGATCTGAGTGACCTGTTGGAAGGTTTTCGAGTTTGGAGGCAATGGAGTTCCTGACCATGAAGCCAACGCCAGAAAGGCGGCTCTCAGCCTTTGACTTACCCGACCAGTAGAGGGTATAGCCAGCACCGTGTTCTTGAAGACTACCTTCCTCAGGGAAACGGACCTCACTGAGAGCTGCTATGTCGATATTCAACCTGAGAAGTTCGTGGGCAACTAGAGCAGAGCGTCGTTCAGGGCGACCACTGCCTACTGTGTCAAGCATGGTTCTGATGTTCCAACACGCAAGCTTTAGTCTTTGCACACTTTGTGAGGCAGGTGCATGCCTTTTCTTTGTTGTTATTTTTCAACCGCAAGTAAGGATGCCCGTTGACCGCGGCTAGCCAACTGGGGTGGGGGAGACGAGCTTTGTTTAGGCCACCTTTTCTAGGCCCCTCTCCGTGTGGAGCAAGCAGTGCTGTCCCTAGATAAGGCTGCTTGGTCATTCAGGGTGCTGCCGAAAGATGCTTTCGTCTCCGGGTTAGCATCAGGCGACCAATATCCTGAACCGCCTACATGCAGGATCGGGACTGCGGCTTCCAGTGGCACCTTCCACCTGCCGTTTCGCCCCTTGCCTATCGCTGCAGGACTTGATGCGTTGTGGGTTGTGTGTGTGGATATGCCCTTCAGGCCTGCGCAGAGGAATTTTTTAGGTGAAGCGCAGTGTGCGCGGTACTGGCTCCACCCTTTCACCTGGGGGTCATCTGCCATGGCCCAGTAAGCCGGGACGCCGGCAGTGAGTCCTCCAGGTGGTAGGTGTTACATTAACGAGCTCTATCTGCCCGGGTTTGATGTTAGAGTTTTCCTTCTCTTAGGCTGACGAGGTTGGTGGGCCCAGCCTGCCCATCCGGTTATACCGCCGGACAATTCGGTCGCACCATGACGTAGCAAACTCTGTGAAAACGGGGGGGACCAGCGAGAAGGTGTTGCTACGGATGCAGTAATGCAGGAGAGGCCATTGCAGTGACCATCTGCCAGGCATAGCCAGACAATGACCACGCGGCGTTCACTACACCGGGAGAGGAGAGGCTATGTATTGCGCATGCACTTTCCCTGGGGGGGTAGGATTCCCAGAGGGAATTGTAGACATCTAGTATTACATGTAATTACGGCTGCCATGATAACCTATGCAACCTGTAGGAAAAAGGATGTATTACCGTCAATGGAAGATGGAAATTTTTGAGACAGCAGAAATTGCTATTTTAACAGAACTCTTAAGAGAAAATGGCTAAAATGAGATAAAAGAACTTTGGAAGCCTTTTTACAATTGGCTGGAGAAGGAAGTGAAAGTAAGCTCTGTAACTTTCTTTTCATTACTTTACTTTGTATCTATTTTTTACTTGTGAGAGGAGATGGTGGTGTACACGTTGGTATATTAATGATTAATAATGATGAAATGAACAAGAATAGAATAAGTATGTGATTGCAGACTTTCAGATATGATTTAATGATGACTTACGGAATTTCAGGTGAATATATAAAGTTTAAGATAGAATGGAACACTGTATAGTGATTTTTTTCTATCCTTTCCCCTTAAGAAACCAATAAAATGCTATTAACACAAAACCACTAGGAAACAGCTATTTTAGACCAAAACAAAGGGGGTGGGGGAATGAAAAAATTGGTACTGGTGCTGAGCAAGGTAGATAGGGTGGCTTTAGCATGGGTGGGGAGAGGACACATAATGAGGTAGGCCTGCCAGCCCTCAGGTCCCAGCAGGGGATCCCCTGGTTTTGCAGAGGAACAAGCAGATTATGAAAAAATATCAGAACTGTAATAGATATAATAGAATATTATGAAAAACATCCTGAAAAAGAAGTAGCTTTGCTTTTCGCTGATGCAGAGAAAGCTTTTGACAATGTTCATTGGGATTTTATATTTGCATTAATGGAGAAATTGGGATTGGGTGAAGACTTTGTTAGAATGGTAAAACCAATATATACTGACCAACAAGCAAGACTTTGTATAAATGCAGATTTGACAGAGAAAATAGCAATATGTAAAGGAATAAGACAAGGGTGCCCTCTATCCCCTTTGATATTTATAATGATGCTGGAAATACTGCTTATGCAAGTTCAAGTAGATAAGGAGATAGAGGGTTTAAAATTAAATGGCTTTTCTTACAAATACAGAGCGTTTGCAGATGATGTAATGTTTATAAATGAAAACCCAACTCAAGTTACACCGTTGCTGCTCCAAGAAATAAAAAAATATGGTGATCTGGCACGCTTTTATGTAAAGAAAGAGAAAACAAAAAATTTGTATAAAAATATGTCAAAATCTAAGCAAATGGAATTACAAAATTTAACAAACTGTGAAGTGGCCACTAAAGTAAAGTATTTAGGAGTAGAAATTACAACAAAGAATATTGACTTATTTAAAAACAACTATGAAAAGTTTTGGCGGAAAATTGAGGTGGACTTACAAAAATGGAATAAGTTGAATTTGTCTATCCTGGGTAGAATATCAACAATAAAAATGAATGTATTACCAAGAATAATGTTCTTGTTTCAAACTATACTAATAGTGAAAGAAGATAAACAATTTCATAAATGGCAGAGGAAACTTTTGGAATTTATATGGGCTGGCAAGAAACCAAGAATTAAGATGAAGATACTGACAGACGCTAAAGAAAGGGGAGGCTTCCAAGTACCGGATTTAAGACTATATCATGATGCAGTTTGTTTGGTATGGATTAAGGATTGGATAGTGTTATTAGGCAGAAAATTATTAACATTAGAAGGCCATGGAAAGGTTTTTGGCCAGATATCTGGCTTTAAATTGAATGTCTCTAAGACTAAAATCTTAGCGAAAAATATGGATAAAGCTCAAATTGAATCTCTTGAACAACTTTCAGGATTTAAGCATGAGAAAAAGATAAAGTATCTTGGAATACATTTGACAAGTGACTTAAAGACTCTGTATAGAGATAATTATGAAAAAATATTGAAAGAAATCTGCAACGATTTAACCAACTGGGAAGATCTCCAAATATCGCTTTTAGGTAGAATTGCCACAATAAAAATGAATATCCTTCCGAGAATTTTATTCCTTTTCCAAACAATCCCAATCATTTTACCCAATTTTTTTTTTCAGCAACTCAACTCTATGACCAAGACGTTTATCTGGCAGGGCAAGAAACCCAGAATAAAATTGAAAGTTTTACAAGACAGTAAACTAAGAGGCGGTCTGGCTCTCCCGGATTGGAATTTGTATTACAAGGCTTGCTGTATTGCATGGCTAAGAGACTGGTGTAAACTAGACAATAAAAGATTACTGACTATGGAGGGTGCAGGTCTGGGGGAAGGTTGGCATAGCTATATGTGGTATCATACCCCTAAAAAACCCGGCCGTTTCCTTAGACATGAAATAAGAAGATCCTTGTATAAGACTTGGGAAGAAATTAAAGTGTATTACACTCATACTCCAAAGTGGCTATCCCCGATAGAAGCCTTGACTCATCCCAACCTGTATAATTGGGATAACCCACAAGATTATGCTTATTTGCTGAATAATCAGAATGATCTGATTGAGGAAGAACTCTTTAAGCTAAATTGGTGGTTACAGTGTCAACTTAAATCAAGGTTTCAGAAGGATAAGGAAAAAGGTTTTTCGAACGTACCAATTGAATTAGATCTTATTTTAGAGACTAAACAGAAGATAATCTCCAAGGCGTATGATTGGTTACTCCAAGTTAAGATGCAAGATGAAGTTGTAAAAGAATCATGGATCCGTTGGTTGAAGGACTTTGGTTCTAACATAGACTTGGATGAATGGGAAAAACTATGGAAACAGAATTTAAAATTAATAAAGCCAGCAGATCTTAAAGAAAATCTATACAAAATGGTATACAGATGGTACCTCACACCAGATAGACTGGCTAGAATTTATCCCACATATTCAAATAAATGTTGGAAGTGTCGAGAAGCTAAAGGGTCTTTGTTTCATATATGGTGGCAATGTAAAGATGCCAGAAAATTCTGGACCCAAGTCAGTATTTGGATGCAAAAAATCCTGAAAATACAAATTAATCATGTGCCAGAACTGTATCTTCTGAACATTTGTAGACAAAGCATTCCTATGACAAAACTGAAATTGTTACTGTACATAGTTACTGTTGCCAGAGTACTTTATGCCAAGTATTGGAAGACCGACAGAACCCCCAATAGAGATGAATTTATTAATAAGCTCTTTGATGCCGCAGAATCTGATTTAATGTCTACCAGATTAAGAGATGGTAATATGCAAAAATGTCAGGAGGAATGGGACCCCATATATAACTGGGCAAAAAGTAAAGGGTTTTACATAGAGTAACAATATTTTACTTTTTCTTTTGAATCCTCTCCATCTCCTAGTGTGAATGAGTGGGTAGATGTAGTGGTTGTTAGATGTATAGATCTGTTTTGAATGTATGTGTATTGATGTGTTTAATGTATTGTGTTTCTCTGTTTGTATTTTTGAGTTTTCTCTATAGTGCTGATTGTGTCTGTGTTTGTTTTATTTTCATTTTTTGTGTGTATTTCTTGTGCGTTAATTCTTTTTCTTAATAAAATTTTTCTTTGAAAAAAAAGAAAGGTTTTGGTTGGCATGCATATTCGTGCTATGGGAAAAGTAAAATGGATGGTTTTTTCTCACATCATTATGTAAGAAGTAGTTTGCTTAAAACTTGGTTGAAATACCAAAAATATGGAGATGAGAGGAAACTGCTGTGGATTGTGCCAACAGAAGTAATAAAGTTATATTCGGATGTTGAGGAAGAGAAATGGTTACCATATAAACAATTGTTAAAAATACAGGGAGGCAAAGCAGAATTAAAATCAGTGGAAGAATTGGATTATAAATTTAATTGGTTTCAATGGTTACAAATTAAAAGTCTGCTAAAGCAGGATATTAGGAATGAAGGAATAAGGCAAGAACAAACAGAAATTGAGATAATGCTGTTTGGTGAGGACGTAAAACTGATCTCAAGAGTATATAAACTGTTACTGAAATGGTCTACAGAGGAAGAAGTGGTAAAATCTCAAATGATAAAATGGGCAATTAATATAAACAAGGAAATTCAGATGGAACAATGGGAATATTTGTGGAAGAACTCTATGGAAATATCGACATGTAATAACATAAAAGAAAATTGTTACAAAATGTTGTATAGATGGTATATGACACCAAAAAAAAACCTGTCGAAAACAGATAATCAGATGTCTGATCGATGTTGGAAATGTAAAAAACATGAAGGGTCCTTCTACCATATGTGGTGGGCTTATGAAAGGGCTGTACAATAATTGCAAATGATCCAGCAAAAAATGTCAAAAATTTTGGGATACAAAGTGAAGAAGGCACCAGAAATCTTTTTGTTGGGATTACAAATAGAAAATTTTCCGAAGCAAGACAGAACATTACTTTGGTACATGCTTTCAGCTGCATGAACATTGTATATGCAGTTGTGGAAGCAAAATAAAATTCCAGAAAAATGGGACTGGGTTATAAAAATTATGCACTGGAGTGAAATGGATAAATTAACAAGAACACAAAAGGAACTTGATATGGAAAAATTTAATAAAGGAGCCTCCTGCGGCCCGCCGCATCGCGGCATGGCCGCAGGGGAGATTTTGCCCCCCCCACCGGAGGGAGAGCAGATGTTTTGGCGGGGGCGGGGCTTCAGAGCTTGTCTCGAAGCCTCGCTCTTTGTTGCGGCAGTCCGCTATTGGTGCTCGGTGGGCTGGGAGCGTGCTTTCACGCTCCTGCTTAGTGCCAGGGCTGATTAGGCCGGGAAGGGTCATCGTCGTCGCGTTGAGCATTGTTGGAGTGGCTGCTGAGGCTTTTCCCCAACATTTGCTGCTTGAGTATATGGGCTGGTGGCCTTGAGCTGCAGCCCATCTTGGGAACTTTGAGAGGGGGAATTGCGGTGGTTCTTAAGAGGGGGTGTTTGGAGGTCGCTTCCTTATAAGAGCATTACTGTCCCAGCTAATAGGGATCCAGGCAAATAGGTGTGAAAAACCTCAGCCTGAGATCCCGGAGAGCGGCTTCAGTTTATATAGGCAATAGTGATTCAATGCCTGCTGCCCCCCTCCCTTTTTTGTGAGGAAATTGTGATGCCTCTCTTTGGTGGCCTTGGTGGCCTTGGTGGCCATTTTAAGTGAGGTTGAGGTGTTGTCTGGGGGTGGTGTGTACGGCCATTTTTATGCACTAGTGTGGTGGTTTTTTCTGGTGCTTGGCGGCCATTTTTGTGGGTTTCTTCTTCATCACCCCTTGTCCTTGGTGGCCATTTTAGGACCTAGTGAGGTGGTGGCCATTTTAAGGTTGAGAGGGGCGGTGGCCATTTTAGGTGTTTGCTTTGGCCTCCCCCCCCCTTTTTTTATTTGGTAGGATAACTGAAGGGTTTGGTGAGTTCTAGTGACTCACCTTTTTTAGGTTCAGAGTGGTTAGCTGCTTTACAGCAGTCCATTCCCCCTTTAGTTTCAACTGGTGCTGTGCTCTTTAGCAAGCATGTCAGGGCGTAAAGGGAGTGGGAAACCAAAGGGGAAGCAGCCTGCCCCTAAGGCTCCTAAGCCGCCCCCGAAGTGTCCTCCGCCCCCTTCGTCTTCTGATGAGGAGGGGGATGATGAAGTGAACGCAGTCATTTTCCAGCGACTGCAAGCTTTGGAGCAGGCATCGGGGTTTCCACCTTCTCAGATGCCTAAGAAGGGGCGGGTTTCTAAGCATGCTTTGCAGGCAGATATACTAACCCGCTTGTCTCTTTTGGAGGGCAGATCTGCTGTGGTTGCTGCTGGAGGAGCTGTGGGGCCTGTTGGCTCTGATGTTGGAGCGGGCCCGTCCTCTGGTGCGGTTGGTGCCGGGTCAGCATTGGTGCCTGCTTTACCTTCTGGTAAGTTGGGGGATGGCTCTTTGCCTCACACTGGGCCTGTGTGGCCTTGTGGGGCTTGGGGGTCTGTTGGTCCTAGTGGGGCGGGTGCTCCATCAGGTGGTTCAGGGGCTCCTTCAACTTTAGGCTTAGAGCAGCAGAGTAATTAGATGTGGCCACAGGGTCAGTTTGGTCCATTTGGTAATTGGCCCGGGGTGGGGCAGCAGGGGTCAGAAGCAACTTGGTCTGATGGCTGGGGTTTACCATCTCCTTACGGGGCGGTCCCCTTTGGCGCTATGCCTTTTGGTGAGGTTGCCTTACCTTTGGGCAATCACCTGCTGCCTGCCACAAGAGAAAAAATCTTAAAAGGGGAATATGTTGACATATTTTCCCTTTTATTTAGAGAATTGGAAAAGAAGGACAAGGAGGAACTGGATGATAAAGAGAAGGAGAAGCTCAGGAAGAGGAAGGTTGATCAGACCTGGGCCAATTGGCTTCCGAGGTTTTTTATATATGCGGGAGTGATAGCGCGTGTGCAGCCCTGGAGGGCTGCTGCGTTGATTCAATATATGGACATCATATACAAGGGGTATACGATGTTCAGCGGCCCGGCCTAGATCCAATACGACCAGGAGTTCAGGATGAGGGCCGCTTTGTACCCTTCACTCCTTTGGGATTGGATTCACCAACAGTTGTGGCTGCAGGTGATGTCACCTGCACGGCCCAATTTGGGGGACCGATCGGACAGTGGTCACCTAGTAACTAGGTTTTCCTCTTCTCCTTCTAGTGCATCCTCCTCCTCCCGCAGTTTTGCGGGGCAGGCGGTTCAACCCCGCTTGCTTTGCTGGGAGTTTGGGTCGCAGAGGGCGTGCAGTCATAAAGCCTGCCATTTTAAGCACGAATGCCCCCTGTGTGCTGGCCCACACTCCTTCAACAACTGCCTGAGAGTTCAGGTGCACAAGGGTCAGAAAAGATCAGGCGGGGGTCCTTCTCAAACTGGAAAAGGGCCCCAGCCCGATAAAGGTGGGGCCTCTTGAAGAATGGCTTCGCAGGTACCCACGTAGGGAAGACAGTTTATATTTGGTGAACAATTTTACTTTGAGTTTTAGAATTCCTTTTCAAGGTTCTCGAGTACCAACTTGGTCCAGAAACCTTAGTTCAGTTGAGGGTTTAGAGCACATAGTTGAGGCAAAAATTGCCAAGGAGTTGGCGGAGGGCAGGATTTTGGGCCCATTCACTAGTCCTCCTGTGGTTAATCTTAGGGTTTCCCCGTTGGGGGTGGTGCTGAAGAAGGCACCTGGTGAATTTCGTTTGATTCACCATCTTTCTTACCCCAGGGGTTCCTCTGTCAACGATGGCATACCTGTGGAGCTATGCTCCCTTAGGTACACCTCATTTGATCAGTCCATGGGCGTTGTTTGATGCTGTGGTCTGTTAGGGAAACTGCTCTCAAAATGAGATTGGGGAATTAGATTGAGAGACAGCTAGCCCAATAGGAATCTTTGTTATCTGTGTATACCAGGCTCGACCATTCAGATAGTCAATGCTCAATAAAGGACTCTAATTTAATAAAAATCAATTGTAGTTTATTTGAAGCAATAGTTCTTTCACACAAGGTACAAAAATCAATCACACACTCACACAGGTCTAAGAAACATAGAGAGATCGATAGGGGAACATAAAAGGATGGACATACAGGGTAATACTACCTCTCGCAGACTCCAGGGAAGGCTCCGATGGCGACGAATGAGGGAATGGGGGATGGACCCGAAACTGATCAGGAATCGGGGATGGATCTATACAGCGGGTTAAGGGGGTTGCTGAATAGAGAGCACACCTGTGGGTAGCTAGTCCACAGGTTATATAGGGTTACCTTAGTCCTGAGGGAATGGGAGGTAACTGGGAGTGTTAATGGGCGGGTCTGCTGATGACCCAGAAGGCTGGTCATCGGCTAGACCAATGGCGAGTCCATGGCGACACCTGATTGGGTGTATGCTTCAACCAATGAACATCACCTTCATCCTGGGCATCCTGGAAACTTCCAAGTTGCGACAGGGCTTGGGGCGGCTCCGGTGATATCAGTATGTAGATAGTTGGGTGATTGGGATGAGATGGGATTAACTGGGAATGTGACAATAGAGAATCAGATATGGACCTAGGTATTCCGGTGTAGACAAAAGGGCTTGGATGTATCAGGAGAGATCCTTCCTCTTTCTCATCATCTCCTGGGTGAAGCCTGTTGTTCAGGATATTACTTGGCAATCAGGATTAATAGTGGAACCATTAATCCATTCATAAACTAGATAGGTTGCTTGCGGGCTAGGAATGACTCAAGGTGTGTACGTGAGGTTCCCACTTAGAAGGAATGAAACCCAACCAGGCAGGAAGATGGCTACATGTGGTGTTAGCGAAACACAGTGGTTTCCATACTTGGCGCTTCAACACCGTTCGCCTGGACAGCTCCGTGGCGGCGTAGCCTCCTCCTCGCCATGGCGGATTCCACGCGATAGCGGGGAAACGTCCGTGTGCGTCTGCAGACACTCTGTGCCTGTCTCAAGCACTTGTATACTTGGTAGCTAGTACACAGGAGTCTTACATAGTCTCTGGTTAGCTTTACTCGCATTCACTGGCCAGGCGAATGCAAGCTTACTTCTCCAGGCGCCCTGGCAACCATGTTTGTGACAGAGAGGGGTCATTTTCTCACAGGTCAGGGGGCTGAGTTGGCGAAATGCGATATCAAGTCTGCATTTCGCCTCCTCCCTGTCCACCCGGATGATTTTGAGCTTCTGGGCTTTTCGTTTGCAGGGCGATTTTACATGGACAGGGCATTGCCTATGGGTTGCTCTGTATCATGTGCCGCTTTTGAGTGTTTCCGCACCTTTTTGGAATGGGCTGTGCGTGAGAAAGTGGGTTTGCAGGATGTTGTTCATTATCTGGATGACTACCTGTTTGTGGGCCCTGCTGGTTCTGGTCGCTGCACTCAGTTGTTAGCCGGCTTTATTGAGTTGGCCGCTGAGTTGGGTGTGCCATTGGCTGAGGAAAAAACCAAGGGCCCGGCCCATTGCCTTGTGTATTTGGGGATCGAGCTGGATACTTTAGAGCAGTCATCTAGGATTCCTAGTCAGAAGCTGCAGGACTTGAAGGAAAGGATTAGTTCTTTCCTTCACAAGAAGAAGGTTATGCTGCTTGAGCTGCAGCAGTTGGTGGGGCATCTTAACTTTGCCTGCAAAGTGGTTGCCCCGGGTAGGCCTTTTCTTCGCAGGTTCTGTGACGCTATGGCGGGCCTTCGGTTGCCACAGCACAGGACCAGGGTTACTAGCAGCATGAGGGAGGATCTGCAGATATGGCAGGAGTTTTTGGAATCCTTTAATGGGATTGCTTTTTGGAGAGAGGACATGAGGCTGAGCTTCAGGTCATGTCCGATGCTGCTGGGTCATTAGGTTTTGAGGTCTACTTCCATGGACATTGGTGCATGGAGGTGTGGCCAGAGTCATGGGTGCAGGCCGGTTTGAGCCCGGACCTCACGTTTTTGGAATTTTTCCCATTTTGGTTGCGGTTTGGCTGTGGGGGAGCGATATGGTCAATCGCACTGTTCATTTTTGGTGCAACAACATGGCTGTTGTTCATGTTATCAATTCCCTTTCATCCAAATCGCAACGGGTTATGAGGTTGGTGAGGGCCTTCACTCTGCGTTGCCTGCGGCTTAACATTTTGTTTTTGGCCAAGCATGTTCCTGGGATGAATAATGGGGTGGCTGATGCTCTCTCTCATAAACAGATGGAGAAGTTTCATCAGCTGGCCCCGGACGCCGATCTGGATGCGGCGCCAATGCTGCAGGAGCTATGGCTGATTGGAAAGCCGAGGCCTGCAGAGCGATAGGCTTAGCCATTGCACCTAGTACCAGGAAGTCTTATGAACATGCTGTGCGACAGTTTGAGGACTTTAGGGCTGAGGTAGGGTATCGCATTGTTTGGCCCCTCCCAGTGGAGCAGTGCTTCATTATTGTGTTTCCTTAAGTGGTAAGGGATTGGCCGTGCGATCGATTCAGGGACGCATGTCAGCGCTGGCCTTCGCTAGCAAGGCCTTAGGGTTTAAAGAGGAAACAGCAGATTTTCGTATTCAGAAGATGCTGGAAGGGTGGTCCAGGGAGGCTGGGCCTAAGCCTGATTCTAGGACCTCTATGTCTCCTGAGATTCTTCGGGGTTTGAAGGGTGTTTGGAGCGCAGTTTGTGCGTCTCATTTCGAGGCAGTTTTGTTTCACACAGCCTCTTTGGTGGCCTTTTTTGGGGCGCTGAGGGTTAGTGAACTGGTGGCAAGCTCCAAGAGTGATGTTTCATGTAGGGCGTTGTTATTGAGGGATATTGTTATTGTCGGGGGGTAAGGCGGTTCTTACTATCTGGCGATCCAAAACGGATCAAGAGGGCATGGGGACTGTGCAGGAGTTGGGTCCATGTTCTGAGGTGGAGCTTTGCCCAGTTTCCGCATTGGCCGACTATTTGGCGGTGTGGGGAGGCTGCGAAGGGTTGTTGTTTTGTCATTTTGGAGGCAGTCCTCTGACAAAACATCTATTTTGGGCTGTGACGTCCAGGGCTTTAGCCTTGTTGGGGTTGTCTGGAGTGAGGTTTGGTACCCATTCCTTTAGAATCGGCACGGCCTCTACGGCTGCTGCCTTGGATTATCCTACTTCGTCCATTCAGCGCCTTGGCCGTTGGCAGTCTCAGGCTTACAAAGGTTATATTCGCCCTTTGCTCTGCTAATAGTTTGTGATTAGGAGCTGGGGCAGTTTAAGGTTTGGGTTTTATAACTTGTCTGTTTTTTCTTTTAGATGCTGTTGTTCCTGGCCGGAGGAGCAGAGTTCTCATCTGCGGGTACAGTTATGTGTTTTGGGCGGCACATCAAGCTCGGAGAACTGCTGTTGGCTCTCAACTGAGGCTCAGCAAACATGTTAAGATAGAATGGCGGGGGCGCCGGGGTCTTCAGTGGCCTGGCTTGCTCCCCCTTTTGTTTCATGGGTGTGTGGGCCCTCCTTCACAGGTATTAATTGTTCACCTGGGAGGGAATGATCTCGGGCTGATTAAGGGCAAGGCATTGATCTTGCAGGCCCAAGATGATTTCAAGTACATAAGGAACAGATGGCCTGGTACCATTATAGTTTGGTCGGCCATGATTCCGCGCTTGGTGTGGCACAGTGCTTGGAATCCAGCTGGGATAGAGAGGGCTAGTTACAGAGCAAATAAGGAGATTTGCAAGGTTCTGGAGGGTTGTTTGGGCTACTATTTGCTCCATCCGGATATTTCTAGGGAATGTCCTGACCTCTACCGAGGGGATGGGGTGCATCTCTCGGAAAAGGGTAATATGCTTTTCCTGAGGGATTTGCGGCAAGGGCTTGTGTTGGCTTTGGGCCTTTTGGTGGGTGCTAAGCCCTAAGTAGAGACTTGGCCTTAGTTGTGGCAGGTTTTACGGGGTTTATGGCACCATGCGGTCTGGGGAGGACCGGTTAGCCTTCCCCTTTTGGGGAGTTAGGGGTCTGGCAGGATCAACCTTTGGGTGTGGCCTGAGGTGTGTGAATGCAGACTGTCCTGGAGACTCGATTGGATGGGTGCCTTTCGCTGAGACTCGCATCTGGTGTTTGGGCCCTCCGGTGCAAGCCTCCGTGCTGGGCCTGCCTAACGGGAGCTGTGGCTCACAGCTCTGGCTGGGGGGGGGGCAGGGTCTCTCGCCCACTGGAAAAGGCAGGGGAGCGGTCTGATGAGACCCCTGGCCCTGACCTGGCCGCAGTTCGGTTGCCCTTGCCGTTGCTGTGTTATTTAATAAAGTGTCCCATAGTTTCACCAATCAAATGTGTCTGTCTCTTTATTCCGACTTGGGGGGGCAATAAATGGAGAAAGTTTCAGAACTATGTGGAAGAACATTGGAGAGTGAAAGTGATATTTGGTGATATTTGATAATGGATAACTTGTTTATCAGCTATTTTTAATTTACTGAGACAAGAATAATAGTTTAAATTAGAGTATGAGAAAATATTTTGTTCTTTCTTAAAAGATTATAATAAGATAGATAATATGACTTAATTTAGTAATATATTGGATCATTAATCAAATGAGGTAATAACCATAAAGAAGTATAAGTTCCTTTTTTCTTTTTAAACAGTTTTTTTTAAATGTTAAATTACCTTTATTGCTTTTATAGTGTAAGTAACACTGGGGAAGTCTTGAAAGGGAGGAGGGGAGGTGGAAATGTGATGCAACATATTGACTTTTATTTGAGAGAAGTAAATGAAATAGTGATATATGTTGTAGAATAATAAAAACTGTTTTTACAAAAAAATCTGGTCATCCTATTGTGCTGCCAGTGCATTTAAATGTTAACAATCTTAATTTAAATGTGGAAGAATATGGAAGCAATATGGAATATGGAAGCAGCATTGCAGACTTACTACTTGTAAAAATAAGGCAGACACCAGTGTGAAAAATGAAGATAAGAGTTTTTAAAAGATTTAGAAGAAAACCAACAGGTAGTGATGTAAAGTAATTGAACCAAGGAAGAACAGAACAATGAAGTATGAGTTCTGTCAGCAAAAACAGAAAGGGATAGATTTTAGAAATATTTAGTAGATGAAACTGAAAGTTTTAGCAAGACAAGAAATATGTGAGGAGAGAGAGAGGAATTGAACTTCAATAGGAATGGACAAACATGAATTCCCCCCCTCCATTTGTTTTTATATGTTGCCTTTGTAATCCTTTTCATTTTGTCAATTGTTGTGCCTTGTATTTCCAGTTCACTTATTTATTTTCTGGCATATTATCCTGTTTTTACACTTTTTATGCCATTGATATACAATGGATGAAAAAAGGCAATTACAATAACATACATTTAATGAGAAAAATGCAGCATGAAAGAGCAGAAAATGGTGTGTGTGTGTGGGGGGGGAAGGATTGATGAACTTGATGCACTGAAGGGCGGAGGGGAAGCATCAAAATTCAGACCCAGCCTTAAATTCAGTCTTGGGCAGAAGAAAACAGCTAAACAAAAAGAAGTAAAGTTAGCAAAAGGGGAAAAAAAGGAAAAGAAAGCAACTGAAATATATGTAGTATTGGCATAAAGATGGCAAGTGATGTGATTTTTCAGATGATTACAGCCAGTGCAATGTAGGCATTGAACAGTTCTGTTTTCTTTGTATTCCCTTTCCCTAAGCCTTCTCATATTCTTGATAAATATTGAGCTTGATGTGTTACAAGAAAGTGGAATTTGCAATCTCATTTGTAAGCTTCCCTCCATGTAAACCTACAAAATAAATACCTTCATCAGTACCACAAATTGAATTCTTGCAGAGCTATAAGTTCTCTAGATATTATTTGTGTAAATAGTACAAGTACTGGAAAGCATTATATAAACATAGAATCACATAACTGGAAAGTAATGGAAGATCTTCCATAACCCTGCTGTAACTTAAGCTAGGAATCTTCTGTACATTGAAATAACAATGCCAAACAGAATTGAATGGCCGGTATTATATTGGAAATAAGGCAGACAAAATGTTAGAAGCAAGGTTGTTATGTTAACAACTAAATCACCAATCAAGTCCAAATAAGGTCAATAAAATTAGAATGCACACAGAAACTGCCTCAACATTCTGTAAGTCTTTCTAAGCTGATTCACATGAGGGTGTCTTATAATAGCCCTGTTTACATATTATGGTGAACTCATACAAAATCTGCATGTACCTGGATAAATGTGGGGTTTAATCACACATTTAGTTGTACATACATTGAATATATCTATTTATTTGTTGATTTATAGTCCATATTTCTCCCCAATGGTAACCCAACGTGGCTTATATCCTCCTTCTCTCCTCTATTTTATTTTCATAAAACCCCTGTGAGGAAGATTAAGCTGAGAGCAGGTGACTGGGCCAAGGTCATCCTGCAAGTTTCCATGGCAGAGTGGAGATCCAAACTTGGATCTTCCAGATCATAACTGAACACTCTACCCACTGCACTATTACTCAACACACATATAAAGAAAAATCAAATATACACTGTGCACACCCTGACCTGGATAGTTCAGGATAGCCCGATCTCAAATCTAGGGCACTAAGCAGGGTCAACCCTAGTTAGTATTTTGATGGGAGTCCACCAGGGTTGCTACACAGAGCCAGGCAATGGCAAACCACTTCTGAATGTCTCTTGACTTGAAAAAAACTATGGGGCCACCATAAGTCAGTTGCAACTTGATGCCCCGCCCCCACAAAAAGTACACTGCATAGAAACCCTCTGCGTGTTGACTGAATGCCTGTGGAGAAAGAGGGGGCATAAGCACGCTGTTTTAAAGATCTTAAAGCATCTGGGACTGCTATAGGTGTGTGTAGGAAAACTGAACTCTTGCATTAGGGAAAGTTCATATAACATTAAGCTGGTAATAATGAAGTGACAGTGTTTCCTATTCAGTTCTATAAAATCAACTTTCCTCATAGAAAAGTTTTTCTAACCCTTCTTCTCCCGAATCACAGTCAATTTCTTTGCCATGTTTGCTTAACAGGGCCACTCATAACATATTTCTGTTTTAGTAAAAGTATGTCTGTAATCTGAATTTTTATTTTCTCTTTTGAAATCACTCAAAGCAATGAGTGACTGCAAACTGATGCACCTCTATTCTAACCATTCCTTTCTCAAAATGCCTTATTTCCATGCCATTATTATAAATAAACCAGTGGATTTTTTAAAAAAAATTAAAAATCTGTGGCATAGGTTTCTCTGTGACATAGGGATGGATCATGTGCTGCTGTTAGTTAAAAGGAGCATTGCTACCTCTCCTGTTGCAGCCTCCTGTACCTCCCCCTCCCAATCATGCTGCTGGGTTGTGTGCATCAGTGGACTTTTAGGAACAGTAAGGGAGTTAGCGGGGGACTGCAGTGGAATCTAAAACCCAGCCCTTTCTTTCATTAGTGCTACTGCCTTCTGCAAGTGGAAAAAGGGCTTATGATTCAAGCCACTATTTCTAGAACCCTGGATTTCTCAGGTGTAACACGTCTCCTCTCTCATAGGAGGAAGAATGGTAAACAGCTTGTCTAATACCCAGCATGTCTACCATTATGTGCCTTTCTCCTGCAATGTGCCAGCATAGACCCTCTCTCGGCTTGGCTTCGCGAACGAAGATTTAAGAAGGGTGCAATAGTCCACGTTTGCTGCAGGCTCGCTGGTGGCTGACAAGACCAATGTGGGACAGGCAGGTCCGGCCACAGCGGCTGCAGGGAAAAGTCTGATTTAGGGTTGGTCCTGTAGCAGTGCGATTCTTCCTCATTGACCAGTGAAGGGCATATTGCAGGCTTGGCTATAACCGCATATGAAGTGGCAATGTTCCCTTGAACACACTGCAGAATCTTCTGCAATGAATTTCTTGAGGTTCTGTGATGAACTTTTGGGGGATTTTTCTGATTAGTGAGGAAGGGCTTCCCTGAGGCACTGGCGGTTTGAACAACACTGGTCAATGGTAATGATCAAAAGAAAGTAAAAGATTTTTTTTCCCCAATGAGAGATGAAGTCATACTGAGATACTAAGAAGTGATTCCCAAGGAATGTTAGAATATTCTCTTTCGTACCAAAACAGCTATATAGAGCTGGAGAATCAGGAACTAAGACTCGGGGTGTTCCTAAAAACACCCATGATAATTAAAATCTCTAATCTTCCTTCAGTGCTTCCTTCCACCCGCAGAGCTCAAATGTTTCACTGAGAAGGGACGTTGCATCGCTGACCAACATGGAGAACATTCATTTTGAATGCTATTCAGTATGCTGGTCTGGTTCCTTCATTTTTCCAAGAGTAGCATGTCTCCAAAGGCCTGAGAAAGCACGCATTTGGTCAGGCAGCAGCAAACTATAAGAGCAAAGGTCAGCTCAAGTGCATCCTTGTGCTAATTAAAAATCATCTTCATGCTCTTTATCAAATGCCATTTTTCTTGGCTCCATCTGATGTTTTTAGCATTTCAGTGTTGAATCCTAGCAGCAGACACAATGAAAATTTCCTATGTGAGCAGGGGAAACAGAAGTATTGATGGTGATAGTTTCTTCTCAGACATTTTATCCTGCCTGAATCCCAGGCAGGATTTTCGGATTGTGTTAATTATTTATTCCTATTATTTTTATTTTAATAATAGTAGTAATAGCAGCAGTAGTAAATGTAGATGGTTAAAATTGAGAATTATTATTTATTTACTAAACATTTTTTATGCCCCTAACCTTTCTCTAAAGAGTTCAGGGCTACAAATGTGGTTCTCAGAACAACCCTGTGAAGTAAGTTAGCTTGAGAAAAAATGACAGGCAGGAAGTCAATTTCATTGCGTGTGGGGATTTGATCCTGGGTCAAGTTTAAATCAACATTCTAAGTAGTACATCACCAGGCTCTCAAAAACTTTATTCTGTTCATTCCCCCACCTCCAATAAAAGCAATTTTATAGTAGAAAACCCAAAAAACAAATGGATAGCAGAGTATATCAATGTAACAAGATATTTCAAGAATTTGTGGTATTAACTAGTCTTAATGTTGATTTAATTTTGATATTACCCATCCTAGGTCTGCTTGTGGGAAGGGCAGGATACAAATCCAATACATAATAAGTAAGATAGCTGTCTGAACCCATGCCAGTCTTCTCCTGACACTTCCCTCCTCTGAACCTCTGCAACCTTTTAATTACCTTTCATTTCTTAGAGCATGCTGCTTCCTGAGGGCCCTTTAGAACAGAGGTGTCAAACTCATTTGTTACAAGGGCTGGATCTGACATAAATGTCACTTTGTTGAGCCAGGCCATGTGTGCCATAAAATGTAATACGAAGTACCAGAGATATAAACTTTATAAAGGTGTCAAATGGCCATAGCAGGTGAATGATAATAGCAGGCTTGACTGGATTAGGTGTGATATGCAGAGGGGTAGTAGATGTGGAGATACCAGCATTGGTAATGAGACAGGTAACCTAGGTCTTAATTCCTTCCAGGAGAATTCAGTCCAGGAGGATGCAAAGGATCAATGGACTTGTCTGACAGTAGAAAACACAACATTCAGTTGCTGACCTAAGAGTAACATAATAAGTTGTGATTGATAATGAAACTCAAGACAATGCATCCTGCTGGACTGAATTGAGGGCTAGTTTTCCTGTCTCATTACCAATGTGTGGTATTATCATTTGTCATCTGAAATCACTCCATTCTCCAAGATACAAGAACCAACCCAAGTGTTCTATTTCCCAATCAGAGTCTTTTTGAAAGAAAAGAAATCCAGATAAGAACAGAGAAATTCATTTTTTTTTAAAAAACAACAACTTTACAGAATAAGCCAAAATAATTTCCCCAGTGTACATTATGCTTGTCAGAAGAATCCATCCCCCTCCCTCCCTCCCTCTGAAGAAGTGTGCTACACACAAAAACTTATAGCTGGAATAAAATGTCGTTGGTTTTAAAGCTGCATTGGGACTCCAGCTTTGTTTGCTCCCTCCCCCTCTCTCGCTCTCTCCCTCCCTCCCCCTCTCTCGCTCCCTCCCTCCCCAAAAGAGGAGCAGCAGCCCTGCAGATGGAAATGTGTGTGTGTGTGTGTGTGAGAGAGGCTTCTCCTTGTATCTCTCCTGCCTGAAGCAGGAAGCAGCCATGGAGCTCTCTGTGTGCCTGTGTGTGTGTGGAGAGAGGGAGGGAGGCAGGCAAGAGGCATGAAGCAAAGAGCTACTGAGAGAGCTGCATCTATCCCATGGGCCACATATTTGACACCTCTACTTTCCCCAGAAGTTGCCAAACCTGTACCTGGCAATCCTGGGAGCATTTAGGGGTAGGACATGGGGAGGAAAGCATGGCATGATGTGGTGATGCCACTACTGGAAGTCCATAGAGACTGGGGAAATTCCTAGAAGTACTGTGGAAATGGGACCCCAAAATGATGTTATCTCCCACCAGTCATGCACACACATTTTCTCTTTTTGTTATGACTGGTAGAACAGGGGACAGGCAGTGAAGGTGGGAGTTTGTTTGTCATGGTGGGTAGCCTGGGCAGCTTATTTAGGGGAAACCAGGGATCTTCACTCTTATTGAGCCTGTGGTCACTTTTGGAATTTTAAGGATGGGACTGAGCCCACCCTTGAAATGGCTGCTGGAGGAGGACAATTACAGAATGGCTGCCATGGGTGCTAGAGCCAATCACATGTTAGAAAGTTGCACACTGAGCATCCTCCTATAATGGAGGCAGCTGTTTCTGAATGGTTGCTCCCTGAAGAAGCAAATATGATGTCTCCCAGATTTTTATGAATCACCTTCTACTCAAATTAGTTTGAAGAAAGTCCAAAGTGGATCCTTGCTTTCAGAAAGAGATGCTTTGCTAAAGAAGCAAATGGGTTTCATTAAATCCATTGGTGGATTCCAC
Source organism: Heteronotia binoei (assembly GCF_032191835.1). Lineage (NCBI taxonomy): Eukaryota > Metazoa > Chordata > Lepidosauria > Squamata > Gekkonidae > Heteronotia > Heteronotia binoei. The sequence goes on along the minus strand of NC_083223.1, from coordinate 185,985,822 downwards.
TGCACTTAGGGATGGTGCCACAATGGAGATCACTTGGTAAGACTATGATTCTTCTTTCCAGGGGTCAGGGAACTGCTTTACTCAGATAAATATTAAAGTGTCCTTAATTCTATTAAATTCTGATGTTAGATCATCAGGATCCCACATTTAATTTTTAATTCTTAATTGCATGAGTTACTTCTTCAGGAGTAAAATGTTTGTAGCTAATTTAAATCTGATCATGTAAATTTTGGAGTATTAATAGTTGATAAATATCATATTTGTTAATAAAACACTCTGCCCATGTTCTGATTCACAAATTTGTTGATAAAAACATAAATGGATTCGATTTCTTATGGTATGTCAGGTATTTACTTCGAGAAAGATCTATCTCTTTTTCTGTCATCTTGCAAGAGTTAGAAGGCTTGTTCCAAACTCAATTTGTCTCTGCCCCATAAAGACAATTTGCAAGGTATGGCATATATTTCATTCTAACAGTAATTTAAAATGTTCACACTATTCATATATTTAAACATCCCTAATTCTTTTATGCTACTTTGTGTCCCATGTGATTACTCCTCAGAAACACAAGATCCCAGATTCTAAACACCAAGCAACTTATCATTGTCAACAACAAAATGGTTCTTCCTCACAAATTAACCAAAATCAATTGAGGGGTCAAAGGTGATTATTGGATTTGTGGAGCTGCCAATGCTGTTTTTTACATATGTGATAGAAATGTAATGGAGTCAAAGAATATTGAGAAATGATTTCTAGAACTATTTCTCAAAGAAAAGGTCGAGTTACCCTTCTTTAAATATGTTTTTGATTAATTGTGTGGACTTCCTTTCTAAAGACTGTTTTAAATGTCATAACTTCTGCAACAGTAAAGTGTTTTATTAGTTTTTGCTAGAAACTGTAAAAGGGATATAACTCAAAACAAAGAGGAGTGACTGGAAATTAAGGTAATGTGTACAGCTGATTAAACCAACTTGTATTTTGCATGGTAAGAAGTTGCATAAGTTTAGTTAATATAATGTTATGTTGACTACCATGGTGCATTGACCTTAATAATGTTTATATAATTTGTTTATAGAACTGGAGATGGACTTATAAAGTTTTGTTTTCAACCTTAATTGAATAAATTTATTTTATTTGAATTCAATTATTTTATTTTTATTCATTTTTAGTTGAGTAAAAAGAAAGAAATGGTCCTGTGTTCCAGCACTGCATTCCTAGCCACAAACCCTATGCTTAAGAACATTCTAAATAAATGTGGTTTAAATAATAAGTAGCACATAAAATACTATTAAAATACACTGCTTTTATGAAATGCAATTTTAAATAAGGCAAAAGAAGACCTTTGCTCATGTGTTTATTATTTATTTAACAGAAAATCTTTATTTTTTTCTTAAACTTCAACATACAACAACAAAACAGCTTAATACAATGCGGATCCTAACCTTCTACCAGTGCTGGCATCCAAGGCGGTTTGCACAGCTTTAAAAACAGTTAAAAACAAAATTGTTATGTTTTTGTAAATGAGAAAAGAAAAATGGATTGCTGTGACCTGAGGATGTCTTTGTTAGAACAGAGTGTAGTTTCTCCTCATCCAATTCAGGTGCTGAGCTGTGGATGTTAACATCACTGGTAGGTAGGGCATCTTCCACAGGTCACAGTTCTTAAAGCAACTACAATGGCTCCTCTTACTTCTACAGCACTGGAAGACTGGGAGGCAAAAGTTCTCACTCCAACCTTCAGATACTACTGCTGTATCAGTGTGTTCTTAATTTTGTGGATCTATACCCTGTTCCAGTGAAATTTCTCTCCCCCACATCTGTTCAGAAACATGAAATTATACTCCTGGCATTTTCCTCCTAGTTCCCATCCCTCTTCCTCCAAAAACAATGGCAGATTTTGTTTAAAGTCCATGATTTGGATGCACAAGGTTCTAGGTTCAGATCCTAGCACAGCTACTTTAAAGGACAACTTGTACCAATGCTGAGAGAGAGAATTAACTTTGGAGAGTCACATTAGGGAGCTGCATATGCTTAAAACTACCTGAATAGCAACAGTACAAGGGTTTGGGGGAAAGTATCTCATCCAAATCATAGATATCTACTGCTGCTTGTCAGGAATGTGGTGAGCACATGTCAACTTAAAGGCCTAAGAGGTTCTAAACTAATTCCCTGTGGTGTAAATCTTTTCTCATGCCTTGTACACCCAGGATTGCGTCCTTCATTTTTCTCCAAACTGGCTTTTTCTCCTTGCTTGCTGCCGGTAGACTTGGCAATTTCTCAGCTGCTTAGTTCAGTTCCGTTTGAGAAGTAATGCAGCCCAATTGTTACATTTTCCTAGACAGGAGAATATGAAAATATACAGTCTGTCAAATCATATATTTTAACCATCAAACTGTACCATTTTGCAATAATCTTTTATACTTTATGTTATTACACAATTTAGATTCTCTACCATATATATTCAGGCACTTGCTGTCTGCAGTACTGTGTATGCTAGGAAGCTTCTCTTCTGAAGAGGGATGCCTAGTTCTTTTCTTCTCAAAAAAAGCATTAACACAGTCCTTGAAATGTTTTGTTTTACCACTAAAAAATCACAGCAGCAGGCAGGCAGTACTGCCCATTTCTGAAATAATAAATCTACATTGGGGAACTGTAGGCTTTGCATTGTTTTATGCTACACACCACAGGGTGGTACTCTAGCCAGAGTACAGGAAGCTTTAGGAGTGTATTGCCTTCTTCTAAACATGCCACTCTATGACATTCATATTTTTTTTCACAGAACCTCTGTTCCTGCCCTCCCCCTTTCTTTTTGATCAAAGCTGAACTGATTGGAAATTGACTCCAAATTCCTAAAAAAGCAGAAAGAAAATGGATTGTTGGATTTTGGGGAGAAATTGAGTAAAGAGGAATTAAGAGAAGTTCTCCTAACAAAGCTAGAGGTGCTAGAACTTTAGGAATGGCTAGATGTTGCCATTGTCTTTCAAATATATAACTTGCACAAGGTGTAGAGTGCTTGAGCTGTCTTCTGCTAATGCTAAATTACTGTCCTAGGTGCCTCCTACAGCCCTTTTCAGTTAGCCTTCTAACAAGAATTGCAGCAAGGATGGATCTCAATGGCAGTGTACTGCCAACCATGTGCTGAGCTATAATGCAGCCAGCAGCTGCCATATCCAATGGAATCTAACTGCATTGGTGAGAGTTGGCTGACTTTCTTGTTTTAGCCTGACTCCTGCACCATTGCAATCTGCTTGATATTTGTTTGATCAAGACAGTTGTCCATTTCATAGACATGCAGTGGCAGGGACAGTACTTGGGATCCTGCTGTTTGTAAATGCAGTGCAGTTTGTAAAACCATGAGAGCTTTGCTATATTAGAAGAGCTGGCAGCCTCTGACTCCCATTCAAAACTCCATTCTGTTGCTTTTCACTAAATCCTGGGATTGTCTCAAAGTTTGTGTCTGTTTTCATGGGAGTTGAAATATATGGATCTATGGCTATGAGTGAGCTGACAGCTTCCTAGATCTCAGTGCAGCTTGCTACATCAGCTCTCAGTCCAAATGTAGCTTCAATAAAGGAAGTCTGGTCCACAAAATGGATGGGAGACAGATGGCTACTGCAGTCTGGACTGCTGGGTACAAACAGAATTTCTCAGGTGCCTTATTCAATCAAATTGATTCCAAAACAGAAAGTGTTTCTATTGGTGTATAGAGGGCATACACTATAAACTACACTTATTTTAATTGTCATGGCTTCTTCCAAAGAATCCTGGACATTGTAGTTTGGGAAAAGTGCAGGTAATTCTGTATTAGAGACTGAAATCACATTGCTATTGCTTTTTACCAAGATTTCATCCTTGCCCTGCCCTTCTGGCAAAGAGCCCAGGGTAACACCTCACAAGAACCCTGTGAGGCAGACTGGGCTGACAGAGAATAACTAACTAAAAATCACCTAGTTTACTTCTGAGGAGATAAGAGGGTAATTAAACTTAAATCTCCCAAGGTTTCATTTGAGAGGCAAACCATTACCCTATGTTGTCTTTAGTCTTGTTATTTCTTCCTTTTTTCATAAAACATTATCCATCTCCCTACCTCTAGTAGTGCTTAGGCAGATGCATAACTACTCTTCAGGCTTTGAGTTCATATTTAAACTATTATTCAGCCACCTGAAAAATGAGGATCCGAATTGGAAGCAGTTAGTTGGTTTTGAAATACAAGCCCAGGAGGTAGGTCTGTATTTAATGGAATCTGCCTTGAGGGAAAATAGCAATTCAGAAGCTCCAAGATGATTCTGGAGCAGGAGAACTGGTTTAGATGGAAGAATGATTAAAGCACTGAGTCTAATTCTCATTTGCTTTTTATCATACACTGAGCAGGCAGCTGCATTTTCTTCTTTGAAAGAAGATGCAATGGAGTTTAAAGTAATGTATGGTAAGTGCAGGAAACTGATGTACTATAGTTTATGTCAATAAGCATGGCCATAACTAAATTTTAAAAATATAAATATTGTCTGGTAGTTCCACGTTTATAGCACCAGCCCTGCATTTCAGTGACTTCCCAGGCAAGACTATCACAGAAATGTCATGTCACATTTCCCTACCATGTGAGTGTTACTTACACCATCTGAAATCTACACCAATCAGTGTTCTTGAAAAGTAACAAAACTACAGGGACCATGCCAGAATGGAGAGAAGCATGCACAGTTTCAATGTATGGTGTGTGATAATAAGCAGAAGTTGCAAACAGCATAGGGAATTTTGGGATGAAAGATGACTTGTTTATGCAAGGCAGGATCCAGTACATGAAGAGACAATATACCATATCCTCTGCCATTTCATGCCCTGTGGCCCTCTGCATCTGTGCTGGGGTTAATGAGACTACACTCTCATTAGCAGAGGACACTACTCAATAACTTATTGATGCTGACTGCTCAACTTGATATGCATGCACAAACTTTTCAGTGCATCTAGATCAAAGAACATGATCAACAAAAACAGAGGAGTGTTTGTCTCCCATTTGTTCAGTAGGAGCCATGTGCAGATAATTTGAGATGTGTGAGTTGATCCATATACAATAATTGTATTCTGTGGCTCCACTGGGAATGAATTTATATATGAGAGACTGAGCAGAAGAACATTGAAACTGTTGTGTAGGTGGACTATGTTGTAATACCCGTGTTTCTGTCTGGCTCATTGGAGCCTTTTGCCTGAGCTTGGGGTCCAGGGGACAATGGGTTGTAGGGTCCAAATCTATGCCACCCTGCTCCAATCACAGGCCCCTTGCTAGTTAGAATGATCCAATGGCATCCTAGCGTGGGAACCTTGGAATTGTATATAGTTGGCCAGTTAGCCCAGTAAAGGAGGCTTACTAGTTACCATGCTGTAACGAAATAAAGAGCTATGATCACTGCAACTTCATCTCCTCTATGCATTGAACCCACAATATTATAGTGGCAACGAAGGTGGGATCCTGGTGAGTGAGCCCCAGCAACTGGCACCGCAAATCGCTGCCCTCTGCATCCAGCTCCACACATCACATCACCATTGTCATCAACATGGCTGCTGCAACAGGAACGCTGCCTGAGTTCAACGCAGTCTGCCCTGAGCTATGGGGGACATGGTTGGAATGACTGCAATATTATGTTGAGTTCCACGAAATCAAAGGGACCAAAAAGAAGATGCTGCTGCTCAGCTCCTGCAGAATCACCACCCTGGAGCTGGCCCAGGGCCTCATAGCACAACCTTGCTCAAAGATGCAACCTTCGATCAGCTCATCACGGTGCTTACCAATCACTTTTCACCCCAACCCACCCACCTAACCTGCCGTTTTGACTTCTTTGAGCAAAACCAGAGGTCCAAAGAGTCAGCAAGGGACTACGTTGCCACCCTGCACATGCTAGCCCTCTGGTGCAACTTTTCCAGTTTGGAAGAGGCTCTGCTCAACTGTTTCGTCTTCAGTCTGCAGGATGAGAAGCTGTGATGAAAGTTCATGGGCAAAGATGACACCACTCTCCAGAAGGTGGTCAAGGAGGCGACAGCCTATGAGAAATCTTGGAGGAATCAACCCGCAGCCATGGTACATCGGGCCCCCACCTCATCAGCTTCAGAGGACTCTAATGGGAACAATGCTCTTAAGCTGCACCACGCGGCCCAGCATCGCACACAGCCATGTGGCCCCAACACAGCAACTCCCAAGTCCTGCACCAGCTGCAGGGAAGATCACAAGCAGCACTTGTGAAAATTTAGGAATGCCGGCTGTCACCAGTGTGGAAAGACGGGCCATCTGGTGTGAGTTTGCAGGTCCAAAGTGGCTTGCCACACATCGGGGGGCGCAACCCAGAGACAACATGGCTGACACCATGCGGCCACCATCGTCGAGGAGCTGCACTCCCTCACTGTGTCTGCCGGTCAGGTATGCCAACTATCTATGCCCTCACCTGACAAACTTAAGACTACTGTGCTCGCAGAGGGCTCTCCATACAAGATGGAGATAGACTCAGAGGCCACCTTCACTGTAATATCGGATCAAACCCTCTAACAGCTGTGCTCTGAGGGGGCCCCCACTTGTACCCCTCCCCTATAATTGTCTGGGACTTCCAGAAACAGAAAGTTGCTGTTATGGGAGTCAGGTTTGTAAGGGTGAAATATGGGAGTATGAGGGAACCTTGCCATTGCTAGTTGTCACCGGCGCTCTCTCTAGCTTGTTGGGCCGGTTGTGATGCGATGTCCTAGGGAGCTGTGTGATGGGTATTCACCAGGCTCCCACTGGCATGGACTTCCAACGGGTCTGTGCACAGTTCCCATCTGTCTTTGAACTTACACAGGCCCCTCGTGTCCTTGCAGCTCAACCCCACTGTGCAGCCCATAAGGCTAAAGGCTAGACGCATCCCATTTGTCTTAAAACCAAAAATTGAGGAGGAGTTGGACCACCTAGTTGCACAAGGGGTTTTGGAGCTGGTTGCCAATGCACGTTGGGAAACCCCCATCGTCACCCCAGTGAAACCCAAATAGCAGCGTCCACATCTGTGCAGACTACAAATGCAGCATTAATAAGGCCCTGCAAGACCACGCATACCCAGTCCCTGTAGTCAGCCATGTCCTTGCTTCACTGGCAGGGGCCAAAATTTTCAGGAAATTGGACTTGGCCCAGGCATACCAACAACTTCCCATGGACGATGTCATGGCTGAGGCCCAAACTATTGTCACACATATGGGCACTTTCTGAGTCAAGCACCTTCAAGTCGGGGTCAGCGTGGCCCTGGGGATCCTTCAAAACTTAATGGACTCTCTTTCAAAAGGCATCCCCAGGGTCCAGCCATTCTTCGATGATGTGCTGACTGCTGCAGCCACCGAGGAAGATTTTGCCTTCTGCCTCCGCGAGGTACTCCAACATTTCGACTCGGCCAGGCTGAAGGTAAAGAAAGAAAAGTGCATGCTGGAGGTCCCAAAAATTGGCTTTCTTGGTTACACGGTGTACACCAGCGGGATCCACCCAGTGCAAGACAAAGTCTAGGCCATCTGCAACGTTCTGGCCCCCACCAATAAAACGGATCTTCAGCCATTTCTCGGCCTCCTGAACTTCTACCATACATTTTTTCCCCAAAAGGCAGCAGTAGCCGAGCCCCTCCAACAGCTGCTGGACAAACGGGCTCCCTGAGTCTGGGGATGCCAGCAAGCCACCACTTTTCAAGCAGTAAAGGACCTCCTTAACAGCTTGCTGGCACAATTTGATGAGTGGTTGCCCGTTGTTCTCATATGCGATGCCTCACCTTATGGGGTTGGGGCTGTCCTGCCCCATCGGCTACTGGATGGCCATGAGGTCCTGATGGCCTACTATTCACAGACTCTACAGCCGGCAGAGTGTAACTACGCACAGATAGACAAGGAAGGGCTGGCCATAGTCACAGGGGTTAAAAAATTCCATGATCACCTCTACGGCTGGCCCTTCACAATCCTAACTGATCACAAACCGCTGCTGGGCCTGTTTGCCCCCGGCCGCCAGATGCCCCAGATGCTCTCGCCCCGTGTGCTCTGCTGGTCTATCTTCCTGATCGGGTACCAGTATGACCTCAGGTACCGGCCAGGGAAGGCAATGGGTCACGCAGATGCTCTGAGCTACCTGCCGCTCCCATCGGGGGACCCAGATCCAGCCCCAGCCCACCAAATCCTTTTGTTTGACTCCCTCCCAGACCACCCTTTGCATGCTAAGGACATTGCCCACTAGTCCATGAAAGACCGGATCCTCTCCCATGTTTTGGACTGGGTATGGAGGGAATGGCTCACCAGTTGGGTGGGCCCGGATTTTAAAGCCTATTCATCCCGCTGGGACAAACCATCCGTCCACAAGGGGTGGCTTCTCTGGGGAAGCAGAGTGGTGGTGCCCCCCATTCCAGGTCAGCAAGTCCTAACTGCACTGCATGGGACTCATAAAGGAATAGTGCTGATGAAGGCACTCACCTGCAGCTATGTTTGGTGGCCTGGGATTGATGACACGATCAAGTCCTGGATTGCCCGGTGCCAACCCTGTCAGGAGACCGACTGGCACCACCCCGTGCCCCAGTTCAACATTGGGAGTTCACTCACAATCCATGGTCCCGTCTGCATCTGGACTTTGCAGGGCACTTCCAGGGACAGACCTTCTTCTTCATCGTGGACTCAAACTCCAAGTGACTGGCAGTAGTCCCTGTGGCATCTCCCAAGCCGCCATTGGAGCCCTCTGCTGGGTTTTCACTAAACATGGCCTGTTGGACACCCTCATTTTCAAAAATGGGACTGCTTTCACATTGGGTGAGTTCCAGGACTTTTGCGCACTGAACCTGATAAGGCAGATGAGGTCCGCATCCTTCCACCCAGCCACAAACGGCCAGGCAGAATAGACATTGTGGATGACCAAGGAATTGTTCTGCTGTGTCATGGGTGCTGGGGACCCTGCAGAAGAAACCGAGCCTGCAGAGCCTGCAGAAGGAACGGTGCCCCTGCCACCTGCACCAGTGCCCCTGCCTCCTGCTGAAGAAGATCCAAGCCCCCCTGCCTCGCCCTCTCTGGTGGGTCGTGTGCGTGACCGCCTTCGTCAGGACCTCAGGGATCGGAGGAGGGCGGCACGCTCACAAGCAAGACGCTCCCTGAGCCCTGAGTGGTGAAAGGATTCTGGCCCTTCTAAGTGTGAGGATGCTTAAGTTTCGGCAGGATCCTGGCTGCTGCTCTGAGACAGCAATTAGCCCAAATGAGCAACAGGCAGCAGAGGGCTATATAGCTGTGGGCTTTGGGAGGAGGCTTTGTGGAAGCAACTAGTCACATACCTGACATCCTAGCATCCACTCCGGCTCTTGACTTTGGCTTTTGGATTCCTGACTTTGGCTTGGACCTCTGGACCCCCTGACTTCGGCTTCTGAACCTCTGACCGGTGATACCTGGATTGCGATTCTGTTTTGGCGCCTTGGACCCACCTTGCTCACGAGTTGCCGACCTTGGACTGCCCCTGGACTTTGCCTGACTCAGCCCCAGCTCGTGACAGATTGCTTCCACCCACAACCAACACCCATTCCACAGGATGGATGCTGAAGCAAGTGGAACCACAGGACTACTGGCTGCGCTCCAAGCCCAGGTACAGCAGCTAACACAGGCAGTAGTGCACTTGCAGCAACAACCTGTGGCCAGTGCTCCAGCCAAGTGCCCAGTTCCCCCACCTGACAGATTTGGGGGTGCCGTGGAAGAATTTCCTGCTTTCCTGGCACAGTGTCGACTGTACTTCGAACTAAGAGCTCGGGACTTCCCCAACGACAAAACAAAGGTGTGTTTTATCATTAGTCTGTTAAAGGGGCAGGCGGCCAAATGGGCCACACCCTTGCTGGTTGCGTCCTCTCCCCTACTGACTGATTACCAGGGGTTTGAGGCCCACCTGTCTGCTGCCTTCTCCAACCCAGTCCAAGCAGCCACAGCCAACTGGAAAATCAGGGCCCTGAAACAAGGCCAGTCCTCGGTGGCTCAGTATGCCACCGAATTCAAGCTCCTGGCCCAAGACTTGGCGTGGAATGAGGCTGCTCAGATGGACCAGTTTACCGAGGGGCTGGCAGAGGAAGTCCTGGATGAACTGGCCAGGGTGGAGTCGCCACCCACGCTCCAAGGACTTATCACCCTCTGCCTCCGCATCGATGGCCGCCTGGAAAGTCGCCGCCAAGCCAAGACCCGAGGGCGCCAGCTCCCTGCGCCATGCCACTTGGCTCCTCTCCCATCCCCAGCTAGTACCAGAGACGAGGGTGAGCCTATGCAGCTTGGAGCTGCTCGACCCCGCCTGACTCCAGAAGAGAAGGCCAGACGCCGCACGCAGAACCTGTGCCTCTACTGCGGCACGGCAGGCCACTATGCCTCTGGCTGCCCTGCTAAACATCGGATACCTGGACCTACATTGCCACCGCCGCCAAAAGGCCAGCCCCAGGCGTAAGTGGACCCTCCAGCCTGGGGCGACTAGCTGGGTCCTCCGAACAGCAGACTGATACCCCGGGCCCGTTCCTGCTACCAGTCAAACTCCGTCTGCCTGATGAACGCTGGCTGTTTGTATATGCCATGCTGGACTCGGGAGCGGCCCACTGTTTCGTAGATGCCGCCTTTGTAAAGCAGCACCAGATTCCAGTGCAGCCAAAAGAGACTCCAACACTGGTGGAGGCTATCGACGGGCGCCTCCTCCGTTCTGGCCCCGTCACCCAGGAGACCTGTCCCATCACCTTCCACGTCCAGCAGCACCAAGAACAGCTGCAGTTTGATGTCGCCCGCATGCCTCGCTTCCCGTTGATTCTAGGCCTTTCCTGGCTGAAGCTGCACAACCCCATCGTGGACTGGGCCCAGCAGGAACTACGCTTCCGAGACCCATGCCCCCATCTGACTCCTCCCACCACTCTAGCAGCCGGCATCCCGAGTGGTGGTCCTCAGCTCCCTCAGAAGTATGCGGATTTCGCCGATGTCTTCGAGGAGACAGGAGCGGATCAGCTTCCCCCTCACCGACCCTATGACTGTGCCATTGATTTGGTACCTGGGGCACCACTCCCGGTGGGGCGTCTGTACCCAATGTCGGAGCCTGAGTTGGCAGCTTTGCGAGACTACCTGGACAAGAACCTGAAACGCGGATTCATCCGACCCTCAACTTCTCCCCTGTCTGCCCCAGTCCTCTTCGTGAAGAAGAAAAGTGGGGAGCTCCGGCTGTGCAATGACTACCGGGCCCTGAACAAGATCACCATCCGCGACCGGTACCCTCTACCACTGATCCCTGAACTCTTGGATCGTTTAAAGGGGGCCCAAATCTACACCAAGCTGGACCTCCGCGGAGCGTACAATTTGGTGCGCATACGGCACGGAGACGAATGGAAGACCGCGTTTGGGACCCGATACGGGCAGTACGAGCACCTGGTGATGCCCTTCGGATTGACCAACGCCCCCGCTGTCTTCCAGAGGTTCATGAATGATGTATTCCGGGACCTGCTCGACCGCTTCGCGATCATATACCTGGATGACATTCTAATCTACTCCCGCAATCCTGCCCAGCACGCCGAGCACGTCCGCCAGGTCCTGCAGCGCCTACGAGCCCATGGCCTCTACGCCAAGCTGGAGAAGTGTGACTTCGACCTGCGCTCTGTCGAGTTCCTCGGTCACATTGTGTCCCCACAAGGGATCCTCATGGACCCGAAAAAAGTAGAAGCGGTCCTGACCTGGCAGGCTCCTCAGAATCGCAAAGACCTGCAGCGATTCCTTGGTTTTGCCAACTATTATCGGCAATTCATCCCGGCCTATGCCTCCCTGACAACACCCCTGACTCAACTACTCCGCCCCAAAGAACCCTTCTGCTGGTCCCCAGAGGCCGATAATGCCTTCTCCACCCTGAAGACTCGCTTTGCCACCGGGCCACTCCTGAGATACCCTGACCCCCAGCTTCCCTTTACGGTGGAAGCTGATGCCTCCAACGTGGCCCTGGGAGCAGTGCTGTCCCAGCGCGAGGAGCCGTCTCAGCCACTCCAGCCCTGCGCCTATTACTCGCGCCAGCTCACGGCTGCGGAAAGGAACTATACCATCTGGGAGAGGGAGTTGCTCGCGATCAAGGCGGCCTTTGAGGTTTGGAGGCACTACCTCGAAGGGGCTCGCCACCCTGTTCAAGTGCTCACTGACCACCGGAACCTAGAGCACCTCCAGACCACCCGCCGTCTCAACCAGCGCCAGATCCGGTGGTCCCTATTCTTCTCTCGCTTTGACTTCCGGATCTCCTACATCCCCCATACCCAGAACCGGAAAGCAGATGCGCTGTCCCGGAAACCAGAATACGCCCCTGCTTCAACTGAGGCCGCGCCCGCTGCTCCCATCCTGCCGCCCTCAGTATTTGCAGCCACCTCCACTTCACCCACACTCGTGGAGGACATTCGTGCTAGCCAGGCCAACGATCCCTGGGTCCAGCAACACCTCCAGGCACTCCAAGACGACTCGGCAGGCGAGTTCACGACTCGAGGCGGTCTCTTGCTACACCGCGAACGCCTCTATGTGCCTCCCGGGCCCTTGCGGGCAGAAGTGCTTCGCCTGACCCATGACTCGTTACCCGCCGGGCACTTTGGACAGCATAAGACCACCCACTTGCTGACGCGAGAGTTCTGGTGGCCACGAGTTCGCTCCGATGTTGCCCGCTATGTCAGCTCCTGTGACGTCTGTCGGCGGGCCAAAGACGTCCCGGCCAAACCCTCGGGGTTGTTACAGCCCTTGCCCGCACCCTCAGGACCCTGGGACACCATCTCGATGGACTTCATTACAGAACTCCCACGATCCAAAGGTCAGACTTGCATCTTGGTGGTCGTCGACCTATTTACCAAGATGGCCCACTTCATTCCGTGTCCGAAACTTCCCACAGCTCAGGAGACAGCCCAGCTCTACCTGCAACACATCTTTCGTCTGCACGGACTCCCAGCCCACCTGATCTCAGACCGGGGCCCCCAGTTCTCCTCTCGGTTCTGGCAAGCCCTCCATTCCAGCCTGGGTACTCGAGTGCACCTGTCCTCAGCCTACCACCCACAGACTGATGGTCAGACAGAGCGCACCAATGCCACGCTAGAGCAATATCTCCGCTGCTACACCTGCTACCAGCAGGACGACTGGACCAGTCTGTTGCCTCTAGCGGAGTTTGCATACAACAACGCGGTCCACTCGTCCACCCAAATGACCCCTTTTGCTGCAACCTACGGGTACCACCCGCGGTTCTTCCCAGCGATCCTGCCACCCACGAATGTCCCCGCCGTCGCGGCCTACCTGCAAGAACTCCGTGCCAGCCAAGACTTGCTCCGAGAGCAGCTACAGCAGGCCAAGGAGGCATATAAACGGGCTGCGGACCGAAAGAGGCAAGAAGGCCCTCCAGTGCAGCCGGGGGATCAGGTGTGGCTCTCAACTCGCTACCTGCGCCGGCCTGGTCGGTCTCACAAGCTGGATGCACGGTTCATTGGACCCTACCCCGTCGTAGAACAAATAAACCCCGTCGCCTTCCGGCTCCAGTTGCCACCCCACCTCCGCATTCACCCTGTGTTCCATCGCTCCCTCCTTGTTCCAGCTGCACACCCTGACCCAGCTCGGCCTCCTTCCCCACCGCCGCCACCACCGGTGTTGGTGGATGACGAGGAAGAATATGAGGTGCGCCAGATTCTGGACTCCCGGTACCATCGTGGAGGCCTCCAGTACCTTGTGGACTGGGAGGGATACGGCCCAGAAGACCGGTCCTGGGAACCTGTGGACAATCTTCATGCCCCGGACTTGGTGCAACAATTCCACAGCGACCACCCCGACCTCCCAGGCCCCTCGACGGAGGGGGGCCCTGGGGGGGGGGATAGTGTCATGGGTGCTGGGGACCCTGCAGAAGAAACCGAGCCTGCAGAGCCTGCAGAAGGAACGGTGCCCCTGCCACCTGCACCAGTGCCCCTGCCTCCTGCTGAAGAAGATCCAAGCCCCCCTGCCTCGCCCTCTCTGGTGGGTCGTGTGCGTGACCGCCTTCGTCAGGACCTCAGGGATCGGAGGAGGGCGGCACGCTCACAAGCAAGACGCTCCCTGAGCCCTGAGTGGTGAAAGGATTCTGGCCCTTCTAAGTGTGAGGATGCTTAAGTTTCGGCAGGATCCTGGCTGCTGCTCTGAGACAGCAATTAGCCCAAATGAGCAACAGGCAGCAGAGGGCTATATAGCTGTGGGCTTTGGGAGGAGGCTTTGTGGAAGCAACTAGTCACATACCTGACATCCTAGCATCCACTCCGGCTCTTGACTTTGGCTTTTGGATTCCTGACTTTGGCTTGGACCTCTGGACCCCCTGACTTCGGCTTCTGAACCTCTGACCGGTGATACCTGGATTGCGATTCTGTTTTGGCGCCTTGGACCCACCTTGCTCACGAGTTGCCGACCTTGGACTGCCCCTGGACTTTGCCTGACTCAGCCCCAGCTCGTGACATGCTGCATCATTCATGGGGACTGGGAGGCCCGCCTTGTGGAGTTTCTATTGGCCCAGCATGCCATCCCCTGCACTGCCATAGGCCGTAGCCTGGTGGAACTCCTAATGGGCTGGCAGTTGTCCACCCTTTTGGACCAATTGCACCCAGCCCAAGTCCTGGACCTGCAAGAATTTCCAGAGGCACTCCAGGCACCCCGCAGGTTTGATATGGGGGACTTGGTTTATCCAAAGAACCTTGGGAGTGACCCAGCCTGGATCCATGCCAGGGTCGCCAAGGTTCTAGGGTCAGCCCTGTGAGGTGACCATGGAAGCTGGGTTCACCCTCAGATGGCACGTCTACCAGCTGAGATCTCATGCCACTCCAGAGGACGAGGTCGAGGACTTCAGCCCTGATGACCTGGCAGCTGTTTCACCACCTCCATCAACTGAGCTGGCTGAATACAAGGCCTCGGTTTCCACTCCCAGGGCTGAGTTGGTGGCTACTGAGGAATCCAAGATGCTGGCTGAAACTTCAGAATCATCGGCCCCTCTACACACTGCACCTGAAGCTGCAACTGCGTCTCCGCCCACTCAGGTGGTCCACGCGGGAGCACCGCAAGCCTGCCTACCTCCAGGACTATGTATGCTAATGCTTGCAAACTAGGGGGGGAGGGATGTTGTGTAGGTGGATTATGTTGCATTACTTGTGTTCCTGCCTGGCTCATTGGAGCCTTTAGCCTCAGCTAAAGGGACAATGGGTTGTAGGATCCAAATCCATGCCACTCTGTTCAAATCACAGAACCCTGCTGATTTAAATGATCCAATGGCATCCTAGTGTGAGAACCTTGAATTGTATATAGTTGGCCCAGTAAAGGAGTCTTCTTAGTTACTAGTTACCATGCTGTAATGCAATAAAGAGCTATGATCACTGCAACAGTGTTTTCTCTATGCATTGAACCCACTATATTATAGAAACCATCTTGAAACTTGGGAAAGGATGAGTTCTTTGGTTTGGGTTGTTATTTCGAGTTCCCAGAATGATTACTAAAAAGGTAAAGGTAGTCCCCTGTGCAAGCACCAGTCATTTTCAAATCTGGGGTAATGTTGCTTTCACGACATTTTTACGGCAGACTTTTTACAGTTTGCCATTGCCTTCCCAGTCATCTACACTTTTCCCCCAGAAAGAAACTACCTTCCCTGAAAATCCATGAGGTTTTGAGTTCGGTGTTTCCCAAGCCAGCAGGAGTATGTACAGACTGTGTTGTTCTTTGGTTCTGATTGTTTTCTTGGTCAACAGCATCCTTCCAACCAGTCAGATCCTGGCAAGAGTCTAGCATCTTTGTGGACAAGCTGCAGAGAGGGAATTTGCAGCATTGTGTGCCTTTTCTCTGATTCCCCTTGTTTCCCGGTCAATAGCTCCCTTCCAATCAGATCATTGCCTGTTTAAATGAAGCTGCATGTGTCTGATATTCGGGGGAGAGGTTTCCTGAAGGTGAGTGGGAGTAGATTCAGTGGCCTGAAGATTAGTGGGAGGATTGAGTTCTGTGAAGTTTTGGTGGCATTATGCCCCATGTCTGATGCATGGGAGATCCTCAAATTGGCTATGCATTTAAAAGAATGGTGTCTGCAGTACATATATTCAGAAAATGGTCACCAAAATCACAAAAATCTGGCATAGAAACTTAACTAGTACTGTCCTACTTAAAATTATGGAATCCTGGTAAAAATTTTCCCTCTCAAAGCCCAGATCTGAAACTGTTATAAATTTTTTTCTTGGTGCATACTCCTAGTAGTCATTGTCATTGATTTTCATTAGCTTCAAGTCTAGCTCTCTTTTATTCTTTTGACTGTGTGATTTTATTGCAAAGAGGTAGCCATGTTAGTCTAGAAGCAAAATAAAATCAAAGGTCAGTGACACTTCAAAGACTGTTTATTCCAGTATCAGTTTTTGAGAGTCACAGCTCACTTCTTCATATTGAAATAACATTATTAAACTTTTAAGGTGTCACTGGATTTTTGTTTTGTATTGATATTTTATGCCATTTGTACTTACAGATAATTTATATGTCATTTAATCTAGCCTCCATTTTATGCCATTTACAAGCTGGGGATGTGCAAAAGTCACACAGAGGGGAAAATGCTCTGTTCCTACTTGCTTCTCTCATCCCTTCACTTCCTTCTTTCTCTTTTTTTTTGCAGGCTCCCTGCCACCACCACATTTCTGCTCTCTCTTTGCAGGCTATTTTCTACCATCCCCCTATTTCCTCCTGTTTTCCATGATTTTATCCTCCCCTTATTCATTATTCTTTCTCTTTTTGAACACTTTCCTTTCTTTCTTTGAAAATTTCCTTTCTCCCCTCTTTTCCTGGCTTTTCTGCCTCTACATTTCTCTCCCTCCCTCTCTTTTCCCCAGGCATTTATTCCCTTCCCAATCACTTTTCCCTTCCTTTTTTTTTGTTGGCCCCCCCACCCCAGACTCACGCATTTTTCCTCCTTCTCTCTCACTTTCTTTTTCCTCAGGTTTTTATTCCTCCTCTTCTTTTTGTCCACTTTTCTTCTCTTTTTTCCATGCTTCCCCAGACATATTCCTCTCTCCATTCCTTCTCTTTTTGTATCCTTTTCTCCACCCTCCCCTCTTTCCCTCCCCTCTATATTTCTTTTCCAGGCTGTTCCCTTTTTTCTGTACCCTCTGTCTTCCTAACTTTTTCTCTACTTTGCCCTACTCCCCACTTTGTGATTCTGTCCCAGCTGTTGCTGCCAAGATTTCATAGGCTCTACTACCTTGGTTGCTAGGCAACCCCATAGTGGTGACTGATCTCACAAGATCTGTCAGCATTCTCTAATTTGGAAAATTTTCAAACATCGATCTTTTAAAACTTTTTAGAAATCTGCCTCCATGTGTATAGAAATCTGCACCTTCTTTGTATATGGTTTTATTGTGTTAATGTGGGTCTCCCCGAACTATATTTTTGGCCATGTTCAGAATTAACTATAATGATAGACAAATAATATTTTAAAAAATCAATGTATGCATATGAAACTGGTCCACAGCATTTCAGGAAATAGCCCATAATGCTTCTAAGGCAATCTCCTTAGGGCTATTGCATATATGTAAAAACTCATTATAAAGAATAGCAATGTCTTGGTAACCTTTCAGTTAGTTTGTTGAACCCCCAGCTTCACAATACAACTTGGATGAGAATCAGAGTAGGATTTGAGACATTGCAAATTACAATGAAAGCAAAAACCCAGGGGAACCAAAACTACAAGGCTTTTACAGCTCTTCAGCTTCTTTCCTGTGCATATTAAAATGTTTTCTGAATGCTATTGCTTGCCTTGTAACACATTGTAAAGCTGTCTCTGGGTACCAAAAATGTTTAACATGATATCCTGGCACACTAAGAACCACAGTGGGGTTTAGAACAGCATGGAGAATTTTAAGGCTCCCAGTTTGTACTGTTTAAAGCTTTTAAATTCTTTCCTCCACCTACTACCTTTTCAAACTTTGGATTTTATGATACCTACCTACAGGGCTTTTTTTGTAGAAAAAGCCCAGCAGGAACTCATTAGTATGTGAGGCCACACCTCTGACATCTTCATCATTTGCATGCTGGGCCACACCTCTGACATCACCATCACTTGCATACTAGGCTACACCTCTGACATTACCATCATTTGCATGCTAGGCCACACCTCTGACATCACCATCATTTGCATACTATGCCACACCTCTGACATCACCAGGGCTTTTTTGTAAAAAAGCCCAGGAAAAACTCATTAGCATATTGGGCCACACCCCCTGATGTCACTGGAAGTATAAACCATATAACAATAAATGCTCTCATTCATGGGCTCAGGGCTTTACAAACAAAATGTCGTCAGGGCAGAATACAGCCTACCTTGAGTCTGACGTGCAGGACACCTATTTAAAGGGTGGGGGTGAGGGAAGTGGTTTGTGTGTTAGTGAAATAGGCCTCTGGATCTGAAGAACAATCTGGCCAGACTAATTGGTGGAGGTCCTCCTTGGAGACAACTGGGTGGCTATTCAATCTCAGTAATCTTTCCACCCAGGGCTGTTTCACATGGGCACTTTTATCACTTAATTTGTCTATTCCTATGCACACACACTTACATGTGTCACATCTAACCCAACAGAGAAGTTTGGGAGAAAAGAAGGAAGGTACCAGGGAACAGAGGATTGTGTTGACTATCCTTGTATGATTCTGCATAGGCCAGTCACACCAAGCATAATTAATAGCTTCAAAACAGGCCATTAAATATTACACCATCACAAAAATTCACTGTTAATTTGAAAATCATACTGTCATCACATTGTGCTTTAACAATAAGATGCAACACACTGGCAAAGGTCATCCAACAAATAATGTTAGTCTTGTTAGCAGCTTCATTTATAGCCTTCCGTCCTCACTGAGACACAGGGCAGAATACAACAATTAAAAGCAATCTAATCTAATAGCAAGGGTCTCCAATAAACAATTGGTTTAGGACTATAAATTCCAATAAACAATGCATTAGGACTAGGATTACAAAACTGGAAAACGATGCAAATGAATGACTTGATAAAGTAACAGGAACAGTCTAAAGCATGGCATAAAAGCACTGCCAAAAGTGAAGCCCTTTTAATTAATTTCAGTAGGAAAGATAAACCCACTCACTTTTCACTTGCTCCCCAAACCAAAAAGCGCAACATTTCAGCAGTGAGGTAAAGGGCAACTGATAACTATCTGAAGATATCTAAAGAAGTGTGCATGCATACGAAAGCTTATACCCAGAATTAAACTTAGTTGGTCTTAAAGGTGCTGCTGGATTCAAACTTTGTTCTATTGATTCTGGGTTTAAGAAAGCATTCTGAAAAACAGAATGGGCCCCTGATCTGGTTCCGTCCCTACCCCCTAACATGATTTCTCTTGTATGTTTACCTTCTAGCAACAAAGACAAGCAAGAACATATTTAGGGTGGGTGGAGGATAATTAAGTTTTGGTCTCCACTCACATAGCCAGCCAGACATTAAACACACACACACACACACACACACACACACACACACACACAGAGCGAGATTTGCTCCTGAGTAAGTCTGCATAGCATCAAAGAACAGTAAAAACAAATCCATCTTAGTGATATTTTTTCAATATTACACTAACACAGAAGGGGGGTGGGCTTTCCTTGGTACCTTCCTTCTTTTAAAGGCTGAAAATAAATCAATGTGTTTTTCAGTTCTACACTAATTTAAGGGGAACATGGATCTCAATGCTGCTTCATGATTTTTGCTGTGGGTCACCCCAAGCTCATTATCAGATCACAGATCGTCCATGGGTAGTTCTCCTACCTCAGAATTCACAGATTTCAATGTGGTGTTGCCCATCTTTGTGGCAACACCCCGTAGGAAAAACAAAGTTCTGAACCAGGAATCCTCATGGAACCTTATGATTTTTGCTTTGGATTCATGCAAGCTCACCATCAAATATCATGGCCATGTGTAAAACCTGCACCATAGAAATCAGAGATCCATGGCTTCGTGGTGACAGCATTCTGCAAAAACATAGTTCCAAAGCACAGGTCCTCATGGTTCCTCATGATTTTTGCTTTGGGTCAAGCCAAATTCACAATCAAATGATGTATCATGTCCATGAACAGAGGTCACACCACAGAAATCATGGATCCATGGCTTTGTGCTTTGGGTTACCCCAACATCACCATTAAATCGCACATCCTGTTTAAGGGCAGAGTTTGCACCACAGAAAACATGGATCCTTGACTTGGTGGCAACACCATGGAGCAAAAAAATGGTTCCAGACTACGGATCCTAATAATTTTTGCTTTGGGCCACCACACAGCTTACATCACAGAAATCATGGGTGCATGGCTTTGTGGCAACGCCAGGGAGCCAAAACATGGTTTTGAAGCATGTTTTCTCATGGATCCTCATGATTTCTGCTTTGCATCACCACAAGCTCACCATCCAATCACATATCATGTCCATGGGCTGAGCTTGCACCCAAGAAATCATGATCCCACACCTTCATGGCAACACCATGGAGCCAAAACATGGTTTAGAAACATGAATCCCCATGGATCCTCTGGGGTTTTACATGGAGTCACCACAACATCACCATCAAATCACATATCATATCCATGGCACAACTGCACCACAGAAATCATACATCTGCACTCTCTTTGAGAAGCCATGCTGTAAGAACATGTTTTACCATGGATCCTCTTTGATCTTTGGGGGTTTTGCATTGGATCACCCCAATACCCCCATCATATCACATATCATGCCCATGGTCATGGTTTACATCAGAAATGTCTTGAATCTACGAGTTCATGATGAGACCATTCTGCCAAAAGATGGTTCTGAAGCACAGATCCTCTTGGATCCTCAGAGTATTTGCATTTAGTCACCCAAACATACCACAAAAAACACCATAAGATATGATATCCATGGGCATAGCTAGCTCCACGGCTTTGCGACAACACCATAGAGCAAATGCATGGTTCCAGATCATGAATTCTCATAGATCCTTATGTTTGCATTATTCCAGAATAACTATACACTAGTAGATCATATAGTGGGCCCCGCAAATTGATTTTTAGTTCTGTATAGGAAATAGTAAATTAATTAATTGAATACCGATTGATTACATCATGGCTTTGAATTGATTGAATTATCTTTATATTATTCTTTCATTAATCAAATTGGGTTATTAGAATCATAGAATCAAAGTGTTGGAAGGAACCTCCAGGGTCATCTAGTCCAACACCCTGCACAATGCAGGAAATTCACACACACCTCCTCCTAAATTCACAGGATCTTCATTGCTGTCAGATGGTCATCTAGCCTCTATTTAAAAACCTCCAAGGAAGGAGAGCCTACCACCTCCTGAGGAAGCCTGTTCCACTGAGGAATCGCTCCAATGGTCAAGAAGTTCTTCCTAATGTTGAGCCGGAAACTCTTTTGATTTAATTTCAACCCATTGGTTCTGGTCCTACCTTCCGGGGCCACAGAAAACAATTCCACACCCTCCTCTATAGGACAGGCCTTCAAGTACTTGAAAATGGTGATCATATCACCTCTCAGCCGCTTCCTCTCCAGGCTAAACATCCCCAGCTCCTTCAGCCTTTCCTCATAGGACTTGGTCTACAGACCCCTCATCACCTTCATTGCCCTCCTCTGGACCGTTTCCAGCTTGTCTATATCCTTCTTAAAATGTGGTGCCCAAAACTGAACACAATACTCCAGGTGAGGTCTTACCAGAGCAGAGTAAAGCAATACCATCACAGCATGTGATCTGGACGCTATACTTCTGTTGATACAGCCCCAAATTGCATTTGCCTTTTTAGCCACCACATCACACTGTTGTGATCCACTAAGACCCCTAGATCTTTTTCGCACATACTACTGCTAAGACAAGTCTCCCCCATCCTATAACCATGCATTGGATTTTTCCCACCTAAATGCAGAACTTTACATTTATCTCTGTTAAATTTCAATGTATTGGTTTTAGCCCAGTTTACCAGCCTGTCAAGGTCTTCCTGTATCCTGTTTCTGTCTTCTACTGTGTTTGCAACCCTTCCCAATTTAGTATCATCAGCAAACTTAATAAGCATTCCCTCTATTCCTTCATCCAATCATTGATAAAGATGTTGAACAAAACAGGTCCCAGGACAGATCCTTGAGGCACTCCACTTGTCACTCCTCTCCAAGAAGATGATGTATCATTCACAAGCACTTTTTGGGTGCGATCTGTCAACCAGTTACAGATCCACCTAATGGTAACAGGATCCAAACTACATTTGACCAACTTGTCAACAAGGATAGTATGTGGAACCTTATCGAAAATAGAGGGTTAGGAGTAATTAAGTATTAAGGATTAATTTCTCCTTGATAAATGAATTCCGTTTGTAATTAACGGGTATGAGATTTTATTGACTTTTATTAGAATTAGAGTATTTTTGAAGGGGGAAGGATAGTGATTTTGGTGTGTGGTGATTATGTCATTTGATTGAGACACCATCATTCTTACTTGGTTTATAATTGTATAAATTGTAAACAGTAGGTTCATCCTGCCATGCTTTGTGTGGTGTGGGGGTGGAATAGAAGAGGATCTAGAAGGATTACATGGCTGATGAGGGAGCTGAAGCAGTAAGGTGTAAAAACTTTGGGATGTTTGTATTTCTACCTGTGAGTAGCAGCAATTACACTTGCAGAAAGTGTAAGTCAGTAGCCCTGCTGGAGAAAAAGATACGGGGACTGGGGGCACGATTATCCACACTGCAGTGCATAAAGGAAGGTGAGGATGTTCTTGACAGAAACCATGAGATGCTCTTGAAAGGACAAGAGGAGGAAGAGGAAGTGATAATTCAGCAATTGGAAGAGAACTCAACACAGGAGGAGGGTTCATGGAAAAATGTAACCCAAAGGAGCAGGAAATTCAGGAGATGTTCTGAGCCTCTGCTGCTCAGCAATAGGTTCCAGGATCTCCCCACAGTAACTGATTCTGAACCATTGTAACAAGGGCTACTTCCCCAATCTCCGCAAGCTTGAAGAAAGTTTCTCAGGATCCTGTGGATATATATACACATATACCCACTGTGGCTAATAGCCACTGATGGACCTCTGCTCCATATTTTTTTTTAAACTAAAAATTTTTATTTTATGAAAAACAACAAACAACAAGTCTTATACAAATACAGGAAATTGTCTCAAACATAATTGCTTATGCATATATCTCTAGAGTTGATACGCACAAACGTTTTAACCCCCTCTTGAAGGTGGCTATGCTTGTGACCGCCACCACCTCCTGTGGCAATGCTGATTCTGTGAACTTAGGCAGAGAATGAGAAGGAGGGCAGGAAGAGTTGCATTAGTGCTTAGTTCTTGTAACCCTTTCTTGCACACCCAGGGAAATGCTGATTGCCACTTTGGTAGTCAGGAAATACTTTTTCTCCATTCCAATTTGGCCAGGGATTCTGGAGGCTTTTTGCCATCTTCTGGGCATGCAGCAGGGGTCACTGAGGATGTATGTGTATGGGGAAGCTACTTGCGAATTTCCTGCATCGTGCAGGGGGTTGGACTAGATGATCATAGAAGCCCCTTCCAACTCTATGATTCTACTATTTGTATCTCCATTTGCGACTTTCCTCTTTGAATTAAATGAAGTTTTCAGTAAGGTGTGCTTTAGTTTAGCAACTTTAATTCTTGCCCTGACTGTGGAATTCGTCTCTTCTCATATCAACTTTGGTTTTATTACCTTAAATTGCACATCTTTACTCTTTCTCTATTTAGAGCCCTTGTCTATTGTAAGTGTGATGTGGGTATTCAATTTTCAATGTTTATTCCAACATTTCATTATGAATTAGCTGAGGAGGAATTTCCACTGCCTAATTTTCAACCCTCTTGAACAGCCCATATCAGATAAACCAGACTGAACAAGAATGCTATTGAACACGGTGAGGAAAATTATCTCCTGCCTGTCTTCATCTCCCTCTCTTTCTCATCTCTTACCTTCTATCACTGTTTCTCCTAATAATTATTAAAAATACTTCTCAGAAATTGGGTAATAAAGGTGCAACTCATTTGTCAGGAATAACTGAGAAAAACGAGTTACAGGCAGAAAAGACTATTAGCCAAAAATTATACACATTTTACAAGCATGTCAAAAGGAAAAGCAGATTGCGCTGAAACTGCTATTCAAGCAGTAACTGATTGCTAGGAAAGGAGGAAAAACAGTTTATTACATGCACATGCATACCCACACGCATACTGCCCTCTTCCAAGAAGCCTTTAAGATGTAACCAGAATGAATATTACGCTGCTGGGATAAATAGAGACTGTAGCACCACTGTATTGTTTTAGCTTATTTTTAAAATTAATTTATACTTTGTATTTATATTGTTGATTGATTTTATCTGTTATTGTCATACCATGATATTGTATCATGCTCTGTAAGCCGCCCTGAGCCTGCCTCGGCGGGGAGGGCGAGGTATAAATAAAAAAAAAATATTATTATTATTATTATTATTATTATTATTATTATTATTATTATTATTATTATTATTATTATTATTATTATTATTATTATTATTATTATTATTATTTTGTGGTGGCAAAATGGAGCACCATGATTGGTTGGGAGTGTGCTGCATCAACCTTTCGCCCGTCAAGCCATCAAGGTATGTTGCATTCAATTGGTTGAGGACTGAGGCTCTGCTTTGCAGAGAGAAAGAAAGCCTTCCCTTGATTGGCTGAGGGTGGGATAAGAAGGGAAACAGTCACAGAAAGCTTTCTCCTAATTGACTGAGGGCCTCTAGGTCTTCCTGATGAGTGCATAAAAGAAAGAGAAGTGAGCAGAGCCTCTCTGTTTGTTTGGAGCTGCTCTGCTTTCATTTTCCTGTTAGTCTTAAGAAGTTGGTTGAAAGACAACAGATGAAACCAGATGAAAGACAACAGAGTAAATTGCCCTAGTGAGATCGCAAAAATATGTGCTTGAAAACTGTTTATTTGACTGTTTTGTGTGTGTGAGAGTGTGTGTGTTCACTTTCATTTAGTGGAAGTGCAGCTAGCTGCTGGGGCATGAGAAAATGAAGACTGTAATCAGGGGAATGGCATATTTTTATTTATTTTTTTAGAGGGAATGGTTAAGTCTCCTGGCTCCACCCCCAAAGTCCTCAGATATTTTCTGAGTTGGACCTGGCAGTCCTACAGCCCAGCTTGGTCCTGTCAGTAAAAGGCTGGGGGAGGAGGCCATTTCCTGGCATATTTTGGCCTTTGAGGGTGAACTCATTGGGACCAGTCCTGAAAAGAGCTGCCACTTCCAGGTCGGTGGGAAATTTCTAGAGATTTTGTGCTGGAGTCTATGGAAGCCAGACCTTGGGGAGGGGAAAGACCCCAGATAAATATAACGTCATAGAGTCCACCCTCCAAAGTATTTTCTCCAAGGGGGAAGACATCTGTTGTCTGGAGTTCAGCCATGATATCAGGATATCTTCAACCTCCTCCTGGAGGTTTCCTACTCTAGGCCTGGCAGCACCCTCTGGGTGACTTGATGCAACCTGACTGGCATGACTTAACTGGGCCTGGTTGCTTGTTCCTGTTCGGAAAATACAAAAAAAAAACAACCCCCAAAACCAAAAAACCCACTGTGATATACTGGCTAACAACATTTAGTAAAACATTTTAAAGTCATATAAATCCAATTAAAAACATTATAAAGAAGTTCAGCTTTATAAAATTGCAAAGAAAAGTCCATCCAATGAGCACCTGGATGTAGGCTCATTTCATCAAAAGTCTTCCTTAGGAGTATTTCTATTTTCTTTAAAGTTATCAATCTACTTATTACAAGTCAGTGTTAATATTGGGAGCCAGCCAGGCCTTAATGTCTTCTCTAAGCAGATGCAAAAGCCTTCTGAATTTGGCTGGCAAAATGCTCTCTGCAACCTCTTTATTTGGCCAAGTTTGCAGATGACACTAAATTGTTCAGGGTGGTGAGAACCAGAGAGGATGGTGAGGCACTCCAAAGGGATCTGTTGAGTCTGGGTGAGTGGGCATCAACGTAGCAGATGAGGTTCAATGTGGCCAAGTGCAAAGTAATGCACATTGGGGCCAAGAATTCCAGCTACAAATACAAGTTGATGGGTTGTGAACTGGCAGAGACTGACCAAGAGAGAGATCTTGGGGTCGTGGTAGATAACTCACTGAAAATGTCAAGACAGTGTGCAATTGCAATAAAAAAGGCCAACGCCATGCTGGGAACTATTAGGAAGGGAATTGAAAACAAATCAGCCAGTATCATAATGCCCCTGTATAAATCGATGGTGCTGTCTCATTTGGAATACTATGTGCAATTCTGGTCACCGCACCTCAAAAAGGATATTATAACATTAGAAAAAGTCCAGAAAAGGGCAACTAGAATGATTAAAGGGTTGGAACACTTTCCCTATGAAGAAAGGTTAAAACGCTTGGGGCTCTTTAGCTTGGAGAAACGTCGACTGTGGGGTGACATGATAGAGGTTTACAAGATAATGCATGGGATGGAGAAAGTAGAGAAAGAAGTACTTTTCTCCCTTTCTCACAACACAAGAACTCGTGGGCATTCAATGAAATTGCTGAGCAGTCAGGTTAAAATGGATAAAAGGAAGTACTTCTTCACCCAAAGGGTGATTAACATGTGGAATTCACTGCCACAGGAGGTGGTGGCGGCTACAAGCATAGACAGCTTCAAGAGGGGGTTAGATAAAAATATGGAGCAGAGATCCATCAGTGGCCATGGGCCACAGTGTGTGTGTGTGTGTGTGTGTGTGTATATATATATATATATGTGTGTGTGTGTGTGTGTAATTTTTTTTTGCCACTGTGTGACACAGAGTGTTGGACTGGATGGGCCATTGGCCTGATCCAACATGGCTTCTCTTATGTTCTTATTTTCTTAAGAATTTCTCATCCTGGAATAAACCATGGTGATTATAGTGAAATGCAACACAAAGCTAGATGAAAGTAGATAATTTTAAAAAATGTTTAAATTTTAAAATATATATATATTCTTGATTATTATCAAGAATTTACCTCTCAATCCCACGTAAGTGTTTATATTTATACTAGGAGCAAGCCAGTCTTAAACTTCTTCCCTAACCAGATGCAAAAGTCTTCTGAATTTAGCTGGCCAAATGCTCTCTCCAAAAAGCTTGAAAACTAACTCTACTTAAAGAAAACTATTCTAGGTAACTCAATGCAGCTGTGTCTTAGATATCAGTTTCTTAAAAGTATAAGACATAGTGATATAGTAAAGATTCGGTCATATAGTAAAGATTCATAAATGGTGCTCCATTAGATCCTCAGGGAAATAATAAGTTTCTGGTATGATTTTAAAATGTTTTAAATACATCATTCATGAATCATTGAAAGGGATGGTGCTGCAGTTATTTAGTAAATGCAAGAAATAGAGCCCATCTCTTACAGTTATCATATTTAAAGTACATAAATTGCAGGGATGGAATTCTAGCAGGAGCTCCTATGCATATTAGGTCACACACCCCTAATGTAGCCAATCCTCCAAGAGCTTATAAAAAGCCTTGTAAGCTTTTGGAGGATTGGTTACATTGGAGGTGTGTGACCTAATACACAAAGGAGCTCCTGCTAGAATTCCACCCCTGATTAAGTGGAAGTGTTACATATGGTTTCAGTCCACGATAACTTTGACAGTCAATGTCATGTGACAGTCAGCACTTCAGGGTAGGGTCTGCCAGACCTAGGTTCCTACTGTAGAAGTGTGATTTTGGACCAGTCACAGACTTTCAGCCTAACCTACCTCACCAGGTTGTGTGAATCAAAATGGAGAGAGGAAAATTATGGTCCCCATTGTGGAGAAAGATTGGGAGTGGAGAAGGAGATGGAAAGCTGAAGTCAGAGGGGCACATAAAAGTAGGTTGATGGTTTGCTGGGAAGGAGAGAAGATTGCAAACTCCAGGTTGGGAAATTCTTAGAGATTTGGGGGGTGGAGCCTGGAAAGGGTGGGGTTTGAGGAGGAGTGGGAACCAGACAGGTACAATGCCATAGACTCCACCCCCAAATCAGCCAATTCCTCCTGGGGAACCATTGTTGCCAATCTCCAGGTTAGTCCTGGAAATAACTCAACTACAACTGCTCTCCAGATGGGCAGATATCAGTTCCCTGGAGAAAAAGGTGCACTCTAAGTCATTATACCCTGCTGAAGTCACCCCCCTATGACAGCCAGTGTGATGTGGCAGTTGGCACTTCAGAGCAAAGCTGTCAGATCCAGCTTCTTGCTTTGGAAGCTGACTGGGTGATTTCAGACCAGTTAGAGACTTTTGCTCCAACCTTCCTCACAGGGTTGTTGTGCAGATCAAAAGAGGGAAGAGAAGAATGATGTAAGTTGCTTTGGTACCCACTGCAAAGAAAGACTGCACTTTCTCTAGATAGAGGCTGCAGGGAAGGGGGAGGAGATGGAAAACAATCTATCTCATTTCTTTTGCCTCCCATCCCTTCTGATAACCTACCCTACATTTCCCCACTTTTTCCATTTCCCTTCCTGACAGCTGCTTTCTCAACATGCCGTTGCTCTCTCTATCTTTCCCTTCCTTCCCCCCCCCCCAAATGCCATGAAACCCACCCATAGCAAATTTCTAGCACCCATTGCTTTTCTCCCCACAATGGGCCTTATTACTAGTATATAATATTTCTACCCCACCAACAAGGCTCCCTAAAGAACATAAGAGAAGTGATATTAGATCAGGCCAATGGCCCATCCAGTCCAACACTCTGTGTCACACAGTGGCAAAAAAAATTATATATATATATATATATAT
Organism: Heteronotia binoei; assembly: GCF_032191835.1. Classification (NCBI taxonomy): domain Eukaryota; kingdom Metazoa; phylum Chordata; class Lepidosauria; order Squamata; family Gekkonidae; genus Heteronotia; species Heteronotia binoei. Next base: position 185,957,052 of record NC_083223.1, on the reverse strand, counting down.
ATATACACACACACACACACACACACACACACTGTGGCTAATAGCCACTGATGGACCTCTGCTCCATATTTTTATCTAAACCCCTCTTGAAGGTGGCTATGCTTGTGGCCGCCACCACCTCCTGTAGCAGTGAATTCCACATGTTAATCACCCTTTGGGTGAAGAAGTACCTCCTTTTATCCGTTTTAACCTGACTGCTCAGCAATTTCATTGAATGTCTATGTTTTCCCCCAACACTAAACATTCCAACTCACCAATTTTACTTCGAACATTTCTAGCATTTGAATACAAACATCTATAATTTCCCAGGCAAGTTAGGCCCGCAACCTTCCCCCTGCTGCCTCGAGACTTTGTCACCATCTCAGTGGACAACTCTGATCTATTACATGGTAGAAAAATAACAGCTAACCCTTTATGACAGGTGGTTAGGTTAAATAGACCTGGTTTAGTGAGCAATGATAAACTGAATTCAATGGGGCCTAACCCTAGGAAAGTACTTTTAGGATTGCAGAATTAGTCTTAGACCCAACTAAGGGATAGCCAGGATCAGTGTAGGATGGGTACTTTATAAGGTTGCCAACCTCCAGTTGGGGCCTGGAGATCTCCTGGAATTACAACTGATCTCTAGATTACAGTGATCAATCCCCCTGGAGATTTACCCACATTAGAGAAATAGATATTTGTAGCCAAGTCAGGCAACTGACCCCCTTTCCTCTCTTGCCATGACCTAGCCACAGTGATCTATGCAACAGTCATCTTTAGTCTGGATTACAGTAACTTGCTCTATGCAGGGCTGCCATTGAAGCTGACCTGGAAATTACAAATGGTCCAGAATGCAGTGGCATGGGTACTTACTGGTACCCCAATGACCGCACACATTCAATTGATGCTTTGCCAGCTGCACAGGCTCCAGGCTGAGTACCGAATCCACTTCAAGGCTTTAGTTCTAAGCTTCAAGGCCCTAATCAGTTTGGAACCAGTGTACCAGTGTACCTGTGGAACTGCCTTTCCTGGTATGTCCCCCTAAGATCTTTGCACTCAGAAGATCAGAACCTACTGGTGATCCCTGGCCCAGAAGATGTCCAACTGTCCTTGACCAGGCTAGGGCATTTTTGGCCCCGCTTCTGCTTGATGGAACTCTCTAAATGGTGACATCAATCCCCTGTGGGGCCTAGTATGGTTCCCAGGGTGTGCAAGACAGAGGGTCGTCTTATCGCTGAAGAAAGCATCAATCTCCATCATATTCGGCCCATGATCCACCCCCCCTCCCCCCATAAAGGGAGATATTTATATACTGAACACCATCAATGATTTAGACTGTATTTTAATGGTTTTAATCTATTAATTGATTGGTTATTATTATGTATGATTTAATTTTATTAAAACATAATATTTTATTTGGAATGTTTTAATGTTTTTAAACCTATGCATTTTGTTGTTGTACATTGACAAGAGCCCTGCTTTGGCCAGGATGGGGTGATTTATTAAATCTAATAAATATTTTTTGAAAAATAAAAAAATGAATTTTTATTATGGTGTACACTGCCCTGAGCCCTCCAGGGGAGATTGGTTTATAACTCAAATAAATAAATATATAGGTTCCTGACTGAGGCTCCTCCCCTTCCCAAACCCTGCTTTTCCAGGACTCCACCCCCAAATCTCCAAGAATTTTCCAACTCTAAATTGGCAGCCCTAGTACTTTATCCTAACCAGATTAGCAAGGCATCTGTGGATTGAGGGGTGGGGGAGGGGGAGGCTGACCATTGCCTGCAGAAGGTACTCTCTCAGTGTTAAGCATCATAATCTGAACTAGGGGTGTGCATTCGGTTCAGCTGAACCGAATCAACCGCCAAATCACCCCAGATTCGGCTGTATACGGAATCTCATACAGCCGAATACAATTGGGGCCCATTATGCTGGAGCCGAGTATGGCTCTCCATATACTTCCGAATATTTATTCGGGAGTATACGGAAATCCACGGAAAAGGCGGGAAAGGGGCTTCTGCAGGCTCAGGGGAGCTGCTTGCCTCCTTTCCCACCTTTGGTAGCCTTTTCCGGCCTCTCCCATAGCCTCCCTGGGATCAGGGAGGGGGGAGGGGGAAGAGGAGCCCCAGCAGCCAATCCAAAGCATGCATTTGCAAAATGCATTGCAAATGCATGCTTTGCAGGGCTGTGTGTAGCTGATCCTCCAGCCATCAGCTACGTTGTTGTTCTTTTGATCTTTTGCTTACTTGGGTATCCAAGTAAGCACTGTTGTCTGGCCAATCACAGAGCAATGCTATTTTTTGAAACTGCTCTCTGTAGGGCCAGAAAACCTTCTTAAGGAGTCTGCCTGGCTGGACTCTTCCATTGCTGCTGTGTTGGTGTAAGAGAGAGATTGTGCTGTGCTGGCCCTTGGCCTCAGCTGCTGCTGCTCTCTCTCAGCATTACCAGACTTGCCTGGAGTAGAGAAGACGTCTAAGGTAAGACAGTCTTGGGGTTCTTATTTTTATTTTAGTTGGTAAAGACTTTTTAAGACTCAGAGTACTTTTACTTATCCAGATTTGGGTGGTGGGTAGCTTATTTGGGGTTAGGGTTAGGGGGTTCTGCTGGGGGAGGGGGCCTGGGATGGGGTTTTTTTTTTGCCAATTTGCCCATATCTTACTTTAGTGAGAGGACTTTTAAAAGTGCAGTGTCCTTTTACTTTTCCTGATTTGGGTGGCTTGGATTTTTTGGAATTAGGGTGAAGGGTTTTTTGGGGGGGAGGGGTTGGTAAAGTTCCTGTATTGTTAAAAGTTAAGTTTTTTACTGTTTTAAAAGGATTCTGTGTTTGATTTGTTGCTGCTGTGTTGTGCTGCTGTTGTTCCTTTTCTCTTCTGGTTCTGGTTCTTGGGGGGGGGGGTGCTGTTTGGCCTAATTTTCATTGTTTAAAAGGCCACTTTTCTAACAGTTGAGTTTGTGTTGGCCTTCTGTCTGGATCTATTCTCTATTGCTGCAGGTTTTGCATCCTCCTGTCCTATTGTCCCCCTTTTCCTGGTTCTGGTTTTTTTTTTGGGGGGGGGGGTGTTGTTGACTGATTTGGCCTGAGGTTTCTTATTGGTGAAAAGGCCACTTTTTAACAGTTGAGTTGCTTGGCCTTCTCCTGTTGTCCCTTTTCCTGGTTCTGGGGTTTTTTTTGGGGGGGGGGAGCTGGCACCTGGGTGAGAAACCCAGAACCAGCAGGCTTGTTGTGCTTGGCCAGCTCTCCCCGTGTTGTATGGGGCAGGGCTGGAGAGCTGGCATCTGTAGATTGTGTGTTCTGTGGCAGGGAAGCTGGCACCTGAATGAGAGTCCCAGAACCAGCAGTCTTGTTGTGCTTGGCCAGCTCTCCCCATGTTGTTTGGGGTAGGGATGAAGAGCTGGCATCTGTAGATTGTGTGTTCTGTGGCAGGGAAGCTGGCACCTGGGTGAGAGACCCAGAACCAGCAGGCTTGTTGTGCTTGGCCAGCTCTCCCTGTGTTGTTTGGGGCAGGGGTGGAGAGCTGACATCTGTAGATTGTGTGTTCTGTGGCAGGGAAGCTGGCACCTGGGTGAGAGACCCAAAGCCAGCATGCTTGTTGTGCTTGGCCAGGTCTCCCCACATTCTTGGGGCAGGGCTGGAGAGCTAGCATATGGGTTTGAGCAGATTGTGTTTTGTGTGATAGGGTTCATAGAGTAGATAGATGTATATAGTGCATTTGGGTCCTATAGAGATTCTCTGGTGTGAAGTTAGGTTTTGTCATGGGTGCTGGGGACCCTGCAGAAGAAGCTGAGCCTGCAGAAGAAACTGTGCCCCTGCCACCTGCACCAGTGCCCCTGCCTCCTGCTGGAGAAGATCCAAGCCCCCCTGCCTCGCCCTCTCGGGTGGCTCGTGTGCGTGACCGCCTTCATCAGGACCTCAGGGATCGGAGGAGGGCGGCACGCTCACAAGCAAGACGCTCCCTGAGCCCTGAGTTTTGAAAGGATTCTGGCCCTTCTAGGAGTGAGGATGCTTGAGTCTCAGCAGGATCCTGGCTGCCTCTCTGAGCCAGCAATTAGCCCAAATGGGCAACAGACAGCAGAGGGCTATATAGCTGTGGGCTTTGGGAGGAGGCTTTGTGGAAGCAACTACTCACTTACCTGACGTTCTAGCATCCACTTTGGCTTTTGACTTTGGCTTCTGGATCCCCTGACTTTGGCTTTGACTTCTGGACCCCCTGACTTCGGCTTCTGAACCTCTGACCTGCGATACCTGGACTGTGATTCGGTTTTGGCGCTTTGGACCCTCTTTGCTCACCAGCTACAGAACTTGGACTGCCCCTGGAATTTGCCTGACCCGGCCCCAGCTCGTGACAGGTTTGGCTTTGGGTGTCCCAGGAATTGGACCCCCTGGCCCAATCTTTTTGAGCCTTGGGGGGTTTGTAGGGGAGAGTCCCCTGCAGGTCCCCTGCAAATTTTAACTTTAAAAGGGGTAAATACACTGAGATGAGAAGGCATGTGAGGAGGAAACTGAAAGGAAAGGTAAATATGGTCAAAACCCTTGGGGAAGCTTGGATACTATTTAAAACTATAATCCTAGAAGCTCAGATAAAATACATACCACAAGTTAGGAAAGGCACAAACAGGCATAAGAAAAGGCCTGCATGGTTAACAAACAAAGTAATGGAAGCTGTAAAAGGTAAGAAGGACTCCTTTAAGCGGTGGAAAGCCAGTCCAAGTGAGATTAGTAAAAGGGAACACAGGCTGTGGCAAATCAAATGCAAGACTGTGATCAGGCAGGCAAAAAGGGACTATGAGGAGCATATTGCAGAAAACATAAAGACCAACAATAAAAATTTCTTCAAATATATTAGAAGTAGGAAACCAGCCAGGGAGGCAGTGGGGCCCTTGGATGACCATGGGGTAAAAGGATTACTGAAGGAGGATAGGGAAATGGCTGAGAAGCTAAATGAATTTTTTGCCTCCGTCTTCACTGTGGAAGACGAGAACTTTTTGCCCACCCCAGAACCACTAATTTTGGAAGGGGTGTTGAAAGACCTGAGTCAGATTGAGGTGACAAAAGAGGAGGTCCTACAACTGTTAGACAAATTAAAAACTAATAAGTCACCGGGTCCAGATGGCATATATCCGAAAGTTCTGAAAGAACTCAAAGTTGAACTTTTGAATCTTCTAACAAAAATCTGTAATCTTTCACTGAAATCTGCCTCCGTTCCTGAGGACTGGAAGATAGCAAATGTCACCCCCATCTTTAAAAAGGGTTCCAGAGGAGATCTGGGAAAGTACAGGCCAGTCAGTCTGACTTCAATACCGGGAAAGTTGGTATAAACCATTATCAAGGACAAAATGAGTAGGCACATTGATGAACACGGGTTATTGAGGAAGACTCAGCATGGGTTCTGCAAGGGAAGATCTTGCCTCACTAACCTGTTACATTTCTTTGAGGGGGTGAACAAACTTGTGGACAAAGGAGACCCGATAGATGTTGTTTACCTTGACTTCCAGAAAGCTTTTGATAAAGTTCCTCATCAAAGGCTCCTTAGAAAGCTTGAGAGTCATGGAGTAAAAGGACAGGTCCTCTTGTGGATCAAAAACTGGCTGAGTAATAGGAAGCAGAGAATGAGTATAAATGGGCAGTCTTCACAGTGGAGGATGGTAAGCAGTGGGGTGCCGCAGGGCTCGGTACTGGGTCCCATGCTCTTTAACTTGTTCATAAATGATTTAGAGTTGGGAGTGAGCAGTGAAGTGGCCAAGTTTGCTGATGACAGTAAATTGTTCAGGGTGGTGAGAACCAGAGAGGATTGTGAAGAACTCCAAAGGGATCTGTTGAGGCTGGGTGAGTGGGCGTCAACGTGGCAGATGCAGTTCAATGTGGCCAAGTGCAAAGTAATGAACATTGGGGCCAAGAATCCCAGCTACAAATACAAGTTGATTGGGTGTGAACTGGCAGAGACTGACCAAGAGAGAGATCTTGGGGTCGTTGTAGGTAACTCACTGAAAATGTCAAGACAGTGTGCGTTTGCAATAAAAAAGGCCGCCATGCTGGGAATTATTAGGAAGGGAATTGAAAACAAATCAGCCAGTATCATAATGCCCCTGTATAAATCGATGGTGCGGTCTCATTTGGAGTACTGTGTGCAGTTCTGGTCACCGCACCTCAAAAAGGATATCATAGCATTGGAGAAAGTCCAGAAAGGGGCAACTAGAATGATTAAAGGGCTGGAGCACTTTCTCTATGAAGAAAAGTTGAAACACTTGGGACTCTCTAGCTTGGACAAACGTCGACTGCGGGGTGACATGATAGAGGTTTACAAGATAATGTATGGGATGGAGAAAGTAGAGAAAGAAGTACTATTCTCCCTTTCTCACAATACAAGAACTCGTGGACATTCGATGAAATTGCTGAGCAGACAGGTTAAAATGGATAAAAGGAAGTACTTCTTCTCCCAAAGGGTGATTAACATGTGGAATTCACTGCCACAGGAGGTGGTGGCGGGCACAAGTATAGCCACCTTCAAGAGGGGTTTAGATAAAAATATGGAGCACAGGTCCATCAGTGGCTATTAGCCACAGTGTGTGTGTATATATATATATATTTTTGCCACTGTGTGACACAGAGTGTTGGACTGGATGGGCCGTTGGCCTGATCCAACATGGCTTCTCTTATGTTCTTAAATTTGGGGGCTCTCCCTCAAACGCCGTCCGCTCCAGGCGGCTTCAAATTTACCCTATTTGCTTTTGATTTCAATGGCCCATAGGGTATAATGGGGCCGTATGTTCGGAAATAGCCGCGCATCTACCGTATATGCGGCTATTCCTACTACAGAATTCATAAATATACGAGATTCCATATCCCCCCCCCCCGTATATTTCCGAATCCGTGTACTACCGATTTTTTTTTTTTTTTGCACATCCCTAATCTGAACCTGCCAGCTACCAGGCATAACAAGATAGTGCTGGTGACTATCATCTTTTAGTACATTGTTTTTTGTTGATGTTGGCTCGCAACTCTGCAGAACCTTCATCAGAAAATTCCAGTGAATTCAGTTTTGAAATTTCCTTCACCCTGAGTAATCTTATAAAGTTTCTTAACTGATGCTGGGTTTTCAGGAAAGGATTATGTGCACATATTTCCTCTTATTGTGATTTTCTAATGTCAAAGAAGTGACTGAATCTAAGCCACAGTGGAGATTTTTCTACAAATATGTCCTGCACAGAACTAGGATTTATAATTTAGTTATGGACACTAAGAGAATATTACCCACTAGGAGTAAGGCCTGTCGTGAAGCAAAATACAACAGACTCTAGAAGGAGGCTCTGAGCTAGTGCCCCATCCACCCTTGCTGTCTTCCCACCCACCCAAGTGAAGGCATTCACCCCCCCCCCCCCCCACACACACACACACAACTCAAGAAGAGTGGATCTCTGCCATCTGAAGAGCAGCTGTTCCCAGGAGATTGGCAACAGTGGTTCCCCAGGATGAAAGGCCTCTCCCTCAGAGGCCCTCTGGAGAGCTATTGTAATTCTGAGTGGTCTCCAGCAATCACCTGGAGATTGGGCAAACCGGAAACTGCAGTGTACCTGGAGATTGGCAACAGTGGTTCCCCAGGAAGAAATGGCATTGTACCTATCTGAGGTCCCATCCCGCCTCAATACGTTCCTTTTTTGTTATAGAGGACTAATTGTATGGTCTACTGTGAATTAATATATGTATATAATTATTATTTACACACTTCACTTCTTTTTTTGTATGGAGGCTGGTTTTCACGGAAAGCTGAGTGCTTCGGTTTTCTCTTTTTTAAAAAATATTTTTTTTTACTTTGTATTATAACTCATATTATTTCTCCATCTTACATACCTACAATATTTTACATTCATATTACAGATCCATCAGTTACCTCGCCCCTCCCCCCCTTCCAAATTGATCATTATAGAACTCATTTGTATTTGCCACCACATGCACACCCTTTGGAGCCTGAGCCTTATTTCATTATTGGCCCATCCTGTTTTTACCCATCCTATATATTTATACCATCTTTCCTTAATTTCTTCAATCTTATCCTCTCCTTGCTTTCCTTGTTTTAGTATTGATAATATATCTGGCTGAATCCATTCATATAAATAACCGTTCCATTTATCCAAAGTCCATTTTGTGGCATCTTACCAATCAAATGCTATGACAGCCTGGGCTGCCAAAATCATAGCTTTAAATATCTTCTGGAAAGGCTTATCCACTTTAGGGTTCCCCAATATTCCCATAAATAACACCTTTCCTGAAAGTTTCGCTTTAACTTTACACACTTCTTGCACTTTCCCCAAAATCTTCCACCAGAATTCAGCTACTCTTGAACACTCCCACCATAGATGCGCATAATGTCCCTTCTCCTTTTTGCAATGCCAGCAATTGGATCTCAATCCCTTAATCATATACGCTAGTTGAGCTGGTGTGCTATACCATTTCAAAATTAATTTCATTTCTAATTCTCTAAATTTCTTCCAATTTTATATCATTAATATTTCTCATTACTTTATTTCCTGTTCCAATAGTTCCACATCTTTCTCCCACTTTGACTGTATTATACTTATCATATGATTTTTACTTCCCCTCATAATATTATATATCTTGTTAAACCTTTTCTGTCATCTTTCCTACTTCTATAGGGCCTTTCCTACTTCTATAGTCTTTGCTGGTGGAACAAGTTACCAGATGAAGTGAGGGCCTTGTGGAACCTTGGGCAGTTCCGCAAGGCCTGCAAGACTGTCCTTTTCCAATGAGCATACAACTGGATGGCATTTAAGAACTTCGGAGGAAGCCCGTCACCATCAGATTAACACCAAATTAATAGACTGTCTCTGTTCCTTCTGTTTTAATTGTCTTAACTACTGTAAATTATTGAATATGTATTTTAATAATGATTCATTTTATTGTTCTATGTTTTTATGTTGTAAGCCGCCCTGAGCCTGCCTCGGTGGGGAGGGCGGGATATAAATCAAATCAATCAATAAATAAATAATATACAGTTCCTCCATCAGAGTATCATCTTTAAATATTCTAGAATATTTCTGTTGCTTCAACATACTATATAAACCATTAACACCTAACCAGTATTGAACCCCCCCTATTCTTAATAAATCTTGCATTGGTATTAAAGTACCCCGGGTATTGTACATATCTTTCACTTTCCTTATATCATTTTCCTTCAGTTTCTTCCAAAAGGTTCTCTCAATTTGTTTTGACTCTCTACTTAATGATTCTAAAGGTACCCACTTTGAAATTGTAGGCATCCAGATTGCCTTCTTTTTCTCTCATATTTTTAGTCCCACTTGTCTTGGCCCTATTGAATTTTTTATGTCCCTTTTTATTTCTTGTGTAAATATGCTGAATCTACCTTCTCCTTTATTTATACAATCTTTCCATCTAACTTTGTTTCTTATAATTTATCAAATTGTTTACTTTCTTCTGCTTTAAATAAGTTTTGATATTATTTAGCAAAGACCTCCCTTATCTGATTATCATATATTTTCTCACCTTTCTCATTCTTCATTGATCCTATCCTTTGTTTTTCTCTTCTGTTTTTTAAATAATTTGCCAATCTTTTCATTGTATTTATATTGGATCTTTGGTATTCATTTTTCACCATTATGTTTCTTTTCCACATGGTTATTAAATCCAGTTCCTGCAATTCCTTTTTTAGCTTAGTCAGTTTTTCCTGAGTTTGTTTTTCATATTTCTTTTGTAACTTCCTCTGAAGTGCTAATAGCTCTTTCAGACTTTCCTCTCTCTTAATATTTATTTTCCTTTTAAACTGAGCTACTTTAGATATGCAGATTCCTCTAATAATTGCCTTTGCAGCATCCCATATTATCTCTTTTTCTGCAGATTGTCTATTTTCCCTAAAATAATTTCCCACCCCTTTAAATAAATCTTCTTTATCTTCCTGGTGAAAAAACTCTTAGGATTAAATCTCCATCTTTTAATCTTCCTTTCCTAATCTAATTGCATTTCCATAATAATCCGGGCATAATCTGAGATACATATTGGTCCTGTTTCTATTTTAATTATTTTTGTAACATTAGATTCTTTTATTAAAATATGATCTATGTAAGAGAATTCTTTATTCCTTTTTGATAAATAAGTAGGTTGTTTTCCCTTTTGCAGGAACTCATATACTTCTCTAAGTTTCCATTTTTTAAATTTTAAATACTTGTTCCTCTTAATACCAATAATTCTTCTTCATAAAATGATTGCAGCCTTTGAAAGGTTTGATTCAAAAAAGTCTCTTGTCCCTAGTTGGGGGCATATATGTTCACTAAATATGTATTTTTTCATTCAAACTAAATTTCATAAAAATAAACCTTCCCTCTCTATCTTTTCACTGTTCTATTATATTCACATTTAATTTAGAATGAAAAAGTATAGCCACCCCTCTTGATTTTTTGTTCCCCTTGATTCCATCTACATTCTCCATATTTGAGAGTTAAATAATGTTCTCAAATCCTCACTTTTATGCATTTCTTGTAAACATAATAATTCTATTCCTTTACTCTGCAGTAGTTTATTCAATCTGTATCTTTTGACATCTGAGGCCAACCCATTTACATTCAAAGAGTGTAGCTTAATCACCCTCCCCATTTCTTGGTTAGATCAAACTCATCAAGGTGTTCTTTGTGGTCATATTTTACTCTCTTCTCAATATCTTCTGCTATCTGGTTCTTCCCTCCCCTATAGCCTGAAACATTCCCCTTTAAGGGTACAGAAAGGGATCTCATTTCTCCCTCCCTTTTCGGACTTTATGTGAGTCCTGTCTACTCCTCCCCCTTAAAAAAATAATCATTTCACCATTTAACAACCATTTCAACTAAAATCATTTTCTTAATTAACACAATTATCTTAATCTTTGTTTTCTTAAGAAAGCAATGTTCTCTTTACTTTTGTTCTTCTTTCCTCTTTAACACAATTATCTTAATCTTTGTTTTCTTAACAATGTCCTCTTAACTTTTGTTCTTTTCCCCTCTTTAACAAAAAAACCTTTTTTCATTACACATTATACAATCAATTTCTTTTTTTCCTCTTCCTTTCCTTTCTTTCTTCCCTCCTTCTTCCTCCTTCCAATTCTTCTTTATTCCTTTTTTAAGATGGGTTGAAGGTGATATTAAGCCTCTGGAGGGCTTTTTGCTTTCAACAGTCTCCCATCCTTAAATATTAGAATAGTTGCTGGATATCACCATGAGAATTGAATTCCATTCTTGAACAGTTCTTTTGCATATGGTCTCATTTCATTTCTCTCTTGCAGAGATTCAGGAGATAAATCCAAATGGGGAATTACTCTTTGACTTTGAAGTTGTAGATCTTTAATTTTCCTTAATGCTTTCCAGACCTTGTCTTGCATTCTTTCTCTTGAGAAGGCTATAATAATATCCTGAGGATTCTCTCCGGCTTTTGGTTTGGGTTTTAAACTTCTATGTATATGTTCCACATCATTTTCTGTAACATTCATTCCCAGCTTTTGAAACCAATCAAGTATAGTTTTTTCAAGCTCTCAATTTAAAATGTTTTCCTTAACTCCTGGGAGTCTGAGATTCCTTCGACATTGTCAGTCTGATAAGGAGGCAATTTTCCTTTTAAGTTCTCTTAATGTTTCCTCATTATGTCTTGTTTTCTCTAGAGCTTTGTCAGCAACTGAGCAAATATTTATTATTTGCTCAGATAAAGCTTCTACTGTTAGTCAGAGTTATTTGGTTTTCTCTGCCCTATTTTACCATGATTCTCTGTGTTGGTTGCACAATCTCCAGGTGGGGGCAGAGGATCCTCCAGTTTGAAGGCCCTCCCCCCGCTTCAGGGTCATCAGAAGGCCCAGGAGTGAGAGGGAAATGTCTCCTGGACACTATTATTCCCTATGGAGACTGATTCCCATACAGTAATGGAAAATTATTCCACGGGTATCTGGGGTTCTGGGAGGTGCTGTATTTTGAGGTAGATGCACCAAATTTTCAGGATAGTATCCAGTGCCTCTCTCCAAAATACCCTCCTAGTTTCAAAAAGATTAGACCAGTGGGTCCAATTCTATGAGCCCCCAAAGAAGGTGCCCCTATCCTTCATTATTTCCAATGGAAGGCATTTAAAAGGTGTGCAATCCCTTGAAATGTGATGGTCAGAACTCCCTTTGGAGTTCAATTATGCTTGTCATAACCTTGCTCCTGGCTCCATCCCCAATGTCTCCAGGCTCCACTCCAAAAGTCCCCAGATTTCTTGAATTGGATTTGGCAACCCTAAGGGGAGGTGACCTGGAGTTGGCAACCCAGCAGCCTCTATATGGGAAACAGACAGTCTTTCTTCAGTGGTGAAGGGGGAGCCAAGCACCTGGAGGTAGGCAACAGTGGTTCCCTGTGAGGAATTGGCTTTTAGCATCAAACAGCTGACACTGTGAGGAAAGCCATTGCAAGCCTCCCTTTTGCTCCCTCTGAAGTGGCCCCTCCCTGCCGTGAACAAACATTCCTTGTCAGTTGAAGATATGTTAACTGCTACTGTTTGTATGGATTAAAGTGAGAAGACAGACAAAATGAAATAAAAAGACTGAAAAACAGAAATACAGAGAAAGAATGAGAGAAAGAACAGAAGGGAGAGATAGAAAAAAGAGGGAGAGAAAAAAGTGAAAGAAAAAGGATAAGATAGACAAGGCCCTGAGGAGAGGCAATAGTGATCAGTAAGCCCCCAGCAGAGAACTGTCTCCCTCAGATGTCAGTGGCCATCTGATGGTGTTCTTGCCTGACAGGGCTGGCGGTGGGCAGGGGAGAGCATAGGGTGGGGGACAGGAGAGTGAGCCAATGTGAGGCCAGAGGGGTTGATGGACATGTGATGGGCCAGTGGCTCATGGAGTGCAGGCTCAGCCAATGAGGGGCCTGGATTTGGTTTCACCAGAGGATTTTTAGATTTTTATTATAAAAGGTTACAAACCTGGGGCAGAAGAGACAGAACCAGTGGACATTATTGAAATCACTTATGTCATAGTATCTTGGGAGACTACTAGATAAAGCTTTGTTTTGCTCCTAAAATTAATTTTGGTATATTTGTTTTTTTAATGAGGTGTTACTGCTAGTCACTTGTGCTTTATTTAATTGTGAAATACTTTTTGGTGCCAGAATTATTTTCACATGTGAATTTGAATTTTCCCTCTTCTTGTGATCTCTGTTTTTGCATTTAGAATTATTCTGATTAAGACTTGAATTATTTCTATAGCTAAAAATCATGCACTGGTATATATATATAGAGAGAGAGAGCAGGTGGGCACTATTCTACAATACTGAATTTTTCCTCTTGCCTCTTACAGAGATCAAATAGTCACTATTCTACATTTGTACTGAATCTGTAATTGAAATGGAACCCCTATCTGTAAATATTTTTTACTTCTGTTCACCTTTTTCTCAAGAAAGACATTTTCTTCAAAGTTATTGGGGATGCATATGAAAAAAAACCCTTTAATTTCTGCCCCAAGAGTCCCAGAACCTTCTTGAGATTACAGATGAGGAATACAAAAGTCGAATCACTTATGGATGTGCATGGAAATGAGCAAGTACCTCAGGATAGGAGAGATTCCTTGATGGTTAAATATAATGGTTACATTATGTCCCAAATAGAAATAAAACCAGAGATGGGCTTATTTATATATTTAATTTATACCCTGCCTTTTCCCCTAGTGGGGACCCAACACTATTCACATAATTCTGTCCTTCATTTTGTCATCACAACAATACTATGAAGTAGATTAGGCTAGAAGCATGTGACTGGTCCAAGATTACCTAGCAAGTGTCCTGGATGATAGTCTAACCATTGTACCCAGGCCTCATTTTGGACAGGAGTGGAGCTCTGGAACATCTAAACTTTATTGTGCTCTTTCTTTCTTTCTTTCTTACCCCCCCCCCCCCCCAAAAAAAACCTTGCTTCTGGGCTCCATTGTTCAAATCCTCTGTGAGAATTTTGCTAAACTCTAAGGTTTAACCCTCCCCAAAAAGGGGGAAATCAAAACATATTAAGCAGACAGATGGAAATCTTCATCATGCCACTGTGGCCACATAGGAAAAAGTAATTCAAAAGTATGATGGGAGTAAGGTTTTATTATGACAATTATAATTCAAGAAGTATTTTAAGGTAGATGCTGATCTGATATAATTTAGTACACCATCCGGTGATGTCAGGGGTGTGTGGCATATGCAAATGAGCTCTGTCACCTCTTTTTCTGTGAAATGACCCCTGATTATACCACACTGGCTTTCTACATATGTCTATTAATATTAGTAAAGATAAAGTAGGGAGATACATCTTTTGGAAGGGGCATATAAAAATCTAGAAGTTCATATTTTGATGTATTTATATCCACAATAATGGGCAAAAGTCATTCTTTCAACATTTATTGAAAGAAATAGAGACTTGGATGGGAGGGGACTTGGTTTTGCAGGCAGCTGAAATGCAGTGCTGTGCCTAATCTAGATACTTTTTATCCTAGGACAACCCGCAAAAAGACCCTTCTATCTTTTCAGATTGGCTAAAATAAATCATGACATGCAAGATACTTTTAGATTTCTAAATCTTGAAAAGTAAGATTATACCTTCTATTCCAATAGACATCACAGTTACTCTAGGGTTGATTAGCATCAGCCAGTTTATTACAAAGGAAATACATCAGGGTAACTATTGGTCTGATGATCTAGGCAGATCATGCTCCTTTGAAATTTAACTTTTTCCCTAAAGGAGTTAGTAAAATCTTTAAATAGGGGAAATAATTAAGAGGAAATTAAATTAAAAAGAAAAGAAGAAATGATGTGTTTTCAGATGCTGCTGGACTCAGGACCAGACACTTGATTACTGCTATGGCATATGCAATTCCTAGCAGCTCCACTGATGGAGAGCATGGTAGCCTCCTGGGTGAGAACCCCTACTGCAGGCACAGAGAAACCAGCTGGGGCCAAACAGTGGAATGGCCCTAAAGAGATGACAACCTCCACAGCCTTCAGTGGAAGTCAGAGTGGGGCCAGAGCAGCCTGCACCAAGGCAAGCCTCATCAAAAGCTAGGGTGTGGCTAAAGAAGCTTGCACCAAGGTAAATAGGCCTAACTGCAACCCAATCCCAGAGGCCAAAGAAAGGGAGTTTGAGAGGGCCAAAGAAAGACAGTGGCTGGGAGTGAGGTCTGCCAACCCTTGCCACCCAAGCCACGGCATAACCAATAAGGCAGGGGAAGGAGCCATCCAGAAACCCAACAGAAGTGTCAAGAGAGCAGCAAATCACTGACCTTCTCTCAGAGAGAGGCCAAGTATGCCTAGGGAAGGGGTGGAGCTTTTTGGTTCTTTAAAGGTAGGTTCCTAGGTAAGGCCAGAGAAGAGAAGAGGATACAACTGTGATGTGGCAAAACCTGTGGTCCTGAAGAAAAAAAAAAAGAAGGAATAAGGTGGTGCAACACCCTTTCCTTCCACATTCTGAGGCTTGAGGACACCTGATGTAAACATCCAGCAAGATGGCTTAGGGCAAGCCAGAGGGCTGGAAAGGGAGGAATCTCGCATGATGCACAAGAATTCTTTTGCTTACCGTGTAAGAATCTTCTAAGGGATTTTTTTGGGGTCCCTCTGATCTCAGAGTTATTAGAGGAAAATAATGGGGGGAAATGAAGAAGAAACTCTTAGTACAGCTAGAAAGGCAAAAGCTAGAGCATAAAATGAATCTCACAAAAGAGAACACAAATGCCTTGAAGTTAGTAAGGGATGTGATAAAACTCCCTGATTGAAGGACATTTCCCCCCCTAGACACATTATATTTTAACTTGCAAATAAGTCAGGAAAAAGTTTGGCACAGTTACTATTTGAAAGATCTCCTTAAAATAAATTTACAGCAATTAAAGGTAAACCAGATCAATGGATTTGATACAGAATATAGTTGAAAACACAAAGATTTATTTGCAGCACTGTACTGTTCAGATAACATTTCTGGACTCTATTATAAATTCTTAAGATTAAGTTAAGATTCCAAGACTGAAGAAGGTAGATAGAACTTCCTTAAGCCAATCTGTTCCTCCAGAAGATGTTCAAAACACCATTAAATCTTTTTAAAAAGAATAAAATCTCTCTGGTCCACATTGCTTCATCAATTAATTCTACATAGCCCTTTTGTGTGAGCTGGCCCCTTACTTGAAGAAGGTTTTTTAGCCCTCTTCAAACAGTGGAACTTCACTGGAAGTCCTGGACAGGGGCAAGTAATGTCTTGATACTCTGAAGAACTGTACAAAAGAGACAAAAGGATGACAGATTTCTTCTAAGAAGAATATTTTGAAGATGAACCTACAGTTTTAGTAAGTGAAGTGAGAGTTGTACTGACAGCAATTGGGTGAAACAAATCACCTGGAGTAGATATACCATATCCAAAATACAATTTTAGTGCATACACAGTCACAAAATCAAATCCTGACCCAAATAAAACAGTCATCACATAATGCTGCTCCACTTGAAAAGTACGCTTCTCTCCATTTTTAAAGAGCAATCACTCTATTTTGGCTCCTGTGCTCATGTAGAATTCAATGCGGTAAGATGAAATTTTCTTGTAGATGACCAGTATATTCCAGATGTCCCAAAACTGGAAGTCCAAATGCAATGGTAGACCGGTAAATGAACCATTTCCCAGAATGCTTCATCAGGCACAAATGTAATATTGGGACTCACAAGTGATAGTGCCAGCAGTGTTTGTCTGACTCGAAAAGTAACTGTGATTGCATCACTTGTGAGTGATACAATCACAGTTTGAGATGTTTGAGAGAAGGAAGGAAGGCAAATAGATGGAGAGGGAGGAGGGTGAGAGGGTGGATAGAAAGCAGCTTTAACTTTAAATACATTCTTCAAGCTTCTGGCTGGCTTGATTTAGAGAAGTGATTTAAAAAGATAAATGCCTTCTCCAAGCTGACTGACAGGGCAGTGTGGGCTTCGAGAGCCACACAATATGTTAGAATAGACAGTGATGCATTTTATCTTCCTATCTCTTCAATTTTTATGCAGAACATATAAGTAAAACTGGATTAGATTTAGATGAAGGTAGAGTGAAAATAGGTGGAAGGAACATTAAAAAAACCTGAGATATGCAGATGACACCACATTATTGGCAGAAAATGTTGAAGACTTGAAATTACTGATGAAGATTAAAACAGAAAGTGCCAAAATAGGATTACAGTTGAATATCAATAAGACAAAAGTAATGACTACAACTTTAAGGCTGACAATGAAGAAATTGAATTTTTCAAGATTTTCTATTCCTTGGTTCCATCTTCAACCAAAAGGGATATGGCACTTGAGAAATCAGAAGGAGATTGAAAATGGGAAGTGCAGCCATGAAGGAGCTAAAAAAAATCCTTAAGGATATGTTGCTGGTGACCAAGATCAAGTTGTGAAAGTTGGACAATTAAGAAAGCTGACAGGAAGAAAGTAGATTACTTTAAAATGTGGTATTGGAGGAGAGATTTACGGATATCATGGACCACCAAAAACCCCCAAATAAGTGGGTTCTAAACCAAATAATGTCTGAACTCTCCCTAGAAGCTAAAATGGCTAAACGGAGGCTATTGTACTTTGATCACATCATTAAAAGAGAAGAATCACTGAAAAATAAACAGATTAATGGAACAGAACTGCTTATGCTTTATATTGATGATATTGTTTTCATTACACCAAACTCAAGAATTTCTGTACTTAGTTTGGTAAATATATTGTCTCATTTTGGGCAAATATGAGTTTACAAAAATTAACACAACCCCATCTGTCTTCTTATGATTAAATATAGAGGAAGAAAGGGGAAAAAAAAACATTGCAATGATCACAGGTTCCCAGTGGCAATCTAAAGATATTAAATATTTGGGGTGTACTATTCAGATGATACAAACAATATAGTAAGGGTTACTATTAGGCATGATTATGGAACACACGAACTTAATTTTTGCATGGACTGCGGGTAGATTCATGGTCCATTTGCCTAGTGCCTACATTTTCCCTTTTGATTAGATTCCCTTTTAGAAATGCTTTGGGTTGAAATAAAGGGCCCAAAAGGAAATTTAACTATGGGAGTTTGTTATCGCCCACCAAATCAAAAGAGAGAGGATGATTATAAAATGATGGAAGGCTTAAAGATAGCGGCTAACCGTAAAAACTGTGTCGTAATAGGTGACTTTAACTACCTGCAGATTGATTGGGTCAATATGAGTTCTGGTCAAGAGAAAGAGATTGAGTTTCTTGATGCTCTCAATGACTGCTATGGAGCAGATGGTCTCAGAACCGACCAGGGGTGGAGTGATCCTGGATTTAGTCCTAAGTAATGCCCAAGACTTGGTGAGAGATGTAAAAGTGATTGCGCCACTTGGGAGCAGTGATCATAATGTTATTGATTTCACCATTTGTATAAATAGGGAGTTGCCCAAAAAGACCGCCACAACCATGTTTAACTTTAAAAGGGGTAAATTCTCTGAGATGAGGAGGCATGTGAAGAGGAAATGGAAAGGAAAGGTAAATACGGTCAAAACCCTTGGGAAGCTTGGACACTATTTAAAACTATAATCCTAGAAGCTCAGATAAAATACATACCACAAGTTAGGAAAGGCAGAAACAGGCATAAGAAAAGGCCTGCATGGTTAACAAACAAAGTAATGGGAGCTGTAAAAGGTAAGAAGGACTTTTTTAAGCGGTGGAAAACCAGTCCAAGTGAGATTAGTAAAAGGGAACACAGGCTGTGGCAAATCAAAGGCAAGACTGTGATCAGGCAGGCAAAAAGGGACTATGAGGAGCATATTGCAAAAAACATAAAGACCAACAATAAAAATTTCTTCAAATATATTAGAAGTAGGAAACCAGTCAGGGAGGCAGTGGGGTCTTTGGATGACTATGGGGTAACAGGATTACTGAAGGAGGATAGGGAAATGGCTGATTAGTGGAATGCATTTTTTGCCTCCGTCTTCACTGTGGAAGATGAAAACTTTTTGCCCGCCCCAGAACGACTAATTTTGGAAAGGGGGTCGAAAAACTTGAGTCAGATTGAGGTGACAAAAGAGGAGGTCCTACATCTGATAGACAAATTAAAATCTAATAAGTCACCGGGTCCGGATGGCATACATCCAAGAGTTCTGAAAGAACTCAAAGTTGTACTTTTGGATCTTCTAACAAAAATCTGTAATCTTTCATTGAAATCTGCCTCCGTTCCTGAGGACTAGAAGGTAGCAAATGTCACCCCCATCTTTAAAAAGGGTTCCAGAGGGGATCTGGGAGATTACAGGCCAGTCAGTCTGACTTCAATACTGGGAAAGTTGGTAGAAAGCTTTATCATGGACAGAATGAGTAGGCACATTGATGAACATGGGTTATTGAGGAAGACTAAGCATGGGTTCTGTAAGGGAAGATCTTGCCTCACTAACCTGTTACATTTCTTTGAGGGGATGAACAAACATGTGGACAAAGGAGACCCAATAGATGTTGTTTACCTTGACTTCCAAAAAGCTTTTGATAAAGTTCCTCATCAAAGGCTCCTTAGAAAGCTTGAGAGTCATGGAATAAAAGGACAGGTCCTCTAGTGGATAAAAAACTGGCTGATTAATAGGAAGCAGAGAATGAGTATAAATGGGCAGTCTTCGCAGTGCAGGACGGTAAGCAGTGTGGTGCCGCAGGGCTTCGTACTGGGTCCCATGCTCTTTAACGTGTTCATAAATGATTTAGAGTTGGGAGTGAGCAGTGAAGTGGCCAAGTTTGCGGATGATACTAAATTGTTCAGGGTGGTGAGAACCAGAGAGGATTGTGAGGAACTCCAAAGGGATCTGTTGAGGCTGAGTGAGTGGGCGTCAACGTGGCAGATGCGCTTCAATGTGGCCAAGTGCAAAGTAATGCACATTGGGGCCAAGAATCCAACTACAAATACAAATTGATGGGGTGTGAACTGGCAGAGACTGACCAAGAAAGAGATCTTGGGGTCATGGTAGATAACTCACTGAAAATGTCAAGACAGTGTGCGTTTACAATAAAAAAGGCCAACGCCATGCTGGGAATTATTAGGAAGGGAATTGAAAACAAATCAGCCAGTATCATAATGCCCCTGTATAAATCGATGGTGCGGTCTCATTTGGAGTACTATGTGCAGTTCTGGTTGCCGCACCTCAAAAAGAATATTATAGCATTGGAGAAAGTCCAGAAAAGGGCAACTAGAATGATTAAAGGGCTGGAACACTTTCCCTATGAAGAAAGGTTGAAACGCTTGGGGCTCTTTAGCTTGGAGAAATGTCGACTACGGGGTGACATGATAGAGGTTTACAAGATAATGCATGGGAAGGGGAAAGTAGAGAAAGAAGTACTTTTCTCCCTTTCTCAGAATACAAGAACTTGTGGGCATTTGATGAAATTGCTGAGCAGACAGGTTAAAACGGATAAAAAGAAGTACTTCTTCACCCAAAGGGTGATTAACATGTGGAATTCACTGCCACAGGAGGTGGTGGCGGCCACAAACATGGCCACCTTCAAGAGGGGTTTAGATAAAAATATGGAGCAGAGATCCATCAGTGGGTATTCGCCGCAATGTGTATATGACACAATATCTACCTTTTACACATGGATCCTAAGATCTCCCCCTTCTCCAAAGCCAAAACTTGGAGGGAAAGTAGAGGGGCAATCTGGAGAGGTCTGTTGCGTGTTTGATGCCTCTAGCTTGATGGGTGGGGTTTGACATACTCCTTTCCTTTTTGCACATTGGACTCTAGGATCTCCTCTTTTCCCAAAGCTAGTCTGCACAAAACTTGGAGGGCAGCTAGAGGGCATCCCAGGGAGATCCACTGTGATTTTGAGAGCTCTAGCTTGCCGGCGGTCCCTTTGACACACTCCTGAACCAGTGGCAGAGGGCAGACCGAGGGAAGGGAGCAGACAGCAGACAGGGTAGTGGGGTCAGCAAATGCCCCCTGCTGGAGCCAACTGCCGGGTTCAAGTGCCAAAGACGCTCGCACACTGAGCAGTCAAGAGCGAGGGGAGGGGGAGGACAGTGGGGAGGGGGCACAGTGCAACTTACCCAGCCACGGGCGACAGTCCTTGCATGCAGAGCCTCCAGGAGCTCGGAACCTGTGGAGACCTGGAAACAAGAGCAGTTAGCCCCAGGGTAGAGACCTCACTCTCCCCCTCGCTAGTCAAAAACACTGTCAAAGCAACCACGCAGTACAAAACCCATCACCAACGTGCCTGCCTGTCCCTCGTTCTAAGTCCTTATGGCAGGGAGCTCACCAGCAGAATTTCCTGCCATGAGAATCTGTCCCTAACAACTGAGTTGTGCAAGGCCAGAGCGGAAGTATTTCTAGGAGGGGGGACCACGATTGGGTGCTGGGAAGGGGGCTTGTCAGCCCAAGGCGCAAGGGGATTGGTGAGGCAATCACCCACTCCCTAAGGGGTTTGCGAGCTCCTGCAGTGGTGGAGTCGACCTTTGTTTTTGTTTTCAATGAGTGCCTATGGGGCATGCCAGCATTTTCCGTGGTGCAGGTTTGTGCCTGGCGGGGGGGGGGGGCGGCCGCGTTTCTGCACCGAAAGGTCTCTGGGACCCAACCAGCAGCGGCCACGCCCCTTGGTCAGCCCCCTCCCGCGCCAACATGCTGCCCTGTGCTTCTGCTACTCCCCAAGCTCAGTGGGGCAGCACTTCACCCTCAGCCAACAGCAGAGGAGGATACACTGGCATATGTCTCCCTACTGCCAGCATGACGGTAAGTCCGCCTCCAGAGCACTTTCAGCCCCACCCCCTTAGGATTGTGCTGTGAATCTCCTGGTTCAATTAAGTTCATGGTTCAGCCACAAACCAAAATGAACTTCATTTTTCTGGTTCATGCCCATCCCACTTCAGAGCTCGTTTCTCTTTTGCAGCTTCTTTTGATTTCAAGAGATTTTGAAGAATGTAATTCTATTTAGGATTGCATTGTCACACTTTCCTTCCATTAGAAAAATGAGACTCCTAAGTAAAATAAATAAACAATCAAATCATGGGCAGAATTACAATTTTTAGTATGCTTGGGTAGGAAATCTGTTATATAGAAGTTGGGATCTCTAAAGTCAGAACTGTCTACAGCTTTTTTATCAGTACTGGGGGAGCTAGGCTCCCCCCTCCACACAGACGTGCACGCGCTTTAGAATCAACTGGCATTTTTTTGAACTTTGCAGATGGATTCATATCAATCCTGTGCAATTAATATATCATTTGAATGCACCATCCTCTGGTGAAGACTGGTATTAACCGCATTGGAGCAAACTGAAAAGCAGCTTGGTCTGATGTGGTTTTCCCACCCACCACACAAGAGTGCACTGAATTCTTTATTTGTTGATGCTTCTCCCCAGTGGGGACCCAAAGAGGCTTACATCATTCTCCTTACTTCCATTTTATCCTCACAACCAAGCTGTGAGGTAGATTAGTGTCAGATTGGCTCAAGGTCATCCAGCAAGCTTCCATGGCAGAATGGGAATTTCAACCTGAATCTGACAGACCTTAGCCTGACACTCTTTGTTGTTGTTCAGTCGCACAGTCGAGTCTTTGCAACCCCATGGACAAAGTCACGTCAGGCCCTCCTGTCTTCCACCATCCTCTGAAGTCTGTTCAAATTCGTGTTTGTTACATCGGTAACACTGTCCAGCCAGCTCGTCTTATTATTTATTTGTTTGTTTGTTTGTTTGTTCATTACATTAAGATTATATCCCGCCCTCTCCACAAGCGGACTCAGGGCGGCTCACAACATTACATTACTACCATTAAAACCAATAAAACATATAAAACATAATTACATATTTAAATTATTTAAAACCATTTCATGGTGCTGTGTTAATACAGTACAATATAGGCGGTTCTGAAAATTCGGTGGTGACCACCAGTACTCTACTTGGTGCTCTATATGATGTCCAGTGGCAGCTCTCTCTCAGTTAGATATCGAAGGCCTGCCGAAACAATTCAGTCTTACAGGCCCTGTGGAACGTAGGCAGATCCTGCAGGGCCCTTATGGCCTCCGGGAGAGCGTTCCAGAGTTCTGGTGCTGCCACCGAGAAAGCCCTGGTTTGTGTCATAACCTGGCTTCTTTTGGTCCTGGGATGGACGTAGATTTTTTTGTCCCTGAGCCCAGTGCTCTCTGGGGAATATATGGAAAAAGGAGGTCCCGCAGATAGACAGGTCCCTGACCATAAAGGGCTTTAAAGATCAGTACCAACGCCTTGAAATGAACTCGGAACACAAAAAGAAGCCAGTGCAGCTCTTTCAGCACCGGCTGAATGTGCTCCCATCGAGGGAGTCTCATTAACAGCTGTGCGTTCTGCACTAGCTGTAGTCTCCGATGTCTTTTGCCATCCCCTTCTTCTCTTGCCTTCTGTCTTTCCTAGCATCAGGATCTTCTCCAGGGAGTGCTCCCTTCTCATTTGGTGGCCAAAGTATTTGAGCTTCAGCATATGACCTTCCAGGGAACAGTTGGGGTTGATTTTCCTTAGGACTCACTGATTTGATCTTTCTTGAGAGTCCTTGGAATCTTTTCTTCTCCAGCACCACAGCTCAAAAGCATCTATTCTTCTGTGCTCGACCTTCCTTATGGTTCAGCTCTCGCAGCCATACATTACTACTGGGAATACCATCGCTTTGACTATACAGACTTTTGTTGGCAGGGTGATGTCTCTACTTTTTATTATACTGCTCAGGTTTGTCATAGCTGTCCTCCCAAAGGAGCAAATGTCTTTTAATTTCATGCCTACAGTCACCCTCTGCAGTGATCTTGGATCCCAGAAATGTGAAGTCTGTCACTACTTCCATGTCTTCCCCTTCTATTTGCCAAGATGTGATGGGGCCAGATGCCATGATCTTAGTTTTTTTGATGTTGCGTTTCAAGCCTACTTTTGCACTCTCCTCTTTCACCCTCAACAAAAGTTTCGTTAGGTCCTCCTCACCTTCTGCCATTAGAGTGGTGTCATCTGCATATCTGAGGTTGTTGATGTTCTTCCAGGCAATCTTAATTCCAGGTTGTGCTTCATCCAGGCCAGCATTCCGCATGATATACTCTGCATATAAATTAAATAAGCATGGTGACAATATACATCCTTGTCGAACCCTCTTTCCTATTCTAAACCAGTCAGTTGTTCCATATCCCATTCTGACAGTTGCTTCTTGACCCTTATTTAGGTTTCTCAGGAGACATGTGAGGTGGGCTGATACGCCCATCTTTTTAAGGCTTTGCCACAGTTTGTTGTAATCCACATAGTCAAAGGCTTTAGTGTAGTCAATGAAGCAAAAATAGAAGGTTTTCTGGTACTCCTGTGCTTTCTCCATAATCCAGTGAATGTTGGCAATTTGATCTCTAGTTCCTCTACCTCTCCGAAACCCAGCTTGAATTTCTCGTAGTTCCCGATCTACATACTGCTGAAGCCTAGCTTGTAGGATCTTTAACATGACCTTGCTGGCATGTGAAATGAGTGCAATGGTGCAATAGTTTGAACATTCCTTGGCATTACCCTTCTATGAGAATAGAATATAAACTGATCTTTTCCAATCCTGTGGCCATTGTTGCATTTTTCAAATTTGCTGACATAATGTGTGCATCGCTTTAACAGCATCATCTTTTAGGACTTTGAATAGCTCAACTGGGATACCGTCATCTCCGCTCACTTTGTTGTTAATAATACTTTCTAAGGCCCATTTGACTTCACACTCCAGAATGTCTGGCTTGAGGTCAGCTATTTCACTGTCATGGTTGTCAAGGACATTGAGATCCTTTTTGTATAATTTTTCTGTGTATTCTTGCCACCTCTTCCTAATCTCTTCTGCTTCTATAAGGTCTACCATTTGTTTCCTTTATCATGGCCATCTTTGCACAAAACATTCCCTTGATTTCTTCAATTTTCTTGAAGAGATCTTTTGTCCTTCCCATTCTATTATATTCCTGTATTGCTTCACATTCTTCCTTCAGGAAGGCCTTCTTACCTTTCCTTGCTGTTCTCTGAAAATCTGCATTCAGTTGGGTGAATCTTTCCTTTTCACCTTTGCTTTTCTCTTTCTTTATTTCCTCAGCTATTTGTAAAGCCTCATCAGATAGCCACTTTGCTTTCTTTCATTTCTTTTTCTCTGGGATGGTGCTGATTGCCGCCTTCTGTACAATGTCATGGACCTCCGTTCATAGTTCTTCTGGCACTCTGTCTATCAACTCTAGTTCCTTAAACCTATTCTTCACTTCCACTATATATTCATAAGGGATGTGATCAAGGCCAAACCTGAATGGCCTAATGATTTCCCCAGTTTTCTTTAGTTTAAGCCTGAATTTTGCAATGAGTAGCTCATGCTCTGTGCCGCAGTCAGTTCCAGGTCTTGTTTTTGCTGACTGTAAAGAGCTTCTCCATCTTTGACTGCAGAGTATATAATCAATCTGATTTCTGTGTTGCCCATCAGGTGATGTCCATGTGTAGAGTTGCCTTTTAGGTTGTTGGAAGAGGGTGTTTGCTATTACCAACTTGTTCTCTTGACAAAACTCTGTTAGCCTTTGCCTGGCTTCATTTTGTTTTCCAAGGCCAAACTTGTCAGTTGTTCCAGTTACCTTTTGACTTCCTCCTTTGGCATTCCAGTTCTCTATGATGAGGAGGACATTTTTTTGTGTGTGTTAATTCTAGAAAATGTTGTAGATCTTCATAGAACTGGTCCACTTCAGCCTCTTCTGCATCAGTAGTTGGGTCAAAGACTTGGATTACTGTGATATTGAATGGTTTGCCTTGGATACAGACTGAGATCATTGTGTCATTTCTGAGATTGTATCCCATTACTGCTTCCTCACTCTCTTGTTAACTATAAAGGCCACACCATTTCTTCTAAGGGACTCTTGCCCACAGTAATAGACGTAGTGATCCTCTGAGTTTAATTCACCCATTCCTGCCCATTTTAGTTCACTGATTCCCAAGATGTCAATGTTCCATGTAATGTACTGAGTTGCAAGATGGGTTGAAGGCAACATGCTTTATTCGGTGATACATTACAAGAGAGGGAACACGTGGGCCGGGTCTCGGAACTGCCCCCCCAGTCTGACCAGTCCAATCCTGGCCAGTTAAACTTCCCGCCACAGATCTTGATGGGCGGGGCGTCTAGCGAGCTACATCCAGGGACCCATGGGTTTCCCTGGGTTGCCTCTGTAGTGGTCGCCATGTGGTACATTAGCTTATGCTTCAAGACATAACACTCCTCCCCCCCTAGTTCAGGACACATAGTCTTGTAAGTAAGCGGGGGCCTTGCGTTCCCTGGTTGACCTCCTTGGAGTTACTTGTGGAGTAGGAGCAGTCACCGGGGCTACCGGGGCTGCGGCTGCTGCGGCGGAAGGGGCGGCGGTTTCCCCGCGTGGGGGTAGCGCTGACCTATGGCTGTCTGCCAACTGTTGCCCTTCTGGTGGCCCTACTCTGGGGGGGTCGCCCCTGCCACGGTGCTGCTCTTCCGCCCGATCAGTCAGAGCGGTCGGCAGGGGCGGGGTAGCCCTCAGCGTGGGTGCTGCTGTCGGTTCATCCTCGTTCTGTACAACAGCCGGCTTTTCCGCAAGGTGCGGTGGCATCTGATCTATATGCCTCCGCAGGATTTGGCCCCCCTCCGTTGAGACATTGTAGTGGTGGGACCCGGGGCCGCTTGTGTAGTTCCTTGCGTACACTGGATCCCCCGGAAAGAACCCCTAGCCGCTTCCCTGATCCCGGTCCCTGAAGCATCAGTGTGCAACACAAAGGTCTGGGAGAAGTCTGAGTTGCGCAGCACAGGGTCGCGGGAGAGGCTGGTGCGTAGCGTCTCAAACGCTGCGTCCTGGGCCGGTCCCCACTGGAGGATGTTCAGGCACATCTTCCACAGGCTGTCCATTAATGGGGTGGCCACCGCCGCGAAGTTTGGGATGAATTTACTGTAGTAGCCCACGAACCCCAAGAAGTGCCGTAACTGCTTCTTGGTACGTGGGCGGGGCTGTTGTTCCAAGGTGACGACCTTCTCCGGCAGGGGTCGGAGCTGGCCCTTCCCCACTAGGAATCCCAAATATTTTAACTCCTGGAAGCCAAGGCGGCTCTTCCGGGGGTTGGCATGGAGTCCGGCAACATGCATGGCTTGGAACACACGGCGTAGGTGGAGCAGGTGGGTCTCCCAGGTGGGGCTACATACCACGATGTCATCAATGTAGGCCCGAGCGAAACCCTCGCACTGAGCCAGGGCCTTGTCCACCAGCTGCTGGAACATGTCCGCAGCCCCATTCAAGCCAAAGGGCATACGTTTGAATTGAAATAAACCTTGGGGGTGGCGAAGGCGGTCTTTTCCCTGTCGGCCAGGTGCATGGGTACCTGCCAATAGCCCTTGGTAAGGTCCAAGGCAGAGAGGTACCGGGCCTCCCCCAGCTGGTCAATCAGGATATCCACCCCGGGGCATTGGGTAGGCATCAAATTTGGCCAGTTTGTTCACCTCCCGATAGTCCACACAGAAACGCACGCTGCCATCAGGCTTCGGCACCAGGACCACCGGACTGCGCCACTTGCTCTGCGATGGTTTGATGATGTCGAGGCGCAACATCTCCTCCACCTCCCGGGCGATGAGGTCCCAGCGCTTCTGTGGTACTGGTCTCCAACGGGCTCATGCCACCTGGCCTGGGGGGGTTACTAACCGATGCTTGACCAGGGTGGTTAAGCCCAGCTGATTGGAGAACACTGTCGGGCACTAGGCAGTACCTCCTGCAGGGCCTGCCGTTGGCTGGGTGTGAGTGCGGCGTCCAACACCGCCCCCCCAGTGCCCTCTGCGATCGTCCAGGGCAGGGTTCCATCCTGAAGCTTGCTCGGGTCTTCGGCCAAGAGCCACTGCTCAGTCCCCGCCTCCCGCTGCACCCATGCTTTAGGTTGTTTACATGGATGGTCTTTCTTTGGCAGGCACGGGGCCTACATTGTACTTCATACGTCAGGGGACCTAGGACTCGGGTGACTTGGAAGGGTCCCCACCACGGGTCCCCTTGGTTCCGGCCCATCACTCCCCTGTGTACCAGTACGTTGTCTCCCACCTGGAACCCATGGGCCTTAACGCCCTTGTCGTAACATCTCTTCTGGGCTTCCTGGGCCTGTGCGAGGTTCCCCCGGGCCTCCCGCTTCACGTCTTCCAGGCACTCCTGCCTGACATACTCCTCCGGGGTCTCCTCTGACCCTCCCCTGCCTTGTACCCACTGTTCTCTGAGCAGGCCTAGGATCCCCTGGGGTTGCCTCCCATACAGCAGCTCGAATGGGGAATACCCCAGGGACGCTTGGGGCGTCTCTCGGATGGTGAAGACCAGTGGGTCCACATAGAGATCCCAGGCTGTGGGGTGGTCATACGCTGTTTTCCTTAGCATGGCCTTCAAGGTCTGCTTCATCTGCTCCACCAGCCCATCAGTTTGGGGGTGGTGGACGGAGGTGAAGAGCTACTTGATGTGCAGTGTCCGGCACATCTGTCACATGAGGATCACCGTGAAGGGCGTGCCCCGGTCTGTGAGTATCTCTCGATGCAGCCCTACATGCACGAAGTAGTGCATCAGGGCCCTGGCCACACCAGCACTCTTCATGGTGGGCAGGGGGATAGCCTTCGGATAATGGGTGGCATAGTCCATGAGGACCAGAATGTAGCAGGGCCCCCGGGGGGTGCGAGGTAGGGGCCCCACAAAGTCCATGGCCACCTGCTCGAACGGGACCCCCACTACTGGCAAGGGGGCTAGCGGGGCTTGAGGCTCTGCTCTAGACGTTAGGCATTGGCAGATGTCGCAGGAATGACAGTAGGCCTGGACCTCCTGAGCCACGGAAGGCCAGAAGAAGTTGGCTAACACCCGGGTCAGAGAACTCTTCACCCCCTGGTGGCCCACTCATTGGTGGTCATGGGCGCCCTTCAGGATTTCTGGCCTGTACTGGTGGGGGACCAACAGCTGTTTCCCGGGGCCCAACCGCCCTTTTACCTCTCTGAACCAAACGCCTTCTTCCCTGATGATCCAAGGCAGGCGCCGGCTCCGGCGCTCATCTACGACCACCCTGTCCCAGACTGCTTCATGCCGCCGCAACGCCTCCAATTCCTCATCCTCGGCCTGAGCTTTCCCGAACTGTGGGTCCACCAGCCACATCTCTCGGCCGCCCATCGTGGGACATTCTGCGGTAGACGGGCCCTACCCTGGGTTGGCATCCTCTGTCTCCATGGCGGGAGCTGCAGCGTCATAGCCGGCCCCAGCGGGCTGGCCCGGCGGGCTGGCCCGGCGGGCTGGCCCGGCTGGCCGGGGTTTGCTGCCTCTACAACGTCTCCAAAACACGGGGCATCCCGCCTGAGTAGTATTGGGTAGGGCAGACGGGTCACCTTGGCGACCGGTACGCTCCAGTAGTGGCCCAAGTATTTCAGCGGGATGGACACCACTGGGCTCCTTTTGACATGCCCATGGACGCACTTGATGGCGGTGATGCAGATGATGAGCAGCGGGGCAGTCACCATGGCCCGTACCATGGACAGCAAGCTGCCATTGTCGACCATGGCCTGCAGCTGCCACCCTCCCAAGGACACCGGAATCGTCCGGGGGGGGGGCGAGCTCCCACCTCGGCAGTTTGCCAGGACTCTTCCCAGTCCGCGTCGCATTTCATCAGGGGGCACTCTTGCTTGAGATGTCCCCACTGGCTGCAGGTAAAGCAGGGCCCTATGTCCCCCGCTGGGTGGTGGGCCTCCGGCGGTGGGTATCCCTCCTTCTCCCCTTCGCAGCCTCCAGGGCGTAGACTCGGTCCGGGTAACGCCGGGCATCCTCCGGGTCCCCACCATCCAGGCGTGGCATGGGCTGGCGGCAGTTGTGCTCTGCCTCCACGGTCCCCCATCCCGAGCGCCTTTCCCGGTGTCGCTCCTGGGCCAGCCCATCTGCCGGGCTGGGAATGCCCTTCCCTGGCTTACCACCCTCCGTGCGGGGGAACAGGCCGTGGAAGTTGGAGGCCTGGAAGTTTTCCCACAGCTCTTGGACCTCACTGAGGTGGGTCGGCTTCCAGCAGGCCACCCAATGGCGGGTACGGGGCAGCAACACCTGTAGCAGCTGTTCCACTACCACCAGCTCCACTATGCGCCGCCCGTCGTCGGTGGTGGGGTTAAGCCAGTCAGTGGCGGCATCTTTGAGGGTCGCTATTGCTGAGGGCGGTCGGACCTCCGCCATTGGTAGTCAGGAATGAAGCTTCTGGCGATGGGCCTCAGGTGTGATCTCCAGGCGGTCTAAGATGGCTGCCTTGAGTGCTGTATAGTCCGCGGCCTGGGCCCATTCCAGGGCTTTCATGGCAACTTGGACCTCTCCAGTCAAACAGGGTCCCAGAATAAAGACCCACTGTTCTCTGGGCCAACGAGCGGCCTCGGCCACCCGCTCGAATGCCCTCAGGTAGGCCTCGACATCGTCCTCCGCTCCCAGCTTCGTCAGAGGGGGCCAGGGGCTCTCTCCGGCGCCAAATGGTGTTGGCCCCACCGGCTCCTGGTGGGCCAGGATCACTTGGTGGAGGTCCTGCACGAGGGTGGCTTGAGCCGCCATCTGCTGTTGGGTGACCTCCCGTAGAAGCTGCGCCTGGTGGTCTGCGAGCCACTGCCCAAATTGGGCCAAATCCATGGGGGCGGGGTTGGTGTCCATAGCGGACGTCAGCTCCACTTCTGTCACGGAGTTCTCACTTGCTTCATCAGTCAACAAGTCGCTGGACTCCGGATCGATGGGTGGGGTCGCCGTTTGACCCGAGTGCCACCCGGGCAGGGTTGGAATGTGGGGGCATGGCCGTCCTAGGCTTGGGGTGGTGCCCGCATTCTCCACCATGTTGTCGCACCCCGGGTACCCCTCCTGGTCTCCCAGTGCAGCCGTCATCCCTCTATCCCGGGCGGCCCCCCTCGGGTACTTTGTAGGTGTTCCCCAGAGGTCTCAGAAACAGGGGTGGGAGCCAGGTTACTTCACCACAGGCCCCCGTTCCCCTTCTGGCAGTGCAGCGGCTCCTGTCCCTCTCTCTCTGGAGGCAGCCTCAATAAGCACTGGCCAGCTTCCTCCCCGACCTCCTGCCTCCCTCCCGTTTATCCTCCTGTCCCAGTCCTTTCCCCCTCCTGGGTTCCACCCCTCCCTGGTTCCACCCCCTTCAAAGCCCCAGACGCCCGGGAGAGGCGTGCTGGGGCTGAGCTGCCTGGGCGTGCCTCGGGTGTCCTGGGCCTCTGCAGCATGCTGGGGTGTGGCATCTCTCGCAGCCACGGGTCAGGCGGCTCTCCTCCTCTTTGCCCGGCACTGGGCTCGGCTTCTCCCTCCTGCTCCCTGACATCTCGCTCTGGCCACGCTCCTCGGACCCAGAGACGAGTGCGTCGGCTGTGGGGCGTTGCTCGGGCCACCATCGGGGCTCTGTCGGCCCAGGTGAGCGGTGGAACCGCCATGGGGGCTTGGGGAGGTGTGGGAAGCTCTCGGGGCGGCGACAGGGGGGGGGACGGCTGGCAAGCGTAGGGGGATCCCCCTCGCATAGTCCTTGCCTGGGCTAAGCGGGACATCTGGTTTTCAATTGATTATCATTTTTCAGTAGGTCGTCATATCTATAACTCTGATTGGGTTTCAAAAGATTTGGAGGAGTGAAAGCTTCCACTGGAGATACCCATCTTGGAATTTTCTGGTAAATTCTCAGTTTTAACCATGACCATGTGTGGTACAAAGATTTCCAGAACCAGTGATTCTTAAAATAAGAGTGTCCTTCTAGTCTTTGATACCATAAATACACATGGCAGCCCAAATTAAGATCGTGTCCCTCTAGCAATAACTGTCTCTTATCATTCATCTTATCATTCAATAGTACCCAATCTCTTACCCATAGGAGCACAGAAGCTTTATAGTACAATTGCCAATCTGGGAGGCCCATGCCTGCTCTCAATTTAGAGTCTTGCAGTATCTTTAGTTTGATTCTTGGTCTTTTGCCTTGCCAAATATATTTAGAGACCATCTTATTCAATTCTTGAAAGAACCCACTATTTAAGAGTACTGGAATAGTTTGGAATAAAAATAACAGTCTTGGCAAAATGTTCATCTTTATTGAGGCTATTCTTCCCATTAAGGATAAGTTGAAGTCATGCCATTTTTCCAAATCTTTTTAAATTTCTTTGAGTAATTTATCATAGTTGTCCATTTTTAAACGGCTACATTTATTTGAGATGTGTACACCTAAGTATTTGATTATTTTCTCATGCAAAACCCCTGATTTTTGTTGGAGAAGTTGAATTTGTTCTATCGTCATATTCTTCATTAGGAATTTTGTTTTATAGTTAATCTTCAGTCCTGCCCAGTGCCCAAGTTTGGTTAATCTCATTTATAAGACCGTCAATTGAGTCTGTTGGCTGCTTTAGTATAAGAACATAAGAACATAAGAGAAGCCATGTTAGATCAGGCCAATGGCCCATCCAGTCCAACATTCTGTGTCACACAGCGGCCAAATATATATATATATATATATATACCCACACACACACACACACTGTGGCTAATAGCCACTGATGGACCTCTGCTCCATATTTTTATCTAACCCCTTCTTGAAGGTGGCTATGCTTGTGGACGCCACCACCTCCTGTGGCAGTGAATTCCACATGTTAATCACCCTTTGAGTGAAGAAGTACTTCCTTTTATCCGTTTTAACCTGTCTGCTCAGCAATTTCATCGAATGCCCACGAGTTCTTGTATTGTGAGAAAGGGAGAAAAGTACTTCTTTCTCTACTTTCTCCATCCCATGCATTATCTTATAAACTTCTATCATGTCACCCCTCAGTCGACGTTTCTCCAAGCTAAAGAGCCCTAAGCGTTTCAACCTTTCTTCATAGGGAAGGTGTTCCAGCCCTTTAATCATTTTAATTGCCCTTTTCTGAACTTTCTCCAATGCTATAATATCCTTTTTGAGGTGCGGCGACCAGAACTGCACACAGTACTCCAAATGAGACCGCACCATCGATTTATACAGAGGCATTATGATACTGGCTGATTTGTTTTCAATTCCCTTCCTAATAATTCCCAGCATGGCGTTGGCCTTTTTTATTGCAAACGCACACTGTCTTGACATTTTCAGTGAATTATCTACCATGACCCCAAGATCTCTCTCTTGGTCTGTCTCTGCCAGTTCACACCCCATCAACTTGTATTTGTAGCTGGGATTCTTGGCCCCAATGTGCATTACTTTGCACTTGGCCACATTGAACCGCATCTGCCACATTGACGCCCACTCACCCAGCCTCAACAGATCCCTTTGGATCATCTGCAAAATCTTTCAATTTGTATTGTTCACCTTTAATCACTGCTCCTTTAATACTTGTATCTTCTCTTATTTGGTTATTCAGTATCTCTAAGCACAAGATAAAAAGGAGTGGTTACAGTGGGCAACCTTGTCTTGTGCCCTTTTGAATATCAATTGCTTCTGTTAATTTACCATTCACCATTACTCTTGCCCTTCACGAGGAATATATTGATTCTATTGTTCTCAAGAAATTCTCATCACATCCATTCCGTTCAATTGTTGCAACATAAATTGCCAACGAACGTTCTCAAAGGCCTTCTCTGCATCCAGACAGATTAATGCCAATTGTTTCTCCGGGTGACTCTCATATATATTATGACTCTCCATTATATATGGGTGACTCTCCATTATATTACTTACAGTTCTAACATTGTCTTTCAAGTATCTTCTAGGAAGAAGTCCTGCCTGGTCTTGATGTAGTGTGGACTGTAGGACCTTCTTCAGGCGTTGTGCCAGTATTGCTGCAAAAATTTTATAGTCCACATTTAAAAGAGAAATTGGCCAATAGTTTTTTATATCTTTTAAATCTGCACCATCTTTTGGAATTAAGGATATTGTAGCTTCTTGCCATGAAACTGGTATTTGGGCTTCCTCTTGGATCCTTTCAAGAAAGCATTTGAATGGCAACAGTAAAGGCTCCTCATAGGCTTTATAGAACTCAGCAGGTAGTCCATCTGGATCCGGAGCTTTGCCATTCTTTTGAGATGCCATTGCGTATCTCACTTCCCTTATCACTATTGGTTCATTTAAATTTTTTTGTTGTTCTTCTGTGAATTTGTTAGGGTTATTTTGATTAACGTATTCTTCTAAGTCTACCGTTTTTTTATAAAATTGTTCCACAATTTGGCGTATCTCCTGTTCTTGAACTTTCTCTTTATTATTCTCATCTTTTCTCATTCTGTAAGCCAACCACCTTCCAGGTTTATTAGCATGTTCAAAAAAATTTTGTCTGGCAAATCTCAATTTTTTCTCTGTCTCCTCTATAAGTAGTAAATTAAGTTGATGCTGTGTTTCTTTAACCTTATTTTGGAACTCCTGTCTTGTCGATTGTGCTTTTAAATTCCTTTCAGCTTCTGCTTGTAGCAATTCGGCCCCTTCCCAGCCGAGCGGGCAAACGCCCGCCCTAGGCTGGGGGCCGTTCATTGCCTCCCCTGCAGGAGGGAGACAATGGATTCACCCTCAACGGCCAGGGGGCGGGCCACCTTATATAGGCTGGCCCGGCCCCTTGTGGCGCAGTTGTTTCAGGGTTGTCGGGTCCTGCGGTGCACTCGGCCGTGCGCGCTGTTGGGCAGGCCGAGTGAAGCGGCGTCGAGGCGACCGGCGTGGGACGCTTCGCTACTGGCCCTCGGACGGGCAGCCGGGCCGGGACTCGGGCGGAGCGGCGGACATCGCGCGCGGCGCGATCACCAGTGCCGGGTGGTCTGTTGACGACGGGGTTTTTTCTTCAGCTCCGGTTCCTGGGAGCGTGCCACGCGGCGTTAGAGCCGGTTGTGGGGAGCCTCCCATTTCGGGCGGACGGCGGGCGCTCGCCTAACCCCCCCCTTATTTTCTTCGGGCGCTATAGCTGATCGGCGGGGCGGCGGCTTGGGCTGAGGACGGGCGCACGTGTTCCTTACGGTCCTTTTTGCTCCTTCCTTGGCGCCGCGTGCGCGGCTTGAGGCTTCAGCCGCGCGGCGGTGAGGCCGTTGGGAGCATCGGCTGGCCTTCTGCGGCCCTACCTGCTCCTCTCACTTCCCTGCCTGGCTTTAACAGTCCGGTATTCCAACTACGCGCGGTGGCCCTGTAGGCTGGGCTTTTTAAGACGGGAAGGGCTCTTCTTCACCCCCCCCCTTTTTCTCCCCTGGAATTTTTTCCTTGGGGGGTTTTTTCTTAGTTCGTTGTCTGGGGGGATAGGATTTTGCTTGCTAGCTAGTGTTTGCTGATTGGCTGGGGCTGTGTTGCCCTGGTCCTGACACCCTCATTCCTTGGGGTTTTGGATCTACGTTTTCCAGTCATGGGGCCTAAAAAGGGGCAGGGCCCTTCAAAGGGCAAGCAGCCCGCCAAGAAGCCTGTTAAGCGGCCCGCTCCAGCTGAGCCACCCACTGAAGAGGCTGACGACGCGGTCACGCGCCAGGCCATTTTGGACCAGCTTACAGCCTTAGAGGGTGAAATGGGGGTGGCGGGCCCCTCAAGGAGAGTCGCTGGGCTTATTGGCTCGGGTAGGGCGGCTACCATTGCTTTCCAGAAGGAGGTACTTGCACGTCTCTCTGCCTTACAGGGTCGAGAGGAGTGCAAGGATCCGGACCCTGAGACCCCTTCGGACGTACCTGGGCAGCAGCCAGATGATGTGGTAGTGGTTCCAGCGGATCAAGAAGGTAGGTTGCCGGGCCAGCCACGGGGGTCGGGTTGGCCGTGGGGCCCGTGGGGCCCAGTCATTGGCCCAGGCATGGGCGGGACAGGGCATCACTATTTGCCCGCTGCTCAGGGGCTGGGCGGCTCCTTCTCTTCGGGCCAGCAGTCGTTTGTTGGGTGGCCATCCCCAGCCCATTTTTCCCAAGGGCTGGCCGGATCGTCTTCGGCTTGGCAAGCTTTCCCGTTCGGGGCAACGCAGCCGGCGTCCAGTGGTGGTAATGTAAACCCCCCGGCGGGTGCAGCTTCCCCGTGGGGGGTCCAATCGGGGCACATACAGCCATTGAGCCCCCCGCAGCAGTGGGGCGGGTGGGGTTTTACAGCCCCTCCGGCTGTTCCTTACAGTTCTGTGGCATTTCACGCCATCCCCTTCGGGGATTCGGCTTTGCCACTCGGTGATCACCTTACCCCAGCCACAAGGGAAAAGATACTGAAGGGCGAATACGTGGACGTATTCAGCCTGTTGTTTAGGGAGTTGGAAAAGAAACCCAAAGAAGAAATGGATGAAAAAGATAAAGAAAAGCTGAGAAAGAGGAAGGTGGACAGATCATGGTCCAATTGGCTACCCGGATTCTTAATTTATGCAGGTGTAATCGCCAGAGCTCAGCTGTGGCGTGCTGCCCATCTCTTCCAGTATTGCGATATCATTTATCGCGCATACAGTGATTTTGTTGGCGGGGCGTGGCTGCAGTATGATGAGGCATTTAGAATGCGGGCTGCGGTAACCCCTGGTCTCCCTTGGGACCAAATTAACCAACAGCTTTGGCTGCAGCTCATGGCGCCGGCCAAACCTAATCTAGGGGACCGTTCTGACAGCGGTCACATTGTTCAGAAATCTGCCCATCTTCCT
Source organism: Heteronotia binoei (assembly GCF_032191835.1). Classification (NCBI taxonomy): domain Eukaryota; kingdom Metazoa; phylum Chordata; class Lepidosauria; order Squamata; family Gekkonidae; genus Heteronotia; species Heteronotia binoei. The sequence goes on along the minus strand of NC_083223.1, from coordinate 185,920,544 downwards.
ACCGCCCGCGCCCCTGCGGGGCAGCCGGTTCAACCTCGGCTGCTTTGCTGGGAGTTTACCTCCCAAGGGTTGTGCGCTAGAAGGGCATGTCGCTACAAACACGAGTGTCCGTTGTGTGGGGGCCCTCATGCCTTCACGGCATGTAACCGGTCCAAGCCTAAAAGTGGCTCCAAGCGGCCGGGAGGCCCCAGCCAGCAGTCTGGGAAAGGGTCCCAGCCCCATCAAGGTAACGGTTCTTAGGCGGTTGCTTCACGGCTATCCGTGTCCTGAAGACCAAAGAATTTTGTTAGAAGGGTTTGAGTTTGGGTTTAGGATCCCTTACCAGGGTCCTCGGGCTCCGTTCTTGTGTTCCAATCTGAAGTCCGTTAAAGGGTTGGAACATATTGTTAGGGCCAAGATTAAAAAAGAGTGTGCGGAAGGGCGTGTTTTGGGTCCATTTTTAGAACCCCCGGTGCCCAATTTGCGCGTTTCGCCTTTGGGGGTGGTGCCCAAGAAGGCAGAGGGGGAGTACCGCTTAATACATCACCTATCATATCCCCGTGGGCAGTCGGTTAACGATGCCATTCCCGGAGAAATGTGCTCCGTGAGGTACACGTCTTTTGACAAGGCTGTGGGGATTGTGCGGCGTTGCGGCCCAGGTGCCGAGCTGGCAAAAGCCGACATCAAGTCGGCGTTTCGGCTGTTGCCGGTGCACCCGGCTGATTTTGAGTTATTGGGTTTTTCCTTCGAGGGAGTTTTTTACATGGACCGGGCCCTTCCCATGGGATGTTCTGTTTCTTGCGCTGCGTTTGAGCGCTTTAGCACGTTTTTAGAGTGGGCCTTGCAGCGTCGGACGGGGATGCGCGACACGGCGCACTACCTTGATGACTTTCTTTTCGTAGGCCCGGCGGGCACGGGGCAATGTGCCCACCTGCTCAGAGCTTTTGAGAGCCTGGCAGAAGAACTGGGGGTCCCGTTGGCTGTGGAAAAGATGGAGGGCCCCTCTACGGTTTTGACGTTTTTAGGGATAGAACTTGACACTGTGCTGCAACTCTCACGGCTGCCATTGGATAAGTTGCAGGTCTTGCGGCAGAAGATTGCCAAGGTTAAGGGCAAGTGCAAGGTCACGCTCGTGGAGCTCCAACAGTTAGTAGGCCACTTGAATTTTGCCTGCAAGGTTGTGGCCCCGGGCAGGGCATTTTTGCGGCAATTCTGTGAAGGCATGACGGCTTTACGCTCGCCACATCATTTTACTCGGGTTACCAAGGGTATGCGCGAGGACTTAAAGGTTTGGGAGGCCTTTTTGGAGGACTTCAATGGCGCTTCCTTTTGGCGCGAGGTCATGTTACTGGAGGCGGAGCTGCAGATCGTCTCGGACGCCTCCGGCGCCATTGGTTTTGGTGTGTATTTCCGGGGCCAATGGTGTGCGGAGCCTTGGCCGGATGAGTGGAGGAACTCCGATTTAATTCGCAACTTGGCGTTTTTGGAGTTCTTCCCCATCGTAGTTGCTGTTTTTATTTGGGGGCATGCCCTATCAAATCACACGGTTCAGTTTTGGTGTGACAACCTGGCGGTTGTTCACGTAGTTAACAATTTAACGTCCAAGTCCCCACCTGTTATGCGTTTAGTTAGGGCGTTTACATTACGTTGCCTACAGCTGAATGTTTTGTTCGTTGCCCGTCATGTCCCTGGTGCCAGCAATGGAGTGGCAGACGCTTTGTCTCGCCAACAGATGGCGCGCTTCCGGCAGCTGGCACCAGAAGCCGACCCACGTCCTGTGCGCATGCCGGCGGAGCTTTGGCAAGTTGGAGGAACGAAGTAAACCGGGCCATCCAGCTGGCAATCGCACCCAGCACAAGGCGGACGTACCTCCGGGCGGCCAGCCAGTTCTCCACCTTCCGAGTCGGCGCTGGTTTAGAAGAGACCTGGCCCCTCCCGGTCGAGCATCTACTGCAATTCTGTGTGCGGCAGCGGGAGCGTGGCCTTTCTGTAAAATCCATTAAAGGGCAGCTTGCAGGGCTAGCTTTCACTAGTAAGGCCCGGGGGTATAACGATCCTGTGAAGGATTTTAGGATTACCAAGACGTTAGAGGGTTGGTCCCGGGAAGGGGGTAGACAGACGGACGCCAGGCGCCCCATTTCCCCTGTTATTCTCCGTGGCCTTCACGCTACTTGGTCCTCGGTCTGTGCCTCCGGGTACGAGCAGAAGTTATTCCATGCTGCCGCACTTACGGCGTTTTTTGGCGCGCTACGGGTTTCCGAGTTAGTGGCAACCTCGCGCGGTGACGTGTCAGGTAGGGCCCTTCAAGTGGGGGATGTGAAGTTTGTGGAGGGCCGGGCAGTTATCCACGTTCGCCGGTCTAAGACCGACCAACGACAGAGGGGGTGTTCCATAACCTTGGGCCCCTGTACGGAGCCCGGTCTTTGCCCGGTACTTGCGCTTAAGGGTTATGTTGTTGTTCGCGGTTCTGCCCAGGGCCATTTTTTCTGCCATGAGGATTCAGCTCCCCTGACTAAGTACCAGTTTTGGGCCATCACCTGTAGGGCCTTGGAAAAACTGGGCTTGGGTGGTGCCAGGTTTGGCACCCATTCTTTCCGCATAGGTGCGGCTTCCACTGCGGCGGCAATGGGATATGGGAGCGATGCCATTCAGCGGGTTGGCCGTTGGAGGTCCGGGGCTTTTCGGACATACATTCGGCCCCTCGCAGAGTAATGGGCCTCTACCTGGGGTTTCTTCCTGTCATGTATTCTAAGTTCTTTGTTTTCTTTCATAGGTGCTGTGGCTGGCCGGAGAAGGATGCGGATCCTCATTTGCGGCCACAGTATTATCTTTTGGGCGGCCCACCATGCCCGTCGGACGCCTGTGGGATCCCAGTTGGGCCTGAGTGAGCGGGCCATAATTGAGTGGCAGGGTCGGCGGGGCATGCGGTGGGCTGGGCTCCTTTCCTTGCTGTTCCGGGAACGGAGAGGCCCTGTGCCGGACATTGTGGTGATTCACCTGGGGGAGAACGATCTGGGCCTCATGAAGGGGAAGGCCCTATCGATTCAGGCCCGGGACGACATCATCAAGATCAAGAGGAGATGGCCGGGCGTCCTTGTCCTCTGGTCGGCCATGTTGCCGCGCCGCGTCTGGCGGGCGGCTTGGGAGCCGTCAGGCTTGGAGCGGGCCAGGAGGAAAGCTAACCGAGCGTTGTGTTTAGCCTTAGAGGCGGGTTTGGGAGTTTACGTGCCACATCCGGCCATCAAAGCCAGTTCTGTGGACTTGTATAGGCCGGATGGGGTACACCTTTCAGTTAAGGGCAACGAGGCTTTTTTGGCCGACTTGCGGCGGGGACTGGAACATGTTCTGGTTTAGTGGGGGACAGATGCCTAAGCTGAGTCTTGGCTCTGTCTATGGCGGTTTGTTAGGTTGGGAACATGTTCTTTTGGGGTTTCGGTGAGCTCCCTCGGCAACGCACCGTTTGGGTGTACGGTCTCCCTGGGGTGACCTTGGCTGCACGGCTCAAGGTTGGCTTCAGGGAGCCTCGTGATCCCGCCGCTTGGAGTCGTCCACATCCCAGGCTGCACGGCTGGGACGGGGTGGAGCTCAGCGTTCGGGATCTCGTGCCTGGCTGGCCGGGCCTGAGCCGTTGGGTTGGCTCAGGCTCGGGGCCTTGGGGCTCGCCCAGTTCTCAGGTTGAGGAGGTGGTCAGCGGGATGACCCCTGGCTCAACCTGACCCCAATGTTTTTTCCCTTTGCCGTAAGTTTAATAAAGTGGCCCTTTCATCCAACATGGTTGTATGTCTCATTATTCCGAATGGGGGGGCAATAATTTTTGAAAATTTTCAGTTCTTTCTTTCTTCTTTGCACTGTCTAATTGCTAGACCCCTAAAATATGCTTTAGAAGTATCCCAAACTACTTGCATCTTTACATCTTATGTTCTGTTTTAAAAAAGATTCCATTTCAGCCTTGGATTCTTTAAGAAAGTATTTATCTTTTAAAATAGAAGTATTTAACCTCCACGTTCTTCTCATTTGTGTGCCTTTGAATTTTACCATTACAGGACTATGATCTGATATGACTCTTGTTTGGATTTCTATCTCAACTAAGTCTTTAATCAAATTTGTAGAGAGCCAACACGTATCAATTCTTGACCACGTTTGATGACTGGCAGAGTAGTATGTAAAGTCCTTCGAATTTAGATATCTTGTTCTCCATACATCAACCAGGTCCAGTTCTTCTATTAACTTCCAAAAACTTGTTGGTAGTTGAGGACTTTTAATTTTAGTATATTTATGTGGTTTTTTTGTCCAATTGTCTGTCAGAAACTGCATTAAAATCTCCTACTATGCAGTATTCTGCATTTTCCAAATTTGACAGCCTAAGATGTAAATCTTGAAAAAATTTCTCTTGGTGATCATTCACGGCATAAATATTTGCCAATAAGATTTTTTTATTGTCCACCATGACTTCCACTAGTAGAATTCTTCCATCTTCAGAAGCATACTGTAATTGTGGGTTAAATTTGTCCTTAACATAAATTGCCACTCCCCCCTTTTTTTGTTCATATCTGTTGCTGTAAACAAACTGCTAAGTTTCTCATTTTTCAAAAAGTGTTGATCTTTAGCTAAAATATGGGTTTCTTGTAAACAAATTATATCCATTTCCAATTTTGTCAAGTATCTAAAGGTCTTCCTCCTTTTTACAGGAGAATTGAGTCCATTCACATTAATCGAGATTTTTGATGCCATTATGGATTTTTCTTATCACTATTTTTTTTTATCTTTTTTGGTTTGTAATCTTGTTGGATATTTCCGTGGTTCGTTTGGATCCTCTTCATCAGAGCCTTCTTCTTCCTTCTCCCCCCCCCTCTTTTTTCTTCGCTCTCTCCAGAAAATTCTGAGATTTAAAGATAGAATTTATCCTATATCTGTTCTCTTCATAAGTAAAAAGTAAACCTTCGGGCATTAGCCATGTATAAGGTATTTCTCTCAAGAAGTCTCTCAGGGTTTGATATTCTCTCCTCTTTTGTCTAACTGGCCATGGTACCTCTCTCAAAATTTTCACCATATTTCCTGCTATCGTCACTGATTTGTCTCTTGCTTGCTTCAAAATATTGTCTCTGGTCTTCTTTCTTGTAAGCTTCAAATGAATTTCACTAGGCAATTTATTCCATCTCGTAAAGCTTGATGGTACTCACTTAACTTGATCAAACTCTTCTTCCTTCCTTTCAGGTGTCACCTGTAGAATTTCTGCCAAGGCCTCACTTAATATTTTCTGTAAATCTTCAGTTTTTTCTTCTGGAAAATTTTGAAACCTCAACATATAGACTGTTCTATCTATTTTCAGCTGTAGAAGTCTGCTTTCATGCACATTCTGTTCTTTTCCCAGTTGTTCCACCTTTTGTATATGTCCATCACCTATGCATCTAGTACCTTTAAGGCTTTATTGGTCTCTGCCATCTGTTTTCTGTTCTCTTGAAGCTCTTGTTTGATTTCTGCCATCTGCTCTCCTATGTTATCTACTTTACCAGTCATCTGCGCTATGGCAGTTAGTAGAGTATTTTGCATCTCTTTCATATCTCTTTGCATAGTCGTAAACTTCCCTGGGCCAGACAGAGTTAGGTGAAGGGATTGGTGGTTTACCTTCCCAATTATCTTTTTTTAAATTGTCTCTTTAAAGCCAGTAGCAGCTTTATTTTCCATCTTTATTAGTATATTTGCACTCACAACCACAAATTCTGTGCGCTGCCTCTTTAGAGATTTGTTTTGTAACTCAGTGTTCCTGTTTATATTAGATAAGTTAGTATCTGTCAGACAGTACCAATATTATACAATGATCATGGAAAAACAGCCTTCTAGCTTCTATCAACAATTTAGCAAACCCAAAACAGTGACAAAACTTATGTTAAACAAAACCTTTTTAGCACAAGCATCTTTAGTACCACCTAGCCAAAACAGTTCAACTCACTGGAACATAAACAGTTCGCTGTGACGTCTTTTCTAAAGAGGATAGTTCAATGAAGTTGAAGTCTTTACAAACTTATCCAACTACTCCATGTTATGAATTGTAATCCAGGGCTGAATGCCCCATTTGTAATCCACAGATAAAATCAGAAATTAAAAACTAAAAAATAGCCCAGAGAAAAAATAGGATAAACCAAAACAAAGCAATCCAGATATTCCCAAAATAAAAATGAAAAGATAAAAAAAACTCCACATAGGGTATGGAAAAGAGGAAAAATGGGGAAAAAATGAATATGTAAAAATAAAAAGTCAAGAGTATTCAAACCATATAAAAATAAGACCAAAATTAAAGGGTTATATCCATAATATCCACCATCAGAAGTTTATGATCCACTTTGAAAGCTTTCACAGGTATTCTTCCATCAGCCCACAATATAGCTATATTTTATAATCCAGCATACAAATCCCACAAGAGTTTAAATGTCTATTTAAAGCTCACATAAGTTTGTTCAGAGCACTTCAACATAAATGTCAAACTCCTTCTTGCACCAGCTGTCCTTCTCATCCATATATACTTGCAAACAACTTTCCAAAAGCCAAATCTTTCTCCAAAAAGAAGTTTAAAACGAATCAATTCAGTTCAGCCATCAAGCCTTTTCTATCTTTAGAAAGTGGTATGATTCATATTTCTCATGCTAAGATTGCAGAAGTCACCAGGTTAGGCAGGAACTTTTGGATGCCTCAGAGGAGAAAGGGAGAGAGTCTTCCCCCCCCCCCCGCTTTCTCAGCCTTTGCCTCTATCTGTATTCTGTTTCAGTCCCAGCTCTCCAATTCCCCTGCTTAAAGAAGTAGTGCCTAAGAACTTGATATTAAAAAAGGACAGCTTATTCAGCTCATGCAGAAGCACTAGATGAAGAAAAAAGAAGTCCGGTGGTCAACCCCAATGCCATTTAAAAATGGTGATCGGGGCAGCGAGGCTCACAGCGAGCCAGGATTGGGAGACAGCTGCTGCAGTCAGCCCCGATCCGCAGCTCAAGCTGTTTGCCTTCTGGGACCCTTCATGGGTCCCAGAGTTGGGTCTCCCAAGAGGAGAGACCCCTCAACTGTTTAGGATATTTTCCCTGCCCTTCCTCCAAGGAGCCCAAATGTACAATGCTGTTCAAGAAGCGGCTCTGGACACGCCAGTCCGAGTTGCTCCTTAGGTCGGGTCACCGAAACCGGAAGTCTCCAGCTTACCTTGATTCATAGATCTTACATTCCACATTCCAATGCAGTATTTCCAATGTGGTATTGTTCTTTGCAGCATCGAATTATTCTTTCACCATCAGACACATCCACAGCTGAGCGCCCTTTCAGCTTTGGCCCAGCTGCTTCATTTTTTCTGTGGTTACTTGAACGCTCTTCTCCAGTAGCATATTGGGCACCTTCTGATCTGAGGGGCTCATCTTCCAGCGCCATATCTTTTAGCCTTTTGTTACTGTCCATAGGGTTTTCTTGGCAAGGATACTGGAGTGGTTTGCCATTCCCTTTTTCAGTGGATCACATTTTGTCTGGGATCTCAGCTGTGGCCTGTCCATCTTGGGAGGCCCTGCATGGCATAGCCCACAGCCTCACTGAACCACACAAGCCCTCTCGCCACGTATAAGGCAGCAATCCATGAGGGGTCTGACACGCTAATCACTCACTACTCAAGACTGGATAACTTGACATAGTAAAGCTACTTTGTGAAATACTCTAGGACATAAAAAAGTAATGTGTGAATAAGATTTTAATCAAACATTCTTCTTAAAATTTTTACAGCTTCCTAATCTGCACAAAACATAAAGTACTTCCGCATTGAAATCCAGAGTGTTGTAGTGGTATGAGAGTTGGATCGGGGAGTATCAGTTTCAAATTCTTACTTATCATTGAAAGTTCCCTTGCTGACCTTTGAGTATTTAGTGTCTCTCATCCTATCCTATCTTACAGGGTTGTTGAGGAGATGAAATGAAGAAGGCAGCATTGTACATTTGGGCTCCTTGGAGAAAGGGCAGGGAAAATATCCTAAATAAAGGCATGTCACTTCCATACTGAAAGTAAAACAAAATTATTTATACTGTTTAAATAACAGTATAACAGTCCTCTTCACTGAATAGTATGAAGCCCAGAGTATTCTTGATAGGATTGTTTTCTGTTGGTGGAGATAGCATGGCTCAGACCAGGTCAATTGCCAGTTCAATAAGGCAAAATACAACCTTATGCACTCATCAAATATTTCCTTCTGGACTTCATTGATGCCCCAACCAGAACACATTCCTGGCACCTATGACCAAAATGGCGTTTCAGGTGCTTCATACTGCAGCTAATAGTCTGCTGATTAGCTCTAATTTTCTCCATCAATGGCAGATTCCACCATAGCCAATGAAGAAGAAATTTCTTCTACTTTGCATATCAGAAAAATGTGTTTATTACAATATACTGATCTGTGTTATAAAAAGCCATATGCATGCTTGTAATCTGGGAGAAGAACATAGCACATATTATATGCAGTGGGCATGCAATCTGTAATTTTTTGAAAAGCCAAGTCACTTATGCAAATGTAGAACTTCTTAAAATATTCATTTCCATTTTGGCAAAGAAGGGCTAAATTGTGACTCTCTGATGCTGTTGAGCTTCAATAACAAAACAACATCAAGACTCTGCTGGAACACTGTAAGCATGTGCTGCTCAGTTGCATCTCCTGTGAGCTCCTTTCTCCCCTAAATGAACCCACCACCTGCCAAGGTCTTTTGGGTAATCACTAAATCACTGTAATGGCCATTTCTACATTATATACAACTGAATTACAGCAGAGCTCTGTTACCATTTCCACTAGGAATTCTTTTATTTTGTAATACTCAGCAGCCAATACATTAAGTTAATCAGTCATGTAAGGAATCATTGCCATGTGCTCATTGAGCAGCATAACTTTTACAATGTTCCTCTTCAGCCACTTGTGATATTTGTTGCCTGGAGACCAAGCAACAAGATACCTGCCCAATTTCCTGGCTTCTCAGACAGCACTGGACATTTCCTAGATGTCTAAACAGAAGGGCAAGAGGAGGAAATAGAAAAACCCAGCAAATCAGCTCACATGCTCCAGTACTTCAGTCATTCGATGGTATCATTAGCAAGCCCCTGAGTGCTTTCTTAAGCAAGGGGTTCATCAGCTTCCAGACTTGAGTCATAGAGCGGGAAAACAAAGATTTATCTTAGAATTGCTAGAGGAGATTAAGCTATGGATGATAAGACTTCTTGTTTGCTGACTGCCCTCCCAGTTCATTATTTTCTTTCCTTCAGTCTTTTCAGAAGAAATGATCGATTTCCAAACTAGAGCTAATTGGCCAAAGGAGATTGAACCTTGGTCTGCTGATAAAAGCTGTGAAATAGGGATGGCATGACATCAATAAGCTCACAGTAACACTGAGGCAAAATAATCAAGGAGTCCAGTGCAGTTTCCTTGAAGAAATGGGGGGGGGGGATACAGCACCTGAATTAGCGTAGTGTGTGATTGCTGCTGCTAGCAATCAATTGTATTGACTCCAGGCATCTTGCTGGAGAAGTTAATGTTCCTGATAGCACAGAAATCATAGCTAAGTGCATATCATCCAAACACATTCCATACAGGAGGGGGTTTTCTTGGGTCTTGAAAGAGCCTTAAGCCTGTTGCTGACTGTGTGTAATGTAATCACTCACCCACAGAATCACCTTTGGAGCCAAATGTGCCAAAAGCACTTGGAATACAGCCAGAAAAGTAATTTCTTCCACTGAAAGCACACAGGAGGCATAAAGGAAATGCCCCAGGTGCAAGTCAGGCCACGACTAAAGCTGCAATCCTTATGCTCACATATGGGGGGTTACCTTTAAATATGCATAGGAGAGAGCTTCTAACTCCCAAAAGCTGGGTGGAGTGGGACAGCTGGAATGTAAGAATGGCATTTATACTGTCAGTACTCAAAATATGACTGCTTGGTCAGCAAAGCAGGGCTTGATTTGATCTGACTTCACAGTCAAAAACTGAGTCTCTGCTCCTTTCGACTGCTTATTTGCTCAGATTCCATCCCAGAAGGCTTCCAATAATCTGTCTGATGAAGATCAAATCTAAGACTGGTCCTCAGCATTAGAGCTAATTCTGTTTGTGCTAGGATCAAGTCTTACTCTGGGCTTTTTAAAGTAAACCAGGCATTTAGAAAACCTACTCTTAATCCCTGGCCTGAAATTATTTTGCCTCACAGTGGCAGGACTGTAAATCTCCCAGGCAACCTGTAGCACTGTGGCCCATAGTTAGCTGGGTAAGGGTCTAGTGTCCATTGCCAAGCAAAATTGAAGAAATATCTGGTGACTTTGGGGGTGAAGTCAGGAGACTTTGAGGGAAGGGAACCAAGAGACATTGGGGATGTAGCCAACAGCAAGGACCAGGATTACAAAATTAGAGATATTGTTGAGCATCAGTGAGGGTGTCAGCCATGGGTGGGGTGAGAAGGATGCTGAGGTCCATCCCTGCTGTGAAATAATTGTGGTTTTTTCTCATATTGTAAACTTCATACCACAGTAGGACAAAATAGGAATCAAGTGTACCTTTAAGACCAGCTTAGTTTTATTCAGAATGTAAGCTTTCGTGTGCTCTAAGTACACTTCAGCAGACGAGGAATCTGGTACAGTGAGCAGAGACATACATAGCTGGTAGGCAGTGGCTCAGAATGCAAAATGGTACACATTTAAGATCCAATGATAGAACAGTAAAATTATCTGGTAGGCAGTGGTTTAAAATGCAAAATGGTACAAATTTAAGATCCATGGAGAGAATAGTAAAATTAACAAATTGAGCAAACCTTTGATCTGAGTAGCATGAGCATGAGAAAGCAATAAAACAGTAATATGTCAAAATGTGAGAATGTCTGTTAATATTCTTATAAGCCTGGGCCAAAAGGAAGACATTTTTATCTTCCTTTTGGTCAAGGCTTATAACGATAGAGTCATTAACAGACATTCTTACATTTTGACATATTACTGTTTTATTGCTTTCACATGCTCATGCTACTCAGATCAAAGGTTTACTCAATTTATTGATTTTACTATTTTGTCCTTGGATCTTAAATTTGTACCATTTTGCATTCTAAACCACTGCCTACCAGATAATTTTACTATTCTGTCTTTGGATCTTAAATTTGTACCATTTTGCATTCTGAGCCACTGCCTACCAGCTATGTATGTCTCTGCTCACTGTACCGGATTCCTCATCTAATGAAGTGTGCTTAGAGCACACGAAAGTTTACATTCTGAATAAAATTAAGTTGGCCTTAAAGGTGCAACTTGACTCCTATTTTGTTTTACTACTTCAGACCAACATGGCTGCCCACTTGGATCTTCATACCACAGTACAGTGGAAACTGGCAACTTTATTACTTTATGGTGATGGATGCTAAGCTTTCATCAAGGTTTCAAAGAGCACTTTGCCCACTCTAATAACACTCACTTCCCCTTCTTTTTGGTAACAGCAAAGCAGTGGACATCATCAAGAAGAATTTTTTGAAATGTCTGCATGTCACAGATACATCAGGAAAAAAAGGTCTTGCAAGCATTGTGTTGGGAATGGTGATATAAAAGTATGGATTATTGTTGTCTAATATTTGTTGCCAACACTGGTGCCAAAGGAGCGCAAGTCATATAGGAAAAGAATCCTCAGGCATTATTTGTACCTTGTTATCACCACAACTGAAATCTTATGTTGGCTCATGCTACAGACAGTTCTAACCGGGCTGGGAAATGGCTTTAAAGCATTTGCCAAAACTGACTCTGAGAGCTGTGTCTCAGATGTCTTGGAGTCAATGTTCCCTCTAAGCTGCAGAGTCTTGTAAGCAAAAATTCTACTTTGTGAGCTACTGACATTAAAGGTGTGAGCTACTGGCATTAGAGCTGCTGCATAAATTATTGTATTCTGGGGTCATCCTTCCTGAGCTAAGACAAAAATGTGTGAGCTGAAGGCTAAAAATCTGTGAGCTAGTTTACACTAACTCAACTTAGAGGGAACACTGCTTGGAGTGCTACACGTTGGAGTAGTTGCTGTCAAAAAAGTTGGGTTGCAGTTGCCATAACTAGTCAATGGATAAGAAGTGCTTTCACATGGTATGCATCTTGATCATTATGCCAACACACAGGCAAAAAATATACTTGGCTACCTTGGTATGCAATTAGGGCTCTCAAGGAAGTGAACAGTTGAAAAAAGATAAAATAATGTGTATGTATAAAACCAACAATTAAATTTCCAAATTATGATATTTGTTGGAGGATTAAATAAATTATATCAAAGATGGAATTTTTGGTTTAAAAACTGAGCAATGCATTTTCAGTATTAAAATATCTTTTATTTTTCTTGTATTAGCTAAGTTATAGCTCCTTTAATCCTTTGATCCAGTATTGAGTGATAAAGTTAATTTCTTTTCTTTCTACTTGATAGTCCCAAATGAACATCTTCAATATGTCAGGACTGTTCAGTTTGATTGCTTAAGTATTTTGGATGGATGTGGATTGGCCTCCTCACTTTCAATTATGAGAGTACAGAATCTTTTCCACAGACTTAGACTGAGTTTCCTCCAGAACTATATATTGTATTGACTTTGCACAAATGATGTCCATTTTATTGAATAGTGCATCAAATGAAATCAAGGAAGGCATATTTCCTTCTCTCCAGTTTTGTACAAAATAATAAAGATAACTAATAAAGCACAATTTGGTATGACAGAATAAGCAAATTGAGATAGAAAATGGAATGGTTGATGAAGAAAAGGCAGAGCCAAATGGAGGAGTTGTTTTTAGAGAAGAGATGGGCAGTACTAAAGGCGAAAGGGGGCATTTCACCCAGGGCCCACAAAAAACCTGGAACCAGCCCTGTTGGACATAATATATCAAGCAATGTAGAAAATAATTTTCTATAAGTATAAAACAATGTAGTGAGAGCAGGATAGTATGTGTGTAAAGTGTAATAATCACAACAGACTTAAGGTAACCCCAGTAAGGAGCTTTCAAGACAAATGAAAAGCAGAGGTAGTTTGCCATTGCCTTCATCTGTAGAGTCTTCCTTGGTGGTCTCCCTACCAAGTACTGACCCTGCTTACCTTTTTGAGATCTAATGAGATTGGGTTATACTTACTATGCCACCTTCCCTCCAAGCAGGATAATACATACCACAAATAGATAATGCATATGAAACATAATGGCATAGACCATAAATGGTGCAAGGGGACATTATTTGCTGGTATGCCCCCAGTGCCCTTTCAGGTTGGAAAACTGTGAGAAGAGGCAGGACCCATTCTTCCCTCCATGCTGCAGTGGTTCCAACCAAAAATGGGCCCTCATTGAATTATTAAAATGATTTCCTCAGGGAGAACTCACTCTACAAAATGACACAGCATCTTCGGGGCAAATCAGACATTACCATTTTGTCTACTTTGGCCCTTAGAATCCTGCTTTGGGTGTGTGTGTGTGGGGGCTACCTGTAGTTTACCTGCATTTGTATATCATAAATAGCCAGAGTGAGTTTCTAATTGTGATTCCTTTGTCATGCTTTACCCAAAAAAAGATGGAAGAGACAGAAGGCACAAGGTTGATACCAATCTGGGTTTGTGCATTTTTTAAACAAACTGTGAATGCAAGCTAGGGTTTCCAGATCCTTACCTCTCACTGGCAGGGGAGGGAGCATTCTGGGACCGGGGTGGGGCTCCACCCCAAACAATGACATCATCATGCAGAAGTGATGTCATCACCTTGGGGACATTGCATGAGGACACTTTGGTTTGAGGGCAAAACTCTATGGTCAAATTACCCTCAAACCACAGAGTTTTGTCCTCAAACCAGAGCATGCTTGCACATTGTCCCCAGCATGATGGTGTCACTTCCATATGATGTCATTGCATTGGGGATGTTGCTGTTTGGGGTTAGGGTTTCCCCCCACCCCCAACCAGCTGGCTGGTTGAGGGGAGAAGCCACACAGAGCAGGGGATCCCCCACTCAGACCTGGGGGGTGACAAGCCTAATGCAGGCTCAGTATTCTGAAGATTTCCTGATAAAAGATATATTCTATGAGAACTATGTAACATGTTATGCAGTAATTGCATTATAATAAGAACATAAGAGAAGCCATGTTGGATCAGGTCAATGGCCCATCCAGTCCAACACTCTGTGTCACAAAGTGGCCAATACACACACACACACACACACACACACACACACACACACACACACACATATATATATATATATATATATATATATATATATATATATATATATATATATACACACACTGTGGCTAATAGCCACTGATGGACCTCTGCTCCATATTTTTATCTAACCTCCTCTTGAAGCTGTCACCACCTCCTGTGGCAGTGAATTCCACATGTTAATCACTCTTTGGGTAAAGAAGTACTTCCTTTTATCCATTTTAACCTGGCAGCTCAGCAATTTCATCGAAAGCCCACAAGTTCTTGTATTGTGAGAAAGGGAAAAAAGTACTTCTTTCTCTACTTTCTCCATCCCATGCATTATCTTGTAAACCTCTATCATGTCACCCTGTAGTCGACGTTTCTCCAAGCTAAAGAGCTCCAAGCGTTTTAACCTTTCTTCATAGGGAAAGTGTTCCAACCCTTTAATCATTCTAGTTGCCCTTTTCTGCACTTTTTCCAATGCTATAATATCCTTTTTGAGAATTGTACACAGTATTCCAAATGAGACCGCACCATTGATTTATACAGGGGTATTATGATATTGGCTGATTTGTTTTCAATTCCCTTCCTAATAATTCCCAGCATGGCGTTGGCCTTTTTTATTGCAATTGCACACTGTCTTGACATTTTCAGTGAGTTATCTACCATGACCCCAAGATCTCTCTCTTGGTCAGTCTCTGCCAGTTCACACCCCATCAACTTGCATTTGTAGCTGGGATTCTTGGCCCCAATGTGCATTACTTTGCACTTGGCCACATTGAACCTCATCTGCCACGTTGACACCCACTCACTCAGCCTCAACAGATCCCTTTGGAGTGCCTCACAATCCTCTCTGGTTCTCACCACCCTGAACAATTTAGTGTCATCTGCAAACTTGGCCACTTCACTGCTCACTCCCAACTCTAAATCATTTATGAACACGTTAAAGAGCATGGGACCCAGTACGAAGCCCTGCGGCACCCCACTGCTTACCGTCCTCCACTGCGAAGACTGCCCTTTTATACTCACTATCTGCTTCCTGTTAATTAGCCAGGTTTTGATCCACAAGAGGGCCTGTCCTTTTACTCCATGACTCTCGAGCTTTCTAAGGAGCCTTTGATGAGGAACTTTATCAAAAGCTTTCTGGAAGTCAAGGTAAACAATATATATTGGGTCCCCTTTGTCCACATTTTTGTTCACCCCCTCAAAGAAATGCAACAGGTTAGTGAGGCAAGATCTTCCCTTACAAAACCCATGCTGAGTCTTCCTCAATAACCCATGTTCATCAATGTGCCTACTCATTCTGTCCTTGATAATGGTTTTTACCAACTTTCCCGGTATTGAAGTCTGACTGATTGGCCTGTAATTTCCCGGATCCCCTCTGGAACCCTTTTTAAAGATGGGGGTGACATTTGCTACCTTCCAGTCCTCAGGAATGGAGGCAGATTTCAATGAAAGATTACATATTTTTGTCAGGAGATCCACAAGTTCAACTTTGAGTTCTTTCAGAACTCTTGGATGTATGCCATCCAGATGTGGTGACTTAGTTTTTAATTCGTCTATCAGTTGTAGGACCTCTTCTCTTGTCACCTCAATCTGACTCAGGTCTTTCAACACCCCTTCCAAAATTAGTGGTTCTGGAGCTGGCAAACACTTCTCGTCTTCCACAGTGAGGACGGAGGCAAAAAATGCATTCAGCTTCTCAGCCATTTCCCTATCCTCCTTCAGTAATCTTTTGACCCCTTGGTCATCCAAGAGCCCCACTGCCTCCCTGGCTGGTTTCCTGCTTCTAATATATTTGAAGAAATTTTTATTGTTGGTCTTTATGTTTTTTTTGCAATATGCTCCTCATGGTCCCTTTTTGCCTGTCTGATCACAGTCTTGCATTTGATTTGCCACAGCCAGTGTTCCCTTTTATTAATCTCACTTGGACTAGCTTTCCACGGCTTAAAGGAGTCCTTCTTACCTTTTACAGCTTCCATTACTTTGTTTGATAACCATGCAGGCCTTTTCTTATACCTGTTTGTGCCTTTCCTAACTTGTGGTATATATTTTATCTGAGCTTCCAGGATTGTAGTTTTAAATAGCCTCCAAGCTTCCCCAAGGGTTTTGACTGTATTTTCCTTTCAGTTTCCTCTTCACATGCCTCCTCATCTCAGAGAATTTACCCCTTTTAAAGTTAAACGTGGTTGTGCTGGTCTTTTGAGGCAACTCTCTATTTATACAAATGGTGAAATCAATAACGTTATGGCCACTGCTCCCAAGCAGTGCAATCACTTTTACATCTCTCACCAAGTTGTAAGCCAAAATGCCCTCAAAACGAGGTTGGGGAATTAGTTTAATGGACACTTGGCTTTAATAGGAATCTTTTTATCTATGTATACCAGGCTCAACCATTCAGAGAGTGATGCTCAATAAAATGGACTCTAATTTAATAAAATCAATTGTAATTTATTTGAAATAATAGTTCTTTCACACAAGGTACAAAAACAATCACACATTCACACAGATCTAAAGAAATATAGAGAGATCGATAGGGGTACATATAAGGATGAACATACAGGGTGATACTACCTCTCGCAGACTCCAAGGAAGACTCCGATGGCAACGAATGAGGGAATGGGGGATGGACCTGAAACTGATCAGGAATCGGGGATGGATCTATACAGCGGGATATGGGGGTTGCTGAATAGAGAACACATGAGTGGAGTTGGGTCAGAGGTTAAATAGACTCCCTTAGACCCTTAGGGGCTGGGAGGTCTTGGGGAGGAGCAAGGGGGAGGCTCTGTGATGACCAAGGAGGCTGGACATTAGCAGAGCCAATGGGGAGCTCCTTGCTGACACCTAATTGGATGCCAGTTTGGGCCAATGAACTTCACCTTAGTCCGGTGAACCTGGAAATTTCCAAGCTGCAATGCTGCCTGGGGCGGCTCCAAGGTATTAGACTGGGGTGAGAATGGGAATGGCTGGATACTTAAGGTTAAATGGGATTAGCTGGGAAGGTGACAATAGGGAATCAAATACTGGCCTAGGTACCACCCGGGTTAGACAAAAGACTTGATGAAGACAGGAGATGTCCTTCCTCTTATCTCATCTTCTGCTGGGCAAGATTTATTGTTCTGGTATTGCTGAGCAATTAGGATCAACAGTGGAGCTATTAATCCATTCATGAGGTAAATGAGTTGCTTGCAGGCTAGGGTGTGTACGTGTGACTTTCCCACTAAGAAGGAATGAGTTCAGCCTGGTGGGGTATGCTTGGGTCAGGAAAGCAAGATGGATTCTGCTGTTGTTAGCTTTAGGTCCATGGAGCCAGGCTGGAAACATGGTGGCCTGGCTTCTTCCACTGCAGTGGCCAAGACTGGGCACACAAGGAGCAGCTGGAGCATGTCTGTAGTTCTGGCTCACACCCTTCGGAGATGTAGAATGCAAAGCTGCCACATAAGCCTTAGAAACTGTAAGCAAAGTCCACTTCTTAGAGCAGATGTGTGAGAGTGAAATCTCCAGGCACCCTGGCAACCATACTGGTGATCATGATGTCCATGTGTATGAAAAGTAGGGGGCTTTTCCTCACAAAGTCTTGGGCATTACTTAGGACCAAATCCAGGATCGCCCCACCCCTGGTAGGTTCTGAGACCATCTGCTCCATAGCACAGTCATTTAGGGCATCAAGAAACTCAATCTCTTTCTCTCGACCAGAACACATATTGACCCAATCAATCTGCGGGTAGTTAAAATCACCTATTACGACACAGTTTTTACATTTAGCTGCTATCTTTAATCCTTCCATCATATTATAATCGTCTATAATTTGATTTGGTAGGTGATAAACTCCCATAGTTAAATTTCCTTTTGGGCCCTCTATTTCAACCCAAAGCATTTCTAGAAAGGAATCTAATTCTCCGACCTCAGTCTTACTGGACCATATACCCTCTCTGACATAAAGAGCCACCCCCAACCTCCAACCCTTCCCTCCTTATCCTTCCGATATAACTCCCTGTCCTTCCGATATAATGTTCATAGTAACTCCATTGTGATTGAATGAGATCTTACCTGTACTGCTATAGAGCTCTCACTGCTCCTGGCCTACTACCTGTGAAAAACACTGGACATCTCCCAACTGTACCTCATTAGAAAGAATTGTATGTTACTTATTTCTCTTGTTGGTATTTTCCAATTCCCCCATGCAAATCTTCAAATTTACAGCTTGTTAAATAACTCCATGGAAAACATTTGGGAGGAGGAATGTCTTTTGTTGTAATTTTTAGGCTAATTTAATGCAACATTTCTTTTTTGTGCTGGTATGCCCATGGAAAAATGCATGTGGAATGTGTCATGTTGGGATATAAAAGTCAAATGGATTTTTGCACAGAAAACCTGTGCACCGAATGCATATGAGTCTTTTGAATTTTTTCAGCTTAACATCAACAAGTATTTCTCATGGAGGGAAAACATTCAGCAGAATTTAGTACTTGAGTATTAAGAAAGGTGCAATCAAAAGTTCCATTGTTTTTAATTTTGTTGTTCAGTTGCATAGTCAAGTCCGACTCTTCGCGACCCCATGGACAAAGTCACACCAGGCCCTCCTGTCTTCCAACATCCTCCGAAGTCTGCTCAAATTCATGTTTGTTACATCACTAACACTGTTCAGCCATCTTGTCTTTTGCCATCCCCTTCTTCTCTTGCCTTCTGTCTTTCCTAGCATCAGGATCTTCTCCAGGGAGTGCTCCCTTCTCATTTGGTGGCCAAAGTATTTGAGCTTCAGCATATGACCTTCCAGGGAACAGTTGGGGTTGATTTTCCTTAGGACTCACTGATTTGATCTTTCTTGAGAGTCCTTGGAATCTTTTCTTCTCCAGCATCACAGCTCAAAAGCATCTATTCTTCTGTGCTCGACCTTCCTTATGGTCCAGCTCTCACAGCCATACATTACTACTGGGAATACCATCACTTTGACTATACAGACTTTTGTTGGCAGGGTGATGTCTCTACTTTTTATTATACTGCCCAGGTTCGCCATAGCTGTCCTCCCAAGGAGCAAACGTCTTTTAATTTCATGGCTACAGTCATCATCTGCAATGATCTTGGGTCCCAGAAATGTGAAGTCTCTCACTACATCCATGTCTTCCCCTTCTATTTCCCAAGGTGTGATGGGGCCAGATGCCATGATCTCAGTTTTTTTGATGTTGAGTTTCAAGCCTACTTTTGTGCTCTCCTCTTTCACCCTCAACAAGAGGTTCTTTAGGTCCTCCTCACTTTCTGCCATTAGAGTAGTGTCATCTGCATATCTGAGGTTGTTGATGTTTTTGAGTAAATGATAGTAATTTGCTTGTTGTTAAAAATCATTAAGGGCTCAACAGTTCAATTCTAAACAAGCTTACACAATTCTAACACCACCAAAGGGCATAGAAGTGTGTGCCTCTTTCTAGGATTGCACTGTAAATCTATTTCTCCTTGTTGCCAAATATATATAGAATTGTATTACAACTTAAGTCTCCATTGCATCTTAAGGGGAACGTTATATAACCATGCAGTATCTCCTCTCCATGCCTACCAACACAGTACATCCCTCCATGGTCTGTTCAAGTTGTGACCCACAATGTAGCTCAGCAGCTTTGCTATGTGCTACTCAATTCTAATTTTTGCATTCTCATATAAGAAGGACCATAAGGTTATCAAACATGATAAGGGTTGTGATATCTATGTGGTAGCAGTGGCCTGCTTTTGGCTTAGTTGTAGATTTGTCATCCTCCAAGTGAGGCCTAAACTCTCAGAATGACAACTGTTTGTCAGACAAGCAAAGATCAGTCCCCCACCTCCTCCACAGAATATAGTAATATGAGAGGGCAGACTATGGGTGTTTTTACCCTGACAGTTTGTGACTCTCTATCACTGCATTGGAAACTCACCTTTTACATTACCTAATGTTCTCACAGCTGTTTTGCATCGTTGCTGCCCGAAGCATCTACATTTGTTCGGTAACATGAGTTTCGGAGCTGCTGCTGCAACATTTTTCTCGACATTAGTTTTGATCTGGTCTTTTCTCTTCAGGCGTTTCAAACTTGTATTGTAGAAGTTTTCATGCATTTTAAAAGACTCCTCCAAAAGTCACCACAAGGTGCATGAGAACTGACAGCCCTTGAAATTTTTACATATCATTGCTTGCATCATCTAGTAATTTAAATTTGTATTGTTTTTGCAGTGTTGACACAATTTCCAATCAATTGTATACATTTAACTACGCTATTCCAGCTGCCCCCTGATCAGAGACACACCCCACCCCAAATTGAAATGCTTAAATGTAAAAAGGAAAATAATTAAAGCGGAACAGTGGCAGGTGATTTGAAGACTCTAAAACTCTGGATCAAACTGAATATAAAAACACCCTATGTGATCAAGATCTTCACTGGGTTCTCTTCCTCAAGTTCTGCCCTCCTCAGGTACCATCCCAAATCTCCAGTTATGTTTCATGCCAGCAACCCTAGGCACAAGTTGTGCAGGAATAATTCAGTCCATGTTAAGCAACTGAACATCAATGATAAAGGATTTAAGCATATTTTAACTTCCCCATGGAAAACACTGGGAGGCATATAATTTACAAGTTTTAAGTAGTTATGCAACTCTGTATTCACTGTATTCTTGTCATATATTTTGCTCTTTTTTTTTCTATGGCCAAGGTCTAAGAACACTACATAACACAAGCTGGCTGCAAACTGCACTGGTTGGCTTCTTGGCTGGTATGTCACAATACCTCCTCTGAAGGTAAAAAGGTAAAGGTAGTCCCCTGTGCAAGCACCAGTCGTTTCCAACTTTGGGGTGACAAAAGCATCATGACGTTTTCACGGCAGACTTTTTACAGGGTGGTTTGCCATTGCCTTCCCCAGTCATCTACACTTTACCCTCAGCAAGCTGGGTACTCATTTTACTGACCTCGGAAGGATGGAGGGCTGAGTTAATCTTGAGCTGACTACCTAAACCCAGCTTCCACAGGATCAAACTCAGGTAATGAGCAGAGCTTGGACTGCAGTACTGCAGCTTACCACTCTGCACCACGGGGCTCCTCTACCCCATGACTAAGTCTGCAACTTGGTCAAAGGGTGCACATGAATGAAGAAAGAGATGCAATAAGAAAAATAATTTGAGTTTATTAAACATACAATAAAGAACAAAAATTAAAAATAAGCGAAAATGATTGTTCATCCATAACATGAAGGGGAGGAAAGACTAATGACTATTAGCTCTGGAATTACTGGTAGGTTCATCTGTCACTAAGACAGTATGTGTGCATGTTATAGAATCATGGAATCACAGAGTTGGAAGGGACCATACAGAACATCTAGTCCAACCCCCTGCTCAATTAAGGATCAGCTTAGAGCAGGGGTCCCCAACCCCCAAGCCGTAGATCGGTACTGATCAGTGGCCTATTAGCAACCGGGCTGTGGAGTGAGGCAGAGGCGCTGCCCCACCCGTTTCACCTGCCCAGGACCTGGGCAGATGAAAGAGGCAATGTGGCCTCGCTCTGAGGCTGCCATGGAGTGAGGCAAAACAGCCTCACTGTCCCTTTCACCCACCCAGGGCCCGGGTGGACAAAAGAGGTGATGCAGCCTCACTCTGAGCCTCGGAGCGAGGCCATGCATCCTCTTTCAGTTGCCAGGGTGGGCAGAAGGGGCAGCACAGCAGTGACCTTCACCTACCCCTTCACCTACCTAGTGAGGAGGCAGCAGTAGCAGCCCCAGTCCCCCTTTTAAAGACCCCTATGGGGGGCAGGGACAGGGTACAGCCAGGGTGTGGCCTGGAGTGGCAAAACTCCCAGTGCTGCCCCCCCCCCGGTCTGTAGAAAAGTCTTCCGCAAAACTGGTTCTTGGTGCCAAAAAGATTGGGAGCCACTGGCCTAGAGCATCCCTGAGAAGCTTATAGAATCATTGACAAGTGTATGAATGTTGTAAGAGTCAAGCTGACCATGGAGGAAAAAAGAGCACTGGTAGTTGCTATTTCTGCATGTGTTTGATCTATAAATACCTAACTCTGGCTAGTTTGGCTGAATAAGATGTTTGCATGAATGGGGGCTCAGAAATAAAACTATTCCATGAACTTTGAGCTATAGAGTTTTTAAAATATATATACATTAAATGAACACAACTGAAAACATACACAGGAAAATGTATAAAACAACTATATAATACCATCTTTCTAAAGTTAAAATTTAAATCTCTATAAATTATTCAAGCTATAGTACAGGATTTCTTTGTTGTCTTCTGACTTAAACCTATTTTAAAATATTATACATGGAGAACAGTAAGGAATCCAGTACAGGGGTGGCCAAACTTGTTTAACGTAAGAGCCAAATAGAATAAATGTCTGTTGTTTGAGAGACGCAAGACATGAATGCCAAACGTTTGAGAGCTGCAGAATGGAAGGAAGACAGGCAGGCAGGCAAGAATATAGATGGAGGGAGGGGGGAGAGATGGAAAGAAAGCAAATTTAACTTTAAATGCATTTTCCAGGCTGCCAGCTTTGAGACACACATAATATATATGAAAAAGCCACATGTGGCTCCTGAGCCACAGTTTGGCCACCCCTGGTCCAGTAGCACCTTTAAGACTAACCAATTTTATTGTAGCACAAACTTTCAAGAAACACAGCTCTGTCAACTGCATGGAGGGTATGTAGAACCTGTCCAGAGATATACAGGTGGTAAGGGGAGGGGGGAATGGATGCAGGAAGTGAGTGCTATGTAGGTGCAAAAGTCTTGAAAAAGGTTAAATGCACAACCCAGACAGGGTGAGACCACTTCTTTCTATTAATGAATATGAATGGAATATGGATGACACTCACTTCCTGCATCCACTCACCCCCTCCCTTTACAACCTGTATAGTCTTGCCAGTCTTTAATACCCTCCATGCATGTGGCAAAGAGAGCTGTGTTTCTCGAAAGCTTATGCTACAATAAAAATTTCTTAGTCTTAAAGGTACTACTGAACTCTTTAGTATTTTGCAACAACAGACTAACACACCTAACTCTTCTGGATACACGGGGAACAGGGTTTTCTTTTACAAAGGGGTCTTCAGCAAATTGGTTATCACCTCAAATTTTTCTACAATATGGGATTTTTCTCCATATACAAAATAAACCATGCATACAAAGCCAAGCCTTTATACTGGGAAGTTTTTCTTGCATCCAGCATATTAGCACTGCTAATATTTTTGCTGCTGTCAAAAATTTAAAAAATAAAAATCAAAGGGGAAAGGAAAGGAAGCACCAGTCGTTTTCGACTCTAGGGTGACGTTGCTTTCACGTTTTCACAGCAGACTTTTTTATGGGGTGGTTTGCCATTGCCTTCCCCAGTCTTTTACACTTCCCCCCCAGCAAGCTGGGTACTCATTTTACCAACCTCGGGAGGATGGAAGGCTGAGTCAATCCAGCTTCTGCCGGAATCGAACTCAGGTCGTGAGCAGAGAGTTCAGACCACAGTACTGCAGTAATGCTGCTTTACCACTCTGTGCCATGGGGCTGCTAATCAAAGGGGAGAAAGAGAGGGGGGGGAAAGAAAAAAGGAAAGAACAAATGGAAAAAGAAAGGGAAAATATTTTAAAGAGAGGAGGCATTCTTAAAACTTTAACTAATTCTAGTCATATTTCAAGGCTAGAAACACACACACACATGTAGAAAAATTAAAGCTGGGATTGATTATTGATATGAAAAAGTCTGGTATAAGAAAAATAAAGTACTTGGAATCTCTGACATAACTCCTTGCTTCTACTTACCTTGACTATTATCAATGGACCAAGAACCTTTCATCCTGGGAAGTAGTACCACTCAACATTATTAGGGTTCAGCCAGTAAGGCACGTACCAATTACTGCATTTCCAGGGTCAACAGGAAACATGCAAAATACTTGGGGAAATGGCAAGACTTCATGCCTCCCTTTCCTCAGGTCTCCCTGGTCTCTGGGAAGTCATTCTTCATTGGCTTTCCATTGGAATATGTTGTGTACATAAACTAATGTTGTGACTTTGGAATGTGGTTCCTGCCTGGCTCATTGAAGCCTTTAGGCCTGAGCTTGGAGACTCAGGAACAATGGGCATTAGGATCCAAATCCTTGCTGCCCTGCTCCAATCACAGGCCCCCTGCTGGTTTGAATGATCCAATGGCATGCGTGTGTGGGGACTTGAATGTATATATATATATATATATATATATATATATATATATATATATATATATATATATATATATATATATATATATATATATATATAGTTGGCCCTGTTGGCCCAGTTTTGAGTTCTAAGTGCAGCCCTATACTATGCTGTATCTAATAAATGAGCTATAATCACTACTCCCTCGTCTCTTCCTTGCTTTGAATCCACTATATTATAGAATATAAAAGGAAGTACCTCTTCATAAAATCCATAATTAGTTTATACAGATGGGACAACAATCACATTTAAAAATTCAACAATTAGTGAGATTCATGGATCTTACGTCTAGTAACAGGGATTTAAACACATGATTCTTTGATTCCACATCAAAATTTTTCCAGTCATACATTTATTTCATTGCTATATGTACATACAGCATTGTACAATATATATACATTGATTCTAAACATTGGCATACATTGCACATAAAAGTACTATATACATTGCTTACCAAGGAACATACAACATGCATAATCAATACAAATGAATTGTCAGATGCAACAGTGGAAAGTGGAGGATAAAACCATCAACAAAGTAAAAAATATAAAAAGGAATGAAATAGGAAACATCTGTCCCTACCTGTCTGTCATTTGGTCATCTTCAGCGAAGGGGGACCATTTGACTAGCCACAGCTGTAGAGAGAAAGCTGGACTAGAGGTACTTTGGTCTGATCCTTGAAGTAATTTTTTATGTTCTTATGTCCTTTCTTGCCTGTGTAGATCAGCCATTAAAGTTCAGGCTGTCCTCCTTCCACATTTAGTCTTTGTGGATCAGAATAGCTGAAACAGCAGGTCTGATTCCTTAAATCAGAGCTGCCTGGATGTGTCTAGAGAAGTGAGGTTACAGGGGGACACTGGTTGATCAAGACTGATAGGTTCAGTTATTAAAAGGTCTTCTCTGAGGTCATATTGCTTTTCTTTTTAGTTTGCTGAATTAATTCCTCCTTTTCAGATAGAATTTATCACAAGTTGGTCCAACACTGACTCAGTCAAGAAATGGAATCAAGAATTTTTCAGACGTGCCCATCTCACCATTTCTAAAAGTTTTTATTTTCTTTGTGCCATCTCAGCTTTCTCCTTATTAAAGGTGAATTTCAAAGCATTAATATAGCAAGCTAAAAAGAAAGAAAGAAAACCCAGACAAATGCTTTTAGAATCCTAGGTGGAATGGAAAGGAGAGGGCAGTTGGCTGTTGCCAAGCATGGGCATTAGTGGAGCTGGACTTCCTAGAAAGTTGACGTCAAAGAACACCCTGTCTGCATTTAAATTGGATTGACTGAGAAATATCCATTTCCATCATGTCAGGACTCTTAGGAGACACAACTGCACTGAACTGAATATACATATATGAGTTCATGTTAGGGCTGATTTATACATTCATGTACATCCACTGATGATCAAGTAGGTTTTTCATGTATGAAATCATAATAGATACAATATCACAGATAGAATTTTCAGAATCTTCTCACATAATAACATGTTTTCCAAGTAAATCCCCAGGTGTGCTGCAGTCAATTGCAGAGCACAATTCAGAGCAATCCTGAGTAGAGTTAAGGCCATGGAAATAAATGTCTTTAGACTGCAGCAACACTGCATAAAAGTGGAAGTGAGGTACAAGACTGGGTGTACTTGGCCGTAGGGTTGTTCCCTCATGGACATACATGTTGATTTCTCTACATTTACCCGCACAGGCATGATGAATGTATGAACTTATGCTACTGAACAGCATTGTTTATTTATTAACCAGAATCACAAAGTGGTTCAAAATCTGTATAATATACAAATCCATTTAAATTTTTACCATTTAAGAATGAACGTTTCTATGCCAATAAAGGTACTGAATCTGAATTAACCTTTAAAAGGAAATGGACTAACCAGTGAGAAGAGGGAGGAAGGAGAAAATGTTAAAATACTGAATTTCATAAATATTGAACTAAAAACTAACCAATTAAAACAAACAAAAAAACACTCTCCACCATATGGAAAATGTTTAAACCCTTTGAATATGGGAAGGTGAAGCAGGAACAAGTGTGAACTGCTGTCTTTGTAATCTTGATGTTGGTAGCTGGAAGAAATGTGCATATTGCAGAAAGGGAAAGAATCTGAGCATACTTTAAGAAGTTATGTCTGGCTTTTGCTTTCTTCTGGATGGCAGAAGAGGATCTCTTTTCTTAAAGTTGCTGTTATACATAAGAACATAAGAGAAGCCATGTTGGATCAGGCCAATGGCCCATCCAGTCCAACACTCTGTGTCACACAGTGGCCAAAAATTTATATATATATACACACACACACACACACACACACACATACACTGTGGCTAATAGCCACTGATGGACCTCTGCTCCATATTTTTATCTAAACCCCTCTTGAAGGTGGCCATGTTTGTGGCCACCACCACTTCCTGTGGCAGTGAATTCCACATGTTAATCACCCTTTGGGTGAAGAAGTACTTCCTTTTATCCGTTTTAACCTGTCTGCTCAGCAATTTCATCGAATGCCCACAAGTTCTTGTATTGTGAGAAAGGGAGAAAAGTACCTCTTTCTCTACTTTCTCAATCCCATGCATTATCTTGTAAACTTTCTCAATCCCATGCATTATCTTGTCTATCATGTCACCCTGCAGTCGACGTTTCTCCAAGCTAAAGAGTCCCAAGCGTTTCAACCTTTCTTCATAGGGAAAGTGTTCCAGCCCTTTAATCATTCTAGTTGCCCTTTTCTGGACTTTATCCAATGCTATAATATCCTTTTTGAGGTGCAGCGACCAGAACTGCACACAGTACTCCAAATGAGACCGCACCATCGATTTATACAGGGGCATTATGATACTGGCTGATTTGTTTTCAATTCCCTTCCTAATAATTCCCAGCATGGCGTTGGCCTTTTTTATTGCAAACGCACACTGTCTTGACATTTTCAGTGAGTTATCTACCACGACCCCAAGATCTTTCTCTTGGTTAGTCTCTGCCAGTTCACACCCCATCAACTTGTATTTGTAGCTGGGATTCTTGGCCCCAATGTGCATTACTTTGCACTTGGCTACACTGAACTGCATCTGCCACGTTGACGCCCACTCACCCAGCCTCAACAGGTCCCTTTGGAGTTCCTCACAATCCTCTCTGGTTCTCACTACCCTGAACAACTTAGTGTCATCTGCAAACTTGGCCGCTTCACTGCTCACTCCCAACTCTAAATCATTTATGAACAAGTTAGGAGAACGGGCCCCTGTACCGAGCCCTGCGGCACCCCACTGCTTACTGTCCTCCATTGCGACGACTGCCCATTTATACTCACTCTCTGCTTCCTATTACTCAGCCAGTTTTTGATCCACAAGAGGACCTGTCCTTTTACTCCATGACTCTCAAGCTTTCTAAGGAGCCTTTGATGAGGAACTTTATCAAAAGCTTTTTGGAAGTCAAGGTTGCAGAACATGCCAAAGTGGACTTCAGATCATCTGAATGAAAGCACGTGTTCTACTAGTGAACGGTAGCTAATCACTGGAGTAGGGCAATTGAATTCTGAGAGTACTTACCCTGATTTAGTATTGGAATAGCTCTGCTGAGGAAAGAAATCAGTGTAATAAAGAGAAGCATCAGCTTACATTACATCAATTTCTTACCCAGTGAAAGGAGGGACAGAACATTTATTATGTAGCCTATATGCCAGATGCAATCTGATCTTTCTTTTCTTTTAGTCTTTGGGTTTCCACCTTACATTCAAATCCTCCCCATATTTTCCCTTGGTTGCTTTATTCCATATTTTCAGTCATTTTCCCTAATGAAACCATCGAGCAGAACTAATCCAAACATGGGCTTAATTAATCAACATTTGGCAGTCTATAGCTCCATGCTCTTACCCAAATTACTTGTGACAACTTTCTTAATGCAAAGCCAAAATATCTGCAGGGAGCCTGTTCTTCAATCAGTAGCGGGATAGAATGTTTTCAATTGATTTTAATATATGTTAATAAAGCAGCAATAAACGTTTTCTCCCCAGTTTCCAGTAGAACATCTGGATGGCAGAAAACAACATTAGTTGTTTTTAATTTAATAAAAAGGTGGAAAACCCTTTAAGCCCAAACATGAAAAGAAGGTCCATCAAGCTAGACAGCAGTGATGCAATCCATCATGAGTCAGCACTTTTGGTATGCTGAGTCAGCATGCCAGTTTGGTGTAGAGTTAAGTGCAGGGACTCTTATCTGGGAGAACTAGGTTTGATTTCCCACTTGCAGCTGCTTGAATGGCCTTGGGTCACTCATAGCTCTCTCGCAGAGTTATCCTTGAAAGGGCAGCTTCTGTAAGAGCTCTCTCAACCCCACCAACCTCACAGGGTGTTTGTTGTGGGGGAGGAAGGTAAAGGAGATGGTGAGCTACTCTGAGACTCTGAGATTCAGAGTGTAGGGTGGGATATAAATCCAATATAGAATCATAGAGTTGGAAGGGACCTCCAGGGTCATCTAGTCCAACCCCCTGCACAATGCAGGAAACTCACAAATACCTCCCCCTAAATTCACAGGATCTAAATTGCTGTCAGATGGTTATCTAGCCTCTGTTTAAAAACCTCCAAGGAAGGAGAGCCCACCACCTCTTGAGGGAGTCTGTTGCACTGAGGACCCGCTCTAACCAATCTGATTCAGTACAAGACAGCTTTATATGTGTTCAGTTGGACTCCTGTGGTGTTTCTAAATTGAGTTGACATGGGGAATTCACAGCTGTCATAAGACTACAAGTCCATGTGGTGATCACGGTAAAATGTAACACATAGTTTGGGAGTCAGAAACTCTTAATAGTTAAAGTTAACCTTTAAATTGGTTTTGTAAGATCTATATTTGTATTTTCACATAACCCTGAGTTTGTATGGGTTGCTACCAGCAAATGACCTACCTGGGATGAATCAATCATGGATCCACACTTGGCCAACATTATTGCTGTCTTCATTCATCTTGGCCTGTAGCTAATGAGTGCTGAGAAGGGCTAAGCCTCCTCCTTCTCCTCCAACTATGTGTCACCCCAGCAACTAAGCATGTGGTTAATGCTACTCATCACCAAGGGGATCCCCTTCAAAACCCATCACAGCTGCTGAATACAACTAGTGATAAACAGCTCTGTTATCCTTAGATGCTCCAAGATTCTTTCCAATCATTTCCACCTGTACTGTGGAAATTCAACTCACTTAACCACCAGTCTACATCAAACCTGCCACTTAGTTAGGACCTTACAACTCTACCACCACAGTCAATGTAGCAATGGATTGGAGCTGCAAAAAAGGTGCTGCCAGCCATTCAACCAGTCAACTCTCTAACATGTCTAATTTCTGATATTACACCTCTCTTTTCTCAACTTCTTCCTTTCCCCTCTCCCCTTCTGTTATTTTCTGTATAAAATGAGCCTAACAATTTTCTTTCTTTCATTTAAGAAAGTGAGCTGTGACTCACAAATGCTCATGCTGGAATAAATGCTGTTAGAGTCATAGAATCATAGAGTTGGAAGGGACCTCCAGGGTCATCTAGTCCAACCCCCTGAACAATGCAGGAAACTCACAAATACCTCTCCCTAAATTCACAGGATCCTCATTGCGGTCATATGGCCATCTAGCCTCTGTTTAAAAACCTTCGAGGAAGGAGAGCCCATCACCTCCTGAGGAAGCCTATTCCACTGAGGAATCGCTCTGTCAGGAAGTTCTCCCTAATGTTGAGCCGCAAAATCTTTTGATTTAATTTCAACCCACTTTTTCCAGTCCTACCTTCTGGGGCCACAGAAAAAGATTCCACACTATCCTCTATATGACAGCCCTTCAAGTACTTGAAGATGGTGATCATATCACCTCTCAGCCGCCTCCTCTCCAGGCTAAACATGCCCAGGTCCTTTAACCTTTCTTCATAGGACTTTGCCTCCAGACCCCTCCCCATCTTTGTCGCCCTCCTCTGGACCCATTCCAGGTTGTCTATATCCTTCTTAAAACGTGGTGCCCAAAACTGAACACAATACTCCAGGTGAGGTCTTAACAGAGCAGAGTAAAGCAATACCATCACTTCATGTGATCTGGACACTATACTTCTGTTGATACAGCCCAAAATTGCATTTGCCTTTTTAGCCACCACATCACACTACTGACTCATGTTTAGCATATGGTCCACTAGGACCCCTAGATTCTTTTCGCACATACTACTGCTAAGACAAGTCTCCCCCATCCTATAACCATGCATTGGATTTTTCTTACCTAAATGCAGAACTTTACATTTATCCCTGTTAAAATTCATTTTATTGGTTTTAGCCCTGTTTTCCAGCCTGTCAAGATCATCCTGTATCCTGTTTCTGTCTTCTACTGTATTTGCAACCCCTCCCAATTTACTATCGTCTGCAAATTTAATAAGCATTCCCTTCATCCAAATCATTTATAAAGATATTAAACAAAACAGGTCCCAGGACACATCCTTGAGGCACTCCACTTTTCACTCCTCTCCAAGAGGATGAGGAACCATTCACAACCACTCTTTGGGTGTGATCTGTCAACCAATTACAGATCCACCTAACGGTAACATGATCCAAACCACATTTTATCAACTTGTCAACAAGGATAGTGTGTGGAACCTTATCAAAAGCCTTACCAAAATCAATATAAACGATGTCTACAGCATTCCCCTGATCCAGCAAGGTAGTCACTTTCTCAGAAAAAGAGATCAGGTTAGTCTGACATGACTTGTTCTTGAGAAAACCACGCTGGCTCTTAGTAATCACAGCTATCCTTTCTAACTGTTCTAGACTGACTGCTTATTTGTTCTAAAATCTTTACAGGTATAGATGTTGGGGTCGGTAGTTACCCGGATCGACTTTTTTCCCCTTCTTGAAGATGGGGACAACATTCGCCCACCTCCAATCTTTTGGCACCTCTCCTGTTGTCCAAGAGTTCTCAAAAATAATAACCAGAGGCTCAGAAATTACATCTGCAAGCTCTTTTAGTACCCTTGGATGCAGTTCATCTGGCCCTGAGGACTTAGTTTCATTTAAAGAAACTAGGTGTTTATGTACTACCCCTATGCTGATTCTAGGTTGCAACTCCATACCCTCATTATATGTTCTGTTTTTGCCATATTGAGCACTGTTTCCCTCAGAAGAGGAGGAAAAGTAGGAATTGAGCAGTTCTGCCCTCTCTTCATTACCTGTTACAATTTCACTTTCCTGCCCTCACAATGGGCTTACCATTTTTTATTTCTCAGGTCTTTAGAGAGCTGTTTATGGAGCCACCTTGGCTTCTTTAGGCTTCTTCTATTTTTCTTCTCATAGGAATCATCTGTGATTGAGCTTTCAGTATTTCACTTTTAAGAAACTCTCACCCCTCTTGAACCCACTTCTTCCTAAGTATTTCCTCTTCTTCCCCTTCTTCTTCTTCCTTTTTCTTTCCACCCACCATATTCCTCCAGTAGTCCTTGCTGCCCTACCTTTCCCTCCTTTCCATTATTTTGCTCCCCCATCCCACTGCTTACCCCGGAGGTCTCTGCCCTTCCCCCCTCCCTTTGCTCTATTTGCCTTATCTGTTCGTCCATCTCCAGTTTTACCTTTTCTATCCCATCCCATTTTATATACCTTTTCTATCCCACCCCATCTTGTTCTCCATGTCTTTTTGGGTGGTTGCCCATTGCAAGTCAAGGAGTTGCTTGCATACAGAGCCTTGCTGGCCCTTGACAGCAAGGCTCTGTATGCCCTTGACATGCTCACTACTCCATTGCCCTGTGTTCTGTGGGTTTCATCAGCAACTTGTGATCCTCTTACTTCTGACCTTTCCAGCTCTCCAGTGGAGTTGCGCAGTATTTGCTTGCTGATGGATCGCCCAGATTGATGGGGCTGGTGACTGGGTGTGTGGCTGGTGTATTGCATAGGGGCTATCATAATTTTGGGTAAAGGCAATGAATATCTGATTGGTTCACCTGTGGTGTTGTCTTGACTGCCTTTTTGGCCAGTGTAATTTTTTACTCGGTTTCGCCCATTTTGGATCCTATGTTTTATCCCATTAAAGGATTTTTTAAATGTTTAATCATGTCCCCTGTTAAGCCCTTTTACTGTAAAATGTCATTTTTTTTGGTTGTCTGTAATACTCAAGATTAAGATTATTGTCTTTTTTATCCCTATTATTATTAATTATCAATTGGCGTTACAATTTGATGTATCTATATTGTTTATCTTGACATATGGGCAAAATTGTATGCTCATTCCTTTCTTAAGCTATTGTTATGCCATTAAAGGTTATTGGAATGGGATTTTACCCGGTATAGTTCTAAGTCTGTCGAAGTTTGCCTTTCTGAAGTCCAACCTATAAGTCTGACTACATATAGCTTTTCCCTCCCTAAGACTGTAAATTCCAAAATCACGGGGTCACTACTGCCCAGAGTGCCCACTATTTCCACTTCATCAATCAATTCTTCCTTGTTGGTGAGAATCAAGTCCAAGATAGCAGATCCCCTTGTTTCCTTCTTCACTTTCTGGAAAAGGAAGTTGTCAGCAAAACAAGTCAGGAATCTATTTGACCTTTCATTTTTAGCAGAGTTAGACTTCCAACAGATGTCCGGGTAATTGAAATCTCCCATGATTACTGCGTCCCTTCTCTTGAAGAACATTGCAATCTGTTGTAGGAGTATCTTATCCGAGTCCTCTGCCTGCTTGGAGGTCTATAGCAGACCCCCACCATAATATCACTGTTATTTCTTAAGCCTTTTATTTTTACCCAGAGACTCTCAACTGAGCTGCCATGCTCAGATGAACCTAACCCTTTTAAATAAGTTGTAGCCCTGAATCCTAATATTCCAATTGTGAGTGTCATCCCACCAAGTTTCAGTAAGGCCTATTATGTCATAGTCTTCTTCCTGTATTAGGACTTCCAGTTCTTCCTGTTTGTTTTCTATACTCTGTGCATTAGCATAGAGCAGAGACATTGGAATCCATGTTTAATGCATCTTGAGGGTTTAGTTTCCATACATAACTGCAAGTTGTTACGTAGCGTATGCGCCACTCTCTGCAAAGCTTTAGTGTTCTTATCTCCTTATATCATCTTATATGTTTTTATATCATCATCTTCTTCTTCTTTATAGCCCTTATTTCATTAAAGCATAAGGGCAACTCATTATTCCCATTTCTTAGAGGAGGAAATAAAACTGAGAGACAGTAAATAATCTACACACTCATTTCTGGTCTAAATTAAAATATAACTTTGTAAATTAGGGACAAAAAAAAGGTTCTGCTCACTGAGTTAATCTGTGGTGATCTTCTAAATCATGAGCCTGTGATACTGAGGTTTCATTGATAGATTGGAAACATGTTCTCTTACAACTCACAATTAGTCTGATCAACAACTAAACAGTAAACTGAAGCAAGGGTGTTTCACACATTACTTTTTTTTTACATTCAATTACTGTACATATTGTGATGGTTCACACAAGTAGTGGTTGATGCCTCCAAAAATAGATGCTACAAGAACCTAGAGTCAAGATCAGGAGCCAATTGGAAATAGTCTGTTATTTTGCAGTAAACACCTATTTAATGACCATTCAATTTGCCTGCCAGTGCCACCCAGCAATACCATCTACTGATGCTGCCCTTTTCTCAATGTGTACAACTGGAAATTGAAGGGATCCTACTCACAATGCCAGATTCGTTGTATGTCATGCATGGCATTTAATTTCTTCACACTTCCAAATAAGCAGCATTTGTGATGGTTTTTCATCTGTACAGTTGATGGCATTCAGCATGGCAGCTGGTCAGACAAGCAACTGTTGGCACAAGGGGTTGTTTTGTAGAAAAATAGATGGTGGAGCTCATTAGCATATGCCCCCCAGCCAAAAGCAACCTGATGCAAGAAAGGAGGGCCCCGGGCAAGTGAGGCCTGCTTGGGCTGGCTAGAGATCCAGCCATCCAAAGCAGGCTTCACATGGCCAGGGCTCTCCTGAATCTGAGGCCTGGTTGGCACATTCTCAACATGTACTAGATTGTTTTGATTTTGTATGTTCCAGGGACATTATGGGTAGTCAGGTCATGGATCATTTAAAATCAACATTTTGAGTGCTGTGTGCTGCTTTTGCTGTGGCTCAGTTGGCAGCATTCATCATGTTCTGAATTTATGGATTGAACTAAAGTTCCCAAGCAGTAGTGTGTGGATACAATCCACTTTGGAAAGCCTGATGATCACTCTTGGCTTTGGAAATCAGAAAAGCTGCATGGGAAAGGAGGCAAGAATATGAGACACAAACCACACAGTTTTCCTGTACCCACAGTCTTCCAGGATTTAGACTACCAGGAACAGCATCTCTTGTATGAGTTGCTGTTTTCTGAAGATTGGACAGATGGTGGATGGGGGAAGGAGACAGGGACATCTGCAGCAAAGCAATAACAGGAAGCATACACGCAAAAGAATTGCAGTTCAGTTTACAATAGCTTAGAGTACTTAATTAAAAAGCAAACATTTTTGCAAGGGTTCAAGATTGCTTGTAGCAATTTGTAATCAAATTGTGATATTTTGAATCAAAGGGAGGAAAGTTCAGATTTTCCTGGTCCTACCCACACAGCAGCCATTTCCCCTGCTACAGCCATTCCCTTTCCTTGTCACTAGCACTTTAAAAAAATAAATGATTGAGTAGCATCATATCAATGTATGTTATATCAATATGCATATCAGGTTCTTTGATTTCTCAGCTTTCATCTTTAAAGAAAAGTCTAGTCCCTTTTGTTGCAAAGGTATAAGGGGAAAGGCATAAGGAAAGGGGCTAGAGATTTGGTGCTTTTTTAAATAAATAAAAGCTGGTAATTCTGGAGTACTTGATCCATATATCATTATAACATTATATCAATATAACTCTATTTGATCTCTATTAAAAATAGTGGGGAAGTGTGCTGTGTGAAGCCCCATTGCCACTATGCTGTATTAGCAGTCACAACAACAAAAGGGAAATTACACACTTGTGCCTGGATAGAAAACAGAGATATATGTTGCTGTATTGCTTGTCTGGAGATGCTGGCAACCCTTTGGGGAAGCTTTTCAAGAAATTCATACTAAAGATGTGAGTATAAATGAGTTGTGCATTTTTAGTATTTTAATCAATCATGGCATATTGACATATGAAGCTGCCTTATACTGAATCAGACCTTTGGTCCATCAAAGTCAGTATTGTCTACTCAGACTGGCAGCGGCTCTCCAGGGTCTCAAGCTGAGGTTTTTCACACCTATTTGCCTGGACCCTTTTTTGGAGATGCCAGGGATTGAACCTGGGACCCTCTGCTTCCCAAGCAGATACTCTACCACTGAGTCACCGTCCCTCCCCTAACTGGCTTAACCCAGTTTGGAGTCTTGACTGTTCATTTTGGGGTGAGAGAGACAAAGACATTGCTATTATCACAGAAATGCTGATCTAATAGTATACAGCTAGCCATTCCACAGAATTAGAAAGGCCAATGTGTCTTTCACTAGCTTGCCTAGCGAAGTGTGGTCTGGTATTTTACTTGCTACTTGTCCTATACAATAAGAGGAAGAAAGAACAAGGCCAATTCTGTTAAGTAGCAACAGAACTCTGTTAATTTCTAACTATATATTGTCTGTAAGCTGCCTTGGTAGTCAATCACTGAACAATAGAGTATAGATTTATTAATAAACAGATACATATAATGTGTTACAGGTAGGTAACCCCCACCGTGTCTGCCAAACATAAGTTTCTCAGGATATTTTTTGCTGGTTTTTTTGCTCCCAGTGGCATATAACCAAATATCTGTCAACCTTGCACAGTGGGATTTCCCCATTTACCCCACCTGCTGGAACCTACTGAACACCTAAAATTTTTGTTCCTGGAGGGAGGGAGGGTCAGTGGTTGTGGAAAGTGCTATCAAATCACAACTGATATATGGTAACCACACAGAGTTTCAACGAAAGAGACAAATAGTGGTGGTTTGTCATTGTCTGCCTCTGTATAGCAGCCCGAGACTTCCATAATCTCTAGCCAGGGCTGACCCTGCTTAACTTCAAAGTTCTGATGAGACTGGGCTAGTGTGGGCCATCCTGGACAGGTCATCCTGGGAATCAGTGCACCTTCAGAAAAATCATAGGGGACAGAGTGAGGGTCAGT
The DNA here is from genome assembly GCF_032191835.1 of Heteronotia binoei. NCBI lineage: Eukaryota > Metazoa > Chordata > Lepidosauria > Squamata > Gekkonidae > Heteronotia > Heteronotia binoei. The sequence goes on along the minus strand of NC_083223.1, from coordinate 185,884,101 downwards.
AATGGGGGTGGGGAATCACCAGAAAGCACCCTCAAACCTTTATAACTGTGACCTAGATACATGAGTACGATTGGCTAAGTACAATTCTTATCTCCCCTTCCCTGTCTTTTACACAACAACACCTTCACAGGAAAAACTGTAGATTTTTGGCACTCATCCCAAAAAGGTTGCTTATCCTTGAAATATACAAATCTAGCCTAAGCAAGCAACTTAATTTAATAATATCCATTTACAGACATACAACAAAAGCCAAATAAAATCCTTTGTATCAATAGAAAAAAATCCAGAAATAATCAATCAGTTAACTAATCAAACAAATAAAAATAAGGCTCAGATTATGTATAATATTAGGTCATACTTTGTTTACAGAACCATCCTGAAGTCTGCGAGCTGCCAGTTTGTTGTGTGTCGGAGGGCTACAGAAAATATCAGGAACTCCTGTCTATAACATGTTCACGGCAATCAAGCAGCATTATTAAATCATTTTTAAAAAATAGTGAGACTGACTATCTATCTATCTATCTGTCTGTCTGTCTGTCTGTCTGTCTGTCTGTCTGTCTTTCATCCAAAGCTATTTAGATTTGCTAATGGAATATGACAGACAGACAGACAGATGATAGATAGATAGATAGATAGATAGATAGATAGATAGAAAGAAAGAAAGAAAGAAAGAAAGAAAGAAAGAAAGAAAGAAAGAAAGAAAGAAAATCATATTCCATTAGCAAATCTAAATAGCTTTGGATACTTAAATCTGGTGACTGGAGCTGTCAATGGGCTGGACAGATCTTTGTACAAACCTAAAAAAGGCCCTAAGGTTGCAGAGAATGTGAAATCTGAAACACACATACACAAAACAGTTTTTATAAAATCAAAAAATGATAAAAGGAGCACTTGTAGCTTTAAGCAATGGATTCTGTCTGTGGCTGTTGCTAGGCAGCCATAGCATTTCAAGCTTGGCTCTGTCAGTAAAAGTCAGGGGTGGGGGTATGGCCCTTTCCAGCCCTATTTTGGCCTTTGAGGATGAACTTACTGGGGTTAGGCCTGTCTAGAGTTGCAACTCCAGGTTAGGAAGTTCCTAGAGATTTTATGATGAAGTCTGAGGAGTTCTGGGTTTGGGGTGAGAAGATGCCCCAGCATGGCATAATGATTCTCCTCTATTTGCATAATTTATTTATTTAGTTCTCCTTCATGGTATAATGCCCCACAGTCCACCCTCCAAAGCAGCCATTTTCTCCAGAAGGACAGATGTCTTGGGTTCAGTTGTAATTCTGGATGATCTTCAGGTCCCCCCCCCCCTCCCACTGGAGAATCCTCTAGATGACTTGTTGCCACCTGACTTGTATGGCTCAAGTAGGCCTGGTTGCTTGCTACTGCTCAACAGTGGTGACTTGATGAAAGTGTGGTATAGCAGTCAGAGCCACAGATTAGGGCCTGTGAGACCCAGTACAGATCCTCATCTTGCTGTGGAAACTCACTGGGTGATTTTGGACCAGTCACATACTTTCAACCTAGCCTACTTCACAGGGTTGATGTGTGGATAAAAAGGAGGAAAAGAGAATAATGTAAGCTTTTTTGGTCCTGACTGTGGAAAAGATGGGATATAAATGAAGTAATTAAAGAATAAACATAGCTGAAAATCTTAGGCAGATCGTTGGCAAATGGCTGAGAAGAACAGAACGAGGCTGGGAGAGGATACGGGGAATGGTAAGAGGAGGGAAAGAGACTAGGAAATTCCTATAAACTTTTTTTTGGGGGGGGGGAAGCCTGGGGAAGGAAGGGAGGGACCTTGGAGGGGTCTAATGCTATAGATTCCACCTTCCAAAGCATCTGTTTCCTCTGGGTTGCCAACCTCTGGGTGGCGGCTGGAGATCACCTGGAAGCACAAGTGTTTTCCAGATGACAAAGATCAGTTCCCCTGGAGAAAATGGCTGCTTTTGAGAGTGGACTCTATTCCAGTGCAATTTTTGCAAACTTGACAAGAGAACAGCTGCAATGTTCCAATAGGCAGAAGTCATGTGCAAGGGTGAAAGTATTGCAGAATTCTTAGCAGCAGATTTAAAGAGCCAATTGTGGCAAATAGTCTATCAAAGCAATGCACACAGCTTCTTATAGTCAGCCTGACTGAAGAGACCTTGAAATCTGGATGCATTTTTGGACACTGACTGAAATTAACCCTTGAAAAAGAACATAAAGTTTGAAAACAGACTGTATATAGTTAATTATATCTGTTGGGTTTATCTATGATATTCAGAATCCAGTGGAACAGTATTGTTTCTTGTTATAAATTTTCTGCCTTTGTGAGTTTATCTGTATTATACTTTTGGGATATTGTATGGTATAACAGAATAATATATAAATATACTATTTTCATACACATTAAAAGACAGCAAATATTTATATAAAGAAGACAAAAAGCATATTCAGTGGTATTGTATATATTTATTGTCACACGGGGATTTTTTGCTTTCTTTTCTTAGCCTGAAAAGAGTTATCTGCACACTAAATAACACACTTTCAAATCATTTTCATTGCAACTGGATTTTGCTGTGTGAAATGACAAAATCCACTTGCAAACAGTTCCTGAAGTGGATTGAAACAGCATTAGTTAGCATGTGTGAAAGCAAGTTCCTGAGAATCCAGAGGGTCTTACATAAAAGTAAATGGGCTCATGATTAATGTTTGGGGAAAGGACTATGAAGATGCACTTTTATTAAACAATGGATTATTAAAAATGTTGGGCATGATGCAGCCAAGGATATGTACTTTAAACATGAGTGTTTTTTAAGTGTTTTACTTTGGCTCTATTATGTAGCCCCTGTTTCAATGTGTATGTGTGTGTGTGGTGTATGTGCATGAGTGGAAGGGGGCGGGATCATCACTGTACCCTTGAATTACTAAATTAAATACCCATATTTTGCTTTTGTGTCTTGGGAAGAAGGAACCTAAATGGATCAGTGTACACTTTTATTTAAAGTTGTATAAGGTAGGAAAACATTGAACTGAAGTTAATAGGTTCTCATTCTAATTAGCAATGTTGATGATCGTTGAGAATGTGAGGGCAGAAGTTTGAACCATGTGATTATCTTAGGAGGTGCTGGAGAAGGCAAGAGCAGGGGAAGACTTTTGTTATATTGTGGCAAGCTGTGAATTGGTGATGTTCCTTTGTTGAACTGTTTAGTTATTTTACCCTGATCCCTGAGGGTTGAAGAGCCTTTGCTGTAGTTTGGTTTCTTTTCCTTTTCTGGTTGTTGGCTGATAAATTCTGTTCAAGCAGAGGCCAGGAAATGCCCTGCTGATGTTCCAATAAAACTTTCAATTCTTTTGGCATGGTATGTGTGTGGAAATATTACAACTTTCATACCATTCTTATGGACTACCCTGAAGTTAGGACTGTGGTGAACAAGATGGTGGCCTAGATGGATCTTTGGTCTGATCCAATAGAGCTCTTTGTGAATGATCACTCTGGACTTTCCTATATATAATATTTTTGTGTTATTATTATTTATATAAAGTAGGGTTGCCAATCCCCAGGTGGGGGCAGGGGATCCCCCGGTTTGGAGGCCCTCCCCCCGCTTCAGGGTCGGAAAGTGGGAGGAGGGGAGGGAAATGTCTGCTGGGAACTCTGTTATTCCCTATGGAGATTTATTCCCATAGAAAATCATAGAGAATTGATCTGCGGGTATCTGGGGCTCTGGGGGGTGTTTTTTGGGGTAGAGGCACCAAATTTTCCGTATAGCATCTAGTGCCTCTCTACAAAACACCCCCCAAGTTTCAAAAATATTGGACCAGGGGGTCCAATTCTATGAGCCCCCAAAGAAGGTGCCCCTATCCTTCATTATTTCCTATGGAAGGATGGAATTGAAAAGGTGTGCCGTCCCTTTAAATGTGATTGCTAGAACTCCCTTTGGAGTTCAATTATACTTGTCACAGCCTTGATCTTGGCTCCACCCCTCATGTCTCCTGGCTCCACCCCCAAAGTCTCCTGGCTCCACCTCCAAAGTCCCCAGACATTTCTTGAATTGGACTTGGCAACCCTAATATAAAGCTCTGTGAAAATACTAAAAAATAGGGGTGTGCACTGAGAAAATTTAATTATAATTTTTATGTATTGTGACGGAAAGCAATGGGTTAACCATAAACTGAAGACGCACAGGGCTGTGTCAGGTGACCTGAGGGTGGGGGCAAAGTGCTCAGAGCTCTCAGGGAGGGAAAGGAGTAGTTGAGAAAGAGAAACTGCTGAGGCAGTCAGTCAAGTTGATGTCTGACAGAGTGGAGGCCTGTCAGAGAAGTCTGTCAGAGGTGAAGCCTGACAGAGACTGAGAGGGTCAGTTCGAGCCTGCCAGAGAGGCTGAGAGGACAGCTGATCCTGTGAAGGAGCTTGAGGCGGAGACGGGGAAGTCTTCCAGAGACTGCAAGCTCGACAAAACCAGCCAAGAGGGCTGTGTGTGTGTGAGTCAGTTAAGACCTGAACGGTCACAAACACCTAGAGACAACTCTGAAGATCTAGTGAGGTGGTTGAGGGAGTGGATGTGGGTCTGAGACACCAAGAGGGCTGAGAGGAGAGACTCCAGTCGAGGGGTGAGACTTGACACATCAATCCCAAGAGGCCAGACCTTGGCTAGAGGTGGAGAGTGAGTTAAAGGGAAACTGTGAACTGTGAGAAACTCCAAGAAAAGTAAAAGTGATTGTAAAGCCTGAAACAACTGAGCAACGTATTAGCCTGTGTAAATATCTCCCATATCCCCAAGTTAAGAACTTTGTGTTATAATAAATCTGTGGTTTAAGTTAAAGTTCTCAAGAGCCTATATTTTGTGGGAAGAATAAACAAAGCTGCTGTGGTCCCATCAACAGAACAAGTAAAATACCCCAAAGAGACTGAAATAAAGAAGTCCAGTGAGGCCGTGAGGCGGGCGCTGCTATAATTGGTTGCCAGCGTCGGGATTTCGAAGAAAACCCCCAAAATAAGTGTCACTAAGACACACAGAAAGTAGAGGGACACTACAGTAAAGGAATTAAGACAGTTTTGTGGAAAATTCCTGTCAGAAATGGCTCCTCCTAAGAGAACTACCACAGCCACGGGGGATGGGCAGACACAAGAAGAGATTCCTGAGGAGAATCCTAGTCAGAGCATAGAGGCTATGAAAATACAGTTGGAATTGGCCAGAATAGAAAGAGAAAAAGAAATACAAATGGCTAGGCTGGAATCAGAGAGAGAGCATAGAGAGAGAGAAAACAGAGAAAGGGAAGCAGAGAGAGAACACAGAGAAAGGGAAGCAGAAAGAGAGAAAGAATTGCAAATGGCTAGGCTGGAATCAGAAAGAGAGGACAGAGAACGCAGAGAAAGGGAAGCAGAGAGAGAGCAAAGAGAGAGGGAAGCGGAAAGAGAGAGAGAACATGAGGAAAAAATGTACAGTTTGAAACTCCAGGAGATTCAGGGAAGGCCAGAGTTTCAACGTGATACTAGAAATGAAAGGCGCCTCACAGTAGAACAAAAGAAATTCCCCAAGTATCAAAAAGGGGATGATGTAGAAGCTTTTTTGTTTAATTTTGAAAGAACCTGTAAAGATTTAAGAGTTGTTGATGAGGACAGAATGATTTATTTGAGACCTCAGATCTGTGGAGAGTTGAGTGAAATCTACTCTGAACTGAGGGATGAGGAAACTTCTGACTATCAATTGTACAAGGAAAGAGTCAGGGTCCGTTTTGGCTTAACAGCAGAGCAAAGCAGAAAAAAATTTAGAGAAATCAGAAGAAAGCCTGGAGAAACATACTCTCAACTAGGTTGTCGGTTAGACAGAGCCCTTAACAGATGGGTTGAAGGGAGTAACGTTTCCACATTAGAAGACCTGAAAAACTTAGTGGGCTTGGAACAGTTTTATAACCAAGTCCCCTCTCAGTATAGGTGGGTTCTGAGAGACAAGAAATTGAAAACAGTAGAAGAAGCAGCTGTGATTCGAGATGAGATTGAATCAGATCTAGGGAGATCAATGTGGACTGCTCCAACTAAAAAACCCCAAGTCTGGAACTCTCCAGAGAAGTCTGGGGCGGGTAACAACAGCCCTGCAAAGCGGTCCAGTCCACCTCCTTACAGAAAGACTCAGGCTGCTTGTTTCCAATGTGGGGGAATAGGGCACTATGGCAGATTTTGCCCAGAAAAAGGAAAAAAGCCCCCACCAGCTAAGACAGTTAAAATGGTGCAAGGTCAAGAGAAAGAAGTAGAAACAAACCCCTCACTTCCAGAGAACACACCACCAGAAAGACCCAATAGTGTTCTGAAAGTGTGGAGGGTACAGGAAAGCTTAAGTGAGGAGTATACTGAGACTGTGACAGTAAATGGCGAGGAAGTCAAGGCTTATAGGGACACAGGGGCGCAGGTTTCCCTAGTACAGCCAGGATTAGTAAAAAGTCATCAGTATTTGCCTGGGAAATCTTACACCATAAAAGGCATTTAAGGACCTACATTTGAAGTGGCCCTAGCAGAAGTTCCTATGAAGTATAGAGAGTTCCAAGGTGATTGGATTGTGGGAGTCCTGAGTGACATAGGAACATCACTTTTATTGGGCAATAATTTAGCTTCTGAATTAAAGAGACAGCAAGCTAATCCTGTGAACATTGTTACAAGAAGCAGGCCAGAGCCAGCGCCTACGCCTGAGGTGGCTGTAGAGCAACCAGCAGAAGAAGAGGAAACAATGTTGCAGACCATCCCTGCTGCAGAATTCCTCAGAGAGCAGCAACAAGATGACAGCCTGAAGGGACTATGGCAGAGAACTGGGGTGAGTGATACTGAGATCACCATTGAACACCCATGCCAATTTAAAGTGATAGACCAGAAACTATACTGGGTGGCCTTAAAAAGAAAACATAACGTAGTGTGGGAAAGAAAGAAGCAATTAGTCCTGCCAAGAAAGTATAGGATGCAAGTGTTGGATTTGGCTCATGCATCACCCATGGCCTCTCACCTTGGCATCAATAAGACAAGGGACCGAGTGCAAGAACGGTTCTTTTGGCCAAATATGGGCAAGGACATAAGGGCTTTCTGTAAATCGTGTCAGGCCTGCCAAATGGTGGGGAAAGCTCTAGACAAAACTAAGGGTCTATTACAGCCAGTCCCTATAGTCACAGAAGCCTTTGGGAAGATAGGAGTAGATATTGTTGGTCCTATCTCCAGAGTGACCAGAAGGGGAAACAAGTACATCCTGACCATCGTAGATTATGCCACCAAGTTTCCAGAAGCGGTTCCACTTAAGGACATTGAGGCAAAGACAGTGGCGGAAGCCCTATTGAATGTGTTTGCAAGATTGGGTTTTCCAAAAGAGATGGTGACTGATTTAGGCACCACATTTATGTCAAATGTGATGCAAGATTTGTTAAGAGCTTGTGGAATCCGGCATGTGACCACAACGGCATACCACCCACAAACAAATGGACTCAATGAAAGGTTTAATGGCACCCTGAACCATATCCTAAAGACTTACGCATACAAGCATCCCAACGATTGGGACCAGAGGTTGCAACACCTGCTCTTCGGGTACAGGAAGGTACCCCAAGAAAGTTCCGGGTTCAGCCCATTTGAACTGTTGTATGGAAGGCAAGCCAGAGGACCCCTTGATGTTCTGAAAGAGGCATGGTCCGGGAACGAGGACATCCAGGAGACAGATGTCATCTCTTACCTACACGAACTACAACAGCATCTGCAGGAGGTGAGGACGGCTGCTGCAGACAACATGAGAAGATCGCAACGACGGCAGAAGCAGTGGTACGACTCCAAATCCAGAGACAGAGAGTTCAAGCCAGGAGACAGAGTTCTGGTGTTGAAGCCCAGGAAGAAGAACAAGTTAGACGTGGCCTGGGAGGGACCTTATACCATCGCCCATAAGGTCTCCAACGTGAACTGTGTAGTGAACTTAAGTGAAGATGGTGAACAATGTAAAGTGTTCCATGTAAACATGTTAAAACCTTATTTTGACAGGGGTAATTTGGTTTTAATTGCTAAGAAGGGAGAGTGTGCGGGAACTGAATTGTCGGGTTGGGGGAAAATATCCCAGGAAGAGACCATGAATGAGGTTCAGTTTGCCCCTTCTCTTAATGGAGAACAAAGAGGCCAATTACAAACAATATTGGGAAGGTACAAAACAATTTTTTCAGATGTACCAGGTAAGACAAACCTAGCGTGTCACAAGATTGACACAGGGGATTCGAGGCCTGTGGCACTCTAACAGTATAGAGTGACTGGCCCGAATGCCAAATATGTACAGCAGGAGGTAGAAAAAATGTTGAAATTTGGTTTGATTGTACCATCAGAAAGTCCGTGGGCCTCACCTGTAGTCCTAGTACCCAAACCGGACAAAACCATGAGGTTTTGTGTGGACTACAGAAGATTGAATAAGATCACAGTACCGGATGTGTATCCAATGCCTCGCATAGATGAGTTGGTCGAGACAATTGGAGCTACCAATTTTATTACCACCTTAGATTTGACAAAAGGTTATTGGCAGGTAGCTATGGATCCTAAAGATCAGCAGAAAACAGCTTTTGTAACCAAAGAGGGACTCTTTGAGTTTACTGTATTACCATTTGGGTTAAGGAACGCTCCCTCCACGTTCCAAAGAGTAATTGATAAGATGTTAGTGGGACTGAAAGAATTTGCTCTTGCATATATTGACGATATTGCTATTTACAGTGCTACATGGAAGGAACATTTGCAGCATGTGGCCATTGTGTTACAACGAGTGAAAGATGCGGGTCTCACCATCAAAGCATCTAAGTGTTAACTAGCCATGGCCGAGGTTAAGTATTTAGGGCATGTGCTAGGTGGAGGTAAGATCAAAGCAGATTGGGGAAAGGGGCAAGCCATACATGAGTGGCCTAGACCCCAAACCAAGAAACAAATTCGAGCGTTTTTGGGCGTAGTAGGATACTACAGAAGGTTTATACCTGAGTTTAGCACGATAGCCGCACCGCTATGTGAGTGCACCAAAAAGAAGAACCCTGATCCAGTAAACTGGAATGCAGAGTGTCAAAAAGCGTATGAACATCTGAAAGTGGTTCTGACCACTGAACCAGTGTTGAGAACTCCAGAGTTTTCAAAGGAGTTTAACCTCTTTACTGACGCATCTAATGTTGGGGTAGGAGCAACATTAAGTCAGCAAGGAGAGGAAGGACTGTATCATCCAGTTCTGTATCTGAGTAGAAAGTTATTGGACTGAGAGCAACACCTCTCAGTAATTGAAAAAGAGTGTTTAGCGATCGTGTGGGCAATAGGTAAATTGAAACCACACCTATGGGGAAGGAAGTTTACACTGTGTACAGATCATTCTCCCCTGAAATGGTTAAACCAGGTAAAAGATACGAACAGCAAACTGATAAGATGGAGTTTACAGCTCCAAGATTACAACTTTGACATTCAGCATATCCCTGGGAAGCAAAATGTGATTGCAGATGCACTATCAAGAAGAATGTAAAGTTTGAAGAGTCTGTTTGTATAGTAGTGTTAAAGAATATTAGTCTGTATAACTGATGAAGAATGCATATAATTTTGAAGTTGGGGTTATAACAAAAGTGTGGTGTTATAATATAGTGTAACCCAAGCAAGTGTGCCCATGTCCCATTGCTCAGCAAAAGGCTGAGACCTTTCGCCTTGCGCAATGTCTCAGAAGGGGGAGGGACATGTGACGGAAAGCAATGGGTTAACCATAAACTGAAGACGCACAGGGCTGCGTCAGGTGACCTGAGGGTGGGGGCAAAGTGCTCGGAGCTCTCAGGGAGGGAAAGGAGTAGTTGAGAAAGAGAAACTGCTAAGGCAGTCAGTCAAGTTGATGTCTGACAGAGTGGAGGCCTGTCAGAGAAGTCTGTCAGTGGTGAAGCCTGACAGAGACTGAGAGGGTCAGTTCGAGCCTGCCAGAGAGGCTGAGAGGACAGCTGATCCTGTGAAGGAGCTTGAGGCGGAGACGGGGAAGTCTTCCAGAGACTGCAAGCTCGACAAAACCAGCCAAGAGGGCTGTGTGTGTGTGAGTCAGTTAAGACCTGAACGGTCACAAACACCTAGAGACAACTCTGAAGATCTAGTGAGGTGGTTGAGGGAGTGGATGTGGGTCTGAGACACCAAGAGGGCTGAGAGGAGAGACTCCAGTCGAGGGGTGAGACTTGACACATCAATCCCAAGAGGCCAGACCTTGGCTAGAGGTGGAGAGTGAGTTAAAGGGAAACTGTGAACTGTGAGAAACTCCAAGAAAAGTAAAAGTGATTGTAAAGCCTGAAACAACTGAGCAACATATTAGCCTGTGTAAATATCTCCCATATCCCCAAGTTAAGAACTTTGTGTTATAATAAATCTGTGGTTTAAGTTAAAGTTCTCAAGAGCCTATATTTTGTGGGAAGAACAAACAAAGCTGCTGTGGTCCCATCAAATAAACAAGTAAAATACCCCGAAGAGACTGAAATAAAGAGGTCCAGTGAGGCCGTGAGGCGGGCGCTGCTAGAACTGTGTTCTGTTGCCTGAACTTGAGACAGGCTCTCCTTGCAAACTAGGATCCTGGCGTGTGGAAGAACAGACCAATCAGGATGCTAGGCATGTAACAACTTGTAACAAAGAGATGCAAATGAAGGCTCTGGAGTGAGCCAATAGGAGTAACTGTTGCCTGCTAGGAGGGCATGGTTAACCATGGCCACCAGATTGTATATAGTTGCAGTTTTGCCTGTGTTCTTTTGTGACCGTTTCTTCTGGCAATCAAGTGTTCTTGGTTGATTCAGAGTGGGCTGAACTCAGTTTGACTGATTTCACACTAGGGCTTGTTCTGAGTGGAGAGCCCTTTTGATCCCTTTTGATGGATAAAAGGGTAGGGGTTCATTCCTGACTGCTTGTTTCACTACCAAGATCCTGCTGGGGCATGCTATTCCATTCGCTCCCCTGGCTCTGTTTGTTGCTAGAAGGTCAAGACTTGTGCCAGAATTTCTGGTAAACCTGTTCTTTCCTGTTCCAAGGGCAGAAACTCCTGTCCCTTAGGACATCCTCTGCTACTGCAAACAAGGTGGTCCCTTCCTGCCACTCCTTCAGCAGGTTCACAGATGCAGCCATTTCATTTGAGACTGAATTTGTCCCACCAGTACTGCATACATGTCCTTTTCCTGTTATCCTATCATGGGGAAGGGGCCTACCCATCCCCCCCCCATCCTCAACTACCTCAGCCTTTACCAATACCAATATTCTTTCTAGTAAAACCCAAAGTTGCGTTCTGAGTCACTTTCTCCTGGCCCATCAGCTGTTGCTTCTACCCTTTCCATTCCAGCTTCAGATCTGGCATTGCTCTGGCCTCTGACTCCCATGCTCTCACTGCCTCACCTTGCACCCCCCACTTAACTTGCTACTCAGCTTTAAATGCCTCTGTACCAGGAATCAGCTCTACTCCTCCATCATCAGCATTACACCAGTTCCAACTTGGCTGTATTTACATGCAGCTGGGTAATTAGAAACATCCCTCCACTGGTCAGGCTCTGCAAAGTTGCCTGTAGCCAGCCGTAATATGGCACATGTTTAATTACTGGTAAACATCTGAACAAGGGGAAAACCCGCAGAAATATGGGTTTTTGGGGAAGGGGGGCATAACTCCTAAGAATCCCATGTCTGCATTCCTGTTCCAAGATATTACTGTAACATAGAGCTGCCAAGCCCTCGGGCTGGGCGGGGGTTCTCACATTGGGCCAGTGGGGGGAACCGCCCCCAACATCGGCAGCATGATGACATCACCCAGAAGTGACGTCATTGCACCAGCAACGCCACATGCCAGCCACTCTAGGTGTTTCCGGGAAAACGCTAAGATTTTCCCAGACACTCTAGCAATTTGGGAGAGAAAACTTTATGGTACAATAGGTACCATAGAGATTTCCCTCCCAAATTGCTAGAGCGTCCGGGAAAACCATAGAGTTTTCGCAAAAACGCCTACAGTGGCCGGCACACTGTGTCACCACCGCAATGATGTCACTTCTGGGTGACATCATTGCATTGCACATATGAAAAAAGTCCCCCACTGAAAGCTGCAGGGAACTTGGCAACCCTACAGTGTAACAACTTGAATAAAGTATTTCAATGTATATCTTTGGCTTGGGAATTTGCTAATGCATGCTGTTAGTGGTATGATAATTATTACAGCAATCACATAAGTAAGTTAGTACTATTATCCTTCTTTTGCAGAAGGGTATGGGGAGCTAAGAAAGCTTATTCTGAGTCTGTGAATGAGAAATGACAAATGTGGATATTATGGGAGAAACTCTAGGGAACCTTCATTCCATTTAGGGTTGTCAAGTCCAATTCAAGAAATATCTGGGGACTTTGGGGGGGTGGAGCCAGAAGACATTGGGGGTGGAGCCAGGAGACATTAGGGGTGGAGCCAAGATCAAGGCTGTGACAAGCACAATTGAACTCCAAAGGGAGTTCTGGCCATCACATTTTCAATTCCTTCCTTCCATAGGAAATAATGGATAGTGGCACCTTCTTTTGGGGCTCTTAGAATTGGACCCCCTGGTCCAAACTTTTTGAAACTTGGGGGGTATTTTGGGGAGAGGCACTAGATGCTATACTGAAACTTTGGTGCCTCTATCCAAAAAAACAGCTCCCCCAGAGCCCCAGATACCCACGGATCAATTCTCCATGATTTTCTATGGGAATAAATCTCCATAGGGGACAATAGAGTTCCCAGCAGACATTTCCCTTCCCTCCCCCGCTTTCTGACGACCCTGAAGTGGGGGGTGGGCCTCCAAATCAGGGGATCCCCTGCCCCCACCTGGGGATTCGCAACCCTAATTCCATTGTATGTAGAATCTTTCTTTTAAAGTGTAGTTGTATTAGATAAACTGTAGGAACACTCCGGGCCTCTGTTTCTAAGGCTCGTGGATTATGAAGAAGAAGAAGATATTGGATTTATATCCCGCCCTCCACTCCGAAGAGTCTCAGAGCGGCTCACAATCTCCTTTACCTTCCTCCCCCACAACAGACACCTTGTGAGGTGGGTGGGGCTGGAGAGGGCTCTCACAGCAAGCTGCCCTTTCAAGGACAACCTCTGCCAGAGCTATGGCTGACCCAAGGCCATTCCAGCAGGTGCAAGTGGAGGAGTGGGGAATCAAACCCGGTTCTCCCAGATAAGAGTCCGCACACTTAACCACTACACCAAACTGGCTCCAAACATAAGAACTGGCTCCAAACATAAGAACATAAGAGAAGCCATGTTGGATCAGGCCAACGGCCCATCAAGTCCAACACTCTGTGTCACACAGTGGCAAAAAAATTTATATACACACATACACTGTGGCTAATAGCCACTGATGGACCTGTGCTCCATATTTTTATCTAAACCCTTCTTGAAGGTGGCTATACTTGTGGCCGCCACCACCTCCTGTGGCAGTGAATTCCACATGTTAATCACCCTTTGGGTGAAGAAGTACTTCCTTTTATCCGTTTTAACCTGTCTGCTCAGCAATTTCATCGAATGCCCACGAGTTCTTGTTCTATGGGTGAGGATGGGAAAGAACTGGTAAAGCCTGCTAACTGTTAAAGGCCCCAGCTATCACAAGTTTAAAGCTTTATTTATTCCATCTTCTCAGTCTACAGCTTCCATCCTGCTAGTACAGGGTTGTTTGTGGATGAGGTGAAACAGCCAGAAAGAATTTTAATCCAGGATAAGCAATTAGAAGGGTAAACCACCATTCCTTTGGCTGCTTATGCTAGCATAATTTCAGAATTCCTTGTATTGTTCTTGCCCTTGTGTTCTTGCAGGCCACACACAGGCTTTCCTTTCTGCCATAGTAAATAGTTAGGTGCAGTCTGAAAGCATGAATATTAAAAAATAATGGCTTGTCAGCTAATACATCTAACATATTCTATTAAATTCACCAATAGGTGGCAATGCAGGGATTAAAATTTGAACCAGTGCATGGTAAATTCAGTGCTACAAAATTACTGCTGGGATCTAGCTTGGATATGATTATTGATTATTCCAGAATGAGTTATTGGTTAGGAAACATTACTTTAGTTAATCTATTGGTGTTGTTTTGCAGGTCCAGCAATGTTCTGCGCAACCTTTAGCAGGCTAATTGAAAAGGAGGTCAGGAAGAAAACCTCACAAATAATGACACAAAAAAGTGAACATTTGTTCAAATATCAGCTGCAGATTTTTCTGCATATTACTTGTAACCCTCTTTCATTTTCCTCCCCAAAGACATTCATACAGACAAGCCATCTCTCCAGAAGGAAGCAAAACACTCCTGAAGTCCATTACAGAGCATTCTTCAGTCATGAAGCACTTCTTCACTCAAAAATAAAAAATGGTGTCACATACTTCCAGATGCTACATAGAACTGTAGATAATACTAATTGACAAAAAATACTAATTGACAGAAAAGAAGCCCAGCAGGAACTCATTTGCACTTTAGGCTACACCCCTGATGTTACCATTGTTTTACACAGGGCTTTTTTGTAGAAAAAGCCTAGTAGGAACTCATTTGCATATTAGGCCATACCCCGTGATACCAAACTGTGTTCCTGTGCGTTCCTGCTCAAAAAAAGCTCAGCTAATTGCAACCCCTTTCTCCTGAAAATCTAGTGATTACAACTTGGTTTCAGTTTAATACAAACCTTAAAGTCCATAGTTCCACAGTTTACTTAGGACTAAACCACACATAATGTTCGGCAGGGACTAGCTGCAGGACACCAGCTGCAAGTTTCCAAAAGCAACTCAGTTTAGAAGCATTACAGGTGCCTGATTCAGATTGGAACCACGGTATGGGAGAGTGGGGCTCCTGTCTTCCCCCACATCATTTTCCTGAACCAAAATGGCCCAGGGAGAACTTTATAAGCTTTGTTGGGAGGCTGCACATTCACTGAATGCTTGCACTACAGGCCCCCCCTCCGAAGTGGCAAATAATGTCCTCAGGACTAATCTGGAGCAGATAAATAGCCCTGAGGGGCTATGGCTCACTGGTAGAGAATGCTTGTATCACACCCTCTGCTATGGCGACGCCAGTCTATCGCCACCTGCCTCAGCGAGGGCAGCTAATCATACATTAGTCTCTTCAGGGTTTTGATATGGTAAATGAGCAGGGGACCACTGCAGATTTGAAGTCTTTCCCAATCACACAGGCACCAGAGAACGTAACAGCAAACTATAGTTCTTTATTTACAAAAGATGCTTTAACTGGGGGATGGGATGTATATACAGAGGCTAGTTTGTATCTTGTAGGAATGACATTTGCTATACTGTATGTCGACTAGACCCTCCAGCAATGCTCTGAGGTATTTCAGGGTACACAGTTATTCTTTTAATCCACTCTCCTAGACTTTAATCAGGCTGGCCTCCTGGGCTTTGAGTGCCTGGTCCCTCGAGTCGTCTGGTTTGACAAGCCCCAGCTCTCCTGACTCCCTCAGACCCACGGCTCTCCCTCAGCCACCTTATAAACGCCTAGGAGCAGTGTATCATATGTCTGTGACCACTAAGGTCTTCCACTTAGACACTCTCTGTCACCTTCCTCTTCCTTAGAGGGCACTCGTGACCTAGAAATACGCCTCACGCTCAGCCACCTGGCTGATTTCACAGAGTGTATAGAGCTTCACTTCACACCAAGCCTCTCACACACACTCTGAGTCCAACTCTCCCTTTCTGACTGTTTTTTCCTTCCTGACAGTTAACCTCCTGTCACTCAGGACTTGAGAGTTCTGAGCACCCCTGGCCCCCACCTTCGGGTCATATGACTCAGGCTTCTCTGAGTCCTCAGCTTCTCCATTGAACATATGAACATATGAAGCTGCCTTATACTGAATCAGACCCTTGGTCCATCAAAGTCAGTATTGTCTTCTCAGACTGGCAGCGGCTCTCCAGGGTCTCAAGCTGAGGTTTTTCACACCTATTTGCCTGGACCCTTTTTTGGAGATGCCAGGGATTGAACCTGGGACATTCTGCTTCCCAAGCAGATGCTCTACCACTGAGCCACCATCCCTCCCTTTGATTAACTCATTAAACCTTTGATTCCGTCACAGCTTGGCTTTCAGAAGATCTCAGGCTTAGTTCCCTGTGCCTCCAGGTGAAAGGACCAAGTAGTACGAAAGACCTCTGCATAAGGCCCTGGAGTAGACAGTACTGTCACTGATGGACCCATGGTCTGATTCAGTATAAGGCAGCTTTATATGTGTTCACATGTCAACTCCTAAATTGAATTGACATGGGAAACTTACAGCTGTCATAAGATTACAAGTCCATGTGGTGATCATGGGTAAAATGTAACACATAGTTTGGGAGTCAGAAACTCTTAATAGTTATAGTTAACCTTTAAATTGTTCATGTAAGATCTTATATTTGTATTTTCAAATAACCTTGAGTTTTTATGGGTTGCTACCAGCAAATGACCTACCTGAGATGAATCCATCATGGATCCATACTTGGCCAACATTATTGCTATCTTCATTCAGCTTGACCTGTAGCTAATGAGTGCTGAGAAGGGACACTCACAAATACCTCCCCTTAAATTAACAGGATCTTCATTGCTGTCAGATGGCCATCTGTTTAAAAACCTCCAAGGAAGGAGAGCCCACCACCTCCTGAGGAAACCTGTTCCACTGAGGAATCGCTCTAACGATCAAGAAGCTCTTCCTAATGTTGAGCCGCAAACTCTTTTGATTTAATTTCAACCCATTGGTTCTGGGGCCAACCTTCTGATTCTACCTTCTGGGGCCACAGAAAACAATTCTGCACCATCCTCTATATGACAGCCCTTCAAGTACTTGAAGATGGTGATCATATCACTTCTCAGCCACCTCCTCTCCAGGCTAAACATGCCTAGCTCCTTCAACCTTTTTTCATAGGACTTTGTCTTCAGACCCCTCCCCATCTTCATCACCCTCCTCTGGACCCATTCCAGCTTGTCTATATCCTTTTTAAAATGTGGTGCCCAAAACCGAACACAATACTCCAGGTGAGGTCTTATCAGAGCAGAGTAAAGTGATACCATCACTTCACATGATCTGGACACTATACTTCTATTGATACAGCCCAATATTGCATGTGCCTTTTTAGCCACCACAGCATACTGCTGACTCATGTTTAGCATATAGTCTACTAGGACCCCTAGATCCTTTTCGCACATAGTACTTCTAAGACAAGTCTCCCCCATCCTATAACCATGCATTGCATTTTTCCTACCTAAATGCAGAACTTTACATGTATCCCTGTTAAAATTCATTTTATTGGTTTTAGCCCAGTTTTCCAGCCTGTCAAAGTCATCCTGTATTCTATTTCTGTCTTCTACTGTATTTGCAACCCCTCCCTATTTAGTATCATCTGCAAATTTAATAAGCATTCCCTCTATTCCTTCATCCAAATAATTTATAAAGATATTGAACAAAACAGATCCCAGGACAGATCCCTGAGGCACTCTACTTAGCACTCCTTATCACTTATTACTCCTCTTCAAGAGGATGAGGAACCATTCACAAGCACTCTTTGGGTGTGATCTGTCAACCAGTTACAGATCCACCTAACAATAACGGGATCCAAACCACATTTTACCAACTTGTCAACAAGGATAGTGTGTGGAACCTTATCAGAAGCCTTACTGAAATCAAGATAAACTATGTCTACAGCATTCCCCTTTAAGGTGCCACTGGAGTTCTGTTTTGTTCTCCTGCTGCACCAAGCTATCATAGCCAGAAGGCACCAAGAAACAACAGCAGAGGTGATGGAAATGCTTCTCTATGTGGCCCTGTGTGGGTTTGCATGTAAGAGACCAGGGTACAAACATTTTCATCTTCTTTTGACTCTTAAGATTTATTTAGGTAAAGATATTTACTTGCAGCTTAATTACTGATGAAAAGGTAGGCTTGCCATTTGCCCAGAGGCAGTGGGCAAACTCCCAACTCCTGAGCACCAAACTCCAAAGTAGTGACATCATACAGCTTTGTTTTCCCCTCTGCACAAAAAAATTGCTCTTTCTGGCAACCCTATGAAAAAGAGAGGCACATTTTATATTATGCAATTTAAAAGTGTTCCCTCAAGGTCATAGATTCAAAGAGTTGGAAGGGACCTTCAGGGTTATCTATTCAGGAGATTCACAAATACCCCTTTCCACATCCCAAAAAACAAAAAACCTCCAGAACTCCTGGCCAAACTGGCCTGGAGAAAACTGCTTCCTGACCCCAAGTGGTGATCAGCATTTATCTGGATATGTAAGAAAGGGCCACAAGAACAAAGCACTGATGCAAACCATCCTGCCCTCTTTCTAATGATCTGCCTAAGTTCACAGAATCAGCATCCTATCAGATGGACATCTGGCCTTTTTTGAAAAACAAAGAAAGAGAGTCCACCACCTCCCTATTCCACTGAGGTACCACTCTGTCAGGGAGTTCTTCCTAATGTTTAACTGAAAACTCTTTCGATTTAATTTCAACCTGTTGCTTTTGGTCAAGCTTTCAGAACAATGGAAAACAACTCCACACCATCCTCTATATGACAGACCTTCAAGTACTTGAAGATGGTGATCATATCACCTCTCCAGACTTAACATGCCCAGCTCCTTCAGTCTTTCCTCATAGGACGTGGCCTCCAGACCCCTCACCATCTTCATTGCCCTGCTCTGGACATGTTCAGGTTGTTCTATATCCTTCTTAAATTGTAGTGCCCCAAACTGAACACAATACTCTAGGCGACGTCTAACCAGAGCAGAGTAAAGTGATACCATCACTTCACATGATCTGGGCATTATACTTCTGTTGATACAGCCCAAAATCACATTTGCCTTTGTAACTACCACATCACACTGCTGACTCATTTTCATTGTGTGGTCTACTAAGATCCCTTTATCCTGTTCACACATACTGCCAAGACAAGCCTTCCCCATCCTATAATGCTGCATTTGATTTTTCCTACCTAAATGCAGACGTTTACATTGACATCACATAGACTGGGCCCAGACGGCCAGTTTTAAGCAATAGAGGGTCAGCCCCCAGATGGATTAAAAAAGAACATTCAGATGTGCACATCTGGTAACCATCCCACTCCTGTACTCACCCCATCCTCCAGCATCATTGAAGTGGCTTAAAAAGCTATCATTTCCTAAGTGGTAGCAAATCTCCACAGAACTTCCCTGCTGCTGCCTTTCCTGGCCATCTTGGCCATGGAGCACCTGGGGAGTGCTTGAGAAGTTTGACCACTCCTCCAGAACACACACAGCCTGTCCCCATCCCAGCAGTGGGCCACATGCAGTCTGACTGTCCTGGGGGCGCTTCTCCTCTGCCCGATTTCTTCTAGGGCAGGAGACTGCCATCCCAAGCTGCTGGTCTATACCCAGCCATAATGTTACTGGATCTGTTCCTGGTCCAATTGACAGATGTTGTATGGGGATGGCCCCTAGCTGGTGGAATGAGCTGCCGGAAGAGATTAGGGCCCTGCGAGAGCTTTCACAGTTCTGCAGGGCCTGCAAAACGGCACTCTTCTGCCATGCATTTTTATAATGATAACATCTGCAGCAGCGGGATTGGCTCATTGAAACATCACCAATGGTCTACCTCTTTATGTTATTGCAATCCTCTGTTAAGCAAACTGCTCTAAAAAGAGGATTTTGGGGAATTTAGAGTGGAGGGCAATCTGCCTTTTAGCAGTGGCCAGTCTATGCAGGGGACCTGATTGGATACCAATATCCAGCCAATGAGCGGACCTGGCTTGGGATATCTGATTGGGTTTCCAGGTAACCATGGGCAAGGGGAAGGATCCAGGGTGACAGTTAGGGCAATGCATGTGTGAGGGTGTTGGGATGGAAGTGATTAACAAGCTATCAAAACTTATCTAAAGGTGAAATAGAGGGCCAAATTATTGCCTAAGGTGACACCAGATCTATACAAAGAACTCTTCCTCTCCTTTACTTCTTTGCTGGCACCATCTTTTGTCTTGGGTTCCATTGGACAAAAGCTTAGGCAGTCTGGCAGGATCCATGCTTAAGGTAAGCTTGATTGCCTTATGCAAAAGTTGAAGCAGCTGTTGGATACGTTAGTCTTTTGCTTTGCTATAATGGAGTCAGGAAAACAAGATGGATTCTGGTGGTGTTAGCCTTTGGTTCATGGAAACAGGCTGGAAACTGTTTGCCTGTACAGTTCATGGCGTTGTGGCTTCTTCCACTGCAACGACCGAGATTGTGCACGAAAGGAGCGGCTGGAAGCTCGTCTGTAGTTCTGGCTAGCACCCATCCAGAGATGTAGAATGCTACTGCAAAGCTGAGGCTTATAGTATCCACATAAGCCTTAGAAACCATGGAAAAAGTCCACTTCTTAGAGCAGATGTGTGCGAGTGAAAACTCCAGGCACCCTGGCAACCATACTGGTGATAATGATGTCCATGTGTATGAAAAGTAGGGGGCTTTTTCTTACACCTAGGAGCTCTTAGAATGGCTAACCACCATTCAGATCGCTGTCTGAAACTTTGATACCAGTATATGTTTTTAGAAATTGTTTTTATGTTTTATGTTTTTATTGTTGTTTTATTTGGTCACACAATGTAACTGTGTGACCTCAAATTTGTGAGCCGCCCTGAGCCTGCCTTGGCAGGGAGGGCAGGATATAAAATAAATGAATGAATGAATGAATGAATGAATGAATAAATAAATAAATAAATAAAATTCCACAACTGTTCAGGTTCAGAAAATGCTGTGTGTGTGTGTGTGTTTGTGGGGGAGGGTAACCTCTCCCAGCACACTGCTATCCTGATCCTTTTCTAGTAGTTATGGCCTCAGTTTTCATTTGAACAATGGCTTATTCTACATGGAGTTTTTTTCTCCATGTCACAAAATTGTGCACCTTTTTTGTTGTTGTTTTCCTGCAACATCCTCCTCCATTTCTGCATAATTCATGACAGCGCACTTTTTCACTTAAACCTCAAACTTTTAAAAGCCTGACCATGTACAGCCCATCGCGAGTATCAATACACATCTATGGGTAGGTATGTCTCTCATGATTAATGCAATTTTTCATTACTATGATTTCTTTCCATGAGCAAATGCATAGAAAGAGATGGCTGCCTCTCATAGTTGCCAAAACTGCCTTCTTAAAAAAAAAAAAAGAATACGGAAAAGAACTGAGTAACAGCTCAGTCTCACTGCTTCTGTAATGTTGATTATGCATGTCACTATTGAATGGAATAGCAAGAAGTAAACTTGGGAGTAAACTTCAGTCAAATATTGGGGTATTTTAATCTCCCATGCAACAGCGTATAGAATGGGACTAGCCAGAAAAGCAAAGTGTAATGCCATTGGAGCATGGGACAGTGTTAGTTTTGGTGAGCAGCAGAAGAAAGGTTTACTGCATTTCTTCTATAGATTATGACACAACAGTGTTAGTGTTGGCAATTGTTTACTCTCTGTGTGTGCTTTATAAAATCATATTGATTCCCACATTGGGCCGGCAGGGAGAACCTCCCCCTGCATCACTGGTGTGATGACATCACCCAGAAGCAATGTCATCAAAATGGTGGCACCCATGTGGGGCTGCTCTAGGCATTTCTGGGAAAATATGGTTTTCCCAGACATTTTAGCCATTTGGGAAGTAAAACTCTGGTACAATAGAGTTTTAACCTCCTAAATGGCTAGAGCATCCAGGAAAACCATAGAGCTTTCCCAGAAACGCCTAGAGTGGCCCCGCACAGGCACCGCCATTTTGATGACATTACTTCCAGGTGACGTCATTTCGTTGAACGTGCGCGCATTGTGCACACGAATGTCCCACACTGAGGGATGAAGAGGACTTGGCAATCCTAGCCCAGTGCCGGCAACAGAAAATCCCTCCCTCAAACAGCCTCCTGAATTACACTAATGACTTGAGAAAAGATCAAGAGTCCAGTAGTACCTTAAAGACAAAAAATGTGGCAGGGTATGAGCTTTTGTGAATCACTGCTCACTTTGTCAGATACATTCTAGCTCAGTGGTAGGACTGTCCCCTCCTGGGGCCTGGTCCATGCTCCAACAGTCTGGACAAAGAGGTCCTCTGGTTGCTACCAGTGGGTAGTAAGGGGTAGTCATGCTGCTGGCTGCTTCAGAAGTCTACTGTAAAGTACACAGTTATGCCTTTCACTCTGGAAAGCTGAGCCTTGACCATTGCCAAAGCAAAGTGGTGCATGGCAGGGAAGATTCATTGGCTCATGGTCCTCCATGAGGGGGCAGAGTACCAGGGAGCCAGGTGTTGTAGTACCTGGCAAAAGTCTACATTCTGCATGAAAGAGAAGTGTTGGCCATCAACATCAATCATCTTGCTGATGAGGTGATTGACTGCATCCTGGGCCCTCCATGTAGCCTTTCTGGATGGCACTGTCGGCATCCCTCGGGGAGTGACCTCTTGCAGGATGGCCTTCCTTGATGGTATTCCAAGTGTAGGGAATCTTTCTTGGAGGGGCCTCCTTCTCCCCTTCCTATCTGCTGAGGGGAAGTGCATATCTTCTTCCTCCCACTGGACATCACTCTTTCCCCCAGTAGCAACATAGTAAGGTGCACCCTTTGCAGGTGCCTGCGGAGGATGGAGGAGGACAAGTGTTGGAGGTTTGTGCCCCTCTAGATGTAGATGTGAAACATCTGGCACTCTGCCACACAGGGGTCACTGGGAAGGATGTGGAAATGTTTCCAAATTGTGGGTTGAAAACAGGGGCCCAGGATTAGAGATGATGGGAGGAAGGACAACTTCTTTCTGATACTGGGATGGGAAGGTCCCTGGAGGGGTGTATTTAAGACAGGAGCAGTAACAGGGAGTTGTGCAGAAGGGGAGGATGTTAACCACTGCTACCCAAGTCCTTTTCTCCAAAGAGCATTAGGAACTGGTAGTCTCTGGGCAATGCTAACAACTCTTTTTGCCTCTGTGGAAAGCCCCAGGAGCAGATAAGGGAAATGAGGCTCTAAGATCTCTGATGATGCCCTACTAGGGGCAGGCTCCAGTGGGCTGCAGGATGTGTTTGGTGCCCAGCGACAGAAGCCTGT
The DNA here is from genome assembly GCF_032191835.1 of Heteronotia binoei. Taxonomy (NCBI): domain Eukaryota; kingdom Metazoa; phylum Chordata; class Lepidosauria; order Squamata; family Gekkonidae; genus Heteronotia; species Heteronotia binoei. The sequence goes on along the minus strand of NC_083223.1, from coordinate 185,861,118 downwards.
AGTATGGGGGGTGGAGGATGCTTGGAAGGGTATTGGTTCTGGTAGGTCCTGATCCTTCTTTAGTTAGCAGCAGGCCTCGGATTCAGCGGGAGCTCACAGGAGCACAGCTCCTGAATTTTTCTGACAGTTCCACCTCCTCCTTCCCACCTTGTCCATTGAATAGTAGGTGCAGCTGCATAACAATCCCTGGATGAGCTCCACCACCTTTTTTTCTTCAAAACCACCCCTGGTTAGCAGAGTGCACAAAGCTTTAATACAGCAGTTGCTTGTATTGAATCTGAACAGACCATGTGGTTGCAAAGTTACACAGAGCAACCATTTCAAGTTAAAACAAAATAATATCTACCTTATTCTTGAAATACATGTCTGATAATGAAGGGTAAGAGATAAGAGAAAGATCCTATGCTATCTTCCTGGCCGACGGGGCTGGATGCAGAGAGGAGCACCTTGCAGCCCCATCTTGTGTGGGTGGAAGGAGGAAGAGAGAGAGAGAGAGAGAGAGAGAGGAGGAGGAAGGAAATTGCTTTTCCTTAGGAGTGTCCATTTGCATCTCAAAGGGAAACTGACAATGGACAGTAAGCAGGAAAGAGCTTAGTGTGTGCCTGCTTGCCCAGTCTACTCTGTGGTCACTTGGTTCTGGAAGTCTGAGACACAAGGACATTGCACCACGTACTTCCAACAGAGGATGTCTTCCCCCCACAACAAGATCCTTTTGCATCCACTTTCACCCTCATGGCACAGAGGTGTCCACAATCAGGAGGGGTGGGAGGGTATAAAATGTGGGTCCTTCAGCTGAGGCACCCAGGAGCTAAGCCCCTCTGCTCAGCTCACAGCCCTGAGTCTACCTAACCTCCCAGACCCTAGCAGGGAGAGGAGTTCAGAATCAAAATCTGGTTCCTCTGCTGAAGCACCCAGTAGCTATGCCCCTCTGCACAGGTTGAGCAGAGAGATGGGGTGGCTCAGAGAGGCCTAAGGTTGAGTTCCTCCCAACACCCTCAAATCCCAGCAGGAGGAGAGGAGTTCAGAATCAGAAGAGCATGGGTCCTCAGCAAAGGCACCCAGTAGCTAAGCTCTTCTGCTCAGTGTGAGCAGGGACAGGATGGCTCAGAGCCCTGAGTCCACCTACCACCAAAGCCCCAGCAAGGGAGAGTTCACAATCAGGTGGGAATGTACTCTGCTATTCTGCTTTTAACAAGTTTCCTGACTCTGTGTAACTACCATCAGCTGACAGAGGAGAGGGTATGGAGCTGAGCTGGGCATAATATAATGTTCTGATCCTATAGAGCAGAATGAGAAATATTTTATTGATAGCCAGCAGTGCCTTTTAAACTTTGCGGGGTTTCTATTGATGTTTCCAAGGCTAGAGAATTCCAACCCCCCCCCCCTCCCAATTGCTTGGGAGTTTTGTAAACAGTTTGAGCAGAGACAATTTGTCTGAAAATGTAGCCATTCATGAACTGCCATGAACAGTACAGGATTTCCTGAAATGTTTGTCCTGGGTGTCCTTCCACAGACATTGCTTTGTGAAGCACGAACTGGCCAAAATTCATGATGAACTTTACTTTGTAATTCGCTTTGTGCTCATCCCTAAATATCACTCCAGTGAGGGGGTATGTGTGAATGTGAGTGGTGGGAGTTATAACCAGAAATGTGTTTTCCAATAAACCAATAAACTATTGGATTGATTTCCTGATAAAACTGGTTTTATTTCTGATATCAAAGACTTGCACTCATGTTGTTTTTTTAATGCCCTGTTCTGCATCTAACCATTTTGAACATCACTATGGTTTTAACTGTGTAGTATAACTGAGGAACAGACTATAAATTGTAGCCCTAGTTGTAAGGCATCTGAGCTATGAGACTCTTTGTCATATCCTCCTTATAAATGTTAATAACAGGCACAGTATCCTGAGCTCATTTTTTTTATTATTACAGGGCAGTATTCTTTTTACTTCTGTATGCAAATACTCTGTACTTTTAAATGCTGGGACAAGGATTTCTCCATGTCCTTCTCTGTTTGGGTCTATAGCACATTACTTGAGGTCTATGTAAAATCAACAAGAGCAACAAACCATTTACCCAGTGCTTGTAGCTGATAAATGATTTGCTGGTTGCTGTGGGCCAGTCCTGGAGATAGCGAATGGCTGTGTATTTCATTATTCATTTGATGTACCTTTCAGGCTAATTCTTGCTCAGCTTAATGACTCTGTCTAGACCTAGAAATGCTTGTTGGTGGGATTATTTTTGAGTGCTTTCCTGCTAGATTTCCTGGCCAACCTGGGCAGCATGCCCCAGTAAATCCATCTGGAAACATGAAGGGATTAAAAATAAAATTTAAAAAAAACAACAATTATGAGAGAGATATAAATAATCATCTCAGCCAAGTCCTGTGTCAGGCACAAAGAAGAAGTGCTTTTAGTATGAAAAATGGAGATCCATAAAACAGGAGTCTTTTTCATTGGGGTGTCAGGCTATTAAATCTCAAGATATCCAGTTGACTAAGCATCATTATGGGTTGATTGCACCTTTAAGACCAACTTAATTTTATTCAGAACGTAAGCTTTCATGTGCATGCACACTTCTTCAGATGAGGAATGAGGTACAGTAAGCAGAACCACATATAGTTGGTGGGGTTTGGAATACCAAGTATACAAAGTTAAAGACCAATAGCAGAATAGTAAAATTAACAAATTCAGAAAACCTTTGAATTTTAAATTAGCATGGGAAACCATAAAACAGTAACATGTCAGAATATGAGAATGCCTGCTAATTATTCTATTGCTAATAAACCTGGGTCAAAAAGAAGGCTTTTCTTTCCCAGAAGTTTTTCCTGTCCAACTAATTTACCTTTTAACATGTAACATAAATATATACATCATTCTGGTTTGCCATTAGGAAAAAATACATTAAAATATAGTAGAAGATGGGTTTAATATATGTAATGAGATAAACAGCCAATATCCCTAGTTTGAGTATGTTAATACAAAAGCATTATTTTGATACACTATCCTAAAAGAAAAATACATTGGAATACTGTGGATATATCGTCCTACTTGGTGAAAGTGGGTTTAGCATCTGTAAAGAGATAAAAAAAACCAATATCCCTGTTCAGTCCTGGGGAGGTGTTCCAAGTTTCATAATAATTTTTAATTCAGCAGTTTAATTCAGCAGTTTCTCTCTCCATTCTGTTTTTGAAGTTCCTTTGCAGTAAAACAGCTACTTTGAGGTCACCCATTGAATGCTTTGGAAGGTTAAAGTGTTCCCCCACAGGTTTCTCAGTTCTGTAATTCCTGATGTCAGATTTTTGTCCATTTATCCTTTGGTGGAGGGTTTGTCCTGTTTGCCCTACGTAGAGAACTGAAGGACATTGTTGGCATTTAATGGCATATATAATGTTGGAAGATGAGCAAGTGAATGAGCCTGAGATGATGCAATTAATGCTGTTAGGTCCAGTGATTGTATTGTCTGGGTATATATGGCAGCAAAGTTGGCACTTGGTTTTTCTTCTCTACCTTGTGATTAGATCAGGATAATAAAGATCCTATTATCACAACCGACCATTCTCTCTCCAAAGCATTTCAAAACCAGGCATTGACAGTGTGTGTTCTTTGCAGCCTCCCTGTTTATATCTCCAGTGTGTGTGCAAGAAAAACACACACATGATAATGGTTTTAATTACTCTAATTCTCATGCTGCCTATATTGACTAGTTATGTCAAGTTTCACATTAGTGAGACTCTCATTAAGTTGACAGCACAAGCCAAACAGAAGGCAGCAAAAAGGGAGAGGGGAAAGGCCCAAAAATCCATTTGGAGAAGTTTTTGGCAAAAACGTTGGCTTTCATTGCAAAATAACTGTGAGAAGCAGTTAGCATTAGCAAGATACTTGTATAAAACAGGAACAAGCAACTTGCAGTCTTTGGTATGCAGATGATTCTGTAGACTTGCACTATCTTAGTACCAAGCAAACACTAAGAATATATTGTGAATCTATGAAGTTGTCTTATACTATGTACAACCATCAGTCCTTTTAACCCAGTACTATCTACTCTTCCAGATACCCACCAAAATTTTCTACTGTTTTATTTAACAAAACTGAAAATGGTAGGGATAGTACTAAGGGTGCTAGGCATGCAAAGCACAAACTCTCCCAACGAGCCCCTATCATCCATAATAAAATCCATGTGAATCCACATTTCTTTAAAAAAACCCAAAACTATTTATGAGAATAGGGTGTTTTCAGTTATGGAACCTTGCTTGTGGAGGAGGGGAGGGTCTTGATCTCTGTACCCTTAATAGCTCTCCAGGGCACAACTGCCTGTCCATTGTGTGAAACAGAATGCTGAAGGACTACTGGTCTGATCCAGCAGGGCTCCTCTTATTCTCATATTTGTCAACAGGGAGATCATGGATACTGTTCAATGAGTAAACATGAGGGGTATGCTTTTTTTAAAAAAAAAATGAACACCAAGTTTGGGTTATTTGCAATTTTTAAAATATGGATCTCTCTTCATCCCACCCTTTCACTGAGGAGCTAAGGGAAACATGTATGGCACTCCTCTTCTAGCTTTCATTTTCATAATATTTTTGTGAAACAGGTTTGGCTGAAACTATTTCAGGGTTACTTAGGCTGATAACAGGCTTGAAGCCACCCCAAATACAGCTGGCTGGAAATAGAGCACCCCGGAGCTTCTGGATGGTGCTTGCAGAAAAGGGTGGGCCATGGGCAGCAGGGGAGTGTCTGGAACGTTCATGTGTCCCATTCGCGGCTCCCCGAGCATTCTTCAGGTGCTTCTGAGCCTTCCAGACGTCCGGAAGACGCCTTGGAGATGCCCCAACCAAAAGGCACCACATTTGCCGTGGTGCCTTTTTGAGGTGGGTGGAGCGGTCTCAAGGACGAGGTGAGTACAGGATCGGGATGCCCGCCAGATGTTTAGGTATGGAGGGGTTTTTTGGGTCACCTCCTGAGGCATCTCTGGGTCGGCCCAAAGTGCCAGTCAGTTAGCAGCCTACATGACCTTCATGGAAGAAGGGGAATTTGAGCTTAATTAACCCATGTCTCCCCACACTTTAACCCACTACATTATATTTGCTTTCTTTTGTCGAATTATTTGATACAGGAAGCAAAGCTATTTACATTAGTGTGATAACCATTTCCTTTGGAAAATGCTCTTCAACATTTTTGCTGGGAAGGGTACTGGTGGCTCCTTTAGTTAGCAGAGTGCACAAGGCTTTAATGCAGAGGTGCTTGTATTGAATCTGAACAGACCATGTTGTTTCAAAGTTACAAAGTTACACAATACCACCATTTCAAGCTGGAACAAAATAATATCTACTTTATACTAGAAATTTATGTCTGATAATGCAGGGCTAGAGACAGAGAAAGATCCTATGCTATCTACCTGGCAGATGGGGCTGGATGCAGAGAGAAGCATCCTGATTCCCCATCTTGTGTGCATGGAAGGAGGAAGACAGGAGAGACAAGAAGGAAGTTGCTTTTCCCTAGGAGTGTCTATTTGCATCTCAAAGGGAGTCAATAGAGAGTAAACAGGAAGAAGCTTAGTGTGTGCCTAGCTGTTCTGCCTACTCTGTGGTCACTTGCTTCTGGAGGTCTGAGGCACAGGGGCATCACAGCAGGTCCTTCCAACAATTTTTATAAGGCTGCTAAATGAGACTGTCTGAATCTTCAGAGCTGATTGTCATAAATATGCAGAACAAGTTTCATCCAGTAAAAATGGAAGGAAAGAAAGAAATAGAAAGGGAAAGAATGAAATGGAAGGAAAGGAACGGAACGGAATGGAAAAGAAAGACATGGAAAGAAAATATAAACATAAGAGGAGCCATGTTGGATCAGGCCTGTGGACCATCCAGTCCAAAATTCCCTCATACAATACCCCAAAAGCACCAGAATGTCCACCAATGGGCCCAGGGCACTAGAAGCCCTCCCACTGTTGCTTCCCCACTCCCAGCACCAAGAATACAGACAGAGCATCACTTGCAGGGAAAGAAAGAAAGAAAGAAAGAAAGAAAGAAAGAAAGAAAGAAAGAAAGAAAGAAAGAAAGAAAGAAAGAAAGAAAGAAAGAAAGAAAGAAAGAAAGAAGGGGGGAGAAAAAAAAGCCTTCCTCATCATCAGATGACCCCAGCCAGCAAAAATTCTGCCCAGGGGTCATTTGGTAAAAAAAAAAAAATAGCTACTGGAATGCCTTCTCCCTGCCCCTCCTGGCTGAAAAAAAAAAAAAATACACACAGCCTTCTTTGCCACCCAGGCCTCCCAGAGAAATCTCCCCAAAAGAACATACTGCAAGGCACATGAAAGTTCATACCTTGAAGAACACTTCATGGGTCTAAAGTGCCAGTGGATGCTAGCTTTTCTCTCAAACACTAGGAGCGGGGGAGAAGGGAGAGGCATCCCAGTTCCTCTCTGCACAACACAGAGATGAGACAGGGCTAGGTTTGCTGGGGTCGGGGCTAGCTTTGGCTTTTCTTGTGACCAAGTAGTGAGGCTTCCGTGGCCCAGCACCAGGTCATGACCCTGCAAATGGAAAACACTGGACTGGATAATGCCATTGTCAAGAAGATATCTGTTGTTTTATTTTCTCCCATCATTGTCTATTATACTTTCTGGAATAATAAAACTAAGCAATAATAAACAGACTAAAATTCAGGGATGTCAAACTCATTTGTTATGAGGGCCAAATCAGGCATAAATGGGACCTTGTTAGACCATGTTGGGCTGGGTCATGTGTATACCTATTTAAGATTAGGTAGCAGAGATATATGGCAAACACAATTAAACGTTGTTTTTTTAAACATGCTTAAAATATTAGCACATTGATCTTAAAGGTGCTTTCTTTGTATTTCTCGCATTGAATCCAGGGAACTGGGCAAAACAAGCTCTGGCTCTTTCCTTCCTTCCAAAGGGGACCAGGAGGGGAAGGAGCCAAAGCCAGTAGAAGGAAGAGAAGCGTGGCTTAGTAACTCTGCTGTGTGATTGAGAGAGCCTGGCAAAGCAAGCTATTCCTCCCCCCAGGGAGGAGCCTCAGCCAATGAAGAATATAGAGGCTTTGCTCTGTAGCTTCTATGCAATTGAGCAAACCTTGAAAAGCAAGCTAGTATGCAGAAGCAAGAGAGATAGAGAAGGAAGCAGATGACAGCCAGTTGCTCAGAGACCTGTTAGGAGCCCTCCGGGGGCCTGATTCGGCCCTTGGGACACATATTTGACACCCCTGGACTAAATGGTCATACTGGAAGTTTCTGGCCATTCACAAATGTTGGAAATAATATGATTCAAATTCAGAGCATTTAGTGTGTTATGCTATACAATATTTTCATGTTTGGTGAGATCTGTCTTAATAAATTTCTGACTGTACATCCCTAGTAGGCATATACTCATGTGTTGTGAGCCACCCTGAGCCCGCCTCGGTGGGGTAGGGCGGGATATAAATCGAATAAAATAAATAAATAAATAAATAAATAAATAAATAAATAAATAAATAAATAAATAAATAAATATTCCAGACAATACACTGCAATTTCTTCTGGCTAGGGGTGAGAGAGGTTCTATTGTCCTATCAATACACACACACACAAACACAGCGAGAGAGATGGGATCCCTCCAGACCTTACTCATCACAGCCCGCACAATAGTGCGTAGAGGGGAGGGAGTGCACATTCCAGCCCATGACTGCCAAGTCTTAAGGCTTTAAATATGCTCCCCCAACTCCAAAGAGGCCCCCAACTGAGACATCCTGACTGCAAAGCCCATAGGTATCCAGTTTGAGGACCCCCCCCCCTTATTGCTGATATCTCAGGGTGCTTGCCAACTCAAAATCCCTTCAACCCGTGCTATTCCTGCCACAGAGGGGGTTAGCCTTGGCTTAACTCCCCTCCCGCCAACCATGAATCCTGCGGTCACAGACCGCTCTGCAGATCAGCTAAGCAAATGACTGACCCAGTAACCCCATTGCACATGAAAAAGATGCAGCACCAAGGACTTAATCCCCGATGAGGACTGCCAAACTAGTGCCTGGATCATTGCCACCTGAATGCATAACCACGGCCTGGGACATGCTCAGATGATCATAAGAACATAAGAGAAGCCATGTTGGATCAGGCCAATGGCCCTTCCAGTCCAACACTCTGTGTCACACAGTGGCCAAAAAAATTATATATATACATACACATATCTATGCTTGTAGCCACCACCACCTCCTGTGGCAGTGAATTCCACATGTATTTTAACAATTTATTAATAACATATGGTTACAATATTTAATTGTCTCTTTTCTATACTAACCCATATGATATTTCAACCCCCCCCTCTCTACAATATTTGACTTCCCCGAAGTTATAAATTTAAATTCAGTTATAAAGGTACCGCTAACCAATCAAAGTTCAATACTTTTCTTTTCTCATTAATACTAAAAAATTGTCCAATGTCTTTTTACATTCCACTCTTTCTCCATCTATCCTTTAAATTTCTTCCACTCCTTTTTGAATATATCTAAATCATAGTCTCTTAAAGTTTTAATTAATTTGTCCATCTCACTCCACGATAAAACTTTCACAATCCAATCCCATTTCTCTGGTATTTTTCCCTGTTTCCACAGCTGCGCATACAATTTCCTAGCAGCTGAGAGTAAGTACCAAATTAAAGTCCTGTCTTCCTTTGGAAATTTTTCTAATTGTAATCCAAGCAAAAAAGTCTCTGCAGTTTTCTTAAAACTCTTTCGCTTTTTCACAAGTCCACCACATGTGAAAGAAAGAACCTTTGTGTTTTCTACATTTCCAACATCTATCCGACATCTTCTTACTCATCCTAGCCAGCTTTTTCGGAGTCATATACCACCTATGCATCATCTTAAAACAGTTCTCCTTAATACTCTGACAAGTTGAGATCTTCATTGAGTTCTTCCAAAGGTGCTCCCACGTATCCATTTGTATTTCTCTATTCACATTGATTGCCCATATAACCATTTGAGACTTTACTACTTCTACTTCTGTAGACCATTTCAATAATAAATTATATACTTTCGATATTAATTTTTCATTATCTCCAAGCAGGACCCTTTCCAATTCTGTTTGCTCACGTCTAATTCCATCCGATTTAATATCACTTTCTATCAAGCTTTTAATTTGTTGCATTTGAAACCAGTCATACTTATTATTTAACAGTGAATTCCACATGTTATCACCCTTTGGGTGAAGAAATACTTTGTTTTATCCGTTTTAACCCGACTGCTCAGCAATTTCATCAAATGCCCACGAGTTCTTGTATTGTGAGAAAGGGAGAAAAGTACTTCTTTGTCTACTTTCTCCATCCCATGCATAATCTTATAAACCTCTATCATGTCACCCCACATTCGACGTTTCTCCAAGCTAAAGAGCCCCAAGCATTTTAACCTTTCTTCATAGGGAAAGTGTTCCAACCCTTTAATCATTCTAGTTGCCCTTTTCTGGACTTTTTCCAATGCTATAATATCCTTTTTGAGGTGTGGGGACCAGAATTGTACACAGTATTCCAAATGAGACTGCACCATTGATTTATACAGGGGCATTATGATACTGGTTGATTTGTTTTCAGTTCCCTTCCTAATAATTCCCAGCATGGCATTGGCCTTTTTTATTGCAATCGCACATTGTCTTGACATTTTCAGTGAGTTATCTACCATGACCCCAAGATCTCTCTCTTGGTCAGTCTCTGCCAGTTCACACCCCCCATCAACTTGTGTTTGTAGCTGGGATTTTTGGCCACAATGTGCATTACTTTGCACTTGGCCACATTGAACCTCATCTGCCACGTTGATGCCCACTCACCCAGCCTCAACAGATCCCTTTGGAGTGCCTCACAATCCTCTCTGGTTCTCACCACCCTGAACAATTTAGTGTCATCTGTACATGTGGCCACTTCACTGCTTACTCCCAACTCCAAATCATTTATGAACAAGTTAAAGAGCATGGGATCCAGTACTGAGCCCTGCGGCACCCCACTGCTGACCCCACTCGGCACCCCACTGCTGACCGACCTCCACTGTGAAGACTGCCCATTTATACTCACTCTCTGCTTCCTATTAATTAGCCAGTTTTTGATTCACAAGAGGACCTGTCCTTTTACTCCATGTCTCTTCAGCTTACTAAGGAGCCTTTGATGAGTAACTTTATCAAAAGTTTTCTGGAAGTCAAGGTAAGCAACATCTATTGGGTCCCCTTTGTCCACATATTTGTTCACCCCCTCAAAGAAATGTAACAGGTTAGTGAGGCAAGATCTTCCCTTACAGAACCCATGCTGAGTCTTCCTCAATAACTCGTGTTCCTCAATGTGCCTACTCATTCTGTCCTTGATAATGGTTTCTACCAATTTTCCCGGTATTGAAGTCTGACTGACTGGCCTGTAATTTCCCGGATCTCCTCTGAAACCCTTTTTAAAGATGGGGGTGACATTTGCTACCTTCCAGTCCTCAAGAACAGAGGCAGATTTCAATGAAAGATTACATATTTTTGTCAGAACATCCACAAGTTCAACTTTGAGTTCTTTCAGAACTCTTGGATGTATGCCATCTGGACCTGGTGACTTATTAGTTTTTAATTTGTCTATCAGTTGTAGGACCGCCTCTCTTGTCACCTCAATCTGACTCAAGTCTTTCAACACCCCTTCCAAAATAAGTGGTTCTGGAGCAGGCAAACACTTCACATCTTCCACAGGGAAGACGGAGGCAAAAAATGCATTCAGCTTCTCAGCCATTTCCCTATCCTCCTTCAGTAATCCTTTTACCCCTTGATCATTCAAGGGCCCCACTGCCTCCCTGGCTGTTTTCCTGCTTCTAATATATTTGAAGAAATTTTTATTGTTGGTCTTTATGGGGTTTTTTTGCAATATGCTCCTCATAGTCCCTTTTTGCCTGCCTGATCACAGTCTTGCATTTGAGTTGCCACAGCCTGTGTTTCTTTTTATTAATCTCACTTGGACTAGCTTTCCACCGCTTAAAGGAGTCCTTCTTACCTTTTATAGCTTCCATTACTTTGTTTGTTAACCATGCAGGCCTTTTCTTATACCTGTTTGTGCCTTTCCTAACTTGTGGTATATATTTTATCTGAGCTTCTAGGATTGTAATTTTAAATAGCCTCCAAGCTTCTCAAGGGTTTTGACTGTATTTACCTTTCCTTTCAGTTTCTTTTTCATATGCCTCCTCATCTCAGAGAATTTACCCCTTTTAAAGTTAAACGTGGTTGTGCTGGTCTTTTGGGGCAACTCCGTATTTATACAAATGGTGAAATCAATAACGTTATGGTAACTGCTCCCAAGCGGTGTGATCACTTTTACATCTCTCACCAAGTCTTGGGCATTACTTAGGACCAAATCCAGAATTGCCCCACCTCTGGTAGGTTCTGTTACCATCTGCTCCATAGCACAGTCATTGAGAGCATCTAGAAACTCAATCTCTTTCTCTTGACCTGAACGCAAATTGACCCAATCAATCTGCAGGTAGTTAAAATCACCTATTACAACACAGTTTTTTACATTTAGCCGCTATCTTTAATCCTTCCATCATATTATAATCGTCCTCAATCTTTTGATTTGGTGGGCGATAACAAACTCCCATAGTTAAATTTCCTTTTGGGCCCTCTATTTCAACCGAAAGCATTTCTAGAAGGGAATCTAATTCTTTGACCTCGGTCTTACTGGACTTTATACCCTCTCTGACATACAGAGCCACCCCACTTCCAACCCTTCCCTCCCTATCCTTCCGATATAACTTATACCCAGGAATCACCGAGTCCCACCGATTCTCCTCATTCCACCAAGTTTCTGAAATTCCCACAATGTCTATGTTTTTCCCCAACACTAAACATTCCAACTCACCAATTTTACTTTGAACACTTCTAGCATTTGTATACAAACATCTATAATTTCCCAAGCAAGTTAGGCCCGCAACATTCCTCCTGCCGCCTCGAGACTTTGGCAGACACTCCATACTGTTTGTCACCATCTCAGTGGACAACTCTGATCCATTACCCGGTAAAGGAGAGATAATGGCTGGCTTCACCACTGTCAACTCACATCCAGCCAATCAACAGAAGCCCAGTTGCTGATGCGAAGTTGGGTGCCCAAGCCAGCACTGCTGACCATTATGCACCTATGTCCTTGTGCTGCAACCTATAAGCACCATTGATGTCCTCCAGCACCTTCCACCAGGACTTCCCAAGGCCCTCTGCCAGACCCCAGGGAGATTAGCCTCCTACCCTGCAGCTGTCAAAGCTGCTCCAATGCCAAGTGGGTACCGAGGTTACCCCTTGCTAGCCATCCAGGCCACCCTGGTGGCCAATGCGACCAATTTGGCCTCAGAGGGACTAGACCCTCACCCTGCGGCTGTCAAAGCTACTGCAATGCCAAGAAGTGGGTACCGAAGTAACCCCACCAGCAGCCATCCTGGCCACCCCTGTGGCCACCTAGCATAAAGGGCTTGCAACTCCTGCCCATGTGCTGGACTGTGCAGATGCCCTTATTGTGCCATCATCACCATGCTTCTGCTTCTCAGCCTCCATGCTCTCCAGTCCTTCAATCTTGGTCGCCACATTTTGGATGAAAAATGCCACCCTCATCCACCAAGGACAAGCTGGCTGGTGACACTCATTTGGGCACTGCCCTGGCCTGATCTCCTGGCCTGGTCTCCTGGCCTCCATGCCACTTTCTGCTGGCCTATCAGTGTCAGAGCAAAAGAAAATGGGTTAGCTTTATACTTCAACATGGCAATGTAAATCCTTCAACAAATTTGGGACACACAGAGCTGAAGTTGCCTTAAGTTGCATCTGACCCTTGGCCAATCTAGGGCAGCACCGTCCACCCAAACTGGGAATAAATTCAGGTAAAGATTGAGCAAATCATCTGTTAGCTGGTCTTTTCACCCATAGGTGCCAAAGGATTTAACCTGGAACCTTCTGTACATCATAGGTTGTCCTTTTCCCGGTAAATGCCAAAGTATTTAACCTGGAATCATTTGTATGTCAAGCAGATGCTCCTCCTCATTAAGAATTCAAAATTCATAGACCCAAATCCACCAGAAACATTGGCAGGGTGAAATCTGAATCATAGTTGACCCCCTTGACCCAAAATGTCCCAGCTTGTATTAGCCCTATGTGAATAACCTTGAAACTGTTCATTTACGTCCCACCTTTCACCCCAATGGGACCAACAGCAACTTAAAAGTTCTCCTCTCCTCTGACATTGCAACAATCCTGTGAGGAAGGCAAGGCTAGGGGAAGGGGGCTGCCCCCAAAGTCTCCTGACAAGCCTCCCTGGCTGAATGGGGCATTGTGCCTGGATTTCCTGGATCCCAGCCCCACCCTTTAACCACTACCTTAATCAGTCATCCTGTCTTGGTGATCAGGAAACAATTATCTCACTTCTGAATGGCCAACAATTTACACCTCAACTCCTGAGCAAAATTATAGACCATGTATAAATACAGTGAACCTCAGTGGTGGTTTCAAGTGTAGGGAAGGGATCAGCTTTGTCAGGAAGGGGATGCACTTACTCCATCTGATTAGCAAACAGCATAATGTACAAATTATGCTACCCGGGTGAAAATATGCAGCCTTCTATTGTGGTAAACAGGATGCTGTACCTGAAAGACCATGGATTCAATGTACCACTGCAATACTCCCTCTGAGCTGTGGAATCTTGTGAACAAAGTTCTACGTTGTGAGTTCCTGACATTGAAGTTGTGAGCTGCTATATAAATTAGTTTGCTCTGAGCCCCCCCCCCCTTTTTTGAGCTAAGACAAAATGTGTGAGCCAGAGGCCAAAAATCTGTGAGCTAGCTCACACTAACTCAGCTTCGAGGGAACACTGTAAAGCAAGCCTCTTATGCTTGTACCAAATATTAGACTCCACATAATTTGAGACAGTGGGAATGAGGACGTAGCTGGAAGGTGTATGATACAGCCACCCGCAGAAGCTAAGCAGGCAGCAGTCTGTCCCATACATGCCGAGGTTACACTAGCCCTGATAAGAGATTTTACTCTTAGGCCTAAACTGGAAGGTACATATTTGCAGTAGTATTATTTGCTTCATATATAATTGCTGCTGGCCCAAGGCCAGATATATCTGTAGCCTTCCGAAATTGTGTCATTCCTTTCCGTATTGGAACCTTCCATCTTGGGTCCTATTACTTGTTTCTTGACTTATAAGGGTAACTGGAACTTTGTTGTTTTTGACCTCCGAAGAAGGGCTCTGCAGGCTGAAATGTGTAAGGTCAGGTATGTATCTTTCATGTGCATTTGTCGCTTAAATGATTTTATGAGGCTTCATTGTGGCTCCTACAGGGTTTTTTATATTTTTGTAATAAACGTGTACTTTGTCTATAACTACTTTTTTTTTTTTTACCCTTTGGCCCCTTAGTATTCTAAACTTCCTCTGGAGGTTCTAGAAGTCTGTCCCATGCCTTCATGGAGGCAACTGAGATAGTCTCCATGGGATTTCTTTACATTTTTGCATTGAAAAGTGGATAGACTAGATGGCCTGTGTGGCCCCTTCCCAGTCTTATGATGCTGTGAAATCCTTGAGTACCCTGACTGCTGATCCAAGATCTGAGGGCAGCACACCAACAGACAAATGAAAGAATGATATGAAGTTCCCTGGTATCTACACCCACTGTCCTATTTGACGCGCACTGCACAGAACCTTACTTGTCCCGCATGCTTCTTATGCCTGTACCAAAATTTTAGAATCCTGCAAAATTTGAGTCAGTGGCAATAAGAATGTAACTGAAAGGTGCCTGATGCAGCCATTTGCAGCAGCTGAGCAAACAGATGTTTGTCCCATGCCTGCATGGGAGATCTCCAAGAAAGACACGTGCTTTTGTAAATTCCTGCATTGAACAATGGTAGGCCAGATGGCCGGCCTTTTTGGCTCCTTCTAAGTCTTATGAGTCTATGAAATCCTCAAGTACCATAACTGGTGATCCAAGCTATTAGGCTAGTATACCAAAAGACAAACCAAGGAACACTATGAAGTTCCATGGAGTCTCCACCCCCGTTCCCACCCACCAGTATTGAATAAAGCCTTACTTGTACAGTCTTCCCATAGATTGAAAGGATCCCTAGCCTCCTATCTGTCTCCCTGGTAACTGAGTAAGAAGGGTTCTTCCTCTCCCCCCTGCAACATATGGTAATTGATTCTGGCAAATATACAGCCCTATTTGCTCTTTAAAAGAATGCAGCAGTACCTAGAAGATAGTGTCGATCAAAAGCTGTCAGCACTATCATAGGAATAGCTAGAAATATGGAACATTTCCATTGACCTCTGTTCATTGACTCTATATACCCTTTCTGTCCTCCACTCAGCAAGCAAATTGGGGATATTTAGCTATCACCAGCCTTCTTATAGGCATGGATTAGTACCTCAAATTTAATACAGGTTTGATGCTCGAATTGCTATTATATCCTGCCTTCCTGGTCTCCCAACTCCTACCTGTTTGCCTTGCAGTCATCACTCAAGGTGTGGGGGGTGGGTACAACTGTGGGTGCTGTACGCTAACAACTGACACTTGTCACACCACCAAAGTCAGTGTGAAGGGAAACTGTTTCCATCCCAGCCACCCACAGCAGGCCACTGTGGTGCGATGCTGCAGAAGACCTGATGGGTCCGGACTTGCTTAGGCCTACCCACCAAAACACTGTCAAACCTGGCCTGCTGTAGCAGCTCCTTGTGGCTGCTGAAGCTCTGCTGTGTAAGGCATTCTATGTAGTGGCTTCTGGTCCCTGCCCAGACATGTACCTCCAACCTCCTTCGATCTCTCCTTTGATATTTAAGAACCTGCTTCAAACATGGTGAACAAAAGTGTACATTAAAGTCCATAAAATTGTACTTATACTCAATGCTATAAAGAAAAGTTTGATTTTGTTTCAGTAAACACTAAATTAAGCCATCATATTGTACTTTGGATAGTCAACTGAAAAATTTTGTATTCTGTAGATATATGCAACTAGCAGGCTTCTTGTAATGAGCTTATGTCTACCTTACAAACCACAGCTTGTAAAGATGCAGTACAGGGAAAACAGCATTCCCCAGACTGGCTTTGGTGATGAAGGTCCTGAGCCTTGGGCACATATGGTTAGCAAGGGAAAGCACAAATTCAGGCTATACCCAGATATGGCTGCTCTCCTCTGCCATATCCTCACGCTTCTGAATCCCCCTCCCCCCCAAAAAAAATCAGGCATGCATGACTATTGCCTACAAGTGCCAGGCTGTATGGGGGGAGCAGGATCCTGCTGTAGAGGAAAGGGTTTCCCCGGCTTTGTTAGGATCCAATCATATGTTTATTTATATATCTTTCTCCATCTTTCTCCCCCCAAATGAAGCAGCTTTCTCCCTTCCCTATGGTAGACTTGCGACAACCCTGTGAGGTAGATCAGGCCTGGGGAGTGATTAGTCCTGGTAAATGAACTCTCCCCTTTGGCCCCCATATCTTTCTTCCCCTCAGTCTCAGCAAGTTCTGACCCCTGGGAAAGGAAGTCCTTGGGTGCTCACTAAGCCAGACTGGCACCAGCTACGTTTTGCATCTTTATGCCACTATAGCTACTGTTTGGAAGAAGAATGGCCATCTAATGTTATCTGCCTTATCAGTACTCTCTTCTTCCACAGAAATATACCCTGTAGTGTTTGCCTTCAGGGAAGTGTTTATTGTGTGTGGGCATACATGGAACAGGATAGATTTTGAATCACCACATGGCAAGCCCTGGGAGGACCAGGGACTCAGAGGACACATGAAAAGGGTGGGTGTGTGTACATCCAAGAACATGAAGCTCCATTCCCTGGTGTGTCAATGCACATTCTTTTTTTGGAGCATAGGACACTCAAGCCCGAAGGTTTATAGATTTCATTAAGACGACAGCAGAAGCATAAATTAGGTGTGGGCTTCTAGGACATTGTGCTTTTGTTTCTATTACGCAGCTAGTCTAGTTGGTTCCACTTGAGAAAAATTGAGATGGCTGTAGGGCAGTGTGCTGTGAATGTTGTTGCTGCTAGAAACACCTTCTCTTTCTGCCACCAGCCTCTTGAAGCATAAAATGCTAGCATCTTGTTGAGCATGAAACATTCCGAATACAAAATCTCCCATGCTGAAATATTTTCCTGTTTGTTGGGATGCTAATAAAAGAGAACAAATTTGGTATAGTAGTTAAGAGCAGCAGACTCTAATCTGGAGAACTGGGTTTGATTCCCCACTCCTCCACATGAAGGTAACTGGGTGACCTTGGGTCAGTCACAGTTCTCTCAGGACTCTCTCAACCCCTCCTTCCTCACACAGTCTCTGTTGTGGGGAGATGAAGGGAAGGTGGTTGTAAGCTGCTCCAAGTCTCCTTCGGCTAATAAAGAAGTATAAAACCAATTCTTCTCTCTATCCAGTCCCACCCCCCCACCCCCCGCAAAAGAAACCCCTTGGGTTCCAGAAATGTGATATGATTTTGAAAGTGCTCCTGGAGCCTTCATTCTTGAATTTTTGCTTTCTGGACTTGTTCAGACAGCTGGGCAGTTTGTCACAGGTTTCACTTTGCATTCCCCTGCCCTTGCCAATAAGATATGGAGATGTCCCCATGCACAACCAAGTAGAAGCTTGATGTGAACAAAGGGTCACATCCAGACCCCCCCCCCCCCACCATGTCATTTCATTATTACACATGGGGTTAAACATTCACATAATCATGAATCATACATTAATCTTAGACATTTTCCAAGTTAAAACAGAAGAGAGACAGAGTAAAATTCAGGAAAGAGCAAGACCACAGATAAATCAATTTGAAGCAGTGCTCTGCATCAGTAGGCCTGATGACTTTGCATTACAGCTGATCTGGTTAGACATTTCCATGGTAGGTTTGACAGTCATGCATCACTGTCAGAGGCAAGGCAATGCTGGTTGGATGCTGGGCCATCAGGAAGTAGCATCAGTGAACTGAAGGGAAAGGGAGGAATTTGAAATGAGCCCTGAGATAGCAGCTCAGCTCCTGGAGCTTCCCTAGTGATGGGCAGAAGGCTTGGAAAGCTCTCTCTCTCTCGGCTTGGCTTCGCGAACGAAGATTTAAGAAGGGTGCAATAGTCCACGTCTGCTGCAGGCTCGCTGGCGGCTGACAAGACCAATGCGGGACAGGCGGGTCTGGCCACAGTGGCTGCAGGGAAAAGTCTGATTTAGGGTTGGTGCTGTAGCAGTGCGATTCTTCCTCAATCTCCTTTTGTCCTCAAGACCAGCTATGTGTGCGTTCTCAAAGGAAGAGATAGCCTGGTGGATGGTGTGCCTCCATGCTTTGCGATCTGAGGCTAGGTCAGACCACTGGTGATGGTTGATGCGACAGGTGCCAAGGGATTTCTTCAAGGAGTCCTTGTACCTCTTCTTTGGTGCCCCTCTATTTCGATGGCCAGTGGAGAGTTCGCCATACAGGGCAATCTTGGGAAGGCGGTGGTTTTCCATCCTAGAAATATGCCCTGCCCAGCGCAGCTGCGTCTTCAGCAGCAGTGCCTCGATGCTGGTAACCTTCGCCCGCTTGAGGACTTCAGTGTTGGTCACAAAGTCACTCCAGTGGATGTTGAGGATGGTGCAAAGGCAGCGCTGATGAAAGCGCTCGAGGAGTCGCAGGTGATGACAGTATAAAACCCACGATTCGGAGCCGTAGATGAGGGTTGTCATCACAATCGCTTTGTAAACATTGATCTTTGTGCCTTTTTTCAGATGCTTGTTGCTCCACACTCTTTTGTGCAGTCGGCCAAATGCACGGTTTGCCTTTGCCAGCCTGTTGTCAATCTCCTTGTCGATCTTGGCATCTGAGGAGATGATGCACCCCAGGTAGCTGAACTGCTGGACTGTCTTCAGAACTGATTCACCCACAGTGATGCAGGGAGGGTGATAATCTTCCTGGGGTGCAGGCTGGTGGAGAACTTCTGTCTTCTTCAGACTAACTTCTAGGCTGAATAGCTTGGCAGCCTCTGCAAAGCAGGACGTCATATGCTGCAGAGCTGATACCGAGTGGGAGACGAGTGCAGCATCATCAGCAAACAGTAGCTCTCGGATGAGTTTTTCCATTGTCTTGGACTGGGCCTTTAGTCGCCTCAGGTTGAACAGGCTGCCATCGGTGCGATAGCGGATATAGACACCATCATCATCATCTAGATCTACTGCGGCTCTTTGAAGCATCATGCTAAAGAAGATCGTAAAGAGAGTTGGCGCGAGAACGCAGCCTTGCTTTACACCTGTGCCTATTGGGAAGGGCTCCAAGAGGTCGTTACAGTGTCTGACTTGGCCTCGCTGGTCTTCGTGTAGCTGGATGATCATGCTGAGGAACCTTGGGGGACATCCTAAACGTTCCAAGATTTGCCACAGGCCTTTCCTGCTAACGGTATCGAAAGCTTTGGTAAGCTTGGAAAGCATCAGCAGAGAAAATCACCATATAAGAACAACAGGAAAGGCAGGAGCATCACACACCTCATCCCAGCAGTTGTAAGTCTGTCTGTGATCTATCAGAAGGATTCCTAGTATGAGGACCAGTGAGATTTGCCTCTAAACTTCCCTCAAGGGAGCTTCCTCCTCCACATGATGAAGCTACTGTGGCAGGCAATAAATGGTCAGTGCTTTAACCTGGTATTAGAACCTTGAGTGGTAGGGGATCCAAACTGGATTCTACAGCTGAGAGTGTCAGTTAGCAGTAGTAGTTAATGAAGATAGTTAAGAACTGACTGTTGACTGGGAAGGAAGGTTAAGAGAATGAGAGGATCAAGAAGGATCCACATTGAAGCCTGAGGGAAATAGGGGTGTGATCCCTATTAAATGGTTAAGAAAGGAAACAGGAACTTGTATTAATGTTCCTGCCTTCACCAACTTAAATGTCTGTGAGACAAAGAAGCTTATGCATGGTTATTTATGCAGAGACTGCCAAACAGTCTTTCTTCTCAGTATACAACTAGACATCTACTTGTTTGTGACAAACTATCTTTTGTTTCTATTTATACAAAGTTATCCCATTGCTATTACCTGTTCATCTTCTAAGCTCTGAAACTGATACCTAACTGACCTTTTCCCCTCAGAAGTACAATAAAACAGTACAATAAAACAGTCTGTTTGCTTTGAGCTACCATCAGCCTCTCAAAGACATAAGAAGGGTTTTTAGTTGGTTCCTAGATCCCTAGGATATGTATGGTTAAGCAATTGGATGGGACAGACAGAAGAAAACAAAAAATAAAAGGAGCTGCCCAACTAAGAAGAAAGTATCCTGGGGGAATTTTCAAAGCTACAGAGCAGCCAGTTGAGGGGACCAGACCAAGGAGAAAATACCTCAGGCTCAAGACCTAAAGTGTTCATAAGGCTCTTTGCCAAGACTATGGTTTTATAAATTTGTAATGGGGGATGTAATGGTCAGTTGTCCTGTGAGAGGTCATACCAAATGAACTGGAGTTAGCCTATTTTTCTCTTTCATTGGTACTGCAAAGTGGATCAGATAGAGGTAATGAATGGCCTGTGGTCACCCAATCAATTGCAAAGGTGACCATAAATTGGAACTTTGGCTTCTACTGTCCAAGATGAACACTGTGTAGAACAACACATTACCTATTGCCCTAATCATGTGGGATGCTTAATCCACAATTCAGTTCCTGCCCCCTGAGCAAGTCTAAAATTTCAATAGATAGGGGACAGTTTTCTTTGATCCCACATCAAATTTCAGATCCCCCCAAGCTATTCTTGATGTTCTCCCATCCTCAATGAAGACCGTGGGAGATGGGATTTTAGGCTGCAATAGAAAGGACAGGCAGAGATATTTCTTCAGTTTGTGCATATTCTAGGTGGAATCTAAAACACAATCTTATCATGACTAGCATCCTTTTGTTTTCTGCTGGGGTGTAGTCATTCAGTGTTCTTGGTCTTGTGCACTGCATTCATGGACCCTCATCTGTCTGGAAACATATAGCCATGTTGACTCTGCACATGGGAGAGAAGAAGAAGATATTGGATTTATATCCCATCCTCCACTCCAAAGAGAAGGATTGGTATATAGACAAAATGCCTTCACATCTTTTGGGAGGCACTCTCCCCTCTCCCTATGCTCTCCAACACAAACCAGATTACCAAAAAATTCTGTATAGTTCTTTAGGATCCTTCTATCTAGCCCAATATAGTTGCCTGTTCCCACCATGGAGAACCCTCCTAAAAGCTACAGCTCATCCAAGTGTGAAGTAGAAGAAATCTTCCTCCAGATAAGCAGATGAAAAGGAAAAATAAGAACTGGAAATAGGGGAAGAGTTGTGTGGGAGAATGTATTTATGTAAACTAGATCCCACTCTTCTAATAGCTCCAGGTGACTTACAGCAAGATCAGGTCAGTAATGCATTATAAAACACTTTAATCCTCCCTGAAGGAGAAAAAAAAAGAACCAAAAGACCATCTAAACTGAAGACTACAAAAACCATGAGGGGGGGGGACACCCAAAAGCTCCCATGAAAAGACTGATTTGCAAGCTTTCTTGATAGCTCATAGGGAAATACCACCCATGTCCTCTTGAGAAGCCTATCACAGAGGTTGGAGGTAACAGTGGAGAAGACCCTGGAGGGAGTTGTTGTCATATGGCCTAGCTGCCAAGAAGGCACCCCAGAAAGAAATCAGTCAGTTACCATTTCAGCAACATTCAAATGTTGGCAGTAGGTCACAAAGCAGCAACTTCAGTCTCCCTTTAGTTACTAGTCAGATGGAATCAGAAAGGCAGCATTTGCAAAAGTGTAACATTTAGCTCTGTTCCACTTTGTGACAGCAAGATTCACTGAAAATATAAACTTACCCAACTGCTGGTATCTGAAAATAAATTGTTCCATTAGGAGTGTTCCTGATAGAAATATTCCAGTCTCATTACACTTGTGGCTTCCTTAGGTGTCTCTGTTGTTTCCATAACATTTATGACAAGCTCACTTAGAATGTTCATTTTAAAAGAAAGTTTTGGGGGGGGGAGTTTGCTTTTAAAAACATCTGCCTTTAACAACAGTTCCACCACTGAATTGCCATGTACAATGGTATAACTAGACTAGGGGAGCAGAAGTTCACAACTCAGTCCTTAGACTTCTGAATAAGACAGAAGACGAGGCCATTAATAGCCTTTATCTGGCATGGTTGGTGCTCACCTTAGGGTTGCCTGTGCCTGGCAACTGACAGGAGAGTTGTGGATAAGGACAGGGGAGGGGGGAGGACTGTGATGCTGACTGCAATACTACATCATTTCTTGTAAAAAACTGGAACTGCTGTAAGGTAGAACTAGGAATTACCAGAAATTCTATGGTAAAACCAGTATGGGAATGGGAACTGTAGCTCATTTAGAGATTTCTGCATGGTAGAGAATTTTGCTCAGTTCACACCCCGTGGCATTACCATTCTTCATTTAAACAACTGGTAGGAAAGTATGATGAGCCAGTGGCAGTGGGTGGGAAAACTAATGTGCACAACTGTCTGAATCCATGGAAAGCAACTTGATGAACAGGCTCAGGCTGCTTGTGAGCAATCTGAACTGCCCCCAAACTACTCCTTGCTTGTGATGGCTGACTGACATATAAGCCCTAATAAAAAAACAACCGAACAACCAAACCATTTTATGAAGTAGTTATAAACGCAAGAATCAATGTTAATGGTCATTTTTCTATTGATCTTTTTAAAACACTATAATCAGAAAAAAAGACAATTAGAAGTGGCTTGCAGGGGAGGGTCCCAGCTTTTGCCACTAACACCACAGAAGCAGAAGGAAGAGGTGGCACCCTTGCCAGTGGGCATCTGGAAGTGGCAATGTAGCACCATGCAGGTGTTCATGTGCAGCTATGGAGTGGCTACCTGAATACAAGACCAGCAAGTAAAGTTATCACCCTGCACTTGCATCAAGTTCCATTAGCCACTCAGTAATCGCATGGCTGCACAGTGCTGTAGACATGACTTTGGCAGCAACACTATATTGATAAATCATCACTTTCCCACACACACATACAAAATCCCCAGTTGCGATTATACATATGATTGCATAATGATTTGCAGTGTTTTAGCAATGTGCCCAAGAGCTCCTGCATATTGCTAAACACATAAAGTATACTGATGCGACTATACATACCATCACTTTCTTTTTATTTTGTGTTAGTGTGAAAAAGGAGTAAAGACACAAATGAATGGAAGGAGCTGAAAGCTGGGGCAAATAAAGTTTGCACAGGATGTAGTATATAATCCAGATATGGAGAACAGGGCAACAGAGGATTCCTAATGAGTTCATTTTACTTTGGAAACAATCCCAGGTAATGCAGAACTCCAAGATCCTGGGAGAAATTTAGATGAGGAGAATTTCAAAAGCATCTCTACTGTGTATCCATGTTCATGAGACGCTGCTTTTATTTCCCCCCTCCTTGTACCTGGGAAAAAATAACACTAGAACTGAACATTTGTCTTGGTTACTGTAAAGTCATTTAACAGTCTAGACCTGCAAGAGCATTGATGCAGTACAAACAAGAAGTCAGATGTAGTCTGTTGCAGAAAAGGATATGAGGAACTGAATATTAATAATGTCAAGGCTGGGTTTCTTGAGCATAACCCTGCAGTGTTGATTAGATACACCAAGTATCTGTATTATTTTGGAGGAGTGAGCAAATACTTCATACAGCATGTTGCTGCTTTCAGTCTTCACCTATACATTGATCTTTACAATATATGAATAGCTGAATAAATGAACCAAGAAATAAACCAATAAATTTTTAACATTCATTCTCACGTGCAAGCCATTATTGGATTTCCTTATTTGATTATTGTTTGTTTGAGGAGTGGGCAGCTGAATTTGTCATTGCAAAGCCTCTCTGTGGTCTTAGGTCTATGATGCATGTCTGATTCTCACATGCAAGTCACCACTTGATGCCACAAACCAATCCTTAATCATCTTGAGATCCCACTAGAGCAAGGGTTGAAACCCTTTCCTTTAATGAGAGTTACATCTGAGCAGTGTTTCCTTTAAGCTGAGTTAGCATAAACTAGCTCACAGTTTTTTAGCCTCCAGCTCACACGTTTTTTTCTTAGCTCAGGAAGGATAACCCCAGAGCACACTAATATATGCTGTAGCTCACAACTTTAATGCCAGTAGCTCACAACTTTAATACCAGTAGCTCACAAAGTAGAATTTTTGCTCAGAAGACTCTGCAGCTTAGACAGAACATTGCTTCTGAGTAGTGAAAAAAGTAGCTCAGGCTGCATTCCCCCAACATATTACTAAGTTTTGTTTAAGAAATGCAACATGGAGTTGGAAGAGCACCAGAAATTAGGCTGTCAGCTAAGCAGCACTGTAAAAAATCATGTGGAATAAACACACACACACAAAGCTTAGAGCCAACGTTTTTATATTTCCCTGGGTTTTCTCAGTGATGCACAACCTACTTTGCAGCCGCTGTCTAGCCACTAGGAGCGTGCAAGTTAGATTCAAGTCTAGTAGTGCCTTAGAGACCAACAATATTTTGGGGGTATAAGCTTCCAAGAGTCAAAAATCCCCTGTCAGACAAAGATATCTTCAGATATCTAATAAAGGCAGCTTTGACTCTCAAAAGCTGATGCCTGGAAAATATTATTAGTCTATTAAGTGCTACCAGATTTGGATCTAGCTTTTCTACTGCAGACCAACATGGTTACTCTCATGATACTAGTAGCTCATGAGATAACTGTTGGAGACCCCTGTACAGTTCAACAAATATTTTGGCTGGTAAATTCCAGTGAATAAAATCTTTCTCCACAACCATTACCCAGCCATTAACCATCAGGAGACACTGTCTCTTCTATCTGTCATCCTCTTGTTCATCCTTTCCCTCTTTGGTGCATGTCCATGCCAATTTCTTCCTTGCATTCTCTCTCTCTCCCTCTCCAACCCATCCCTCCAATCTCCTTCTCTATTCCCTAACCTCATTTTTTTCCTGTCCAACCCAGCCTTATCTCTCTCATCATCTTCTCACCTATATCTCCTTTTCTCAGCCATCTCCTTCCAGATGGTAGGGTTTTGCTGCCACGAGCACAATACAATATAATATGATAGTGTTTAGTGAGACAGTTTAAGAGTGTGCTATGTTAGCCAAATTGCCTTTTTGAATGAATTTGAGAGATTTTAGTCAAGTGGGCAAGGTGGCAAAAAAATAGCATGGGGTCAGTAACCTATGTATACCAGAATCAGTATTTCCCAGGAACCCCCAAGTCAATTATGAGAGGAAGATGTCTAAAGACAATGATTTTCATTTAAGAAATTTCAAACATGCTAGAGTAAATCAAACGCTCAAAACATGCTGTTCAAAACTAGGAAAATATAGTTAGGATAAGACAGGGATGGTTGCATTAGCAGGAGTATCACTGGTGGGTAAAACATTACCTGTCCAATGAGAAGCAGAGATTTAGCAGCAAGAAGGGATGAACGCAAGATGACCAGTGTCACATGTGGTGATAGCCCAAGCTGATCAGGAATGGGGGTGACTTCTCAAGCAAGGTTATTGTCACGACTCGAGCCTCGGGTAGGAGACAGCTGCTGGCGTCCCGGCAGTCAGCCAGAACTCTTGCAGCCGGCTGAGGTTTTCAGGGAGCAGCACAGGCGTTATCTTAAACAGTCTAATTAGTCAAAACCATAAATCAGTCCGAGCCAAGGGATGAGACAGAGAGCGTAAACGCAGGAATGCCGGGGGTCGGGTAGCCAGAGAGAGCAAAAGCCGAATGGAGTCAAATTACCAAAGCAAGTCCACAGAGCAAAGTCACAGTCCAGAGTTCCGAGGTCCAAGGTTCAAGCCGGGTCAGAAATATGCGGGTTCTCACAGGAGTCAAGAGGGTGCAGAGCGTGGTCACGTCCCAGGAGGATCGTTCGTTGCCAGCACAGTTTGCCAAAGGGCCAGGATTGCAGATATACTGTGCTGGCTTGTTAACCCATTAGTATGCCGGGCTTAGATCTCTTCTCCCCCGCATGCGTGCTTCACTCCTTCTGTTTCTAATCTCCTGCCGTCTCCTTTCACGGAGCCGGCAAACAGGTGGTGGAGGTTCAGGAGGGGATGAGCTGGGGCCCGGCATGGCCTGATCAGTTCCAGGTGGCTCCTGCTGCCGGCTTGCCTCCTCAGGACTTAAGTCCAGGGCTGTTAAAGGCGCCTGCTCTGAGCTAGCAGGTGCTGGGTCAGGGGCAGGCATGACAGTTATGGTAGGGGAAAAGCCACACCTCAATGGCAGAAGGGTCTGTCTTAAATAGCCAGATTTGTAACCTGGGGCAGGATCTGGTGAAAGGATTACCCAGCCGATTAATAATTCCCAGAAAATTTAACAAAGGGACCCAGAGAGCAATTAATATGTTTTTGAGTAAAAACATACATTAAACAAAGAAAACGGGAGTGGACAATTTAGAATCTGATGCTTGCTATTGTGACACCTCTTGGGGAAATGTGGGGAAAACAAAGGAATGGGGAAGAGGGGAGATGGGTGATAGGATCTGGTTGATGGTGAGCAATCAGTCCAATTATGTTCTATTGACAGAAGTTATTTTCTGAATAAGTGGCTTGATTATTCCTTTGTCCATCGGTAAGTGGTGTAGCAATTCTTTTGTTTTTGAGTTGGTAGCCAACATCTGCATAACCAAGGTTGATGTGAGGATTCTGGAATGCAGTATGTGGTACAAATGCAGCTTCTTCATGGATGCTTACAGGAAAATATTGTGTTCTTTGATTGTCTGCAGGAGCATGGCTTCCCCTCAGTCTGCTTCTGATCTTGTCTCCATGAAGACAAGGCTGCAGTATCTGCAACAGGGGCTGGGCATCCTGGGGGGTGAAGCATAGTCCAAAGTCCTTGTACTTTCTGGATTACAGCTTGATTTCAGAGAGTGGTGCCTTGTGCCTAGCTTGGCTCAGCACCGTGATAGTCCACGAGGGCCAAGTGCCCAAAGGCTGGTTTGGCATGAGTTTCAGTCTGTACATAGTCAATTAAGGTCCAAGATAAATATGGGGGTTATTGAAAATTATAGTTCTCTGGCAATAGCTGAATATTTTGCCATGGAAATCAATGAGACTTAACTTTGGCTGATGGTACTGAGCATAAGATAAGTAACTGTGAGATCCAGAAATGTGTCAGTGTTTTATTTATACTTCCCTAATTCTTCCTCTTTGCATTGTTCCTTAGCCAGCAGAACCAGTTTGTAAATATATATTGGTGCAAATTCATGTTGGTTGCATGTATGCACCCAGCATGTTGCACCCAGCCACATTTGGGTGTCCTAGAGAACAGGCGAGTGTAATGGGGCAGTGGTGGTTAAAGTGCATATTTTTGTGCTCTTCTGTTGCATCCGAATCTTGAATTTTAAAAAGTTTTATTGATTTAAACTACAAAAAAGAAGCATTGCAGAAGATACATGAAAAGAGGGGAAAAGAGGGAAAAGGGGCCTTTACAGAGTGGGAAAAACAGAAACCAGTACAAATATATCAATTATAATTCAACCTCCCAATAAAATGCTCAAATCTTTCTACCTACAAGTATAAAAATCTCCATAAATATTACCTTCCTTTCTTCTTTTACCAGAATAATAAAAAAGAATAATTCTTTTAATAAACTAATGAAGCAATGTAAATCTAAACAGTTCTTCTTAAACGCAAATTAAATATAACCAGTTAATAAAAAGATTTTTTCTTTCAAGACTGTCTCAACGTCAAATTTATCTAATTTAACTTATGCCTATAATAAGCACAAATTAAGTTGTTGATTTAGCAAAATCCTTATTAAAAGAAGCACATGAAAATCATTTCTTTGTTCATAGCAAATTACATGAGATACATCAAATACAACTGAATGCTTTGTCTATCTCCATCTAAACCATTTCTCCTGCTAACATATTACCAGCAAGTCTGCCAAATTACCAAGTCTACCAGATTCCACAGCAGCTATGCTATCTGCCTTTTCACCCTTGATCCTATTCTTACATCATTAGAAGCAGTCTCACTAAATAGGCAAACTGTCAGTACATCTACTATATAAAGAATTATGTTAACTACACTCATTAACATCACTTCTTCAAGGTCTCTCTTATTCTTTTAAAGTTTAACATCTGTTCATTATTAATGGTTACATGTTTGCTTTTTCACCAGGAAAAGAAAAAAAAAAGAACCAAGATTCCAGAGTCCTTCTTCCCAAGGATTAAAAACTTTTAAGTTCCTTTGATTTCTGCACCCAAATTGTATCCGAGGCAGCCCATTTATCCACAATTTATCTTTTGGTATTACCTTTCACTTCTTAGTCAGGGTTCCTTGTTCAGCCATTCACCAAAGCAGAAGCAAAAAAATCCAAAATCCTTTTTCCAGATGGTCTTCCAAATCCAAATTTGTTGATTGAAGTGCAGCTTTTCTCTTCTCAACATGGCCTGCCCCCTCCACCACAGGGGGAAGAATTCATCACCATTTTCCCTTCTCCACTTGATTTTACTGCAGCTTAACTTCCAGGGTAGTTTTGAAAGTGCATCAGAAGAGACCATCATTTTTCCTTCGTTTTCCATAGTAATAGTTTCCCCTTCTACTTTCACTGCCATCAATTCACTCTCTTTAGTACTGGACCCCTGTAGATTTACCATTTCATTAGCTGTTGGATCTTCTTCCCTCAAATCATTAGCTGTCAGCATACAATAATCTCTAAGAAGCTGTGTAAATGAGATAAAATCTTCTTTCAAAGATCTGAGATTTGCACAAATATCTTTTCCATGTGCCATTTCATTAAACGGAGCCATATCAAAACTCAGTCTTTTAAGTCAGATTATATTTTCAAAACTCAGTCTCTTAGATCAGATTGTACTTTCGCTTCTCTCCTGTTAGTCCCCGTTCTACAACAGCTTCAACTGAAGTTTTAGAAGGCATTCTTTCAGTTACAGTCAGGTAATAGAGACAGAGCTCTTTTCTGTATATCTCCTTTGTATTCAGATCATATTGCAAATTCTTGATAATCTCTTTGATATATATTCAATTAAAGTCCGGGTCAATTTTAATAGTTATATTCAATCCAGTTTAAATAGTTAAGACTGCTCATAGTGTTTCGAGGCCTTTTGAGTTGATCTTTGAGCTATTCTTTTGTCATTATGCAGAGTGACCAATTGGGGGGGGGGTAGAGTTAGAAAAAACACTTACTTGTTAAGTAGAGTCATCGCTTTAGAAGTGAAAATATGTTGCTTTAAAGATGTACTGGAGAAAGTGAAAGCATAAAAGCAGTCGGGAGTTTTTCTTTTCCTGCTGATATACAGCTTTCATGGCCACGGAGCTTCAGGATGCACGACGAGCAACAACAACAACAATTTTTATTTGTATCCCGCCCTCCCTGCCGGAGCAGGCTCAGGAGCACAGAGGGCAGTTGCTGCTGACCCCCTCCCCCCATGAAGTTCCCATGCCAAAGAAAAAGCCCTCCAGGCTTTTCCTATGGGGGCATCACTTCTGTGACACCCCTCCAATGGCCAGACTCAGAGTTGCCGCAGGGAGAAGATCTGCAGGCAACTCTGAAGCCAAGATGACGGATCCTGGTTGTCCGCATCTGAATCTTGAAGATCTTCATTGTATATCTTAGTGATTTGGCAACACATTTTCAATAGGGATATTAAAAAAACAAACATTATAGTACCAAAGGAAACTTCATTGCATATCTATGGGCAAGAGAGGAGAAATGAACAAACTGCACATTTCTTTCCGACAGTTCATTAGGATAAAATTTGAGGATCTCAGCAGAAATGATTTTGTGCCCATTAAAAAGGTTTTGTTTATAGGTGAACCACAGCAAACTTGGTTCTTCTTTTCAACAGACAACCTTATCAAATATTCATCATGTTGGTCCTCTAAGGTTGGAGTTTTTTTCTGTCTCTGTGTATTTTTTCCTGCCCTTCCTTCAAGGAGTTCAGGTCAACCATATCTTTCAATTTTTTTTATTCTCAAGAGGAAGGTTAAAATGAAAGAGAGTTGCTTGAATCCCATAACCAATTAGCAGAAGTTGCTGACAGTCTTTCTAGTGTCCCCTCTCCAGCTAATTCTTTCTGGCATCAGGTAAGTTTCTTCCCAGGGCTGTGGGACCCAAAAGTGTCAGGAGGCTGAAGTGAGAACAGGAGACTGCTATCTTGTCCTACTCAGGCAGAGCACTCTGATGGCTGGGAGCCTGGCAGTGGTGAGGAGGGGCCTGGCTGGAAAGCAAGGCAGAGCCCAGACTTGGGGGTGGTTAGAATGTAAGAGAATAAGAGGCAGGCCTGATCCACAAGGGGAAGGGAGTCAGGCAGCAGGAAGACAGAGGTAGGAAGGCTTCCTTTTCCTTTTATAGCCTCCCAGGTGGAGCAAGTGGAAGATGATGGGATCCAGACCAGTTGGAGGTGGGGTCAAGGAGTCCCATAAAAGGGAAGCCACTACATCTACCAGGAGGAAGGGACTGAGCTTCTAGCCAGTATGAGACAATGTGAGGGCAAGCCAGTCTGGGGAATGAAGAGGACCAGGGTGCCAGAATCCTTTCTCCTTCCCGATTTGGAAGCCATTGTGAGGGTCTCTTCCTTTACTGCCTTTTGCCTGGGGAAACAATGGGAAGCCTGCCGTAAGAACAGGGGAATCTTATACAGATATTACAAAAACATCAAGTCCCTGGTTCTTTCTATTACTTCCATAATGGAGATTGTTCAATTTGTTTGTAGCTGCACCACAGAAACCAAACCTAGCCTGATATTATTGTTGCATATTGTCTCTTTAAGAGACTATCCCAGCTAGCAAGCCTGCAGGAGTGCAGGGACTACTAAGAATCTGCAGAGTCAGGCTGCGACAATCCTGGACTAGAGCACTGCAAACAGCTTAGTTAAATATTGTTATTCCTTATTCCAAAGCCAAGTTTGTTTGTTTGTTTTTTTTTTTTTAAAGTAAAGGTAAAGGTAGTCCCCTGTGCAAGCATCAGTCGTTTCTGACTCTGGGGTGATGTCGCATTATGATGTTTTCTTGGCAGACTTTTTATGGGGGTGGTTTGCCATTGCTTTCCCCAGTCATCTACACTTTCTCCCCAGCAAGCTGGGTACTCATTTTACCAACCTTGGAAAGATGGAGGGCTGAGTCAACCTTGAGTCGACTACTTGAACCCAGCTTCCGCCGGGATTAAACTCAGGTTGTGAGCAGAGAGCTTGGACTGCAGTACTGCAGCTTTACCACTCTGTGCCGTGGGGCTCGCCCTAAACTTACTGTTAATAAAGAGTTCTTCAGCCAAATGGATATGAGTGCTTGCTATTTGCTCCACCACAAAAAAAAATTATGACCTGCCAAGTGCATGACAATCACCTTTTTTCTTCAGTTAGCAAAAATAGTTGTTAAGCTTCAGAGCATGCTTCTACACATGGCTTGTGGGTTGTATGTGGATGGAAGAGGAGGGGCAAAGCATTGCCCGTTTTTGCAAACATTCTGGGGGTGCCACTTTTGTTTAAACTATACTAATGAGTGAGGGAAAATGCAAAAAAACCCAAAACAAAACAAAATCCCAGTAACTGTCACTTTTCCCTCATATTTTCATAAATAAGCATGTAGCTAACCTTTTGGTTACTCCTCATTATTTTTAGTGACAAAAATGGTGTGAAGCCCATAATAAAGAGAGGTTCATCTGTGACAAAAGGCAAATGCTTTGGAGAAGCAGGTGGTTTGCTTTGGAGGAGCCAAGGGTGGATTTAAAAATCCTTTAACATCTAAACAGAAAGTAGATGAAAAATTTATTAAAGTTCAGAAGGTGAACAAAATTCATGGCTCAGAACCTTAAGCAGAAGGAAGATTGAGGACTCAGGATGTAAGAAAAATTGCTCCTCTATGCTCTTTTTGACTATTTTCGGTGTTACACTTGCCCCTGGCCCATCTGCTAACTTTTTGTTATGCTGTTCCCACTTCCTCTATCCAGGTCAGGGCTATGGGATAACTATTAACTTAGATGGTTTTAAAGCCAAATTAATGGAGAAGAAATATGCCCATTTAATCTTCATCCTATTGCAACCTCTAGATTGGACTACTACATCATGCTCAATGTGCGGCTGTTTTAAACTGCTGCTAGTTGATGTTTTAAAGCCAAACCTATGTTAGATTTTATATGCTGTAAGCCGCCCTGAGCTACTCTGGTGGGAAGGGCGGGATACAAATCGAAATATAAATAAATATATAAATAAGTAAGCAAGGTCAGCCTTGGTTAGTACTTGGAAGGGAGGCTATCAAGGAACTCCAGAGTTGCTTTGCAGCGGCAGGCAATGGTGAACCATCTCTGATAGTTTCTTGCCTTAAAAACCCCATGGGGTTGCCATAAGTTGGCTGTGACTTGACACTTTCTACCACCACAGCGTCCTGAAATCTTTGAAGAAAAACAGGATAAAGATATTAAATATTCAGAGGTATCCCTCTGAGTACCAGATTTTATTGAAGGACAGTTTAGCAGAAAGAGGGATTCTATGGTGGAAAAGGTGGCCTATTGTTATATAAATAACTACAGGATGAAGGATAGTATGCAAGTATTGAATGAGCACCAGCTAAGATTTCAGTGACAGTTACCACAAGGAAAGGACCAGGAGTGGGATGAGGTTAGGCTTTAAGACAGGAATTCTTCCTGAGTGAGTAGTGGGGTATGCCAGCAGGGCACAAGCCAAAGACTTGTGCAACTGAGTCTCAGGAAAATGGCAGAAGGTCTGCTAGAAAGCCACTTGGAACTTAGAGATGGTGATCAAGAGAAACACATTCCTATTCCATCACTCTGGATAAGAAGAAAAGTAATGCTTATTCCCAGAGAAAGGAGGAACTGCATGCAAAAATTCTTCCATGTGGTCTGTGCATACAGGAATTCTCTGATAAACCCCCTCACCTTTGTACTTACTCAACAGAGGCTCTAGAGGGGGTGTTGGCATAGCCTCCAACATCACACCTGCCTCAGGCCCCATAAACTCTCTAGGTGGCCCTGGGAAAAGATCAGAAAAGATGGCTCAGCAGCAGCCAGATGTAGCAAAATGTGCAAAGCTGACATAGTGTAACACTTTCAGAGCTGGTACAGAACTCAGACCTCAACTAACACCTAGGAGTCATTCGCTACTATATGTTTATTTATATCATTTCAGAAATACTTGTTATAAAATTCTTTTATGACTCATGTATCTGTGTTTATGGGATGCTTTGTGCATGTGCATGTATGTGTGCGTAGAACCTGTGCTGGTACAACTCAAATGCCAATAACATCATAATTCAAGCTGATACAGATGATGTAGACACAGTGGTGTCTATATCAAGTTTCCTATCAACATTTGTTCTTTCTTTGTGGATTCCCAAAGCCAACAGAAAAATAAACACACCAGCCCTTCTTAATTAATCACATTTCAGCTCTCCATATAATTCAGCAGGAAGCCGTATGACATTTATTACAGTGCTGCATATCCAGCTTGTTCTGGAGGTCTCTAGGCTAATGACTGAACTTCCACGGCATCTGTCAGAACTGTGTACACTAGCATGTAGGAGAAAGGAAGTATTCAGCCATCATGCCTTAAATTCACAACTCTGGTCAATGAAATGTCCAACTCAACAATATAAGAATTTGGCTGCCTTGTAAAAAAAAACAGGCTCTCCCATAAAGCCTTCACTTAGTCTATCGTTCTTCAACTGTAGAAATGAAGTATGTTGAAATATAACTTGTTAGTTTTATATTCCCCATCTTCATTCTCTGAATAAAGAAGTACATTTTAAACTAATTGTCATGTGGGTAGTTGTTAGGAGAGAGTTGCATAACTGGAGTACTACCATGGAGAAGGAACTACTTCTCCAAAGATGGTGATACTTGTAACAATATCTCACAAGAGGATCTTAATTGTCAGGGAGGTGCTTATGGAAGCAAGGGACTATTTAAATATTCTGATCTCAACTGTTAATTCAAGACAGATGAATCCAGTCTGTGTTTGAAAAATAAACTTCTAAGACAGAAGAACCAGTTTGAATCAGCAGCTTTATAACATTGAGTAAAATTCTACTAGCTTCTTGTGACACTTGATCCCTTGGTACACCAAAAAATCATGGGCAGAAGTAGAGAAAAGCCCATGATCAACCCCAAAAGCAATCTGAGATTCATGTTTGTGGTTATCACTAGAAAAGTTACCATGATAAACCACTTCACTGATTTTTTTCAATGGTTACAAAATCCCATTTTAAAAATTTCTCATGAGCACTGAGATCTTTATCATAATTGGTCTGAATTTGCCCTAAATGAACAGATTGTGCATGTCAAGAACCAGTGATAGAAATTTTGGATTCCTCAGACAGTATTGCCTCCAATATATTCTCCAGCACTTTGATTAGTCTAGCTTTACATGAGCTTCATTCGCTTCCCCTCAATAGATAATGTGCAGTCCAATGCATATCCCCACGGGGAGAGAGGGATGTATTTCAACATGTCTGTTCAAAGCTTAGTTTTCCTTTGTTACATTTTAGTACATTACTCATCCCTTAACAATGCTCTGTAATTTCTTCAGATGAATTTAAACTCTTAAGTGCTTGCTAATGGCCACTGTACCCTGTTTGCTCATATATCAAATTGTTCAGGATGGACATCTTCAGTTACTTTAAATATTTTTCTAATCTACACCAGGTTTTTTCCTCAAAGCACTCTCAGATTGGCAAAAAATTGCATTATTGAGGTGCTTGTAACAAGAGTTACTAGAGTATGGCAGTTCATGGTAATTGTTTTACCTCATTTATTATTATCAGCCTCTCAGTACATTTCTGTTTCTCATAATGACTTTGGAAAGAAGTACCTGTTACAGGGAAAATATGGAGTTCACAACTATTCTAAGCTGTATCTTATAATTGTACTGAAAATTTTAATTGAATTTTAAAATTGAGAAGCATAGTAAATATAAATGTTATAAATAAATGTTTCCTGGGAAAATCTGAAGATGGGAATAGATTCCTTTCTCTGGCTCATGGAATCACAGAAATAAACTCTATGCATTTATGATTCTATGATTCTAGTGTAGAAAATCAGTTCGGGGACAGGGTGAACCAGGATTAAAAATCTAGTGCAGAATTGGCCACAAGTGATTTGCTCCTGGAAATTTCCTCTGTTTTCTTTTCTATTCATAACAGATTGAAAGTCTAGCTGAGGGAAAATGCTGTTTAAAAATGAGTTTTCATGAGGAAATTGGTAAGGATCAATTATTCCTTCCGTCCACCAGTTTTTCCTTGAAACAGGGATTATTGCAAATTTCTCATCCCTGCCTCTTCAATAGGTTTGCCAATCCCCAGGTCCCACTGGGGGTTCTCCTGCTTTCCCAGGCTCCTCCCTGCTCCCAGTTAGCTGGCCAGTGGGGGAGAAGCCCTGCCCCCACAGCCACCATGTGCCTTTCCACCTTTGGAGGCTTCAAACTCCGTTTGGAAAGGCTTCCTTTTGGGATGGTATGTCTGTGTCTTTAAGGCTGAATGGGGGTGGAGGGGAGCAGGCAGAACAACATGGCTGCTCCCAGTGGCTGTGAAAGCCGCCCAGACCCTCCGTTGGTTGCACAGTCTTTTCAGAGGAAAGGTAAACTTGAACCTTTGGTTGCTCTGTGTTACTTTGAAGAAGTTGGAAGTTCAGCAACTCGTGAGTAGAGATGCCAATCCCCCACTTCAGAATTGTCAGAAATGGGGGGGAGGGAAATGTCTGCTGGGTACTTCATTATTCCCTATGGAGATTGATTCTCATAGAGGATAATGGAAATTGATCTGGTGGTATCTGGGGCTCTGGAGGGGCTAATTTTGAGGTAGAGGCACCAGATTTTCAGCATAGCATCTGATGACTCTTCTTAAGATGCTCCCTAAGTTTCAAAAAGGTTGGACCAGGGGGTTCAATTCTATGAGCCCCGAAAGAAGGTGCCCCTATCCTTCATTATTTCTAATGTAGGGAAGGCATTTAAAAGGTGTGCAGTTCCTTTAAATGTGATGGCCAGGACTCCCTTTGGAGTTCAGTTGTGCTTGTCACAACTTTGATATGGCTCCACCTCCAATGTCTCCTGCTCCACCTCCAAAGTCCCCAGATATTTCTTGAATTGGACTTGGCAACCCTACAATCTCCAAATCATCGCTCTGATTTTGATTTTTCTATTATACAAATAAAGCCCATGAGTTTGTCTGTTTCTTCACAACGATTTTTGCCACAATTAATTTTACATTCTCATTTCATTTGTGAATCAATAAATCAATGCATAAAATACTATAAAATCTGTATCTGCAATATAAACATATCTTAAAAAACAAAATGTGAACTTAAATTTTTGAACAGAAAAAAACTAAAGTGGGAATATTAGTTTGTTCTTACATTAAACTAGGCTTTGTTACTAAATGTGCAATTAAGAAAGAGCTATAGTCTATATAATAATGCGTTTCATTAATTTATACCCTGCCTTTCTTTCCAGTGGGTACTCCGAGCAGTATATATTTTATACCTCCATTTTATCCTTAAACAATCCTGTGAAGAATGTTAGGCCAAAAGAATTTTAATGACCCAAAGTTGCCCAGCAAGCTTCCATGGCAGAGTGGAAGTTTGAATCTGGGCTTCCCAGATCCTAGTCCAACACCCTAACCACTTAATCATGCTTGTTGAATTCACCTTTTAATATTTTAGATTTTTAAAAGGTAAAGGTAGTCCCCTGTGCAAGCACAGAGACATTACTGACCCATGGGGTGACATCACATCCTGACATTTTATTGGCAGTCTTTTTACAGGGTGGTTTGCCATTGCATTCACCAGTCATATACACTTTACCCTGCAGCAAGCTGGGTGCTTATTTTACCAACCTTGGAAGGATGGAAAGCTGAGTCTACTCCCTCTAAGCTGTGGAGTCTTGTGAGCAAAAATTCTGCTTTGTGAGCTACTTGCATTAAAGTTGTGAACTACTGCATAAATTAGTTTGCTCTGGGGTCATTCTTCCTGAGCTAAGAGGAAAATGTATGAGCTGGAGGCTAAAAAAGTATGAGCTAGCACACACTGACTCAGCTTAGAGGGAACACTGGAGTCATCCTTGAGCTGGCTACCTGAACCCAGCTTCTGCCAGGATTGAACTCAGGTCGTGAGCAGAGCTTGGACTGCAGTACTGCAGCTTACCTCTCTGCACCATAGGGCTCATGCATCCTATTCAGATTCACATCATCCTAAAACTGGGATAAGTGAATTCTTCATCATCTATTTAACAAGTGATAAGTCCAGCTCTATGATTAATGCTGGCACAGCAGCCTGTTCCTAGCATTACTGAAGCCATTCAAACTGGGCACAAATAGAGTAAAGGCCACTACCTGTAGCCTTTGGTATAGGCACAATTATGCAGCCAGAATTTCTTTGCCAAAGAAAAAGAACTTTCAACAGAATGAAAGTGTCTGTGTTCATTCCCATTTGTTGAATGTGGGCTTCTACTTTAACATCAATGGCTCAAATCGTTCATGCAGGAAATAGGCAACATATGACTGGCCTATTATATTCCTAGAATAAATAGACTATGGGTAGTAGGCACTAAAAAACAACAGCTTCTGTATAATGGAAATATGACAGATCTGCTATCATTTCCAAGCTTTTAGCTTTTAGAAAACTGAAATTGCACTAGAAGGACTTTTGCATTGATTTCAGAAAGTTACTCTGAGTAACCTTGGCGGTTTTCCCGTGACTTAGCTCCCCAGTTGGATGGCTTGCTTGCTTTCCTTTTGCTGCAAGATTGCTTCTGATTCATATAAGTAAGGGAGCTTTATGAGGCTACAAGAAAATTGCAATAATAGTATTGTGCTGTGCCTTGTTTTGATGAGATTATGAAGTTACTGCATGTGAATTCCGTTACAGAGGCTTCTTCATTTTATGTAGGCATAGCTCTTGACCTCAGGTACAATTATTTGTCTGGTGCCAGTTTTGGCCTCTGTAACAGTGATTGTCTCATTGACTTCTCTATCACAAATAAAGGTAATAGAGAAACAGTGGAAAGCCTGAGGGGCATAGGTAAGATTAACAGAAGCAGGAAGAAGCATTTCTTAAATCAAACACCAGCATTCTGAAATTCTCAACACCCATAAAAACCCCCATGAAAATCTGTTTCAAAATGCTATCATGATTTTCTGGAATCATAACATAAAATCCAGGAGTCTTAGGGGCTGCAAACCCCTTCCTCCTGAAAAGTCCATGTTATTTTTCATATTTTAGTGCTTACCAGTGTCATCATCAGCAGGCATCTTGGTTTTCTTTGATTCTCCTGATTTCTTAGGCAACAGCATTCTCCCTTCCAACTAGATCCTTGCAAGGAAACAGCAGAGTGCTCCCAGATGAACACCATTGGAGACAAGCTCCAGAGAAGGAATTTAAGTCCAAGAATCCCCTCATGGTTCAGGACCTCTTCCCAGACTGAGTAACTCTGAGTCTGTGGAAAAGTCAGACTCCCCTGCCCTTGGCCTACCTCCTCCTGCTCTTTTTCCAGGAGGAACCCCCACAGTGGGTGCTCAGTATGAAGACATATGTCTCATAGCAACTGAATGACTGATTTATCACATGCAACCAAACACACACATGCTCTGTTGTTGTTTTTTTCTGATCATTTCAAGCTCTTCTCAAAGATAATAATTATGTAGTGGGGGTTAATTTTATGCAAAGGAAGGCTTCCTTATTTTGTGAAAGGAGACAGTGGGCCATAACAAGGAAGGATGGCAAGTGAAAAGTTTTCAGTGACTTTTAAAGAGTCAGTCAGTGTAGGATTATGACCAGATGTAGCCAGGATTAAAAAAAAATTAATTGAGGTGCGTTGGCACTGCTGTTATCGTTTGATCTGACAGCAGTCTTCGACCATGACTTCATCTGTGCCCTGTGGGACCTAGTTCAGTTCTATAAGGCTTGTAAGGCAGAGATGTTCTGCCAGACCTATGGTTGAGGGCAGCAACATTTTTAAAATAGCCTAGCCTCTTTTTCTACTCACTCCCCCTGGGCTAAGCAAATTGATTCAGATACTGTAATGGACTGAAGCAGTTAGCTTGAGTAAGCTGAGAACAGCTTGCTCTGATTGGCTGAGCCATGTCATGCACTAGGCTTCTGGCAGGGAAAGAGATCAAGTCCAAGCCATGGTCTGAGTCAGAAAACAGAGAGGGAACCACAAGGGCAAGTTCAAAGCACAGAGTCCAAGTCCTATCCAAAGTCAGACTCAAAAGAGCACTTCAATTAACAACGGAGAAGCTCCCGCTAATTCTCAGGGCTAAATGAATGCCTAAATGAATGGTCTTAAGGGTCTTTCTTTGTAGCTCTCCCATTGGATCCAGGGAACTGGCCAAAGGAAGCTCTGGCTCTTTCCTTCATTCCCCAGAGGATAAGGAGGTGGAGGAACCTCAGGCAATAGAAGGAAGAGAGGCATGACTCAGTAGTGCTGCTGTGCAATTGAGAGAGCCTTGCAAAGCAAGCTATTCCTCCACAAGGAAGGAGCCTCAGCCGATTGAGAAAATAGAGGCTTTGCTCTTTAGCTCCTGTGCGATTGAGCAAGCCTGGCAGAGCAAGCTGTTAGGCAGAAGGAAGCAAGAGAGAGGGAGAAGGAAGCAGATGACAGCCAGTTGCACAGAGACCTGATAGGAGCCCTCTGGGGACCTGATTCATCCCCTAGGCTGTTTGACACCCCTGCTCTAAGGTCTGGGGTTTGTCTGTATGCTAGTGAGAGAGAGTCTGCATGGGAATAATTCTGGGACCAGTCAGATAGTCCTCAGTGTGAAAGACAAAGACTGTGTTTTTATTTTATAATCCTTCTCTGACTAAGGTGTTTCCTAGGGTTAAGGAAGCACTGTCTGCCTGTTTAGTACCTGCTTGTTAGTTTTGTATATCTTCTGTCAGTTTATATTTTATAATACCTCAGCCTGCTAACATCTTTGGTGATTAGAGATTGTTTGAGTAGTTGAACTTCTGCCTGCTAACTGATTTGTTTATAATAACCAATAACTATTATTTCACTCCTTCCCTTGCCTTTTGTAAAACAATAAATATACTTTTGGGGGATTTGAATTTGAAAACGCCTGGTGCTTAGTTATTTTCTGACAGGGTTTTATTTGATGTGCCTAAGGTACTGGATGAAGGTAACAGAAAAATTCATAGTGGTCACTTCCCCCCAAGCTGACCTTGACAGTCTCTCACAGATACCATCTGAAATAGCCACTGAAATTGTTCTAGCATTTAAAAAAAACAATTTTAAATTTGACTATTTGTAAATTTGAATGCTGTACACTGCCCTGGCTGTCAAGCATGGTAAAATTCCATTGATAATTGATTGTTTTAGGGTCCTGCCTAACCTGGTCTGTGAAGTATCAAAGAGGATCCAACTTTGCTAGCTTGTTATTCTTTCCCTTCCCTCGTCTTGCTTTATGGCTTATAATTAGAAGTAGTGAGAACTGAAACCAAGTAATCAGCACCTTCCCATACATTCCTGTAAGGGAGTATGAGACATCTGGGGAAAGCAAGAATGCAGTCCTGATAACACTATGAGAATGTAGACATTTATGATAGTTTATGTGTGAATGCTACCCCGCAACCCCATCCCTTGGAATCCCTTTGAAGTAGGCCTTAAAAGTATCGTATCAATGTATTGTCAGCATTACTCTCAAGAACCTGTTACTAAAGTATCGGTCTATCAATAAATGTAGTCTTTGTATCAACTTTGACTCGTCATTGAACCCGCATGCTTGACACTGGCCAAGTATGGAGATGGGCAGTCTAGAAATCTTAACAAATAAATAAATAAATATCAAGTCAGGCAACCTAGCTTTGTTTCGTCTGCTTCAACTGGAAACAACTCTCTACAGCAGGGGTGTCGAACTCATTGGTTATGAAGGCCGGATTTGACATAAATGAGACCTTGTCAGGTCGGGTCATGTGTATCATAAAATGTAATGCCAGGTGGTGGACATATAAACTTTATAAAGGGCACAGACATACAATTAAAGATTTTTTAAAACTTAAAACATGCTTAAAATATTAGCATGCTTGCAATATTTTGTTTTACAGTCTCTGATAAATGTCACCTCTTGCTATGAATTATTGCATCAAAAACTGCAGACAATGTCTGTGCTGTACCAGTCTTGAATATGTGCTGTTCAGATGTGCACATCTGTAAGTTGCAAACCTACTTTTGATTAATTGACATTCATTACAGACATCTCATGGTCAATGCTTTGAGCCTAAGACCCAGAGGAACATGAAGCAGCCAAGCATTGTGAGCTTTTGTACAGAAGTTGCTTCACGTACTAGTCAAGAACATGTAAAGGCACCATGGCACAGACTGAGGGCTTTGTGCATACCTACAAAGCTTTAATTTCCCCCAGAAAAATGAAAACTAAAAAAAAAAAATACAACTTCCCCCCAAAAAAAACTACTACAAGAACAGAGAGACAGCCATGTACAGTGGTCAGTGTCAGCCTACTATCTGGGAAGTCTAAATTCAAGACCCCCAATCAAAGGAAAATGTGAAAGAAAAATTAAGGGAAATGTGCTGGGTAAACCTGGGGTGGAACACACTCTCAGCCTAATGCTGATATTTCTCTTCTAAATAGTTCACATGCTTTCCTATTGAGAAAGACTGGAAGGCATGAGTACAGTGAAAAAGAGGAGGGGAACCCAGTTACACCTATAACAAGCCCAACAAAACTCACTCTCTCTCTCTCTCATACCTTCACTAAAATGTTGCTAGTTTTAAAAGCACTCTTTGTAGCTCTCCTGATGGTGGGGACTGCAAAGGAAGCTCTGGGTCTTTCTTTCCTTCCCTGGGGCACAAGGAGGGGGAGGAGCCTCAGCCATTCATTGGAAGGAAGAGAGGCTTGTCTCAGTAGCTCTGCAGGGTGATTAATTGAGCCTGGCAAACTAAATCATCCAGTAGAGCTATAGAACCAAGCTCCCTCATTGGCTGAGGCTGCTCCTCCCTCCTCCTCCTTTTGGGAAAAGGGGTGGGGAGAGGGAACAGCTGCTTTGCTGCTCTGGCTTATCTGAGAGAAACACAAAATGGCGACCAAAAAAAGCAGGCAAGGGAGAATGAAGCCGATGACAGCCAGTTGCTGGAGTGCCTGATTGGAGCCCTCTGCGGGCCTGATCTGGCCCGCGGGCCACATGTTTGACACCCTGTGTGCTAGAGTCTCAGACAGAGAAAGTACTTCACTAATCCTGCTAACTGAAATTACTTTACCAATCCTGCTAACTGAAATCCTCCATCTGGATTTATCTGGATGTTCTTCTTAGAAAGAAAGTCCTCTTCTACAAAGCCACAGCCACTATAAGTTTTATTACATATAATTTATTTATTTTATTTATTTATTTATTTTATTCGATTTATATCCCGCCCTCCCCACCTCGGTGGGCTCAGGGTGGCTTACAACAGAAAAAAAAGCTAACAGAGATCAATTTAAATACGTTAATAATTATACAATAAAATACATAAAAACCTAAAAATACATAAAACTCACATCGATATACACTATGCTACCTTTCCTTAAATCAGTCTTTCAAATTTTCCAGTATTCAGTAATCTGATGTTCGAGATTTAATATTCAGGCATTCCGATCACAATTAATTATATGCCAACCGGAAGAGGGTTGTTTTACAGGCTCTGCGGAACTGTTCAAGGTTCCGCAGGGCCCTCACCTCCTCCGGCAGCTGATTCCACCAACAGGGAGCTGCAA
Organism: Heteronotia binoei; assembly: GCF_032191835.1. Lineage (NCBI taxonomy): Eukaryota > Metazoa > Chordata > Lepidosauria > Squamata > Gekkonidae > Heteronotia > Heteronotia binoei. The sequence goes on along the minus strand of NC_083223.1, from coordinate 185,818,446 downwards.
TCGAGAAAGCCCTGTCCCTGGTCGCTTTCAGACGGGCCTCCTTTGGCCCAGGGATTGTAAGGAGGTTCTGAGACCCCGACCTCAGCACTCTCTGGGGAACATGTGGGGAGAGACGGTCCCTAAGGTAGGCAGGTCCCAGACCATAAAGGGCTTTAAAGGTCATAACCAGCACCTTGTACCGAACTCGGTATGTTATCGGCAGCCAGTGCAGTTCCCGAAGCCCCGGCTGAATGTGCTCCCGTCTAGGGAGCCCTAACAACAGCCGGGCAGCGGCATTCTGCACTAGCTGCAACTTCCGGGTTTGGCAAAGGGGCAGCCCCATGTAGAGGGCATTGCAGTAGTCCAGCCTCGAGGTGACCGTTGCATGGATCACTGTTGCCAGGTCGCCGTCCTCCAGGAAAGGGGCCAACTGCCTTGCCCACCTAAGATGAAAAAATGCAGACTTGGCAGTGGCTGCTATCTGGGCCTCCATAGTTAGAGTAGGCTCCAGTAGCACCCCCAGGCTCCTAACCCTGTGCGCTGCTGACAGAGGCACACCGTCGAGGGTCGGTAAGGGAATCTCCCTCCCTGGACCACAGCAACCCAGGCAAAGGACCTCTGTCTTCGTTGGATTTAGCTTCAGCCCGCTCAGCCTGAGCCATCTAGACACGGCCTGCAATGCCAGGTCCAGGTTTTCTGGGACACAGGCAGGCCGTCCGTCCATAAGTAGATAGAGCTGGGTGTCATCAGCATACTGGTGGCAACCCAGCCCATATCTCCGGGCAATCTGGGTAAGAGGGCGCATATAGATGTTAAACAACATCGGGGATAGAACTGCTCCCTGAGGAACCCCGCAATCCAGCGGGTACCTCCGGGACAATTCACCCCCAATCGCCACTCTTTGTCCCTGACCCTTGAGGAAAGAGGTAAGCCATTGTAAAGCCAACCCCTGAATCCCCACGTTGGCGAGACGGCAAGTCAGCAACCGATGGTTGACCGTATCGAACGCTGCCGACAGGTCTAACAGCATCAGTACCGCTGAGCCGCCTCGATCCAGATGCAGCTGGAAATCATCCACCAGGGCAACCAGCACTGTCTCCGTCCCATGACCCGAGCGGAAGCCCGACTGATGGGAGTCAAGGATGGAAGCATCCTCCAGGAAACTCTGTAATTGCAACGCCACTGCCCTCTCAATGAGTTTACCCAAAAAAGGTAAATTCGAGACCGGCCGATAGTGTACCAATTCGGCCGAATCCAATGTTGGTTTTTTTAAGAGGGGGCGGACCACTGCCTCCTTAAGAGGTGTTGGAAATTGCCCTTCCATCAGGGATCTATTTATGATATCCCGTACAGGATACCTAAGCTCCCTCTAGCAAGATTTAATAAGCCAGGAGGGGCAAGGGTCTGAATTGCAAGTTGTAGGGCGTGCAGACAAGAGGATCCTGTCAACTTCCTCAACAAATCCTAAACAAAGTTGTACCCTTCTGACTCCATTGAGGTCAGTTTTGTAAATCTGCTTAGTAGAATTGCATCAAAAGCCAACAGCTTCATAGAGTAGATAGATTTTGACAAGGATTTGAAGGAGAAGAAAGAGGAAGGTTGCAGAGGCTCCTGACCCAAGCTTCTTATGCCCAACTTTAATGGAAAAGCCATACAAAGACGGACAATCAAAGAAAAGGAGCCTGCAAGTGTAGGTCCAAGTTCCATAATAATCAGAACATTGATCTTGGAGTTAACACCTTCAAAAAGCTCTGAAAAGTACAAAGTATAGAAAAATAATCAATAAACTGAGCTGTAAGAATACAAGCACAAACTATTCATATCATACCTGGTAAAAGAGCCCAGATCCACTGTTTTGTACAGCATCTGTCAAAGCAGAAGAGGGGGGAGGCATAGTACAATGGCAGAACCCATGCTTTGTAGGTAGAAAGCTCCAGGGCCAGTCCCTAGCATCCCCCGTTAACTGGATTTAAAGTGGTATAATAAAGTATTTTCATATGTTCAGATGTGTCTCAACAATGACTTTTTCTCCTGAAACTGATCAGTGGTGCCTCACCGTGGGAAGTGTGTTATGGAGAATCACCTTGCCATAAAGTGGGAGACATCATGGGGGAATGATCTTTCCTCTCTCCTGTGAGTTTTTTATGGAGGAAAATGAAATGTTGTCATTTGCCTGATAAAGGAAAACCTCACAAAAAGCCTCAGGCCAGAAGGAAACTAGAGAGACATAGAACAAAAGGAAGGGCTAGGGCTAGGAAACTAAGCATACAAGAGGAAGATGGATTTAAGAAATGTATGCTGTTAATAGGAATGAGTGTAAGGAGGGTTAAATGTCTCATATTGATTCAGCTTTGGCTATAGCATAACATGCATTATGAAAAAAGCCTGATTTGTTAGAGCTGTAGCCTGGCTTTAGCTAGTTAAGTTATTGGTTCTAAATATTTAATGTTGCAGATTTTATTAAGCTAGGCAATTGTTTGCAAAAATATCTTCTTGTTAGGAACTGTTTGGTTAGTTTAAACAGAGAGAATCAGGTCAGGCAATCCAATAATTTGTTATTTTCCTGATGATTATTGATTCACCCTTGATTAGACAAAGTGGTAATCAGGCAGCTCAGTTCTAAGCCTTGGATTCCGGTGCTCAGCTGGTTGATATCCTATGTTATCTCAACAGAGGAATGTAATACTAAACAAAACACAACTCCAGGGAGGTGAGAGCATAGAAACAGCATTGGAGGCCATAGCGACAGCACACACACCTACTAATCGTGGACTGGCAGACTGACAAGAATGTGGAAGAATAAGTGTCATTGAAGCAAAATACAAGTTAGGAAGTTGATTCCAGACAACAGAACAGAGTAGAATATAACGCATGCACAAAACATCTAGGTGTAAACTGACAGACTTGTCCCTTGTTTATTGCTCCAGAGGAAGACTAGATTAGAGTTGTTTACAGCTGGCTCCCTGAGGTCAGAATGTCCTGCAGGTTGGGAAATGTACACAATACTATATATATGGAGTGATGGTATATACAATAAGGATAATCAATAAACTAACACTAGGCAAATAATAATAAAATTAATTAATAAATTCAAGTCCCTCGTTGAAGTTCTTCTAGCCCAAGTAGTCCAAACGAAGACCCCTTGTGATCAAATATTGACTTGATTCCATGATGGTGCTTAGACATTTTGGGAAAGGAAAAGAAGGAGGCTGGAAAAGATTTCAACCGATATAACTCTTCCCTTGGCGTCCTAATATACTTTTGAAGCTTATACCACGGTGGAAGATTGTGTAAAATTGAAATGGAGAAATAAAATACCTGGGGTCTTCATTTGGACCACTTGGACTGGAAGAACTTCAGTATGGGACTTGAATTTATTAATTATTTTTATTATTATTTGCCCAGTGTCTGTTTATTGATTATCCTTACTGAAGGTAGGGTTGCCAGCCTACAAATGGTATATAGGGATTCCTTTGAATTACAGCTCATGTCCAGACTACAGAGATCAGTTCTTCTGGAGAAAATAGATGCTTTGGAGGGTGGACTCTAGGTAGGGTATTGTGCCCCACTGAGGTCCCTGCCCTTCCCAGGCTCTCCCTCTCAAATTACCAGGACTTTACAAACCTGGATATGGCAACTCTAGAACCCCACCCCCACCAGTGGCTGGGGGGACCTGGCAACCCTACAGCAGGGTGTAAAATATGCAAGGCTGCCTTGGTACCTTTAGGTCTTATCTGCCTCCTCCCTCCACACCCTTTGACTCTGAGGAATGCACTTTCAGTAGGTGACTGCTAGAGTTATGGAAACAGTTTTTCCTCATCAGCAGCCTCTCCAAATGTGAAGAGCATTTAAGTTGTGCCCTTCTCTCAAATTTGTAGCTCACAACTTGTGCAGAATGCTTGAGCCTGCATATGGTTGTTATTGATGAACAGTAGTCATTTATTTATTAATGAAAACATTTATATGTCCCCTTTCCTCATGGTTGAGGGTAGCTTATTTTAGCTACAAAAATAGCTTTTAAAAAACTAGTTTCAGTTCTAAACCAAAAATAAAACAACAAACTCCATCCTCCATATTTCTTCCCCCTCCTTTGATAAAATACACATGCCAATTCAGACTCCCTCAAAAGTCCTGGCAAACAGGAAGGCCTTGCAATGCCTCCTGATGATCTCCAAGAAGGGGAGGCTCACCGCTTCAGTATGTCCCTTCCACAGAGCTTGAGCCCTGATGCAAAAGGCCCGCCCTAAGTAGTGGGATAACCAACAGATGGTGGCCTGATTACCATAGTTGGCAGGCTAGGACATATGGTATGCATTGCTGTCCTTGTTTTTCTTTTGATTCTGGTTGTTTATTTATTTATGTATCACTTACTTACGTTATTTTAGTCTGTCCTCATTGAGACTAAAGGCAGATTATACAATGTAAAACAGTGTAATCCATAGAATAAAACATCCAATATGTGAAGTCATAGGATTACAATGACAAAAATCTGAAAACAAAGAATAAGTATTACATAGGTAGATAACAATGTAGCAATAGCAAGTCGTAACAGCAACATAATACAGGTAGCAAACAAATAATATTACTATTTCCAGTACTGTAGCCTGCAATCCTATTCCCTTCATTATATCATCTTCTTGAACTATAACATCATAACATAAGCTTACAAATGTGGACCTGCAAGAAACTTGTGGGAGTGGCTACCTCATTCCCCCTACCTTTGCTTCTTCCCTTCTCCCCTACTTATCTCAGACTCCTACTTTTTCTCACTTCTGCCACCCTTTTTCTTTCTCTCTCTCTGCCATGTGTATTACTTTCTCTCTTTCTGCCCACATCCTACTGTTTTTTTTTCTACTTCTCCACTTCATCACTCTTTTTCTCTCTCTTTCTGTCTGTCATCCCATCTCTCTCTCTTTCTGCCTTCATCACTTTCACAGTTTCTTGCCTGTTTCCCCCTCCATGGCAGTAGTGGTAGCAGTAATGCTTCCAGCTGCTCACCTACCCCCCCCCCACAAGAGCAGTAGTGGTGGTTCTCCAGGAATCACAGTGGCTCTCCCAACTACAGAAATCAATTCCCAGGAGTGCCAGGATAATTCCTGGATATTTGGGGTTGGAGCCTTGGAAGTATGAGGTCTGGGGAGTGAAGTGAACTGAGCAGGGTATAACACTATAGACTCCACCCTCCAAAGCACCCTTTTTCTCCAGGGGAACTGATCTCTGTTGTCTGGAGATGAGTTAGAATTCTAGGTGATCTCCAGTCCTCACATGGAGATTGGCAATACTATTGGCCCTGGGGGAAATGGCTGATTTGGAGGGTGGAGTCTATGGAATTATACCCTTCTGAGTTGCAAACTGGAGTTGGCAACACTATCTTTATCCCCACCCAACAGCCAAGTCTTTCCCCCACCTCCAAGAAAAAATAATCTTTCTTCACAGTGGAGACCAAAGCAGTTTCTCCTCTCCTCCTTTTTATCTGCACAACAACCCTGTGAGGCAGTTTGGCTGAAAGTATGTGAAGAGTCCAAAATCAACCAATCAGCTTTCACAGCAGGATGGGGATCTGAATCTGGGTCTTGCATACAATTTCTCTGAAGCTCTAACTGCTAAACCATGCTGGCTTTCATAGGGCAGCTGCTTCCTTCCCCATATATTCAATATTATTATAATACAAAGACTGAACTGCGACAAATGCAAAAAAACCAGTATCATTGAGCTACAAGTATTATCATGCTATGCATGATAAAGAAAGATAAATTTACATATGATAGAGAGTAAATATACCAATCTTATATATCTGTACTCAGGCCTGTAGCTATGGGGAGGGGGGTTGGGGAGAGGCCACTCTATTAAAAAAAAATCCCTGTGTAGGGCCCCTCCACTGGAGGTCTTCCAGGACCAGCAAGAGAGAGAGAGTGGGAGAGCAGCAGCCAGAGAGAGAATGGGAGAGTGGCAGAGAGAGGGGGGGCAGTGAGAGTGAGAATGGGAGAGTGGGAGAGGGAGGGGGGCAGCAGGGGGAGAGTGGCAGAGAGAGAGAGAGGGGCAATGAGGGGGAGAGAGAGCACATGACAGCGAGGGGGAGAAGAAGAGAGAGCAAGACAAGAGAGACGAGAGTGCCGCTATCCTCAGCCCTACATGCTTTGATGCAGGCATCTCAACATTCTCTCTTAAGAGAGTGATGGATGAGGCTTCACTCCCCTCCTTTCAGGAACCAGAAATGAGGGGAGGGGTGAAGCCTTGTCCAGTGCTCTCTTAAGAGAGAATGCTGAGATGCCCGTGCTGAAGCAGGTAGAGCCGAGGCTAGTGGCACTCCTCTGAGCACACCCTTGGGTAAGGTGGCCTGCCACCACCAGTTGGTGGACAAACGGTGACTGCAGCAGTGACAGTGTGGGGAAAATTAGTCATTTGTCTTGAGTACTGGGAGGGGCAGTGAGCCCAATTCAGTGCCCCCCTCCCAGAGCCCTAGGTAAATGCCTAATTTGCCTAGTGGGCGAGTCGGCCCTGGCTGCCGTTGAACAATAGCAATAAAAATACCAAGAGAGAAGTCACACTGGACAATATATCAATATATCACAGGGTTATAGTGACAAAAATTAGTAAACTATGTGAAATGGACAAATTAACAAGAATTTTAAGAGACTATGATGTAGAAGTTTTTAAGATGGAGTGGAAAAAAGTTTAGAAGATATGTAGAAAAAGAGTGGAAAATAAAAGGACATTGGACAATTTTTGATAATGATTAAATCTTAGAAAAAAGGAGAATATTATTTTTTGCTTTTATTAGTTAAGGGTACCTTTAAATATTAGCATTTTAAGTAAATAACATCGGTGAGGGTCAAGTAACGGGGGGAGGGGTGGGTAGAAAGTAATATATGGGATAGATAAAGGAAGTTATTAAAGATGCAAGAAATATGTTACCATATGTTACCAAATAAAATTGTTTTAAATAAAAAATTACTAAACTATGTACTACAAATAACTGTTCTTTATAGTGAAATGTAGGTCATATTGTACATACAATTACATATTGGAAATAATCTCAATATATTCTCAAATCTCATAAAGTTCACAATATATACTTGTATTGTGAACTTTTATGTGATTTGAGAATATATTGAGATTGTTTCCAATATGTAATTGTATGTAAAATATGACCTATATTTCACTATAAAGAACAGTTATTTGTACTATATAGTTTAGTAATTTTTTTCACTATAACCCTGTGGGTCATTTATTGATATGTTGAACCATAGCAAGCAGCCAGGCTTAGTAGAGTCATGTAAGTCGAGTGGTATCAAGTCATTCAGAGGCTGCTGTCAAGGCTAGGGTTACCAGCCTCTAAATGGGACCTGGAAAGCCCCTAGAATTACAGCTAAATTTCAGATAGCAGAGATCTGTTGCTGGAGAAAGCGACTACTTTGCACAGTGGATACTGTGGCTTGACACCCTGCTGGGGCTTCTTCTCTCCCAAACCCTGCATTCCTCAGATTTTACCACAAAATCTCCAGGAATTCCCCAACTCAGGGAGTGTTCACACTACACTGAATAATGTGTTTTGCAACTGGATTTTTACTGTGTAAGAATATCAGAAAACAGCTGCAAAATGTATTATTCAGTGTAGTGTGAATGCATCCTGAGTTGGGACCTGGCAACTAGAGGTGTGCATTTGGCTCAGCCAAACCGAATAGACCGCCGAATACCCCCTGATTTGGAAGTATACGGCACCATTGTCAAGCATCAATATTTCGCAATAGTCATGCGTTTGTTCTTTAATCAAAACTTGTTTTATTGTAAAACTCCATAGCTTTCTCTAAGGACAGATTCCTTGAAAGTAATGGCATACATAGTATTGGATAGTATCTTATAGGCAAACTTCAAAAGGCAGGGTTACAAATAACTTCAAAAGAATAACATACAGATGTAAATTGAGTTGAGAGTTCAAAGGCTACTCAGTAGTATTTCTTTTATGACTAAGGAATGTCAGCTAATGACCACATCTCCATTTCTCACACATTCTCTGCGAGCTGATAAGGCATGGCTGTGTGAATCTGGGGGAGAGGCATTCTACACCATTAATACAAGGTTACTCTAAAACATCCTGAATCCAGATGGATTTATTATACATTCAAAGGGGAGGAAGAGAGAAGGGGGGAGAAGAAGAAAGGGGAAAGACAAAGGTGACACTCTGCTTTAACTCTGGCCTGTTCCCTAGATACATATAAAACCAGTACTTAGAAATAGCATGCTTGACATACTGCCCCCCTCCCTAAGATCTTCTTTGGGGTTTAGAAGGGTGGGTGTCATAGAACTTTTTTATTAAATGTGGTGCTTTGACATGTGAGCTTTCCACCCATTTGTCATGGGCTGGTGAAAAATGCTTCCATCTGATCAAAAAATACAATACCCCCAATTTTAATTTGGTATCCAATATTTCTTTGACTTCATGGTGACTCTGATCCTCAATCGGAATAGGTTGTGGAGCTTGGGGTCAAGGGTGCCAACACGTAGCTCCAGGATCTCACCGGAGTAGACTTCAATGAAAGATAGGGTATATTTTACTAAACAGTTTTGGCAATTCAAGTTCCACTGTCACTTTATTGATCAATCTTTTGATACGAAAAGGTCCCTTGTATGCAAGTTTTTTAGAAGGTTGTGGTAATAGCAGGTTCTTAGTAGACAAAAAGACCGTCTCTCCCACTTTAAAATCCCAAGTGGGAGTATGACTTTTGTCATAGTGTTTTTTGTATGTCTCTTTAGCTAAGTCCAGATTTTCTTGAATAACCTTCCAAACTTTCCCTAGTTTTCCCCACCATTGTTCAAAGGATGAAAACGCTTCTGGTTTTACTCCCCCTGGTAATAGCGGGAAGGGTTTTCCTTCATACCCATTCACTACTAAGAACGGAGAAGTCTTTGTGGAGCCGTGCACATTGTTATTGTATCCATATACTGCAAATAGCAGGAGCTCCACCCAGTTGTACTGCTAATAGTTCACAAAACATCTTAAATATTGCTCTAATAAGGCATTCACCCTCTCCATTTGTCCATCCATTTGAGGGTGATAGGCGGAGCTTAGCCCCTGTTTGATTCGTGTCAGTTTACAAAACTCTCTCCAGAAGTTGGCAGTGAACTGCGGGCCCCGGTTGCTAATTACTTTATCCGGGAACGAGTGTAGTTTAACCACGTGTTGGAAAAATAATTGTGCTAATTTTTTAGCCATGGGGATCTGGGTGCAAGGGATGAAATGAGCTTGTTTTGAAAATGTGTCTACTATTACTAAAATTACCATTCTCCCTTGCAAAATTGGTAGTTCCACAATAAAATCCATTGAGACGATCGACCATGGCTGGGTAGTTGTCTCCAAAGGTTGTAACAATCCGGGAGGTTTCGCTCCCCTTCTCTTCGCCATTATATGTATCGGACAAGAGGCAACATAGTTGGAAATGTCTTTTTTCATCGATGGCCACCAGAATTGCCGGTTCACTAAATGTAGCGCTTTTACATACCCAAAGTGCCCTGAAAGTTTATTATTGTGACAGAATTGTAGTACTTCTTTCTGAAGACTTTCCGGCACATAAAGTTTACCTTCTTTGTACCAGAAGCCTCCTTCCCCCTTTGTTACTCCTTCTGGTCAGGCGTCTCCCTCCTTCTCCACTTCACTAATTAGTCTTGCTCCTCCCCACTTTTCCTCCAGGTTTCCACACTTTGCCTTAGAGCGGGTGGTCACGGCCCCTCCTAACTGGCTTGGGGGGATAATGGAGTCGACTACTTCTTCCCTCTGGCTGTTATGTTGGGGGAGTCTAGATAATGCATCAGCTAGAAAGTTTTTGGAACCAGGGATGTGTTTTAAAGTGAAGTCAAATTTGGCAAAAAAGCCCACCCACCAGATTTGTTTCTCTGTTAGTTTTCTCCGCCCTGTGAGGGCTTCCAGATTTTTGTGATCTGTCCAGATTTCGAATGGGACCCTCGCCCCTTCTAACCATGATCTCCATGTTTTTAAAGCGAAAGTAACTGCAAAAGCTTCTTTGTCCCAAACTGAACAATTTCTCTGTTCATGAGTGAGCTTTTTGGATATGTGGGCGCAGGGCTTTAATGCCCCCTCTTCATCAGGTTACATTAGAATTGCTCCTACGGCGACGTCACTAGCGTCACATTGTACTACAAAGCGTTTTAACTCATTGGGGTGAATTAGAATGGGTTCACTCATAAATAGTCTTTTCAATTTATTGAATGCCTCCTGGCATTTTGCTGTCCATTCTAACTTAGCTCCCGGCCGTTTGGCTTCAGGACCCTTCCCTTTTGTTTTCAGGAGATCTGTTAAGGGTAGCATTGTGTGTGCGAACCCTTGTATAAAATTACGATAAAAATTCACAAATCCGAGGAAGGATTGAAGCTGTCTACGTGTCCTCGGGGGTTCCCAATCTACTACGGCTTGTATTTTAGCTGGGTCCATGGCTAGCCCTCTCCCCAACACTCTGTCCAATTCTGTCTTACAATTCTGTCTTGTAAAATTCACATTTGGATAGTTTGGCATACAGTTGATTCTCATGGAGGGTTTTCAGTACTTCCCGGACCAATTTTATATGTGATTGTATGTCTTTAGAATAAATAATTATATCATCCAGGTACACCACTACCCCTTTGTACAGATACTTGCGTAAAACTTCACTTGTAAAGTTCATGAAAACCCCTGGGGTTCCTTGTAATCCAAAAGGCATGAGCAAATATTCAAATTGTCCCATAGGCATATTAAATGCTGTCTTCCACTCATCTCCCTCTTTTATGCACACCCGGAAGTAGGCATCCCGTAAGTCTAATTTGGTGAAGATATTCCCCTCTGATACCATGCTGAGTAAGTCCTTTATCAGAGATATGGGGTATGCATTGGAGGTAGAAATCCCATCAATCCCCCTAAAATCCGTGCAAAGCCAAAGCCCCCCGTCTTTCTTTTTCCAGAAAAGTATCGGGGCAGCGTGGGGTGCTGTGGCTGGTCTTATAAAGCCTTTTTTAAAATTCTTGTCCAAGAACTTCCATAACTCAGCTTTTTCGGCCCACCCCATCGAGTACAGTTTAGCTTTCGGGAGTTCTTGTCCCGGAATTAATTCAATTGCACAGTCAGTATTTCTTGGGGGGGGGGGGAGTTCATTGGCTTCCTCTTCACTGAACACTCGTTTTAAGTCTCTCTACTCCTTAGGTTAAAAAAAAAAGTAGTTACAGACAAAGTACACATGTTTATTACAAAAATATAAAAACCCTGTAGGAGCCACAATGAAGCCTCATAAAATCATTTAAGCGACAAATGCACATGAAAGATACATACCTGACCTTACACATTTCAGCCTGCAGAGCCCTTCTTCGGAGGTCAAAAACAACGAAGTCCCAGTTACCCTTATAAGTCAAGAAACAAGTAATAGAACCCAAGATGGAAGGTTCCAATACGGAAAGGAATGACAAAATTTCGCAGCCCCTTTCAGCTTCCCTTCCAGGTAATCCACTCTACTGAACTCATCAGGGAAGGGTTTTCCCCCAGTAATGCATTGAATTGAGAAGTTCGCTTGAATTGAGAAGTACTCCACCTCCTCCGGATCTCCGTTGAAGGTATTATCCAGCTCTCTTCCTCTCCCATAATCGCGGGGAATGAGAGGTAGCAGAGGTGGCTGTAATAGTGGTTGCCTCAGCGGAGGAGGTATCTGCCCTCCTCTTGGGTACGGCGGTTGCAGTACTCGCTCTAGCCTCCTCATCTCTTGGGCCATGAATGTAGCATTGGCTTGCATCTCATCTCAGCCCCTTGGCCATTTCAGCCATCTTGTTTCTCACCACTTGGAGGAACCATCAGTCGTCGGGATCGGGCTCTTCTTCCTCCTCATCCCAGCACGGTAGCTCTCTGTCACCCCCGTACTCTTCCTCCTTGTCCAGCCTCGGTTGTTCCTGGTCATCTCGACCACCTCCTCTGCTTGCTCTCGAACTATCTTGGTCGCTTTCTTCTCCCGCCTGCGAGCGCAGGGAGGGTAGTGCCAGGATCACTTCTCTCTGAGCCAGTGCCTCGTCCATTAAGGTGGTGGACGTTCTGGGGACCTGCACTTTAGGGGTGATAAATAGTTGCTCTATATGCATGGGAGATCCTCTCCCTGTGACTCTTCAAGCATTGAGGATGTGCCACGGGGGTGTTCATACCCCGGCACCATCTCCTCTAGGCTCACCTCTCAGTGTGTCCAGAGTTATAGGGAATCTTTCATTGTCTGGAGTTCTCTCCGCCATATGGTCAGAAAGTTGCTAATTCGGTTACACTCCCGAGTAGGATTACTTCCAAAATGTCAAGCATTGATATTTCGCAATAATAAAGCATTTGTTCTTTAATCAAAACTTGTTTTATTGTAAAATTCCATAGCTTGCTTCAAGGACGGATTCCTTGGAAGTAATGGCATATATAGTATTGGATAGTATCTTATAGGCAAACTTCAAAAGGCAGGGTTACAGGTAATTTCAAAAGAATAACATACAGATGTAAATTGAGTTGAGAGTTCAAAGGCTACTCACTAGTATCTCTTTTACGATTAAGGAATGTCAGCTAATGACCACATCTCTATTTCTCACACATTCTCTGCAAGCTGATAAGGCATGGCTGTGTAAATCTGGGGGAGAGGCATTCTACACCTTTAATACAAGGTTACTCTAAAACATCCTGAATCCAGATGGATTTATTATACATTCAAAGGGGAGGAAGAGAGAAGGGGGGAGAAGAAGAAAGGGGAAAGGACAAAGGTGACACTCTGCTTTAAATCTGGCCTGTTCCCTAGGTACATATAAAACCAGTACTTAGAAATAGCATGCTTGACAGCCGTATACTTCCAAATCCAATTGGAAGGCATTATGTGGGAGCCGTATACGGCTCCCCGTATACTTCTGAATCAATATAAAAGATGGGAAAGGAGCTTCTGCATCCTCAGGGAAGCTGCTTGCCTCCTTTCCCCCCTTTGGAAGCCTTTTCCCATCTCTCCCATAGCCTCCTTGGATCAGGGAGGGAGGGGGAGGGAGAGAGGAGCCCCAACAGCCAATCCAAAGCATGCATTTGCAAAATGCATTGCAAATGCATGATTTGCATGGCTGTTGTGTAGCTGATGGCTGGGCTAATCCCCCAGCTATCAGCAACATTGTTGGTTTTTTGTTTACTTGGCTATCCAAGTAAACACTGTTCTCTGGCCAATCACAGAGCAGTAGTATTTTTTGAAACTGCTCTGTGTAGGGCCAGAGAACCTTTTTAAGGAGTCTGCCTGGCTGGACTCCATTCCATTGCTGCTGTGTTGGTGTGTGAGAGAGGTTGTGCTGCGCTGGCCCTTGGCCTCAGTTGCTGCTGCTGTCTCTCAGCCTTGCCTGACCTGCCTAGAGAAGACATCTAAGGTAAGACGGTCTTGGGGTTCTTGTTTTTATTTTAGTTAGGATAAAAGTAAAAGGACTTTTTAAGACTCAGAGTCCCTTTACTCATCCAGATTTGAGTGGGTGGGTAGCTTATTTGGGGTTAGGGGGTTCTGCTGGGGGTGGGTGCCTGGGGTGGGGGGTTGCCAATTTGCCTATGTCTTATTTTAGTGAGAGGACTTTTAAAAGTGCAGTGTCCTTTTACTTTTCCTGATTTGGGTGGCTTGAATTTCTTGGGGTTAGGGTGAAGGTTTTTTTGTGGGGAGGGGTTGGTAAAGTTCATGTATTGTCACGGGTTTTTTTACTGTTTTAAAAGAATTCTGTGTTTGATTTGTTGCTGCTGTGTTGTGCCGCTGTTGTTCCTTTTGTTTTCTGGTTCTTGGGGGGGGGGGGGGGCTGTTTGGCCTAATTTTTGTTGTTAAAGCATCAGTTTTTTAACAGTTGAGTTTGTTGGCCTTTTCTCAGTTGGATTTGTTTGGATCTGTTGCTGTTGGTTTTGCATCCTGTCCTGTTGTCCTTTTTCCTTTTCCTGGTTCTGGGTGTTTTTTTTTAGGGGGGGGGTTTAAAAGTTACGTTTCTTTCTGTCACATTTTGGTTTTTTTTAAATTACCTCTGGTTGGTGTGAGGGGGTTGGTATGTGGGGTGGGTCACTTTCATTTTGTTCTAGATCTTTTTTTGGAGTCTGAGGGTGCTTTCGCTTTGGCTAGGGCCACTAAATAGGCTGCCCCACTAATAAGGATGCTTTTAGGGATTGTGTTTTTTGAAATTAAAAAAAAAATTAATCCAGTATACAGCTTTATCTTCTTTCAAAATGCAACTGGGCCTTGAGGGTTTTATAGGAGAGAGTCCCCTGCAGGTTCCATACAGTTTTGGGGGCTCTCCCTCAAACCCCCTGCCCCCCCAGTAGCCTCTGGTTATGCCCTATGTTGCCATTGAGTTTGATGGCCCATAGGGTATAATGGTGGGATAGGGGCACCCTCTTTGGGTGCCCCTCGAATGGGAACCCCTGGCCCAATCTTTTTGGGACTTGGAGGGTTTGTAGGAGAGAGTCCCATGCAGGTCTCCTGCAAATTTGGGGGCTCTCCCTCAGACCCCCTTCCCTCCAGGTGGCTTCCAATATACCCTATTTTGTCATTGATTTCAATGGTCCATAGGGTATAATGGGGTCATATATTCGGAAACAGCTGTAAGTCTCCAGTATATACAGCTATTCTGAATACCGGTATTCTGAATATTTTGGCCCCATATATTTCCGAATCCGATTAATTCCGAATTATTATTATTTTTTTTGCACAACTACTGGCAACCTGAGTCAGACCTGGCCCCAGTGAATTCTCCCTCAAAGGCCTGGAAAGGACCCTATGTTTTTACTCATAAAACCCAGCCTGAAATAATGTGTGCCTAGCAACAGAAATTCAGGAAATCTGTTGTTGTTTTTTAAATCTACAGGTGCTATACAGAGTATAATATTGTTTTTTATACAGAGTATAATATTGTTTTTTTCTACAAAAAGCCCTGTGTGAGACAATGGTGATGTCAGGGGTATGGCCTAATAGGCAAATGAGTTCCTGCTGGGCTTTTCCTACAAAAATAGCCCTGGTTACTGGTATTAAAGCTGTGAGCTACTGGCATTAAAGCTTTGAGCTACTGCATAAATTAGTGTGCTCTGGAGTCAATTTTCCTGAGCTAAGACAAAAATGAGTGAGCTGGAGGTGGAAAATCTGTGAGCTAGCTCATGCTAACTCAGCTTAGAGGGAACACTGGTAAAGAGTTAACTAGAACTCCATCCTCTAAACCTATCTCTCCTTATTTACTTTCATTTTCCAGTGTTAGTCTGAAGAAACTGGTTGAAATACATCAGACTGCTACATTCAGCAAGTCCTGTGAGTAAAGCAATCATTATTAAAAAATTATTGCCCCAGGGAGATCACAAAAGTGTGGCTTTGCAAAATGTTTATTTTGGCTACTGTGTATGTGTGTTCACTTTCATTTAGTGGAAGTGCAGCTGCTGGGGGAAGGCAAAAAAGAGAAGGAGGACATGAAGACTTTATTCAGGGGAACTGCTCTTTCTTTCTTTCTTTCTTTCTTTCTTTCTTTCTTTCTTTCTTTCTTTCTTTCTTTCTTTCTTTCTTTCTTTCTTTCTTTCTTTGGAATGGGAAAGTTTCCAGGCTCCACCTTCAAAGTCCTCAGACATTTTCTGAGTTGGGTCTGGGCTGGCAACACTACCTTGAGGAGAATCAAGATGCTTTGCCTCACAAATACTTTATGGAATGCCAGAATTGTAGGGGTCTTCCTGACCCACACCCGTATATGTAATTGCTGATTTTACCAATTTACAGGGTGGTACCTGCAGAAGGCCCTTCTCAGATAAGCAAAGCTGTCATAGATGGAATAGGAGTGAGGCACTTCTGCAGATATGAGGGTACAAAGCATGAATGGTTTTATATGTGACAGCTAGTACCTTAAATTAATCCAAGAACTGATGGCAGCTAATGGAGTAACTACAGTGTGAGTGTGATATACATCCTCCACCCAGGGCTGGCCCTAGGGTGCATGGTGCCCCAGGCAGCCTCGCTGCCCGCGCCCCCCACCCACTCCATGGTACCTCCCCCTCCTTCCCAATTTTGATGCCCAGGAATGGATGGTGAAGCGCTGCGCTTCCGGGGCTCTTTCAAGGCCGCCCCTCCATTGATAAGCTGATTGGTAGGTAAAGCCACATGGAGGCTGGAAGCTCCTATACCCTCCCTCCGGTGCATTCATGATCAGTGCTGGAGCAGCAGCAGTGAGAAGGATGAGCAAGCTGCTGAAAAAGTGGCGGTCACCTTTGCCTCCTCCCCATTTCCTTTCCATGCAATCCAGGAAGGAAGTGGGGAGGAGGCAGTGGCAGCCACCACTTTTCCAATGGCTTGCTCATCCTTTCTGCTGCCACTGTCCCAGTGCTGATCGTGATGAGCTTGCTGGAAGGCTGGCACAGGAGCTGCCAGCCTCCATGCGGCTTTACCTGCTGATCAGTTGATCCCAGGGGGTGGGGCTTGAAAAAGCCCATTTCCAGGCATTAAAATTGGGAGGGAGGGGGAGGCAAATAAGGATTTGCCTGGGGGTGGGGTGAAAGCCGATTACAGCACCCCCGCCCTGCTGGTGCCCTAGGCAAATGCCCAGCTTACCTATTGGGCAGGCCAGCCATGCCTCCACCTAGTTTCTGATAGTAGCCAAGTTGTGGTGTTCTGTATCATCTGGAGTCTCCAAGTTGACTTTAGAGGCAGATCTATGTAGAGTGCATTACAGTAGTCTAGTTTCAATGATACCATGATGTGACTCCAGGTAGTCAGAATGGCTGAGTCTAGGAGTATGAGGAGTCAATTTCTGGGCTAAAGAGAGTTGGACAAAAGCTTTTTAAAAAATTGCTGATGTGGGGGCAGGGTAATGTCAGTATTAAGTATGTGTTGGCTGTCACACATGACTGTCCTCATTCTGTCCTTCCTACAGAATATAATAAGGGAATGAACACAAGAATTACATCTCTGTTCAGTGTAGTGTACCCAGTAATAAACCTGCCATTGCAACAACCTTGGGAATTCTGCAAATGAAGTTTCAAATTCGCTTCTACAAATACAGTCACCTTGGACAGGTGGACACATAACTAATCACCATTAAAAACTGAGACACAACTGAAAAACAATGCAGACATACATGTATTTATGTATATATGTATTATATGCATTTATACAATTTGTAGGCAGCCTCTCCAGATCTGCTTGAGGTGGCATACAACAATAAAACAAAATCAGGCAAACAGATGATAAAAACTTACCAATAAAAAAAACCATGTCAGTAACATAAATTAATCAAACCAAGTCAAACCAATGCCAATAAAAGCACATAAAAACAAGCCAGTCTACAATTAACATAATAAAAATACTCCTCAGGCTAGATGCAGACCATGAAACAGCTAAATCTGCTGGAAACCCTTGGTTAAAAGCCTTGGTAATTTTTTTGCTTGTACCTAAGGAAAGGCAAGTAGTTGAGCCTTAAGGGCAAGGGCATTCCAAATGTGATGTGCCACCAATGGAAATGCTCGGTCTCTGGTCACCACCCAACTTGCTATTGCAGATAGGGATACAGAAAGCAAAGCATGAGAAAAGGATCTCAGCTAGTGAGCTGGACAATATGGAAAAAGTAAATCTTCAAACAGTTGCTGAACAGTATCAGGAATAAAGTTCTGAAGCCAAGTTGGTGTGCTGGATATGCAAGGAGGTCAAGTGTTTTCACAGCCTACATTCTACCAAGCAGCCCATGTATTGTTTGAACCAAACCAACAAGTTTTGCTCCAGACTTTAGAAAAGATGTTCACCTCATTTTCAGTTTATCTGAGAGAATACAAGCTGAGAGTTAAGGCAATTCTGAAGTTTATGGTGACAGTAATACAAATCGAATTTCCCTTCTCAGGGTAAAAGAACCAACTTGTTTTCCCCTAAGGTGGACAAAAAGTAGAAAGCTGAACAGAAAGGAGAGATCAGTATTATATACAATGCAACCTTTCTCTTTTTTGTCCATGCATTTATATTGCCCTCATCAGCTTGGATTCAGGGTGATTCATGAGAATTGCACAATTTGAGTTAAATATATACATATACCATCTAAACAGAAAAGGTACATTTATGAACGGAGGGACATTTGGGTGCTTAGAAACCTGCCATTCATAGGGCATATGTCAAGAGCAGCGGCACATCTGGAACATGCTCTTTTTCCTACTCAAAGAAGATGAGTATAACTCATCCTTAATAGGGCCCTCCAGGCAATAAAGGTTAACTGCACAGCACCACTGCAGCTATTAGAAGGACCTGCTCAAACCTTAAAAACCTCACTTAGATTAACTGTTTGGGGATTTGGAATAGACAGGCACAATCCTGCTCTTGAACACTATATGAAGCACTAGAGTTGCCTTAGTGGCTGAACAGGCTGGACCATGAGATTGTAACAACATGCACTAACTCAAGGGTTCTTTGCAAAGATTGGAACTCATCTAATTCATTACCTGTGAAAGCAAGGGTGGCTTATTATGCTTTGGTAACTATTTTCTCATGGGTGTTGATGCTGCACAGAGTGAAGCAGAGTGTTCATCTTGTACCACTTGGGTGCCCCCACCCCCGCTTTCTCCTGCCTATCTCCTTGTTTTCACTCTTATTATAAGCCTGTCTCTTGTCTTGTCCTCCTCACAATACTTTCCCATGTTTTCTTTCTTAGTACATATCAACTTTTTCCTGAACATATTCCCAATGACATCTCAGAGAGGCCTGAGAGGAACAGAACAGAGCAGAGCAGCTCTGATAAGCTGAGACAGCTGGAGAAGTTGCTAAGAATTTCTGCGTTTTGAAAGACTTCATTCTGAGGCTTGGGTGACTGCTGAAAAGGCTGAGTTGTGATAGCTGGGGAACTGCTGTACGTTTGGGTGAGTGGGCTAAAGGTGAAAGTGATTGATTGATTGATTGAGAGTAATTGTTGATGATTGCTTAGGAGTGGTCTGCTCCACCCTCTTTGCATTTTAAGCTGCGCCTTGCCAAAGGCTGAGCACATCTCAGAGAGGCCTGAGAGGAACAGAGCAGAGCAGCTCTGATAAGCTGAGACAGCTGGAGAAGTTGCTAAGAATTTCTGCGTTTTGAAAGACTTCATTCTGAGGCTTGGGTGACTGCTGAAAAGGCTGAGTTGTGATAGCTGGGGAACTGCTGTACGTTTGGGTGAGTGGGCTAAAGGTGAAAGTGATTGATTGATTGAGAGTAATTGTTGATGATTGCTTAGGAGTGGTCTGCTCCACCCTCTTTGCATTTTAAGCTGCGCCTTGCCAAAGGCTGAGCACATCTCAGAGAGGCCTGAGAGGAACAGAACAGAGCAGAGCAGCTCTGATAAGCTGAGACAGCTGGAGAAGTTGCTAAGAATTTCTGCGTTTTGAAAGACTTCATTCTGAGGCTTGGGTGACTGCTGAAAAGGCTGAGTTGTGATAGCTGGGGAACTGCTGTACGTTTGGGTGAGTGGGCTAAAGGTGAAAGTGATTGATTGATTGATTGAGAGTAATTGTTGATGATTGCTTAGGAGTGGTCTGCTCCACCCTCTTTGCATTTTAAGCTGCGCCTTGCCAAAGGCGCGAGCCTTTGGCGCGAGCCGAAGGGTGAGAGCTAAAGGGCTCTTGGCCTGTGGCTCTTTGCCTGGGGGCTTCCTAAGGACCAGGAACCCAGATTTCCTTGTTCTCCCAATAAGGTAAGTTGACCTTCCAGAAGGGGAGCCACGTAAACAGCATTTAAAGAGGACTGTATATTTAATATATATATCATGAAGGTAGAATGCCAGCAGGGGGGTGGGGGCTTTCCAGTGTTTTGCACTGAGTGTCACATGTATGACTATCTGCCCATAGGACAGAAGTCTTGGGTGTGTGCTCGATGCAAGGAGCTCCTGGTCCTCAGGGAACGAGTTCGTACCCTTGAGGCCGAGGTGACTGCCCTGGAGAAGCAGAGACGGTCAGTTAGGCAATTGGGGAAGACTCTTGGGGGCGTATTAGATGAGCCCCACTCTGAATGTGGCATCCCCGTTGCTGCCAGAGAGCGTGAGGGTCGAGAGGGAACAGGGCACCTTGCTGAGGATAAGGGGAATGCGCCCTCAGAAGGGACCTCTTCTTCGGTTGGTGAGCAGGTATCCTTTCACGCCAAGGAACCATCCCTGGGCAGGGGGAGAGGGGGGGTCTTGGTAGTTGGTGATTCGATCCTTAGGCAAGTAGACAGCTGGGTGGCAAAACCGCGTATTGACCGTATGGTGACTTGCCTGCCTGGTGCGAAGGTAGCGGACATTACGCGTGTAGTAGATAGGCTGATAGACAGTGCTGGGGAGGAGCCTGTGGTCGTGGTGCATGTTGGCACCAACGATGTGGGGAAATGCAGTCGTGAGGTCCTGGAGGAGAAATTTAGGCTGCTAGGTGGGAGACTTAAGGCCAGGACCTCCAAGGTGGCCTTCTCGGAAGTGCTACCTGTTCCACGTGCAGGGCAGGAGAGACAGGCGCAAATTAGAAGTCTCAATGTGTGGATGAGACGATGGTGTAAGGAGGAAGGGTTTAAGTTTGTTAGGCACTGGGATGCTTTCTGGAACAAGCTGGAGCTGTACAAAAGAGACGGTCTCCACTTGTCTCCGGATGGAACCAGGCTGCTGGCGCTTAAAATCAAAAAGGTGGCAGAGCAGTTTTTAAACTAAATCTTGGGGGAAAGCCGACAGGAGATGGAATGTCTCTGGTTCGGGAGGACTCGTCTCAAAGAGATGAAGGGTTGGCTTCTATTTTTCTACCGAGTAACGGATCAGAG
The DNA here is from genome assembly GCF_032191835.1 of Heteronotia binoei. NCBI lineage: Eukaryota > Metazoa > Chordata > Lepidosauria > Squamata > Gekkonidae > Heteronotia > Heteronotia binoei. The sequence goes on along the minus strand of NC_083223.1, from coordinate 185,797,720 downwards.
TTGTCCACTGTGATGGTGACAAACAGTATGGACTGTCTGCTAGAGTCTCGAGGCGGCAGGAGAGAGGTGGCGGGCCTAGCTTGCTTGGGAAATTATAAATGTTTGTATGCAAATGCTAGAAGTGTCCGAAGTAAAATTGGTGAATTGGAATGTTTAGTGTTGGGAGAAAACATAGACATTGTGGGAATTTCAGAAACTTGGTGGAATGAGGAGAATCAGTGGGACACGGTGATTCCTGGATATAAGTTATATCGGAAGGATAGGGAGGGAAGGGTTGGAGGTGGGGTGGCTCTGTATGTCAGAGAGGATATACGGTCCAGTAAGACTGAGGTCAGAGAATTAGATTCCCTTCTAGAAATGCTTTGGGTTGAAATAGAGGTCCCAAAAGGAAATTTAACTATGGGAGTTTGTTATCGCCCACCAAATCAAAAGAGAGAGGACGATTATAATATGATGGAGGGATTAAAGATAGCGGCTAAACGTAAAAACTGTGTCATAATAGGTGATTTTAACTACCCGCAGATTGATTGGGTCAATATGTGTTCTGGTCGAGAGAAAGAGATTGAGTTTCTTGATGCTCTCAATGACTGTGCTATGGAGCAGATGGTCTCAGAACCTACCAGGGGTGGGGCGATCCTGGATCTGGTCCTAAGTAATGCCCAAGACTTGGTGAGAGACGTAAAAGTGATTGCGCCGCTTGGGAACAGTGACCATAATGTTATTGATTGCACCATTTGTATAAATAGGGAGTTGCCCAAAAAGACCGCCACAACCACATTTAACTTTAAAAGGGGTAAATTCTCTGAGATGAGGAGGCATGTGAGGAGGAAACTGAAAGGAAAGGTAAATACGGTCAAAACCCTTGGGGAAGCTTGGAGACTATTTAAAACTATAATCCTAGAAGCTCAGATAAAATACATACCACAAGTTAGGAAAGGCACAAACAGGTATAAGAAGAGGCCAGCATGGTTAACAAACAAAGTAATGGAAGCTGTAAAAGGTAAGAAGGACTCCTTTAAGCGGTGGAAAACCAGTCCAAGTGAGATTAATAAAAGGGAACACAGGCAGTGGCAAATCAAATGCAAGACTGTGATCAGGCAGGCAAAAAGGGACTATGAGGAGCATATTGCAAAAAACATAAAGACCAACAATAAAAATTTCTTCAAATATATTAGAAGTAGGAAACCAGCCAGGGAAGCAGTGGGGCCCTTGGATGACCATGGGGTAAAAGGATTACTGAAGGAGGATGGGGAAATGGCTGAGAAGCTGAATGCATTTTTTGCCTCCGTCTTCACCGTGGAAGATGAGAAGTGTTTGCCCGCCCCAGAACCACTAATATTGGAAGGGGTGTTGAAAGACCTGAGTCAGATTGAGGTGACAAAAGAGGAGGTCCTACAACTGATAGACAAATTAAAAACTAATAAGTCACCGGGTCCGGATGGCATACATCCGAGAGTTCTGAAAGAACTCAAAGTTGAACTTGTGGATCTTCTAACAAAAATCTGTAATCTTTCATTGAAATCTGCCTCCGTTCCTGAGGACTGGAAGGTAGCAAATGTCACCCCCATCTTTAAAAAGGGTTCCAGAGGAGATCCGGGAAATTACAGGCCAGTCAGTCTGACTTCAATACCGGGAAAGTTGGTAGAAACCATTATCAAGGACAGAATGAGTAGGCACATTGATGAACACGGGTTATTGAGGAAGACTCAGCATGGGTTCTGCAAGGGAAGATCTTGCCTCACTAACCTGTTACATTTCTTTGAGGGGGTGAACAAACATGTGGACAAAGGAGACCCAATAGATGTTGTTTACCTTGACTTCCAGAAAGCTTTTGATAAAGTTCCTCATCAAAGGCTCCTTAGAAAGCTTGAGAGTCATGGAGTAAAAGGACAGGTCCTCTTGTGGATCAAAAACTGGCTGAGTAATAGGAAGCAGAGAGTGAGTATAAATGGGCAGTCTTCGCAGTGGAGGACGGTAAGCAGTGGGGTGCCGCAGGGCTCGGTACTGGGTCCCATCCTCTTTAACTTGTTCATAAATGATTTAGAGTTGGGAGTGAGCAGTGAAGTGGCCAAATTTGCGGATGACACTAAATTGTTCAGGGTGGTGAGAACCAGAGAGGATTGTGAGGAACTCCAAAGGGATCTGTTGAGGCTGGGTGAGTGGGCATCAACGTGGCAGATGCGGTTCAATGTGGCCAAGTGCAAAGTAATGCACATTGGGGCCAAGAATCCCAGCTACAAATACAAGTTGATGGGGTGTGAACTGGCAGAGACAGACCAAGAGAGAGATCTTGGGGTCATGGTAGATAATTCACTGAAAATGTCAAGACAGTGTGCGTTTGCAATAAAAAAGGCCAACGCCATGCTGGGAATTATTAGGAAGGGAATTGAAAACAAATCAGCCAGTATCATAATGCCTCTGTATAAATCGATGGTGCGGTCTCATTTGGAGTACTGTGTGCAGTTCTGGTCGCCGCACCTCAAAAAGGATATTATAGCATTGGAGAAAGTTCAGAAAAGGGCAACTAAAATGATTAAAGGGCTGGAACACCTTCCCTATGAAGAAAGGTTGAAACGCTTAGGGCTCTTTAGCTTGGAGAAACGTCGACTGAGGGGTGACATGATAGAAGTTTACAAGATAATGCATGGGATGGAGAAAGTAGAGAAAGAAGTACTTTTCTCCCTTTCTCACAATACAAGAACTCGTGGGCATTCGATGAAATTGCTGAGCAGACAGGTTAAAACGGATAAAAGGAAGTACTTTTTCACCCAAAGGGTGATTAACATGTGGAATTCACTGCCACAGGAGGTGGTGGCGTCCACAAGCATAGCCACCTTTAAGAAGGGGTTAGATAAAAATATGGAGCAGAGGTCCATCAGTGGCTATTAGCCACAGTGTGTGTGTGTGTGTGTGTGTGTATATATATATATATATATATATATATATATATATATATATATATATTTGGCCGCTGTGTGACACAGAATGTTGGACTGGATGGGCCATTGGCCTGATCTAACATGGCTTCTCTTATGTTCTTATGTTCTATCTTTTTTTTCCCTTTTGAGGTGCTCCTGCTTCTTTTTCTTTATTTACAGATGCTAAAGCAACTCCCTGCATAAATTCAGAGAGAAGTGGCAGGAATGAGAGGAAAGAGGTTTTCATGTAATATGCTGAAATGGATCATAATTTGATGATTAATCATGACTTTCTCTTCACTTCATTCAGTTTCCACTTATTATTATGCAAAATGTTGTTGTTTTCATTTTAGGTCTTTTTTTAAAAGTTTAATTGATTTGGTTTCATTATATCTAATAAGAAATAATGCTTTGTTTTAGTTTTTCCATTTGGTTTTAATTTTTTTAAACCTGTAAATCTCTCCATATCTGGTTGTTGTGAAGCTCTGAAGGACAGTACTCCTCATCCAAGGTATCAACCCTGCCAAATTTCAGACAGACAGGGGAAAGCACCCCTCTTTTACAGGTAATCCTGGCTAGGGAAGGCAGACAAAGCAGGGAACCTGGCTCAACAAAGAAGGACAGTGTCAGCTCTGCTGCTATCTTCAAATAAAGATACTCTCCATGTATCTAGGAAAAGTGTTTATTTTGAATAATAGGTGACAGACACTTCCAAAGGAAAGTGTCTAAACTGAGGAAGGGTAGGGGTTATCCACGTTATATACCTTAATCAGTAACCATTACTTTCCCACCAGAATTCAAACAAGAAAAGTACGCCTTGGCCAGACGATTAGTTCTCAGAATAAAATCAAAAGGAGACATTTACAAACACCATGAGATGATATCACTTAACCTTGAAAGCCAGCTTGTGTTGGTGTATCCATGGGGTCCTGCTTGAAGTTGATACAAGTTAGACACAATAGCTGCAAAGCAAGTGAGCATTCTAAAATAGTATTACAAAACAAACCATGGTAAGGGATCTTGATAGACAGCAGAGCAGATGCTAACAGGGGTCATTTTGTAAAAAAATAGGTGGTGGAGCTTATCCAGGGATTGTTATGCAACTGCACATACTATTCAATGAACAAGGAGGTGGAACTCTCAGAAAGGTTCAGGAGCTGTGCTCCTGTGAGCTCCCACTAAATCTGAGGCCTGGATGCTAATAATATAAATATTAATGGGGCTTCCGGTTTGGTTTTCATGGAGGATTGACGTGCTTCTCACTGAGGAGCAGACCAGTGCCTCTGTTCTGGAAAGAGAAGGTGACCTAAACACCTGCTGCCTACATCTTCTAGGCAAGGAGATGGCCAAGACATGCTCAGAAAATTCTGAGGGGATTTACTTTGGCTGACGAGGAATCCCAGTGGGGTTCCTTTTTGGCTTTGACGAGTCCCCGGAGAAGAATTGCATAACAACATCTACAGAGGGCATCTGGAGTCGTTCATTCAACTTAAATTCATCATGAGCCAAAGCTTTTTTGGGACTAATTAATATCTTATTGGAAAGAGAACCGTGCTTGAAAGGATCATAACTTTACAGGTAAAGATTTTTATCTATCACTCCAGGACTAAAATAAGACTTATTTGGAGAAAAAACAAAGGTGTGGATATATCTATATTATGTTAAAGTTAAGAAGAAGGAGGAGGGGGTAAATTTGGGACTAAGAAATTTAGAGAATAAGGTTAAAATAGAAGAAAAACAAAAGTTGTTTTGCATACTTGAAAACCCCTTCAGAAACGAAACAGAACTGCAGATTAACAGGACGTCACAGGAAGTGGCGTCATAGAAGTATCACGAGACTTCTTAACCATAAAAAATGAGGCTTCGTGGCAAGAAAGAATGAAGCGGCCATTAAGAGAAGGGAAAATTCTTGGACTCCTGGCCTTCTCTAGGACTACAATCATAGAGAAACATTGGCGGCCATTGAAAGAAGGTCAAAAGTTTAAAAAAAAATTAAAATACAACAGGACATTAAAAATTTAGCAGAGCCGGCAAATATTTCCATTAGAGGATTGGATTTATTGGATTATATGATTGGAACTAAGTTTGGAGCATTCTAGAAGAAAAAGAATTTTTTTTTAAAAAAAAAAAAAGGGGGGGGGCAGAAAAACTGCAGATTGAAGTCTTTGTAAGCCTGCTGCTTTACAGCGTGGCTGAGGGGACGTTTTGCCTCCCTTCCGAGGGAGAGCGGCTTCTTCGGCGCCTTTCTAGGCGCGTTCTGAGTGGGCGGGGCTTCAGCGCTGTTGCTGAAGCCCCGCTCGTCGCTGGGTCATTCTTCCCGGCGTTGTCGGTCTTCGCGGAGCGTGCTTGCACGCTCTGAGTGCCTGGAGGCTGTTTTGGAGCCGGGAGGCTTGCGCGCGTCGTCCTTCAGCGTTTGTGATCGTCGTGGGACGTTGTGGTTTGTTTGTTCTATGTTGGTGGTTGAGATCTGAAGGCTCTGCTTAATTGGACTCTCCTACTAGCCTTTTGGCGGTTGGGGGTGCCTTCTGGCTTCTGCCTTTTAGGCTCTGGGCTGCAGGGGTCTTTTCTACCCCCCCCTTCCCACTCAATACACAGGGAGGTATTTGGGGGTGCCTTCTGGCTTCTGCCTTTTAGGCTCTTGGATGCAGGGGTCTTTTTTACCCCCCCCCTTCCCACTCAATACACAGGGAGGTATTTGGGGTTTTTTCCTGAAGTTTGGGAGGTTTTGGTGGCTGTGGGTTCAGGGCCGGGTGCCTGGCTGGGCTGGTCGGCCATTTCTGCTGTCAGCCATTTGTCAGCATGAGGAAGTTGTTCTTCTGTGCTTCTTTCTGGTGGGGGGCGGCCATTTTGGATCCTTCCTTTCCTTTTTTGATATCTGGCTCTTGGGGGCCATTTTAGGTGGGTGAGGCGGTGGCCATTTGGAGGGTTTTAGGGCGGCGGACATCTTAGAGGCAGGTGGCCTGTTCGCCCTCAACATCTCCCCCCCCCTCTCTCTTGTTGTTTTGTGGCTGGCTTGCTCTTGAAGGGCTAGCTGCCTTGAGGCTATTTTTTCTCCCTTTGGATTCTAATTTGTGCTGCGCTTTCGTGCTTAGCATGTCGGGCCGTAAGGGTTCTGGTAAATCCAAAGGGAAGCAGCCGGCCCCTAGGGCCCCTAGGCCACCACCGAAGCGTCCACCGCCTCCTTCATCTTTGGATGAGGAAGGTGATGACGACGTCAATGCAGTCATTTTTCAGCGACTGCAGGCATTAGAGCGGGCATCGGGCCTTCCACCTTCCCAGATGCCCAATAAGGGGCGGGTCTCCAAGAGGACATTTCAGGCTGATATACTGACATGCTTGTCTCTTCTTGAGAGCAGATTAACAGCGGCTGCTGGTGGTGCTGTGGGGCTTAGTGGCCTTGACGTCAGTGCTGGCCCATCCTCCAGTGCCAGTTGTGCTGGGTCTGCTTTGGTGCCATCGGGGCCTTCCGGTAAGTTTGGGGATGGGTCTCTGCCTCACATGGGGCCTGCATGGCCATGGGGGGCCTGGGGGTCTGCTGGAGCTAGTGGGGTTGGCTCGCCTCTAGGGGCCGCTTCCGCTGCGGGCTTAGATCAGCCTGGCAACTGGATGGGGACTCAGGGTCAGTGGGGCATGATGGGTCCCTGGCCTGGGGTTGGACAGCAAGGGGCCGGGGGGGCTTGGCCTGGCTGTTGGGGTTTCCCTTCTCCTTATGGGGCTGTGCCATTTAGTGCTATGCCTTCTGGCGAGGTCGCCTTACCTTTAGGCGATCACTTGCTGCCTGCCACAAAGGAAAAAATTTTAAAGGGTGAATATGTGGATGTATTCTCCCTTTTATATAGAGAGTTGGAGAAAAAAGACAAGGAAGAGCTAGACGACAAAGATAAGGAGAAGCTCAGGAAAAGGAAGGTCGAGCGGACCTGGGCCAATTGGCTCCCTGGGTTTCTTATTTATGCGGGAGTGATCGCGCGGGCTCAGCCCTGGCAGACTGCTGCCTTGATACAATACTTGGACATTGTGTACAAAGGGTACACGATGTTCAGTGGCCTGGCCTGGTGCCAGTATGACCAGGAGTTTAGAATGCGGGCTGCCTTGTACCCTTCACTCCCGTGGGATCGGATCCACCAGCAGTTGTGGCTGCAGGTGATGTCACCGGCTCGGCCCAATTTGGGGGAGCGATCCGACAGCGGGCACCTTGTTTCTAAAGGTCCCGCTTCTCTGTCTGGTGCGTCCTCTTCCTCCCGCAGTGTTGCGGGGCAGGCGGTTCAACCTCGCTTGCTCTGCTGGGAGTTTGGGTCCCAGGGGGCTTGCAGTCGAAAGGACTGCCATTTTAAGCATGAATGCCCCTTGTGTGCTGGCCCGCACTCCTTCAGCAATTGCCCCAGAGTCCGACCCCGCAAGGGTCAGAAGAAATCAGGTGGGGGCTCTTTCCAGCCTGGTAAAGGGTCCCAGCCCGATAAGGGTGGGGCCTCTTAGTGTGTGGCTTTGTAGATACCCACGCAGGGAGGACAGTCGTTATCTTTTGAATGGTTTCACGTTAGGTTTTAGGATTCCTTTTCGAGGTCCTCGGGTACCAACTTGGTCCAAGAACCTTAGTTCAGTTGTTGGTCTTGAACATATAGTTAGGGAAAAAATCGCTAAGGAGCTGGCTGAGGGCAGGATTTTGGGCCCCTTTGCCAGTCCTCTGGTTAGGAATTTTAGGGTTTCCCCGTTGGGCGTGGTGCCAAAGAAAGCACCTGGTGAATTTCGTTTGATTCACCACCTTTCTTATCCTAAGGGTTCATCGGTCAATGATGGCATACCTGAGGAGCTTTGCTCCGTTAGGTATACCTCTTTTGATCAGGCCGTGGGCGTCATGCGACGCTGTGGTCAGGGAGCTGAGATGGCAAAATGCGATATCTAGTCGGCATTTCGCCTTCTCCCTGTCCACCCGGATGATTTCGAGCTGCTGGGCTTTTCGTTTGCGGGGCAATACTACATGGACAGGGCATTGCCTATGGGCTGCTCTGTTTCATGCGCTGCTTTTGAGTGCTTCAGCACATTTTTGGAATGGGCTGTGCACGAAAAAGTGGGCTTGCAGGAGGTCGTTCATTACCTGGACGACTTCCTGTTTGTGGGCCCTGCAGGATCAGGCCGCTGCGCTCAGTTGCTAGCTGGCTTTGTTGATTTGGCTGCTGAGTTGGGTGTGCCTTTGGCAGAGGAGAAAACTGAGGGCCCAGCCCAACACCTTGTTTTTCTCGGGATTGAACTAGATACTCTGGAGCAGTCATCTAGGATTCCTGAGCCGAAGCTGCTGGATTTGAAAGAAAGGATTAACTCCTTTCTGTGTAAAAAAAAGGTTACGTTGCTTGAATTGCAGCAGCTAGTGGGGCACCTTAACTTTGCTTGCAAAGTGGTCGCCCCGGGTAGACCTTTTCTGCACAGGTTCTGTGACGCTATGGCGGGCCTTCGCTCGCCACATCACAGGACCAGGGTTACTAGCAGCATGAGGGAAGACCTGCAGATGTGGCAGGAGTTTTTGGAATCCTTTAATGGGATTTCTTTTTGGAGAGAGGAACTGAGGCTTGAGGCTGAGCTTCAGGTCATGTCAGATGCTGCTGGGTCACTGGGTTTTGGGGTCTACTTCTGTGGACATTGGTGCATGGTAGAATGGCCGGAGGCGTGGGTGCAGGCCGGTTTAAACAGGGACCTCATGTTTTTGGAATTCTTTCCTATTTTCGTCGCGGTTTGGCTGTGGGGGAAGGATATGGTGAATTGCACCGTGCATTTTTGGTGCGATATCGTGGCTGTGGTTCATGTTATTAATTCCCTTACATCCAAATCTTCGCGGGTCATGAGGTTGGTGAGGGCCTTCACTCTGTGCTGCCTGCGGCTTAACATTCTGTTTTTGGCCAAGCATGTTCCTGGGGTGAATAACGGGGTGGCTGACGCTCTCTCTCGTAAACAGATGGAGAGGTTTCGTCAGCTGGCCCCAGACGCCGATCTGCATGTGGCGCTAATGCCCCAGGAGGTGTGGCTGATTGGAGAGCCGAGGCCTACAGAGCGATAGGCTTAGCCATGGCACCCAGCACCAGGAAGTCTTATGAGTGTGCCGTGCGGCAGTTTGAGGACTTTAGGGCTGAGGTAGGGTGTGGCGGAACCGGCCTGATTCTGCCTTCAGACCCGGTCCCGTCAGCTCCCTATTGAGTCGCCAACTCCTGGAGGGAGCTATTTCTCCTCCTGCCCCTTGGGCGCGCTGCCACCACCTGCTCAGTCCCGGGGTTCAGATTGAGAGGAACAGGACTCCCAATCCCCCTCTCCAGTTGTGAGGCCAGGCCTCAAGGTCCTCTGCCACCCTGCACTTGGGTTTCACAGAGACCTCAGCGCTTCTTTGGGGCACCCCTGGAGGATTGGCACCTTATCCAACTGCATGCCTTCCCCCTTCCCTGGGGCCCCCTTCTTAAAAACAGTGTGGTCTAAAGCGGTCTGGGGATCTAGGTGGTACAGAGATTGACTGCCAGCATTTAAACAGTAAAAATATATTTATTTAAAAAGAGAAACAGATAGGAAAAGAAAAACAAAACAAAAACAGTTGCATTTAAAAAGTTAGCACAGCACAGCACACACACAGCAAACAGCCTGACAAACAAAATGTGTTATAAATGCGTCCTGCTGGCCCTGATCTAAACTTGCCCTGTCTTGTGAATTACTTACTTAGTCTGCCTGCCTGGGCCCCCCCCCCGGCAGGAGCCTCCATTGCTCACCACATGCTCGCTTGAGCCCCAGTTCAAATCTGGCTTCTCTTCCTGCCTAACACATGCAAGGAACAACAGCACTTCCTGCCTCTCTAGGAGATTTTCCCCCTAGCGTTGTTGGTTTGGCTCTGGAAGGGAGGGGGGGAGTGAGGGGAAGGCTACAAAGCCTGCTGAGGGATTTACTGACCCCTGCCTTTTTGGATGAAGCACCAACACTCTAAGATGGCATTTCTCCACACGTCCCCCTCCTTAAATTCTGAGCCGGAGGGGTTGCCTCCTACAGAGGTGACCCCCTAGCAGAATCCAACCAAACAAGGAGAAACCCGTTAACCAAAATATTACACAAACATTCAGGTATTTCTCCAATAATACACAAAGTCCAGCACCCTAGGTGCCCATGTCCCTTCTGGACAACAAGTCGCATTGCTGCATTCAGAAGGAATGTCCAGTCTAAGATGTACTCCTCCATCTCCCAGGACCACCTCTGGAGTTTGGTGCTCTCCCTTCGTTGCTGCTGTTGCTGGGGTGAGTGGTCCATCAAAGGAGGGAATCCCTGGCCCCACATATGAGGTTGGAAACTGCCCAGTTCCCACACAGTTGCTTCTTCTTTATCCCTCATTGGTGGAATATTCCCTCTGTCCACTCTGACCTCCCAGAAAACCCCCTCTGGGGCTCCAAACAATTGCTGTCCCAGCTTCTTTTTGTCTCCTTCCTTCCTACCTATATGCAACACCATGGACCTCGCAGAGAATGGCTGTGGTATATTCACCTGCACCACTTTAACTGCCTTTCCTGTCTTCTCCATAGCCACCACATAAGTAGCCTCGTCTAGGTCATCCACAATCACATGGGGTCCCTCCCATTCCACTTTCCGTTCACCAGTATGAAGGGGCAGGAAATCCATCACCCTATCCCCTGTCTCAGCTTCTGAGAACTCCACTTTCTGGTCCCTTGCCACCTCACACAGTGGATCCAGCCTAGGGTCACTTTGAACCTCAGACAGGAACATTTCTGGCTCCCCCAGACTTCCTATCATCTGTTCCTTCAAGCCACCCCTAGTCCCACTGTTTCCAGAACACTCAGCCAAAGTTTGATCTGGGTTCTCCGCCCCCTCAGTTGGTTTTTCAGTGTCAGACAACTGAGCTCCTTCCTGCCTGGAAGGCTCCACAGCATCCTGCTGCCCTTGCGGAAATTGGCACCCCTCTTCCCATTGGGCACACCCTCCTGCAGGGCTTGAGGCAGGCTGGTCCTCCCCCTCCCTGGTTGGTGGTGAGGTGGCTTCCCTAAAGTTGCCTTCCTCCCCCCACCTTCCCCTGAGGGTTTGGCTTGGGTTCTCAGTCCCCTCGGTTGGTTTTTCAGCACTACCAAACTGACCCCCTTCTTGCCTGGAAGGTTCCACAGCTTCCCAGGATTCCTGTCTGCCCTGCTTCAAGACGACCTGTTTTGAGAGCGTCTCGGACGATCCCACTTCCTGATCCACAGCTACTTGGTGAACCGGTTCCAACCTAAGGCCACTCCGGACCCCCTTCTGGAACCGCTCCCGTCCCCCCAAGCCTTCAGCTATGTGCTCCTCTGAGCCCACATTAGCCTTGCTGCTCTCAGAACCTCCCGTGAAATCTCCACTCTCCACCTTGGTCTCTTCAGCATGCACATCCTTTATGCTAGACAGGTTCCTTTCCTTGCTAGGAACATCGACAGCCTCTTGCTGCACTTGGGGAAAGCTACACCCCTCTTCCCCTTGGGAACACCCTCCTCCAGGGCTTGAGACAGGATGTTCCTCCCCCTCCCTGGTTGGTGGTGAGGTGGCTTCCCTAAAGTTGCCATCCTCCCCCCACCTTCCCCTGAGGGTTTGGCTTGGGTTCTCAGTCCCCTCGGTTGGTTTTTCAGCACTACCCAACTGACCCCCTTCCTGCCTGGAAGGTCCCACAGCTTCCCAGGATTCCTGTCTGCCCTGCTTCAAGACGACCTGTTTTGAGAGCGTCTCGGACGATCCCACTTCCTGATCCACAGCTACTTGGTGAACCGGTTCCAACCTAAGGCTGCTCCGGACCCCCTTCTGGAACCGCTCCCGTCCCCCCAAGCCTTCAGCTATGTGCTCCTCTGAGCCCACATTAGCCTTGCTGCTCTCAGAACCTTCTGTGAAATCTCCACTCTCCACCTCGGTCTCTTCAGCTTGCACATCCTTTACGCTAGACAGGTTCCCTTCCTCGCTAGGAACATCGACAGCCTCTTGCTGCGCTTGGGGAAAGCTACACCCCTCTTCTCCTTGGGAACACCCTACTCCAGGGCTTGAGACAGGTTGGTCCTCCCCCTCCTGGGTGACTGCCCTCTCTTTGTCCTCAGTAACCTGGGTTATTTCCCCCTCCCTGGTTGGTGGTGAGGTGGCTTCCTTAAAGTTGCCTTCCTCCCCCCCCCTTTCCTCTGAGGGTTTGGCTGCGGGTTACAGCATTGATAGAGTACTGGCCAACCAACAAATCCCGGCCCAATAACACTGGAACTGTTTGTTCCTTCATTACCCCACATTCAGAATAGGATTTACCTTCTTGTGGAGCCAAACCCCTGAACTGCTTTCGGGAGTGGTCTGGCCCCAGTTTAAACCTTTTAAATACAGTGGCTTTATAGGCCGCAAAAGTTATCCCCCCATCTTCCATAGGCATGCTGTGATAGATGGCTGAAAGTTCTCCAGTCAGGTTGCTACAGAGGTAAGACATATAGTCCTCCTCTGCAATCCCCCACTGTTTGGCTGCCCTCTCAAAGTTGGAGAGGTATATGGAGGGGTCTTCTCCCTCTTGGTACACTGCAAAGTCCTTGGGGGTGACTTGGATCTCTTTGGTTAGTTCAGCTTCCAGACGTAGCACCTCAAGCTCATGGCGACGTTGCTCTTCCTGCTCCCGTCTGTGGATTTCAGCTTTCTCTCTTTCCTCCTGTCTGCGGATCTCAGCTCGTCTCAGCCCCCTCTCTCTTTGTCTTTCCTCTCTCTCTCGTTCCTCCTGTCTGAGGATCTCAGCTTTCTCTCTTTCCTCCCGTCTGCGGTCTCGGTCCGCCTCGATACGCATTCTCTCCAGTTCCATCTGTAGCCGCAAAATTGCTTCTGACTGGGTAGGGGGGACTTTTGCAGGTGCCCCTGCATGCTGATGATACTCCAAAAGGAGGTCTTTCATATCTACTACAGTCATGTTGTCACACTTCAGCTTGTGCTTTGCACACTCTTCCTGGAGCTGTGGCTTTGTCATCTTCAGGATTTCCCGCATCTTAGCACACTCCATCCTAACTAGCTAAACTTTCCCTACTCCAGTTGACCCGAAAATAAAACAAAACCTCTGTTGCTTCCTCTGGGTGCTTGCACGCATCAAAAACCAAAAATGCCTGGCCAATCAAGTTCTCTGTTTGTTCTCATCCCACCGCTGCCGCCAAGTGTGGCGGAACCGGCCCGATTCTGCTTCAGACCCGGTCCCGTCAGCTCCCTATTGAGTCGCCAACTCCTGGAGGGAGCTATTTCTCCTCCTGCCCCTTGGGCGTGCTGCCACCACTTGCTCAGTCCCGGGGTACAGATTGAGAGGAACAGGACTCCCAATCCCCCTCTCCAGTTGTGAGGCCAGGCCTCAAGGTCCTCTGCCACCCTGCACTTGGGTTTCACAGAGACCTCAGCGCTTCTTTGGGGCACCCCTGGAGGATTGGCACCTTATCCAACTGCATGCCTTCCCCCTTCCCTGGGGCCCCCTTCTTAAAAACAGTGTGGTCTAAAGCGGTCTGGGGATCTAGGTGGTACAGAGATTGACTGCCAGCATTTAAACAGTAAAAATATATTTATTTAAAAAGAGAAACAGATAGGAAAACAAAAACAAAACAAAAACAGTTGCATTTAAAAAGTTAGCACAGCACAGCACACGCACAGCAAACAGCCTGACAAACAAAATGTGTTATAAACGCGTCCTGCTGGCCCTGATCTAAACTTGCCCTGTCTTGTGAATTACTTACTTAGTCTGCCTGCCTGGGGCCCCCCCGGCAGGAGCCTCCATTGCTCACCACATGCTCGCTTGAGCCCCAGTTCAAATCTGGCTTCTCGTCCTGCCATACACATGCAAGGAACAACAGCACTTCCTGCCTCTCTAGGAGATTTTCCCCCTAGCGTTGTTGGTTTGGCTCTGGAAGGGAGGGGGGGAGTGAGGGGAAGGCTACAAAGCCTGCTGAGGGATTTACTGACCCCTGCCTTTTTGGATGAAGCACCAACACTCTAAGATGGCGTTTCTCCACATAGGGTATTGTATTGTTTGGCCCATCCCAGTGGAGCAGTTGCTCCATTACTGTGTTGCTTTGCGAGGTAAGGGATTGGCCGTGAGATCAATTCGGGGACCTATGTCTGCGTTGGTTTTCGCCAGTAAGGCTTTGGGGTTCAAGGAGGAGACAGCAGATTTTCATATTCGAAAGATGCTGGAGGGGTGGTCCAGGGAGGCTGGGCCTATGCCTGATACTAGGGCCCCTGTGTCTCCTGAGATCCTTCGGGGCTTAAAAGGGGTTTGGAGCGCAGTTTGTGCGTCTCCTTTTGAAGTAGTTTTGTTCCACGCAGCCTCTCTAGTGGCCTTTTTTGGGGCTTTGAGGGTTAGCAAGCTGGTGGCAAGCTCCAAGAGTGATGTTTCTGGTAGGGCATTGTTGCTGAGGGATGTTAAGTTGCTGGCGGGTAAGGTGGTCCTTACTGTCCGGCGATCCAAAACTGACCAGGTGGGCACGGGGACAGTGCTGGAGTTGGGTCCATGTGCGGAGGTGGAGCTTTGCCCAGTGGCCGTATTGGCCGACTATTTGGCTGTGCGGGGAGGCTGTGCGGGTGTGCTGTTTCGTCATGCGGGAGGTAGTCCCCTGACAAAGCACCAATTTAGGACAGTGACATCAAAGGCCTTAGCCCTGTTGGGGTTGTCTGGAATGAGGTTTGGTACCCATTCCTTTAGAATTGGGGCAGCTTCTACGGCTGCGGCCTTGGGTTATTCCACTTCGGCCATTCAACGCCTTGGCCGGTGGCGTTCCCAGGCGTACAAAGGTTATATTCGCCCTATGCTCCGCTAACGATTTTTAGTGAGTAGCTGGGGGGGCTTTGAGGTTTGGTTTATATAACTGGTTTGTTTCTTCTTTTTAGATGCTGTGGTTCCTGGCCGGAGGAGCAGAGTTCTCATCTGCGGGCACAGTTATGTTTTCTGGGCAGCACATCAAGCTCGGAGAACGGCTGTTGGCTCCCAGCTGGGGCTCAGCAAATATGTCACGATAGTGTGGAGGGGGCGCCGTGGGCTTCAGTGGCCTGGCTTGCTCCCCCTTTTGTTTCACGGGTCTGGGGCCCCTCCTCCGCAGGTATTGATTATTCACCTGGGAGGAAACGATCTCGGGCTGATTAAAGGCAAGGCGTTGATCTTGCAGGCCCGGGATGATTTCAGGTACATAAGGAACAGATGGCCTGGTACCATTATAGTTTGGTCGGCCATGATTCCATGCTTGGAGTGGCGTTGTGCCTGGAATCCAGCTGGGTTGGAAAGGGCTCATTACCGAGCGAATAAGGAAATTCGCAAGGTTTTGGAGGGTGGCTTGGGTCACTATTTGCCCCATCCGGATATTTCTAAGGAATGTCCCAACCTCTACAGAGGGGATGGAGTGCATCTCTCGGAAAAGGGTAATATGCTTTTCCTGAGAGATTTGCGGCAAGGGCTTTTGTTGGTTTTGGGTATTTCTGTGGGTGCTAAGCCCTAAGTAGAGACTTGGCCTTAGTGGTGGCAGGTTCTACGGGGTTTATGGCACCAGGCGGCCTGGGGAGGACCGGTTAGCCTCCCCCTTTTGGGGAGTTAGGGGTCTGTCAGGATCTACCTTTGGTGTGGCCCGAGGTATGTGAATGCAGACTGTCCTGGAGACTCGATTGGATGCGTGCCTTTCGCTGAGACTCGCGTCTGGTGTTTGGGCCCTCCGGTGCGAGCCTCCCTGCTGGGTCTGCCTAGCGGGAGTTGTGGGTCACAGCTCCGGCTGGGGGGCCGGGTCTCTCGCCCGCTGAAAAGGCAGGGGAGCGGTCTGAGGAGACCCCTGGCCCTGACCTGGCCGCAGTTCGGTTGCCCTTGCCATTGCTGTTAATTTTAATAAAAGTGGCCCATAGTTTCACCAATCCATTTGTGTCCATCTCTTTATTCCGACTTGGGGGGCAAACCATTTTGAAGGAAATTAAATTTTAAAAAATTAATATCTCAACTTTGGGGCTTCTGAAAGGGCATACTCCATTCTACAAGACTGTACCATTGAAAAGTGAATTGGTGAGGTCAACTTTCAAGCCTATATTTACAATGGGAAGGCAGTGATGTCCACCCACAAGCCAGGAGCAAAGCAGATTGTGACGAGAGCTAAGACATTGGAAGAAGTAAAGAGGTCCAAAACGCCTGAGTCTGATGAGACTGATTTAAGGACATATATAATAAAAATCATTGCTGAATTCTTGGGAGATGACCCTGATGAAACCAGTTTTTTTTTATGACTACATTTACAGGGTCAACTCAGATTATGCAAGGAGTAATAAACTACCAAGGGATGTGGTAGTGAGATTTGTGACAAGACTTGGTGGGTAGGATTTTAAGCAAACAGTTCGAGCGCAAACTGGAGGTGGATGGCAGTAGTGTGAGAATTATGAAAGAATTGCCAAGGAAAGTTATAAATGACACAAGGTTATATAAAAAACTGACTGACAAGCTGAGAGAAAGTGAAATAAGATACAGATGGATACTTACAGAGGGCCTGGGTTTTGAATACAAAGGGAAGTGATTTATCATCACAACCACTCAAGACATAATGAAGTTTTTGGAGGAGCATAAAGAATTTGAGAGTACAGACTAAAAACAGAAAACCATGATGGATTACAAATTAATATCTTGGAATGTAAACGGACTTAATTCACCACAAAAAAGAAGGGTGATTTTTCATTGGATTGGGAAACAAAAATGCAATATAATTTGTCTACAAGAAGTACATATTAAACAAATGGATTGCAAATTTTTATGGAATAAGCAACTTGGTGTGGAATTTTGTTCATTGGCTAAAGAGAAAAAAAGAGGTGTGTTTTTTTATGTTAAGCAAGAACTAGACCCAAAGTTGATTTTTAAAGATGATGATGGTAGATTTATTGCGGTGGAAGTGACATTGAATCATAAAAAAAAACTTTGTTATTGGGACTGTATGCCCCAAATGGAGCAAAAGACTTTTTTAAAAAGGATTTTATGCAACAATTAGACCAAGTGACATATGAGCAAATTATGCTAATGGGAGACTTTAATGGAACAGTTAAAAATATTTTGGACAGATCGGGGAAAAAAAATAATGAAGGAAAACTACCAAAGTCATTTTTCAAACTAGTTAAACTAGAAAGTCTGTTGGATATATGGAGAGAATTTAACCCTAAAGTACAGGACTACACTTTCTTTTCAGCAAGACATAATTCTTTCTCAAGGATTGATATGTTATGGATTACAAAAAATCTGGGATTTACAACAAAAAAAATAGAGATTCTTCCTAAAGTAGGTGCTGACCACAATCCATTAATGTGGTTTGCAAAACCCATAAAAAAGACTTTGAGGTGGCGGATAAATGAAGACTTGCTGCAGAATAAGGTGGTAGTAAAATCTCTGGGAAAGGAGACCAAATCCTTCTTTCAAATAAATGAAAATGAGGACATTCAATTTCAAATGGTGTGGGATGCATATAAAGAGGTAATGAGGGGCATCCTAATTACATTGAATAATAATGATAAAAAAGCCAAGGATAAACAAATGAGAGACTTGCAAAATGAGATTGGAAAGAAAGAGAAGGAGCTCAAAAAGAGGCCTGGGAAAAAGAAAATTATAAGGGGGATTACAATATTACAAAGTTAATTGAGACATTTGTTAAACAAAGAAGTGGAATGGAATTTAAAAAGGCTTCAACAAAACTCTTTTGAAGGAGTGAATAAACCTGGAAAATACCTGGCCTGGCAAATGAAAAGAAAAAGGGAAAATAAAATTATTAATAAAATCATTTTGGGAGACAAGGAAATTGTTGACCAGGAAGGAATTAAAAGAGAATTTTATAAATATTATGCCAAGTTGTTTAAAAGTCATACGGTGGACAAGGAAAAAATTGATGCATATTTACAGAAAATTAATGTAAATCCCCTAACTGAAAATATGGAGAAGGTATTAAATGAACCAATTGGAAAGGAAGAAATAGAGGCGGCAATTAACTCAATGAAATTGGCAAAAGCTTCCAATCCAGATGGTTTTACAGCAAAATTTTATAAAGTCCTCATGGAGACTCTATTACCAAAACTTCAAAAACTGATGAGTATTATAAGAATAGATGGGAAAATACCTAATACTTGGAAAGAAGCAGTAATCTCATTGATAATGAAAGAAGACAGAGACGCCACGAATGTAAAAAATTATAGACCAATTTCATTACTTAACAATGATTACAAAATATATGCCAGAATATTAGCAGAACGCCTGAAACAGCATTTGAACAATTTTATTAAAGAAGAGCAAGCAGGGTTTCTTCCCAGAAGGCAAATTAGAGACAATATTAGAACGGTGACAGATATTATTGAATATTATGAGAAACATCCTGAAAAAGAAGTAGCATTATTTTTTGCAGCTGCAGAGAAAGCATTTGATAATATGCATTGGGACTTTATGTTTGTAGTGATGGAAAAACTGAGATTGGGAGAAGATTTTGTAAGAATGGTGAAGGCGATATATACTGAACAACAAGCAAAACTTTGTATAAATGGAGATCTGACAGAAATAATGATAATCAGTAAAGGTACGAGACAAGGTTGCCCTCTATCTCCACTGATATTTATAATGACTTTAGAGATATTGCTTATGCAAATTCAAGAAGATAAAGAGATAAAGGGACTGAAATTGAAAGGTTTTTCTTACAAATATAGTGTTTGCTGATGATGTAACGTTTATAAATGAAAATCCAACTCAAGTTGCACCATTGCTACTTTGTAAGATACAAGAATATGGAGAGCTGGCAAGTTTCTATATAAATAAAGAAAAGTCAAAAATTTTGTGTAAAAATATGTCAAAGACTAAACAAGAAGAACTACAAAATATAATAAAATGTGAAATGACTTCTAAAGTAAAGTATTTAGGTATAGAAATAACAACAAAAATATTGACTTGTATAAAAACAATTATGAGAAGCTCTGGCAGAAAATTGATGGAGATCTACAAAAATGGAATAAGTTGAATTTGTCTATGCTGGGCAGAATCTCAGCAATTAAATGAATGTGTTACCAAGAATTATGCTTTTGTTTCAAACGATTCCAATAGTGAAAGGTAATAAGCAATTCAATAAATGGCAAAGGAAACTCTCAAAATTTGTATGGGGAGGGGAGGCTTCCAATTACCAGATTTAAAGCTATACCATGATGCAGTTTGTTTGGTGTGGATGAAGGAATGGATGATGTTATTAAACAGAAAATTATTAACATTAGAAGATCATGGAAATGTTTTTGGTTGGCATGCATACTTGTGTTATGGGAAAAGTAAGATGGATGGCTTCTTTTTACCTCATTATATAAGAAGTAATTTGTTAAAAACTTGGTTGAAATACAAAAGATTCGGGGATGAAAGGAAACCGCTTTGGATTGTGCCAACAGAAGTAATAAAGCTATATTCAGATATCAAAGAGGAGAAATGGTTATCATATAAACAATTGTTAAAAATACACGATGGTAAGGTGGAACTAAAATCAGTGGAAGAATTGGAATATAAGTATAATTGATTTCAATTGCAACAAATTAAGAGTTTGCTTGAACAGGATATTAAAAATGATGGAATAAGACAAGAACAAACAGAACTGGAAAGAATGCTGTTTGGCGATAACGAAAAATTGATTTCAAGAATTTATAAATTATTGTTGAAATGGTCCACAGAAGATGAAGTAGTAAAATCTCAAATGATAAAATGGGTGATTAACATAAATAAATTCAGATGGAACAATGGGAGTACTTGTGGAAGAACTCTATGAAGATATCACATGTAATAATATAAAAGAAAATGCTTTAAAAATGCTTTGTAAGTGGTATATGACACCTAAGAAACTGTCAAAAATGAACAATCAGGTGTCAGATAGGTGTTGGAAATGTAAAAAACATGAAGGATCTTTCTACCATATGTGGTGGACCTGTGAAATGGCAAAACAATTTTGGCAAATGATTCAGCAAGAGATTGCAAAGATTCTGGGTTATAACATTAAGAAGGCACCAGAAATCTTTTTGTTGGGATTACAAATGGAAAAATTTCCAAAACAAGATAGAATGACAATTTCGTACATGCTTTCCTCTGCAAAGACATTATATGCGCAGATGTGGAAGCAAGATAAAATACCAGAAAAGTGGGATTGAATTATTAAAGTTATGCACTGGAGTAAAATGGACAAGTTTACAAGAATCTTAAAATAACTTGATTTAGAGAAATTCAAAACTGAGTGGGGTAAATTTCAAAAATATGTTGAAAAACAATGGAAAATTAAAGGACATTTGATGATTTTTGATAATAGTTGAAGTTAGAGGGATAACAAATGGACTACAATTAAATAATGAAACTATTAATTAAGGTTTTTTTCAACCTAGTTTGATAAGGATTATAGTTGAAAGGTATAGTTATTCTGCTATAGGAATATTATAGCTTTTTTTCTTTTTTTATGAAGATTCTTAATTTGAAAATTACCTTTTAGTTTTGTAATGTTTAAAATGCACAGGTGGAGGTCACAAAAAGGGGGGGGAGGGAAGTATAAAACGTGATGTATTGGTATGAAGTTTTTATTAATAGACAAATATTATTATCACAATACGTTGCAAAATAATAAAAGTTGTTTATACAATAATAATATAATCAAAATTCAAGCACCATATTTCGCAGGAATATGGTGAACATGCAGCAAATTTGATCAGATGAATGCACATCTGACTGAACTACTACTCAGTCCCTCTGCCCTCTTTGTACCATGGTTGTGTGTGAATCTTTTTGCCTTTCCCTTAGAGAAAATTTCCCTTACTTAGGGGCTAACTTCCATAGTTCACACTGATTTTTAAAAAGTCTGATTTGTACTGTACCCACTGGGACAATCTAGTCACTCTGTGTGTTAATTATTGTAGTTGAAATAAGACACAAGACATGGCCTGTCACTATGCAGAAGGCAAGTATTGAATTCATCTATATTCCCTGTTCCCAGTTTTCACTATTGCCTGTATGTCAAGCAAAGCATTTGTCCCTGTGTCTAGAAGGTATAGCACCAGAGGGTGAGGAAAAAACTGGAGCCACTATCTGTAAAGGATACAAGCCCTGCCCAAGCTAGTGAGCTAGCTTTGTGCTTGGGGAAACTCTTTAGAAAAACAGATGTATCAGTGTAATCCTCTTTGGAGGCATCATCTCAGGGATGCTTCTGATAGGTAAATATCCTTGTCAGTTATCTTCTGAGTCACCGTTTTCTCCACTCTGACTCTGGAAAAAGATAGCCAGGTGCTAAAATAATGGTCAATGTTATGATGTGATTTTAATTGTAAGCTGCCTCGAGCAGGGCTCTGAAAAGGCAGCATTAAAATATTGTAAAGAAACAAACAAATCTTTAGGTATTCTAAGTATCCAGGACGGGCAAGGGTCTAAATCACAAGCCATGGCTTTTACAGATCCTAGGATCTTACTTTTAATGTACAATGTTTTTATTATGTAAATTGGCTTGGGCATGTTTTCTCCAGGCCACCTGGCAGCCTCATGGAAGACATGCTTGGCTCATGAGCAGTGCAGTAGGAAAAAAATAAATCCTGTACTAGGATGAGAACTTATTAGAATTTTGCTGACTTATTTCAGTATAGTAACCTGATAAAATAGGATGAGAGTTCAGTAAACATGAATATGTATAACTCCTTATAGAATATATTTAATACTGGTGGTAGTATGAAATATGATGGTAATATGACAAAAGAACAATACTTTTCAGAAGACTAGTAAATAACAGAGTCTTGTCCTGATAGACAGGTTAGAAACTGACTATCTTGTTCCTGAGTATATCATATGAAACTGGTTTTATTGTTAACAATGCAATTTACTTTCATGGGCAACCCAATCCTGAGAACCACCATGTAGCTGCGCTTGAGTGTAGAACTAGTGTAGGCGACTGCAGTCGACTCCCAAAGGGGAGACATTACGCCAGACGGGGAGGGGGAGCTCGGGCGGACAAGCAAGAGAGAAGCCGTCACCATGGTGATTCTGCCCATGCCATGCCATTGGACCGCTGCCGAGGCGGGGGAGGAACAGGGTTGCGTGGGGCCACAGGATTGGCCAGCCCGTTGCATGTGGCCAGGAGAGAGGGTAGAAATCTGTGTCTGAGAGGCCGTCAATCCTCTCACACCCTCCCGCTGTCAGAGACTCTGCCAATGGCAGGCAGACAGGCAGAGGCATGCGCAGACATACAGGATGCACAAAGTGCAGGAGTTCACTGCCATAGACAGAGGCTGGAATGTGTGTCTGGGAGTGAGCAGACCACTAAGTCCAACAGACACCCCACCAACACCCAGAGACCCTCTGTGTTGCCCTGATACCCTCTGCCATGTGTACAGAACACCTCCCCCAGGGGCTGCAGAACTCAGAGCACAAATCGCTGGGCATGCATCCACTTCATCAGCCCCCCCCCCCCTTTGTGCCCTGCGCAAAACAGCCCTTTGGGGTCGAGTAGGCCATTAGCCCAGCCAGGGTGAGGAGTGGCAACACCCCCTCCCCTGTCCAGCCATGTGGGGGCAGCATGGTGGCTCATAGCCTTCTCCCCACCCACCCCCAAGAACCAAGTGTGCCCATGCTCCCAGGCATTCCTTCAGAGAGGCCACTGACAGAGTGCCAGGGGGAGGCGCCCAGGGAATGTGGAACAGATGCCAAGCAGGAGAGACAACAGAGGGCACAGTTCAGACTTTATTTTTACAAACAGCGTGCAACAGTTTCCCCGGTGCATGTTGGGCAGTCTCACCGAGGGCAGAGCTCCATTCAGAGCGGCAGGCAGGAACAGCTAAGGGAGTGGAGATGGAGGGGGGGGCACCACACACAGAAGCATCTGTCCTGGATTCCCACCTGAAAAATAGAGCACCTGCAGGGCCTGCAGCTGGAGGAGCGGGCCGCGTTTCAGCTAGGCGGTCTCTTAAAGGGACAGTCTCTGATCCACCTCCCCACATCGGGGCAGCTGCCAAACACACACCCGGTGCCCTGCCAGGAGTGGGAATGCAGCAGAGGAAAACACCAAGGAAAGGGAGCAGGCATCAGCACAGGGCAGCAGGGCCAGCAAATGCCCCCTGCCTGAGCCTGCTGCCTGGTTCAAGTGCTGGAGACACTTGCACACCACCTGGTCTTGAGCGAGGGGAGAAAGAGGACAGTGGGGGTGCACAATTGCACTTACCCAGCCATGGGCGACAGTCCTTGCACACTGAGGCTCCGGGAGCCGGGAATCTGTGCAGACCTGGAAACAAGAGCAGTTAGCCCCAGGGGAGAGACATAAGAACATAAGAGAAGCCATGTTGGATCAGTCCAATGGCCCATCCAATCCAACACTCTGTGTCACACAGTGGCCAAAAAAAGAATTCATTCTATCTATCTATCTATCTATCTATCTATCTATCTATCTATCTATCTATCTATCTATCTATCTATCTATCTATCTATCTATCTATCTACACTGTGGCTAATAGCCACTGATGGACCTCTGCTCCATATTTTTATCCAATCCCCTCTTGAAGCTGGCTATGGTTGTAGCCACCACCACCTCCTGTGGCAGTGAATTCTACATGTTAATCACCCTTTGGGTGAAGAAGTACTTCCTTTTATCTGATTTAACCTGACTGCTCAGCAATTTCATCGAATGCCCATGAGTTCTTGTATTGTGAGAAAGGGAGAAAAGTACTTCTTTCTCTGCTTTCTTCATCCCATGCATTATCTTGTAAACCTCTATCATGTCACCCTACAGGTGACGTTTCTCCAAGCTAAAGAGCCCCAAGCGTTTCAACCTTTCTTCATAGGGAAAGTGTTCCAACCCTTTAATCATTCTAGTTGCCCTTTTCTGCACTTTCTCCAATGCTATAATATCCTTTTTGTTTTTTTTTGTTTTTTTGTTTTTTTTTCTGATAAAACAATCTTTTATTGAAACTTGTACATAATACAGAATACTTGTGATATCAGATTGATTCAAATAGGAAATACATTGAAGCAGTCAACACACTCCCACCACCCTTCCCACCCCATCACCTAGAGCCTAAGGGGGGTTACCAAAGCGTAAATTCAAGTTTCTCATTTCAATTCCCACACTTTTTATCCATAGATACAGTGGGTTCCAAATTTCTTTAGTAGTTGAATAAGACTGTCCTCTCAGTTTCATTGTTAAAATATCTAATTCTACTGCCTCTAATAGCTTTTGTACAAACTCGTCCCTTCTTGGGATTTCTGCAACCTTCCAGTACCTGGCATATAGAATTCTAGCTACAGTGGCAATATATAACAGACGTTTTTTTTTCTAGTTTGGGGAGTTTTTCTTTTATTATACTTAGCAAATAAAATTCTGGTGTATGCGGGAGCCTTATTTTAAAAATTTTTTGGCACCAGGTATTGACCTGGGCCCAATATTTCTTGGTATAGGCACACTGCCACCAAATGTGGAATAAGGTTCCCTTCACCTTTCCGCACTTCCAACACTTGTTAGAGTAGCTTGGATAAATCTTGGCCAGTCTCTCTGGGGTCAAGTACCATCTATAGGCCATCTTGTACAGATTTTCTTTAAATTCATTGGCCGAGGTTAGTTGGAGGTTATGTTTCCAGATATTTTCCCATTCTTCCAATTCCATATTGTATCCAAAATCACTCAGCCATCTGATCCAGCTTTCTTTGACTGTTTCATCTTGCATTTTGTTCATTAATAGCCAATTGTAAATTTTAGATATTAGTTTCTGCCCGTCATATATTATCGTGTCCAAATCGTTAGGCTTTTTATAGAAGCCTGTTTTTCTATCTGTCTGGAACCTGGAGTTAATTTGTGTTTTAGTCCACCAATCCAATTTAATATTGTCGTCTAAAATCAAATTATGGGTGGTATCCAGCAAACCATTGTAGTTGTAGTTAATATCCCAGGAGTAGAGATTTGGGTGTTGGGATGCCTCCACCGGGGAGAGCCAGAGAGGAGTTTGTGTATAGGTCGTTTTCCTTATTTCGCTCCATACCTTAAAAATCGGCTTTCTAATAACATGACGAAAAAAGTTATTATTTTCCAATGGGGGCTGGTACCATATGTATGAATGCCAGCCCCTAACTAAGCCTGCCCCCTCTAACACCAGCAATCTCTTATTTTCCAAGAGTATCCATTCCTTCACCCAGGCAAGGCAACAAGCTTTATAGTAAATTCTCCACTCTGGCAAAGCTAAGCCTCCTCTAAGTTTACTATCTTGAAGAATTTTAAGTTTTATTCTTGGTCTTTTGCTTTGCCAAATGAAGGCCGATATCATCTTGTCTAGCTGTTGAAAGAAGGTCTGGGGGAGTGAAATAGGGATCGTCTGGAATAGGAAAAGTATTCTAGGGAGTATATTCATTTTGATAGAGGCTATTCTTCCCAACAAGGAGATTTGTAGGCTCTTCCATCTGTTCAAATCAGCCTGGATTTCCTTTAAGATTTTTTCGTAGTTATCTTTTTGCAGTGTTCTCAAATCGCTTGTCACTCTGACGCCCAGGTATTTCACTTTCTTCTCCCATCTAAAACCTGATTTATTTTCCAGAGATATAATTTGTTCTTTTGTTAAGTTTTGTGTTAAAAATTGGGTTTTGGTTTTGTTTACCTTAAAACCAGATACTGCCCCAAATTGTTCCAGCCTCTCCTTAAGATAGTCTATTGAATTTATCGGATCCTCTACAATAAGTAGAACATCATCTGCAAAGGCTTGAATTTTGTACTTTTCATCTTTAACTCCAGTTCCTTTAATTCGATAGTCTTCTCTTATACTTTTGAGAAGGAATTCCAATGTTGTAATAAATAGTAGGGGAGACAGTGGGCAGCCTTTGTTGGAACTCAGTCCTAAAATGGCTGACTGACTCCATCTTAGTAATAGTAATGTTGTTTCTGCAATGTCATGCTGAGTCATGCTGCATCATGATCCAGCTGTTACCTGTTACTGAGGTAAGGTGGGATGACCTCACCTGTAATTAGGCTTTGTGCTGACTCACAGAGCTGATGCAACCCTGATGATTGGTACGTGTACTTAGGGAAGCTCAGTGAGCTTGCTCAGTCTGCCTGTAAGGATTGTGGGTTCTGTGAGGCCCGCTATCTGGGTGGCAGCGATCACTGCTGGTGTTGGATCCTATGCTACTGTGCTTGGATCGTGCTGTGTATACTTACTGCTGTATACTGTTATCTACTGAAGTGTGTACTGATTACTGTGTATGACCTTGGCCTGGCAACGACTCTGAATATTGGATACTTTCCTGGTAAATATATCTACCATTGAATACAGCTGTTTCTCTTGTCTATTAATTCCTGTGTTTTGCCTGTCCCTCTCCTTCAGCTCTTCTGCTGCGTGCAAAATACTCTAACATTGGTTATGGGCCCAGAGCTCCCAGTGCTCCCAGTGTTTCTAGAGGTGCTGCTGTTCTGAAGACAGAGGAGGCAACACAGTGTTTTGGAAGAGACGGAGGCAAACTGCCAAGTTGCCCAGGTGTCCAGTGATAAGTAGCAGAGATGGAAGCTGCAAATGTTGTTTCCTTCTCTGGGCTCAGCATTACTAAGCTGAACGGGACTAACTATGCCACGTGGTCCCAGAAGGTCAGTCTGTTATTAAAGCACCAAGAGCTGTGGGAGGTGGTGGCTGCTCCTATCAGTAGCCCGGAGTGTGAAGAGGAGGCTGCTGAGGAGGCAGAGGAAGCTGCTGAGGACAGAAAAGCTGCAGACCTTTTGCGTAAAAAGGATGTTAAGGCTTTGTCTTTAATAGGTCTTTCTCTAGACGACTCCCAGCTGGTGCATATAGCAGGACTGGAGAAGGCTCATGACTGCTGGAATGCTTTGAAGGAAATTTACGTCCGAGGAACTGTCGGTTCTCAGATTCGTTTGGTGAGAAAGCTTCTGCATACCAGGCTGGCAGCTAATGCAGAAATGTTATCTCATATAGAGTCTATGCGTAGGATGTTTCTAGAGCTAAGAGAGCATAACCAAATGTTTTCTGAATCACAGGAGGTTTCTTTAGATGCATCATATGACGCTGTGATAACGAGCCTGGAGGGTTTGCCTGAGACAGGGTTAACCATGAACGTCGTAACTGGACGGCTTCTTGATGAATATGGCAAGAGACAGTCCAATTCCTCTCTGCGTGTGGAGAAAAAGCCTGTCTGTAAGCCAGAGAGGGGCAGTGGATTTACTGTTAAGGAGGATCCTGACTGTCAAACAGGTAATGTAATGGCTGTAAGGAAGAAATGTTTCCGGTGTGGCTCATCTAGACATTTGTTTAGGAATTGTCAAGGCCAGAAAGGGAAAGAGAGACGGTCTGAAATGAGGTCTGCTGATAAGAGTGGTAATGTGCATCTCGTTACTACTGGTAAGTCAACTAACCACACTCAATCTTTCCTAATTGACAGCGGAGCGTCGGAGAACCTCTGTAGAGAGAGGAGTTTGTTTACTTCTTACACACCTGTTGATAACCAGTCTGTTGTTTTGGCAGATGGAGTTAAAGCAACTGTTTTTGGCAGAGGGAAAGTGTTCCTGCCAAGCCTAAGGAAGGAGCTGCATATGGGTTTTGTTCCTTCACTTAAGATGAATCTGCTGTCTGTGTCTGCTCTGTGCAGGGAAGGTTTCAAACTGCAATTTGACACCTCGTGCTGTGAGCTGAGGACCAGTGACGGTGTGTGTGTAAAGGCAATGCTGAAGGAAGATTTATACTTCTTGCATACCAAGGTACAAACGTGTAATAACGTCTGTGTGAATAAACCAGTGCATGATAATTGCTGTCATCTTTTACACAGGAAATTAGGCCATGCTGGTTTTCCTGCTCTAAAGAAGACTGTTGAACAGGCAGAAGGCCTTAGTCTTAAACCTTGCAAGGAATTTCTTGACTGTGAAATCTGCAAGCTGGTAAAGTCTACAAAAGCTCCTGTGCGTACTCCAAGTAAATTTACTAGTAAGAAACCTCTTGACCTAGTGTTCTTAGACCTGATAGGGCCCTTTAAGGAGTCAGTGGGCGGGGCCAAATATGTCTTAAGTATAGAAGATCACTATTCAAGGTATGGTTTTGTTTACCTGTTGAAAGCTAAAACTGAAACCTTTCAAAATATGCAGAATTGGCTAAGGTTTGTTAAGAGAAAAACTGGAAATGTGCCTGCATGCATTATTTCTGATAGAGGCTCGGAATTTGTTAATAAACGTTTTCAAAGTTTGTTTGCAGAGCTCGGGATTGAGCACAGATTGACTGCTCCGTACAGACCTACCCATAATGCTTTTTGTGAGAGAAGAGGCCGTACATTGCAAGACATGTGCCAGTGTATGTTACGTGATGCAGATATGCCCTGGAGATTTTTGGCAGAGGCTATGTGCTGTGCCAACTACAACCTGAACAGAGTTTGGTGTTCATCTACTGGCAAAATACCAGCAAGCCTATGGCATGACAAGGTAACTAACTTGGCAAATTTGCATGTATTTGGAGTTACAGCTTTTGTTCATATTCCTCAACAGCTCAGACGTAAAGGCCAACTGAAGGCTAGACGTATGAGGTTTCTCGGGTATGAGAGAAACGGGAGCTGTTATCGTTTTGGCACGCTCGACAGTCGTGAGGTGGTGATTAGTGCTTCAGCCACGTTTCTGGAGAGATCAGAGGGCTGGGATCGTTGCACCCAATCGCCAGCGTTCTGTCTTGAGGATGACCAAGGAATCCGGTTACAAGTCAGCTCGATGCCTAGCAACCCAGAGGAGGGAGAGGCGGCTGAGTTAACCCCAAAAGAAGAGATGCCTGACGAGGAGGAGATGGAGGAGAAGCCTACTCGTGAGGAATCATCCGGGAGGAATGTGCCAACTGATGAGCCTGCATTGAGGAGATCTACACGTGAAAGAAGAGCTCCTGAGAGATTTAGTCCTGTAATGTCTGCTATACATGAGCCTGAGAAATATACTGACATTTTCTCTTTGTCCAAGGAAGAGCAGTGTAACTGGAGGGCTGCTATGGACGATGAACTTTCTTCCCTGAAACGTTTAAATGTTTATGTTGAGACTGATACTGTACCTGCTGGTGTAAAACCCATAGGCACTAGATGGGTATACAAGGTGAAAACAGACCAGTCTGGGGGAAAAAAGTATAAAGCGAGGCTTGTAGCACAAGGTTGCAGACAGACTAATGAGACTTATGACGAAGTGTTTGCTCCAACGTTAAAGAGCAGTTCACTTCTAACCGCCTTGACTGTGGCAGCTAGAGAAAAACTCCATTTTACCCATTTGGATGTCTGTGTGGCATACCTAAATGCTAATTTGGAGCACCAAATTTATTTAAAGAGACCAGAAGGTATTCCTGGTACTGGAAAGGGATACTGGTTGCTTAATAAGAGCTTGTATGGTCTAAAGCAAAGTGGTCATCAATGGTCAAAATGCCTAGTGGGTACACTTAAACAGCTAGGGTTTACCCAGAGCATTGCTGATCCATGTGTGTTTACCAAGGGAAGTGGTGAAACACGATGTATTGTTCTTATTTTTGTGGATGACTTGGGGATTCTAACCAAGACAAAGAAACAAACAGATGATATTGTTTCAGCCTTAAGTAAGAAGTTTAAACTGAGAAATCTTGGTACTGTGCAGACCTATGTGGGTGTAGATATTGCAAAAACTACACAAGGTTTTAAACTGTCACAAAAACCTAAAATCATAGATTTGTTGGACAAGTACAAGATGACTGATTGCAAAACTGTTTCAACCCCTATGGTGACTGGCTTTGTAAATGATGTTACAGATAGCCCACCATGTAATGTTGAAATGTACAGGTCGTTAATTGGTAGTCTGAGCTATATCAGTAATTGGACACGGCCAGACATATCAGTAGCCTGTAATCTGTTGGCAAGAGCTACCCAGAACCCTAAGCAGAATCACTGGATTGCTGCTAAGCGAGTGTTGAGATATTTAAAGAACACTGCTGACTGGTGTCTTTATATCGAACCTAGGGGGGAGCTAGCACTGAAAGTCTATACAGACGCAAGCTTTGCAAGTGACTGTGAAACCAGAAAGTCAACAACAGGTCTTTCCATATATTTGGGAGAGGTGTTAGTATGCTGGAAGACACAAAAGCAGCGTGTGGTTGCCTTGTCCACCACAGAAGCAGAGTTCTGCGCCCTTTCTACCGCTTGTACTGAGGTAGAATGGTTTAGACAGCTACTAAAGGATCTGCATATAGAGGCAGAGAAGCCTGTTGAAGTTCTGGAAGACAATCAAGCTGTGATTGAGATTGCAAAAGCGGAAGGAGTAAAGACAAGGAATAGATACACTGACATAAGGTACCAGAATGTCAGATCATGTATCATGGAAGGGTTGATAAACATAAGGTATTGTGATACTGGCCACAATACAGCAGATATGTTTACCAAACCCCAGACTATGGAAAAACATAATGAGCACTGTAAAAGGCTCGGATTAAGAAACGAACAGAACTATTAAGAGGAGAATGTTGGAACTCAGTCCTAAAATGGCTGACTGACTCCATCTTAGTAATAGTAATGTTGTTTCTGAAATGTCATGCTGAGTCATGCTGCATCATGATCCAGCTGTTACCTGTTACTGAGGTAAGGTGGGATGACCTCACCTGTAATTAGGCTTTGTGCTGACTCACAGAGCTGATGCAACCCTGATGATTGGTACGTGTACTTAGGGAAGCTCAGTGAGCCTGCTCAGTCTGCCTGTAAGGATTGTGGGTACTGTGCGGCCCACTGTCTGGGTGGCAGCAGACACTGCTGGTGTTGGATCCTAGGCTACTGTGCTTGGATCGTGCTGTGTATACTTACTGCTGTATACTGTTATCTACTGAAGTGTGTACTGATTACTGTGTATGACCTTGGCCTGGCAACGACTCTGAATATTGGATACTTTCCTGGTAAATATATCTACCATTGAATACAGCTGTTTCTCTTGTCTATTAATTCCTGTGTTTTGCCTGTCCCTCTCCTTCAGCTCTTCTGCTGCGTGCAAAATACTCTAACAGCCTTGCCTCGTGCCCTGTTTAATTTCAATCATATCTGATAGCTGACCATTGATGTTAATTTTTGTGTTTTGTCTGGTATATATCGCTCCGACTAGTTTACAAAATTTTCTTCCACATCCGATGGCTTCCAAAGATTTTAAGATAAAACTCCAGTTGACGTTGTCGAAGGCTTTTTCGGCATCCAACATAATGCCAGCGAATTGTTTATCCGGATGTTCTCGGTAGTACTCTAGTATGTTTAGGAGGTATCTTATATTCTGGCTCATCCTTCTCCCTGGGACGAACCCTGTTTGGTCTTCGTGTATTACCGATGAAATAACTTTTTTAAATCGGTTCGTCAGGATTGTAGCGTATATCTTATAGTCTGCGTTCAATAAAGAGATAGGCCGGTAGTTCTTTATTTCTTGCGGATCTGTTCCTTCCTTATGTATCAGGGAAATCACTGCTTCTCTCCAGGATGCTGGTGTAACAGCCGAATCTTGGATTACTTCAATTACATTTTTATATGGGATCAATAGGAATTCTTCGAATGTTTTAAAGAATTCGATTGGTAAACCGTCTGGGCCAGGCATTTTATTACTTTTCTGTTTTTTTATTGCTTCACAAATTTCATGAATGGAGATCGGTTCCTCTAATGTTTCCTTCTGTGTTTCTGTTAATTGTTGGATTTGGACTTCTTGAATGTATTCCGACTGAAGTTCTTCAGGTATCTTACGTTCATTATAGAGGTTCTGGTAGAAATTTTGAATAATTACTTGCATTTGCGACATTTTGGAGACCTCCTCATTCGCCTCATTCTTAAGTGATCTAATAAGATTCTTCTCTCTTTCCTTTCTCAACCTGTATGCCAACGATCTACCAGGTTTATTTGCACTTTCAAAGTAATTTTGTTTTGCCCATTTCAGTTTTCTTTCCAATTCATCCGTAAGTAGAAGGTTGATTTCATGTTGTATGGCATACACTCTTAGTTTAGTTTCTTCTGAGCTTCTTGTTTTTTGCTGCTGCTCTTGTTTGCTTAATTATAATATTAGGTCATTATAGGCCTTCATTCTTTCTTTCTTTCTTTTTGCTAGGTAACCAATTGCGATCCCCCTGAAATAGGCCTTAAAGGCGTCCCATATAATTGGCATCGGCGTGTCCTGCCTCCGATTGAGTTCAAAGAACGTCTTGATCTCTTTCTTCGCTTTTTCTATAAAGGGTTCTTCTTTTAAGATTTGGAGATTCAATGTCCATCGGGTTTTGGGACGGAAGTCATTTAAAATTATTTGCACAGGATTGTGGTCTGCATAGGTTTTGGGTAATATATGTGCTTGGGTGACCGACAAACCTAAGGTAGCAGACATCCAACATGTATCTATCCGCGACCAACATTTATGCACATGCGAAAAGTAGGTGAAGTCGCTGGTTCGTGGATTTTTTGTTCTCCAAATGTCGATTAGGTTGAACTCATCCACAATTTTCAGAAAGGACCCAGGTAGCAAATTTCGAGATTTCTTCACTTTGGTATTTTGGTATTTTGGTATTTTTTATCTTTAGTTGCATCTAGGACCGCATTGTAGTCCCCTACAATGCAGAATTTCTCGGAGTCATATTCAAGCAATTTGGAGTGTAATTTGGAATAAAACTCTTCCTGGGCGTTGTTTGGTGCATATATATTTCCAAAAATTATTTTTTTCCCCTTTTATTTCTAATTCTATAAGTACAATTCTGCCTAGGTCGTCACTATACAGCATCCTAGATTGCACGTTTTTTTGTACATAGATAACAACTCCCCTTTTTTTCTCAGGTGCACATGAGTGGTAAAGTTGGCCAAGTTTCTTGTTTTGCAGAAGTTTTAAATTCTCTTCTTTGATGTGGGTTTCCTGTAAACATATTATTTGTGATTTGGTTTTTTGTAATTGTAGGAAAATCTTTCTCCTTTTTTTGGGTTCATTGAGGCCGTTTACGTTGACAGAGATGATCTGTAGCCCGGGTATAGCCATCCTTAAGTTTTTAAGTTTTTTCCAAGGCTCTGTTCTTTTTGTGCTTGCAATCTGGTTTTGATCCTTCCAGCCTTCTTTTTCTGCGGATCACTTGAACCTGAAGCTGTCTGTTCTGACCTCTCTTCCTGCTCCTCTCCCGACTCAGAGTCTTAATTTTCCGTTTCTACAAAACTTGTCCAAAATTCTTCTACTTTGTCTGGGGTAGTGAGATTAAATCTCCTAGATTTATATGAGAAGAAAACCCCTTCTGGGACCAGCCATCTAAACTGTATTGCATTCTTGGTCAACCATGTTGTTATTCTTTTATAGCCGAAGCGTCTCTGCCGTACCGACCAAGGGATGTCTTTCAAAACTTTAACGTTGTTGCCATCAAACGTCAAGCCTTCTTCTCTTGCCAGTCTCAGTATTCTTTCACACGTTGAGGTTCGGGTGAATCTAACATGTATCTCCCTAGGGAGATTAAACTTTCTGGTATGAGTAGACGATACTCTCTTAACCCACTCAATTTCATGTCTACTCTCTATTAAAGCGCCCTCCTCACCAGACCTCAGGAGCTTCGATATCTTGTTCTCTGTGTTCTCTCCCCTTTCCTCTGTGATGTTCTGAAATCTTAAAACATAAGCTGCCTTTTCCATCTCAAGTCTGGCAACTCTATCTTCCATCTCAGCTACCTTTATTTTATTCTCCTTTGCCGTGGCAGACGTAACTTCTCTTTGGTCCTCCAACTTGCCGACTCTTGCTGAGAGTGCGTGAACTTGCTGGGTGTTTGCTAACAACTGTCTTTGAAACTCATTTAGTTGCTGATTAGTTTTCTTAATTTCTCCCATTAAGTCACTTTTGACTTCTTCTAAGGTCTCTTTGTTCTGTTGGAAGCCTGTCAGCATGATATTTTGTAACTTATCAATAGCTTCCTGTGTAACTAGTGGGGCAGGAGGTTTCCCTCCTCCTGGTGGAGTAGACTGGCCATATTTTTTCACTTTGGTCTCCATCGTAGATAGGTTTGGCAATCGCCCAAATTGTTACTATCTATCAAGGCACTATGTCCAAAAAAGGAACCTAAAGGAGGCTCTTAAGCCTCTCAAACTTATTAAATTCCCTATTGGTTTAACAACCTTTACCAATTTATCAGTTCATTCATTCAACCTAGAATGCGATTAAACAATTATTTAATACCTTCATTCAGTTATCAATACCCAAAAGTTGGTTTCCAAAAATGATTCCCCAATTAATTAAAAGCAATTCCCCAGTAAGTTAAGCTAGATAATCAGTTTCCAGTTTATCAATTAATCCGTCAGGCAATTCCTCAGTTCAACAATTAATCATATACCACAATTAAATCCTTACTCATGTACCACAATTATTATCAATATCTCCTTCAAGGATTTAGCAATTATCAACTCACCAATTTATCTATTTAACAATTGATTTGTCAATTAGTCTAAGAATTTATTAATTAATCAATTAGTCAGTTAATCCGTCCATCAGTTCCTCAACGCATCAGCCAGTTTCCAAATAACCAGATGTTCAAAATTACTGTCCTCTAAGCAGATCAGTCCCAAATCAGTCTCCTTTCCTTCTTTCTTCTTTCTTCTTGCTTCTTTTTCTTCTATTTCCTGCTTCTTGCTTCGGCTCCTCCTCTTCCCTTGTCTTACTTTCCTTCTTCTTTCTTCCCTCTTTAAGTAAGTTTCCAAACGCCAATCTAGTCCAAACCTATAGCACTACAACCTGACCAATGCTTAGTCTATCCAGTTCTGTTTAAATTGTCCACTAG
This sequence comes from Heteronotia binoei, assembly GCF_032191835.1. Lineage (NCBI taxonomy): Eukaryota > Metazoa > Chordata > Lepidosauria > Squamata > Gekkonidae > Heteronotia > Heteronotia binoei. The sequence continues at coordinate 185,763,086 of NC_083223.1, read as the reverse complement.
AGGGAGCCCCAGTCTCAGCCAATCTTCAAGAAAGGGGTAGCCGCAGCACTAAGGCGCTGCTAAAAACCACCCCCCCTTCTTTTAACGTTTAAGCAGTTTAAAGTCTCGGACCTTCTATCTTCTTTCCACCTTTCTCCTCTCCGCTTCCAGGCTATTTCCAGGCTATTTCTTCACCTTTACAACAGACCTCCTCCTCCTCCTCTTCCGAACACCAGACGCTGCTTCCAGCCACCGTCTCAGCTCCTTCAGCTCTTAACTCTACTCTCCCATAGCACTTTCCAAAGACACCAAAACAGCGTAACACAGTCTTGCTTCGCTGACTTTCTCCGACTCTCTCCGACTTTTCCCGACCTTCTCCAACTTACTCGCCTCTCTCACTCACTTTCTCTTCGCCATCAACGCCAGTTCCCAGCTTTCCTCCTCCCGCCTCGGCTATTCCAAAGACCCCCAGAGAGACGTCCCGGCAAGAATATTGGTAGGTGCAAAGTTCTAGTCAAGTTCTTTCTCTCCAGAGGGTCAGAGCTTTAAGCTATTACCTTTAAATCAGCTCCGCAAAACGAAAGTAATCGCCACCTCTGCCACCGCCGCCGTCGCCATTTTCTCCGGCTCCGCTCCGCTTATCTTACTTTAGGGCGCTACTTCCACTTGGTTGCTTCTTCTTCTTTTGTTCCGTTTAGTCCCTCTTCTTCTGCCACCGCATCCAGGTGGGTAGTAAAAATTGATTGCTATCGAACCGGCACTCAGTTGTGAGATTAATTTTCCCCCTCAGCTCCTCTCCGGCGACCTGGTTAACCGCAAAAGCGTCAGCTAGCTCCGGACACGGGGAAAAAGCCGGGTGTCTGTAAAAGAAGCTGCCGCCTCTTCTCCAGACAGTCCAGCCAGCTCCCCAGTCTGCGAAGTACCCCCTGGTACTCCTTTAGGGGGTGTCCTCGGTGTCGGGACCCCTCCAAAAGTTAGCTGAACAGAACGGACTCAGAGAGTGCGTTCTGCCTCACCACGCCACAAACCGGAAGTCGCTATAATATCCTTTTTGAGGTGCAGCGACCAGAACTGCACACAGTACTCCAAATGAGACCGCACCATCGATTTATACAGGGGCATTATTATACTGGCTGATTTGTTATCAATTCCCTTCTTAATAATTCCCAGCATGGCGTTGGCCTTTTTTATTGCAATGGCACACTGTCTTGACATTTTCAGTGAGTTATCTACCACTACCCCAAGATCTCTCTCTTGGTCATTCTCTGCCAGTTCATACCCCATCAACTTGTATTTGTAGCTGGGATTCTTGGCCCCAATGTGCACTTTCACTTGGCCACATTGAACCTCATCTGCCACTATAGCAGTGCCCGCCTCACGGCCTCACTGGATCTCTTACTATCAGTCTCTTCGAGGTATTTTACTTTTGTTCTCTGATGGAAATAGAATTCACTTCATAGGGGACCACAGCAGCTTTGTTTGTTTTTCCCAAAAATATAGGCTCCAGAGAAACTTTAACGCAAACCACAGATTTTATTTTAAACACAAAGTCTTTAACTTGGGGATATGGGAGATATTTACACAGGCTAACACGTTGTTCAGTTGTTTATTTATTTATTTATTTATTACTTTACATTTATATCCCGCCCTCTCCGCAAGCGGACTCAGGGCGGCTTCAGCCTTTACACAAATTTTTTCTTTCTTGCTTTAAGTCTCTCAGTTTCAGTTCACAGTTTCCCTATATCTTGCTCTCTCCACCTCTAGCAAAGGCTGGCCTCTTGGGTATGATGTGCCCAGGTCTCACTAGTCGACTGGAGCCACCACTACCAGCCCTTCAGACTTCTTAGACCCACATCTGCTCCCTCAACCACCTTTCTAGTTCTTCAGAGATGTATATAGGTTATCTATTGCCAACACAATTGCTAAACACTCTTTTTCAATTTTTTGGACTCCCACAATCCAATCACCTTGGAACTCTCTGTACTTGATAGGAACTTCTGCTAGGGCCACTTCAAATGCAGGTCCTTTAATGCCTTTTATGGTGTAGGATTTCCCAGGCAAATACTGATGACTTTTTACTAATCCTGGCTGTATTAGGGAAACCTGCGCCCCTGTGTCCCTATAAGCCTTGACTTCCTTGTCATTTACTGTCACAGTCTCAGTATACTCCTCACTTAAGCTTTCCTGCACCTTCCATACTTTCAGAACACTCATGGGTCTTTCTGGTGGTGTGTTCTCTGGAAGTGAGGGGTTTGTTGCTACTTGTTGCTGTTGACACTGCACCACTTTAACTGTCTTAGCTGGTGGTGTCCTTTTCTCCTTTCCCTTTCTTGGGCAAGACCTGGCATAATGCCCTATTTCACCACATTGGAAACAAGCAGCCTGAGTCTTTCTGTATGGAGGTGGACTGTACCGCCTTGCAGGGTTGTTGTTACCCGCCCCAGACTTCTCTGGAGAGTTCCAGACTCGGGGTTTTTTATTTGGAGCAGTCCACATTGATCTCCCTAGATCTGATTCAATCTCATCTAGAATCACAGCTTCTTCTTCTACTGTTTTCAATTTCTTGTCCCTCAGAACCCACCTATACTGAGAGGGGACTTGATTATAAAACTGTTCCAAGCCCACAAAGTGTTTCAAGTCTTCTAATGTGGAAACTTTACTCCCTTCTACCCATCTGTTAAGGGCTCTGTCGAACCAACAACCTAGTTGAGAGTATGTTTCCCCAGGCTTTCTTCTGATTTCTCTGAATTTTTTCCTGCTTTGCTCTGCTGTTAAGCCAAAGTGGACTCTGACTTTTTCTACTTGAATTTTGGCCATCTGAATTTCTTTTTCTGATTGTATTCTGGCCAATTCTAACTGTATTTTCATAGCCTCCATGCTCTGACTAGGATTCTCCTCAGGAATCTCTTCTTGTGTCTGCCCATCCCCCGTGGCTGCGGTAGTTCTCTTAGGAGGAGCCATTTCTGACAGGAATTTTTCACAAAACTGTCTTTTCCTTCACTGCAGTGTCCCTCTACTTTCTGTGTGTCTTAGTGACACTTATTTTTGCTTTTTTCTTCGAAATCCCGACACTGGCAACCAATTATAGCAGCACCCGCATCACGGCCTCACTGGATCTCTTACTATCAGTCTCTTCGGGGTATTTTACTTTTGTTCTCTGATGGAAATAGAATTCACTTCATAGGGGACCACAGCAGCTTTGTTTGTTTTCCCCAAAAATATAGGCTCCAGAGAAACTTTAACGCAAACCACAGGTTTTATTTTAAACACAAAGTCTTTGGGGATATGGGAGATATTTACACAGGCTAACACATTGTTCAGTTGATCCTGAAAGATTCTACAAACCCTAATGTTGTTCAGTTGTTTCAGCCTTTACACAAACTTTTTGTTTCTTGCTTTAAGTCTCTCAGTTTCAGTTCACAGTTTCTCCATATTTTGCTCTCTCCACCTCTAGAAAAGGCTGGCCTCTTGGGTATGATGTGCCCAGGTCTCACTAGTCAACTGGAGCCACCACTACCAGCCCTTCAGACTTCTTAGTTCTTCAGAGATGTATATAGGTGTCTGTGACCGTCCAGGTCTTGACTAACTCACACTTGTTCCTCACACAAACACAGCCCTCTTGGCTGGTTTTGTTGAGCTTGTAGTCTCTGGAAGACTTTCCCGCCAGTGTCTCAAGCTCCTTCACAGAATCAGCTGCCCTCTCAGCCTCGGTCAGGCACGAACTGACCCACTCAGTCTCTGTCAGGCTCCAACTCTGACAGACTTCTGACAGGCACCAACTCTGTCAGACACCAACTGACTAAATGACTGCTTCAGCAGTTTCTGTCACTCAACCACTTTCCCTCCCTGAGAGCTCCGAGCACTTTGCCCCCACCCTCAGGTCACCTGACGCAGGCGCTGTGCGTCTTCAGTTTCTGGTTAACCCCTAGCTTTCCATCACAGCCACTTTGACGCCCACTCACAAAGCCTCAACAGATCCCTTTGGAGTTCCTCACAATCCTCTCTGGTTCTCACCACCCTGAACAATTTAGTGTCATCTGCAAACTTGGCCACTTCACTGCTCACTCCCAACTCCAAATCATTTATGAACAAGTTAAAGAGCATGGGACCCAGTACCGAGCCCTGCGGCACCCCACTGCTGACCAACCTCCACTGTGAAGACTGCCCATTTATACTCACTCTCTGCTTCCTATTAATTAGCCAGTTTTTGATTCACAAGAGGACCTGTCCTTTTACTCCATGTCTCTTCAGCTTACTAAGGAGCCTTTGATGAGTAACTTTATCAAAAGTTTTCTGGAAGTCAAGGTAAGCAACATCTATTGGGTCCCCTTTGTCCACATATTTGTTCACCCCCTCAAAGAAATGTAACAGGTTAGTGAGGCAAGATCTTCCCTCACAGAACCCATGATGAGTCTTCCTCAATAACCCATGTTCATCAATGTGCCTACTCATTCTGTCCTTGATAATGGTTTCTACCAATTTTCCCGGTATTGAAGTCTGACTGACTGGCCTGTAATTTCCCGGATCTCCTCTGAAACCCTTTTTAAAGATGGGGGTGACGGAGGCAGATTTCAATGAAAGATTACAGATTTTTGTCAGAAGATCCACAAGTTCCACTTTGAGTTCTTTCAGAACTCTTGGATGTATGCCATCCGGACCTGGTGACTTATTAGTTTTTAATTTGTCTATCAGTTGTAGGATCTCCTCTCTTGTCACCTCAATCTGACTCAGGTCTTTCAACACCCCTTCCAATAAAAGTGGTTCTGGAGCAGGCAAACACTTCTCATCTTCCACAGTGAAGGAGGCAAAAAATGCATCCAGCTTCTCAGCCATTTTCCTATCCTCCTTCAGTAATCCTTTTACCCCTTGGTCATCCAAGAGCCCCACTGCCTCCCTGGCTGGTTTCCTGCTTCTAATATATTTGAAGAAATTTTTATTGTTGGTCTTTATGTTTTTTTGCAATATGCTCCTCATAGTCCCTTTTTGCCTGCCTGAACAAAGTCTTGCATTTGATTTGCCACAGCCCGTGTTCCCTTTTATTAATCTCACTTGGACTGGTTTTCCACTGCTTATAGGAGTCCTTCTTACCCTTTACACCTTCCATTACTTCGTTTGTTAACCATGCAGGCCGTTTCTTATACCTGTTTGTGCCTTTCCTAACTTGTGGTATATATTTTATCTGAGCTTCTAGGATTGTAGTTTTAAATAGCCTCCAAGCTTCCCCAAGAGTTTTGACAGTATTAACCTTTCCTTTCAATTTCCTCTTCACATGCCTCTTCATCTCAGAGAATTTATCCCTTTTAAAGTTAATTGTGGTTGTGCCAGTCTTTTGGGACAACTCCCTATTTATACAAATGGTGAAATCAATAAGGTTATGGTCAGTGCTCCCAAGCGGTGCAATCACTTTTACATCTCTCACCAAGTCTTGGGCATTACTTAGCACCAAAATCCATGATCGCCCCACCCCTGGTCGGTTCTGAGACCATCTGCTCCATAGCACAGTCATTGAGAGCATCAAGAAACTCAATCTCTTTCTCTCGACCAGAACACATATTGACCCAATGAATCTGCGGGTATTTAAAATCACCTATTACGACACAGTTTTTACGTTTAGCCACTATCTTTAATCCTTCCATCATATTAGAATCGCCCTCTATCTTTTGATTTGGTGGGCAATAACGAACTCCCATAGTTAAATTTCCTTTTGGGCCCTCTATTTCAACCCAAAGCATTTCTAGAAGGGAATCTAATTGTCTAACCTCAGTCTTACTGGACCGTATATTCCCTCTGACATACAGAGCCACCCCACCTCCAACCCTTCCCTCATTATCCTTCCTATATAACATATCCAGGAATCACTGTGTCCCACTGTTTCTCCTCATTCCACCAAGTTTCTGAAATTCCCACAATGTCTATGTTTTCTCCCAACACTAAACATTCCAATTCACCAATTTTACTTCGAACACTTCTAGCATTTGTATACAAACATCTATAATTTCCCAGGCAAGCTAGGCCTGCAACCTTCCTCCTGCCGCCTCGAAACATTGGCAGACAGTCCATATTGTTTGTCACCATCTCAGTGCATCTCAGTGCACTGATCCATTACCTGGTAAAAAAGTAACCCTTCATCTCTTTGAGATGAGTCCTCCCGAACTAGAGACATTTCGTCTCCTGTCGGCTTTCCCCCTAGATTGGGGGAAAAGTGGAGAACGTCTCTTTTGTACAGCTCCCACTTGTTCCAGAAAGCATCCCAGTGCCTAACAAACTTAAACCCTTCCTCCTTACCCCATCATCTCATCCACACATTGAGACTTCTAATTTGTGCCTGTCTCTCCTAATTGTCTAACCTCAGTCTAATTGTCTAACCTCAGTCTTACTGGACCGTATATTCCCTCTGACATACAGAGCCACCCCACCTCCAACCCTTCCCTCATTATCCTTCCTATATAACATATCCAGGAATCACTGTGTCCCACTGTTTCTCCTCATTCCACCAAGTTTCTGAAATTCCCACAATGTCTATGTTTTCTCCCAACACTAAACATTCCAATTCACCAATTTTACTTCGAACACTTCTAGCATTTGTATACAAACATCTATAATTTCCTAGGCAAGCTAGGCCTGCAACCTTCCTCCTGCCGCCTCGAAACATTGGCAGACAGTCCATATTGTTTGTCACCATCTCAGTGCATCTCAGTGCACTGATCCATTACCTGGTAAAAAAGTAACCCTTCATCTCTTTGAGATGAGTCCTCCCGAACTAGAGACATTTCGTCTCCTGTCGGCTTTCCCCCTAGATTGGGGGAAAAGTGGAGAACGTCTCTTTTGTACAGCTCCCACTTGTTCCAGAAAGCATCCCAGTGCCTAACAAACTTAAACCCTTCCTCCTTACCCCATCATCTCATCCACACATTGAGACTTCTAATTTGTGCCTGTCTCTCCTAATTGTCTAACCTCAGTCTAATTGTCTAACCTCAGTCTTACTGGACCGTATATTCCCTCTGACATACAGAGCCACCCCACCTCCAACCCTTCCCTCATTATCCTTCCTATATAACATATCCAGGAATCACTGTGTCCCACTGTTTCTCCTCATTCCACCAAGTTTCTGAAATTCCCACAATGTCTATGTTTTCTCCCAACACTAAACATTCCAATTCACCAATTTTACTTCGAACACTTCTAGCATTTGTATACAAACATCTATAATTTCCCAGGCAAGCTAGGCCTGCAACCTTCCTCCTGCCGCCTCGAAACATTGGCAGACAGTCCATATTGTTTGTCACCATCTCAGTGCATCTCAGTGCACTGATCCATTACCTGGTAAAAAAGTAACCCTTCATCTCTTTGAGATGAGTCCTCCCGAACTAGAGACATTTCGTCTCCTGTCGGTTTTCCCCCTAGTTGGGGACAAGTGGAGAACGTCTCTTTTGTACAGCTCCCACTTGTTCCAGAAAGCATCCCAGTGCCTAACAAACTTAAACCCTTCCTCCTTACCCCATCATCTCATCCACACATTGAGACTTCTAATTTGTGCCTGTCTCTCCTGCCCTGCACGTGGAACAGGTAGCACTTCTGAGAAGGCTACCTTGGAGGTCCTGGCCTTAAGTCTCCCGCCTAGCAGCCTAAATTTTTCCTCCAGGACCTTACGACTGCATTTCCCCACATCGTTGGTGCCAACATGCACCACGACCACTGGCTCCTCCCTAGCACTGTCTATCAGCCTATCTACTACACACGTAATGTCCGCTACCTTCACACCAGGCAGGCAAGTCACCATACGGTCAGTATGCGGTTTTGCCACCCAGGTGTCTACTTGCCTAAGGATGAAATCACCAACTACCAAGACCCCACCCCTCCCTACCCAGGGATGGTTCCTTGGTGCGAAAGGATTCCTGCTCACCAACTGAAGAAGAGGTCCCTTCTGAGGGTGCATTCCCTTTATCCTTAGCATGGTTCCCTGTTCCCTCTCGACCCTCACACTCCCTGGCAGCAATGGTGCTGCCACGTTCAGAGCCGGGCTCATCTAATATGCCCACGACAGTCTTCTCCGAGTGCCTAACTGACCGTCTCTGCTTCTCCAGGGCAGTCACCTCAGCCTAAAGGGTACGAACTTGTTCCCTGAGAACCAGGAGCATCTTGCATCGAGCACACACCCAAGACTTCTGTCCTGTGGGGAGATAGTCATACATGTGACACTCAGTGCAAAACACTGGAAAACCTCCACCCCCCTGCTGGCATCCTGCCTTTATGATAGGTTTTTTTGATTATTTTAAAAATATACAGTCCTCTTTAAATCCTGTTTCTTTAAGTGGCTCCCCTTTTGGAGGGTCAACTTACCTTATTGGCAGAGCAAGGAAATTTGGGATCTGGGTTCCAGGTCCTTACAGAGCCCCCAGGCTAAGAGCCACAGGCCAAGAGCCCTTTAGCTCTCGCCCTTTGGCTTGCAACAAAGGCTCGCACCTTTGGGAAGGTGCAGCTTAAAATGAAAAGAGGGTGGGGAGGACAGTCACTCTTAAGCAATCAGCAGCAATCAGCAACAATCACTTTCAATCACCTTCTCCTTCAGCCCACTCAACCAAACGAACAGCAGTTCTTCAGCTACCACAACTCAACTGTCTTAGCTTATCTCAGCTCTGCTCTCCCTCAGACCTCTCTGAGACCTCACTCTCCTCCTCACAAGTCAAAGATACTGTCAAAGCAATCACACAGTGAAGAGCCCATCACCAATGTGCCTGCCCCTCGCACTAAGTCTTTATGGCAGGGAGCTCCCCGGCAGAGCCCCTTGCCGTGTCCTTAACAACTGAGTTTTGCAAGGCCAGATCAGAAGTATTTCTAGGAAAGGGGGAATGGCGATTGGCTACTGGGGAGAGCGTTCATCAGCCCGGGCCACAAGGGGATTGATGAGGCAATTACACCACTTCCTAAGGGGTTTGTGAGCTCCTGTGGGAGGGGAGGTCAACCTTTGTTTTCGGTTTCATTGAGTGCCTATGGGATATGCTGCCATTTTCACAGATGTAACTTTACACCTCTCGGAGTGTGTGTGTCAGGGCCTGAACTCTTTTGGGAGCCACCTAAGCCTGGCCCCTGACTTCTCCCCCTCTTGTGCTGGCATGGCTTGCGCCACCAGACATATGCCTCTGCTTGAGTGCCACCCTATGGCAGTGGCGCTCTCAGGTGGAGCAGCACTCCGGCAACCCCAAGCCCATGTAAGTCCCCTCTGGTGAGGCAGAACTGGACTTAGGTGAGCGCAGACACAATTTCTGCCAACGTGGGAGATGGTTTGCTTCCAAAGCATTTTGCCCCCCACCCCAAGGATTGTGCTCTTGGGGTATGTGCAAAACTGTATTCTTTATTTCAGTATAGTAACTTGATGAAATGGAATGAAAGTTCAGTAAACCAGAATATGCATAGTCCCTTTTAGAAGATATTTAATACTGATGATAATATGAAATATGTAATGTAATGTAAAATTTTATTTGTATCCCGCCCTCCCCCGCCGAAGCAGGCTCAGGGCGACTAACAACACTTAAGGTGAACAACACAATAATAAAACAATAAATTCATATTAAATTCACATATGATGGTTATATGACAAAAGGACAATACTTATTAAAAGTGCAGTTATAACAGCACCCGCCTCATGGTCCCACCGGATCACTTCTATGTGCCGCCTATGGCTACCCCAGCCCCTCTTTCTCCACAGTTCTTCCTTTTAAAACTTTCACCTCAGGACTATAGAACTCAAGGGGTGGGTATGATGGATTTCTCTGTTCTAGTCTCTTCGGGGTATTTGGTTTCAGATGAATATATAAAGCACTTCGTAGGGGACCACAGCAGTTTTGACAGATTTCCCATATTATAGGCACCAGAGAACTTTAAAATAAACCACAGATATTTATTGTAACACAAAGTCTTAAACTGGGGATATGGTAGGTATTTACACAGGCTATATTATGTCTCAAGCTGTTAACAAGTTGCTCAGTAGTTTCAGGCTTTAAAATATGTTTTCTTTCTTAGGGCTCTCAAGTTCACAGTTCCTCTATATAATACACTCTCCAACACTTGCAAAGGCTGGCCTCTTGGGTATACTGTGCCAAGTCTCTCAAGTCAACTGGAGCCTCTGCTCCCAGCCCTTCAGACTCCTAGACCCACATATATTCCCTCAACCACCTCTCTAGCTCTTAAGAGATATGTACATGTGTCTGTGACCATTCAGGTCTTCATGGTGAATCTTCCTTTTAGTCACACACAGCCCCTTGCTGCTTTTATAGAGCTAGCAGTCAGCTTTTCTTCTCTCCTCAGCCACTGTCTCAGCTCTCTCTAAGACCAGCTCTCTCAGACTCTGTCAGGCACCAACTCTCTCCCACTCTGTCAGGCACTAACTCACTGACTTCAGCCTCTGTCAGACACTAACTGACTGCCTCAGCCGTTAGCTGCCAATCTCACACTCTGAGAGTTCTGAGCACTCTGGCCCCACCCTCAGGTCACCTGACGCAGGCTCTGTGCATCTTCAGTTTTCTGTTTAACCCATACCTTACCATCACAGCAGTAAATAACAAAGTCTTGTCCTGAGGAACAGCATTTAAATATATTAAATTTTAAAAATACATTTATTTGAAACACTTATAAGCTCACCTTTTCCCCAAACAACTAGGACCTTATACCATACAATATCATCACACTCAAAATGTAATTCCTCACAGCATGGGATGTTTATACATTAAAAAATCCTGCATTTTGCTTTACATATAAGAAATGAAAGGGTGGCCATAAGAAATAAGTTTGTAACTGGTTATCTTATCCCTAAACACATTTTAATCTGATTTTATTATTAACTATGGAATTTACTTTCAGTTAGTTTAGATGCAAAATTCTCTTCCTTAAATATTTACCAGTGGAAGGAACATTAAAGGAAGATTAAACTAAAATTAGCCAAGGTCTTCAAGTAGTTACGTTGATATTTTTGATATTATGAACCAAACTCTACCAAAAGAGACTCCCAGGATGAAACCAGACAGCTGGTTTGCAGCCGCCCTAAAGAAAGGCGGGAGGAAGAAGAGCGGCCCAGAGCTTCCAGACAGCGCTGGAAGAAGGGGCAGGCCTTGGGCAACCAGGGAGCATCTGGAATTCTCATGCATCCTGCTCGCAGCTCCCTGGACGCTCATAAGGCGCCCTCCAGCCTTCCAGATGGCCGGACACTGCCTCGAATTCTCCCCAGCGAAAAGGGACCACTTTCCAAGTGGTGCCTTTTTGAGACAGTTGGAGCATCCTCGAGAACGGGGAAGGGCGGGACAGGAGCGGGCGGCAGATGTTGCTGTCTGGCCGGGTTTTTTCGGGTCAACTTCAGAGGCATCTTTGAGTCAACCCAAAGTGCCGGTCTGTAATCAGCCCTTATGTATCATCTATCTTTCCTCCTCAGTTTCATTTGATGGTCTTGCATTCATAATAGCCTTACCACTTGATTGTTGAAATGAACATAAGCAGGAATGTGAAATTAGCTGAAGGGTGACATGATAGAGGTTTACAAGATTATGCATGGGATAGAGAAGGTAGAGAAAGAAATACTTTTCTCCCTTTCTCACAATACAAGAACTTGTGGGCATTCGATGAAATTGCTGAGCAGTCAGGTTAAAACAGATAAAAGGAAGTACTTCTTCACCCAAAGGATGATTAACACATGGAATTCATTGCCACAGGAGGTGGGGGCGGCTAGAAGCATAGCCAGCTTCAAGAGGGGATTGGATAAACTTATGGAGCAGAGGTCCATCAGTGGCTATTAGCCACAGCTTATTGTTGGAACTCTCTGTCTGGGGCAGTGATGCTCTGTATTCTTGGTACTTGAGGGGGGCACAATGGGAGGGCTTCTAGTGCCCTGGCCCCACTGATGGACCTTCTGATGGCACTTGATTTTTTTGGCCACTGTGTGACACAGAGTGTTGGACTGGATGGGTCATTGGCCTGATCCAACATGGCTTCTCTTATGTTCTTATGTTCACATCCAAGTATTAAAATTTAATTTTAATTCTCTAAATTCTTAAATAATCACAAAAGTTTCAGCCATCACAAAAACAGCATGGTAAATGTACCTTTGACAGTATAATTCCTTTATTGTCTCCGCTAATTTATTTGAGTAACTCACAATGCAATCCTAAACAGAGGGTGGGATCACACTGGTCGTTTTTGCACTCACCTTCCGCCGGCGCGACCCCCCTCTTCACCGCGCAGGATCTGCGTGGATTTCGCACTAAATGCTGCGGAGCAGCCAGAAAAGCCGGAAGCTCCCGTTGCAAAAGCTGCGCAAACGCCAAACTGCTTTTTGGCGGTTTCAGTTTGAGCGGCTTTTGCGCCGGGAGCTTCTGGCTTTTCTGGCTGCTCCGCAGCGTTTAGTGCGAAATCCACGCAGATCCTGCGTGGTGAAGAGGGGGGTCGCGCTGGCGGAAGGTGAATGCGAAAATGACCACTGGGAACTTGGTGCAGCAGTATCTTGGCTTTGATGGTTGCCATAGCAATCATACAGCCCCTGCCCTGCTACCAGGAGAGGCACATACTGCACACATGCAAGAGGAACATTCAGACTACTCCTGCATGTGTGGGGTGGGTGCATCACACACCCTGACTGTTAAGGCAGCTGGGAAATGCTTGCATTTTAGAGATTTGCTACCAGGAAGTTCCTAATAGCTCTTTAGTCTGGTCCCAGCCCATTTTAAGATGAGGTAAGTATGGGCGGGACTTGGGGGCTGATGTGTGCATGTGATTTCACACATTAAATCTGGATGGGAGGTGTACCAAGGTCAGGCCAAATCTCTCTTGTAATCTCACCCAGAGTTACATAATTTTTAATCAATTGAAGTCAATGAGCTTAGAAGGATTTGTCTCTTATTTTGGATGGTATTGATAGAATCATATCCCATCAGCCATTTCTGTGAACAAAGTTTCATAATTATTTCATAATTAATTATCTATCTGCTTTTTACATTTTTACTATGATTTTCAGCGACTCTCCAATGGAGTCAACTGCTATTACCAATAAAATATCATTAAAAAGGTGTGTCGAGAGCTACGTACAGTCACTGACTCATGACAAGTTCAAAGAAGATGTCCTTAAGTGAGGGTTGTGTCTAGGAAATCTGAAAGGGTGTCTCCCTTCTCCCCCCTTCTCATTTAGGTTGTTAAGTGGAATGGCTGGTAGTTGGTAGAAATGGGAATAAATCCAATTTTTGCAGTTTGGTTTGTGGCTGAAGCATGAACCAAAGCATGCACTGATACACTGGCTCTTGACCAAACCAGTTCGTATCAGTCTGTGAGCCATTTAAAGTTTAAACCCCTGCTTTCTTCTACCTACAAAAAGCTTTGCAGAGCAAAAAGCAGGAGATGTTTTACAGGGAGCAGTAATTTAAGTGGCTCTGAACTCCCCACTGTGCAGCTCTTCATGAACTGCCATGAATTGCATCAAAATCCATGGAAGTTGGTGGTGGTTCTTCAGTTTGCAAACCTTGCTAAAACTAACCATGAACCAAAATTTATGATCATCTTTAGTTTGCGAGCTGGTTTGTACCCATCACTAGTAACTGGGTGGTGGACAAGAGTAGACTGGGATGAATAAGCAGCCCAGGAGCAGCCCAGTTGAGTAGCCTCTGGGCACTGTACCACAGGGGCTGCTTGGCCTCAGTTTAAGTGGTACAGAAGGAGGAAATGGGTTTTGTCACTACCACTAGTCAGGTCCAAGTAGGGTTGCCAGCTCTTGAGAATAATTACTGGGGATTTGAGGAGAAAGCCTGGGAAGGGTGGCATTTGGAGAGGGGAGGGAGCTCAACAGGGATGTGACTCCACACTTTGAAATGTCGTTTTCTCCAAGCGAATTGACCCCTGCAGTCTGGAGATGTGTTGTAATTCCAGGAGAATTCTAAGCCACACTGGGAGGCTGACAACCCTAGGTTCAAGCCATGAGGCTGCTGTGCAGTGCACTGCACTGCCTTGGGAGCTTGGCTTACTCCTGGCCATGTGTGTTCCTCCAGAGCACCAAGCCAGCAGGTGGTTTTCCAGTAAGTAAAGGACCAACTCACTCAGGAAACTCAAATGACCTGGATTCAGAAATAACAGGAGGGAGACCCTGGCTGCTGCTGCTTCTTCCTCTCACCTACAAAGCAGCAGTTGATTAGTCTAACACTTGCCAGAAGTGGTCAATTTACATGGTTTAATAGGCTACTCTTCCATCTAATAAAGATTATCTACTGTCCAAAGCTTTAGTCCATTGTTCCAAAAATATGACCATCATACCATAATCCTATCTGGGTTGGCTGCACACAAGCTGTACCAGGAGTAAGCCTGAACTTCAAACGAATCTTCATTCTGGATGGACTGCAACTGGCTTGCCTTTGCTACTTCTTGGACATTTGTCGACAAGTTAAGAATCTGTTAGATATGCTTAATAGGGTGGTTCTTTAATTTGTAGTTCTGCAGTTAATAAATGATGTTATTGAGTTAAAGGAAGCCTTGACAAATTACAAAACTAACAAGTTTAACTAATGCATCTTAGTGTTTTCCACTCTTCTGATCTAACTGCACTCCTCTCCTTCTTTTTAAAGCCTCCCAGTTTTATTCCATTAGTCCTAATTAAACTTGGAGAGTCAATTGGTGTAGTGGTTAAGTGTGCGGACTCTTATCTGGGAGAACTGGGTTTGATTCCCCACTCCTCCACTTGCACCTGCTGGCATGGCCTTGGGTCAGCCATAGCTCTGGCAGAGGTTGTCCTTGAAAGGGCAGCTGCTGTGAGAGCCCTCTCCAGCCCCACCCACCTCACAGGGTGTCTGTTGTGGGGGAGGAAGATAAAGGAGATTGTGAGCCGCTCTGAGACTCTTCGGAGTGGAGGGCGGGATATAAATCCAATATCTTCTATCTTCTTCTTTCTTTTGTCTCCTGATCCTCCTGCAAAATACTCATAAGGAAGGTATTTCTAGGCTCCTCTGTCACATCCCTTCCAACTCATCAAAGGAGAAAAATGTGTGTGTCAGCTGCTAGAAGACTCTCACCATGTTACAACAGCCCATTTCACTGTCATGTACAATTTAACTTCCCATCACATGCAGCAAAGAGACCATTCAGAGCCACCAACTGATCATCACAATGGGACTCAGTAGGGTGGCAAAACCAAGTTTGTTTTTAGAGAGCAGGCTGCTGCTACAGTTATTATTACTTACAAGAGACGTGAAGTGTGCTTGGGTGGCTCTGCATGGACACCCATGAGTATCACACTGGGAGGCATGTTAGGTCTAGTATACTTTAAGGGGGGGGGGGGAGTGTTGTCATAGGAAGTTGACCTATCTTGGTTGTCACAGTTTGCAAGCTTTCTATTTCCAATTTTTCATCAAGCAGTCTGCCACAAAATCCCTGCCTGTTGCAGAGGATTCAGAGACATTTTTTGGAAAGTCTAGTTCATGAATTGCATTAACGAGGGCTGCTGGATCTCAGCATTAAGGCGAATGTTCATCTTCCCTGATTGCTACATGAGAGGAGGATACAAACCTGTGGTGGCGAGTGACCATTCTTGATTATGGGCAAACTGTGGCCGTTTTCGCACTAGCGTTTGCTCCAGCGTAGCGCCCCATTTACCTCCGGATCTTCTCTTGGATTTCGCACATCTTGCTCCGGCGCTGCGGTTTGCTCTGGCGCTTCAGGGATTTTACGCCGGAGTATGTTTTTCAGCATTCTGCCGGAGTTTCCGAAAACCTCCGGATCCACTCCGGATCCACTCAGCGGAGTTTGCTGTGGGAAATCCATCCACGCCGGATCGACGCTTTGTGGGCGGCACCCTCTCCCTTTCCGTCCTCCCACCCCATCCACCCCCTTGGCCAATCATCAGCCTTTCGCGGCGCTTCCCCAAAGTGCCGGCGCGGCCATTTTTTTTTTTTAAAACTTCACAGTTTTGCGTAATAGCGATATTTCGAAATTAACAAAGGGAAAAAACCCCTCCTGGAATAGTTGCGTTATTTCGCTGTTGCGTTATCCCCCGCCTCTTCTCCCTTTAGGGGCCCTGGTGGGGGGACCGCGGCAGCCCCCCCAGCAGGCCTTTTCCAGCCAGTTCGTTTCGGGTCTAGTTTGGGGAGGGCGAGCGGGAAGGAGGCGGTTTCAGCGGGCCGGCGGAGGGGCCCCGGCAGCTTCGACTCTCCCCAGCTCAAACCCCCCCACTTCACTTCCATTTGCGCCCCGCTTGACCCCGCCGGCTTCCCGCTGCCGCCGCCGCCTTGGCAAAGGGAGCCCAGCCGCCCAGAGACATTTGGCGGCGGCGGCGCTTCTCCATTGTTGGGGGGGGGGAATCTAGTGCCGGTGCGGGCCAAAGCGTTCATGTGTGTGTGTTAAAAACGGAATGCCTCCCTCAGCTGTGCCACCAGGATTTCTGGACCTGCACAAAATCGCCATGTATAAAATGGGAAGTTGGAGTCCTGCATTCTTCTCCCTGGCTACATTCTGCTCGGTTAGAAAATAGACGGAGCTCGCTCTTCATACCCGCCACAGAAGGGGAAGGAGAGAATGGGGCGAGGGGGGGAGCTCTGGCAGCAGGAATCAGTCAGGTCCCCCGTTGCAAGAGCCAGCCGGAGAGGGGAAAGAGAGCGGAGGAAATCCCAGCTTCGCCACCCGGGAGGGAGCGAAGGGAAGAAGCTGCCACACACACACACACACACACACAAACCCCTCGATTTCTCTCTCTTCGTTATTGCGATATTTCGCAACTTCAGAATTTGGGGGGGGGGAATATAGCGCTAGGAATGCTTCTGTTAATACATAAAGGACTGTGGAGGATTCTACAGCTGCAGCCAATCCATGAGCAGCAGCAGCACACGTGATGCGGTTTGTCCACGAAATGAAGGGGAGGGAGCAGCTCGATGTTACGTTAGTACGTTAGTACGTCATTACGCAACCAGACTTGCGCTTAAAAAAAAAAATGATTGACAGGGCATCGAACTCAAGTCGATGCCAGTGGGAAAACGATTTGAGCCGGGGCTTCAGGGAAGGCGACTCCGCAAAGAGTCACTAGTGGGAAAACGAAAAAAATGATCCGGAGATAATTGCGCCGGGGAATAAGGGGAGCAAACGCTAAGTGGGAAAACGGCCTGTCCTTCAAAAGGTTGTACCTACCAGTACAAATCTTTTCACTGAGAAACTGAGGAATGGAAAACCATCAATTATCTAACTCTGTCTGATCTTATCTGATTGGCTCTGTAGCACAGTATTACCTGGAGATAACAGGAGCATTTAGTCATGAAAATCCTGTGCTTATAAATGAGCTTTGACCCCTCCCTGCCCTCTCCATATGTGTGAAGCATCAGATTCCATACTGTCAGCAACTTTAAAATCCCTTTTATTAATGCATTTCGGAGATGGGTTTATACATTTTGTTTAGAAGCTTCTTTTAAAAGACATCTGCTTTTATTAGATACCATTAACAGCAGACATAAGCAAAATGAAATTTAATATGTCACAGAAACATAAACAAGTCATGAATAAAACAAACAAGAAACAAAGGAAAAATAGATAAGACCTACACAATGGGGATTCTTATAATAAAGAAGGGCAATTCTGTACTTTTCTTTTCATTCTGTTGTTTCTATTTTATGTTTCAGTGATGTTTAGGTATATTACCAAATTCTCTGAGTACAGTTCTTCAGTCACATACCAGTTTCTAGCCCAGGTTTCCCTAATGGATACTCAGACCCACGGAAGTTCAGTTCATGTTCTGCTCATGTGTCATAAGCAAGGAGCTAACTTTTCATCAGATTGTTCAGCTCTTTGTGAACAGCTTTACTCTGTTCAGTGGGTTACTTCCCATTTCTTCAGACTGTACAGTGCAGTGCATCTAGTAGCATTTCATACATAAATATTCTCACACATCCTGATGTAAGCCCTAGTTTCCCTGCCCCACCCACAGACAGGATATTGCTGCACCTGATTCTACAGCCAATTTTTTTAAAATAAAGAAAGAACAAACTATGAGGCCATTTAATTATGAATAAAGTCTTACAATTTGGCATATGTTTAAATCCATATTATTGACATTATTTCATGCATGTGTATTTTCACACACCCTTATAGTTATAGTTCTTCCTTGCATAATTATCTGATCCAAGGATTTACCATAACTTGTGAATCACATGTGGCTCTTTGGCTTACCACTTTTCAACACTGTTGCCCATGTGGCACCTGTCCCATATTTCAGGGATGTGAGCAAATCCCTTGCCTTGTGGGGCTTGAAGTAGGCACATGGTTTCTACCTTCAAACAACTGCCACCAAAGGAATGGGTAGACCTCACTGAGGTGCAGGCCTCATATCAGGGCAGGGTTGCCGGATCCCCAGTCTGGGCAGGGGTTCCCCTAATTTCAAGGGCTCCAATCTGTTGCTGGCTAGTTGGCCAGTGGGGGAAGCCCCACCCTCAAACAGTCCCTTTCTCAGGGCTGGTGCATCCATTAGGTGACCCTAGGCAGTGATGTCATCATGCTGGGCACATGGCTTGTAGACACTAGCATTTTGGCCAAAACTCTGATTAACATAGCATTTTGGCCAAAATGCTAGAGTGTCATGGGTGCTGGGGACCCTGCAGAAGAAGCTGAGCCTGCAGAAGAAACTGTGCCCCTGCCACCTGCACCAGTGCCCCTGCCTCCTACTGGAGAAGATCCAAGCCCCCCTGCCTCGCCCTCTCGGGTGGCTCGTGTGCGTGACCGCCTTCGTCAGGACCTGAGGGATCGGAGGAGGGCGGCATGCTCACGAGCAAGACGCTCCCTGAGCCCTGAGTTCTAAAAGGATCCTGGCCCCTCTAGGAGTGAGGATGCTTGATTCTCAGCAGTATCCTGGCCGCCCTCTGAGTCAGCAATTAGTCCAAATGGGCAACAGACAGCAGAGGGCTATATAGCTGTGGGCTTTGGGAGAAGGCTTTGTGGAAGCAACTAGTAACTTACCTGACGTTCTAGCATCCACTTCGGCTTCTGACTTTGGCTTCTGGACCCCTTGACATTGGCTTTGACTTCTGGACCCCCTGACTTCGGCTTCTGAACCTCTGACCTGCGATACCTAGACTGTGATTTGGTTTTGGCGTTTTGAACCCTCTTTGCTCACCAGCTACAGACCTTGGACTGCCCCTGGACTTCACCTGGCCTGGCCCCAGCTCGTGACAGATTGCTTCCACCACCCCAAACACCCACTCCGCAGGATAGATGCTGAAGCAAGTGGAACCGCAGGACTACTGGCTGCCGTCCAAGCCCAGGTACAGCAGCTGACACAGGCAGTAGTGCACTTGCAGCAACAACCTGTGGCCAGCGCTCCAGCCAAGTGCCCAGTTCCCCCACCTGACAGATTTGGAGGTGCCGTGAAAGAATTTCCTGCTTTCCTGGCGCAGTGTCGGCTGTACTTCGAACTAAGAGCACGGGACTTCCCCAATGACAAAGGTGTGTTTCATTATTAGTCTGTTAAAGGGGCAGGCAGCCAAGTGGGCCACACCCCTACTGGTTGGGTCCTCTCCCCTACTGACTGATTACCAGGGGTTTGAGGCCCACCTGTCTGCTGCCTTCGCGAACCCAGTCCAAGCAGCCATGGCCAACCGGAAAATCAGGGCCCTAAAACAAGGCAAATCCTCGGTGGCTCAGTATGCCACTGAATTCAAGCTCCTGGCCCAAGACTTGGCGTGGAATGAGGCTGCCCAGATGGACCAGTTTACCGAGGGGTTGGCAGAGGAAGTCCTGGATGAACTGGCCAGGGTGGAGCAGCCACCCACGCTCCAAGAACTCATCACCCTCTGCCTCCGCATCGATGGCCACCTGGAAAGCTGCCGCCAAGCCAAGACCAGCGGGCGCCGGCTCCCTGCGCCGTGCCACTTGGCTCCTCTCCCATCCCCAGCTAGTACCAGAGACAAGGGTGAGCCTATGCAGCTTGGAGCTGCTCGACCTCGCCTGACTCCAGAAGAGAAGGCCAGACACCGCACGCAAAATCTGTGCCTCTACTTCGGCATGGCAGGCCACTATGCCTCTTGCTGCCCTGCTAAGCGTCGGATACCTGGACCGTCGTTGCCACCACCGCCAAAAGGGCAGCCCCAGGCATAAGTGGACCCTCCAGCCTGGGGCGACTAGCTGGGTCCCCCGAACAACAGGCTGACACCCCGGGCCCATTTCTGCTACCAGTGAAACTCCGTCTGCCCGATGGACGCTGGCTGTTCGTGTATGCCATCTGGACTCTGGAGTGGCCCACTGTTTTGTAGATGCCACCTTTGTAAAGCAACACCAGATCCCAGTATGGACAAAAGAGGTTCCAACACTGGTGGAGGCTATTGACAGGAGCCTCCTCTGTTCTGGCCTCGTCACCCAGGAGACCTGTCACATCACCTTCCACGTCCAGCAACACCAAGAACAGCTGCAGTTCAACATCGTCCGCATGCCCCGCTTCCCGCTGATTCTAGGCCTTTCCTGGCTGAAGCTGCACAACCCCATCCTGGACTGGGCCCAGCAGGAACTACGCTTCCGAGACCCATGCCCCCATCTGATACCTCCCACCACTCTAGCAGCTGGCATCCTGAGTGGTGGTCCTCAGCTCCCTCAGAAGTATGCGGATTTCACCGATGTCTTTGAAGAGACAGGAGCGGATCAACTTCCCCCTCACTGGTCCTATGACTGTGCCATTGATTTGGAAACTGGGCACCACTCCTGGTGGGGCGTCTATACCCAATGTCGGAGCCTGAGTTGGCAGCTCTGCGAGACTTCCTGGACAGGAACCTGAAACGCGGATTCATCCGACCCTCAACCTCTCCCCTGTCTGCCCCAGTCCTCTTCGTGAAGAAGAAAAGTGGGGAGCTCCGGCTATGCAATGACTACCAGGCCCTGAACAAGATCACCATCCGAGACCGGTACCCTCTACCCCTGATCCTTGAACTCTTGGGTCGCTTAAAGGGGGCCCAGATCTACACCAAGCTGGACCTCCGTGGAGCGTACAATTTGGTACGCATACGGCCAGGAGACGAGTGGAAGACCGCGTTTGGGACCCGATACGGGCAGTACGAGTACCTGGTAATGCCCTTTGGATTGACCAGCGCCCCCACTGTCTTCCAGAGGTTCATGAATGACGTATTCCGGGACCTGCTCGACCGCTTCGCCATCATATACCTGGATGACAACCTGATTTACTCCCGTGATCCTACCCAGCATGTCGAGCACGTTTGCCAGGTCCTGCAGCGCCTACGAGCCCATGGCCTCTATGCCAAGCTGGAGAAGTGCGACTTTGACCTGCATTCCGTTGAGTTCCTTGGTCACATTGTGTCACCACAGGGAATCCTCATGGACCCCAGAAAAGTGGAAGCGGTCCTGACCTGGCAGGCTCCTCAGTATCGCAAGGACCTGCAGCAGTTCCTTGGTTTTGCCAACTACTATCGAAAATTTATCCCGGCCTATGCATCCCTGACCACACCCCTGACTCAACTACTCCGCCCCAAAGAACCCTTCCGCTGGTCCCCAGAGGCCGATAACGCCTTCTCCACCTTGAAGACCCACTTTGCCATCGGGCCACTCCTGAGATACCCCGACCCCCAGCTTCCCTTTACGGTGGAAGCTAACACCTCTAACGTGGCCCTGGGAGCAGTGCTGTCCCAGCAAGAGGAGCCATCCCAGCCACTCCAGCCCTGTGCCTATTACTTGCGCCAGCTCACTGCTGCAGAGAGGAACTATACCATCTGGGAGAGGGAGTTACTCACGATCAAGGCGGCTTTTGAAGCGTGGCGACATTACCTCGAAAAGGCTTGCCACCCTGTTCAAGTGTTCACCGACCACCGGAACCTGGAGCACCTCCAGACCACCCGCCGTCTCAACCAGCGCCAGATCCGGTGGTCCCTGTTCTTCTCCTGCTTCGACTTCCGGGTTACCTACATCCCCCATGCCCAGAATCGAAAAGCAGACGCACTCTCACGGAAACCGGAATACGCCCCTGCTTCAACTGAGACGGCGCCTGCTGCTTCCATCCTGCCGCCCTCAGTCCTTGCAGCTACCTCCACTCCCCCAGCACTCGTGGAGGACATTTGTGCTAGCCAGGCCAATGATCCCTGGGCCCAGCAACACCTCCAGGCACTCCAAGATGGCTCAATAGGCGAGTTCACGACTCGAGGCGGCCTCTTGCTACACCGCGAACGCCTCTATGTGCCGCCCGGGCCCCTGCGGGCAGAAGTGCTATGCCTTACCCACGACTCATTACCCACCGGACACTTTGGACAGTATAAGACCACCCACTTGCTGATACGGGAATTCTGGTGGCCACGAGTTTGCTCCAATGTTGCCCGTTATGTCAGCTCCTGTGACGTCTGCCGACGGGCCAAAGACATCCCAGCCAAACCCTCAGGGTTGTTACAGCCCTTGCCCACAGCCTCAGGGCCCTAGGATACCATCTCGATGGACTTCATCACAGAACTTCCACGATCCAAGGGTCAGACTTGTATCTTGGTGATCGTCGACCTATTTACAAAAATGGCCCACTTCATTCCGTGCCCGAAACTTCCCACAGCTCAGGAGACGGCCCACCTCTACCTGCAACACATCTTTCGTCTGCACGGACTCCCAGCCCACCTGATCTCAGACCGGGGCCCCCAGTTCTCCTCTCGGTTCTGGCAAGCCCTCCATTCCAGCCTGGGTACTCAGCCTACCATCCACAGACAGATGCACCTGTCCTCAGCCTACCACCCACAGACAGATGGTCAGACAGAGCGCACCAATGCCACGCTAGAGCAATATCTCCGCTGTTACACCTGTTACCAGCAGGATGACTGGTCCTCTCTGTTGCCTCTAGTGGAGTTTGCATACAACAACGTGGTCCATTCATCCATCCAAATGACCCCGTTTGCTGCAACCTACGGGTACCACCCTCAGTTCTTCCCGGCCGTTCTGCCACCCACGAATGTCCCTGCCGTTGATGCCTACCTGCAGGAACTCCGCGCCGGCCAAGACGTGCTCCGAGAGCAGCTACAGCAAGCCAAGGAAGCCTATAAACTGGCTGCGGACCGGAAGAGGCAAGAAGGCCCCCCAATACAGCCAGGGGATCAGGTGTGGCTCTCAACTCGCCACCTGCACAGGTCTGGCCGGTCTCACAAGCTAGATGCGCGGTTCATTGGACCCTACCCCGTCAGGGAACAAATAAACCCCGTCGCCTTCAGGCCCCAGTTACCACCCCACCTCCGCATTCACCCTGTGTTCCATTGCTCCCTCCTCATTCCGGTTACACCCCCTGACCCAGCTCGGCCTCCTTCCCCACCACCACCACTACCGGTGCTGGTGAATGATGAAGAAGAATATGAGGTGCGCCAGATCCTGGATTCCCGGTACCATCGTGGAGGCCTCCAGTACTTTGTGGCCTGGGAGGGATACGGCCCGCAAGACCGGTTTTGGGAACCGGTGGACAACCTTCATGCACCAGACTTGGTACAGCAGTTCCACAACGACCACCCTGACCTCCCAGGCGCTTCAACAGAGGGGGGCCCTGGGGGGGGGGATAGTGTCATGGGTGCTGGGGACCCTGCAGAAGAAGCTGAGCCTGCAGAAGAAACTGTGCACCTGCCACCGGCACCAGTGCCCCTGCCTCCAACTGGAGAAGATCCAAGCCCCCCTGCCTTGCCCTCTCAGGTGGCTCATGTGCGTGACCGCCTTCGTCAGGACCTCAGGGATCAGAGGAGGGCGGCACACTCATGAGCAAGACGCTCCCTGAGCCCTGAGTTCTAAAAGGATCCTGGCCCCTCTAGGAGTGAGGATGCTTGAGTCTCAGCAGGATCCTGGCTGCCCTCTGAGTCAGCAATTAGTCCAAATGGGCAATAGACAGCAGAGGGCTATATAGCTGTGGGCTTTGGGAGAAGGCTTTGTGGAAGCAACTAGTCACTTACCTGATGTTCTAGCATCCACTTCAGCTTCTGACTTTGGCTTCTGGACCCCTTGACATTGGCTTTGACTTCTGGACCCCCTGACTTCGGCTTCTGAACCTCTGACCTGCGATACCTAGACTGTGATTTGGTTTTTGGCATTTTGAATCCTCTTTGCTCACCAGATGCAGACTTTGGACTGCCCCTGGACTTCACCTGGCCTGGCCCCAGCTCGTGACATAGAGCATCCATGCATGACATGCCTGGTATGATGATGTCACTTCTGTGTGATGTGCATGCACTTTGCACACATGCAGGAACATCCCAGAACAGACCCAGAAGCCTTCCACTGGAGGCCAGGTATGACTTGGCAACCCTATTTCAGGGATGGAAATAAATATGGCTCTTTTGTTTGTTTGATCGATTGATTTTATTTATTTATATCCCGCCCTCCCCGCCGAAGCAGGCTCAGTAATTACCAATGATGGTAATTACCAATGTTGCTGCCTATGAACCATGGAGTTCCACTAGGGGATAATGGATTTCATCTACTGTGCAGGGACAGAAGTGACCACAGAAGAAAATGAAGCCCCACTACCACAGCTACTCTATGACTGGCCGGTTGGAGTGTGCAGTGAGGGACGCGGCTTCCCCCCGGGTAGGAGATCGTTCGGGGCTGCGGCCGCGGACCGAGGTAGGCGGCTCGGCTGGGAAGCCGAGATAAACAACTGCGGGGGGGCAGAGGAGCAAAGCAAAGACTAGACTCGATCGATGAGCCGGTGGATTTAACACCGAGTGGATTTAACACCGAGGAGACCCGCACAAGAACCTGAGGTTGGGACGCCTGACCCTGAAGAGGGGCAGAGGCTGACCCAATCCTGCGGTGAACGAGAAGCGGTCAAGAAAGTTACATCAAAGAAATAGACATTGAAAAATCCGAAGAGCTACGACCTGCCCCCTGCTACATCTGCACTACCTCTGTACATCATATTCCAATACTTTTACACTGCACAGTCACTTTATGGAGATCAGGACCAGCGTATGTTAAATAACTGGCCAGTACTCAATGATTTACAACACATTGTACTTTCTTCCTGCACTGACATTTTAAAGAGCGCCTTAAGAACTGCAGTATACTATCCAGCACTTTAAGAATTGCAGCATATTAGCACTTTAAATCTGCCTTCCTGCATCTTGAAGAGACCGAGGACACCTAAGGTCAAGAACTGTAAGAACTGTAATACTCCAGCACTTTAAAACCGCCACCCTACGCCTTAAAGAGACTGAGAACTCTCCTTGCAAAGAGACCAAGAACACTTAGTGTCAAAATTATTCAGCATTGGATGAACTGCAGCATACCAGCACTTTAATCTCCCAGCAAACAAACTACTAGCTGCAACCAGCAGCCACCCCACCTACTAATTAGGGTTATTTTTGGGTCTTAAATTGATTTAAAATTTGATTGAATAGTTTTATCTGACCTTAAGGGATTATTATCCACTAAATCGAGGTAGGATAGTGGCCAATTAATTAGAAGAGGGTTGGCGGAGGGGGTGATCAATTAATTAGTAGAGAGCAGGGGGAAGGGGTAAAAAAAGAAAAAAAAATTAATTATTATTAAAATTCTTATTATTTAATTGGCTGAGATGATTAGTAGTGGTTAGAAATTTTGAGGTGGAGTGGGCAAATGAACAGAACACGCTGTGTGGTTGCTGACTTAAGACAGAGACCCAGCTTTTGGAAAATCGTGATAAGTGATGTCGGGCCAGGGGATTCCAGTGCTCCTGGGGAGGGGAAAGTACAGCGGTGGGAACAGGCAGAATGTGAACGGAAGGAGTACGAGACACAAGAGGGCTCGCCCCCCTTCCAGCCTGTGTCCCATCCCAAGGATGGCAAGCGGGACGGCCAAGTGGAGACACTCGCCTCCGTCCCTGGTGATGTGCAACGCCAGGTCCATAAATAATAAAACCTCAGTCCTGCAAGAATTTTTCATCAGGCAGGACATGGACCTGGCTTGCGTGACGGAGACCTGGGTGCGGGAGGGGGAGACAGTTGCTCTCTCCCAAGTAGCCCCGCCTGGGTTCTCCGTCCTTCACCAGGCCCGGACTAGCGGGCGGGGGGGAGGGGTGGCCTTTTTCATGCGGGAGGATTGCTCCTTCAGGACGCTTCCGCCGCCAGAGATCAAGGGCGTGGAGTGTGTGGGCCTGGAGTGGGACGTTGGGGAGAGTCTGGCAATCTGGCTGGTGTACCGTCCGCCTAACGCACCAGCCAGTGCCCTGCCGTCCTTGATGGAGGCTGTAACAGGCTGGGCATTGGAGCATCCCCGACTTATAGTCCTGGGTGACTTCAATGTCCATGCCGAGGACGCAGCTTCCACTCGTGCGACGGACCTAGTGCTTTCCATGGCAGCACTGGGACTTTCCCAATATGTAACAGCGCCCACACACCAGGCTGGGCACACACTAGACCTGATCTTCGCGGCGGGAGTAACAATGGGTCAGATATCTGCTGAGGCAGTGCCATGGTCTGACCACCAGGTCCTGAAGGCCCGTGTGGACATACCACCTCTGTCCCGTTTAGGCGGTGAGCAGATTTGGGCTCGCCCGCGTAGTCAGATGGACCCATTGCGGCTTCAGATGGCTATGCGGGACCCTTGGCCTACCGGCGACTCGTTGGATGGGCTGGTGGAGACCTGGAACAACCGGTTCTCCGAGGCCATCGACGAAATCGCTCCCAGACGTCCTCTTCATCCTCGATC
This sequence comes from Heteronotia binoei, assembly GCF_032191835.1. Taxonomy (NCBI): domain Eukaryota; kingdom Metazoa; phylum Chordata; class Lepidosauria; order Squamata; family Gekkonidae; genus Heteronotia; species Heteronotia binoei. Next base: position 185,736,482 of record NC_083223.1, on the reverse strand, counting down.
ACGATCCGCCCCGTGGTATACCCCGGAGATGCGATCGATGAAACGACGATTAAGACGACTAGAGAGACAATGGCGTCGCGCTCGTGACGAAGCTACGAGAACATCATATAGGTCATTTATGAGGGCCTATGAGATGGCTATTCGGACTGCAAAGAAGGAATACTTTGCATCCAGAATCGCATCTGCGACCTCGCGCCCAGCACAATTGTTTAGTATAATTCGGTCATTAACAGAATTGCCGCAGGGCAAACAAAATAGTAGAGAATTGGAAATAGGCTGTGAGGCTTTTGCGAGCTATTTCGCAGATAAGGTCTCGTCACTCCGACACGACCTACCCGCCATAATTAATATAGTAGATGAACTTGGGGCACCGAGCACATCTTCTGGTTCAATTCTGGATTCTTTCAGTCCACTCAGTCTGGAGGAAGTCGACAGGACCCTTGCAGCTGTACGCCCTACGACCTGTAGGTTAGATCCGTGCCCGTCTTGGCTTATAAAGGCCAGCCAAACGTGGCTACGTGAACCACTACAGGATATCATCAATAGGTCCCTGATTGAAGGGATCTTTCCCACACCTCTTAAAGAGGCAGTGATCCGTCCCCTCTTAAAAAAACCATCAGCAGACCCGGCCACATTGGCGAACTATCGGCCGGTGTCAAACCTTCCCTTCCTGGGTAAGGTCATAGAGCGGGCGGTGGCGACTCAGCTGCAGGGATTCCTGGAGGACACTTCCGCACTGGATCCATTCCAGTCCGGCTTTCGGCCAGGCCACGGGACGGAGACAGTTCTGGTCGCCCTCATGGATGATCTTATGCGACATCTGGATCAGGGCGGTTCTGCAGTGCTGTTGTTACTAGATCTGTCAGCCGCTTTTGACACGGTTGACCATCAGCTACTGACTGACCGCCTTACCGATGTGGGGATACAGGGATCTGCCTTGCAGTGGCTGACTTCCTTTCTCCAAGATCGGGGACAAAGGGTGGTGATAGGGGAGGAAGCATCCCAGAGGCACCCCCTTAGTTGCGGGGTGCCGCAGGGAGCGGTCCTATCCCCGATGTTATTTAATATCTATATGCGCCCCCTTGCCCAGATAGTCAGGAGGTATGGACTGGGTTGCCATCAATATGCGGATGACACCCAGCTCTACCTAATGATGGGTGGCCAGTCTGACTGTACCCCGGAAAATCTAGACCTGGCACTACAAGCCGTGGCCTTCTGGCTCAAACTGAGTCGGCTGAAATTGAATCCGACGAAGACGGAGGTTCTCTACCTGGGTCGGGGCGGTCCGGGGAGAGAGATCCAGCTGCCGGCCCTTGACGGGGTGCCACTAATACCGGTCCCCAAGGTCAAGAGCTTAGGCGTGCTCCTTGAGTCCTCCCTTACAATGGAGGCTCAGGTGGCAGCCACTGTTAGATCTGCCTTTTTCCATCTTCGGCAAGCACGGCAGCTGGCCCCTTACCTGGACCGCAGCGACCTAGCGACGGTAATCCATGCTACGGTCACCTCAAGAATAGATCACTGTAATGCTCTCTACATGGGGCTACCCCTGACGCTAACCCGGAGACTACAACTAGTGCAGAACGCTGCGGCACGGCTGTTAATGGGGCTACCACGACGGGAGCACATTCGGCCAGTGCTGAGAGAGCTGCACTGGTTGCCTGTTGTGTTCCGAGTTCGCTTCAAGGTGTTGGTATTAACCTTTAAAGCCCTTTATGGTCAGGGACCTGCCTATCTACGGGACCGCCTTTCCCCATACATCCCCCAGAGAGCACTGCGATCAGGGACAAAAAATCTGCTGTCCGCCCCTGGCCCAAAAGAAGCCAGGTTATCCGCAACAAGATCTAGGGCCTTCTCGGTGGCAGCACCAGAACTCTGGAACACCCTCCCAGAAGCTATAAGGGCCCTGCGGGATTTGTCGGCGTTCCGCAGGGCCTGTAAGACCGAACTGTTCAGGCAGGCTTTTCTGGTTGACTGAAAATGGGCTGCCACCGGACATCCTACAGAAGCTGGTGGTCATAGTCAGAACCTAATACCGCCAGACTAGACTGAGATATCGTAATAGTTTTTAACCTGATAAATGTATTATGGTTTTATATGTTTTATGAAATTGATTGTTTTTATGATATTGTAAGCCGCCCTGAGTCCGCTTGCGGAGAGGGCGGGATATAAATATAAAGTAATAAATAAATAATAAATAAATAAAGTATGTCCCTGGAAGAGTGTTGCAGCCATCTGATAGCAATCTGCTGATCATCCCTGGCTGTCCTCAACCCTGATGGAACTCTGCCAAATACCATCAGGGTCTTGTGGGATCTTATGCAATTCTGCAGGGCCTGTAAGACTGAGATGTTCTGCCAGGCTTCTGGTTGAGGACAGCTGGGATCTCTTCAGTCAGAGGGGCAGCGTACTCCGGTTTTCGGGAGAGGGCATCTGCTTTCCGGTGATGATTCTGTTGGATGCAGGTGATCCAGGAAGTCAAACCGGGGAAAAAAGAGAGACTACCGGATCTGACGCTGGGTGAGGCATCGAGCAGTCTGCAGATGTTTCAGGTTTCGGTGATCAGTCAGGACTTGGACAGGGTGGCGGGCTCCTTCGAGGTGATGCCTCCAAACCTCGAAGGTGGTCTTGATGGCCAGGAGTTCCTGCTTCCAGATGGTGTAGTTGCATTCCATGGGTGTCAGCTGATATGAGTAATACACGCAGGGTTGCAGCGACTGGCAGGAGTCCTCACGCTGGGACATCACTGCACCTAGGGCTGTACGTTCTTGTGGTTCTGCAGTGTTTGCCAGGTCAGAACTGCCCCAACTTTATTTGGGTCCATCCGAGTACCATGGGGTGAGACGATGTGGCCAAGGAACTTGACTGCCTTCAGGTCGAAGGCACACTTCTCCAGCTTTGCAAATCGAGTTGACCATGGCATAGATAAATAGCCAGTGCCCGTCCGGCAAACCAAGTATGACCGGTACGAGGAACAGGCCCTGGCCGGTAGCATAGGTTTCGGGGGACCCAGCCAGGTGCCCCAAGTCAGGGGGTCCACTCAGACTTGGGGCTGGTCTTTTGCTGTCAGTAGTGGTGTGGTATTGGGTGGGGTGCACTTGGCGGGGCAGCCAGAGGAGAAGTGCCCCATTGCTCCACAGTACAGGCATAGATTCTGTGAGTGGCACCGTGATTTTTCCTCGGGGGTGAGGCGCGGCTGTGCAGCCCCTAGTTGCATGGGCTTGGGGTCATCAGTCCCGGGGCTGGTGGGCACTGAGGATGGCACTGTCGCTGGGTGACAGGGCAGCTGTGAGGGATGGGTGCTGCTTCGCGCTTGGTGGCAGCTTTCCAGGTGGCCATTGATGTGGAGACACAGCATGATTAAGCCTTGCAGCGTGGCTGGTTGGTCTATTTGTGCCAGCTCATCCAGGACTTCATCAGCCAGTCCCTCCATATACTGGTCCATGAGGGCAGCCTTGTTTCATGCCAGGTCTTGGGCCAGGAGCTTGAACTCAGTGGAGTACTGGGAAACCGAGTCTCTACCCTGTTTCGGGGTCCGGATCTTCTGATTGGCTTGCTGGGGGTTAGCAAAAGCTACCGACATGTGATCTAGGAAGCCCTGGTAATTAGTCAGTAGGGGCAATGGGGCTAGGAGCAGGGGGTAGCCCATTTAGCTGCCTGCCCCTTTAAGTGGCTGACAATGAAGCATACCTTGGTCTTATCATTGGGGAAGTCTCTGGAACGTAGCTCGATGTACCAGAAATGTGCCAGAAATGCTGGAAACTCCTCCACCTTCCCGGCAAACTTCTCTGGGGGAGGCACCAGGCACTTGGGAAGGGCGGCAGTGGATCGCTGCTGCTGCTGTTGTTGCAGGTGAGCCACCATTTGGGTGAAGTGCTGTACCTGGATGAGCAAGGCTGCTAGCTGCCCAGAGCCTCCACTTGCCTCCTCCTCCATCTTGTGGAGTAAGTGTGTGGGTGGAGGCAATCTGTCATGTTCTCAGGGTGCAGGCAGGCAGGAATCCAAAGCCAGTCCAAGGTCAAAGTCCAGGAAGTCATGAAAGCAAAATTGCAAGCCAGAATCAGAAGTCAGTGTCCAAAAGCCAAAGGGTCAGGGTGCCAAGGAATTCAAGCAGGTCAGGATCTGGAATCAAGAAGGAGCGTGGATGCAAGCCAGGGAATTGACTTGTTGCTTCCACGAGGTTACCAGGTCCTGGGTGAGAGTTATATGGGAGCCTCAATCAGCCTGCTCCCTGGGTGGCAGCGACTCTGCTAGAACTCAGGGCTGAGAGATCTGAACCATCGGTGTGCCTCATGTCTTCGCTCTGAAAGTTCTTTCCGGAGCCTGCTTTGAACTTTTGAGATGGGAGGGGGAGAGCTTGGAAGAGATTGATTGTCAACAGCTGCCATTGGTGACTGGAATGTGGGGCAAGCGATTGATGGGCCAGCTGCTGGTTGTTTGGCTGAGGAGCTGCTTGGCAACTCTTCCAGGTCTGTTAACCCTTCCAGCTTCCCCTCATCAGGGCTCAAGACAACAGGTCAGAGTCTTTCATCACCTTGGCACCTTCATTGCCTACAGTGTCTATGGAAGGAACTTCAACCCTCAACTGTATTTCAGGATAACAGACAACATCATTACCTCCTGTAATCTTAGAACAAACAAACAACATTAGGGTTTGTAGACTCTTTCGGGATCAAGTGCCGTGTTCTACTGGAGAAAATTTTCCTTCCAGACGTTTCGTTCTCAGCTGCGGAGAACATCCTCAGTGGCGTTGCAGCCGGAGCAGGCGCTCAGACCTTCTTGGCTGCTGTGCATTGAGTGATGCACAGCAGCCAAGAAGGTCTGAGCGCCTGCTCCAGCTGCAACGCTACTGAGGATGTTCTCCGCAGCTGAGAACGAAACGTCTGGAAGGAAAACTTTCTCCAGTAGAACACGGCACTTGATCCCGAAAGAGTCTACAAACCCTAATGATGTTACCAGCCGTGAAAACCTGAAATCTTTGAAAACAAACAACAATAACAAAGAAGAACAATATCCATGGGCATTTCCCCACAAAATCTGCTTTTTTTGCAGATAGCACGGACTTGACAAAAGAGAATTCACAAAAATTTGTAGTGTCAAAAAAAGTTTTAAAATCACATTAGCCAACAATGTTGTTGTTTTCTAAACTCCTGGGGAAAACCCAATAAAACCGTAGAGTTTCTGGTGATCTCTAAAATTGAAAGATGTCATTTCTGGGTTTTCCCTGGATGTAACATAATGCTGTTGGCCAATAGCACCTCCTATGCCCCCACTTCAGATTTCTTCCAGACTACATGTTGTATATGTTGTGTAGGGCAACTCTAAGTGACCATTGTTTAGAGGTTGGTCCTTTGATCAAAACTCTCACAGCCCTTATCTCATATAGTAATTACTCACAATCATGCATTATAGTATTTTTATTTTTAAAGACTTGTATCCTGTCCCTTTCCATGCCACAAAGGGCTCAGGGTGGCTTCCAATGATTATATACAATCAGGGCTTTTTTTGTAGAAAAAGCCCAGCAGGAACCCATTTTCATATTAGGCCATACCCCTGACATCAGAAGTGAAGTCATTCATTCAGTAGGTTACTTTTCTCATATTGACACACAATAGTACAGTGCTATCAGCTACATTTCATGGATGTGTGTTCTCACACAGCCTAATGAGAGACCTTGTTTTGCCCCCTCCAAACATGGTCGGAGAGAGAAAGCCATGTGTGGCAAAATGGGCAGCGACAGCCTCAGCTTCTCCTGGGAGGATGTGTTCATGGGTCGCTCCATCTCTCTCTCTCTCTCATTCTCTGCCAGCCCATTGGAGGTTGGATGTGGCAGAGAGGATAGAGTGTGTGAGTGCCTGTGCAGCAATCAGGACACTGAAATGATTAAGAGTAAATAAAGTTTTAATTAAGAACTAACAAATATGATGTGAAAGAAGCAAAAAACCTAGTTGGGAGAGAGTTATAGACGGTTCTAGAAAAAAAGCCTAAGAATAGCATAGTATAGACAGACAAAGAGAAACCCCTTTAGAAAGAAGGTACTCTCCCCATAGCTAGAGCTTGCTGTCCCTTGCAGAATCTTTCTTCTTCCTATACAGGACATAGCTATATTCCAGCTCAAACAACACAGTCATGTATCTCGCTTGCAATTATTTCTTCTAGTTCATTTTCTTGGGCAATTTTCCATCTCTGAAAATGAGATTTATTCTCTGGAACATTCCACTGTTTGGGATCTTTAGAAGGACCATCAACTGATCTCACTCTTTTTCACTCTCTTATCCTTCTCACACTTCCTAATTCCTGATACATGCACTGTTCATGGCAAATCTCCCGCACTACAAACATAATATAAAATGAGATGCCAAATCCAGAGCCACTAATCGAGAAAAGAGGTTTATTTGTGCAATACTACAAAGGTTCTATAGTGATGAAGTATATTGTACAACAAAATTACCAGCTTCAGAGTTCTATGTGAATCTGCACTGGCTTTCTCAGTAGAGTTGCTGACCTCTAGGTAGGCCTGGAGGTCTTCTGTAATTATTTCCAGACTACAGAGATCAGTTCCCCTGGAGAAAAAATGGCTGCTTTGGAAGGTGGACTCTATGACATTACAGCCTGCTGATGTTCCTCCCCTCCCTAAACCTCACCCTCCCCAAGCTCCACCTTCAAATCTTCAGGAATTTTCCAGCGCAGAGTTGGCAACCAATACTCCCTCTAAGGCTAAGCTGTAGAGTCTTGTAAGCAAAAATTCTACTTTGTGAGCTACTGGCATTAAAGTTGTGAGCTGCTACATACATTAGTTTGCTCTGGGGCCATTTTCCCAAAACTAAGACAAAAATATGTGAGCCAGAGGCCTAAAAACTATGAGCTAGCTCACACTAACTCAGCTTAGAGCAGGGGTGAGGAACCTCCATCCCGAGGGCCATATACGGCCCTTGAGGTCACTTGGTGCGGCCCTCAGGGATTGTTGGACCGAACCAAGCCATGTGGCAGCCTCCCTGGGGCCTGGCTGGCCAGCGAGAATCATGAGGCCCAGCTGTGCTGTGCAGCAGCCTCCCCAGGGCCAGGCAGGGATCACAGGGCCCCCGACATACTGTGTGGCAGCCTTCCTGTGGCCTGACTGGCCGGCCAGAATTGCTGCAGGGCCTGGAAAAGTTACTGTCACAGTTCAGTTTGCACTTGATTATTCCAGATGGTGTGGCCTAATATGCTAATGAGCATGTGACCTAATATGCTAATATTAGGGGATGAGTTCTAATATGCTACTGAGTTCCTGCTGGGCTTTTTCTACAAAAAAGCCCTTGACCTATGTATTTGCCTAGAGTGGCGGGCCATGTGTGTGTGTACCAGATTAGGCTCCCCCCACATGACTTCAAATAGAAAAACAATTATTTGCATTAATTTTGCTGGCCTGAATCATTCTCCCTTGGTGGAGAACTGTTTTTTAAGTTGATAATTTTTATGGCCTGCAAATGATGTTATAATGATGTTCAGGGTGGTGAGAACCAGAGAGGATTGTGAGGAACTCCAAAGGGATCTGTTGAGGCTGGGTGAGTGGGCGTCAACGTGGCAGATGCGGTTCAATGTGGCCAAGTGCAAAGTAATGCACATTGGGGCCAAGAATCCCAGCTACAAATACAAGTTGATGGGTTGTGAACTGGCAGAGACAGACCAAGAGAGAGATCTTGGGGTCATGGTAGATAATTCACTGAAAATGTCAAGACAGTGTGCGTTTGCAATAAAAAAGGCCAACGCCATGCTGGGAATTATTAGGAAGGGAATTGAAAACAAATCAGCCAGTATCATAATGCCTCTGTATAAATCGATGGTGCGGTCTCATTTGGAGTACTGTGTGCAGTTCTGGTCGCCGCACCTCAAAAAGGATATTATAGCATTGGAGAAAGTTCAGAAAAGGGCAACTAAAATGATTAAAGGGCTGGAACACCTTCCCTATGAAGAAAGGTTGAAACGCTTAGGGCTCTTTAGCTTGGAGAAACGTCGACTGAGGGGTGACATGATAGAAGTTTACAAGATAATGCATGGGATGGAGAAAGTAGAGAAAGAAGTACTTTTCTCCCTTTCTCACAATACAAGAACTCGTGGGCATTCGATGAAATTGCTGAGCAGACAGGTTAAAACGGATAAAAGGAAGTACTTTTTCACCCAAAGGGTGATTAACATGTGGAATTCACTGCCACAGGAGGTGGTGGCGTCCACAAGCATAGCCACCTTCAAGAAGGGGTTAGATAAAAATATGGAGCAGAGGTCCATCAGTGGCTATTAGCCACAGTGTGTGTGTGTGTGTGTGTGTGTGTGTGTATATATATATATATATATATATATATATATATATATATATATATATATATATATATATATATATATATATATATATATATATATATATATATATATATATATATATATATATATTTGGCCGCTGTGTGACACAGAATGTTGGACTGGATGGGCCATTGGCCTGATCTAACATGGCTTCTCTTATGTTCTTATGTTCTTATAAATATCCATATGGCCTTTGGCAGAAAAAAGGTTCCCCACCCCTGGCTTAGAGGGACCACTGTTGGCAACTTTATTTTTTCAGGGACTACCTACACAATCTGTTCAGAGTCTTGGTGGACTCAGCATCTTTAACCTTTTTTATCAAGTATGCCACGAACCAATTTGGATTTTTATACCTCTCCCCTCCACACACTATTTTCCTGATGAAAAAACTGCTCTGAGGGAACACTATTTTCTCTGCTATAAAAACATGGATAGTGATAGCACAAGACATGATCTGGATCAATAGCACTAGCAACTACTGCACAGGTGCAATATTTCAAGACACAATGCTCAAGATGAACTTTGACAAACCAAACCAGGAGTTTTCTTCTGGTGTGACTGAAAAATTTGATCAAGATACGTTTGTCCAGAAAGCATGTCTGTATCAAAGTTCTCCACATGCTTAGAAAAGAGTTGCTATCAGAATCTTTACCTGAAATGGAATGAGGAATGTATTTTAATGATGAAGAAAGTGGAATCCTGCTGTTTTCTGTTAGTTTGTACAGCCACCCAGAAATATGTCATATTCTGCTTTGCAACACCAGTCCCTATCAAATAATAAATGAGTTGTTGGGTTCAGAGTCTTCTGTTTTCCTCCCAAGTGGACTCTCTGCCTTTTATTTCTCTCTTCTTTCCTCAGGGGAAGCTGAGCTCTCTGTATTATACTCAGTGCACCTTCTGTCAAGACTTCAGGCAGGATTAAAAACATCAGGCAGTACACGGATGTCTCGTTCCACATTAACTGATGGAAACAAAATGTTTCTTCTTTCCCATTTATGTCAAGAGCTTTCACTTAGCTTAAGTCCCCCCCACAGCATCACACAATTGGATTTGTCTGGAAAGCTCTTCAAGGCACAAACATGCAGCATGGGATTGATTTTTTATCCTGCTGTAAAGTAGTTGTTGTGCGCAGATTTAAGGTTTAAATTCTCTTAAAGAGGCACAGCAAGCCGACGGAAGGTTTATTCACCAAGTGATGTATTTATCTCATCCACTGTCCGTTGACTAGGCTGAAAGTATTTCCAATTAATGGTTAGAAGTAACATTCAATGGAAAAAAAAGTCCTTGAGAGTTATTGATAGCTGTTGTAATTTCTATAAGAGCTGGGAAGGTATGGAGAAGCTAGAAAGAACCAGCTTTCTTTCTAGTTCTTGCTCATAAAATCCACTCAACCATCAACACTAAGTTTCTAAGGATCCATCCAGGAGAAAGTTCTATGCCATTCCATAAAAGGGAACAGAGGCTGTGGCAAATCAAATGCAAGACTGTGATCAGGCAGGCAAAAAGGGACTATGAGGAGCATATTGCAAAAAAACATAAAGACCAACAATAAAAATTTCTTCAAATATATTAGAAGTAGGAAACCAGCCAGGGAGGCAGTGGGGCCCTTGGATGACCATGGGGTAAAAGGATTACTTGGTAGAAATAGTTTTATTAAGCAGAGAAACAAAGGGTAAAAAGGAACAAATACATCCAACACAACAATAAGCGAAGAGATACAAGAAAAATTAACTACACAGAAAAGCATAGCAAAAAGAAAAAAACCCACAATAGAACACAATAGAAAATGCACATCAATACAATTGAACAGAAAAACAACTACAACTACAAACTCATTCACACTAAGGGATGGAGAGGATCAATAAACTTCTGTTACTCCAAATCGACACCTTTACTTTTCACCCACTTGTATATGGGATCCCATTCCTCCTGACGTTTTTGCACATTACCGTCTCTTAATCTTATGGACATTAAATCAGATTCTGCGGCATCTAATAGTTTAGTAATAAATTCCTCTCTGTTGGGGATTTTATTGGTCTTCCAATACTTGGCGTAAAGTATTCTGGCAACGGTAACTATGTATAGTAATAGTTTCAGTTTTGTCATAGGAATGTTTTGTCTGCAGATATTCAAGAGATATAGTTCTGGTACATGACTAATTTTTATTTTCAAAATTGTTTGTGCCCAGATATTAACTTGGGCCCAGTATTTTCTGGCATCTTCACATTGCCACCAAATATGAAACAAGGATCCTTTGACTTCTCGACACTTCCAGCATTTATTGGAATATGTGGGATATACTCTAGCCAATCTGTCTGGTGTAAGGTACCATCTGTAAACCATTTTGTACAGGTTTTCTTTAAAATCTGCTGGTTTTATTAATTTCAAGTTCTGTTTCCATAGTTTTTCCCACTCAACCAAGTCTATATTAATTCCAAAATCTTTCAACCAACGGATCCATGATTCTTTTACAATTTCATCTTGCGTCTTGATTTGGAGCAGCCAATCATAGGCCTTGGAAATGATCTTCTGCTTGGCCTCTAAAATAAGGTCCAACTCAATTGGTTTATTTGAAAATCCTTTTTCTTTATCCTTTTGAAATCTTGATTTAAGCTGACATTGAACCCACCAATTCAGCTTGGAGAGTTCTTCCTCAATCAGAGCATTCTGGTTGTCCAGCAGGTAACCATAGTTTTGCTGATTGTCCCAGTTGTACAAATTAGGGTGAGTCAAGGCCTCTATTGGGGATAACCACTTTGGAGTGTAAGAGTAATGCACTTTAATCTCCAGCCAAGTCCTGTATAGAGATCTTCTTATTTCATGTCTGAGAAAACGGCCGGATTTGTTGGGAATATGATACCACATATAGCTATGCCAGCCTTCCCCCAGACCTGCACCTTCCATAGCCAATAGTCTCTTATTACCCAACATACACCAGTCTCTTAACCATGCAATACAGCAGGCCTTATAGTATAGGTTCCATTCAGGGAAAGCCAGACCACCTCTTAATTTACTGTCCTGTAAAACTTTCAATTTTATTCTGGCTTTCTTACCCTGCCAGATAAACGTCTTGGTCATACAATTAAGTTGCTGGAAAAATAGCTTGGGTAGAATAATTGGAATTGTTTGGAAAAAGAATAAGATTCTCGGGAGGATGTTCATTTTAATTGTAGCAGTTCTTCCTAAAAGTGATATTTGGAGGTCTTTCCATCTAATTAAATCGTTACGAATCTCCTTCAATATTTTTTCATAATTGTCTCTGTACAAATTTTTTAAATCATTTGTTAAATAAATTCCAAGGTATTTTATTTTTCTTTCGTGCTTAAATCCTGAAAGTTGTTCTAGAAGTTCAATTTGAGCTTTGTCCATGTTTTTTGTTAAGATTTTGGTCTTAGAGACGTTCAATTTAAAGCCGGAGATTTCTCCAAATTCTCTTAATCTTTGTTTTAGGAGAGCTATCAAAGAGATCGGTTGTTCCAAAATAAATACTAAATCGTCCGCAAACGCCAAAGTCTTGAATTCTTCATTATTTATTCTAGCTCCTTGGATTTTAGGGTCGTCTCTAATTTTCTTGATTAAAGGTTCCAACGTCAAAATAAAAAGCAGGGGCGATAGAGGACGCCCCTGTCTGGTACCTTGTTCTATTTCTATTGGGTCAGACATCACTCCATTAAAATTAACTTTCGCTGCTTGCTTCGAGTAGATTGCTGCGACCATTTTACGAAACTTTTCACCACATCCAGCCGCGGCCAATGTCGTTCTAATAAAGTTCCAGTTCACATTATCAAATGCCTTTTCAGCATCCACCATAATACCCGCAAATTGTTTATCAGGATGGTCTCTGTAATATTCAATCGTATTTAACAATAGCCTCACATTCTGGCTCATAAGGTGTCCCGGAACAAAGCCCGTTTGATCTTCATGGATTAAACCAGCAATTACTTTCTTTAACCTATTTGCTAAAATTGCTGCAAAAATCTTGTAATCACTATTCAGGAGTGAAATTGGCCTGTAATTTCTGATTTCTGATGGGTCAGTGCCTTCTTTATGGATCAGGGTAATTAGAGCTTCTTTCCAGGAGTCTGGGATCTCCCCTGTATTTTGGATACTCTCAATCACTTTTTTAAAGGGCATCAGTAATATATCTTCAAAAGCTCTAAAAAACTCAATTGGAAGCCCATCTGGACCTGGAGTCTTATTGCTTTTTTGAATTTTAATCACATCAACAATTTCCTGAATTGAGATAGGGTTCTCCAACATTGCTTGTTGTTCCCATGTTAATTGTTTCATTTTAACTTCCTCCATATAGTCTTCTTGTTTTTGGTCTATTATTTTTTGTTCTTTGTAGAGATTCCGGTAAAAATTTTGGATGATATCTTTCATTTGAGAATTCTGAAAAACCTCCTCCTTTGCGTCATTTTTCAGCATTTTTATAATCTTTTTCTCCTTTTCCTTCTTCAATCTGTATGCCAGCCATCTACTCACTTTATTAGCATTTTCAAAGTGGTTTTGCTTCGCCCATTTTAGTTTTCTCTCAATTTCATCTGCCAAAAGAAGATTTATCTGATGTTGAATGAAAGTGATTTTGGCCTTCGTCTCCCTTAAATTCACAGTTTTCTGTTGTTTCTCATAAGACTCCAATTTAGTTATGAGCTCATTGTATAATTTCCTTTGTTCTTTCTTCCTCTTCATTGAATATCTGATGGCAACACCTCTAAAGAAGGCCTTAAATGCATCCCATATGACTGGCATCTTTGTATCTTTCTCCAAGTTGAGGGCAAAGAATTCCTTAACCTCTTTTTTAGCTGCTTCCAGAAATTGAGTTTCTTTTAAAATTTGCAAGTTTAAAGACCATTGAGGATTTCTTGATTTTTCCTGGAAGATTAACAAAATTGGACTATGGTCAGCATAGGATTGAGGTAAGATGTCAACTTGGTTGATAGATAATATTAAGTTCAGTGATACCCAACACATATCTATTCTGGACCAAGATTTATGTGCATGTGAATAGAATGTAAAATCTTTGGTATTTGGGTTTTTCGTTCTCCAAACATCTACTAAATTTAATTCGTCTGCCATTTTCATGAAAGAGTTAGGTAATAAGTTCCGGTTCTTTTTCTTTTTTTGAGGGTCATCAAATTTTTTATCCATTTTGATATCAAATATTGCATTGTAGTCTCCAACAATGCAATACCTTTCAGAATCAAATTCCCTGAGTTTGAGGTACAATGCTTGATAAAATTTTTCTTGATTTTTGTTAGGGGCGTAGATGTTCCCAAGAATTGTTTTGGTACAGTTAATCTCCAACTCTACTATAATAATTCTTCCTTGTTCATCCGAATACAAGCAATTCGACTTTATATGCTGAGATACAAATATGGCTACTCCCTTTTTTTTTGTAGGATCACATGAACAATGTAGCATACCAAGTTTCTTGTTTTCTAAATACTTCACATTGTCCTTCTTAATGTGAGTTTCTTGCAGACAAATGATTTGTACATCAGATTTTTTCAACTGCTGAAAGGTTCTCTCCTCTTCCCTGGTTCGTTCAAAGCGTTAACATTCAGGGAAAGTATTTTAATTCCAGACTTAGGGCTCATTTTGCTGGTTCAATACTATCTGGTATCTTGGCTAAGTCTTTCCTGCTCTGAAGCCTAGTTTTAACTTTCCCGGTTTTCTTCTTGGTCATTTCATCATCTGTAAGTTTCTTGGCACCTTCTTCTGCTTCCTGGTCTTCTCCTGACTCGGAGCCATTTAGTTTCAAGAACTCATCACAAAATTCTTCCATCTTTTCCTCTGTGGTGATATTAAATCTCTTGGATTGGAAGGTAAAAAACAGGCCTTGTGGAATAAGCCATCTGAACTGAATTGCATGCTTCATTAACCAAGTAGACAACTTCTTAAATTTGAATCTCCACTGTCGCACACTCCACGGTATCTCTTTTAAAACCTTGATCTTTGTTCCCTTCCAATTCAATTCACATTCTCTTGCTTTTCTCAAAATCCTTTCAGTAGTTTCAGAACGCACCATGTCTTCAAGTCTTCAAGAACACGGTGCAAGAACACGGTAGTCTTCAAGAACACGGTGCTGGCTATACCCTCTACTGGTCGGGTAAGTCAAAGGCTGAGAGCCGCCTTTCTGGCGTTGGCTTCATGGTCAGGAACTCCATTGCCTCCAAACTCGAAAACCTGCCAACAGGTCACTCAGATCGCATCATGTCCATGCGCCTCCCACTTCAAAACAAGCAGCATGCAACACTCTTCAGTGTGTATGCCCCAACCCTTCAAGCAGATCCTGCAGAAAAGAACAAGTTCTATGCTGATCTACGCAACCTCGTACGGAAGACCCCTACAGAGGACAAGGTGTTCATCCTTGGCGACTTCAATGCCAGAATAGGTAAAGACTCGGAAGCCTGGAAAGGAGTACTTGGCAAACACGGCATTGGCAACTGCAATGACAACGGGCGCCTCCTGCTAGAATTCTGCATGGAGCACCAGCTCACCATCACCAACACTATCTTCCAGCAGAAGAACAGTCTGAAGACAACCTGGATGCACCCACGGTCCAAGCATTGGCACCTTATCGACTACATTCTGGTGCGCCAGAGAGACCTTCGAGATGTCTTACACACCCGAGTAATGCCCAGCGCAGAATGTCATACGGATCATCGTCTTGTACGCTGCAATCTCCGTCTTCACTTAAAACCCACACCCAGGAGAGGAGGTATCCCTCAGAGGAAGTTTCAGGTTGGCAGCCTCCAGTCAGCAGAAGTTAAAGCTGCCTTCCAGGCAAAACTCCAGTCAAGAATTGAGGACCCCAGTTGCCCCACAGACCCTTCTCCAGAAGCACTCTGGGAACACCTAAAAACTACCGTCCTGCAGATCTCTGAAGAAGTCCTCGGGTTCTCCACAAGGAAGAACAAGGACTGGTTTGATGAGAACAATCAAGAGATCCAAGAATTACTGGCAAAAAAGAGATCTGCCTACCAAGCACATCTTGCTCAGCCCTCCTGTCCTGGGAAAAAAGCAACCTTTCGCGCTGCATGTAGCAACCTCCAGCGCAAGCTTCGAGACATTCAGAACGAGTGGTGGACCAAGCTTGCAGAGAGAACCCAGCTGTGTGCAGACACTGGTGATTTAAGAGGGTTCTACGAAGCCCTGAAGGCAGTATATGGTCCATCATATCAGGCTCAGAGTCCCTTGCATAGTGCAGACGGCCAAGTGCTCCTCACAGACAAGGCATCCATACTGAACCGGTGGTCGGAGTATTCTCAGGTTCTCTTCAGTGCCAACCACGTAGTTCAAGATTCAGCAATCCACCTCACCCCACTTCAACCGGTGAAAACAGAGTTGGATGAGATCCCCACCCTAGAAGAGACTGTTAAAGCCATCAAGCAACTGAAAAGTGGCAAGGCAGCAGGAGTTGATGGAATTCCACCAGAGATCTGGAAGCATGGAGGCAAAGTACTACATAGCTCACTTCACAAAGTACTTGTCACCTGCTGGGAACAAGGCAAATTACCACAGGACTTTCGTGATGCAATCATCATCACCCTATACAAGAACAAAGGGGAAAAGTCAGACTGCTCCAACTACCGGGGGATAACCCTGCTCTCCATCGCAGGCAAAATCCTTGCCAGAATACTCCTGAACAGACTGGTGCCCACCATTGCAGAAGAACTCCTCCCAGAGAGCCAGTGCGGCTTCAGAGCTAACAGGAGCACCACGGACATGGTATTTGTTCTCAGGCAGCTCCAAGAGAAATGCAGGGAACAGAACAAGGCTCTGTATGTGACTTTTGTCGACCTTACCAAAGCTTTCGATACCGTTAGCAGGAAAGGCCTGTGGCAAATCTTGGAACGTTTAGGATGTCCCCCAAGGTTCCTCAGCATGATCATCCAGCTACACGAAGACCAGCGAGGCCAAGTCAGACACTGCAACGACCTCTCGGAGCCCTTCCCAATAGGCACAGGTGTAAAGCAAGGCTGCGTTCTCGCGCCAACTCTCTTTACGATCTTCTTTAGCATGATGCTTCAAAGAGCCGCAGTAGATCTAGATGATGACGATGGTGTCTACATCCGCTATCGCACCGATGGCAGCCTGTTCAACCTGAGGCGACTAAAGGCCCACTCCAAGACAATGGAAAAACTCATCCGAGAGCTACTGTTTGCTGATGATGCTGCACTCGTCTCCCACTCGGTATCAGCTCTGCAGCATATGACGTCCTGCTTTGCAGAGGCTGCCAAGCTATTCGGCCTAGAAGTTAGTCTGAAGAAGACAGAAGTTCTCCACCAGCCTGCACCCCAGGAAGGTTATCACCCTCCCTGCATCACTGTGGGTGAATCATTTCTGAAGACAGTCCAGCAGTTCAGCTACCTGGGGTGCATCATCTCCTCAGATGCCAAGATCGACAAGGAGATTGACAACAGGCTGGCAAAGGCAAACCGTGCATTTGGCCGACTGCACAAAAGAGTGTGGAGCAACAAGCATCTGAAAAAAGGCACAAAGATCAATGTTTACAAAGCGGTTGTGATGACAACCCTCATCTACGGCTCCGAATCGTGGGTTTTATACCGTCATCACCTGCGACTTCTTGAGCGCTTTCATCAGCGCTGCCTTCGCACCATCCTCAACATCCACTGGAGTGACTTTGTGACCAACACTGAAGTCCTCAAGCGGGCGGAGGTTACCAGCATCGAGGCACTGCTGTTGAAGACGCAGCTGCGCTGGGCAGGGCATATTTCTAGGATGGAAAACCACCGCCTTCCCAAGATTGCCCTGTATGGTGAACTCTCCACCGGCCATCGAAATAGAGGGGCACCAAAGAAGAGGTACAAGGACTCCTTGAAGAAATCCCTTAGCACCTGTCACATCAACCATCACCAGTGGTCTGACCTAGCCTCAGATCGCAAAGCATGGAGGCACACCATCCACCAGGCTGTCTCTTCCTTTGAGAACGCACGCATAGCTGGTCTTGAGGACAAAAGAAGATTGAGGAAGAATCGCACTGCTACGGCGCCAGCCCTAAATCAGACTTTTCCCTGCAGCCGCTGCGGCCGGACCTGCCTGTCCCACATTGGTCTTGTCAGCCACCAGCGAGCCTGCAGCAGACGTGGACTATTGCACCCTTCTTAAATCTTCGTTCGCGAAGCCAAGCCGAGAGAGAGAGAGTTTCAGAACGAACAAACTTTACTTGTACTTCCCGAGGGAGATTAAATTTCCTTGTATAGTTCGAGGAAACTCTTTTGGCCCAGAGAATATCTCTTTGACCTTCTTCTAGCAAATCTTCTTCATAAACTATTAGGATGTCCAAAATTTTGCTAATTATGTTTTCCTCTTTCTCTTCCGGTAGGTTTTGAAAACGAAGAATGGTTGCAGCCTTCTCCATTTCCAGTCTCATCACACGTTCTTCTAGCTCCATCAAGCTTGTTTGGTTTTCCATAACTGTATTGGTTGTTAATTTCTCTCGATCTTCCAGTCTCTCCACTTTGGCCGTCAAATCATGAACTTGCTGTGTATTGGCCAACAATTGCTTTTGGAACTCTACTAACTGTTCATTTGTTTTCTTAATCTGGCCCATCAAATCCGTTTTCAAGCCATCTAAAGCATCTTGGTTCTGCTTAAAGCCGGCCGTAACAATGTTCTGAAGTTTTTCCAAGGAATCTTGATTGACCTTCACTGGAGCCGCCTTGCTTCCCCCCGCCGGGGGAGTACCTTGCCCATATTTTTTAATCTTTGTGTCTGTCATGGTGTCTGTAATATTATCCAACTATTATCTTAATTGTATAAGACAAGCTTGTTTTATCTATGCAGTAAGTATATAGGAACAATTTATGTCTATATATTCAATTAATAAATGCTCTTATCAACACCTCTTACTTTGCTATCAATCAATCAAACAATCAAGATCCCTATTGGTTCATTAAGAGATGAAAGCCACAGTTCATAAGGTGAAAATCTAAAAAGCAAAAAATCATGTAATCAGAAAATCAAGAACCCAGCAATTCTCTCCCAGTTTAACCAATAAATCAATAGTTCAATAGATTAAGTCAATAGGGCAGATAATTGTTGGTTATTAAGCCCCCGTTATTGCCTAAATATAATGCACCCACCCTTCACAAACTCAACTGTCACAGTTTTCTAACGTTCACAGTTCACCAAAAATTTCAACTTCAGTCCATTTAAAACAGTTATGCTAGAAAACACACTTAAGCAAATCTAAAGCAGAAGGTTATTATAATTAGCAAGTAATAGGGAGGGAGAAATACTAGGGCAAGGGGAAAAATCACGGACCAATCAATTTGAATAAAAGGTGATAGGAACTAAAACATTACACAGTCTCTTCCTTTCTTCTTCTTTCTTCTTCCTTCCTTCTTCTTGCTTCTTCTTGTCTATTGTCTATCTTCCCACGTTCTAAAGTTCTAAACACTTCTTGCTTCTTATTCACCAAGAAAGTTAAGTGCCAGTTATACGTCTCTGCTCCTATTCCAGTCACTTGTCAGCACCAGCCCCAAAACTTCAGTGAAGAGCAGCCGCAGCAAATGCTGCTAAGAACCGCTACTTCACCCTTTAAATCTCCCACTATTCAGCTTCCCATATCTCTCAAATAGTCAAAACAGACAGAACTGTTCCTCTCCCAAAGGAAAATAAGACTCAAAAGTTGTTGCAACAATAGAAACACAAGTTGAAGTAATAAGAAAGCAAGAGGGGGGGTTGGTTACTCAAAAATGAATTCTCAAGGGCTCGCTGCCACGGCCCACCTCCTCCACTCCTCTTCCTGAAAAAGCACTTCAAACGCGTCCGCCATAGCCGCCATTGCCGCCTATCTGCCGCTACCGCTCATCTGTCTCCGTCCTCGAATCTCTCTCTCGGCAAGACTTCTATGCTCCCCGAACTGCCAAAATTCGTGCGCCTTGCAAATCCTTCTTTGCTGACCCCCCGACTCAAGCCTCCAGCTTCCCAATCACGTCCTTCGCAGTCACGTCCTCCGCCGCTCACAATCACTCACCAAGCTGCCGCCATGCCTCGTCAGCCGCCATCGTCCTCCACCAGCACACACAAGCCGCTCCGCTGCTCACCAGCACACCCGCACACTCCGTTCTCCGTTCTCTCTCGCCAGCCGCCGCCGAGCTTAGCTGATTACTGAGGTACCAGGTCTCCTTCTAGAAAAGCATGCTTAGGGAATTCTCTTTAGGGAGTTGCGCTTCCACTCCGATCCCATGCTCCGGCGGCCCAGTTAGGCACCGAGGTGTTGAAGGGGGTATCGGCCAAGAGGAAGACTGGCACTGGGTGTGGAGCCTCCGCTCCACTCCCACGTCCAGAAAGCCCCCCAGGCTTCGGAGCGTCCCCAGACGACTCCTTAAGGGGTATTTCCCAGCCAGGAAGTCCCCTCAAATACCCCTCAAACAGAGTTCCCTCCCGAGACACGGGAAAGGGAGCTCTGCCTCACTCCGCCATCATACTGGAAGTCGTCGGGGTAAAAGGATTACTGAAGGAGGATAGGGAAATGGCTGAGAAGCTGAATGAATTTTTTGCCTCAGTCTTCACTGTGGAAGACGAGAACTTTTTGCTTGCCCCAGAACCACTAATTTTGGAAGGGGTGTTGAAAGACCTGAGTCAGATTGAGGTGACAAAAGAGGAGGTCCTACAATTGATAGACAAATTAAAAACTAATAAGTCACCGGGTCCGGATGGCATACATCTGAGAGTTCTGAAAGAACTCAAAGTTGAACTTGTGGATCTTCTGACAAAAATCTGTAATCTTTCATTGAAATCTGCCTCCGTTCCTGAGGACTGGAAGGTAGCAAATGTCACCCCCATCTTTAAAAAGGGTTCCAGAGGAGATCCGGGAAATTACAGGCCAGTCAGTCTGACTTCAATACCGGGAAAGTTGGTAGAAACCATAATCAAGGACAGAATGAGTAGGCACATTGATGAACATGGGTTATTGAGGAAGACTCAGCATGGGTTCTGCAAGGGAAGATCTTGCCTCACTAACCTGTTACATTTCTTTGAGGGGGTCAACAAACATGTGGACAAAGGAGACCCAATAGATGTTGTTTACCTTGACTTCCAGAAAGCTTTTGATAAAGTTCCTCATCAAAGGCTCCTTAGAAAGCTTGAGAGTCATGGAGTAAAAGGACAGGTCCTCTTGTGGATCAAAAACTGGCTGAGTAATAGGAAGCAGAGAATGAGTATAAATGGGCAGTCTTCGCAGTGGAGGATGGTAAGCAGTGGGGTGCCGCAGGGCTCGGTACTGGGTCCCATGCTCTTTAACTTGTTCATAAATGATTTAGAGTTGGGAGTGAGCAGTGAAGTGGCCAAGTTTGCGGATGACACTAAATTGTTCAGGGTGGTGAGAACCAGAGAGGATTATGAGGAACTCCAAAGGGATCTGTTGAGGCTGGGTGAGTGGGCGTCAACGTGGCAGATGCGGTTCAATGTGGCCAAGTGCAAAGTAATGCACATTGGGGCCAAGAATCCCAGCTACAAATACAAGTTGATGGGGTGTGAACTGGCAGAGACTGACCAAGAGAGAGATCTTGGGGTCGTGGTAGATAACTCACTGAAAATGTCAAGACAGTGTGTGTTTGCAATAAAAAAGGCCAACACCATGCGGGGAATTATTAGGAAGGGAATTGAAAACAAATCAGCCAGTATCATAATGCCCCTGTATAAATCGATGGTGCGGTCTCATTTGGTGTACTGTGTGCAGTACTGGTCGCCGCACCTCAAAAAGGATATTATAGCATTGGAGAAATTCCAGAAAAGGGCAACTAGAATGATTAAAGGGCTGGAACACTTTCCCTATGAAGAAAGGTTGAAACGCTTGGGACTCTTTAGCTTGGAGAAACGTCGACTGTGGGGTGATATGATAGAGGTTTACAAGATAATGCATGGGATGGAGAAAGTAGAGAAAGAAGTACTTTTCTCCCTTTCTCACAGTACAAGAACTCGTGGGCATTCGATGAAATTGCTGAGCAGACAGGTTAAAACGGATAAAAGGAAGTACTTCTTCATCCAAAGGGTGATTAACATGTGGAATTCACTGCCGCAGGAGGTGGTGGCGGCCACAAGTATAGCCACCTTCAAGAGGGGTTTAGATAAAAATATGGAGCACAGGTCCATCAGTGGCTATTAGCCACAGTGTGTGTATATATAAAATTTTTTGCCACTGTGTGACACAGAGTGTTGGACTGGATGGGCCGTTGACCTGATCCAACATGACTTCTCTTATGTTCTTATGTTCCATCTTGCAAGGATGGGACAGGATGAAAGTTCAGAAGCATAGAATGTAAAAGCTAAAAATATAATCTGTAGAAATCAAATGAAAACCTCCATGCAATATTAAAAACTGAATTTAAGTTCTCCATTACTAATTTAGGCCCAAACTATGCACTTCATTCAAAATGTGTGTCTGCTACAAACACAGCTGCAGGACATTTAGTTCCTTCTTTCACAACATGTAGAACAATCTTACCGTTATCTGATTGCATGGCATAATGTAGTTCCCCATATCTATTGCACATCAAGAGGGAAAGAGTATGGCGAACAGTTTTACCAGCTACACTGTCTTGCTGACAATTCGTTTTTCCTTTCATATTCAACTTGGGTATGACCAAAAATGAAGGGCAAGAACCAAAGGCATTTTGGCCATTTTGCTCTTAGACTACGGGTCACACAGCCCATGCCTTCAAACAAGCCAGCAAATGACTGCAGAACTAGCCCATTTAGTGTTGTTTATTGGTTTTTGTCAGCTGCTTTGGCTACCTTTAGGGAAAAAATTAGGGCACAATTACTTAAATAAATGAATGAATAAATTCCGTGCTGCTGTGGAAATGCACAAATATTACACTGAAAATATGGCCTAAATATGATGCAGTTGACTACACAATTCCCATTTCAGCAGCTCTTGCCCATTTTAATATATTGTGTAGTTCCAACCTTAATCCTCAGCTATTAAACATCATCCCTTTGAACCAAGAGGTTCCATATTCTATGTTGGCCACTGAATTGATCCAATTATTAGAATACAGCATTCAAAACGTGCAAATAAACATAAACAACTCAATGTGTGTTTTGTCTTTCTTTCTTCACTTTGATCCGACAAGCTCCCGTTGTGAACGGGAGATGACA
Organism: Heteronotia binoei; assembly: GCF_032191835.1. Taxonomy (NCBI): domain Eukaryota; kingdom Metazoa; phylum Chordata; class Lepidosauria; order Squamata; family Gekkonidae; genus Heteronotia; species Heteronotia binoei. The sequence continues at coordinate 185,714,009 of NC_083223.1, read as the reverse complement.
GAACAGCAGTTCAAACCATATAAAACTCCACTGCAGCTATTTTAGTGATTTGGAAATGAAACCAGTGCTCTTCTTTATTGGTTGTCAGTGGAGATAAAGGCTGTACCCCAAATATCTAAGCTAATCACAGGGCTGCAGGCTGGAACCAGCTTCATCAGGTATTCAAACTGGGGTTGTGTACATCTTCATATCTAACAGAAAAAAGTTCACACTTGTTCTTAAACATCTCGAGTCAAAGGATGCTGGGACTTTTTTGGCCATGGCCCCAGCCTGGTGGAACAAACACCACCTTGAGATCAGGGCCTTGTTATTGCAATTCTGCAGGGTCTGCAAAACAGAGCTGTTCCGCTGGGTTTTCAGTTGAGGCAGCGGGGCACCCAAGCCATCCTTTGACCTCCCCTGCTGTCAGCTCAGCCCTATAGCTGAGAACCCAACATCCTACAATAGTATTCAGAAGGTTTGTTATCTGTATGTTATTATTGTGGCAACTCTATTCTGGATTTTAAATCTTAACTACTAGAGCACTACTCTGTAGTATGTAACATAAGAAAACTTCTAGGGCAGGGGTGGCCAATGGTAGCTCTCCAGATGTTTTTTGCCTACAACTCCCATCAGCCCTAGCCATTGGCCATGCTGGCTGGGGCTGATGGGAGTTGTAGGTAAGAAACATCTGGAGAGCTACTGTTGGCCACCCCTGTTCTAGGGGATAGAGTGACATCATTAAAAGGGTAAATTGATTTCTCTACAAAGAGTAATGAAAAAGGAATCTTTAACCAATTTCTCACTAGGCTTATTTTGATCTGGGAGCCCTCCCCCCCCCCAGTGCTTCTGTCTGATTCGCACAAGCTGCCACGGGGCTGTGGCTTGCCCCACCTCTTTCTCCCGGCAAGCAAGATCCTCTGAAAATCAGTTTCTGTTGCTGCAAGAAAGGGGCAGGGCAAGTCACAACCCCGTGGCAGCTTGCGCAAAATCGGACAGAAGTGCCAGGGGGAAAAGGGCTCCCAGACCAGAACAAGCCTAGTGAGAAATTGGTCTTTCTTTTGAATGAAAAAGAGGGATCAATGGCATTACAAAGAAAGTCAAAGAAAACTTAAAAAGTGAATTTTGTGGGGAGGGGGAAGAAATCCCCTTCTCCATAACAACACTCATAAGTGGCGCTTGGGAGGAAGGAAGGAGAGGAGAGAGCAGCTTCAAGCAGATGCTGGCAGAGGTGGAAATAAAACAAGCAAGAAAGAGATGTTTTCTGGATATACAATCAGAGCCAGAGAGGAACTCTTTTAATCAAGGATGATTTTATGTTCACAAAACAACCATTTGAAAATCAAATTGACTTTCTTTGCGATGCCTGTTCTCTGTCAAACAAAGCACCTCATATAATCACCTCAACACTTGCTAACAATTCAGACTGGATATCATTTGAAGTGTGTTAGTATAGCAGTGACATTCAGCATGGTGGCTGATCAGATAGCATGTTGATGCATGCTCATCTTCTGCTTGGATTATGTATGTGCATGGGTCATCGTGGCTCATATCATTTGAAATCAATTCTCTTACAGTGTATGCACTTCTTTTATACCTAGGCAGTTTGTCAGCAGCTGGCATTCATCATGTTGGTCATCAACAAAACTACAGTTTCAAACTCTACTTCCTTCCCAGCTGGCAGAGAATCACTTGAAGCCTGCATAATAAATCTTGGAGGGAGAAGAGATCTGGCACTGATCCTTGGTGTGAGAACAGAAGTGTTGCTTTTATTTCTTTATTTATAAAATTGCTATGCCTCCTCTCCAAGGAACTGGCCTGAGGCAGCTTACAAAAATAAAACATAAAAAGTAAAATACCATAATGCATTCTTAATCTTAATCGTTACAAAACTGACAATAAAATATAAAACACTTAGTATGAGCTCTACAGTTTTCGGGCTTAAAGCATACTATAAAAATGATTTTACAAGATCAACCCTTTAAGTAAAAGAAGGGCTTTGCCCGGTGCTTAAAAGAGAGTAGCATAGGTGTCAGGAATGTCTCAAGGAGAAGCACATTCCACAGATATGTCAACACCTGCCTTACCTCTGCATGCAGGAATTGTGAGGAAGATCTTAGTTGACAAACTGGACAGTATGGGAATAAGTGGTTCTTCCAATGACTTAGCCCCAAGCCTAACCCCGAACCAGTACTTGGAGGCAGGTTGGAGTGGAAATTGGCTAATAAACTGAAACTGAAATATATACATACACATACACTGTGGCTAATAGCCACTGATGGACCTCTGCTCCATATTCTTATCTAAACCCCTCTTGAAGGTGGCTATACTTGTGGCCGCCACCATCTCCTGTGGCAGTGAATTCCACATGTTAATCACCCTTTGGGTGAAGAAGTACTTCCTTTTATCCGTTTTAACCTGTCTGCTCAGCAATTTCATCGAATGCCGATGAGTTCTTGTATTGTGAGAAAGGGAGAAAAGTACTTCTTTCTCTACTTTCTCCATCCCATGCATTATCTTGTAAAGCTCTATCATGTCACCCCCCCAGTCGATGTTTCTCCAAGCTAGAGTCCCAAGCGTTTCAACCTTTCTTCATAGGGAAAGTGTTCCAGCCCTTTAAGCATTCTAGTTGCCCTTTTCTGGACTTTCTCCAATGCTATAATATCCTTTTTGAGGTGCGGCGACCAGAACTGCACACAGTACTCCAAATGAGACTGCACCATCGATTTATACAGGGGCATTATGATACTGGCTGATTTGTTTTCAATTCCCTTCCTAATAATTCCCAGCATGGCGTTGGCCTTTTTTATTGCAAACACACACTGTCTTGACATTTTCAGTGAGTTATCTACCACGACCCCAAGATCTCTCTCTTGGTCAGTCTCTGCCAGTTCACACCCCATCAACTTGTATTTGTAGCTGGGATTCTTGGCCCCAATGTGCATTACTTTGCACTTGGCCACATTGAACCGCATCTGCCATGTTGACGCCCACTCACCCAGCCTCAACAGATCCCTTTGGAGTTCCTCATAATCCTCTCTGGTTCTCACCACCCTGAACAATTTAGTGTCATCTGCAAACTTGGCCACTTCACTGCTCACTCCCAACTCTAAATCATTTATGAACAAGTTAAAGAGCATGGGACCCAGTACCGAGCCCTGCGGCACCCCACTGCTTACCGTCCTCCACTGCGAAGACTGCCCATTTACTCACTCTCTGCTTCCTATTACTCAGCCAGTTTTTGATCCACAGGAGGACCTGTCCTTTTACTCCATGACTCTCAAGCTTTCTAAGGAGCCTTTGATGAGGAACTTTAGAAGAAGAAGAAGATATTGGATTTATGTCCCGCCCTCCACTCCAAAGAGTCTCAGAGCGGCTCACAATCTCCTTTACCTTCCTCCCCCACAACAGACACCCTGTGAGGTGGGTGGGGCTGAGAGGGCTCTCACAGCAGCTGCCCTTTCAAGGACAACCTCTGCCAGAGCTATGGCTGACCCAAGGCCATGCCAGCAGGTGCAAGTGGAGAAGTGGGGAATCAAACCCGGTTCTCCCAGATAAGAGTCCGCGCACTTAACCACTACACCAAACTGGCTCTGTATCTGCATTAGCTCCCGGACTGTTTCCAGGCACAATTCAATGTGCTGGTGTTGACCTTTAAAGTCCTATATGGTTTGAGACCAACATACCTGAAGAACCAACATACTTGAAGGACAAACATATTTTCCCATGATCCTCCCCTCCTTTCTGCTGGCTATGGCTCACCACAGTCAGCAGAAAGGTGGTAAGGAAGTCACTTCCTGGGAGACCTCCCCCTTTCTGCTGGCCATGGCTCACTGCAACTAGAAGAAAAGTGGAAGGGAAGTATCTTCCTGGGAGATTGCCCCCCTTTCTTCTGTCAATGTTTTTTGGGCTCTCTTCTGCAGTCCTTTTAAAGTTGCCTATTGGTTAAGACAATCCCTGTGGCAGACGGCTGGTGAAAAGCTGATAGTTTCACAAGGATCTACTTTGCATTTGCAGTTTTTAATAAGGCAAGGACAGAGATGGTTCAGCATGAGAAATTACTTGTCAGAAAAAGATTTGCATGGACTCTCTAGTCTGTATAACTAGAAACAGGCAAAGCCTTGGTGCTTGTTTCTCCTTGTAAATAACCAGGAAAATGAGGGGGGAGGGAGAAGTACTGATATGTCCCTCCCCCCCAGGATACATCTGGGTTTCTCCAATGGGCCAAACCTGGGACCATTTGAGGTTGGATAAATGACATGCTGAAGGTCCTTCTTCATGCATAATATGAACACATCAGGCATCATGTGAATAGGAATGGAGGATAGCCTGCAACTCACATTTGACTACATAGAGATTCCAGAGTGGATCAGTAAAATGTGAATAAATACTTAGACACACTTTCAATTACTCATCTCTGCAGCAGATTTTCTAGTGTATTCGTCAGAAACTGCAATGGAATATCAATTTTTCTTTTTCTGGCCCCCTGAGCACAGACATAGGCAACTGGTAATGGATCTGATCTGGCATCTTGAGGCTTCTTGTATGTCCCCCGCAATCCTCTTTAATCACCACATCCACTTTCTTTTGATATTTTCTCCTCCTTCCCATGTTAAAAGCACCAGAGACTCTGTCTGAATAATCTCTTACTCTTCAGGAATGTGAGCCAACATACAGACACATGAGTAGGAGCAGCTCAAGGAAGGCCAATGCCAAAGTATTTGTTGATTTTTTTCCTGGTATAGAGTGAAAGATGGAGTGAAAGAGACTTTCATGCCTGATCCCTGAGATATTGTTCAGTGTAAAATATGGCCCCTGTTAAACTTTAATTGCCAGCCAGAGCCCTAAAATCATGCAGTCCTGAGGCTTGTTCCCCACAATTTACAGTTAGACTGGAACATTGAAGTCTAGGTAGACTGTTTATAAACGTTCTGGCTTAAGAGCCAGAAGGAAGGAAATGATAAACAGATGTGTTCTTGTTTTTCATTTCACTAGCATGTGCTTTACACTCCCTGATGGTGCAAAATGCTAAGGCAGGTTAGAGAAACAAACAGCTGACAGCCTCATTTGGCTAAGATTAAGTGCACAGAAAGTCATTTCACATATCACTGATCTTTCTCCAAATGAAACAGTTCCACCTCTGTTTTGCCTCATTTGTTTATGTTCATAGATCTTAGTACAGAGACAGGGAATACAATTTCATGAGAGAGTGAGGAAGGAGACCTTCCCCACCTTGCAGTCACAATTGGTGATTTCCCCATCTGCGAAGCAGTGCACCCATCTTGTATTTTTTTGGCATACTTCCCGAGCCTATCTGGGGAATGTACTGCTGATTAGATTCCTGTGCTGTGTAACTAGTGGACTTCTCTTTTCCCACCTCACTTTAGGGAGTCCAGGACTTCTGTTTCATCAGGAAACCTCCCCTCTGCCCTCCAGCTCTGGCCACACACCCTTGATTGGCAGCAGGGGACAATGCTTGGGGGAAAATGGAGGACAATCAGCTTTTCACTGATGCCATGAAGTCACTTCCAGTGTTGTCATGACAGGCGACACTCCAGCATTCACTAAAAGCTCTGCAGTTAAGCCATAAATGGTGAATATGATGATGTCAGAAGTGACAACACTATGTTGCCAATGTCACAATCTAACATCCTAACTGGTGAGGGACTCCCCCATGGTAAGTTTCATTTACACACACACACATCAGATCCTCTAGGTGGTTTTCTGCAGCTGCCTTTATATTTTTGTCCAGTTTTGTTGAACAGTCCCTTTTGGGTCCCCCCTGCCAGCAGGAGGAAGAAGCCTTATGGGGCTAGTTGGGTCCAAGGCCCAGTTGCCCCCCCTCCATGGGCAACAGCTGGAGGAGGAAGTGGCAGAAGTGCTTCCAAACGGGTCTCTGCTTGCAGCTGCCTTGAGAGATGCTACCTGACATGGTGTAACTACCTCAGCTCACTGATGCCAAGCTGCTCTTTTTTTCATGATTGGGTGGAACACAGCAGCACTGTTCTTAATATGACAATTTGCTTTCATGACACACAAAATAAGCTTATGTGATGAATGGAATTAAATTCATTGGACATAATCCAGCAAAATTTGGTCATGATTAAAAGTTTATTCCACTAACAAAATTTAAGCTTTTGGATTCAAACGCATGAGGTGTATATAGATTGCAGATATCTGAAGGTCACAAACTAAGGTAGAAGTCGGAAGATATTACAAAGAGAGGTCAGTTCAAAACAACAGCCAGTTAAACAGAAACAGTCAGTGTAAGGAATTGTTGGTAGATGGGCAGAATAGGATAACAATAAAATCCAATCAGGTGCAGTATGAAACCTGATAAATTAAAAACTTGATGAGCAAATCAAACTAGGGCGGTAAGGAGACTGATACTGATTCTCCACTAGCTTTGTCCTGGTCTCACGCTCCTCTTCTCTGCGGCGCTTCCATCTGATTTCGCACAAGCTGTCACTGGGCTGTGACTCACCCTGCCTCTTTCCTGCAGCAAGCAAGATCCTTTGAAAACTGGTTTCTGTTTGTCATAGGAAAGAGGCAGGGTGAGTCACAGCCCCATGGCAACTTGTGTGAAATTGGATGGAAATGCCATGGAGAAGAGGAGCTTGTGCAAAATTGGATGGAAATGCTGCAGAGAAAAGGAGTGTGAGACCAGGACAAGGCTAGTGTAGCAAGGAATTGGTCTCTAGAAATGTATCACTGAACTAATTAACACTTGTAAAGGGTGAGTCATACTCTGTTTCCCCACTACTTATTTTTCAGGGATCCAGTTTGTTGCTGTTTTTTCTATGGTTACTGAATACAAGCACAGTCTCTGTGGTGTAGCACCATATCCCAGTATGTTTTCCAATAGGAAAATTTGGATTTAAGAAGGAGAGCTTGGAATATATAACTAGAGTTAACAGAAGCTTTGACTGCCTTATTGAAGTGGAGTTGGGGAAGGCACAAATTACTCTCTAGAAATTGGATGCAGAGTAGCAGATTTGTTGCTTCATAGCAGAGGGGGACAGGAAAATACTGATGTGGTGTGATGAAGTAACAGCACTAATCAGCTCACACTAGAGAAAAAGATAATAAAGAAATACCTCCAATTATGTTCATAAACAATTGGAGTCAGTGAAGTTATGATCTGGAGAGGTTAGAATGCCAGCTTCCATGTGGGACCTGGGGATCCCACAGAATTACAGTGCATCTCCAGACTAGAGAGTTCAGTTCCTATGAAGAAAATGGATGCTTTGAAGGGTGGACTCTATGACATTGTACCCTATTGAAGTCCTGGTCTTTCCCAGGCTCCACCTTCAAATGTCTGGGAGTTTCCCAACCTGGATCTGGCCCACATCTGGCCCACATCCCCCACTGGTGGCTAGATGGGAAAGCCCAATAGATGAATCTGCTGTGGATGGGAAAATCCAATAGATGAATGATTGAAGTGCTGAAATATCTACTGATATGTGGATCTGTAATGGTAAGTCTGCATGCAACTGAATGAAAAAAGGGAATGACTGAGCTGTGCAAAAAGGTTTTAGTGCCAAATTGGCCTATGTCCAAATTTAAATAAAAAGGAGAATCAAGTTAGTCTTAACTGAATTCCATTTGACTGTATTCACAAGATTTAGTGAAGACTAAATATGGCTGGATGATTATAGCTATGGTTTACAAACATGGTAAATATGAGCAAACCTATCTCTAGCCTTAAAGCAACAACACATTAAAATATCCTTTTATATTATAATGGATATTTGGAAACAGCTTTCTAGCACTCATGCTACATACAATTACACATTCAATTTAATTTATTTAATATATCTGTAAAAAATAATAAAAGGCAGGGCAATTAAGAAGCCCTGTGAAAAGACATAATGTTCATTTAGCACAGGAATTCAATCAACAGTTCTTGCCTTTTAAAAAAGCGAATGACTGGATTTTATTAGACATTTTAATTAGAATTTGTTAATGGAAACATGGCACAAATTATAGTCAAAGACAAACACTCTGAAAAATGTTAACAAAGGGAAGGAGCCATAGAGTAAAACAAGATCTCAGGCTGCCTCTAACACAGGACGCTCCAAGAAGAGAACACAACTCATGGCATTTAACCTTTATACAGATTATTATAGCAAGACAGTAGCCCTGTGCAGACAACCTAGCTACACACTGACTCTCCATGTAGGGAGGGATAGTATGCTTGAATATGCAGGCCCCACCTACATATGATCTCCAAGTTACCTGTGCAGTACAAATGCCCAGAGGAAGTGCTTGCATGAATGACCTTCCCCATGATCAGTAATGCTTGGAAAGCAGTGTCACTGATTGCAAGGAGCAGCAATGCACATGGGCACTTCCTCCACACATTTGGACTGTGCAGACAACTTAGAGACCATATGAAGGTAGGGACAGAGCAGCATGCTCAAACCTGCTCTCCCTCCCCTGTTAGGGAAACTGCTCTCAAAATGAGATTGGGGAATTAGATTGAGAGACAGCTGGCCCTAAAAAGGAATCTTTGTTATCTGTGTATACCAGGCTCAACCATTCAGATAGTCAATGCTTAATAAAGGACTCTAATTTAATAAAAACCAATTGTAATTTATTTAGAATAGTAGTTCTTTCACACAAGGTAAAATACAAAACATTCACACATTCATACAGGTCTAGGAAAAATAGATAGATTGATAGGGACACATATCAGGGTAGACATACAGGGCGATATTTACCATCGTAGTTCTTCCAGGAAGGTTCCAATGGCGACATGAGAGGACAGGGGAAATGGACCCAAAACTGTGGCCAGAATTGGGGATGGATCTAGACAGCGGAAGGTGGGTTGCTGAATAGAAGCACACATGAGTGGAGTTGGGTCAGAGGTTAAATAGGCTTCCTCAGACCCTTAGGGACTGGGAGGTCCAAGGGAGGAGAGATGGGAGGTTCTGCGATGACCAAGAAGGCTGGACATCCCTTGCTGACACCTAATTGGATGCCAGTTTTGACCAATGAACTTCACCTTAGTCTGGTGAAGCTGGAAATTCCCAAGCTGCGATGCTGCCTGGGGCGGCTCCAAGGTATTAGACTAGGGTGAGAATGGAAATGGCTGGATACTTAAGATTAAATGGGATTAGCTGGGAAGGTGACAATAGGGAATCAAATGCTGGCCTAGGTACCACCCGGTGTAGACAAAAGACTTGATGGAGACAGGAGATGTCCTTCCTCTTTCTCATCTTCTGCTGGGCAAGATTTATTGTTCTGGTATTGCTGAGCAATTAGGATCAACAGTGGAGCTATTAATCCATTCATGAGTTAAATGGGTTGCTTGCAGGCTCAGGGTGTGTACGTGTGACTTTCCCACTAAGAGGGAATGAGTTCAGCCTGGTGGGGTATGCTTGGGTCAGGAAAGCAAGATGGATTTCTGCTGTTGTTAGCTTTAGGTCCATGGAGCCAGGCTGGAAACATGGTGGCCTGGCTTCTTCCACTGCAGTGGCCAAGACTGGGCACACAAGGAGCAGCTGGAGCATGTCTGTAGTTCTGGCTAACACTCTTCAGAGACGTAGAATGCAAAGCTGAGGCTTATGGTATCCACATAAGCCTTAGAAACTGCAAGCAAAGTCCACTTCTTAGAGCAGAGGTGTGAGAGTCAAATCTCCAGGCACCCTGGCAACCATGTTGGTGATCATGATGTTCACATGTATGAAAAGTAGGGGGCTTTTCCTCACACCCCACACAGTGAGGGAAGGTAGAGGTCATCTGCTCAGAGTTTGTGGCAGATTCTCTTCTTTCCATTATGGGAGAGTATAACAGCACCCGCCTCACGGTCCCACTGGATCACTTCTATGTGCTGTTTATGGCTACCCCAGCCCCTCTTTCTCCTCAGTTCTTCCTTTTAAAACTTTTCCCTCAGGATTATAGAACTCAAGGGGTGGGTATGATATGGATTTTGCTCTTCTAGTCTCTTCGGGGTTTTTAGCTTTCAGATGGATGTATAGTTCAATTCGTAGGGGACCACAGCAGCTTTGACAGTTTCCCCAAATTATAGGCACCAGAGAGCTTTAACGTAAACCACAGATATTTATTTCAAACACAAAGACTTAAACTGGGGATATGGGAGATATTTACATGGGCTATAAAGTATCTCACTCTGTTAACAAGTTGCTCAGTTGTTTCAGGCTTTCTAATCTAACTTTCTTTTTCTTAGGTCTCTCAGGTTCACAGTTCCTCTATATAATACACTCTCCACCACTAGTATAGGCTGGCCTCTTGGGTGTAATGTGCCAAGTCTCTCAAGCCGACTGGAGCCTCTACTACCAGCCCTTCAGACTCTTAGACCCACATCTGTTCCCTCAACCACCTCTCTAGTTCTTAAGAGATGTATATGTGTCTGTGACCATTCAGGTCTTCACAGTGACTCTTCCTTTTAGTCACACACAGCCCCCTGCTGTTTTTATAGAGCTAGTAGTCAGCTTTGCTTCTCTCCTCAGCCACTGTCTCAGCTCCCTCTCAAAGACCAACTCTCTCAGACTCTGTCAGGCACCAACTCTCTTCAGCCTCTGTCAGACACTAACTCACTCTCCTCAGCCATTAGCTGTCAGTCTCACACTCTGAGTTCTGAGCACTCTGGCCCCACCCACAGGTCACCTGACGCAGGCTCTGTGCATCTTCAGTTTTCTGTTTAACCCATACCTTACTGTCACAGAGAGCTATTAGCCATGATAGATAATCTGCATCTTCCAAAGTTTCTCCACCAGTTGCTGGGGATAAGAACATGAGAATGTGGGAGAAGCCATCTTGGATCAGGCCAATGGCTCATCCTACCTAATATTCTGTGTCACACAGTGGCCAAAACTCAGGTGCCATTAGCATGGTCCACCAGCATGGTCAGAATTCCAAAGGGCCTCCCACTATTGCCCCCAGGAGTGGAATTCTAGCAGGAGCTCCTTTGCATATTAGGTCACACACTCCTGATATAGCTAATCCTGCAAGAGCTTACAAGGCTCTTTTTTGTAAACTCTTGGAGGATTGGCAATATCAGGGGTGTGTGGCCTAATATGCATAGGAGCTCCTGTTAGAATTCCACCCCTGGTTGCCCCCAAGACTACAGAGCACCACTTCCCCAAACATAATCTTCCATCTATACCTTGTGGCTAACAGCTATTATTATTATTATTAATGCGGTGCTAATAGCCACTGATGGACCTCTGCTCCATAAGCTTATCCAATCCACTCTTGAAGCTGTTTATGCTTGTACCCTTCACCATTTCTTGGAGCTGTGAATTCCATGTATTAATTACTCTTTAGATGAAGTACTTCCTATAATCTGTTCTAAATTTACCCCTCATTAATTTCACTGCGTGCCCACAAATTATTGTATTGAAAGAGAAAAGTACTTCTTTCTCTTCCTTCATTATCACATGCATAATTTTGTAAACCTTTATCATATCACCCCCCAACTGTTATTTCTTCATCCTAAAGAACTAAATGGATAATAAAGGACAGGGCTTTTTTTTTTGAGCAGGAACGCACAGGAACACAGTTCCGGCTGGCTTGGCATCAGTGGGTGTAGCCTAATATGCAAATGTTAAACAATGGTGATGTCAGGGGGTGTGGCCTAGTATGAAAATGAGTTACTGCTGGGCTTTTTCTACAAAAAAGACCCTGATAAGGGAGATAAATATGTTGCCTTCAAGGCAGCCTAGAAATCTCTGGATAGTTATTGTTAGAGCTTCTGTGTGTCACCACAGGTCCACAGACAAAATTCCCTCTGAGTCTCACTCAGGTCCCACAAGTCAAGGCAAAACCTGGCTTCATGACACCATTTTGTCTCCTCACTATTCCCACTTTTGGCATTGCTACTGCTGAAGACAGGATGTTGGACCAGATGGCTGTTTATTCTGGTCCAGCAAAGTTCTGCCTATGCTTTTTATGGTTGGAAGATGTAATGATAACTGAACAAAACAGGAAGCTCCTGCAGAGCTTCTCAAAATTGTCGTTTATTATTTCCTTATCATCATTCTGTTTCCCAGATAGATTTGTGGAAGTAGTTTACAATTAAAATCCATCAGAATATACAACACAAATATACAGCACATGCTTTCACATGGTAGGGAGGAGGTGTACGTTTCCTGCTCACCAGTCTATTTATTATTTCTTTATTTTTTTTAAAAAAATTCTTTCTGCCCTCATCAGGGCACTAAGGAGGCTAAAAATTAAAAAATATATACATAGTAAAGTCTTAATAAAGTCTTTAAAACCATTTAAACCAACAAAATCAAATGATTAAAACAATTAAAACCAAATCTCAAATACACATGCAAAACCATAAAAACAACAAAACATTGGGCAACATGGAGAGGTCACTGAGAAAATGCCAAACAAAATAAGTCTTCACCTATTAGTCAAAGTTGGCAAGAAATCAGGACAGACAAGTGTCCCAAGGAAGAGAGTTCCAAGTGTTTTAATGTCATGACTGAGAACACCCTCTCCCAAGTTGCCATCCACCAAATCTCAGAAGGTGGGAGCACCTGAAGCAAGACTTCAGAAGATGACTGTAGTGATCAGGTAGGTTTGTTAGGGAGCAGGCACTCCTTTAGGTATGTTGGTCTCAGTCTTTATATGTTTTGTGATGTTTTTTCATCTTTGCATAATGATGCTCTTCCTCCCACTTGCTTGGACAGTCTGTTCCTCCTGTCCATTTTTAATTAAAACCAACTGCTCAGAGAATCACAGTCTGTATTCTGATTACTATAGAATAGCTGTTTACACTAGATAAGAATTCATTAAGGATCTCAGGTGCATCATCAACCACTATCTTCCCCTGATAACCTAGGAGAGTGCTTCACCAAGATGAGCTTCATTTCTTTTCTTTTTTTTAATGCTTACCCTGTTGTCACCTCTTCAGCTAGATCCATTCAGCTCTAATTTCTGTTGCATGCTATAATCCATCCATATCTACTGGGCACTAAGGCTGTAATATTTGATGTCCCTGAAGAAAGGCTGGGATAAAATGAACTAGATCGGGGTGGCCAAACTCACTTAACATAAGAGCCACATATAATAAACATCAGATGTTTGAGAGCTACAAGGGAGGGAGGGCAGACAGGCAGGCAAATAGATGGGGGGACAGGGGAGGGAAGGAGATGTGGAAAGAAAGCAACTTTAAATGCATTCTCCAAGCCACCAGCTGGTTTGGCTTGGAGAAGTGATTTAAAGAGAGAAATGCCTTCTCCAAGCCAGCTGATGGGACAATGAGGGCTTCAAATGCCACACGATATGTGTGAAAGAGCTACATGAAGCTCCCAAGCCACAGTTTGACTACCCCTGAACTAGATAGATTATGGGATCAGCAGAGTCTGTACAATTTTGCATGGTATGAGCTGTAGTCTGACTTTCTGAGTAAAAAACTCCCCACTGTTCCTTCCAAAGACAGACAAATACCCAAGTCTGAAGAAAGACCTTGTTTCCCCATGTTTTTATTTCCTGAATGCCAAGTGTTTTATTTGTGAACCCCAGTTACGGCAGGAAATAACCCCATCAATCACATGGATTCTAAGAAGGCAGTGCTTTTATTTATTTATTTTAAATAATCATCACATCAGTCACTGAACATGCTATAAAACCTAGCATTGTAACAAAGATGATCAGATTCTACAAAGCTGGATGCCAGGAAACAGCCTGCTTCATAAGAGTGAAGCTAGATTCAAGGTTTTTGTCTCATTTCACTCCCCTGAGACCTTGACAGGAAATTTGCTGCCAGGGGGAGGAGACCTTGTCATATAAGTGGGAGTGACATCTGCCTTGGAGTGCAATTTGCTTTCACCTTTTTAAAAATAAAATCAAGAAAAACCCAGGAGACATGCTTTGAGAGTTTCAGGGAGGCACTGATTAAGGAAAGGGATTAAGGTGGTGTGATTATCTTCTATATTTCCCTGTGTGTGTGTGTGTGTCAGAGTGTGATTTTGATCCAGCATTCAAGTATTCCTCCCTGGGATAGTTAAGTTACCAACCTCCAATATTCCCCATATAAAAAAAAAAAGTGTATTTGTTTTAATTAATGTACAAGGAACTGGACAGAAAGAAATGGAGCAAGATCTGAATGCAACCCAAAGGATAATCCTTGACTGATTGGGTTGCCAATCCCCAGGTGGAGGGAGGGGATCCCCCGATTTGGAGGCCCTCCTCCTGCTTCAGAGTCATCAGAAAGCGGGGGGGGGGGAGGAAAATGTCTGCTACACACTCTATTATTCCCTATAGAGACTACTTTCCATAAGGCATAATGGAGAATTGATCTGCGGGTATCTGGGGCTCTGGGGGCAGCTGTTTTTTGAGGTAGAGACACCAAATTTTTAGCATAGCATCCAATGCCTCTTCTCAAACCACCCGCCAAGTTTAAAAAAGATTGTACCAGGGGGTCCAATTCTATGAGCCCCCAAAGAGGGTGCCCCTATCATTCATTATCTCCAAAGGAGAAAAGGCATTTAAAAGATGTGTGGTCTCTTTAAATGTGATGGCCAGAACTCCCTTTGGAGTTCAATTATCCTTGCTCCTGGCTCCACCCCCAAAGTCCCCAGATATTTCTTTAATTGGACCTGGCATCCCTATTGACTGATAAAATTAAAAGGATGTGTTAGCAATCAGACCCCTCCTCCTGCAGAAGGGACAGTTCACACTTAAAAAGAGGTAATGCTCTTCTTGTAAAATATCACCCCAAACCATATGTGCAGGGCACTACCTGGTCTATACATAGAAACTGCAAGGAAAATGAATCTAAAACACATAAGATGGAAGCTGGCCAAGCAAGAGCATGGGAAAGTATTTTGGTAGGTGAATTACAAAGGCTGTCATATTGACAACTTTCTTCCTACCCCAAAAGAAACGCATAATTTTAAAATAATGAGTTTCCCAAGAAAACATCACCTCATCTGGAAGTAACCCCATCCATACCCTATTGATCCTAATTCCGCCAGGCTTTTAGTTGAGGCAAAATTCTTCCATCATTGGCACTGCTCAGAAGAGTACATTATAGTGTTACTACCAAGGCACTGTCCTCTGCTGGTTTTATCATTATTGTTTTAACTTTTACTTTTAACTAATGTGATGATTATGATATTCTACTGCTTTATATCATGGTTTATGTGACCTTTAACCAACCCCCAGCCTGCTTGTGGAGACTGTGGGATTAAAAAAAAATGAATATAAGCAAACAAAGAAACATGCTGTTATGTATGTGGACTCAAGAGATGACTTTGGATACTCCCGCCAGGCTCATTGGAGCCAGGCAGACTCAGCTTGGGGACTTGGAACAAAGGGCTGCAGGATCCAAATCCCTGCGGTGTAAGCCGAAATGCCCTGAAAACGAGGTTGGGGAATTAGTCAGGTGGGCACCTGGCTCACTAGGGATATTTTCCCCAATGTATACAAGATTAATGGGGACTCTAATTTAGTAAAACCAATTATAATTTATTGAGAAAAATATAGTCTTCCATACAAGATAAAAATACACATACAATCACACATACAGTCCTAGGAAATATAGATAGATGGATAGGGGAGCATAAAGGGTAGACACACAGGGTAATATTTACCTATCGTAGTCTTCGAGGAAGGCTCCAATGGGCGACGAGTGAGGAAGCGGGGAAGGGATCCGAAACTGATCAGGAATCGGGGATGGATCTATGCAGCGGAAGGTGGGATACTGATAGAAGCACACCTGTGGGTAGCTAGTCCACAGGTTATAAGGACTCTCTTGAGCCCTCAGGGAATGGGAGGTATGAGGAAAGAGAAAGGGGAGGCTCTGCAGTGACCATAAGGGCTGGACTACTGCAGTAGCCAATAGAAAGTTCCTTGGTGGCACCTAATTGGGTACCTGTCTTGACCAATGAACTTGCATGGATCCTGTATGCCTGAGAGAACTTTCAGGTTGAAACAGGCCCTGAGGCGGCTCCAAAGTGACAGTTGGGAAGAAGAATAGAGGTGACTACTGGGTGGGGGACATTTAAGATTAGATGGGTTTATCTAAAAAGGTGACAATAGAGAATCAAATATTGGCCTAGGTATCACCCAGATTAGACAAAAGACTTGGCTCTGGCAGGAGATGGTCTTCCTCTTTTTCTGTCTTCTTCTGGGTATGAGTCTTTGTCCAGGGTTCCATTGGACAAAGGAAACGACAGTTGGGTTGATGGTCCATTCATTGAGCAGATGGGTTGCTTGCAGGCTAAACGTGACATCTGGTGTGTACAGGAGCCTTCTGTTACAATGAAATGGAGTCAAGCCTGGTGGGAAGATGGCTATGTGTGGTGTTAGCCTTCCACGGTGGATTCCATGGTCAGCGCTTCATAACCGTTCACCTGGATAGCTCCTTGGTGGCGCAGTCTCTTCCGCTCCATGGCTGGCAGACGCGACAACGGGAAGATGTAGGCACTCTGTACCGGTTTAGAGTGCTTGTATAACTTGTGGCTGCTTGTACACATAAGTCCCTTATGTCCCTGGATAGGTTTGCCCACACTCTCTGGCCACACGTGTGCGAGCTCACTTCTCCAGGCGCCCTGGCAACCATACTGGTGACTACAATGTTCGGAAAGGGGGCTTTTCCTCACAGCAGCCCTAGACCAATCACAAGCCTCCACCGGTTTGAATGACCTAATGATGTGCTAGCACGGGAATCCAGAGATGTATATAAATTGGGCGAGTAGGCCCCATCCTCAGTCTTGTATTGTAACCTTTTACTATATGATTCCTATTAAAGAGCTTGTTATCACTCACTCTGAGACTCTGCCATGCATAGAATCCACTGACAGAGTAGTAGTAGAAGCATCCCACAGGGCCACTCTGGTCAGACCAATCTCAGTTGCAGTTCTATTGAAGACACTCATAAAGACAGCCGGTTCAACAAAATGTATTAGTGTCAGGCAGATATCAAAGTCAAGAAGCAGTCCAAGAGTCATACACTTACATCCAATAAAGCCAGGCAGAGGTACAGATACACAGTCCAATAGAATAGTCAATACACAGCCCAAAAAGACTGCCACAACCACATTTAACTTTAAAAGGGGTAAATTCTCTGAGATGAGGAGGCATGTGAGGAGGAAACTGAAAGGAAAGGTAAATACGGTCAAAACCCTTGGGGAAGCTTGGAGACTATTTAAAACTATAATCCTAGAAGCTCAGATAAAATACATACCACAAGTTAGGAAAGGCACAAACAGGTATAAGAAGAGGCCAGCGTGGTTAACAAACAAAGTAATGGAAGCTGTAAAAGGTAAGAAGGACTCCTTTAAGCGGTGGAAAACCAGTCCAAGTGAGATTAATAAAAGGGAACACAGGCAGTGGCAAATCAAATGCAAGACTGTGATCAGGCAGGCAAAAAGGGACTATGAGGAGCATATTGCAAAAAACATAAAGACCAACAATAAAAATTTCTTCAAATATATTAGAAGTAGGAAACCAGCCAGGGAAGCAGTGGGGCCCTTGGATGACCATGGGGTAAAAGGATTACTGAAGGAGGATGGGGAAATGGCTGAGAAGCTAAATGCATTTTTTGCCTCCATCTTCACCGTGGAAGATGAGAAGTGTTTGCCCGCCCCAGAACCACTAATATTGGAAGGGGTGTTGAAAGACCTGAGTCAGATTGAGGTGACAAAAGACGAGGTCCTACAACTAATAGACAAATTAAAAATTAATAAGTCACCGGGTCCAGATGGTATACATCCGAGAGTTCTGAAAGAACTCAAAGTTGAACTTGTGGATCTTCTAACAAAAATCTGTAATCTTTCATTGAAATCTGCCTCTGTTCCTGAGGACTGGAAGGTAGCAAATGTTACCCCCATCTTTAAAAAGGGTTCCAGAGGGGATCCAGGAAATTACAGGCCAGTCAGTCTGACTTCAATACCGGGAAAGTTGGTAGAAACCATTATCAAGGACAGAATGAGTAGGCACATTGATGAACACGGGTTATTGAGGAAGACTCAGCATGGGTTCTGCAAGGGAAGATCTTGCCTCACTAACCTGTTGCATTTCTTTGAGGGGGTAAACAAACTTGTGGACAAAGGAGACCCGATAGATGTTGTTTACCTTGACTTCCAGAAAGCTTTTGATAAAGTTCCTCATCAAAGACTCCTTAGAAAGCTTGAGAGTCATGGAGTAAAAGGACAGGTCCTCTTGTGGATCAAAAACTGGCTGAGTAATAGGAAGCAGAGAGTGAGTATAAATGGGCAGTCTTCGCAGTGGAGGACGGTAAGCAGTGGGGTGCCGCAGGGCTCGGTACTGGGTCCCATGCTCTTTAACTTGTTCATAAATGATTTAGAGTTGGGAGTGAGCAGTGAAGTGGCCAAATTTGCGGATGACACTAAATTGTTCAGGGTGGTGAGAACCAGAGAGGATTGTGAGGAACTCCAAAGGGATCTGTTGAGGCTGGGTGAGTGGGCGTCAACATGGCAGATGCGGTTCAATGTGGCCAAGTGCAAAGTAATGCACATTGGGGCCAAGAATCCCAGCTACAAATACAAGTTGATGGGGTGTGAACTGGCAGAGACTGACCAAGAGAGAGATCTTGGGGTCGTTGTAGATAATTCACTGAAAATATCAAGACAGTGTGCGTTTGCAATAAAAAAGGCCAATGCCATGCTGGGAATTATTAGGAAGGGAATTGAAAACAAATCAGCCAGTATCATAATGCCCCTGTATAAATCGATGGTGCGGTCTCATTTGGAGTACTGTGTGCAGTTCTGGTCGCCGCACCTCAAAAAGGATATTATAGCATTGGAGAAAGTTCAGAAAAGGGCAACTAGAATGATTAAAGGGCTGGAACACCTTCCCTATGAAGAAAGGTTGAAACGCTTAGGGCTCTTTAGCTTGGAGAAACGTCGACTGAGGGGTGACATGATAGAGGTTTACAAGATAATGCATGGGATGGAGAAAGTAGAGAAAGAAGTACTTTTCTCCCTTTCTCACAATACAAGAACTTGTGGGCATTTGATGAAATTGCTGAGCAGACAGGTTAAAACGGATAAAAGGAAGTACTTCTTCACCCAAAGGGTGATTAACATGTGGAATTCACTGCCACAGGAGGTGGTGGCGGCCACAAACATGGCCACCTTCAAGAGGGGGTTAGATAAAAATATGGAGCAGAGGTCCATCAGTGGCTATTAGCCACAGTGTGTATGTGTGTGTGTGTGTGTGTATATATATATATATATATATATATATATATATATATATATATATATATATATATATATATATATATATTTGGCCGCTGTGTGACACAGAATGTTGGACTGGATGGGCCATTGGCCTGATCTAACATGGCTTCTCTTATGTTCTTATGTTCTTATGTCCACAGTCATCAATTCCAATATCCACCCAACAGTATGCCACACTATATCTGTCCTTTCCTATCCCACACTGAACAGATAGCAGGCTACTGCATTTCAAGTCCCCTTAGCCAATCCCAGTCTAAATTGGTTAAAGGCTTACACCTGATGACACTTTAACACCTGTACTCAAGGATGACACAATCCTTTGGCAGTTCCAATTCATCTTAAAGAGATAGGACACTGACATTCTCCCCCATTGGGATATCCTTGATACATGCAATTTACATTTTACATCATTCCAAATAACAGACAATTCTCCTTGTGTTTGTTTGCAGCTTGCACCTTGGTGAGTACATCAGCTAGATTTGTGCTTGTTTCACAGTACTCTAATTGTATCAGCCCATCAGCAATACATTGTTTCACATTATAGAAACACACATCTGTGTGCTTAGACTGACCTTTCACTCCTAGCGAGCAAGCTAATTGGATTGCGGCCTGATTATCCTCTTTCACTACTATGGGATGGATAATCTGCACACCCAGATTGATAGAAGCTGTTTATACCAAATTAGCTCTGTGCACAAATTACTCAGTGCTGCAAATTCTGCCTCGCAGGTTGATAACGCAACATGTTTTTGTTTCGTTGACTTCCAACCTACTAGTGTTTCACCCAGAAATGCTGCAATGCCTGATGTGGATTGCCTAGTAGCTGGATCATTAGCAAAGCTGGCATCAGCATAGGCAGTTAGATTAAGATTTCCTTTTGGTGTTACATACAAACACATGTCCATGGTTTGTTTTAGGTATCTTAAAACATGTTTTGCTGCTAACCAATGCTTTTGCTGCGGTTGCATTGTTGCCCTGGCTAATAGGTTACTGGCCATGGCAATATCTGGCCTGGACCAGTTAGCCAAATACATGAGGCTGCCAATAAGGGATTGATAAATCTCCTTATCAAACATGGGACTGTCTGAATAATCCTTTTCATATTCCAGATTCATAGGGCTACTCACTCCTTTGCATTGCTCCATGCCACACTGCTTAAGAAGCTGAGCAATCTTTGCCCTTTGAGACACTTTAAATCCCTCGAGTACCTGTTGGATTTCAAGACCGACATATTGTCTTGTGTTTCCCAGATCCCTTACAGTAAATTTACTGTTTAAAGTATCTATCACATTTTTCATCACATTATCAGATTTGCAAATAATAATAGAATTCACTGCCACAGGAGGTGGTGGCGGCCACAAGTATAGCCACCTTCAAGAGGGGTTCAGATAAAAATATGGAGCAGAGGTCCATCAATGGCTATTAGCCACAGTGTATGTGTGTATATAAAATTTTTGGCCACTGTGTGACACAGAGTGTTGGACTGGATGGCCCGTTGGCCTGATCCAACATGGCTTCTCTTATGTTCTTATGTTCTTAGCCAAATCATCAACAAAAATCAGATCATACATTTTTGCTCCCCCTTCCCCTTTATGAATACGCATGGGTCAGCAATCCCTTGCTTGAATCCTAGCTGTTTCAGGGTTGTAGTTAGATGTTGACACCATTCAAAACCAGACTGTTTTAATCCATAAAGAGATTTCTTAAGTAACCAACATTTAGCATTATTATTAGGAACACCTGGTGGTTTCTTAAAATAAATATCATGTCTTAGGGGTGCATGCAGATAAGCTGTTTTTATATCTAAATGTCTTACACAACAACTTTGCTTTGCTGCAATAGCCAATGCACACAAAAGTGAACTTGATTTCAAGGTTGGTGCAAATGTCTCATCATAGTCATTACTTCTCTGTGCAAAGCCTTGAGCAACAAGACGTGCCTTGTACTGCACTTTGCCGTCAGCACTGTTCTTGATCTTGAATACCCAGCAAGAGCCAATCAGTCTTTGTCCAGGCGGTAAAGTTGCCTCCTCAAAGATTTGCAGCTGCTTCAATGAGTCTAGCTCTGACTGCATTGCTGCTTGCCAACCAGTCTGCTCTTCCTCAGGTAGCTGTCGTATCCCCTCATAACTTGAGGGCTCCACTGATACATTACATGCAGTACCTGGAACATACCAGTCAGGCTGCCTCCGCTCTTGAGTAGACCTGCCCTGCACACAGTTGGTTCAGCAGTCTCTCCCGTTGCAGGCTGTTCTGTTGATACATTTTGCTGCAGACGTGCAGCTGGAGATTTTGAAGTTAACAGCCTCTCCTGTCTCTCCACTTTCACTCCCCCGTTGCTAGGCAACTCACTCCCCCCTCCAACCTTGGGGGGTTTGCCTTTCTGGACTTTCAGAAATTGGCTGGAGTGAATATATGGGACTTGTAATCCGATCCTATCCTACGGATTTCTCCAAAAACTTTGCAGAACTGCTGGATGTTATATGCTTGTCATTAGCCAAACCAAACCGATAAGCCTTATGGTTGTTTTTGTAACCCAAAAATATCATTCTTTTGGCCTTATCACGCCCCTTCCTTCTCATCTGGCTGGGCACATTCATGTATGCAGGTATTCCAAACGTTTTCACATGATCAAGTGATGGTTTTCTCCCATACTTCTCCCTTCATTTGCAGGAATCTGTCCTGTAGCAGATGACCAGATTAAATTCAAATTGTGTGATGCACACATAAAGCTCTCACCCCAGTAGTGCTTAGGCAGGTTACTGTCCTTTAACATACAGAATGCCATGTTCTGCAGTGTTTGGTTATGTCGTTCACAGAATGCATTGTGTTGAGGCCGATAAGGAGCTGTGAGTCTCTGCTCTATTCCATTCCTCTGGAATAATGTAGTCATCCTTTGATTAACAAATTCTCCACCTCTGTCATTAACAACACACTTTGGCAACATCCCTGTTTTCCTCTGTATAAACCGGAGCCAGTTAGACACAGCATGGTAAGTATCTGCCTTGGATGTAAGAAGGAAACAGAATCCATTCCTGCTGTAGTGGTCTTCGATGGATAAAACATATTTAGCCCTTCCAAGGCTAGGTGGAACATAAGAACATAAGAGAAGCCATGTTGGATCAGGCCAACGGCCCATCAAGTCCAACACTGTGTCACACAGTGGCAAAAAAATTTATATACACACATACATTGTGGCTAATAGCCATCGATGGACCTGTGCTCCATATTTTTATCTAAACCCCTCTTGAAGGTGGCTATACTTGTGGCCGCCACCACCTCCTGTGGCAGTGAATTCCACATGTTAATCACCCTTTGGGTGAAGAAGTACTTCCTTTTATCCGTTTTAACCTGTCTGCTCAGCAATTTCATCGAATGCCCACAAGTTCTTGTATTGTGAGAAAGGGAGAAAAGTACTTCTTTCTCTACTTTCTCCATCCCATGCATTATCTTGTAAACCTCTATCATGTCACCCCGCAGTCGACGTTTCTCCAAGCTAAAGAGTTCCAAGCGTTTCAACCTTTCTTCATAGGGAAAGTGCTCCAGCCTTTTAATCATTCTAGTTGCCTTCTCTGGACTTTCTCCAATGCTATAATATCCTTTTTGAGGTGCGGCGACCAGAACTGCACACAGTACTCCAAATGAGACCGCACCATCGATTTATACAGGGGCATTATGATACTGGCTGATTTGTTTTCAATTCCCTTCCTAATAATTCCCAGCATGGCGTTGGCCTTTTTTATTGCAAACGCACACTGTCTTGACATTTTCAGTGAGTTATCTACCACGACCCCAAGATCTCTTTCTTGGTCAGTCTCTGCCAGTTCACACCCCATCAACTTGTATTTGTAGCTGGGATTCTTGGCCCCAATGTGCATTACTTTGCACTTGGCCACATTGAACCGCATCTGCCATGTTGACGCCCACTCACCCAGCCTCAACAGATCCCTTTGGAGTTCCTCACAATCCTCTTTGGTTCTCACCACCCTGAACAATTTAGTGTCATCCGCAAATTTGGCCACTTCACTGCTCACTCCCAACTCTAAACCATTTATGAACAAGTTAAAGAGCATGGGACCCAGTACCGAGCCCTGCGGCACCCCAGTGCTTACCGTCCTCCACTGCGAAGACTGCCCATTTATACTCACTCTCTGCTTCCTATTACTCAGCCAGTTTTTGATCCACAAGAGGACCTGTCCTTTTACTCCATGACTCTCAGGCTTTCTGAGGAGCCTTTGATGAGGAACTTTATCAAAAGCTTTCTGGAAGTCTAGGTAAACAACATCTATCGGGTCTCCTTTGTCCACATGTTTGTTCACCCCCTCAAAGAAATGTAACAGGTTAGTGAGGCAAGATCTTCCCTTGCAAAACCCATGCTGAGTCTTCCTCAATAACCCGTGTTCATCAATGTGCCTACTCATTCTGTCCTTGATAATGGTTTCTACCAACTTTCCCGGTATTGTAGTCAGACTGACTGGCCTGTAATTTCCCGGGTCTCCTCTGGAACCTTTTTTAAAGATGGGGGTGACATTTGCTACCTTCCAGTCCTCAGGAACGGAGGCAGATTTCAATGAAAGATTACAGATTTTTGTTAGAAGATCCACAAGTTCAACTTTGAGTTCTTTCAGAACTCTCGGATGTATGCCATCCGGACCCGGTGACTTATTAGTTTTTAATTTGTCTATCAGTTGTAGGACCTCCTCTTTTGTCACCTCAATCTGACTCAGGTCTTTCAATACCCCTTCCAATATTAGTGGTTCTGGGGAGGGCAAAAAGTTCTCATCTTCCACAGTGAAGACGGAGGCAAAAAATTCATTTAGGTTCTCAGCCATTTCCCTATCCTCCTTCAGTAATCCTTTTACCCCATGGTCATCCAAGGGCCCCACTGCCTCCCTGGCTGGTTTCCTACTTCTAATATATTTGAAGAAAGTTTTATTGTTGGTCTTTATGTTTTTTGCAATATGCTCCTCATAGTCCCTTTTTGCCTGCCTGATCACAGTCTTGCATTTGATTTGCCACAGCCTGTGTTCCCTTTTACTAATCTCACTTGGACTGGTTTTCCACCGCTTAAAGGAGTCCTTCTTACCTTTTACAGCTTCCATTACTTTGTTTGTTAACCACACAGGCCTTTTCTTATGCCTCTTTGTGCCTTGGCCCCATCAAATCCATGAATACAACATCTAGGATTTCCTTGCTTTGGAAATTGCCTGGGGTTCTCACAGCAGTAGATTTCGATTTCACAGACTTACAGACCTCAAAATCAATATAGCATCCACATGGCTTCAGCTTCACACCTGCTGACATTTGCAAAATCTTCTTCACTGCACGAAAGTTTGCATGTCCGAGACGTCTATGCCAAATAAGTATGCACTCATCATGGGGAGGTAC
Organism: Heteronotia binoei; assembly: GCF_032191835.1. Lineage (NCBI taxonomy): Eukaryota > Metazoa > Chordata > Lepidosauria > Squamata > Gekkonidae > Heteronotia > Heteronotia binoei. The sequence continues at coordinate 185,689,453 of NC_083223.1, read as the reverse complement.
ATTTGCATACACTGCCTGCACACATTTCTCCATTCCTAGGAGATAAAGGTCTCCTTGCAGACGTGCTTTTACAGACAGTCCTTGAGCACTTATGACGCAGTCAGCTGCTGTAAAAGACACTAGAAAACCTTGTTGGGTCAAAGATGATACAGAAATCAAATTATATTTCAAATTTGGCACATATAGCATATCCAGTTCTGTTTCTAGGCTTGCCATATATACAGCTCCTCTGCCAGTCACTTTTGCACAGACACCATCAGCCAGTGACACACATTGGTTCTTCATGGGAGTAAAAGTCTTAAATAGTTGTTTGTTTTTGGCAATGTGCATGGTTGCACCACTGTCAATTAAGAACAGGTGAGCACTCAGGGAGGAATGTTCATTAATTATTACATTCACACACTCACCTCTAGTGATAGTTGTAGACTTCTTGCCCTTTTTTGCATTGCACTGTTTCATCAAATGCTTTGTGCTGCCACACCTGTATCACTTACGCACTGCATATACCTTTGCAGTGTCATGCTTATGCATGGCCCCTTTAAGGCTCTCCAGGGCATTTTTATTACTTGCAGAATGAGCTGGAGTCTCCCGGAGTTGGGCATTTTCCCGTCTCCTCATGTCCTCATTCAGCAAGCGGTGGGTCACATTAGACAAAGTTATCTCCGTTTGAGGCACTACATCCAAGTTTGCAACAAATTGATCATAACTTTCATCTAACGAGCATAAAACGATGTAGGCTTGCTGTAGGGAAGAAAAGTTTACCTCCTTCTCGTGGAGCTCAGCAAAAGTTCGTTTCATGAATTCCAAGTGTTGCATCATATCACCACCTGGCTGCAGATGGGCTCTCAATAGCTTTTGCATCAGATATATCTGAGAACCGACACTTTCTTGCACATAAATTGCTTTTAAAGCGTCCCAGCAACTTTTGGCACTGTTGGTACCTTTGATATGGACAAGTTGGGAATCCTCCAGGGTAAGCCCAATTAAGGATAGAGCTTTTTCATCATTCCTGCGGAGTTTAATAATCAGCTTAGCGTCATCCTCGGCATGTAGAGCTGTTATATCAGGCGGATCAGCCACCGTCTCCCACAGGCCCTGGAATTTTAACAGCATAATGAGTTTCTCTGCCCATGTACTGTAATTTCCTCCATTCAGCTTGGTTATTAGAAAACCAGAGGCTTGCACACTGGACTGCATAGTGTAGACCTAAGATAAAGACAAACTCCCACACCCACAGCTGCTGTTGCCTTACTCATGAGTAAGCTTTCTCCTCAGAACACTGAAGCACTGGAATGGCCAGGTAATACACCCAGGTAGGTCACTCTGGGCCCATAACAGATGACAGAGTAGTAGTAGAAGCGTCCCACAGGACCACTCTGGTCAGACCAGTCTCAGTTGCAGTTCTATTGAAGACACTCACAAAGACAGGCAGTTCAACAAAATGTATTAGGGTCAGGCAGATATCAAAGTCAAGAAGCAGTCCAAGAGTCATACACTTACATCCAATAAAGCCAGGCAGAGGTACATGTCAGACAATGGAACTTCAAATTAACCAGACTCCATTTGTTACAATGTTAAGGCTTTATTTGATAGTTCATAGTTTCTGAGCACAGCAAGATTGGAACTAATACTTTTCTCTAGGTGCATAGATACTTTAAACACTTGTACATCAAAGGCTTCTAAGCAAATCTACATTCCCATTATGAAGTGATACATTTCACACAGTTGCTTTCTCTTATCTCTTTGTGGTTTCCCATTCTCACAGGGATGGCCAAGCCAGCATTCCCGGAGGCACCTTATCTTCAAAGGGATGTTGCCTTTGTTAGTATCAGGGACAGGAATTCACACCTGTGTTAGTAGCAACTATGCTTCTACTTTGATACGCAAGGTTTCTCCTTGAGGTTAATAACATGGGTTAGAAAATTGAGTCAGTTAAGCTAAGCATTTCATCACAAGTTAAACTTAGCATCATATTATATCATAGTAACTTTCCAGTGTCTGACATACTGCCCCCCCCTAAGCTCTTGCTCGGGGTTTGTCTGGGTGCAGTAGGTAAAACTTAAGAAGAAGGGGCCCGCAGGTCTGATGACTTGACCCATTCATTGCAGCTTGGGGGGAAGTATTTCCAGCGGACTAGATAGTACAGTATCCCCCTTTTTATTTTAGAGTCCAGCACCTCCTGCACCTCATGGTGACTCTGACCCTTCACTTGAATAGGTGTGGGCTCTGGAGGGCGGGGGTGCCATGACGTAATTCCAGGGTCTTTCCGGAGTAGACTGCAATGGAAAACAGGGTGAATTTTACTAAACATTTTAGGAAGTTCCAACTCTACAGTTACTTTATTTATCACCCATTTTATTTTGAACAGTCCCAGGAATTTGTACGCCAATTTTCTGCACGTTTGTGGCAAAGGTAGGTTTTAGTAGACAGGAACACTCTCTCCCCCACTTTGAAGTCCCACTCCGGGGAGTGTTTTTTTTTATCAAAATAAGCTTTATAGTCTTTCTTGGCCATTTCCAAATTTTCCTGAATAGCTACCCAGCCTTTTCTTATGTCTTCCCACCATTGCTGGCAGGAGGTAGGTGGTGCTGTTCCCTCAGAACTAGGTAGCAAGGGGAAAGACTTTCCTTCATAGCCATTCACTATTTGAAAGGGCGAGGCTTTGGTGGAGCTGTGCAAGCTGTTATTGTACCCGTATTCTGCAAATGGGAGCAGCTCCACCCAGTTAGGCCCCCTTTCTTCTTTAACAATTCCCTCCAGCCTCCCCTCATTGTCCCTCTGCAACAAATTAACCAGACTCCATTTGTTGTCCATTTGAAGTCCTTTTTCTGCAAATGAAAAAGGACATTTCTGAATTCATTGGGTCATGCCCTATTTGCATCATGGCTAAGTGGAGGGGTGGGGGGGAACCACCGGCCACAGAATCAGACAACTCAGACGGGGACGACACCCTCAAGCTGCATCAGGCGACCCAACAAAAGCCTAGGCAGCGAGCAACAGAATCGACCACCCCCAAGACCTGCGCCAGCTGTGGGGAGGTGCACATGCAAGTTCAGGAGCACGACCTGCCATACATGCGGGAAGGCCAGGCACATAGCTTGGGTGTGCCAGTCAGTGGCACTGTGCCAAGGAAAACTTCCTCGCCAACAGAATGGCTGCTGCCATGAGGTCACACTAGTGGACGACATCCAGGCACTCACCAGTTCGGGGACCCAGGTACGCCAGTTGCCCATTCCCTCCCCGGATAAATATTACGTGACTGTGTTCATGGAAGGCAAGCCCTGCAAAATGAAGGTAGACTCCGGGGCAGGCCAGATGGTCATATCGGCCCGCACCGTCAGGGAGATGTGCCCCGGGGGGGAAGATCAGTTAAAACCAACCTCATTCATTGTCCGGGACTTTCAAAAGCAGGAGGTTGCAGTTTGGGGAGTGGGCCTGGTCCAAATTAGGTACGGAAAGTTCATGGGCGAGCTCCCCCTCATCATGGTGGAGGGTGATCTGTGCAGTCTTCTGGGTCAGTCCTGGTTCCAGGCCCTGGGCATCCAAGTGACGGGGATCCATTACACCCCCATCCAAAGGGATTTTCAAAAGGTGTGTGGAGAGTTCCCTGGTGTTTTCGACGGGACTCTGGGGACATACACCGGGGCCCCAGTATCATTACAACTGGACCCCAATGTGCAACCCATATGGTTGAAGGCCAGGCACGTGCCACTAGCTCTGAGGTCCAAGATCAAAGAGGAGCTGGACCGCCTCATGGCTCAGGGGATTCTGGAACCAGTCGCTAATGAGAAGTGGGAGACTCCCATAGTAACCCCGATCAAACCCAATGGCAGCATACGCATATGTGCTGACTATAAAGGTACGATTAATAAGGCGCTTCAAGGCCATGCATACCCCATCCCGGTGGTGAGCCATGTGTTAGGATCCCTAGTGGGAACAAAAATCTTTGGGAAACTGGATTTGGCACAAGCATATCAACAGCTCTCTGTGGACGCAGCCACAGCAGAAGCACAAACCATTGTAACACACCAGGGGGCCTTCAGAGTTAGATGCTTGCAATTCAGGGTCAGCGTGGCTCCAGGACTGTTTCAGAACTTAATGGACTCCCTTCTTAAAGGCATCTCCGGGGTCCAGCCGTTCTTCGACGATGTGTTGATTGTGGCGGCCACCTAAGACGAATTTGGCGACCACCTCCGAATGGTGTTACAGCATTTGAGGGGGCAGGGCTAAAGGTAAAATGGGAAAAATGTGTATTGGGGGTGCCCACCATAGATTTTCTGGGGTATATGGTGGACACGAGTGGCATTCATCCGGCCCAGGACAAAATGCGCCGGCTCCCACCAACAAGGCTCCCACCAACAAAGCCCTATATGGCCTGGGACCTGCCTACCTGAAGGACCGTCTCTCTCCACACATTCCCCAGAGAGTACTGAGGTCTGGGATGCAAAACCTTCTCACCATCCCCGGGCCCAAAGACGTCCGTCTCAAGACAACCAGAGACAGGGCCTTTTCTACAATGGCCCCCACATGGTGGAACCAGCTGCCGGAAGAGGTGAGGGCCCTGCGGGATCTTACTCAGTTCCGCAGGGCCTGTAAGACAAGCCTCTTCCGGTTAGCCTACGCCTGACTAGATAAATGTAGCTTATCAGACTTCAGTGAAATGTATAGTTTTAACGTTAAGATTTTAAGGTTTTTAGGTTTTAAACGCTTCGACTTTTTTAAATGTAATAACTTTGCACTCTGTTTATTGTTTTATCGTTTGTTGTGAGCCGCCCTGAGCTATTTTATGGGAAGGGCGGGATATAAGTCATAGAATAAATAAATAAATAAATAAAATAAGGCTGAATTACAGTCGTTCTTGGGAATCTCAATTTCTACCACGTCTTCCTTCCCCACAAGGTGGCGGTAGCAGAGCCGTTACACAGACTGCTGGACAAAAGGGCACCATAGGTTTGGGGTCATTTGCAAGCCGCCACTTTCCAGGCGGTAAAAGACATTTTGACTTCTAATAGCTTGCTGGCGCACTTCGATGAGCGGCTATCCATTGTGCTCACATGCGATGCATTACCTTACAGGTTTGGCGTTGTGTTGGCCCACAGACTGCCAGATGGGCACAAGATCCCGGTAGCCTACTATTCATGGACCTTACAAAAACAGGAGCGAAGCTATGCTCAAATAGACAAAGAGGGTCTGGCTATCGTGGCAGGGGTAAAAAAATTCCACAATTACCTGTACAACCGGCCCTTCACTATCTTGATGGACCACAAGCCCCTACTGGGCCTGTTCGCCCCCAACCGACAAACATCCCAAATGCTTTAACCGCAGGTGTTGAGGTGGTCCATTTTCCTGGCGGGGTATCAGTGTGACCTTAGGTACCACCCAGGGAATGCAATGGGTCATGCTGATGCTCTGAGCCACCTGCCACTGCCCTCCATGGACCCAGCCCCAGCCCTGGCATTCCAGATCATGTCACTGGAAGCCCTCCCGGACCACCCAGTACATGCAAAGGACATTGTGAGAGGTGCCTGGGAGAAAAGACGAGGACAAGAACGCAACCACCCTGGTGCCTGATCTAGGCAAAACAACCCCTGAGCCGGAGGAAGCAGAAGAGCCTGCAGCTACACCGGTGCCAGCACCAGCGGAACAGACGGGGCCACCCTCAGCACCAGAGATCACAGAGGTCCCTGTCCAGCTGACGGAATCCCCCTTGGCATCAGGACCTCCACCAGGAACACCTGGCGAAGAAACTGCGTCGCTGCCAGCTCCAGTGCTCAGGCTGTCGACGCGAAAGCACTGCAAGCCCGCATACCTTAGAGACTATGTTCACTAGGGCTTGTGAACTAAGGGGGGGGGATGTTATATAAGTGGACTCAAGAGAAGACTTTGGATATTCCCGCCAGGCTCATTGGAGCCAGGCAGACTCAGCTTGGGGACTTGGAACAAAGGGCTGCAGGATCCAAATTCCTGCGGCCCTAGCCCAATCACAAGCCTCCACCTGTTTGAATGACCCAATAATGTGCTAGTGCGGGAATCCAGAGATGTATATAAGTTGGGCTGGTAGGCCCCAGCCTCAGTCTTGTATTGTAACCTTTTACTATGTGATTCCTATTAAAGAGTTTGTTATCACTCACTGTGAGACTCTGTGATGCATAGAACTCACTATATTTTACATGCAATACTTAGCAAACTGATAGTCTTCCTGTCCGGTACTTAAAAGGGTCATCACCGAGGTTTCCCAAAATCTGTTCATCCCTGAGAAAGCCACCAAGCCATTGTTTTGGGGTAATCATGGGATAGTCATGTAAGGATAGGATTGCTATAAATAACATTGCTATAAGTATGGCATGCTGATCCATAGGTGTGCGTGTGGGGGGGTGTTTGGCACCTGCATAATCATACCCCATGTGGGGGACCTTCTGTGAAATGTGGCCTGTTTTGCAGCTCTCTCCTCTGACCTCTTCCTCTGAATCAGTAAATATTGCCTTCCTAATGTCTATCTCCCTGCTCCTCCCTTTTATTTCCTCTTAGCGAATATGCATGTTTGTGTTTTGTGTGTGTTTTACTCTGTGCAGTCTGATCATGATGTCTGTCTGTTTTGACCTTATCTCCTGCTTTGTGGATTTTGATACTCACTTTTTCTTACCCTTAAACTTCGCTTCCACTAATCAGCACATCAGGTCCCAACTGATCATGTTTTGCTATTTTTAAAGTTTGAGATGATTTATGCCACTATGTCAGACACCATTTCACTACTCCACTTTCTCCAAGAGCATCCACATAAAGGATTCAGGAGGAACATCTATTAATTGTCATTGCAGATCACTAAAATGCTTGCAATCTTTGTGATCTGCAAAATTTTTTCATACAAATTTAGGATTCTGATGGGGAACAAGTATTGCACTTGCCCCACCTGCTTTTTCAACTATTGGGAAATTATTTTCAGTCATGATATTCCAATTACAGCACGGTAGTCTCAGTGTAGCACACCATGGAAATCCTCATATGACCCTGGACATACAGAAATATATTTAAAGGAGTCCATATTACAGTGAATACTTTGTAGTAGTTGCTGAATTTTCTCCTGCTCCAAATATCAAGCACAGCCTCCTTGTGATATCATAACACATCTTGTCCGGCAACAAGAAACCCTGCTTGAATATCATCTAATGGTAGAAACAGAGGTGATACCAATTTGTACTGTGCAATCTCAGTGCAACAGGAAATACTTCTCTTTCAGATGATGATTAGGCTCAGGCAATGCTCAGGTATCTGGCTGCACTGAATGAATATAAATCCCCTGGGCTGGATGGTGTGCACCTGAGAGTGCTCAAAGAACTTTCTAAAGAACTTGCAGAGCCTTTGTCCATCATCTTCAAGACTTCCTGGAGGACTGGGGATGTCCCACAAGATTGAAGGAGAGCAAATATTATTCCAATCTTTTAAAAAGGGAAGAAGGATGAACTGGGAAATTACAGGCATGTTAGTCTGACTTCTGTTGTTGGAAAGATATTTGAGCAGATTTTAAAGGGGTCAATCTGTGAGCATCTGAGGGATAACTTGGTGATTCAAGGAAGCCAGCATGGATTTGTCTCCCAACAGGTTCTGCCAGACCAACCTGGTTCGCTTCTTTAATAGAGTAACAAGTATACTGGATTGTGGAAACTGTGTTGATGTGTTTTACCTGGATTTCAGTAAAGCTTTTGATAAGGTTCTCCATGACATTATGATGGGCAAACTTGAAGACTGTGTACAGTTCAGTGGATAGGAAAATGGTTAGAGGACCATACCCAAAGAGTGGTTGTCAATGGAATTTAATCAGATTGGAGAGAGGTGTCCAATGGGGTGTCGCAGGCCCAATCAGGTTTGAGCCTGATTCTTTTCAAAATTTTTATCCATGATCTGGATGAAGGGGTGTAAGGACTGTTCATAAAATTTGCTGATGATACCATTGGGAGGAGTAGCAAACACCCAGGAGGATAGAGTCAAAATTTGACAAGATCTGAATAATCTGGATAAGTGGGCAGTTGTGAACAAGATGTAATTCAACAAAGATAAGTGCAAAGTCTTACATCTGGGCCACAAAAATGTGAAGCACAAATACTGGATGGGGAATGCATTTTTGGGAAGTAGTGTGTGTGAAAGAGATCTTGGGGTACTAGTGGGCTGTAAACTAAATATGAGCAGTCAGTGTGATGCTGTGGCAAAAAAAGGCAAATTCAATCCTGGGTTGTATCAAAAGGGCTATAGCATCAAAATCACAGGAGGTCATAGCTCTGCTGTATACTGCCCTGGTCAGGCCACACCTGGAATACTGTGTGCTGTTCTGGAGGCCTCACTACAAAAAAGATGTGGACAAAATTGATCTGGTGCAGAAGAGAGCAATGAGGATGATCAAGGGCCTGGAGGAAGAACCCTATGCGGAAAGGCTGAGGGCCTTGGGAATGTTCAGTCTGGAGAAGAGGAGATTGAGGGGGGACATGATTGCTCTCTTTAAATATTTGAAAGGCTGTCATTTAGAGGAGGGCAAGGAGCTGTTCTGTTTGGCAGCCGAGAATAGGACCCAAAGTGATAGGCTCAAATTACAAGCAGAAAAGTACCAGCTGGATATTAGGGGTGGGGGAGGGAATTTACAGTCAGAGTTGTTCAGAGGTGGAACCAGCTGCCTAGGAAGGTGGTGAGCTCCCCTTCATTGGCAGTGTTCAAAACACAGCTGGATGATTATTTGTTGGAGATGCTTTAGGCTGATCCTGTATGGAGCAGGGGGTTGGACTAGATGGTCTGTATGGCCCCTTCCAACGTCATGATTCTATTATGAGAAAACCCAGGACTCCTTACTCTTGAGGCAGCCATATTGACCATGAACTCATCTGGGAGAAAGCTTTAAGGTAATGACAACTGTGTAGTAACCTGTAACTAGCTAAGCTTAAAGAGTCCATCCTATTTTAAAATCAGAAAGGTTTAGTGAGAGGAACAGAGGATTTGTGTTTTTTACCAATGTCTTTTGTTTTCCTGTTCAGATCTGGCACTGTGCTAAAAGTATGCTTGTAAACATTACCTTTTCAATAAATACTTTAAACTTTTGATGTTGGAAGTGGTTCTCTGTACCACACAGACCCCTTTGCCTCAGACATGCTATCCAAAAAGGGGCTCTTGGGGAGGGGGTTGCTATGCAGCTGTTCCTCAAATTATATTATATTATAGGGGAGATACAAATTATAGTTATTATATTACATTTGACTAATATGGAACCTCAGTGAATTTATAAAGATGTAATTTTAGTTAGGATTACACTGCTTATCATATATGGTTTATGATGCTCCTATCTCATCAAAAATAAAAAAGAACCAAGTAAATTACTCAAAAGGTCCACCTAGTTCAGCATTCTCTCCCCTTTGATGGACAACCAGATCCATTATAAGCAAGGTACTGAGAGGAAAACATTTCCATGTTTTCCCTCCACAGCAACTGGTATTCAGATGATCTCAAAGGATCACGATTAATTTAGCCACTGATGGATCCATTCTCCAACAATTTCATCTAGTCCCCTTCTGAAGCCATGATCTCAATATTCCTATTTCTATATAGAAAACCTAAAATGCATACATTCTGTGAAAACTTCTCCTAACATATCATTCTACTTGTTTATCATTTAGGCTACATCTTTCTAACACCAAGCTTATTCTTAAAGTGCTGTGTAAACATTAATTAATTAATGAGGACAATTAAACATCCTGTCTTTTAATCATTTTTCAAATTCTGTCCTTTCAGTATTGTAATTAATTTTGCTATAATAATTAACTTAGAGAGAGACATGTGTTTATTATTTACTTCATTAAAACAAACACATTATGTCTTTTACATTTTTTAAGGAGAGCCAAAGTTGTGCCGAGGCTGAGTGTGAATGTACAGAGTAGACGCATGAGCACAATCTTACCTGAGGCATAAACTCACAAGTAGGCATGGGTACAAACTGGCTCATGAACTAAGTTTGTGATGAACTTTGGCTGGTTCATGGTTCATGAGCCCATGTTTGTGGACATTAGAACAGCCATGAACTTCCACAAACTTTGATGCAGTTCATGATGGTTCATGAAGAGCAGAAAACAAGGGTGTAAATGGCTCAGAGCCATTTAACCCCTTGCTTTCTGCTCTTCACAAAAAAAAAAACAGCTGAATAGTGGAAGCAGAAAGCAGGAGTTAAAACTCTAAATGGCTCATGAACCTATACGAACCGGCCATTTTCTGAATCAGCATATTGGCTCATTTAGATTTGTGGCTTGGTTTGTGGCTCAGCTATGAACAACAAACTGAACTACAAAATGCAGTTCTTGCCCATCTCTAATTACAAGATGGCCTTAGGCAAATCTCCACTTCAATTTCCCTTCCCTCCCTATCCGTGACACAAGAAACATAATATTGATTTAACAATTCTTTTAAGCCAAACTGTCTTTTTATTATTATTTTAAAGTAACCTTTTTTTCTGAAAAAGAAATGGAGTTACATTATCTGTGTCTTTTAGGGGAAAGTGGCAACATTTTATTTATTTTCTTCTGCCTTTTCAAGAACAAACATAAAACATAACATAAAAAATAAGATTAAAAAACAAACTCCTTCAAAACTAACTGTTTGTGTGCCAAAAACAATTATCAACAAATTAGTTCGGAAGGGTTTTGTGCAGTGGTTAAGTGTGCGGACTCTTATCTGGGAGAACCAGGTTTGATTCCCCACTCCTCCACTTACACCTGCTGGGATGTCCTTGGGTCAGCCATAGCTCTGGCAGAGGTTGTCCTTGAAAGGGCAGCTGCTGTGAGAGCCCTCTCCAGCCCCACCCACCCACCTCACAGGGTGTCTGTTGTGGGGGAGGAAGGTAAAGGAGATTGTGAGCCGCTCTGAGATTCTTCGGAGTGGAGGGCGGGATATAAATCCAATATCTTCTTCTTCTTTTACAAAATGTATTTCACTTTGAAGCTACTACAGCATTGTGACACTGTGCCATCAAATTCTTGTGCAACTGTACAATGAAAGGTAAAAATTAAACATTTTTTTGGGGGGGGGGGAGTAATGCACCATCTGAAAACACCTTTCCTTAATCCAGCTGCATCTTGGGGTATTTTTACATTCAGTTTGATTCAGAGTTTTAGAGTCTTCAAATCGCCTGCCACTGTTCTGCTTTAATTATTTTCCTTTTACATTTAAGCATTTCAATTTTGGGGGGGTGTCTCTGATCAGAGGGCAGCCGGAATACCAGTGCTTACTTAAATGTATACGATTGCTTGGAAATTGTGTCAACACTGCAAAAAACAATACAAATTTAAATTACTAGATGAGGCAGGCAATGATATGTAAAAATTTCAAGTGCTGTCAGTTCTCATGCAAATTACTGCACCTTGTGGTGGCTTTTGGAGGAGTCTTTTAAAAAGCATAAAAACTTCTACAATACAAGTTTGAAACACCTGTAAAGAAAAGACCAGATTAAAACTAGTGCGGAGAAAAATGTTGCAGCAGCAGCTCTGAAACTCATCTCACCAAAACAAATGTAGATGCTTCAAGCAGCAATGATGCAAAACAGTTGTGAGAACATTAGGTAATGTAAAAGATGGTTTCCAATGCAGTGATAGAGAGTCACAAACTGTCAGTGTAAAAACACCCTTGGTCTCCTGGGATGTTCCTCTCCAGCTCTAGTTCTGCTAGTGCAGCTGAGGCTGCTTATAGCTGGGAAGGGGTGTAGCATTTCTCTTCCAGGTAGAGATCCCATGAAGAAGACTTATTTTGCTGGCTTTGCTGACACTCATAATTGAAGATAAGAAAGATAAGGTTTTGTGAGGAGTGCCACATATGCTAGAAAACATCAACTCACAGGTGAGTTCAGATACTAAAACCTCAGGGTACATAAAACGTGGATTCTGATGTTTCTACACTAATGCACAGAGTATAAGAAACAAGCAGGAAGAACTGGAAGTCCAATAATAATAATAATAATAATAATAATAATAATAATAATAATAATAATAATAATAATAATAATAATAATAATAATAATAATAATAATAATAATAATAATAATCTTTTATTTATATCCCGCCCTCCCCGTCGAGGGAGGGGGACTGTGACCTAATAAGCATTAGTGAAAGCTGGTGGGATGACCCTCACAACTGGAATATTAGGACTGAGAGATACAGCTTATTTTAAAAAGACAGACAAATAGGGAAGAACAGAAAAGTGGCATTATTTGTAAAGGAGGTATATGCTTGTGAGAAAAACCATGGATCCGAGCATGGAAATTCAGCTGAGAGTTTCTGGGTAAAAATAAAAGGAGTAAGAAATAATGATGATAATATGGTGGGGGTCTACTATAGATCACCAAGCCAACCAGAGGACTTGGATTAGAGGTCTCACAGAGGTCTGGGAGGAGCAGAGCAGAGCAGCTCTGATAGCTGAGACAGCTGGAGAAATTGCTGAGAATTTCTAAGTACTTCTTCACCCAAAGGGTGATTAACATGTGGAATTCACTGCCACAGGAGGTGGTGGCGGCCACAAGTATAGCCACCTTCAAGAGGGGTTTAGATAAAAATATGGAGCACAGGTCCATCAGTGGCTATTAGCCACAGTGTATGGAGCACAGGTCCATCAGTGGCTAATAGCCACAGTGTATGGAGCACAGGTCCATCAGTGGCTATTAGCCACAGTGTATGTGTGTATATAACATTTTTTGCCACTGTGTGACACAGAGTGTTGGACTTGATGGGCCGTTGGCCTGATCCAACATGGCTTCTCTTATGTTCTTAGATACTCCTGCAACAGATTACAGAGTTCTCAAAGAGATGGGACATGGTGGCCATGGCAGATTTCAGTTACCCAGATATCTGTTGGAAGCCTAACTCTGCTAAAAATGAAAGGTCAAATAAATTCCTGACTTGTCTTGCTGACAACTTCATTTTCCAGAAAGTGGAGAAGGAAATGAGGGGATTTGCAATCTTGGACTTGATACTTGATACTCACCAACAGGGAAGAAATGGTTGACATGGTGAAAGAAGTGAGCACCCTGGGTAGTACGGACCATGGAAATTTGGAATTTAGAGTCTCGGGGAAGGGAAAAGCAGTGCACGCTCAGACATGTAGGGGCTTTTTACACTCACTAAAGGAAACCGGAAGAGAATGATATTGTTTTGCCCTGGAGTAATCTGGGACAGGAATGGGAGTTTGAAAAACAGGATTTTAGTTCCGGTATGGTTCAATGTCTGAAGTGAGCCATTTTACACTGTTCCTCTTTTATCTTGCTTCTGGGAGCCTTGGCTGTTTTCGCGCCCTTTTATGCTGGCTTGCACGCCATCTCCACCTTTTTTTTGGGGGGGGGGACATTGGGCTAAGAGTGCTATACGACTCTAAAGATGTATCAAAACAGTGCAACAGCACCACCATGCTTCAGCAAGTATAAGTGTCAGGAGGGGAAGCCACAGATTTCCAATGGGGTACTTGTTACCAAGTGTCAACAGCAGCGATCTCAGGCATGTCAATGGAGCCCAGGCACCCCAATAGTGGTGCTGTTGTACTGTTTTACTGCAAAGGAACTTCAAGAACAGAATGGAAAGAGAATTTGCTGAATTACAAATTATTATGAAACTTGGAACAAACACCTCCCCAGGACTGAACAGGGATATTGGTTTTTTTTATCTCATTACAGATGCTAAACCCACTTAGTGAGTATAGCTATACATTCACAGTGTTCCAATGTGTTTCTCTTTTAGAATTGTGTATCAGAATAATCTTTTGTATTGACATACTCAAAATAGGGATATTGGCTGTATATCTCATTACATATACTTTACTCATTTTCACTATATTTTATTGTATTCCTATTTTCCTATGGCAAACTAGAATGATGTTTACATGTTAAAAAGTAAATTAGGTGGACAAGAACATCACTATCCAATTTATTTCTCTTTTAGATGTATTGACACACTCAAACAGGGACTTTGGTTGCTTATTCCATTACATATATTGAACCCCACTAATTTTTTCTCCTAATGACAAACTATATTTATGTTGCATGTTTAAAGATGGGTAAACATAATAATTCCTTCCTTTTGGCCCCTCCCACTAAATTTTTCTCCTAATGACAAACTATATTTATGTTGCATGTTTAAAGATGGGTAAACATAATAATTCCTTCCTTTTGGCCCAGGTTCATAGCAATAGAGTCATTGACAGACAATCTCACATTTTGACATACTACTGTTTTGTTGCTTTCACATGCTCATGCTACTCAGATCAAAGGTTTGCTCAATTTGTTAATTTTACTATTCTGTCATTGTACCATTTTACATTCTAAACCACTACCTACCAGATAATTTTACTTCACTGTCATTGATTCTTGAATCTGTACCATTTTGCATTCTGGGCCACTACCTACCAGCTATGTATGGCTCTACTCAGCTATGTATGGCTTTGCTCACTGTGCCAGATTCCTCGTCTGATGAAGTGTGCTTAAGAGCACACAAAAGCTTACATTCTAAATAAAAATTGGTTGGTCTTAAAGGTGCAACTTGACTCCTGCTTTGTTCAACTGCTTCAGACCAACATGGCTGCCCGCTTAGATCTATGTTATGATACATAGTTATAGTGCTATAGTGCTCTTAGCCTGACATCCCCTCCAAAAGGCAAAGATCACACACCGGCCAGCAAAAAAGGGTGCAAAAATGGCCAGAATTGCTATGGGGCATCTCATACAGTGCCCCATAGCGATTTTAACCCAGAAGGAGGGGTTGAAAACTGGAAAGAACTGCTCTTTGTGAATAACAACTGAGGCATGCCTCAGTACTGGGACAGCTGCGGGACTGTCTAAAAAGGTAAAAGTATTCTGATAGCAGCCAGTTACTGAAACATGTCTGTCTGTAATGACAGCAGAAACCCATTACTGTTCAGTAACTGGGCAGCTGCCATACCAGAATATTTAGGCTGCGTAAAAAAGTCCATAGGCTGGACTTCAGGAAAGGAAATTTTGAGAAACTTAGAGTGATGCTGTGTAAAATCCTATGGCCAGAAATACTTAAGGAGAAGGGAGTCCAAAAGGGGTGGGAGTTCCTTAAAGAAATATTGAAGGCACAACCACAAATTATTCCTATGAGAAGGAAAAATGGGAGGAGCCTAAAAAACGAAAGGTAGCTCCATAAACAACTCTCTAAATACTTGAGAAATAAAAAAAAGACTCATTTAGGAAATGGAAGGAAAGCCTTAAAACCAAGGATGAATCTAAACAAATAACCAGTGCTTGTAGAAAGTTAGGAAAGCTAAAAGTCAGTATGAACTTGCGCTAGCGAGAGATGCTAAAAACAGCAAAAAGCAAGGCTTTTTTTAAGCAGGAATGTACAAGAACACAATTCCAGCTGGCTCGGCATCAGTGAATGTGGCCTAATATACAAATAAGTTCCTGCTGGGCTTTTTCTAAAAAAAAACAAGCCCTGCAAAAAGGGTTGTTTTCTTAGGTTTAAAGTAAAAAAATGAGCAAGGACATCGTAGGTCCCTTGCAGGGACAGGAAAGTGAAATTGTAACAGAGGAGTTTCCAGCTAAACATTAGGCAGTTTCGTGGTGGAACAGGCTTCCTCGGGAGGTGGTGGGCTCTCCTTTTGTTTTTAAATAGAGGCTAGATGGACATCTGACAGCAGTGATGATTCTGTGAACTTGGACAAATCATGGGGAGGACAGGAAGGGTTGCATCAGTGCTTAGTTCTCATTGCCCTTTCTTTGAAGTCCAGGTAAATGCTGATTGGGATCTGGCAGCAATTTTTATCCAGGCCAGTTTGTCCAGGAATCCTTCAGGTTTTGGGGTTTGGTTTTTTGGGGGGTTTTTTGCCATCTTCTGGGCATAGAACAGGGTGTGTGGTGTGTGTATGTGTGTGTTTGTGTGTGTGAATGAATTCATTGTGCAGGGGGTTGGACTAGATGACCCTAGAGATCATTTTGAACTTTATGATTCTATGATTCATAGTTTGCCTATAGGTCATTAAAAAAAAAAACTAGCTAGGTCAATCCTGGAATAGCTGGAAATGTTTGAAAGAATGTTGACTGGAAATTTTATATTCTCAGGGTGCAAAAATTGACTTGCTAACTGTTCAAGATCAAGGACAATGGTTAAAATTTTATTTTAATCAAGCCATTTGTATGTTTTCTAAAATTTGGCAAGATTTCTTCTCAATGTTAACTCTCCATGCTCAGTTTCACATTGATTAAATGGATGGTTTAATGTGTTCAGCTATTATAAAAATAGATGCTGGAAAAAATGTCTTATACAAATAACTGCTTTTGTAGCCATACAATCGGGAATTGAATGCTATATTTTTTCTTGATCTTCTTATCTTGTAACCCACTCCCCGGCTCTCAGAAAGGGAAAGATCCAAGTCTCAATGATTACTGACCACAATCTAAAACAGTCTAAAACAGGTATAAGAAGAGGCCAGCATGGTTAACAAACAAAGTAATGGAAGCTGTAAAAGGTAAGAAGGACTCCTTTAAGCGGTGGAAAACCAGTCCAAGTGAGATTAATAAAAGGGAACACAGGCAGTGGCAAATCAAATGCAAGACTGTGATCAGGCAGGCAAAAAGGGACTATGAGGAGCATATTGCAAAAAACATAAAGACCAACAATAAAAATTTCTTCAAATATATTAGAAGTAGGAAACCAGCCAGGGAAGCAGTGGGGCCCTTGGATGACCATGGGGTAAAAGGATTACTGAAGGAGGATGGGGAAATGGCTGAGAAGCTGAATGCATTTTTTGCCTCCGTCTTCACCGTGGAAGATGAGAAGTGTTTGCCCGCCCCAGAACCACTAATATTGGAAGGGGTGTTGAAAGACCTGAGTCAGATTGAGGTGACAAAAGAGGAGGTCCTACAACTAATAGACAAATTAAAAACTAATAAGTCACCGGGTCCGGATGGCATACATCCGAGAGTTCTGAAAGAACTCAAAGTTGAACTTGTGGATCTTCTAACAAAAATCTGTAATCTTTCATTGAAATCTGCCTCCGTTCCTGAGGACTGGAAGGTAGCAAATGTCACCCCCATCTTTAAAAAGGGTTCCAGAGGAGATCCGGGAAATTACAGGCCAGTCAGTCTGACTTCAATACCGGGAAAGTTGGTAGAAACCATTATCAAGGACAGAATGAGTAGGCACATTGATGAACACGGGTTATTGAGGAAGACTCAGCATGGGTTCTGCAAGGGAAGATCTTGCCTCACTAACCTGTTGCATTTCTTTGAGGGGGTGAACAAACATGTGGACAAAGGAGACCCGATAGATGTTGTTTACCTTGACTTCCAGAAAGCTTTTGATAAAGTTCCTCATCAAAGGCTTCTTAGAAAGCTTGAGAGTCATGGAGTAAAAGGACAGGTCCTCTTGTGGATCAAAAACTGGCTGAGTAATAGGAAGCAGAGAGTGAGTATAAATGGGCAGTCTTCGCAGTGGAGGACGGTAAGCAGTGGGGTGCCGCAGGGCTCGGTACTGGGTCCCATCCTCTTTAACTTGTTCATAAATGATTTAGAGTTGGGAGTGAGCAGTGAAGTGGCCAAATTTGCGGATGACACTAAATTGTTCAGGGTGGTGAGAACCAGAGAGGATTGTGAGGAACTCCAAAGGGATCTGTTGAGGCTGGGTGAGTGGGCGTCAACGTGGCAGATGCGGTTCAATGTGGCCAAGTGCAAAGTAATGCACATTGGGGCCAAGAATCCCAGCTACAAATACAAGTTGATGGGGTGTGAACTGGCAGAGACAGACCAAGAGAGAGGTCTTGGGGTCATGGTAGATAATTCACTGAAAATGTCAAGACAGTGCGTTTGCAATAAAAAAGGCCAACGCCATGCTGGAAATTATTAGGAAGGGAATTGAAAACAAATCAGCCAGTATCATAATGCCTCTGTATAAATCGATGGTGCGGTCTCATTTGGAGTACTGTGTGCAGTTCTGGTCGCCGCACCTCAAAAAGGATTTTATAGCATTGGAGAAAGTTCAGAAAAGGGCAACTAAAATGATTAAAGGGCTGGAACACCTTCCCTATGAAGAAAGGTTGAAACGCTTAGGGCTCTTTAGCTTGGAGAAACGTCGACTGAGTGGTGACATGATGGAAGTTTACAAGATAATGCATGGGATGGAGAAAGTAGAGAAAGAAGTACTTTTCTCCCTTTCTCACAATACAAGAACTCGTGGGCATTCGATGAAATTGCTGAGCAGACAGGTTAAAACGGATAAAAGGAAGTACTTCTTCACCCAAAGGGTGATTAACATGTGGAATTCACTGCCACAGGAGGTGGTGGCGTCCACAAGCATAGCCACCTTCAAGAAGGGGTTAGATAAAAATATGGAGCAGAGGTCCATCAGTGGCTATTAGCCACAGTGTGTGTGTGTGTGTGTGTGTGTGTGTGTGTATATATATATATATATATATATATATATATATATATATATATATATATTTGGCCGCTGTGTGACACAGAATGTTGGACTGGATGGGCCATTGGCCTGATCTAACATGGCTTCTCTTATGTTCTTATGTTCTTAGTTCTTGTGGATAAGTAAGCAGGGTATAGTGCACTGTTTGCAACTTTCCCTGTGGTATTACAGTTTATAGAGCTTGCTTCACATACAATCCGGCCCCTTCCCGCCCGCGCCGGCTTTAGCCGGCTTTAGGGCGGGGGCCGAGTTTGCCTCCCCGGATGGAGCGAGGCAAGACGGCCCCTTCATCCGGGGATGTTGGGGCGTGGTTCTGGGAGGCCTTATAGGCCGGACCACGCCCGCGGCCATGCACTTCGGCTGGCCGTTTTCGGGTGAGGCGTACGTCTTCCCCAGTCCCTTCAGGCGTCTGCGGGCCTCTGGGGAAAGACGGTGTAGAGTCGACGACTGGGAGCGGTATTGGCGGCGGAGGCGTTTTTCGCCCTTCCCTTCCCATCTTCCTCCCTCCTCGAGGCGGTCAGGAGCAGCCGACCGGGACTCACCGGAATCGGGACGAGCGTCGCGGGGAGCGGCGTGCGGCCGCGGCGCGGCTATCCGGCCTGCTTGTGAGGCGGCAGTAGCTGTTTCGCGCGCCCGGCCGCCTCTCAGCTGGCCGGCGCGGTTTGTATTGGGGGGGATATCGCGCGGCGTGGATTCGTGCGGCGCTGGGCCGCCTTAGTAGCAGGGCGTCTTTTCCCGCCTTGGCAGGCTTCCCTGGTGACGCCACACGGGGTTCTCGTGGCCCGGGTACTAGGTGGGCGGTTTTTGAGCGTCCTCCCCCCCCCCCAAGAGTGGTTGGTGGTTTTTTCGGACCTTGGTTCCCCTCTTTAGGGGGCTGGAACTTTGCTGCTGCTCACTGCACGGCTGGGGGTGGAGCTGCCAATTTGGTCCCATTAATCTTTGCTGCTTGGGTATTGGGGCCTGGCCTGAAACATGCCCAAGGGGCAAGGAAAGTCAAAGGGCAAGCAGCCCTTAAAGAAGGGGCAAAAGAGGCCCACCCTAGTGACCCCCCGGGAGTTGAGGAAGAGGCCCACACCAGACAGGCTATTGTGGACAGCTTGACGGCCTTGGAGAGGCATCATGGCTTGGAGCCTGGGTCTACCCTCCCCCCCCGCGGGCGCAAAGCAGCTCGGTCTTCGACCAGGGCCTTCGAGCAGGAGGTCCTGGCCCGTCTCTCTTCCTTACAGGAGAGGGCAGCACTTCCGGGCCCGTCTGGCGGATCCGGCCAGGAGCCTTCTGACGACAACTCGGACGCGGAGGAAGGTAACGCCCCTGAGGGGCCGGCCCGCCCGGGTGGTGCAGGCGGTGCTATTCCTGTCGGGGTGCCGGACGGCGTGGAACCTGATGGTAAGAAGGGGTGGCCTGGTGGTGCTGGCACGTGGCCGTGGGGAGGTTGGAACCCGTGGTATTCATCATACATGCCGGGCCCACCGGCCAATTTCAGCCTGGGGTGGGCGCCTGGGCCAGCCCCCGCAGCTGGTTCGTTCGGTCAAGGGCAGGTGTTGCCTTGGGGCCCAACCCCGGGAGCCGGTGTAGTAGCCACCCCTCCTGCGCCTTCCGATGCTGTCGGCAAGCCTGCCCTGGCAGGCGCTTTGCCATGGGGGAGCCAACCGGGCACGTCGCCATCAGTATGGCCGGTCCCTCAGTGGGGTAACTGGGGTTTCCCCGCGAGTGCATGGGGTACTGCCCCCTTTCACTGCCGCCCTTTTGGGGACACTGCCATGCCTCTAGGAGACCACCTGACGACGGCCACGCGGGAAAAAATCCTGCGTGGTGAATACGTGGATGTTTTTGGCCTTCTTTATCGGGAGCTCGAAAAGAAGGACAAAGATGAATTAGACGAGAAAGATAAAGAAAGGATCAAACGTCGCAAGGTGGAAAGGAACTGGGCCAATTGGTTGCCGGGGTTCTTGATTTATGCGGGGGTCATTGCGCGGGCGCAACCTGCGCGGGCCTCCCCGCTGTTTCAATATATTGATATAATCTATAAGGCCTACACGGACTTCTCTGGCGCTGCCTGGCAGCAGTATGACGAGAAGTTCCGCATGAGAGCGGCCTTGAACCCTTGCATCCCTTGGGACCAAATCCACCAGCAGCTTTGGCTGCAACTCATGTCGCCAGCTAAGCCTAATAGCGGCGACAGGTCGGACAGCGGCCATTTGGTTAATAAACAGGCAATGGCGTCAGGTCCCCGCTCGGCAGCGGGGCAGCCGGTTCAACCCCGGCTGGTCTGTTGGGACTTTGCTTCCCAGGCAGGGTGCACCAGAAAGCCGTGCAAATACAAGCACGAGTGCCCGTTGTGTGGCGGCACCCACTCGTTGTCTTCCTGTAGTAAGACCAAGCCCCGATCGGGGGGTAAACGGACGGGGGGCAGCGGGAACCCCCCTGGATCTGGTAAAGGGCCCCAGTCCCATCAGGGTGAAGGTTCTTAGAAGTTTGCTCGCGGCCTACCCGCGAACCCGTGACCGGGTTTATTTGTTGAATGGTTTCAGTTTTGGTTTTCGCATTCCGTTTCAAGGACCCAGAGGCCCCTGTATGTCCGGTAATTTGCAGTCCATCAAAGGGATGGAACCGGTTGTTAGAGATAAGATCTTCAAAGAATGCAGGGAGGGCCGGGTTTTAGGTCCGTTTGAGGCCCCCCCAGTTCCCAACCTGAGGGTATCCCCGTTGGGGGTGGTGCCTAAGAAGGCCCCTGGGGAGTTCCGTCTTATCCACCACCTTTCGTACCCGAAAGGAGGGTCGGTCAATGATGGCATCCCGGACCCCCTTTGCACAGTGAAATATACTTCTTTTGATCAGGCAGTCAGGATCGTCCGGAGCTGCGGAGTGGGGGCGGAAATGGCGAAATGCGACATTAAGTCGGCATTTCGCCTGTTACCAGTACACCCGCATGATTTCGAGCTCCTGGGTTTCGCCTTCGAAGGGAAGTTTTATATGGACCGGGCCCTTCCTATGGGATGTGCTATCTCGTGCTCAGCCTTTGAGCGTTTCAGCACTTTCCTCGAGTGGGCCCTTCGGGCCCGAGCCGGTTTGTCAACCACGGTGCATTACCTGGATGATTTTTTGTTTGTGGGTCGCCAGGGGGCGGGCCAGTGCGCCCACCTGCTCCAGTCCTTTATGGCACTGACATCGGAATTGGGAGTTCCACTCGCGCACGAGAAAACTGAGGGCCCAGCGGCCACCTTGACTTTCTTGGGTATCGAGTTGGATTCTACCCACCAGACGTCCAGGTTGCCCGGTCAAAAAATCGACCAGTTGAAACAGATGCTGACCGCGGCCATGGGCCGACGCAAGCTGTCCCTATTGGAGCTTCAGAAGCTAGTGGGCCACCTTAACTTCGCCTGTAAGGTGGTGGCCCCGGGGAGAGCGTTCCTACGGCGATTGTGCGACGCTATGTCGGGCTTGCTCCGGCCCCATCACCGTGTCAGGATCACCCAGGGCATGAGACTCGATCTGCAGGTGTGGCTGCACTTCCTGTCTGATTTTAACGGGGTCTCTTTTTGGCGGGAGGAACTCACGCTTGAAGCTGAGCTACAGGTGACTTCCGACGCCTCCGGGTCCGTCGGTTTTGGTGTTTATTTTCGCGGGCACTGGTGCGCGGAGGCCTGGCCTGCTGAGTGGCTGTCCAGCGACCTTTGCCGGAATTTAACGTTTTTGGAGTTTTTCCCGATAGTGGTAGCGCTTCGGTTATGGGGACCGGCTCTAGCTAATCGTGTCGTCCACTTCTGGTGTGACAACTTAGCGGTCGTCCATGTGATTAACACGCTGTCCTCTAAGTCGGCCCCGGTTATGCGCCTAGTTAGGGCGTTTGTTTTACGCTGTTTACGCTTAAATGTCTTGTTTTTGGCTAAGCACGTGCCCGGCGTGTGCAATGGAGTTGCGGATGCCCTGTCTCGTCGGCAGATGGAGCGATTCCGCCTCCTCGCACCAGAGGCCGATCTCCTGCCAGCCCGGATGCCCGCAGAAATGTGGCGGCTTGGAGACTCGAGGCCAACCGAGCAATGATGCTAGCCCTGGCGCCTTCCACCCGGAAGGCTTACGACCACGCTGTCACCCAGTTCCAGACCTTTAGGGAGCAGGTGGGGTTGGCCATCCGTTGGCCTGTTCCGGTATCACACCTTATGCAGTTTTGCGTCCATCTAAAAGGTAAGGGGCTAGTCGTCAAGACGATTAGGGCCAAGTTGGCAGCCCTGGCTTTTTATGGGAAGATTAAAGGCTTCCCTGATAGGTCTGATGACTTCAGACTGCGCAAGATGCTGGAGGGCTGGGCACGGGAACAGGGACCCCGAGCTGACACCCGGCAACCTTTCTCACCGGCTGTATTGAAGGGTTTCAGGGCCGTTTGGCCTGCAGTTTGCTTTTCTAGTTTTGAGGCCGCGCTGTTTCAGGCGGCGGCAATGACGGCATTTTTTGGGGCTCTCAGGGTGAGTGAGCTGGTGGTCAGCTCTAGGAAAGACCGCTCCGAGCGGGCCCTGCAAGCAGGTGACATTAAGATTCAGGGGGACAGCGTGACTATCTCAATCCGCAAGTCGAAGACGGATCAGAGCCAGCGGGGTGTGTGTATTACCCTGGGACCCTGCCGTGATAGGGACATCTGCCCGGTTTTGGCTCTGAAGGAATATATCGCTGTACGGGGGGACGCTCTGGGTCCACTGTTCCGGCACAAGGACGGGCTGCCATTGACCAAATTTCAGTTTTGGTCTGTTACAAGCCGCGCCCTGGACAAGCTTGGCTTGGGTGGGGTACGGTTTGGAACCCATTCTTTCCGTATTGGCGCTGCATCGACGGCGGCGGCCATGGGGTATCCGG
Organism: Heteronotia binoei; assembly: GCF_032191835.1. Lineage (NCBI taxonomy): Eukaryota > Metazoa > Chordata > Lepidosauria > Squamata > Gekkonidae > Heteronotia > Heteronotia binoei. The sequence continues at coordinate 185,666,165 of NC_083223.1, read as the reverse complement.
GACCTGCCATTCAGAAGGTTGGAAGGTGGAGGTCTGCGGCCTACAAAGGTTACGTGCGGCCCATTGCCCACTGAGGGTGTTTGTAAAGTGATGGTTACAATTTGTTTCTTTGTTTCAGGTGCTGTGGCGAGGGGCGAGAGGACAAGGATCTTGATCGCCGGCCACAGCATGATATTTTGGGCCGCCCACTACGCTCGACGGTCCCCCTTTGGTTCGCAGCTGGGCCTCAGCGAGCGGGCAGTGGTTGAGTGGCAGGGGCGTCGGGGTTTACGTTGGGACGGCCTTTTGCCACTGTTGTTTCGGGGGAGGGTCGGCCCTCCGCCTCGGATTTTGGTGATCCACCTCGGGGGTAACGATTTGGGCCTGGTTCAGGGGAGGGCCCTGTCATGCCAGGCGATCGAGGACCTCCAGGTGATACGGAGCAGGTGGCCCGAGGTGCTGATCATGTGGTCCGCCATACTGCCGCGGCGGGTGTGGAGGGCTGCCTGGAACCCAGCCGGTGTCGAGAGGGCTCGACGCAAGGCTAATAGGGCGATGCGGAGGGCGCTCGCCGGGGGACTTGGGATTTACCTGCCACACCCGGCCATACGGTCGTACAAAGCGGACCTGTATCGGCAGGACGGTGTCCACCTGTCCGTAGCTGGCAACAGGGTTTTCTTGGTTGACCTACAGCTGGGGCTTAGGCTGGCCTTAGGTCAGCGGGTGGGCCCAAGTGCCTAAGCAGAGGCTTGGCATTGTGGTGGCGGTACTGGAAGTCAGGTTTGTTTGGTGGGCACCCACGGTTTTCCCCGGTTAAGGGAGGTAGCGGGGGACGGACGGCAGCTGGGTTCAACGGCCCTCTGCGGTCCTTCCCGCTACAAGGGCCCCTCCTTTGGCGTGCCGACCCTGTGAGGGCGGCAGCGACACTCGGAGGGGACCCCCGACCGTTGCCGGCCTGGCAGCAGCTAGTTTCACCTGGCTGCTGCTGGGGGCGGGGTGTCCCGCCCATCCCCGGGCAGGGAAGGGTTTGGATTTCCCTTCGCCTGACCGGGTAGTTTTAGGTTGCCCCAGCTGTTTGTTCAATAAAGTTGCCCTGTTTATACCCATACACTGTGTTGTCTCGTTCTTCCGACTGGGGGGGCAATCCGGCCCCTTCCCGCCCGCGCCGGCTTTAGCCGGCTTTAGGGCGGGGGCCGAGTTTGCCTCCCCGGATGGAGCGAGGCAAGACGGCCCCTTCATCCGGGGATGTTGGGGCGTGGTTCTGGGAGGCCTTATAGGCCGGACCACGCCCGCGGCCATGCACTTCGGCTGGCCGTTTTCGGCCCACCCTCCCGCCCTGCAATAGTACAGGCTTCTCCGGTCGCCGTTTATCGGGGCCAGGTAGGAATTTTTTCATTCCGGCTGATTGGCCCGAGCCGGGATGTTTTTCGCCTACCTTGTACTACTGCTTCGAGGTTGGGTTTATGTTAGGTAACTTTTGGGGGCGGTACTGGAAGTCAGGTTTGTTTGGTGGGCACCCACGGTTTTCCCCGGTTAAGGGAGGTAGCGGGGGACGGACGGCAGCTGGGTTCAACGGCCCTCTGCGGTCCTTCCCGCTACAAGGGCCCCTCCTTTGGCGTGCCGACCCTGTGAGGGCGGCAGCGACACTCGGAGGGGACCCCCGACCGTTGCCGGCCTGGCAGCAGCTAGTTTCACCTGGCTGCTGCTGGGGGCGGGGTGTCCCGCCCATCCCCGGGCAGGGAAGGGTTTGGATTTCCCTTCGCCTGACCGGGTAGTTTTAGGTTGCCCCAGCTGTTTGTTCAATAAAGTTGCCCTGTTTATACCCATACACTGTGTTGTCTCGTTCTTCCGACTGGGGGGGCAATATACACCCCTGTAAGGTTTTACTATCCCATATATTGTTTCTCAGCTTTGTACACACAGTGCTGAAGATAGCTAATAGCAAGTTTCTTAACAGTTGCCATTCTATGCAAAATAACTTCAGTCTAAGCTCACTGAAGTTAAAGGGTTTATACAGAAGTAATTACTATGTTGTACTGTAAGGCCACCAAGTGAATACATGATACAAGTAAGAGGTATATAGGAGGTTTCCTAGGTTACAGCTTGTAGGAAATCAGACCCCTCCTCTCTGAAGGGCAGTTTAGCACTTAGAGGGAGACAAACACCCTTCTTTAAATGTCACCCCAAAATTATATGTGCAGGGCACTGCCTGACCTAAGAATGAAACCAAAATGGATCTGTATCAAACAAAATGGATACTGGCCAAGTAAGAGCCTGGAAAAATACTTTGGCAAGAAAATCAAAGAACCTGACCATCTGCTAATCCTCTTCCCCACTCTAAAGAAATACATAATTTAAAACAATGGGTCATCCGAGGAAACATCACCTCACCTGGGATTAACCTCATCTACACCTGGTCATGCTTGCCCTCGTATATTTACCATAATTATGCAATACTTAACAACCCAGTAGTTACTCCCATCCTGTACTTGAGAGTTATCAAGGAATGTTCGCAACAATATATCAACCCCTGGTGTTCTCAGCAAGGTGTCAAGCGCCGATATTTCTCAATAACCAGTCTTTTGTTTTAAATCAAAGCTGTTTTATTGTTAGAAACTCAGGAGCTGTACCAAGGACACAAGCCTTGGGAGTAATGACGTATACACAGTTACTCAGTTGCTATATAGAATATCATCAAAGGTTACTATACAGATGCATACTTGAGTCACGGGTTCAAAGGCTACTAAACCACTATCTATTTTATTACTAAGGAATGTAGGCTATTGGAAACATCAAACATTCTCACACTTTTCTGGGAGAAGATAAGAGTTGTCTGTGTGAACCTGTGGGATAGGCGACTTGATGGTAATCCCAGACAGGCTGTAGCATAAACATGCTAAGACCAGATGGATTTATTACTTACCTACTGGCTGTAAAGAAGGGGGGAGCAATATAGAGCTGGTGGCTTGCTCTTTCTCTAGGAAGGGAAATACAGAAATGAGTGCACTTGACACAAGGTTTCCAATTATCTTTTAACATTCCCTGGGAAAACAACCAAGTTATTGTTTTGGGGTGCTCATAGGGTGGTGTCACACAGCAGGGGACCAGAAAGGACCTTCTACTGGCTGGTAAGCATCTGTCTGTGGTACCCAGACCACTCTGGTAAGCATCTGTCTGTGGTACCCAGAGCACCCATCCAACCCATCTTCCCAGGGGCAGCTCATCCACTAGGCAGCCCTAGGGGGTTGCCTGGGGCACAACCCTGGGGAGGGTGCCAATTAGGGCCCTCCCACTTGCCCTCTCCTCCATGGCGAGGGAAATAACCAGGCTCAGCAGGGTACTTGTATTCCAGAGCGTGCCACCAGGCTGCTGTTGCTCCACCTTGTGTGTCAGATGTGGGAGGTAGAGCAACAGCCGCCGGGTGGTGTGTGCTTTAAGGCACAACCATTGTGCTGAGCCACCACTGTACTTGCCCTCTCTTGGGGCGAGGTGCCTTGCCTAGGGTGCCGGCCATGCATCAGAACTGTAGAGCTGTTGCTGCATCTTCCTTACTAATAGATATCTTTTAACCATGACCAAGAAGACATTAGGAGCAATGTTTCCTCTAAGTTGCAGAGTCTTGTGAGCAAAAATTCTACTTTGAGAGCTACTGGTATTAAATTTGTGAGCTACTGCATAAATTAGCATGCTCTGGGATCATCCTTCCTGAACTAAGACAAATATGTATGAGCTGTAGGCTAAAAAGCTGTGAGCTAGCTCATGCTAACTCAGTGTAGAGGGAACACTGATTAGGACTCAGGCAGTCTAACAACAACAGTTTATTTATAGTGCTCAAACAATAAGTGGGGAATAAAGACTTTTAGTGCAACACTGAAATAAGAAACAGTAAAGGTTGATGTAAATAAATAAAAACTCTGACGCGTCTGACTAGATGTTCCCTGCTATTAATATCACAAACTCACCACCCCCTTTAGGTGAGGGATCTCTTTCTCCAGCTACAGCCTTCTCTCCACACTGCAGCCCTTCCAAAGAGAATACACCCTGTCTGTGGCTTGGCTTTTTATGTTTTCTTCCCATGCCCCCCCCCCCCTCTGGGCTAGTTTTTCCTCCAAAACTCTGCTACTCAACCAGAGGGACAGAAGGGATCCTGGGAGACTAGGATTGCCAATCCCCAGGTGGGGTCAGGAGATCCCCTGATTTGGAGGCCCTCCCCCCACTTCAGGGTCATCAGAAAGTGGGGGGGAGGGAAATGTCTGCTGGGCACTCCATTATTCCTTATGGAGACTGATTCCCACAGGGTATAATGAATTGATCCATGGTTCTCTGGGGGGGCTACTTTTTGAGGTAGGAGCACCATATTTTCCACATAGCATCCACAGCCTCTCCTTAAAACACCCTCCAAGTTTCAAAATGACTGGACCAGGGGGTCCAATTCTATGAACCCCAAAAGAAGGTGCCCCTATTCTTCATTATTTCCAGTTGAAAGAAGGCATTTAAAAAGTGTGCAGTCCCTTTAAATGTGATGGCCAGAACTTTCTTTGGAGTTCAGTTATGCTTGTTACAACCTTGGTCCTGGCTCCACCCACAATGTCTCCTGGCTCCACCCCCAAAGTCTCCTGGCTCTACCTGCAAAATCCCGAGATATTTCTTGAATTGGACTTGACAGCCCTATGGGAGACGTTGGCCCTTAGCCATTCCTAGGCAGGCTTCTCTGAAGCCTGTAAGCATCACTAGACCTGGGATCATGATAGGTAGTCACTTCAGTATAGCTTCAGGAAACATTTTTGGCCCTGGCTCCAGCCTGGTGGAATCAGCTCCCTGTGGAGATCCGGGTCCTACTGGGTTTAATTCCGTTTTGTAGGGCCTGCAAGATGGAACTGTTTTGCCAGGCTTTTGGTTGATGCAAGTGGACATCCTTTCATTCTTCTGCTTATACCATCTATTGCCCTCCCCCACAATGGGCTATAAAACTACAACGAGCTGAAATATTTGTTTTTTCATCTGAAATATGTGCCTGCCTGCCTGTGTATATTTTTGAGCTATGTTTTACTTGTATATTGTTGAGTTATTGCTGTATTTTAACTGTTTTATTATGACTGTGATCCACCCTGAGCCTGTATGGGAAAGGGCAAAATATGAATCAACCAAATAAATAAATAAATACAATAATTTTTTTCTATGTTAAGCACACCTAAATACCAGTTGTGTGTGTGCATGAGTGCCTTGAATCCTCCATACACCACAACTTGCATGTGGGCTTCCTCCCTCTCTCTGTAAATCATTGGCTAATTAGTTAGATTGTCTCTGTGGACCTCAAGCCATTTTGGTGTAGTGGTTAAGTGCGCGGACTCTTATCTGGGAGAACTGGGTTTGATTCCTCACTCCTCCACTTGCAGCTGCTGGAATGGCCTCGGGTCAGTCATATCTCTCGCAGAGCTGTCCTTGAAAAGGCAGCTTCTGTGAGAGCTCTTTTAGCCCCACCTACCACACAGGGTGTCTGTTCTGGGGGGACAAGGAGATTGTAAGCCACTCTGAGATTCAGAGTGAAGGGTGTAGGCTTGCCAATCCCCAGGTTCCAGTGGGGGTTCCCCCACTTTTTCAGGCTCCTTCCCACCCCCAGCTAGCTGGCCAGTGGGAGGAAGCCCCGACCCAACAGCTCCCATATGCCTTTAAACCTCGAAGGCTTAAGAAGACCCTGGGAACAGCTTTTTTCCTAGAAAGGTGCTCTGTGACTTTAAATCTTAGACCAGGCTGCGGACAGGGCAAGCCTGCAGAACAACGTGCCTGGTGGAAGGGAAGGAGTCCAGAAACTGCATTGGTTTTATAATCATCTCAGAGGCAGTTTGCACAGGAAAGGATAAACTAGAACCTTTAGTTTCCTTGTGTTATTCTTTAGAACTTGGAATTTCAGCAACTCGTGAGTAAATTGCTCTAGTGAAACTGCACAAGTGTGGGATTGCAAACTGTTTATTTTGGCTGCACTCTCTCTCTCTCTGTGTATGTGTGTGTGTGGGTGTGTGTGTGTGTGTGTGTGTGAGAGAGAGAGAGAGAGAGAGAGAGAGAGAGAGAGAATACAGAGAAAGTGCAGCTGGTTGGGATGAGGAAATGAACACTGTATTCCTGGGAACTGCACTGCTGGGGTTTTTTTACTTATTTATTTTAGGGAATGTGAAAGTCTCCTGGCTCCACCCCCAAAGTCCCCAGATATTTTCTGAGACAGACTTTGCTATTGGCTCCACCCCCAAAGTCTCCTGGCTCCACCCCCAAAGTCCCCAGATATTTCTTGAATTGGACTTGGCAACCCTAGAAGGGTGGGATATAAATCCAATATCTTCTTCCTCTTCTCTTTTTCTAGATTAGTAAATACCACCTCTTGAAAACCTTTTTCTCCCTTCTCCTTCCTTTATTTCTTCTTAGCTGGATTGTATAAGTTTCATTGTGTTTGTGTATTTGTTGCCTTTTTGTTATTTTTCAGTTGAGCATCTGATTAGTTTATTTTGAAAGTTCTCTGAGGGGAAAAATCCTGGTATATATAAGTGGGGATGCCAAGTTACCTGCCTCTCACTCTGTCTCTGTTCAAGTTAATTTCCCTAATTAGGAGACTGCTTATTTGGTTAACAAGCTCAGCCTACAGTAATGTAATGATGTCTACAGTAATGTAATGATGAATAGAAGTCTGAGGAGCCCTGACTAGCCTGAAGTTAACGCTTTTAATGGCAGATCTCTGGGGAAGAATGGGGTTGCTATGCAGAGGAAGGTAATGGCAAGCTACCTCTGCTCATCTCTTGCCATGGTCCTGGGGTTGCCATGAATCAGTTGTGACTTGATGGCATGAGGATGATGATAATGATGATGTAATGCTTACTTGAATAGGACTGAAACCACCTTTTTCACAGGGTGAATCTTTCCACCAAAGAAAGACTTCTTCATTTTTAGAGAAGTCATCACAGTATAACTAAGGATTGCCTCACATTACTTCGGTAGTAGTACTTGTGAGGAAGAGAGGATAATTTGCATGTATATGAAGGTACAATTGTTCCTTTCTGCTTATTAGCAACAGGCTTGTGCATGGCCTTTCTAAATAATCCTTTCATTAATTGTTTCTTCAGAAAAGCAATCAATTCAGCACAGCAGCTTTTCAAAAGAAATTAGCTGGTATTGCCTGCTGTAGAGCTCATTTGTGTTTATTTGAGCTTTGTGGTTGCAATCCTGACTTTGCCAGCCTTAAAAAGTGGCACCACAGCAACCAGCTTACCCCCACTGTTAATCGGGCTAGACAGGCAGTAACCTTTTCAAGATGATGGAAAGCAAGTGGAAGACTGTGTTCACATTAAGACTTACAGCCTATGGAATGACAACAACAAAAACAAAAGTGGCAAAATGGGAGCAAACTGTCCTGCCTTTCATGGAACTCAAGAAGCAAAGGATGTCAAAAGGAACTGAAGAATGAAAATGTCAACTTAACAGTAACTCTTACTGCACAATAAGTAACAATCATGGGGCATAGTATAGAGAAGGTGGTTCACAGATTTTTTTTTTTTAAGGACACATTGCATTCCAGAAGCTGTACAAAACAAATGTATGACCCTGCTCCAGATGGCATGGAGCTGAAATCGGGAATGGCTTTGGTGAATATATTATTTTCTGTGCAAAATACCAAGCCATTTTATTGCTATTAAAGAGGCAGAAGTATCCATTCAGTCCTCCATTCCTTCATTCTAGATATGGTGGTAACTCTCTAGTGAGCCTCTTCCTGGCCCAAAATGACTGCTGCATCAATGCCACTTCTATTTTCCTCCTAAATGGCTTCATTCTAGTGACATTGATGTCATGTAGCCAGTTACATGTGGCTGGATGATGACAGCATTGAGTTCAGCAAAAGATAACTCAGACTGAGGGCATGGGAGGAAGAGAGAGAGGGAGGGAGGAGGAGGAGAAAAAGACATTGGATTTATATTTCGCTCTCCACTCAAGAGTCTCAGAGCAGCTCACAATCTCCCTTATCTTCCTCCCCCACAACAAACACCCTGTGAGGTGGGTGGGAGTGAAAGAACTCTCCCAGAAGCTGCCCTTTCAAGGACAGCGCTGTCAGAGGTATGGCTGACCCAAGGCCATTCCAGCAGCTGCAAGTGGAGGAGTGGGGAATCAAACCTGGTTGTCCCAGATAAGAGTCCACACACTTAACCACTACACCAAACTGATGATGATGAAGAAGAAATGGCACCAAAGCAATCCTTAATAGAAGGCAATGTTTTACAAATGTACCATTGGAAGGGACATTTCAGACTGAAAAAGCCCCCTTTTTGCACTTATGAGGCTTGCTACCCCCAGTTTGGTTAAGCATTATTTCCAGTGAAATTACTCAGCCTGCAAAATCTTTTAATAGCAAAATGGCTATTCCTAGTTGTGACTATGAAAGTAGCCATGACATTCCTAGCTATGACTATGAAATTGGGGCCAGCCACCAAAAACTACAGGTTTCACTTTCAGCATACTTGAGGGAACACCACATGCAACTTTGTACATTAACCAAAAGGGGGGAAACCTCTCAAAATAATCTGTTGAGCCTGCTTCAGGAGGCCTGCGATGATAAAAGAAGCTGAAAGTTTAAGGGGAGAAAATAAGGAGGTAAAAATGCCTGCTGAGAGTATACAGATTCCAGAAAGGGGAGATTTGGGGAGGAGGGGTTCTGAATTTTCCTCCTTTGCTATCATTGCACTCATGCACAACTGGGTCGAGGCGGGTCAGCAGTGCTGTTGCTGGACCTGTCGGCGGTGTTTGACATGGTCGACCATCAGTTGCTGGTTTACCGCCTCGCCGATGCGGGGATTCAGGGGTTTGCCTTATAATGGCTTTCCTCCTTTCTCTGTGATCGGGGACAAAGGGTGGCGATCGGGGGATGATCGTCCCAGAGGCATCCGCGTAATTGTGGGTTGCCTCAGGGGGCGGTGCTTTCCCCAATGTTGTTTAATATCTACATGCATCCCCTTGCCCAGATTGTCAGGAGATTCGGGCTGGGTTGCCATCAGTATGCAGATGACACTCAGCTTTATCTGCTGATGGATGGCCGGCCAGCCTCTGCCCCAGAAAAACTGGCCCCGGCGTTACAAGCTGTGGCGGGGTGGCTCAGGCTGAGTCGTCTGAAGCTGAACCCAACGAAGACAGAAGTCCTTTGTCTGAGCTGTGGTGGCCTGGGAAGGGAAATCCCTTTACCAGCCTTTGATGGGGTGCCACTGATATCGGCGCCTAAAATCAAGAGCTTGGGGGTGCTACTGGAGCCCACATTGGCTATGGAGGCCCAGATAGCAGCCACTGCAAGATCTGCCTTTTTCCATCTTAGGCGGGCACGACAGCTGGCACCCTTTCTAGAGCACAGTGACTTAGCAACAGTGATTCATGCTACAGTCACCTCAAGACTAGACTACTGTAATGCCCTCTACATGGGGCTACCCATGTCTCAAATCCGGAAGCTGCAGCTGGTGCAGAATGCTGCAGCCAGGCTGTTACTGGGTCTCTCTATTCGGGATCATGTGCAGCCGAGGCTGCGGAGACTGTATTGGCTGCCAATAGTATTCCGGATTTGCTACAAGGTGCTGGTTATTACTTTTAAAGCCCTATATGGCCGAGGTCATGTCTACCTTAGGGACCATCTCTCCCCATATATTCCCCAGAAGGTACTGAGATCTGGATCACAAAACCTATTCGAAATCCCCAGGCCGAGGGAGGCGAGACTGAAGGCTACCAGAGAACGAGCTTTCTCTATTGTGGCCCCCCACTGGTGGAACCAACTCCCTGATGATGTTAGAGCCTTGCGGAACCTTGCCCAATTCCACAAGGCTTGTAAATCAACACTTTTTCATCTGGCCTTCAACTAAAGTACAGACCTGCTTAACATCATGGTATGGAATTTAGCACCAAAACGGTTTTAAAAATTGTTCAATATTTAAAGTGCAATTGTTAATTTTAATTGATATTACTGTAATTGTTTTTATTGTATGGTTTTATTGTTTTATTGTGGATTTAATGTTGTTGTTAGCCACCCTGAGCCTGCTTTGGTGGGGAGGGCGGGATATAAATGCGAAAAATAAATAAATATATGCCCCGGGCAGAAGGACTCACAAGCAAGTTTTCTCACTCAATAAGGAAAAGACTGTCAATGAGATGGATGCATTTGTAATGGAATGGAAGGTTGCAAGGAGCCTGGCAAATAGAATATAAAATAAATTCAAAGCACTTGTCTTGACTGAAATTTTAAAATGTTCCACATTTGTTTGTTTTTAACACCACTCAAAGGAATTTCCACTATTAATCTACATCACAGTAATCCCTTCATTCAAAGCACATTTATTTTGCTACTTTAAAATTTAGGAAATTGATATTCTGCTTTTCTATTAAATAAGTAATATTCAAGGTAACATCATGATCAAAAAATTATACAATAAAATCACAAGATGGAAACAAAATCACAGCAGCACAATATAACTGCTAAATCATAAATATCAACTCACCAGCATCAAATAATAATAAAAAGTACAGTGCCAAAAACTGTAAAATAGCAGAATCAAGCCACAGAAGACTCACCCTCTCACCAAAGCCTTTTGAAATAAAAATACTGCAATTAATTTATGGAAGGTATGAAATGAAGAGGTCCACAATTTGGGTATGAAATATGACATAAATCTAATGTGCAAGTAAAAGTGGAGTGGAGCTTTAGCAGAAGAGTTTCGAAGGCCTAGGAGTACAGACATATATAGGGGGGTGGTGTTCCAAAGTCATTTAAGGGACAAACTAAGTAATACATTTTTAAAGAATTGAGTCTAGGGGACACAGTAGCTGCAGGCAACAGCTTCTTTTTAAAAAGGAGAGCCCAAATGGGCTTGGAATTGCATTATGGGGGAAGGAAGCCTACTGCCTCCCCCCCACCCCCCCACACATCTTTTTTCTGCATGCAAACCACATTGAAGGTTATTTTGCCAATTTTGCTATTTCATATGGTGTATCTGTGCACATGGAACAGTAACATTGGAAAAATAACTCCTCCCACCCAGAGCAGTTTCTTGCTGTTCTTGAAATAAGAAGTTCAAACACAGTCTTTTCCTCAGATGTTCCTTGATATGGTAAATGCTTAATGAAGAATTAAAAAGTCAGGTATAAATAAATAAGTAAATCCACTAAATAAATAAGGGGGGCTTCACTCATACTTTCATCTTTCATGAGTCCTACTGGATAAGAAGCAGCATGCACTGCTACAAAGCTGGTCCTGGTACAACTCATAAAAAGTAACAGCCCATCTCTCAATCACATGTGTTACCACATGGAGGTCTGGAGGAGGGCTGTGGAGGAAGTGGCCATATCCGAAGCAGTATAGCCTGGCTGTCCAGTTCATGACTCTTTTCCTTGTCTTATGAAAAAGAGCCTAGCCGGGAGGGCGGGGGGGGCGTGGAAAGTCAACAGTCCTAAGGGACCATTCATCCTGAATTTCCTGCTAGTCATTATTAGGGGTGCCAGGCTAGCCACTATGGTGGGATGTCTCCTTCCAGCAAGTGTTTTTGTCTGCCACCATTTTGAGTGGCAGTGGGAATTTTTTTTTGTTTTAAATCCAGTAGCATTGTGTGTATATTACATAGCTCTAGGGATTGTAAGAAACTGTGTAGTTTTGCCATGGAGTTCCTGGAAATTTCTAGAGCTGCATGACATCATTTCTGGAAGTTGTGTCATGGCACATGTGACATTGTGTGTCCTCCCATACCCTTACCCTCCAAGATCCTGCCAGTTGCCAAGCAGGCCAATCAACCGTAGTGTGAAAGTTTTGAATATCATTTTGGAACTTTTTCTCTACCTCCTAGTGTTAATGTCTTCAATGAGCATGAGGGAAAGATGATTTCTGTTCACTGCCCAGGACTGACCCAGCTGATAATAATCTCTCAGTACAAATGAGATTTTTTTTAATTTGGATTTTCCTGTTGAGCCTGTCTCTCTCGAAAGGCAGTGACATGCCTGAATAATAATAATAATAAAATGAACCGGTGTGAATTCTGCTTTAGAGACCCTTCACAGCCAGGCAGAGAGTAGAATTCAAAAGGAATTGATTGATGTTGATGGCTTATTGTTTTGTATATCAGCATTCTCTGCAGTGTTGACAGTAATAAAGAAAATATGCTGTCAAACTAATCATACACGACTTGGGAGGTGCCCTAACAGAACAAAAAAAGAAGACCTGCAGCTTATTACTGCAGGTAGGTCCCCTCCCCCCACCCCAGATTAAAAAAACCCCAATATTTGAAAAGGAAGTAAAAAGTGAGTACCAGAACAGTACAGTGACCTTGCCTTCATGGGCTTTGGTATAGCACTACCAACTCTTAGAAGGTTAAAGTCTGGCAATGGGAGGCGCCAGTTTAGAGTCCATGCACCCAGGTACAAGACCAGTTAGGTCAAGGGGTAGAATCCATGTGCCCAGGGACAAAGCTGAAGAGTCAAAGGTCAGAATAAAGGGGTTACAGGACAGAGCCAGCAGAAAATACTTAAGGATAGTGTTGCCAACTCTGGCTGGAAAAATTCCTGGTGATTTGGGAGTGGTTTCTAGGGAGGGAGGAGTTTGTGGAGGGAAGGGAACTCAGTGGGGTGCATTGTCATAGAGCTTTTTCACACAGTCTATGTATTCCGGTATGGAAGCTGGTCAGTTACTGAACAGTAACAGGTTTCTGCTGGCATTTCAGACAGACCCGGTTCAGTATCTGGCTGCTACCGGAATACTCTCACCTTTTCACACACTCCCACGGCTGTCCCGGTAGTGAGGCGTGCCTGAGTCGTTACAAACAAAGAGCAGCTTCTTCCACTTTTCAACCCCTCCTTCCGGGTTGAAATCACTATGGGGTGCTGTGTGAAATGTCCAGTATCTAACCCCGGAGCAGTTTTTGCGCCCTTTTTCGCCCGCCGGCGCGCGATCTCCGGCTTTTTTTGGGGGGGGGAACGTCGGGCTAAGATTGCTATAGCGCTATAGCGACATATCACAGCAGCAGCACCATAGGGATGCCTGGATTGCATTAAGATGCCAGAGATCGCCGCCGCTGAAACTTGGTAACTTATCCCAATGGAGCCTAGCCATCTCTATGGTGGTGCTGTTGTGATACAATGCTATAGTGCTATAGCGATCTTTGCCCGATGTTCCAAAAAAAAAAAAAAGCCGGAGATCGCGCGCCGGCAGGCGAAAACGGCTGGCGCTGGTGGAAGCGAGATAAAAGCGGAACAGTGTGAAATGGCTTGCTTCAATCATGGAGCCCTACCGGGAAAAAAACCATGTGTCTGAAAACTCCCATCCCTGTCTCGGATTACTGCAAGGCGATACAATACCGACTCCCTTCCGGCTTCCACTGGTAAGTGTGAAAAGGGCCATAGAGTTTGCCCTCAGAAGTTAAGGCAAATATTGATTGAATGATACAAGGTACTTATTCTCTTTGAATTTAAGTTACCTCACAAGATTGCTGCATGGATAAAATAGAGAACCATGTACACTGCCCTGAGTTCCTTGGAGGAAAAGCAGGATACAAATGTGATTGAAAGTAGCTTTGGTACTTCTTGGATTGAATCTGGGGAGAAACATGAGAGAGAAGAGTTAATTTGACCACTGTTACAGCTCTGATTTGATTCATACTCCACACTATGTTTCCTAGGCTCCCACCAAGGGAAGGGGTCTCCCTGATTTTGGGGACTCCAACTTGCCACCATGGAACTGGCTGGCAGGAGGAGCTCCACCCCCAACCAGCACCAGTGTGCTGTGACATATCTAGCACAATGACATCACCTGGAAGTGACATCATCATGCCAGGCACATTGTGTGTGTGGGGGGACAACCTAGCATTTGGAAAAAAAACTCTATGATACCCCACCAGCTGCCAGATAAGACCTGGCAACCATACTCTACACACAGATGCTGTTAATAGTTTTTGGTTTTTTTAAAATTGAAGGTTTGTTCATGAAATTTGCCATCCTTTCATCTAGTGCATCTAGTATTCCAACCTTCAAGTGGGGCCTAGATATTTCCTGGAATTGCAACTGATCTCCGGACTACAGACATCAGTCCTATTGGATGAAATGGCAGCTCTAGAGGGCAGACTCCATGGCATCACATCCCTGTTGAGCTCCTTCCCCTCCCCAAACTGCATCCTCCCAAGCAACACCCCCAAATCTCCAAGAATTTCCCAAACCAGAAACAACCAGGAACCCTAATGTAGTAATTCCAGGAAAACACCAGCACCCAACAGAAGATTGGCAACCCTATGATTGCCAGATGTGGGGAAAAAACCAACAGAGGGTAGCTATTTAAATCATGTGGTTTTTATGCTTACCAAAGGCACTTCCCTGACCACTGCAGGTGACATAGTACTGGATTAACCTTTTTTCTGATACATCAAAGCAATTATTATGACAAAAATGGATGTGATTTTAATGGTGTGTCCTTGTCCTGGAAAAACTGAACTATGTTCCAATGTGAGTTGAGTCTTCCAAACAGCTGCAATCAGCAATGAGCCAAATTTTGAACTGTCTTGGATCAGGGTGTGTGTGTGTTTGTGTGCTTTGCATTATATATCCATTAATATGCTGATAAATATATAAAAATTATATTTAAATTTTGGGCAAGAGTAGCTCAGCATTGAAGAAGAAAGTTGGTGTGGTTTTTGTCATCTCCTGATGTTGATTAATGTTGCCCTTTTATATGCTAAAGTTGGCTTAGCCCCAAGGAAAACACCATCACAATATATGGTGTTTTAAAGAGCAATAAAGAAAACATGGGTACTTGCCCAGAAGGGTTTACCATCACACATATATTCTGTGCAAGCTTCATTTGTTCCATTATTGGCCTACACTGAGCTCTCCATCTGTAGGTGGTAGGATATTGACTCTTCTGGAGAGAAACTGATGCACAAGAAAATTCTGCATTACCCACAGTGAAAAGTAGTAACTTTACTCATGATAGTATAGTGTAGTGGTTAGACTGCCAGACCAATCTTCAAGTCACCTCTCCGTCACAAAGATCACTGGTTACCTTTGATCAGTAAGTTTGTCTCAGCTTAACATACCTCACAGGGTGTTTTGAAAGGGTAAAATAGAGGAGGTGAGAAACATGTAGACTGCTCTAAGCTCCATGAAGGAAGGACAGATTAACCAATTCATTATGGACAAGATTTCTACCACTGCTGATTTCTTTCACACAAGTTCTGGAAAAATCTGTGACAATTTCATCATTACTTGGCTTCCAGTCTTAAAGTGCATGTCAGAGAGAGACCTTCTTCCCTCCAACTCTATTTAGCATTCCTGGATTCACTTCTGACATACCTATCAAATGATCTCTCCATTGAGACTGCCCTTGTTGATAAGAGCTTCCACCATCCACCCTATTATGTTTGGTGGTTTCACACTCCTGGATGCATAATTAATTAATTACTTCATTACTTATTTTATATTTGTTTGATTTGCCTGATTCTATTTGCCATATTAATATTTTGCTTTGTTTTGTCATCTTTTATGTTTCAACCATCTATCACATATGCATTTAATTGTTGTTGTTTTTAATTACTTGCTGATTCACCAGTCTTGTATATATTATGATCTTGGTTGTAGCCTGATCTTATTATTAATAAACTGTTTGTAAAGTTAAAAAAGAAGGACAGATTAAATGTACCAGACAAATAAATGATGGTAAATAAATGATAGGAAAATGTTCTAAGAAAAGAATTCATTAAAATTTCAGTTCTGGGATTCAGGAAATACATGATTACAAATTATTCCTGATTCTCAAGTAGGACAGTACTGATATGGGAATCAAATCTTTGAGTTTTTTTCAGGTTACAGAATTTCAGGACCAATATTTTCAATAAGGAAGACAATCTGAGAGTCTGGTGCATCTGCTTTTAAAGATAATTGCACCCATCAAATTTGCACAGAACAGAGTCCTCCAAGTTTCAAGCAGAATAGACAATAGGGTTTCATTTTAGAGACACTCCCCAGACAGGTGCCTTTAGGAACAGATCGATGTTTCCCAATGATTTTTACAAGGAGAATGGTGCCACCCACCAACTTTGTAAAAAATCTAGTCTGCATCCATTCTTTTCCATAATCTTACAGTGGCTGACTGACAATTTTTTTTTTTAAAAAAAATTACCTTTTCCTTGAAAAGTTTGCATTTGCCATCCTTCCAATATAGTCCATTGTTGACTTTCAAGGAATAAAAGGTAAAGGTAGTCCCCTGTGCAAGCACCAGTCATTTTCAACTCTGGGGTGACATTGCTTTCACAACGTTTTCATGGCAGACTGTTAATGGGGTGGTTTGGCATTGCCCTCCCCAGTCAAGAAATAAGGAAGGCTTACTTTGAAGAATACTTCTGATCTGCCCTGCCCCTGCAATCTTTGAAAATAGTTCACATTTTTCAAAAACAACCCCCTCCAACAAAAACCTACCACAGCACATGTATGAGTGGTTATGTATAATGAATCAATCATCCAATTGTTGTTAGATACTTGTCTTCATGCTGAATTTCCACTGTACAGCTACCTTAATTAGTAAGGTAATTCATTGACTATGCTAAAGCCTTTGATTGTGTGGATCACAACAAACCGTGGAAAGTCCTTAAAGAGATGGGAGTACCGGCCCACCTCACATGTCTCCTGAGAAACCTGTATAAGGGTCAAGAAGCAACTGTCAGAATGGGATATGGAACAACTGATTGGTTTAGAATAGGAAAAAGAGTTCTGGTCATCATTTCTAAAGGGACCACGCTTCTTTTAAAAGCCTTCCCTCTATAGGAAATAATGAAGGATAGGGGCATCTTCTTTTGGGTCTCACAGAATTGGACCCCCTGATCCAATCCTTTTGAACCTTGGAGGGTATTTTGGGGAGATGCATTGGATGCTATGCTGCAAATTTGGTGCATCTACCTCAAAAAAACAGCCCCCCTCAGAGCCTAAGATACCAGTGGATTAATCTCCATTATATCATTTTTTAATTAATTCCAACTATGTTTATTGATTTCTTCCTTCCAGATACTTGCCAGAGTCAGTCCTGCTTAGCTTCTTAGATCTATGAGGACTTAACTACTTCTGCTGTTTAAGAAAGAGAAGCTATCACAGAGCAGGCAGTAATTTGCCTAACCCAAAAACCATAGATTTTGACATTCCTGAAAAGTATATGTCAGAACTTGGATGAACCAGTACTTGTTACAAGTTAGGATCTTTATTGAAGAACTACAGTGCTAGAGTAACGAAATAACAGTAATGGCGATTCTTGGCAGTTGGTTACATTTTATGCTAGCAGCAAAGCACAATAAAACAATTATTCACACGGTCTCAAACAGTTGTCTTTTCTTCCCAGCTTTCGTTATCAGAAGGGAGGATGCTCCCCTGTTGTGAAGGCCAAACGGTCTGCCTTCAAAGGGCACCTGTGGATGCTAAGCAGAGACTATCTGCCGCCTGCCCTACTGCCCTAAATATTTGGCATAGCAGAGGGGCCAGGGTTAATGACCGGTGTCAGGCACTCTAAATTACAGCATGGAGTCAGTTTGGTCAATGCACGCAAAGTAAAAGTCACAAGTTCTGACATACTGCCCCCCCTTAGCTCTTCGCCTTGGGCTTGTGTGGGTACAGTAGGTGAAACTTTTTAAGCAGTTGCGGGGCAGATACATCGCTAGCTTTCACCCATTCGTCACAGCTAGGGGGAAAGTATTTCCACCTGATAAGGTAGTACAACACCCCCCTTTGGACTTTAGAGTCCAGGATTTCCAGCACCTCATGGTGACTCTGACCCTTCACTAGGGTCGGAGGCGGTTCCGGGGGGGCGAGGATGAAATTGCGTAGCTCCAGGATCCTTGCGAAGAAGGCTGCAATGAAAAACAGGGTGGATCTTACTTAAGGATTTGGGCAACTCTAATTCCACAGTCACCTTGTTGATAACCTTTTTTATTTTGAACGGACCCAGGTATTTTAGCGCAAGTTTGCGGCACCCCTGCGGAAGAGGCAGATTTTTGGTGGACAGGAACACTGTCTCTCCCTCTTTCAATTCCCACTGGAGGGCATGCTTTTTGTCAAAGTGCCTTTTGTATTCCTTCTTCGCCTCCTCCAGATTTTCTTGAATCACTTTCCACCCTTCCCTCAGTCCCTCCCACCATTGTTGGCACGAAGTGGGTTCCTGGGATCCGGATGGTAGGGGGATGTTGGGGAAGGGTTTCCCTTCGTACCCATTGACTATTTGGAATGGGGAGGTTTTGGTGGAGCTATGGAGACTGTTATTGTACCCATATTCTGCGAAAGGGAGGAGCTCCACCCAATTCGTTTGTTGGTAGTTGATATAGCACCTTAAATATTGCTCGAGAAGCCCGTTCACCCTCTCAGTCTGTCCGTCCGTTTGCGGGTGGTACGCGGAGCTCAGCCCCTGCTCGATGCCTGCTAGTTTGCAAAACTCCCGCCAGAAGTTGGCAACGAACTGAGGTCCGCGGTCGCTAATGACCTTCTCCGGGAACGAGTGTAGCCGGACCACGTGATTAAAGAATAATTGGGCCAACTTTTTGGCTGTGGGGAGTTTTTTGCAAAGGATGAAATGGGCTTGTTTGGAAAAAGTGTCAGCCACTACCAGTATCACTGTCTTCCCTTGGGAGGGAGGGAGTTCTACTATAAAGTCCATTGACACCACTGCCCATGGGCGGTTGGCTGTGGGGAGGGGAACGAGATGACCTGGGGGCTTCCCTCCCCGCCGTTTGGACATGATGCAAGTGGGGCATGCGAGCACGAATTCAGAAACGTCCTTCTTTAGTCTGGGCCACCAGAATTGTCTGATGATTAAATTGAGGGTTTTCACATACCCGAAGTGACCCGCTAGGCGGTTGGAGTGGCTCTGTTCCAAGACCTCTCTCCGCAGGGACTTAGGCACGTAGATTTTCCCCTTGTGGAGCCAGATTCCCCCCTCACCCCTCTCTAGCCCTTCGGGGCGTTCGCTTCCCTCCAATTCTGCCTCTGTGGCGAAGCGCTCCTTTTGTGGTAACTCAGGGGCCCCGGTTTGTTTCCCTGAACGGGTGGTGACCCCCCCCGCGACGGCCGAGGGGGGAATGAGAGAATCGACCACCTCCTCCCTCTGACTTTCGTGCTGAGGTAGGCGTGATAGTGCATCGGCCAAAAAGTTCTTGGTGCCGGGGATATATTTTAGCACGAAGTCAAATTTAGCAAAGAACCCCGCCCATCGGATCTGCTTGGCAGTCATTTTGCGGCGGCCGGTGAGGGCCTCCAGATTTTTGTGATCGGTCCAGATCTCGAAGGGGACTCGGGCTCCCTCCAACCAGGATCTCCATGTCTTTAGAGCAAACATTACTGCAAACGCCTCCTTGTCCCACACCGACCAGTTTCTTTGCTCGTTTGAAAATTTGTGAGAGATATATGCGCAGGGGCGTAGTTCCCCCTCTTCGTTCCTCTGCATCAATATGGCTCCTACGGCGACATCGGAGGCGTCGCATTGCACCACGAAGGGTTTCAATTCATTGGGGTGAGCCAATATTGGTTCAGAGGTGAAGAGTCGTTTGAGCTCTTGGAAAGCTTGGTGGCACTCCGGCGTCCACGTTAGGCGCGCGCCGGGCTTTTTTGCGTCTTCCCCTTTTCCCTTCATCTTAAGAAGCTCCGTAAGGGGAAGCATCACCCGTGCGAACCCCTTAATGAACCCGCGGTAAAAATTTGCGAAACCGAGAAAAGATTGTAGCTGCCGTCGGGTTCGGGGAGGTTCCCAATCTAGAACCGCTTGAATTTTGGCGGGGTCCATGGCCAGTCCCTCCCCCGATACTCGAAATCCCAGGTAATCCAGTTCCGTCTTGTGGAACTCACATTTAGACAACTTAGCATACAGTTTGTTCTTGCACAAGGTAGCCAACACCTTCCTCACCAAGGGTACATGCGATTCGAGATCTTTCGAATAAATAATGATGTCATCAAGGTACACCACCACCCCCTTATACAGAAATTCTCTCAACACTTCATTTATAAAGTTCATGAAAACCCCCGGCGCCCCTTGCAGCCCGAAGGGCATCACTAAGTACTCAAACTGTCCCATGGGTGTGTTGAATGCTGTTTTCCACTCGTCTCCCTCTTTAATCCGCACGCGGAAGTACGCGTCTCGGAGATCGAGTTTGGTGAAGATCTTTCCCTCGGCCACGGTGTTCAATAGGTCTCTTATCAGGGGGATCGGATAAGCATTGGACATGGAAATCCCGTTTATCCCGTGAAAATCTGTGCAAAGTCTAAGCCCCCCGTCCTTTTTCTTGCGGAATAGGACCGGGGCTGCATGGGGGGCCGTGGCTGGCCGGATGAAACCCCTCTTCAAATTTTTGTCAATGAATTTTCTCATTTCCGCTTTCTCTGCCCACCCCATTGAGTACAGCTTTGCCTTCGGTAGCGTTTGCCCTGTGTTCAGTTCGATAGCACAGTCCGTAGGCGGTGCGGGGGGAGCTCGTCTGCCTCCCGTTCGCTAAAGGCTTTCCTCAAGTCCCTGTACTCTTTGGGGATTGACCCTACTTCCTCAAGGGTGAGGCAGAGTCTCTCGTTCTGGGGAGGCACTCTCGGGCCCCACTCGGTCCTCCAGTGGTGGTGCTCACACCTCCAGTCCGGGAATCGCACAATTTGTTCAGCCCATCGAATGTCCGGTTGGTGTTTAGCCAGCCACCCTGCCCCCACCACTACGTCGAACGAGGAGGATGGGGCTATAACAAAAGTTTCTATTCCCCAGTGTTCCTCCGTCCCCATAGGGGTAGCCTGGGTCTCTAGGGTACAAGGTTCCCCTCTCATAATCGACCCGTCCATCTGTTCGAATTGGATGGGGTGGGGAAGGGGGGATGTGGCTAGCCCCAGCGCTTCCACTAGGCGTGGGGTGATAATGTCTCGGGTGCACCCGGAATCGATCAGCGCCCGGGTGTGCATAAATCTTTTAAGGTTGGGGTTCAGGAGGGTGACTGCCATAAACAATAATCCCCCGGTAACTCTCACCGTTAGTAGTGCCGGCGTTTTCTTGACCTGCTTTGCGGCACCGATTAAAGCAGGTCGTTGTCGTTTCCCGCCGACTCCTGCTCCCAGGACTCCTCGCTGGACTCTTCTACGGTGGTAACATCCTCGTCAATCGCCAGGGAGGTGGCGACGGCGCCCCGACTGGGCTCCTTCGAGCGGCTGCCTTTCTTCTTCTGTGCGGTGGATGCCGGTTTGGGCGGCGGTGGTGTCGGCGTTGGTTTCACCGGGCAGTTGGCGGCCAAGTGGTTGGGGTCCCCACATCTGAAGCACTTCTGAGCCGCGGCCAAGGGGGTTGAAGTCGTGGGGCCTCGCTTCCCCTCCGCTTTGCTCGGGGAGGGGCTTGGCTTCCCCCCTTTCTTGCCTTGTTGCTGGCGTCGCATCCCGACATGCTGGAGGTCTGTTTCCACCTCTCCCGCCAACTGGATCCAGCCCACCAGGGTGTCCGGTCTCCCCTGGTGGTAGCACCGATCTAGGATGTTCGCGTTCAGGCCGTTCTTGAACGCGGTGTATTTCATCACTTCGTTCCAAACCCTGGCTGCCGCGTCTCTGGGCTCGTCCCCTTCGTCCTCTCCGCCGCCTGTAGCGAGGATTTGGTAGCGTTGCTCCGCGGCCTCCATAGCGGCCGTAGACTTCCTCAGGCTCCAGGTCCGGGAGGGGAAGGCGTCGACGGAAAAAGGTGCGGGGACCTTAAGCTTCCTCCTCGCTCCGGTTACCTTCGGGTCGAGGGGTTCCTCGTCAGGTGGGATGTTGGGCTCTCCGTTGTCTGGAGCCTTTGCTGCCATCGGGCCAGGTTGCCAGTACAGATAAGTCCAAAATAAAGGATTACTGTTATAATGTCAGAACTTGGATGAACTTCAGTCGAGTCCAATACTTGTTACAAGTTAGGATCTTTATTGAAGAACTACAGTGCTAGAGTAACGAAATAACAGTAATGGCGATTCTTGGCAGTTGGTTACATTTTATGCTAGCAGCAAAGCACAATAAAACAATTATTCACACGGTCTCAAACAGTTGTCTTGTCTTCCCAGCTTTCGTTATCAGAAGGGAGGATGCTCCCCTGTTGTGAAGGCCAAACGGTCTGCCTTCAAACGCACCTGTGGATGCTAAGCAGAGACTATCTGCCGCCTGCCCTACTGCCCTAAATATTTGGCATAGCAGAGGGGCCAGGGTTAATGACCGGTGTCAGGCACTCTAAATTACAGCATGGAGTCAGTTTGGTCAATGCACGCAAAGTAAAAGTCACAAGTTCTGACAGTATAGGCAACTGATACTTCATGATTCTGGTGTGGAAAAATCCAGACAGAATTCTGGTTTTAGGTGATTGAGATCTTATGCTTGAATTCAACAAGGATACCATCTATGGAGATGGCACCTTTGATAAAGTGCCAAGTATGTTTTACCAACTATACACATGCATGCCAAGGTGGGTAATTCATATCCACCATGTATTTACATCTTACTTCCAAAAAAAGAACATGGACACCTATAATAGAATGTTTGAAATAATGAAGCTATTGATTCCAGATAAACTGTTTTGTTCTTAATTCCTTGTTCTATTTCAGTCATCCCAGTGTGTGGTCTCTATTCAATGGACTGCAGAGGTACCTGGCTTGTCACAAACTAACATTGGCTAATGCACAGGCAGGTTGCCAAGAGGTAGAAAAGAGGAAATATGAGGCACTACATTACATGGTTGCCACTTCTGTGCAACGATATGAGCAGGTGGAAGATAAACTTAGTTGCTTAAAGAGATTGGCTCATTTGCAATGAAGAATTATATCTGAGTTATTATTGTTGTTGTTAAATAATAGTTGCTTTTACTATTAGGGTTAGATAGCCTTTTGTCGTGGTCACTGGGTGTACCACAATGTATTAACATGAAAAAGTTTGACAAATTGTAAATTAATAAAGTTAAAGTATTTAATATTATTTAAATATATATTTTATGTAGAATTTAATTTCTGTTATTTTTGTTTTTCCTTCTTAATAAAGTTAATTGATAACAGAATGGTCACTTCTTGTTGCATGTGAATATGACATATTTTAATCCTAAAATAACAATATAAAATAACAAAATGATCACTTTTTGTTGCATGTGAATATGACTTATTTTAATCCTAAAATAACAACAAAATATTTACATATTTTTCCATTGGGGGCTTTTTTGCATGGGGCTTCTTTCAGTATGGGCTTTTTTCCCATGTGGGCTTCTTTCCATGTGGGCATTTTTCCATGGGGGCTTTTTTCCTGTGAGCATTTATGTCAGTGGGGTTTTTTCTCTGGGATTTTTTCCAGTTACCGGCAGGATGAGAGCACCTGCCTCCTGATCCCTTGCAAGGATCTGATTGGAAGGGAGAAATACTTGAGAAATCAGGAAGATTCAAGAAAAACAAAGTGCCTGCTGCTGGTGTTGGTAAATACCTGAACACAAAAAACATTTTTTTTTAGTTCATTTTTTTTTGTGACCAAACTTTTATTTTGCAATATATTGAAGTACATTCACCTATTCATATTCAAATATACTTCTCCAATACATTTTAGTTCATTTTGTAATGGTTAAGAAGCCCAAATTTGTTTTGCTGTTCTGGAAAATCACAGTAACAAACACAGCAGCAATTTTCGTGTAGGTTTTCAGCTCAAGAATTTCAGAATGCACACCCTTGTGGCTTACTAATATAGCAATTCTAAACATTGATTTTAGTGCAACTGCTTATGATTCCACTGTTTTAAGAGAGATAATGACTTAAGAGCATAAGAAGTACACTGTTGTATTAGATCACATATTCAAATACAGCATGAGGCACTGCATATTTATCCACAGAGTTCAATTGTATTTACTCTTAAGGAAGTAGGGGTACGATTGCAGTCACATTCTGTCTCCAACTATAATTAGCCATATTTTAATAAACATTTTCAAAACATATCCAGCCATATACATTGTGTAATACACAGCCCATCTGCCCAACTATGACTACTTGAAAGTAAACTAAGAAAAGATGAATGCAATTCTAGTTACTAGTAGTATTGCTTCAGGTATGGAGCAGCATGCCTTGATTAACAGGTGAAGATCTGCATCCCACTGTTATTTGGTTGTTCTACTCAAAACCCCAGTAAGCACAACCATGCCACAAGCAAGTCTTTAAATAAAGTGGAGGAGTCTAGAAAATATGCACATTACATTCAAGGTGTTATAACAAAATGAAACACTTCATCACATTTACACTTGAGACATCCCATTTCTCTCAAAGTTAGCACCCTGTCAAGAACTCAAATGTGAGAGTCTGACCTTTTAAATCATGTGATGAATATGAAACATTAAGCGACAGAGTAAGGAGCAACATAAATAGGAGAGAGGCATGAGGGAAATTGCCTCTGTTAGTCTGAATGACACTTCTGAATGGAGGTGAGGAGAAGCCTTACCACTCATTCCATGTCCTTTGTCCATGAAATGAAGGAAAACATAGTCCTAAACCAGGCTTGCTCTTTTGTATCATGGTTTCCCCCTTCCATGGCTGAGCTCACTAGCCACTATACTCCATAAGTGAATTTCACTAATGGAAACATGGTCTGTCCTTAGACTTTCTCTAGTCAGTCTAGTCTTGTTTGTCTTCCTTTGGCTGAGGCTTCACCAAGAGTGTGCTAGACCTTTCCAAAATGAAATGGATAGTAGGTTGGTCACAAAATGGAGGCAGAATATCAACATATTGCTGGGGCTACTGTTGATAAATTTTGCTAAGGCACAACTCAAGAGCTCTTGATTATCCAGGTAGCTTTTTTCACATTTAATACAAACTCAGATTTATCCCTGATCACAAAAAACCTTACACATGTTGTAAGCTTAAAATCACTTAAAAGAATTTTTTTTAATTATTACTGAGGTCAAACATTTCCCCCTGTTCATCGCACTAGCCATTTAATCACTTTGTGAACCTCTGGTTCACAAAAGTGATTAAATGGCTAGTGTGATGAACAGGGGGAAGTGTTTGACCTCAGTGATATCCTCTGGTTCACAAAAGCTTGTGCTACAATACATTTGGTGCTCTTGAAGATGCTACAAAAGTCACGGTTGTCTTGGCTGTGTTTGACAAAGCTAATCCTCTGGAATATGCCATTGTAATTTTGGAGAAGGGAGAATAAATTAATCAATTAATGACAATAAATGGAATCACTGCACAATCCTGGGAGGGGTGTGTGGCAAAAGTGCTCTGGAAGCAAACTAAGTCCTATGTTGGCATAAGTGTCAGTTAAACCAGTCTATGTCCCATTAAGCCAACACATAATCACATGACTTATGCTATCCCTTCTTTCTCTTTGTATGTAAATATTACCCTTTGTTTGGCTTGGAATGGAGCAAGGCATTATTCTTAGCTTAAGAGTCAAAATTCTAGCCCAATTACCAGTTAATTTATCCTTAGACGATATTTATCTATCTGTCTATAGAATGAGTGATTGATTGGCAAACTGGATTTTATCTTAAATGCTAAATAAGATGTTCTACAATGTTATATATACCATAGTGCTTTAGCATAGTAGAATTTTGTTACATATGGAATTAATCTGTTTGATACTACTTCACCCAACAAAGTTTTGTATAACTTGAAATTTCTAAAATAAAATTATATTTTTTTTTTAAAAAAAGGATGGTGTGTGTGTGAAGCTGCTTTTAAGGAAAAATGACTAAATAAAAAACCCTAAAATGATAGGCAACAGACATGTGAAGAGTGGTGAAGAGTACATGCCTGACCACCACTATATAGTACATGTGGGGACCCACAAGAAACTTGCAGCATGGAGGCATTCTACCACTTTTGCTTATTTCACTTCTCCCTTCTTTCCCTTTCTTTCTCTCCCCAACCCAATTTCCTTTTCATTCTCTTCTCTCCCTACAAAGCCAATACCTCCCTTCTTTTATTTTCTGTCTTCCCATGCCAATTTTCTCTTCTTTGTCTTTCTTTCTCTTCCAAGCCAATCAGCCATACCTCATTTGTGGGCAATTTGGCTAACACCACAGAGTCCCCTGAGTCTGCAGAAAAACCTGTGGGGTAGAATGTGCCCTCTGTTTGTGGAAATAAGCATCTACACATGGGGGCACAGTTGGGAATTAGATATACAGATATTATTACATTATATTATGAATAATGTACATTATACGTATAAAATATATAACCTGTACATAAAATATAAAACATGTATACACCACTCAATCAAATCTATAAAACCAAAAGTGAAAATGGAAAAACAAAGTCAATGGCAAAAATGATAAATAAAAATATAATGAAGAATAAAAAAGGCTTAGCAGTCATGAGATAAGAGGATGGGTTCTCTTATGGATTGAAAATTGACAGGAAGCAAAGAATAGGAATCAATGGACAGTTCTCACAATGGAGGGAAGTAAGAAGTGGAGTCCCACCAGGATTTGTATTGGGGTCAGTTCTATTTAATTTATTCATAAATGGACTGGAACTGGGGGTGAGTAGTGTAGTGGCCAAATTTGCAGATGACACCAAATTATTCAGAAGTGTTCTACACAACCTGTGGGCAAGCATGCCTCCTCACCCAATTGAAAGCATGCTTGGTGTTCTGCAGAAAAAAGGAGGCTGAAAATTTGGCATGTTAACTGAGAGTTCAAGCACTTTTCAACTGTCAGTGAACTTTCAAGTTACTTTAATCTTTGACGGTTAATTGAAACAGTTACAGAAAGTTAGATTGTTTTTTAATAGAGGTTAAGAGTTGATACTGGCATTCTTATCTTGCTATATCAAATGTAACTCATATACACTTGCTGATTGGCTCATTTTCATTTGTGTTGATTATATCATATTTAATTAAGAACCAATCACTTATCTAGATAATAATCACATGATCATGATAGAACAGATTTAGCAAAGAAGATAAGATTGATATTTTCCTATAAATATGCACTACTGTGATAAGCAAATCAGACTTCTCTGGATGGAAGTCTCAGAAGAAGACTAGGTAATATTTCTGTATGTTTTGACTTGACATTTTTAATAATCCCTAGAAGCAGTAAGACAAAAACTTGAAACCTGTTTTTTGCAATTAGTAGAAGAGATTGGCTTTATATCCTGCCCTTCATTCAGAGTCTCAGAGTGGCTTACAAACTCCTTTCCCTTCCCCTCCCCACAACAGACACCCTGTGAGGTAGGTGGATCTGAGAGAGCTCTAACAGAACTGTTCTTGAGAGGAACAGCTCTGTGAGAACTTGTGACTGACTTAAGGTCACAACAGCAGGTGCATGTGGAGGAGTGGGGAATCAAATCCAGATCTCCCAGATTAGAGTCCATGCACTTAACTTCTACACCAAACTGGCTCTCTACTTGCTAAGAACCTTGATAATTTTAGCACTTATTTTTGTAGTAATCATAGGGTTAAGCAGGCCTCAGATTCAGTGGGAGCTCACAGGAGCACAGCCCCTGAACCTTTCTGAGAGTTCCACCTCCTCCTTCTGAGAGTTTCACCTCTCTGTCCATTGAATAGTATGTGCAGCTGCATAACAATCCCTGGATGAGCTCCACCACCTATTTTTCTACAAAATGACCCCTGGGGTTAAGAGAGCCAGTTTGGTGTAGTGGTTTAGTGTGTGGACTCTTATCTGGGAGAACTGGGTTTGATTCCCCACTTCTCCACATGCACCTGCTGATGTGACCTTGGGTCAGCTGCAAGTTCTCTCAAAGCTTCAAGAGCAGTTCTGGGAGAGGTTTCTCAGCCCCACCTACCTCACAGGGTGTCTGTTGTGGGGACGGGAAGGGAAAGGAGATTGTAAGCCACTCTGAGACTCCTTAGGATAGTGAAAGGTAGGGTATAAATCCAATCTCCACCACCACCACCTCCTCCTCCTCTTCTTCTTCATTTTATATGCCTATGTTTGCTACTATCAATAATAATAATAATAATAATAATAATAATAATAATAATAATAATAATAATAATAATAAACTGTTTCTTAATGAAAGATAAAAGTCTGTACGGGTTTTTGGTCTGGTTTCCTGGTTACACTTTTAGCACTTTTAGCACCAAGCTCACTCATTACTTATTTGTATTATCAGATTTCTTCCTCAACATCAAAAAGTCCAAGATCATGACCATCAAGAAGAATAGAAACATAAAAGTAACAGTTGACAATGAAAAGACTGAATGTGTGGAAGAATTCACTTTCTTAGGATCACTGATCAAACAAAGTGGCAAATGCAGTCCAGAAATAAAATGTCGAATCATGCTGGGTCGCGCAGCAATGTTGAGCATGAATCAAATATGGAAGACCAAGGACATCAGTCTAGTAACCAAATACAGATTAATCTGTGCTATTGTGTTTGCCATAGCAACCTATGGCTGCAAAAGGACCATGAAAAAGCAAGACAGGAGGAAAGCTGACTTATTTGAGCCGCGGCACTAAAGAAAGTGCATGCACATTCCTTGGACAGCAAACGCGACAAACAAGCAAGCACTAGAGCAGGGGTGTCAAACATGAAGCCTGGGGGCTGAATCAGGCCCCCAAAAGGCTCCTACCAGGCCCCAGAGCAACTGGCTCTTGTCTGCTTCCTTCTCCCTCTCTCTTGCTTCCTTCTGTATCTCTACTTGCTTTGCAAGGCTTGCTCAATCACACAGGAGCTACAGAGCAAAACCTCAATTTTCTCCATTGGTTGAGGCTCCTCCCCCTCCTGATCCCCTAGGGAGGGAGGGAAAGAGCCAGAACTTCCTTTTCCCAGTTCCCTGGTTCCCATGGGAAAAATACAAAAAAGCACCTTTAAGACCAACAAGTGTTAATGTTTTAACCATGTTTTTTTTTAAAAAAATAATCTTTAGTTGTGTTTGTCTGTGTCCTTAAAAAAGTTTATATCTCTGCTACCTAATCTTAAATAGGTATACACATGGCCCGACCTGATACAGCCCAGCCTGTCCTGATAAGATCTCATTTATGTCAGATCCATCCCTCATAAGAAATGAGTTTGACTCCCCTGCACTAGAGTGCATAAAACTAGACATGCCATTGGAAGGAAAAATCATAAAACTGAGACTGACTTATTTGACCATGTCATGCAGAAGAACTCACTTGAAAAAGCAGTTATGCTTGGATAGGTTAGTGGCAAAAGGAAACCAGGCCACCAAAGAACATGATGGCTAGACATCATAAAAGTTGACACCAGTCTGAGCATGGAACAGCTCAAAGAAACAGTACAAGATAAGAAAATGTGGCAAGAGCTGGCCCATAGGTTCGCCAAGAGTTGAACAGTTAACAACAGCAGTATAGGTTGATAATCATCCTTTAATAGATAAATCCTGGAGAACTCTGTTGCTCATTGGTTTGCATAGGCAAGGTCTTTTGAAATTGCTTAGTCCAGAATCTCTTACTGGATGTGGGAGTGGAACCTCTTGTTACAGCACTGCCCAAACATTGAGAAACTATTTGGATAGCATACTGGGGAACTCACATTTAAAAGAAGATATTGAGGCTTTTTATGCATATGCTGCAGGTCACCTTAATTTCATTCTGGCATAAGCTTTGCTTATAGCTCATTCATCTTTGGCTGCTGCTTCTTAATCCCAGCCATAGTTCCTTTTTCATAACTTGGAGATGTGCAAATTGAGGGGGGGGGGGTTAGTTTATGCTATCTTCATGTATAATTTTTTATTGACTGCAGAAATACCAAGTGCACATTTCTGTTGTATTTATTTATTTAGAAAATGTATATGCATCCTCTGAAGAGACCTGCTTGAGGTGGCTTACAACTAAGATGAGAAAACAAAGTAATTAAAAATAAGAGGACATTATTAAGCTACTAAAAACAATCTGAGTCATCACAGCATAAAATACACATTGGGCAGTCTAAAGTAGCATTAATAAAATTATTCTTGGGCCATAAGCCGACAATAAAATGTTTCTAAATATGTAACCCTTTTGATAAAAGCCTAGGCAAGAAGGAACATTTTAGCCTGGAACCCAAAAGAAAGTGAGGTAGGCACCAGGTGAGGCTAAAAAGGCATTCCAAAGGTGAGGCACCACTACTGGAAAAGCCCCGTCTCTTGCTGCCATCTGCCTCACCTCTGAAGTTGGAGGCACAGAGAGCAGACCTTCAGAAGAGGATATTAGCTGGTGAGCTGGACAATACAGGTGGAACTGATGGTAGTGGAACATGCTATCAAGTTACAGCCTACTTATGGTGATGCCATCAGGTTTTCAAGGAAAAATATATTCAGAGGTAGTTTGCCATTGCCTGCATCTACGTAGTGACTCTGGACTTCATTGGTGGCCTCCCATCCAAATACTAACCAATGTCTGGGCCATCCAGATCAGGGCATAAGTAGAATTAGACATATATTTAATAATAATAATAATAATAATAATAATAATAATAATAATAATAATAATAATAATAATAATAATAATAATAATAATAATAATAAATTTTATTTATACCCCGCCCTCCCCACCGAGGCAGGCTTTATTTTTAAAATAAAAACAAAAGGCACCACTGTGACAGAACCATGCTTCCAAATTACACTGTCAGACTTCACTCCTCTGTAGCTCCATCCTGCTTTCCAGTGCAGGCTCTATGTCTGCTATCAAAATTGGTCCTCGTGTCAGACCTGTCATATGTACAACATGTGAAGAACTAGGTAAGATCAGGGTAAAAGAGGGATCATTTATATTTGTTCTATACATAGCTTCCAATTTGACACACTATATCTTTAAGATAGAAGGGTATTAGATACTTAACAAGTAACTTTGTTACCCAAAGATACAGAGCAGAGAAAATCTAGACAGAAGCACAAAACAGTGAGGTAAAACTGTTCCATTGCAATAATAGCACAATTTAGGGACTGGGCAAGGGGAAACATGATGCTGCACTATATGCCAAAAACTCAGATGACATGTCAGTACATCAGCCTATATCCTAGAAACTTTATGCACTGCAACATTATTTCCATCCCCTACTCTCCTCCTGCCAGATGTGAAGGTGGAGGGCAGTATCAGGAGAATGCCTGTTCAAAGTGAGCAACTGACATTCCTAAGGCAAAACTCAGACCTGCTGACAATGTTCAAAGATGGGTTGATGACTCTTCCTGGGATTTTGATTGAATTACCAAGAAGCACAGTATTGTGAAGAAGTTTCTAAGAACTTTGATTATTATTTTGTAAACCTGAATTTTATGGCCAGGTGTCAAGAGTGCCTCTTGCCATGGATGTAGTTCTACTCTGTGACCTGTAGTTGCCTTATTGCTAATGCACCGCTATCTCTATAGTAACTAATGGGAACATATTTCTGCCTGATCTCCGTCAAGGTCATGAGCCTGTGTCCTGAAGATTATGTGTGCACCTTCTGAAGGGGGTACCACTCTCTGGTGAGAGGGAAAGCTTGCTGCTTGGAATCATTGTATTTAAATGCATAGCTTAGATAAAGGTGATAAGTATAGGGCATGAGCCCGCCATAATCAGTTTTTGCAAGAATTATCTTGCCCTCTGAAAGTTAGTATTTCACTGAATGGTCTGGTGTTGATAGCTGAATTGCTGGGGACTTGACACCAGGTTTTGTAAGGACTTTTGAAGGGTCAACCAAAGGAACCTTCATTGATATTCCCCTGGAGTATTCAGGCAGTCAGACTACCCCCCCCCTTGAAAACACCTGGAGAAATCCCTGCCTTATTTGAGAGACACTGGCTTGATATCAAAAACAGATTTAGTCATCTGTGCCTCTGATTTGGGAAGGCCAGTGGGTGTTCTTGTGCAAAAGATAACGGTTTTAGCGCAGGTCACCATTTCCTGAAAACACCTAAGCTTTCTTGCCCCCAGTTGTTCAACATCCCCTATAAAAAAGAAAGCAAAAGACTGCTGATGTCACACTAGTCAACAGCTCCAGTTAAAGATTCCACTGTGGTTGTGACTCTGCTTTTCTTCCTATCTTTACCCTGTAGCATCCTGTTTATCCATTTCCTGTCTGTATATCCTTAGCTCTTCCTTTCATCCAGTTACAACCATTTATTATGACATGATTTATTTCTCCCAGGCTTCCCAGAATCCAGGGCAAGTGATAATAATGTAGAAACAATATAAACAACTTAATTAAATATTTAAAAACAGCATGTTAAAAACAAACTTCTAAAATAATGTATGTCCCAACAGCAGGGTGTTTTGAAGGCAATGATTTGAGTCTATGGGGTATACCTCAGAGGGTAAATCTGACTTTTGAACATGTTATTTGGTAGACTTACATAATCACTAGAAAAAACAACAGTTATGCAGGCATTTTTAGGGATGAATCTAGGCAAAGGGAAGGGTCCCTCTCTTCATTGATTACACCTAAATAAATATCCGCCTCTATCTCCAGTTTCATTTTACCATGCCAAGTGTGCCTTTGAGGACCCATATTTCCAGGGTTATAAGTAGTTCTGACTCAGTACCCTAGGTAGGTGGGATTCCAACTCTCAAGTACAAAGTGATGTCATGCAGAAGACCAAGTCAATGTTGTGTAGTAGTTTGAGTGTCACACTAGGATCCGGTTGCCTCAGTTTCAATCTGCCATGAGGCTTGTTGGGTAATCTTGGGGTCAGTTGCTCTCTCTCTCAGTCCAACCTACCTCATAAAGTTATGAAAATAAAACAGGGGAGGACATAATGATGTTTACCATCTTGAGTTCCCTGGAAGAAGGGAGGGATAAAAAGTTAGAAAATAAATATTAGTTCATTGCATTTCCCAATAGTGGTTATATGTGTGTTGATGGGACTTTTTAAAATCATTGATTTTGTTATGAATCATGAGTAAAAGAAGCTTTAAAAATCAGATTTCAGCAAAAATAGTAGAATACAAAAGAGATCAGGAAACTGATATGATTAAATAAGCTGCTTGGCATGATAGTAATGTGTTTTTTCTCCATCTTCTGAGCCATTTAACACAAGGCAGATGGCCAATGACTTTGTGTAGTTGGGTCCTTGTTAACAGTAAACCTTCAACCTGACAGAATTCCTGAATTATCCACCAATGCAAACTACCTTCTAGGCAAGATTTGTTAGCTTTTTAATACCAGAAGCTGAAAGGCAGAGCCCACAATGATGTTCCCTTGCACAGCCCACATTCATTTCAATATGGCTTACACAGCAGAACATCCTGTGGATTGTGCCCTAAAGGAGTAATCCAAAATCATATATTGCAATTTAATTTTAAACTGCTGATTATGAAAGTCATTGGAAATAACAAATGGACATTTACAGTATCTGCAATTCCCAATTGGCAGTTCTCAACTGGAACTCGAATTGCTCTGTAACCTAAATAGGGATGCACAAATGTGCAATATATGAATAATATGAACTGCTCCTTCATTGATGCACAAATAGCAGGGAAATTATTCATGCAGAAATCCTTTAAGGTAAAGAAACTTTTATGAAATGAAAATAAAGAATCACAGGTTTGGTTTGCACCAAAGAAAAAGAGAACAGAAATAGGAATGTTGGAATCAAAATAACAGGGATGAGAAACTGACCATCATTCGTACATCTGAGTGAAGTTGAATGCAATTGATGCAGAACAGGAATGGAGGTATCATTGGAGAGGGACTGCTGTGCATGTATACCGCTCTGTATCATGCCCAAACCGATATGGAGAAGCTACCTCAATGTCACAATAATATTTTTACACTGTCAATATTTCACAAAAGATCAGAAGAGGCAGTTTGCAGTAGTGCAAAGAATCTAGATAAAAAATGAGATCACAAAGCATAAGAGATCAGGAGCTAGAAAAGGCTGGACTTCTGGGTTTGGGTCATGGAGCATTGAGCTGCTTCTCAGAAGAGGAGCAGACCAGAGCTCTGTTCTGGGCAGAGAAGGTGATCCTAATGCCTGCTGCCTACTTCTCCCAGGCAGGGAGAGGCCCAGGACATGCATATTAAATTCTGAGGAGATTTACTTTGGCTGATGAGGAATTCCAGTGGGGTTCCTTTTTGGCTTTGAAGGGTCCCCGGAGAAGAATTGCATTCCAACATTTACAGAGGACTTCTGAGGTCATTAAATTGACTTAAATTCACCAGGATTCAAAGCTTCTTTGGAACTATATAACATCTATCTTTGAAGAGAATGGTGTTCAAAAGGATAACAACTTTAAACATAAAAGATCTTTATCTATCACTCCAGGACTAAAATAAGACTTATTTGAAAAAAAGACAAAGGTCTAGATCCAACTATGCTATGTTAAAGTAAAGAAGATAAAGGAGGGGGTAAATTTGGAACTAATGGAATTTAAGAAACAAGGTTAAAAGACAAAAACAAATTATGTTTTGAATACCTGTGGTCGGGCCAGACAACCGCCTCCGAAACAGATCTGCTGATTTGATGGACATCACAGGAAATGGCATTATAGTAATATCGTGAGACTTCTCAACCATTGAAAATGAGACTTCATGGCAAGAAAGGAAGGAAGTAGCTATTTGGAGAAGGGAAAACTGCAAGCCTCCTAGCCCTCTCTAGGACCATAAATCATAGAGAAGTACTGGCGGCCATTAAGGGAAGGTCAAAAGTTTTATTTTTTAAAAAAAAGAAAACAGGACTTTAGAAAAAAAGTGGAGCCGGAAGATATCATCATTAAAAAGTGAAATCTATTGGACTATATGCTTGGAACTAATTTTGGAGCACTAAATGCTTGGAACTAATTTTTGGACTATATGCTTGGAACTAATTTTTTGGAGAAAAAAGAAATGTTTTTTTTAAAAAGGGACAGAAAAGCTGCGGATGCCATTTTGAAGAAAATAAAACTTAAAAAAATTAATATCTTGACTTAAGAGACTCTCGGAACGGCAATTTTGGGCTCATCTAAAAGGGCATACTTTAATCTACAAGACTATGCAATTGAAATCTGATTTGGTGAGGTAAACATCAGAGCCTATTTTAGCAATGGGCAGGAAGTGATGTCTGTGCATAAATCAGGAGCAAAGCAGATTCGTATGAGGGCTAGGTCACTTGAGGAAGCAAAAATGGCTAAATGGCAGGAGGCGATAGAAGCTATGGAGGCAAGATTGGCAAAAGTAATAAAGGAATCAATAACAGAAAGTAAGAAGGAATTAAAAAAAGACATTGAATCCAGTGCTGAGGTGGTTAAAAAAGAAATTAAAAAAGAAATTGAAGATCTCAGGAAAGACACCCAAGCAGCATTAAAGAAAGTGCAGGAGGTAGAAGAAAAGGTGAAAGATCAAGACTCAAGAATTGATACAGTGGAAGATGGTTGTTGACTGCAGTCTACATTGGCACTACCCAACGCAGTATCAACACCCGCCTCACCGAACACAAGAGACACTGTCGCTTTTTTCAGCCAGAAAAATCAGCTGTAGCTGAACATGCACTTCAAGAAGGAGACCATGTCATCCACTTTGAAAGAACTGAAGTCCTTTCTACGGCCTCACATTATCATACCCGCCTGAACAGAGAAGCTATTGAGATTTACAAACACCAGCACAACTTTAATAGAAAGGAAGAAGGCATTTCCATCCGCCAATCTTGGTATCCAGCTCTACAAAACACCCTACTTACTATAAATTGCAGAAATTCACAGAACAACCAGCACATTCCACAGAACAATCAGCACAGTCAACAACCATCTTCCTTTTCTTCACACCCCTTCCAACCCTCCCAGCAATTAACACAGAACAATGGTCACATTCAACAGCCAGTTTCCTTATCACTACCCTTCCAGGAAGCCCCACCAAACAATGGGCACATCCACAAACCTATTGCCCTTTCACCACACCCCCTCCAGCCTAGAAATAGCAGCTCTCCAGCAGCCATGGCCTCACTCAATGCACAGCAGCCAAGAATGTTAGAGCGCCTGCTCCGGCTACAACGCCACTGAGGATGTTCTCCGCAGCCAAGAATGAAACATCTGGAAGAAAAACTTTCTCCAGTAGAACACGGCACTTGAGCCCGAAAGATTCTACAAACCCTAATTCATAAGAAGAACCGAGAATGTTTGGCTTGGTGGTTTCAGACATGCCGGATGTCTGCTATGCCTAGGCCGCTTGCCAAATATATCATTCTCCCACACTTCTGCTTTTCACACAGACAATGTAATAATATTCCAGCTGCTTGTGGGGTGCAGAACTATATGTGTTCCCCACAAAGGATTATAATGAAGAGGGATTATAATTATAACATATGGTTTTTTCTTTCCTTTTTCTTCTTGTTTTAAGATGCTCTTTTATGAAGATTCTTTAATTGATAAAATTACCTTTTATTTTTAGCGATTTAATTAAAATACACCGTTGGGGGTCATGAAAAGGGGGGGAGGGAGGAGAAAAATGTAATGTATTGTATTAACTTTTTAATAATAGATGATAAGTATTATTACAATATATTGCAGTAAATAAAATTGGTTTAAACATAAGAGCTAGAAAAGGCTGGCTGGAACTGGCAAATGGGACTGTGGCCTTTTTGTTTGTAAAATGCCATTACCTTTACTACTGAACAAGACAAAGAGTGCTGTAATATCTGAAGGCTGACTCATTCATTCTCAAAGCAGATTTCATAGGCCAGGAGATGCATGCTGCACTGTCAGCGAATTACCAAGGAAGGCCTTGCTTACAGAAACTCTTGGTTAAAAAAGGGAATTAGTTCTTCAAGTGATGCTTCCTTCTTTGCTGCAACAGGCTAGTTTTGCTGACTGTTCAGATCCTTGCAAATTTACAAGTGAAACAAATTTACAAGTGAAAGGAAATGAAAGGGAGTATGACTAATATTTAAAGCTGCCTCTGTTCAGTAGAGAAGTTGTGTGCTGAAATTCTTTTAAAAGATGTGTCAGTGTAAAGAGCTTCTGTGGTATTACTTTGTTAATTATACCATGCAACTTGCTGAGAGCCTGTGAAGAATTGTGCATGTGTGTACCTGTGTGTGTGCAAAAACAACTGGAAAATTTGGTGTGGTCACGCATGCAAAATAATGCAGTTTCAGTGCACTTCAGAAATTGTCTGAAAGTGGATATTGCCATTTCTCACAACAAAATCCTGTTGGAAAGTGCCTTGAAAGTGCATTATTTAGTGTGTGTGACTGCACCCTTATAGTGCTATAGTGCTAGAGAAGTGATCCAGGGCTAAAGAATTATCACTTTGATGCCTTAGCACAATTGGCCTTTGATGTTCATTTCTGACTGCTACAGTGTGAGAAGGAGCATCCCCCCATCCCCAGTACTGTAAGCTGATAGGGGCTCGAGGAGTTCCCCTTCTCCCTCCATTTCCTTCCCTCCTTTAACTGGAATTCAAATCTATGCATTTTTAAAGGGTAATGAGCATGCTCAGTCTTCACCAGTTTTATTTAGTTTGTGAAGGTGGAGAGGACTCATCTTTTTTTTAATTCAAAAATAATATCTTCCTGTATATTTGGGCATTCCTTAAGTATGCATAAACCTCTCTCTTGTCTGTGGGTGGCCCTGTTTCACTGCCCTACTGATAGGCATAAGTTCGCTGTTACAAGGAGTGATTAGACATTAATGTCTGCAAGTATCCCATTAAGCTAGTGCAATAGACTCTTAGCTAATTATACATCAATTCAGGTTTAAAATTTTAATCAATTTGATTTCCTGTTGGGAAGCACATGTGACTGTTGATGTTATGTATGGGCTTTGCTGTCTCTCTCGGCTTGGCTTCGCGAACGAAGATTTAAGAAGGGTGCAATAGTCCACGTTTGCTGCAGGCTCGCTGGTGGCTGACAAGACCAATGTGGGACAGGCAGGTCCGGCCACAGCGGCTGCAGGGAAAAGTCTGATTTAGGGTTGGTCCTGTAGCAGTGCGATTCTTCCTCAATCTCCTTTTGTCCTCAAGACCAGCTATGCGTGTGTTCTCAAAGGAAGAGACAGCCTGGTGGATGGTGT
This sequence comes from Heteronotia binoei, assembly GCF_032191835.1. Lineage (NCBI taxonomy): Eukaryota > Metazoa > Chordata > Lepidosauria > Squamata > Gekkonidae > Heteronotia > Heteronotia binoei. The sequence goes on along the minus strand of NC_083223.1, from coordinate 185,628,301 downwards.
GCCTCCATGCTTTGCGATCTGAGGCTAGGTCAGACCACTGGTGATGGTTGATGTGACAGGTGCTAAGGGATTTCTTCAAGGAGTCCTTGTACCTCTTCTTTGGTGCCCCTCTATTTCGATGGCTGGTGGAGAGTTCGCCATACAGGGCAATCTTGGGAAGGCGGTGGTTTTCCATCCTAGAAATATGCCCTGCCCAGCGCAGCTGCGTCTTCAACAGCAGTGCCTCGATGCTGGTAACCTCTGCCCGCTTGAGGACTTCAGTGTTGGTCACAAAGTCACTCCAGTGGATGTTGAGGATGGTGCGAAGGCAGCGCTGATGAAAGTGCTCAAGGAGTCGCAGGTGATGACGGTATAAAACCCACGATTCGGAGCCATAGATGAGGGTTGTCATCACAACCGCTTTGTAAACATTGATCTTTGTGCCTTTTTTCAGATGCTTGTTGCTCCACACTCTTTTGTGCAGTTGGCCAAATGCACGGTTTGCCTTTGCCAGCCTGTTGTCAATCTCCTTGTCGATCTTGGCATCTGAGGAGATGATGCACCCCAGGTAGCTGAACTGCTGGACTGTCTTCAGAACTGATTCACCCACAGTGATGCAGGGAGGGTGATAATCTTCCTGGGGTGCAGGCTGGTGGAGAACTTCTGTCTTCTTCAGACTAACTTCTAGGCCGAATAGCTTGGCAGCCTCTGCAAAGCAGGACGTCATATGCTGCAGAGCTGATACCGAGTGGGAGACGAGTGCAGCATCATCAGCAAACAGTAGCTCTCGGATGAGTTTTTCCATTGTCTTGGAGTGTGCCTTTAGTCGCCTCAGGTTGAACAGGCTGCCATCGGTGCGATAGCGGATGTAGACACCATCGTCCTCATCTAGATCTACTGCGGCTCTTTGAAGCATCATGCTAAAGAAGATCGTAAAGAGAGTTGGCGCGAGAACGCAGCCTTGCTTTACACCTGTGCCTATTGGGAAGGGCTCCGAGAGGTCGTTGCAGTGTCTGACTTGGCCTCGCTGGTCTTCGTGTAGCTGGATGATCATGCTGAGGAACCTTGGGGGACATCCTAAACGTTCCAAGATTTGCCACAGGCCTTTCCTGCTAACGGTATCGAAAGCTTTGGTAAGGTCGACAAAAGTCACATACAGAGCCTTGTTCTGTTCCCTGCATTTCTCTTGGAGCTGCCTGAGAACAAATACCATGTCGGTGGTGCTCCTGTTAGCTCTGAAGCCGCACTGGCTCTCTGGGAGGAGTTCTTCTGCAATGGTGGGCACCAGTCTGTTCAGGAGTATTCTGGCAAGGATTTTGCCTGCGATGGAGAGCGATTCAGCTTGGATGAAGGAGAAATGAATGTCTAGCCCTCATGGACAGTCCAGTCTCAGTTATCCAGATGGCTGAGGAATACCCATGATCAATTATCATGGAAGCACTGAAAACATAAGTTTACACTGGTTTAGTGTTATTGAGCATAATTCACCCTGAGATAGCAAGCCTGGATCACTTTGGAGAATGGGTGGGACCTCATGTTATTCAATCAAGTGTGAGGAAAAGCCCCCTTTCCGAACATCGTAGTCACCAGCATGGTTGCCAGGGCACCTGGAGAAGTAACTCACACACGTCTGGCCAGAGAGTGTGGGCAAACCTATCCAGGGACATAAAGGACTTATGGGTACAAGCAGCCACCAGTTACATAGACACTCTAAACCGGTACAGAGTGCCTATCAGCAGAACAGACGTCTTCCCGTCGTCTCATATGCCAGCCATGGAGCAGAAGAGACTGCGCCGCCAAGGAGCTATCCAGGCAAATGTTTATGAAGCGCTGACCATGGAATCCACCGTGGAGGGCTAACACCACACGCAGCCATCTTCCCGCCAGGCTTGACTCCATTTCGTCATAACAGAAGGCTCACGTACACACCAGAAGTCACCTTTGGCCTACAAGCAACCCATTTACCCAAAGAATGGTTAATTATCCAACAGTCACTCTCTTTGTTCAATGGAACTCTGGACAAAGACCAGTGCCCAGAAGAAGACAGAAGAAGAGGAAGACCATCTTCAGCCAGGAGCCAAGTCCTTTGTCTAAGTCGGGTGCTACCTAGGCCAACATTTGACTCTCTATTGTCACCCTTTTAGATGTCCATCTAATCTTAAGTGTCCCCCACCCAGTAGTCACCTCTATTCTTCTTCCCAACTGTCACTTTGGAGCCGCCCCAGGGTCCGTTTCAACCTGAAAGTTCTCTCAGGCACACAGGATCCAGGCAAGTCCATTGGTCAAGAGCAAGCACCCAGTCAGGTGCCATCAATGAACTTTCTATTGGCTACTGCAGTAGTCCAGCCCTTATGGTCACTGCAGAGCCTCCCCTTCCTCCTCCCTCGTACCTCCCATCCCCTAAGGGCTCAAGAGAGTCCTTATAACCTGTGGACTAGCTACCCACAGGTGTGCTTCTATCAGTATCCCAACTTCCACTGCATAGATCCATCCCCGATTCCTGATCAGTTTCAGGTCCCTTACCCGCGCCCTCACTCGTCGCCAATTGGAGCCTTCCTCGAAGACTACGATAGGTAAATATTACCCTGTGTGTCTACCCTTTTTGTTCCCCTATCTATCTATATTTCCTAGGACTGTATGTGTGATTGTATGAGCATTTTATCTTGTATGGAAGTCTATATATTTTTCCAATAAATTATAATTGATTTTACTAAAGTAGAGTCCCCGTTATTTTAAGCATTACTCTCTGGACGTGTATCTTGTATACAATGGGAAAAAGATCCCTAGTGAGCCAGGTGCCCACCTGACTATTTCCCCAACCTCATCTTGGGATCTTTTCCCCAATGTATACAAGATACACGTCCAGAGAGTAATGCTTAAAATAAGGCTCTAGAGTATTTTTTGTATGGAGAAACATGCGATCACCCCTTCTGCAGTATGAAATGGTACAATCTCAAGATGATAAGAACTAGCTGCTACAGTCTAACACTACCACAGTTTCTGCAGTCAGAATACTTCTTTCTTGGATTAGAAAATGTTTACATCAAGAGTGAAGGATTAGAAAATGTTTACATTTTCTAAGACAATAATGCCAGTGTGTGTGTATGGGGGTGGGGGGGTGGGGGGGATGACATTACAAGATTGTCTGTCACTCCAGCCATAAACATGGTTGCTTGGAACTGAGATGAATTAACACTTATTTTCAAGGAAATAGAGTCATGCTGTTCTAGCATCTGGTGCTTTTGTAGCTCCAGACAAATTGACTCCCTTTAGACAAACAATTATATATGGAAATACCAGATTTTAGATTTCTCAGTTCATTAGTAGTAGCAGAGAAGAATTCCATCAAATCACAAGAACTTTTGCTGGATCTGAGTCAGACAGAATTCCAAACTAAGCCTCTGCTTACTAAATGACTTTGTCTACATTTACTAAGCTTGGATGCTCAGAACGTCCTCCTCTTATACCTTAAGATACTAATATGCAGGGGTCATTTATAAAAAAAAGAGGTGCTGGAGCTAATTAGCATAACTCATTATCTTAACTCATTTGCATATGCCACACCCCCTGACATCACTGAAAGTGCATCAAGAGTGAAAGAGAGAAAGATAGTTTAGTTTAGTTTAGTTTCGTGAATATGAAAGGAATGAAGATAGACAGAAAGAAAAAGACAAAGACAGAGAGAAACAGAGAAAGAATTGGATAAAGAAAGGGAGGTAGAAAAAGATGGAGAGAGTGGAGTGAGATAAACAATGAAAGGAAGGAAGGAAGATAGAATGAATGAAAGAAAAAGACAAAAGAGAGAGAAAGAATGAGAGAAAAGAAGGAAGAGAGAGGTAGAAAAAGACGGAGAGAGTGGACTGAGAAAAGAAAAACGAAAGGAAGGAAGGCAGGTAGACGGAAAAATGACAGAAAGACAGCCATCCAGTAAGACAGACAAAAAAGAAAAAAATATGATAGGAAGGAAGGAAGGCAGACAGGCAGGCAGGAAGTCATTTAGAAGCTTCCCTTTCACTCCCTCCCACTTGCAGGTGGGGGAAAGTGAAAGGAAGCCTTGAAATGATTCCCTTCCTCTTAAAGCAAGCAGCCAAGTGAGTCTACCCATCAGTTGCTCACTTTAAGAGGTGGACAGCCATTAGAAGGCTCCCTTTCTCTTCCCTTCACTACCAAGTGGACAGGAAGCAAAAGGAGGCCTTGTGATGGCTGCCCGCCCCTTAAAGCAAGCAGCTGAGTGGGTCCACCTATCAGATGCTCACTTCAAGGGGTGGACAGCCATTAGAAGCCTCCCTTTTGCTCCCTCCTGCTTGCAGGCAGGGGAAAGCAGAAGGGAGCCTTGTGATGGCTCTCTGCCTCTTCAAAAATACGCCATCCACTTTTAAAGAGCATTGGGAGCCCTATTAGAGCTTCCGGAGTGCCACTCTGGTGAGCTTCGCCCCCAACTGAGTCCTAATATGGTATTGGTTAAGATGAAATAATAATAAACATATTCCCAGAATTAGAGGATTCTCTTTAATTGGCAATCAATTAACCATATACTGATTAACGGTAAAATATAATTTTCACCCTTATGCTTCCTCTTCCTAGTCATTTTTGGTTTCAAGGTATGAATGATCTAATACTGATGTCCTTTTATGCCTTTCCAGCTATTACAGTGGAGACTGCCAACAATGCCCTTTAGTTCTGTTTAACATATATTTTATTCAAAATTTCCATACAACATAAAAACAATACAAACAAACTTAAAGACTCAAAATACATATAGACAAACAAAAGGTGAAATAAGCAGTTACTTTATTTTACTTATATTTATATGCAACCCTTTATCCTTTATTTCCTTCTCTTTTTACCCTTTATCTTTTGCCTATTTACATTCTTTTTAATTTATTTTTTATACTCTCATTTTAACCATATATCCTTTTTACAATTATTTTTGACCCCTCTTTACTCTACGTACTACCTTACTGACCTCTTAACTGGCATCATTCTTTAAAGTAATCCACATTCCATTATTTACATTTACCTATCCAATCATTGAGCGGTGACCCATTCCATGCTTCATATTAATTTTGTTCTGTTCTCAAATATATTTGACAGAGTATCTATCCCCCCCCCTTTTTTTTCCTTCCTCTTTTTTTTGGAGGATTGAGATCATTTGTATAGGCTAAGATTAGTTTTAATCTTCTTTTCCTCACCAGCCATGGAGTTTCTCTTAAGACCTTAATATTTTGTTCGGTAATTTTTAATGGTTGATCCATAAAAACTTTCCAACTTAACTCCTTAAACATTCTTCTATTAAGGCTACTATGAATTTCCCTCTGAAATAAGCATTTTCCAATATAGACTGAGTTATCCCTACATGGCTCAGGTGCCAAAGCCTCACTCAGTAAATAAGACAAATCCTCCTGCTTCTGCAGTCTCAATATATGTGCCGCCTGCTCCATCTTCAATCCAACCAATCTCTTCTCTTCCAATCCTTGAGCCATCTCTATAGCTTCAGTCCTTTGGCTCATTTCTTTAGTTTTAGAATTGTAAGACTTAACAGTTTGGGTTGGGCCAAATATTTCCACTTCTGTATCATTTTTTCCTGCAAGTTATCCAATTTCAAGTTTAGCTCTCCAGTCTGTTCCATTAGATTGGGCTGCATTTGATTCAATGCTGTCATAAAGAACATTTGCATGTTGGTTTGCAACTCTTTATTAATATCCTGTGAAATAGCAGCACCCACTGGTTCAGGAATCCCTGCTGAGGGTACTGATTTCCCTGACTTACTCATTTTACATGGACTTGAATCTATATCCTACACCTTAACTTACTTATTTAATTATCTATACATTTATAACCTTTTAATAGCTGAGAGGGGGAGGGTTACCAAATACAAATGCTTTTAATATTCCTAGTACCTCTCACTCTATCTCTTCCTTCCCTTAATTTGTAACTTAAATAAACACTAATTCTATCTCCCTTCCTTTACTTTAAACCAACCAAAATAATTTTCAATTCCAAATTGCTACACATAAATCAATTCTCATATATAACCAATCAAATATAGGCCACCGATACTGAGTTGGTGAATTAATTAATCAGACAAACCATTCATCACATATACTCAAAACAAAACTTAAACCTAAAGTACAAAAAGAAAAGTTCACCAGGGGCTTCCTTCCAGTCTCTTCAAGCTTAGTTCAGTCTCTTCCCATTTTCAAAAATAATTCCACTTACAGTTTTATACCAATAGTCCAATATTCAGTTCAATCTCTTCCAGTCTTCCAAGTTGATTTTTATTTCAGTCTTATCAAAATTCTATTAATCCAAATTCTCTCTGTCTTTCCTTTTTACTTTCTCTTCTTCTTATCCTTCTCTCTCTCTTATTTTCTTATCATCTTCTCCATCTTCCCCACCACTCAATAATTTAGTCCTGTCTCTTTAAGATTCCAGATAGTCCCACTTGCTGGTTCAGCGTGCTGTTACTCAACCAAACAATGCATTACTCACAATATAGAACCAGCCCATTAAACTGCCGCCAGCGACTATATTCCCTTCAAGTCCGAAATTAATTCCAATTTATAATATTTTATAATTGTTCAACTATTTCTTCGCCAGCCACCACTTTCATCTGCTCTTTGCGGCTTCCCCGTTATAGACCGTTCCGCCTCTCATGACTCTCCACTTCCCATTTCTCTGGCTTTTTGTTCACTTGTTCCTCAAAGTTCCTCTCCACTCTTACTTGTCAGTTTATATTGTTTGATAGTCCTGTTCTAGGTTTTGTAATCTTTCATCTTTTATGGGCTTTCTTACCCTTTGTTGTTGCCTTTGCTGCTGCTTTCCCTCCACCTTCTCCAGTAACACGGCTAGCCCGCCATAATGGTGTCTGTCTCAACTCAGGCTTTGGCGATTTGGAAGCCGTAGAAACCGCACCAAGACACCCCCCCCCGAGTTCAGTCTCTCCACTTCACTCTGCTCCCCCTGCTCAGAGGCCCCCACAACGGGCTTCTTCAGGTCTCCGCTCAGCCAAGAACCCCTGAAATCGAACACTTTGGCCCTGTCTCTACAGGAGCTTTGGAAAGTGCATCAGCCCTCTGTTGCGTTGAAGACTGGAACCTCCAATGCTCTTTAGTTCTAGGGGTGAAGATGCCTGTTATAATGTTATAAGCAGAGAGGTTCATGGCTGGTTGCTTCCGTTTACCAGTATTAGGAAACCCTGCATGGAGCTTGCAGCCTACCAGCTCTGACAATAGGCTCACCTTTCATATTGCTACCCCTGACCTGAATGCTCCAACTTTGTTTCTACTTTAAGACTATCTGGTTGTGTTGTGGGGCACCCACCTGTTGTTTTGCTTTGTCATGGGATATAACACAGCATTATCTGCAGATATTTTATTATGGGTTTTAAAAATATCACAGTCTTATGTTTAAGTCCACCAGACAATCCATGCCTGAGCTGCCATCACTTGAACCCAAATCCTGGTCCAGCACTCAGAATAGTTTTCACTGTACTGCTAGCAGCATACAGAAATCAAGGTCCCTTTGCTCTCTCAGTCTGCTGTGTTATACATCTATAATCCCATTCATCTTCTCATATTAGCTTCAATTTATTTGATCTCCCTTTAGTTTTTCCAAGTTGAAACCAGTTACTTTGTGAGCTTGATCAAAGTGCTCTCTGAGGCTTATATGGGGAAAAGCAGTCCCAGAGATAGACAGGTCCCAGGCCATATAGGACTTTTAAAAGGTCGTAACCAGCACCTTGAAGTGAACCCAGACCAGAAGAAACAGTTCATGAGCCTCTTCTCTGACAGCACCTGTGTTCCTCCCTCAAGTGGGGAGACTTTTGCAGGCCTCAGAAAAGAAAGGGGGAGAAGACAATCTGCCTAGATGAGAAGCCCCCCTTTTAAGGATCTGTCCAGCCTCTCACTTGCTTCCAGAAACCAGTCCTGATCCTTTCCCCATCCTTGATTCCTTGCTTAACTGGCACTGGGGCTTCATTTAGGAATATCAGCCACCATCACCCCAGCCACCAGAGGGAGGTATGGGGGTAGGGTTGGGTAACACCTGGAAATTTGGGGATGCTGCCTGGGGAGGATGGACATCAGTGGAGTATGATACCATAGAGTCCACCCTCCAAAGCATGCATTTTCTGCAAGGGAACTGATCTCCGAAATGTGGAGATGAGCTGTAATCTCAGGGGATTCCCAGGTCCCACCTGAAGGCTGGCATTCCTAGTTAGCTAGCCTCTCTCCCTTCCATTGGCTCTTTCCCCCATTCTCCTGGCTGCTGGCCTGGCCCCACTCACAACTGGCCCTGGCCCACCTACCCCCAGCTCCTTGTTTGTCTGGGAGCTGTCAAGGGAACTGAGGGAAAGATAATAGGGCTCTCCCAGAGCAGTGCTGGCCTCCCTGTAGGCTGTTTGGAGAACTGATGCCTGTTCTCAGCCACTGCAAGTTTTCCTCAACTAGAGCTACCTTGACAGTGGTGTCAATGAGGCTGTGTTTGGAGGAAGTTCTGGGTGGCCTTTTGCCTACCTATTCAGTCTCCTTCTCTGTCTTCAGCTGCTATTGTGGGGTTTCTGGTAACTCCAGGTAAGAGGCCAGGAGGGTAGGGGCTCCCTGGTCCTTGGCAGGGCTTGTGGCATCCTTTGGCAAGAGGAGAAATCTGCACTAGGTGTCAGCCCTGGACACAGTGTGATCCTATATAGTTACACTCTGGTGTATCAAGTCACAAAATATAATTTAGTTTCAAAAACTAGGCTTATTGGTAGGCCTGGCTATGATTCAGAATGAAACTTACACCCCTTGCTCCTCTCCTGCAGTGCATTTGGACCTCCTGCTTCATTCAATTGGTTAGCGGCAAAGCCACACCCAGCAAATGCCTCTCTACTCTAATAAGCTCTTATTTTATAGATTTGATTTTGTGGCCAAAGGTTGGAAGTCACTATCAAAAGTTTGTCAAAAGGTTAGCCACCACTGATTTAAGCTTTTCTCTTTAGCTGGGATTCCTTACCACCTGATGAACAGGACACGGAAAAGTCAGTATAATTTCTTACCATTTTGTTACGATGGCTGCTTCCAAGTGGGGGTCTCTAAAACAAGCTTTATTATGCAGCACAACACCCTCATGCTACTCAGCAGGTTTCCTTTAGTCCAAGATTTGTTGTAAGTAGTTTCCAAGATTATTTGAATTGTTTCCTCAGTATCTTGCTTTCTGCATTCAGTAGCTTACAGTGACTATTGACACCAATGTGAACTGTGATCCATTTCATTTGTTCTAAACCTTGTGGTAGTTTGATGAAATAAACTCTGTTTTCTGTGACCTTGGGAGTATCTCTTCTGATTACAAAGCAAAACTGTTACAGTGGCTTTTATAAACTTCTGCAGATGTTAGAAAAATAAAGTTTAGAATGCCATCAAGTACAGAAGAGGTAACACCTGAGAGAAAACTCACAGCACAGACAACCAGTCCCTAAGGCAAGGGACTTTGCCCTCTAAACCTGGTTGTTCAGAAATCTACAGGAGGCACATCTTGCTAAGCTGTTTTTGTTGGTCACTGCTCATGTCTTAAGGAAGAATGGACTACCAGTTAGAGTTAGTTTATTTTGCAGGCACAGAGAGAGACAATGTTTACATTCTTAGAAACAACACTGATTCCCCGCCCCACCCCACCCCCACCCCCAGCCACCTGGAAAAAATGCATAATTTCCCTGTCCAAGATTTAAATGACATAGACTTGTGAAGTGGAAAGGAGGGATGGATTGTAGCAGCATTAATTCCAGTGGGAGAACAGAACACACAGTATGTATAAATGTCATTAAATTAAGGCTATGCCTGTTGATGACAGAGAAAGGAAAGCTGGAAAGGTGTGTCATTCATTTCTGGTAGTGACATAGGAAGTGTATAATAGATTCAATTGATACAAACTGGCATTAAGATCATGAACATTTGATGGGTAAATTCAGTCGAGACTACAGAAAATAAAGACTTCTGTTTGCATCAAACAAGAGAAGAGTGAAAAAGAAACAGGGATTTTTTTGAGTCTAAATTGGGAAATCCCTGCATTTAACATTTCATTATGTAGCTATTCTCTCAGGACTGAGCCTGTTGTTTTTGAGGCATAGAGAATTTTTCTTTTCCCCCAGAACTTATTTCCTTTATTTTGTTTATGTGATTTTTCCTCCCTAGCCCAGATTATTCCCCACTTATATTGGATTTATATCCCGCCCTATACTCTGAATCTCAGAGTCGCTTATATGTTACTGCTCTAGGGTTGCCAAGTCCAGTTCAAGAAATATCTGGGGACTTTGGAGGTGGAGCCAGGAGACTTTGGGGTGGAGCCAGGAGCATGGTTGTGACAATCCAAAGGGAGTTCTGGCCATCACATTTAAAAGGACCATACACTTTTTAAATGCCTTCCTTGCATTGGAAATAATGATGGATAGGGACACCTTCTTTGTGGGCTCATAGAATTGAATCTCCTGGTCCAATCTTTTTGAAACTTAGAGGGGATTTTGAGGAGAAGCACCAGATGCCATGCTGAAAATTTGGGGCAACTACCTCAAAAAACAGCCCCCCACCAAGCCCCAGATACCCGCAGATCAATTCTCTATTATGGGAATTGGTCTCAATAGGAAATAATCTGCCCAGCAGATATTTTCCATCCTCCCCTCCTCACTTTCTGATGACCCTGAAGTGCAGGGAGGACCTCCAAACCAGGGGATCCCCTGCCCCCACCCGAGGATTAGCAACCCTATACTGCTCTTGGTTTGCCAATCTATAGATGGGGCTGGGAGTCTACCCAGGTTACAGCTGATCTTCAGACTCAAGTTCCCTCATAGAAAGTGGCAACCCAAAGGTCAGACTCTGTGGTATATCATCAATTCCAGGTGAAATTCCTCCACAAATCTCACTCCCACCCCCATTCACGGGCACTGTTCCCAAATATCCAAGAATTTTCCAGGCCAGATTGTGGCAACCCTATCTTGGTTTTATTCTTACATTTTATTGTTCTGATTTTATAATAGTCCCGAAGGCACCCACTTGTATGTGGTGTGCCTCAGGAGGTTGCTCTCTCCGCAATGTTATTTAACATCTATATGTGCCCCCTTGCCCAGATAGTCCGGAGATTCGGGTTGGGATGCCATCAGTATGCAGATGACACCCAGCTTTATCTATTGATGAGACGCCAGTCCAGCTGTGCCCCAGAAAATCTGGACCTGGCATTGCAAGCCGTAGTGAAATGGTTCAGGCAGAGTAGACTGAAATTGAATCCAACAAATACGGAGGTTCTGTGCTTAAGCTGTGGTGGTCTGAGAAGGGAGATCCCTTTACCAACCTTTGATGGGGAGCCTTTAGTGCCAGCTTCTAGGGTCAAGAGCCTAGGAATGCTTGGACTTCCGGGGTTGGATCATGGAGAGTTAAGACGCTTCTCTAAAGAGGAGCGGACCGGAGCCTTTGTTTTTGGGCAGAAAAGGTGATTTCAATGCCAACTGCCGACTTTTCTCAGGCAGGGAAAAGGCCAAGACATGCCTTGGAAATTCTGAGGGGACTTACTTTGGCTGATGAGGAGTTCCAGTGGGGCTTCTCCGAGGCTTTGAAGGATCCCCAGCGAAGGATTGCATTCCAGCGTCTACAGAGGTTTCCGTGGTCATTAAATTGACTTAAACCCATCATGATTCAAGCCTTCTTTGAACTATTTTAGTATCTATTCATTTATCTTCAGCAAGGATGGTGTTAAAGAGGATATATTTGATCCCAAGGTAAGAAGATCGTTATCTATCACTCTGGGACTTATACAAGCTATTTGGGGAAAAAGGACTAAAATTTGGAACTAACTACAACTTTCTAAAGTTAAGAAGAAGGGAAGGGGGTAATTTTGGGACTATTAGGATCTAAGAAGCCAAGTTAAAAGTAAAAAAACCCAACAACTTATGTTTGGAATACTTGCGGTTTCTGTAAAAACCCCATCGTCACAGAGTTGCTGCACTGGAAGACATCACAGGATGTGGCATAAACATCGCGAAAATACCTGATCATAGAGAACGGGACTTTGTGGCAAGAAAAGCAGGAAGTAAAACAGGAAGAAAAGCAGGAGGGAGCCATTGAAAGAAGGTCAAGTTTTCAACTTCCTGGATCCTCTAGGACTAATCAATCATAGAAAAACTTCGGTGGCCATTAAAGGAAGGTCAAAAATTAAAAAAAATTTTTTTAAAAGGAATGGAACTTTAAAACTTGGTGGAGCTGGCAGATATTGTTATAATAAGGTGAAACACATTGGACTATATAATTAGAATTAATTTTGGTGGGCCCAAAGAGAAAAGGAAAAAAAGTTTTTAAAAGGACCCAGAAAAAATCACGGACACCATTTTGAATAAATTAAAACTTTAAAAATTAATATCTGGAGTTAAGAAGCTCCTAGAATGGCGATTTTGGGCTCATTGGAAAGGGCGTGTTTCAAGCTATCAGAATCTGTGTTTCAATTTTGAATTGAAGAGACCAACTTTGGAGCCTATATTTATACTGGGAGGACAGTAATGTCTGAACATAAGGGGGAACCGAAGCTTCGTCCAAGGGCCAGATCTTTGGAGGAGATAAAGATGGTTAAAATTAATGAACCACTTGAAGCCATGGAGGCCAGGTTGGTCAAAGTGATGAAAGAATTAATAACTGAAAATATTAAAGAATTAAGAAAAGACATTAAATCAAGTGCAGAAGTGGTGAAGACAGAAATTAAAAAAAGAAATTGAAGATCTCCAAAAAGACTCACAAGCAACATTAAATAAAGTGCATGTAGTTGAAAATAAAGTAAAAGATCAAGATTCCATGATTACTAAGTTGCAGGAGAAAGTAGTTCTACAAGACTGTAAAATAATGGAGAACCAGGTATGTGAGAGGAGTTCCTGAAAATGAAGAATTTGAGTTGAAGACATATATAATAGGTATAATTGCTGAATTTTTGGAGTTGGACCCTGATCAATCTTGCTATGCCTATGACTATATATATAGGGTCAATTCAATGTATGCAAAAAAAAAAAAGCTACCAAGAGATGTGGTACTAAGATTTGTATCAAGAGACATGGTTGGAAAACTTTTAAGTAAACAATTTGAAAAAGCAATTGAGGTAGAAGGAAGCAGAGTAAGAATTATGAAAGAGCTGCCAAGAAAGGTCATAAATGACAGAAGACTGTACAAGAAATTAACTGATAAACTACGTGACAAAGGTTTGAGATACAGATGGATATTACCAGAAGGTCTAAGCTTTGAATTGGAAGGAAAGAGGATTACAATTTACAATGTCCAAGACCAGGAGATTTTTTGAGGAACATAAGGATTTTGGGGATACAGAATAAGTGAAGAATCATTATGGATTACAAATTATTGTCTTGGAATGTAAATGGACTAAATTCACTGCAAAAAAGAAAGTCTACATGTCATTGGATTAAAAAACAAAAATGTAATATAATTTGTTTACAAGAAGTGCATATTAAACAAATGGATTACAAATTTTTATGGAACAAGCAATTGGGTACAGAATTTTTTTCATTGGCTAAAGAAAAAAAAAGAGAAGTGATTTTTTACATAAAACAGGAACTTAACCCAAAACATGATGATGGAAGATATGTAGCAGTGGAAGTGTTATTAAATGACAAAAGGACATTGTTAGTGGAATTGTATGCCCCAAATGGGGCAAAGGACTCTTTCTTTAAAGAAATTGTACAGCAATTGGACCAAGTGGTATATGAACAAATAATGCTGATGGGAGATTTTAATGGAACAGTTAAAAATATTTTAGACAGATCTGGTAAAAGAAACAAAGAAGGGAAATTACCAAAGTCTTTTTTTGACTTAGTGAATCAAGAAAGTTTGGAAGATGTTTGGAGGAAATTTAATCCTATGGTGCGTGATTACACCTTTTTTTCAGCAAGACATAATTTTTTCTCAAGGATTGATATGTTATGGGCTACAAAAGATCTTGGACTTATGACGAAAAAAATAGAGATTCTTCCTAAAGTGGGGGCAGATCATAATCCAATAATGTGGTTGGCAAAGTATGCCAAAAAGACTAGGAGGTGGAGGATAAATGAAGATTTACTACAGAAAGTAGATATAGTGGCATCTCTAGAAAAAGAAACTAAAACTTTCTTTCAAATAAATGAAAAAGAGGACATACAATTTCAAACGGTGTGGGATGCATATAAAGCTGTAATAAGAGGCATTTTAATCACATTGAACAATAAAGACAAAAGAGCAAAAGAGAAACAAATGTTGGATATCCAAAAAGAGATTGCTAATAAGGAAAAGGAACTTAGAAAGCGACCGGGGGGAAAGAAAATTATAAGGGAGATCACAATATTACAGAACCAGCTGAAACATCTGCTAAATAAAGAAGTAGAATGGAATCTCAAAAGATTGCAACATAAATCTTTTGAAGGAGCAAATAAACCTGGGAAATACCTGGCTTGCAAATGAAAAAATAAATGTTCTACCAAGAATTATGTTTTTATTTCAGACAATTCCAATTGTGAAGGATTACAAACAATGTAGTAAATGGCAAAGGAAGATCTCAGAATTTGTGTGGGCTGGAAAAAAAAACCAAGAATTAAAATGAAAATTTTGGCTGATGCAAAGGAAAGGGGAGGTTTCCAATTGCCTGATTTAAAGTTATACCATGATGCAGTATGCTTGGTGTGGATTAAAGAATGGATTTCGTTATTAAATAGAAAACTACTGACACTAGAAGGTCATGGAAATATTTTTGGTTGGCATGCTTATATGTATTATGGGAAAAATAATATAGACTTTTTTCACATCACTATATAAGAAGAAACTTGTTGAATACATGGTTAAAATACAAAAGATATGGGGATGAGAGAAAACTGCTTTGGATTGTGCCAACGGAAGTAATAAAGTTATATTCAGATACCTCCGAAGTGAAGTGGTTGTCATATAAACAATTGTTAAAGATGCATGGTGAGAAAGTTGTACTAAAACCGGTAGAAGAATTGGACTGCAGGAACTTCAGGCCCTCCAAAACTTGCTCCAAGAGCAACTCCAACAGGCTAAAGAAGCCTACAAGTTAGCCGCTGACTGAAAGCAACAGGTGGGGCCACCAATGAAGCCCAGGGACCACGTCTGGCTCTCCACCCGCTACCTGTGTTGTCCTGGCCGGTCTTGCAAGCTGGACCTTCACTTTGCGAGGCCTTACTTGATCACAGACCACATCAACCTTATTGCTTTCTGGCTACAGCTTCCAGTCACCCTCCACATCCACCCGGTCTTCCACCGGTCCCTCCTTGTTCCTACTACACCACTGGATCCCATCTGACTGCCGCCTCCACTCATCTTGGTTGATGACAAGGAAGAATACGAGGTCCACCAGCTCCTGGACTCCTGAATCCACTGATGGGACCTCCAGTACCTCATGGACTGGGAAGGCTATGGCCCCAAGGACTGTTCCTGGGAACCCACAGACAACCTACATGCCTTCAACCTTGTGCAGCAGTTCCACACGGCCTATCCTGACCAGCCCATCTGGGGAGGGGGGCCCTGCAGGGGGGGGGGATAGTGTCATGAGCCCTGAGGAGGGGGAGCTGAAAGGGTTAACAGACCAGGAAGAATGTCCAGCACCTCAGCCGAAGAACCAACGGCTGGCCCATCAATCAGTCTATGCACATTCCAGGCACTAGTGCCGGCTGTTGACAATCAGCAACAAGGCATTCTGTGGCTTTCATCCACGTTCCTTCCTGATCCCAGCTCCTGACCTGTTTGAATTCTGTGGCACCCTGACCCTTTGGCTTTGGACACTGACTTCTGCTTCTAGTTTGTGATTTTGCTGTGGTGACTTGACTCCTGCTTGACTTCCTGAACTTTGACCTCAGACTGGCTTTGGACTCCCGCCTGCCTGTGCCCTGAGAACGTGACACAGCCTAATAAATCTGCCAGCCTTTTCAGTATATACTTATTAGAATAAGGAACTACAATATAAATAATTAAACCAATACAAAAACACTACTGTCAAGACTGAATATATACATATTGTTCAACACTGTTTATATTATTCCATGCATGCTATATGCTCAAAACTCTATAAGTGAAGGCTGAGGGACTTAGGAATGCTCAGTCTGGAGAAGAGGAGATTGAAAGGAACATGATGGCTCTCTTTAAAGACTCTGAAGTGCTGTCACTTAGAGGAGGGCAGGGAGCTGTTCCTGTTGGCAGCAGAGAAGAGGACTTGCATTAATGGGTCTAAATTAAGGGTGGGAAAGTACCAGCTGGATATTAGGAAAAACGTTTTTATAGTCACAGTTGTTTAACAATGGAATCAGTTACTTAAGGAGGTGGTGAGCTCCCCCTCACTGGCAGTCTTTAAGTAGCAGCTGGACAAACACTTGTCAGGGATGCTATAAGCTGATCCAGCATTGAACAGGGGGTTGGACTAGATGGCCTGCATGGCCCCTTCCAATACTGTATTTCTATTCTATTCTATTCAGGAACATGGTTTACAACCACATTGTTCATATATGAAGTGGCCTTAAACTGAGTCATACAACTAGCTCAGCATTGTCTGCTATGATTGGCAGCGATCAGTCATGCAGTTAGGTACTTTCAGACTGTGTATTTTATTTATTTTTATTATTTAAAACATTTCAGTCCTGTCTTTTCTCATGGTTCAATAAGTACAATATGTAAAAACATTCAAGTAGCAATAAAACTCCTTTATCTCACTACCAATGCTAATTTTCTGTCCCTAAGCACTTCTCACCTGCCTTAATCAAGCGGATTGCAATGTGCATTGTACATTTATATCCTAAATCCTTTCTTCAGTTTTAAAAGTTTTATTAATTTTCTCAAAAGTTAAGGGTAAAGGGTAAGCAGGAATAGAGAATTATAGTTACAAATATATCTTAGTCTGCATATAGTATACTTTCTTAGAATACAGGTCTGCATCTAATATACTTTCTTAGAATACCTATATCGTCACATATTATCTCTTAACTTTAAATCAGAAACCTTTAAATACAATAACATTGTTAGTCTTCTTGTTCAGCCTATTCAAGCTGACATTTTCCAGCAAAAGCAATCTTATAGTAAAAAATACAGGAGAAAGGAAATATAAGTTCACACCAAAGAATCTTAAAAGTCTTGAGTATCTAGCCAAATATGTAGTTTCAACCAATATTTTCTTGCTTCTTTAGATTTCCCAGCCAACAACTGGGATAAGTAGTCCAGCTCAGTCATTTCCAGAATTCTCCCCACCAAATCCATTCTCATGGGAATCTCCTGCAGCTTCCATCTCTGTGCCAGAAGAATCCTGTCCACTGTGTTAATATGTGCCAACAAATGTCTCATCTCTTTTGAGTAATCCTCAGGATATATGTTCAATAAAAACAGTTCTGGTTTAAATTGGATCTGTGTCCTCAAAATTTTCTGTAATAGTTCATGAACCATTTTCCAATAGTCTTTCACCACCTCACATGTCCACCACATATGATAGAAAGATCCCACATGTTTAGTACATTTCCAACATTTGTTAGATATGTTAGTATACATTTTACACAATTTCTGTGGAGTTATGTACCATCTATAAACATCTTATACAGATTTTCTTTAAAGGTTACTGACTTAATTAGTTTAATATTGAATTTCCACAACCTCTCCCATTCTTCTAACCAGATGTTATATCCCAAGTTTTTTGCCCATTGAACCATACAATCTTTTACTACCTCATCTTGCATCTTCATCCGTAATAGATATGCATATAGCTTAGAAATTAGCTTTTCTTGAGGACCTAAAAAGATTTTATCAAATGGGTATTGCTCTCTGTTAAAGTCTGTTGTCCTTTCTTTGCAAAACCCCTTCCATCTTCTGAAATCTTTGAAAATAATTTGTTTTTTTTCCAAAAAAGAGAGCATGTATGTGTGTGCATGCATGCGATGGATGAATTAATCATTCAGTGTCTATGAGCCATTAAACTTGATCTTGTTTGCACACTTAGTCATGCTAGATGGAATGAGGTTACAAAGTAGTTTTTCATATAGATATTCACTGTGTGGTATAGGATCATGATAGACTTATCTGAATGTTCTCAAGTAAGTCTATCAAAAAAGAAGGTAAATTGAACTAGAGTCACCTGTTCATTGTGTGATTCCTGACTGGTTAAAATGATCCACATGATGAATCTTGGAGGAACAAAAAGGCAGCACCAGTTCAGGGAGAAAATTGATATTTATATCATGGATATCAGGAGAAAATTTGGATCCACAAATAACTATGATTAGTACCTAATTCATAATAATCTGAAAATATTTAACACTGCTTTAATATGGATCAATTTGCAACATATAGTACATGTGC
Source organism: Heteronotia binoei (assembly GCF_032191835.1). Taxonomy (NCBI): domain Eukaryota; kingdom Metazoa; phylum Chordata; class Lepidosauria; order Squamata; family Gekkonidae; genus Heteronotia; species Heteronotia binoei. The sequence goes on along the minus strand of NC_083223.1, from coordinate 185,609,984 downwards.
TCACAGGATGTCTGCTATATTGCATCTTTCTTACATTACTTGCATACTAACCAAGAAACACTGAGGCTCAGGCATCACTAGAAGGGCTTTCCACAGGAAGCAGAGTTTTATTATCTTTAATTTATTTGGTATCCTCCACGTGTAAGTTGAAACTGATGCCTACCAACACCGTAATGCTGGAAAGGGCTGACTCTCCTGTATAACTTATTTGTTTTCCATTTCAGGAGACAGGCACATTTTATATATTCATTGCACACCATGTAATTTTCCAGCATAATTTTTCTTTCCATTGCTTTTGCTATTGCATTTTTAATTTCCACCCTATCCAGTCCTCAATTTACTTTAAATAAGGGACCTGATGTTAATTTGATTGAATATGTTTTTAAAAGACAGAAAGAAGCCATGAAAAGCAATGGGAACACTTTTTTTGCCCATTTTATAGCACTTTTATTATTGCTTTATCCTCTTATTTGGAATTGTTATTGCCTGATGAAAAGAAAGCTCAGGCTGGACTTGCTAAGTCTGCCAAAACTCATCTCAGCATCATGTCTTGAGGATTCTAATTTTCTTGGTTCTTCAAATTATGCTAATCACAATGATGACCAACTCCAGGTATTTCTCAGTGAGGCCTTTAAAGAACCACACATTTATAATTGGACACATTGATTTCTTATTTCAGGTTAGATGTCAAAATTGGAGCATAATTATACAGGCAGCATCATTTTCACTAGCTCTAGAAGAAATATTTGGTATGTCAAGCATTTGATTTGATTTATTTATTTGTCATTGATTATACTCACACTTTTCCTTTCTTCTGGGTAGCTCAGAAGCACTTACATACAGCTACCAGCAGGCCTTCTAGGCAGATTGCACTACCAGAAGGGTAGAGCAATCCTATGCCATGGCCACGCCACATCATCTGGCCACTCTGTATCTATGACAGTGCTAGTCAATTCCCTATGGGTATGAGTTACAGAGTGGCCAGCAGACAAAGTCAGAGGGTTTTCTGTTTGTTACTGGGGTAGCAGCTATAGCAAATGTGCTGCTATGATCAGTGGAGGTATTGTGTGGAGGCAGTGGCACTATGATGGACAGGGCCACCAGAACAAATCAGGTTATGAGGCAAGGGGGAGGAGTACAACTTCCATCTCAGACAGGAGTCAAATAGGGATGGGTCACAGGAGTTTCTCTTATTGCCAGCAGCATACTCTTATACCCCCTTAATAATAATATAATAATAATAATATTTTATTTATATTCCGCCCTCCCCGCCGAAGCAGGCTCAAGGCGGCTAACAACATAATCAATCTGTACAATAAGTTATACAACAAATTTTGAAATCAACATTCAACTTAAAACATTCCAATTTAAAATTAACATTTCTGGTGCTATTCTATTAGATGCAAGTATGTATGATGGCGGAATCACTTAAGACGAGTCCATCAATCATTCAGTCAGGTAAAGGCCATCCTAAAGAGGAAGGTCTTGCAGGCCCTGTGGAACTGTTCAAGGCTCTGCAGGGTCCACACTTCTTCCGGGAGCTGGTTCCATAGGTGTGGAGCTGCAATGGAGAAGGCCCGTGTACGAGTATTCTTTAATTTTGCCTCCTTCGGCCAGGGGGTAGTCAGTTGGTTCTTCCCCATTGACCTCAGTGCTCTCTGGGGTTCATATGGGGAGAGACGGTCGTTCAGGTAGGCAGTTCCTCGACTATATAGTGCTTTCTTTGTCTCTAGCATTTATTAATTTTACATTTGACAAACAAGATGTTCCTGGCTTATTTTCAACTTTACTGACCTTGAACTGTATTTCTAAATACCCTGAACTGTAAAGCAGCTCTTTCATAAGATTTTCGTGTACTTGGGGTCAAAGCTAGCAAGATCGCCCTACTGGCTTCGGCCTGCCAAGCTGCCACAGGTCCTGGGGCATTCACATCGGCCAGGGGTTTGCCTCTGGAGCCAAATGGCGAAACCGCTCCATCTGTCAACAAGACAGAGCGTCCGCAACTCCATTACAGACACCTGGGACATGCTTAGCCAAAAACAAAACATTTAAGCGCAGGCAGTGCAGGGTAAAGGCCCTTACAAGATTAATTACAGGTGCAGATCTGGAGGTCAATGAGTTGATAATGTGGACCACAGCCAAGTTGTCACACCAGAAATGCACCACATGGTTGGCCAGTTGTTCCCCCCAGAGCGATACTGCTACCACAATGGGAAAAAACTCCAGGAACATGAGATTCCTACAAAGGCCACTGGCCAGCCACTCCTTGGGCCACTGCTTTGCACACCAATGTCCCCAGAAAAATATCCCAAAGCCTGTGGAACCTGCAACATCCAATGAAATCTGGAGATCTGCTTCAATTTTCATGTCTTCCCGCCAAAAGGAAACCCCATTGAAAGATGCTAAAAATTCCTCCCAGACCTCCAGATCCCCTCGCATGCCTGCAGTTATTCTTACCCTCTGATGGGGAAGGCACACTGATTCCATGGCGTCACAAAAGCCTACCAGGTACTACAACTCTACAGGCAAAATTTAGGTACCCGATGAGCTACTGCAGCTCCAGCAACGACACCTTGCGGCTGTCCTTTTGAGCCGCAATACAGGCCTTGAGTGCAGTAACCTTCTCATCAGGTAGCCGTGAACCTTGCTGATGAGTGTCTAACTCAATGCCTAAAAATGTCAGCATTGTAGCTGGGCCCAGCTCCTGCGCCAGCTTCATAAACATCTCCAATAATCTGGCGCATCACTCAGTATCCGCTGCTCCCACAAAAATAAAGTCATCAAGGTAATGCACTATGTCGTCAGATCCTGACCTATTGCACAGAGCCCATTCCCAAAAGGAACTAAATCACTCAAATGCTGTGCAGGAGATGGAGCACCCCATCGGTAGGGCTCTATCCATATAATATTTCCCTTAAAACATAAACCCCAATAGCTCAAAGTCCTTGGGGTGCACTGGCAGCAGGCGAAAGGCCAACTTAATGTCGCACTTGACCAATTCTGCTCCTAGCCCATAACCCCACACCACTTTAGCTACCTGGTCAAAGGAGGTGTACCTAACAGAACAAAGGTGGTTGGGAATTGAATCATTCACCAACCCACCCTTAGGGTAAGATGAGTGGTGAATAAGCCGGTACTCCCCAGGTGCATTCTTAGGCACTACTCCCAATGGGGAGACCTGCAACTCTGAAACTGGAGGGGCCTCAAAAGGGCTGAGCACCCGACCCTCCAAGCATTCTTTAACAATCCTGGCCCTCACCACATGTTCCATACCTACCACCGAACGGACGTTGGACACCATACCAGGTACCCTAGGGCCCTGGAATGTAATCCAAAAACCATAAGTAAACCCCTCCAGCAAGTAAACCCTGTCAGCATCCTTTGGGTAACCCTCGAGCATCTGCTTAAGAATTCTCAGCCGGATGGAACTGGGACCCTTAACCAGGCAGCTGGGCACTGCCACTGCCCCCAGTGCACTTAGTGACCCCTTTTGTTTTTGCCTTGCTACATGTGGAAAAGGCATGAGACCTCCCACACAGCAGGCATTCATGTTTAAATTTACATGCCTTCTGTGAGCAAACCCCCTGTGATGTAAACTCCCAGTGCAACAGCCGGGGTTGAACTGGCTGGCCCGCTGCGGGGCGGGCTCCGAGAGCATTCTGCTGCTTGTGCACCAGGTGACTGCTGTCCAACCAGTCCTCCATGTTGGGCTTTGCCAGTGACATCAGTTGCAGCCACAGCTGCTGATTAATCTGATCCCACAGGAGAGCCAGGTTGACTGCCACCCGCATTCTGAATGCCTCGTCATATTGTAACCAGGCACCACCAACAAAGTCGGTATATGCCCTGTACACAATATCACAATATTGGAACAAAGGGGTAGCCCTAGCTGGCTGGGCCCTACCAATGATCCTGGCATAGATCAGGAAATCCAGCAGCCAATTGACCCAGGTCCTGTCAACCTTCCAGAGTTTGAGCTTCTCCTCCTTCTTGTTTAGCTCCTCTTTGCTCTTCTTCTCCAGCTCCCTAAATAGTAGATTAAACATGCCCACATATTCTCCCCTCAATATTTTGTCCTGCGTGGCGGGTGTCAGGTGGTCTCCCAACAACATTTCCATGTCCCCGAAGGGGAGGGCATGAAACATTACCGACCCATAAGGATTTGGTAGAAAACCCCACATGCCCCACTGGGCCACCTTATGTGCCGGGGCGCTTACATGTGCCCCCCCATGGGAGGACTCAATGAGATGCCACGGGTGTGGCATTCGCCTGTGATGATTCTGCCGCCACCATTGTTGCGGGCAGCTGTCACCACCCCACCGTGCCACACTGGACTGGCATCTGAGGGGGGAGCACTGGAGCTGCCCATGACGGTCCCGGCTGAGCTAGGTAAACCCATTGCTGGCCATGCCCCCTCATTGGTGCAGGGACACTAGTTGACCCCGACGGCCCCAGAGTGGAATACTGGCCACTTGGGCCCCATGGCCAAGATTGTACCTGTTGCGTCAGTGTCGCCTTACCTTCAGTCTCAGATGGTGCTATGGCCACCACCACAGGTTGACTGGACTTCTCCAGCTCCAGCACCTCCTCCTGGACATCGCCAGCATCTCTGGGCCCTACCTCCCTGCTTGGTCCAGCCTCTTGGTCACCCTCAGCTGAGTCCCCCATCCTGTTGCCTCCTTCCTGTAAAGCAGAGAGACAAGCCAATACCTCCCTTTCAAAGGTCAGTGTCCCTGACCTCCCTGAGGCTCTGCGGCGCCCTAACTGCTCCTCTTTCATGCTCGAGGGCACCCAACCAGTCAATGATGGCCTGCTGCATCTGGCTCTCCTCCCCAGCCTTGTCCCCAGGAGTGGCCGGATAGGTCCTCTTCCTGGCTGCTTACCCTTGGAGGTCCCCTGACTCTTCTTTGGCCCCATCCCAATGGCACATCTAATCCCTGTCCCCTGAGCTCAGGCAAACCACTCCCCCCAGGGGTCCTTGGGACTGGGTGTGAAAGAAAAACACAGCCCACAGGTCTCCGAAGGGGACCCGACACTTGGCAAAGGCTTATGTTGTTTTAGAGGCCTCCCCTCGTGGCACCAACAGACCCAGGCCCACTACGACTGCCCCCCCCCAGGGATAAACCGTCCCCACCATGAAGAGCCTCCTAACCAGCCTGCCTGGACCCCTCCTTAATGGCTGCCATGTGGCCTGGACTGACTGACCGCCAACTGCCGCCCGTCACCCCCCACTGAAGCCCCCCGTGACCTGCAGCCGCCACCCGTGCTGACTCCACACCTTGCCGGGAAGCTCCGATGCCTCCCTCCGGCTGCTACATCACAGTTGCTGCCAAGCTGCTCGCCTCCGTTGCCGCCGCACTGCTCGCTGCAACTGCTGATGCTCCCTTCCTCTGCTTTTGGTCAGGACACCTTCAGTGCGTCCACTTCAACGAACAGCTGAATAACAACTGCTTGAAAATGGGCAAAACTGGGGCTAATATAGCCCCGGCGCTCCACACCCGCAGTTCCCCGGATGCATGGGGGGTGTCCTTCAGCCTCTGATCCTCTGAGGAAGCAAAAGACGGCCCCTCGGCCTGCAGCCGCTGTTGCAGCACGGCCGGATGGGGTCAAATTCTACATACATAAAGATATATAAAAACACTTGTTTATTAAGCATTCTTACAAAATATATGAAAATAATTTATAATAATGCCACATCAGCTATTTCTTAGAAAAATTGAACTTTTATATGGACTCCTCATCTTAAAATAACATAATCTGAAAGAATTTTTTCTCTCTCTCTCTCTTGAATACCTGTTCTTGTTTATTCTCTAATTGATCAGGAAGCTTTTATTTGATTTTTGAAATATTTAAATTTATATCTTTAAAAAACTGTGAATAAAACACTTTTCTTCTTAACCACATAGGGGAGGGGGAGTGGCTCAGTGGTAGAGCATCTGCTTGGTAAGCAGAAGGTCCCAGGTTCAATCCCTGGTAGGGTGGCCAGACCGTCCCGGTCTCCCGGGACTTTCCCGGTTCTGGCCCCCAATTCCTGGCTCCCGGGCTGGCTATACTGGGACCATTAGAAAGTCCCGGTATAGCCAGCGGGGAGCCGGCGGGCCGCGCGCGCGGGCGGCGAAGGCGGCGAGTGAGGGAGCCAGCGTCCCTGCGCATGCGCACGGCGGTGTGCGCACATGCAGGGACGCTGGCTCCCTCACTCGCCGCCTTCCCCGACCACGCACGGGGCCCGGCGGCGGTGGCGGAGGCCGGGGAGGCCGCAGAGAGGCCGCCGCGGGTCCCTGGAGGCCCTCCAGAGGCCCGCGGAGGCCGCGGAGAGGCCCCCGCGGATCCCTGGAGGGCCTCCAGAGGCCCGCGGAGGCAGCGGAGAGACCGCCGCGGGTCCCTGGAGGGCCTCCAGGGGCCCGCGGAGGCAGCGGAGAGGCCCCCGTGGGTCCCTGGATGGCCTCCAGAGGCCCGCGGAGGTCGCGGAGAGGCCCCCGCGGGTCCCTGGAGGCCCTCCAGAGGCCCGCGGAGGCAGCGGAGAGGCCCCCGCGGGTCCCTGGAGGCCCTCTAGAGGCCTGCGGAGGCCGCGGAGAGGCCGGCGCTGGTCCCTGGAGGCCCTCCAGAGACCAGCGCCGGCCTCTCCGCCGCCTCCTCGGCCGCCGCAGCCGCCGCCAGCCCCGCCAGCAGCACAGCCGCCCGGAGGAGAGGCCGCCACCCGCCCTGGAACAAGGTAAGCGGGGGGGCCGAAAGCGGGGCGGCGGCCGGCCTTCCTTCCTTCCTTCCCTCCCTCCCCTCCCTCCCCTCCTTCCTTCCTTTCTTTCTTCCTTCCCTCCCTCCCTCCCTCCCTCCCTCCCTTCCCTCCTTCCTTCCTTCCTTCCTTCCTTCCTTTCTTCCTTCCCTCCCTCCCTCCCTCCTCCCTTCCTTCCTTTCTTCCTTCCTTCCCTCCCTTCCTTCCTTCCGTCCTTCCCTCCTTCCTTCCCTCCTTCCTTCCTTCCCTCCTTCCTTCCCTCCCTCCTCCCTTCCTTCCCTCCCTCCTTCCTCCCTCCCTCGCTCCTTCCTTTCTTCCTTCCTTCCTTCCCTCCTTCCCTCCCTCCATCCTCCCTTCCTCCCTCCCTCCCTCCCTCCTTCCTTCCTTCCTTCCTTCCTTCCTTCCTTCCTTCCTTCCTTCCTTCCTTCCTTCCTTCCTTCCTTCCTTCCTTCCTTCCTTCCTTCCTTCCTTCCCTCCCTCCCTCCCTCCCTCTGGCCACCCCTGGAGTAGACAATACTGACTTTGGTGGACCCAAGCACTGATTCAGTGTAAGGGAGCTTTGTGTTTATGACTGGAGTAGACAATACTGACTTTGGTGGACCCAAGCACTGATTCAGTGTAAGGGAGCTTTGTGTTTGTGACTGGACTAGACAATGCTGACTTTGGTGGACCCAAGCCCTGATTCAGTGTAAGGGAGCTTTGTGTTTATGACTGGAGTAGACAATACTGACTTTGGTGGACCCAAGCACTGATTCAGTGTAAGGGAGCTTTGTGTTTGTGACTGGAGTAGACAATGCTGACTTTGGTGGACCCAAGCACTGATTCAGTGTAAGGGAGCTTTGTGTTTGTGACTGGACTAAACAATACTGACTTTGGTGGACCCAAGCACTGATTCAGTGTAAGGGAGCTTTGTGTTTGTGTCTTCTGGTGCAATTTTGTTCTCAGATCCTGTATTTACTTCATCAGTATATGGGATAAGGCACTTTCTCAACTGTGCTGCATAATGCAGCCTATTTATTTTGTCCTGTTGGCTCTGTTGGCTCTATCTGCGCCACCTTCATCACTTTCGGGGTGTGGATCCCCCAGTGGGGTGGTCTCCCAACTCCCTCTGCCGGCTGTTTCTGATAGCCCTGTGCCCCCTCTTTAATTTGCTATGTGTCCCGTGCGGGTGCCACCCTCCCGCTGGGAGATGCCACAAAATGAGCCCCCTTGAGGCTTATGGCGGCAGGGCTCGGGGGAAGCGAGCTAGACTGCTGTTCTTTTGAGGGGTTATAGAGTGTTTCGAGCCCGTCCCTGTGGCATCGGTCCCATTGTTGTGGGGCCCAGGGGGCCGGCGCAGCGGCACGCTGAAGCAGCCTGTCGGTCACTTCCGGGTTCCTGTCCTGCATCTCGACCTGTGTTATTAGTGACAGGCTGCTTCGGCGTGCCGCTGCGCCGGCCCCCTGGGTCCCACAATGATGGGACCGATGCTACAGGGACGGGCTCGAAACACTCTATAACCCCTCAAAAGAACAGCAGTCTAGCTCGCTTCCCCCGAGCCCTGTTGCCATAAGCCTCAAGGGGGCTCATTTTGCGGCATCTCCCGGCGGGAGGGTGGCACCCGCACGGGACACATATCAAATGAAAGAGGGGGTGCAGGGCTATCAGAAACAGCCAGCGGAGGGAGTCGCGAGACCACCCCACTGGGGGATCCACACCCCGAAAGTGATGAAGGTGGCGCAGATAGAGCCAACAGGGCAAACAGGACAAAATAAATAGGCTGCATTATGCAGCACAGTTGAGAAAGTGCCTTATCCCATATACTGATGAAGTATATACAGGATTTGAGAACAAAATTGTTTCCAGCGGTGATATTTGGGGGATTTTTGGGGACGTCACAGGAAGTGCTGTGAAGTCACTTCCTGTTTCCGGCAGTGGCATTTGGGGGAAATGATGTCATTTGGGGGAAATGATGTCACAGAAAGTGATGCCACTTCCTGCTTCCGGCAGGTGGCGCGGGGGGAATGATGCCACAGGAAGTGATGTCACTTCCTGTTTCCGGCAGGTGGCACGGGGAAATGATGTCACAGGAAGTGATGTCACTTCCTGTTTCCGGCGGTCGCATGACATCACCGGAAGTGACATCACCGGAAGTGACGTCACTTCCTGTTTCCGGCGACGCGCGCGCTTTGCGCGCGCACCCCTACCTCCCCCCCCAAAGGTGTCCCTGGCTGGCCTTCAGACATTATGGCCACCCTAATCCCTGGCATCTCCAACTAAAAAGAGTCCAGGCTAATAGGTGTGAAAAACCTCAGCTTGAGACCCTGGAGAGCCGCTGCCAGTCTGAGTAGACAATACTGACTTTGATGAAACGAAGGTCTGATTCAGTATAAGGCAGCTTCATATGTTCATATGTTCACATGACAGCCTTCTTTGTATACTTTTCTCCTTGTTATTTTAATTGGAACCTTAATTAGGCCTTATGGTTGTTAGAGTTTGATAACTTACTTTCACCTAGGTCAAAAGTTCTAGATAGGAGTAATAAATTTAAAAACATCTGTTCTCTTAGAAGTATTTTTATTTTGGCAAAAGTCCCAGTCTAATTGGCTGAAAATACTTTCCAATGACAAGGTTTACTTTTGCTTGTTAATTCCTTGCTAGCATCATAGAATCTTGTGGTTTACATGATCAAGTTGCTTATTCATGCATTTCCTTAGCTAAATATAATAATTCTCTTAATCCATAATGCTCAAAACTATTATTTTATAAACTTCCTCAGAATCTAAACTATAAGCAACAGATTTCTTAGCTAATATTAAAATATTACGATCTTATAAAGCAACATTTAGAAACTTTAAACTTTAATTGACCTCAAACAAAGAAAGGGCATTTTGCCAAGTTAATTTTCCTCTGTTCAGAAACTTAAACTATTTTGATATCACATTAGCAGATTCAACTGTATAGCTTGTAGATAATTAGTTTTGACAAAACACAGATTGCTTCTATCTTCTACTGTTGTCAACTGCTTTATTTATTTATTTATTTTATGATTTATATTCCGCCCTTCCCAACGAGTGGAAGCCCAAAGCCTGTTCCAGGAGATTTCCCAAAGATCTATGAAACAACACTTATTTAGGCCTTGGGCTTGCTCTACCAAAGCCAGGAAACATGCATAAAGGTGGGAAGTGCTGGCAGGTTCACGTCAGCCATTATAATGTAAAAAGACAAAGAGGATCTGTTTGGTTGCCTACATAAGGGTCCACCGTATTCTCTTTGCTGAGATGACATTTTTTAATCCTTTCAACTCCCAGCAATTGCCTAAAAGGACAGTAGTTTTCATCAGGAGCAGAAATGTTGTGATGGAGCTCTTGGTCAATCTTAACATATTTTAGATTTTCAAAAGTATGCATGTTGAAAAGGTATGAAGCATTTGTATAGATTGCAGGAGTTTTTTCAATGAGAAGGATTTTGTTGGAAGAGAAGGAGGGTTGTTGGAGAGAGGGAGAGGGTTACAAGATTTGGGGGATTTTAACATCCATGTTGAAGATGCTGCATCTCAGCAAGTGCAGGACCTGGTGTCGTCCATGGAGACTCTAGGACTCAGCCAATTTGTATCGGTTCCCACACATCAGGCCGGTCACACACTGGATTTGATCTTTGGGGCAGGTATATTACTAGATCTGGTGACAGCGGAACCAGTTTCATGGTCTGATTATTGTGCTCTGAAAGCCCGGTTAGACCTGAAACTTCCCTCCTGTTTAGGCACTGAGTGGATTTAGGTTTGCCCGCAGAGCCAAGTGGACCCAGAGCAGTTTCAGGAGGCCCTGCAGGATCCAATGCCCCCTGGTGGGTCATTGAATGAGTTAGTGGAGGACTGGTACTCCCAGTTCTCCACTGCCATTGATGACATCATTCCCCGGTGCCCTCTTTGTTGTCGCATCAAAGCTGGCCCTTGGTATAACATGGAGCTGCTGAGGATGAAATGGCAACTTAGATGGCTAGAGCGAGTGTGGCAATGTGCTCGTGATGAAGAGTCAAGAACCTCTTATAGAATGTTTATGAAGGTCTATGAAGGGGCTATGAAGTCTGCTAAGAAAGAGTTCTATGCGGCCTCCATAAAGTCTGTGAAGTCATGCCCATCCCAACTTTTTAGAGTAACTGGGTCATTAACAGTCTTGCCATTAGGCAATCAAAATGGTAGAGATTTGGATATTGGCTCTGAGGCTTTTGTGACATATTTTGCAGATAAAATCCTGACTCTCCACCAGGACCTACCCACCACGATTGATACAGTACATAAGCTGGAAGTCCCTTTGCTGTCTTCTGGTCCTATATTGTACTGCTTCAGCGGGCTCTTACCAGAAGATGTGGACAGGATCCCGACTGCAGTGAAGCCTATCACTTTCCCCCTAAATCCCTATCCAACCTGGCTGGTGAAAGATTCTCTGGGTGATATTGTCAACTTGTCCCTTTCAACAGGGACCGTCCCAGAGAAATTGAAGGAGGCAGTGGTTCATCCACTTTTGAAAAAAACATTATTAGACCCTGGAGTCTTGGCCAACTACTGCCTAGTTTCGAATTTACCTTTTCTGGGTAAGGTAGTTGAGAAAGCGGTGGTGGCGCAGTTACAGGTTTTCCTGGATGAGACATCCGCCTTGGACCCATTCCAGTCCGACTTTCGCCCGGGCCATGGGACGGAGACTGTCCTAGTCGCTCTCACAGATGACCTAAGACAGCACCTGGATCAAGGCAAGTCAGTGCTGCTGATACTTCTCGATCTGTCAGCAGCATTTGACATGGTTGATTATGACTTTATGACCCATCACCTCACCATTGCCGGAGTTCGGGGGGTGGCCTTACAATGGTTTTCCTCCTTTCTCTGGGGACAGGGGCAAAGGGTGGTCTTGGCAAGCATACTTCCTTGCGTCATCCACTTTTATGTGGAGTGCCGCAGGGAGCTATTTTCTCACCAATATTATTTAACATCTATATGCACCCCCTTGCCCAGATTGCCTGAGGTTTTTGACTGGGTTGCCACCAGTATGCTGTTGACACCCAGCTCTATCTGTTGATGAGTGGCCGGCCAGTTGCTGCCCCTGACCAGTTGTCTGAGGCATTGGGAGCCGTGGCTGGGTGGTCACAACAGAGCCAGCTGAAATTGAATCCAGCTAAGACAGAGATCCTGTACCTGAGTCGGGGTCGGGTGGGTATGGGCATCGAGCTCCCAGCTTTGGACGGTGCCACATTGGTGCCAGCCCAACAGGTGAAGAGCTTAGGAGTGACCTTGGATGCCTCCCTTTCCATGGAGGCCCAGATCACAATGGTTGCTAGATCTGCCTTTTGTTATCTTTGGCAGATCAGGCAGCTAGTACCATATACAACATCAAAGAGGCTAGCACCAAATCATTTTTTGACTATTTTAATTATTGAATGTGAAATTTTATAATATTGTATGGATTTTAATTGTTTGTTGTGGTTTTATGCTGTGAGCCGCCCTGAGCCTGCCTTGGCAGGGAGGGCGGGATATAAATCAAATAAGGAAAGGAAAGGTCCCCTGTGCAAGCACCAGTCATTTCCAACTCTGGGGTGATGTTGCTTTCACAACGTTTTCACAGCAGACTTTTTACAGGGTGGTTTGCCATTGCCTTCACCCCAGCAAGCTGGGTACTCATTTTACTGACCTTGGAAGAATGGAAGGCTGAGTCAACCTCAAGCCGGCTACCTGAAAACCCAACTTCCACCAGGGATCGAACTCAGGTCATGAGCAGAGCTTAGGACTGCAGTACTGCTTCTTTAACACTCTGCGCCACGGGGCTCTTAAATCAAATAAAGTATAAGTATCTATCCCCCCAGGACATTGCTACAGTGATTCATGCAATGGTCACTTCCAGACTAGACTACTATAACTCGCTCTACACTAGCTTACCCTTTGAGACTGATCCAGAAACTGCAGCGGGTACAGAATGCGGTGGCTCGCCTGCTGACTGCACCACCTTTATGGGTGGGCATTTGGCTGGCGCTCTGCAGTCTGCACCGGCTGCCTATTGAGTACCGGATCCACTTCAGGGTTTTAGTTCTAATGTTTAAAGCCTTAAGCGGCCTGGGACCAACATACCTGCAGGACCGTATCCTTCCATATATGCCCAGGAGATCATTACGTTCGACCTCCCAACATCTGTTGTCTGTCCCCAGCCCAAGAGATGCTCGCCTCGCCTCAACTAGGGCCAGGGCTTTTTCAGTTCTGGCCCCAACCCTATTGAGATCCGGGCCCTGCCTAGCTTATTAGGCTTCCGTAGGGCCTCTAAAATGGAGCTGTTCTGCCAGACTTTTAGCTGAGGCTGCGGGCATCTATTCTTGATCTGGTTGGCCTTCCCGGCCAGCACTGTCACCTGTGCTAAAAAATGGAATAAAAACTGCCACCTCTATGAGATATCATGATGTGAGACAGCTAGTCTGGGCAATATGTGATAACATGGTAATCTGAGTGCTATTGAGTTGTCTGTTTATAGAATGTTTTTATTGTATTTTATTGTTTTATCATATGTTGTAATCTGCCCTGAGCCCTACAGGGAATGGGCGGAATAGAAATATACTAAAATAAAATATATAAATAAGAGAGTCAGACAGGCAGGCAAACTGTGGGTTTCCTTCCTGTTTACTCTTCTGCCTCTGTCCCTTTGATGTGTAGATTGATACTCTCAGGGAATTGCTTCCTTCCTTCTGCTTTCCACTCCCCCCCCCACCTTAAAAAATAGTACATTTGCTCTCCATCTCTGTCACCACGGATGCAGGGCATGCATCTGCATCCATCATAGATAGTTACTTAGATTCTATTTCTCTTTCTCATTTATCCTATCTGGAATGAAGTTCACTAAATAAAGAAATCTTTATTAGTTTGAAATTGCCAAGTGGCTCTGTGTAACTCTGTAACTGTTGCAAGCACAAACAGAAAAAAAAAGCTCTTCTGCATGTAGCCCTAATGCACTCTATTAAATTGATGCAGGTTTCTGGCTTAGCCATACCAATGAATCTAACAGGCTTTTCGGCACTAAGGCTTTCTCATTACTTGCTGCCCTTGTCCTTATGCTTGGGTTGTTATTTGTGCAGTAAAACTCCTAACATGCATCTGTGATACAGTTAATTAGTGATAGGCATGGTGGGGGGTAGACTGGCTTATAGACTGTGCTGAGACAGAACACAGCAGTGCTAGCAAAGCACACTGTTTTGCAGGCAAAGAAATATTGGAAAAAAAGAAATACTATATTTCTTGCATTGATTTTCACCTTTATTATAGCCTGCAATCAACTCCCATTTTTTAATAAAATAAAATTATACTTATTGGCCTGATTTGTTAGAAAGTATTAAATTGATTTTCCTCCTCTTTTTTACTACATACTTTTATTAGTAGCTTTTATTGTCTAATATATATGTACTTAGAAAACATGTGTTGTTGTGAAAACAAATTGCTTGGGAGGCAATCAGTCAGCTCTTTTGCATCCCCCCATCATAAGACATTGTAGTTTCTAACAGTGAGAGGCTCATTAACCATGGATAGCACCACTGTCTAGAAATAAATTTAGAATACCCAGCAATCAAGAGGCAAAGATATGCTGTTTTAGTAATTGAATAGAAAGCACTGAAAAGTGTTTCACATTATACTGCACCAGGTATTCCAATGACCTGCAGACATTCTGAGCATTTAGATAATCAAATGCTTGGAAACAATTTAAGATAAGATAACACTGAGAAGGGAAGAATTCTATAGATATAGGTGTAGGTCTCTAACTTTTCCACCTAAAATCGAGTTTTAACAATGCAAAATTGGGTTTACTAGAATTTCTATCAGAATATCACAATAAATGTAGAAACATCCACTGTTCATAGAAGATTCAACCCTTTATGCAATGCTCCATTACTGTTAGCTAAATGGATACTAATGACATGGAGTCTATATAATTGTATATGCAGTACCTATTGAAGGGCTGGCATCTGGTAGTTGGGCACCTTCAGAAACTCAAGGCTTGACACAAGGGGCAGGGCCACTATTGACAGTGATGCTTGGCTAACCTAGTGAATGGTAGTAGTAGAGCAGAATTGCATGCAGATGACCAGAACATGCTAAAGATTTCCTACCCTGTAGCCCCAATTCCTTGCTGGGGGAGAGGAGGGGGAAATAAGCATAACAGCAATGTTATGCCATCACTTCCAGCATAAACCATAGACTTTGGGGGAATCCTAGAGCTTCATGTCAATGTGATGATGTCATATCCAGGTTTGCACTGGAAACAAATGCTTGTGTGTCCCTTCTCCCTGAACCTCTTACTGGTTGCCAGCACTCCTCTGTGTGCATCATGCAGTCTGCATGCCAGGCAAATCAAAGATTATCTATCTATCATCTATCTATCTATCTATCTATCTATCTATCTATCTATCTATCTATCTATCTATCTATCTATCTATCTATCTATCTATCTATCTATCTATCTATCTGTAGTGTACTGAGAGACGAGTCGTGGTGAAGGCATAAGTATTTAATAGCTAGCACACTACCGAACTGGTTAACACGCGGTCGGGTCCGCCAATATATACAAGCATCCCGGAACATCCCCTTTGCTGGCCAGCCCAATCCTGGCCAGTTGAACTTCCCGCCCTTGGAGCTGATTGGGGTGGCTTTCCCGCGCTGCGCAAGGCGACCCGCGGGCGGCTCGGGTTGCGCGGCGCTGTGCTGATTCCAATACTCTACACTCCTCCCCTCCTAGTTTAAACTACATAATCCTGTAGGTACGTTGGTGCCCTGCGTTCCCGGGTTGATCTCCTCGGGGTTGCTATTGGTGTGGAGCCCGACCCAGCTGCGGGTGGCTCCGTTTCTGGCGGTGGATGGTCCGGGTCGGGTAGCGGCTCTGGTACGGGTTCCGCGGCCCCGGGGACCTCGTATATGGGCTGTTCTTGAGTCGGCGGGGCCCCTTCTGGGGACTCCGTTTCCGGCAGTTCTCTGGTCCCGGCTGCCTCCGGCTCTTCGGGCAGGGTGCGGCGGCGCAGCTGATCGATGTGTCGCCGCAGTACTTGGCCCCCTGCTGTGGTCACTTCATAGGATCGGGAGCCGGTTACTCTCAGGACCCTCCCGGCTACCCACTCCGGGCCGCTTGCGAAGTTTTTCGCGTACACCGGGTCGCCCGGAAAGAATCCCCTTACTGCCTCGCGAACCTCGGGGGACCCGCGGACCTCCGGCGCCCTGTCCGGGTGGAGCCTATCTAACCGGGTGGTCAGTTTCCTCCCCATGAGCAGCTCGGCGGGGCTGAAACCAGTTGTGGGGTTTGGGGTGATCCTGTTGTGGAACAGGAACGCGGAGAGGCGGTGGTCCCAATCCCCCTGGACAATGCGCCCTAGGGCTTCCTTGGTGGTCCGCACCATCCGCTCCGCCTGGCCGTTGGTGGCTGGATGGAAGGGAGCGGACCTTATGTGCCTTATCAGGTACCTCTCGGTGAACTCTCGGAATTCCCGGGAGGTGAAGGCCGTGCCGTTGTCCGTCACTAGGGTGTCAGGGATCCCGTGTGTGCAGAGAACCCTTCTGAGCGCCCGGACGGCTGCTGCGGTGGAGGTCGAGGTGACCGGGATCACCTCCAACCATTTTGTGTGAGCATCTACCAGTATAAAGAAGAGTTGCCCCTGATGCGGCCCCGCGAAGTCTAAATGGAGGCGGGACCACGGCCGCCCGTTTGACTCCCACCTGTGGACCGGGGCGGACGGCGGATTGGGCCTGGACTCCTGGCAGGGTTGGCACCTCCTAACCCACCCCTCTATTTCCTCGTCCATGCCTGGCCACCACACGTAACTCCGGGCCAGGGCTTTCATCCTCACGATGCCCGGGTGGGTCTCGTGGAGATCTTCCAACACCTGTCTGCGCAAGGGGGGGGGAACCACCACCCGGCTCCCCCAGAGTATGCACCCCTTGTGGGTCGATAGCTCGTCCTTCCTGGACGTGAATGGCCTGAATGCATCTTCCACCTTGCCCGCTGGCCACCCCCTTCCCACCCAGTCCCTGACCCGCGCTAGGATGCGGTCTCTGCCCGTAGCCCGAGCCACCTCTTCGGCGTGTAGTGGGCGCTCGGGGAGGGACTCTATAAGCATCACCCCGTGGGCCGGGGCGGGATCTGGGTCTGTGGCGGGCAGCGGCAGGCGGCTGAGGGCATCGGCGTGCCCCATTGCTTTCCCTGGGCGGTGGACCAACGTGTAGGTGTACGAGTTCAGGAACTGGTTCCACCGTAAAACCCTCTGTGAAAGGATTTGGGGGGTTTGCCGGTCGGGGGCTAGGAGGCCGAGGAGTGGCTTGTGGTCCGTGGCAATGGTGAAGCGCCTACCGTAGAGGTAGTCGTTGAACTTGTGGACTCCCGCCACGATCGCCAGGGCCTCTTTATCGATCTGGGCGTAGTTCCTCTCGGCTGGGGACAGAGTCCTGGAGTAATAGGCGACCGGCACTTCCCTCCCGTCCGGGAGTTGGTGCCCCAGGACCGCTCCCACCCCGTAGGGAGAGGCGTCGCAAGCCAGGATCAGGGGAAGGTTTTCATCGTAGTGATGAAGAACCGCGTTTGAGACTAAGAGGTCTTTGACCGCCTGGAACGCCGCGGCTTGGCGCTTTCCCCAGACCCATGGGGCTTGTTTATCGAGCAAACGGTGTAATGGTTCCGCCACCGCGGCTTTGTGCGGCAGGAATGAGTGGTAAAAATTCAACAATCCGAGAAAACTCTGTAGTTCTGCTTTGCATTTGGGGGCAGGGGCCTGGACAATGGCCTTGGTCTTGTCCGCGGTTGGGTGGATTCCCGCTGCGTCCACTGCGAAGCCCAGGAACTCCACTCGCGGAACACCCAACAAGCATTTTTCTTTTTTCACCTTCAGCCCCGCCGCCTGGAACCGTCTGAGGACCTCTCGCAGGCGGCGGCTGAACTCTCCTTCGGTGGGGGCGGCGATCAAAACGTCGTCGAAGAAGGGCTGGACTCCGGGGATCCCTTTAAGGAGAGAGTCCATTATGCTTTGGAAAATCCCCGGAGCCACGCTCACCCCGAACTGCAGCCGTTTAACCCTGAACGCCCCCCTGTGGGTCACGATTGTCTGTGCCTCTGCTGTCTTAGCGTCGACCGGCAGTTGCTGGTATGCCTGAGCTAAGTCCAGCTTCCCAAAAACCTTCGCCCCGGCTAGCGCTGCGAGGACATGGCTGACCACCGGGACTGGGTAGGGATTGTCCTGTAGAGCCTTGTTGATCGTGCACTTGTAATCAGCGCAGATCCTCACCTCCCCGTTGGGTTTTACGGGTGTCACTATAGGGGTCTCCCAGTCGGCGTATGTGACTGGCTCTAGGACGCCTTGGGCCGTGAGGCGGTCCAGTTCCGCCTCTATTTTCGGTTTTAGGGTGAACGGGACGCGTCTCGCCTTGAGCCTTATGGGCCGGACCGTTGGGTCGATCGGTAGGGTGATGGGCGGCCCCTTGTAGCTCCCCAGGGACCCGTCGAAGACCTCTGGGAACTCCCGGCAGACCCCGTCGAAATTGCTGGTCCGCATGTGGTCTACCCCCACTAGCTGGATTCCCAGAGGCTGGAACCAAGCCAGCCCTAGGAGTGTGGTCAGTTGGCGCTTGACCACCAGGATGTCTAGGGGTCCTCTAAAACTCCCTCGTTCCACATTCACCCGGGCCCACCCCACGATGTGTACCGGGTTTTTTTGAAAGTCCCTTAATACGAAGTCCGCTGGCCTCGTATGGAGGCGGCGGCGGGGGCATAGTCTCTTGAGGGTTTCCTCCGAAATGATCGAGATGGAGGAACCCGAGTCTACTTCCATGAGGCATGGGGCGCCCTCGATCAGGACCGACATTTTGACCTTGTCGGGGGCTGCAAGGGGCAGGTTCAGTACCTGTAGACTGGTGGAAGCCGTCGTGTAGGCATCCAAGGAGTCGTGATGCGCTGACGGTTGGCGGCGGCTGTTTTTGGCCCGGCAAGCCCGGGCGATGTGGCCCGTCTTCCCACAGCTGCGGCAGTCCAGGTGGCGGTACGGGCAGTCCCTTCGCTCGTGGGGGTCGCCGCAGCTGGCGCACCTGGAACCGGTGGTGGCGGTGGGCCTCTCCGTTGCTCGTGGCCTCGCGGGGGCCCGTGTGTCGGTTCTTTGCGGTCGTCGGAGCTGGAACGCGTCTCCCTCTGCTCGGACCTCTGGCTCTGCTTCACCCTGGTGTACTGCCTCCCCGCGTTGCTGGCCGTACGCCTTGGTGGCCCTCTCAAACGCCGTCGCCTCGTTGAAGGCTTGTTGTAGGGTGAGCTCTTCTTTTGCGAAGAGCTTCTGTTGCAGCCGTTCGTCTCGGAGGCCCCAGACGAAACGGTCCCTCAGGGCTTCGTCCCTCTTATCAAAACTGCAGTTCCCGGCGATTTGCCGAAGTGCCGCCAGGTAGACCGCCGCTGTCTCCCCCGACTTCTGGTCCCTCTTGTGGAAGAGGAATCGGCGGGCGACGATGGAGGGTTGGGGCGCAAAGTGGCCCGTGAGGAGTCTCACGATCTCCCCGTAGGATCTCTCGGTCAGCCTTTCTGGAGCGGAGAGGTTTCGTGCGATTTCGAAAGTCTCTTCCCCACAGACGCTCAGCAGGACGTCTCTCTTCCGGTCATCATCAGTGATCAAGTTCGCCCTCAGGTAGCACTCGACCCGTTCGGTGTAGGTCTCCCATCTCTCGGGGTGCTCTGGGTTGAATTCAGCAAGGTGGCCCGTCGTTACGCTAGAGTTCGCCATGGTGGCGGCGGGCTGCTCGGTCGTCGGTCTCTCGCCTTCCTCGTCTCCGGCCAGGGCTGGTTCCCCGCGGGGTGGCCTGGCCTAGCTAGATCCCATCCTCGTCGCCAGTGTAGTGTACTGAGAGACGAGTCGTGGTGAAGGCATAAGTATTTAATAGCTAGCACACTACCGAACTGGTTAACACGCGGTCGGGTCCGCCAATATATACAAGCATCCCGGAACATCCCCTTTGCTGGCCAGCCCAATCCTGGCCAGTTGAACTTCCTGCCCTTGGAGCTGATTGGGGTGGCTTTCCCGCGCTGCGCAAGGCGACCCGCGGGCGGCTCGGGTTGCGCGGCGCTGTGCTGATTCCAATACTCTACACTATCTATCTATCTATCATCTATCTATCATCTATCTATCTATCTATCTACCTACCTACCTATCATCTATCTAATCAAATTTATATCCCATCCTCCCCTAATGGGCTCAGGGTGGCTCACAACAGTTAAAACAACATAAAATTTAGAACAAGATATACAATAAAATCATTTCCATACATTTTACAATCATTATGTTCTGTTTTTTCAGGTTTACATTGCTGTGTGTCAAATCGGAGGTTGTCCAGGCAAAAAAATGGTGGCGCAGAGCAGCTTGCTCTGGAGAAAAAGGGAAGCTGGCCACAGAGCAAGGTTAGTGCAAAGTCAGTCATCACCTGGTAAATAACATCCTATTGTGACTTCATTATAGGAATGGGGCCTTTTTTTCTTCAGGCAGTTGGCAACTCTACAAACATGCAGGCCTGTAATTGAAGTAAGGATTCTTGAGCATAGGAAAAATGTTAAAATGTAGCCTCCTGAAACCTTCCTGACAGATTTTTTTTTTTTGCCAGAATCCATAGTGGTGGCAATTCTAGGTGGAACTCTTCCAATAAATTTTGCTTGTGTGCATCTGAAGAGTCTTTTCAAAGTACTAACAAAATTACATTAACTATTAATCTTTTCCCTTCCTTTTGTGTAATTCCCAGCACTAGACTATTTTTTCAAAGAGAGGCTTACTGTTGTTATCACCAATGGCATTTTTACAGTGGCCTCTGGAAAAAGCCCTTTCCAGATAATGTTTAATTTCTTAGGCTCTGGGTGATGAGCAGATGGAGGGCTGAAATCATGAAACTAGAGGTGCCTAGAATTAAGTACTAGAGCAGATTCCACATGAGACCAAGAGAAAACTTAAGAACTTTGAGTCCAAGGGGAAAGTAAATCCAATGGCAGCATGCATCTAGGCTAGGGTTCAGTCAGTCTGATAAGCCTTGTTTTAAGCATTTCCATCTTGATTTAGCAAGGGGTTGGACTGAAATTGACACTGAACTGCAAGAATAGCAAGTTTTATTCATGTACTCAGGTGAATGTGTAAACTGTGTGACTGGGATACTGGGATGCTCTGCTCATATGGCAAAATGTTTTTAATTTCAATAGAATAACTCTGAATCAGCATAGCAGGCATGTGAAAGTATTTCAAAGGCCAGCTCACAAACTAGGCAAATTAAGCATTTGCCTTGGGCGCCGGCAGGATGGGGGCATTGAATTCAGCCTTTCCTTCTCCCCCCTAGGCAAATCCCTCCTTTGCTTGCTCCACAGTCTCCTCCTCCCCACCAGGTCTGTGGCACTGCCCCCCGCCATCCCCCTCTGCCATGCCTCCTCCTCCTTCCTCCCTTCCTCACCAGGTCTGAAAATGCCCAGGAAAGGGCAGTGGAGCACTCCACTTCCTGGGCTCTTTAAAGGGCCCCCCACCAATCAGCTGATTGATGGGTAAAAAAGTGTCAGAGGCTCGCAGCTCCTATGCCGGCCCTTCAGCATGCTTACGATGATCAGTGCAGGGTTGAGAGAGCCTCTGAAAAAGCAGTTGTCACCACTGCCTCCTCCCCCCTTCCTTCCTGGATTGTGTGAGATGGAACCTGGTGGGGAAGGTAGGAAGGAGGATAAGGCACAGTGGAGGGGGTAGTGGGGCATGGCGCCAAGGAGGGAGGCTGCCTGGGGTGCCCTGCAGAGCATTTCCTGGTGGTTCCCCATAGGGTTGCCAGTATTCAGGTGATGGCTGGAGATCTTTTGGGATCACAACTGATCTTCAGGCAGCAGAAGAAGATGGCCACTTTGGAGGGTGAGGTCTATGGCAGGAGTTCCCAGCCTTTCTGACAAGGGACAATGGGTGCAAACAAAAAATGATTGCCACAGGAGCTGGAGCCAATCATAAAATATCTGCCACAGGAGGTGGGATCATCCACAAAATGTCAAAGATTATATACAACTTCAGCAGTAACTCTTCAACAGTTCAGGAAGAACATCTGTTTAATAGGATTCTTTTTAGTTTTCACAATGAATCAGAAGCCATGCTGGGGAAAAAAACCCAACTAGCCACGATCACTTTCTAAAAGAATTTGGAAGGCACCAGGAAGTCAGCAGGCACCCGGAAGTCAGCAGGCACCATGGACACCATGTTGATTTCTCCTGTGTTATGGCATTGTACCCAGCGTTGGTGCCAGGCTTCTTGGCACCCTAGGCTGATAGCCCCCTGCCCACCTCCTGCCCCCGACTTCCTGTCCTGTTGCCCTTCTTCCCTCTCCCCCCTGCCACCATCGCAACAGCCTCTGCTTCCTCCTTCTGAGGAGCCAGGGTGAAAGCTGGGAGGGTGGGGGTCACCTCTTCCTTCCTGGGCAATTTAAATCACACAGGAGGGGGCCCAAGAGCAGCTGCTGCCCTTCCCACACCAGTGAAAAGGACTGCCGATCAGCTGATAGGCAGGGCCTTTATATCACACACAGGAAGGGCAGCAGCTGCTCTTGGGTTCTCTCCCTTCGTCACTCACTTGCTTCCCCCTGCTGCCGCTGCCACCCAAAAAGAAGGAGGCAGCCCCCATCCTCCCAGCTTTCACCCCGTCCTCTCAGGAGGAGGAGGCAGAGGCTGTGGTGGTGGTGGTGGAGGGGGAAGCAACTGCGAGTGTGTGAGCAAGGAAGGGGGAGCACCCAGGAGTAGATGCTGCTCTTCCCATACACAATATAAAGGCCCTGCTGATCAGGGCCCTTTCACTGCTCCTAGGCACTCTTCCACATGATCTAAATTGCCCAGGAGGGAGGTAAGGCCCCCACCCTCCCAGCTTTTGTCCTGACATGGTAGCAGCCACAAGTCATGTGGGGGGCGCCCAATTTGGTGCTCTCCAAGGCCATGCTCTAGGCAACTGCCTAACATTGCCTAATAGATGTGTTGGCCTTGATTGTACCCCATTTAAGTCCCTCTTATCCCCAAATTTCATCCTCCTCAGGCTCCATTCCCAAATCTCTAGATATTTCCCAACCCAGGGCTGGCCGCTGGCAACCCTATCCATCTGGGTAGCGACCTTGCTTTGCTTCCAAGATATGATGAGTTTGGTCTATACCAGGGGTGGTCAAACTGCAGCTCAGGAGCCGCACATGGTTCTTTCACACATATTGTGTTGTTCTCAAAGTCCCGCTGCCCATCAACCAGCTTGGAGCAGGCCTTCCTTCCTTCCTAGCTCTCTCTTTCTTTTTTCTCATTTGATTCCAATTGAGGGAGCTAGAGAATGCTTGCCAAAATATATTACTTTTGAGAAAAAAATCAGGAAACAAATAGTTCTAGTTATCTAGTGCTTCAGTTTATTATCATCAAAGATCAGTTAAAAATTGAAATAAATAATATGTTGTGCCAGCAGCTCAAGGCTGCTTTTATTCTTGCTTGCTGCTCTCTCTCTCTGTATGTGTAGTAATATATACTGTAATTGCACAGTGAATTCGATGAGGCATGGTTGGTGTCTTGGGAGCTGGTGGGCCAGAGTGAGTCCAGTTGCATTCATGTCTTGCAGCTCCCAAACATCTGACATTTATGTTATGTGGCTCTTACATTAAGCAAGTTTGGCTATCTCTCTCCCCAAAGAATACATACTTTTAGATCTTCCAAAACTACAGATGTGACTCACTTTTGCAGCTGTACTCTTTTAAATTTAAAATTCCTGTTTCGTTTTCACGTTTTCCTTGTGTGAAACAAATTTAAGCCAGTTTCTCTCAGTGCATCAGCTGTATAAATGATGTATGACATATAAATGGTGCAAAAGTGCTTTAGGAACACCAAGAACAAAAATGGAATAGCTCATAACAACAAGGAACAAAAAACAAATGAAAAGGAACAGATTTGGAAATCCCTACCTAGACCATAGTTTAAGGTAGATGTATCTTTTGTTGTTTTTAATGTAAGATTATTATCAAGTAAATTATGTTTTATCCAGTGTCCCCTTTTAGACTTTGCTGCTACTGATATTAATAGCTCCATATGGCCTTCTCTTTTACAACCTGATTGGCTGAGAGAACACTATTTGCATATCTTGCTCCATGTCCTATACTTTGCCATGAAGGTGAGCTTGAATCTCTTAACAGTTCTTGTTATTTCCCCCTGGGCTCTATGAGAGCACTACTCCAGTGTGGTTGATTAAAAATTGCACTGAACTAATTTATTAATTCCATTTCAAGCCTGGTGTATCTCTCCTCATCTCCTTCCTGTGGATATTAACAGATTATAGATTGCTGCAATTATTTCTCCAGAAGAGCTGTGGGATGAAACTTTCTTTCCTTAGTGAGCAGAAGAAGCCTGAGGAGACTATAGAACATCTCTGCCAAAGAGGAGCAGATTGTTGAAATTGGAGGCAGAAAGCAAAGAAGAGAAAAGGGAAAATGAGGCCTCAAGAGCAGGTTTTGTTGATGATACTGACTTGCTCAGGCTTACCATACAGATAAAAAAATGGATAGATAAGATTACTAATAAGCAGAGCTTCTTTCTGGAAAAAGAGGTACCAGAACTCTCAAAATAAAGGAGAAACACATGGGTGCTCCTCATTAACCGTTAAACATTTTTTGGAGAATTTTGTTTCCACAAAGAGGACCCAGAACTCCATTCTTCCATGTTCCCCCAGGAAAAAAAGTCCTGCTACTAAAGCACATCAAAACTTTTTTGTAAGAATCAGTAGCTATTTAGGGGCCTGCATCAATTCTTCATACTCCAGGATGTCTGGCTCAAGGTCAGCGATTTCACTGTCATGGTTGTCAAGGGCATTGAGATCCTTCTTGTATAATTATTTTGTGTATTCTTGCCACCTCTTCCTGATCTCTTCTGCTTCTGTTAGGTCCCTACCATTTTTGTCCTTTATCATGGCCATCTTTCCACAAAATGTACCCTTGATTTCCTCAATTTTCTTGAAAAGATCTCTTGTCCTTCCCATTCTATTATTTTCCTCTATTGTTTTGGATTGTTCCTTCAGGAAGGTCTCCTTGTCTCTCCTTGCTGTTCTCTGAAAATCTGCATTCATTACTAACAACAAAGCGAGCGGAGATGACGGTATCCCAGTTGAGCTATTCAATGTCCTAAAAGATGAGGCTGTTAAAGTGATGCACACACTATGTCAAGAAATTTGGAAAATGCAACAGTGGCCACAGGATTGGAAAAGGTCAATTTATATTCCAATCCCAAAGAAGGGTAATGCCAACTGAGTAAACTGTCTCACCCCTTTTGGCAAGCATTTAAAGCCAAGGTCTGCCAGAAATGTGAGTTTACTGGGCTGATCAGCACTGGCAAAAAGGACAATGGTCTGGGATGAATTTATCCCATGAACTAATTTAAGAGGCCTGCATAAAGTGAGACCTTCCTGTTGTCTTTTCCCTTACAACTCCCCATGGGAAATATCTGCTTTGCAAACACCAAGGAACATATGAGGAAAGGAACCTGGTTTGTCTTCTGGAAGAAGGGACAGCTGCTGATGCAGTCTTCCCTGTTGGTCTCTTATCTCTGGCTGTTGTTGGGTTTTTTTTAAGTGGCCTCTCTTACTGTTGTTTTTACCTTTTTTATGTCCTCTAGCATGTTCTTTTGTTGATTGTCGGCAGTGTTTCCTTAGAAGCTTCAGCTGTCTAAAACAAGCTCTTGGTCTTGATGGTCCTTTTGCAGGGGTTAACATTGTGGTGCTACAGGGACCTTGGCAGGACAGTGGCAAGAAGGGTAATAGTTTAAGACACAGGTGAATATTTGAGCATTCACTTAGGCTTCCCAATCCCTAGGTCCCAGCGGGGGATCCCCCGGTTTTACAGGCTTCCCCCCGCCCCCAGCCTGCTGGCCGGTGGGGGGAAGCCCTGCCCCCACAGCCACCATGTACCTCTAGATCTCCAGCAGGTTTAGAAACTTGCAAACAGGTCTCATTTTAAAATGTATGTGTGTGTTTCTGTTGTTGTGATTCTGGAGACCCACAGACTTATTAGCATGGGGGACTCCAGCATTCATACTGACTGAGGCCACCTTATTTGGGCAGGTTCAAAATTTAAAGTTGAGCAGGAAACAGGAAGCAGTTCATGGGGAAGGGTCAGCAGCAGCTTCTGTTTGTTTTGTTTTCATTTTCAGAGTAAGTAACCAGACCCAGTAAGTGTGTGTGTGAGAGAGAGAGGAAGGGTTGCCAATCCCCAAGTGACTAGCAAGGGAGCCCCTAAGGGTTCTGTGATTAAACCAACCTCCAATAATAAACACTTTTTCTTTAAAGTTTATAAAAGAACCATAAACAAACACTTAAAGCAATGAATTGTACATAAGGTGAAGTCATACAGTATGCACAGTCCTTTATAAGGACAAAATTAGGTGAAGTTATACAGTAAGCACAGTCTTTTTTGGGACCAATAAGCCTCCAAATGATTTCAGCCAGATTCAGAATATCCATCTGCCCAAGAAACCATTTTCGATTCTGTATTTAGTCTCATAGATTGTTTAACAGGAGTAGGTGCCCACCAGGAGTAAACTCTTGAGGATTCATAATCCTTAGTGTCTCTTAAAAATTTTTTAAGAGACACTAAGGATTATGAATCCTCAAGAGCTTATGATTATGAATCCTCTAAAATGGTTTCTTGGGCAGGTGGAAATTCAGATTCAGAATATCCATCTGCCCAGGAAACCATTTTTCTTCTTCATCTCCTTATTCTGAATCTGAAATTACTAATACAGAAGAGTCTATATCCTCTGGGGATGAAGGTCCTTCCATTAGAACTTATCAGTTAAAAAATCAAAGAAATAATTTCAATACTAGAAGGGGGACTTTTTTACCCAAACGCTCAAAGAAAAGCAGAAACCAGACTTAATTCTTAATCTCTCATCATATAGGTTGTCTACTGAGGAGGAGAGGATTCTCAATTTGGGATTGAGTTTTGTGCCTACACCACAATACAATCCTTTGAAGACAAGGGTTGTGGTGTTTAAACTGATCAGGCAACTTAAATTGAAAGATTTTTTCAAAAATGAAATAGGTATAAAGGTGACTTTACCATTTAAAACCAAATCTATGTTTACACCACATTTTGATGCATGCATTTCTGTTTTTGAAAAAATTAGTGGTAGCAGATATTAAAAGGCTTGAGCAAAAAAACATGCTCCTGAGTACTCCAATGTATGCAATAGAAGTGATGGTACTAAATGGTTATTACAATGAGAGGCATTCTGGAGTTTTAAATGTAATTCTCTCCAACCAAATGGTTTAAACAACGAATGTGATTTGTCATGCTTTATAGGAGTGTTTGCAGCATTTGTAGACTTGATGCGGCTCCTTTAAATGAATATGTTAACTTTGAACACCTGTAAATGGGTTTATATTGCATGAATGTATAGTGGGTTTTAATGGTCGCTGGAGCACCACATTATAAACACAACTTTCATTGCATTTGGATTAATTTCCATTATCAATTTTGTAATCTTTTGCATTAAGGTAAATATTGCATTTGATTTTTTGAAATTATTTTGGTATGGATTATTTGTATATTTAGTTTGCATTCTTCTTCACTCAGCCTGTGGAAGCTTCAGAGAAACGGAGGCAGAGAGAGGTGCCGCCTTCGTAGCTGTCTGCTACTGTTGGCTTTTTTTCTACAGCAGTTTGTCTTGTGAAGAAGACTCTACTTTGCCAGTTCTTGGCTGAAATCATTTGGAGGCTTATTGGTCCCAAAAAGACTGTGCTTACTGTATAACTTCACCTAATTTTGTCCTTATAAAGGACTGTGCATACTGTATTGTACCTTATGTACAATTCATTGCTTTAAGTGTTTGTTTATGGTTCTTTTATAAACTTTAAAGAAAAAGTGTTTATTATTGGAGGTTGGTTTAATCACAGAACCCTTAGGGGCTCCCTTGCTAGTCATTTATCTGTGATTCTCTATATTGGGTTACTTAATCCCCAAGTGAGGGCAGGGGATTCCCCGGTTTGGAGGCCCTCCCCCTGCTTTAGAAAGCGGGGGGTAGGACTGTCTACTGGGCACTCTATTATTCTCTATGAAAATGATTCCATAGGGAATAATGGGGAATTGATCAGTGGGTGTCTGGGCCTCGGGGGGTGTTCTTTGAGGTAGAGGCACCAACTTTGCAGCATAGCATCTGATGCCTTTCCTCAAAGTACCCTCCAAGTTTCAAAAGGATTGGACCAGGGGGGGCAATTCTATGAGCCCCCAAAGAAAGTGCCCCTATCCTTCATTATTTCTAATGGAGGGAAGGCATTGAAAAGGTGTGCAGTCCCTTTCAATGTGAAGGCCATAACTCCCTTTGGAGTTCAATTGTACTTGTTCCAACCTTGCTCATGGCTCCACCCCCAATGTCTCCTGGCCCCACCCCCAAATTCTGTTAAGCCAAATGCCCTCAAAACGAGGTTGGGGAATTAGTTAGGTGGACACCTGGCTTAATAGGAATCTTTTTACCAATTTATACCAGGCTCAACCATCCAGAGGGTAAATGCTCAATAAAAAGGACTCTAATTTAATAAAACCAATTGTAATTTATTTAGAATAATAGTTCTTTCACACAAGATAAAAATACAGTACAATCACACATTCACACAGGCCTAAGAAACACAGATAGATTGATAGGGGAACATATAAGGGTGGACACACAGGGTAATATTTACCATCATAGTCTTTCAAGAAGGTTCCAATGGCGACATAAGAGGACAGGGGAAATGGACCCAAAACTGTGGCCAGAATTGGGGATGGATCTAGACAGCGGAACTGGGATACTGTTAGATGCACACAAGAGTGGAGTTGGGTCAGAGGTTAAATAGGCTCCCTTAGACCCTGAGGGGCTGGGAGGTCTTGGGGAGGAGCAGGGGGAGGCTCTGTGATGACCATGAAGGCTGGACATTAGCAGAGCCAATGGCGAGTCCCTTGCTGACACCTAATTGGATGCCAGTTTTGACCAATGAACTTCACCTTAGTCTGGTGAACCTGGAAATTTCCAAGCTGCAATGTTGCCTGAGGCGGCTCCAAGATATTAGACTGGGGTGAGAATGGGAATGGCTGGATACTTAAGTTTAAATGGGATTATCTGGGAAGGTGACAATAGGGAATCAAATACTGGCCTAGGTATCCCCGGTGTAGACAAAAGAGTTGACAAAGACAGGAGATGTTCTTCTTATCCCATCATCTTATGGGCAGGAAACATTGTTTAAGGTTCTGCTAAACAATCAGGACTAACAGTTGGGCTATTAATCCATTCATGAGGCAAATGGGTTGCTTGCAGGCCAAGGGTGACACAGGGTGTGTATGCGAGCTTCCCACTAAGAAGGAATGGAGTCCAGCCTGGCAGGGTATGCTTGGATCAGGAAAGCAAGATGGATTCTGGTGGTGTTAAGCCTTTGGTTCATGGAGACAGGCTGGAAACATGGTGGCCTGGCTTCTTCCACTGCAGCGGCCAAGACTGGGCACACAAGGAGCAGAGTTCTGGCTAACACCCATCCAGAGGTGTAGAATGCAAAGCTGCCACATAAGCCTTAGAAACCGTGGGCAAAGTCCACTTCTTAGAGAAGATGTGTGAGAGTCAAATCTCCAGGCACCCTGGCAACCATACTGGTGATCACGATGTCCATATGTATGAAAAGTAGGGGGCTTTTCCTCACAAGTCTCCTGACTCCACCCCCAAAGTCCCCAGATATTTCTTAAATTGAACTTGGTAACAACTACGTTCACTGCTTACCTAAACCTCCTTCCTATCTTGAGAGATATAGTTGTGAGGCCTCCTAGTACTGTCCTAGTTTCAGCCTTGATAATTTATAATATGAGGTAAGTCAGAAATAAGACTTACTTACTATCAGGCTTTCTAAGGAAGGAGAAGCAAACAGCTGATTGACCTGTGTGTCTGAGACTTGGCAGGAGGAGAATAAGATCTGTTTGTGACAGCAGATTCCAGAAGGACTTTACCAGCTCTGAACTAAAGGACTGGGATGGAGATGAGTTGCTCCCTGAGTCTTTCTCGTATTTCAAATCCCCCATGGAAATAATTACGAATACCGATTGTACTTTCCTTACACTGGGCTCCAGGGACTGTTTAGGAATCCTAATGATGTTATGTTTGCCTAGCACACCAGTTGGACCTGGCATCCTGGCTGTCTGCCTAGCTCATCTTGGGGCCCTCACTGACATGAGATCAAGGCTGATTCTGGAGACCCACAGACTTATTAGCATGAAGGACTCCAGCATTCATACTGACTGAGGCCACCTTATTTGGGCAGGTTCAAAATTTTAAGGCCAACATGGCTACCATGAGTCAGGGCTGTCGAGCCCACTGTGGGGTCAGGGATCCTCCACTCCAAGTTCCCATTACCAGCTACTATTCCAAATAGTGACTTGGGGGGGGGGCATTATAAAACAAGCCATTCATGCAGTGATGTCACGTCACAGAAAAGCCTGGAAGTGATGGCAGTGGTTCTAGGAATCACCAGAAACCTAATTGTTTTACTATTTCTGGCAATCCCTAGAGCTATCATCACTACTTCTGAGTTTCCCTCAGAAGTGATATCATCATGTTTGCAACACTTCCTCCCCACTACATGTCCACCCCCAACTTCTTCTACCAGTTGCCAACAGTTGCCAGATTTAGACTGGCAACCCTGCCATGGGTTATTATGCCCAATGTATGAGAAAGTGCGTATGCTACATTTAATTATGTTTACCCTGAGCTATTTTTCTGTTACAGAAGCTGGAGATTCAGCTCATTCCACAGTTGGAACATTATCTGATGAAGGCATGAGTAGAAGTGGCTCCCACCACATTCAGGAATGGCAGGCCAATTAAAATTGTCCATCTTTAAGCCTTTTCCATCTTATTTTAGTCCTGACTACAGGATGACATGCCACATGTCACATCAACCATCACCAGTGGTCTGACCTAGCCTCAGATCGCAAAGCATGGAGGCACACCATCCACCAGGCTGTCTCTTCCTTTGAGAATGCACGCATAGCTGGTCTTGAGGACAAAAGGAGATTGAGGAAGAATCGCACTGCTACAGGACCAACCCTAAATCAGACTTTTCCCTGCAGCCGCTGTGGCCGGACCTGCCTGTCCCACATTGGTCTTGTCAGCCACCAGCGAGCCTGCAGCAAACGTGGACTATTGCACCCTTCTTAAATCTTCGTTCGCGAAGCCAAGCCGAGAGAGAGAGAGAGAGAGAGAGACAGGATGACTCATGCCCCATCAATCTGTATGTCAGATTTTCCCTACTTCTCCTTCTAGGAGCTCAGTACATAAATTTCCTCTCCTCCATTTTACCCTCACAACAACTGTAATGTAGTTTAGACTGAGAGAAAGTGACTGCCCCAACGTCCCTCAGTGAGTTTCATGCTTGAATAGGGATTTGAACCTGGGTCACCACCACTATAGCTAATTAAATATCTTATGACTTCAAACTAGGGCTGCCAACTCTGCCTTCGGAAACACCTAGAGATTTGGGGGCATGGCCTAAGGAAAATTTTGGGAAGGGAGGGAACTCTGCAGGGATATGATGCCTCTGAAACTGCGTTTCTTCCAGGGAAACTATCTCTGCAGACTGAAGATCAATTGTATTTCCAGGAGAAGTCCAAATACCACCTGAAGGTTGGTAGCCCTACTTCAAATACCATACAAAGTTATCTATATGTAAATATCTTCCCAAAACATTTTTTTCAAAAAAAAATAATTCATTCTCACTATTTTGTATAATGAACATATAAAAATAATGCTTACAAGTGTTTCATACATATTATTTATTGCCTGCCCTCACCCAATATACCCCATCTTTACCTATATTTTCACTTCTGCATTTAGTTAGACATTTTTGTAAATGCTTCTTACATCTGAACCCAATATGTTTATATCTTCGACATGAGTTAGACTTTTTTAATCTACTAGAGGCTTTCTGTCTTTCCCTCTTATATTATACTGTTTTATACTGTTATTATACTGTTAATCCTTTGTTCTTTACCTTTCTCTAAGGTTGTAAAATTTCATTTATTAATTTTAAACATTACTATCTTTGCCTTTCTACACAAATAGGGTGGGCTAAATATTGTGGGCCTCTAGACTGCTTAATTGGCATGTTTAGTTGCTTTTGGCCTGCAGAATCATCTGCCATGATCCTTTTAGTCAAGAACAGCAACTCTTCCCTTAAATCCATAACAATAGACCCAGAGAGTAGTTTACTGGCACCCAATGTTGATGTAAAGCAGAGTTGAAACTAATCCATTCCTAGACTGGATGCCTACTGGAGCCTCATGTGATCTACTTTGAGAAAAGAATATATAATAAAAGACCTATAAAATATTTTTATAATAAAAAATATATAATAAAAGAATATATAATAAAAGATATATAATAAAACAATAAAAGACCTGTGGTAGTGGCCAAATCCTGCTCTCCCATTGGCTGCGAGGGGCACTCCATAAGCCATTGGCCTATCAACTGCCACTCAAGGTCTGTTGCATTCCATTGGCTGAGGATTGTGGTACTGCTTTGCAGAAGGGGAGGAGCCTTCCTTCAATTGGATGACACAAGGAAGAGGAGTGAAATAGCCACAGAAAGCCTTCCCTCAATTGGCTGTGAAATAGCCACAGGAAGCCTTCCCTCACCTGCCTACTCCTCTGAGGAACTAAACAGCCAGAAAGACATACACAAAAAAATTGCATTCCTTGGCAGCAAAACAATTATGTTGTATTCTAGATACAAAGCAAGAGAAAGAGGGAAAGACAGAAAGAGAATATGGAGTCCTGCATTTATGATTGGGCCACTGGGGAAGTTGCTGTCCAGAAGTCAAACCTTTGGGCCCTCTTCCAGACTTGAGCAACCCCCTCCCACTGAGAGAGTAGACCACAACCAGACAGCTGACGCATCGACCGCTGACATTTCCTGCTCTGCTGGGGAAATCTCTGGCTGGGCAAGGCGGCCAGCTGTTGAAGAACCGCCTTCCTCATGAGGAGCCACCAGCCCCGCCCTGCTACTCGGGGAAAAGACAAGGACTCCCAATAAAGCTCTGGGGTGGCTGATGGGAGGAGGCAGGGATGTGCTGGACAGGGATTTAAGGGGAAAGATTGAGCTACACTGGGGAGGAAGAGCTCGGTGCCACGAGAGAGTGAAGTTCCCAGAGAAAATGTGGTAAGAGCAAGGGTTAGATGGGGACTAAGGGTGCCTGTAACCCCCCCCCCCCCACTGACTTTGTCTGAGGTGCGGCTTCTCAACCTTTAATGGCATCCTGGACCCATCTCCCTGTCAATGCACGTAGAGAGACCCAGAGGGTGATGCTTAGCGACGCAAGAATGAAGGCTGTACACAGTAGCTGTAAAACTACTATATACATTTATTTACACCAACTCACTCTGCTGACTGACAATATGCTCCGCTGCACTCCAACTCCATAAACCCACAATCATCACTGTTGCTCTGTACATTTATACATGGGACAGCCAATCAGCAACTTGCTGTGTCATGCTGACTCTGCTGGCTGATGTAAGACTTCTGGCAGCCAGCCACCTGCTGTCAGGTAGATCATCTAAGCCTCTAGATCTACTTTCTGTTTTGCAGCACATGCTATAAGCTGTCTGTTTACACATAATAGTGACACCCCTCCTCAGGTTATAGCGGTGCTGTCATCCATCCATTACAACATTGCATATACATATTGATCAATTTACCATCAATACATTGGTTACATACATTCCCATATATACATTACAGTTCAGTTACTTCCATCCTTTTGAACACTTGTGTTAACGCACACACATTTTGTTCTGCTTGCCAATTAACCTGCAAGCACATTGTTATCAGTTGGCGCTCTGCCCAGACTGACCATATCTCCTCAGTTGGCTCTCTGCCCAGACTGAGCACTTGTCTTATCTTTTGCTGGCTTGTTTCCCAGACTTGTTCTTAACACACAGTACCGTATCATTTCAATACAAGCGCACATACATTTCAAATCACATTTGCTTACAGACTTGTTACAGATTTCAGGTTTTTTCACACATATCATAACATTTGCAGTTTTTTAGAGATTGTTACATCTCAGTCCAGTTTTACAATAGTCACATAGTTTAGTTACATAGTTTATCATACATTTTCAAACAGTAAGTTTGTTTTATTTTACAGCATTGTCTCTTGCCAGCACTTTACATTTGCACATTGCACCCTTTTAATTCAGTTATTGCTTACAGCCTTGCCTTCCAGGCTTTGCTCAGGTGTCTCCTTCCTCTCCAAGAGACATCTCATTTAACAGTTCTAACACACTGGGATATGCTTTAGGATGGTCATCGTATACATAAGTATATCCTCCTTCTTCCCTAGTAAAGGAAGTATCCACATGTACCTCTGGTGCACTTACACAGCCTTTTGGCTTTCCATCTGGCAAACTATTTCCCTTGCCCAGATAATTAACATCAGTGTCAACACCATATCTTTTTGGCGGCACACCCTTGTTTTCCCTTGCAGAGACTCTGACCGGCTCCCTTTTTACAGCCTCAGATGTCTCCTGCTGTTTACTGGTGCCTGCCAAACTGCCCATACTGTCTTTCTCCTGCTTCAGTGAGCTTTCTGGCTTTTGCCCCTCCTCACTCTCCAGAGACAGTTGCAGCTTATTTTTCCCAGGCATTTCATTGGCATGAATCTTTGACCAGTTTTCATCCTTGCAAAACGAGGCAGACCTACTCAGCCTAATCAAATCATTATTGTCCACAAACCTCCAGGACTTCATGCCATTTTGGTACCCTATAAACACAAGCTTTCTGGCTTTGGGACCTCCCTTTCTCCTCTTATCCAGAGGGATGTTCACCCAAGCCTTTGAACCAAATATTCTGAGGTGTTCTAGAGATGGCTTCCTCCCATACAAAACCCTGTAGGGTATATCGTCTATAGCCTCTGTCCACAAACGGTTGGAAATATAACAGGACACCTTTAAGGCTTCACCCCAGTATGCCTGCCTGAGACCACTATCTTGCAACAAAGCATGGCAAATACCCTGGAGTACTCCACCTCTCCGTTCCACAATCCCATTTTCCCGTGGAGAGGAAACATTGGCCACCCTGTGCTCTATGCCTTCTTGCCTCAAATAGTTGGCAAACTCTTTATTCAGGAACTCACCCCCCTGGTCAGTCTGAATTGAGGCAATCTTAGCATTCAACTGTTTCTGCACTCTCTTTGCCCAGTATTTGAAGGTGGCACAGACATCACTTTTGTGTTTAATAGCATATACCCATGCAAACCTGCTGTGGTCATTGACCAAAATTAAGCCAAACCTATTTTTAGAAACACTGGGTGCATACGGCCCTACCAGGTTGGCATGTATTAACTGGAGTGGTCTCTCCGACACACGTACACTCTTTCTGGTCGATGGAACTGCCCTTGATTTGGATTCTTTACATACATTGCAATCTAAAAAGGCATTGCATTTGTCAACCTTCACTCCCTCTAATATTTCTAGAGTTTTGTTTATTGTATTGTAGCTGGCGTGACCCAGCCTTCTATGCAGCCTATGTATGCACTTGTTGTGTGGCTGTCTATTCCACACAGTATGAGCTTTTCCCACATTTTGCATGAGCTCATACACATTGGCTTTCAGAGTGCCTTTAGCCAGCTGTTTACCTTGTTTCAAAATTCCACAGCCCTGCTTATCAAATACTACGGTAAACCAAGCTTTTGCCAGAACAGAGACACTTAACAGGTTAGTTTCTAGCTCGGGCACACATAATACATTTTCAAACCTGTGTTTAAGTCCAGGAAAATAGACCGTGCCTTGGCAAAGAACACTAGCTTGTCTCCCATCAGCTAAGCTGACAGTCTTCTGCTCAGCTGGCTTGCAGTCTTGCAGCTCTTCTTCACAGCAGCAGAATATCTGAGTAGCCCCAGAATCCACAACCCAAGGCTGACTCTGCAGTCCCGGACCAGTTCTTACTAGAGTCACCTGGGGAGTCCTTGAAGACTGCTGCCGGCTCTTCCTCTGTTGCTGCTGAGGACAAAATCTTTTCAAGTGTCCGAGCTGTTTACACAGATAGCAGCACCTCCTCCGCACCTGTAAGGCTTTTTCCTCCTTCTCGGCTTGCCAGCTGGAACCAGCCCCGACAGACCTCGGCTTCTCTTCTCCCTTGGCTCGAGTCTGCTCTCTCTTGCTTTCCAGCTGCCTCTGCTCTTCAGCCAGGAGTTTGCTGGTCACATAAGGCAAAGTTAGCTTGTCAGCATCCTGCCCTTCAAATGCTAACACCAGCATGTCGTATCTCTCATCCAGAGAGCTCAATAAGATGTACACCTTATCTTCGTCAGCCACGGCCTTCCCTCTTGCTTCAAGGTCCTGGAAACAATTAGACATACCGTCGAGGTGGTCCCTCATCGACTCCCCGGCCAGCATACGTTTCCTGTAGAGCCTCCTCCATAGGGATATCAGCGTGCCTGCTGACTTCTGCACATACACAGCCTTGAGAGCTTCCCAAGCCTCCTTTGCTTTCTGGTGCCCACGGACATGCACCAGCTGGTCGTCTGCAACACTTAGGATGATGTTGGCTAGAGCTTTTCGATCCTGAACGGCCTCTGCCGCTGTGGGATTAGCTGGAGGAGCTGACACACAGTCCCAAAGCCCCTCTTTCTTCAGGAAATGCTCTAACCTCAGCGACCAGGTGTTGTAGTTGGTAGTGGTGAGCTTATCCACCAGCACTGTAGCTGCTGCTGTAGCCATCCTGCTCAGACTCCTTTCAGCTACTGCTGGTCTCACCTCCTAGGCAGCCTCTGGAGCAAGTCAGCGTCCTTTCTCTACCACCTCTCTCTCAGGTCTCAGGTTCTAGACGCAGCGGAAGCGTGCTGGGCCCATAACCCTGTCGATGTGCGTAGAGAGACCCAGAGGGTGATGCTTAGCGACACAAGAATGAAGGCTGTACACAATAGCTGTAAAACCACTATATACATTTATTTACACCAACTCACTCTCCTGACTGACAATATGCTCCACTGCACTCCAACTCCATAAACCCACAATCACCACTGTTGCTCTGTACATTTATACATGGGACAGCCAATCAGCAACTTGCTGTGTCATGCTGACTCTGCTGGCTGATGTAAGACTTCTGGCAGCCAGCCACCTGCTGTCAGGTAGATCATCTAAGCCTCTAGATCTACTTTCTGTTTTGCAGCACATGCTATAAGCTGTCTGTTTACACATAATAGCGCCTCCCATAACCCCCAACTCGAAGAACCAGACAGCTATGTTCACTCTCCCCTCAGTGCCTGTTGGTAGACAACTAAGCTTGTTAGTTAAAGGTGAGGGAAGGAGGCCCTTTCCAGGCCTATTTTGGCCTTTGAGGGAGCACTCATTGGGGCCAGTCCTGACTAGGGCTGCCAGCTCCAGGTTGGGAAATTCCTGGAGATTTTGTGGTGGAGTCTATGGAAGTCAGACCTTGGGGAGGGAAGAGGCCTCAGCTGAATATAATGTCATAAAGTCCACCCTCAAAAACAGTTATTTTCTCCGGGGGGGGGGGGGAGAGATCTATTGTCTGGAGTTTAGCTCTGATACCATGAGATCTTCAGGCTCCACCTGGAAGTTTCCTACCCTATGCCTGGCAGCACCCTCTTGGTGACTTGATGCTACCTGACTGGCATGACTTAAGTGTCCTGGCTGCTTGCTCCTGTTAAGCAGCAGCCCCCCTATGACAGCCAGTGTGATGTGGTAGTCAGTGCTTCAGAGCAGGGTCTGCTAGACCCAGGTTTCTCCTGTGGAAGCCAACTGGATGATCTCAGACCACCCACATACTTTCAGCCTAACCTGCATCACAGAGTTGTTGTGCAGATCAAAAAGGGGAGAGGAGAATGATATAAGCTGTGTTGGACCCCACTGTGGAGAAATACTGTACTTTACCTAGGTAGAGGCTGGAGAGAGGGAGGAGATAGAAAGCAATCTACCCCATCTCTTTTGCCCCATTCCTTCTTTATCAAGATACCCCCCCCCCCGAGTCTCATAATCTATCCCACATTTACCCACTTTTTCCATTTCCCTTCCCAACACCTGCCTTCTCAACATACCTTGCCTCCCTCTATCTTTCCCATCTCTCCCCAGTCCCCTCAGCAAGGCCATGACATTCACCCTCAGCAAACTACTAGAACCCATTGTATTTCTCTTCACAATAAGTCTTATTACTAGTAGGATATAAATGTAACAAACAATGAATAATCTTTAATTATACAAAATTGCTTTCAGAAGCAGAACTCTGAAAGTCACTGCTGCTTCTGAGAGGGACAGTTATGGTGGAACCAATTATTGTTTAAGTTAACAGTATGTTGAGTGGGGCACTTGTCTTAAGTAAAACAAACAAACCTGTATATGTGGACTGCTAGTGGAAGATGTGTGTAATATATGATAGACTGAAGAAACTGTGAACTTAGGAAGTAGTATGACTGATGTCTGGGGAAATCTGAAGGGCAGGAGAACTGAGAAGAATGCTATGGGAAAGCCTTAACTAAGACCTAGAAAAAGAAGAGTATGAATCCTACTGGTAGAAAGGGGTGTGAAGAAGAGCTGCATGCCTCTAATGAATGATGATAACAGTGGCAGCTAGTGAACATTTATTGCATTTTAAAGGTGTCCAACTTTCTCAGAAATGCTTCCACTTATCTCTTTTTTTCCTTCAAAGGTTACAGAAGGTAGCATTTACCATTTTATTCTTTAGTTCTTTTAACCAGTTTTCATTGTTTTCTATAAATCTGGCACATGAGCTTTTAAGATGAATGGGTTATAAAAGAACATCCTTGAAGCCATCTCTTTTTAAAAAGATGGAAGCCAGACTGAGAATGAAAGCCTTGCCCCTACATGCCAAACTAAGATGTCACCAGCATATGAGTTTTATTAAGTTTATTTTTTTTAATGACTGGTTTGCTTAATTATCATTTTCTTCACCTTTAGCACAGGTAGCCTCTGATGATAGCTTGCATTTGAGCAACTCCACCCTGACTCCAAACTCAACCAGCATTACGGCTGCACTTTGCCTGCACACAAACTGAGTGGAGAGGTTAATTCAACTAACCGTGGGTCAGCAGATGATCCTTCTTAGCTTACCTGTTCACACAGCCAATTGCACAGGGTGAGCCATCTTTTGTCTTCAGATGCCTAAAGGTGTGTGTGTAAAGTGCCATCAAGTTGCAGCCAACTTAAGGTAGCTCTGTAGGGTTTTTGAGGTAGGTTTGAGGATCTCCCACTATTATAACTGATATCCAAGCAACATAGATCAATTCACCTGGAGAAAATAGTTGCTTTGAAGGGTAGACTTTATGGCATTATACCTGATTAAAGCACCTCCCTTCCCAAACCCAACCCTCTTCAGGCTTTACTCCCAAAATCTCCAGGTATTTCCCAAATTGGAACTGACAACCCTATTTCAAGGTAAGAGATTAACAAGGGTGGTTTACCATTGTCTGCCTCTCTGCAGAAACCCTGGACTTCCTTGGAAGTCTCTCATTCATCCACATAACCCTAATTAGGGACTAACCAAGAGCTGAACACCAAGCCTTCTAAACAAAACTCACAACTTTGTCCTGTAAAAATGGAACTGCTAATCTGAATATCCCCACACCCCAAACTCACAAGAAATGTGATGCCATAGATTCTACTGCTTGAAGCTGCCATTTCTGCCAGGGGAAATGATTTCTGTAAACTGGAGGTCAATTGCAATTCCAGATTACAGAAATTAGTTCCCCTAAGAACATAAGAACATAAGCGAAGCCATGTTAGATCAGGCCAATGGCCCATCCAGTCCAACATTCTGTGTCACACAGCGGCCATACACACACACACACACACACACACATACAGACACACACACACACACATACAGACACACACACACACACACACTGTGGCTAATAGCCACTGATGGACCTCTGCTCCATATTTTTATCTAACCCCCTCTTGAAGGTGGCCATGCTTGTGGTCGCCACCACCTCCTGTGGCAGTGAATTCCACTTGTTAATCACCCTTTGGGTGAAGAAGTACTTCCTTTTATCCGTTTTAACCTGTCTGCTCAGCAATTTCATCGAATGCCCACGAGTTCTTGTATTGTGAGAAAGGGAGAAAAGTACTTCTTTCTCTACTTTCTCCATCCCATGCATTATCTTGTAAACTTCTATCATGTCACCCCTCAGTCGACGTTTCTCCAAGCTAAAGAGCCCTAAGCATTTCAACCTTTCTTCATAGGGAAGGTGTTCCAGCCCTTTAATCATTCTAGTTGCCCTTTTCTGAACTTTCTCCAATGCTATAATATCCTTTTTGAGGTGCGGCGACCAGAACTGCACAAAGTACTCCAAATGAGACCGCACCATCGTTTTATACAGGGGCATTATGATACTGGCTGATTTGTTTTCAATTCCCTTCCTAATAATTCCCAGCATGGCGTTGGCCTTTTTTATTGCAAACGCACACTGTCTTGACACTTTCAGTGAGTTATCTATCATGACCCCAAGATCTCTCTCATGGTCAGTCTCTGCCATTTCACACCCCATCAACTTGTATTTGTAGCTGGGATTCTTGGCCCCAATGTGCATTACTTTGCACTTGGCCACACTGAACCGCATCTGCCACGTTGACACCCACTCACCCAGCCTCAACAGATCCCTTTGGAGTTCCTCACAATCTTCTCTGGTTTTCACCACCCTGAACAATTTAGTGTCATCCGCAAATTTGGCCACTTCACTGCTCACTCCCAACTCTAAATCGTGTATGAACAAGTTAAAGAGCATGGGACCCAGTACTGAGCCCTGCGGCACCCCACTGCTTACCGTCCTCCACTGCGAAGACTGCCCATTTATACTCACTCTCTGCTTCCTATTACTCAGCCAGTTTTTGATCCACAAGAGGACCTGTCCTTTTACTCCATGACTTTCAAGCTGTCTAAGGAGCCTTTGATGAGGAACTTTATCAAAAGTCAAGGTAAACAACATCTATCGGGTCTCCTTTGTCCACATGTTTGTTCACCCCCTCAAAGAAATGTAACAGGTTTGTGAGGCAAGATCTTCCCTTGCAGAACCCATGCTGAGTCTTCCTCAATAACCCGTGTTCATCAATGTGCCTACTCATTCTGTCCTTGATAATGGTTTCTACCAACTTTCCCGGTATTGAAGTCAGACTGACTGGCCTGTAATTTCCCGGATCTCCTCTGGAACCCTTTTTAAAGATGGGGGTGACATTTGCTACCTTCCAGTCCTCAGGAACAGAGGCAGATTTCAATGAAAGATTACAGATTTTTGTTTTCCCCTGAAATATATAAGCCCATCTCTGCCCCATTGTAGCATTTGTTCAATTCATAAAAGGTGATGAAACATAAACATTCTTTCTGAAGGCAGGGACCATACTGTTCAGCTTCAGAAAAGATGTTAAAGAAAATCAGTTAACACTCACTGATTTGAGATCCAGGCCATTCCAAGACAATGAGGTCTGGTTAGCCTAAGTGCTGAATTATCAGTCCCTTTTATTCTGCTTCCTTCATCATTCTTATAAATTCTTCATCATTCTTATAAACTAGGATGAATATATGAAAATATAATATCAGCTTCTTCTCTTTTCTTTCTTTTCTGAATCATGCCGTTTGTATTTCTATGGCCAATCAGTAAAATTGAATGAAAAGTGGAGTGGGGTGGAACAATATAACTTTGTCCTATTATCACACATAACACATACACACAAAAACTAACTGAAAAGCCATAATAAACTGACACCAGCAGCCAAACAGTACAGCAATGTGTGTGCATGTGAGTGTTCATGTGCAAACATGTGTTTGTTAGTTGTAGATTAATTCTGCAAATTCTACATGTGTGAGCATGTGTTTGCTAGTTGTAGATAAATTCTGACGATTTATTTTCAAAAAAGTGAATGTAAGATATGATTGTAATTCAGAAAAGAGGAAAAATCATGGACACCACTCTGAGATCCTTGCAGAAGGGATAGGGAAAAAGACAAACAGAAATGAACTGCTGCCTGCTGGTAATATTAGAACATAAGAGAAGCCATGTTAGATCAGGCCAATGGCCCATCCAGTCCAACATTCTGTGTCACACAGTGGCCAAATATATGTGTGTGTATATATATATATATATATATATATATATATATATATATATATATATATATATATATATATATATATATATATATATACACACACACACACACTGTGGCTAATAGCCACTGATGGACCTCTGCTCCATATTTTTATCTAACCCCTTCTTGAAGGTGGCTATGCTTGTGGACGCCACCACCTCCTGTGGCAGTGAATTCCACATGTTAATCACCCTTTGGGTGAAGAAGTACTTCCTTTTATCCGTTTTAACCTGTCTGCTCAGCAATTTCATCGAATGCCCACGAGTTCTTGTATTGTGAGAAAGGGAGAAAAGTACTTCTTTCTCTACTTTCTCCATCCCATGCATTATCTTGTAAACTTCTATCATGTCACCCCTCAGTCGACGTTTCTCCAAGCTAAAGAGCCCTAAGCGTTTCAACCTTTCTTCATAGGGAAGGTGTTCCAGCCCTTTAATCATTTTAGTTGCCCTTTTCTGAACTTTCTCCAATGCTATAATATCCTTTTTGAGGTGCGGCGACCAGAACTGCACACAGTACTCCAAATGAGACCGCACCATCGATTTATACAGAGGCATTATGATACTGGCTGATTTGTTTTCAATTCCCTTCCTAATACTTCCCAGCATGGCGTTGGCCTTTTTTATTGCAAACGCACACTGTCTTGACATTTTCAGTGAATTATCTACCATGACCCCAAGATCTCTCTCTTGGTCTGTCTCTGCCAGTTCACACCCCATCAACTTGTATTTGTAGCTGGGATTCTTGGCCCCAATGTGCATTACTTTGCACTTGGCCACATTGAACCGCATCTGCCACGTTGACGCCCACTCACCCAGCCTCAACAGATCCCTTTGGAGTTCCTCACAATCCTCTCTGGTTCTCACCACCCTGAACAATTTAGTGTCATCCGCAAATTTGGCCACTTCACTGCTCACTCCCAACTCTAAATCATTTATGAACAAGTTAAAGAGGATGGGACCCAGTACTGAGCCCTGCGGCACCCCACTGCTTACCGTCCTCCACTGCGAAGACTGCCCATTTATACTCACTCTCTGCTTGCTATTACTCAGCCAGTTTTTGATCCACAAGAGGACCTGTCCTTTTACTCCATGACTCTCAAGCTTTCTAAGGAGCCTTTGATGAGGAACTTTATCAAAAGCTTTCTGGAAGTCAAGGTAAACAACATCTATCGGGTCTCCTTTGTCCACATGTTTGTTCACCCCCTCAAAGAAATGTAACAGGTTAGTGAGGCAAGATCTTCCCTTGCAGAACCCATGCTGAGTCTTCCTCAATAACCCGTGTTCATCAATGTGCCTACTCATTCTGTCCTTGATAAT
Organism: Heteronotia binoei; assembly: GCF_032191835.1. Taxonomy (NCBI): domain Eukaryota; kingdom Metazoa; phylum Chordata; class Lepidosauria; order Squamata; family Gekkonidae; genus Heteronotia; species Heteronotia binoei. Next base: position 185,566,794 of record NC_083223.1, on the reverse strand, counting down.
GGTTTCTACCAACTTTCCCGGTATTGAAGTCAGACTGACTGGCCTGTAATTTCCCGGATCTCCTCTGGAACCCTTTTTAAAGATGGGGGTGACATTTGCTACCTTCCAGTCCTCAGGAACGGAGGCAGATTTCAATGAAAGATTACAGATTTTTGTTAGAAGATCCACAAGTTCAACTTTGAGTTCTTTCAGAACTCTCGGATGTATGCCATCCGGACCCGGTGACTTATTAGTTTTTAATTTGTCTATTAGTTGTAGGACCTCCTCTTTTGTCACCTCAATCTGACTCAGGTCTTTCAACACCCCTTCCAATATTAGTGGTTCTGGGGCGGGCAAACACTTCTCATCTTCCACGGTGAAGACGGAGGCAAAAAATGTATTCAGCTTCTCAGCCATTTCCCCATCCTCCTTCAGTAATCCTTTTACCCCATGGTCATCCAAGGGCCCCACTGCTTCCCTGGCTGGTTTCCTACTTCTAATATATTTGAAGAAATTTTTATTGTTGGTCTTTATGTTTTTTGCAATATGCTCCTCATAGTCCCTTTTTGCCTGCCTGATCACAGTCTTGCATTTGATTTGCCACTGCCTGTGTTCCCTTTTATTAATCTCACTTGGACTGGTTTTCCACCACTTAAAGGAGTCCTTCTTACCTTTTACAGCTTCCATTATTTTGTTTGTTAACCATGCTGGCCTCTTCTTATACCTGTTTGTGCCTTTCCTAACTTGTGGTATGTATTTTATCTGAGCTTCTAGGATTATAGTTTTAAATAGTCTCCAAGCTTCCCCAAGGGTTTTGACCGTATTTACCTTTCCTTTCAGTTTCCTCCTCACATGCCTCCTCATCTCAGAGAATTTACCCCTTTTAAAGTTAAATGTGGTTGTGGCCGTCTTTTTGGGCAACTCCCTATTTATACAAATGGTGAAATCAATAACATTATGGTCACTGTTCCCAAGCGGCGCAATCACTTTTACGTCTCTCACCAAGTCTTGGGCATTACTTAGGACCAGATCCAGGATCGCCCCACCCCTGGTAGGTTCTGAGACCATCTGCTCCATAGCACAGTCATTGAGAGCATCAAGAAACTCAATCTCTTTCTCTCGACCACAACACATATTGACCCAATCAATCTGCGGGTAGTTAAAATCACCTATTACGACACAGTTTTTACGTTTAGCCGCTATCTTTAATCCCTCCATCATATTATAATCGTCCTCTCTCTTTTGATTTGGTGGGCGATAACAAACTCCCATAGTTAAATTTCCTTTTGGGCCCTCTATTTCAACCCAAAGCATTTCTAAAAGGGAATCTAATTCTCTGACCTCAGTCTTACTGGACCGTATATCCTCTCTGACATACAGAGCCACCCCACCTCCAACCCTTCCCTCCCTATCCTTCCGATATAACTTATATCCAGGAATCACCGTGTCCCACTGATTCTCCTCATTCCACCAAGTTTCTGAAATTCCCACAATGTCTATGTTTTCTCCCAACACTAAACATTCCAATTCACCAATTTTACTTCGGACACTTCTAGCATTTGCATACAAACATTTATAATTTCCCAAGCAAGCTAGGCCCGCCACCTCTCTCCTGCCGCCTCGAGACTCTAGCAGACAGTCCATACTGTTTGTCACCATCACAGTGGACAACTCTGATCCGTTACTTGGTAGAAAAATAGAAGCCAACCCTTCATCTCTTTGAGACGAGTCCTCCCGAACCAGAGACATTCCATCTCCTGTCGGCTTTCCCCCAAGATTTAGTTTAAAAACTGCTCTGCCACCTTTTTGATTTTAAGCGCCAGCAGCCTGGTTCCATCCGGAGACAAGTGGAGACCGTCTCTTTTGTACAGCTCCGGCTTGTTCCAGAAAGCATCCCAGTGCCTAACAAACTTAAACCCTTCCTCCTTACACCATCGTCTCATCCACACATTGAGACTTCTAATTTGCGCCTGTCTCTCCTGCCCTGCACGTGGAACAGGTAGCACTTCCGAGAAGGCCACCTTGGAGGTCCTGGCCTTAAGTCTCCCACCTAGCAGCCTAAATTTCTCCTCCAGGACCTCACGACTGCATTTCCCCACATCGTTGGTGCCAACATGCACCATGACCACAGGCTCCTCCCCAGCACTGTCTATCAGCCTATCTACTACACGCATAATGTCCGCTACCTTCGCACCAGGCAGGCAAGTCACCATACGGTCAATACGCGGTTTTGCCACCCAGCTGTCTACTTGCCTAAGGATCGAATCACCAACTACCAAGACCCCCCCTCTCCCCCTGCCCAGGGATGGTTCCTTGGCGCGAAAGGATACCTGCTCACCAACCGAAGAAGAGGTCCCTTCTGAGGGCGCATTCCCCTTATCCTCAGCAAGGTGCCCTGTTCCCTCTCGACCCTCACGCTCTCTGGCAGCAACGGGGATGCCACATTCAGAGTGGGGCTCATCTAATACGCCCCCAAGAGTCTTCCCCAATTGCCTAACTGACCGTCTCTGCTTCTCCAGGGCAGTCACCTCGGCCTCAAGGGTACGAACTCGTTCCCTGAGGACCAGGAGCTCCTTGCATCGAGCACACACCCAAGACTTCTGTCCTATGGGCAGATAGTCATACATGTGACACTCAGTGCAAAACACTGGAAAGCCCCCACCCCCCTGCTGGCATTCTACCTTCATGATATATATATTAAATATACAGTCCTCTTTAAATGCTGTTTACGTGGCTCCCCTTCTGGAAGGTCAACTTACCTTATTGGGAGAACAAGGAAATCTGGGTTCCTGGTCCTTAGGAAGCCCCCAGGCAAAGAGCCACAGGCCAAGAGCCCTTTAGCTCTCACCCTTCGGCTCGCGCCAAAGGCTCGTGCCTTTGACAAGGTGCAGCTTAAAATGCAAAGAGGGTGGAGCAGACCACTCCTAAGCAATCATCAACAATTACTCTCAATCAATCAATCAATCAATCACTTTCACCTTTAGCCCACTCACCCAAACGTACAGCAGTTCCCCAGCTATCACAACTCAGCCTTTTCAGCAGTCACCCAAGCCTCAGAATGAAGTCTTTCAAAACGCAGAAATTCTTAGCAACTTCTCCAGCTGTCTCAGCTTATCAGAGCTGCTCTGCTCTGTTCTGTTCCTCTCAGGCCTCTCTGAGATGTGCTCAGCCTTTGGCAAGGCGCAGCTTAAAATGCAAAGAGGGTGGAGCAGACCACTCCTAAGCAATCATCAACAATTACTCTCAATCAATCAATCACTTTCACCTTTAGCCCACTCACCCAAACGTACAGCAGTTCCCCAGCTATCACAACTCAGCCTTTTCAGCAGTCACCCAAGCCTCAGAATGAAGTCTTTCAAAACGCAGAAATTCTTAGCAACTTCTCCAGCTGTCTCAGCTTATCAGAGCTGCTCTGCTCTGTTCTGTTCCTCTCAGCCTCTCTGAGATGTGCCTGTTTCCATCTGGTTAGTGTAGGGACCCCACAGACATGCAAGGTGTTCTGAAACATCCCCTCCAAAAAAAATGGTGTGAAAGAAAAGCTAAGGAATAAAATAATCACTGATAATTTGTAAATGATAACTCACATGTGTGCAAAGTAGAATCATCAGCTGAAAAAAGTCAAGTATCTAGCAACCCTTTTGAAAAACTATGTTCAAGTCACATTTTATTAATCTGGACTTATTTACCAAGAATATCATGTTGCTTTATAGTTTTCCCATTATAATCTGTCAGCCATATCATTGGTAACTTTGCATCATATAAAGTATGCATGAGTTAGCAGGATCATTTAAAACCGTTAAAATCCATCATTTTTCTTTTCTTTTTTAAAATATGTATAGATCTATTAACAAACTGTACAGATGCAAATAACCAAATCCAAAATTAAGTTGCATAGTTAACATTTTATCAGTTAATGGAATATTAAATTATTTATTTATTTATTTATTTATTTATTAGCCAACTGCTATTTCAAGTCAGTCACAGATGCACTCATCTTCTTAATGTGGGTCTTTTCTGTGGCTCTCTCTTTGCCCCATCTTATCAACACAGTATCTTCCAAAGTTTCCTAGAAGAAAACAGGAGATGTTTTTAATACTCCTATCATACTAAACATCACTTTCTAAAGGTCCCATTTCCACTAACACACTTTATTCATTTAGTACTCAATAAGCTGATCCACTATGGCTTCTGAAACAAGGCATGCGTGATGGATAGGCTGGATTCCTCCTCTCTCAAAGAGCAACCAATGAGAACAGATCGAACACTGAGACAGGAAGACTTAGAAAAGAGCTGTTGGGAAATGACTGTTAGGAGTTAGTAGCAGAGAAGATGGTATATAATTGGATTTTAGGAACTGGTTCCATACAAGTATTCCAGAGTATTGAGATGGTTACAAGTATTCCTTTTGGGGAGGCTAATCAAGCTATAATCCAGGAAGGCACAACACTGTCCAGTTACCTTTCTTGCCAGCCCTTTGCCACCAGAAAAGGAGAACTCCATTGACAGAATTATTCTCCTAAAGAATAATGATGAGGATCCAAAGCACTGCATTTTTGTGGTTTTTATTATAAATCACAGGGGGAGAGAGAGAGAGAGGGAGACAGAGAGAATGGGTTTAAGGATCATGCACAGATAGAAAGCAAATCAGACATTAGGGTACTATTTCTTCTCAACCTTACAAGCTGGCCATATGGTATATTATTTTTCAAGGCACATGGATGGAATGATGAATACTGTAAAAAAGCATTCCTATCTGTTGGCTTTCTGTAGGTTTTAGTTGCCAACTTATTCTCAGTAGTTTTGTACACAACTGTTTCTAAAAAAGGTACATCATTAGTGCTTTCCTGGTAAGTAAATTCCACCTTGTCATGCATTGTGTTCATCCAGTTCATGAGCTCTGCCACATATTTTGTATGGCTTATCACAAAGAAACAATCATCTAAAAATCTGGTGTAAAAATTATCTCTTTCAAAAGAGGATTGCAATTTTCATTGAAAATTTTTTCCATCTCAAGTTTGTTTATAAAGAGATTTGCTATGCTAGGGGCACCCCATAGCTACCCCAGACACTCGCAAATAAAATATTCTTATCCAGACACTCGCAAATAATTCTTATCCAGGATTATGTCTAGCAGTTCCATAAGGAAATATGTAGGGGGCTCTTTAATTTCCCTCAACTCCCAAGTCTCTTCAACCACCAACTTTGTGTCTTCATGTGGTATAATGGTATAGAGTGATTGCCCACCAAGGTCGGAATAACGAGTCGGACACGATATATTGGATTGAAATTGGGCCACTTTATTAACTTACAACATGAACAGCAAGGGAACCCCACCAGCGGCCTGGCCAGGGCTAGGGGTCACCGCGACCGCTCCCCTGCCATTAACGGGCGAGGACCCAGCCCCCCTTCCGGAGCTGAGCTGCTCAGCTCCCTCCAGGCAGGCCCAGCAGGGAGGCCCGCACCAGAGGGCCCAAACCCAGACGCACGTCTCGGCGGAAAGGCACCCTCTAGCCGAGCCTCCTGGACAGTCTGCATTCTCCAACCCGGGTCTCCAAACCCCAAGGCCGATCATGCCAGACCCCAAAATTTCCCCCAAAGTGGGGGATGCTTCACAGTCCTCCCCTAGCCGCATAGTGTCCTAAACCCCTAAAACCTGCCAACTAAAGTGACCGCCTATTTAAAGGCACCTTCCCAGAGCCAATTCCACAATCCACTGCACTGCTATGCAGGGTAGGCGAAAAACACACCCCAGCACCAGCCAATCAGCTGGGGCGTAAAAAATTCCTACCCGGCTCCCCGAATGAGGCAACCAGCAATGCCCACATAGCAGACAGGGCGGGTGGGAGGGCCGATCGTCGAGGGACTGAAGAGAGGGACGGGGAGCTAGCCGTTGACTCGGCTAAACCCCGCCCCCTGTAAAGCGCGCCCAAACAGCGCGCGGTCCAACTCTCCAGCCCTGGAGGGCAAACAGCTCTAAGCAGCCTAGCAGCTACGCTGCAGGCTGCAAGATTACGATTGCCCACCAAGGTCGGAATAACGAGTCGGACACGATATATTGGATTGAAATTGGGCCACTTTATTAACTTACAACATGAACAGCAAGGGAACCCCACCAGCGGCCTGGCCAGGGCTAGGGGTCACCGCGACCGCTCCCCTGCCATTAACGGGCGAGGACCCAGCCCCCCTTCCGGAGCTGAGCTGCTCAGCTCCCTCCAGGCAGGCCCAGCAGGGAGGCCCGCACCAGAGGGCCCAAACCCAGACGCACGTCTCGGCGGAAAGGCACCCTCTAGCCGAGCCTCCTGGACAGTCTGCATTCTCCAACCCGGGTCTCCAAACCCCAAGGCCGATCATGCCAGACCCCAAAATTTCCCCCAAAGTGGGGGATGCTTCACAGTCCTCCCCTAGCCGCATAGTGTCCTAAACCCCTAAAACCTGCCACTAATAAGGCCAAGTCTCTACTTAGGGCTTAGTACCCACCGGGAGGCCCAAAGCCACCCGCAACCCTTGCTGCAAATCTCTCAGAAAAAGCACATTACCCTTTTCCGAGAGATGCACCCCATCCCCTCTGTAGAGGTCAGGACATCTCGCTGAAATATCCGAATGGGGTAAATAGTGGCCCAAACCCTTTGCAAGTAACTTTTTAATTTCTTTATTGGCCTTATACCTAGCTCTTTCTAAGGCTGCAGGGTCCACAGCATGACGCCACACTTGGCGGGGCAGCATGGCTGACCAAACTATCGTGGTCTCTGGCCATCGCTCCCTGATGCGCTGGAAGTCATCCCGGGCTTGCCACACCAAGGCCTTACCCTTCAATAACCCCAGATCATTACCTCCCAGGTGAACCATTAAGACCTGTGGAGGAGGACCCGCTCTATCTTTGAATAACAACGGCAGCAAGCCTGGCCACTGGAGGCCCCGGCGCCCCTGCCATTCGATAACCGCATGCTGGCTGAGTCCCAGCTGAGAGCCGACCGCAGTTCTCCGTGCTTGAAGACCAGCCCAAAAGACGTAGCTATGGCCGCAGATGAGAACTCGGCACCGGCTCCTCTGGCCAGGAACAGCAGCATCTAAAAAGAGAAAAACCGTTAAACACAAACGGAACCAACTCATGCACAGAATCCAATGCACTCATTGCCCATAAAAGGGGCGGATGTATGCCTTGTAGGCTGAAGAACGCCAACGCCCCAGCCTCTGAATAGAGGTGGAAGGCAACCCCATAGCAGCCGCTGTCGAGGCCGCCCCAATTCTAAAGGAGTGTGTACCAAACTGCACCCCTGATAACCCTAACTCACCCAGCGCCCTAGACGTAACCGCCCAGAACTGGTGCTTCATTAATGGCTTACAATCCATGTGTATAAACAAAAATCCGTCCTTGGGCCCGCGCACTGCCAAATAAGCAGCCAACGCATTAACTGGACACAACTCGAGCTCCGAACAACTACCCAGCTCAAGCACAGTACCCCGCTGCAACTGATCCGTCTTCGAGCGACGGACAGTAACAACCGCCTTAGGCCCCAACAACCTCAGGTCCCTCAGCTGCAAAGCCCTACCAGAAACATCGTTTCTAGACTGAGCAACCAGCTCACTCACTCTAAGCGCCCCAAAAAAGGCCAACAAGGACGCGGCATGAAATAAGCATGCCTCGAAAGGCGAGGCACACACCACGCCCCATACCCTCTTCAACCCCTGCAGAATCGACGGAGACACCGGATTCCGCGTATCAGCCCTGGGTCCGGCTTCTCTAGCCCACCCCTCCAGCATCTTTCGAAGACGAAAGTCTGCTGTATCTTCCCTATAACCGAGTGCCTTACTTGCAAAAGCCAATGCAGAAAGGCACCCCCTAATAGATCGCACGGCCAACCCCTTACCTCGCAAAGACACACAGTAATGGAGCAATTCCTCCACCGGGAGGGGCCAAACCCTGCGATACCCTACCTCAGCCCGAAAGCCTTCAAACTGCCGCACGGCCCGCTCATAAGACTTCCGAGTGCTGGGCGCAATGGCTAGGCCTATCGCTCTGCAGGCTTCGGCTCTCCAATCTGCCATAGCTCCTGGGGCATTGGCACCGGCTCTCCGTCTGCCTCCGGGGCCAGCTGACGAAACCTCTCCATCTGTTTACGAGATAGAGCATCAGCCACCCCGTTGCTCACCCCAGGAACATGCCTGGCTAAAAACAATATATTAAGCCGCAAGCAGCGCAGAGTGAAGGCCCTCACCAACCTCATTACCCTCTGCGATTTGGATGAAAGGGAATTAATGACGTGGACTACTGCCATGTTATCACACCAAAAATGGACAGTGTGATTGGCCATATCCTTCCCCCACAGCCAAACCGCAACTAAAATGGGAAAAAACTCGAGAAACGTAAGATCTCGGTTCACCCCTACCTGGGTCCAGGAATCAGGCCAAACATCCGCGCACCAATGTCCGCGAAAATAAACACCAAAGCCTAAAGATCCTGCAGCATCAGACATGACCTGTAGTTCGGCCTCAAGCATCAAGTCGTCCCTCCAAAAGGAGACCCCGTTAAACGACTCCAAAAATTCCAGCCAAACCCTCAGATCATCCCTCATGCTGCAGGTAACCCTAGTTCTATGCTGGGGCAAGCGTAACCCTGCCATAGCATCACACAGTCTCCTAAGAAAAGCCCTTCCAGGAGCAACCACTCTGCAAGCAAAGTTGAGGTGCCCCACCAACTGCTGCAATTCCAGCAGAGTGACCTTCCTCCTATGAAGAAATGCATTAATCCTATCCCTCAACTCCCCCAATTTCTGCAAAGGCACCCTAGACAACTGATCAATCGTGTCAATCTCAATCCCCAGGAAGGTCAACCTCTGGGTTGGACCTTCCGTTTTTTCCGGTGCTAAGGGTACCCCAAGTTCAGTAGTGAGCTCGGCAAAACCAGCCAGCAGCTGGCCACACTGCCCTGTCCCTACAGGCCCCACAAACAGGTAGTCGTCCAAATAATGAACAACGTCCTGCAACCCCACTTTCTTTCGCACAGCCCATTCTAAAAACGTGCTAAAACGCTCGAAAGCGGAACATGACACAGAGCAGCCCATTGGCAATGCTCTATCCATGTAAAATTGGCCCTCAAAAGAAAATCCTAAGAGATCAAAGTCACCGGGGTGGACGGGCAAAAGGCGGAACGCAGACTTAATATCGCATTTCGCCAACTCAGCCCCCACCCCGCAATGCCTCACCACGGCGATAGCCTGGTCGAAGCTGGTATACCTGACAGAGCATAAATGCTCTGGGATCCCATCATTCACTGACTGCCCCCTAGGAAAAGACAAATGGTGAATCAAACGAAATTCACCAGGCGTCTTTTTGGGCACCACACCTAACGGCGAGACCCTCAAAGTAGGCACTGGAGGCTGTGAAAAAGGACCAAGGATCCTTCCCTCAGCCAACTCCTTAGCGATCTTGTCTCTAACAACCTGTTCCAAACCTTTAACAGACTTAAGATTTCTAGACATAAACGCAACTCGAGGCCCCTGAAAAGGGATCCTAAACCCAAACTTAAAACCCTCCAACAGGTACAAAGCGTCCGCCCTCCTAGGATACTCAGCTAGCCATCGCTTAAGCGGTCCCACCCTTATCGGGCTGGGGCCCTTTCTTGGCTGGAAAAGCTCCTCCGCCCCCGCCAGGCTTCTTTTGATTCCTGCGCCCCCGGGCTCTAGGGCAGCTGTCAAAGTCGTGGGATCCACCACACAAGGGGCAGGCGTGCTTGAACTGGCATGCCTTTCTATTACACACCCCCAGGGATCCAAAGTCCCAGCAGAGCAAGCGGGGTTGAACCGCCTGCCCCGCTGTACCGCGGGGAGAGCTCAACGAAGCGGATGAGGACGCCCTACTCACTAAGTGACCACTATCTGATCGGTCACCCAGGTTAGGCCTAGCCGGAGACATAACCTGCAGCCAAAGCTGCTGGTGAATCCGATCCCACTGGATGGACGGATATAGGGCAGCCCGCATTCTAAATTCCTGGTCGTACTGTAACCAGGCTGATCCACTAAAGGCAGTATAACCCTTATAAATAATGTCCAAGTATTGGAACAATGATGCCGCCCGCCACGGCTGAGCCCTGGCAATTACCCCGGCATAAATGCAGAACCCAGGCAACCAATTAGCCCATGTTCTGTCAACCTTTCGCTTCCGCAGCTTCTCCTTCTCCTTTTCATCTAATTCCTCTTTGTCTTTCTTTTCCATTTCTCGATAAAGAAGGGAAAATATGTCTACATACTCTCCCTTCAAAATTTTCTCCCTTGTGGCAGGAAACAAATGGTCCCCGAGTGGCAGAGCAACCTCCCCAAAAGGCAAGTCTGTAAAAGGCACCATCCCGTACTGCGATGGTGCTCCCAAAATGGGCCCAGATAAGCTCATCTGCCCTATACCTGGATGCACACAAGGTATGCCCTGCCCCCCTGGCCAAGCCCAATTCTGCGCAAGCCCCACCCCAGGAGTAGTAGGCACACCTAAGCCTAACCCTGAGGCGCCCTGTCCGGCTACTGCAGCAGGTCCCCATGTTCCCCATGGCCAAACCTGCCCAGACCCAACTTGCAAACCATCACTAGACCTACCTCCAAGTCCAACTGGCACCACCGGCAAACCAATGCCCGACGTCCGCGCCTCCTCCACCGCACCTGCATCGGGGCCACTGGAACCAGCATCCTTGCCAGGCATAACTCCGCCAGACCTGCCCTCAAGAATGGACAACCTGGTAAGAATATTGGCCTGCCTTGCCTTTTTGGATTGCCTAACATCGCCCCCCACACTTAAGGAAGGAACACCCGCCGCCTGCTCTAAGGCCTGCAGCCTACTCAAAATATTATAACCCACCGCCCCTTCACCCTCCTCATCCGAAGAAGATGACGGAGGCGGTGGCCTCCTAGCAGGAGCTTTAGATGGTCTGGGTGCAGGCTTCTTACCCTTGGACTTGCCTGAACCTTTACCCCCAGACATCTTGCCCACCTTCCTTATAAAAAAGGGGGCACTTCAAGAATGGCCCAACTGTCTTTCTGCCCCTTTCTTAAGGAACCTAAAATGGCCGCCCGGACTGCCTAGCAACAGCCCCAGCTGCCCCTTTTCTAAAGGAACCTAAAATGGCCGCCCAAACTGCCTAGCAACAGCCCCAGCAGCCCCTTTCACAAGGAACCTAAAATGGCCGCTCGAACTGCCTAGCAACAGCCCCAGCTGCCCCTTTCACAAGTAACCTAAAATGGCTGCCCAAACTGCCCAGCAACAGCCCCAGCTACCACGCAGCCCAATGCTACTCTGCTATAACTAAGGTTCTTAAGCCCTTCACCTGGCCCAAGCTTCCCCCAGGATCTATCTCAGTTTATGAGTAGCTTAGACTGCAGTACTGCAGCTTTACCCCTCTGGGCTACCAAGCTCCTGCAATATATAATTGTGGAACACACCCTATGCAGGAGCAGAAAACTCCTTGCCTTTTTGCCTCCCCCAGGATCTATCTCAGTTTATGAGTAGCTTAGACTGCAGTACTGCAGCTTTACCACTCTGGGCTATCAAGCTCCTGCAATATATAAAAGTGGAGCACACCATATGCAGGAGCAGAAAACTCAGGCGACCACCCCAACTCCACAGGCTAGGCTACAAACTGACCCTCAACCACATCAAACACCCAGCCCCCAGAGCAACTCAGCCAGCCAGCGTCCAACTCCACCCGGCTAGGCTTCAAATTAGCCCCAAACCGCGCCAAACACCCAGCCCCTTGAAGAACTCAGCCAGCCAGCGTCGATCCTCTGCTCAATGAAGCTGCCGCCACCGCGCCTCGCGAGGAGCACAAGGATTCAAACACGCTCCCTCTGCGATGAAACGAGCCTCGGAAAAACACGCCGACACAGAAAGCCTCCCGAACACGCTCCCGATCGTCGAGGGACTGAAGAGAGGGACGGGGAGCTAGCCGTTGACTCGGCTAAACCCCGCCCCCTGTAAAGCGCGCCCAAACAGCGCGCGGTCCAACTCTCCAGCCCTGGAGGGCAAACAGCTCTAAGCAGCCTAGCAGCTACGCTGCAGGCTGCAAGATTACGATTTTACATCTGCTGTGATCAAGACAGCCTCTTCAGGAACCAATAACCCTTCAATGTTGTTAATAAATTGAGTTGTGTCTTTAATAAAAGACCTCATTCTGAGGACAAAGGGTTGTAAAAAATAATCTAAATACTTTGCTAAGGGTTCTAACACCGAGTTTGTGCCTGATGAAATTGGTCTCCCTGGTGGTGGGAGTATCTGTTTATGTATCTTAGGCAAGATGTAAAGGCAAGGAGTCCTGGGAAATTAATTGTATAAGTATTTATGTAACTTGTTGGAGATTATGCCCATCATTTCAGCTTCATTCAGAACAATTTTAATCAATCTCTGAATGTTCCTTTTTGGATCACTCATCAAGCACTTATAATGTGTGGTAACAGCTAGTTGCTTTTCAATCTCTTGACGATAGTCATTACTGTTCAAAACCACAATGGCCCCACCCTTATCAGCAGGCTTCACAACGATGGAATCATTCTGTATCAGCCCTTTAAGAGCTAAAGACTCCTCTCGAGGCACATACTGCTTTTTTACAGTATTCATCATTACATCCATGTGCCTTGAAAAAGAATATACCATATGGTCAGTTTGTAAGGTTGAGAAGAAATAGTACCCTAATGTCTGATTATCTTGAGGATAGTGATAAACTGGCATTTCATTTTGTTGGTAGAGGCTATCCAGAGAAAGATGTTAGGATGGCCAGAAAAAGGGCTGCTAATCTAGATAGAACACAGTTACTAAAACAAAATCCCATGAGAAGTACTAGATTACAATGGAGACTAGAATTTAGCAGATTGTGTAGCAGAATTTGTAATGTGGTAAGGAAGCATTGGCACATTGTAAGTGATACTGGAGGTTGTGAAATGCTACCACAAATAGGATTGTGTCGCACTTATTCCATTAGGGATAAATTGATAAGATCTAGAGAATACCAATCGGTCAAGCATACTCTTAAAGGGCACTTTGCTTGTAAAAGGTGTGCAATTTGTCATTTATCTATGAATGTCAAAGAGTATTATTTTGCTGAAAAGACTAGACCATTTGTTCTAAATCATTACTCTACATGTGCTACCCGCTGTGTTGTGTATTTGATCATCTGTGGGTGTGGCCTATGGTATGTTGGCAGCACTACTCGAGCCCTTAGATTACACATTCTGGAACACAGGAGCAGACTTAGGAAACATTTGATTTAAGCTCCTGTGGTCAGCCATTTTATGCAAAAGAATCATGACTGTGAAGATTTTTGTTTTTTCACCTTATACAAATATGAACAAACAGATAGAAATGAAGACGTGCACAAGATTCTGCTGCATAAAAGAGGCATACTGGATACACCAGTTGAATTGCATTTCTCCATATGGACTGAATATGACCAATGATTTGACATGTTTTTTATGAATGGTCTTCTTTATAACATTATGAGTGCTGTGCATAATTTGCCTGTGTGATAACATAATTTTGTATAAATTATGGGATTTGACATTCTTTGTATGGAATATTTTGTATGTTGTATCTGCTGTGATATAGTTTGTGGTGTTTGTGTCTTTTAGCATGTTGCATTAGAAATATGTTACTTTACCTTTAAGAGGTTTGTGTAATGGCAGCTCTAAATGAGATGTTTGCCTTTTTAAACATGTTAGTTGCACCATTAGGGTGCACAAGAAGCCACATACTGAGCTGTAGCTGAGGTGAAATAGATCTGGAGATGCTTCGCATCCCTCTTTTTTGAAAATTGTGTAAAAAATCCATATAATTGAATCAATATGTAAGTATGATATACTTTTTCACTGGAAGAGGGTTGGTGGTGTCTGAATGTCCTTCTGATATTTTTGTATAATATTTTCTTTTGTTAGTGGTCCCAGGTCTGATGAAGACTGGAAAGAAACAAGTACTTAATCGATTGGCTTGTCACCACACTACTTTGGGACTTGAATATACATGTTTTGGACATTTGGACTGATGTATACTTCTTAGTAAATTGGTCACTAGCTTGCATTTTTGTTGTGTTATCCATTATAGTGACCTCTCTCAGATTGTACTGTATTAAAAACTATAGGTGCTGCTATTTTTTTTAAGAGGTTAACACACAAGCAAAAGTGAAAGAGACAGACCTGCAAACCTGGTGTGTTTTTTAGGGTTGTAAAAAGATCTGGCTTGTCTGTTCATGGCTCCAGTCTTTGGATTAACGTACCAACAGATTTGATCACATTGAGATTCAGATATATTGATGATATTGAAAGACACTCAAACAAATTAATATGCACTTGCATTTTTAAGTTTTATAATCGGAGGAAGGACTTTTTGGAATATGTAGAATGACTCAGTTTTACAGACCTTTAGAAATGAGAGGGAAATTCTAGATTCTACAGTCTACACACATTGATTTGGCTTGTCAATATTTGTATGGTTAGCCCTATAGAAATCTTATAACAATAAAGGCAGTCTTGAAAAAAAATGCTATAATGACAGTATTATCAATAGTTCATATGCAGCACTGAAATTTCTGGATCACCTGCCATATCTTATGCTGTATATGAAATTCTTACAATAGTAAATGTGTTTATGCTCTGGCAGCCTAGGAAGAGTACACACCAGTGACCATTTAAGAGAAGTGGCATTTCACTGAGCAATTCACAAGTCAACCTGAAAGGACAGTCCCTGGAAGAGACTAATTCACCCATTAAACATTTTCCTGGAGCAACACAAATCATGTTACTCAAGTGCACTAAATAAGTAATATCCTGAGTAGAGAACATGGCAAGCTGATGAGCATACTTCTAAGAGATAAAGGAAAAATTTGCCTTCACCTTCTGGTAAGAATGGGTGGAACATGTTTTTTTTTAATTATTATTATTATTATTTCTAAGGCCGTTTTCCCACTCACGTTTTACTGGCGCCACGACCATCCTGACGCCGGCGAATCTGCCTGGATTTCGCATCAGAAGCTCCGGCGCTCCCAGAAGCGCCGGCTACTTCCGTCGCTAAGCCAGCGCAAACGGAAATCGCAAAGATGCAGGAAAACGTTTGCGCTGGCTTAGCGACGGAAAGCGCCGACGCTTCTGGGAGCGCCGGCGCTTCTGTTGCGAAATCCAGGCAGATTCGCTGGCGTCAGGATGGTCGTGGCGCCAGTAAAACGTGAGTGGGAAAACGGCCTAAGAAACTTGCTGCTGTTCCATCTTAACATCAGATATCCATGAATCTCCATGGAGTATCTTGGATAGTAATGTACTTTTAAAATAACTGCTGCACGTGACCATGCTCTTTTCTTTTGCAAAAATCCTGATCTTCCTCTTCCATGCTTGTATTTGCAAAAATTTGCAAATTAGTGCTAATTGCACATTATCTAGGCATGTGGGAAAAGGGTGCAAAAAGCAGATATGAAATTGACAAGTGTTTCTTCTGGATGTAGGGGGATTCCAGAAAAATCCCCAAACCTCTTGATGGTACAAACCTCTGGGTGGTACTAGACCTCATGCACCAAACTTTTCCTCCCCTTTTGATAATTTTCTTCCTGTTGGAAATTAATTGTATAGAACAAAACATATGGAGGATCTGGCGTACTAATAAGCACCATGGACAATGACAATAACATATCAAAAACCAAATATGATTGGTAACCATGCTAGTTATATTTCTGATTAGGACTTTTATGATCAGCTCATAGAAGATCTGTAAAAGACTGCAGATGGAAGTTTTACTTATACTGCTTTAAAATTCATTAAAAAGGTAATGTCACTTGAAGTCCAGTCCATTACATTTTATGTTATCATGAACGGAGTTTTGAGTATTACATTTTTTAAAATACTCATTTGTCTTCTTGGTCAGTGGTTTCAATTCTTCACTTTTTGTTGTTGATTCTGTAGATGTCATTTGTATTGTGCAGAGCTGCTAAAGGCACTATGTGCCACAGAGCAGAACTGAGACTCCAACTGCAGGATCCAATATAGGGCTGCCACCAGCCACCAGGTGGGAGTAAGATCCCCCAATTTTGCAGGCTCCTGCCTGCCACCAGCCTGCAGGCAGGCAGGGGGAAGCTCCACCACCAACAGGCACGAGTCAGTGCAACATCCCCAATGTGATGACATCATGTGGAAGTCATGTCATCACTTTGGGGATGTTGCATGGCAACATTCTAGTATTTGGGGCAAAACTCTATGGTAACTAGAGTTTTGCACAAAATACCAGAGCATTGCCACATGATGTCATCACATCTGGGACTTCACGTGTGGTGACACTGCCCTGCCTCTCCACTCCTAAAATACTCCCTCCCACCCAGGGGTCAGTTTGTAGAAAAATAGGTGGTGGAGCTCATCCAGGGATTGTTATGCAGCTGCGCCTACTATTCAATGGACAAGGTGGAAAGGAGGAGGTAGAACTCTCAGAGAGATTCAGGAACTACACTCCTGTGAGCTCCCATTGAATCTGCTTCCACCCCCCCCCCATCCCCCGCTGGTGAAAGCCAAAGACCTGGGAACTCTAACCCAATAGTACCCCCATGCTATAAACCTGCTCATTCAGGGGGAGTGTAGTCTCCATTCAGCTTCTCCATTGATCAACAGCACCTCAGTCTTGCCTGGACTGAATGTTAATTCATTGCCCCTCATCTATCCCATTACTGTCTCCAAACACCTGAGTAGATATTAAGGTTCATTTTTCAGAAAGGAGAAGAATAATTGAAATGGGGATCTTCTGCCTGAAACATCAGGGATAAGAAAAATCTCTGCAGAGGTCTTTACAAGCTGCACCTACTTAACTAGTGATACCAGTAATTGAAATTGGGTTTCCTTTGCATAAACTTTGGGACCTACCCCAAGTTATGGCAACTCTTGGGGTAAGACTGGCCCACTCAGAGTTTTTGGTTAAAACTCAATATGTATGTTTGACCATCACAATCTGAGTCAGAAGGACTCTCTTGCGGCTGGTGCTTGAGACTCCCAAATTGAAGACATCAAAGAGTTGATCTTAGTCTGAAGGCCCAGGTCACAAATATTGCCAGACTGCGATTTTTCAACTGTGTCAGGTCAAGCAACTAGCCCCTCTACCTGTCCCATCCTAACCTAACCACTGTAACCCATGCAACAGTCACCTCTAGGCTGGATTACTGTAACTTGCTCTACATGAGCCTTGAGGCTGACTTGGAAACTCCAACTGATACAGAACACAGCAGTGAGAGTCCTTCCAGGGACACTGCACATAGCACATATCCATCCTTTGCTGTGTGAGCTGCACTGGCTTTCAGGGGAGTACCAGATCAAGTTCTAGGTCTTGGTATTGACCTTTTAAGGCCCTAAATGATCAGGGATCTACATAACTTCAGGACCACCTCTCTGGCTGTTTTCAACCAGAGCCAGGGTCTTTTCTGCTCTGGGTCCAACCTGGTGGAACTCTCTGCTTTATAACATATTTACCCTGTGAGACTTGCTACAGTTCCACAGGGCTTGCAAAGCAGAGATGTTCTGCTAGGTGTTTGGTTGAGGATAGCAACAGTTCTGTCCTGACACTCCCACCCCCTGCTGAAAGATAGCAGCTCTACTGGCTTTTGCTATACTTGTTTACTACTGGGTTTTAGTTTGTTTTTAAATGATGTTTTATGCCTATGCTGTACATTGCCCCACTCCCTTCTCTCAGGGAAACCTCCCCACAGCCTAGCCTTCCACCTGCAACCTAATTTGATCTTCCGTGCAAATTACAATGCTGTAAAGATGACTACTTTAATGCATTTCAAATGTTTTGATCATGTAGAAAGATCTGTAGAATTGCTATATATTATTTTGTATTTATGTACACAGTTTTAAATAGGCCCTTTCTAATGTAAATGTTTCTTTTTTGGAATGCCATCTGTAGACAGAAAAGTACAGATGGACATAGCAATGGAAAAAATGTTAAAATATATTTAAATTCAGTTCAATGCTCCAGGGAGGAACAGGTTAACTTCTGATTTATGTAAAAGAAACCTAATCTGTTCATTCCGAATTTTACCACAGGTAGAGGCTGCTAAGCTGAAAATTGCTTCCTTTCATACTTGAATGCCTTCTAAATTCAGCTAATGGGGGAAAAATGTGCTTTTGGGTATCATGCTCCGGCCACAAGTACGATGCTATTCCTTGACATTCCTTCTTGTTAGATATAGGATCTCTTGACAACATGGCCATTATGATAGGACAACAAACCAGCAAAATTAGAGCTGTGGCTATTAAGTAAAAATATGAGAACCAATGGCTCTTTGAAGCTATTTTTCTCTCTTTCCCAATACGCAGGTGCCTACTCATGGCTAACATGCTATTTGTCTTTTCCACCATGAAGATCAAGGACATTGGTCTTTCTTGCTTTAGAATCTGTTTCTGCTGCAATTGAAACACATTCCAGGTTTGGCTTAAACCCCAATGAAATTCACTCCTGATTCAGTCATTTTGGGGCCATCTGTACCCTAAATGTTTCTGGGAGCAATTGTGGTTTGTGGCAATTCAGGATTTAGCTTGAATGCCTCTGCTTGGGAGCACTCCATGGTAGAGAGGGGGAGAAATGCACAGCACTCCAGTGCCTGAATGTCACATCTGAATTCCACTCCTAGAGCATTGTACTGATGCAGTGAGGTCACTTCTAGGAACATGTCAGAAATCGTATCACATTATAAGTCCCCTTCCCATGCACCTCTCACTGGTTGCCAGTGTTTGGCTGGCAATCCCACTAGCATGGGGATATGTCAGCACAATGTTTTCCCCATATGAACAGATGCTGTTCTGCATGTTTGCTACAGCATTGCCTCATACCAACAGCATGGGAACCACATTTCACATGTTGCCCTTGTCAGGGGAGTCTTCCATATATGCTGTTATAGGCCCCAGACCCAAAATTATAGTTGACCCCAAACTCTTACCTACCTCTTCTCTTCAAAAACTTTTGGAAAATTGGCAAAAAGGCAACATCATATTCTGGGGTGCCTCATTTTGCAATGATACTGCAACAGAATTCATTTGGGCATGCACGAAGCACCTGTTTTCATTGGGTCTGTTTCAAATCACGTTCAGGAGAGTATTAAGCATTGCAAGCTTTTCCAGTAAGTTGGTAAGGCTGAGGCACCTGACCAAGGCAAAAACACACACTACTTGTAGGGAAGGGAAATTTGGGGACATCTTTGCCAGCTTCATAGCATTTGAGTAAAGTTCTCTTTTCCTTCCAGTTTGCAGTATTTAAAGTCTCAGCATGGCCAGAGCAATGGATGGGCAGAGCAAAAAGGCTCTTCACCAGTGGCTCATCATCTGCAGCCATGAATCTACTGCCCAGTAGACCCAGAACCAACACAGGAGTTGGTGTTTTAAATATATTTAGTTAAGCTCCTTAGAGTGCACTGGGAGATTCAAATGAAAAGAGGTTCCTTGGAGCTGCACTCAAATTGGCCACCCTTGCTGAGCCAGCCAATTAAGGTAATATCCATTTGAACAAAGCCCATGCAAATGAGGGTTCTGAGCACCTGTTTTTCTGTTGGGTTGTTTATTGCTGGAGGTGTGTTTTCAGTTGAGTTTCTGTATATACAGTTGTGGCTAGCCGCATGTGTTTTCTTTTGAAGTTTCGCTAATTTGATTTAATTAATTTAATTTTCCAATTTATACTCCGCCCTATCCAGCAAGGAGGCTCTGGGCTGTTAACAACATTAAAAAACCTTACAAAAACATTAAACAAACCACATCCAAACTAAATAATATAATTACAGAATTAACAGAAACCATGACTCACATCATGATCCACATCATGATCATGCTAATAAAAGAGCTACGTACTATATACTATATCAATATAGCATTTGACCCATTACCTTTCACTCCTGAAAAAGCAATCCAGACCGGGGGT
The DNA here is from genome assembly GCF_032191835.1 of Heteronotia binoei. Classification (NCBI taxonomy): domain Eukaryota; kingdom Metazoa; phylum Chordata; class Lepidosauria; order Squamata; family Gekkonidae; genus Heteronotia; species Heteronotia binoei. Next base: position 185,546,916 of record NC_083223.1, on the reverse strand, counting down.
GGGAGGGTGGGGGAGAAGCAAGTTTCTGAATGGTTACAGTTGAGGAACCAGAACAAGGTGTGTGGGGCTTCATGTCAAGAGTAATCTCCTCTGTATTCCTCTTGCCATGTTTTGTGCTATATCCAATTTGCCTGGGTGCATTCTTGCTTTGCTCATCCCCTCTGTATGATTATCTTGGGAACTTATTTGTCAAGATTTTTCCACTGACTTCAAGGTCAGACACTGATTAGACACCTGGACTCTAAAACTGGTGGTGGACTCTAAAGGAGGGTGGGAGGGGGTCCTGCCAAAACCTGGTTCCCGCTTTGCTTTGCCGCACTTGCACTTGAAAATTTAATGGTTGGGGCGAGGGGTTAAAAGAAAAGTCCCTGGGCTAAGATTTTTTTTTTTTATCTTTTAAAAATTTTATTGTTATATATTCCAACACCAATCCACCTCTGTGAGAGTCCCAGGCCATAGATACATTATAATATTCCATAAATTTATAACTATTAACATTTCATCCAAATACAACTCCATCACTCTATTTAAACATCTTATCCATTCATTTTCTTATTAACCAACCAATCGTCTTAAATTGTTTAAACTTTTCCAAATATCTCACCATCTTCCTAAACCACCCCTCCTCCTGTTCCCTAACCTTTAATCCATTCATTCTTCGTATCTTCATCGTTAAATACTCCAAAATAATTATATTATTCATTTTATCCCTCCAGTGATTAATTGTCAATTCCTCAGCTTCTTTCCAATTCCTTGCTATCACTTGTCTTGCTGCTACTAACATCAAATTAATCCATTTACTATCCTCTTTTGATCTTAATCCCACACCATCCAAATTAATAATTGCCATTGCTTTAGATATACTTATTTTCCATCCCATAATCTTTGTCATCTCTATGCCAACCTGCAACCAGAATTTTTTCACTAAGGGACAATCCCACCACATGTGACTGAAAGTTCCAATTTCTCCACATTTCCTCCAACAATTTTTACTCCCTGATTTAGAAATATAATACATCTTAATGGGTGTATAATACCATTTCTGTATCATCTTCAATCCCTGCTCCTGCACTAACCTGGGCTAAGATGTTAGTCTTAGCAAAGATGATGTACTGCCTTTTGATGCTTCTAGAATAAGCTGCTGAATTATTGGACTGTGTTATTCCTTGACTCGAGGTCCTGACATATTGCTAAGACTCATCTACAACCTTAGCTGCCTATCCATTCCCAAAGATGTGGGGAGACAAGAAGGACAAAGCTAAGGAAGAACCAACTAAACCAATAGAGGAGGAACTGAAACCGGAGGGACTGAAATTAGTTCCCATCTCTGTTACTGTCAGGAAAAAGAAGTGGGGCCCCAGAGATCTCCGGGAGAGTATTATCAGAGATGCATATGGGGGGCCCCCCTCCAGGTCGAGGCCCTCAAGTCTCTACAGAGCCTTCCACTCATGGGGGTTCAACAACGAGGATGAGGATGTGGAGCGCCCCCGTAGGAGCTGGTAGAGCAAAAGCTCAGGTGGCTGGATTCATGAAGCGCTAGCATCGCAAAGCCAGCAACTGCAAGACGAGATGCTGGTGATGAATAAGTTCCTGGTGCAGGAGAAGAGAAGCCTCACAACTACAAGACGTAGCTGCACAGGTCACTGGGGCACCTCCTGCACGAGAACCACTGGTTGCTCTAGGCAGAGGAGGTGCTGGCAGGTGGTGATCTACCTCCCCCTCCCCCTGTACCAGAAGTGTTGGGGGAACCGGTCCAAGTGCCTGGATGGCCAACGGTTCACGAAGCGAAATTTGATGGGGATCCAGCAAAGCTGGGATATTTCATGGAGCTGGTGAGGGGCCACCTCAGCTTGTGGGCATGCAACTTTTCGACAAAAGAGTTGAAAGTGATCTACATCGGGGCGGCTTAGAGGGAGTGGCGGCAGACTGGTTTGTGACTCTATTCAAAGCCCACTGCCCCACACTGAATTCTGCTAAAGAGCTGCTCAGAGCTCTACGATGCCACTTTGAGGACCCCCTGCAAGAAACTAATGCAATATCGGCCCTGCAAGATCTATAGCAGGGCTCGAAGTTGGTGAGAGAATATACCAGTGAGTTCCACCTCTTAAAGGCAAAAATGCACTGCTGGGATGATGGGGCCAGAATTGAGCAATTTGAGAGGTCTCAATTCCAGCATCTTTGGGGAAGCCCTTGAAACGGGGGACCCCCAGTCGCTAGTGGATCCAGCTAGCCTGAGAGATTGAAAACTGCCACAAGATCATAGCCCTCCACCACAAGCAACAGCAAGAAGAAGAAGAAGATATTGGATTTATATCCCGCCCTCCACTCCGAAGAGTCTCAGAGCGGCTCACAATCTCCTTTACCTTCCTCCCCCACAACAGACACCCTGTGAGGTGGGTGGGGCTGGAGAGGGCTCTCACAGCAGCTGCCCTTTCAAGGACAACCTCTGCCAGAGCTATGGCTGACCCAAGGCCATTCCAGCAGGTGCAAGTGGAGGCGTGGAGAATCAAACCTGGTTCTCCCAGATAAGAGTCCGCACACTTAACCACTACACCAAACTGGCTCTCCAGGAAGGAGGAGGGCCCTGAGACTCAAAGGAGAAGGCTCAGAAACTCACCCTGAATAGATGGCCCCAGGAACCTTCACTCACCCCTGGGGAGAGAGAGTGCCAGGCGAGGGCCAGACCGTGTTTCAAGTGCAGCAGAGAAAATCACATAACGAGTGAATGCCCCAGCAAATTGAAAGGAACCAGACTGGCCACTCCAGCAAAGGGGGAGACCAAGAAGAAATCAGGCCTCATCAGGACCCCATCCAGCAAGGGGAAGGCTGCAATACTGTGTTGCTGGGACCCAACCCCCAAGGATTTGGAGGAAGAAGACAACAAGGAGCAGCTGTCAGGAAATGACAACGTCCTGCTGTGAAGAGTGCGCAGCAGCAGGTCAACATGACAACCGAGCCACTATGGGTGAGAATCTCAGGAACTTTGTATTTTGTGCCCATCACCCTAGTGAACCCAGTGATTAAGATGTTCTCATGCCCTTCTGGACACTATGGGTGAGAATCTCAGAAACTTTGTATTTTGTGCCCATCACCGTAGTGAACCCAGTGGTTGTTCTCATGCATCCGGGCCCTTTTGGACTCGGGGTGCACCAAGGACCTACTGTCCCCAAGTTTAGTGGAGGCATTGGGGCTTAAGAAGAAACCACTCCCCAACCCCTTAAGATAATTTCCAACCCACAATTCGTTGCCAACTTCTGGGCACACCTGTGCACCTTGGCAGGGATAGAGCAAGGTCTTAGTTCAGCCCACTACCCCCAGACAGATGGATAGACGAGCACCGCATGAACACAGTGCTCAAGCAGTTCCTTAGGTGTTATACCTCTTTCCAATAAGACAATTGGGTGCCCCTCCTGACTTTTGCAGAATATGCCTACAATAACAGCATTCATAGTGCGATTAATGCTAGCTGCTTCTTGGTGGTAAATGACTATGAGGGAAAGCCTTTCCCAGAGCTCCCGTCACCCCCCACTGCCCTTGTGGATATTGCAGAATGGTGGACTAGAATCTCACAGGGCTGGGGGACCATAGAAAATGAGCTGTGTAGAGTGCAAGAAGTGTACAAAAAATAGTATGATAAAACAAATTCCAAGCTATGGGACCTCAAAATAGGGGACACTGTGTACATTTCCACAAAACATCTTCCTAATGCCCAGAACCGCAAAAAATTGGGAATGAAATATCTGGGACCGTTCCCCATTAAATGGATTATGAACAAAGACTGTTGTCTTTGACTGTTGCCAAAGAGTTGCCAAAGATTGAAACATGCTCATCCTTGTTTTCATGCTAGCTATCTCAAGCGCGATCCTGGACCCTCAGCTTGGCATCTGCAGCAACAGCCTCCAGCTCCAATTCTGGTTTGTGGTCAGATTCATCATGAGGTGCAGGAAATCCTTGACTCCAAGATCAAACAAGGAGAACTGTACTATCTCATCAAATGGACCCACTTCCCCTTAGCCAAGCAGAATGGGTCCGCACAGCCGATACACAGTGTCGGAAACTTATCAAAGACTTCCAGCAGAAATACCCAGGGAAGCTGGGGGAAAGGGGAGCCTAGCAGGGGGCAGAATGTCAAGAGTCATCTCTGTATTCTCTTGCCATATTTTGTGCTATAACCAATTTGCCTGGGTGCGTTCTTGCTTTGCTCATCCCCTCTGTATGCTTATCTTGGGAACTTATTAGTCAAGCTGTTTCCACCAACTTCAAGGTCAGATGCTGGGGAAGTATAGATTAGACACCTGGACTCTAAAACTGGGGGTGGACTCCAAAGGAGGGTGGGAGGGGGTCCTGCCAAAACCTGGTTCCTGCTTTGCTTTGCTGCACTTGCACTTGAAAATGTAACAGTTGGGCGAAGGGTTAAAAGGAGAGTCCCTGGGCTAAGATATCAGTCTTAGCAAAGATGGTGTACTGCCTTATGATGCTTATGGAATAAACTGCTGAATTATTGGACTGTGTTATTCCTTGACTCGAGGTCCTGACACTTCACAGGGACCAAACACAGAGCAGCTGACAAGTTAGACACACTGATAACACCAAAGAAGGAGTTTGTTGGAAGAAAGAGCAAAGCAAAAAAGCTGGTAAAGCTAGTTAAAGTATTATGGATAACCTAGTCATAGTAGCCCTGTTCTTTAGCATTACATATATTGATTTAAGCATGCATAAAGGGGCAGCTGACTCCATCCTCCACACAATCATCAGCCTGTTGCCTATGTGTATGTGTGCAGTCTCCATCTTCATACTGTGAAATACTGCTCTGGTCATAGAGACTACCAGTGAGCTCACATACCAGCAATGCTGCATGAATGGGGAGAAGTGAGAAATCCTTAATCCTGCTCAACTTCTAGGTGTGTTACAATGAACATGCATAATGTCAAGTGAACAGGATTCATGTCAGTACTGTAAATAGTCATGATTGGAACTATGAAAATAATGTAACCCTTTATTCTGGTGATAAATGGAGAAAAACTGGTTCTCAGTACTTGTGCTTTTTGATAGACAGGCTGAAGACCTTCTTGGCCTTGGTGAGACAGACAAGGGAATTGCCTAGATCTGAAGGATGGCAAAGGAGAGGGGGGAGGTAAACAGCATCATAATATACTGTGAGGCAGCTTGACTAATCACATTGTCAATGTTCTGGCCATTCTCACTTTCATCAGACTTTGATTGAAATCCTGCAACTCCCTGTGGCTCTGGTATATTTTGGGATGTTTTCTGATTTGTCTGCGGGAAGTGAAACCTTGTCAACTCCATCTGTAGCTGACTTGTCACAACTTTTACACTTCATGGAGAAGCCTCATTTTCCTTGCTAGACAAGTGGCTTGAAAGCGCCTTCTCTCTTTGTAAGTGGAGCTCCATAATGGATTTCATTAAAGCAGAACACTGTTCCCCTAGGACACTTCAAAGCCTCCCCCTTTCCAGCTGCTGCCTATTCCTCTGTTTGGCAGACATTTGTGCCCTTATATGAAAGGGCATTCTATAGGGAGAAACTTTGCAGGGTTTTCTGTGAAAATCAAGAAAAAAAGAGCTGTCTAAAACTTCTTCAGCTTGTTACTTCTTACTCTTTGGTCCATTCATTCACAAATACCTAGGAAGGAGGGGATTGTTACCTTTCAGATTTCTTTAGAACACTCTTTAGAGGTTACATCTAAAATAAGGGATTGACATCTAAAATTACACTAATTATTTTAAAAAATGCTTTCATCTGGAACACACCAGAATCCAGCATTTTCCCCAAATGTTACTTGTAGGGTTGTTTTTGGATACAATCCTGGTTACCTGAGTGGGTTTGTGTGGGTAATTTGACAGGCACACAATAGGCAGTTGAAGCTTTATTTTGCCCAAATTTTTATATTTATTTTGATCCCTCACAATTGAAATCCCACTCAGTGATATAAGGAATTGGCAATTAAAATTTTGAATTTTTTCTGGAACAATAAAAAGTATAGAGTGGCATTTGAAATGCTAAGAAGGGACACAATAAAAGGGGGTCTGAAAATCCCAGATCTGAACCTTTTTTACGAAGCTTCACAACTGGCCCAGATAGTCCGTGCATTGAATAGGGAAACACAAACTCATTGGCTTCAAATAGAGGAATTATATATTGCTCCATACTCTATGGAAGAATTTTTATGGAAACCATCTTCTAACAGGGCTTATACCAAAATCAATCACAACTTTAAAAAATCTCCTTTGAAGATTTGGGCTAAATGTAAAGCGGCCTTTATACCTGCAATCTCAGTCCTTTCTCCATTCTTGAACCAGGAATGGTTTCCCCCTGGGAAGAACTTGGTCGTATTTCAACACTGGAAAAAGGCTGAGGTTACCAGACTCTGTGATGTAGTTACTAAAGGTCATCTTTGTTCTAAAACCCAACTGGAGGGTAAAATTGGCCATAAAATCCCATGGTTCCAATATCTCCAGATGCAGCATTTGTTTGATTCCTTTTTGATTAAACAATCCTTGAAAAGACCTTTATCAGACTTGGAACTTTGAATCAAACAAAGTGAATTACAAATGAAAGGCCTAATTTCGAAATTGTACAAATTGTTACTTTCAGTAGATACAGGGGAAAAAAACCAGTTATTAAAATTTCATACCCGTTGGCAGATGGACTGTAAAAACAGATTCAAGAGTAATCATTGGGCACAAATCTGGCACTCATTTAGTAATACGACAAAGATCTTTTCAATAAGCTTCCAATTTTTCAAAATAACAAGATGGTACCTATTGCCTCAGAGACTATCTACAATAAACCAAAAGATGAATGGACTTTGTTGGAAACTCTGTGGACAGAAAGCAGATTTTTTTTCATTGTTGGTGGTCGTGCCCCCATGTTATATCATTTTGGCAACAAATTGCTAAGGAGATAAGAAGAAGAAGAAGATATTGGATTTATATCCCGCCCTCCACTCCGAAGAGTCTCAGAGCGGCTCACAATCTCCTTTACCTTCCTCCCCCACAACAGACACACTGTGAGGTGGGTGGGGCTGGAGAGGGCTCTCACAGCAGCTGCCCTTTCAAGGACAACCTCTGCCAGAGCTGTGGCTGACCCAAGGCCATGCTAGCAGGTGCAAGTGGAGGAGTGGGGAATCAAACCCAGTTCTCCCAGATAAAAGTCTGCACACTTAACCACTACACCAAACTGGATTGTTAATTGTGGATACAGACTTACCTTTTCTACCTGAAGTATTTCTCCTAGATCTCTTTCCAGCTGATTTATTGTTAGAGATCCAAATTAAGCAGGCCTCCTTGCTTTTAGCAGCAGCGAGAAGGTCCGACCCCTCCCCAGCCAAGCCGGCTTGCCGGCGTTCAGGCTGGGGGCCGTCTTTGCCCCTTCCCGGAAGGAGGGAGAGGCAGCATCACCCGATATACGGGTGTTTGCTGGGGCGTGGAGTTGGGGCTATATAAGCCCCGGCTCCCGCCCTCTTGCACGCAGTTCTTTTGGCTCTCTGGAGGGAGAGCCACGTGCGTTGCAGTGAGGACGAGGCCTTGCGGCGGGGACCTCACGCGGCGGGAACTGCTTGGAAGCACGGCGGCGGCTCCCAGTGCTTGGCGACGGCGCTTGTGGCAGCTGACGGCGTGGGCGAGGCAGGAGGTGGGCAGCGGACGGCGCGGCAGGAGGTGGTGGCGGCCACAAGCATGGCCACCTTCAAGAGGGGGTTAGATAAAAATATGGAGCAGAGGTCCATCAGTGGCTATTAGCCACAGTGTGTATGTGTGTGTGTGTGTATATATATATATATATATTTGGCCGCTGTGTGACACAGAATGTTGGACTGGATGGGCCATTGGCCTGATCTAACATGGCTTCTCTTATGTTCTTATGAACTATTCTATTTTGGGGCGGCAGGGCCTTCAGCGGTGGGAGTCTATTGGCGGTCTTGGGCCGGAGCGGGCAAGCCCGGCACAGTGTTTTAGGCTGGCAGCGGCTTTAGCGGCGGGAGGCCTGGGCGGGCCGGGGCCTGAGCGGGCAAGGGCCAGCGCAGCGGCTTCAGCATTCCGGCCTGGGACAGTTGAGGGGGTGATTCTGCGCTGTATTTTGGGCAGCAAGGAGCTGCGATCACTCTTTCCTCCCCTCAGTAGTGAGGGAAACGCGCAGCGGCCCTCAGTTAAGGGGTGGTTCGCAAGCGGGGCCAATTCCCGGGTTTGTCTTTATTGTCGGCTTGGCTGGTGCGAGCCTTTAGCTATTTTGGGTCCACTACGACGCGCTGCTTTCTGGCGCGGTATTTGGCTGTGTGGGCATTGGTTGGGGTGGATATTGCCTACCCTTCCCCCCCTCTTTCCTAGCCCCCTGAGCCCGCCTGAACTAGTTGGGGAGGTCAGGTGGTGCTAGGGCTTGTTTTCCATCGCCCCCCCATCCCCCCTTTCTTTTCTTTTTGGGTGTTGTTGGCCTGAGGCCCAGGGCGGTTGTTTTGGGCTAGGCGGGGCACTAGGCCTTCTGACTGGGTGCCTGGGGGGACGCCAGCACTGATTATAATTGTTTTTTCTACCACAATATCTGGTGGTGGGTGTGCTCAGGGGGAACCTTGGGGTGCCTGTGGTCAGCACTCTCTGTGCTGGTGGCCTGTGCTTATAGAGGCAACTAAGCATGGCGCCAAAAAAAGGACAGGGCACATCCAAAGGCAAGCAGCCCGCCCGCCTCGTGGGCGGGGCCAGCAGCGGCCCCCTGTTGAGGAACCTGGGCAAAGTGAGCGGGTCCGGCTAGCCATTATGAGTCAGCTGGACGCCTTGGAACAGGACAGAGTGGCTAGGGGCGCTCCCATTTGGGAGGGGCGTCGCCGTGCCTCCGGCCGGTCGGCACAGCTGACTTTCGAATCAGAAGTGCTTGCACGTCTATCTGCATTGCAGGGTGGGCCAGCTGAGCCCGAAGCACCGCAGGAACCGGATCAGGAGGAGGATCCAGAGGAAGGCCCATTGGGTGCGGCAATGGGCGGTGCATCCGGTAGTGGCGTGCAGCAGACTCCTGGAGGCGCTGGTGGCTTCCCGGGTGATGGTGGTAAGCCCCCCATTCAGCCGGTTCAAGGGTGGCCGTGGGGTCCCATTCAACTTCCTCCCCCCCCGCTGATGGCTGGCGGGGTGGTATGGGGTCCCGGGCAGCCGGAGTTATGGAGCAATCGGGTTCTGTTCAGCCGTGGTCTTGGGGTCTTCATGCAGCAAGCCCGCTGTCCAGTCCGGTTTTCCCTCCAGTTAGCCAGCAGGCGCGCGCAGTGGCGCCGCCTGCTGCTCCTGCCCCCCCGCCCACCCCCGGCGTTTTGCCATGGGGCGGTCAGCAGTTAGCTCAGTTTCAGGGGGCTTGGCCGGTGGCCCAGGGTAGTGGGTGGTTTTACCCCCCTAACGCTTATGCTAGCATCCCTTTCCACGTCCTCCCTTATGGCGATACCTCTTTGCCTTTGGGGGATCGTTTGACAGCTGCTACACGTGAGAAAATTCTCTGGGGTGAGTACGTGGACGTGTTCAGCCTCCTTTTCCGAGAGCTCGAAAAGAAAAGTAAGGACGAGCTCGATGACAAGGAGAAGGAGAAACTGAAGCGTAGGAAGGTCGCTAGGTCCTGGGCGAATTGGTTGCCCGGATTTTTGATCTACGCTGGGGTTATTGCGAGAGCGCAGCCGGCTCGGGCATCAGCCCTCTTCCAGTATATAGATATCATATATCGGGCGTATACGGACTTCGTTGGTGCAGCATGGCTGCAATACGATGAGGCGTTCCGTACGAGGGCCGCCGTCAATCCTGGGGGACCAAATAAACCAGCAGCTGTGGCTACAGCTGATGTCCCCAGCAAAACCAAATGCCGGAGACAGGTCTGACAGTGGCCATCTAGTGCAGAGGTTGCAGCAACAACAGTCTTCTACAGGGGCCCGTGATACCGTGGGCCAGTTGGTTCAGACCTGGCTGTTATGTTGGGAGTTCGCATCTAAGGGTGCGTGCCCCAGGAAACCTTGTAAGTTCCGACATGAGTGCCCGCTCTGCAGCGGGGCCCACGCACTTTCGGCCTGCAGCAGATCTAAATCCAGACCGGGCAGTAAGAGCCCCGGGGGCAACGGCGGCGGGCAGCAGCCACCTGGAAAAGGGGCCCAGCCCCATCCACCCGATGGCACTCAATAGGCTGGTGGGCATATACCAGTGCAAGGCTGACGCTCTGAGTATACTGGTGATTTTAGGGTTAGGAAGATGCGCAAGGGGTGGGCCCGGGAGCGGGCCCAGCGGGTGGATGACAGACAACCTATATCCCCGTCTGTCCTTCGCGGGTTGTTTGGGGATTGGCCCAGTGTTTGTTCCTTTCCTTTTGAGGCGGCCTTGTTTCACGCTGCCTCGCTGTTAGCCTTTTTTGGGGCCTTGTGTGTAAGCGAGCTGGTAGTTCAGTCTACGGCTGATACTTCTAGGAGGTCGCTCCAGTCTGGGGATGTTAAAATTACTAATAGTCAGCTTGTTCTGACAATTCCTTCAGGATCGGGGCGGCCTCCACAGCTGCTTCAATGGGTTACACGCCCTCCGCCATCCGGCACTTGGGCAGATGGCGGTCTGCGTCCTACCGAACTTAGGTGCGCCCTCTGGTCACCTAATAGGTAGGTGGTGGGCTGTTTGGGGTTGTATTGTTGTTATCATATGCTGACAGCTGTTTGTCTTTTCAGGTGCTTGGGCTCGTGGTGAGAGACGTCGTGTTCTCATCTGCGGGCATAGCATGTTTTTTGGGCTGCCCATTTCGCCAGACGGTCTCCAGTGGGCACCCAGCTTGGCCTCAGTGCGTGGGCTGCTGTGGATGGGCTGGGTCGTCGGGGGCTGCGCTGGCCCAGGATCATGCCCCTGCTGGTTGAGGAGGCTGACCTGTATCGGCCGGATGGTGTTTATCTTTGAGTTGGGCAACTGGGCCTTTTTAGATGAGCTACGGCAGGGGTTCGGTTGGCTCTGGGCCACCCGGTGGGGCGCTAATGCCTAAGCAGAGGCTTGGCATTGGCGGTGGCTGGAGGAGGTTTGGCCACAGGGTTTTCCAGGGGAGCACCTATGGCCTAGCACCGTTGGTGCGGTGGTCTGTATGAACCGTAGATGGGCTACACGGCTCAGTGCGGGGAATGCAGATCACAGGGAGCCTCACCTGGGAGGATCTTTCCACGGGGATTGATGCCGGCCCAGATGGTGGATGGCTGGAGGCCTGGCCGCTCAGCTACAACCCGAATATGGCAGGCTTGTGCTGGGGGCAGGGTGGCTCGCCCTTTGGACAAGGCGGGGTCCGGGGTTGACCCCAGGGTTTGTCTGGTTCAGGTTTTCACCCCCCTGCCAGTTACAGTTAACTGATGGTTTAATAAAGCGGCCCGGTTTAAAACCCAACACTTGTGTCTGCGTCTTCATTCTGACTGGGGGGGCAATAACTCTGGCCCATAAGTGGAAAGAGACTAGAGTGCCTTCACTTTCAATGTGGCAGAATAAGTTATGGGAAATGTTTGTTCTAAGTAAATGTACTAGACATTTGCTTTGTTTTAAGCCTGGCTACATCCAGTATCTTTATATAACATTACACTGACTGACATTTTTTAAATGTTTCAATATTCCATCCTTCCCTGTTGTATTATGTTGTTTCCCTTCACAAAATAAGGAAGGCTTCCTTTTCATAAAAGCACTATTAAATGATCCCTTATTCACTGATCTTTGAAAACAGTTCAAATTTTCCAAAAACATACAGCACATTTGTGTGTGATTGCATGTGATGAATCAATCATTTAATGGCTATAGACACTTATTTGTACCCATTATATGGGTACGTTAATTATTACTACTAAGGAGCTCCTTGAGGGCAGGGTCTCTCAAACATTTTCCTCTGAAAATGTTATCTAGTTCAGAGTAGCAGCTATTGGGCTTGAAAATTCCTTCTTTGGGACTGTATTGCCTGGAAACACTCTCCTGATCCCTTGCAACTATTCTATTGTCATTGTCACACAAATCAGGAGAATCAAAGAAAAATAAGATGCCTGTTGCTGCTGACAGTGGTTATAAGGCCTTCCTTCCATTTCCTAAATGAATCTCTTTCATTATTTCCCAAGTCCTTAGAAAGCTGTTTATGGAGACACTTTGGTTTCTTGAGGTTCCTCCAATTTTTCTTTCTCATAGAAATCTTTCGTGATTGTGCTTTCAATATTTTGCTTTTAAGAAACTCCCTTCTCCTTAAGTATTTCTGGCCATGGTATTATACCCAGCATCACTTTAAGTTTGTCAAAATTTGCTTTCCTGAAGACCAGCCTATATGTCTGACTATGTACAGCTTTTCCCTTCCCCAAGACTGTAAATTCCAAAACTACATGGTTACTACTACCCAGGGTGCCCACTACTTTCACCTCGTCAACCAGTTCTTCCCTGTTGGTGAGAATCAACTCCAAGATTGCAGATCCCCTTGTTTCCCTATCTATTTTCTGGAGAATTCGGCCCCACCCCGGCCGCGCCGCAACGCGGCTGCATGCCGTGGGGCCATCCTTTGCAGCCCCGACAGGAGAGAGAGCAGCTTCCCGGGCATCCGGGGATTTCCCTGGGGGCGGGGGCAAAGGCTTTAAGTAGCCTCTGCCCCGGGCGTCTCCACGCAGTTCCGTGGAGTCGTTGGCCCGCCCGCCCTGCAGCAGTACAGGTTTGTTACCGGACGCCTTATTAGGGGCCAGGTAGGAATTTTTTCACATCACCTAAATTGGCCTGGGTGGTGTGTTTTTCGCCTACCTTGTACTGCCAGCAGCGGTGTGGTTTTGGTTAGGTAGCTAATTCTGTCACTTTGCGGAATTTGCATGGCATTCAGACCTTGCCGGTGAACACCCAGGCCTTGGCACCTGTTTTGTGCGTGCGATCCTTATGATAGGCAGATGGGCTTGATGGCTCAATGCCCTGGAATACGGATTGGGTTCATGCATCCCTTGCCGCCCCCTTCTGGTGATCAGGGCTGGGCCGGGGATGGCATGTTTGGTCTGCCGCCTGGATCACAGCCGCATGAGGACGGCTAGGACCAGGGGTTGGGTGTCTCGCCCTTGCAGGACTTGGCGGGGTCAGGGGTGACCCCAGGGCTTGTCCTCTCTGTTCACCTTGTCTCATTAATGTTAATGTTAATAAAGTGGCCTGTTTCCCCAACTACAGTTGTCTGCCTCTTTATTCCGTCTGGGGGTGCAATGAAGTTGTCAGAAAGACAAGTCAGGAATCTGTTTGACCTTTTGTTTTTAGTGGAATTGGACTTCCAACAGATATCTGGGTAACTGAAATCTGCCATGACGGCCATGTCCTGTCTCTTTGAGAAATTTGTAATCTGTTATAGAAGTGTCTCATCCAAGTCCTCTGTCTGGCTTGGTCTAAAGCAGACATCCGCCATAATATCAGTGTTATTTCTTACTCCTTTTGTTTTCACCCAAGAGACTCTCAACTGAACTCCCATGCTCAGATTCACAAATTTCCGTGCAAGTATGCTATTCCTCCACACTTCCTTATTTGTCTGTCCCTTTTAAATAAGTTGTATCCCTCAACCCTAATATTCCAATTGTGAGTGTCATCCCACAAAGTTTCAGTAATGCCTGTTAGGTCACAGTCCCCTGTATTAGGACTTTTAGTGTAGAGACATTGGAATCTATGTTCTATGCTCCCTGAAGTTTTCATCTCTGTATTTACCTGTGAGTTAGTTACCTAGCATATGTGCCACTCCCCACAAAACTTCAGCATTCTTGTCAGACAGCATGGTCTAGAATTTTTTATGGAGTCAAGGTGTATCATCTGACCATTCTCTTTGTTGAGGACAGTGGTATCATTAAGACCAACTAAGTTTTGTTCAAGGTACTAGGAGTAAAGCCCATTGTGAAGAAAAATACAATGGACTCTAGAAGGAGGCTCTGGACAAGTGCCCGCCACCCTTACTGTCTTCCCACGCACCAGGTGAACACAATGACTCTCCCCCATCTCAAGGGAAGCTGATCTCTGCCATCTAGAGAGCAGTTGTAAATCTGAGTGATCTACAGTGGTTCCCTAGGAGGAAATGGCATTGTAACTATCTGAGGTCCTACCCCTCCTCAAACCCCACCCTCTCCATGTCTCACCCTTTAAATATTCAGGAATTTCCTAACCTGGAGTTGACAACCCTATCTCCTTCCCATTATCTGCCCCTCCGACTTCAGCTTTCCATCGCCTTCCCCCTCCCCACTGTCTTTCTCCATAGTGGAGGGGGGATCAAAACAGCTTGTATCATTCTCCTCTCTCAGCCCTGTAAAGTGGGTTGGGCTTGAAGTCTGTGACTGGTCCAAAATCACCTAATCAACTTCCACAGCAAGACCCCACTCTGGGTCCGGCAGACCCCACTCTGAAGCCCTAACTCTTATGCCCTCCTCAAATTCTCATATTTGCCACTGAAGTTGGGCTTTTATTTATTACGGATAAGCTTTTATGTGCATGCACACTTGTATTTGAAGATGAAATAAGTTATCAGCCCATTCACTTTGATGGCTTTACTGTATGTGCTGTGGTAGTGGGTCAAAACACTTTTATTTACAGAGGAACGAAAAAGTTGTTTCACATCAAGAGGGTGCTGCAGTGGAGAAGGGAAAACAAAACTGGAGAACTGATAGAAACATATTTCTTTCCCTACAGGCATCACCTATAGTAAGAACATAAGAACATAAGAGAAGCCATGTTAGATCAGGCCAATGGCCCATCCAGTCCAACATTCTGTGTCACACAGCGGCCAAATATATATATATATATATACACACACACACACACTGTGGCTAATAGCCACTGATGGACCTCTGCTCCATATTTTTATCTAACCCCTTCTTGAAGGTGGCTATGCTTGTGGACGCCACCACCTCCTGTGGCAGTGAATTCCACATGTTAATCACCCTTTGGGTGAAGAAGTACTTCCTTTTATCCGTTTTAACCTGTCTGCTCAGCAATTTCATCGAATGCCCACGAGTTCTTGTATTGTGAGAAAGGGAGAAAAGTACTTCTTTCTCTACTTTCTCCATCCCATGCATTATCTTGTAAACTTCTATCATGTCACCCCTCAGTCGACGTTTCTCCAAGCTAAAGAGCCCTAAGCGTTTCAACCTTTCTTCATAGGGAAGGTGTTCCAGCCCTTTAATCATTTTAGTTGCCCTTTTCTGAACTTTCTCCAATGCTATAATATCCTTTTTGAGGTGCGGCGACCAGAACTGCACACAGTACTCCAAATGAGACCGCACCATCGATTTATACAGAGGCATTATGATACTGGCTGATTTGTTTTCAATTCCCTTCCTAATACTTCCCAGCATGGCGTTGGCCTTTTTTATTGCAAACGCACACTGTCTTGACATTTTCAGTGAATTATCTACCATGACCCCAAGATCTCTCTCTTGGTCTGTCTCTGCCAGTTCACACCCCCATCAACTTGTATTTGTAGCTGGGATTCTTGGCCCCAATGTGCATTACTTTGCACTTGGCCACATTGAACCGCATCTGCCACGTTGACGCCCACTCACCCAGCCTCAACAGATCCCTTTGGAGTTCCTCACAATCCTCTCTGGTTCTCACCACCCTGAACAATTTAGTGTCATCCGCAAATTTGGCCACTTCACTGCTCACTCCCAACTCTAAATCATTTATGAACAAGTTAAAGAGGATGGGACCCAGTACCGAGCCCTGCGGCACCCCACTGCTTACCGTCCTCCACTGCGAAGACTGCCCATTTATACTCACTCTCTGCTTCCTATTACTCAGCCAGTTTTTGATCCACAAGAGGACCTGTCCTTTTACTCCATGACACTCAAGCTTTCTAAGGAGCCTTTGATGAGGAACTTTATCAAAAGCTTTCTGGAAGTCAAGGTAAACAACATCTATCGGGTCTCCTTTGTCCACATGTTTGTTCACCCCCTCAAAGAAATGCAACAGGTTAGTGAGGCAAGATCTTCCCTTGCAGAACCCATGCTGAGTCTTCCTCAATAACCCGTGTTCATCAATGTGCCTACTCATTCTGTCCTTGATAATGGTTTCTACCAACTTTCCTGGTATTGAAGTCAGACTGACTGGCCTGTAATTTCCCGGATCTCCTCTGGAACCCTTTTTAAAGATGGGGGTGACATTTGCTACCTTCCAGTCCTCAGGAACGGAGGCAGATTTCAATGAAAGATTACAGATTTTTGTTAGAAGATCCACAAGTTCAACTTTGAGTTCTTTCAGAACTCTCGGATGTATGCCATCCGGACCCGGTGACTTATTAGTTTTTAATTTGTCTATTAGTTGTAGGACCTCCTCTTTTGTCACCTCAATCTGACTCAGGTCTTTCAACACCCCTTCCAATATTAGTGGTTCTGGGGCGGGCAAACACTTCTCATCTTCCACGGTGAAGACGGAGGCAAAAAATGCATTCAGCTTCTCAGCCATTTCCCCATCCTCCTTCAGTAATCCTTTTACCCCATGGTCATCCAAGGGCCCCACTGCTTCCCTGGCTGGTTTCCTACTTCTAATATATTTGAAGAAATTTTTATTGTTGGTCTTTATGTTTTTTGCAATATGCTCCTCATAGTCCCTTTTTGCCTGCCTGATCACAGTCTTGCATTTGATTTGCCACTGCCTGTGTTCCCTTTTATTAATCTCACTTGGACTGGTTTTCCACCGCTTAAAGGAGTCCTTCTTACCTTTTACAGCTTCCATTACTTTGTTTGTTAACCATGCTGGCCTCTTCTTATACCTGTTTGTGCCTTTCCTAACTTGCGGTATGTATTTTATCTGAGCTTCTAGGATTATAGTTTTAAATAGTCTCCAAGCTTCCCCAAGGGTTTTGACCGTATTTACCTTTCCTTTCAGTTTCCTCCTCACATGCCTCCTCATCTCAGAGAATTTACCCCTTTTAAAGTTAAGTGTGGTTGTGGCGGTCTTTTTGGGCAACTCCCTATTTATACAAATGGTGAAATCAATAACATTATGGTCACTGTTCCCAAGCGGCGCAATCACTTTTACGTCTCTCACCAAGTCTTGGGCATTACTTAGGACCAGATCCAGGATCGCCCCACCCCTGGTAGGTTCTGAGACCATCTGCTCCATAGCACAGTCATTGAGAGCATCAAGAAACTCAATCTCTTTCTCTCGACCACAACACATATTGACCCAATCAATCTGCGGGTAGTTAAAATCACCTATTACGACACAGTTTTTACGTTTAGCCGCTATCTTTAATCCCTCCATCATATTATAATCATCCTCTCTCTTTTGATTTGGTGGGCGATAACAAACTCCCATAGTTAAATTTCCTTTTGGGCCCTCTATTTCAACCCAAAGCATTTCTAAAAGGGAATCTAATTCTCTGACCTCAGTCTTACTGGACTGTATATCCTCTCTGACATACAGAGCCACCCCACCTCCAACCCTTCCCTCCCTATCCTTCCGATATAACTTATATCCAGGAATCACCGTGTCCCACTGATTCTCCTCATTCCACCAAGTTTCTGAAATTCCCACAATGTCTATGTTTTCTCCCAACACTAAACATTCCAATTCACCAATTTTACTTCGGACACTTCTAGCATTTGCATACAAACATTTATAATTTCCCAAGCAAGCTAGGCCCGCCACCTCTCTCCTGCCGCCTCGAGACTCTGGCAGACAGTCCATACTGTTTGTCACCATCACAGTGGACAACTCTGATCCGTTACTCGGTAGAAAAATAGAAGCCAACCCTTCATCTCTTTGAGACGAGTCCTCCCGAACCAGAGACATTCCATCTCCTGTCGGCTTTCCCCCAAGATTTAGTTTAAAAACTGCTCTGCCACCTTTTTGATTTTAAGCGCCAGCAGCCTGGTTCCATCCGGAGACAAGTGGAGACCGTCTCTTTTGTACAGCTCCGGCTTGTTCCAGAAAGCATCCCAGTGCCTAACAAACTTAAACCCTTCCTCCTTACACCATCGTCTCATCCACACATTGAGACTTCTAATTTGTGCCTGTCTCTCCTGCCCTGCACGTGGAACAGGTAGCACTTCCGAGAAGGCCACCTTGGAGGTCCTGGCCTTAAGTCTCCCACCTAGCAGCCTAAATTTCTCCTCCAGGACCTCACGACTGCATTTCCCCACATCGTTGGTGCCAACATGCACCATGACCACAGGCTCCTCCCCAGCACTGTCTATCAGCCTATCTACTACACGCGCAATGTCCGCTACCTTCGCACCAGGCAGGCAAGTCACCATATGGTCAATACGCGGTTTCGCCACCCAGCTGTCTACTTGCCTAAGGATCGAATCACCAGCTACCAAGACCCCCCCTCTCCCCCTGCCCAGGGATGGTTCCTTGGCGCGAAAGGATACCCGCTCACCAACCGAAGAAGAGGTCCCTTCTGAGGGCGCATTCCCCTTATCCTCAGCAAGGTGCCCTGTTCCCTCTCGACCCTCACGCTCTCTGGCAGCAACGGGGATGCCACATTCAGAGTGGGGCTCATCTAATACGCCCCCAAGAGTCTTCCCCAATTGCCTAACTGACCGTCTCTGCTTCTCCAGGGCAGTCACCTCGGCCTCAAGGGTACGAACTCGTTCCCTGAGGACCAGGAGCTCCTTGCATCGAGCACACACCCAAGACTTCTGTCCTGTGGGCAGATAGTCATACATGTGACACTCAGTGCAAAACACTGGAAAGCCCCCACCCCCCTGCTGGCATTCTACCTTCATGATATATATATTAAATATACAGTCCTCTTTAAATGCTGTTGTTTACATGGCTCCCCTTCTGGAAGGTCAACTTACCTTATTGGGAGAACAAGGAAATCAGGGATCTGGGTTCCTGGTCCTTAGGAAGCCCCCAGGCAAAGAGCCACAGGCCAAGAGCCCTTTAGCTCTCACCCTTCGGCATGCGCCAAAGGCTCGCGCCTTTGGCAAGGCGCAGCTTAAAATGCAAAGAGGGTGGAGCAGACCACTCCTAAGCAATCATCAACAATTACTCTCAATCAATCAATCAATCACTTTCACCTTTAGCCCACTCACCCAAACGTACAGCAGTTCCCCAGCTATCACAACTCAGCCTTTTCAGCAGTCACCCAAGCCTCAGAATGAAGTCTTTCAAAAACGCAGAAATTCTTAGCAACTTCTCCATCTGTCTCAGCTTATCAGAGCTGCTCTGCTCTGTTCTGTTCCTCTCAGGCCTCTCTGAGATGTGCTCAGCCTTTGGCAAGGCGCAGCTTAAAATGCAAAGAGGGTGGAGCAGACCACTCCTAAGCAATCATCAACAATTACTCTCAATCAATCAATCAATCACTTTCACCTTTAGCCCACTCACCCAAACGTACAGCAGTTCCCCAGCTATCACAACTCAGCCTTTTCAGCAGTCATGTCTGTTAATCATACAAGATGGTCTTGATTGTGTATGATGCCCCATGGCAATTGATGAATGATTCTATCACCCAGCAAGCAGCTTGACTTTCTTTGTTTTTCCCCCTTCTACCACCACCTTTGATTCTATTTTTTGTCAGTTGCTTATTTTATTAATACTCCTTCAAACAAGGTCAGTATGCTGGTGCCCAGAGTAGCAGGCTGTCCTTCCATCTTGTCCAGCCAACAGTAACTCTAATCAGAGACAGGTGGAACTGTCACAATCATGATGGAGACAAATGAAGCAACAGACATCCAACTTGGTCACTGAGGAAATTCTGCTTGATAGTCAGGCCTGCCCCTCTGTTTGAGCTCTTGCTAACTTGAACGGCTGAAGTTAATTACAAGAGCATATTCTAATGGTCAATATATTGTTTCAGTTTTCAGGTTCACTTTAGAATTCAATCATCATTTATCAGCACACTGTACAACTGCTGTGTTTTAACTGAGATCTGGCTCCCTTTGAGGCACAGGTGCAGTGATTCCTATTAATTCTATCGGCTAGTCAAATGCAAGCTTACATTAATCCAACATAACCTCCAAATAACAAAATAACATTAGGAAAAGAGAGAACCTATTCTATGAAGAGTTGGTTCATGTTAGTCTTCTCTCTGACAGACTAGTTTTCTTAGTGTCTAGTTGCTCTATGAAGTAGTACAGTCCATCAAATGTTTCCCCCCTTTTTATTCATGTGCCTTGGCTCTTAGCATACAGGAAGGCACTCTTCTCATGCTCAGAGATATTCTTTATTTATTTTGTTTATGTTAAAAGACTAGGATTATGAACAGGTTCCGGAATTACCTCCAACTAAGATATGCTCTGTCTAAGACAAACTGTGGCAAATCCTTAAAGAGATGGGAGTACCAGCCCAACTCACATGTCTCCAGAGAAACCTATATAAGGGTCAAGAAGCAACTGTCAGAATAGGATATGGAACAACTGATTGGTTTAGAATAGGACAAGGAGTTCGACAAGGATGCATATTGTCACCCTGCTTATTTAATTTATATGCAGAGTACATCATGCGGAATGCTGGCCTGGATGAAGCACAAACTGGAATTAAGATTGCTGGGAAAAACATCAACAACCTTAGATATGCAGATGACACCACTCTAATGGCAGAAAGTAAGGAGGACCTAAAAAACCTCTTGTTGAGGGTGAAAGAGGAGAGCGCAAAAGTAGGCTTGAAACTCAACATCAAAAAAACTAAGATCATGGCATCTGGCCCCATCACACCATGGCAAATAGAAGGGGAAGACATGGAAGTAGTGACATTTCTATGATCCAAGATCACTGTAGATGGTGACTTTAGCCATGAAATTAAAAGACGTGTGCTCCTTGGGAGGACAGCTATGGTGAACCTAGGCAATATAATAAAAAGTAGAGACATCACCCTGCCAACAAAAGTCCATATAGTCAAAGCTATGGTATTCCCAGTAGTAATGTATGGCTGTGAGAGTTGGACCATAAGGAAGGCTGAGTGCAGAAGAATAGATGCTTTTGAGTTGTGGTGCTGGAGAAAAATGTTGAGAGTCCCTTGGACTGCAAGAAGATCAAAACAGTCAGTCCTAAGGGAAATCAACCCTGACTGTTCCCTGGAAGGTCAGATGTTGAAGCTGAAGCTCAACTACTTCGGCCACCAAATGAGAAGGGAGCACTCACTGGAGAAGATCCTGATGCTGGGAAAGACAGAAGGCAATAGAAGAAGGGGACGGCAAAAGATGAGATGGCTGGACAGTGCTACTGATGTAACTTACATGAATTTGAGCAGACTTTGGAGGATGGTGGGCCTGGTGTGACTTTGCCCATGGAGTCACAAAGAGTGCGACTGAACAACAACAAGAAGAAGACATACTCACCAGTAATTCTGGCTTCAACAAGACCTCCAAGGTTGGGTTAACGCTTACACTGAAGACCTCTGGTCTATTTATATGGCTTTTGTTGCTTTAGAATTGTAATTATTGCACAAGTTATGGTTACTAAACTATAATAATAATAATCATCATACAGCATTGTAAGTAGAATAGCCAGGAGATCCTAAGATTGTCTGGCAGCCAGGTAGGGGGAGCCTATGGGCATTTTAAATGCTGTGAATATTTGGCATGCTTGTTTGCCATGGAAATGAAGGAGTCCATACCCAGGTATAGGAGTCCCACTATTCGCCTTAGGTAATTTAGTAACGATAAGATATGGAATGCCATTTATGACCTGGTTTGCAAATGTGGGTTAGAGTATGTTGGAAGTACTTTCCAAACAGTTAAGACTAGGGTCTTGGAATACCAGCCCCAGGTCTTACTGCCTATTTTACTGAAAGCCACCACTATACAGAGAAATTGAGGGTGTTGAGGGGGGGCGTGATTTCTATCATCACCCATAGAACAAAAGATTTTTTGTAAAGCATTTCTTAGGGAAGAATGTTCATGGATTTTAAAACAATATAAAATAGCTAGAAATATCACTGGACTTTTGGATGTATTTCACTGTGAAGATACAACCTGGTTGGAAAGCCGGAGATAACCTGCCCCAATTCAGAACCATTGGAAGGATTTTTTGTGGCGAAGATGACTTCAAGGCTAATGACAAAGATTGTATGGACTGTGTTGACTGGGCACTCATGATAATTACAGAACTAATGCTTGAGTTGTTTCTTCTTTAAAAGTGATTGGAAGAGTTTGTATTAAATCTATGTATGATTTAATGAATGAACAATAAGCATAGTCACTTTATGTACTGGAACTATCAAAAAATATACACACTAAATATTTTCAAGAAATGTACCTTATTGTGTGCTTTTGCATAGTTTTGTTTTTCTTTGTATATCAAAAGCCTGACATTATGAACAGGTTCTGGAATTACCTCCAACTATGACAGGCTCACCAGTGATTCTGGCTTCAACAGGTCCTACAAGGTTGGGCTAGCCCTTAGGTCCACTGATCTATTTGTATGGTTTTTGTTGTTTTAGAATTATAATTATTGCACAAATTGTGGTTATTAAACTATAAGAATTATTGTATGATATTGTGTGTAGAATAGCCAGGAGATTCTAAGATAGTCTGGCAGCCAGAAGTTCTAGTCCTTCTAGGTTATTAAACTACAATACTCAGTGAAATTCTTGGATTTAAAGGGCAAGACTCAACACTCTGGTGTAAATCCAGAACAATTTGACTAATGTTGGCTAGGTCAGTGATTTTTCATGCTGACACAAAAGAAAGTATAAGACATAGATTTCATCAGCAAGCCTGAGAATGTTTTACACTGACAAATCATTTATGTATTGGTGACAAAAGCTTTCCGCTTAAAATGAAATGTATTATTTCCAAACAATAGAAGCACTTGACCGTGTGGGATATAATAATATGCTGGGTGACAACTTAACAATGGATTTCTGTCTGGCACTGAGAAAATAATTCTTTAGTTAGATTTTAATGTTAGTCTTTAAACCTTATTGGGGTGAACTGATCAACATCATTTGGCTCACTTACCTTCTGATTAGAAGAAAAACTGCAGAATGTCCAACTGCTTTAGATTATAAATTTGGAAAAAACACATCCTCTTTGCTTCAACCTGGAAAGTTTTGGAGTAGCCAGGAATTATTACATTCTGCTTTGCTGAAACTCTGAAGTGAATGCCAAATGGATTCTAGCACATACAGAAAGAGACCTTATGATTACATTATATTCTAGCTATTTTCTATGGAATTTAAACTGGCATTCCCATCTGACTACTAACCAGATCCAAACCTGCTTGATCTCAGCCTGGTTGTTCCATCATGCATGACTGGCCCATGCCATTGTAGCCTTTCAGTTCATGCCCTGAGGCACCCAGCACAGTGGAAAGTTGGGGGTATCATTGTTGATTCATGCAAACCTGGTATCCAAGATTGGTGATGTCCCTCTCCAGTCTGCATTTACATTTGAAGAGAGAATGGTGGGAGAAACCTAGGACCTTGAAGGAGTCAGCAGTGCCTTTGCTATAGCAACCTATGGACCTGGTCTTGAGCCAGGTAACAAGGATAGCTGGCAGCTTCCCAGCTCTCCTCCAACATCAGAGAGCTGAACTGGAGAACCCTGGCTCCAGCAGAACTGGGAAAGCTCCCACTGGCTTTCTCACATTACCTGGAGCTCTAGGGCAGGTGGTGAAGGCTCACCAATGACAGGACCCCAGTTTCAAGGAAGCAGCAAGGAAGGATGAGCCAAGTGATCCAGGCTTCGGCCTCATCAAGACCTAAGGCCAGAGAGGGGGATGTAGGACAGCTTCACAAAGGCTTCCACCAGGGACAGGCTCTGGTGGTGGGAGCCTCGAGGTTGGATAGGAGAAAGGTAAGAGTTGCAATGGAAGTACATAAGGATGGGGCAAGGGGCAGGGTGAAGATGATCCAGGTCTTGGTGAAGTTCATCATGGGGCAAGGGAAAGACTTTTTGAAGCTTCAACTCAGTGGGGAAAGCTGGGCACAGGAGGCTTAGGAGGTAGACACTGGCCCTATAGTTGGCTCAGGGTGGGGTTTCCTCCCCCTTACAATAGGCATTGGAAGGTCCCAGGTTGATACCTCCCAGATACTCCTTTATTAGGTGGATCCTCCGGTGGCTAGGAAGGAGCTTATGCAGCCACACCCTAGTAGCTGCAGGGTGAGCTAAGCATAAGAGAGAGAGGATGCAGTGTGTGCTGAGACCCCCTCCTCTTATCTCTGAAACTCCTGTGAGGCATACTCTAAAGCAGGGAGAACCTGAAGGGCATGTCTTCCCTGGACTCCAACTCCTAGGAGGCAGAATCTTACTCCTAGGATCTGGGGATGTCTCTAAATTGTATGAGGCATTTATTTATATATCATGAGGCACAGAAGTTATTTCAGTGATAATAAACAGCTGCGTTATTCAGATTTCACATTAATTAGTATCATAACTTATAGGTAGATGCCCATAAATAAAAGAATGGACCTAAGGGTGGCCTAAAAACAGAGCCTTTAGGATCTGAATTTGGGGGACCTTGCTTGAATGCTGTGTTGTTCTAGGTATATTTTCAGAATGTCAGTTTATATTCCATTAAATTGCACATTTATTTTAAATATTTATACCCTATCTTTCTCCAAGGAGGCAGCTCACCAATACATTAGGTTGTAATAAAACAAATACTATCAACATAGAATACAATCAAACAATATAAGGAGATAGTTCACTACAGCCGCCAACGTTTGATGTCTCAGTATCCTCCTAAGAACACTCTCTGAAATCTATGCTCAATTCAAACTAAAACATAGTACTATGAGCTTGTAAATTTATATTCTGAAACAGTTAATTATGAGTTCTGACATTGCTCATTCAAATATAGGAAGGGCCAGAGAAAGGTTGCTGTTTCATTATAAACTTGGTTGGTTCAAGTGGGTTCTTTTAAACTGGGGGACACAACTGTGGTTGCCAAATGCTTGTTTTACAGACAAGCTTTTTTTTTTTTTAAAGCAGATGTTAATATTGATTTTCCCACCTAACCTGCAGCTTTGCTGATCATTTTATTATCTTCATGACCCTTTTCAATGGTTGTAATTAAGAAATAAGACAAATGATTGTGCCTAAAGGAATGAAAATGTTTTTATCAAGTCTGGAGACATTTGCTTTAAAGAATCATAGAATCATAAAGTTGGAAGGGACTTCCAGGGTCATCTAGTCCAACCCCCTGCACAATACAGGAAACTCACAAATACCTCCCCCCCCCCCAAATTCACAGGATCCTCATTGCTGTCAGATGGCCATCTAGCCTCTGTTTAAAAACCTCCAAGGAAGGAGAGGCCACCACCTCCCAAGAAAGCCTGTTCCACTGAGGAACTGCTCTAACAGTCAGGAAGTTCTTTCTAATGTTGAGCCGGAAAGTCTTATGACTTAATTTCAATCCATTGGTTCTAGTCCTACCTTCTGGGGCCACAAAAAACAATTCCACACCATCCTCCATATGACAGCCTTTCAAGTACTTGAAGATGGTGATCATATCACCTCTCAGCTGTCTCCTCTCCAGGTTAAACATGCCCAACTCCTTCAACCTTTTTTCATAGGACTTGGTCTCCAGACCCCTCACCATCCTTGTTGCCCTCCTATGGAACTCTTCCAGCTTATCTATATCCTTGAAATATGGTACCCCAAACTGAACACAATACTCCAGGTGAGGTCTTACCAGAGCAGAGTAAAGCGGTATCATCACTTCACGTGATCTGGACACATGATCACACTATACTTTGATACAGCCCAAAATTGCATTTGCCTTTTTAGTCACCACATCACACTGTTGACTCATGTTCAGTGCATGATCCACTAAGATCCCTAGATCCTTTTTGCAGATACTACTGCTAAGACAAATCTTCCCCATCTTATAAAAATGCATTGGATTATTCCTACCTAAATGCAGAACTTTACATTTATCCCTGTTAAAATTCATTGTATTGGTTTTAACCCAGTTTTCCAACCTGTCAAGGTCATCCTGTATCCTGTTTCTGTCTTCTTCTGTGTTTGCAACCCTTCCCAATTTAGTATCATCAGCAAATTTAATAAGCATTCCCTGTATTCTTTCATCCAAATAATTGATAAAGATGTTGAACAAAACAGGTCCCAGGACAGATCCTTGAGGCACTCCACTTGTCACTCCTCTCCAAGAGGATGAGGGACCATTCACAAGCACTTTGGGTGCGATCTGTCAACCAGTTACAGATCCACCTAATGGTAACAGGATCCAAACCACATTTTACCAACTTGTCAACAAGGATAGTATGTGGAACCTTATCAAAAGCCTTACTGAAATCAAGATAAACAATGTCCAGCATCCCCCTGGTCCAGCAAGGTAGTCACTTTCTCAAAAAAAAAATAGATCAGGTTAGTCTGACATGACTTGTTCTTGAGAAGGTTCGGCCCCTCCCCAGCCAAGCCGGCTTGCCGGCGCTTAGGCCGGGGGGCCGTCTTTGCCTCCCCGGAAGGAGGGAGGGGCAAAATCACCCGACATACGGGTGTTTGTCTTGGGCGCGGAGCCGGGGCTTTATAAGCCCCAGCTCCCCGCCCCTCAGCACGCAGTTCCTTTTGGCTCTCTGTGTGAGAGCCATGTGCTGGTTGGGCCTGGGACGTAGGCCGATCAGGCTGGGACTGCGGGTCGCGTGCGGCAAGGGCGCGAGCGGCGGATTGTCTTTCCGGCAGTGGAAGCTGAGCGGCGCAGTGAAGCCGGGTTTGCTGGGGCGTCGGGTGGTCGGGAGGCCTGGGCAGAGGCGTGCGCTCGCGAGGAGCATACCTGGTCCTTGGGTCGCCGGGGCTCTCTCCTTGCGGCGGCGTTTTCTTCTTCTTCTTGGGGTTTGCGCGGCAGTCCCGCTCCGCGGGCAGTTTGCTGGCGGGCGGCAAGGGAGGCCGTGGCCTCGTAAAGGCCGGGGGCTGGGGTGTGCCGTGAGTCGGCAGGCAACAGAATCGACCCTCTTTCTTTCCCTGCCGTCTAGGGAAGCGCGCAGCGATCCCCTGTTTGAGCAGTTCGCAGGCACTGGGCTAACGTTAACGCGGCAGCCTTTCTGTTGGTATTTTGAAGTGGTGGGGCCTTGGGGCCAGCCGCGGCCCATTAATTGCTGAGCTGTGGTGGTAGAGTTTGGCTTGGGGTACTGGGGAAGGGTGGACAATTGCTTTTAAGCCCCCCCCCCTCTTTCTTTTCTGGCTCGCTGGCCTGCGCCCGCCTATATAGGCTGTGGGGTGACGTGCTCTGAGGCTTGTCCTCTCAGCACCCCCACCCCTCCCTCTTGTTCCTTGGGCTAGGGCCCTTAAAGGGGCCTGTAGCAAAAGTAAAACAAGGCAAAGAGAAACATTTCTACCTTTGGATGTGGGGGTTTGTACCTTGGTGCGTGGCTGGCTTTGAGGGACCTGGTGGGAGGCTGATAACTTTTCCCATCACCCCTTCCCTCCCCCCCCTCTCACGCCCGGCAGCTGAGCTACCTTCAGGGCCCTCCCCTTCTTCACAGGCGCTGGTGGCTGCTGGTATAGAGGCTGGTGTTTGTAGGCGCTAAGGGCGCCCCCCCCTTCCCACATCACTTTGGGCTAGGTTAGGCCCTTAGCCTTGGGACTGAAGTTCTTGGCGTGAGCGCTCCCTATTATCCCCCCTTTTGCCAAAATATATTTGTTGGCTGGAAGTTTGGATGGAACCTTGAGTGGTTGGGCATTAGACCTGCTATTTTGGGGACTGTGCTGCTTGAAGCTCACAGGATGGCTCCTAAAAAAGGGCAGGGCAAGTCCAAGGGGAAACAGCCTGCCCGTCCACCCCGTCGGCGTGGTCAGCAAGGTACACCTGCCGATGAATCAGGGCAAGGTGAGAGGGTGCGACTTGCCATTATAAGTCAGCTAGATGCTCTAGAGCAGGACAGAGTCGCCAGGGGGGCTCCTGTTTGGGAGGGTCGTCGCCGTGCCTCAGGCCGGTCGGCGAGGCTGACATTTGAGGCGGAGGTACTTGCACGTTTATCTGCCTTGCAGGGTGGGCCACCTGGGCCCGAATCGCCGATGGAACCAGAACTTGAGGAGGATCCGGATGAAGGCCCATCCGGTGCGTCAGTGGGAGTTGGTGCAGCTGGTAGTGGTGTGCAGCAGACCCCTGGAGACACTGGTGTCTTGTCGGGCGTCGGTGGTAAGCCTCCTCTTCTGCCAGTTCAAGGGTGGCCGTGGGGCCCCATTCAGCTTCCCTCCCACTTGGCGGCAGCAGGTGGGGCAGCCTGGGGGACTGGGCAGCTGGGAGTGATGGCGCAGTCGGGTCCTGTCCAGCCATGGGCTTGGGGTTTGCATGGCGCTAGCCCGCCCCCCGGTCCGGTTTTTTCCCCAAGTGGCCAGCTGGCGGGTGCTGTGGCGCCGCCAGCGGCCCCTGCCGCTCCGCCCACATCAGGCATTTTGCCTTGGGGCGGTCAGCAGCATGCTCCGTTTCAAGGGGCGTGGCCGGTGGCTCAGGGCAGTGGGTGGTTCTACCCCCCCCCAACCCTTATTCTAGCATCCCTTTCCACGTCCTCCCTTATGGTGATACCTCCTTGCCTTTGGGGGATCATTTGACTGCTGCCACGCGTGAGAAGATTCTCCGCGGGGAGTATGTGGACGTGTTCAGTCTCCTTTTCAGAGAGCTTGAAAAGAAAAGCAAGGATGAGCTCGATGACAAGGAGAAGGAAAAATTAAAATGTAGGAAGGTTGACAGGTCCTGGGCAAACTGGTTGCCCGGATTCCTGATCTACGCCGGAGTCATCGCGAGAGCGCAGCCGGCTCGGGCGGCGGCCCTCTTTCAGTATATAGATATTGTCTATAGGGCTTATACGGACTTCGTTGGTGCAGCGTGGCTGCAGTACGACGAGGCTTTCCGTATGAGAGCCGCCGTCAATCCAGGTATGCCGTGGGATCAAATAAACCAGCAGCTGTGGTTGCAGCTGATGGCCCCGGCAAAACCTAATGCAGGAGATAGGTCAGATAGTGGCCATCTAGTGCAGCATTTGCAGCAACAACAGCCCACTACAGGGGCCCACGTCTCTGCGGGCCAGCCGGTTCAGACCCGGTTGTTATGTTGGGAATTTGCTTCGAAGGGGGTATGTCCCAGGAAACCTTGTAAGTTCCGACATGAGTGCCCACTCTGCAGCGGGGCCCACGCGCTTTCGGCTTGCAGTAGATCAAAGCCCGGAGAGGGTGGTAAGCGCCCCGGAGGCGGCGGGGGCGGTCAGCAGCCCCCCGAAAAAGGGGCTCAGCCCCATCCGCCTGCCGGCACCCAATAAGTTGGTCTTCTTACCCGTCTAAGGCAGACGCTAGATACTAGGGACGGGTTCACCTTGGGTTTTCGGATTCCTACATCGGTGGTTGGGCTTTGGGTATCGCCCTCCGCCATCCAGCACATGGGCCGATGGCGGTCACTGGCCTATAAAACTATGTGCCCCCCCCCCCCGGTCACCCAATGGGCGGGTGTCGGGCTTGTTCGGGTTGCATTGTTATCTTATGCTGACAGTTATTTGTTTTTCAGGTGCTGTGGCTCGTGGTGAGAGACGTCGGGTTCTCATCTGCGGGCACAGCATGGTTTTCTGGGCTGCCCATTTCGCCGATGGTCTCCAGTGGGCACCCAGCTGGGCCTTAGTGCGTGGGCTACTGTGGAATGGCTGGGTCGTCGGGGGCTGCGTTGGCCCGGGATTATGCCCCTGTTGTTCAGGGAATGGACGGCACCACCTCCACACATTCTGGTCGTCCATTTGGGTGGGAACGACCTGGGCCTGCTGCGGGGGAAGGCCTTCTCCCAGCTGGCGTTGGCCGACTTCCGCGTAATACAGCGGAGGTGGCCTGGTTATTCTGGTATGGTAGGCAATTTTGCCACGTAGGGTGTGGAGGCACGCCAATTCACCGGGTGGGGTGGAACGCGCCAGGCATAAGGCCAATGGGCCATTCAGTAGGCCATGGAAGGGGGATTGGGAATTTTTCTCCCGCATCCGGCCATACGGGTCGAGCAAGCCGACCTGTATCGGCCGGATGGCATTCATCTTTCAGATGTGGGTAACCGGGCCTTTTTGGTGAGTAAGGCAGGGGGTGCAGTTGGCTCTGGGCCACCCGTTGGGGCGCTAATGCCTAAGCAGAGGCTTGGCATTGGCGGTGGCTGGAGGAGGTTTGGCCACTGGGTTTTCCAGGGGAGCACCTATGGCCTAGCACCGTTGGTGCGGTGGTCTGCAGGAACCGTAGATGGGCTACACGGCTCAGTGCGGGGAATGCAGATCACAGGGAGCCTCACCTGGGTGGATCTTTCCATGGGGATTGATGCCAGCCCAGATGGTGATGGCTGGAGGCCTGGCCGCTCAGCTACAACCCGAATATGGCGGGCTTGTGCTGGGGGCAGGGTGGCTCGCCCTTTGGACAAGGCGGGGTCCGGGGTTGACCCCAGGGCTTGTCTGGTCAGGTACTTTACCCCCCCTGCCAGTTACAGTTGTTAATTGTTAATAAAGCGGCCCGGTTTAAAACCCAACACTTGTGTCTGCCTCTTCTTTCCGACTGGGGGGGCAAGGTTCGGCCCCTCCCCAGCCAAGCCGGCTTGCTGGCGCTTAGGCCGGGGGGCCGTCTTTGCCTCCCCGGAAGGAGGGAGGGGCGACATCACCCGACATACGGGTGTTTGTCTTGGGCGCGGAGCCGGGGCTTTATAAGCCCCAGCTCCCCGCCCCTCAGCACGCAGTTCCTTTTGGCTCTCTGCCCGCCCACCCTCCCCTTTGGCAGTATAGGCGTATGCTGGTCGCCTTATTAGGGGCCAGGTAGGAATTTTTTCACTTCCACACAATTGGCGCACGTGGGGGTGTTTTTTGCCTACCTTGTACTGCCTAGTAGGTTAGGACTGTTAGTGGTATTGTTTTGGTCGCAGGCTGGAGGAGGTTTGGCCACTGGGTTTTCCAGTGGAGCACCTATGGCCTAGCACCGTTGGTGCGGTGGTCTGCAGGAACCGTAGATGGGCTACACGGCTCAGTGCGGGGAATGCAGATCACAGGGAGCCTCACCTGGTTGGATTTTTCCATGGGGATTGATGCCAGCCCAGATGGTGATGGCTGGAGGCCTGGCCGCTCAGCTACAACCCGAATATGGCGGGCTTGTGCTGGGGGCAGGGTGGCTCGCCCTTTGGACAAGGCGGGGTCCGGGGTTGACCCCAGGGCTTGTCTGGTCAGGTACTTTACCCCCCCTGCCAGTTACAGTTGTTAATTGTTAATAAAGCGGCCCAGTTTAAAACCCAACACTTGTGTCTGCCTCTTCTTTCCGACTGGGGGGGCAAACCCATGCTGGCTCTTAGTAATCACAGCCATTCTTTCTAAATGTTCCAGGGCTGACTGTTTGATGATTTGTTCTAAAACTTTTCCAGGTATAGACATCAAGCTGATGGGTCGGTTCATCTTTTTTCCCCTTCTTGAAGATGGATCATCTATTTTCCCCTTCTTGAAGATGGGGACAACATTCGCCCACCTCCAATCTTCTGGCACCTTTCCTGTTCTCCAAGAATTCTCAAAAATAATAGCCAGAGGCTCAGAAATTACATCCACAAGCTCTTTTAGAACCCTTGGATGCAGTTCATCTGGCCCTGAGGACTTAGTTTTATTTAAAGAAACTAGATGTTTATTTCTACCCCTATGCTGATCCTAGGTTGGAAGTTCATACCGTCATTATATGTTCTGTTTTTGCAATGTTGAACAGTGTTTTCCTCAGAAGAGAAGATAGAGGAAAAGTGGGAATTGAGCAGTTCTGCCCTCTCTTCATTACCTGTTACAATTTCACTTTCCTGCCCTTGCAATGGGCCTACCATGTCCTTTCTCTTTTTCTTACTCTGAACATAAGAAAAGAACCCTTTTTGTTGTTTTTAGTATCTTTGGGCAGCCTAAGCTCATACTGAGCTTTAGCTTTCCTAACTTTTTTCTCTATAAGCACTGGTGATTTGCTTATATTTATCCTTGGTTATAAGGTCCTCCTTCCAATTCCTAAAGGAATCTTTTTTATTTCTCAAGTCTTTAGAGAGCTGTTTATGGAGCCAACTCAGCTTCTTTAGGCTTTTTCCATTTTTTCTTCTCATAGGAATCGTCTGTGATAGTGCTTTCAGTATTTAGCTTTTAAGAAACCCCCACCCCTCCTGAACCCCCTTCTTCCTAAGTATTTCTGACCATGGGATTTTACCCAGCATAGTTCTAAGTTTACTGAAGTTTGCCTTTCTGAAGTCCAACCAATAAGTCTGACAATGTACAGCTTTCCCCTTCCCTAAGACTGTAAATTCCAAAATCACATGGTCACTACTGGCTAGAGTGCCCATTATTTTCACTTCTTTAATCAATTCTTCCTTGTTGGTGAGAATCAAATCCAAGATAGCAGATCCCTTTGTTTCCTTCTTCACTTTCTGGAAAACAAAGTTGTCAGCAAGACAAGTCAGGAATCTATTTGACCCTTCATTTTTAGCAGAGCTGGACTTCCAACCGATGTCCGGGTAATTGAAATCTCCCATGATCACTATATCCCTTCTCTTGGAGAACTTTGCAATCTATTGTAGGAGTATCTCATTGAAGTCCTCTGCCTGGTTTGGTGGTCTGTAGCAGACCTCCACAATAATATCACTGTAATTTCTTATTCCTTTTATTTTTACCCAGAGAAGAGTACTTTACTATGAGTTTATGATTTTTATCCTACAAATATTTGCTGTCATATGACAGTGTAGCAATGCATGTCACTGCTTTTATTATCATTTACCAAAAAAAGACACTGCTCCTAGTAATTCCCTATTCATTTCCACTATCAAAGCTACACATTTATCCCTCCCCTTTGTTTCTCAACTTTTAATCAGCTTTAAGAGCATAATATGGCTACTTTTTTCTCTCATCCCCCAATTGCTATGTTTTCTTAGGTTTCTTTTTTTTTTTTCAAGTTTTCTTCTGCTTTAATATGGGGGATTTTAGAATTCCTCATTCAGTCACCAAGAATTCAGATATAGATGCCTGTTCATCAGAGTATTTTTCTTTAACCTTTTTTAAACAGCTATTTGGCTGAAAAATGGTTTGTTAGGTTGTTGACTCAGAATGTTGGCTAATGTTCCCACAATGGTTGTAAATTGTTAGGATGAGTTTATGTTGAAGCAATTTACACTTCAGGAGACAATGTAATCAGTTGGTAAATGCTCCAAATTACAGGCATAATGCTAAAATTTGATGGAAGTGCCAAACTCAGATTTTTTTTAAAAAAAGTATCCAGTGGGGGGAGGACATGCATTTTATTTGAATACTTGTAAATCCTAAAAGAACTGAAAAGGTAAAGATTCTTGAATCCCTAACTGAAGGTAGGAATGCTTAAATGCCCAGTGGTTCAGCTCTTATCCTGTTAAACTGGTCATAAACAGGGACATGATTTCTTCATTAATCAGTTTAATAGTTAAACTATACATTTATTAGTGTTCAGCAGGTTGCTTCATTACATTCCTTCATCATATTCCTTCCTAACTATGCAGTACAACAGAATTAGCATTTTGTGCATGTGCATTCTCTCACAGTTCACTCAAATTTTACTAACCCCTATCATTGTTGCATAACTGGTTCATTCAGCAGACAATTGTTCAGCTAGACCAGGGGTGTCAAACATGTGGCCCAGGGGCTGAATCAGGCTCCCAAAGAGCACCTATCAGGCCCGCAAGCAAGTCTGCTTCCTCTCTCTTGCTTCCTTCAGTTATCAGAGGCTGTTAAATAAAATATTGCAAGAGTGGTAGTCTTTTAAGCTTTTTTTAATTTAAAGCTTCTTCAGCTGTAAACCCCATTTAAAGAGAAAAGTACAGTCCCATTTAATGGGGTTTGCGAGGCCATGAAACACAAACTGGTTCAGTTTATGAACAAACCTCCTGGTTCAATTTGATTTGTGGTTCAGTTTAATTTGGTTTGTGAACCAACACAAACTGGATTTTCCCCATCCGTGCCAATCCCTAATCAGATAATTTAATTCATGGCTTGAGGTATATCTTAATGTTTTAGATTTTAGATTGTAGGTCTAGTACACACATGATACTATTAGAGAATCTCTGCTTCCATTTTTAAATACTTTATTAAAATAAGGAAAGGAAAGGTCCTCTGTGCAAGCACCAGTCGTTTCCAACTCTGAAGTGACTTTGCTTTCACAACATTTTCACAGCAAACTTTTTATGGGGTGGTTTGCCATTGCCTTCCCCAGTCATCTACACTTCCCCCCCAGCAAGGGCCTCGGAAGGATGGAAGGCTTCGGAAGGATGGAAGGCTGAGTCAACCTTGGGCCAGCTACCTGAAAACCCAGCTTCCGCCAGAGATCGAACTCAGGTCATGAGCAGTTATTAAAATAGAAGTATTCCCTTTTTTAACACTAATCTAAATCAACAAAAATTATACTACCCTTAGTTTTATATACATAATTAAAGGAGAGGAATTATAGGAGTACAGGTAAGTATTTTACCCCGGTATCTTATCTACAGTTGAAATGCCTTTTAAAAGCACATAAAATTTTATTCTTCCTACTTTTTATCATAAGTCTATTTAAAAATAATGATTACAACTTTCTCATATATATGACTATTGTTTGGCCATCAACCAACACATTTCATCTTTGAACTAAGTCTTTATTTCTGTGAAGCCAGACATGCTTATCATTTTCAGACTCTTCTGTACTGGCCCTCAACAAGTAATATCTATTGCTATGGGTTAGATTGGTTTTAATCTACACAAGACCATATAAATGTGTTACTCCTTTGTTTCTTGCCCTTCTCCAAAGTGATTCTATTCTGGGTGTTTAAATTCCCTTTTTGGCATGTTTAGCTATGCCATCTCTGGTTCTAGTGTGCAGAAATATCCTCATGATCTGTTCCCCTATATCTCTGGCTGTATCCATGATGCACCAATCAGTTTTAATGGGCAGCATCTTTGTGTATGCAGTTTTGTGAAAACCTGATGCAAACTTATTAAGTAGCCATTCAAGGATGTTCAGGATGAAACAAGTTGGGAGAGCAACTTGCATCAGATTGCTATCTTTGAACCATGGTAAGTGTCAGAACTTGTAACTTTGATTGCTTTGCTTTAACCAAACTGACTCCATGTTGTAACGTAGAGTGCTTGACAGCGGTCATTGACCCGGGCCTCTCTGCTATGCCAAATATTTAGGGCAGTAAGGCAGGCGGCAGAGAGTCTCTGCTTAACATCCACAGGTGCCCTTTGAAGCCAAGCCGTTTGGCCTTCGCAACAGGGGGGCATCCTCCTTTTCTGATAACGAAGGCTGGGAAGAAGAGACAACCATTTGAGACCGTGTGAATTATTGTTTTATTATGCTTTGCTGTGGGCATAAAATGTAACCAACTGCCCAGAATCGCCATTACTGTTATTTCGTTACTATAGTACTGTAGTTCTTCAATAAAGATCCTAACTTGCAACAAGTATTGGACTCTTCTGAAGTTCATCCAAGTTCTGACATTATAACAGGAATGTAGAGGGGGAACTGCGTCCCTGCGCCTATATCTCTCACAAATTCTCAAACGAACAAAGGAACTGGTTGGTGTGGGACAAAGAGGCTTTTGCAGTAATGTTTGCATTGAAAACTTGGAGATCCTGGTTAGAAGGAGCCCGAGTCCCCTTTGAAATTTGGACCGACCACAAGAACCTAGAAGCCCTCACGGGCCGCCGCAAACTGACGGCCAAACAAATTCGATGGGCGGGATTCTTCGCAAAATTCGACTTCGTGCTGAAACAATTCCCCGGCACTAAGAATTTTTTGGCTGTGGGTAATTTCTTGCAGGGGATGAAGTGGGCTTGTTTTGAAAAAGTGTCAACCACCACCAGTATCACTGTTTTCCCTTGAGTCGGAGGAAGTTCCACTATAAAATCCATCGACACAACGGCCCAGGGTCGATTGGCCGTGGGGAGAGGGACGAGGTGGCCAGGGGGTTTTCCCCCTCTGCGTTTGGACATGATGCAAGTAGGGCATGCTAGCATGAATTCAGAAACGTCTCTCTTTAGCTTCGGCCACCAGAATTGTCGGGTGATTAGGTGGAGGGTTTTCACGTACCCAAAGTGACCGGCCAGGCGGTTGGAATGACTCTGTTCTAACACCTCCTTCCTCATGGACTTAGGCACGTAGATTTTCCCTTTGTGGAGCCAAAGTCCCCCCTCCCCTTGCTCGAGCCCGTCGGGGCGCTCTGCTCCTTCTAAGTCTGCCTCTGACGCAAAGCGTTCCTTTTGTGGTAATTCCGGGGCCCCGGTCTTTTTCCCTGAACGGGTAGTGACCCCTCCCGCGACTGCTGAGGGGGGAATGAGAGAATCGATTACTTCCTCTCGTTGATTTTCGTGCTGAGGCATGCGTGATAGCGCGTCAGCCAAAAAGTTCTTAGTGCCGGGGATATGTTTCAGCACGAAGTCGAATTTTGCGAAGAATCCCGCCCATCGAATTTGTTTGGCCGTCAGTTTGCGGCGGCCCGTGAGGGCTTCTAGGTTCTTGTTGTCGGTCCAAATTTCAAAGGGGACTCGGGCTCCTTCTAACCAGGATCTCCAAGTTTTCAATGCAAACATTACTGCAAAAGCCTCTTTGTCCCACACTGACCAGTTCCTTTGTTCGTTTGAGAATTTGTGAGAGATATAGGCGCAGGGACGCAGTTCCCCCTCTACATTCCTCTGCATCAATATGGCTCCTACGGCGACGTCGGAGGCGTCGCATTGCACCACAAAAGGTTTTAATTCATTGGGGTGAGCCAGTATTGGTTCAGAGGTGAAGAGTTGCTTGAGCTCTTGGAAAGCTTTGTGGCACTCCGGCGTCCATGTTAAGCGCGCCCCGGGTTTTTTCGCTGCCTCCCCCCTTCCCTTCATTTTTAGGAGCTCTGTGAGAGGAAGCATCACCCGGGCGAACCCCTTAATGAATCCGCGGTAAAAATTTGCGAACCCGAGAAAAGATTGTAACTGCCGTCGGGTTCGGGGTGGTTCCCAATCTAGAACCGCTTGGATTTTTGCCGGGTCCATTGCAAGCCCCTCCCCCGACACTCAGAATCCCAAGTAGTCTAGTTCCGTCTTGTGGAACTCACATTTAGACAGTTTAGCATACAGTTTGTTCTTACATAGAGTAGTTAATACTTTTCGTACTAGGGGTACATGGGATTCAAGATCCTTCGAATAGATAATGATGTCATCAAGGTACACCACCACCCCCTTAAACAGAAACTCTCTCAACACTTCATTTATAAAGTTCATAAAACCCCCCGGCGCTCCCTGGAGCCCGAATGGCATCACTAGATATTCAAACTGTCCCATAGGTGTGTTGAACGCAGTCTTCCACTCGTCTCCTTCCTTAATCCGCACGCGAAAGTACGCGTCTCTGAGATCGAGCTTAATGAAGATCTTGCCCTCGGCCACCGTGTTCAAAAGGTCCCTTATCAACGGGATCGGGTAAGCATTGGACATAGAAATCCCGTTTATCCCGCGAAAATCTGTGCAAAGCCTAAGCCCCCCGTCCTTTTTCTTGCGGAATAGTACAGGGGCCGCATGGGGGGCCGTGGCTGGTCGAATGAAGCCCCGTTTCAAATTTTTGTCAATGAATTTTCTCAGCTTCGCTTTCTCCGCCCAACCCATTGAATACAGTTTTGCCTTTGGTAGTGTCTGCCCTGGAATGAGTTCGATAGCACAGTCCGTGGGGCGGTGCGGGGGGAGTTCGTCCGCCTCCCGCTCACTAAATGCTTTCCTCAAGTCCCTGTATTCTTTGGGGATCGATCCTATCTCCTCGAGGGTGAGGCAGAGTCTCTCATTCTGGGGGGGTGCTTTCGGACCCCACTCGGGCCTCCAGTGGTGGTGTTCACACCGCCAGTCCGGAAACCGCACGATTTGCTCTGCCCATCGAATGTCCGGCTGGTGTTTTGCTAGCCATCCCGATCCCACCACCACATCGAAAGAGCAGGATGGGGCTATGACAAAAGTTTCTACCCCCCAGTGCTCTTCGGTTCCCACAGGGGTCGCCTGGGTCTCTAGGGTGCACGGTTCCCCCCTCATAGGTGACCCATCCATTTGTTCAAATTGGATGGGGTGGGGAAGGGGAGACGTGGCTAACCCCAGTGCTTCCACTAAGCGTGGGGTGATAATGTCTCTCGTGCACCCAGAATCAATCAGGGCCCGGGCGTGCATAAATCTTTTCAAGTTGGGGTTCAAAAGGGTGACCGCCATGAACAATAGCCCCCCGGTAACTCTCACCGTTAGTAGTGCCGGCGTTTTGTCGACCTGCCCTTCCCAAACCTCCCCCTTCCCGCAGGACCGAAAGAACCCACTTCATGCCTCCAGTGGTGGGAGGGGATAAGGGAGGGGTGGAAAGTGATTCAAGAAAACCTGGAAGAGGCAAAAAGAGAGTACAAACGGCACTTTGACAAAAAGCATGCCCCGCAATGGGAACTAAAGGAGGGTGAGACAGTGTTCCTATCCACCAAAAACTTGCCCCTTCCCCAAGGATGCCGCAAACTTGCCCTTAAATACCTGGGGCCGTTCAAAATAAAGAAGGTTATCAATAAAGTGACTGTGGAACTAGAGTTGCCCAAATCCCTGAGTAAGATCCACCCTGTTTTTCATTGCAGCCTTCTTCGCAAGGATCCTGGAGCTACGCAGTTTCATCCTCGCCCCCCGGAGCCGCCTCCGACATTAGTGAAGGGTCAGAGTCACCATGAGGTGTTAGATATCCTGGACTCTAAGGCCCAGAGGGGGGTGCTGTACTATCTGATCAGGTGGAAGTACTTTCCCCCTAGCTGTGATGAATGGGTAAAAGCTACTGATGTATCTGCACCGCAATTGCTCAAAAAATTTCACCTACTGTACCCGCACAAGCCCAAGCCGAAGAGCTTAGGGGGGGCAGTATGTCAGAACTTGTAACTTTGATTGCTTTGCTTTAACCAAACTGACTCCATGTTGTAACGTAGAGTGCTTGACAGCGGTCATTGACCCGGGCCTCTCTGCTATGCCAAATATTTAGGGCAGTAAGGCAGGCGGCAGAGAGTCTCTGCTTAACATCCACAAGTGCCCTTTGAAGCCAAGCCGTTTGGCCTTCGCAACAGGGGGGCATCCTCCTTTTCTGATAACGAAGGCTGGGAAGAAGAGACAACCATTTGAGACCGTGTGAATTATTGTTTTATTATGCTTTGCTATGGGCATAAAATGTAACCAACTGCCCAGAATCGCCATTACTGTTAGGGAAACTGCTCTCAAAATGAGATTGGGGAATTAGATTGAGAGACAGCTGACCCCAAAAAAGGAATCTTTTATTATCTGTGTATACGAGGCTCAACCGATCAGAGAGTCAATGCTCAATAAAGGACTCTAATTTAATAAAATCAATTGTGGTTTATTTGAAACAATAGTTCGTTCACACAAGGTACAAAATCAATCACACATTCACACAGGTCTAGGAAATATAGAGAGATCGATAGGGGAACATAAAGGAATGGACATACAGGGTAATACTACCTCTCGCAGACTCCAATGGAAGGCTCCGATGGCGACGAATGAGGGAATAGGGGTAAGGTCCCGAAACTGATCAGGAATCGGGGGTGTAACTACACAGCGGGAATGGGGTTTACTGAGTAGAAGGCACACCTGTGGGTAGCTAGTCCACAGGTTATATAGAGTCACCTTAGCCCTGAGGGGCTGGGAGGTGACTGGGAGTGTTAATGGGAGGTGCTGCTGATGACCAAGAAGGCTGGACATCGGCTGGACCAATGGCGAGTCAATGGCGACACCTGATTGGATGTGTGCTTCGACCAATGAACATCACCTTCATCCTGGGCATCCTGGAAACTTCCAGGTTGCGACAGGGCCTAGGGCGGCTCCGCTGATATCAATATGGGAATGGTTGGGTGATTGGGAACAGATGGGATTAACTGGGAAAGGGACAATAGAGAATCAGATATGAGCCTAGGTATTCCGGTGTAGACAAAAGGGCTTGGATGTGACAGGAGAGATCCTTCCTCTTTCTCATCATCTCATGGGCGAAGCCTGTTGTTCAGGATATTACTTGGCAATCAGGATTGATTGTGGAACCATTAATCCATTTATAAACTAGATAGGTTGCTTGCGGGCTAGGAATGACTCAAGGTGTGTACGTGAGGTTCCCACTTAGAAGGAATGAGATCCAGCCAGGCAGGAAGATGGCTACATGTGGTGTAAGCGAAACACAGTGGTTTCCATGCTTAGCGCTTCAACACCGTCCGCCTGGATAGCTCCGTTGCTGCGTAGCCTCCTCCTCGCCATGGCGGCTTCCACGCGGTAGCGGGGAAATGTTTGTGTGCGGCTGCAGACACTCTGTGCCCGTCTCAAGCACTTGTATAATTAGTAATAGGTACACGGGAGTCTTACACAGTCCCTGGATAGCTTTGCTCGCATTCACTGGCCAGGCGGACGCAAGCGTACTTCTCCAGGTGCCCTGGCAACCAGATTTGTGACAGAGGGGTCATTTTCTCACATTACTGTTATTTCGTTACTATAGTACTGTAGTTCTTCAATAAAGATCCTAACTTGCAACAAGTATTGGACTCTTCTGAAGTTCATCCAAGTTCTGACAGTAAGCTTGACTGTCCAACAAATTTGCATTTCACAGTCAAGTTCAGGATCTTTCCAGTTTAATCTTGACTTCTAAATCTTGTTGAAAATCTAACCACCACCCCAACTCCAAAGTTCTGCCCCCTGCTTTTTAGAATCCAAAATGACATCCTTAATGCAATCTGGACCAAAATCTGCCATTACTAGAGGTCAGGTGAATTGTAGAAAGGGTGGTATAGATCAAAGAGCATACTGAATAGTCCCTTGGCTCACCCTCCTGAAATCTATATTCATACAAGACTGAACTAACAGCTTTCCCTATTTTTATTCAGTTAGAATGATTGCCCTTTATACATTCAATTAAAGTAAAGCAAAGAGTGCAATGCATTTCTTGCCTATTTGTTCACTTTTTACAGCAAGTTCATTTCAATCATGATGGAACATGCAGGCCTTCAGTATTTCACTTTCCATAGACATCTGAGTGTAAATTTTAAGACATGGTTCCAAGCCATATGCATAAAACAAATTTGCAGAAGCCAAACTTGAAATCTGTGCATTTCAGTGTTTATATTATAAGTGTTCAGTCAGTCGGGAAACAGAAATATTATCATGTGACTTCACCTAAACAATTAAACTCTAGCAATGCAGTTGGAAATCCACAGTTTGCTTATTGATCTAAGGCATAAAAATGTGAAAAGCTATTTGTTGTTTAACAAATGTATTTGGGAAAATAATCTGTTCATGAATATTTAGCTGTTGTAAAGAGAGGGGGAAAGGAGCTTACTTTATCATAAGAACATAAGAGAAGCCATGTTAGATCAGGCCAATGGCCCATCCAGTCCAACACTCTGTGTCACACAGTGCCCAAATATATATATATATATATATATATATATATATATATATATATATATATATATATATATATATATATATATATATATATATATATATACACACACACACACACACACACACTGTGGCTAATAGCCACTGATGGACCTCTGCTCCATATTTTTATCTAAACCCCTCTTGAAGGTGGCTATGCTTGTGGCTGCCACCACCTCCGGTGGCAGTGAATTCCACATGTTAATCACCTTTTGGGTGAAGAAGTACTTCCTTTTATCCGTTTTAACCTGTCTGCTCAGCAATTTCATCGAATGCCCACGAGTTCTTGTATTGTGAGAAAGGGAGAAAAATACCTCTTTCTCTACTTTCTCCATCCCATGCATTATCTTGTAAACCTCTATCATGTCACCCCACAGTCTACGTTTCTCCAAGCTAAAGAGTCCCAAGCGTTTCAACCTTTCTTCATAGGGAAAGTGTTCCAGCCCTTTAATCATACTAGTTGCTTTTTTCTGGACTTTCTCCAATGCTATAATATCCTTTTTATCAGTCATTTCCCATTCAGCTCCACTAGTAAACTGAGTGTACCAGAATCTCCATGATTGTGAGAGGAACAATATCTAGAAATCAGAGAAATTAGGAGAGAAAAAAAATTGATGGGACAGCTGTTCTATTAGCATTTACCAATATAGATATCTCAATTTGTACTCTGGTTTTTAAAGCTTTGCTGGATCTAATTTTAAAATAATTCAAGCCAGGAAGCTTTTAATAGAAACTAATTTAACTAATTAGAAACTAATCTAACTAAGGACTATAGAAGATATTGAAGAAGATATTGGATTTATAGCCCGCCCTCCACTCCGAAGAGTCTCAGAGCGGCTCACAATCTCCTTTACCTTCCTCCCCCACAACAGACACCCTGTGAGATGGGTGGGGCTGGAGAGGGCTCTCACAGCAGCTGCCCTTTCAAGGACAACCTCTGCCAGAGCTATGGCTGACCCAAGGCCATTCTAGCAGGTGCAAGTGGAGGAGTGGGGAATCAAACCTGGTTCTCCCAGATAAGAGTCCACACACTTAACCACTACACCAAACTGGCTCTCCTACTATAGCCTACACTGGTATCAGTACATAATTTGCAAGGTGTCCCCCCCTCTTCAGTACAATAAGAATGCATTTCTTCCAGGTATTTATTTTTGTAGACTTTGGTAATTGTCCTAATTTTCCAGTTGTCTTGAATGCTTTCTTTAAAATCAGTCTGTGCACTAAATAATGTG
Organism: Heteronotia binoei; assembly: GCF_032191835.1. NCBI lineage: Eukaryota > Metazoa > Chordata > Lepidosauria > Squamata > Gekkonidae > Heteronotia > Heteronotia binoei. Next base: position 185,504,395 of record NC_083223.1, on the reverse strand, counting down.
TTTTTTGTCACATCAGAAAGCTTTTTTGTTTAGTGAACGTTTTCTTGCAGCAGGATACTCAAGTGCTTTTACAAACATGCTAGAGATGAAGTGGTAGACATAGGGATGCCAACATCCAGGTGGGGCCTGGGGATCCCCTGGAATTACAGCTCATCTCCAGATATCAGTTCCCCTGGAGAAAATGGCAGTTTTGGAGGGTGGACTCTATGACATTATACCCCACCGAGGTCTCTGTTCTCCCCAGGCTCCATCCCCAAATCTCCAGGGTTTCCTCCAACCTGAATCTGGCAACCCCAGGTAAAGGATTTTGCACTGGTTGCTAAATTAATACTCGTCCCCCCTGCTTAGAATGTCATTTACGCTCAGTTACATAGGATCCATTATCATCTGTCTCATACGCTCAGAATCCTTTGGTCTTAACAACGGTGGAGTTGAGGAGATTAATAGAACAGATAATCATTTCTATTACATATTGCACATTCACATCAACTTTAAACTGGATGGAAGGAGAATCCTTTGCTGCACTACCATCAAAAATTGTTATAATTAGTTCACTGATATTAGGCCTTCCACATCCCTAGGCCTTGTGACCAAGCATTTTCCCACTAACTGTCAGTCTTGAAGATAACATATGTAATTATAAAGACAGCTGCATGTCTTCCTGGCACCTATAAATTACTTTTTCAGCCTTGACTTGCACCTGCCAGTTTAGTCTCACACACACATACACTATACAGTTTGTCTGGTTGACAGCCTGCTAACCAGCAAGCTGTAGGCCATGAACAAAGAAAGCAGGAAAATAGGGTTGCCAATCCCCAGGTGGGGGCAGGGGATCCCCCGGTTTGGAGGCCTTCCCTCCTCTTCAGGGTCATCAGAAACAACTTGGATCCGGAAACAGAAAGAGCAATTAACATGCGTTGATCCAAGTTGTTAAATGTTGTACTGAGGCTCCAGGATAAAACACTGAGAGAAAAAGGCTGATGAAGGTCTGAAACCGTGAGGAATCCCTGGCTGTGATCCCTTACTCTCAGAGACAAGCTGGAGATTTGAGGACTCCACCCAAGTTGCTGAACATAAGGGAGAACAGCAGGAAGGCAATTGCCTCTGAGGAATTGTACCTTATTATCTTCATACAGCAGGCAGTGTGGGGGAGTGAAAGGAACTTTTTCCAGCTGCGTTTGTATTATGAGCATTTGTGAATTTAGTATCAGGAGTGGTTTATAAGTTACTAATGATGACTATTGCTATGCACGTATTTTGATAAACGTAGGTTGCATATACACTATATTGTGTAAAAGTGTTATTGTTATTCTGGTGTTTTTTTACCCTAAAATAAGTCTAGCTGATGACCTAGTGGTGCATAACACTAAAAGAGTTAGAACTTAAGGCTCCCAGAAAATCTTAGGATCTCCTTGTTATACTACACACAATACCATACAATAATAATAATGAATTATTAGTTCTTCTAATTTGGATAGTTCATGGACACTGGCCTCAGGTACCCTCAGAATCTGTTTAGGAAATCTCTACAACTTTTCACTAGGTTTCAAAATTCTTAAGGCCTGGCTTGCACAAAGATCTGATGAGGTAGTAACATAGTTTAAGGTTTTCAATTGCATAGTCTGAAGTGGTATGGTCCAGGAACTCCTGAACATTGAAATCAAGCTGTCAGGGATAATAGCTGTTTTAGTAATATATTAGTTTGTGTATATGCTCTGCAGGGAGATGTTATGGGGAAATATTTAGAGATATATGTAGTGTTGATAGTGTGTGGCAGTGCCCTTGAACTACCAAATGTAGCTTCCACCATTTCTCATGGCTATCTTCTCTGAGGTTGCCTACTATGGGCTGGGAAATTCCTGAACATTTGGGAATGGAACCTAGGGAGGGCAGAGTGTGAGGAGGGAAAGGAACTCAGAAGGAATGCAATGCCCTCTGAAGCTACCATTTTCTTCTGGGAAATTGATTTCTGTAATCTACAGATCAGTTGTAATTCCACATGGAGGTGGCAACTCTAATTCCCTCACTATATTGAGCCCCCTTTCTTTGTTCTTCCACATGGGCCCTGCCCAAAGACAGATGAGGCAGATCTGGATTTCAACACCCCCTTCCTTTTTTGTTTTTGAGTTTTCTGGTACACCACCTAAATAAGCCTGAAAAGGGTCTCCCCCCGCCCTCCCCCCGATGGAATGTGGCTCAGTTTGAGTGTGTTGCATAGCAGGGGTTTACAGGGGGAGATATGGGGGGCAGGAACAAACACACCAGAACCGTACTAATGCATGACACCCCTTCCAGTCCCTCCTCCCAAAAAAACGCTGGAAGTGATATCTTCATGTTGGGGTAATGCTCCCCAGAGTTTTGGCATATCCTAGAGTGTTGCCCCTGCTACCTTATGAAGCACTGGTGGGAGCTGGGGGAAATGCCTAGGAGCCCTCCCCCTAGAGCAAGAGTTCTGTGCTCCCTGAGGTTGTATGCTGTGTCCAGAGAGAAAGGCAGGGTGGGTATATATGTATGTATGTGTGTATGTATGTATAAATAAATGTCATTAAAGCACTGAATGGCTGGATTGTGCTGTCTTTGTTGCATTGTGGGCTTTCTTTCACAAATAGTATTATGTAGAGGACAAAGGAAATGGGATTCAGCATGTACAGCTTCAGTCTCTGATTTAACTTTAAAAGATTTAGCAGAATATATTTATTATCATTTGGCAAAAGCAAAAGAAGTCTACAAACCCTTCTATTTTTTGCATTGCCTTTAACCCGGCTAAGCATGCCTTCCACTTACAGGAGGAAGGCTTTAAGGCCAAACTCCAACAATTAAAATGCAGGCAACAGCATAGCGACACCACAGTTCAGTCACAGTATAATTCAATAAGTATGACTTGTTTATCAGCATATTTTTCTTCATAAGAAAAATTCACAGAAGTAGAAAGGCTCTACTAATCACCAATATAAATACATTTCTACACCAATGATTCTGGAATAACAGTACCAGTTCATTATAATCCTTTTGTCTCAAAGCCCTCAAGGTACTATACTACAGTGTTAAATAGGAAATGCTTATTTTAGGAGTACCAAAAGGTATGAACACAGAAAGATTACATATAAATAAATATAGCAACTCCCTGGCAGAGTGGAATGTGCAATGACAAGGCAGGGATGTAGCAGATCCAATACCAACCTACAGAGTAATTGGAACAGTATAATCTAGATTTTTTTCTTCAGTCACTGAGTAAGCATGGTCTAGAATTTTTTATGGAGTCAAGGTATATCATCTGACCATTCTCTTTGTTGAGTCCAGTGGCACCTTTAAGTTTTATTCAAGGTATAAGCTTTTGTGTGCATGTACACTTGTATCTGAAGACACCTACATGCACACAGAAATTTATACCTTGAGTAAAACTTTATTAGTCTTAAAGATACCATTGCACTCAAACTCTGTTCTACTGCTTCAAACCAACATGGCTATCCCACCTGAATCTATATTCTTTTTGTTGTTATTTAAGAATACCACTGGGAGGACCGCAACCAAGAAGTCAAGGTAGAAAAGGCAACACAGAAAGTAGATCTTTGTACTTAATACCAACTTTCAGATTTGTAATATCACTGTCACTGATCTCTCCAGGTGGACACTCCTCTCAATGAAAAATCTGAGGTTCAGTTTGGTGTGGGATATCTGAAGCCTAAAACTGACTATTCCATCTAGTTTCAATCTTATTCTAGCAAGTGTTTGGTGCCTTTCCAGGAACAACTGGGTGGGGTTGTTCATAGTGATTAGTAGTATCTATTCCTGAAGTTCTGAAGGTATAATGAAACAAGCTTAGGGTAGGGGGAGAAGGACAGGCCTTTCAAATAATTTCTCCTACTACTACAGATCCACTTTGCCCCCCCCCCCCCGAAAAAAAAATGCCCGAGGCCCTGCTGACTCCCATGAACAAGACAAGGGGATCATTGGATTGCAGAGGGTAGGGAAATCTGGAGTTTTTAGTTGCAAACATATTCCATTCATTGGGCATGGCTCATACATGAGTCATTCACACTAAAAGGTTCCTGAGAAGTAGGATTGTCAGCTTCAGTTTGGGAAATTCTGAAGATTTGGGGGCAATGCCTTGGGAGAATGGAATTTGGGGAGGGGGCTTTGTGAGAATGTGATGCCATACAGTGTACTCTCCAAAGCTGCCATTTCCTCCTAGAGAATTGTGATCTGAAGATCAGCAGTCTTCAGGAATTTTAGGGGGCTAGGCATTGCGTAGCATTGCATGATACCATGATGCCACTTCTGCAAAGAGAAGTGACTTGCTGCAGTGCTGCAGCAGTTCCTCAAATGTCTATAGTAAAACCATAAGAAGATGAAGAAGAAGATGATATTGGATTTATATCCCGCCCTCCACTCCGAAGAGTCTCAGAGCGGCTCACAATCTCCTTTACCTTCCTCCCCCACAACAGGCACCCTGTGAGGTGGGTGGGGCTGGAGAGGGCTCTCACAGCAGCTGCCCTTTCAAGGACAATTTCTGCCAGAGCTATGGCTGACCCAAGGCCACGCCAGCAGGTGCAAGTGGAGGAGTGGGGAATCAAACCCGGTTCTCCCAGATAAGAGTCTGCACACTTAACCACTACACCAAACTGGCTCTCCGGGGGGATCGCTAGTGCATCTCAGTGACTCATGATGTCATATCTGGCTACACAACTCCCACCATTTTGTCTCACTGCTGCACCGGTGGGGTGGGGGGTAGAAGGTCTGTCTAGCTGAACTTCCCAGTTGGAAGCTGATTACTCTACTTAGAATTAAAATAGAGCCTTACAGCTTTGTTCTGTAGTCTGACTAACAATGGCCTAGGCAGCATATAATATGGTATATGCTGCATCTTGCCTCAGTTTCAGCAATTGCTTTGCAGCAGCTGCAGGACTGTGAGTCAACAAAATCTGACGGATTTCAGATTTGCTGCCAACCAGTTGTAGAGGAGTGAGTTCCTTATTTAAGAAGATATTGTTTGGTTTTTAAAGACATTTTAATTTTTGATTTTATGTACAGTTTTATTAAAAAGCGGTTTGTATTTAAGCACAAAGGCATGTTGTCTTGTCCCTATTAAACAACAAAACTTTGGGGTTAGGGTAGCAGTGCACACCTGCATCCTCATGGGGCACTCTTCAGGTTCCTGGTTCAAAATCCAGCAGCAAACTCAAATCCCATCACACAGTTAGGAGCAGAACTTTACACGTGCCACATCCTTTTCCATCAAGTGCTTAAGAGCTGTTGACTTGCTGTGGAATGAGCTGATTTCATAGCAAAGCATCGTGTTTGTGATGAGTCAATATTCAGTGAGATGGATATGAAAGAACTTTCATCTCTCACCCAATATTAACTCATCACAAACTCAGGAGTATTTGAGTGGAGTTTGAGATAGTGACAGTTTGTGAACACATTGAGTAGCAGGCATTGATGTGTCAAGTGGCTCTCACTCATTATTTTATAGTTCTATATGTAAGTCTGCCATAAACATGGTAATAAAAACCAGTACTTTCCTGAATCCAGACGGCTATGCAACCAATCAAGAGTTACACTGGGGGAAAAGAGGGCATTTCTGATAAGTAGAGAATAGATCTTTAAATATTCCTTCAAGAATTTACAGAGACCAGATGCTCCTTTTAACAGATCTAACCCGCGTAACTAAGGGCCTTCTTTCTTAAAGCCCCATCTGTTTACATGCTACCTTGGTTTAAGCAATACAACTTACTTCATTATAATAGAGGGAAATTCAGTTTGCTCCATCAAAACTCATTTCACTTTTCAAAGCAGAGGTCTAGAGTCTAAAGATGAGTGAGGGCCTATCAAGTCAGGATCTTACTCACTGTTCATTAAGAGTGCAGCTTTTAGTGTCTTGGGTAGCTCCCGTGGTGCTTTAGCCAATGTCCTGGAAGTGCTATTTTCTTGTAGAAACTGGCTCAACCACCATTTCTCAGAAGCAGGCCTCCAATGTAAAGCAAACTTCTAAAGGACTTCCTTTTCAATGGGTTTGCTAACTATGGGCTGAGTGATTCTTGGAGGTTTTGTGGGTGGTTCCTGAGAAGGGCAGAACCCGGGGAGGGGAGGGGCCTCAGCATACAAATACACCCCCGGGTTACCTGTTTGATTTGAAAAATACCTACCTGATTTGATAGGAGGTAGATTCTATGACATTATCCTTCCACACTCTGCATCCAAATCTGAACACCCAAACCCGTCTCATACGTAGTGATAAGTCAGTAGTGTAGACACTCCTCCTAAGGGACTATACATCCCATTTCTGTTGATTTTTAGCATTTATTATTTTGTGCATATATTTCTGAATCATTATTCATGCAACTCAGCACTGAGAAATTGCTGCTGAACAAGATACAGAGGATATGGTTCCAGTTCAGAGGCAGACTAGCCATTTAAATTACAGGGATATTTCCATGGTAGGCCACTGCTGTAGTGAGTCACTGGTGGCCATGAGAAAGCAGAGCAGTATCTAAGGGGTCACCAATGGTAATTGGTATCATTTCATCAATTGTCTCCTTCTGCACTGCTGCCAGTTTGGAGGCTGCGGTGGTGGTGAACTAATGCCCAGTGTTTGCCCCTCTGAGCTGAGTGGCCTAGCAGTACTGTCTGGTACCACTGCAGGAGCCACTCAGCATGGCTCATTCCATTTTCACTTCTCAGACTGCTACTGTTCAGGCTGGAGAGGCAGTTAGCATTTTTCATAATGTAAGTACTGACGCAGCATGTGTTTAGCTCATTTTAACTCTAGTGGGAGTTGTAGTACATTTTGTCTACTGTTCAAAGGCTACAGAATTCTCCTTTCCCCCTGCTTCTTGTGCTTTCTGTCTGGCCAAAAGTTTGTATATTCTGAAGGTATTTCTGCTGTAGGAAGGCCTACAGTTAGTTACTGCTTTTTAGCAAATTTTGTTGATGTAGTAAACTTTATAAAATTTAACTCTACACTGTGGGACTTGATTATTCCCAGTCTGCTAATGTTTCCTTTCTTCATGTGGCAGCTCCCCCAAGGCAGCTGGAAGGGCTTTATAGAAAGGAAACTGTAGATATCTGAACTTGGGAAGTGACTGTAGCAAGCTGACAACCAGTAGAAGGCTCAGGGGGAAATTGGCGAGGGGGGGGGGGGACAGAGAAAGGTACATTGCTGTTACTCCTATTGTGCTGGAAATGATGTGCCATTAAAGTGGCAGTGATTTTCCTTACATTTCCCCCCTGCTGTCCTAATGAGCAGCAGCAGGGATCCAGGGGTGCTAGCAGGAAGACACCCACTATAACAGGAAATGTGGCAGCCACAACTGTAGCTTAATGGTACAGCATGCACATTTCATGTCATCTGTCCCAGCTTCAAATATATGAAGCTTTATTACACTGGGTGCTATCTAGAGTTGCCAGGTCTGACTCAAGATTTATCTGGGGATTTTGGGGGGTGGAGCCAGGAGGCTTTGGGAGTAAAACCAGGAGCAAGCATGATTGAACTCCAAGGGGAGTTCTGGCAATCATATTTAAAGGGACTGCACACCTTTTAAATACCTTCCCTTCATCTGAAAATAATGAAGTATAGGGGCATCTTCTTTTGGGGCTCAAAGAATTGGATCCCTTGGTTCAATCTTTTTGAAATTTGGGGAGGGTGTTTTAAGGAGAGGCACTGGATGTTATGCAGAAAATTTGGTGCATATATCTAAAAAAACAGGTGCCCCCATAGCCCCAGCTACCCGTGGATCAATTATACCCTATATGAATTGGTCTCCATAGGGTATAATGGAGTTCTCAGAAGACATTTCTTTTCCCCCACCCCACTTTCTGATAACCCTGAAGTGGGAGGAGGGCCTCCAAACTGGAGAATCCCTTGCCCCCAACTGGAAATTGGCAACCCTAAGTTGTGATCAGACATGCATTGTAATCCATTGCCATTGCTGCTCCCTTCTGGATTTAAAATTCATGACCAGACAGCAACATTTGTCATACCCCCAATGATCAATGTCCCATTCCCTCCCCCCTTTATTGCACATTTCTTTGATACCTGTGAAAGTCCAGTCCTTTAAGGATGTGCTGGCTTCAAATTGGATTTCCTGTTTTCTGATCCCTCTGTTGTACACGCAAGCCGTCAGGCAGGTTTGACTGGTCTCATGCTTTCCCAGCCACCATTTTTAAAAACTAGTTAGAGATGCACACATAACTGCATATTTGCATATCACTGTCTCACACACAAAAGATCTTCTTCTGTTTTCTTTTTTAAAACTTCCACAGAAAGACGCCGGTGTATTTCAGCTTTTTTGTATGCTTTTGGCACATGGGGTGGGAAAAGGGTTACATGAAAAGAGATGAGTTTTTTTTCCAGTGAAGGGAGGGATGATGGCTGTGACTCCAGCTTTGCTCCAAGCTATTAAATAAAAATGCCAGCAACACAGGGAACATAGGATGAGGCTTCTCTATTCCCCTCCCCCCTGGCTTTCAAATGTTTGAAACATTGAATGTTTCAAATGCAGTTTCAAAAACACTTCCCCCAGGCTGGACTACATATCTCAAGAACCTGCTCCAGCAATCCCATTAGCCACCAGCTGCCACTATTCTGCCAGGAGTTTGAAGCACTGCTTCCCATAAGTGCTAATGCACATGCTCAAAAGACAAATGGGCGGGAGGGGAGAAGCCCACCACTCCACTCCCTGGCTGCTGCGTCTGATCAATTAAGGAGCGGGTGAAAGTGCATTGAAGCAAGTTAAGGGGATAAATCTGATCAAAACTCTTCATTACAAAAAACAACAACAATCCTGGATCAATTAGAAGTGGGGCCACACTGGATCAAACTGCACATCTGATAGCAGCTACTGAGTCAAACCATGCATTTAACTTAGACTTGCCATTTGCTTGCTGACAGTAAGAACTTCCTGACTCCACCTTTAATCCTTCAATCTCAATGATTTGAGGAACAGAAGAAAAATGAGGGGAACCTTAGAGACTGGAGGACTTCCTAGCGTCACTAGAAAGTGATGTCATGTCTTCCAAACTTTTACCCAGAAATGCCATCACATCTTCTATGATGGTCTAGGAATTTCCCCAACTTGAGCTTGAAACGCACTACTCACAAATCTTCCACAACCTGCTGTCCCAGGGCTAGAAACTCTAGTTTATTGATAAAAATATTATATTTTTTATTATACTATATTATATTTTTCTGACTGGCAGCAATATTCCCGGTAACTGGAATTCAAGATGTCAGTGACTGAAACTGATTAACTCTGAGATTAACCTAGTAGAGGCAGGGATCCGCTGCTGCTGGGCCCTGGCCCCCAGCTGCTAATCAGTTGGCCAGCAGAGGTACTTACCAGTAGATAGAAGAAGGCCCAGGCCACGTTGCAGGAACCACACAGGAAGTGATATCATCATGCCAGTGATTTCCTGGTGGCACTCTGGTATTTGAGCAAAAATGCTATGGTAGAAGCCAGAAGCATGGCTTGCAGGTTAGAGTATACACATTTTACTACAGCCCATATACTGTAACAGTGGTTAGTCTCTTCTGATGTCTTATTCCAAGCCATCACTTGTAACAGAGGTTTTTATTGATCATCTTCTTTACTCTGCAAGCTAATTAAGAAGAGACTAGATCCTGCACATACTTTCAGTTGAAAACCTGCCTCAGTAAGATCAGCTGAGACAGGTTTGATTACACTACAAAGAAAGGCTCCCCTGTGAAATACAAATATTTCATGCCATTGTAATTAGAAAGAACCTACCAAGGAAATGCAAGCCATGAATCATTTTTATGGGCATCACTAATTTGCTATATATAAGAGGAAAACTATTAAAATGATTTTGTTTTACTGTCTCTAGTGATATCATTCTGGATAGTAAGAATACTATGGGTGATACCAGATGGGCTTTTAAAGCTGCCCGGGGGATGGGAGGTAGGCGGCCCAAAAAAGCACATCCACATCCACACATCTGCCTCCCGGCCCACCCCCGCCTTGCCAGGAGCCAGCTCGAAAAGGCACCACTTTCAAAGTGGTCAGTAGTAAATAGACCAACATGCATTATTAATAAAGTGGGCGTGGCCAGTGACGGCACTTCCGGTGATGTCACCAGAAACTGTGTCAACCGCATGCATAATTAATGAAGGGTGTGGCCAGTGACATCACATCTGGTGATGTCACCGGAAACTGTGTCATCTGGGTCATGACCCCAATGACGTCACCCAGGTCATGACCCCAGAGTCACATGACTGGAAACTGCATCAAATGGAGGATGGAAATGACCTATTTTGGGGGTGCCACCATGATGTAGGCACCCCCACATATTTAATTAAGCACCTCCCACCAGGAAATGTCCTGTCTAGCCCCACCCCCATGTGACCTAGCCCCACCAATCACCATCTATGTCCCACTATGACATAGCTACCCCGCATATTTAATTAAGCACCTCCTCCAGGAAATGACTTTACTGACTCATACCATATGGCATAGACAGGCCAATCAGTGTCTATGTCCACCCTGCTGTGATGTAGCAACCCTACATATTAATTGAGCAGACTGGAAATCACATGTGTAGCCCCCTCTCCTGCCCCCTTCTCCAGCGCCACCCACTGCAGCATCATTGAACTTCCGCCTGTGGCACCCCACCCTGGAAAATGGGGGCTGCCACTGAGAAGGCCTGAGTAGGTCCATGTGACCCCTCTAACAACACGCCCAGTCACCCCTGGCCAATAGCAAATGGGCTAGGGCTAGGGCCCACCCCACTCCCACCAGGTTATTTTAGGAAAGAAGCCATTTGTGCTTGAACACACATGCACAGGCTCTTGCTGAGAACATGGAAACTCCTGCCAGGTCCCAGGTATTCACCACACCACCACCATTGGGAAGGCCAAGCTTCAACAACATTGGTGCTCCTGCCAGGCAGTTGGAATCTGACATCCCTTCTGCATCTACTATGTACTTTGGTGGAGTTGTCCCTATGCGCTGTACTTACCTGGTCTCCAATGAGGCTGTGGAGATGCCCAAGCACTCCGCAACTCCAGAGGTAAATGGCAGAACAGAAAACACGATGATGCCTGCATGGGGAAGCCAGCATGATGTGTGGTTGGAGCTTTCCAGCCACCCTGAAGATAAGATGGATTTGGGAATGCCCAATCTGCTGTGGTGTATTTACCGGGACCCTGCTGAGCAGTTTGAAAATGTTGATGAAACCTGGGACTTCCGGGGTTGAATCATGGAGGATTGAGCCACTTCTCAAAAGAGGAGTGGACCGGAGCCTCTGTTCTGGGCAGAGAAGGTGACCCCAATGCCTGCTGCCAACTTTTCTCAGTGAGGGAAAAGGCCAAGACATGCATAGGAGAATTCTGAGGGGATTTACTTTGGCTGACAAGGAGTCCCAGTGGGGTTCCTTTTAGACTTTGAAGAGTCCCTGGCGAAGAATTGCATTCCAGAATCTACAGAGGACCTCCGTGGTCATTAAATTGACTTGAATTCATCATGGTTCAAGATTTCTTTGGACTATTCTAATATCTAAACATTTATCTCTGGAAAGAACGGTGTTAAGGAGCATATATTGGGCTGCAAGGTAAGAAGATCTTTATCTATCATTCCTGGACTAAAATCAATCTTACTTGAGATAAAGATTAAGATTTGGACTTAACTACAATATTCTAAAATTGTAAAGAAGAGAAGGGGGTAATTTCAGGACTTTTGGAATTTAAGAAGCAAAGTTAAAAGACGAAAAACAATTATTGCTTGGAATACTTGTGGTTTCTGCAAAAAAAAAAAACCATCGTCACTGAGTTGCTGAACTGGAAGATGTCACAGGAAGTGGCATCGTGAGATCTCTCAACCATCAAGAACATGAGTTTGTGGCAAGAAAAGAAGGAAGGAGCCATTGGAAGAAGGGAATTTTTAAACCTCCTGGCCTTCTCTAGGATTTTAAAACCATAGAAAAATTGCGGTAGCCATTAAAGGAAGGTCAAAAAACTTAAAAGTTTTAGGAAAAAGAACGGGACTGTAAAAATCAGTGGAGCCGGCAGATATTATAGAGTGAAACATTTTGGATTATATAATTGGAACTAATTTTGGTAGTCTTTTGGAGAAAAAGGAAAAATTTTAAAGGTTCAAAAATATCGCGGACGCCATTTTGTGTATTGTAAAAACTTTAAAAATTAATATCTTGAGTTAGGAAGCTCTGAAAATGGCGATTTTGGGCTCATTGAAAAGGGCATCTTCTAATTTACTAGACCCTGTGGTTTAATTTTAATTTGGAGAGATCAACTTAAGAGCCTATTTATGCAATGGGAAGACAGTAATGTCTGAACACAAGCCGGGACTGAAACTGATGCATGCAAGGACCGGCTCAGGAAAAATGTCTAAAATGCAAGATCAACTGGATGCCATGGAGGCAAGACTGGTTAAAGTGATGAAAGATTTAATAACTGATAATAAGAAGCAATTAATTAAGGAATTAAAAAAAGATCTAGAATCAAGTGAGAAGTGGTGAAGACAGAAATTAAAAAAGAAATTGAGGATCTCAGAAAGGACTCACAAGCAACATTAAATAAAGTACATGTGGTTGAAAATAAAGTGAAAGATCAAGATTCCATTATTAATGAATTGCAGGAGAAAGTAGTTCTGCGGGACTGTAAGTTAATGGAAAACCAGATACGTTTGAGAGGAGTACCTGAAAATGAAGGATCTGATTTAAGTACATATATAATAAGAATCATTGCTGAGTTTCTGGAGATGGATCCTGATGAATCTAACTATTTGTATGACTATATATACAGAGTCAATTCATTGTTTGCCAAGAAAAATAAATTACCAAGAGATGTGGTAATAAGATTTATGTCAAGAGATATGGTGGGAAAGATCTTAAGTAAACAATTTGAAAAGACATTGGATGTGGATGAAAGCAGAATAAGAATCATGAAAGAGTTGCCAAGAAAGGTTATAAATGACAGAAGACTGTATAAAAAACTAACTGACAAGCTGCGGGAGAATGAAGTGAGATATAGATGGATATTGCCAGAAAGTCTATATTTTGAATATGGAGGAAAGAGGATTACAATTACAAATGTACAAGAACTGAGGAGGTTTTTGGAAGAAAATAGGGGTTTTGGGGATACAGAATAAAAAGAATTGCTATGGATTACAAATTAATATCTTGGAATGTAAATGGACTAAATTCACCACAAAAAAGAAAGGCTACATTTCATTGGATCAAGAAACAAAAATGTAGTATAATTTATTTACAAGAAGTACATATTAAACAAGTGGATTACAAATTTTTATGGAATAAACAATTGGGCAAAGAATTTTTTTCACTGGCTAAAGAGAAAAAAAGGGGAGTGATGTTCTATATTAAACAAGAATTAGATCCAAAATTGATTTTTAAGGATGACGATGGAAGATATTTAGCTGTGGAAGTGATGTTGAATGATAAAAAGACGTTGTTATTGGGACTGTATGCCCCAAACGGGGCAAAAGACTCTTTCTTTAAAGATATTGGGCAACAATTAGACCAAGTGACTTATGAACAAATAATGGTAATGGGAGACTTCAATGGAACAATCATAAATACTTTGGATAGATCAGGAAAAAGAAATAATGAGGGGAAATTACCAAAGTCATTTTTTGATTTAGTGAAACAAGAAAATTTGGAAGATATATGGAGGAAATTTAATCCTAAAGTGCATGATTATACCTTCTTCTGAGCAAGGCATAACTCTTTCTCAAGAATTGATATGTTATGGGCTACAAAAGATCTTGGACTTATGACGGAAAAAAAAGAGATTCTTCCTAAAGTTGGGACTGACCATAATCCATTGATGTGGTTGGCAAAAAGTGTGAAAAAGACTAGGAGATGGAGAATAAATGAAGATTTGCTACAGAAAACAGAGACAGTGGCGTCTCTAGAAAAAAGAAACTAAAGCTTTCTTTCAGTTAAATGAAAAGGAGGACATTCAATTCCAAACTGTGTGGGATGCAAATAAAGCAGTAATGAGAGGTATTTTAATTACAATGAACAACAAAGATAAGAGAGTCAAAGAGAAACAAATGCTGGACATTGAAAAAGGGATTGGAAAAAAAGAAAGGGAACTAAAAAAAAAGACTGGGAAAAAAGAAGATAATAAGGGAGATTACAATATTGCAGAATCAATTGAGACGTTTGTTAAATAAAGAGGTAGAATGGAATCTTAAGAGATTGCAACAAAAATTCTTTGAAGGAGCAAATAAGCCTGGAAAATACTTGGTTTGGCAATTGGGAAAAAAAAGAGAAAATAAATTTATTAATAAAATTGTATTGGGAGGCAAAGAAATTGTTGATCAAGAAGCAATGAAAAAGGGAATTTTATAAATATTATGCTAAGTTATTTCAATGCCAAAAGGTGGAGAAAAGGAAAATAGATGCATATTTACAGAAAATTCAAGTAAAACCCTTAACAGAAAATATGGAAAAGGTCTTAAATGAACCAATTGGAAAAACTGAAGTTGAAGCTGCAATAAATTCAATGAAAATGGGAAAGGCACTGGGTCTAGACAGTTTTACAGCAAAATTTTACAGAGTCCTCAAAGAGTCGTTAACACCAAAACTTTAGAAGTTGATGAATACTATAAGGATTGATGGGAAAGTACCAAATACATGAAAGGAAGCAGTGATTTCGTTGATACCAAAAGAAGATAGAGACACTACAAATGTTAAAAATTATAGACCAATTTCATTACTTAATAATGACTATAAAATATATGCTAGGATACTAGCAGAACGAGCCGGTGGTGTGCACATGCTCTAAGGAGTAAGAAGCTGACGCCTTCCCCCTTCCGAGAAGGAAAAAGAATTACGACATAAAAGGAATGTAAATATTTCTACTAAAGTGTAAGAAATAGATAGGAGAGTGTCTAAGGAAATAGAGAACGGTCTGACTTGAAAACTCAACTGCTGTGTGTGGTAAGAAAACGTTATTGAACTTTCAATATAAGAAGTCAACATTAGTCGTGATTGATTGCTTAAAATGGCAACTACAGTGAAAGGGCTATCTGAGCAAATGACGCAATTTAAAAACTTAGTGTTAGAATCTAATGAGAAAATTAGAGCTGAAATTGCAGAAATAAAAAAGGAAGTTTGCCAATTAAATATGGAGTTAAAAGGGGTCAAAGAACTGGCTTTGAAAGCTGATAATGCCACAAAAAAAATAAGGTGCAGATTAGTCAGCTGATCAGTGAGCTTTTGGACAGGAACAGAAGGGCCAATTTAATTGTACATGGAATCTCAGAAGAAGTAGATGCAAAACAGCTAGAAAAGAGCATGATGGAATGGATTTCAGAGCAGGGAATAAAATTAAATGAAGAGCAGATAGAGCGAGTAAATAGACTGCGGAGTAATAGGAGAGGAGGGGAACCACGCCCTGTGATAGTTAAATTTGCGAGGGAGAAATTACAACAAGTATTCCTAGCTCTGAAGAAGAACAAACAACTGAAGCATAAAGGGAAAAAGGTTTTCATAAGGCAAGACTTTTGTCAGGAAACATTGCAACAAAAGTGCTTAATGAAACCATATGCTGAGAGGCTCTTCCAGAACAAAATACATTTCACATGGGCTTATCCAGCTTCCATAGTAATTTTCAGAGAGGGGAAGAGACTAATGGCAAGAAACCCAGCTGAAGCAGTGAAACTACTAGAGAAATTAGGAATCGATCCAGGAGACACTGACTCCCAACAGATGGAGGAGACTTCAATATTGGAAGAAGACGAAGAAGAATCTACCACACACTAGGACAAACGACAAAGGACACTCTCATAAGAAAAGGGAAGTATCCATAAAACAAGATAAGAGATCATAAGTTAAGGATATAATTAAGTATGGAAGAGGGGGAGGATGTGCATACCCAGAGGCATAGAGAGGGGATGTCAGGTGCAGGAGGGAGGGTATGGAGGAGAAGGGGGGAAGGGATGTTGGGATGCAGGAAGGGAAGGATAACAAAAGTAAATGTTCGGCCAGAGGGATGGGGGAATTTTAGTGTAAAAGAATATGGTTAGAATGCTCAAGATGCTTTCACTGAATGTCAATGGTCTAAATTCTAATCTCAAAAGGTACAGACTTACTAGATTTATAAAGCAACAAAATATAGATATTATGTGTTTACAGGAAACACACAAAGCCAAAAAGGATACTAAACCATTATTTAATGACCCACGGTGGGAAGTGTTAGCTGAAGCAAGAAGTACTGCCAAAGCAAGGGGAGTGGCAATTCTGGCACATAAAAAAGAATGGCATTAAATTGATAGAGGTATTAAGTGATGGGGAAGGAAGATATCTCTTGGCTAAATGCTCCTTTCAAAATAGATTGATAACATTGATAAATATTTATGCCCCAAACAAAGGATGGAAATTTTTTTTAGTAAAGGTATTACAAAAGCTACAGAGGTTTTCTGAAGGAGAAGTTATAATAGCAAGAGACTTTAACATTGATGTCACTAAAGACAAAATAATTAGGTGGAAAAAGTGGAATCTGATAGAAGCATATGAAGCTTTAGGTCTGAACCCCCAACCAACTCACTTTTCCAGTAGGCACAAAACAGCTTCATGTTTAGATCACATAATATTTCAAAGATCAAACAACTGGGAATTTACAAGAATAACAACTCATCCAATATGGATCATGCCCCATTGAGTATAGAAATAGAAATAAAAGGTGAACAGGTTAAAAGAATATGGAAATATAATAATATGATTATGTCTAAAGAAAAAGATAAAAAATTCATGGAAAATCAGTTGAAATTATATTTTAAGGAAAATAGAGGGACAGTAGCCACAGACATTCTTTGTGATGCAGCTAAAGCAGTAATCAGGGGGTAATGCATAATGAAGGGAAAGGAAATAAAAAAAGAATGGTTTTCTAATAAGACAGGAAAAATACAAGAACTGAAAATGTTACAGAGACACCAAGCAAAAAATATTTGCCCAGATAGGCAAAAATTAATTAAAGAAATTAAGAGACAATTAGATTCTCTTGACTCTATGGCACTATGGAAAAAAAAACAAACTATGGTAAGAAATGAATTTCAGAGGATCACAATAAGCTCAAAGAGGAGATTGGCAAACTATTTGAAGGGTAGAAGGCATAAGCAAAGGGTGAGAAGTATAAGAACACATGT
This sequence comes from Heteronotia binoei, assembly GCF_032191835.1. NCBI lineage: Eukaryota > Metazoa > Chordata > Lepidosauria > Squamata > Gekkonidae > Heteronotia > Heteronotia binoei. The sequence continues at coordinate 185,487,251 of NC_083223.1, read as the reverse complement.
AAATACAACACAGAACCTGAATGAGATTAGAGAAGCCTTCCTGGATTTTTATAAAACCTTATATGCAAAAAAAAGACATAGTTGAATTTGGGGGGCAAATAGGAATAAGTTTAAAAGATCAGGATAAAGAAAGTTTAGAGAAAGAAATCACAACCCAAGAAATAGTTGAGGTAATAAAGGTTTTAAAAACTGGCAAATCTCCGGGATTAGATGGCTTTACAGCAGAATTCTATAAGGAAATGAAAGGAATATTGATCCTGGAACTGCGAACAGTGTTTAACACTATCCTAAAGGGAGGAAGGGCTCCCAATACTTGGAGAAAAGCAGAAATAACTTTAATAGTGAAACTTCAGAAAGATCCTCAAGAAGTGGGTTCATATAGACCAATAAATCTATTAAATCAAGACTATAATTTTTTTGCCAAATTAATGGCAAATAGACTGCGAAATGTAATACCTTATATAATAAAAGAAGATCAGTATGGGTTTGTGAAAGGTAGGAGTATAGCATACTCTATAAGAAATATATTAAATGTAATATGTCATAGTCAGGCCAAGAATCTAGGATTACTTAAATTAGATGTATATAAAGCATTTGACACACTGTCTCATGAATTTTTGTGGTCCATAATGTTGAAATATGGAATAGGCCAGCCATTTATAAATACAATTCAGGAAATTTACCGAGAAGGCACAGCAGTTTTTATTACAATTTATTACAATTTATTATTAATTAATTTATTAGAAAATTCAATCAATCAATTGCTAATTAGATTTTTTATAATATATATATTTATATATTTTAGAATGTATTTATCTTCTGTTTCTTAGCTTATTAATAAGGACGGGGTGGGAGGGAGTATATTTTTAATAATGCTGGGAAAGAATAAATTTATAGAGATTTTGTAACAATTGATTGAAATAGATTGGGAAGGGCAATTAAATTAATTAATTTAAGACATAGGAAGTGGGTCTAGCTGTTGGAACCAGAAGGGGTGGTGAGGGGGTAAGTTAAAACGACAGACCGGGAGAAAATCGGTGAGTAAGATCGGAGAATTCTATCTAGTGCAGGCGCAATGTCCGGCCAAGGGATCCCAGTGCTCCTGGGGAGGGGAAGATATGACGGTGGGAGTAGACAGAAATATAAAGGAAGGAGACAGAGACAAAATGGGGCTCGGCCACCTTCCAGTCTACTTCCCATCCCAACGGTGGCAGGTAGTGGGACCAAGAGGAATTGCTCGCCTCTGTCATTGGTGTTATGCAACGCCAGGTCCATAAACAACAAGACCGCGACCCTGAGGGAGTTTTTACTTCAGCAGGATGTGGACCTGGCTTGTGTGACCGAGACCTGGGTGAGGGACGGGGAGACAGTAGCTCTCTCCCAAATGGCCCCCCCTGGGATACTCGGTCTTTCACCAATCACGGATCAGCGGGCGGGGGGGAGGGGTGGCGCTACTCATATGGGAGGGTTACTCCTTTCGGGCCCTCCCGGACCCAAAGATTGATGGGATTGAATGTACCGGTCTGGCGTGGGATGTTGGAGAGGGGTTGGCAGTTTGGCTGGTATACCGTCTGCCTAACGCACCAGCCAGCGCCTTACCATCACTATTGGAGGCAGTGGCGGTCTGGGCGTTGAGGTTCCCGGGGCTTATGGTCCTGGGTGACTTCAACGTCCATGCTGACGACATGGCCTCCACTCAGGTAATGGACCTAGTGTCTTCCATGGCAACACTGGGGCTCTCTCAATTTGTCACGACTCCCACGCATCAGGCCGGGCACACACTAGACCTGATCTTTGCGTCCGGGATTCTGGTGAACGATATCGCTGTAGAAGCGGTACCATGGTCGGATCACCTAGCCCTTAAGGCCCGTATGGGGACGCCACCCCAACCCTGTATGGACGGAGAGCCTATTTTGGCTCGCCCCCGGGCCTGATGGACCCTGAACGGTTCCAAATGTTCCTGAGGGATCCTTGGCCCACTAGCAATTCCCTCGATGGCCTTGTGGAGACCTGGCAAGACCGGCTAACCAGGGCCATCGACGAAATAGCACCCCGGCGCCCTCTGCGCCCTCGTATGAGGCTGGCCCCATGGTACACCTTGGAATTGCGCCAGCTGAAACAAGGGCTCAGACGACTAGAGAGGTAGCGGAGACATACTCGGGACGAAGCAATGAGAACATCCTACAGAACGTTTATGAAGTCTTATGAGATGGCAGTCAAGGCTGCAAAGAAGAACTACTTTGCAACCAAGATTGCATCTGCAAACTCGCGCCCAGCACAATTGTTTAGAATAATTGGGGACCTTATAACATTGCCACAAGGCAAACCAAATATTAGAGAATTGGAGATCGGCTGTGAGGCATTTGCGAAATATTTTGCAGATAAAATCTCATTGCTCCGCCAAGACCTGCCTACCACCTTGGAAACAGTGAGCGAAATTGAGGCTCCATGCCTGTCTTCGGGTTTGGTACTGGATCACTTCGACCCACTCAACGTGGAGGAAGTCGATGGGATCCTCTCCGCTGCTCGCCCAACAACATGCGATTTGGATCCTTGCCCCTCTTGGCTGATTAAATCCTGCCAGTGGGAGCTTAGATGTCCTTTATGGGAAATCATAAATAGATCCCTCACAGAGGGGCATTTCCCAACGCCTCTGAAAGAGGCGTTGGTCCGCCCTCTCTTAAAAAAATGTACAGCAGACCCGGCCGAATTGGCGAATTACCGTCCGGTGTCTAATTTACCATTTTTAGGTAAAATTATCGAGAGGGCAGTGGCGTTGCAGCTACAGAGGTCCCTAGATGACGCTTCCGTTTCTGACCCGTGCCAGTCTGGCTTCCGACCGGGCCATGGGACGGAGACGGTGCTGGTCGCCTTGGTGGATAACCTTCAGCGGCAACTGGATCGGGGCGGCGCTGCGGTACTGATGTTATTAGACCTGTCGGCGGCATTTGATACAGTCGACCATCAGCTGCTAAAGTGCCGCCTCGCTGACATTGGGGTTGGGGGGTTGGCCTTGCAATGGCTTTCCTCCTTCCTCTCAGGTCGGGGACAAAGGGTGGCTATTAGGGGTGAGCGATCCCAGAGACACACACTAAATTGTGGGGTGCCTCAGGGAGCAGTTCTCTCCCCAAAGCTGTTTAACATTTATATGCGCCCCCTTGCCCAGATTGTCCGGAGGTTTGGGCTGGGTTGCCATCAATATGCAGATGACATCCAGCTCTATCTATTAATGGACGGCCGGCCCGGCTCCGCCCCGGGGAACCTGGATCGGGCTTTACAGGCTGTAGCGGCGTGGCTCAGATTGAGTTGGGCTGAAGCTGAACCCAGCGAAGACAGAGGTCCTTTGTGTGGGTCGCGGCGCCCTAGGAGGGGAAATAGCTCTCCCAACATTCGACAGCGCACCATTGAAACCAGCGCGCCAGGTAAAGAGTTTGGGTGTTTTATTGGAGCCTTCATTATCAATGGAGGCCCAGATAGCAGCCACTGCCAAGTCAGCATTCTTCCATCTGAAGCAGGCAAGGCAGCTGGCCCCCTTCCTGGAGCGCTGCGACCTCGCAACAGTGATCCATGCAACGGTCACCTCAAGATTGGACTACTGTAATGCCCTCTACTTGGGGCTACCTTTGTGCCGGACCCAGAAGTTGCAGCTGGTGCAGAACACGTCGGCCAGGCTATTGTTGGGGCTTCCGAAATGGGAGCACATACGGCTGGGGCTGCACGGACTGCACTGGCTGCCAATTACATACCGAGTCCAGTACAAAGTGTTGGTCATTACCTTTAAAGCCTTACATGGCCGAGGACCAGCCTACCTAACGGACCGTCTCTCCCCATATGAACCCCAGAGGGCATTGAGGTCAGTGGGAAAAAATAAAATGGCAATCCCTGGGCCAAGAGAGGTCAAGCTCCAAAACACTAGAGCTCGGGCCTTTTCAGCTGCGGCCCCTGCACTGTGGAATCAGCTTCCGGAGGAAGTGCGGGCCCTGCGGAACCTTGACCAGTTCCGTAGGGCCTGCAAGACCGTCCTTTTCAAACAAGCGTATATTGACATCGACTGCTGAATTGCTATGAATAAAGGATCCGCCATCTACATTACTATCGAACCATTTAAACTGGCAGAAACAGCGTCACAGAACTAACCACTACTACTGCCAGATAAATTTATAAATTTAAAAATTTAAATTAACTTAAATTATGTATTTTAAATCTAGTAACTGGTTTTTATATGTTTTTAATTGTTAAATTTAAAGTTTTTATCTATTAATGTAAATGTGTGAAATGCTGTTAGCCGCCCTGAGCCGCCTAGGCGGGGAGGGCGGGATACAAATAAAATGTATTATTATTATTATTATTATTATTATTATTATTATTATTATTATTATTATTATTATTATTAGCAGTTGTAAGAGTGAATAGTGAACATACGGGACAATTTCCAATTTTAAGGGGAGTAAGGCAAGGTTGTCCACTTTCACCAGCCTTATTTATAATGGCAATGGAACAACTAGCGGAAAGAATTAGGAATTCAGGCAGAATAGAAGGATGCAGGATGGACAAGGAGGAAATGAAAATTAACTTATTTGCAGATGATATGATTATATCAAATCCCAAAGAGGGTATTAAGGAAATGAAAATCATATTAGACAACTTTGAAGTAATATCAGGATTAAGAATTAATAAGGGGAAATCAGAAATAATGCATTATAATGTGAATCTGAAGGAAAGGAAGGAAATTAATAGGTTAACTAAAATAGGAATGGGTGTCAAGAAATTTAAATATTTGGGAATAGAAATTTATAAAAATATTAATGATAGTGGAAAAAAACTATTAAAAGGTATGGGAAAAGATAACAAGAGATATGAAGGGATGGAGAAGGAAAACCATGAGTATAACTGCTAAAGTAAAAAGTGTTACAATGTTTTGGATACCAAAAATTATTATATTTATTCCAAACAATACCATTAGAAATGGATAAACAAAAAATGAGTAATTGGAACACAAAAATATGAGAATGGATTTTTGGTACTAAGAAATTTAGAATTGCAAAAAAAGTTAGTATATAATCATAATTCTGAACTAGGATAGGGAGTACTGGACATAATAAACTATTACGAAGCTTTTCAACTTAAAGCATTGCTAAAAATAGAAAGAGAAGGGAATCAGAAATGGGTTAGGTTTGAAAATGAAGCTAACAAAGGGGTAGGGAAATTTGGTATTTTTACAAATAAATGGACTAAAGATCTTAAATTGGATACAGGACCAAGGAAAAGTACATTAATGGTCTGGAGAAAGTGGCAGCCAAAATGGTTAAAAAGAATAGATGGTCGCCTTTGGAAACTTTGGAAGAGGAAGCATAGACTATAGATGGGGGGAACTTCTTAAACAAAAAGGATACAGTAGAGTACAGGATTTGTTATCTGCAAATATCTTTAAACCATTTCAAGCTTTAGAGGAGGCAGTAGGTGCAAAATACTGGTTAAAAGCTGCAGGCTTATACACAAAAATTAAAAAGATAATTGAAAATAGTGACATAAATATAGAAGAACCGATAGAAGAGATTTATAAATTAATGGAAAAAGCCAAGAGGATTGGTAGGTGTAATCTATAAGAAAACGACCTCAGATGAAGAAGGAATAATAGCCCATCTCCAAAAAAAATGGAGTATAGAAACTCAAATAACAGAACAAAAAGCAAAAAAAATAATAGAAGGAATTAACAGAATAAAAATACATAAATTTAGGGAAATGGAGCTAAAATTCTATACCAAATGGTACAGAACCCCAGCCACCTTAGCCAACATGTTTCTAGGATTAAGCCCAAACTGTTGGCACTGTAAAAAAAAATGAAAGGATGGTATATTCACATGTGGTGGGAATGTCACGAGGTTAAAATAGTATGGGAAAATATAACAAGAATAATAAACAAGCTCTTTCGAGTAAAGCTGAATATAGATTTTGAATTGATGTCGATGAGCATTCTAGGTAATAATAATAATAATAATAACTTTTAATTTCTATCCCGCCCTCCCCGCCAAAGCAGGCTCAGGGCGGCTTACAACATAAAATACATTATACATCAGATTACATAAATTGCAAATAAAATCCAAGTTAAGACAAATTACAAGTTAAAATTTACAAATTACAATGGTGCTAAAACATTCGATCTTCAATAATTCCATAAAATTCAGTAACCAAGAGCAATTTTTTAGAGGCATTTCCTAGTTTATCATTGGTTGAAGGCTAGTTTATAGAGGTGGGTCTTACAGGCCCTGCGGAACTGTTCCAAACTCCGCAGGGCCCGCACCTCTACCGGGAGTTGATTCCACAGCAGTGGAGCAGCAATAGAGAAGGCCCTATCTCGGGTGGCCTTCAATCTGGCCTCCCTTGGCCCAGGGACGGTCAGCTGGTTTTTTCCAGCCGACCGCAATGCTCTTTGGGGCTCATATAGGGAAATGAGATAATAGGGAAAATGAGATAATAGGGAAAAAGAACCAAGATCTATTAAAAGCGATGATACTAGCTGGTAAAGCAGTAATAGCAGTAGGGTGGAAAGATAAAAATAAATGGACAGAAAGAACCTGGCATAATTATTTGTTTGAATTTGTTCAGTCAGACATAACGGATATAACAAACCAGGATCTACCATGGGAAGATAGAACATCAAGGATTAAGGAAAAGTGGTCGCTTTACCTGAGCTGGATAAAAGAGGAACAGAAGGAAGAAGTTCAGTGGAAGCTTCAAGCCCTATGCCCCTGGCTGAAAGAAAAAGTCTAGATCGAGGGGGGAGGGATGGGGGAGAAAAATTTATAATGGAACATTGGGACAACGGAAAATTGTACATTCTAATTAGTAAACAATAAAAATTATATTTAAAAAAGGATACTAGCAGAACGACTCAAACAGCATTTGAATAACTTTATTAAAGAGGAGCAAGCAGGATTTCTTCCCAGGAGCCAAATCAGAGATAATATTAGAACTGTTATACATATTGTGGAATATTATGAGAAACATCCTGAAAAAGAAGTGGCATTATTCTTTGCAGATGCAGAGAAGGCTTTTGATAATGTGAATTGAGACTTTATGTTTGCAGTGATGGAGAAATTGGGATTAGGAGAAGACTTTATAAGAATGGTTAAGGCAATATATACTGAACAACAAGCAAAACTCTGTATAAATGCAGATTTGATAGAAAAAAATGGTAGTTAGTAAAGGAACAAGACAAGGTTGTCCTCTATCTCCATTGATATTCATAATGACTTTAGAGATTTTGCTTATGCAAATACAAAAAGATAAGGAAATAGAGGGACTAAAATTAAAAGGTTTTTCATACAAATACAGAGCATTTGCTGATGATGTAATGTTTATCAATGAAAATCCCATACATGTAACACCATTGCTGCTTCGTAAGATACAAGAATATGGAGAATTGGCTGGTTTCTACGTAAATAAAGAAAAATAAAAATTTTTGTGTAAAAATATGACAAAGAGCCATCAGGAAGAATTACAAAGGGTAACAGAATGTGAAGTTGCGATGAAAGTAAAATATCTAGGCGTGGGAATTACTATGAAAAATATAGACTTGTATAAAAATAATTATGAGAAGCTTTGGCATAAAATTGATGAAGATTTAATTAAATGGAATAAATTGAACTTGTCTATGCTGGGCAGAATTGCTGCAATTAAGATGAATGTTCTACCAAGAATGATGTTCTTATTTCAAATAATTCCAATCGTGAAGGACAATAAACAATTTAGTAAATGGCAAAGGAAGATCTCAGAAGTTGTATGGGCCGGGAGAAAACCAAGAATTAAAATGAAAATTTTAACTGATGCAAAAGAAAGAGGAGGCTTCCATCTGCCGAATTTAAGATTGTATCATGATGCAGTATGTTTGGTGTGGATCAAAGAATGGATAACGCTACTAAATAAGAAATTATTGGTTCTAGAAGGTCATGGAAATGTTTTTGGTTGGCATGCTTATATGTATTATGGAAAAAAACAAGATGGATGGTTTTTTCACATCACTATATAAGAAGAAATTTGTTAAATACTTGGTCAAAATATAAAAAATATGGAGATGAGAGAAAGCCATTATGGATTGTGCCAACAGAAGTAATAAAGCTACCATTAGATACTGAAGATGAGATGCAGTTAACATTTAAACAATTATTAAAAATAAATGGAGGAAAAGTAGTTAGAAAATATTTGGGCTATGATTGCCTTTGGTTTAAGAATTTGCTAAGAGGTTTATTGCAGCTTGAAGAAGCTCTCTGTTAAGATGTCTATTCCAGCTTGAATAAGCTCTCTACCAGAGGTGTATTGCAGTTTAAAGAATATCACACCAGGATTACATGGAAAAGCTGGACAATTTTACCATATAAAGGAAAAGAACTCTTGATGTAAATGCTTCCTTTTGTTCTAAGGACTGAGTATTATGGTTGTTTTGATGAAAGTAATATATGTGGGTTAAATACAATTATTTATATATGAATGGTTTTTCTTGTTTATGTAATTTGATATAGAAGCTGGTTTCACGTGGAGCTTTTTGCTTTTTGTTAAACACAAGCAAGCAGTTGAACATTGTGTGGGAGGTGGCATCCAAGCACTGCACAAGGTGAGGGAGCTGGCACCTGGCTCACCCAGGTGAGAGAGGCAGTGCCCTGTAGGGGTGTACACTGCAAAAAAAGATCATTGTAGTTTCAGATCTGAGTCTTGTGAGGCAAAAAGTTACCTTGGTTGCTTCATTTTGGGTACAGCATTACTGGTTTGGGGTTAATTCCATGCTGTGCTTTTGTGTTCTAGATTTTCAGGATCATTTTCTGCACATGCACACTGCACACTCTGTTCTTTTCAATGCACAGTCAATTCAAGGGTTTCCCTCGACACAGTCATTGCACATAACACCCCATGTAATAATTACATGTCTATTCTCCAGACTCCTTCCCCAGATCTCAAGGCATATGCGGCAAAGTAGCTCCATTTTACCAGGCCTTGCAGAGGAAGCTCATTTCCTTATGGGAGCACTGCATTCCCTCTGTGCAGCTTATCTGAAAAGGTGATTGGCTGGGAGTGCTAGATCCTTGCCAGGAGTCAATTGGTTGGAAGAATGCTGTTGACCAGGGCAACAAACAGAATCGACAAACAACATTGCATATGATACTGCTGGCTTGGTAAGCACCCAGACACGAAATAATACAGATTTTTTGGGAAGGATAATTTAATTTCAGTAAGAATTCCACCTTGCCAATACCATTGCATTAACACAAAGTAGGAATGCCAGCCTCCAGGTGGGACCTGGAGATCCCCTGGAATTATATTCATCTCCTGACTACAGAGATCAGTTCCCCTGGAGAAAATGGATTCTTTGGAGGATGGGCTCTGGGGCATTCTACCCCACTGAGGTCTTTATCCTCCCCAGGCTCTAACTCCAAATCTCCAAGACTTTTCCCAATCTGTATCTGGCAACCCTAACCCCTATTCCCTGCTGGTGATGGCGGGGAGAGGGGGCTGGCAATGCTTACTCAGAATAATAACCAGAAATAAGCAGTAGGGTGCCGCAGGGCTCAGTACTGGGTCCCATCCTCTTTAACTTGTTCATAAATGATTTAGAGTTGGGAGTGAGCAGTGAAGTGGCCAAATTTGCGGATGACACTAAATTGTTCAGGGTGGTGAGAACCAGAGAGGATTGTGAGGAACTCCAAAGGGATCTGTTGAGGCTGGGTGAGTGGGCGTCAACGTGGCAGATGCGGTTCAATGTGGCCAAGTGCAAAGTAATGCACATTGGGGCCAAGAATCCCAGCTACAAATACAAGTTGATGGGGTGTGAACTGGCAGAGACAGACCAAGAGAGAGATCTTGGGGTCATGGTAGATAATTCACTGAAAATGTCAGGACAGTGTGCGTTTGCAATAAAAAAAGGCCAACGCCATGCTGGGAATTATTAGGAAGGGAATTGAAAACAAATCAGCCAGTATCATAATGCCTCTGTATAAATCGATGGTGTGGTCTCATTTGGAGTACTGTGTGCAGTTCTGGTCGCCGCACCTCAAAAAGGATATTATAGCATTGGAGAAAGTTCAGAAAAGGGCAACTAAAATGATTAAAGGGCTGGAACACCTTCCCTATGAAGAAAGGTTGAAACGCTTAGGGCTCTTTAGCTTGGAGAAACGTCGACTGAGGGGTGACATGATAGAAGTTTACAAGATAATGCATGGGATGGAGAAAGTAGAGAAAGAAGTACTTTTCGCCCTTTCTCACAATACAAGAACTCGTGGGCATTCGATGAAATTGCTGAGCAGACAAGTTAAAACGGATAAAAGGAAGTACTTCTTCACCCAAAGGGTGATTAACATGTGGAATTCACTGCCACAGGAGGTGGTGGCGTCCACAAGCATAGCCACCTTCAAGAAGGGGTTAGATAAAAATATGGAGCAGAGGTCCATCAGTGGCTATTAGCCACAGTGTCTGTGTGTGTGTGTGTGTATATATATTTGGCCGCTGTGTGACACAGAATGTTGGACTGGATGGGCCATTGGCCTGATCTAACATGGCTTCTCTTATGTTCTTATGTTCTTAAATATCAATTTTCAATTATGTTTTCAGCTGGGGAATACCATTATATACAACCCTAGTGCCCTCCTCATTCATGGCCCACCTGAGGTGAAGGAGGTGGCAACTGGACAATTTGGGGAGGTAGAGAGGGTGAGGGAGAGAGAGGATGTTTCATCAGTGACTCACAGAGCAATCTGAAGATCATTTTCCTAGAAGTAAGCCCCATTGAATAGACCTAAGCAAGATTCTAAGTATACCTGTTTAGGATTGCTCCCTGCAAGTATACAATCCTCTTAAAACCTATTGGTACAATTTATGGGAAAAATCCAGCCAAAGTGATACATTTTTAATTCTCTGCTACTCACAGACAACATTTTTGCAATATGAAGGGGGGGGGGGGAGACTCAGCATGAATGCATTTCTACAAGGTCAAGATTTTCTTCTTTGCTACTTTGCATGCTACTTTTAATTCAATCATTAGTGTAAAATGTTCTTTAAAGGTATGTGCATATCCTTCCCCTTGAAAAAAGTTCAAAAGGCAATATTCTGATTTGGGCAAGGAGATAAATGGCTTAATTACACATCTGTTCCTGTTCAAAGCGCTAACTAGCTTGCCATTGTCATCCACTTTTCACATTATAAATCCTGTACAGCGCTCATCATAGGTTTCCATTCAAAATACTGTCTGATATGCCAGTGCTCATGAATATGCTGAGCACAATGGTGAGAGAGGGCAGCTTCTTGGCTTGTTGATGGGAGGCATCTGGTTGCATAACTTTTAGAAATGGTAGACTAGATGAAAACTTGATCTGACCAAGCAGTCTTCCTTATGCTCTAGAAGACCAGGCTTAATATGCAACACTTAATATGCAATACTAATGATACAACCTGTCTAGCGTGGGTGGAATTCTAGCAGGAGCTCCTTTGCATATTAGGCCACACAGTAGTCCAACCTGGAGGTGACCTTTGCATGGATCACTGTGGCCAGATCATAGGAGGAGAGATAGGGAGCCAATTGCCTGACCAGCTGAAGGTGATAAAAGGCTGGTATGGGAATGGCCCTAAACTGGGTCTCCATTGAAATTGAAACATCCAGGATCATGCCTAAACTCCTAACAATGGGCACCAGCATTAACAACAACCCACCAAGAGTCGGGAGTCAGATTCCCAATCTGCCCCCACAATGACCTAAGCACAGGACCTCTGACTTCAACAGAGTTAGTTTCAGTCAACTCTAATGTAACCAACCAGCCACAGCCTCCAAAACTCTGGCCAAAATATCAGGGGCAGAGTCCAGCTGGCCATCCGCCAACAGATACAGCTAGGTGACATCAACATGGAGAAGGAGGAGGAAGAGATTGGATTTATACCCCCACTCTTCACTCAGAGTGATTTACAATCTCCTTGCCTTTCCCTTCCACACAACAGACACCCTGTGAGGTAGGTGGTACTGACAGAGCTCTTTCAAGGACTGCTCTTGAGAGAACAGCTCAGGGAGAACTTGTGACTGACCCAAAGTCACACCAACAGCTGCATGTGGAGGAGTGGGGAATCATACTGATAGGCCCCAGCCCAAATCTCGGGATTAACTGGGCAAGGGGGCACATGTAGATGTTCAATAGCATCAGGGAGAGGATTGCGCCCTGAAGCATGCCGCATTCCAGAGAGTAACATGGAGAAACCCTCTCCCCAAGTGCCACCCTCTGTCCCCAGCCATGGAGAAAAAAGACCAGTCATTTCAAGGCTGACCTTTGTATCCCTATGTTGGCAAGGTGGTGGGTCATAAGATTGTAACTGAACATGTCAGTTGCTGCTGTTAAATTAAGCAACAACAGCAGCACCAACCCTCCTCAATCCAGATGTCTCTGGAGGTTATCTGTGAGGGCGACCAATGCCATCTCCATCCCATAGCAACAGCAGGTGTCAGACTGGAAATAATCCAGAATAGAAACATCATCGAGGAAAGCTTGGAATTGTTCTGCCACCACTCATTCAACCACCCTATCCAGGAATGAAAGGTTCAAAACTGAGCAGTAGTTGGCTGGAACCACTGGGTCCATAGATGGTTTCTTCAAGAGTGGTCTCACCACAAGGTTTCTGGTTTCAGCACAATGACGAATGGACACATTCTGGAGGGCTCTGCAGATACATGCCAGACTGCTCAGCTTTGGGGGTCTTCTGAGGTGGGAAGATTTGATAGGGCCCTAGGAGGGGGGTTTCTTAGGCAGGGGTTTTTTCAAGGAGGCATGTATTGTGGCGCAAGTTGCAGTTTGGGCTCCCCCTTTCCTCCCCCAAGCCCGGACTGAGACGGGCGCCATATTGGCAACTAAGATGTGTTTGCCGGACAGGAGGAGAGAAGCGGCAAAGATTTTAAAAACAACCAAAAGAGGTTCCCCCCCTTTCCCTATCTTTTTTTTGAGTCTCCCCCCCCCCCCCCCCCGCTGAGGCAAACCTTTTGGAAGACTGAGATGGATGCAGAGGAAAGCAGGGAGGTGATGAGCAAGGAGGCGGAGAAAAAGAACATAAGAACATAAGAGAAGCCATGTTGGATCAAGCCAACGGCCCATCAAGTCCAACACTCTGTGTCACACAGTGGCAAAAAATTTTATATACACACATACACTGTGGCTAATAGCCACTGATGGACCTGTGCTCCATATTTTTATCTAAACCCTTCTTGAAGGTGGCTATACTTGTGGCCGCCACCACCTCCTGTGGCAGTGAATTCCACATGTTAATTCCACATGTTAAAAGGCTACCGGAGAGGGGGGCGAAGGCGAGGCGAAGGAGTTGAAAATTAGAACACCCAGTGAAAGTTTCAGAAGAAGTCAAAGAAAGAAGGACAAGAGCTAAGTGGATCGACTATCAGGACACCAGAGAGGGAGGAGGCAGAGGGGAAGATCACTGGCGACAGAGTAGAAAGTGCAATGAAGGAGTAGAAGGCTAGAAGAATCTCAGATGAAGTGGAGGAGAGGAATGGAGTGACAGAGTGGGCTCGGAGTGATCGAACAGACTTTGGACTTGAATAAGATCAAATTATTATATACTGTCTAGTTTGTAAAAGCCTCAGAGGAAGTGGAGGAGAGGAATGGAGCAGTAGTGTGTGTTTGGCATGGTGGAAAAAAGACTGGACTGAGCAAGCTGAAATTATTGAACATTGTTAAAATTGGGACTATTTTTGAGAGTATCTTGAGACTATCTTGATGAATTTTGGCGGGGAGAAGAATGGCAAGTGAGAAGATGTAAGAAGAAGAGAGAAAGGACTATGCTACGAGATGGAAGTCAGAGTAATGTAAGGAGACGCTAAGAAGAGAGGAAGACAGAAGATGGAGAGAAGCGACTACATATATAATGGAGAGAGAGACAGAGAGTTTAGGAGTGAGTGTGAATGAATGTTTAAGGCTAAAGTGGTATGATTGTGTTGTATGAAGAGAAGTTAATATATAAGCTGAGTTTTGGTTGAAAGGTGTGGCAGTGTGTGTGTGGGGAAGTGCTGGGAGTATGGAGTATGAAGTGGTGAAAGTCTGTAGTAAGGAGATTATGTAAGCGATGAAATTTAGGAATGATGAACTTGAAGCTACATTGTACTATTAATAGTTTACAAAATTTTTGGACCATAAATCTTGTCTGAGAGATAAGAAAAATTGAAGATATAGCAATTGGGATATGAATATTAATACAAATAAGGATAAAATGTCAGTCAATACAGTAGCCTCACTAGATGCACCAAAATCATTTGGGCCTGCAATATTTCAGGACATGATTAAAGAGTTACAAGATAACATGCAAATGTATTTTAGGACAGTACTAAATCAGATACAGGGAAATCTAGTAGAGCAGATGGGTGGATTACATTTAAAAATGGATGGCCTACAGGAACAAATAGTAGAACTAAGGAAAAGATTTTGGACTTAAACCAGTATTTGAAACCTCTGGATGTTAAAATGAAGGCTGAGAATCAAATAGTGGAGGTAGATGAGACAACTTAAGTGATTAAAGAAGGAAAGCTAGTCAGTTCTGAGTTGAAACAGGTTATCTATAGTTTGAGACCCCAAGAGGTTTTGGAACAAAACCAAGAAAAAGACTTTTTACATGGTGCAAGTGATGTATTGGTGGTAGTAACAGAAATGGAGCCCTTGGATACAGAGGAAGAAATAGTGGATCCATATAAAGGTAATTCAGCCCATAATAAGAACTATCCCTCTCAGAAGGAAGACCATAGTACTGTCAATAGAAAAATGAGTAAGGAGGTGAGGTGCAAAGTCCTAATAGACCAACTATTAAAAATTACAAAACCCTCCAGGAAAGAAAGAAAGAAAGAAAGAAAGAAAGAAAGAAAGAAAGAAAGAAAGAAAGAAAGAAAGAAAGAAAGAAAGAAAGAAAGAAAGATTTGCTCACTTTGTAGTGGATCTCCCAGTTGGGTGAGGGTGGTCCTCCCCTCTCCCTAGAATGTTGTTTTCTTGTTCTTCTTCCTTCTGCCAAATATGTTGGGAACAGAATAGAAATAAGGTAAATTATTCGATATGTAAATAATAGTATGTGGATCCACTTAATATTTATTCAGTGAATAGTAAGTTAATATGTTGAGAGAAATGGGGTTAAAAATAATGGTGAAAAAGATATAAAGTTGTGTACTATTGAATGTATGGAGGCTGCATTCTCCATCCTGATTTATATTATGTTGTTTGTTTAGTTTTGTTGTTATGATGGTTGTTGGCTTTGTTTGTATCTCGTTTGTGTTTTTTGGGTTTTGGAGAGAAAATAAAAAGAATAATTGCAAAAATGAGTGGTCTCACCACAGCCTCTTTCAAAAACCCTGGTGATGTCAGGAGCAGGTTGATGATATCTCCCAGGGGAACTCATATTCTGTCACTGCTGGCTTTTACCAGACAGGACAGCCATGGGTCAAGGAGGCACATGGTGGGCTTCTGCCAGGATGTTATCAACCTCCTCCTGGGAGAATTGACTGAATTGATACAAGATTGGATCAGAAGATCAGTAATGACTGTTATTGGTCTGTGGTAATAAACTGCACAAATTAAGGCACCTCCTATTGTCTCCCTTCTTTCTTTCTCTAATTACCCAGTGGTGCCATCCCTTTAACTGCACATTTTCAGATAATGAGCAACAAATGAAAAACATACTTTTTCACTACCTGAAAATTATATTTTTGTTTTGTCCCTAAATTCAGCTGAAGAAACAAACATATGAATTATGTTTGCCTGTTGAGACCAACGTGATGTAGAAATGCTTAATTTTTGATGAATTTTGCACAGTGTTGATTGTAAACAGTAGCCTTACAGTGTAATTCTATGCAGAGTAACTTAAATCTAAGAACATTGATTTCAGCTGGCTTAGACTGACATCATTCTATTTAGGATTGTACTCTCCATTACTGCTCTATGCAGGAAAAGACCAGCAATTTTCATCTAAAATTAATTCTGATCTAATAGTTTAACTGTTTTAACGGTTTGATTGTCTGTTATATTACTGTTTTAATTGTTTTAGTTGTTTTACCGTGCTGGAATTTGTCCTGAGCCCATTATGGGAAAGGGCGGACTATAAATTTACATAAACAAACAAACAAACAAATAGTATAATAGTATAATCCGCTCCCAGAAGAAATAGTGTTGCTATCAATATTGATGTCAATCAGAGATTGCTACCTAGACCAACACTTTTGGCACAGGGAATGCGGCCCCTTCCTGCCCGCGCCGCTATATGGCAGCTTTGGGAAGGGCCGTGTTTGCCTCCCCGGATCGAGTAGAGGCAAACGGCCCTTGTCCATCCGGGGATTTCAGGGGAGGGGTGTGGCTTGGGGCTTATAAGGCCCAGACACACCTCCCCGTGCGCAGTTTGTCTGGGCGTTTTTTTGGAGTGGGCGCGTTTTTTGGATCATCTTGACGTGGCGGTTTGCCTTCTAGGGCTGCAGGAGGGCTTTTGTGGGCTTTGGGGGGTTGTGGCACGGGTTGTTTTACCTCCCCCTTTCCCCCCTTCCTTCAGTCTCTGTTTTGCTGGGGGCCTTTCCTACCTCGGATAGATTCGGAAGGCGAGGGAGAGGCGTTTTGTTCCCCTCTTTGAGTTCCAAGTGGGGGTGTGTCCTTGTTCCTGCTAGCTTCCCATCGGGCCTGTGGGCCTTTTGTTTCCTTGCTTAAGGGGGCTGTTGGAAGTTAGTGATGGGTCCCAAAAAGGGACAGGGGGTTTCAAAGGGAGAGCAGCTGTAGCAGCAACCTTAGCTGCTGGTGGTCAGGCAGAAACAAGGCCACAGGCAAAATCAGGAAGAAACAGCGGTTTATTTAACGTGTACACGGGCCCCAGACCAGACTCATGTCTGAACACATATGGGAGCCCCGATTGCAGGAAGGTCTACAGTTTTATAGTCACAGACAATCATTTCCAGTAAACACCCGCCCAATTACAGGAAAGGACAACCCCACATCCTATACATCATTACAAGCGTCATATTACTAAAGGAACAAGGAGGAGACAGGGAGGGTCTTTCCATACATGGCATTGATGTTGCTAACACTCTTGCAGCAATATCCTTCATAAAAAATACATTTGCCCCTTTGACCTGACCCCAAGATTTTCCAAGGTATATGACTCAATGCTTATTCCAGCAAGCTTCTAGCTCCTCTTTGCGGTGAGCCAGTGGGTCAAAGATTAACTTCCTCTTTTGCTGCCTTACGCTTCTCTTTCCCTACATTCACAATCTTGAAGGATTATTTCAGAGACATCTAGCAAGCACTTTTAAAATCTCTTTGCCCTTTTGCTTTCTTGCCCTTGTGCCTAATTAATGGCCTTCAATTTACCTTATTTAATATATTTTTATTTCAGCCCTGCTTCACAGCCCCTTAGGGGTGGGAATAAGAGGTGAGCGCCGATGCCACACCCTGGGGAGGAGGAAGAGGAACACACTAGGCGTGCCATTATTAAGCACTTGGGAGAGACAGCATGGTCTAGACCCCATTTCAACTGGGCTTGCCAAGGGCTGTAAGGCAGCAAGGACTTCTACCAGGGCTTTTGAACAAGAGGTTCTGGGTCATCTTTCTTCATTACAGGACATGGCCGCTCGGACTGATTCTGCAGGAGGGCCGAGCTGGGACCCAGTGGACAACAACTTGGATTCAGATGGAGAGGGCAATTCCCCTGATGCGGCAGGCCCTTCTGGGCATATCGGGGTTCCAACGCCGGTGGTGTTAGCAGTCAATGTTGAGGACCCTGATGGTAAGCACGGCAGTCAAGGCAATATTGCCCGGTCGCCCTGGGGGGGCTGGGGGCCTCTCTGCATGCCGGGTATGGCAGGCTCCATGGCTATGCTTGGTCCTGGCAGTGTTGGGGGGTCTTCTGGCCTCCCTGGTGGTCTGGGGGCTTGCGTTCCAGGGTCCCATGGGCAGATTTTTCCTTGGGGCTCTACTCAAGTCTCTTCTATGGCTGCTACGCCATCTACTTCGCAAGGGGCTCCTCCGCAACAGTCGACTGTCGGGGCCTTACAGTCATTGGCCGGCTGGATGGCCTGCAGCCCAATAGGGTGGGTGGGGCCTCGCCCGACACCTTACAGATCATTGCCTTTTCAGTGCCATCCATTCAGTGACACCGCTATGCCTCTTGGTGACCATTTGACGGTCGCCACCAGGGAAAAGATTTTGTGGGGAGAGTATGTTGATGTCTTTAGCCTTCTTTATAGGGAGCTTGAGAAGAAGGATAAGGATGAGATGGATGACAAGGACAAGGAGAAACTCAAACGGAGAAAGGTTGACAGGAATTGGGCTAACTGGTTGCCCGGGTTTTTGATCTATGCAGGGGTAATAGTGCGGGCATAGCCTTTACGGGCCACTCCGCTATTTCAATACTGTGATATTATTTACAAGGCTTATACGGACTTCCTGGGCACCTTGGCTGCAGTATGACGAGGAGTTCCATATGAGGGCAGCGTTGAACTCTTCTATTCCCTGGGACCAGATTAACCAACAGCTGTGGCTCCAGCTGATGTCTCCTGCAAAGCCTAACAGTGGTGATAGGTCAGACAGCAGTCATCTGGTGAGCAAGCAGGCAGGTTTAGTGGGTCCCCATCTCAGGGCGTGTGCAATAGGAAAATGTGCAAGTACAAGCACGAGTGCCCACCGTGTGGGGGTTTGCATGCCTTGTCAGGGTGCAGTAAATCCAAGCTCAGGTCTGGGAGGAAGCGGCCAGGTGGGGGTAGCGGTACCCAGTCTGCCAACAAAGGGACCCAGCCCCATCAGGTTGAGGGTACTTAATGAGCTTTTGGCTGATTATCCCAGGGCTGCGGACAGGAAGTATTTAGCTGATGGTTTTCTTTTTGGGTTTCATATTCCATTTCAGGGCCCTCGGAGCCCTTTTATGGCAACTAGTTTGGGACAAGATAGGTAAGGAGTGCGTGGAGGGCCACTTGTTGGGCCCTTTTGACAGTCCGCCTATCCCTAATTTACGGGTTTCCTCTTTGGAAGTTGTACCGAAGAAAGCACCTGGGGAGTTCAGGCTCATTCATCACTTGTCTTTCCCAAAAGGGGGGTCGGTGAATGATGCCATTCCTGACCAACTGTGTTCTGTTCGGTATACCTCCTTTGACCAGGCGGTCAAAGTGGTTCGGAGTTGCGGAGTGTGTCCTAATATGGCTAAATGCGACATTAAGTCGGCATTTCACCTTCTTCCTGTGCACCCTGATGACTTTCAGCTCCTGGGTTTTATGTTTGAAGGAAAGTATTACATGGATACCCATGGGTTGCCCATGGGTTGCTCTATATCATGCTCAGCCTTCGAGCATTTTAGCTCTTTTTTGGAATGGGCCCTGCGTAGGCGGGTGGGCTCTGCCAATTCAGTGCATTATCAGGATGGTTTTTTGTTCATGGGCCCATCTGGGTCGGGCCAGTGTGCCCGGATGCTTTAGTCCTTTTTGCAGCTGGCCTCGAGTTCCGTTGGCTCATGAGAAGACTGAAGGTCCTTCTCAGATTTTGACCTTCTTCGGTATTGAGTTGGACAACGTAAGGCAAGCTTCATGGCTTCCTTCAGATAAAGTCCAGGGCCTGCGGCTGAAACTGGTGGCCTTGAAGGCTCAGCGCAAGATTTCGTTGCTTGAGCTTCAGCAGATTGTGGGCCACCTTAACTTTGCATGCAAAGTGGTGGCTCCTGGCAGGGCATTTTTATGGTGATTTTGTGACGCCATGGGTGGGTTACGTTTGCCCCATCACCGGATCAGGATTAACAGAGGCATCCGGCAAGATTTTGAAGGTTGGGAGCAGTTTTTGTCTTCATTCAACGGCGTCTCATTTTGGCGCGAGGATATGAGGATTGAGGCCGATCTCCAGATTACTTCTGATGCGGTCAGTTCCATCGGGTTTGGTGTTTACTTTCGCGGACACTGGTGCGCTGAAAGTTGGCCTAATGAGTAGTTGGGCAGTGAACTTTGCCGCAACCTTACATTTTTGGAGTTTTTTCCAATAGTGGTGGCAGTTCAGCTATGGGGGGCTGAGTTGGCCAATCATGTTGTGCACTTTTTGGTGCGACAACTTGGCCGTGGTTCACGTTATCAACACTCTGACTTCTAAATCTGTTCCGGTAATGGGCCTGGTTAGGGCTTTTACTTTACGTTGTTTGCGCCTGAACATTTTATTTCTTGCTAAGCATGTGCCAGGTGTTTGCAATGGAGTGGCGGACGCTCTGTCTCGCCGGCAGATGGAGCGGTTTTGACAGCTCGCACCAGAGGCTGACCCTCTGCCGGCATGGATGCCCTTGAAAATGTGGCAGCTTGGAAAGTGGAGGCCGACTGGGCAATGCAGTTAGCTCTGGCACCCAGTACCAGGAAGGCCTATAACTGCTCTGTCAAGCAGTTTCAAGCATTTAGGGAGCAGGTAGGGTTGGGTTCTCGTTGGCCCATTCCAGCTCCGCATCTCATGCAGTTCTGCGTCCATTTAAAAGGTAAGGGGCTTGTGGTTAAATCCATAAGGGCAAAGCTGGCAGCGTTGTCTTTTGACAGCAAGATAAAGGGTTTCGCAGATACCACTGGGGATTTCCGGCTTTGCAAGATGTTGGAGGGTTGGGTCTGGGAGCAGGGTCCTCAGCCAGATACTAGGCACCCCTTTTCTCCTTCAGTTTTAAGGTGCCTATATGCTGTATGGCAGGTAGTCTGTTCCACCACGTTCAAGGCTTTATTGTTTCATGCTGCGGCACTAATGGCCTTCTTTGGGGCGCTCAGAGTTAGCGAGCTAGTGGTCAGTTTGCGTCATGATTATTCTGGTTGGGCTCTCCAGGCAGGTGATGTTAAATTTGAGGGCAACCAGATATCCATTAGGGTACGTATGTCTAAGACCGATCAGAAACAGAAGGGTGTTGTGATCACCTTGGGCCTGTGCCGTGAGCAAGACATCTGCCCTGTGCTCGCATTAAAGCAGTACGTGGCCTCGCAGGGTAATGAGGTGAGTCCCCTGTTTTTCCATGAGGACAGGTCACCGCTGACCAAGTTTCAGTTTTGGTCTGTCACATTCAGGGCTGTGGAGAAACTTGGGCTAGGAGGGGTCAGATTTGGTACCCTCTCTTTTCACATTGGAGCGGCTTCTACGGCTGCTGCTATGGGGTATCCAGGACCAGTCATTCAATGGGTGGGCCATTGGAGGTCCACGGCTTACAAAAGTTATGTTCGCCCATTGGATGCTTAATTGGGCTTGGATATGAGTGATGTTGTCCATTTGTGTTTGTTCATTTGGCTGTTTTCTATTTCTTAGGTGCTGTGGTGCAGCGCGAGAGGCGAAGGATTTTGATCACTGGCTACAGCATGGTGTTTTGGGCGGCCCACCAGGCGAGGCGGTTGCCAATTGGAACTCAGTTGGGGCTCAGCGAGTGGGCTGTGGTGGAGTGGCAGGGCTGGTGGGGCCTTCGGTGGGCCAGGCTCCTGCCACTCCTATTCCAGGGGAGGACGGGTCCTCCGCCGCACGTTTTGGTGATCCACCTTGGTGGCAACGACCTTGGCTTGCTGAAGGGGAGGGCCCTTTCACTGCAGGCAATTGAGGACCTGAGGTGCTGATTCAGTGGTCCACCATCTTGCCCCGCAGGGTGTGGAGGGCTGCTTGGGATCTGGCAGGGATCGAAAGGGCCAGGCGCAAGGCCAACAGGGCGATCAAGAAGGCACTTTGCGGAGGCCTTGGCATCTATTTGCCACACCCTCATATAAAGTTGGAGATGGCGGACCTGTATCGGCAGGACGGTGTTCACCTGTCCGTGAAGGGTAACAGAGCCTTTTTGCATGATCTACGGCTGGGGCTTTGGTTGGCTTTAGGCCAACCGGTGGGTCCAATAGCCTAAACTGAGGCTTCGCATTGTGGTGGCAGGAGTTTTATTGGTTATGTAGGTAACCGGTGAGCACCCTCGGTTTATTCCCTGTTTCAGGGAATGTGGTGGGATGGAACGGCAGCTGGGCTGCATGGCTCTCTGCTGGGATTCCTGCTATAGGGTTCCCTCCTCTGGCAGGCTGCTCTGGAGTGCGGGGCCCGGCTGGTGGAGGGTATACCTGGCTTTGCCAGCCTGGCATTAGTCTGTACTAACTGGCTACTGCCGGGGGCTGGGTGGCTCACCCGCCGGACAGGGAAGGATCAGGGGTTTCCCTTGGGCTGTCTGGCAAGTTAGGTTGCCCCATGCCGTGTGTTTTTTCAATAAAGTTGCCCTGTTTGTTTACCCAAAACATTGGTTTGTCTCGTTCTTCCAACTGGGGGGGGGGCAAAGATAGGACTCTCTCTTCCTAGAGCTATATTCATGGATATGATCCTGTACCATGTGAATCAGAGAGACACAGAGAGTTATAAAACCTCAGTATTCAACACTAACCTTTGATATACTAGTAAAGACCAGAGCAAAGAAAGCTAATTTCTAGAGCAGGACTGGGGAACATTTTTTTGCCAAGGACCATTCAGATATTTATAAAATCATTTGTGTGCCATACAAAACTGTGCTCCACCAAGGGAGAATAATTCAGGCCAGCAAAATTAATGTAAATAATTGTTTTTCTATTTGAAAAGATGTGGGGAGAGCCTAACTTGGCGCGTGCACACACACACATGACTTGCCTAGGTCCAGGCCTTTTTTTTGTAGAAAAAGCCTAGCAAGAACTCATTAGCATATTAGACCACATCTCCTAATATTAGAATATTAGGTCACACGCTCAGCATATTAGGCCACAACATCTGGAATAATCAAGTGCAAATTGAACTGGTGGTAGCTGGCTCCCACCCCTCCCTCCCTTCATGTGGAAACTGCAGCTGCTCCCAGCAGATCTTTAAAGGCACTCACATACCCCAGCAGCAGTCCTTCACAATGCCCACCACTCAGGCTCCACAGAGAGAAAGAGAGAGAGGAAGGAAGGAAGAAAGGGAAAGAAAGAAATGGGGGGGGGGGAGACAGTGGAATAAAGAAACATAAAAATAGGGGGAAGAAAGGCAATAAATGGAAAGAAAGAAATGGGGGAAAGAAAGGGAAATGAAATAGGATGGGAAAAGGGGAATAAAGGAAGATAAGGGGGAAAGAAAAGAAAATGAAATGGGAGGAAGAAAGGGGAAGAAAGAGAAATAAAGAAAAGGGGAAGAAAGGGAAAGAAAGAAATGGGGGGAAGGAAAAGAAAGAAATGAGGGGGAAACTTACCTGAACAGTGACTTTTCCAGGCCCTGCAGTGATCCTGCCTGGCCACCCAGGCCCCAAGGAGGCTGCCACACAGTGTGACTGGGCCCTGTGGTCCCTGCCAGCCAGCTGGGACTCGGGGAGGCTGCTGCACAGCGCAACTGGGCCCCACAATCCTCACTGTCCAGCTGGACCCTAGGGAGGCCACCATGTGGCTCAGTTCAGCCCAGCAATCCCTGAAGGCCAGACCAAGTGATCTCAAAGGCCATAAACAGCCCTCGGGTAGGACATTCCCCATTCCTTTTCTAGAGAATAACCTAATAAAATCAGCACATGTGCAGAACTCATACGTTTTACAAAGTTGCTGCTAACCTTCCCCTTGTTCTTTGAACAAGAAGAATGCAAAGATCCAACAGAGAGACAATGAGCACCTGTAATTTCCCACATGAATAAAAGCTGGGGTGACCTTTCTCTAAAGAAGGTCTTCACCTAGTAATTGGTAACAAGTTTGAAGTTATCTTTAAGGAGGGGCTGTGAGTGTGTTCCAATCATAGCTGCTGTACACAGCATTCCTTCAACTGCAATTAAACGGTGCCTGCTTTTCAGGAGAACTGTGTTTAAAAACTAATGGGTGTTCAAAAAAATCCTACTGTAACTGACACAGAAAGGAGAGAGAAACAGAGAGAGAAAGGGTGGTGGGGGGAACGGGTTGCTGAGCAACAAGCCATTCAGCAGGAAGCTAAGCACCTAAACTATGAATATAACCCAAATGCAAACAGGAATAAATCAGCAGCACTATTAGCACAGTACATTATTGTGCATGACCCATGGAAAAAGGACAATATCACCAGGGATGACAATCACAGCTCTGGGACATATGTGGTTATGAGGTACCTAAAATAAGATGAGTGCCCCCTGCCCAGGCATACACAATAATTCAACATGGAACAGAGATGCTGCTGGAATTAGAGCCAAAATGAATCACTTTCATCTGGTGAAAAAGATGCTTTTCATGTGCAAAACCCTACAGGTTCCCAATTATGCCAAAATATAATCAGCTCACTTTAGAGCCAAAACATTAAGCAAAGCCACACTCACAAACAAAACCATGACTGCTTATAGCTATGTGTCTTCTTCAAGGAGATCAAACATTAGCTGCAGGTAGCTGGGAATCCAAACAGAATGGCCTCATACGTAGTTATATTTCTGTATCCAAAGCAGGTGGAAACTCCTTTTGAAAACCCTTCATGTCTCATTATTGTTACCCTAAAACCACATGTTGGCTTTAGATAAAAACCCTTAGGAAAAAATGAAAACTGGCAAAAGAAGGTTGGAAACTTTGTTTCAGAAATCATGTCACTCTTGAAACCTCAGACTGAAGAATGCCTGGTCAACTAATCCCATTCCTTTTAAAAAAATGAACATTACTGTAGAAAGACTTTTGTTTAAAATTATGCACAAAGCTCTTGCAAAGTACATACAAATTATCAAAGATTTCAGGTTTTCATGGCTGGTAACATCATTAGGGTTTGTAGAATCTTTCGGGCTCAAGTGCCATGTTCTACCGGAGAAAGTTTTTCTTCCAGACGTTTCGTTCTCGGCTGCGGAGAGGATGTTCTCCGCAGCCGAGAATGAAACGTCTGGAAGAAAAACTTTCTCCGGTAGAACATGGCACTTGAGCCCGAAAGATTCTACAAACCCTAATACATACAAATTTATTTTTAAAAATATTGAACATTATCTTATTTTTAATGGTGTAGGATGAGCCAGTCATAAGTTAACATTTTATTTAATAAAAAGACTAAGGAAATTTAAGAGAGTTAACCATCATACCCTGGTACACTGAAATTATACATGCTCAAAATCCCATAAAGAAACCCTCCACCTGTTCCAGGAGGATCTAATCTTGAAAGTATTAATTACAATCTACAGGAAGGAACTGAGATCCAGTCTCTCAGGCCATGAGGGTTACATGAAATTGAGATTCATTTTGCAATAAATCACTCTAATTAAATAGATGGATCTTGTCTTGCTAAGAACTGATATTAACTTTTCTTCAACAGGAAAACCCCCCCTCCCATCATTGTATTAGGCTGTGAATAATTAAAGGTCATTCTTGGATATTCCATTTTGGGGCACGGTAACTGAGTGGGCAGTGATGAAGCAGCTGAAGATGACTTTCTGTGTAGATGATTAGGTTGGATAAGGTTGATTATCTTGACTGGTACCAATCAGAGTTCAGTTAGGACTTATTAACAGAGATTGCTGTCATGACCCTTGTCATTTAAGTGTGTCTGGAGATGGAAAGGGAGTGTTTGATTCTTGTTGATTTTTCTGGAAATCTCAGTAGCCTTTGATAGTATTGATTACCACATCCTTCTAGGTCATTTGGGGCTATTGGGTGTTGTGGAGGGAAGCTTTGTAATGGATCATTTTCTCCACCTGAACCCAGGTTTCAAAAGTCTCTGCATATTATCAATTACGCAGTTTGTGTCTTGGGATCACTACCCCATGCCTGATATAATAGTCATAGGTACACAATCTGGATCATGACTGAAACACATATGGAGAAGGGGCTTCATCACTGTTTTCCCCAGCAACAATGCTCAAAGCTGGGAGCAGTGGGAAGCCCACACACACACTCACTGGTTTCCCTAATCTGTGTACTCTGCAATGTGTGAACTGATCTGATATGTCCTGTTTGGTATTGCAAAGTCTGATCTTGATCAGAATGTGTTCTTAACTTACTGTATATATGCAGATATCCAACAATTTGGAATGAGTATCATCAATATTCTGATGACAATGAGCTCTGTTTTTCTTTTAATATGATCCAGGTGCAGCAGTCTGTGTTTTCTGGCAGTGCCTAGAATCATTTCTAGTCTGCATGAGGGAAAATACAATGCATCCCCTAATTCCATGGCAGAATTCCTCCAGGGGGCACATCGCTACATGGGACTGCAGAGTATGTCAAGCTGACTTAGTTCACTGCAGGATGCAGTCTATGCTGAAGCTCAGTTTCTACAAAGCTTCCCTAGCGCATCATGAGTAAATACTCCATGGATTCCTGCCAAGCCACCCACATCAACACAACCAGGGAGGAATTATTCTAAAATAAAATGTAATATTGTGAAGGCTGGGATACTTTTCTTTCTCTGATGGAAAGGATGTTTCTCCAAAAGAGACAGCAGGTAATAAATGTGTATTATTAACTTATCTCAACACGGTACAGTGGTGCTTAGATGATTCCATTTTAAACTGTTTCACTTAAGAAATGTCACTTCGTTGTGAATAGTGATAATTTTCATCTTCTTATTGTCAAACACATTCTGTCACATATGTTTTCTGAATTAGGATTTGATTCTAGCGCTCTGTCAACATGCTAGTATCCAATACAGTCAAGTCTAAAAAGACATGAGCTGTGTGACCAGGGGCCCAATGCTGATGAGAAGCAGTACTTGACATTCCTACTGTAGCAGTAAGGTGAAACAAGAGGAGCACAAGGGTATGAGAAAAGCATTCTTTGTAGGTCTTCCAGCTGATCAGAAGGTGCAGCAACATTCATCCAGTAAGCTGTGCCATCATGAATGCTATCATATGTTGCTCTCTGCAGGGTAGGGTGACAGGAATTCCAGATGCAGTTGGTGGAAGGCAACAATGAAGAGGATAAGCAGAGCAGTAGCTTGCTCACACTTCCTGTTTACTATTCCTCCAATGTGTCTGTTATTGACTTCCATACATCCCATTCTGTCTCCCCATCTCTTTTCTGTTTCACTTCAGTAGAAATACCTCTTTCTTCTGAACACAGAACAACAGAGAGTAAACAATAGCAACCAGATGTATTTATGATGGCTCCAGGTATACCACCTTCACATCTGATTGGTTGGAAGCCCTACAAAAAAAATCCTTTCCATCCACTTGTGTTGCTGATCCTCCTCCTCTAGCCTATTCTTGATGAGTCTCAGAAGCTTTGTCCATGTAGGTTAAGGATGGGCCCACTAATGGTGTGTTTCTTGAGGGCTCCCAAAATCCAATCCATTGATCTTGGTTCCATGAGACCAGGGGTGGTCAAATGATGGCTCAGGAGCCACATGTGGCTTTTTCACATATCTTGTGTGGTTCTTGGAGCCCCCCCCCCCCATTTGGTCGGCTTGGAGAAAGCATTTCTCTCTTTAAATCACTTCTCCAAGCCAGCTGGCAGCTTAAAGAATGCATTAAAATTAAAGTTGCTTTATTTTCACTTCTCCCTCCCCCCCATCTATTTGCCTTCCTTCCTTCCTTCCCTCCCTCCCTGTCCTGTGACTCTTAAATATCTGACGTTCATGTCTTGCAACTCTCAAACATCTGACATTTATTCTATGTGGCTCTTACTTAAAGCAAGTTTGGCCACCCCTGCATGAGACTAAAAGATTCTCTTAAGTTAATTGATCCAATACCTACAAAAGCAATTGAATTATGAGGGGCCAGTAGTTCTGATTTTAAAAAAAGATTGCTGTTATAAATTGAAATAGGAGTACTGGATGTGAGGGCAATCTGGCTGCAACATCTGTCATTCCATTGATTGGCATGGTTGATTCAGTTGATCTGGCTGGCTAGGTTGGTGTCCCCTACCTCCCTCACCGCTCCATCTGCAGCCCTCCTGAAGCTGCATACTCAGTGGAAGAAGATGCTCATCCCAGATAGGAGTGTATCATTCATTGGTCAAGGGTATATGAGATAAAGTAAAGGTAAAGTTAGTCCCCTGTGCAAGCACCAGTCGTTTCTGACTCTGAGGTGACATCACATCACGACATTTTCATGGCAGACTTTTTACAGGGTAGTTTGCCATTGCCTTCCCCAGTCAACAACAACAACCTTTATTGGCATAACACTTTCCCCAGTCATCTACACTTTAACCCTAGCAGGGGTACAGAAAAGAAAAGGAGGGAGAAGTTATAAGTATAATATAAGGGTTCAGTTATTGTCAGTCAACTACACCAAGGCAATTCTATTACTGACATACATCTTAGGTTAATCTCCCCCCCCCCCTTTGTGTTGTTGATATTAATTCTGCCTTTATAAAATGAGACAGTAGGACTGAGACAAGATCTTCCCAGTGAAAGTGCTGTCATGATAGGCCCTGATTCAGACTACAAC
This sequence comes from Heteronotia binoei, assembly GCF_032191835.1. NCBI lineage: Eukaryota > Metazoa > Chordata > Lepidosauria > Squamata > Gekkonidae > Heteronotia > Heteronotia binoei. The sequence continues at coordinate 185,458,946 of NC_083223.1, read as the reverse complement.
ATGTGGCCCAAACCCACCCATCACTGTTTCGTCTACTAAAGTTGACAAATTCTGTCTCATTATTCTTATTCATCCTGGAAGAGAAATAAAAATATGTCTGTGGTGCCTCTTTTCCTTCCATAACATTGCATTCCATATATACAACAGCTTAAGCTATGAGGGGGAAATCTATTTTATTTCTGAAGCAGCACAAATAAAACAATTGGTAGCTCCTTCCCCTCCCCTCCCCCCAGATGAGAATCTATGCAGTTTCAAGTTCACTCCTGGAAGTTTACTAACTTTACTTGGCTCAACCCTGGGTTATCTATTTTTGAAATGCCAGGAAGGACACACTGGAGTTTTCTCTATCTGCCAGTTTCCTTTTTCTTCAGTTAAACTACCCGACTGTGCTGAACTTTCTACAGAGGAGCATTCTTTCTCTTTCAGAAACTGAGCAGCCTTGATGCCCAGAGTTCTTCTTAGAGAGACATCAGCTAGAGACACTGGGGTGTTGTTGGAGTATGAAAACGTCATTGTCCAAATGAGTATGGAAGAAACAATCTCTTGTCTTGCTTTAAGTGTTAAGAAAGGTACTATAATAACAACCAATGTCTAACCTTTGCCTTGCCTTTACCTTCTAAATTTAATTTACAGTGGAGGAACGTGAGAAACTGACTGCTGTTTGAAATACTACAAGAAGAGATAAGTTCACCCAAAGTGGAAGTATTGCTCAAAGATATGGTTATCCTATACAAAAGTCCAGAATTTTTTCTTTCTTTATGCAGCCATAGGTCACAAAAGACAATTGTCAATTCTTACTGCGGCCTCAGACCAGGACCCCATGCACTAGCACATCTGGGTGAGCCTTCCAGGCTCCTCCTTGGCCACTTCTGTTGCAGCTAATTAGGGGTGAGCATTTAGTTCAGCCAAACCAAATACAACCCCAAATACCAGCTGATTTACTGTATTCTGCACTGAACGCAGTTGAATCAAATTCTCTGATGTTATTCGGCCGCTGGCCAAATACAGCTGCCCAAATACCACCAAGTAAGTATTTAGCAGTATTCATGGTTCCTGAATAATGCTGGGAAAGAGGGTTTCCTGATCTCTTCTGCTTCTATTAGGTCCCTACCTTTTTTGTCCTTTATCATGGCCATCTTTGAACAAAACATTCCCTTGATTTCTTCAATTTTCTTGAAGAGATCTCTTGTCCTTCCCATTCTATTATTTTCCTCTATTGCTTTGCATTGTTCCTTCAGGAAGGCCTCCTTATCTCTCCTTGCTGTTCTCTGGAAATCTGCATTCAGTTGGGTGAATTTTTCCTTTTCACCTTTGCCTTTTGCTTTCCTTCTTTCCTCAGCTATTTGTAAAGCCTCATCAGACAGCCACTTTGCTTTCTTGCATTTCTTTTTCTTTGGGATGGTGCTGATTGCTGCCTTCTGTACAATGTCATGAACCTCCATCCATAGTTCTTCAGGCACTCTATCAACTCTAGTTCCTTAAACCTAGACCGTTTTCGCACACTGCTCACCTCGGAGTCACGTCCCTCTTCACTGCGCAGCGTCTGCTCGGATTTCCCACCATCTGCGCCGGAGGAGCAGGAAGAGCCGCGACTTCTGCGTCGCAAACGGAAACTGGCTTTTAGCGATTTCCATTTGCGACGCAGAAGCCACGACTCTTCCTGCTCCTCCGGTGCAGATGGTGGGAAATCCGAGCAGACGCTGCGCAGTGAAGAGGGACGTGACTCCGAGGTGAGCAGTGTGTGAAAACGGTTCTATTCTTCACCGTCACTGTATATTCATAAGGGATGTGATCAAGGTCAAACCTCAATGGCCTAATGACTTCCCCAGTTTTCTTCAGTTTAAGCCTGAATTTTGCAATGAGTAGCTCATGATCTGAACCGCAGTCACCTTCAGGTCTTGTTTTTGCTGACCATAAGGAGCTTCTCCATCTTTGACTGCAGAGTATATAATCAATCTGATTTCTGTGTTGCCCATCAGGTGATGTCCATGTGTAGAGTCTTCTTTTAGGTTATTGGAAGAGGATGTTCACTATGACCAGCTTGTTCTCTTGACAAAATTCTATTAGCCTTTGCCCGGCTTCATTTTGTTCTCCAAGACCAAACTTGTCAGTTGTTCTGGTTACCTTTTGACTTCCTACTTTGGCATTCCAGTCTCCTATGATGATGAAGACATCTTTTTTTGGTGTTAATTCTAGAAGGTGTTGTAGATCTTCATAAAACTGTTCCACTTCAGCCTCTTCTGCATCAGTGGTTGGGGTATAGACTTGGATTACTGTGATGTTGAATGGTTTGCCTTGGATACAGACCAAGATCATTCTGTCATTTTTGAGATTGCATCCCATTACTGCCTTCCCCACTTTCTTGTTAATTATAAAAGTCACATCATTTCTTCTATGGGACTCTTGCCCACAGTAATAGATGTAGTGAACATCTGAGTTAAATTCACCCATTCCCGTCCATTTTAGTTCACTGATTCCCAAGATGTTGATGTTCAGTCTTGCCATCTCTTGTTTGACTACATCCAGCTTACCTTGATTCATAGATCTTACAGTCCACGTTCCAATGCAGTATTGTTCTTTGCAGCATCGGACTGTTCTATCACCATCAGACGCATCCACAGCTGAGTGTCCTTTCAACTTTGGCCCAGCTGCTTCACTCTTTCTGTGGTTACTTGGACTTGTCCTCCACTCTTCCCCACTAGCATATTGGGCACCTTCTGACCTGAGGGGCTCATCTTCCAGCGCCATATCTTTTAGCCTTTTGTTACTGTCCATGGGGTTTTCTTGGCAAGGATACTGGAGTGGGTTGCCATTTCCATCTCCAGTGGATCACATTTTGTCTGGGTTCTCAGCTGTGGCCTGTCCATCTTGGGTGGCCCTGCATGGCATAGCCCACAGCCTAACTGAACCGCACAAGCCCTCTTGCCACATTAAGGCAGCAATCCATGAGAGGGACAGTAGATAATGCTGTGGATAAATTTTCCTCAAGCCCAGTTACCTTCAAATGTGGCATAGGACACTATTGGTTTGGCTGAAGAAGGGTCAGCCAATCAGAAGAGAGAAGCAGGCTGCTTATTCAGCCATACCTTCTCACAAACTTTTTGCTGCAGGTCATCCTCCCTCCCTACGGATACTGTAAGATTAGCTGGTGGCTATTGAAAAGCTGAACAAGAATTTGAGGGGGTGGGGTGGGGGAACAGAGTGCCAGACTGGCCTGGTGCAAAGCCCTCTTTTCTCCTGCTCCATGCTGTCGCAGTGCACAGAATGTTGTCACTTAAATATGCCTGATTGTAAACTGGTTATGCCACAGCTGGAAAGGATTAATTCATTAACATATTTGTTAAATCAGGCATGTATTTTGACCAGGAAGCTTATTTTATATGGCAGAAGCATATTCATGAGAAGAGAACAGAGAAAAATGAGGGGGAGAAAAATGCTCATGGCTCTGTTGATGTGATAGAAAAATAATGCAGCATATACAAGAAGTGTCAGGAACACATATGGAAAAGGCAAGACTTGAAAGATACATTTTAATAGAGTTATTCTGCCAAAGATAAACATGTGACAAATGAGAGATTCTTCATAATCTGTGCAATGGATTCCTTGTCACACTTCTATCACTGTTTGATGTATCCCTCTGCTTGCCTTTTATTTATCTCAGGAAGGATCTATGAAATATTTTTCTCGCTCTTTATCTCCTAGCAGAGAAGAGAAACCTTTGTATGGCAGAACTGTGGCTGACCAGTTGGTGCTTTTTGCTTTTGCCTTGAAATGACTTACAGAAACTCTATTTCAAAGTAGGGTTGCTTAGAAAATCTGCCCAATTCCTCCCCAGATTATGGGATTCCATATTATTAGAAACCTTTGCCTCAGCAATATTCATCTATATACCACTAGCAATGTGTGGCCTCCATCTTCAAATATCGGATTGGGACTGCAAGGAGGCTAAACAGATTTTTTGGCAAACTTCGGGCACTTTCCAGGTTTGCAGAAAAATCTGATTTTTTTTAAAAAAAAACAAAACATATGGGGGGTTAAATGCCCTCTAAAGTAAAGTTGCATTCTCTGTGCAAGCATAGAAAATGCTTTTACCGCTGGTGGTTGGCAGCATGGGGGAGTCATACTGGGTTCAGAAGTGGCACAGCCTAGGATTCCTCCTGGCAGCTCCTCTGACCCAGCCACAGCAGAAGAGGGCACTGGCAGTTGCTCCAGGCCCAGCAGCAGCAGAGGAGCATGCCAGCAGCTGCTCCTGCCCTGCCACAGGGCTCAATAGGAGGCAGTGGGGCCTGGAGCTATTTGGCAATGGTGGCAGGGAAGGGATTTCTAATCAAAAAATTGTGCATTTAAAAAAATGGATTTTTAAAAAGAAGTGTTTGAAAGTGGTTGACTATTTTGGTTAGTGTATTTATGCTGGTTGGGAGTGGTGTCATGTTCCAACATAGAAAAATAAAATAAAATAAATAGCTTGTTAGATCCTACCATTGTGTACCATTGATGGCTACAAATTCTTCTGGCATATGGCAAGACCCTCTTGAGTTTATACATCTTGCATCAGCTGAAGATGCCTTCTTGTGAAGGAGCACACAAGGATGTGCTTCTAAGGAAAAGAGCATGTTGGACTAAGGGGATCATTGGTCTGATCCAACTAGGTTCTTCTAATATTCTTACACTAAGAAGTGCAAGATTGAATTCTCCAAATGATGGAGCAATGACTCTGTGGGATAAACTACATCTTGCACTGGAGATACTTGACTGGATCACTGCTTGTATTTTATGCTTGAAAAACAGTTATGAGTAACATAATTTGGGTTAACTAGATTCAGAGATTAGAGAGCAACAAGATTTTCATAGTATAATATTTCAAGTTGATCTCCGTTTATCAGATACAAGCAGGAACAAAGATCCCTGAGCCCTGATATCCCAGCCAGAAGGCGGGAAGGGTGATGAAAAGAAGGGAGTTAGGAAGGAAAGGTACAATGCAAAACATAATCCACTTGATTGGAGCAAAGGGGAAAATGCCCAGGGGCAGAAAGTTATCATTTGTATGAAGATAAGAATCCCAAGTCCCTATTCAGCCCTGGCAGGGTCCATCATGCTGAATATGATTTGGATTGCGGTCGTGAAACTAGAAAAGGGCAAATATAGCTATTTTCCTTATTAAAACTGCTTCTCCAGGGTGTTATTAACTCATAGGCTTTTTGTTTTGCTTAGCACATGGCCAGTCATGCAAGCATGGGAGCCTTGCCAAGTCTGACAATCCTAACCCACAGTTTCCTCATGATTTTCATAAGGAGTTGCTACTATTCAAGAAGTCTGCATAATACAGATTGGGGTTGCTCACCAGATTGTCTCCTGTTATTGCTGACTATTTGGGACTGAAAGAAGTGAGGTTATCAAGTAACTGGCAGCCCATAGTACATAGCTCGAGTCCAGTAGGTCTCTTTCCATGAGCAGAAGGAAGGATTATCACAGATTCACTCTTGCAACTTCCCACTCATGCTGTTCCCTGGGGGCTCTCTGCCTCCAGCAGCAGCACTTCAGGCTGCTTCAGAAGGCTGAAGGACAGGAGTCCCATACTGCTGTCAGAAGTCCCTTCTGTCAGCAGAAATTAACCCATGTTTTGTGAGCTGCATTCACAAGTCTTACTTTGCACAGTCATCTATTAATTCATCTGGACATTTCACATTATTACTGTTATATTCTTTGAATCCTTGTTTGACATTAGAATCCTCAAACAATTGCCTAGAAACTTCTCTATTGATGGAGGTACAATATATTGTGAGTGGACTAGGGTCTCCTTTGTAGTGGCATTGCTTGGGAAATTATAAATGTTTGTATGCAAATGCTAGAAGTGTCCGAAGTAAAATTGGTGAATTGGAATGTTTAGTGTTGGGAGAAAACATAGACATTGTGGGAATTTCAGAAACTTGGTGGAATGAGGAGAATCAGTGGGACACAGTGATTCCTGGATATAAGTTATATCGGAAGGATAGGGAGGGAAGGGTTGGAGGTGGGGTGGCTCTGTATGTCAGAGAGGATATACGGTCCAGTAAGACTGAGGTCAGAGAATTAGATTCCCTTTTAGAAATGCTTTGGGTTGAAATAGAGGGCCCAAAAGGAAATTTAACTATGGGAGTTTGTTATCGCCCACCAAATCAAAAGAGAGAGGACGATTATAATATGATGGAGGGATTAAAGATAGCGGCTAAACGTAAAAACTGTGTCGTAATAGGTGATTTTAACTACCCGCAGATTGATTGGGTCAATATGTGTTCTGGTCGAGAGAAAGAGATTGAGTTTCTTGATGCTCTCAATGACTGTGCTATGGAGCAGATGGTCTCAGAACCTACCAGGGGTGGGGCGATCCTGGATCTGGTCCTAAGTAATGCCCAAGACTTGGTGAGAGACGTAAAAGTGATTGCGCCGCTTGGGAATAGTGACCATAATGTTATTGATTTCACCGTTTGTATAAATAGGGAGTTGCCCAAAAAGATCGCCACAACCACATTTAACTTTAAAAGGGGTAAATTCTCTGAGATGAGGAGGCATGTGAGGAGGAAACTGAAAGGAAAGGTAAATACGGTCAAAACCCTTGGGGAAGCTTGGAGACTATTTAAAACTATAATCCTAGAAGCTCAGATAAAATACATACCACAAGTTAGGAAAGGCACAAACAGGTATAAGAAGAGGCCAGCATGGTTAACAAACAAAGTAATGGAAGCTGTAAAAGGTAAGAAGGACTCCTTTAAGCGGTGGAAAACCAGTCCAAGTGAGATTAATAAAAGGGAACACAGACAGTGGCAAATCAAATGCAAGACTGTGATCAGGCAGGCAAAAAGGGACTATGAGGAGCATATTGCAAAAAACATAAAGACCAACAATAAAAATTTCTTCAAATATATTAGAAGTAGGAAACCAGCCAGGGAAGCAGTGGGGCCCTTGGATGACCATGGGGTAAAAGGATTACTGAAGGAGGATGGGGAAATGGCTGAGAAGCTGAATGCATTTTTTGCCTCCGTCTTCACCGTGGAAGATGAGAAGTGTTTGCCCGCCCCAGAACCACTAATATTGGAAGGGGTGTTGAAAGACCTGAGTCAGATTGAGGTGACAAAAGAGGAGGTCCTACAAGTGATAGACAAATTAAAAACTAATAAGTCACCGGGTCTGGATGGCATACATCCGAGAGTTCTGAAAGAACTCAAAGTTGAACTTGTGGATCTTCTAACAAAAATCTGTAATCTTTCATTGAAATCTGCCTCCGTTCCTGAGGACTGGAAGGTAGCAAATGTCACCCCCATCTTTAAAAAGGGTTCCAGAGGAGATCCGGGAAATTACAGGCCAGTCAGTCTGACTTCAATACCGGGAAAGTTGGTAGAAACCATTATCAAGGACAGAATGAGTAGGCACATTGATGAACACGGGTTATTGAGGAAGACTCAGCATGGGTTCTGCAAGGGAAGATCTTGCCTCACTAACCTGTTACATTTCTTTGAGGGGGTGAACAAACATGTGGACAAAGGAGACCCGATAGATGTTGTTTACCTTGACTTCCAGAAAGCTTTTGATAAAGTTCCTCATCAAAGGCTCCTTAGAAAGCTTGAGAGTCATGGAGTAAAAGGACAGGTCCTCTTGTGGATCAAAAACTGGCTGAGTAATAGGAAGCAGAGAGTGAGTATAAATGGGCAGTCTTCGCAGTGGAGGACGGTAAGCAGTGGGGTGCCGCAGGGCTCGGTACTGGGTCCCATCCTCTTTAACTTGTTCATAAATGATTTAGAGTTGGGAGTGAGCAGTGAAGTGGCCAAATTTGCGGATGACACTAAATTGTTCAGGGTGGTGAGAACCAGAGAGGATTGTGAGGAACTCCAAAGGGATCTGTTGAGGCTGGGTGAGTGGGCGTCAACGTGGCAGATGCGGTTCAATGTGGCCAAGTGCAAAGTAATGCACATTGGGGCCAAGAATCCCAGCTACAAATACAAGTTGATGGGGTGTGAACTGGCAGAGACAGACCAAGAGAGAGATCTTGGGGTCATGGTAGATAATTCACTGAAAATGTCAAGACAGTGTGCGTTTGCAATAAAAAAGGCCAACGCCATGCTGGGAATTATTAGGAAGGGAATTGAAAACAAATCAGCCAGTATCATAATGCCTCTGTATAAATCGATGGTGCGGTCTCATTTGGAGTACTGTGTGCAGTTCTGGTCGCCGCACCTCAAAAAGGATATTATAGCATTGGAGAAAGTTCAGAAAAGGGCAACTAAAATGATTAAAGGGCTGGAACACCTTCCCTATGAAGAAAGGTTGAAACGCTTAGGGCTCTTTAGCTTGGAGAAACGTCGACTGAGGGGTGACATGATAGAAGTTTACAAGATAATGCATGGGATGGAGAAAGTAGAGAAAGAAGTACTTTTCTCCCTTTCTCACAATACAAGAACTCGTGGGCATTCGATGAAATTGCTGAGCAGACAGGTTAAAACGGATAAAAGGAAGTACTTTTTCACCCAAAGGGTGATTAACATGTGGAATTCACTGCCACAGGAGGTGGTGGCGTCCACAAGCATAGCCACCTTCAAGAAGGGGTTAGATAAAAATATGGAGCAGAGGTCCATCAGTGGCTATTAGTCACAGTGTGTGTGTGTGTGTGTATATATATATATATATATTTGGCCGCTGTGTGACACGGAGTGTTGGACTGGATGGGCCATTGGCCTGATCTAACATGGCTTCTCTTATGTTCTTATGTTTATTGTAATATTGGAATTCTGTGCTTGAAGCCTCTTTTGCAATTTCATTATTATCTTTTAGAAGGGTAGGAAAGATTGTCCTAGTTAGGAAGCCTTTTCTCTCCTGACTACGAATTCTCTAATTTATCTGGATTGGGACTAATATTTTCATCAGAAGAGCTGAAAATTAAGGTCCCAATTCAGATGAAGTTAGATATGTTTATGACTTATTGACAGGAATAAAACGGTAGTCCTCTGTCCAAGCACCGAGTTGTTACCAACCCATGGGGTGATGCCACATCATGACATTTTCTTGGCAGACTTTTTATGGGGTGGTTTGCCATTGCCTTCCCCAGTTTTTTATACTCCCCCCCCCCAGCAAGCTGGGTACTCATTTTACTGACCTCAGAAGGATGGAAGGCTGATTCAACCTTGAGCTGGATATCAGAACCCAGCTTCCACCAGGATTGAATTCAGGTCATGAGCAGAGCTTGGACTGCAGTACTGCAGCCTACCACTCTGCGCCAGGGGCTCTACTATTGACAGGAATAGGGCCTGTTAGTTGACTTCTAAGGTGCTTGTAATGAACTTTATTTCAATTGAGATTTCAACAGATTTGTGATGTTATTGCCCCGTGGCGCAGAGTGGTGAAGCAGCAGTACTGTGGTCTGAACTCTCTGCTCATGATCAAAGTTTGATTCCGGCAGAAGCTGGATTCAGGTAGCCGGCCCAAGGTTGACTCAGCCTTCCATCCTTTAGAGGTTGGTAAAATGAGTACCCAGCTTGCTGGGGGGAAAGTGTAAAAGACTGGGGAAGGCAATGGCAAACCACCCCGTAAAAAGTCTGCCGTGAAAACATTGAGAAAGCAACGTCACCCCAGAATCGAAAACGACTGGTGCTTGCACAGGAGACCTTTCTTTTCATTTCCTCTATGTATTCATGCTGCTTGATTTAACATGGTGTTTTAAAATGAGTTTTAGTGCAATTTTGTATGTTTAAATTCTGAGAACTGTTTCCAGAGTATAGCTAGGAAGTGTGATATAAATCTTAAAAATGAATAAGAAATACATAAAATGTAAAGTGGAAGATGTCTAGAAATACACTGATGTTAAACTCATGCTGAATCTGACAGAGCATGCTTTAAAAAAACCTGTGAAGTGGCAGTAACAGCACTAAAAAAAATATTTATCTGATACAATTGCATCAGTTAGTTTGGTGCAGTGTAGTGGTTAAGAGCGGCAGACCAATCTGGAGTACTGGGTTTGATTCCCTACTCCTCCACATGCAGAGTTGGATGACCTTGGGTCAGTCACAGTTCCCTCAGAGCTGCCCTCTCGAGCAGTTGTTAAAGAGCTCTCTCAGGCCCGCCTACCTCACAGGGTGTCTTGTCAGAAGAGGAAGGAAAGGAGACTATAAGCTGCTCTGAGATTCCGAGTGAAGGGCAGGATATAAATCCAACTCCTCCTCCTTCCTCCTCCTCCTCTTCATCTTGACATCTGCTGACTCCTAAATCTAAGTCTTTATTGTCTCAGGACAAATCAATGAGCTGAAATACTGTCACAAATATGACCAGAAATATAGGAGAACAGTTGATGGATTTGACCAGAAAGACCCTAGAGGATATTTTGGCACACATAGTCAGAATAAACCTGACTTCTCAGGGAAGTCTGCCAGAAGGAAGTCTAGAGTCCCAGAATAGAATAGCCTTGAAGAGGTAAGAAGACAGAGTGTCAACAACAATATGAACAAAAGATATCTGACCCATTCTCAATATATACAATTTGTTGAGATCCAGGTTCAGAAGTATCTAAGAAATGCAAGAATGTCCATTGTCACAGAAGTGAAGATATGATCCAAGGATGGGAGTATTGGATGAGGGTCAAGAGATATTTATATGTATGAAAAACATATAATCATTGTTTTTAAAAAGACCTTAAAATAAAAAATAGTGAGAATGAACTAACATTTTGTATATATACTAAAAACATATTTTAAGTATTCATAACCTTGCATGGTGTTTGAAGTTAGCCAAGAATGTGCACCTTTATTGTTAGGAGATGATGATTTTAAAATCCTGTAAATATGGGAAGCTGTATTGATCAAGAGCTTCTTCTCAGAAGGGGCTCCTTGCTTGTGACCACCTTACTTTTCAGGGAAGAAGCCTTTATGGACTAATGTAATTGCTTCCCTTTAATTATATATGTAATAATGATGGATGGATGATATAATGCTTTGTTGATTTAGTCTATGTTAAGAATGCAATTATTATGCTTTAATAAAAAAGCTCAGAGTCTAAGCAGAGACTATAATAGTATTTATTTGTTACTATATTCAGAATAAACCTACAACTTTTCGGAAGAGGAAGGAAAGGAGACTATAAACTGCTCTGAGATTCCGAGTGAAGGGCAGTTTATAAATCCAACTCCTCCTCCTCCTCCTTCCTCCTCTTCATCTTGATATCTGCTGACTCCTAAATCTAAGTCTTTACAGACGTATACCTCCGGCTAAGAGTTAAATGATCTGGTATAGGAAAGCTAACTAGATGTCTAGAGTTTTAAAAGTGCACACTTATACCTGAATCAAGACTGAATCAAGAGTCATCCAGAACAATACCTTTGCAGAGATTTTTGCTGATAAAATAGCCCAAATGTGTTCTGATCTAGATGCTGACTATAATATAAGCCAGGCAGAAGTAATGACATTGTCTGGTCTGCTTGTGGACTATTTTTGACCCAGTTATCATGATGGATATTTACAGCATCCTGGGATCTGTCAAGGACACTACTTGTGCACTGGATCCTTGCCTATTCTCACTGCTGATATCATGTAGCAACTCTTTTAATGATCCTTTGATGTCCATCATAAATCAATCACTAATTTGTGGGACCTTCCCTTGGCCACACAAAGAGACAGTTATCCATCTGCTACTTAAAAAAAATGGCCCTGGGAGGGGGGAGAAAATGATGTGGCCAGTTGTCATCCAGTCTTTAATCTGGCATTGCTGGACAAAGAGAGAAGCAGCAGGCTAACTCCAGGTCTTTTTGGATAAATCCATTTGCTTTGGACCCTTTTCAGTCTGGCTGCAGGTAAGGTTATGGGACAGAGATGACAGGTCACTTTAGTTGATGACCTCAGTCTGAAAATAGAAAAGGTCATGTTCTTACTGGATTTATCTGTATTCTTAGATACAGTAGATCATACCATTCTGTTGAGGTATTTGAAGGGAGCAATAGGTATCAGGGAATGTGTCTTGGACTGGTTTAAATACCTCATGGACCAGGCTCAAAGAGTTATCATTGGAGATGAGTTATCTTCAGAGTGGGAGTTGTCCTGCGCAAGGGGGGGAGGTTCCACAGGACACAATCTCACCCTCGTTATTCAACCTCTATTTAATTTTTTTATGATAAATAATTTACAGTTTTGGATTTGTGTATCATCAATATGCTGATGACACTCAGCTCTATCCAAATTCTTACTATCCAAATTCCCCTGATGATGCAGTAGAAATTTTGATCCACTGCCTGACTGCTGTGCTTAAAAGGCTGAAAGAGAACAAGCTGAACAGAACCTAGGCAAGATAGAAGTAATGCTTACTGAGAAGCCTGAGGTCTTAAATGACATCATGCTTCCCACTTTTGATGGGGTTCATTTGACTCTTGCTGACTTGGTTAAGAGCCATGGGGTTAAACCAGACCCAGCATTACTGTTAGGTAAACAATATAATACAACCACCAAGGGTTTTTTTCCAGCTTAATTTTGACCAGAAAATGACTTCCTTTCTTTACTCAACTGATCTAGCCGCCTGGATCCATGATATGGTAATATTGAGATCAGACTACTGAAATGCACTCTACATAAGTCTCCTTCAAAAAAAATTGTATTTCTGCTTCTGAATGATTTGTAAGCTTCCAATTCATACAGCATACAATATGCAGCTGATAGCTTGAAATGAAATATTGGAATACTGCAATATTGCAGCATTGGAAGCTGATCCTTATTTGGCCCTCTTGAATTATAAAGCTGCCCACTAAAACATAGATTATTCCTTGCTGAGCTTTTATACAATGGGACACAGAGATCAAGACTGCCCATTGTAGTCAAATTGAATATGTGGGATTCAAAGAGTTTGTAGATATGGAAGAAGTACAAGCAGATAAACCAAAAAAACATGGTAAGATGTAGGCTTCAAAGACTTCATATCTCTACATTAAAAATAACTGTATATGTATTGATGCTGGGAAACAGTGGTAGTAGAGAACAGTGGTATCCTGGGAGGTAATTCCTCAATCATATGAAATAATCTGCATTTCTGGGAACTCTACTTTTTGAGTATCTTTAAGATCATAAACATAATGCCCTCTACATGGGGCTGCCCTTGTGCCGAACTCGGAAATTGCAGCTAGTGCAGAATGCGGCAGCCAGGCTGCTAGCGCGACTACCTTGGTGGGAACACGTGCGGCCTGGGTTGAGGGAGCTGCACTGGCTTCCAATTGTATTCCGAGTTCGTTACAAAGTGCTGGTTATTACCTTTAAAGCCCTATATGGCCGAGGACCTGCCTACCTTAGGGACCGCCTCTCTCCGTATGTTCCCCAGAGAGCACTGAGATCCAGCTCCCAAAGTCTTCTAAAAATCCCTGGACCAAAGGAGGCCAAACTGAAAGTAACGAGGGAGCAGGCCTTCTCAATAATGGCTCCCCACTGGTGGAATCAGCTACCGGAGGAAGTGCGAGCCCTGCGGGACTTTAACCAGTTCCGCAAAGCTTGCAAAACTACCCTCTTTCAGCAAGCCTATAAGGAACCCTGAAAGTGACATCTAGCCATCTGGATATACATCCCACTGAATGTAGCACCTTTAATTTATTGTGGTTTTTAAAATTTTAACTGTTTTAACTGTATTTTTAACTGTATCTTACCATATGATTTGTATAATAATCATGGTACACACCATGTCCTGTTAGCCACCCTGAGCCTGCTTCGGCGGGGAGGGCGGGATATAAATAAAATTTATTATTATTATTATTATTATTATTATTATTATTATTATTATTATTATTATTATTATTATTATTATTTGGTAAAGTGAACATCAAAATGGGTGCTAATGTTTCATTTTTAAGATTACAGCAATGCCAATTGCTTGGCTATAAACAGTCAGAGCCAAAGGCATGGGTTGAGTGAAATGTTTCCTGGAAGAAAAAAAACCTCTTGCCTTTTTATCTTTTTGCAGTACTGTTCACAGTCTTTGCTGCTGCTGCTTTTTAGAGCTTCTTCTTCTTCTTCCTAGACTGATCCCATGCAATTAGGGGTCATGTAGTGACTATGATGTCATCTATGATGTTATAGACAGATGGACAGAATGATTTGGCTGTAAGACAGTGTCACTGAGGACACAATCACAACCCTCAATTTCCTTCTTTCTGAGTGGGGGAGGGAGAGAGAAGAGAATGTGGCTACCTCCTAGGCTGCTAACAAATTCTTAACCAGAAGGAAAAGATAATGTGTCTCTGGTCTTGCCACACTGTGGAGGTTTCATTGTCCAGCCCCCTACTGCTGTCAGCAGTATTTTAAGGTAGATTCTCTAATCTCCTATGGTACTAAGTCTTCACTTTGAAGCATTTTCACACTCCTTTGAAGAATGAGAATGGAAGAACTTTTAGCCAGTGGTAAAAAAAAAAATGCTAACAAAAAGTGACATACACACCCCATTTGGGCTCATCCCTATTCAAAGTATCTCCTAATCTGATCACCTCATTTCAAACAAAAGACAAAGGTGAAAAGAAGACCAGGATCGAAAGAATTCCATGTGCATACAGGAAGCATCTCTCATAGGGTTGCCAGGTCCAACTCAAGAAGTATCTGGGGACTTTGGGGGTGGAGCCAAGAGCAAGGTTATGACAAGCACAACTGAACTCTGAATGGAGTTCTGGCCATCACATTTTAAGGGACTGCGCTCCTTTTAAATGTCTTCCCTTCACTGGAAATAATGAAGGATGGGGCACTTTCTTTGGGGGCTCATTGAATTGGACCCCCTGGTTCAACCTTTTTGAAACTTGGAAGGTGTTTTGATGAGATGAACTGAATGCTATGCTGAATATTTGGTGCCTCTACCTCAAAAAAACAGCCCAATCAGAGCCCCAGATACCCACAGATCAATTCTCCATTATACCCTATTGGAACCAGTCTCCATCAGAATCCGGCCCCTTCCCGCCCGGGCCGGCTTCAGCTGGCTTTAGGGCGGGGGCCGAGTTTGCCTCCCCGGATGGAGCGAGGCAACGGCCTCTTCATCCGGGGATGCAGCAGGCGTGGTCGCTCTGGGCTTTATATGCCCGACCACGCCTGCGGCCACGCACTTTTGCTGGCCGTTTTGGAGGAAGACATGTCTTCCTCCCGCCCGGTTCTTTGCCTCGGAGCAGGGTCTCAGCTTACCGTCGGCTTTCCCGTCGCTGCGGCTCCTGTCGACGTGGGACCAGCCGCGGAACGGAGCTGCGTGCACAGCGGCGCCCTTGGGCTTGGCCGGTGCGCCGGGGCCGCTTTCCGCGGCGGTTCAGCGGTTTGTGGCTTTTGCCGCTCCAGGTTTGACGTCGCAGCCCCTCGTTGGTCGGGCTTTGTGTGTGCGCCGGGGCCGCCGCCCGCGGCTCTACAGCTACGTGCGGCTTTTGCCGCTCCAGCCTCGCTCCCCCCCCTCTCTTCAGCCTTTTTCAGCCGCGGCGACGCACGCGGGCTTCCTGAGCGCTGCCCGATCGCGCGCGCGGCCTACGGCCCGGGGGCGGGAGTTCTTTCCGCGTGGCGGCGAGCGCCGCCCGACTCTGGTTTTCGGCCCTATTCTGGGAGGTGCGGGCTGAACGGTCAGGCCTATAAGTGCGGGCTTTATACACCCTTGGGGTCCTGCTGACACGGGGGATTAGTTGGGGGGAGTGGGCCCTGTCTGATTCCACCCCGGCGGTGCGTCAGGTTTGTTGGGTTTTTTAGCCTGTCAGCACTGCCCACTGGGCCCTCTTGGGTGTGGTCAGTCGACCCCACCCCACCCCCTCACACCACCATTTTCCTTGTCCTAAGCGGGCTTTGTTTTGTGCTTCCTCCTTTGGGTGAACTAATTCAGAAATGCCCAAGGGGCAAGGGAAGTCCAAGGGCAAGCAGCCCTTAAAGACTGGGCAAAAAAGGCCCAACCCTGGGGGTCCCCCTGGGTCGGAAGAGGAGGCCCGAACTAGGCAGGCCATTGTTGATAGCCTTGAGGCACTGGAGAGACACCACGGCCTGGCTCCAGGGTCAACTTGCCCCGCCCGGGGGCGCAAGGCTGCGCGAACGTCTACCAGGGCCTTTGAACAGAGGTCCTGGCTCGGCTTTCTTCCTTACAGGAAATGGCAGCCCTTCCTGGGCCTTCGGGCGGGTCTGGTATGGAGCCACACGATGACGACTCTGACGCTGAGGAAGGTAACGCTCCAGAAGGGCCTGCTTGCCCGGGCGGAGCTGGCGGTGCTACTCCAGGCGGGGCTCCGGTCGGCGTGGAGCCTGATGGTAAGCAGGGGCGGCTTGGCAATGCCGGCGCGTGGCCTTGGGGTGGCTGGAATCCTTGGTACCCACTGGGGATGCCCGGTCATCTAGGCAATTTTGGCCAGGGGCCACCGGCGGGCCAGGCGTTTACGCCTGGCACAGCCGGTGGTGGCCTGTTCGGGCAGGGGCAAATTTTGCCTTGGGGCCCCCCTCGGGGGCTGGGTCTGCAGTTCCTTCTCCTGCCCCCTCGGGCCCTTCGGGCCAGCCGTCTCCGGCCGGCTCGCTGCCCTGGGGACTCCAAGTCGCCGGCCTTCCGGCAACGGGTTGGCCGTCGCCGCAGTGGGGAGGCTGGTGTTGGGTTCTGTTCCATTTCACTGTCGCCCTTTTGGCGATACCGCTATGCCTCTCGGGGATCACCTGACGTCGGCCACCCGGGATAAAATATTGAGAGGGGAATACGTCGATGTTTTTGGCCTTCTATATCGTGAACTCAAGAAGAAGGACAAAGACGAATTGGACGATAAGGACAAGGAAAGGATTAAACGCCGGAAGGTTGAGAGGAACTGGGCCAACTGGCTACCGGGGTTCCTTATTTATGCGGGGGTTATTGCACGTGCACAACCAATACGGGCAGCGCCGCTGTTTCAATATGTGGATATTATATATAAGGCTTATACGGACTTCTCTGGTGCTGCATGGCTGCAGTACGATGAGGAGTTCCGCATGAGGGTGGCGCTGAACCCCACCATTCCTTGGGACCACATTCACCAGCAGCTGTGGCTGCAGCTGATGTCGCCTGCCAAGCCCAATGCTGGCGACAGGTCGGATAGTGGCCACCTGGTTAGCAAGCATTCAACGGCATCAGGTCCCCGCGCATTGGCGGGGCAGCCGGTTCAACCCCGGCTGGTCTGTTGGGATTTCTCGTCCCCGGGCGGTTGCAACAGGAAACCGTGCAAATACAAGCACGAGTGTCCGTTGTGTGGCGGTTCCCATTCCCTGTCCGCTTGCAGTAAGACGAAGCCCCGTGCAGGGGGTAAGCGGCCGGGAGGCGGCAGGAGCACCCAAGGTGCTGGTAAAGGGCCCCAGCCCCATCAAGGTGATGGTTCTTAAAAAATTATTAGCGGGTTACCCACGTGTTCGCGATCGGGTTTATTTGTTAGATGGTTTCCGTTACGGTTTTCGCATCCCTTTCCAGGGGCTTAGGGGTCCCTGTATGGCTAAGAACTTGCAGTCTATTAGAGGTATGGAGCAGGTTGTCAGGGACAAGATCTTGAAGGAGTGTAGCGAAGGGCACATCTTGGGTCCTTTTGACTCACCTCCGGTCCCCAATTTACGGGTATCCCCTTTGGGGGTAGTGCCCAAGAAAGCCCCTGGGGAGTTTCGCTTGATCCACCACCTTTCTTACCCGAAAGGCAGATCAGTGAATGATGCTATTCCAGACTCCCTTTGTACAGTAAGATACACCTCTTTCGATCAGGCAGTTAAGATCGTCCGGAGTTGCGGACTGGGGGCCGAGATGGCGAAGTGCGACATTAAGTCGGCATTTCGCCTCTTGCCGGTGCACCCGCACGATTTTGAGCTCCTGGGTTTCATGTTTGAAGAGAAGTTTTATATGGACCGTGCTCTACCTATGGGTTGTGCTATCTCTTGTTCTGCGTTCGAGCGTTTTAGCACCTTCCTTGAGTGGGCTCTACGTGTGCGGTCCGGTTCCGCCACGACGGTTCATTATCTTGACGATTTTTTGTTTGTGGGCCGCCAGGGGGCGGGGCAGTGCGCCCACCTGCTCCAGTCTTTCTTGGATTTAGCGTCGGAGCTGGGAGTGCCGCTCGCGCACGAGAAGACTGAGGGGCCAGTTTCTGCATTGACTTTTTTAGGTATAGAGTTGGATTCGGTCCAGCAGACTTCCAGGTTGCCAGCGGAAAAAATCGTGAGGTTGAGGCAGATGCTGACGGCAGTTAGGGGACGGCGCAAGCTGTCGCTCTTAGAGCTCCAGCAGTTGGTCGGCCACCTCAACTTCGCCTGTAGGGTCGTGGCCCCTGGGAGGGCCTTTTTGCGGCGCTTATGCAACGGCATGTCTGGTTTACGCCGGCCCCACCATCGTACCAGGGTCACCCTGGGGATGAGACAGGATTTGGAGATATGGGAGAAGTTTTTGGCCGACTTCAATGGGGTGTCTTTTTGGCGAGACGAGCTGAAGTTAGAAGCCGAGCTTCAAGTCACATCTGACGCTGCTGGTTCCATAGGTTTTGGTGTTTACTTCCGGGGGCATTGGTGCGCTGAGGACTGGCCAGCCGATTGGCTGGCCAGCGGCCTTTGCCGTAACCTAACCTTCCTGGAATTTTTTCCAATAGTTGTGGCACTCCAGTTGTGGGGATCAGCTTTGGCCAATCATGTTGTCCACTTCTGGTGTGACAATTTAGCAGTCGTCCACGTGATTAATACGCTGTCCTCTAAGTCGGCCCCGGTTATGCGTCTAGTCAGGGCGTTTGTTTTGAACTGTTTACGCTTAAATGTTTTGTTCTTAGCTAAGCATGTCCCCGGCGTGTGCAATGGAGTTGCGGATGCTCTGTCTCGTCGACAGATGGAGCGATTCCGCCTTCTCGCACCAGAGGCCGATCTCCTGCCGGCTCGGATGCCCCCAGAGATGTGGCGGCTTGGAGACTCGAAGCCAACCGGGCTATGATGCTAGCACTGGCGCCTTCCACCCGGTAGGCCTACGATCATTCTGTTGCCCAGTTCCAGACATTTAGGGAGAAGGTAGGGTTGGCCAACCATTGGCCCGTACCAGTGTCCCACCTTATGCAGTTCTGTGTGCATCTGAAAGGTAAGGGGCTTGTCATCAAGACTATTCGGGCCAAGTTGGCAGCTCTCGCGTTTAACGCAAGAATTAAGGGTTTTTCCGATCAGTCTGATGATTTCAGATTGCGGAAGATGCTGGAGGGTTGGGCGCGTGAGCAGGGGCCTCGGCATGATACTCGGCAACCCTTATCCCCCGCGGTTTTGAAAGGATTGAGGGAGGTCTGGCCCTCAGTTTGTTTTTCCAGTTTTGAAGCCGCACTTTTTCAGGCGGCATCGTTGACTGCATTTTTGGGGGCACTCCGAGTGAGTGAATTGGTCGCCAGCTCTCGGAATGACGGTTCGGAGCGGGCCCTACAGTTGGGTGACGTAAAGATACAAGGGGACCGTGTTGTCATTTCCATCCATAAGTCCAAGACTGATCAGAGGCAGCGAGGTATGTGTATCACCTTGGGCTCATGCCATGATATTGATATCTGTCCGGTGGCAGCCTTGAAGGAATACATAGCTGTCCGTGGCGATGATGTTGGCCCCTTTTTCCGTCATAGTGACGGGTTGCCATTGACCAAATTTCAGTTCTGGTCCATCATCAGTCGGGCTTTGAACAGGCTTGGCCTGGGTGGGGTCCACTTCAGCACCCATTCTTTTCGTATCGGTGCCGCATCTACTGCGGCTGCCATGGGGTACCCGGGACCTGCCATCCAGAGAGTGGGTCGGTGGAGGTCCAAGGTTTACAAAGGTTATGTTCGCCCCTTTTCCCATTGAGGGCGTTGGTTGCTTTGTTCACGTGTTAAAAAATTTGTTCTTTGTTTCAGGTGCTGTGGTGTGGGGCGAGAGAACAAGGATTTTGATCGCCGGCCACAGCATGATATTTTGGGCTGCCCATTATGCTCGACGATCGCCCTTCGGTTCACAGCTGGGCTTCAGTGAGCTGGCAGTCGTGGAATGGCAGGGGCGCCGTGGCCTATGTTGGGATGGCCTCTTGCCTCTTTTGTTCCAGGGGAGGAACGGTCCTCCGCCTCAGATTCTGTTGATCCACCTAGGGGGTAACGATTTGGGCCTGGTGCAGGGGAGGGCCCTGTCACGTCAGGCGATCGAGGACCTCCAGGTGATTCGGAGCAGGTGGCCCGAGGTGCTGATCATTTGGTCCGCCATCCTTCCTCATCGGGTGTGGAGAGCAGCCTTGAACCCTGCCGGGGTCGAGAGGGCTCGCCGCAAGGCCAATAGAGTGGTTCGGAGGGCGCTCTCTGGGGGCCTTGGCATCTACCTGCCACACCCGGGAATTAGGTCGTATAGGGCGAACCAGTATCGGCAGGACGGCATCCACCTGTCCGAGACCGGCAACAGGGCCTTTTTGTTGGACCTACAGCTGGGGCTTCAGCTGGCTTTGGGCCAGCCGGTGGGCCCAAGTGCCTAAGCTGAGGCTTGGCATTGTGGTGGCGGGACTTGAAGTCAGGTTTGTTTTGGTGGGCACCCACGGTTTTCCCGTTTAAGGGAAGTAGCAGGGGACGGACGGCAGCTGGGTTCGACGGCCCTCTGCTGTTTTGCCTGCTACAGGGTTATCCCCCGTTTGGCGAGCCGCCCTGGGCGGGCGGCGGGCCATTTGGAGAGGATACCCGACCGCTGCTGGCCTGGCAGCAGCTAGTTTTATCCGGCTGCTGCCGGGGGCTGGGTGGCCCGCCCATCCGGACTGGGAAGGGTTGCGGAGTTCCCTTCACCGGTCCGGTTAGTTGTTAGGTTGCCCCAGGCTGTTGGTTCAATAAAGTTGCCCTGTTTTAAACCCATCTATTGTGTTGTCTTGTTCTTCCGACTGGGGGGGGCAATCCGGCCCCTTCCCGCCCGGGCCGGCTTCAGCTGGCTTTAGGGCGGGGGCTGAGTTTGCCTCCCCGGATGGAGCGAGGCAACGGCCTCTTCATCCGGGGATGCAGCGGGCGTGGTCGCTCTGGGCTTTATATGCCCGACCATGCCTGCGGCCACGCACTTTTGCTGGCCGTTTTGGCCCACCCTCCCTCCCGGCAATAGTACAGGCTCCTCCGGTCACCGTTTTATCGGGGCCAGGTAGGAATTTTTTCATCTCAACTGATTGGCCAGAGTTGGGATGTTTTTCGCCTACCTTGTACTGTTGCATTGAGGTTGGGTTTTCTGTGTTAGGTAACTTTACGGGGCGGGACTTGAAGTCAGGTTTGTTTTGGTGGGCACCCACGGTTTTCCCGGTTAAGGGAAGTAGCGGGGGACGGACGGCAGCTGGGTTCGACGGCCCTCTGCTGTTTTGCCTGCTACAGGGTTATCCCCCGTTTGGCGAGCCGCCCTGGGCGGGCAGCGGGCCATTTGGAGAGGATACCCGACCGCTGCTGGCCTGGCAGCAGCTAGTTTTATCCGGCTGCTGCCGGGGGCTGGGTGGCCCGCCCATCCGGACTGGGAAGGGTTGCGGAGTTCCCTTCGCCGGTCCGGTTAGTTGTTAGGTTGCCCCAGGCTGTTGGTTCAATAAAGTTGCCCTGTTTTAAACCCATCTATTGTGTTGTCTCGTTCTTCCGACTGGGGGGGCAAATAATGAAGTGCCCAGGAGACATTCCGCTCCCCTGGGGGGGAGGACCTCCAAACTGGGGGATCCCCTGCCCCCAATTGGGGATTGGAAACCCTAATTCTCTGTTTTTCTCTCTCTGTTTCCGTGCATATGTGTGTATGCTGATTTTCCTCTTCCTTCCTACCACAAGCTCTTATACTGCCTCTCTAAAGGGACTTTTGCACAGAGCTGGATTCTACTAAAGGCTAGAAGACCTTCTCATGCAACTAACTCCTTGTCTGCCAAAAATCAGTATGATACCACTTCAGTCAACAATATGATGGATGTCAATTGTAATTTCTTAAGAATCAAGCCTAAATATTCTGCATGAAAAATAAGGAAAGGTGCAATATGTTACACTATTAGAGGACTACAAAGATGTTGAAGCAGGACAAAGGAATAATAATCTGTGACCATAATTCATAATTTTATAAGTAAATGCATTCCTGTCCTTGTTCAGGCTCTGGGAGAACTTAAAAAAAACAGGGGGAAAAGCCCCACACAGTGCAACTCATTCTGCAAAGATGATGATTCTTTAGTAAGTACCTGCTGTGTAATGATCCATGCTGAACTCAGCTTTAGTACTTCAGTCTTCTAAAATAAATGTTATAAATATTACAGAATGCTGTGCTAAGAGTTCTGAACATTACACTGAATGGTAATGATACCGCATATCTCATATCTTTCTCTGGCTGTTGTAACATTATAGAATACTGCTCATATAGACACCATTGGTATGGTTGCCACATATATTGCTGCATTTCAGTTTCACATAGTATGAAGAATTTGCTGTCATAATTTCAATCACCCAAGCAGGCAAATTAACAAATCATAACCCATTTTGTTTAAGATAACCCAGCAACTCTGGAGTCCTATATTTTGAGTATTCCAGGGTCAGCTGTTATGTGTATCACAATCTGAATCCCCAGACCCTGGCAGAGTTGCGGAGGGGCATGGGCTACTTCCAGCTTTTTAGGTTGAGAAATAAAAAAAAATGATGACGAACAAGGTACTTAAAAACAAGCTGAGTAAGTAGTGAAATGCCAAAAAATTAACAAGTGTCTAAATCTGAGGCTACCTTTGAACTTCAGGCCCAAGATGGGTTAACCACCAGTGGAGATCTCCTGGAATTACAACTGGTCTCCAGGTTACAGAGATCAGTTCCCCTGGAAAAAATGGCTGCTTTTGGACTGTATAGCATTATAATGCACTGCAGCCCCTCTGATCCCCAAACCCCACCATCCCCAGGCTCCACCCCCAAAATCTCTAGATATTTCCAACCCAGAGCTGGCAACTCTAGGCCCAAGCCAAATGGCACCCTTGACTCCCTCTCCCCCCAACTGGATCTGTAGCTACTTGTTGAAATCTTATAGCCAAATTCCACTATGGGTATAAAAAGTCACCCAGGTAGGCTTTTTTCCACTACTACTGAATATTGAGTAAATTTGTTTATTGAGCTATCCGCTATGAAACAAAAATATCTTTCCTAGGTAAATCACTGCCAGTTTAGACTCCAACTATGTATATTTAAAGTTAGGATTTTTTGGCCAATGTGTGTAAATGGTGACACATTGAATCTTATTTATGATGTGCTGCCCATCCACCAAGTTTGGGCAGATTCTTTTGGAGCTTTTTGCAGCCCAGAGAGGGGTCAAGGCATGAAGGAGGTCCCAGGTTCAATCCCCATTACTATCAATTAAAAGGATAAGACAGTAAATGATGTGAAAGACCTGAGACCCTGGAGAGCTGCTGCTTGTCTGAGTAGGTAATACTGACTATGATGGACCAATAGTCTGATTTAGTATAAGGCAGTTTCCCATATGTTCACTTTGGTTTTCTCCATCCCCACAATCAGTCTCAATATATTTCCATGGGATAGTTGACAGACTATTTTATAATTGGTAAACAAATAAAGTATGCTTGCTCCCTGCAGATAGTTTATAATCTATAAAAGAATCCATCCTCTTATTCCATAACTTTTGGGTTTACTAGAGATGGGCATGAACTGGCTCATGAACTAAAATTTGTCATTAATTTTGGCTGGTTCATGGTTGGTGAAGCAATATTTGCAAACTGAAGAACCAACATTAACTTCCATTAATTTTGATGCCGTGTGGTGTTTTTGAAGAGCAAAATGCTTTCTGCTCTTCGTGAAAAACAGCTGTTTGGTTACTTTTTGCTCCTCATGAAAAGCTATGAGGAGAAGAAAGCAGTGGGTTAAATGGCTCAGAGTTCCCTGCCACTTTTGGAGCCATTTCACTCCCACTTTCTGCTCACCACCAAAAGTATCAGGGAGCAGAGCTATTTAAACCAAACAGCTGAGTGGTAGGGAGCAGAAAGTTTAAAAAGGCTCAGGAACCAATACTTACCAGTTCAGTTGATGTACTGGCATATTGCTTTGTGGTTCAGTTCATGGTTCAACCACAAACCATGAACTGAACCATGCCACAAAAATCTAATCCATACCCATCCCTAGGATTTACTCAGGAACCTTTAGGGGCACACTACACATTATGACAGCCATGGGTCCAACATATGGGCACAGATTCCATATTAGAGGAAAAATTAGCTATTTGAAAATTCCCCTGAAAGCCTGATTTTGATCTTTCCCATGCTGAGGTGGTACCAGGCTATCTTGTATTCCCCCACCACACCTTTTCAAGTGCTAAGACAGTCCCATTCATAAGAACATAAGAGAAGCCATGTCGGATCAGGCCAACGGCCCATCCAGTCCAACACTCTGTGTCACACAGTGGCCAAAAATTTTATATACGCACATACACTGTGGCTAATAGCCATTGATGGACCTCTGCTCCATATTTTTATCTAAACCCCTCTTGAAGGTGGCTATACTTGTGGCCGCCACCACCTCCTGTGGCAGTGAATTCCACATGTTAATCAGCCTTTGGGTGAAGAAGTACTTCCTTTTATCTGTTTTAACCTGTCTGCTCAGCAATTTCATCGAATGCCCACGAGTTCTTGTATTGTGAGAAAGGGAGAAAAGTACTTCTTTCTCTACTTTCTCCATCCCATGCATTATCTTGTAAACGCATTCCAGCACCTAAAAAGGTCCAGAGATAGGCAAGATCCCCTGGTACAGCTGCAGTGAGGGTCTTGCAGCAATTTTTAAACAGCTAATGTTTCCTCCATGGTGTTGGCAGCCATAGGTTGAACCTGTAGCCACCATGACATGTAGTTTGTCTCTTTATTGAAACACTTTGTCAAAGACTTTCTGGAAGATCAGCATATAGGGGCACGAATGAGGTTTAGAACATTCTGCATGCACTGGAGAAAATGGGCAGAGTTAGCTTCTTCCTCTTCCATAATGTTAGAATTCAGGTACACTTAATGAAGCTGATGGGTGATAGATTCAGGACAAAGAAAAATAAATAGTAAATGAGGATTTAAATTGTGAAATTCACTGCCAGTGGACATAATGATCACTGTGAGCACAGATGGCTTCAAAGGGGGATTCGTTCAATTCATAGAGGACAGGTCAATCAATGGCTACTAACCATGGTGACCAAAGGGAACCTCTATTAGAGGCAGCAAACCTCTAAATACTAGTGTTAACAGGCAACAATAGGGAAAGGCCTTGGCCTTTATGACCCATTTGTTTGCCTTCTGGCTAGTCATTGTGTAAAAAGAATGGGCATCAGTATGATACAGTAGGGCTCTTATGTTTTTTATGTTATCATACTTCTCAAAAAGCTAAAACAAAATTATGAAGCATGGTTCCCCAGTACTTATGATATGTCCTGTAATGTGCAAGAGATACACATGCATTTAGTACACCATGAGTAGATATGTATGGCTACCACTGGAAGCTATTATTGACCTTGGTTGTCTCACCATGTTTCACATAATAAGACCTCACACATTACAGAGGACACCAGAGGTCAAAACAGTCTGTGTCATTTGAATCAATCTTACTAAAGCTGAATCTTTGTTTGCTTTCTAAATCATCTAGTGAACAACAAATCATTGGGGATGCCAGAAATGGAACCTCAGATCTTCTGCATGCAAAGCAAATGCTATGCCACTGAACCATAGCCTCTTAATGCACTTACTTGACCAGCAGAAGTGCAAAGGCCAAATCTTACTGCTACATCTAGAAACAGTACTTGATTAACAAGCCCAGCATAACAGAGGTCTTCAGAACAATATCCTCACCTTCCTGTAGTTTTATTCTACTTTAGGTTTTGGAGATCAGCTTTTCAGATAGTTTTAAAAGTCCACCTGAGATCACAAGACACTTGTTTAAAGACACCTAAATGAGTGGTCTTATCACTTTAGTTTTTTTTCTGGCAGCCCACATTTATGAGGCAATGAGGGCAGTACAGCTCCTGACTAAAATTTATCATGTTGTAAACACTGCATTATCTGGCTAATTTATCCCTGATTGGTAGTTTTGTAAATTAAACTTCTTCTTTATTTTGTTGCAATTTAATGAAGTTGCATAATGAAAGCAGCTGTTCCTACAAAGTGGACAGCAGTATTCACATCAAAAGAAAAACAGGAAATCATTCCAGCTATTAGGTCTGGAGAACAGAAGTTGGCTATGTTATATTTCTGTTAATATTTGAAGAAATGAGATTACTGAAAAATAAATTTTTGTTTGAGTGAGCTGACAATATTTGTAAAAAGCAGGATTTTCATTCTCAAGTGCAATTTGTTTAATACAGATATGATGCACTGGACAGCATACTTCAATACTTTAATAAAAGCCGTGCTGCCTTCCAAAGACCTTAGACTTAAATAACTTCTATTTGATTTTAATTTTCGGACAGTAATAACTTACTTGATTTGCATTTAGGGAAGTAAAAACCACAAGTTCTACTAGAAATCACTGTTAATTTACTTGAGTTTTGCTTCAAAACAATATATTTTATTAGACTTATTCTGCACCTTCTCTAAGGAACTCAAGACACTGTTCCATGGGTATATCCTCCATACTATTTTCATAGCAACCCTTTAAGGAAGGTTAGACTGAGAGATGCTATCACATTTGTCATCTCTGCTGGTTTCACTCAAAAATCCCCATTTCAATTTTGATGCTCCTGTATACAAAATTAAATTGTGAATCTTTATTTACCCCTCATTTTTTGTTTCCTTGCGCTGAAATTTTCTTGTTTAAAATTGACATATTGATGTTATTTTTGCACATAAATGGCATATAATGACATCAGTGCCAGAAATAACATGGGAACATCATCAACAAAGGTGAACAGTATTAGGGTTTGTAGACTCTTTCGGGATCAAGTGCCGTGTTCTACTGGAGAAAGTTTTCCTTCCAGACGTTTCGTTCTCAACGTCTGGAAGGAAAACTTTCTCCAGTAGAACACGGCACTTGATCCTGAAAGAGTCTACAAACCCTAATGATGTTACCAGCCGTAAAAACCTGAAATCTTTGATAAAGGTGAACAGTATTTGTTTACTGTATTTATATCCTGCTTTTCTCCCCAATGGGGAGCCAAAGTGGCTTGTATGGTTCTCCTCTCCTTTATTTTATTCTTGCAGCAACCCTGTGACTAAGTCTGAGAGTATGTGACTGGCCCAAGGTTACCCAGCAACTTTTCTTGGTCAATATTTGAACCTGGTGCCCAGATCCTAGTCAGACTGTTTAGCCATGACACCACACTGGGTCTCAATTAATGAAAAGGCTCATTACAATGGCACTCAGAAATAAGCCTCTTTGCTGTAGATCTCTAGTTATGCTGTGAGCTCTGCCTAAGTGGAGATTTGAACCCATGTACAGATATCCCTGTTGTGTGCTACTGGGAAACTTATAGCAATCATGTTATAGAATCAGGTTACTAGCAGCATTTCATACTGTGTAACAATAATTTTCCCAAATGAAAAAAAGAAAGCAAATATCTTTTTTAAAAAAAAGCTTGTATTGCAGTAGCTGAAAATTCTCTCAGTCTCTCTCTCTCTCTCTCTCGGCTTGGCTTCGCGAACGAAGATTTAAGAAGGGTGCACTAGTCCACGTTTGCTGCAGGCTCGCTGGTGGCTGACAAGACCAATGTGGGACAGGCAGGTCCGGCCACAGCGGCTGCAGGGAAAAGTCTGATTTAGGGTTGGTCCTGTAGCAGTGCGATTCTTCCTCAATCTCCTTTTGTCCTCAAGACCAGCTATGCGTGTGTTCTCAAAGGAAGAGACAGCTTGGTGGATGGTGTGCCTCCATGCTTTGCGATCTGAGGCTAGGTCAGACCACTGGTGATGGTTGATGTGACAGGTGCTAAGGGATTTCTTCAAGGAGTCCTTGTACCTCTTCTTTGGTGCCCCTCTATTTCGATGGCCGGTGGAGAGTTCGCCATACAGGGCAATCTTGGGAAGGCGGTGGTTTTCCATCCTAGAAATATGCCCTGCCCAGCACAGCTGCGTCTTCAACAGCAGTGCCTCGATGTTTGTAACCTCTGCCCGCTTGAGGACCAGTGTTGGTCACAAAGTCACTCCAGTGGATGTTGAGGATGGTGCGAAGGCAGCGCTGATGAAAGCGCTCAAGGAGTCGCAGGTGATGACGGTATAAAACCCACGATTCGGAGCCATAGATGAGGGTTGTCATCACAACCGCTTTGTAAACATTGATCTTTGTGCCTTTTTTCAGATGCTTGTTGCTCCACACTCTTTTGTGCAGTCGGCCAAATGCACGGTTTGCCTTTGCCAGCCTGTTGTCAATCTCCTTGTCGATCTTGGCATCTGAGGAGATGATGCACCCCAGGTAGCTGAACTGCTGGACTGTCTTCAGAACTGATTCACCCACAGTGATGCAGGGAGGGTGATAATCTTCCTGGGGTGCAGGCTGGTGGAGAACTTCTGTCTTCTTCAGACTAACTTCTAGGCCGAATAGCTTGGCAGCCTCTGCAAAGCAGGACGTCATATGCTGCAGAGCTGATACCGAGTGGGAAACGAGTGCAGCATCATCAGCAAACAGTAGCTCTCGGATGAGTTTTTCCATTGTCTTGGAGTGTGCCTTTAGTCGCCTCAGGTTGAACAGGCTGCCATCGGTGCGATAGCGGATGTAGACACCATCGTCCTCATCTAGATCTACTGCGGCTCTTTGAAGCATCATGCTAAAGAAGATCGTAAAGAGAGTTGGCGCGAGAACGCAGCCTTGCTTTACACCTGTGCCTATTGGGAAGGGCTCCGAGAGGTCGTTGCAGTGTCTGACTTGGCCTCGCTGGTCTTCGTGTAGCTGGATGATCATGCTGAGGAACCTTGGGGGACATCCTAAACGTTCCAAGATTTGCCACAGGCCTTTCCTGCTAACGGTATCGAAAGCTTTGGTAAGGTCGACAAAAGTCACATACAGACCCTTGTTCTGTTCCCTGCATTTCTCTTGGAGCTGCCTGAGAACAAATACCATGTCGGTGGTGCTCCTGTTAGCTCTGAAGCCGCACTGGCTCTCTGGGAGGAGTTCTTCTGCAATGGTGGGCACCAGTCTGTTCAGGAGTATTCTGGCAAGGATTTTGCCTGCGATGGAGAGGAGGGTTATCCCCCAGTAGTTGGAGCAGTCTGACTTTTCCCCTTTGTTCTTGTATAGGGTGATGATGATTGCATCGCGAAAGTCCTGTGGTAATTTGCCTTGTTCCCAGCAGGTGACAAGTACTTTGTGAAGTGAGCTATGTAGTACTGTGCCCCCATGCTTCCAGATCTCTGGTGGAATTCCATCAACTCCTGCTGCCTTGCCACTTTTCAGTTGCTTGATGGCTTTAACAGTCTCTTCTAGGGTGGGGATCTCATCCAACTCTGTTTTCACTGGTTGAAGTGGGGTGAGGTGGATTGCTGAATCTTGAACTACGCGGTTGGCACTGAAGAGAACCTGAAAATACTCCAACCAGCGGTTCAGTATGGATGCCTTGTCTGTGAGGAGCACTTGGCCGTCTGCACTATGCAAGGGACTCTGAGCCTGATATGATGGACCATATACTGCCTTCAGGGCTTCGTAGAACCGTCTTAAATCACCAGTGTCTGCACACAGCTGGGTTCTCTCTGCGAGCTTGGTCCACCACTCGTTCTGAATGTCTCGAAGCTTGCGCTGGAGGTTGCTACATGCAGCACGAAAGGTTGCTTTTTTCCCAGGACAGGAGGGCTGAGCAAGATGTGCTTGGTAGGCAGATCTCTTTTTTGCCAGTAATTCTTGGATCTCTTGATTGTTCTCATCAAACCAGTCCTTGTTCTTCTCATCAAACCAAGAACAATTCTCTCAGTACTTGCAGATAAAAAAAATGAGAGGAGGGAGGGTAGGTCAGAAAATGTGAGACCCCTCATTATAGCACAGTTGTTCTGCTACCTTGCAGAGCTCAGTGGCTCCTTTTGATATTAACTTCACACCTTCAGATTTGTGGGAAATTAGAAAGCTGAACTGTGACGGACTGAGGATTTTTTTTTTTTTTGCTAGAAGTGTCATCATGCAGGGCAATCAACTTTCTTCTGTTGGTGGGCATTTTGAGGCCTGCAATGAGCAACACATGGGTAGGATGCAGTATGACACATTGACTGAAAGTTGTCTCTGAAATCAAGACTGCTGCCCAGGTTAAGAATATATTGTTTTCTCTTCAGCAAGCTGTCAAGAGAAGTAACTCATTTTGTTTTAATTTACCATTTTTTGAGACTGTGTGTCAGTATATTCTGGGAGATAAATGTTAGGTAAGAAACAATTCCCCCTAACCAGCAACATTTTTCTTTTCCTAGCTGACTCATTAATAGGAATGTGGTGATGCATGCTGCAGTTTCTGGCTGCCACTATTACAGGCCAACCAAGAAGCAGAAGGAGGGGATCCTACAGGATTCTGTGAACCTAGTCATTGCAGTGCAAAGTCCTTCTTCACTGCTGCTGGAGTTGTCTTCTGCAAAACAAAACAAAACAGCATGAGGAAGAGAAATTACCCCTTATTTATTTCATGGAGCTCCTGGGGACTAGAACCTTAACTGGTCCCATAGCTACGGGGGGCCTGGGGGAAGGCCACTCTATTTAAACCCCCCTTACCTCTGTAGGGCTCCTCCATTGGAGGTCCTTTCCCCCCATTTTTGCATTGACAGTACTTGTTAACTTCAATTCTCATACATCAAGAGAGAGTGAGGGGGAGAGCAAGAGAGTGACAGAGAGAGAGAGCGCAACAGTGAGGGGGAAAGTGAGAAAATGACAGTGTGCGTGTGAGAGAGAGCGACAATGAGTGTGTGTGAGAGGGGGAAAGTTAGAGAGTGACAGTGTGTATGAGCAAGAGAGCGACAGTGAGGGGAAGAGCTAGAGAGTGACGGCAAGAGAGAGTGTGCGTGAGAGAGAGAAAGTGAGACAGAGAGCACGAGTGAGAGTGCATATAACAGTGAGAAAGAGAGTGGGAAAAAGAGCTGGGGTCGGCCAAGCTGGCCACTGGAGAGAAGATGTAGACAAACTCCATGTCCTCCCACACATTTTTTATCTCCCCGGCCCCTCCACCCAAAATTTTCTGGTTACAGGCCTGACCTTAATGCAAATCTTTCCCTCTTGGTCATAGTTCAGAACTGGTAGTTAGCAAGTACACCAGCCTTCTCTCAACTTGATAATGGCTGTCTGGAATTCTGATGCAAACTATAGCCCAGACCTAGGGATTACCATCTTCAGGTTGGGAAATTCCTGGAGATTTGGGGATGGAACCTGGGGGAGGGTGGGGTGTGAGAGGGGAGAGAGCTCAGTGGGAATATAATGCCATAAAACCCACCCTCCAAAGCGAACATTTTCACAGGGCTTTTTTTGTAGCAGGAACTCCTTTGCATATTAGGCCATACACCCTGATGTAGCCAATCCTCCAAGAGTTTACAGGGCTCTTTGTACAAGGCCTACTGTAAGCTCCAGGAGGATTGGTTATATAATAGTGAGTTCTATCTAGTAATGAGTCGAGGTGGTAGTGAACATAGCTCTTTTATTGAATACAGCATGGTATAGCACTGCCTACAAAGACTAACTGCTAGGGCCACTGGGCCCTCTATATATACACACCCAACGTTCCCGCTCTGCCTGTGACTGGACCATTCAAACCAATCGGGGGCTCTTCATTGGAGCAGGGCAGTAGGATTTGGATCCTGCTGCCTATTGTTCCCGAGTCCCCCAACCTCTGTCCTTCAGGCCCCAGTGAGCCAGGCAAGAACTCCAGCTTATAGATACAATTCTAAGCACATATACAACATCCCTCCCCCCTTAGTTCACAAGCCTAGCTGACATACTCATTGAAGTAGGCTGGCTTGTGATGCTCTTTGGTGGACCGCACGAGCCCTGGAGGGGGTGGGGGAGCAGACACAGTTACAGTGGCAGTGAGTGGAGGGGCTGCCACTGTATCATTCTCAGCCAGTGGTTCCCAGGCCTCTGTGACCACCGGCTCCGCCTGAAGGGCAGGGCTCGGGGCCCCTGCCTCCACTGCGTCAATCGAGGAAGGAGTTGAGGTGGCAGTCTGGTTGTCAGGACTGTAATCCTCGACTTCTACCCCAGGACTCTCACGGGACCTCAACTGGTCAATGTGCCTCCTTATGGTGAACCCCCACTCTGTTGTAACCTTGTACATTATGGACCCCAGCACCCTGGAAACCCTTGCCAGAATCCAAGCGCCCCCCCTCAAAGTTCTTAGCCATAACCTGGTCCCCCATATCTAGCCCCTGAGGTGCCCAGATCAAATCTGGGACCTCCTGCAGGTCAAGGGCTCTGTCTGGGTCCATCTAGTAGGGTGGCTACCCGGCGGCTCAAGAGGAGTTCGGCACGGCTGCAGCCTGTAGCCGAGGAGGTAATACTGTGCTCTGATAGTAAGAATTCTGCAAGTCGGCCCTCCCAGTCCCTCTGGATGATACGGCGGAGCAATTCTTTAGTAGTCCACGCCATCCTTTTGGCCTGGCCATTGGTGGTTGGGTGGAATGGGGCTGACCTGATGTGCCTAATGAGGTTGTGGGTACAGAAGTCCTGGAATTTTCCGGACATGAAGGCCGTCCCATTATCTGAGACCAGTATGTCCAGGAGGCCATGTGTGGCGCACACCCGACGGAGACCGCCAATGGCGGCTTGGGAGGAGGTGGCTGCCATCGGGAGCACCTCCAACCATTTCGAGTATGAGTCCACAATTAAGAAAAAATGTTTGTCCCTGGAAGGACCCCGCAAAGTCCAGGTGCAACTGGGACCAGGGGTTTCGTGTGGATTCCCAGTGCTGCACCGGAGGCCAGGGAGGCACTGGCCGGGTCTCCTGGCAGGGCTGGCATCGAGTGACCCAAGACTCGATCACATCGTCCATCCCAGGCCGCCATACATAACTGCAGGCGAGTGCCTTCATGCGAACGATCCCCGGGTGGGTTTCGTGCAGCGCCATGAGGACTCGGTGTCTCAGAACCGGGGGCACCACCACCCTGTTCCCCCATAGCAAACACCCCTTATGGACAGAGAGCTCGTCCCTGCGGCATGCAAACACCCCAAACTCTGGTCCCACCCGGCTCATGGGCCATCCCCTCCATACCCAGTTCAGAACTCAGGAGAGTATTTTGTCCTTGGCTGAGCAGCATGCAATGTCTTTTACATGCACCAGGCGGTCCAGGAGGGACTCTAGAAGCAGGATTTGGTGTGCTGGGGCTGGATCCGGATCTTCCGACGGTAGCAGCAGGTGGCTGAGGGCATCTGCGTGGCCCATGGCTTTTCCCAGCCTGTACTGAAGACCATACTGGAACCCGCCAAGAAAATGGATCACCGTAGTACCCTGGGTGACAACTTCTGGGGCATTTGTCAGTTGGGGGTGAAGAGGCCAAGTAAGGGCTTGTGGTCTGTATGGATGGTGAAGGGCTGGCTGTATAAGTAATCATGGAATTTTTTTACTCCCGCCATGATTGCCAGGCCCTCCTTGTCTATTTTTGCATAGTTGCACTCCAGTTTCTGCAAAGTTCTGGAGTAACAGGCCACTGGGACCTCCCTGCCATCTGGCAACACATGGGCCAGGACAGAGCCCACCCCGTAGGGGGAGGCGTCACAGGCCAAAACGACGGGCATCCTCTAGTCGAAGTGCGCCAGCAAGCTGTTGGATGTCAGGAGGTCTTTAACGGCTTGGAAGGTGGCGACTTGCTGGCGGCCCCAAACCCATGGAGCCCTTTTGTCTAAGAGCCTATGCAAGGGTTCTGCTACCGTCGCCTTGTGGGGGAGGAAGGCATGGTAAAAGTTGAGGCCGCTGAGGAATGATTGCAATTCAGCTTTGTTAGTAGGGGCTGGCACATTGCAAATGGCTGTGATTTTGTCCTTGGATGGGTGGATCCCGTTCGCATCCACCATGTACCCCAAAAAGTCTATTATAGGGATCCCCAACAAACATTTTTCCCTCTTTACTTTGAGCCCCGCCTCATTGAAACGCTGTAGTATGGTGCGGAGGTGGCTGGCGAATTCCTCTTCCATTGCTGTGGCGATCAGCACATCAAAGAATGGCTGTACCCTGGGAATCCATTTTAAGAGAGAGTCCATTAAGCTCTGAAAAATCCCCAGGGCTATGCTGACCCCGAACTGGATGTGCTTTACCCAGAAAGCGCCCCGATGTGTGACTATGGTTTGGGCCTCGACCATGGCGGTGTCCACTGGCAATTGCTGGTACACTTGGGCCAGATCCAGCTTCCTAAAAATGTTGGCACCTGCTATGGATGCTAACACATGGCTGACCACCGGAACCGGGTAGGCGTGATCCTGCAGCGCTTTATTCATCGTGCATTTGTAGTCTGTACAGATGCGGATGCTCCCATTTGGCTTGACTGGGGTGACGATTTGGGTTTCCAATCGTGCGTTGGCGACTGGCTCCAGGACTCCTTGTGCCACTAGGTGGTCTAGCTCCTCCTCTAGCTTGGGTTTCAAGGCAAATGGTACCCGCCGGGCCTTTAGCCACATGGGCGACACATTGGGGTTTATTTGTAACAACATGGGGGAACCTGTGTATGTTCCTAGTGTCCCATCGAAAACTGCCAGGGACTCCCCACAGTTGTTCTGGAAATCCATGCTGGGGGGCATGATGGATTCCCTCTACTCGGATCCCCAAGGGTGCAAGCCGCCCTGAGCCCACTTTGGTGGGGTAGGGCGGAATATAAATCTAATTAATTAATTAAATAAATAAACCAAGCCCGGCCCAACAGGCTACTCAAGTCCCCTACCGTCACCAGCAAGGGGAGGTCTCTTGAAAATTTCCCGTATTGCACCTTGACTACCCAGCCCCTTTGATGCCAATCGCCCTTTTCTGGAAGTCTCATATGAGCACAGGGGACGGGTAAAGCTTAGGCCCCCCTTTGGGGCAAAGTTTCTTTAGGGTCGGGGCGGAGATGATGGTGTGTGTGGCCCCTGAGTCAATCTCCATCTGACAGGGGGCGCCCTCAATAAAAACTGTTGTTTTGAGTTTATCTGGGGACGGCATGGGGCTGTCGCATACCTGTCCAACTGACGCGGTGATGGTGTTGATATCCTCTACGACGGCGACCTCGTGGCAGTGGCCATTTTTCCCACCCTTCCGATGAGAGGTGCTCTCTCAGGTTGGTGTTGTTTTCAAGCGGCAGACTTGGCAAGGTGACCCATCTTCCCGCACTGGTGGCAGACAGTGTTCCGGAATCGGCAGGAGCAGCGCTTGTGGTTTTTCCCGCAACTTGCACACTCTCAAGCTGGCACTTCATGGCGGCGTGGTGGAGATTGAGAATGTCGTCTCCCCCTGAGTCATCCACATCCAAGGAGGATGAGGCGGCTTGGCGAGCCTCTGCCGCCATGCAATCTCCCTGCGATTTCTCATAGGTGGTAGCCACTTTGATTGCCTTGGGGAGGTCTATCTCATCTTTCCCAAGGAGCTTCCTCCTCAGCGGCTCATCCCACAGCCTGAAAATAACCCAGTCCCTTAGTCTTTCCTCCAATCGGTGAAACTCGCAGTGGAGTGACAGCTGGCAGAGGGCCGCAATGTAGTCAATGGCAGACTCATTGGGCCGCTGCCTGCGCTCAGAAAAGTCGAAGCAACGGGTCAGGACTGATGACTGTGGTGCGAAATGGGTTGTCAGGGTGGCGGTGATGTCGTGTAGGAGGCATCCTTGAGGAGGGTGGGCACCATTAGCCCCCTGGGCTAGCTCCTGGGTGTTCATCCCGCACAAGCTGAGGAATAGCGATCTCTTTTTATCTCCCACAACTCCGTGGTAGTGGATGAAGTTCTCCAATCGATCCAACCAGGTCTCCCATCACTCTGGGCTGGTCACATCGAACTCGGGAATCGTTCCTGGTGTAGCAGCCATTGTCAGCACTGGTAGTGCATGCATGGTGCGGAATGCTCGTAGCTTCTGGCTTCGCTTACCAGGATCCCACCTTTGTCGCCACTATAATATAATGGGTTCTATCTAGTAATGAGGTGAGGTGGTAGTGAACATAGCTCTTTTACTGAATTCAGCATGGTATAGCACTGCCTACAAAGACTAACTGCTAGGGCCGTGAGGCCCTCTATATATACACACCCAAAGTTCCCATGCTGCCTGTGACTGGACCATTCAAACCAGTTGGGAGCTCTTCATTGTAGCAGGACAGCAGGATTTGGATCCTGCTGCCTATTGTTCCTAAGTCCCCCAAGCTGTGTCCTTCAGGCCCCAGTGAGCCAGGCAAGAACTCCAGTTTATAGATACAATTCTAAGCACATATACAACAGGCTACATCAGGGGAATGTGACCTAGTATGTAAAGGAGTCCCTGCTACAAGAAAAGCCCTGCATTTTCACCAGGGAAGCTGATCTCTGTAGTCTGGAGATCAGATGTAATCCAGGAAGTCCCTAGACCTCACCTGTAAATTGGCAAGCTTATCAGGACCACTAATGGTATTATCGGTAACCCTTACTGACTTCAGAATTACTTTTCCATGGTTAGTACTATAATATTGATAGTTTTTTTCCTGCCCTTTACATAATCCTTAAATCATAGAGGTTAAAATTTATACTAGAATCTCAGAAAGGTTGGCTATGATCCAAAGAATATGCACACACAGGCTTCATGTTAAAAAGAACAAAAAAGGAGAAACTGAGCAAGTATATTGGGAATGATCTTGCATGCACTGTGTTCATTCTCATTGAAAAGAACAGGAAAACCATATCTCTGATACCTTTCAAACAAACATTTCAACTTGCTTTGGCTTCTAAAGGAAAATGGATTTTTTAACATTTCACAGACATTAAGGATAAAATGCAATAAAAGTGTGTGTGGGGAGAAACATTTAAGAAAAATTGTTTTTGGAAAACCCAGATTAAAGGTTTATCAAATTCAGGAGAACAACATTTTATACTTAAGGCATGTGAAGCCTTAAAAAAAGTTCACCTTTAGATGCTGAAGTGGGAAAAAGTGCTCATATGTGGCAGGAGAGAGTAAAATTGGGATGGAAATATAAAGGCAATCATAAGCAATCTTTCTATGATGACCCCATCCACGTCTCTCCCTCAGAGGCAGTTTTTCTTTCCTTTTAATGACTGAGCCACCCTAGTGATGTGTATATAACTCTGACTGTCCTACCCTGTCACAGTACAATATTTTGGTTACTAACAGAGTCCAGGAACCTGAGGAAAGGATCAGGAACCCACTTTAACTTAAACAACTTCAATGGCACTCATGGCATTTTGAAATTCAAAAATAAGAAAATATTTTATTTATCATAGAAGGGACAGGTCAGGTGAAATCAGGGGTTGAAATTTCTCAAGTAAAATCAATATAGATAACTCTGAGGTAAAATTAGTACATGCACAGACTTTAGACAGAGAGACAGTTTGGTATAGTGGTTATCTAGGAGGACTGGATTTGATTCCCCACTCCTTCACATGCACTTGCTGGAATGGCCTTGGGTCAGCCATAGCTCACACAGAGGTTGTCCTTGAAAGGGCAGCTGCTATAAGAGCCCTCACAGGGTGTCTGTCGTGGGGGAAGAAGATAAAGGAGATTGTAAGCTGCTCTGAGACTCTGATTCAGAAAGAAGGGCGGGGTATAAATCTGCAGTCTTCTTCTTTGCTAATGAGAATTTCTTAAGCCATTCACAATTACTTACTTAAATATTTATGTTGATAGGCTTTTGTTCCAATATTTTCCCAAAGACTCTAGTACACTTTCCTTACGTATTCACTCTCTCTCTCTCTCTCTCTCTCTCTGTGTATATGTAGCGTATTGATTTTTCAGATAACAGTTCTTCAGCATACCATATGATAGTAATTAAAAACATCAATCAAATTCAGTTCAATAAATACAATCCATTAAAATCCCAAGCAAAAATCAAACTCCTTTGAAAGGTTTTCTAAAACCAATATATATTTAGGCTTTGCTTAAAAGCTTGTAATGATGAAGTCAAGTGTACATCCCAGGAAAGAGGGTGTGATAGACTCAGGCAAGTTAGCCTGGAAGCTGGGAACAGGCTTGCAAGGATTAACTGGGCTGCAGCTATGGTAACAGAAATGTAGCAAATTGAGAGACACTTGGAGGGAAGTAAAACACCTCAGGGTTTTAGATTCAGTGCAGTTGGAGCTTGAGTACTGAACAGGGGAGTGGAGACTGGGTACTTAAGTTGTTGCTGTGGGAAGCAACTGGAAGGAGCTGAGAACAGCCAGTGGGGCTGAATTCCTTGTGTGGACAGAGCTGCATAAAAAGCTTCTGTCAGAGAGAGAGTTTTTGGTCAGAAGGGGGTCATAGCCAGGCACCTTCTGTGAGGCAAAACTTTCTGTGGAGGTCTGTCAGCACAACAGGACAGACTTCTAGTGAAACTGAGAACACTCTAACACTCTGAAGAGAGGATTGGATTCTTGTGGCTAGAAGGTATCTCAAGATACAGACTAGAAATCTAGCTGGATGGGAGCCACAGGAATGAGGGGCTGGAAATTAGTTCTCAGAAGTGTGAATCCTGAATGCTAGTGTGCATGTCTGTGAGGGAATATTGATCTGGCACAAATCAGGAGTCCTCAGTATGAGTGGCAAAGAATGAATGACAGTTTATTATTTTTATGATTTGAGTAGGCTATACCATAGTGACTGCAAAGTGTTCCCAGTGCCAAGTAGGCACTGCCTGCCTGTCCAAAGTTCCTGTAAATTCAAAAAGCCTGCCTGCTTATATTTGTTCAGCCTACCAATCTCTGTGCTTAGAGATTATTTTGCCAACCATCTGCCTACCAAATGATTTGTTTGAATATCAACCAATTTAATATTATTTTATTCCCTCTCCCATGCCTTTTGTAAACTGATAAATATTCTTTTGGTTTTTTACTTTAATACGTCTGGTGTCTAGTTTTTATAAGTCTGACAGGATTTCAGTGTGTGTGCCTGAGGTACTGAGGGAAGGTGACAGGGGAAAATTTATAGTGGTAACCCTCCCAAGCTGACACTGACTGGTTCCTTACAGGGGGTTTCATAGTTCGGGGGGCTCTGATAAGGACTCCTATGAGCCTTCAGTAAACATCCAAAAGTGTGAGTTTCTGAATCATAGAACCTAGGCCAGTTCAGGTGCTCTGGATGTAAGAACTTTGTTTTGGGCCCAGGAAAAAACAGGAGCTAGTGTAGTAGACAGAACATTTCTAAACTCAACAGGCAATCCAGAGGGATATCATGACTGATGATATTGAATGCTAAGAGGTACAAGAGAATCAGTAGGCATAGACTGACTGGCATAGATCATTAATATAACAAATGAGATTTCTGTGCCACATCCAGGATGAAAATCACATTGCAAAAGATCTGCCAGTAGATCGTTGTTTTCAACTTTTCCAGACCAAGGACCTTCCTTTAATTCTCACATGATAGCACTGTGTCATTGTCATGTGACAGGAAGAACTAGACTTAAGACCTAACCAATGTCAGTGACAGAACTATGGGCAACAGGTCAATAAAGTCAGAAACAGGCTTGCTAAGTATCTGTGAAAGATTAGCCTTTTCAGAGAATGGAACTCTATGCCACAAGTAACCACAGCATTGGAGGGATGAGTCATGGTGGGAGGGGCTAGGCAATAGCCATATTTGGGGACAGGATTTGAAATGGGAGGGGAGCTTTGTACCACAAGCAATATAGAGTAATGGAAAGGCCATTAGACTTTTGTGGGGAATGGGTGGTTCTTCCAATCATTCCTATGGTCTAAAGGAATCCTTACACCATTGCTGAGTGACCTCATCTTTCTGTCTTGCTATGCTTTTCAGAATGGTGGCACTCTTTCCCCCTATGCAGCAGGACCTTTCAAAAAGCAGCAAAAATTATAGCTATAAGAGGAAGAAGTGATTGGATTTATACCCCGCCCTTCACTCTGAATCTCAGAGCGATTTACCATCTCCTTTACTTTCCTCCCCACCAAGAGACACCCTGTGAGCTAGATGGGGCTGAGAGAGTTCTCCCAGAACTGCTCTTAAGTAGAACAGCTCTGAGAGAACTTGTGGCTGACCCAAGGTCACATTAACAGGTGCATGATTATCTCCCAGATAAGAGTCCGCACACTTAACCACTAAAAACTGAGTCTCATGACCCAAAAAGACACTCTTGACCTAGAAAATGGGGCATTATAACTCTGAGCCTTCACATAAGAGTAGTCAACCCTAGCTGGCATCCCAGCAGGAGAAACTGGGGAGCAAAGAAGAGGGATTCAGCTTTGTACTGAGATGCAACATTACTTCTAGTATAAAACTAGAAGTGACATCGTCATGCCATGGCAGTTAAGCAGTTTGAGGTGAATCCTAATGTATTATACTGTCATTCTGATGTCACTCCTGAATTAGCCCCTCATTTTCCCCTGCAGTCCTATTAAGCATCAGTGGGGAATGGAGTCTAAGCCAAAAGGTCTACCACTATTAGGAATGGGCAGGAACTGGGAAAATATGATTAGGTATGGTTCATGGTGTGCCCAATTTGTGATCCATGAGTTAAGTCTGAGAATTTCACAAGGTGAAAGAATGGACCCCTAACATACTAAAGACACCAAACTCACCAGGGATTTCTGGCTGATTCTCCTGTACCTGCCCTCCATTTGGTGAGTATTGGATTTGCAGGGTCTGAGTTAGGGCCCCCAGAGAAGATGCCTCTAGGAAAGTGCTTTATGGGGAAATGAGAGGCAGAGGTTCAGGAGATTCAGGAGTGTATAGAACAAGCCCTGTGTAATCTAAAGATACCACACTTGTAGGTGACCTCCCACTGATGCTCCTTTACATGCTCTCCAAGTTACATACAGATTGGAATTAGGGATGCCCAAGTTATAATTGCCCTGAGCTCTGCTGGGTGGAGAAAGGAGCTGGATAAAAATTAAAACAAATATGGCCCTCCAGAAGATGTCCTCAGGAAAGTACTTTTGAGGAAAATATCAGGAGCAAGTGTATGGAATTGACCTCCTACAAGTTACCACTTCTCTGCTGTTTTGAAGTTTGGTAAACATTTTGAGTGGAGACAGTCTGTCTGGAAATGTATCCATTCATGAACCAGCATGAACTACCAAACTGCTTGAAAGCAGGCTTTGGCGACTCAGTTCCAAGGGTTCCTGGATGACACTTCTGCACTGGATCTGTTCCAGTCTGACTTTTGTCCAGGTCATGGGACGGAGACAGTTCTGGTTGCTCTAATGGATGACCTCAGCGACGTCTGGATCGAGGCGGCTCAGCGGTGCTGTTGTTGTTAAATCTGTCAGCCACATTTGATATGGTTGACCACCAGCTACTGTCTAGCCGCCTCACCGATGTAGGGATTCGGGGGTCTGCCTTGCAATGGTTGGCCTCTTTCCTCCAAGCTCAGGGACAAAGGGTGGTGATAGGGGAAGAATCATCCCAGAGGCACCAACTCATATGTGGTGTGCCACAAGTGGCAGTTCTGTCCCCAATGTTATCTAACATCTACATGTGTCCCCTTGCCCAGATTGTCAGGAGATATGGGCTGGGGTGTCACCAATATGCAGATGACACCCAGCTCTATCTATTGATGAGTGGCCAATCTGGCTGCATCCCGGACAATTTAGACCTGGCATTACAAGCCATGACATCTTGGCTCAGGCTAAGTCGACTGAAGTTGAATCCGACGAAGACAGAGGTTCTCTATCTTAAGCATTTTAAGCTGCGCCTTGCCAAAGGCTGAGCACATCTCACAGAGGTCTGAGAGGAGCAGAACAGAGCAGAGCAGCTCTGATAGCTGAGACAGCTGGAGAAGTTGCTGAGAATGCCTGAGTTTTGAAAGACTTCATTCTGAGGTTTGTGGGGCTGCCTAAAATTCTGAGTTGTGATAGCTGGGGAACTGCTCTTTGTTTGCTCTTTGTTTGCTCTTTGTTTGGTTGAGTGGGCTAAAGGTGAAAGAGATTGAGAGTGATTGAGAGTGATTGCTGTTGATTGCTTAGGAGTGCCTCTGCTCCACCCTCTTTGCATTTTAAGCTGTGCCTTGCCAAAGGTGTGAGCCTTTGGCACGAGCCAAAGGGTGAGAGCTACAGGGCTCTTGGCCTGTGGCTCTTAGCCTAGGGGTTCCCTAAGGACCAGGAACCCAGATCCCTGATTTTCTTGTTCTCCCAATATGGTAAGTTGACCCTCCAGAAGGGGAGCCACTTAAACAGCATTTAAGGAGGACTGTATATTTACAGAAGTCTTGGGTGCGTGCTTGATGCAAGGAGCTCCTGGTCCTCAGGGAACGAGTTTGTACCCTTGAGGCCGAGGTGACTGCCCTGGAGAAGCAGAGACGGTCAGTTAGGCACTTGGGGAAGACTCTCGGGGCGTATTAGATGAGCCCCGCTCTGAACGTAGCAGCCCCGTTGCTGCCAGAGAGCGTGAGGGTCGAGAGGGAACAGGGCACCATGCTGAGGATAAGGGGAATGCACCCTCAGAAGGGACCTCTTCTTCGGTTGGTGAGCGGGTATCCTTTCGCGCCAAGGAATCATCCCTGGGCATTGGGAGAGGGGGGGTTTTGGTAGTTGGTGATTCGATCCTTAGGCAAGTAGACAGCTGGGTGGCGAAACTGTGTACTGACTGTATGGTGACTTGCCTGCCTGGTGCAAAGGTAGTGGACATTACGCGTGTAGTAGATAGACTGATAGACAGTGCTAGGGAGGAGCCTGTGGTTGTGGTGCATGTTGGCACCA
This sequence comes from Heteronotia binoei, assembly GCF_032191835.1. Taxonomy (NCBI): domain Eukaryota; kingdom Metazoa; phylum Chordata; class Lepidosauria; order Squamata; family Gekkonidae; genus Heteronotia; species Heteronotia binoei. The sequence goes on along the minus strand of NC_083223.1, from coordinate 185,416,329 downwards.
ACAATGTGGGGAAATGCAGCCGTGAGGTCCTGGAGGAAAAATTTAGGCTGCTAGGTGGGAGACTTAAGGCCAGGACCTCCAAGGTAGCCTTCTCAGAAGTGCTACCTGTTCCATGTGCAGGGCAGGAGAGACAGGCACAAATTAGAAGTCTCAATGTGTGGATGAGACGAAGGTGTAAGGAGGAAGGGTTTAAGTTTGTTAGGCACTGGGATGCTTTCTGGAACAAGTGGGAGCTGTACAAAAGAGACGGTCTCCACTTGTCTCCGGATGGAACCAGGCTGCTGCCGCTTAAAATCAAAAAGGTGGCAAAGCAGTTTTTAAACTAAATCTTGGGGGAAAGCCGACAGGAGATGAAATGTCTCTGGTTCGGGAAGACTCATCTCAAAGAGATGAAGGGTTGGCTGCTATTTTTCTACCGGGTAACGGATCAGAGTTGTCCACTGTGATGGTGACAAACAGTATGGACTGTCTGCCAGAGTCTCGAGGCGGCAGAAGGAAGGTAGCGGGCCTAGCTTGCCTGGGAAATTATAGATGTTTGTGTGCAAATGCTAGAAGTGTTTGAAGTAAAATTGGTGAATTGGAATGTTTAGTGTTGGGAGAAAACATAGACATTGTGGGAATTTCAGAAACTTGGTGGAATGAGGAGAATCAGTGGGACACGGTGATTCCTGGATATAAGTTATATTGGAAGGATAGGGAGGGAAGGGTTGGAGGTGGGGTGGCTCTGTATGTCAGAGAGGATATACGATCCAGTAAGACTAAGGTCAGAGAATTAGAATCACTTTTAGAAATGCTTTGGATTGAAATAGAGGGTCCAAATTTAACTATGGGAGTTTGTTATCGCCCACCAAATCAAAAGAGAGAGGACAATTATAATATGGTGGAAGGCTTAAAGATAGCGGCCAAACATAAAAACTGTGTCGTAATAGGTGATTTTAACTATCCGCAGATTGATTGGGTCAATATGTGTTCTGGTTGAGAGAAAGAGATTGAGTTTCTTGATGCTCTCAATGACTGTGCTATGGAGCAGATGGTCTCAGAACCTTCCAGGGGTGGGGCGATCCTGGATTTGGTCCTAAATAATGCCCAAGACTTGGTGAGAGATGTAAAAGTGATTGCGCCGCTTGGGAGCAGTGACCATAATATTATTGATTTCACCGTTTGTATAAATAGGGAGTTGCCCAAAAAGACCGCCACAACCACGTTTAACTTTAAAAGATGAGATGAGGAGGCATGTGAGGAGGAAACTGAAAGGAAAGGTAAATACGGTCAAAACCCTTGGGGAAGCTTGGAGACTATTTAAAACTATAATCCTAGAAGCTCAGATAAAATACATACCACAAGTTAGGAAAGGCAAAAACAGGCATAAGAAAAGGCCTGCATGGTTAACAAACAAAGTAATGGAAGCTGTAAAAGGCAAGAAGGACTCCTTTAAGCGGTGGAAAACCAGTCCAAGTGAGATTAGTAAAAAGGAACACAGGCTGTGGCAAATCAAATGCAAGACTGTGATCAGGCAGGCAAAAAGGGACTATGAGGAGCATATTGCAAAAAACATAAAGACCAACAATAAAAATTTCTTCAAATATATTAGTAGGAAACCAGCCAGGGAGGCAGTGTGGCCCTTGGATGACTATGGAGTAATGGAGAGTCATGGAGTAAAAGGAGTAATGGAGAGTCATGGTGTAAAAGGACAGGTCCTCTTGTGGATCAAAAACTGGCTAATTAATAGGAAGCAGAGAGTGTGTATAAATGGGCAGTCTTCGCAGTGGAGGACGGTAAGCAGTGGGGTGCCACAGGGCTCGGTACTGGGTCCCATGCTCTTTAACTTGCTCATAAATGATTTAGAGTTGGAAGTGAACAGTGAAGTGTCCAAGTTTGCAGATGACACTAAATTGTTCAGGGTGATGAGAACCAGAGAGGATTATGAGGAACTCCAAAGGGATCTGTTGAGGCTGGGTGAGTGGGCGTCAACGTGGCAGATGCGGTTCAATGTGGCCAAGTGCAAAGTAATACACATTGGGGCCAAGAATTCCAGCTACAAATACAAGTTGATGGGGTGTGAACTGGCAGAGACTGACCAAGAGAGAGATCTTGGGGTCGTGGTAGATAACTCACTGAAAATGTCAAGACAGTGTGTGTTTGCAATAAAAAAGGCCAACGCCATGCTGGGAATTATTAGGAAGGGAATTGAAAACAAATCAGCCAGTATCATAATGCCCCTGTATAAATCGATGGTGCGGTCTCATTTGGAGTACTGTGTGAAGTTCTGGTCGCCGCACCTCAAAAAGGATATTATAGCATTGGAGAAAGTCCAGAAAAGGGCAACTAGAATGATTAAAGGGCTGGAAAACATACCCTTTGAAGAAAGGTTGGAACGCTTGGAACTCTTTAGCTTGGAGAAACGTCGACTGCGGGGTGACATGATAGAGGTTTACAAGATAATGCATGGGATGGATATAGTAGAGAAAGAAGTACTTTTCTCCCTTTCTCACAATACAAGAACTCGTGGGCATTCGATGAAATTGCTGAGCAGACAGGTTAAAACGGATAAAAGGAAGTACTTCTTCACCCAAAGGGTGATTAACATGTGGAATTCACTGCCACAGGAGGTGGTGGAGGCCACAAGCATAGCCAGCTTCAAAGAGGGGTTTAGATAAAAATATGGAGCAGAGGTCCATCAGTGACTATTAGCCACAGTGTGTTTGTGTGTGTGTGTATATATATATATAAAAAATTTTGCCACTGTGTGACACAGAGTGTTGGACTGGATGGGCCATTGACCTGATCTAACATGGCTTCTCTTATGTTCTTATGTTCTTATCTGAGTTGCTGTGGCCAGGAAGGCAAATTCCCTTGCCAGCTTTTGATGGGATGCTGTTAATTTCAGCCCCAAAGGTCAAGAACCTGGAAGTGCTCCTGGAGTCCTCCTTGTCTATGGAGGCCCAGGTAGCAACCATTGTCAATTCCGCCTATTTCCATCTGTGGTGGGCATGACAGCTGGCCCCTTTTCTGGAGCACTGTGATTTAGCAATGATGATCCATGCTACGGTCACCTCAAGAATAGACTACTGTAATGCCCTCTACATGGGGCTGCCCTTGACTCTGACTTAGAGACTACAGCTAGTGCAGAATGTTGCAGCACTGTTGTTAATGGGATTCCCGAGATGGGAGCACATTCAACCAGTGCTGAAAGAGCTGCACTGGCTGCCTATTGTGTTCAGAGTCGTTTTCAAAGTGCTGGTATTGACCTTGAAAGCCCTATATGGCCGAGGACCTATCTAAGGGACCGCCTTTCCCTATATGTTCTCCAGAGAGCACTGCATTCAGGAACTAAAAATCTATTGTCCATCCCCGAACCAAGGGAGGCCAGACTGGGCGTTACATGGGCCAGGGCCTTCTCAGTGGCAGCACCAATGCTGTGGAATGCACTCCCTGAGGCCATAACAGCTCTGCGGGATCTCTCCCAATTCTGCAGAGCTTGTAAAACTGACCTTTTTAAACAGGCCTATAACAACTAGGGGAGAAGGCTACTGCTTTTATACTACTGGGCAACTCCACCAGAAGAACCACCAACAGATAAATTGTATACTCTGTATAGCCCCAATACTTTATTTTAAATTGTTTTAAATTATAATTGACTGTCTTATTGTTTTATATTTGGAATTGCGAAGTTGGTTTTTATATGGTTGTTAGCCACCCTGAGTCCATTTGGAATAAATTTGGAATAAATGGAAAGTAAATAAATAAAATAAATTGAATGTCTGTGGAAAGTTTGTGCTGGTTGATCTGCCACAAATTTCAATTCATGAACCAGAAACCAGCCAAAATGAATCACAAACTTTTTTTCATGAGCCAGTTCATGCCCATCCCTAAGTACTATAGCACAAGACCTGATTTTCCTATACCAGATCTAGATAATCTCATCCAACTGGAATTCTTTCAAGAACTATGCCTTTAGAAGACGAAGTATGCAGTAGAAGCTCTTTGTAGACACCTGGCAAAGAAATCAAGGAAAAAGCCAGTTGTGTTCTGATCAACCTCCCCTGCAAAATAGGTACACAGTAAAGTAGCAAAAGGTATATGAGAAGGAGCTACAGTATGTCGCAGAAGTGAGTACACCCCCTCACATTTTGTAAATATTTAAGTATATATTTTCATGTGACAACACTGAAGAAATGACACTTGGCTACAATGTAAAGTAGTGAGTCTACAGCTTGTATAACAGTGTAAATGTGCTGTCCCCTCAGAATTACGCAACACACAGCCATTAATGTCTAAACTGCTGGCGTCAAAAGTGAGTACACCCCTAAGTGATAATGTCCAAATGGGGCCCAAAGTGTCAATATTTTATGTGGCCACCATTATTTTTCAGCACTGCCTTCACCCTCTTGGGCACAGAGTTCACCAGAGCTTCACAGGTTGCCACTGGAGTCCTCTTCCACTCCTCCATGATGACGTCACGTAGCTGGTGGATGTTAAAGACCTTGTGCACCTCCACCTTCCGTTTCAGGATGCCCCATGGATGCTCAATAGGGCTTAGGTCTGGAGACATGCTTGGCCAATCCATCACCTTTATAGACCATCAGCTTCTTTAGCAAGGCAGTGGTCATCTTGGAGGTGTGTTTGGGGTCGTTATCATGTTGGAATACTGCCCTGCGGCCCAGTCTCTGAAGGGAGGGGATCATGCTCTGCTTCAGTATGCCACAGCACATGTTGGCATTCATGACTCCCTCAATGAACTGTAGCTCCCCAGTGCTACAGTTCATTCAAACCAGTAAGAGGCCCGTGATTGGAGCAGGGCAGCAGGGTTTAGGATCCTGCTGCCCATTGTTCCTAAGTCCACAAGCTCTGGCCATCAGGCTCCAATGAGCCAGGCAGGAACACCCAACTCAGTTCTCACTTGAGTTCACATACATTACACAGGGGTCATGAACCCATACAAACTGGTTCAGTTAATGAACCAACCTTCTGATCCATATAGGTTCATGATTCCTTTTGTGGTTCAGCCATGAATCATGAATTGAACTGAACTGCAAAAATGCAGTTCATGTGCATCCCTAGTCTTTATGTAAAGAAAAATGACACACAGAGATGCTCATTCAAAGTTGTATCTCAATGGGGAAGTTTTGTTATTTATTCAGGGAAGGTGTATATGTATATGTAAACCAACTGTTCTCTGATACACTTAGATGGTTTAAAGTAGTTTTATGTACCAGCACAAATAAACAAATACCTTTGCCAAGTAAGATGAGTAAAAAGTTGTGACTCTGAATGTCATGTTTCTTAGTGGACAGTGGTCTTAATTAAATGGAAGCCTCAGTTGTTTGACCATTTTAAACCTATAACACAAAGAATGGACATGGAAATGTTGAAAAAGCTAATAAGTCATCCAAAATTACAGAAGTAGTTAGAAAATGGGAAGACAACAGGAAAGAAAGTGGCCATAAATATACAACACAATAACCAAAGGACTCTAGATATTGCAGAAACCATAAGAGATGCTTGCAGGGGCATTTCGGAAGTCTTTCTCTATAATCTCAGTCCATTAGCTGCAGGTTTTCTTAGTTCAATATCACATTCTATTTTTTTTAATAAATATTTTTATGTTTTATTGACTCTTGTAAAATTGACCATTACAACGCATGAATGTTGGAATTACAAATAACCCTTCCCCCCCCCCCCCAACCTCCCCATCTTCTCTTAGTCTTTTCCCCTCAGCCAAGGGCACAGAGTCTTTATCTTCCACTGAATGTCCTTCCTTGTTTCTCCTGAGATCCATTCTAAATAAGGGTTCCATCTAGTCTCGATTTCCTTGGCTTTATCTTCCCACGTGGAATCCTTGTTGATTGTTGCCACGATGTCAGACTGTATGTAATCAAACAAATAGTTGTGCCAGATTTCTATTGACCATTTACTTTTATCTTTCCACCCCAAAGCGATGACCGCCTTCCCCGCTAGTATCATTGCCTTGACAAGGTTTTGAGTGGGTCTGCTTAGTGCCGGACTTCCTGTTGTGCCTAACAACATCATATTAAAGCCAATGGTTAATGGTACATTGGAGACTTTTCTAAAAGATTCAATAATTTCCCCCCAGAAGGGTTTAACCTCTTCACACTCCCACCACATATGTGCAAACCAACCCTTAAATTGTTTGCAATGCCAGCACTTGGAACTCATTCCTGGGAATATATTGGCTATTTGTGCGGGTGTTTTGTACCATTTTGTGAAAAATTTATATTCCAGTTCTTTAAATTTGATTACTTTAATCCCTTCTAGTCCTTCCAAGTTTTTCCCAGCCAACCTCTCTGATAACTGACCTTCATGACGCCAAATCTTTTGTAAATGTAGTATTCTTTTATCTTTATTAAAAATCATTTTTCTGTATAGTAACCCTACTAGACCCTTCCTTTGTTTGGCCATTACTTTATATATCTCTTCCATTGGAGCGTCTAACCAAAGCTCTCCCTTTTCACTGATCTTCTTAACTATCTTATGTAAGCCTGCTATGTTTAACCAGTATTGATTACCTAAATCTTCTGTAATTTCTTGTAAAGGTTTTAGTTTACCACCCCTAAACATATCGCCCACTCTATAATAGCCTTTGTTTTTAAGCCTTCCCCACCATTTTATAGCATGCGCCTCCTTAACAATAGCTTCTAGGGGGGTCCATCTTGAAATCTTTCCTAGCCACTGTGGGTACCATTTTATCCAGGTTTCTAATGATACTCTTCTGGGCCCTATGGCTAATTTTAGATCTTTTGTCGACACTGTGGAAAAAATACCAAATCTTCCAATACCACTGTTCACTGCATTCTCGAAATTAATCCACTTCTGTACCTTATCCTCACTCAGTTCTAGTAACGCTCTTAGTTGGAAGGCCTCATAATATTTACTTAAATCTGGGATTCCCCAACCTAATTCTGATTTATGGTTGTATAGAATTCTCTTATGAAACCTACAGTTTTTATTATTAAAAATCCACACTTTACCTTTATTCCATTGTTCAATTTGATTTTTCCTCAAACCTAAGGGCAACGTTTGGAATAAATACATTAACTTTGGTATCAAGAACATTTTAAGGGATCTTATTCTAGTTGATATCCCTAGTATTTTATTATTCCATTTATTCATATCTCTCTCTATTTTCTTCCATATTTTACCATAGTTCTCATTTATCATTTTGTCCATATCTTTTTGCAGGACTATCCCTAGGTATTTAAGTCTCTTGGCCCCCATTCCTATATTCGTAATCCTATTTATTTCCTGTTTTTCCTCTCTATTAACATTAAGGTATAAAATTTCTGATTTTGCCATATTCACTCCTAGCCCTGAGCACTTTTCAAAATCATCTAAAATTATCTTAATCTCTTTAACTCCGTCTTTGGGGTTAGACATAATTACTATGATATCATCCGCAAATAAATTAATTTTCATTTCTTCATTACCTGACTTATACCCCTCTATTCTCCCCGCATTCCTAATTCGCTCTGCTAATTGTTCTATAGCTATTATAAATATGAGCGGGGATAGTGGACAGCCTTGTCTTACCCCCCCTTGAATTGGAAACGCTTGTGAGTGGTCAGTGTTGACTCTAACTTTTGCCTTACCACCGTTGTATATTTCCTGTATGGCATGTAAGAACCGTTTCTCTAAACCTATCTTCTTTAATATTTGCCACAAGAATTCATGTGAGAGAGTATCAAAGGCTTTGTAAATATCCAACTTTAACAGAGCTATTTTTTTCTTTTGGCCATGGTGCAGTACATTTAAGATATTTCTAATGGGATGAGCAATAGATCTACCCTCAATGACACTGTATTGGTCCCCTTTTATAATTGATGGGATAACTCTCTTAAGTCTATTTGCTAAAACCTTAGCAAAGATCTTATAGTCTTGATTTAGTAAACTAATGGGCCTATACGAACCTACTTCTTCTGGGTCTTTCTGGGGCTTTAATATCAAAATTATTTCTGTTTCCTTCCATGAGTCCGGGGCTTTCTTCCCTTCCAAGACTTTGTTAAAAACTACCTGCAATTCGGGTGCTATAATTTCTACCATTTCTTTATAAAAGTCAGAAGTAAAGCCATCCAGCCCTGGTGATTTACCTTTTTTGAGCGCTTTTATTACTTCCTTTATCTCTTGGAGTGTAATCTCAGCTCCCAATGAGGCTTTCGCTTCCTCCTCTATGATTAGCTAAGGTGCGTCCCACACCTCCGTTATATTCTTTTTCATATATAACTTTTTATAGAAGTCCTCAAATGCCTTAGTGATTTCCTTAGAGTTTTGAGTTGTATTATTATTAATTTTTCTATTCCTAATTGATTGTTTTGCCTTTTTAACTTTCAAATAATTAGCTAACCTTTTTGCTGTATTAATACTATTCCTCAGGAGGGCAGGGGTGGGTGGGCTCCCTCTGGGTATCCTACCCCCCCAGGGAAAGTGTATGCGCAATACATAGCCTCTCCTCTCCCGGTGTAGTGAACGCCGCGTGGTCACTGTCTAGCTATGCCTGGCAGATGGTCACTGCAATGGCCTCTCCTGCATTACTGCATCCGTAGCAACACCTTCTCGCTGGTCCCCCCCATTTTTTACAGAGTTTGCTACGTCATGGTGCGACCGAATTGTCCGGCGGTATAACCGGATGGGCAGGCTGGGCCCACGAACCTCGCCAGCCTAAGAGAAGGAAAACTCTAACATCAAACCCGGGCAGATAGAGCTTGTTAATGTAACACCTACCACCTGGAGGACTCGCTGCCGGCGTCCCGGCTTACTGGGCCATGGCAGATGACCCCCAGGTGAAAGGGTGGAGCCCGTACCGCGCACACTGCGCTTCACCTAAAAAATTCCTCTGCGCAGGCCTGAAGGGCATATCCACATACACAACCCACAACTCATAAAGTCCTGCAGCGATGGGCAAGGGGCAAAATGGCAGGTGGAAGGTGCCACTGGAAGCCGCAGTCCCAATCCTGCATGTAGGCGGTTCAGGGTATTGGTCGCCTGATGCTAACCCGGAGACGAAAGCATTTTTCGGCAGCACCCTGAACGACCAAGCAGCCTTATCTAGGGACAGCACTGCTTGCTCCACACGGAGAGGGGCCTAGAAAAGGTGGCCTAAACAAAGCTCGTCTCCTCCACCCCAGTTGGCTAGCCGCGGTCAACGGGCATCCTTACTTGCGGTCAAAAAATAACAACAAAGAAAAGGCATGCACCTGCCTCACAAAGTGTGCAAAGACTAAAGCTTGCGTGTTGGAACATCAGAACCATGCTTGACACAGTAGACAGTGGTCGCCCTGAACGACGCTCTGCTCTAGTTGCCCACGAACTTCTCAGGTTGAATATCGACATAGCAGCTCTCAGTGAGGTCCGTTTCCCTGAGGAAGGTAGTCTTCAAGAACACGGTGCTGGCTATACCCTCTACTGGTCGGGTAAGTCAAAGGCTGAGAGCCGCCTTTCTGGTGTTGGCTTCATGGTCAGGAACTCCATTGCCTCCAAACTCGAAAACCTGCCAACAGGTCACTCAGATCGCATCATGTCCATGCACCTCCCACTTCAAAACAAGCAGCATGCAACACTCTTCAGTGTGTATGCCCCAACCCTTCAAGCAGATCCTGCTGAAAAGAACAAGTTCTATGCTGATCTACACAACCTTGTACGGAAGACCCCTACAGAGGACAAGGTGATCATCCTTGGCGACTTCAATGCCAGAGTAGGTAAAGACTCAGAAGCCTGGAAAGGAGTACTTGGCAAACACGGCATTGGCAACTGCAATGACAACGGGCGCCTCCTGCTAGAATTCTGCATGGAGCACCAGCTCACCATCACCAACACTATCTTCCAGCAGAAGAACAGTCTGAAGACAACCTGGATGCATCCACGGTCCAAGCACTGGCACCTTATCGACTACATTCTGGTGCGCCAGAGAGACCTTCGAGATGTCTTACACACCCGAGTAATGCCCAGTGCAGAATGTCATATGGATCATCGTCTTGTACGCTGCAATCTCCGTCTTCACTTTAAACCCACACCCAGGAGAGGAGGTATCCCTCGGAGGAAGTTTCAGGTTGGCAGTCTCCAGTCAGCCGAAGTTAAAGTTGCCTTCCAGGCAAAACTCCAGTCAAGAATTGAGGACCCCAGTTGCCCCACAGACCCTTCTCCAGAAGCACTCTGGGAACACCTAAAAACTACCGTCCTGCAGATCTCTGAAGAAGTCCTTGGGTTCTCCACAAGGAAGAACAAGGACTGGTTTGATGAGAACAATCAAGAGATCCAAGATTTACTGGCGAAAAAGAGATCTGCCTACCAAGCACATCTTGCTCAGCCCTCCTGTCCTGGGAAAAAAGCAATCTTTCGCGCTGCATGTAGCAACCTCCAGCGCAAGCTTCGAGACATTCAGAATGATTGGTGGACCAAGCTTGCAGAGAGAACCCAGCTGTGTGCAGACACTGGTGATTTAAGAGGGTTCTACGAAGCCCTGAAGGCAGTATATGGTCCATCATATCAGGCTCAGAGTCCCTTGCGTAGTGCAGATGGCCAAGTGCTCCTCACAGACAAGGCATCCATACTGAACCGGTGGTCAGAGTATTTTCAGGTTCTCTTCAGTGCCAACCGCGTAGTTCAAGATTCAGCAATCCACCTCACCCCACTTCAACCAGTGAAAACAGAGTTGGATGAGATCCCCACCCTAGAAGAGACTGTTAAATCCATCGAGCAACTGAAAAGTGGCAAGGCAGCAGGAGTTGATGGAATTCCACCAGAGATCTGGAAGCATGGGGGCACAGTACTACATAGCTCACTTCACAAAGTACTTGTCACCTGCTGGGAACAAGGCAAATTACCAGAGGACTTTCGCAATGCAATCATCATCACCCTATACAAGAACAAAGGGGAAAAGTCAGACTGCTCCAACTACCGGGGGATAACCCTGCTCTCCATCGCAGGCAAAATCCTTGCCAGAATACTCCTGAACAGACTGGTGCCCACCATTGCAGAAGAACTCCTCCCAGAGAGCCAGTGCGGCTTCAGAGCTAACAGGAGCACCACCGACATGGTATTTGTTCTCAGGCAGCTCCAAGAGAAATGCAGGGAACAGAACAAGGGTCTGTATGTGACTTTTGTCGACCTTACCAAAGCCTTTGATACCGTTAGCAGGAAAGGCCTGTGGCAAATCTTGGAACGTTTAGGATGTCCCCCAAGGTTCCTCAGCATGATCATCCAGCTACACGAAGACCAGCAAGGCCAAGTCAGACACTGCAACGACCTCTCGGAGCCCTTCCCAATAGGCACAGGTGTAAAGCAAGGCTGCGTTCTCGCGCCAGCTCTCTTTACGATCTTCTTTAGCATGATGCTTCAAAGAGCCGCAGTAGATCTAGATGATGACGATGGTGTCTACATTCGCTATCGCACCGATGGCAGCCTGTTCAACCTGAGGCGACTAAAGGCCCACTCCAAGACGATGGAAAAACTCATCCGAGAGCTACTGTTTGCTGATGATGCTGCACTCGTCTCCCACTCAGTATCAGCTCTGCAGCATATGATGTCCTGCTTTGCAGAGGCTGCCAAGCTATTCGGCCTAGAAGTTAGTCTGAAGAAGACAGAAGTTCTCCACCAGCCTGCACCCCAGGAAGATTATCACCCTCCCTGCATCACTGTGGGTGAATCAGTTCTGAAAACAGTGCAGCAGTTCAGCTACCTGGGGGGCATCATCTCCTCGGATGCCAAGATCGACAAGGAGATTGACAACAGGCTGGCAAAGGCAAACCGTGCATTTGGCCGACTGCACAAAAGAGTGTGGAGCAACAAGCATCTGAAAAAAGGCACAAAGATCAATGTTTACAAAGCGGTTGTGATGACAACCCTCATCTATGGCTCCGAATCGTGGGTTTTATACCGTCATCACCTGCGACTCCTTGAGCGCTTTCATCAGCGCTGCCTTCGCACCATCCTCAACATCCACTGGAGTGACTTTGTGACCAACACTGAAGTCCTCAAGCGGGCAGAGGTTACCAGCATCGAGGCACTGCTGTTGAAGACGCAGCTGCGTTGGGCAGGGCATATTTCTAGGATGGAAAACCACCGCCTTCCCAAGATTGCCCTGTATGGCGAACTTTCCACCGGCCATCGAAATAGAGGGGCACCAAAGAAGAGGTACAAGGACTCCTTGAAGAAATCCCTTGGCACCTGTCGCATCAATCATCACCAGTGGTCTGACCTAGCCTCAGATCGCAAAGCATGGAGACACACCATCCACTAGGCTGTCTCTTCCTTTGAGAACGTACGCATAGCTGGTCTTGAGGACAAAAGGAGATTGAGGAAGAATCGCACTGCTACAGCACCAATCCTAAATCAGACTTTTCCCTGCAGCCACTGTGGCCGACCTGCCTGTCCCGCATTGGTCTTGTCAGCCACCAGCGAGCCTGCAGCAGACGTGGACTAGTGCACCCTTCTTAAATCTTCGTTCGCGAAGCCAAGCCGAGAGAGAGAGACTATTTCTCTGGAAATCGTTCCTAACCATTATTTCCTTTTTCCACATTGTTGCCATATCTAGGGCTTCCAGCTGTTTTTGAATCTCTTTAATTCTAATCTGTAAACTAGGTTTACACTTTCCCATTATTTCTTTTTGTAACACCTCCAATTCATTAAGTTTTGTTTGCCTTTTTTAATACCATTCCCTTTTTATGTCTTTTTCTTTCCTAACCAAATAGCCCCTTATTACCGCTTTAGCAGTGTCCCATAATATATTAGTTGACACAGTGCCTCTATTTTCCTTAAAATATAATTTTAACTGTGTCATTAAGTATTCCCTATCCTCTTCTCTTGCCATTACCAGGTTGTTATACCTCTAAGGTCTGTTTGTCGAGGGAAGATTTAGTTCTAATTCTATACTTAAAGGGGCATGGTCAGAAATCAAAATTGGATGGGTCTTGATCTCTTTAACCACCATATTATTATTTTTTTCCAAAATTATATAATCTAAGCAGGATGCTGTTTTATGTCTACTAGAAATGTGTGTCGGGCTGGGTCTTGTGTCAGTAAACTCATGAGCATCCTTCAAGCCCCAGTCTCTTAGCTTAATACTATTGTTCTTGGTTATGTCCATATTTAAATCACCCACTACAATTAGTTCGCCCTCTGAAAACTGTTGTATCTTCTTAAAAACCAAGTTTAAGAATTTCCTTTGTCTTTTATTTGGTGCATAAACATTTACTATAGTGATTTTTATGGCTTCCAGCTTAAACTTAACTAACAGGTATCTACCTTCCTTATCTACTAATTTTTCAATGTCCTCCACCTTAGTATCCTTTCGAATCAATGTAGCTACCCCTCTGGCTTTGGAAGACCCCCTTGCTTCTGCTAAAACCTGCCACCTCAAATCTTTTATCAATGGTTTTCTATCATTTATTTTTTTGTGAGTTTCCTGTAGGCACAACAGATCAATTCTTTGTTCTTTAGCCATTTTAATTACTCTGAATCTCTTAAGATTTGATGTTAGGCCATTCACATTCAGTGAAAGCACTCTTAAAGATCTATCCATTCTCTTTATTTGTAACAAACTTGGGCCCTACTGGCTGAGGGTATTTCACTTTAATTCTTACTAAAAACCCACCCCCCATTCCCTTCCCCTGTGGCACAGACAACTTTCTGGATGAGGCAATCATCCTGTCTTCCACCTTCCAGGGAGTACGCACCCCGCCCCGCCCCTTCTAGCTTCTACCTAAAGTTAGCTCAAATTGTTTTATACTTCCCTTTAGTAGTCCATTCTTGGCCTTTTCTCTTGTCTACTTGAGCTTCCTTCTCCTGGGTCCACTTCGAGATCCACTGTTTCTTCTTCTTCTTCCTCTCTCGGGTCTCTCAGGTCGTCTGTGGCAATGCCCAGATGAGTAAGGAGATCTCTTGCTTCCTTAGGGTTGCGGGCAACCAACCTTTTTTCATCTTTAAAAATAATTATTGAGGAAGGGTATCCCCAAGAGAATTTAATCTTATTGTCATATAATTTTTGCCCAAAGGGTCTCATTAGCCTTCTCTTTCTGATGGTTTCCTGGCAGAAGTCTTCCCTCACCCAAACTTTCCTTCCTCTAAAAGAAAGGTCTTTCTTTTTTTTTTTTCAAAGTCTTGAAAACTGTCTGCTGAGTCTTTTCCCTTGAAAATTTAATTATGACTTCCCTTGGGGCACCACCATCTTGTCTCTTTTGCAGTCTATGAGCCCTCTCAATGTCCTGAGATTGCAGAGTAACTCCTTGCTCACCCATCCAGTCTATAAGAGTTCCTTCCAGCAGTTTATTATTTATTTCCTCTGAAATTCCACCCAGAATCAAATTCGCTCTTCTATTATGGTCAGAGAGTTCAGTAAGCTGCGTATTCAGCTGGACTATTTTCTGTTTGTTAGATAAGGCAAGCTCATTAGCCGCAACAGCAATGCTCCGGGTGTCCTTGAGTTTGGCTGCCAATTCTGACACTGCATCTCTCACTGACTTAATTTCAGATCTTATCTGGTCCTGGGACGACATTATTAAAGCCTGGAAAGCAGCCATTTGTTCTGATAATTCTTTAATCGATTTAGCCATAATTAATTCTTCTGGAGCTACATGCAACACGCTGATTAATTAGCCTGGGCGTTGCCTCCTTAATTTGATAGTAAGAGTTGTTATCTTACCCTCTGGGACCCCAGAAAGGAATTCTTATGTTCTTCAGACCTTCATAAGTAAGCTCCTTCTTCAAATAGTCTTGCCAAAAGGCTATTTACATTCTTTTGAGCTATTTAAAATTCCAATCCGAAGGGGAGGATGAGCAAACAGCCGGCTTCCTCAGCGCATGCATACCCAATATCACATTCTATTACCATTATTTCCATTGTCTAGGCTATCATCCTCCTCTTTACCAACGCAGTGATCATCTGGCTATGTATAAAGATAAACCAGATTCTGAGAATCTGAGGGACCTAACTTGAAGTCCACAGTCCTGAACCTCTATCCTTGAGAACATGAATTTCAACAGGTTTGGTCAGTTTGTGGAAGTTCATACTTGATAAAAAGGATTTTATCTTGTATGACGGGGAGGAGTGACTGTTAGCCTAGGGAAGGCCCGAAAGAGACAAGAGTAAATTTTTCCACTGAAGTGGCCAAGAGCAATATAGATATTGGCTGAGGTCCAAGATTAAGAAGACCATGTGGGTCAAAGTCTATGGCTTTTGCAAATAAACCACTCTGAGCTATTCAAACAAACAAATTCACTGCCAAGATAGTAACAAGTTAGGTGAGGGGTTTTGAAACTGAAATAATGAGACTGACAGTTTTATAAACGTATCTCTAATATACCTTAAGATTTCAACAGACACCTTAAGAAGATGGACAGAGGACCAGAGGAAGGGAACCTCATCTCAGCCATCATAATAGCTTAATTATAGTTTAATTTTCCTGACCTCAGAAGTCAGACATGCTCTTTAGGAGGTAAGAACAGGTTAATGATTAGCCAGATTTGCAACTGCACACTTACCTATGATTGTAGGAACTGAGCCAAGTAGAGAGAACATTGTCAGCTTAGATAGATTTCAAAATTTAAAAGTTCCATAGTTAAAACTTCTCATTCTCCAATATGGAAATAAATAGAAGATTCCTTTTCATAAGAAAAGGGATGGATTCAATTCATAAAAAATCTTTCATGACCAGACAACTGATGGTGAAGTTCAAGTATATAGTGGAAGGAAAAGTTTGGGACAGATCTGAACATTGACCAGAGCAGAACAAATAAATGCATACAGATCTCTTTCTCTCTCTGCCCCCTTTCTGTTTGAAATTTTTTGATGATGTATTTTAAATACTACTTACATATAACCATGAAACTATGTAATTACAAAACTATAAATCGAATAAAATAAAATATGCCATGCCATACAGATTAATGTTGTACATCTACACACACTTGCTTACACTACATGCTTATACTGTGCACGCTATACAATATAGTATCCAGGGGTTGTTTTGTAGAAAAATAGGTGGTGGAGCTCATCCAGGGATTGTTATGTGACTGCAATACTATTCAATGAACAAGGAGGTGGAACTCTCAGAGGGAGGAAGTGGAACTCTCAGAAAGGTCAGGAGCTGTGCTCCTGTGACCTCCCACTGAATCTGAGGCCTCTAGTATCCATCATCATCAGTAACTGGAAACTTCTGAAGGGAAGCTATAGAACTATGAAAGAAAGCTTGTTGTGGAAGCTATGGAGTGAAGAAGGATGATTGTCACAGAAGGTTTTATTCTAAGAGCGATACAGCAGGAGACAGGCCATGTCAACAGTGCTGGACCAAAGTAGATTTAAGAAAAATTCCAGCATAGGACAACCTGACCTAGCAATGTTGAGGTTTTTCATGACCATATAATAATTTTGCCAAAGTAATCTGCCATCAAGTTGGTGAAAATCCAAGAGTTGGTATAAGAACCTGACTGGGTTAGGAGAGCGGGCAGATGAGTTGAATATAGTAGTATACTTGAGGGATACCTGATGGGAAGTCACAGAGAGAAGATACAGGCCACTTTCTGTCTTTCAGGTATCCACCTGAAGGAGAACCCCTTGGAGGTAAGACCTTTCCCTACCAAGTCCTCACTACTCTTTTCCTGGAGGATTGTTGAGATTCATATACTGCTTGTAATGTTCTTATTTTGTTTAACTCTATGCTGCTCATGTTTTATAGTTACTGCAACATTCTAGGTAGTTTGAGCTAGGCTCTGTGATCTCAGTATTTTCCTATGTTGGAGTATGTTTTGGACATTGTTAATGTGATTAAAACAGGAAATCTTTGTCAGAGGTTATGCATTAACAAAATCCCATGCAATCTATGAACTTGGTTTCCAAGTTCTTTCTTTTTTTGGAAGTGTAATTCCAAGGGCTTTTTTTCTGGAAAAAGAGGTGCCATAACTATCAAGAAGGAATTGATGGAGAAACACGTGGGATTCTTTGAAACAATATTATTTTCATACTTGCTTCTACTTTAAACATTTGTCCCCTGCACTGTCTGACTGCTTCCCCATTTGCCCACAGGTGCTACTGAGCATCAACTTGTTTAAATATTCTTTTCTTTTTAAAAAAAAAAACACCCTATTTTAATATTTTTATTAAGTCACAAGTAACATCATGCTCCCTCAGTGCCCCTCATAAACTTTTAGACATTTTTTTTAAAGAATCTTGTTTCCACAAAGAAGTTCTGGTGCATTCCCACAGGGAAAAAAGGCCCTGGGAAAGTAAGGTTCAAAAGATTTCTCTTGCAAACACAGGTTTAGCCTGGAAATAATGCAGGTTAACAAGATTGTTAGTGGTCAGACCTCTTCTTGCTGAGGAGCAAGAATAACCACAAATATTCTTCTTAAATATCATCTCAAAAATCATTGTGCAAGGCACTACCTGACCTAAAATGGAACAAAATGCTTGACAGTCAGGTAAGAGCCTGGGAAAGTATTTTGGAAGGTGAGTTAGAATGGCTGACTGTCTACTACCCCCTCCACATTCTGGAGAGATGCATAATTTATGGGTCTCCCAAAAAACCTACTAACTCACCCTTGGACTAATCCCATCAACACATAGCCTCAATTCCCTGCACCTATTTACCTTAATTAAGCAACACTTAATTCTATTTGCTTAAACAATTAGCCCATCCTGCCATGTACCTGTAGGGTTATCAGACCTCTCACACATCATTGTCTACCTCAGAAAAGCCCATTAAGTTAATATTTTTCTGGCTAACACATAATACCCACCTGAAGGTATGTTTTGCCCTATATTAGGAGCACCCTGCTTCCCAGTAGCGTGTGTGTTATGTGTGTGTTCTCTCCTGCACAGAACAACACTAGCCATTTTTCTCTCTAGCTCTGCTGCTTCCATGGACTTCCACAAGACTGGTAAATATCACCCTTTCCTAAAAAGCTTTCCCATTTCCCCTTAGTCTTGTATGTGTTTTTAGTGTGTGTGTGTGTATGTATTTTGCCCATTTCTATTTTCTTTTTAATAAAAATCTGGCTGAACACCTGCCTGGTTTATTTGAGAGTTCTCAAAGAAATCCCCATAAACACAGGTAGAGAATCTCAGTTATTCCCTCTTGCTCTGTCTTCTTTAAGCTAATTCCCCCAACTAATTAGGAGAATGCCTCTATTTTTTATTTATTTGCAAGATTTATATCATGATTTTATGCCCTCACAAAGCCCAACAATTTTAAACACACATGATATGCTCACATTTTTTTTAAAAAAACCCAATACATACACACTAGGGCTACCATATTTTGAAAAGCAAAATAGAGGACATATTTCCCAACTGACTACTTCAAACAAGTGATCACTATGACAAATCTCATTTTAACTATCCTCCTAACCTTACAACCCCAAAAGAGGACATTTTTCAGGGGTTTTTTTAATAGCACCAAAGAGGACACACACAAAGACATGTCCTCTAAAAGGCAACATCTGGTAACTTTACCCAACACAAAGTTAAAACCAATTAAAAACAGAGATAAAGTATGTACAAAGTCATACAAACGGCAATTAAAGCATGGGTCAGGAAGGAGGAATCACAGGGGGAGTGCACAAAACAAAACAAAAGGTTTATTTCAGTTGTTACTAATCCCCAGGTGGGGGCAGGAGATTCCCCAGTTTGGAGGCCCTCCCCCCACTTAAGGGTCATCAGAAAGAAGGAGAGGGGGAGGGCAATGTCTGCTGGGCACTCCATTATTCCCTTTGGAGATCAATTCCCACAGAGAATAATGGAGAATTGATCCGCAGGTATCTGGGGCTCAGGGGGAGGTTGTTGTTTTTAGATAGAGGCACCAAATTTTCAGCATAGCATCCAGTGCCACTTCCAAAACTACCCTCCAAGTTTCAAAAAGATTGGACCAGGGGGGTCAAATTCTATGAGCCCCCCAGAAGGTGCCCCTATCCATTATTTCCAATGGAGGGAAGGCATTTAAAAGGTGTGCATTTAAATAGGATGGCCAGAACTCCTTTTAGAGTGCAATTATGCTTGTCCCAACCTTGCTCCTGGCTCCACCCCCAATGTCTCCTGGCTCCACCCCCAAAGGCTCCAGATATTTCTTGGATTGGACTTGGCAACCCTAGCTGTATCTCTAATTTAATTTTGGTTTACATGTAGGTTTTCTAGTCCCCCCTGCTTTGTTTACCCAGATGGCTCGGAAGCTGACAGGTCTCATCTGCTTAGTTGTTTTCGTGTGTTTAAACAGGTCCCATGGGTCAGAGTGGTAAGCTGCAGTACTGCAGTTCAAGCTCTGCTTATGACCTGAGTTTGATTCTGGTGGAAGCCAGTTCAAGTAGCTGGCTCAAAGTTGAATCATCCTTCCATCCTTCCAAGGTCAGTAAAATGAGTACCCAGCTTGCTGGGGGTAAAGTGTAAATGACTGGGGAAGGCAATGGCAGACCACTCCATAACAAAAAAAAAGTCTGCCAAGAAAATGTTGTGATGTGAGGTCACCCCACGGGTCAGTAATGACATGGTGCTTGCACATAGAATATAAAATATTGCATATAAAAATACATTTTGCATAAGAATTCTTCAAAGCCAAGATAAGTGTGGGTGCTCTCTGTTAAGCATAATGATCAAATTGATGTAGTGGCAAAGAAAATGCATTGTTTTGCATCACTTTGCTCAATTAAAAGAAGTCTGTCTGGGCATGTTGCCAAGACTGAATTTATACCAAGGGTAGAACTCCACTGACTTGCCCTTTTAGAATAATAAAACAAATAGAATATCCAGCTTTGTTGAAAGATTGAGACTTGGCATCAGTTCACAATGTTATGATGCTAGCCTGGTGGGTGAAGCAGAGTCTTTTCAGTAGGAAGCAAGAAGATACAACACAGGAGCAGCGGGGTCATCAGCTGAGTGCTCAGGGGAGTGGGAGATGGAGGAGAGCTGGAGAAAACTCAAATGCCAATGTCTTTAGGGCAGGCTAGACTGATTTCTGAGAGGAGCAGCAGCAGACCCTCAGCTGGGGCTGTTTTGCACAAGCAGTGCCAGCTGGACAAAACAGTCCAATCCTCCTAGCAGTGACTTCGTCCCTTTGTAAGGCAGTGCCTCTGCTTGAGACAGTATCAAACAATGTGACTGCGATTTCTGTGATGGAAGTGCTTGAGGCATCCAGGCTGCCTTGTCTCTGAGGCATGCTTAAATAAGTTTCACCTGTCAGTGACTCAGGTTTAACTAACATAAAATTAAGCCATCTTTGCAAATGAAATATAATTTTAAAAATACTGGCCAAAGATGGCCTTGAGTGTTTTGGCCTTTAACAGAAACGTCTCTCTGTATCATTCTCTCCAGGCATAAAAATGCAGAGACAACCATTGAAACTAATAGCCACTTTGACAACTGCAAGTCCCAATTAACGTAAGTGTGTACTTCATTTTTGTACATAATGGCTGGTGGCTCAGTGTAGGAACTGGCTTCCTAGGGAAAAAACAACAACATAGCATATGAGGAAATAGGAATATTCTGTCTGTGGTTTTCAGTTGTGAGTTTATTGTCAAATGCAATTCATCACTTGATTTGAGCAGTTCTGTGCCATTTTTCTACCCAAAGGAATCCAAAGAGGTTTACAGAAAATTCCAAAATACAATTACAACAAACAATTTAAGTAACAGGAACAAGCAAATGAAGCCTCAAAATATCCTGGACTGGTACTGGTCCACTAAGCTATCTACTGAGCCATAGGGCAGGGACTAAGAGTACAGTCGCCAACCTCAGGGAGCAGTAGAGATTCACCAGAGCTACAACTGACTACAGAGATCAGTTCCCCTGTAGAAAATGGCTGCTTTGGAGGTTGGACTCTAAAACATTATTCACTATAGAGTTTTGTTCACTCCCCAAACCATGCCCTCCCTAGATTTTACTCCCAAATCTCCAGGAATTTTCCAACCCAGAGTTGGAATCCTGTGCTCTTTAGCAAGAGCCAAATGGATCTTAGGGTTGCAAACTCTGGGTTCTGTGCCTCTGGCCATATCAGAGAAAGTACCTGCAAACAGAGGAGACACAAAATCAGTCCAAATGCCTCCTTTTGCTACCATTCTATTTGCCTTGAGAAATTGTCAAATGCCTTCCTGTGGTATCTGTATATAAACCAGTAACTCTTTCTTCTATCTGCCTGAAATTTCACAGGATGGATTCCATGGGAAAGGAATACAATCTCTAAATATGTCATGCATTTGTCATGCAAATTGGATATAACCCAAACTGATAAATCTGGGAATGTATTCCTATTGACTTACTGAACAACGGACAGCATAATGAAAACAAAAAGGCCTATCTGACCAGTAGGCAAACATAGATCATCCTCAAGGGCCGGCTGTGTATGCTGACACCAAGGATTGGCACCAACCAGAAAAATGCTGTCCATATTGGTTCATGGACCCACAAACCCCACTGAGAGGAAATGCAGACTCTTTAAATGGGGTTTGCAGAAAGCGTAAAAAACAGCTGTTTTTGCAGCTTTTGTGGGGAACAAAACAAACTGCCATGAACTGCTTTAAAAGTTCATGGAAGTTTATGATGGTAGACCTGTCATGAACTTCAGTTTGCAAACCACAAACAAGACAAACTTTGTCATGAATTTTGCTTTCTGGTTTGGTTCATGCCCATTCCTAGCCTACATTGCGCATTGTAAGAAGGCAATAGTGGCAAGAGTAGCTCCTGCTTGCACAAGCTGCCCAATATCGCAAAGATGGCTTATCTTGCATAGGCCACAGATGGCTCCTGTAGGGAGCTGGGCCCTGCTTAGCCCCAGCCATCTTCCCTGGTGGCATGGGAGCCTATAGGAGCAGAGGCAAACAGTGTAGCTTGGGTCTCTGCATCTTCCATCATCTCATCTGGGAGTGCTGAGCCAGGCCAAGGAGAAACCACACTTCCACAGGAGACCCTGTATGCTGCATGGAATGTCACAATGGAAGAAAGTCAGAATATAAAAGTAAGTAATTAGTGTGAGCTAAGAGGTATGCATCCCCACCCCTTCCAAACCCATCTCTCATATCTGCTCGGTTGTTGGCATGTTCAGCTGAGATACAGCTGTCAGGCCTTCCACTATAGCAGGAGGCCTTTTGTCACCAGCCTGCTTTGTCCACCATCACTCTGAGTGGCAATGGGAGAAAAACAACAACAACAATTGTGTTGCTATGTTATTTCCAGGGAAAATCTGAAAGTGATATATGGTAGCTCTGGAATCACTGGAAGCTCTGTCCTATGTCAGTTCCAGGTTTTCTCCAGACATAATGTCTCAATCTACCCAGTGTTGCATACCCTCTATTTCTCCACCCCCAACCTTCCCATTGGTTGCCAGGATTAGCCTAGAAACTCTATGCTGAGTGTTCACAAGTTTCATAGACATTGTGGGAATTTCAGAAACTTGGTGGAATGAGGAGAATCAGTGGGACGTGGTGATTCCTGGATATACGTTATATTGGAAGGATAGGGAGGGAAGGGTTGGAGGTGGAGTGGCTCTGTATGTCAGAGAGGGTATACAGTCCAGTAAGACTGAGGTCAAAGAATTAGATTCCCTTCTAGAAATGCTTTGGGTTGAAATAGAGGGTCCAAAAGGAAATTTAACTATGGGAGTTTGTTATCGCCCACCAAATCAAGAGATAGAGGATGATTATAATATGATGGAAGGATTAAAGATAGCGGCTAAATGTAAAAACTGTGCCATAATAGGTGATTGGGTCAATATGTGTTCAGGTCGAGAGAAAGAGATTGAGTTTTTAGATGCTCTAAATGACTGTGCTATAGAGCAGATGGTCACAGAACCTACCAGGGGTGGGGCGATCCTGGACTTAGTGAGAGATATAAAAGTGATCGCACCGCTTGGGAGCAGTGACCATAAAGTTATTAATCTCACCATTTGTATAAATAGGGAGTTGCCCCAAAAGACCAGCACAACCACGTTTAACTTTAAAAGAGGTAAATTCTCTGAGATGCGGAGGCATGCGAAGAAGAGACTGAAAGAAAAGGTAAATACAGTCAAAACCCTTGGGGAAGCTTGGAGGCTATTTAAAACTACAATCCTAGAAGCTCAGATAAAATATATACCACAAGTTAGGAAAGCCAAAAACAAGTATAATAGAAGGCCTGCATGATTAACAAACAAAGTAATGGAAGCTGTAAAAGGTAAGAAGGACTCCTTTAAGCGATGGAAAGCTAGTCCAAGTGAGATTAATAAAAGGGAACACAGGCTGTGGCAAATCAAATGCAAGACTGTGATCAGGCAGGCAAAAAGGGACTATGAGGAGCATATTGCAAAAAACATAAAGACCAACAATAAAAATTTCTTCAAATATATTAAAAGTAGGAAACCATCCAGGGAGGCAGTGGGGCCCTTGGATGACCAAGGGGTCAAAGGATTATTGAAGGAGGATAGGAAAATGGCTGAGAAGCTGAATGAATTTTTTGCCTCCATCTTCACTATGGAAGACGAGAAGTGTTTGGCTGCTCCAGAACCACTAATTTTGGAAGGGGTGTTGAAAGACCTGAGTCAGATTGAGGTGACAAGAGAGGAGGTCCTACAACTGATTGACAAATTAAAAACTCATAAGTCACCAGGTCCGGATGGCATACATCCAAGAGTTCTGAAAGAACTCAAAGTTGAACTTGTGGATCTTCTGACAAAAATCTGTAATCTTTCATTGAAATCTGCCTCCGTTCCTGAGGACTGGAAGGTAGCAAATGTCACCCCCATCTTTAAAAAGGGTTCCAAAGGAGATCCGGGAAATTACAGGCCAGTCAGTCTGACTTCAATACCGGGAAAGTTGGTAGAAACCATTATCGAGGACAGAATGAGTAGGCACATTGATGAATACAAGTTATTGAGGAAGACTCAGCATGGGTTCTGTAAGGGAAGATCTTGCCTCACTAACCTGTTACAGTTCTTTGTGGGGGTGAACAAGCATGTGGACAAAGGACACCCAATAGATGTTGTTTACCTTGACTTCCAGAAAGCTTTTGATAAAGTTCTTCATCAAAGGCTCCTTAGTAAGCTCGAGAGTCATGGAGTAAAAGGACAGGTCTTGTGGATCAAAAACTGGCTAATTAATAGGAAGCAGAGAGTGGGTATAAATGGGCAGTCTTCTCAGTGCAAGATGGTAAGCAGTGGGGTGCTGCAGGGCTCAGTACTGGGTCCCATGCTCTTTAACTTGTTCATTATGATGGTGGGAACAGACGGAATCATAAAGGAAGGAGGCCGAGACATGGCAGTGCTCGACCCCCTTCCAGCCTGTGTCCCATCCCGACGGTGGCAGGTAGTGGGGCCAGGTTAAATTACTCACCTTTGTCACTGGTGTTATACAATGCTAGGTCCACAAATAATAAGACTTTCAGGAATTCCTGCTTGAGCAGGATATGGACCTGGCATGCGTGACTGAGACCTGGGTGCGTGATGGGGAGACTGTAGCTCTCTCCCAGATGACCCCCCCAGGATACTCGGTCTTTCACCAGCAGGTGGGGGGAGGGGTGGCCCTATTCATACGAGAGGCTTACTCCTTCCGGGCTCTCCCAGCCTCGGAGATCAAGGGTATTGAATATGCCGGTCTGGCGTGGGACGTTGGGGAGGGGTTGGCAATCTGGCTGGTGTACCGACTGCCTAATGCACAGGCCGTTGCCTTACAACCCCTGATGGAGGCCACAACAGGCTGGGCATTGGAGTACCCAAGGCTTCTGATCCTGGGTGACTTCAATGTCCATGCCGACGACGCGCCCTCCAATCAGGCGATGGACCTAGTGTCATCCATGGAGACACTAGGACTCTCCAAATTGTTACAATGACCACTCACCAGGCAGGGCACATGTTAGACTTGGTCTTCGCGGCGGGAGTTTCAGTGGACAATATTACTGCTGAAGCAGTGCCATGGTCGGACCACTATGCCCTCAAGGCTCGTGTGGATGTCCCACCTCAAGCCTGTTTAGGCGGCAACCGTATTTTAGCTCGCCCGTTGAGCCTGATGGATCCAGAACAGTTCCTGATGGCTCTAAAGGACCCCTGGCCTCCTGACGACTTTTTAGATGATCTGGTGGAGTCTTGGAATGATAGACTCTCCAGAGCCATCGATGAGATCACACCTAGGCATCCTCTGCACCCTCATCCAAAGCCAACACCTTGGTATAACCAGGAGTTGCGGCAGTTAAAGCAAGGGTTCAGATGACTAGAGAGGCAATGGTGGCGTACTCGAGATGAAGGGACTAGAACATCTTATAGAGAGTTTATGAGGTCCTATGAGACGGCAGTCAAAGCCACAAAGAAGACATACTTTGCAGCTAAGATTGCGTCTGCAATTTTGCGCCTGGCACAATTGTTCAATACAATTTAGACTCTTACAATGCTGCCACAAGGCAGACCAAATTCTAAGGAATTGGAGATCAGCTGTGAGGCTTTTGCGAATTTTTTTTGCAGATAAGATCATGTTGCCCCGCTGCGACTGCCCTGCCATATTGGAGACAGTATGTGAACCCAAGGCCTCGTGCCTGTCTTCAGATCATATTCTGGATGGTTTCGGTGCTCTCAGCCTGGAGGAAGTTGACAGGATCCTCCTATCTGCAGGCCCATAACTTGTAATCTGGACCCGTAGCCCTCCTGGCTTATTAAAACCTGCCAGAGGGAGCTTAGATATCCTGTATGGGATATCATAAATAGATCCCTGATGGAAGGGCATTTTCTAGCGCCCCTCAAAGAGGCGGTGGTCTGCCCTCTCTTGAAAAAATCAACATTAGATCCGGTCGAATTGGCACACTACTGGCAGGTCTAGAATTTGCCCTTTTTGAGTAAACTCATTGAGAGAAAATGGCGTTGCAGTTACAGAGTTCCCTGGAGGATGCTTCCGTTCTTGACCCCCATCAGTCTGGCTTTCGCCCGGGTCATGGGATGGAGACAGTGCTGTTTGCCCTGGTGGATGATCTTCAGCGGCATCTGGATCGAGGCAGCTCGGCGGTACTGATGTTGTTAGACCTATCAGCAGCGTTTGATACGGTCGACCATTGGTTGCTGACTTGCCGTCTCGCCGACGCAGGGATTCAGGGGCTGGCCTTACAATGGCTTTCCTCTTTCCTTGAAGGTTGGGGACAAAGGGTGGCGATCGGGGATGAACTGTCCCAGAGACACACGCATAATTGTGGGGTGCCTTGTTGCTTGTATATAAGAGAAGTGACAGCTTATAGCACATGCTGTAAAAGTGAAACTAGATCTGGAAGCTAGATGATCTAGATGACAGCAGATGGCTGGGTGCCAGAGGTATTGCATCAGCCAGAAGCTCAGTCAGCATGACACAGCAAGATGCTGATTGGCTGGTCTATGTATAAATGTACAGAGTTACTATGGTGTGTGTGGGTTAATGGAGTTGGAGTTGCAGCAGAGCATACTCTCGGAGAGAAGAGTGAGTGGTGTGTAAATAAATGTATATAGTGGTTTTACAGCTACTGTGTACAACCTTCATTCTTGCGTCGCTAAGAATCACCCTCTTGGACTCTAAGCGCATCGACAGTGTTATGGGCCCAGCACGCTTCCGCTGCGCCTAGAAGACCTGAGAGAGGTGGTAAAGAAAGGACGCTGAGTTGCTCCAGAGGCTGCCTAGGAGGTGAGACCAGCAGTGGCTGAAAGGAGTCTGAGCAGGATGGCTACAGCAGCAGCTACCGTGCTGGTGGAGAAGCTCACCACTACCAACTACAACATCTGGTCGCTAAGGTTAGAGCATTTCCTGAAGAGAGAGGGGCTTTGGGACTGTGTGTCAGCTCCTCCCGCTGATCCCACGCCTGCAGGGGCCGTTCAGGACCAAAAGGCTCTAGCCACTATCATACTAAGCATCTCAGACAACCAGCTGGTGCATGTCCGTGGGCACCAGACAGCAAAGGAGGCTTGGGAAGCTCTCAAGGCTGTGTATGTGCAGAAGTCAGCAGGCTCGCTGATATCCCTGTCTTGGAGGCTCTACAGGAAACGTATGCTGGCCGGGGAGTCAATGAGGGACCACCTCGACGGTATGTCTATCTGTTTCCAAGAGCTAGAAGCGAGAGGGAAAGCGGCGGCTGAGGAAGATAAAGTTTACATAATATTGAGCTCTCTGGACAAGAGATATGATATGCTGGTGATAGCGTTTGAAGGGCAGGATGCCGACAAGCTGACTTTGCCCTACGTGACCGGCAAACTCCTGGCAGAAGAACAAAGGCAGCTGGAGAGCAGGAAAGAGCAGACTGACCGCAAAGAAGATAAGCAGAGGTCTGTGGAGGCTGGTTCCAACTGGCGATCCAAGGAGGAGGAAAGAGTCTTGCAAGTGCGGAGGAAACGTTGTTATTTATGTAACCAGCTCGGGCATTTGCGAAGGTCGTGTCCACAGCAGCAACAGAGGAAGAGCTGACAGGAGTCTTCAAGGACACAGGCAACTCTGGTAAGAACTGGTCCGGGACTGCAGAGTGTGCCGTGGATTGTTGACTCTGGGGCTACGCAGATTTTTTGCTGCCAGGAAGAACAGCTGCAGGACTGCAGACCAGCTGAGCAGAAAACAGTAAGCTTGGCTGACGGGCGACAGGCAGACGTGCTTTGCCAAGGCACGGTCTATTTTCCTGAACTCAATTATACTTTCACTAATGTATTGTGTGTGCCAGAGCTAGAGACCAATTTGTTGAGTGTCTCCGTTCTGGCAACAGCTGGGTTCACAGTAATATTTGATAATAAGGGCTGTGAAATCTTAAGGAAGGGTAAAAGGCTGGCTGAGGGAAGACTAAAAGCAAATGTTTATGAGTTAGTGCAGACAGTGGGAAAGGCACAAACCGTGTGGAATAAACAGCCACACAGCAGGTGCATTCACCGCTTGCATAGAAGGCTCGGTCATGCCAGCTATAACACAATTAATAAGACCTTGGAAATATTGCAAGGTGAAAAAGTGGATAAGTGCAATGCATTCCTAGATTGTAATATCTGTAAAGAAGCCAAATCAAGGTCCTATCCAGCTTCTAAAAAGAGTGAGCGTGTGTCTGAGAGGCTGCTCCAATTAATACACGCAGACGTCGTGGGGCCGTATGCCCCTAGTGTTTCTAAAAATAGGTTTGCTTCGGTTCTGGTTGACGACCACAGCAGGTTTGCATGGGTGTATGCCATAAAACATAAGAGCGATGTGCTTGCAACTTTCAGGTACTGGGCTAGAAGGGTGCAGAAGCAGTTAAATGCCAAAATAGCCTCACTTCAAACAGATCAGGGAGGTGAATTCCTAAGCAGAGACTTTGCCAGCTATCTGAGGCAAGAGGGCATAAAGCACAGAGTTGCCAATGTCTCCTCTCCGTGGGAAAACGGGGGGGGGGGGGGTGGAACGCAGGGCAGGAGTACTCCAGAATATCTGCCATGCTTTACTGGAGGACAGTGGTCTAAAGCTGGCATATTGGGGTGAAGCCTTGAAAACGTCCTGTTACATCTCTAACCGTTTGTGGACTGAGGCCCTAAATGACATACCCTACAGGGTCCTGTATGGGAGAAAGCCAACCCTGGATCACCTTAGAATTTTCGGGTCTAAGGCATGGGTAAACATTCCTCTAGATAAGAGGAGGAAGGGAGGTGCTAAAGCCAGAAAACTAGTGTTCGTGGGGTATCAGAATGGCATGAAGTCCTACTGATTTGTGGATGGGCAGGATATAATAAAACTGAGTAGGTCCGCCTCATTTTGTGAGGATGAGAATTGGTCCAAAATACATGCCAACGAAATGCCCAAAGAAACTAAACTGCAGTTGTCTCTAAAAAGTGAGGAGGGGCAAAAGCCAGAAAGCAAGCAGGCTCCCTCACTGAAGCAGGAGGAAGACAGTGCAGGAAGTTCTGAAAGCATTAAGCAGCAGGAGACTTCTGAGGCTGTAAAAGGTAAGCCGGTTGAAATCAGGGTCTCTGCAAGAGAAAATAAAGGTGTGCTGCCTAAAAGATATGGCTATGATACAGAAATAAATTATCTAGGCAATGGAGTTTGTTTGCCTGATGGAAAGCCCAGGTGCTGTGACAGTGCACCGGATTTAAATGTGGATACCTCTTTCACAAAGGAGGAAGGAGGTTATACATATGTGTATGATGATAAGCCTAAAACGTATCCTAGTGTGCTGGAACTGTTGTATGGCAAGTCTCCTAAAGAACAGGGGGACACATGAGCAAAAGCCTGGAAAGAGAGGCTGTAAGCAGTAACTAAAAGGGTTCAATGTGCAAATGAATAAATGCTAGAATGTAAAAGAAATGCTGTAACATTAAAACAAACTTGCTGCTTCAAATTGTATATTAAGCTGCAACTAAAATGTGACTGTAAAGCAGAAATGTGAACAATTCAAAATGTAACTGTCAAACCAAAATGTAAAACTCAAAAGCTGTAAAATGTGTATTGAAAGAGAATGTGCATCTGTACTAAACTATACGGTACCATTCTAGCTGAGCGAGCCAGCAGAGATAAGGTGAGTGCTCAGTCTGGGAAGTGAGCCAACTGATAAGATATGGTCAGTCTGGGAAGTGAGCCAACTGATAAGGATGTGCTGGCAGAGTAATTAGCAAGCAGAGGTTCAGAGAGTGAAATGCTGAACTGTAACCAATGTATATATGAGGAAATGTAACTGTATGGATTAATGTTAAGAAATGAACAATATGAATGTATGATATTGGGATGTATGGATTACAGCATCGGTCTATAATCTGAGGAGGGGTGTTGCTGGTATATAAGAGAAGTGACAGCTTATAGCACATGCTGTAAAAGTGAAACTAGATCTGGAAGCTAGATGATCTAGATGACAGCAGGTGGCTGGGTGCCAGAGGTATTGCATCAGCCAGAAGCTCAGTCAGCATGACACAGCAAGATGCTGATTGGCAGGTCTATGTATAAATGTACAGAGTTACTATGGTGTGTGTGGGTTAATGGAGTTGGAGTTGCAGCAGAGCATACTGTCGGAGAGAAGAGTGAGTGGTGTGTAGATAAATGTATATAGTGGTTTTACAGCTACTGTGTACAACCTTCATTCTTGCGTCACTAAGAATCACCCTCTTGGATTCTAAGCGCATCGACATGCCTCGGGGCGGTGCTCTCCCCGATGTTGTTCAACATCTATATGTGCCTCCTTGCCCAGATTGCCCGAGGGTATGGGTTGGGTTGCCATCAGTATGCTGATGACACCCAGCTCTATCTACTTATGGACAGCCAGCCTGCCTGTGTCCCAGAAAACTTGGACTTGGTGTTGCAAGCTGTGGCTAAATGGCTCAGACTGAGTGGATTGAAACTTAACCCAGCCAAGACAGAGGTCCTTTGCCTGGGTCGTCAGGGCCCGGGAAGGGAAATCCCCTTACCAGCCTTTGACGGTGTGCCACTGACAATGGCGCACAAGGTCAGGAGCTTGGGGGTACTATTGGAGCCTTCCTTGACAATGGAGGTTCAAATAGCAGCCACTGCCAAGTCCACATTCTTTCATCTTAGACGGGCGAGGCAGTTGGCCCCTTTCCTGGAGCATGACGATTTGGCAATGGTGATCCATGCAATGGTCACCTCGAGGTTGGACTACTGCAATGCCCTCTGCATGGGGCTGCCCCTGTGCCAAACCTGGAAGTTGCAACTAGTGCAGAATGCCACTGCCCGGCTGCTATTAGGGCTTCCTAGATGGGAGCACATCCAGCCGGGGCTCCGGGGACTGCACTGGCTGCCAATAATATACCGAGTTCGGTACAAGGTGCTGGTTATTACATTTAAAGCCCTATATGGCCTAGGACCTGCCTACCTTAGGGACTGTCTCTCCCCATATGTTCCGCAGAGAATGCTGAGATCGAGTTCTCAAAACCTGCTTGCAATCCCCAGTCCAAAGGAGGCCCGACTTAAGTCGACCAGAGACAGGGCCTTTTCAATCACAGCCCCTTGCTGGTGGAACCAGCTACCGGAAAAGGTGAGGGCCCTGCCGGACCTTGGGCAGTTCCGCAGGGCCTGTAAGACAGTCCTCTTCCGGTTGGCATACAACTGATTGGTACTTGAAAATTTCGAATAGAAGGCTGTAGTATGGCACTTTGGTAAATGGCTTTGTTTTACTTTTTTACTGGTTTATTGTTTAAATGTTGTAAATTGATGTATTTTAAAACTTAATCCTATGTTAGAACTTTTGTGTTGTGAGCCGCCCTGAGCCGCTTTAGTGGGATGGATGGGATATAAACTAAATAAAATGAAAAATGAAATGAAATTAACGATCTGGAGTTGGGAGTAAGCAGTGAAGTGGCCAAATTTGCAGATGACACTAAATTGTTCAGTGTGGTGAGAACCAGAGAGGATTGTGAGGCACTCCAAAGGGATCTGTTGAGGCTGGGCGAGTGGGCCTCAACGTGGCAGATGAGGTTCAATGTGGCCAAGTGCAAAGTAATGCACATTGGGGCCAAGAATCCCAGCTACAAATACAAGTTGATGGGGTGTGAACTGGCAGAGACTGACCAAGAGAGACCTTGGGGTCATGGTAGATAACTCACTGAAAATGTCAAGACAGTGTGCGATTGCAATAAAAAAAAGGCCAATGCCATGCTGGAAGTTATTAGAAAGGGAATTGAAAACAAATCAGCCAGTATCATAATGCCCCTGTATAAATAGATGGTAATAATAACAATAATAATATAATAATAATAATACCTTTTATTTATATCCCGCCCTCCCCGCCGAAGCAGGCTCAGGGCGGCTAACAACAAAATTCAATATACATAGTACAAAACAATGTTTTAAACCACAATTAATTAAAAGCTATTAAAATTCTAAAACAGTAAAATTAACATTTTGTGCTATTACCTGGATGGCGAACTTACTTAGCAGTTCTAGTCTGTGAAGGCCATTTGGAACAAGACGGTCTTGCAGGCCCTGCGGAATTGCTCAAAGTCCCGCATGGCCCGCATTTCTTCTGGAAGTTGGTTCCATAACTGTGGGGCCATAACAGAGAAAGCCCGGGTACGGGTACTCTGAAGTTTTACCTCTTTTGGCCCGGGGATAGTCAGCAGGTTCTTCCCTGCTGACCTCAGGGCTCTCTGGGGTTCATGTGGGGAGAGACGGTCCCTAAGGTAGGTAGGTCCTCGGCCATATAGGGCTTTAAAGGTAATGACCAGCACTTTGTAATGAATCCGGTAAGTAACTGGTAGCCAGTGCAGTTCATGCAGTCCCGGTTGTATGTGCTCCCACTTTGGGAGCCCCAGCAGTAATCTAGCAGCCGCGTTCTGCACTAGCTGCAGCTTCCAGGTTCAGCACAGAGGCAGCCCCATGTAGAGGGCATTACAGTAATCTAATCTCGAGGTGACCGTTGCGTGGATCACTGTTGCCAGGTCCCGACACTCTAGGAAGGGAGCCAGCTGCCTCACCCACCTCAGGTGAAAAAAGGCTGACTTGGCAGTGACTGCTATCTGGGCCTCCATTGATAATGAAGGCTCCAGTAGAACTCCCAGGCTCTTGACTCGGCGCGCTGCTTTCAGTGGCGCCCCGTCAAAAACCGGGAGAGATATTTCTCCTCCCAGAGCGCCCCGACCCAAGCAAAGGACCTCTGTCTTCACTGGATTCAGTTTCAGCCCACTCAGTCTTAACCAAGTTGCCACATCCTGCAGTGCCAGGTCCAAATTCTCTGGAATGCATCCAGGCCGGCCGTCCATCAGCAAATAGAGCTGGGTGTCATCTGCATACTGGTGACACCCAAGCCCATACCTCCTGGCAATCTGGGCAAGGGGGAGCATATAGATATTAAATAGCATCGGCGATAGAACTGCTCCCTGAGGCACACCACAATGTAGTGTGCGTATCTGGGAGAGCTCTCCCCCGATTGCCAACCTTTGTCCTTGATCCTCGAGGAAGGAGGAAAGCCATTGTAAGGCTAACCCCCCAACCCCGACATCGGCGAGGCGGTGGGTCAGTAGCCGGTGGTCGACCGTATCGAACGCGGCCGACAGATCTAACAGCATCAGCACCGCCACACCGCCTCGATCCAGATGCCGCTGGAGGTCATCCGCTAAGGCGACCAGCACTGTCTCCGTCCCATGGCCTGGGTGAAAGCCGGACTGGCAAGGTTCTAGGACAGAGGTGTCATCCAGAAAGCCCTGCAACTGCAACGCCACTGCCCTCTCTATAATTTTACCTAAAAACGGTAAATTCGAGACCGGTCGGTAGTTTGCCAATTCGGCCGGGTCTGCTGTATTCTTTTTCAGGAGGGGATGGACAAGGGCCTCTTTTAGGGGCGTTGGAAAGTGCCCCTCCAGGAGGGATCTATTTATGATGTCCTGTAAAGGACATCCAAGCTCCCTCAGGCAAGGTTTAATCAGCCAAGAGGGGCACGGGTCCAAATCACAAGTTATTGGGCGTGCAGAGGAGAGAATTCCGTCGACTTCCTCCAGGCTGAGTGGGTTGAAATGATCCAAGACTAAACCAGAAGACAGTCACGGAGCCTCCAGTTCATGTACTGTATCCAATGTGATGGGCAGGTCCTGGCGGAGCGCCGTGATTTTGTCTGCAAAAAAATTCGCAAAAGCCTCACAGCCTATTTCCAATTCTCTAACATTTGGCCTGCCCTGGGGCAGTGTAGTTAAGTCTCCAATTATTCTAAACAATTGAGCCGGGTGCGAATTTGCTGACGCAATCTTGGCTGCAAAGTAGTCTTTCTTCGCAGCCTTGAGTGCCATCTCATAAGACCTCATAAATGATCTATAGGATGTTCTTGCCGCTTTGTCACGAGTGCACCGCCACTGCCTCTCTAGTCATCTAAGCCCTTGTTTTAGCTGGCGTAACTCCAAGGTATACCATGGAGCTAGCTTCGAACGAGGGCGCAGAGGACATCGAGGTGCGATCTCGTTGATTGCCCCAGATAGCCGACCTTGCCAGGCATCGACTAGGGCATCAAGGGAATCGCCAGAGGACCATGGGTCCCGAAGGGCTATCTGGAACCGTTCCGGGTCCATCAGGCCCCGCGGGCGAGCCAAAATAGGCTCTCCTCCCTTACAGGGTTGGTGTGGCATCTCCATACGAGCCTTGAGGGCTAAGTGATCCCACCACGGCACCGCCTCCGTTGCGATATCGTTCACTTGAATCCTGGACGCAAAGATCAGGTCTAATGTGTGCCCCGCCTGATGCATAGGAGTTGTAACAAATTGAGAGAGTCCCAGTGTCGCCAAGGAAGACACTAGGTCCATTGCCCGATTAGAGGCCGCGTCATTGGCATGGACATTGAAGTCGCCCAAGACTACCAGCCTCGGGTACTCCAACGCCCAGCCTGACGATGCCTCTATCAGGGATGGTAAGGCGCTGGCCAGATCGCCAACCCCTCTCCGACATCCCCGCTAGGCCAGCACATTCAACGCCATCGATCGTTGGTGCGGTCTCATTTGGAGTACTGTGTGCAGTTCTGGTCACCGCATCTCAAAAAGGATATTATAGCATTGGAAAAAGTCCAGAAAAGGGCAACTAGAATGATTAAAGGTTTGGAACACTTTCCTTATGAAGAAAGGTTAAAACGCTTGTGGCTCTTTAGCTTGGAGAAATGTCGACTGTGGGGTGACAGAGTTTTACAAGATTATGCATGGGATGGAGAAAGCAGAGAAAGAAGTCCTTTTCTCCCTTTCTCACAATACAAGAACACGTGGACATTCAATGAAATTGCTGAGCAATCAGGTTAAAACGGATAAAAGGAAGTACTTCTTCACCCAAAGGAGGTGGTGGCAGCTACAAGCATAGCCAGCTTCAAGAGGGGATTGGATAAAAATATGGAGCAGAGGCCCATCAGTGGCTATTAGCCACAGTGTGTGTGTGTGTGTATATTTTGGCCACTGTGTGATACAGAGTGTTGGACTGGATGGGCCATTGGCCTGATCCAACATGGATTCTCTTATGTTCTTATTCCAGTAGTACTGTTTGCATTAAGTGCTCTTAAGCTGGTTCCAATTTATGGCAACCCTTTGAATTGATTACTTCTAAAATATCCTATTGTTAACAGCCTGGCTCTGGCCTTGTGAACTGAGGGAGTTGGCTTCTTTGAGTCAATTTATTTTATATTCTTCTTTCCCTGTTGCCTTCAACTTTTTTGTTATGTCTTGAAACATAAGCTAATGTACCGCATGGCAACCGCTACAGAGGCGACCCAGGGAAACCCACGGGTCCCCGGATGTAGCTCGCTAGATGCCCCGCCCATCAAGATCTGCGGTGGGAAGTTTAACTGGCCAGGATTGGACTGGTCAGACTGGGGGGCAGTTCCGGGAAATGTATATAAGCAGGACCCGGCCCGCGTGTTCCCTCTCTTGTAATATACCACCAAATAAAGCATGTTGCCTTCAACCTCTCTCGCAACTCGGTACATTACATTTTCCTACCATTATTGTCTCTCCTAGTGACTCTTGTCTTCTCATAATGTAGCCTCAGTTTGGTCATTTTGGTTTCTAGGGAGAGTTCAGGCAAACTAGCCCTTTTTAATTCCAAATGGCCATACTGCAGTATAGAATCTCCATGTCCTGACTCTGGTCTTCTGTAGCTGCCATGATAGAATGTGGAGGGCTTTAAAAAACCATATCTATTTGTATTTTTGCATTGTTAATTTTGAATGACCAGTAAGTAAAACATTCATTCTACAGTTCTCATTTCTCTCTCTATTGAATTGGGTAGAGGAGGTGCCAATGTCATAGTTCACCTAGGGCATAGGGTTGTCATGTCCTCCCCTGGCCACCAGCAGGGAGGTGGGGGGTAGGGTTGCCAGCTCCAGGTAGGAAAACTTCTGGAGATTTTGGGGTGGAGCCTGGGGAGGACAGGGACCTCTATGGGGTATAATGCCTTGAATGGTCAGGGACTGACATCCCTATGGGACATACCTATGTCTCCTCTAGTATGCCCCCAGAAGAGCACCGCACCCCTTAGACAACAATCTGCTGGTGGTCCCTGACTCTAAAGACATCTGGCTGTCCTTGACCAGGGCTAGAGCCTTCTCATCCCTGGCCCCAACCTGCCTCCACCGTCAGGGTCCTTTGAGATCTGATGCAATTCCAAAGAGCCTGCAAGGCAGACATGTTCCCCCAGGCTTTTGGTTGAGGACAGCAATGGTTTCAATTTGGCTGGCACCCTTCCCTACTATTTATCTCTACCTTGCCCTCTTCCCCCTGCCTTTGAATGTAACCAGCAGTTACATTTATCATTATCATCATTTATCATTCACCATCTGATTGTTAAAATGATCTGTCAATGTTTTAAATTGGTTTTCTCTTGTTGTTGATTTTATGGATACTGTACATTGCTGTAGCAGTCATTGGACAATTCATAACTATAATAAATAACAATGCCATGGAGTCCACCCTCCAAAGCATCCATTTTCTCCAAAGGAACTGATCT
Source organism: Heteronotia binoei (assembly GCF_032191835.1). Lineage (NCBI taxonomy): Eukaryota > Metazoa > Chordata > Lepidosauria > Squamata > Gekkonidae > Heteronotia > Heteronotia binoei. The sequence goes on along the minus strand of NC_083223.1, from coordinate 185,380,011 downwards.
CTGTAGTCTGAAAATGAGCTGTAATTCCAAGGATCTCAAGGTCTGACCTGGAGGCTGCCAAGTGGCCACATCATAACCACAAATTAGACAACAAGTTGTAACTCAGTAGAAAAACTTCTGCTTTGCAACTAGAAGATTCCAATTTCAATACCTGGCATCTCAATTGAAAGGGCCAGGCAGTAGGTGATGTGAAAGACTGCTGCCTGAGACCCTGGAAAGCTGCTGCCAATCAGATTAGACAATATTGACCTTGATGGACCAGTGTTTTGATTCTGTATAACATAGTCTCATATGTCTGTTTTATTGCAGGCACACCTCAATATATTAATTTGTATTTATTAAAAAACAACAACACCATGCTTCTCTAAACATAAGCTGGGGCTTCTAAACTTTTTTAAAAGTCAGAAACAATTAAAGCAAACATACCTTAACAAAACAACCCATGGCAATTTCCAATATTCTTACTGTCAAGGTTCATGAATGGCCAGATTAGGTAAATATATCATGTTGGGAGACAAAACAATGATTCCCACAAGGCTGTGTGAAAATCTGTATGTGCAAAACAACATCTATAAGACAGCCAAACACAATTGATTTTTTAAATGTTATTTTAAAAAGCAGTGTTTATAATCACTGACTGACTATTTTCTCACTCTGTTTAAATGATTGGTTGCTGAACAGCATGTACTAAGGAGAGATCTGTGGCGGGGGGGGGGGACTAGGACTTCTGGTGGCTTTTGTAAGAATGCAGAAGTGTACTATGCTGATGACTGCACTGCACTGTAGCATACAATTGAAATACACAGAAATAATCTACTGAACACATTCAGGCTGCTCATCATGCTGCCCTGAGCCATCTTTGTGGAAAGGGTGGGATATAAATCATAAATAAATAAAATAGCTGATTTCCTTGACAAGCAATTCCTCCCTCTTTGCAACCAGTGAACAGAAAGTGAGCTGAAAGCATCCTTACTTGGGATACACATGTAAATGATAATATGTCATTTCCACCAGAGCAGAGGCCTCTTCACTGATCCTGTGAGCTGCTCACTCAGTCCAGTGGTTTAAAATGTAAGATTAGACCTTCAGGTTCTCAAGGAACAACATCTAAGTAGCTGTGAATTATGCCCAACAGTGCTCATGGTAGTGAAGGAATGAGAACCCATGCTCTTTTAATTAACATTTAGATCAATAGGATTGCTTTAATGAAAGTCTTTTTGAACAGGGTGCAGGTTGGCTTTCAGGGCTGTAGCTCCTCTGGTCTGGGCTTTATCTTTTGTAAAAATTAATGCAAGGCTTAGACATTGTTGTAATTAAGTTTTAATCATGATTCTAGATAGCATTAAATACCTTGAGTAATAAATGCCAGAGAATAGGAGGAGAAGCAATGCATATCACATGTGTGCTGATGTTATCAACTACAATCTGAGATGCAGAATAAATATGTGGGAGCTCTTCATTAATCCAGATTTAAATATTATAATTTAACACCTGATTTTGAGGTTTTATGTACATTCATATGAGATCCAATAACTATGTTCCCACAGTGTATTCTGTATTTATTTATTTTAAAAATGTACTAATGCAAGTGCTTCACTCTTCACTGTTTTTCTAATGGGGAATAATGAAAGAGAACATTATCTTCATTCATCTCCTCTAATTCAATTTTTCCCCTGGCAATATATTTTTTTATTTACTTCCTGCTTGCTCAGCAGTTTAGGAAATACCCACTTTGACATCCTTTTCCACTCCCTGAGACCAGCATCTCCTCAAAGTGCCTTTTGTTATTGAAGATTCAGTTAGCTGGAAATTGTTTTGTGCAATCTTTACAAAACAGAAGTGCCATTAAAATGCAGCAGAGGTAGATGTGTAGGTAACAATGCAGACTATCAGAGTACAGAAGAAGATCCTTCTTTTCTTCTGCTCTCCCTCCCCTTTCAGGTGTTTGCCTGTCTGTTGCCCATCCCTGTCTCTTTTTTCTGCTCCAACATTTTATTTTGAAGGCAGACAGAAGAGCAGAAAAGGGTGCCTCTCTTTTAGGGCTGCAGTTGCTGAGTGGCTCAGGCATCATGGGTATGCTTATTAGGATCACAAAACACCCAGTTATTGCCTTCTCGATGCATATTTCAGAGGGAGGATAGAGCAAAGGACCAGGAGAATGAATAGGGAAGAATTAAATGCTGTGGATTTATTCTGATTTCCCCAAATAAGAGCTTATGAAAATGGTGTACTCACAACAGCAGTGTGAGTTGGATAATCTTGAGTAAATTGGATAATCTTACTCATGGAAGACATAGTAACAATTTCTGTGGACACCTCAGAGATATGGAAACTAATGCTCACAAATGCCACAACTGTTCATCTCTAATCATATCCTACTTTTTGGATCTGAAAATTTTTGCAAGTCATCTCTCCAGAACATTAAAAAAAAACGCAGCAGTAATTAGCAGCATGAGAGTTGTTGTGTGAGGGCTAAAGCCATTAAAAAGAAGGGTCAAAATCCAAACCAATAAAAGTAGTACTATCCTTGTGAAACAAAGCTGTGTTTGCAAGTCTTCTCAAAGTCATTAGAGAGGGAGCTTGATGGCATCAGAAGGCAAACTCCACTTGTTGAATTTCTGTTGTGGACATTCACAATATTTGTTACTATGATGTGGGAACACTGCCTAATCTGGATGTGTGAGGCTGGAGCAGGAGAAAGCTTCAGTTGTGGAGTTTCTGCCTTAAAACATTCCCTGAGTCTAATGCTGAGTTAAACAGCCAAAGCAATGTGGGGATGCACAGAGCAGAATCTGTAAACCACTATCAGTGGTGATGAGACTGTAGAACATGCTTACTTCTTATGTGGTGCAGATGTGAAGGCAGCACTTATCTTATCGTTTCCACTGTGGTCAGAGCTGGGATGAATGTATGCCTTAACTCTTCCCTTATATGGAAAGACTTTTTATCCTAGGATTACCTTCCTTTCTGAAAAGGAAAAAAAAAAATCAACATCTATGCCTGCTAAGTGGAGCTGCCATTCTGAGAAGGAGTGTTGTGGGGGTGGGGTGGGTGACGGGAGACCATCACCATTCACACTTTCACTCTCTCTGTGTGCCCTTACTGCCATCCAGGCGCTCCATTTTTTTCCCACTGCAGACGTACAAAGAGCCACTCTATTCCTCCTACACTCAGACAGCCTCTCTTTTGTATTTCTCCTCAGCTCTCCACCCAAACAGGAAGGCATTTTGTCAACACACATGAAAGTGTTTTCACTGCTTCTACCACCCTTCAGCCAGTAAACATTTTCCTTCTCTCCCCCCTCCCTCCCTCCACATATATATAGGTATTATTTTATTCCACCCTTTCTTTTATTCTCTATCCCACCAAATACATGATTGTTCATACACACATGCACACACAAAGATGCTATTTCTGTCTTCTCACAGGCTTTCCATATTTCTTTCTCCCTGCCTTCCCACCCAACAAATAACCTGCAGAGCAGAGGCATTGTTTACCACTCCATCGATAACACACAAGTATTTGTCCCCATTCCCTTGATTTACTGCTTTGGTGTTTCTAATCCTCTGTTGGATGGCTGGTCAACAACAAGGCAGGCAGTTTGGGAGTTTTCACAGCTAACTGCTGGCTGGAGCATCATAGTCCCCAAATGAAACATTGCATGTGACAGAAAGGCTATGCAACCCAGCGGAGGCAGCTTCCACTGCTACAGCTAGCCATGACTTTTGCTGCCCTGCCTCAGCTGTCTGCCTGTTCTGTGGGCAGCCTGAGGCCATCCAAGAAGCTCAGAAGACTGTGCCTGAGTGGTGAGTGGCAGCCCCAGCAGCAGGGTGCACATACTCTGTAGGGGATTTAGGGGTCAGTTGTTCATCAGTTGTCATCCTGTCATCAGTGAAGACAGCTGACAAAAAGAAAAGAAATACCAAATTTCTCTACTGCGTAAATAAATAAATAAGTGCATAGTGCATACATGACTGCTTTTCAGCAGTCCTGAATGCCTTTCCAGTTCCCTTCACTAGTAACTCAGCTGGCCTTCTCATGTTGGCAGAGGAACATTTTTTTTACATTGAGAGCTAATTCGTTTGTATGTTATGGTGAACAGAATCTTGTGAGGAGGGAAAATGGCACAGTATAACCTAATCTTGTGAGATCTTTGAAGCTAAGCAGAATCAGTACTTGGAGGGAGGACTGGCCCCCAAGAAAGACTCTGCAGAGGAAGGCAATCACACACCACCTCTGCTTCTCAGTTGCCTTAAAAGCCAATTGCTGGGATCACCATACATTGGTTGCCACAGCGGCACTTATGTACACACACAGAATCTTGTGACATTAGAATGACACAACACCAGTTAACTAGTGTGAAAATCTCTGGGGTGTCGTCAATGGCTTCATTACTAAAGACTTAGAAGGGCCAGCAATCTACAATCTCTAGATTTGTTTGTGCTGGGAACTTCTTATTCTCAAGGCCTTCTAGCCTAACAAAAGACTGAAGCATCATTATCTCCCTCTGCACCTCACATTGGTTGCACTGAAAGTTAAATTTGTTTGAAAGGGAAGGGGGATGAAAGAACGTGGAGTATCCAATATTATTTATGAACCTATGCAAAATACAAAGGAATTTGCTCATCTGAAAAATCCCTCCTCCCCCCAAGTCCAATCCAGGAAAGAGTAGAGTAGAATACAGCAACCATGCACCATACTTGCAAAATCAATTAAATGCACAAACATCAACCCCAGTAGAGAAGATACTCATTAAACAGTGGTTGATTGAAGGGATGGTTGATTGCATACTGATGAATGGATTGTCTGGAGAAGGTCAAGAGATGAATCCTTGCTGTGTGCGCACCAGGGCTGATCTTGAATGAATCTGCTTTTTAGAATAATGTGCAAATTTAACAGGGTCTTATAAGTCATGGTGTAAACTTGAATAGCAGTCTTCAGCTTTCCAGTACTAATGTACCTTGCTGAATTAATAGTCTGATGTTTACTCAGACATATGTTCCACTAAATCAGTGGCATTTTCTTCTATGCAAGTGTAGTGTATCGAGATAACGATACAACGCAATAACACAATAACATAAAACCAGCCAGCGCGACCCTGCGCGGAGCGACTGGGCTGTCCCCGGGCTGCTCAGCACAGGACCCGAACTCCCAGCCAATCACCAGCTGTAGCGGGAAGTTCAACAGGCCAGGATTGGACTGGCCTGTCTGGAGGGAGGTTCCTGGAGTTGTACATATGCGGGACCCGGCCCGCGTGTTCTCTCTCTTGTAACGTGCCTCCATTAAAGCATGTTGCCCTACCAACGTCTCCTGTATCAGTACGTTACAGTGGCGACAAGGATGGGATTCTAGCCACGTCAGCTACAGCGGAGACAGGGCAACCCACAGGCCACGGCCGTCGCTGCCATCAGCATGGCTCAACAGAGCGGAACCACCGGTCACATCGAGCCATTCAACCCCGCGAATCCCGAGGCCTGGGAGTCCTACTCGGAGCGGGTAGAATGCTACCTGAGGGCCAACAAGATCACCGAGGACAGCATGAAAAGGGACGTTCTCCTGAGCGTCTGCGGGGCGGCCACATTCGAGATCGCCAAGGGCCTCTCGGCCCCCGCCCGCCTCACGGAGAAGTCCTATGCGGACATCACCAGACTCCTCACTGGCCATTTCTTGCCACAGCCTTCACGGGTGGCCCGCCGGTTCCTTTTCCACAGAAGGGACCAGGCTGCAGGGGAATTGGCTGCCGACTACTTGGCGGCCCTACGCAGGATCGCAGGGAACTGCAACTTTCCTCAGCTAGAGGAGACCCTGGCCAATCGCTTCACATGGGGCCTCCGCGACGAGAGGCTCCAGCAGAAGCTCTTCGCCAAGGAAGAGCTCACCCTCCAGAGCACCTTCAGCGAGGCCGTGGCGTTCGAGAGGACAGCGAGGACTTTTCCCAAGGCCCGGGCCGACGCCTTCCACCACGAGGAGCTGGACCACGACCGCCCGGAAGAGGGAGAAGCCTACCAGCTGCGCCGCCCAGCCGGGCCACCCAACCGAGCACCCCAGCGCCCCCGAGCGCCCGAACGATCCCCAGCGGCGGAGAGACCGCCGACCCCCAAGTGCGCCAGCTGCGGCGACCCTCATTACAGAAGGGACTGCTAGTACCAGACCTGGGACTGCCGGAGCTGCGGAAAGACCGGCCACATTGCAAGGGCTTGCCGAGCCAAGCCCAACCGCTGGAGGCCAACCACGCACCACGAGTCAGCGGAGTTCCACTCCACAGCCTCCACTACCCTACAGGTACTGAACTTGCCCCTCGCCAGCCCCGATAAGATCAAAATGGCGGTCCTCATCGAAGGGAACCCCTGCCAAATGGAGGTGGACTCAGGTTCCTCCATTTCCATTATAGCAGAGGAGACCCTTAGGAAACTGTGCCCCCGCCAGCGGCTTCAATTAAGGCCGGCGAACTTCATACTCCGGGACTTTCAGAAGAACCCGGTGCAAATCGTGGGGTGGGCCCAGGTGCAAGTCGAGCGGGGGTCCTTCTACGGCCCGCTGGACATCCTGGTGGTAAAGCGCCAGCTTACCACCCTGCTAGGACTGGCGTGGTTCAAGCCCTTGGGGATCCGCTTGGAGGGGGTGTGGCAAACCCTAACACCCAGGGGGTTTGGGGAGATATGCCAAGAGTTCCCAGACATCTTCGACGGCTCCCTGGGGAGCTACAAAGGGCCGGCCATCTCCCTACCACTAGACCCGACGGTCAGGCTGATCAGGCTCAAGGCGAGGCGGGTCCCATTCGCCTTGAAACCAAAAATAGAGGCCGAACTAGACCGCCTCACTGCCCAAGGGGTCCTGTAACCGGTAGACTACGCCACCTGGGAGACTCCCATCGTAACCCCGATCAAGCCAAACGGGGAGATACGGATCTGCGCCGACTATAAGTGCACAATAAATAAGGCACTGCAGGATAACCCCTACCCAGTGCCGGTGGTGAGCCACGTCCTGGCTGCCCTAGTGGGGTCTAAGATCTTCAGGAAGCTGGATCTGGCACAGGCCTACCAACAGCTCCCGGTAGATACTAAAACGGCGGAGGCCCAGACTATTGTAACACACAGGGGGGCCTTCAGAGTGCGGAGGCTACAGTTCAGGGTTAGCGTGGCTCTGGGGATTTTCCAAAGTATAATGGACGCTCTCCTTAAAGGGATCCCCAGAGTTCAACCGTTCTTCGATGACATTTTAATCGCCGCCCCGGACTCCGAAGAATTCGCTAACCCCCTGAGAGAGGTGCTCTGCCGGTTCCAGGCAGCGGGGCTCAAGGTCAAGAGGGAGAAATGCTTGCTGGGGGTCCCACGGGTGGAGTTCCTGGGTTTCGCTGTAGACGCAGCAGGAATCCACCCAACGGAAGAAAAGACGCAAGCCATCGTGCAAGCCCCGGCCCCCACCTGCAAAGCGGAGCTACAAAGATTCTTGGGGGTGCTTAATTTTTACCATTCATTCCTCCCCCACAAGGCAGCCCTAGCAGAACCCCTACACCGGTTGCTGGACAAAAAAGCCCCTTGGGTTTGGGGCAAACAACAAGCCGCCGCGTTTCAGGTGGTCAAGGACATCCTGGTGTCCAATGCGGTGCTCCACCATTTTGACAAGGGCCTCCCCGTCATCCTGGCTTGCGATGCGTCGCCTTATGGGTTGGGAGCAGTCCTGGGGCACCAACTCCCGGACGGGAGGGAGGTACCGGTAGCGTACTACTCCCGCACACTCACACCGGCCGAGCGCAATTACGCGCAGATAGACAAGGAGGCTCTGGCAATCGTGGCGGGGGTTCGCAAGTTCCATGATTATCTGTATGGGCAGAGGTTCACGATAGCTATGGACCATAAGCCGCTCTTAGGTCTGTTGGCCCCAGACCGCCAAACCCCCCAAATACTCTCACAGAGCGTATTGAGGTCGAACCAATTCCTCAACTCATACACGTACACACTGGTCCACCGGGCCGGCAAGGCTATGGGCCATGCGGACGCGCTCAGCCGTTTGCCTCTACCCGTCACAGAGCCTGACCCAGCCCCTGCACACCTGGTCATGTTGGTCGAATCCCTCCCGGAACAGCCCCTCCATGCTGCGGAGGTCGCAAAGGCTACAGGGAGGAACAAAACACTGGCAAGGGTTCTCGACTGGGTGGTGAGGGGGTGGCCAGAAGGGAACATGGGGGAAGAGTTTAAGCCCTACAAAATGAGGAGAGAGGAGCTAGCAGCCCACAAAGGGTGCATCTTATGGGGAAGCAGGGTGGTGGTCCCCCCCCCCCCCGCTGCAGAAGCGAGTCTTGGAGTCACTCCACCCCGGCATAGTCAGGATGAAGGCTCTAGCCAGGAGCTACGTCTGGTGGCCGGGGATGGATGAGGAGATCGAGAACTGGGTGCGGAGGTGCAGCGCATGTCAGGAGTGATGCCCCGAGCCACCAAGCGCCCCGGTCACACGGTGGGAAACCACTAGGAAACCTTGGTCCAGGCTCCACTTAGACTTTGCGGGGCCCTTCCAGGGACAGATCTTTCTGATCATGGTGGACGCCTACACCAAATGGCTGGAGGTCATTCCAGTAGCGTCCACTTCATCAGCAGCCGCCATATGGGCACTGCGCTGGGCCCTTAGCACCCATGGTATTCCGGACACTATTGTCACAGACAACGGGGTGGCTTTCACCTCTGGGGACTTTCAGGCATTCCTGCAGAGGTACCTGATTAGACACATAAGGTCTGCCCCGTTCCACCCGGCCACCAACGGACAGGTGGAGCGGATGGTCCGAACGACCAAGGAAGCCCTGGGCCGGATAGTGCAGGGTGACTGGGACCACAGACTAGCCGCCTTCCTGTTCGACAACCGGGTAACCCCCAACCCGGTCACAGGGGTAAGCCCGGCAGAGCTTCTCATGGGGTGCAAACTCATCACGAGGCTCGACAGGCTACACCCCAACCGAGCCTCGGACATCCGAGGGTCCCCGGAGGTCCGGGAGGCAGCCCGAGGGTTCTTCGCGGGGGACCCCGTGTTCGCACGAAACTACGCCCAGGGACCCATGTGGGTAGCGGGTCAGGTGAGGCAGGTAATTGGGACCCGTCATTACGAGGTATCCACAGAGGGGGGCCAGACTCTGCGGCGACACATCGACCAGCTGCGCCACCGCACTCTACCGGAAGGGCCGATCAACGCGGAGGAGGAAGTACCCGGCGGAGAGCCGGCTAGGGGTATGCCAGAGGCCACAGCGCCAGCACCAACCCTGCCCACCAGCGAACTCCTTGGACCAGCAGAGGCCGAAAGGCCCACAGAGATCGACCAGCAACCCACAGCGGCCTCGGCCCCCGGAGAGTCTCCCGTGGCTGAAGCAGCGCCGACACCACAGGCCGCTCCTAGACGATCCACCCGGGAGCGCCATCCTCCCGCCTACCTAAGAGACTATGTACAGCAACTAGGGGGGGGAGGGGTGTAGTGTATCGAGAAAACGATACAACGCAATAACACAATAACATAAAACCAGCCAGCGCGACCCTGCGCGGAGCGACCGGGCTGTCCCCAGGCTGCTCAGCGCAGGACCCGAACTCCCAGCCAATCACCAGCTGTGGCGGGAAGTTCAACAGGCCAGGATTGGACTGGCCTGTCTGGAGGGAGGTTCCCAGAGTTGTACATAAGTGGGACCCGGCCCGCGTGTTCTCTCTCTTGTAACGTGCCTCCATTAAAGCATGTTGCCCTACCAACGTCTCCTGTATCAGTACGTTACAGCAAGTGTGCACAAGGTTTCAGCCCCAGTTAATTCTTTTTCCTTTCTTTTTAAAATTCATCTAAGAATTGAATAAACATAGGCAAGGCTTTTCGGAACCGTGTCTCTGGGATTTTTTTAATCTGCAGAGTCTTCAACATATGTGCAGTGAGTACAGTTTATGGCAGTTTACTGATGCCCCCCCCCCTCCACTCAGCCCTCACTCCTGGGACCTGTGAGAGAACTAGCAGGGATGGTAGACATAGTTTTGCACTATTTGCTATGACATCAGACATCAGCTGACACTCTAGAAATTATGGTAATATTGTAGAGTATCTAGAATTTTGATTTGTGTTGACATGTACAGATTTTCACCTGGATGTGATCTCTGCAAGATGTCACATTGTTGTTGCTGCTGCTGCTGTTGTTTTGCTATCATCATCATCATCATCATCATCATCATCATCATCATCATCATCATCATCATCATCATCATCATTATTTATATTCCACCCATTCCCCCGTTTGGGGACTCAGAGTGTACATCAAAATAGAAATAAAATCACAATAAAAATAGCATAATAAAACCAATTTCAACATTCACTAAAGTGCAGCAGGATGATTCCGCAAGATGCTATGACAGCAAAATGTTATAGCACAAGAAGAGTACCACCATACAGCACCACAATACGGTAGGACAGTAGGGGAGAAGGGGGGAGGCCAAGTGATCGAATAGATAGATGCCTGCTGCCTCATCCAGAAACCTGGTGGAACAGCTCCATTTTACAGGCCCTACGAAAGGCCAGCAAGCCAGGTAGGGTCCAGATCTCCATAGGGAGCTGATTCCACCAGGTCCTGGCCCTGGTAGAGGCAAAACGGGCATCTCTTGGGCCAGGGACTATCAGAAGATCTTGGGAGGCTGAGCGAAGCGACCTCCAGGGCATATATGGGAGGAGACAGTCCTGTAAGTATGTTGGTCCCAGGTCACGCAAGGCTTTGAAAGTCAGAACTAACACCAGTTTCAGGGGCAAGCCAGCATAGAGTGAGTTACAGTAATCCAGCCTGGAAGTAACCATTGCATGGGCCACTGTAGCCAGGTCTTGGGGCATAGATATGGTGCTAGCTGCCTGGTCTGCCGTAGATGGAAAAAGGCAGACCCAGCAGCCATTGTGGCCTGGGCCTCCATGGCTTTTAAGGTCCTGGGGATGCCAAATGGGGGCCTGGCATCCCTAGTACAGTTTGCATGATTCACAATTTAGTTAACAAGTACTAACTATAATTCACAATTTCAGCTGGATATCTGCATGATCAAATTCCCTTATCTAATTAATGGTATTGTAGATATTAACTTTGGGGCTTTTTTTAACAAAAAGAGGGAAACCTTCAAATACATGAGATGTGAAATCTTCATCCAATTTATATTTTAAAAATGCTTTATAAATCTTCAGCTTTCTCATATTCTTTATTCTGCTTGCTGTTCAGCAGCCAAAGAGTTTTTTTCCCACATTAAAAATTTGTTGCAGCTGAGTTTGTAATGTGAACATAAAAAGTCAGCCAGAAATACTCACTGAAATTATAAAGACCTCTTCTCTGCTTTCTTTTCTATGTAAGAAGTAGGGTTGAGTAAATGTTCCGTATTCCGTTTCCTTCTGTTCTCTCAAATCTCAAGTGAATATTCCAGACAACAATATAAGTTAAACTAAGGTTTATTAATTTAAAGACAGCTGATCTGCAATTAATTTTCTTTCTTCTTAGTATAGGTTCCTAAAAGGCTATGCAACAGGTTTCCCAGTATTTTAGCAGAACCAATCTGGTTCTAAGCTTGGAGCACTGATCTCACTCCGCTTTGCCTATTCGCCCCAATGTGCCTAGTAATGTTGTTCATCAACACCATTCTACTAGGTTGGTCTGCATGCTGGTTCCAATGATGATCAGCATCGAGATAGTTCCTTCCCCAGGTCTTTGGGTCATTCATGACTTTCTGCAAAGACTAGAAGTGGCTTATGCAACAAATCCTTGTATTACAGGGGTGCCAACAGTAGCTCTCCAATATCTTCAATATCTCTCCAGTATCTCTCCAGTAGCTCTCCAGTATCTTCAATATCTTCTTCTTCTTCTCTCCAGATGTTTTTTGCCTACAGCTCCCATCAGCCCCAGCCAGCATGGCTAATGGCTGGGGCTGATGGGAGTTGTAGGCAAAAAACATCTGGAGAGCTACCGTTGGCCACCCCTGTTGTATTAGAAGAAGGACAGACTGGAGGTACATCCAACTCTGCTACAGTACATAGAAACAGTGGTCTAATACATGTGAGGGGATTTAATCTCCATGGGTTGGCTCCAATAATGCATGAACACAAAGAGTAATACACTTAGCCCAGCTCCACTGTGCAAGGAATAGTACCAGAGCTACCACAATGCTGAGCTACCACAATTTCTTTTACTGCTATGTTTATCACTCATAAACACGAGTGTTTTCGTTCAGATTTCAACTGTGTGTTTCTTTATTTCATACAAATAATTAAGCAGTGCATTTTCAAAACACAGATGTTTTATAAAAATATTACAGCTGTGTGCCCTTACCCATGTTGTTCTTTTAGGGGCCATTTTGAAACAGAGGAAGTTGTGCCTCTATCTTCCTGAAAAGTGTCCACACAAAAGAAGGGATCATACACTACTGATCCAATCAAAAATTCTTGGCACTATGTCCTGTTATACACATTAAAGAGAAGTGGGATACATTATCTTACCTTTAGTGTAAGCAGACTAGTGTAAGCAGACTGCACTATAGCAGTGCCATGGTCGGATCACTATGCCCTCAAGGCTCGTGTGGACGTCCCACCCCAACCCCGTTTGGGCGGCGAGCTTATTTTAGCTCGCCCGCGGAGCCTGATGGACCCGGAACGGTTCCTGACGGCTCTGCGGGATCCCTGGCCCCCTGGCGATTCCCTCGATGACCTGGTGGAGTCTTGGAATAGTAGGCTCGCCGGGGCCATCGATGAGATCGCGCCTAGGCGTCCTCTGCACCCTCGTTCAAGGCCGACACCCTGGTATAACCAGGGGTTGCAGCGGTTGAAACGAGGACTCAGACGACTAGAGAGGCAATGGCGGCGTACCCGAGATGAAGCGACTCAAACATCTTATAGAGAGGTTATGAAGTCCTATGAGATGGCAGTCAAGGCCGCAAAGAAAATTTACTTTGCGGCAGAGATTGCGTCCGCAATTTCGCGCCCGGCACAACTGTTCAATACAATTCGGACCCTTACAACGCTGCCACAGGGCAGACCAAATTTTAATGAATTGGAAATTGGCTGTGAGGCTTTTGCGGATTTCTTTGCGGATAAAATCGCATCGCTCCGTTCCGACTTCCCTGCCACATTAGATACAGCTAGTGAACCTGAGGCTCCGTGCCTGTCTTCGGATTGTGTTCTGGACGGCTTCGGCACGCTCAGCCTGGAAGAAGTTGACAGGATCCTCCTATCTGCACGCCCAACAACTTGTAAATTGGACCCATGCCCCTCCTGGCTTATTAAGACCTGCCAGAGGGAGCTAAGATATCCTATACGGGATATCATAAATAGATCCCTATTGGAGGGACATTTTCCATCAGCGCTTAAAGAGGCGGTGGTCCGTCCCCTCTTGAAGAAAACAACGTTAGATCCGACCGAATTGGCACACTATCGGCCGGTATCGAATTTGCCCTTTTTGGGCAAACTTATAGAGAGGGCAGCGGCGTTGCAGCTACAGAGCTTCCTGGAGGATGCTTCTGTCCTTGACCCCTACCAGTCTGGTTTCCGCCCGGGCCACGGGACGGAGACGGTGCTGGTCGCCCTGGTAGATGACCTTCGGCGACATCTGGATCAAGGCGGCTCGGCGGTGCTGATGTTGCTGGACCTATCGGCAGCGTTCGATATGGTCGACCATCGGCTTCTGGCGTGCCGCCTTGCCGACGCAGGGATTCAGGGGTTGGCCTTGCAATGGCTTTCCTCTTTCCTTGACGGTCGGGGACAAAGGGTGGCGATTGGGGAGGAACTGTCCCGGAGACACACGCTTGATTGTGGGGTGCCTCAAGGGGCAGTGCTTTCCCCGATGTTATTTAACATCTATATGCGCCCCCTTGCCCAGATGGCCCGAGGGTATGGGCTGGGTTGCCATCAATATGCTGATGACACCCAGCTCTATCTGCTTATGGACGGCCGGCCCGCCTGTGCCCCAGAAAATCTGGACCGGGCGTTACAGGCAGTGGCTAGGTGGCTTAGGCTGAGTGGGCTGAAGCTGAACCCGGCGAAGACAGAGGTCCTTTGCTTGGGTCGCTGCGGCCCGGGGAGGGAACTCCCCCTGCCAGTTTTTGACGGCGCTCCATTAACAGCGTCGGGCAGGGTTAAGAGCCTGGGGGTGCTGTTGGAGCCTTCATTGACTATGGAGGCTCAGATAGCAGCCACTGCCAAGTCCGCTTTTTTTCATCTTAGGCGGGCGAGGCAGTTGGCCCCCTTCCTGGAACGTGACGACCTGGCAACAGTGATTCATGCTACGGTCACCTCGAGGCTGGACTACTGTAATGCTCTCTACATGGGGCTACCCTTGTGCCGGACCCGGAAGCTGCAGTTAGTGCAGAACGCTGCTGCCCGGCTGTTATTAGGGCTCCCAAGATGGGAGCACATTCGGCCGGGGCTCCAGGGTCTGCACTGGCTGCCAGTAATATTCCGAGTCCGGTACAAGGTGTTGGTTATTACCTTTAAAGCCCTATATGGCCTAGGACCTGCCTACCTTAGGGACCGTCTCTCCCCACACGTTCCCCAGAGAGTACTACGCTCAGGTTCACAAAACCTGTTGGTAGTCCCCGGGCCAAAGGAGGCCCGTCTAAAATCCACCAGGGATCGGGCCTACTCAATAACGGCACCTTATTGGTGGAACCAGCTGCCGGAAGAGGTGCGGGCCCTGCGGGATCTAGGGCAATTCCGCAGGGCCTGCAAGACAGTCCTCTTCCGGCAGGCCTATGACATTAGCTGACAATGTAAAACATCTTGGATGGAACAAAATGTATCTATAGGCCGCCGGTTTTATTCTATCTTGTTTTTTACTAATTTATGGTTTAATTGTATTTTAAATGTTTTAAATTGAAGTTGTTTTAATTATTATGTTGTAAGCCGCCCTGAGACACTTAGGTGAGAAGGGCGGGGTATAAATCTTAATATAAATAAATAAATAAAATAAATAAATAATTTTTTAGTACTTTCACCTGGGCAATGACTGTCACACATGTGGAAATGTTCTGTGGAATCTGACCACTAATGTGCAAAAGCAAAACAAAATTGTGTTACTCTAAAAATATAAAGAAGCCTAACAGTGGGCTTCATTTATAATTTGAGAAATATATAACTCATCTTTCTATAGATCTATGGCATCTAACACACCTTCAAAATAAAAATATTACCTAAAGAAATAAAACCACAATCCACTCAGTCAAGTAAAACCTGTAACACCAACCAACCAACTGAAATAAACCTGTTAAAAAGATTTTAAAAGAATGTTTAACTATGGTCCTGGATGCTAGTGAATTTCAGTAGGTGTAATATTCCAAAACACTGCAATGGTAATAGAAAAAGACTGTTTCATCCTCCAATTTATACTGCTTTACAAATTAAAGGGGAAAAAAGTCCTCTCTACCAGATCTTAATAGATGGGGCATTTCATATTGGAAGGGAATAATAGAATCATGGAGTTGGAAGGGACCTCCAGGGTCATCTAGTCCAACCCCCTGCACAATGCAGGAGACTCACAAACACCTCCCCCTAAATTCACAGGATCTTCATTGTTGTTAGATGACCACCTAGCCTCTGTTTAAAAATCTCCAAGGAAGGGGAGCCCACCACCTCCCGAAGAAGCCTGTTCCACTGAAGAATTGCTCTAACGGTTAAGAAGTTCTTCCTAATGCTGAGCCAGAAACTCTTTTGATTTAATTTCAACCCATTGGTTCTGGTCCTACCTTCTGGGACCACAGAAAACAATTCCACACCATCCTCTAGATCAGGGGTGGCCAACAGTAGCTCTCCAGATGTTTATTGCCTACAACTCCCATCAGCCCCAACCATTGGCCATGCTGGCTGGGCTGATGGGAGTTGTAGGCAAAAATAAATCTGGAGAGCTACCGTTGGCCACCACTGCTCTAGATGACAGGCCTTCAAGTACTTGAAGATGGTGATCATATCACCTCTCAGCTGCCTCCTCTCCAGGCTAAACATCCCCAGCTCCTTCAACCTTTCCTTATAGGACTTGGTCTCCAGACCCCTCACCATCTTCGTCGCCCTCCTCTGGACCCGTTTCAGCTTGTCTATATCTTTCGTAAAATGTGGTGCCTAAAACTGAACACAATATTCCAGGTGAGGTCTTACCAGAGCAGAGTAATGTGATACCATCACATCATGTGATCTGGAAACTATACTTCTGTTGATACAGCCCAAAATTGCATTTGCCTTTTTAGCCACCACATCATACTGTTGACTCATGTTCAGCGTATGATCCACTAAGACCCCTAGATCCTTTTCACACATACTACTGCTAGGACAAGTCTCTCCCAGCCTATAACTATGCATTGGATTTTTCCTACCAAATTGCAGAACTTTACATTTATCCCTGTTAAAATTCATTTTATTGGTTTTAGCCCAGTTTTCCAGCCTGTCAAGGTCATCCTGTATCCTGTTTCTGTCTTCTACTGTATTTGTAACCCCTCCCAATTTAGTATCATCGGCAAATTTAATAAGCATTCCCTCTATTCCTTCATCCAAATAGTTTATAAAGATGTTGAACAAAACAGGTCCCAGGACAGATCCTTGAGGCACTCCACTTGTCACTCCTCTCCAAGAGGATGAGGAACCATTCACAAGCACTCTTCAGATGTGATCTGTCAACCCGTTACAGATCCACCTAACAGTAACAGGATCCAAACCACATTTTATGAACTTGGATAGTATGTGGAACCTTATCAAAAGCCTTACTGAAATCAAGATAAACGACGTCTACAGCATTCCCCTGATCCAGCAAGGTAGTCACTCTCTTAAAAAAAGAGATCAGGTTAGTTTGACATGACTTGTTCTTGAGAAACCCATGCTGGCTCTTAGTAATCACAGCCATTCTTTCTAAATGTTCCAGGACTGTTTGATGATTTGTTCTAAAACTTTTCCAGGTATAGACGTCAAGCTGATGGATTGGTAGTTACCCGGATCTTCTTTTTTCCCCTTCTTGAAGTTAGGGACAACATTCGCCCACCTCCAATCTTCTGGCACCTCTCCTGTTCTCCAAGAATTCTCAAAAATAATAGCTCAGAAATTACATCTGCAAGCTCTTTTAGAATCTTTGGATGTAGTGCATCTGGCCCTGAGGACTTAGTTTAGTTTAAAGAAACTAGGTGTTTATATACTACCCCTATGCTGATCCTAGGTTGGAACTTTATACCCTCCTTATATGTTCTGTTTTCATCATGTTGAGCACCATTTCCCTCAGAAGAGAAGACTGAGAAAAAGTAGGAATTGAGCAGTTCCACCCTCTCTTCATTACCCATTACAATTTCACTTTCTTGCCCTTGCAATGGGCCTACCATTTCTTTGCTCTTTTTCTTACTCTGAACATAAGAAAAGAACCCTTTTTTGTTGTTTATAGCATCTCTGGTCAACCTAAGCTCATACTGAGCTTTAGCTTTCCTAAGTTTTTCTCTACAAGCACTGGTAACTTATTTATATTCATCCTTGGTTATAAGGCCCAAGGGAGTCAAGGTCCTCATCCATTTGAACCAAAATAAATGTTCTGGGAAGTGGTTGGCCATTGCCAAGCAATGCATTGGGCATGGTCATTGCCAACAATGCATGGTGTTGTTGAATGAAAGGCTGGACAGGAGAAGCTGTTCATGAATTTCATATGAGGAACTAATGGGTCTCATTAAGAATGGATGGGCAGATTGCACTGTATCTAATTCAGAGGTAGCTTGCTCAACTGATGTCTGGCAAGGGAGGAGAGCAAAAGCCATAACAGATGCCTGTGAGGATCCCCTGTTTGTGTGTAGAATTATAAACAAATGCATGTTCTGTGTTCAAAAGAATAGAAGGATAATGATGAGGCTTCTGTGTTCTGAAACTCTGGATTTCAAGCTCACAGATTCCATATATCAAAGTCTCAAAAGGAACATAATATTCAAACAGTATTTGAAGTGAGTTTTGAGTTCCATATTCCTTTGGAATAAAGTACGGTTAACCCTATCTGAGTTACCACGGGTGTTAGGGTTGCCAATTCTGGCTTGACAGATATCTGGAGATTTGGGGGTACTGTCTGGGGAGGATGGAGTTTGGAGACCAAGTTCAGCAGGGATGTAATTCCATAGAATCCACCATCCGAAGCTGCCATTTCTTCCAGAGAAGCTGATATATGCACTCTGGAGATCAGCTGTAATTCTGGTAGAATTCCATGCTCCATCCAGGAGTTGATAATCCTATTTTTTTGTGTGCTTGCTACCTATGTACCTTTCTATATCAAGGGATCCCTGCAGCTTTGTTAAGTGGTCTTAATATTCTAGGCCAAGAGAGCCTAGACCTTTCCAACTTTTTGCCATGCCTTTACACAACATATATTTGCATTAGAGTAACCAGGAAACACCAAAGTATGGAAACAAGTAAAGTGATTGTGGGGCATCACTTACAGAGAAGAACTTTGTAGGACTAAAAAGGAGTCCTATCCTAAGGGATGTACTTACAGATCTCAAGTTTTGATCCAGAAAAAAAAAGTGTCTCCATGAGAATGGCATTCTATTTGAATGACTTTACAGCCTGCAGTATCTGGCACTTTTATTGACAGCAGAGTTTTGCAAGGAAAAATGTTAGTTTTTTGTTAGAGAGGTGGAATGAAGATCATAGGATATCTTTCATAGTGAAGGGTGACTGTGGAACATATCAACTTTCAAGATAAAAAATCATCTTTCAACACAGTAGAATTAAGGTGTTTTTCACAAGGGCATTTCATATTTTATGAGCTGCAATGCAAATCTGTTTTCAAATTTTGTTTTGTTTCATTTTTGTTTTACATACAAGATCTGTTATTCCAGAGAAGTGTTGCTAAATCTCTCAGTTTAGCAGAATAGAGCAAACTGCTATGCAAATCAATTGGACCCTTGGTGAATTGGAGCCTGGGGAATCATTCCATCTGCCCTGCTTTTTCAAGATTTTTTTTTTCAAAAGAATGAACTGGGAGCTCATAATGCATACAGGGAGCGCATAACAAATATTGCATCTGATTACTTTTTGTTGAAATGATTATGTTTAAATAATCAAATGTACAAATTGGGAATGAGTAACATGGCATCAGTTTGTATTTGAACACCAACTCTTGTTTGCTTGCTTGACTACAGATGCGTTGATATGGCTAGCCAGATTAGTGTATTACTTTCTTTTCAGCACAAGTGTCAAGGAATCAGACTACATTACCTTAACTACACAGTTCTTATAAGGCAGTGTGGTTTCATGACTTGCCATGATGCATCTTGAACTGAAGGAAGCCACATGGTTCAATAGTGTGATCATACTCTTGACAAAGATCTACAGAGACAAGCCACAGCAGAAGGAGGAGTTTTCTTGCATTAGGATCCAGATCTCTGTCTTCCTGATCAGAAGAATATAAGAACATAAGAGAAGTCATGTTGGATCAAGCCAATGGTCTATCCAGTCCAACATTCTGTGGCACACAGTGGCAAAAAAAAAGTGCCATCAGGAGGTCCACCAAGACACTAGAAGCCCTCTCACTGTGCCCCCTCCCAAGCACCAAGAATACAGAGCATCACTGCCCTAGACGGAGAGTTCCAACAATAAGCTGTGGCTAATAGCCACTGATGGACTTCTGCTACATATGTTTATCCAATCCTCTCTTGAAGCTGGCTATGCTTGCAACCACCGCTACCTCCTGTGGCAGTGAATTCCATGTGTTAATCACCCTTTGGGTTAAGAAGTACTTCCTTTTATCTGTTCCAACCCAACTGCTCAGCAATTTCATTGAATGTCCACGAGTTCTCCTATTGTGAGAAAGGGAGAAAAGTACTTCTTTCTCTATGTTCTCTATTCCATGCATAATCTTGTAAACCTCTATCATGTCATCCCTCAGTTGACATTTCTCCAATCTAAAGAGCCCCAAGGATTTTAGCCTTTCTTCATAGGGAAAGTGTTCCAACCTTTTAATCATTCTAATTGTCCTTTTCTGGACATTTTCCAATGTTATAATATCTTTTTTGAGGTGCGGTGACCAGAATTGTACACAGTATCCCAAATGAGGCTGCACCATCGATTTATACAGGGGCATTATGATACTGGCTGATTTATTTTCAATTCCCTTCCTAATAATTTCCAGCATAGTATTGGACTTTTTTATTGCAGTCACACACTGTCTCAACATTGAGTTATCTACCATGACCCCATGATCTCTCTCTTGGTCAGTCTCCACCAGTTCACGCCACATCAACTTATAATAATAATAATAATAATAAATTTTTATTTATATCCCGCCCTCCCCGCCGAGGCGGGCTCAGGGCGGCTAACAACATTTCATAAAATTATACAGGGTTTAAAATCACATTAACTTTAAAACATTCCAATTAACAGATTTCCAGGTGCTAATTCCAATTATAAATGATAATAGCGAAGTCACCCACAGCACTCTCTCAGCCAGACAGGCCATCCTGAAAAGAGTGGTCTTGCAGGCCCTGCAGAACTGGTCAAGGCACCGCAGGGCTCGCACTTCCTTCGGGAGCTGGTTCCATAGGTGTGGAGCTGCGATGGAGAAGGCCCGTGTACGAGTGTTTTGAAGTTTGGCCTCTTTTGGTCCAGGGATAGTCAGCTGGTTCTTCCCTGCTGACCTCAGTGCTCTCTGGGGTTCGTATGGGGAAAGACGGTCCCTCAGGTAGGCAGGTCCTCAGCCATATAGGGCTTTAAAGGTAATGACCAGCACTTTGTAAAGAAATGGCAACCAGTGCAGTTCGCATAGCCCCGGCTGTTTGTGCTCCCACTTCGGGAGCCCCAATATCAGCCTAGCCACCACGTTCTGCACCAGCTGCAACCTCCGGGTTCAGCACAGAGGCAGCCCCATGTAGAGGGCATTACAGTAATCCAATCTTGAGGTGACCGTTGCATGGATCACGGTTGCTAGGTCCTGGTGCTCCAGGAAGGGAGCCAACTGCTTTGCCCGCTTCAGATGGAAAAACGCCGACTTAGCAGTGGCTGCTATCTGGGCCTCCATTGATAGTGAAGGCTCCAGTAGAACTCCCAAGCTCTTGACCCGGTGCGCCGCTTTCAGAGGCACACTGTCAAAAACTGGGAGAGGTATTTCCCTCCCCAGGGCGCCGTGACCCACGCAAAGGACCTCTGTCTTTGTTGGGTTCAGCTTCAGCCCACTCAGCCTAAGCCAAGTTGCCATGGCCTGCAATGCCAGGTCCAAATTCTCTGGAACGCAGTCAGGCCGGCCATCCATTGGCAGATAGAGCTGGGTGTCGTCTGCATATTATTGACAACCAAGCCCATACCTCTGGGCAATCTGGGCAAGGGGGCGCATATAGATATTGAATAGCATCAGGGAGAGAACTGCTCCCTGCGGCACCCCACAATCAAGTGTGTGCCTCTGGGACAGCTCACCCCCAATTGCCACCCTTTGTCCCCGACCCTCAAGGAAGGAGGAAAGCCATTGTAGGGCTAGCCCCTCAACCCCTATGTCGGCAAGGCAGCGGATCAGTAGCTGATGGTTGACCGTATCGAATGCGGCCGGCAGATCTAATAACATCAGCACTGCCACACCGCCTCGGTCCAGATGCTGCTGGAGGTCATCTACCAAGGCGACCAGCACTGTCTCTGTCCCATGACCTGGACGAAAGCCGGACTGGCAAGGGTCTAGGACGGAAGCGTCATCCAGAAAACCCTGCAACTGCAACGCCACTGCCCTCTCAATAATTTTACCAAGGAACGGTAAATTAGAGACTGGTCGGTAATTTGCCAATTCGGCCGGGTCTGCTGTACTTTTTTTCAGGAGGGGACAGACCAAAGCCTCTTTCAAGGGTGTTGGAAAATGTCCCTCAGAAAGGGATCTATTTATGATGTCCCATAAAGGACATCTAAGCTCCCTTTGGCAGGATTTAATCAGCCAAGAGGGGCAAGGGTCCAAATCACAAGTTGTTAGGCGTGCAGAAGAGAGAATTCCATTGATTTCCTCCAGGCTGAGCAGGTCGAAGCGATCCAGACCGAAATTGGAAGACAGCCACGGAGTCTCAAGTTCCTGTACTGTATGCAATGTGATAGGCAGGTCCTGGTGGAGTGACGTGATTTTATCTGCAAAATATTTCGCAAAAGCCTCACAGCCTATCTCTAATGCCCTCACGTTTGGTCTGCCTTGAGGCAGTGTAGTAAGACTTCCAATTATTCTAAACAATTGAGCTGG
Source organism: Heteronotia binoei (assembly GCF_032191835.1). NCBI lineage: Eukaryota > Metazoa > Chordata > Lepidosauria > Squamata > Gekkonidae > Heteronotia > Heteronotia binoei. The sequence goes on along the minus strand of NC_083223.1, from coordinate 185,357,837 downwards.
GCGCGAATTTGCAGACGCAATCTTAGCCGCAAAGTAAGCTTTCTTCGTGGCCTTGACTGCCATCTCATAAGATCTCATAAATGATCTATAGGATGTTCTCGTCGCTTCATCATGAGTATGCCGCCACTGCCTCTCTAGTCGTCTGAGCCCTTGTTTCAGCTGGCGTAACTCTAAGGTGTACCATGGCACCAGCCTCACACGGGGGCGTAGAGGACGTCAAGGTGTGATCTCGTTGATTGCCCTGGACAGCCGGTTTTGCCAGGCCTCCACCAGGTCATCAAGGGAATCGCCAGGGGGCCAGGGATCCCGCAGGGCCATTTGGAACCGTTCCGGGTCCATTAGGCTCCGTGGGCAAGCCAAAATAGGCTCTCCGCCCATACAGGGTTGGGGCGGCTTCTCCATACGGGCCTTGAGGTCTAGGTGATCTGACCATGGTACCGCTTCTACTGCGATATCGTTCACCAGAATCCCGGACGCAAAGATCAGGTCTAACGTGTGCCCAGCCTGATGCGTGGGTGTCGTGACAAATTGAGAGAGTCCCAGAGTCGCCATGGACGACACCAGATCTATTGCCTGATTGGAGGCCGCGTCATCAGCATGGACGTTGAAATCACCCAGGACCATAAGCCCTGGGTACTCCAACACCCAGCCTGCCACGGCCTCCACCAAGGATAGTAAGGCACTGGCTGATGCATTAGGCGGACGGTATTTATTTATTTATTTAGAATTTATATCCCGCCCTTCCCACGAGTGGCTCAGTACACCAGCCAGATCGCCAATCCCTCTCTGACATCCCACGCTAGGCCAGCACATTCAATACCCTCGATCGTTGGGGCCAGGAGAGCTTGGAAGGAGCTCTCCATATGAATAATGCCACCCCTCCCCCCCCGCCCGCTAGTCTGTGATTGATGAAAGACCGAGTAACCCGGGGGAGTCATCTGGGAGAGAGCCACTGTCTCCCCATCTCGCACCCAGGTCTCGGTCATGCAAGCCAGGTCCATGTCCTGCCGAAGCAGGAACTCCCTAAGGGTTGAGGTCTTGTTATTCACGGCCCTGGCGTTGCATAACACCAATGACGGAGACGGGCATTTCCTCTTGGCCCCACTAACTGTCACCATTGGGATGTGAAGTAGACTGGAAGGGGGCTGAGCACTGTTTTGTCTCCACCTCCTTCCATTGCTCTTCTGTCTATTCCCACCGTCATATCTTCGCCTCCCCAGAAACACTGGAATCCCTTGGCCCTGCATCCACACCTATGCCCAGTGTGATTTTTCTAATCCAGGACAGTCTTCCCCCTCCCATCCAGATTCTCAGTCTGCAACTTAGTTCTTGCCTCACCATCCGCTTTACCCCCTTGTTATCTGACTCACTATATGACATGTCGGATTAATTAATTTAAACCCACCCTACTACTCCCTCGAATTGATTAGTCAAATTAATTTATTAATTTCCATTTCTAGCACATTTATAAATAGCCCCGCCTTATAATTTCCTAATCAATCTGCTAAAAATACATATATAAATATATCTAATTCAATATATAAATATATAACAACAATCCAAATTACTAATCAATCCGTTAAAATCTAATTAATTAATTAAAAATATATTCCAAATAGTGGTCAGATAAAATGAAAGACTAAAATGTTAAAATCAGGAGGTAGGTAGCAGCTATGAGTCTTAAGATATTATTTTAAAGTGCAGTGTCTATAAATAATCACAGTTGTTCTCTCAGGCTGTGCTCTCAAAGTGCGATGCAGTTCTCAAAGTGCCGTCCTCAAAGTGCTGTGCAGGTCGTAAAGTGCGGTGCAGTTCATGGAAGAGTGACTTCCTTGGGGCCTGATAGTAATCACAGCTCAGGCGACCCGGGGGGGGGGGGGTGAGACCTCCCCTGTGTCCTCCCAGCTGTCTGAGTTAGCCCCTATAGCCTCAGCCTGGGAAGTCACAATCCCGGTTGGGAAGTTCCCAGTTGCCGGTTCAGCCACGTCCCAGCTAGCAGCCACAAGATGAAAGGAAAGGAGGGGGGAAGATGGAAGTTGGGGTGCGGGACCAATGTCCCGGGACCAATTCACTCCTCCAGCTGCTCACCGCACTCACAGATTGTCAGCCCCATCACGGCAGCTTCTGGACCCCTCTGCCCAGCATACTCCTCACGCATGCACGTTCTCTCCACTCCGGAACACCACGCGGCTCACACTTCCTTCCCCAGTGTCACCCGGCTCTCTCACCCGGCTCTCTCACATGCAAGTCTGCGGCTACGCCCGCCTCCCCTTCAGCGTCGGCCCGGCTGCGTTCCCGACCTCTCTACGGGCCCCGGAGGCATCGGCGTGAGTTGATTTCTGGATAGTATTCTGTAGTATTGTTGTAGGTGTTGATGTTCACCCGTTCACTCGATAGTTGTTCAGTTTAATGTTATTTTAGCAGCTATAACTGTGTCAGACAGGAGCCCTAGCACCTAGGCTTCTACCGCCGCCATAATTTATAACTTGCATTTATAGTTAGGATTTTTGGCCTCAATATGCATTACTTTGCACTTGGCCACATTGAACCTCATTTGCCACATTGATGCCCACTTGCCCAGCCTCAACAGATCCCTTTGGAGTGCCTCACAATCCTCTCTGGTTCTCACCACCCTGAACAATTTAGTGTCATCCACAAACTTAGCCACTTCACTGCTTACTCCCAACTCCAAATCATTAATGAACAAGTTAAAAAGTACTGAGCCCTGTAGTACCCCACTGCTTACCACCCTCCACTGCAAAAATTGCCCATTTATACTCTGTTTCCTTTTAATTAGCCAGTTTTTGATCCACAAGAGGATTTGTCCTTTTACCTCATGACTCTCGAGCTTACGAAGGAGCCTTTGATGAGGAACTTTATCAAAAGCTTTCTGGAAGTCAAGTTCTGCAGGGCTTGCAAAACCACTCTCTTCCAGTTGGCTTTTAGCTAATGCTGAGCCTGTACTGTAAGGAAATTGAAGAAATACTGTTGCCATTGAAATTATATAACATCAAAGAGGCTAGCACCAAATCATTTTTTGACTGTTTTAATTATTGAATGTGAAATTTTATAATATTGTATGAATTTTAATTGTTTGTTGTGGTTTTATGCTGTGAGCCGCCCTGAGCCTGCCTCAGCAGAGAGGACGGGATATAAATCAAATAAAGTATAAGGTAAACAACATCTATTGGGTCCCCTTTGTCCACGTTTGTTCACCCTCTCAAAGAATACTAACAGGTTAGTGAGACAAGATTTTCCCTTACATAGCCCATGCTGAGTCTTCCTCAATAACTTTTGTTCATCAATGTGCTTACTAATCTTCTCTTTGATAATGGTTTCCACCAACTTTCCTGGTATTGAAGTCAGACTGAATGGCCTGTAATTTCCTGGATCTCCTCTGAAACCCTTTTTAAAGATAGGGGTGACATTTGCTACCTTCCAGTCCTCAGGAATGGAGGCAGATTTCAATGAAAGATTACATATTTTTGTCAGGAGATCCACAATTTCACCTTTGAGTTCTTTTAGTTTTTAATTGTCTATCAGTTGTAGGACCTCCTCTTTCGTTACCTCAATCAGACTCAGGTCTTTCAACACCCCTCCCAAAATTAGTGGTTTTGGAGTGGACAAACACTTCTCATCTTCCACAGTGAAGACGGAGACAAAAAATGAATTCAGCTTCACAGCCATTTCCCTATCCTTCTTCACTAATCCTTTAAGCATTTATGTATCAAACTTGGAGAACAGAGACCTGCTGTTTTTGATGCTTACAGACCGCTGTATGTAGTAGTTGGAAGGATTCAAAGTAAGTCTTCAAATCTCCACTTAGCCAAAAGCCCACTGGATGGCTCTGAGCCAGTTGTCTCAGACTAACCAACCACACAGGGTTGTTGTAAGGACAAAATGGGGAAATGAGAATCACATATATCTTCTCAGGCTTTTTAATGGAATGGAAATGCATAGCCTTTCCCTGTCCAGTTTCTCTTTATTTGTGTTGCTCATTCTTAGATGAAAACAATCTGTGTTCAAGGATGAATTATCATTCCATATTTCATTTTTCTTTTTACAAATGTATATTTTTTGCCAACAGTTTGGGCTTATGCCTTTCTAGTTTCATTTTGTATTATGTGTATATCTTATATTCCAACAGTGAAGTGTGGCTCCATCTGCAAATATCTAAATCCACACAGAAAGAAAAAAGATACTTCTGCACATTTGGGGAAACCCCTAGGTTTGAAGAGAAATATGAAAACAATTAAAATACATTGGGGTTTACATCCCCTCAATACTAAAAATGTTGTCTGCACATCTACAGGCACCTAGCTTTTCTAGGTAGCAGCAACAATGTTCAGGGAGAGTGTTGGCAGGCTCAATGATAGCAGCAGTGATGGGAAAGAAGCCCTGGTACCAAGTGACCAAGGCTGAGAACTGCTGTGGGCCCCAGTGATAATAGCAGTGATTGGGCAAGAAGCCATGATGGGTCTGGCAACCAAGGCCAGGTCCAACGGTGATAGTCAGGTGGTGGCCAGGAGCCTCAGCTGCCCTGTCAGCCTTGCCAATGGCTCCAATTGAGGAGATTGAGGAGAAGATGATTGAGAAGATGTCATATCAGGGCTAATGATGGAGGTCAGCAGACACACAGGGCCCAATGGCAATGTGGGGGTGGTATGGAGCCCTGGCTGTGCCAATGACAGCACTGGCAGTTATGGAGAGATGCCACAGCAGACCTGGCAACCAAGACTGGGGGCCACAACAGGTCCAGCAGCAGGGGGGGGGGAGAGAAGAAGACAGTATCGCATAACCCTATTTGTCATATATTTGGATGAAATGTTTACAGTAGTTGGATGAAATGTTTACAATTTATGTCATTCATAATACAAGTAGGATCCATGAGACTCACAGAGGGGAATCCCATCTCCCTCTCCCCCCACCCCCCACCTCATTTCCTCTGAGCCTAGTGTGCAGGCCTGGGCTTTTTCTGGCTCACTGCAAGGGGGAGTCTCTGCTGGCTTGCTCAGAGCTGCTCTGGCCAAACCAGCAGACACTTCCCTTCCTTGCTGCCATTATCTGTGGCTCACCTGGTTCTGGTGTTATGCCAAAAGCATGCTAATAAACATATTCTTTAAAATAAATACTTCATAACTTTTGATGCTGGGAGCATCAAAATGAATTTAAATACCACATAGACCTTCACTGTTGTGAACATGTTATCTGAAGAGGAGAGCCAGCAGGAAGGCAAGCAGCTATTCCTCCAAAGGTGCTGAAGGCATTAATCTGTCCCTGCAGAGGTCAGGTGGTAGGCAGCAGGAGACACAGTGGCAAGGCCTCAGAACTTGGAAGGGAAACTGGAAGCCCAGGTCCTCCCAATGGGAAATCCCTACAATGAGCAGTTGGTGGTAGCAAGCTATCTGAAAGTGGAAGAAAAGCCTCTTCAGGGTGTTGGGAATCCCTAGGGGAGCAGGCCAGAAATGGGGCCTGCAGGTTAGAGCTGACATGTTCCGTCATAAATGCATTTTCCAATTATATGTTTTGCTTCAACTAAATCTAAATGGCATATGATATAAAAATGGTTAAAAACATATATTAAAGAAGGGAATGGATCAGCAACACCATCAATAAGAATATGTATAGTGAAAAGTTTCATGATGACAAGATACAAAAAAGGAAAAGAAAAGATAAAAGAAAAGAAACCAGAAAGGGAGTATCTGTAGTTCCTTGTGCTGAATGTGCTTTATGCATTATTTAAAAACTCTTTACTAAACTATAGTCATGCACAATGCTCCCCGACAGTCTATCACTGCTAGTTCAAGTGATCCTACTCCATATTCCTGGTCTTCACAAAGCATGAGCCTAAGTGAACTGATGTTTGCATAGTGTATTGAGCTTCATGGATGAAAGGCACAATAAAAGTATAGTTCTATTATTAATCTCTGTTTCTTTTTCTTTCTGTCTGTATAAGTGATATTTATCTATTTCTGTTCCTTTTGCCTTGGTGAGACATCATGGGACATGGCCTTTTGTGAATGCTGCTGACTAAACCTGTCTACTTTTAGCACTTTGAATGGTGCCCAGTGACATGTTCCAGTTATTACCCTCTTATGTCTTTCACACTGCCTTTTAAACCAAGTTGCTGCCCAGCAAAATAGTTCAGTTGATGTCTTGAAGAGAGGCCAAGCTTGGATGACTCACATTTTTTTTTAAATTATCATTGCCGAATGAAGCCTTTCACATGTTTCACCAAAAACTAGCCCAACTATGATTTGCCACAAGACTCTGGATCCTGGTTTTCTGAAAAACTGGGACTAAATCCACATAATAGAGGAAGTATGACTACATACTCCTGCTGGCTGCTACTTTCTTTACTGTGGAGATACATAGGAGGATGGTAAACAGGGGTTGGCTATGAATCCCTATAAAGTGTAGTTTGGCTTACTGATTACATTTCAAAAACCTGGTCTACACATATAGAGAAATGAGATGGATAGAATGGGCTGTAATACTTCAAAATGAAGGTGGGGGAGTCATATTTGAATGTTTTCTGGGGGGAAAGTAGCCCATTGGAATGAGTATTTTTAGCTAAGTTCTTTGCATGCTGTGCTAGTTGCCCACTTACTGGGGATATGAAAGTTGGGGGACTTGGAAAAATTATATATATATATATATATATATATATATATATATATATATATATATATATATATATATATATTACTCTGAAACCTCAGAACTCCTTCATCTCATTACCACCTCTTTGTCAACTCTAGCCTTGGAGATCCCTGGAGAGTTGGGAACAGTGCCTGTGGAAGAGGGAGTCTGGGGAGAAATTTCACCTGGAATCTATGGAATACCAAACAATCTCCCTCTGAAGCTGACTTTTTCTCCAGGGGAACTGATCTCTAAAGTCTGGAGATAGGGTTGCCAATGATGGGTTTGGAAATTATGAGAATTTGGGAGTGGAATGTGGGAGGGGTGGAGTTTGGGGATGGGAAAGATCTCAGTGGGGTATAATGCCATACAATCTACCTTCCAAAGCAGCCATTTTGTCCAGGGGAACTTGTATCTGTAGCCTAGAGATCAACTGTAATTCTGGGAGATGTCTAGGTCCCACCTGTAGGTTGGCAACACTATCTGAAGATCAGTTGTAATTTTTGGAGAACTTCAGGATTTACCTGTAGATTGGCAACCCTAGTACCTCATTCTGTGCATATGTAAAACAGGTCTAAAGTTTCCTTTTCTATTTCAAAGAACTGGGTTAGGTAAGCCTAGTTCATCAATACATATATTAGTGAATGTTTTTAACTCTTGAGGGGGGGAAACAAGTCTTTCACAGCTCTCATTTTGCTTTCTGTCTTGTCCATCATCATCCTCCCCCCCAATTTCTGTTCAGCCACTGTAATGAACAGTGCTTTAAAACAGAATATATATTTTACAGTCTCCCTGCTTTTTAAAATTTTCATTCTAGAGAGGCTGAATTGTCTAGCATACTCCTGCTTGGTAAATCATCCCATTAGAGAACAAAGGACGAACAGAGAAAAAGGAAGAAGTGGCCAGGGAGTCCTAGGCCCTTTATGCACACACAGCTTACTGCAGAGAATCCAAGCAGTCAAGCCTCTAAACCTGACTTCATATTCTGTGCCTGCAGTACACACTTCTATTTCTCCAGTGTATTTATTCTGCAGCCCAGAATAAATATATTGGGCTCTTTGCTGCCTTCTCATGCCACCTGGTTTGAACCAGATGGCATGGGAAGGCAGCCCAACAAGGCTTCCTATGTGTGCAGAGAGCCAATGGCTCCCAACAGGGGCAGCTGCCCCCTTTTACTGGGCTTCCACAATATAGAAAAAAACACTGCATATTTTAAAGACTATTCTTATGTACAATGTACTTTTCTAAAATTGTTATATCTGCAACACAATATATGTGGCAACACAATGATATGCTAGATGTACAGAATAGGAGTGTGCATTCAGTTCAGCTGAACCGAACAAACCTCCGAATCCCCCCGATTTGAAAGTATATGGAGCCGTATACTTCCAAATCCATTGGAAGTCATTATACGGGAGCTGTATATGGCTCCCCGTATACTTCCGAATCAATATTCGGAAGTGTACAGAAGCCCATAGAAAAGGAGGGAAAAGAACTTCTGTAGTCTCAGGGGAGCTGCTTGCCTCCTTTTCGCCTTTGGAAGCTTTTTCCTGCCTCTCCCATAGCCTCCCTGGGATCAGGGAGGGAGGGGGAGAGGGAGAGGAGCCCCAGCAGCCAATCCAAAGCATGCATTTGGAAAATGCAATGTAAATGCATGCTTTGCAGACTGTTGTGTAGCTGATGGCTGGGCTAATCCCCGAGCCATCAGCAACATTGTTGTTCTTTTGTTTACTTGGGTATCCAAGTAAACAGTGTTCTCTGGCCAATCACAGAGCAGTGGTAGTTTTTGTGTGTGCGTGTGTGTGTTTTAACAATTTATTGATAGCATATGGTTACAAAAGTTAATTGTTTCTTAATTATTTCAGTACTAACCCATATGGCATTTCAATCCCCCCTCCCTCCAATGTTGACTTCCCCGAAGTTATAGATTCAAGTTCAATACTAAAGGTACTACTGACTGATTAAAATTCAATATATATATTTTCTTTTTCTTTTTTTCCTCACTAATGCTAAAAAAATGTCCAATGCCTTTTTACATTCCACTCTTTCTCCATATATCCTTTAAATTTCCTCCACTCCTTTTTGAATATCTCCAAATCATAGTCTCTTAGTGTTCTAGTTAGTTTGTCCATTTCACTCCACAATAAAACTTTCAAAGTCCAGTCCCATTTCTTCGGCATTTTTTCTTGCTTCCAAAGCTGCGCATACTATGTCCTAGCAGCTGATAGCAAGTACCAAATTAGAGTCCTGTCTTCCTTTGGAAATTTTTCTAATTGTAATCCAAGCAAAAACGTCTCTGCAGTTTTCTTGAAGTCATAACCCAGAATTTTTGAGATTTCTTGTTGTATCATCTTCCAATACTCTTTCGCTTTTTCACAAATCCACCACATATGGAAGAAAGAACCTTCATGTTTTTTACATTTCCAACATCTATCCGACATTTTCTTGCTCATCTTAGCCAGTTTTTTTGGAGTCATATACCACCTATACATCATCTTAAAGCAGTTCTCTTTTATACTCTGACAAGTTGATATCTTCATTGAGTTCTTCCAAAGGTATTCCCATGCATCCATTTGTATTTCTCTATTCACATTGATTGCCCATTTGACCATTTGAGACTTTACTACTTCTTCTGTAGACCATTTCAATAGTAACTTATATACTTTTGATATCAATTTTTCCTTATCTCCAAGTAGGACCCTTTCCAGTTCTGTTTGTTCTCGTCTAATTCCCTCCGATTTAATATCATTTTCCATCAAGCTTTTAATTTGTTGCATTTGAAACCAATCGTACTTATTATTTAGCTCTTCTGAGGATTTTAATTAAATTTTGTCTCCTTGAATCTTGAGCAGTTGATTATATGACATCTCTCTTTCTTCATCGGATTCAGCTGTTATTTTTATTACTTCTGCTGGCACTATACACAGCGGTTTTCTCTCGTCCCCATATTTCTTATATTTTATCCAAGTATTTAGTAAAGTATTTCTAATATAATGGTGAGAGAAAAAAACCGTCAATTTTATTCTTCCCATAATACATGTACGTGTGCCAGCCGAATTTATTCCCGTGGGCTTCCAACCATAAAGGTTTTTTATCTAACAGCATTATCCAATCTTTGATCCATGTCAAACAAACTGCATCATGATACAATCTTAAATCCGGAAGTTGAAAACCCCCTCTCTCTTTGGCATCCGTTAAGATCTTCATCTTAATCCTTGGTTTCTTTCCGGCCCAAATAAAATCAGAAATTTTCCTTTGCCATTTGTTAAATTGTTTGGCATCTTTTACAATCGGGATGGTTTGAAACAAATACATTATTCTTGGCAAAATATTCATCTTGATTGCAGCTATCCTGCCCAGTAAGGACAAGTTTTATTTTTAACAATTTATTGATAGCATATGGTTACAAAACTTAATTGTTTCTTAATTATTTCAGAATCAACCCATATGACATTTCAATCCCCCCTCCCTCCCATGTTGACTTCCCCGAGGTTATAAATTCAAATTCAATACTAAAGGTACTACTAACTGATCGAAATTCAATATATATGTTCTTACTACTAAAAAATTGTCCAATGTCTTTTTACTTTCCACTCTTTCTCCATATATCCTTTAAATTTCCTCCACTCCTTTTTAAATATCTCTAAATATTTAAATATCTCTAAATATCCCAGAATTTTGGAGATTTCTTGTTGTATAATCTTCCAATACTCTTTCGCTTTTTCACAAGTCCACCACATATGGAAGAAAGAACCTTCATGTTTTTTACATTTCCAACATCTATCCGACATTTTCTTGCTCATCTTAGCCAGTTTTTTCAGAGTCATATACCACCTAAACATCATCTTAAAACAGTTCTCTTTTATACTCTGACAAGTTGATATCTTCATTGAGTTCTTCCAAAGGTGTTCCCGTGCATCCATTTGTATTTCTCTATTCACATTTATTGCCCATTTGACCATTTGAGATTTACTACTTCTTCTTCTGTAGACCATTTCAATAATAACTTATATACTTTTGATATCAGTTTTTCATTATCACCAAGCAGGACCCTTTCCGTTTCTGCTTGTTCTCATCTTCTGCTTGTTCTCATCTTCTGCTTGTTCTCATCTTCTGCTTGTTCTCATCCCTCCGATTTGATATCATTTTCCATCAAGCTTTTGATTTGTTGCATTTGAACCAATCATACTTATTATTTAGCTCTTCCGAGGATTTTAATTCAATTTTGTCTCCTTGAATCATGAGCAGTTGATTATATGACATTTCTCTTTCTTCATCGGATTCAGCTGTTATTTTTATTACTTCTGCTGGCACTATCCACAGCAGTTTTCTCTCATCTTTGTATTTCTTGTATTTTATCCAAGTACTTAGCAAAGTATTTCTAACATAGTGGTGAGAGAAAAAGCCGTCCATTTTATTCTTTCCATAATACATGTACGCGTGCCAGCCGAATTTATTTCCGTGGGCTTCTAACCATAAAGGTTTTTTTTATCTAACAGCATTATCCAATCTTTGATCCATGTCAAACAAACTGCATCATGATACAATCTTAAATCAGGGAGCTGAAAACCCCCTCTCTCTTTAGCATCCGTTAAGATCTTCATCTTTATCCTTGTTTTCTTTCCAGCCCAGAAAGTCAGAAATTTTCATTTGCCACTTGTTAAATTGTTTGACGTCTTTTACAATCGGGATGGTTTGAAACAAATACATTATTCTTGGCAAAATATTCATCTTAATTGCAGCTATCCTGCCCAGTAAGGACAAGTTAAGCCTATTCCATTTCATCAAATCTTTGTCCATCTTACACCACAGTTTTTCATAATTATTTTTAAATAAATCAATGTTCTTCATTGTTATGTCTATTCCAAGGTATTTAACTTTGGTTGTGACTTCACAACCCATCACCTTTTGTAGTTATTTTATTTTATTTGGTTGCATGTTTTTACATAAGAATTTCAATTTCTCTTTATTAATATATAATCCTGCTAATTCTCCATACTCTTTTATCTTATCTAGCAACAGTGGTGACACTTGAATCGGATTCTCCAGTATAAACACTATATCATCTGCAAAAGCTTTATATTTATAAGAGAATCTCCTGATTTTTAAACCTTCTATTTCTTCGTCTTTTTGGATTTGTTGTAGCAGAATTTCAAGAGTCATTATAAACAACAATGGTGATAACGGACATCCTTGCCTTGTTCCTTTACTCACTTTCAATTCTTTGGTAAGATCTGCATTTATACACAATTTTGCATACTGGTTCATATATATTGCTCTTGTCATTTTTATATATTGTTCCCCTAAATTATTTTTTTCCATTACCGCAAACATAAAGTCCCAATTCAAGTTATCAAAGGCTTTCTCTGCGTCGACAAAAAATAAGGCCACTTCCTTTTCTGGATGCTTCTCATAGTATTCCACGACATTGATAACAGCTCTTACATTGTCTCTTATTTGTCTTTTAGGAAGAAATCCGGCTTGGTCTTTGTTTATGAAGTTGATCAAATATTGCTTCAATTGCTCTGCTAAAATTCTTGAGTAGATCTTATAGTCAATATTCAATAATGAGATTGATCTATAATTCTTTACATTTGTGATGTCTTTGTCTTCCTTAGGAATCAAAGAAATTACAGCTTCCCTCCAGGTCTTTGGAATTTTCCCTTCTTCTCTTATCGTATTTAACAACTTCAAAAGTTTGGGTGTTAGTTCCTCCTTAAGAGGAACCGCCATATATAATACGATCACGGAACTATCTAAACTGGCAGAACCAGCGCCAAACAATTTTATTGCTGCCAGATATATTTAATGTAATTTGAATTATGTATTTTAACTTAATCAACTGGTTTTTATGTTTAATTTCTTTTAATAGTTAAATTTAAAGTTTTATCTATTTATGTTAATTGTGTGAAATGTTGTTAGCCGCCCTGAGCCGCCTAGGCGGGGAGGGCGGGATATAAATAAAATCTATTATTATTATTATTATTATTATTATTATTATTATTATTATTATTATTATTATTATTATTATTATTATTATTATTATTATATTTGTAAAATTTTGATGTAAATCCATCTGGCCCTGGAGCTTTACTCTCTTTCATTGCTTTTATTGCTGCTTCTACTTCGATTTTCTCTATTGGGTCATTTAATGTCTTTTTCATGTAGTCCATCAAAGGTGCCACCTGAATGTTCCATAAATACTCTTCCACTTTTTCTTTGCTAATGTTCACACCTTTAAATAAATTTGCATAATATTTAAAGAATTCTCTTTTAATTCCTTCTTGATCCACTATTGCTTTCCCATTAACCATGATTTTATTTATAGTCTTATTTTCCTTCTTTTTTTTAAATTGCCAAGCCAAATATTTACCAGGTTTGTTTGCACTTTCAAACGATTTCTGTTTCAGATTTTTTAAATTCCATTCTAGTTCTTTGTTCAACAAGTGCTTGACTTGAGATTGTAATATCGTAATTTCTTTTATTATTTTCTTTTTTCCTGGTCTTTTTTTCAAGTCCCCCTCTTTTTTATTTATTTAGTTTTGCAATGCTGACAACCTTTCTTCCTTTGCTCTTTTGTCTTTATTATTCAATATAATTAATAGTCCCCTCATTACTGCTTTGTAGGTGTCCCATACTGTTTGGAATTCCATATCCTCCATTTCATTTATTTGGAAGAATGCTGCAGTCTCCTTTTCTAAGAATAACACATTGTCTTTATCTTGTAGTAAATCCTCATTAACTCTCCATCTTCTTGTTTTCCTTTGCAATTTTGTAGACCAACATATTGGGTTATGGTCCGCCCAGACCTTTGGTAGAATCTCAATTTTTTTTGTTATGAGGCGCAATCTTTGGGAACCCCATAACATGTCTATTCTGGAGAAAGAGTTATGTCTTGCTGAGAAAAATGTATAGTCTCTTACTTTAGGGTTAAACTTTCTCCAAATGTCTTCTAAATTTTCCTGTTTAATCAACTCAAAGAAAGATTTGGGTAGCTTTCCTTCTTTGTCATTCTTCTTTTGGCTTGATCTGTCAAGATTATTTTGTATTGTCCCATTAAAATCGCCCAACATCAATACCTGATCGTATGTCTTTTCATCCATTTGTCGATTTATGTCTTAAAAAAATTATCTTTCGCTCCGTTGGGCGCATATAATCCTAATAATAACGTTTTTTTCACCTCTATCATCACCTCGACAAAGATATATCTTCCTTCTTTATCTTTAAAAATTAATTTAGGCTCAAGTTGTTCTTTGATGTAGAAGACCACCCCTCTTTTCTTTTGTTCTGCTAATGAAAAAAATTCCAACCCCAAATTTCTATTCCACAAAAATTTACTGTCTTTGCATTGTATATGAACTTCCTGTAAACAAATTATGTTGCATTTTTGTTTTTTAATCCAATGAAATGTTCTCCTTCTTTTCTGTGGTGAATTTAGTCCATTTATATTCCAAGATAGTAATTTGTACTCCATTATGATGTTGATTCTTTGTTTTCTTCAAAAAAGCTATGCATCTCTTGTTCACTCCTTATTGTGATCCTTTTCCCATGTTGTTCAAATCCAAGACCTTTTGGTATTATCCATCTATATCTTGTGCCCTCTGCACGCAGCTGGTCAGTTAACTTCTTGTATTTCTTCCTATCACTGATCACTTGTCTTGGTAACGCTTTCATTATTTTAACTTTGCTCCCTTCTATGGCCCAAGCTTTTTGGTAACCTTTACTCAAAATCTTCTCTGCCACCTCTTTTGATCTTAGTCTTATAACAATGTCTCTTGGCAAGCCTTTATTCTTCGCATATACTGAGTTGACTCTATATGCACCATCCAGCATACTCATAAATTTGTCAGGGTCTTCTTCTAAGTATTCAGTGATGATGTTCACCATATATCCCATTAAGTCTGCCTCTTCCTTTTCAGGTACCCCTCTCAGACGAACTTGTGTTTCCATCAACTTGCAGTCATGTATTGTGACCTTCTCTTGAAGTTTTAACAAGGCAGAGGCCTGTGTATCCACTTTCACCTCTACCTCCTTAACTCTATTTTGTGTCTCTTCCTTGAAACCCTCTATCTCTTTTCTAAGATCTCCAACTTCTTTTTTAAAGTCTTTTTTCATTGCCATTTGCAATTTGTCCATAGCTTTTAACATTTTCGCCTCCAGAGCATCAAATTGGGATTGCATCTTGTCAAATGAGTGGGTTCTTGCACGAGTTGTTCTTTCTTCTGACATATAAAAAGTCACCAAACCTTAAAAAAAAGCCAATTAAAATTCAGCACCCAGTCCAATAGCTTAGAACAAGTTCTTTCAAATGAGGCTAATTTAGTTTTCCTCCTATCTACCTAGGCAGAGATATTGATTTTTAACAAATTTGACAGTTTTTCTCCCTTTTAAAATGGCAATCGTTCTTTCTCTATGGTAAAGTTCAAATCCAGAGAGGCCTTTCTTGGTCTTGATCTCAAATCCTTCCTGGTTCAAAGGTCGGATGTCACAGCTTTTGTAATCCTTACAGACTCTGTATTATTGGCCAGTCCCTTTTACTTCCTGGTACAGCTTGCTCTGATCTCATGTCTAAGTCTCGCAGTCTTTGAGCTTCATGAAGAAACCGCAGCCACAGGAATCCAAAATAATGTGTCTTTTCCTCAAATATCCTTCAAGGCTATTATTTTTACAACATCCAATTTTCATAGGCTGAATTCTCTTCCAATTATGCCTTAATTCAGTACAGTCTGTTTAGAGTTCAACAGTTTATGGGAGTGAATACACAGAAAAGCTCAAACTGCCAACTCCCTCTCTTGTTTTCAAATTCTTTTACTGCTGTTCACTTTCAAAGTTTCAGAGTTCAAGCTTAACAAGGTAATATTTTTATTCTGTTATGCTTTGCCTTCATCTGTTTATAATCCATTCAATATTTAGACTGTATTCAGAGTCTCTCAGAGTGAAGATAAGGATAGATTAATGTACCTTGCAGATGTTTACAACACCACGGCTCTCGTTATCTTGCATTTAAAGCCAGTCCGTCTTAGAGTGTTTGGATTCCAACAGGCTTGAGTCAAATTAATGACTTTAAAATCACTGCAGAGAATGGCTGACAAATCCTTATGCCGGACATCAAGACCTGGAGGAGGCAGCTCCCTGTCCCCCCCAGATCGATATCAACAGCTAAAAGAAAGAAACGTCGTCTTGGATTAACCCTTGACTAGGGTTAATGGGCATAGACCCCCCACAAGGAGGTCTTTAATAGCCTGAACAGTGAAAATAAAATCCCCCTTTGCTAGGGAGCTGCAGCCTGTCTTCCAGCCAAACAGGAAGTCAGAGCAGTGGTAGTTTTTGAAACTGCTCTGTGTAGGGCCAGAGAACCTTTTTAAGGAGTCTGCCTGACTGGACTCTATTCCATTGCTGCTGTGTGTCAAGCATGCTATTTCTAAGTGTTGGTTTTATCCATACTTTTCTTCTCTTCCCCCCCTTTCTCTCCCTTCCTTCCTGTGGATGCATAATAAATCCATCTGTATCCAGGATGTTTAGTGTAACCTTGTATTAACAGTATAGAATGCCTCTCCTCCAGGTTCACACAGTCATGCCTTATCAGCTAGCAGAGAATGTGCGAGAAATGGAGATGTTAACATTCTTTAGTCATAAAAGAGATACTAGAGAGTAGCCTTTGAACCTTCAACTCAATTTGCATCTTTATGTTATTCTTTTGAAGTTATCTGTAACCCTGCCTTTTGAAGTTTGGCTATAAGATACTATTCAATACTATGTCTATCATTACTTCCAAGGAATCCATCCTTGGAGCAAGTCATAGAGTTTTCAATAAAACAAGTCTTTGATTAAATAACAAAAGCTTGATTATTGCAAAATATCGATGCTTGACATTTTGGAAGTAATCTTACTCAGGAGTGTAACCAAACTGGCAACTTTCTAACCATATGGCGGAAAGAACTTCAGACAATGGAAGCCTTCCTATAACTCCAGACAGGCTGCGACATGAGCCTAGAGGAGATGGTGCCAGGGTGTGAACACCCCCTTGGCACATCCTTGATGCTCGAAGAGTCACGGGAAGAGGATCTCCCTTGCATATCCAACAACTGTTCATCGCCCCTAAAGTGTGGGTCCCACGAACATCCACCACCCTGATGGACAAGGCACCAGCTCAGAGAGAAGTGATCCTGGCACTACCCTCCCTACGGGTGAAAGTGGGAGAAGAGAGTGACCAGGACTGTTCGAGAGCGAGTGAATGAGGTGGTCGAGATGACCGAAAGCAACCTAGACCGGATGATGAGGATGAGGACAGGGGAGACAGAGATTGGCCGTGCCTGGATGAGGAGGAAGAAGAACCTGATCCTGCTGGCAGGGGGCTCTTCCAGATAGTAAGAGGCAAGATGGCTGAAATGGCCAAATGCCTGAGAGATGAGATGCAAGCCAGTGCTACTTTTGTGGCTCAAGAGATGAGGAGGCAACTAGAGAGAGTGCTGCAGCCGCCAGACCCAAGAGAAGCGCAAATACCTCCTCCGGTGAGACAACCGCCATTGCTGCCACCTCCACTGCCCCTCATTCTGCATGATTATGGGAGAGGAAGAGAGCTAGATGCCGCCTTCGACGGAGATCCAGAAGAGGTAGAATACTTCTCAATTCAAGCAAATAGCTTCATGCATTACTGGGGAAACACCTTCTCTGATGAGTTCAGCAGAGTGGACTACCTGGGGTCAAAGATGAAAGGGGCTGCAAAACGATGGTACATAAGCCTATACGAGACCAGAAGCCCCGAGCTGGACATAGTGGCCGTGTTCCTTCAGGCACTGTTACCCCAGTATGAGGACCCCCATACAAGAAACTAGGGCACTCACCACCCTGCGAGACCTACAGCAAGGGTCCAAGTCCGTGTGTGAGTACACCGACGAGTTCTGAGGTAACATGGCCAAAATCCGTGGATGGAACGAGTAAATGAAGATAGAACAGTTCCAGAGGGGCCTGAATGAGAGCATGCTGGATCGGGCTCTGCAGCAAGCACACCCCACCATGCTGGTAGGGTGGGTGTAACTAGTAGGTGAAGTTGAAACCAACATGAAACGAGTAGCCCTACAATGGCAACAGCAGCAAGGGGATAAGGGGGGATGTGAGTATCGGCCGGGGGCAAAACCAGATGGGAAAAAGGCCAGTACAGCTCAGGGAGCGACTAAGTCAACCACTCACCAACACTGTTTTCAGTGTGGAGACCTAAACCACTTGGCCGCCAATTGCCTGGAGCGATCTTGAGCCCCCCCCCCCCAGCTTACTCCGAAACCTGGAACGCCCAAGGGAAAGAAGACCAAGAGTCAACCAAAGGAGTCGGTGAAAGGGAGCATCGTCGCCACAACCTCTCTGGGAGAAGAAACCATCATCATCGATGAGCTGAGTGAAACATCCTGGGATGGTGAGCTGGTGGGAAATGGGGACGACCTGCACTGAGAGGTGCTGAGCAGCAGGTCACGGAACTAATGACACCACTAAGGGTGAGAATAACCAGAACTTTATTTTTCGTCCCTTTGACTCTGTTAAACCCCAAACTAAAGAGATTTATTCATGCTCGAGCGCTGTTCAACTCCAAGCGTATTAGGGACATAATTATGCCCAAACTGGTGGAAGCCTTGGGACTCCATAAGAGCCCATCACGTCACCTGATACAGTTTGAACAAATGGATGGAACAATGAAGAGAGGGGAGCCTTGCACCCAGCAAACCCAAGAAGTATCAGTGGGAATAGAAAACCATTGGGATACGGAAATATTTGTGATAGCCCCATCTTCCTCTTTTGATATTGTGCTAGGGGTGGGGTGGCTTGCAAAACACGAACCCAATATAAAGTGGGGGGAACAAACCATAGACTTTACCAATAAAAGGTGTGAACACCATCATTGGGACAGGGATTGGGGCCCAGAGCCACCCCTTAAGAATGAGAAGCTGTGCTTAACCATTGAGGAAGTACAGTCGATCCCTAAGGAATACAGAGACTTAAAATGAGTGTTCAGTGAAGAGGAAGCAAATGAACTCCACCCTCCCCCCCCAGGAATATTGATTGTGCCATTGAACTAATCCCAGGACAGGAGCTCCCAAAAGCCAAACTGTACTCAATGGGGTGGGTCGAAAAAGTCGAGTTATGAAAGTTTTTGGACAAAAATCTAAAGAGAGATTTTATAAGACCCGCCACTGCACCCCAAACCGCCACGGTGCTTTTCCGGAAAAAGAAAGACGGGGGTTTCGGCTTTGTATGGATTTTAGGGGGATTAATGGGATTTCCACTTTTAATGCATACCCCATTCCTCTGATAAAGGACCTACTCAGTACGGTGTCTGCGGGGAAAATTTTCACCAAATTAGACTTAAGAGATGCTTACTTCCGGATGCGCATAAAAGAGGGAGATGAATGGAAGACCACGTTTAATACGCTGATGGGACAATTCGAATATCTGGTCATGGTTTTTGGATTACAAGGAGCCCCAGGGGTTTTCATGAACTTTATAAATGAAGTCCTATGCCAGTACTTGTACAAAGGAGTAGTGGTGTACCTGGACGATATAATTATCTATTCCAAAGACTTGTAATCCCATGTGAAATTAGTCCAGGAGGTGTTGAAAACCCTCTATAAGAATCAACTTTATGCTAAACTATCCAAATCTGAATTTCACAAGACAGAACTGGACTATTTAGGATATCGAGTGTATGGGAAAGAGCTAGCCATGGATCCAGCTAAGATCCAAGCAGTATTAGATTGGGAACCCTTGAAGACACGTAGACAGCTACAATCCTTTCTTGGATTCACGAATTTTTATCGTAATTTTATACAAGGGTTCGTGCACACAATGCTACCCTTAACAGACCTCCTGAAAACAAAAGGGAAGGGTCGGGAAGCTAAACGACCAGGAGCTAAACTAGAATGGACGGCTAAATGCCAAGAGGTGTTCAATAAATTGAAAAGACTGTTTATGAATGAACCAATTCTAATTCACTCAAATGAGCTAAAACCCTTCGTGGTGCAATGTGACGCTAGTGATGTCGCCGTAGGGGCAATTCTGATGCAACCTGATGAAAAAGGGGCGTTAAAGCCTTGTGCCTACATATCCAAAAAATTCACTCACAAACAGAGAAATTGGTCGGTTTGGGACAAAGAAGCTTTCGCAGTTACTTTCGCTTTAAAAACCTGAGATCATGGTTAGAGGGAGTGAGGGTTCCATTTGAGATCTGGACAGATCATAAGAATTTGGAAGCCCTCACAGGACGAAGGAAGCTTCCCGAAAAACAGATCCGGTGGGCGGGCTTCTTTGCCAAATTTGACTTTACTTTAAAGCCCATCCCCGGTTCCAAAAACTTTCTAGCTGATGCATTGTCCAGACTCCCTCAATATAATAGCCAGAGGGAAGAAGTGATTGACTCCCTCATCCCACCATGCCAGATAGGAGGGGCCGTAACCACCAGCTCCAAGGCAAAATGCAAAAACCTAGAAGAAAAGTGGGGAGGAGAAAGATTAATCAGTGAAGTGGAAAAAGAGGGAGACAACAAACCAGAGGGAGTCATGAAGGGAGAAGGGGGCTTCTGGTACAAGGAGGGTAAACTTTATGTACTGGAGAGTCTACGAAAAGAAGTGCTGCAATTCTGTCACAACCCATAAACTTTCTGGACACTTTGGATATTTGAAAACCCTACACTTAGTGAATTGACAGTTCTGGTGGGCATTCATGAAGAAAGATATTTCCAATTATGTGGCCTCTTGCCCAATATGCATAAAGGCAAAGAAAAGGGGAGGGAAATTTCCCGCATTGTTACAACCTTTGGAGACAGCTACCAGACCGTGGTCAGTAGTGTCAGTGGATTTTATTGTGGAACTACCCATGTCACAAGGGAAAACTATAATTCTAGTAATAGTAAACACGTTCTCAAAACAAGCTCATTTTATCCCTTGCACCCAAGTTCCCACGGCTAAAAAATTAGCACAATTGTTTTTTCAACACGTGGTTAAACTACACTCGTTCCCAGACAAAGTAATAAGTGACCAGGGCCCGCAGTTCATTAACAACTTCTGGCGGGAGTTTTGTAAATTGACCGGAATCGAACAGGGATTAATCTCAGTTTACCACCCTCAAACAGACGGACAGTCGGAGAGGATGAATGCGCTATTAGAACAATATTTAAAATGTTTAGTGAATTATCAGCAGATCAATTGGGTGGAGCTCCTGCCATTCACAGAATATGGATACAATAACAGTGTACATAGCGCCACAAAAACCTCTCCGTTCTTACTAGTGAATAGGTACGAAGGAAAACCATTCCCGCTATTGTCAGGGGGAGTAACACCAGAAGTAGCTTCATCCTTTGAACAGTGGTGGGGAAAATTAGGGAAAGTTTGGAAGGTGATCCAAGAAAATCTGTACTTAGCCAAAGATACCTACAAAAGACACTATGACAAAAGTCATACCCCGGTTTGGGATTTTAAAGTGGGAGAGACAGTGTTTTTGTCTACCAAAAACTTACCGTTACCCCAACCCTCTAAGAAACTCGCATACAAATTCCTGGGACTATTTCATATCAAATGAGCGATCAATAAAGTGACCATGGACCTTGAATTACCAAAAATGTTTAGTAAAATACACACGTGGTGCCTCCATCTCCGCCCACTTCTCCCCGGCAGCCAGCCACTCCTGCCACCCTAAGACACGATGCGTCTGCCCTGAGCACCTCACAGGAGGTGGCACCAGACACCCAAGCTGCCGGTCAGCTTGGGCATCCATACACCTCCAAAGTCTGGAAGCATTTTCAACTTATGGAGGATCCACGCTATGTGCAGTGCCAGCTGTGCAGGGCTAGGGTCAGTTGTGGGCGGAACCCTGTCCACCTGACTCCGGGGGGATGTGGAACCATCTGCAGAAGCACCATCAGGCGGTGCTTCTTAAGGGGGAGAAGCAGGCTGTTGCTGAGGTGCCCAAATGGCCAACACCACCCAGCCAGGAGGTCCGTCCCATAGCAACAACCTCCATAGCTCTGCAGGAGAGTTCCGTGACAGGGCAGGGACGCCAGCCATCTCTGCCTGAGATGTTTGGTGGGAGTGGCACCTGAGTTCCAAGAGGGGGAATCAGGTATGGCAGGAGGATGATCGCCTGGAACCTTGCCAGGTTGATCGCCCATGGGCTTCCATTTTCAGTGGTCGAGAATCCTGGGGTTGCTCGAGTACCTGGCGCCCTGGTACAAAATTCCTGTTAGAAGCACCATTAGCAGGACCATTGTGCAATCTGTTTTCAGGGCAACCAGATCTGTGGTGAAGGAGCATTTGTCCCATTCTGTCGGGGGGACTGTTCATTTCACCTCAGATATCTGGAGCTCCCAACATGCATTCGAGGGGTATCTCTCCCTGACTGCACATTGGTTGCAACCCAGTGAGCTGCAGGGTGGGGGTGGCAGTAGCGGCAGGTAGGGTCAGGGCGGCCAGGCCGGCTATTGCTGGGCCTTGCTGCGTGCCGAAGCAGTTGACGTGCCGCACATGGCAGACACTCTCAAAGCCATCTTCTCACGGCAATTAGAGGCAGCAGGAAAGTTGCCACAGGCTTCGTGGTGACTGATGGTGGCTCAACATCAAGGCGGCTGTACAGTGTCAGGGCCTAAGACGCCTTCCTTGCATGGCCCACCTTCTCCACCTCGTGGTTAAGGACACAGTGGGCCAGATGAAAAGCCAGGATCACCGGTATCTAGCCACAACCCATGAGTACCGTCTTCTGCTCCAGAAGTGAAAGCACATCATGGGTCATTTCTCACGCATACCTGCTGCGTGAGAAACAGACACTGACAAGCCTGTCAGGGCACCGCCTGATCGGTGACATCAGCACATCCTGGAACTCCACCTGTGCCATTCTGGAGCGCATGGTGGAGCAGAGAGCAGCCCTGGATGCCTTTGTCTCTGAGACGAGGGTCTTTCGGGATGAGAACCGTCTCACCCAAGAGGATTAGGTGGTCATTTCTCAGACTGTGGAGGTTCTTGGACCCTTCAAGACCCACACAGAAATGCTCTCATCTGACACAATGAGCATCGCACTGGTGGTCCCCATGGTCCACATGGCCCGTGAGGACCTGGCCTCATTTCTAGCGCCAGCTCAAAGCCGTGCAGACCTTCTTCCAGTGGTGCGTGCCCTAGTTGTTAGGCTGCAGGAAGGGCTTGAGGCCCACTTTCAGACTTTCACCCAGGATAAGGTCTACATGATGGCGACCATGTTAGACCCACGTCTTAAGGGCATGATTGCCGAGCTATATCGCTGGCGAGACAAGCTTTCCCAGAAGGTCGAGCACTGCAGAGTCAAGGTGGGCCCAGTGTCGATAGCTGAGGAGGAGGGAGGTGGAAGCAGCTCATTTGCCGTTTTCACTGCTGTTCATCCCCAACCTCCCCTGCTAGGCAGTGTTTCCCACCAGACTCACGCCAAGAAGAGTGCCAAGATGACACTCATTGGATGGCTCATTGGCCCCTCTGGAAGCGGTAGGCCCCAGAGAGTGGAGATGGGTGCTGTGATGGCGAGGGACTACCTTTCAGAGCCCAACAAGTCACAGGAAATGTCTCCTTTGGACTACTGGGTTGTGAAGGAGGGGGTCTGGCCAGCCCTCTCCTCTATGGCCCAGGCGTTCCTCTCATGCCCACTAACGAGCATGCGGAGCGAGCACCTCTTTTCGCATATGGGCGAAATTGTCAGCCCACATCGCAATCTCCTGCAGCCTTGGAGAGTTGAGCAGTTGGTCTTCCTGAAGGTCAACTTGCCTCTGTTCGGCTCCCCGAACGTAGACTTTGAGAGTGAATGAAGTGAGCACCTACTTGTGCCTGCATCCTCTCTTGGCCTGTGCTTGGAAAGTGGTTGTAAAACTCTCTCCCACTAAATATAGACTAGAGTCCAAAGACAGCCCAAAAACTCACTCACAAATTGATTGACAGTGCACCCCCCACCCACCCATCTTCCATTCCCAAACCAAAAGTGAATGCTGGTTTAAAATCTGCAAAGCAATCCAAATTTCCCCAGTCCCCATCCACACATGCCTAATAATACTGAAAGGGCCATTGCAGCCCCCAACTGTAACCAACAGCACCCACAGGCCCAGCCAGGATAAACCAGGTTTTTTTTTCAGGGGCAGAAGGAAGAAAGAGGGAGGTGCCAGTGATGATGACAGGCAGCCAGCAGCCATACCAATGCTGAGGTCCCTCTAATGGGACATTGATAGCTAGTGTGTTGCTGCTGAGCTGAGAGAGAAGGAATGGTTGCCTTCCTCTCACACAATCTGAGGCCCTCCCAGTGATCTTCCTCATTTGGGGTACAACTCTGGCTCACCTCCTTGTGGTGCACCTTGGGTATCGCAAAAGAGCCTGGACCAGCCAACCATCCATCACTCAAGGTAAGTCTAAATACTTCTTGCTTTGTGCCAGATACAGAATGATGTGGAGCTAGATGTGGTCCACCACTTCTCTTGTTTGAAAGTTGTGTTGTTTGGGGCAGGGCTGGAGAGCTGGCATCTGTAGATTGCGTGTTCTGTGGCAGGGAAGCTGGTATCTGGGTGAGAGACCCAGAACCAGCATGCTTGTTGTGCTTGGCCAGCTCTCCTCACATTGTTTGGGGCAGGGCTGGAGAACTGGCATCTGTAGATTGTGTGTTCTGTGGCAGGGAAGCTGACATCTAGGTGAGAGACCCAGAACCAGCATGCTTGTTGTGCTTGGCCAGCTCTCCCCGTGTTGTTGCCCTGAAACAGCACACCAGTTTGGGGGGCTCTCCTCAAAAACCCCTGCTCCCCAGAGCCACTTTTCCCACGACAATTACAGTGGGGGAAGGGCTCTAACTGGTTTTTTCTCACCATTGGGAGCAGTGTTCCTTTTGGGGTGCTCACAGATGGGTGCAGTCTTTTTGGGCCAGGGGGGTTGCATGCGGGTTATATGGTATTCCGAATATTTTGGCCCTGTATATTTCCGAATCCGATTTTTTCCAATTTTTTTTTTTTGCACACCCCTAGTACAAAACGCAAAGACTACTTTTCCAGAGCAAAATTATGGCTTCAGAGATGCACAGAAAATTTCAAAAGCATAAGCATTTGACCACACAGCACAAGAGTCCAATGTACAATGTTCAATGTCATTGACTTGGTCAGTTGAAAACAGGTGCCCAGTGTTCGTTCTGTTTCAAAATGAGTCTTCTTCTGTTCTTATAACAAGTTAGCCAACTGTCCAAATTTCAAATAGGAGCCTCACCACTCTACAATGTAACAGAGGAATGTAGCCTTCAAGTTTTCTTACAGAGTTGGAAAATAATCTTCTCCTATGTATAAAAGGCCCTAGTTGAATGCAACTGAAACAGCAAGTTTTCCTTTCATCTATACTTCCCTCTCTCTATACAGGAGATTAAGAGGGATGAGGGCACTGAACAAACTGGAAGTTCCACATTATGTACTTATTTTATTTTGTTTATTTATAGGATTCGTATCCTGCCCATCCTGGCAAAGCAGCCTCTTTAAAATTTAATGTCAAATAGGGTCCAAAGTGTCCTGAGGACTGCGCTGACAGACACCTAGATGAGCAAAGCCACAGTTTCTTGGAAAGCCTGAATTCAGACATCACACTAAACTAGAGTTTAATCAAATAATAGTTTCTAAACTGATGTTTGGATGCAATTGTAGAGATGCTTCAGAAGATTCTGCACTCTTTCCATATGATTCTTAGTGGTTCACTATCATGCCCTGGAGGCAATTTCTTCCTGAAATGACCTGAGGATGACCTCACTCTGTGACATATGAGGATTAATAGCCCTTGTAATTTCATCTCCATTATCGTCGCTCCAGATATTCATAAATGTTGGATACAGTTTGAAGCTAATTAACCTCTTTGCTTCACATAAGCATGTTTAGAAATAGCAGAAATACACAAACTATATTTTTGGAAATGTATTTGTTGTAGGGATGCCATGCTCAGTTGATAATCAAATTAATCATTCAGATCTTTTGATAGATCAATTAGCGTTTTAATGAACTAATTTTAAAAATAAAAAAAACTGTATGTGATACTTGTAGAAAAGGTATATCTCTTCCTCTTATACAGGCAAGACTGCCTCTGCTGACAGCCTCTGCCTTGGCAAATGTGTACACTATTTTAAAATGATTAAATTTTCTTCTAAACTATTGTTCTTCTGAAGTTGCAAATTTATGCAGGTTTAATTGACTAGTTAACTAATTGATCATTTAAAACTCATACCATTAATTGAATTCCTTTAATTGGGTGACAATTAATTTGTCATGATAAATTAAGGGGAAAGGGTTGCTATCTAAAATCTGGGCTGAACATTCACTTTTTGTAATCTTAAGAATACATACCTAGTAGTAAACCTCAATGAATATAATGGAACCTGAATATCCAAGCTTATAACTGCTCCTTTTTTCTGTTTGATGATACAGGTAGCACATCTGGGACCACAATTTAAGAATTTAAAAAGCAGCCTATGCCTGGCTTTCATGTAGCAATATTTGAGAGTACTTTTCACTCAAGACAGATACAAAGATGGGACACAAGCTACAGGGATTCTTCTGCTCAGCTTCCTATCTGCATAGTAATGGGCAGAATGGGAGAAAGAAATATTTATAGACTGTTGAATTCAAAGGAATTTGCATAGGAGAGGAACTCAGTAACTATACATCAAATATCTATTCAGGGATCCCCAGTGTGGTGTCTTGGCACCATAGTGCCCATTGACAACTTTCCTAACATCCACCAAGTGTTTTTAGAAAGTAAATGGGGGTGGACTTCCGGGTTCCGGCATCTTGAGCTTGGTGGGGTGCGTGGAGCTCGCTGTCTGCGACCCCCCGAACCGGGCGGTAGAGGGGGTGCCACAGCTGTGGTATCTCAAGGAAGATCCTGGAGGGGTCTTCCAACGGCAAGGAGCCAGGGAAACAGTGGCGGTTGTCCCTGTTTCTCCTGTCTGCCCTGATGCCCCACCGTTATGGTCGCCATGATGGCAGTACGAGATGAACGCCCAACTGCTTTTCTTCCTTAAGAAGCTTCTACTATATTTCTACTATATTTCTACCTTAATCACTGAAATGCTATCATGCAAGTAAGTTTCTCTTTTTACTACTACCTATTAATGGATCTTCTGCAATAACACCAATTCAGACTTCAAATAAAGGGAAAGAGGAAGATATCCCCCCCCCTTTTCCCCCAAGAAAGGCTTCAAAAAGACAAAGAACAAACTTAAGAACTTATAATTTAAATTGGACTGAACATGGACATTTGGATTTGGCTTACAATTAACCAAGCTATAATGAGAGCATTATTTTATTTTAATACAGTCTGAACAAAAATCTGCTATATATTTTTAAAATAAATGCTTTTGACATCTGATTGGAATTGAGAAAGATCTGGGACTTTGAGTTGGTTTTTTAACTTTGATAATCAGACTGAGTTACATTGCAGAGAAAATGGTGATTCAACCTGAAATGCTTTATAAGAAAGATATTATGATTGCCATATCCTCCTTAAAGCAGGAAATCAGTCTGCTAGCAGAGTTAATACAGGACAAAATGGAAATCTTTATTTTAAAACACAGTGAAACTGAAAATCTACATGAGTGGAATGATGAAGGGACCCCAGTGATGTCTACAGAGAAGAGAGAGGTGGAGAAAGATCCTGTGGGAAAGGAGTCGGAAGAAATTAAAATGGAGACCATGGAGACATTGTGCGCAGTTACAAAAAGGAGGTGGAAATCAAGCTTGATTAAAATTTGTGCAGGAGGAATAATGGTGTGGAGATCCCATTGCATTTAACAAAATGGATATATATGCTAAAGGGAGAAAAGGCTAACTACTTCAAGAAGATCAAGTCTTGGAAAACTTTTTAAAAGAAGGGATTATAAACTGTTGCTCTTTCTTGTAACTGGTTAACATGGAATTAATAAAAGGGAACTGGTCCGTGGCCTTGAAATGGACTGGAAATGACAAGTGTGTTTTTAGAGACGTATGATTTTGAAATGGCAAATGAGATTTTTAGAACCTGAATGCTTTTTTCCTATTTGTTATTTCTACTTATAGGTTTCATATTTTTAAAACTAGTCAATTTAACGGAGAATGGGTTATAGAGATATATGATTTTTTTCCATGGGTAAGATAAATAAGTGAGAGAAAGGCCGTTGTGTTTTTTTAGGGATTTTGCTTTTTTTTTTACAAAGTTAGATGGAGCAAGTTAATAGAGAGGGTTATAGAGACTGTATGACTTTTTTCTTGGGTAAAAATAATAAGCATGGGAAATGAGATTGTCACTGGTTATTAAATTTGAGTGTGTCTGTGTATGTGTGTGTTTTTAGGGTAATATAAGTCTCCCAAAAGTTTTAGACAAATAAATAATCAATCAATTTGGGTCAATTTATAACAAGGTAGATAACACAGGTATTTTAAAACTTTAAAGATCTGCTCTTGGTTATTTTTTGCATTGTTCTTTCTTTCTAGTAATAGATTCTGTTGTTATTGAAACAGATAAAATAATATCTGTTAGGTTTCATTTTGGTCCCTTGCTATTTTTATTTTAACTTTTTTCTCTGTTGACAATAATTAAGGTAGTGTTAAAGATAAAGAGATTATATTCATTTTCTTTCCTTATTATTATTGTTAGTATGGTTAAAGTTAGTACTTATCCCTAATATGGTTAAAATAAGCTACTGGGTTCTATTTTGTGATTGGTTTCTTTGCTTTTCTCGTTTGTGGACATTAAAGATGAATAGAATAGATTTACATTATAAGTAATAGTTAGTAAAATATATATATAATAAAGTAATAAGTGTAGAATGTAATGGCTGGATTAGATTAAAACCTAAGACTTGCAGGTAAAAAGTTTTTAAGATTAGGTTTGGAAGGTAGAAATGTAACAGCTTTATCTACTGCTTCTCTTTTTTTTCTTTGTATTGTTTTCCCCCAATTCCCCCCCCCCTTTTGCTTTTGTATCCCTGCACCATTCCTTCCCCCTTTATACTGAAACTTAAAAAAAGAAATTAACCCCCCCCTTAAAAAAAGAAAGTGGGTGGGGCACATGCCTATCAGTGCTTTTGATTGACAACTGGAAAACTGTTTGGCTGTGGGTGCATCCAGACATACTATTAGTTGCAACTCAGTTCTGTCCTCCAGACAGATTTTAATCAGACATCCAGACAGTCACATCTTTCAATCGACCTGCACTCATAGTCATCCCGGCTTGCCTCGTATCTATGGCAGACTAATTTGTCGTTTAAAGCAATTTATTATAATGCAATATATTGTGATAACGTGTCATCATTTGTCATTAAATGTTAGTACATATATATAACATTTGCTCCACCCCACCCCCTCTTTTGTGACTCCCAGCAGTGCGTGCCCCCTTAGCAAATGTCCCCATATTACTATTTAATCTAATTTGTTATAAGGTAATAAATTCTATCTATTAAAGAATCTTTCTCCAAAAACCCAAAGGTTATAATTATAATCCATCTTCATGATATTTCTTCTTAGTCACTGGGGAAAAAAGAAAAAGTTATAATCCAATAATCATATTTTTTAAACTGTAATCCATATATAGTTTCTTTAAAAATTAACCATTGTCAAAGATCACCAAATGTCCTTTAACGTTCCATTGTTTTTCAATGTATTTTTGAAACTTTCCCCAGTCATTTTTAAACTTCTCTAAGTCTTGTTCTTTTAAGATTCTTGTAAGTTTGTTCATTTCACTCCAATGCATGACTTTCATAGCCCATTCCCATACTTCTGGTGTTTTGTCTTGTTTCCACATTTGCGAATATAATGTCCGTGCAGCTGAAACCATGTACCAAATTATTGTTCTATCTTGCTTTCGAAATTTTTCCATTTGTAATCCCAACAGGAAAATACCTGGTGCTTTCTTAATATTATATCCCAAGACTTTCGAAATCTCCTGCTGAATCATTTGCCAGAATTGTTTCGCCTTTTCACACATCCACCACATATGGTAAAAAGATCATGACATTTACATTTTCAACATCTATCCGACAACTGATTGTTCATTTTTGCCAATTTCTTAGGTGTCATGTACCACCTATGTAGCATTTTAAAACAATTTTCTTTAATTTTATAACACGTAGAAATTTTCATAGAGTTCTTCCATAGATATTCCCATGACTCCATCTGTATTTCCTTATTTATATTTATCACCCATTTTATCATTTGCAATTCGACTACTTCATCTTCCGTAGACCATTTCAATAATAGTTTATATGTCCTTGAGATCAGCTTTTCATTTTCTCCAAACAGCATTCTCTCCAATTCTGTTTGTTCTTGTCTTATTCCATAGTTCTTAATGTCCTGTTCAAGCAAGCTCTCTATTTGTTGCAGTTGAAACCAATTATATTTATATTGTATTTCTTCAGCTGTTTTTAATTCCACCTTTTTCCCTCGGATCTTTAAAAGTTGTTTATATGTTAACCACTTCTCTTCTTTAATATCTGAATACAATTTTATTACTTCTGTTGGTGCAATCCAAAAGGGTTTCCTCTCATCACCATATATTTTATATTTTGACCAAGTATTTAACAGCTTGCTTCTGATATAGTGATGTGAGAATAAACCATCCATCTTATTTTCCCATAGTACATGTAAGCATGCCATCCAAAGACATTTCCATGTCCTTCTAATGTCAATAACTTTCTATTTAATAATGTCATCCATTCCTTAATCCACACCAGGCAAACTGCATCAAGATACAATTTTAAGTTAGGCAATTGGAATCCACCTCTTTCTTTCGCATCAGTCAAAATTTTCATTTTAATTCTTGTTTTTTCCCCAGCCCATACGAATTCTGAAAGTTTCCTTTGCCATCTATTAAATTGTATATTGTCTTTTACTATTGGAATTGTTTGAAACAGGTACATAATTCTCGGTAAAACATTCATCTTAATTGAAGAGATTCTGCCCAGCATAGATAGGTTCAATTTATTCCATTTAATCATATCTCCATCAATCTTGCCAGAGTTTCTCATAATTGTTTTTATACAATTCAATATTTTTCATTCTTATTGCTACACCTAACTATTTTATTTTGAGGTAATTTCACATTCTGTTAATCTCTGTAGTTTTTCCTGCTTACTCTTTAACATATTTTTACACATAATTTTTGATTTTTTCCTTTGTTTATATAAAAGCCTGCCAACTTTCCATATTCCTGTATCTTATGAAGCAGCAATGGTATTACATGAGTGGGATTTCATTCATAAACATCGCGTCATCTGCAAATGCTCTATATTTATAGGATAAACTTTTCATTTTTAGCCCCTCTATCTCTTTATCTTCTTGGATTTGAATTAACAAAACTTCTAATGTCATTATAAATACCAGTGGAGATGGAGGGCAACCTTGTCTTGTTCCTTTATTTATTATAATTTTTTCTGTTAAATCTGCATTAATGCAGAGCCTTGCTGATTGTTCAGAATATATCACTTTTACCATTCTGATGAAGTCTTCTTCCAATCTCAATTTCTCCATCACTGCGAACATAAAGTCCCAATTCACATTATTGAATGCTTTCACTGCATCTGCAAAAAATAATGCTACTTCTTTTTCAGGATGCTTCTTATAGTATTCAATAATATCTATAACTATTCTTATGTTGTCTCTAATTTGTCTTTTGGGAAGAAATCCTGGTTGCTTTTCTTTAATAAACTGTTCAAATGCTATCAAAGATTTCAGGTTTTCATGGCTGGTAACATCATTAGGGTTTGTAGAATCTTTCGGGATCAAGTGCCATGTTCTACTGGAGAAAGTTTTCCTTCCAGACATTTTGTTCTCAGCTGCGGAGAACATCCTCAGTGGCGTTGCAGCCGGAGCAGGCACTCAGACCTTCTTGGCTGCTGTGCATTGAGTGCATTGTGCATTGAGGTCTGAGCGCCTGCTCCGGCTGCAACGCCACTGAGGATGTTCTCCGCAGCTGAGAACGAAACATCTGGAAGGAAAACTTTCTCCAGTAGAACACGGCACTTGATCCCGAAAGATTCTACAAACCCTAATGTTCAAATGCTGTTTAAGGTGTTCTGCTAAAATCCTTGCATATTTTATAGTCATTGTTTAGTAATGAAATTGGTCTATAATTTTTCACATTTGTGGTGTCTCTGTCTTCTTTTGGTATCAAAGAAATTACTGCTTCTTTCCAT
Organism: Heteronotia binoei; assembly: GCF_032191835.1. NCBI lineage: Eukaryota > Metazoa > Chordata > Lepidosauria > Squamata > Gekkonidae > Heteronotia > Heteronotia binoei. The sequence goes on along the minus strand of NC_083223.1, from coordinate 185,326,025 downwards.
GTACAAGGAACTTTCCCATCTAATCTTATAGTGTTCATCAATATCTGAAGTTTTGGTAATAGCGTCTCCGCAAGAACTTTATAAAATTTTGCCATGAAGCCATCTGGACCAGGTGCTTTCCCTAATTTCATTGAGTTGATCGCCTCCTCTATTTCTCCCCTCTCAACAATCTTTGTTGTTCAATGTAATCAAAATGCCTCTCATTACTGCTTTATATGCATCCCACACAATTCGAAACTGGGTATCTTCTTTTTCATTTATTTGGAAGAAGCATTTAGTTTCCTTTCCCAGAGACACCACTATTTCCTGTTTCTGTAGCAAATTCTCATTTATCTGCCACCTTAGAGTCTTTTCCCCTGATTTTGCTGACCACAATATTGGATTGTGATCTGCTCTTATTTTAGGAAGTATCTCTATTTTCTTCGTTAAAAGTCCAAGATCTTTTGTGGTCCAAATCATATCAATTCTCAAAAAAGAGTTGTGCCTCGCCGGGTTTAATTCCCTCCATATATCCACTAAACTCTCTTGTTTTACCAATTCAAAGAATGATTTTGGTAGTTTCCCTTTGTTATTTTTTTACCCAGTTCTGTCCAAAGTATTTTTCATTGTTCCATTAAAGTCTCCCATTATCACAATTTGATCATACACCACTTGGTCTAATTGTTGCATTATATCTTTTAAAAAAGAGTCTTTTGCTCCATTTGGAGCATATACTCCCAGCAACAAAGTTCTTTTATAATTCAGTGTCACTTCTACCGCAATATATCTGCCATCATCACCTTTAAAATTAATTTCGGGTCTAGTTCTTGTTTAATATAGAAAACTACCCCCCTTTTTTTTCTCTTTAGCCAATGAAAAAAATTCCACACCCAGTTGTTTATTCCATAAAAATTTGTAAGCCGTTTGTTTGATGTGTACTTCTTGTAGACAGATTATGTTACATTTTTGTTTCCCAATCCAGTGAAAAGTTGCCCTTCATTTTGTGGTAAGTCCATTTATATTCCAAGATATTAATTTGTAATCGATAATGGTTTTTATTCTTTGTTTTAAATAATTTTATTGACAACATATGCTTATTTCTAATCACCCCTCCCCCCGTTACTTGACCCTCGCCAGTGTTATTTACTTAAAATACTAACATTAAAAGGTACTATTAATTACTAAGAACTAAAAATATTGTTCTTTCTTCTAAAGTTTAATCATTATCAAAAATTGTCCAAAGTCCTTTTACTTTCCACTCGTCTTCTACATAATGGTTTTTATTCTCGATCTGATTCCCCAAAGTCTTTATGCTCACCCAGAAAACTTGTCATTTGCTGAGTGGTTGTGATGATAATCTCCATCCTTTGAATTAAAAACTCAAACCCTCTGGAAGTTCCCATCTGTATCTTATTTCTTTTTCTCTCAGTTTTGTAATGATGATATCTGCCGACTCTGCTATTTTTCAATGTCCAGATTTCTTTTTATTGACTTTTAAAATTTTGACCTACTTTTAATGGCGTCTGATACTTCTCTATGGTTTTGAGCCCTAGAGATGGCTGGAAGACTTGTTATTATTCCCTTCTCATAATGGCGCCGCCCTTTACCTTCCTTTTCATGACACAAAGTCACGTTTTCTATGGTTGTGAAGTCTCATGTTGTTTCAATGACGACACTTCCTGTATTATAATCACCAGTTCAGCCGATCTTCAGGGAGAAGCTTTCTATTCAAACCACAGGTATTCCAAACAATGTCTTTTTTTCCTCTTTTAAGCTTGTTTCTCACAATTTTAAAGTTCCAATTTCAGCCCCTCCTTTACACTCCTAAATATACTATTGCTTTTCTGGCTCCAGACCTTTGCTTTTAGTTTTATTTAGTCTTTTATTTGTCCCGGAGTGATAGATATAAATCTTTTACCTTCAGTTCTGATATCCTTCTTTGCACTGCTCCATAATTTATCAGATGTTAATCAGTCTCATAGAAGCTTTGTATCTTGGTGGATTTAAGTCAATTTAATGGCCTCAGAGATCCTCTGTAGACGATGGAATGCAGTCCTTCTCGGGGGACTCTTCAGAGCCAAAAAGATACTCCACTAGAGTTCCTCATCAGCCAAAGTAAATCCCCTCAGAACTTCACATGCATTTCTTGGCCCCCTCCCTATCTGGAAGGGGTAGGCAGCAGATGTTAGGGTCACCTTCTCTGCCCAGAACAGAGGTTCTGATCTGCCCATCTGCTGAAGAGCAGCTCAATCCTCCATGACCAAAACCGGAAGCTGACATCCTATAGTTTTCTATCCGCTGTTCATTCTCCCACATGTGAGTGGCGAAAACCCTCTACCACTCATTTGATCGTGGGTAAGACCACCATCTTTGGTGCAATCTGTGCTGCAAAGCATCCCACAGAAACATTGCCTACGCTGCAACGTAGGGCATGCTGCCTGAGACATCTGTGCTGCCTTGTAAGGTTGTTGCAGACAGTGGCTGACCTCCTTCTCACACTCACAGCCTCCTATTGAACTTTTGATAGCACCACCGTAAGGGTGGCTATCATGGCCACCATGTCTGTCACCAGAACGAGCACAGCGGCCAAGGTCTGTAAGCCCATTTCCATATCTATTACGGTTTCAAAAATGAGGCAGGAAAACTTTAGAATTATGTGGACTACCAATGAGATAATGTGGTCCGGTGGAGTGATGTAGAAATCAGCTTCAAGTAAGGATGAGTAGAACCCGAGTTACACATCTAACTGCACCCTGTGCAGATTAAAATAATGGGGGTTTTTTTTGCTGCTGCAGCAGCTGCCACGTGTGTTGATTTTATTCTGTCTCTCACTCCTTGTTATCATTGTATTTAAAATTACTCCACTCATCCCCAGCACTTGAGCTTCTTCTGTCTGTGCAGTTCTGTCTTCCATGACAGCCATTTTGTGGTTTGCTTCATCTCCTGGGGGTGCCATTTAGTGGTTGTGCTCACCAAGCTGTGTCAGAATTCCAAAGGTGCCTGTAGGCTAAATAGGGTTAGGGGCCCTAGCTCTAGTTCAGGTATGGCCAACAGTAGCTCTCCAGATGTTTTTTGCCTACAACTCTCATCAGCCCCAGCCAGCAAGGCCAATGGCTGGGGCTGATGGGAGTTGTAGGCAAAAAACATCTGGAGAGCTACCATTGGCCACCCCTGCTCTAGTTTATTAACTCAACTAACTCACAAGTTTAGGCAAAAGGAGAAAGGAATTTCTCTTGAATAAATAAGAAGCAACTATATGATTGGATTTAAGAGAGGAATGGGAAATCAGAAATGCCTTCTGGCACAATAATATATAGTTGCCTTATTTACCATTTACCACATACAGCATTCCCAAGTACAGATTTCCCTTTGCTGGTCATAAAATACCTAGTTATCTTAAATTAGTTCAAAATCATGACATTCTGGGTCAGATTAACTGCATCCATAGGTACTAAAGGGTCTTGCTGATATACTTTTAAAAATGCTATCATATTCAAGAAATAATTGAGAAACAGTGAGCTCTGCCAAAATTGGAAGCAGGGAAATATCTCAATCTTTACAAAAGGGGAATATATGTATCTGGAAAACTGCCACCCTGTCAGTTTGACTTGATTCCAGGAAATATTCTAGAACATTTTATATAAAGAAGAAGAGGAGATTGGATTTATACCCCACCCTTCACTCAGAGTGTCAGAGAGGCTTACAATTGCCTTCCCTTCCTCTCCCCACAACAGTCATCCTGTGAGGTAGGTGGGGCTGAGAAAGCTCTCCCAGAACTGCTCTTGAGCAGAAAAACTCTGAGAGAGTTATGACTGACCCAAGGTCACTCCAGCAGGTGCATATGGAAGAGTGAGGAAACAAACCTGGTTCTCCCAGATAAGAGTCCGCACAACCACTACACCAAACTGGTCACCCTCTAAACACCTTGAAAACAATACAGTGATTAGTGGAGGTCAAGAATACATTCTTCCAGCCCTGACCTGGGTGGCTCAGTCTCATCAGATCTTGGAAGCTAAGCAGGGCTGACCCTGGCAAGTACTTGCATGGGAGATGTCCATGGAATACCAGGGCTGGGACCCAGAGGCAGGCAATAGCAAGCCATCTCGCTGAATGTCCAAGTCCACTAGGGGTCACCAGAAGTCAACCATAACTTCCAGGCATACACACACAAAAACCAAATTCTTCTAGATTAATGTTATCATAGTTTTTGATAAGGTTGCTGCCCTAGTGGATCATGGAAATGCTGGAGACATAAATGTGGTGCACAAATATCTTGTAGTCCCTAGAATATTGGATTAGGATCTGGGAGACTCATTTTTGAATCCTCACTATGTGATGGAAGCTTGCTGAGTGGCACTGGTCTAGTCACACATGTTAGCTTAACTTCACAGGGTTGTTATGGGGATAAAATGGAGCAGAGGATAACACGTAAATCCCCATTGGAGAGAAAGTAGAGTATAAATGAAATATATATTAATAAATGCATCAATAATTTAGGTTTATTTCAGCAATGCATTTTAAGTTGCACTACTATAAGTAAGTCTCAAGAAGTAATTCCACCCTGCTGTGTTCTAGTCACAGCTCAACTGGAGTTTCACAGCCAGTAAAACAGATACAGACATTGCATTCAGAGGAGGATAGCAAAGGTGGTCAAGGGTCCAAAAAGCAAATCCCATGAAAAAAGGAACTGGGTGTGTTTAGCCCTTATAGAATACTGACAAAATATATGTCATGTTCTTTTAAATACTGGGAAAGAACTATCACTGGGAAGAGCAAAAGAGTTGTTATTCCTCTCCCCACAACAGACATTAGATTTAATGGGCTTAAGTTTCAGGAGGGTAGATATTACATCTCCCCCTGTTTCCCTTTTTCTGTTTATTGGCTGAGCAGTCTTTTTTGTCTTTGTTTTGTTGTCTGTCTCACCCAGTTGTTTAAATGTATTTAGATATAACCTGGCCTGGCCTAGGGCATGGAGGAAGTGACAAAAATCCTTTATTTGTATATATCTGATAATGACACATGAGAGACTGATGTTAATTTTAAACAAACAAATAGCTTTATGTCACTTCTATGGGGAAATGGTCAGGTGGGTATCAGGTTGGTGAACAGGCAACAGAAATGAGGTAACTTTGTACAATGATAATCAATAGATAATTTGTCATAATAAAATAGTTGTTTGGTTCTACAGACATGTCTTTAAAATGGCAGAGAGATATCTCTTGGCAGTCAGTACTTGAATAAACAGGCATAAGCTTCTTTGTCTCAAAAATATTTAAGTTTGTGATTGCAGGAACATACACACAAGTTCCAGTTTTCTTTCTTGAACACTTGTTAGGGATCACCTCTTTTTACTAGGAGCAATTTCTCTTAGGGAAAGACTACTGGCCACTTCTTTAACTGAGGATCCCCCTTGATGCCTTCACTCAGACAAACTGAACTTCACTGTACCAACTGCCACTCCCAGATGTCACTCTTAACTGACACTCTCAAACTGAACTCTTAATTGTAGACTTCCATTAGAACCACCTGTAATTCAAGCTTCTCAGACTAGGCTAACACATTAACTATTCACTATTCATTATAGTAGATTTTAGATGGGTATTAGGAGAAATTTCCCAGTGGTAATACAAGTTTGACAATTGAATCAGTAAGGTGGAAGGAGGCTGTCCCTCACTTAAACTCTTCAAGTTGAGGTTGTATAGTTATCTGTTGGGACTGTTCTAGCTTTAGATTTGAACAGGAGGTTGGACTGGATAGCCTCTAAAGTCACTTCCAGCTCTTGGATGTTCATCACTTGATGACTTCAGTACCAAGTGCTAGCTTGTAGATGCAATTAAAGTGTCACATTAAAAACCCCACAGGTGGAATTTACATGTAACCTTAAAAAGGTTAAGGTAGTCCCCTGTGCAAGCACCAGTCACCAGTCATGTCCGACTCTGGGGTGACGTCGCATCACAGCGTTTTCATGGCAGACTTTTCTATGGGGTGGTTTGCCATTGCCTTCCCCAGTCATCTACACTTTCCCTCCAGCAAGCTGGGTACTCATTTTACCAACCTTGGAAGGATGGAAGGCTGAGTCAACTTTGAGCTATCTACCTGAACCCAGATTCTGCTGGGATCGAACTCAGGTTGTGAGCAGAGTTTAGGACTGCAGTACTGCAGCTTTACCACTCTGCACCACAGGGCTGCTAACCTTATGTAACCTTAGAGTACTTTTAACATGTTTGCACTATATTCAACTTACATCTGAAGATGTTGATAGGTGTGGATTTCCACAGGGTTTCCATTCTGAATAGTACTTTTGAAAATAAAAATGGCTCAAATCATAGGTTCTGTGTGGGCAAAAATAGAGGATGCCTGGAGACTATACTGAGGAAGGGGAATCTAGCAAAATCACTCATCCTTAATTTTCTCCACCCAAATTCCCCTCTTTAATTTAACCCCTCAACTCATATACCTTTTTGTCCACATGGGCTCTGTGACTCCAGGCATCAGCTTTCCAGAGATGAAAAGGGATTGCTCAAGGGAATGATATGCAGAGAAAATTGGCAATAAGTCCACAAATTCAATTATGAGTCATTATATTGAGCAATCAAGTGGTGTATATAAATATGCATATTGGACTATAGTTAGAGATGGGCATGAACCAACTGACAAACTAAAGTTCATCGTGATTTTTGGGTGGTTCACTAAAGAACCACAATTAACTTACACTGATTTTTGGCATAATTTGTGGTAGTTTGTGGCAGTTCGTGAAGAGCTCTTCATGAGAAACAGCTGAGCTGCTGGGAGCTTCCCACAGCTCAGTTGTTTGGTTTAAATAGCTGGGAGCTATTGAACTGAACCATGAACCAAATCACATTTTCCCAGTTCATGCCCATGCCTAACCATAGTGCAATTCTTGATAACAAATATGAAAGTATCTATGGCAGTTCAGTATCTGCATTCAAAATACCTCATCATTTGTGTTAGTTCTTGATTCAAATGGAAAAAAAAACATATTATACTTCAAAGAAACCCCCCCTTCTGTTGTCTGTGTACTGCATGACATGAAAAAATATGGAAGACTTTCTCAGAAAATGAACAGTGTTACAATTGGTGGCAATTGCGGGAGGGGGGGGGCAAACTAAAGATTACACAGGAGATCTGTGATTGGGATCCTGCATATTTTGTTAAATTGAAAACAAGTTATGGGGTGATTCAGATTATTTGGATCAGGGCTATGTCTGTGAGGTGTGGAAGATTTTACTTTTCTACTTGCATTTTTGTTCTCATGATAACTACTGTTTTTCCTGGAGTTGCTATTTAACCCATATAGGAAAAGATCCAGGAAGCATACATGTCTACTATGCTCCATTTGGCTTTTTCATAGTGATATGGGAAATGCATTTTGGCCCTGGGAAACTAAACAAAGAGAACATTGCTTTTAGATGGGAACCACTATGAACCATTATTAACTGCATCAAAAATCATGAAAATTTGTGATGGCTTTTCAGTTTGTTAACATCACTTGGTGAACAATGAACCAGTCAAAATATGTGACAAACTTTTGTTCATGAGCTGGTTCATGTCCATCCTTAGTCAGTCAAGCCGATAGGATTCTAAGCATCTCTAATGATTTTGCTGTAACCCAACAGCATCTGTTCCAGGGCTTGTGCATCTTGCACAGTATTTAGTTGGTCATTATTGGAAAGAGGATTATGGATTAGATGGACCTAGCTTGCCAATCCCCAGGCCCCACTGGGAGTTCTTCCACTTTCCCAGGCTCCTTTCCGTCCCCAGTCAGCTGACCGGTGGGGGGAAGCCCCATCCCCAAAGCCACCATGTGACTTTCCCCCTCAGGAGGCTTCAAACTCTGATTGGAAATGCTTCCTCTTGGGATGGTGTGTCTGTGTTACTTTGAAGAAGTTGGCAGCAACTCGTGAGTAGAGATGCCAATCCCTTGTTTCAGAATTGCCAGAAATAGAGGGTGGGGGAGAGGGAAGGAAATGTCTGCTAGAGACTTCATTATTCCCTATGTGGAGATCGATTCTCATAGGGTATAATGGGGAATTGATCTGGAGGTATCGGGGGCTCTGGGGGGGCTGTTTTTGGAGATAGAGGCACCAAATTTTCAGTATAGCATCTAGTGCCTCTCCCCAAAATACCCTCCAAGTTTCAAAACGATTGGACCAGGGGGTCTAATTCTATGAGCCTCAAAAGAAGGTGCCCCTATCCATTATTTCCTATGGAAGGAAGGCATTTAAAAAGATGTGCTGTCCCTTTAAATGTGATGGCCAGAACTCCCTTGGAGTTCAGTTATGCTTGTCACACACTTGCTCCTGGCTCCGCTCCCAACGTCTCCTGGCTCCACCCTCAAAGTCCCCAGATATTTATTGAATTGGACTTGGCAACCCTAGATGAACCACTGGTTTGATCTATGAAGGTTATTTTGATGCTCTTATAAAACCTTACATTCTGAATGTATATTTGAAAGTACTAAAACAAAAATAGTTAAAATTACTTACTCCTTTTGTTTCTCATGTCATCTAAACCAAAAATATAACAAAAATGTTTTATAAAAACAGTGTGCATACATTTAATTTGTGCCATCATCAAACAACATCATTCAGTAAGGGAGCAAATAATAATTTATTCACATGGCTTTTCCATAGGGTGTCACAAAAATTAAACTTTCACGCCAAAGACAGAGGCAGGCATAATATGATTTGCCTTGTGAAAAAACTTTTACAGCTAGTCAGAATGAGGCAACTATGATAGATCATGGCCCTGCTGCCTTAACTTTCCATCATGGTAATACTGTCAGGCAAAAATAAGTAGTTTAGGTTTTACTATTTTTTTTTCTGTAATAGGTGATCACTACAGATGTGATTTGAAGGGATTCTTTGATCATTCTTTTGTCAGAGATCTTGTTTAGATTACAAGCCTATATGCTCTGCAACAAAAGGGTAATGTAATTGGCACATCTGAACAGATGAAGGAGCTGTGCTGTATATGTCACTGGTCCAAAGCACATTTCTACTGTTCACTATAATGAAAACATATAAAGTATCTTATTAGGGCTGGCTTTGAAACTGTTTTCTTGTCTTGTCATTTCCATCCAAAATGGGCAACTGCTTTCCTAAAGGACTTGTCCTACTGAGCTTGCATCAGAGCTATTTTTGCCCTATCTGCTGAGATTACTGAACCTTTTGATAAAAATCTTATCCAAATGGCAAAGGATACAAATCAGAGAAATGGAGTGTGCAAGGCTCTGGTATCTTGTACTGCCTAGCCTATCCCTTTAACCTTCAAAAGTCAGAATTATTTAAAAGATTAGGAACAAGCTAGAGAGTGCCATTCTGTTCCTCTGTCTACTAATTTTATTGCTGTGACAGCTACGCTTCCATTGGGAGCAAAACTGTAACTCATCACATAATGTACTGCTTTGTTAACTTGCCAGACTCTGCAACTACCACTGAGACTTCAAATGCAAACCAGTGGGAACATTTGAAGTACCACATTTGTTGCCTCTTTGGGCATTGCTTGTAATAAATTGCATTATTTTCTGAACAGTTCTGATTGCAGAAGCTCTACAGGGATCTTAAGTAGCTATTCTTTTGAGAAAGTCTATATTATGCTCAGTGACCTGTTCTTCCTTGGTAATCTTGTAGTAGCCAGTAATGGGAATGATATACCTCTGCTGGATAGATGGTAGGAAATTAGGCTTGCCAATCCCCAGGTCCCAGCGGGGGTTCTTCTGCCTTCCCAGGCTCCTTCCCGCCCCCAGTCAGCTGGCCGATGGGGGGAAGCCCCGCCCCCAAAGCCATCATGTGACTTTCCCCCTCCAGAGGCTCCAATCTCTGATTGGAAAGGCTTCCTCTTGGGATGGAGTGTCTGTGTTACTTGAAAGAAGTTGGCTGCAACTCCCTCACTTCAGAGTCACCAGAAATGGGGGAGGGGTGGGGGGGGGAGGGAAACGTCCGCTGAGCACTTCATTATTCCCTATGTGGAGATCGATTCTCATAGGGTAAAATGGGGAATTGATCTGTAGGTTTCAGGGGCTCTGGGGGAGCTGTTTATTGAGGTAGAGGCACCAAATTTTCAGTATAGTATCTAGTGCCTCTCCCCAAAGTACCCCCTAAGTTTCAAAATGATTGGACCAGGGGGTCCAATTCTATGAGCCCCAAAAGATGGTGCCCCTATCCTTCATTATTTCCTATGGAAGGAAGACATTTTAAAAAGTGTGCTGTCCCTTTAAATGTGATGACCAGAACTCCCTTGGAGTTCAATTTTGCTTGTCACACCCTTGTTCCTGGCTCTGCCCCCAATGTCTCCTGGCTCCACCCCCAAAGTCTCCTGGCTTCACCTCCAGATATTTCTTGAATTGGACTTGGCAACCCTGTAGGAAATTCTGATCCCCCCCCCTTTTTTTTTTGTTATGCCCATCCAACCCCACTGACTTGAAAGGATTTAGAAAAGTGTGGCATTTAGCCCTGACCTGGATGCCTGGGCTAGCCTGATCTCATCAGATCTCAGAAACAAAACAGAGTAGGCCCTGCAAGTACTTTGGTAGAAGACCACCAGTGAAGTCTAGGGCTGCAAAGGCAAGAAATGGCAAACCAACTCTGAAGTCTTTTGCCTTGAAAATCTCAAGAGTTGCAATAAACTGACTGTGACCTGATGGCAATTTAAACACCCACAACTCAATTTAAGATTGTAGTATTGATGACCTAGTAAACAAACTATGCCAATGAATCAAAAACTGCATATAAGCCATCTTGAAAAGTGTTATCTTAATCTGTAAATTTGTGTTATTATTTATGTGAATTGGATTTTATAATACTGTGTTTTATATTAAATTGTTGTTACAGCCCCCCCCCCCAAGCCCATTATGGGGAGAGCAGATGAAAAATCAAAAATATAAATTTAAAAAATACAAATATAAGCTTTGAAAAATGCATGCATTCAAACTGCCCAGTTATAGAAATAGTTCTAGTTAAATCACAGTTCAAAAGAAAGTACATTACAGAAAGAAAAATAAACAAGACAGGAATAGAATGGAATGGGAAATATATGCTTGCTCTTTTTTTCATGCTGGAGGCATGGACATACCTGGCACTTACTAACAGAAGAGATGCTGTGGTCTTAAAAATACTAATGTGCATGATTCAGATTTTACATTTACAATTCTTGGTTATCTCCCTGCTCCCCCCCACCCCAATAAAAATCTCATTGTTGTCTGCTGTAGTTTATGTTTCCATTCTATCCACAATTCAAGAGAAGGTTTAAGTTGGTTTTCACCCTAAGGATTCTAGTAGCATTCAATCAATTCATATTCCACCTATACTATTACTAATACACACACACACACACATACACCCTCTACTCCCCACTCCCCCAAAACAGCAGTAGCTAGGCAATGGATACAAGTAACTTTAATTCCTCAAGCCTAGAAATCAAAGAGCAGGTGGAAAGTGGAATGATAGCAAATTCACTTCTTCAATTTCCCTATTTTGAACAAAAACTTTGTTGTCATCTTGATCCTAAACAATTTCTTAGCAGGGGAAAACTGGAGAACTCAGCACAAAACTATCATAGGACCGACTGTGAATGATGAGGTGATTTTTTTTTTGTGTGCTTTGTGTGTGGGAGATTCCTCTCTTGAGCACAGTACCAATATAATTTCTGCTGGCTGATGGATTTAGGGGGCCAATGGTTTTGTTTTTCTAGGGTACAAAGGCAATATGTTTTACAGTTACCGCAATGTCTTTAGTCACAGTGTCTTTTTTGATCTTCTCTTAAGAGTCATACTTTGCCATGCACTAAATTGTATACTTTTACTTAAGCTTGATCTCTTGCAAATTCTCCTTACCAAATCTCCTGGGAATTTATCTATGTGATACAATTATTGTGGTCAAATTTTCTAGGGATTTCATGAGTTAGGGCTAAAGATTCAAGCTGCTGAATATCCATGATCCATGAACATCCAAGTATGGTGAATATCCATGATTCTTTGTCCCTGATGTGGAAACTGCACATTTGCAGTTGAGCATAAAATAATATATTTGTCAGGCAGTTGCTACAAACATCACTTTAATGACCCTACTTTAACACCAGGAGATAATGCCTCTTCTCAGGTAAATGAAATGATTACATTCTCAAACTGGTCAAAACCAGCTACAAGCTACAATGATATGGCCCTGTAGAACAAGCCTGTTCAATATCATACTATACTCAAAACAAACTTAGCCAGCAAAGACTGAGACCATCCAAGACATGACTTCACATGTAATCAAAGAAGAGTGAGCAAGGTTGATCATTGTGCACACCTGGCCATTGCATTCATCTCAAAATTCTCAGCTCACCTAGACTCTTTATCATATCCTTGAGAGAGGGGATGCCTTAGGCGAAGGCATCTCTGAAAATTTACTCTGAATTGTGCAGTGGAAAACATTTTAGATGGAAATGTATTTCTCATTGAAATCAATGCAAATGATTTCTACATTGATGAATTAATCTGATAATATTACTTCAAAAGTCCAAACATAACAATGAACAAAATGGCCATATTCTAGACTTAAACAAAATGTCTGTGCATATTCTTAGTTTACATTTATTATTTAATGGCATTATACAAATAATGAACAGTGGTAGAACCACATTTGGATGTAATTCTACTGATCATTTTACAGCACCTTTCAGTGCCAATTCTAGTCTCAATTCTAATCTAGCTTGCCCTGAGGAAGAAGAGAGAATTGGAAGCATCATGCAGTAGAGAAACTTTGTATAATAGCATTACAAAAAATTGTTTCTCAAAAGGCTGCAGTTCTTGCAATGCTCAGTGACTATATATCATTCCAGAGGGACTGCTGGGATGATTGTTTTAGAATGTATCCTCTAGACATCTCCTAATGTGTGGGGTCTTTCAAGAGGCACTCCTCTCCCTGATGCTGTTTAAGACTCACATTGTGATGCTGGAGAGACAAAAACATTTTGAGGCAGTTGCTCAGCATGAACATCACAGGGAAAAATATCAGTGTCTAAAAAGCAGTGGGAGTTCCTGGTAAAGTTGCCAACTGACTAAGAAGAAGGGGTGGCTTGCACCCATGCCATGGAAGCCTGAGCAATAGAAATCAGCAAGGGAACTTTTGACAAAACAGAGCAAACACTTATTACTGACTTATTCCTGCAGTTCAAGCTGTTGTAAAAGGCACAGGAGTAGCAACTAGTCAGAAAAAAGTTGGCAACCCCTACATCTGGGTGAGGATAATGGCAAGTGATTGTGGGGGGGGGGAGGGGATTTGGTGATGGTGAATAGAAAGGGATGGGTATTGGATACATTGGGTGCTGGGAATCAAGGAGAAGTAAAGGAGGGAATTTATAGCTGTAGTCCTGCTGTGTATATTTACATTCAAGCAAACCTCATCAGTCATATTTGTAGCCAGGGTTTTATGTAGTGGGAACTCTTTTGCATACCCCTGCATACCTTTGCATCACACACCCCTGATGTAGCCAATCCTCCAAGAGCTGACAGGTCACTTTGTACAAGGCCTACTGTAAGCTCCAGGAGGATTGGCTACATCAGGGTGTGTGTAGCCTAATATGCAAAGGAGTTCCTGCTACAAAAAAAGCCCTGCTTGGAGTTAACAAGGAGAGGATCCAGCTAACTGGAGCAAGGCCTAGGAACATGGAATGTGCTTGGGTTTGTTTTAAAAAAAATCAGATACCTTACATTCTGGCTGGGAGCAAAGCTGGTGCCAGGCTTTTTGGTGCCCTAGATGAGGCCCCCCACCCAACCTAACTGGTCTCACCCTCCACTGAGAGCCCCCCACCAGCCCTCCCACCCCTGACTTCCTACCCCACTGCCCTGCACACCCTCTGAACCACACCCTTCCTCCCCCCACCCATGGGCAAAACCAGACCAGGGCCCCGCCACCTCCCCCCATGTTGCAGCTCCTGGCACCTCCTCCCCCAGCTGCTGCTGCCACTGTCATGCCTGCATGGGAGCGGGATGGAGCTGGGAGGGTGGAGCAGTTAGCTGTGTTCTTGACACATTCCAGCGGGGCTGGGTGGGCGGCACTGCACTGCCCCCACCTCCACAAGTCAAATGAGGGGCACCCAATTTTGTGTCCCTAAGGGCCACTACCCTAGACAACAGCCTAAGGTTGCCTTGCAGATTGCCCAGCCCTGGCGGGGAGTGGATGATGGGATGGTCTCTCTCTGTTCTGTCTTGCTTTCCTTTTATTTTTCTTTCTGTTTAAAGAGGCAGCAGCAGAAGAGAAGGGGAGAACTAGAGTCAGTTGGTTTTCAGTATCCAGGGACTAGCATAGCATTCTATAGTTAGTGCAGATACAGAACTCTGATCACTGCCAGGACTCATTCTTTGTTTCAGAAAAGAGATATTTTGGGAGAAGAAGAAAGTCCTTGTAAGAAACATACCTATGGGTGCCATAGTGCCTGTGACTGAATAACTTTTTACCTTCTCCACTCTGAGTTTCAAAAGTGTCATTCTTTGTCTCTGCTCTCTGGAAGGGCAGGAAGCTAGTTCAGTTGCCAACCATACTTTTGCAAATTACTCAACTTGCAAAGGAACTGAGGGATTTGGTGTTAGCAGGGCTTTTTTGGTAGAATAAGCCCAGCAAGAACTCATTTGCATATTAGGTCACACCCCCTGACACCAAGCTAGCCAGAAATGTATTCCTGTGCATTTCTGCTTAAAAAAACAAACAAACAGGACAAGCAATTTATACCATGCAGGGATTTTTTTGCAGAAAAAGTCCAGCAGGAACTTATTTGCATATTAGGCCACACCCCTTGATGCCAAGCCAGCCAGAACTGCGTTCCTGTGCGCTCCTGCTCAAAAAAAGCCCTGGGTGCTAGGAATTTCCAGGTGAGTCCTGGAGGCTTTCCCAGAATGCCTTCCAGGAGGGCTCCCAGGATGCTCCTGAGTGATCCAGGATGTATTTGGGATGCGGGTGGGTCAGAGGTTCAGTAAAAGTGCTTGCTCTCAGGGGAGAAGCTCTCTTAGTGCTGGTCCTTGGAAGGAACAGACTTCTGAGCTCTAAACAGCAACCAGTGGCCATATTGACTATGGGGCTGGGTTGTCTGGGTGGCTGCAGGAAGCATGAGGTATCCTTAGAACTTTTTGTAATTTACTGGGCTTAGAATTGCATGCTCTGTTTCAGCATCTAGTAGAACATGTTTTTAGACTCCGGGAGAGAAGGATACAATTAAAACCAACTTTTATTTGTCCTTCTGATTGCTGATCTAGTGCTCTACTAAATGTGTGTTTGTAACCTTTTTTTTCTTTTTAATAAACATTTTACTATTTTGAATGCTGGCAGTAAAGCTCTGTACCACATAGTTCCCCAACCACCTTAGACCATGCCACTTTAAGAGAGGAGTTCCGAGAAGGGAGCAAGCAAGCAGGCCAGGGCAACAGATTTCCAGTACTCCAGCCCCTCCAAAGGAGGAATTTTGTCACTGAGGTAATTAAGTGCTGAGCAGCAGGAGGCCTTGAGGTCAGGCCTCAGAACTGGAAAACAGGATTGAGAGTCCTGGAAAGCAGGATTGACCTCTCAGTTAGGACCCCTAAATTGAGCAGGTGGTGGCAACATACCCTAGAGGCAGAAAGTGTAATAGCACTCTCCAGGAAAGGGCGCAAGCCCAGGAAGGGGCTGGTGGAACCGGGTCCATAAGTCAAATCAGGTGGTTCCATCACAGTGCCCATGAGTGCCTGTTGCAAAAAACAATATATCTGTTAGCACTAATCTGTTTCTCCCTTCTTTTCCAAAGCAAGTGAGAGCTCAAAGAATACTATGAGCTAGATTTCCACACATTTGTCTCATCCCATTTAATGTTGATATGTGCTATGTGGTTATTATTTGAAAGTGCAGGAGGTTGCACTATTTTTATTGGAATGTGCATTGTGTAAATAAGTTAGGTAAGATCTGCATTTTTATAATTCTTTCCATTTCCCTTTAACATTTCTTACTTAGCAAACAATGTTTCTATTCATGGATGGCAGCAGGAGGCCAATTCAGGACAAAGCCAGGCACAATTACTCTACCTGGGGTTTCCAGGTTACACAAATACAACAACATATAAAGCAACATACAAGAGCAAGGTCTACAAACCAGTCTGCAGTCAGAAATTCAAAGGTCCAGTCCAGGACTCAGGGGAAGGTGGGTTCAGAGCTTGGGAACTAGTGCAGGATAGAAGGTCTGGATCTCAAGCTTTAGGAGCAAGGTTAACAAAGACAGAGTACAAAGCAGCAAATTAGGGTAGAGCTCTGTTCCCTAAGCAGGTCAGCTCACAGAAGGGTGTGGTAAGCAACGTTGCTCCCATAACAAGTCCCTCAGCTTTTCCCAGCACCAGTGCATGGGAGCTGGTGCAAGGCCAGCACCCCAGGCAAGGTGCTGCCCTCGCCCCTCAGCCCACACCTTCTCTCCACAGTGCGCCTGGTGGTGCGGTGCACCTCCTGTGTCTCAGGGTTTGTATGCCTGCCACTGGGTCACTATCGCTCCACCTCTTGGCTTCTGGAAGCTCCCAGAAGCCAGGAGATGGAGCAATGACAACCCAGTGACAGTGTGCTCTGAGGCACAGGGGCTGTGCCACGCCACCTGGCTCACATATTTCCCTCACCACAGAGGCAAGGGTGGAAAGGCAAGCTGAAATGAGTGCCCCCCTCCCCAGACCGCACCCCAGGCAGCTACCTAAGGCTGCCTAATGGACATGTCGGCCCTGGCCTTTCCAGGCCCCTGATCATCCTCGTTGCTCTCCTCTGCACCCACTCCATTCTGTCCACCTCTTTGTTGAAGAGAGGCCTCCAGAACTGCACACAATACTTCTTGTGCAGCTTGGCCAATGCAGTGTTTAGACCTCGAGGTAATGGGACATTTCTGAGGGATTGTACATTTAAGATTTGTCTGTTCTTTTAATCATATCCATGAGAAACAATCTAAGAAGGTATCCAACTGTGCCGCCATACACAATTTGCTTATAACGTGTATAGTGTATGATATTGTTTTATATTCTTCTTCTTTTAATTGTATATTTAAAATTGTCATCTTGTTATGATGTTGTCTGTCCTGAGCCCATTCCTGGGAAAGGGCAGAATACAAATTGACTACAATCAATCAATCAATCAAGGCAAGTTGGATTTTGGTTTGCCATCTTTTGCTGGTTACATGAAGTACGTGCATTATTTCTTTATTACCTTTGTAACTTGATAACTAGACGTCTAAGTTTTTCCACACCTATGCTATGTCCTCCTTTCAACCATATTACTAAGGCAAAGTAATGGGAGGGGGCCATCTTATCTCTTCATCTCTGAGGGCGCAAAAGCATGTCTCCTTGTTCCCATTGGAGCTCAACTGAGCAAGGTGATGAATGCAGTAAGGAGCCAGAGCTGGAGTCTCATTTTTCTGGCCATATCCTCTATCAATGAATGGGGAGGGGGAGGGTGACTTAGGAAGTTAGAGGTCTGCCAGACAGTTACTTGGGGTGGCCTGGAAACATATGTACTCCCAGAGAAAGGGGAACATAAAGCCCTGTGAGGGCTGGGGCAAACCTCCATAACTGGTAAAATGCCTTTTCTGGAACCAGAGTTCTTTTTCAGCTTAACCTTGCTCAGCATCTGAACTCTAATTAGGTTAGTTTAAGGTTTTGATGACTTCAGCCTGCTAGAATTTTTCACCCGAGTATTAATGAGGATAATACTAACAGTACATTCTCAAATCTCAGTTGATTCAGAATAATAGTGTCTTTGGGTTGAAACAAAACAAAACTCTGAAATTTGAAACAACTGAGCTTGAAAATGAGCACTTTAATTATGGGATCTGATGGAGGTCAGGCAGTGCTAGAAAAGTATTGAGTCCCTAATCTAGTGGAAGATTTTTCAGTAGGAACTCCCATGCACTCTTACAAGATGTGATGGCTTTAGTCCAGCCACAGGCCACAAAGGCCAGCTTCCTGTCAACAGCAAAGTGGGAAAAACCAAAGATAATTTCGAGAAACTTCATGGAGCTTGGAGATCACCATGCAACTTTACAGAATTGCATGGGAGGGGGGGAGGTGGAATTCTGTTAGGATACAGTTTGCCCAGTTACTGTAGTACTTTAATGTTATAAGCAGCATTTAATGAAATTCTTCTCTACCTTATAAAGGGACAGAAAGACTAGGATTTGGATCTGGCAACCCTAGGCATATCTGGGGGAAAAACATACTGCAGTTGCTGTTACAATTTGCCTTGAAATAAATAAGATCTGCTCTTGCGAAGCATATAAACAGCATCTGCTTAACAAGTCAACTGTGAATAAAAGTGAAATGCTTAGAGGAGATGCCAATCCTACAGTTTTTTCTTCCATTCCTGTAAATTTCCCCTCCTGAACAATTTCTCAGTCTCTTGTCTTGATTAGTTTTCAAGAAAAGGATTATGTGACAGTTAATAACAGCAATATATCATGGGTTGTATCCAAAAGTCACATTCCATGGGCACAAGGTACCTGCCAGTGGAATGGAACTTCTCCCCACTCCCCTTCACTCCTGCTGTTACTAGACTCATACTACTACATGCCAAAAAGGCTACTCACCTGAAATTAAGTTAGAGGAAGATTCCTTAGGATGGAGGAAGGTGTCAAGGTTTACTCAGTGGAGTTGGAGGATAGAGGTAGGATCCGCCAAAACATTTCCAGTGCAGTAAATTTTCTGCAAACAGGGCAGTTCTTGATATAGTATCCATAATATTCATAGAAAGAGCACAGAATTGGACTTGACTTTAGCTTTCCTTAAGTTTCTCCAGCAACTCTGCTTCAGACATTGTGGGGGAAGATGAAAGAAGTTCCTTCCTTTATATTTCATGCTCATAATTAATTGTCAGAACTTTGGTGATTATTTTGCAGTAGAATTTAGAAGGCAGTGCTTTGCATGCCTGTTTGCATTTCCCTATTTAAAGCCATGGAAAATAAACACCTCTATAATGTATGCTGAGTGCTTAAATGAATAATGCTATACTTTCACAACACATTGTGATTACTGCAATATTAGTGATTCTCTGTTTAGCTCCCCCACAGCACAACTCCCTGTGAAATAAAAAAAAGATTAAGACCTTAGGGTATTTTTAAAAAGTGCACCCCAAAACAGCAGGAGCATTCCAACCTTGAAGGACTTAATGATAAGCAACCATCACAAAAAAATAAAAAAATTCAAGAGATAAACAGATTAGAAAAAAAATGGCAGATCAGGCTCAATCAAATCCTTTTTTCATTAGTTTTTATAGCCTGCATTGAGGTTTAGTGCCTGTTGTCCATTTGAAATATCTGACTGCTGTATACATCTAGTCACAGAAGACAGGAATAATGGTTGTGTCAGAGTTCACATGTGGTGCAGGTCAGAGATGCCCAACCCTAATCATTCCAAGATCCTTGCTGTCAAGGCAGCACCACACAGTGAGGTTGGGACCTGTTCCACAGTTTTGCTCTGTCAGGTTTGTCATTTGGTCTTTTTATGATGATTTACTGAGAAGTTCTTTTGTACCTGATTTTGGTTTTAAAATTTTTAATTTTCCATGATCTGTATTTATTACTATGTTGTATTTTAACTATTGTGACCTGCCCTGAGCCTGCTTGCAGGAAGGGTGGCATAGAAATCAATCAATCATTCAATCAATCAAACAAACAAAAGAGTAGAAGTAATTAGAACAGGTAAAATATTTTATAGAGGCCAGTCTACTGTTCTTTAACATCAGTAAGCTTTGCTTTCTGCTGTTATGCTTCTGCTACACTGTTTAGTAGGAATGGACATGAACCAGAAAAACATAGTTCTGTTCATGGCATGCCCAGTTTGTAAACCATCATGAACTTTTTAGCTCCAAATGAACTGGTTCGGTTCATGAGGTTTGTGATGTGGTAGAACAGCCTGTGCAAGCTAGAGAGGTATCAAACTTGCAAGGGACTCTGCCTGATGCTCCTCTACATGCCCTCCAAATTATGGGCAGATTGGACTTCAAGGGTCTGAATTATGGCCCCCAAAGAAAATGCCCCCAGGAAAGTGCTTTGAGGGAAATGTCACACACAGGTGCAAAAGTGTACAGACTGGACCCCCTGCAAACTATGCACACCAAACACACATGGAACCTCACCCTGCCACCTAGTGCTCTTCAATATCTGCAAACGTTGGGGGCAGATTATATTTATGGGGTCCCAATTATGGACTCCCCCCAAAAATGTGGGGGGTCCCAATTATGGACTCTCACATTTATACCCCACCCCTCCTGAGTGTGAACACCTCTGTGTGCCATGAGGGTGAAAGAGGGTATAATCATGTGAACAGTCCTCCTCTCCAAAAAGGGTTAGCAACTGCTGTGCAGTGCTAACAACTTTTTTGCCTCTGTAGAGAGTCCCAGGAACAGATCAGCAGAAGGAGGCTTTGAGACCACTGGTGAAACCCTGCTAGGGCCAAGCTCCAGTGGGCTGGCAGTGATTCAGAGGTTGGGAGGAAGACTCCTCCCCTTCCACATCCCAACTCCCTGCTCCTTCCTCAAATACACCCCTCTGTGACCCTTCCTAGCCCAGCACCAGAAAGCAGCTGTGCCTCCCACCTTCTCCAGTCCTTAGGCCATGTTTCCAGCCCAGAGTTTGGAAATATTTCTGCACCCTTCTCAGTGACCTCTGTGTGGCAGAGTGCCAGGTGTGCCACCCCCATGTGTGGAGGGAGGGGCACAAACTCCCAACATTTGTCCTCCTCTGTAGGCACCTGCAAATGGTGCACCCAATTATACTACTGCCAAAGAGTGACGGCCAGTGAGAGGAAGAAGAGGCCCATTCCCTCTCAGCAAGAAGAAGCAGAAGTAGGGCAGGAGGCACCTCCAAGAAAGCTTCCCTACACTTGGGCTGCTATGGTTGAACATCAAGACAAGCCATCCTCCAAAAGCTCAAAAAGGCTATGTGCAGGAGCCAGGAAGCAGTCCCTCACCTTGTCAGCAAGACAATTGCTGTGGATGGCCAACCTTTCTCCCTCATGGAGGATGTAGCCTTTTAGAGGCTGCAATGGCAATGGTCAAGACTCAGCTCTCCAGAGTGCAAGGCAGAAATGTGCACTTCATGGCAGGCCTCTGGAGCAGCCAGCAGGACTGCCAGGGCACATCCCAGGCACCAGGAGGGGTCTTTCCACTGGGCTAAAAAATGGTTCTGCTGCATGTGCAGGGGATGGATGCAGACCACATAGCACAAAACACTGCCGCCATGATACAGAGTAGTCTGAGGGAGTGGATGGGTGACAACAACATTGTCCATGGCTACATTGTCATGGATGCTGATGCCATATCTTAACAGTATTGTCTTCCTCACCCACACACTTCACGTCTTAAGGGCATTCTGTTCCTGGCCCACTGGCTTCACTTGATGGTGAAGGATGTTCTGGGGCTGGGGAGAACTGTCAAGTCCACCTGGGACGCTGCCTCATTTGAGATGCAGTATTTGCTAAAGACCTGCCACCGCTTGGCCATCTACTTCTCAAACAGCATCAAGTCCACCAATTTGCTGTGTGAGAGGCAGGGGAAGGGGAATGAGGGACACAGGATTAAACCCTGTGGAGGCCCCTAGGCAGTCAAAAACCTTGCCCCCCCTCACAAATTATCTCAGAGTCAGAGCGCCCGTCCCACCACCCATGGCCACTGCTGTACCTGCAGACACCTTCTTAAAAGCCTCTTTTACTAAATTGTGGGGGAGAGGCAGAGAGAGGCAAACTTGGTGATGACACCAGCAGCAGCCGCCACATCAGACAAGTCAGGCAAAGAGCAGCTTAGTTGCTGATTGCACGTGCAGGCTGGGAAAGCTGCAAGCAAGAGGAAAACTTGGGGGAGGGGAGGCTGGCCCAGGACCCCTAAAGGTGTGGGGGCTCATAGGCCTAATTGTTAATCCAGCCCTGCCAATTCCATGATTTTGCATTTGGTAGAGCAGAAGAGCATTGTGCAGGATGTCATCTCTTCGATGACCATCCTACATGGGGAACAGGAGCTCAGCATCAGTTACAATAATAGGCTGACTCTCTCCCAAATAGTGTGTGTCCTCAGACTCTTCCAGGACACCACCAACATGCTGTGCTCCCATATGGCCAGCCTGGGGCATGTCATCCCCCTGATTCCAGGGCTGGACTGGCGACTAGACTCTGGACTGGAACTGGCTGTTCTTCCATTAGTAAGGTCAGTAGAAGAGGTTGCAAGTGGGCAGGGCATCACCACTAGGTTGCATCCTCTCTGCAATAAACGGGAGTATAGCTGGCCTGCATCTGTGATCCCCTGATGAAAAGCAGCATCGCTTTCCTGAATGCAGAACTCATTCAATGGAAGTGTGAGCTCTTCAAAGAAGTGTGGAGGCTACAGGCCAATAGATGTGACCAGAGAGAACAGTGGGTAGAAGAGGCTGGGGAGGAAGAGGAGCTGCAACCCAGCACCACTTCCTCAATGAGCTCAACCAGTGAGAAGCTCCACTATTGGAGCTTGAAGGTGCCACTGGATCCCTATAGACTAACATGGCTACCCTTCCAGAATTTTCAGAATAACATAAAACAACCTGAACAGTTTTGAATTCTGCAGAACCATATTTCAGACTGCATATTAACAAACCAACAACAAATAGTAGTAGAAAAAGATATTGTATGCCCTGATCTAAAGGCCATTTCTCTGCATTCTGTGTAGAATGTCAGAGAGGTTTAAGTAAATAAAATGGTGCTGTTATGGGACGCCCTCCATCTGAAATAAGAATCCATTTTTTTTTTTTTCAAAATAGCAGATATGCTGTGATTCACTGTCAGTGCAACCTAACTTCATGCATCCCCTCACACTTCCAGAAAAAAAAATGATGCATATATTTAAATTGATTAAAGACCTCACAAACTATGTGTTAAGTGTTTCAAACAGAAAACTGATTATGTTGTGGGAAGGAGAGGAGATTGATGTTCCAGCAGCAGCTTCTAAAAACCTAGATACAGTTCCCAATCCATCAAATATATCTTGTAGCTGGTGTGTGTGTGTGTGTGTGTAGAATTCCTGTTGGAGGTGAGGAAAGTAGACAATATCACGTTCTAGGAGTTGAAGTGCCCATGGAAAAGGCAAGGGGGATGGAATGCAGCTGGCGGAAATATATCATCTGTGCTGATGTGGGAGTTTTAAAAAAAATCTAATAATATGCAATTTAGGAGTAAACGGGGAAAGAACAGATTGCAAGAATGTAATAGACATATGGATTAAGTTACTGGGCAAAGTGAATGAGGGATGCTAAGAATATCAATGAGCGTCTAAGAAATTGAGTTTACAGTAAACAGAAATGTATTGCCACACGGGGCTTTGAGGTTGTCATTAAATGCCAGGTCAAAATTCCTCGGAACTATGTGCTGTAGGAAGGCAAAGAATTTACCGCATCATTCTGCTCTGAAGGTCCAGTCGCCCTGCTGGTCTGAGCTAAGGAGGCATTATTATTAGCAGTCAAGTACAGCATTAGCATTATCAGCAGGGTTTATGAGTCAAGCTGAGCAATCTGGTTTCCATCCAGCAGTCCCCAGACTCCCCTTGCCCACATACAGACTATCTGAGTTCCAAAATAAAAGACTTCCCAGTTGCAATGGCTTTCCATTCAATATAAATGTCAATAAAAATTTAATGTTTCAACAGTGCTTTTAAGAGTCTTTGGAAGCAATGTTTATGGCTCCTCAATAAGGCAGAGGCCACTTCTTTCAGTTTGCAATAGAAGTAAAAATAGAAGCCAGTTCTTGTCCCTTTTACTGAGCCAGGAGTAGTAAATAGACCCCCACGCATTATTAATGAAGGGGCGTGGCCAGTGACATCATTTCTGGTGATGTCACCAGAAACTGTGATAACCCAAAGCATAATTAATGAAGGGGCATTGCCAGTGATGTCACCAGAAACTGCGTCATCATGGTCATGACCCCAATGATGTCACCCAGGTCATGACTCCAGAGTCACATGACTGGAAACTGCATCAAATGAAGGACAGAAGTGACCTATTTTGGGGGCGCTACCATGATGTAGGCACCCCACATATTTAATTAAGCACCTCCCAACAGGAGGTGTCCTGTATAGCCCCAGCCCCACGTGACCTAGCCCCGCCAATCACCATCTATGCCCCACCATGACATAGCTACCCACATATTTAATTAATTAAGCACCTCCTCCAGGAAATGACCTTACTGACTCACACCACATGGCATAGCCAGGCCAATCAGCATCTACATCCACCCCGCTGTGACGTAGCAACCCTGTATATTAATTGAGCAGGCCGGAAATCACATGTGTAGCCCCGTCTCCTGCCCCTGATGGCACCGGAAATGATGTCAACCCCATGCATAATTAATGAAGGGGCATGGCCAGTGAAGTCACATTCAGTGACATCACCGGAAACTGCATCATCAGGGTCATGACCCCAATGCTGTCACCCAAATCATGACCACAGAGTGAAGTAGCAACTCTGCATATTAATTGAGCAGGCTGGAAATCACATGTGTAGCCCCCTCCCCTGCCCCCTTCTCCAGCACCACCCACCGCAGTGTCATTGAACTTCCACCTGTGGCACCAACCCTGGAAAATGGGGGCTGCCACTGAGAAGGCCTGAGTAGGTCCATGTGACCCCTCTAACAAAACGCCCAGTCACCCCTGGCCAATAGCAAATGGACTGGGGCCCACCCCCACCAGGTTATTTTAGGAAAGAAGCCATTTGTGCTTGAACAGATGTGCTCAGGCTCTTGCTGAGAACATGGAAACTCCTGCCAGACCCTTGGTACTTTCCAGCCCACCACCACTGGTGAGACAAAATTTTAAAAGGAGATATGTGAGCAGTTCTGAGGATGAAGAATTTCTTCCCACAAAGCTCCATTTCCCGGGGCCTATTTTTGATGAAGAGACACTTGTTAGTATGGACAGCGGGGAGACAACATCTGACATGCTAACTAAAAATTGCATTTCCCAAATTTTGCAAGGCCTCCTGGAAGATTTTCCAGACACTCAGGAACTTATTTCCTACAGCACCCAGGTTTTCCAAGAAATTTCTGATTCCCAAGAGCTGATTCCAAGCAAGAACTCTATGGCACAGGTAATTTAGAAAAGGGGGATGGCGGTGGGGTGGGGGAGTAGAAAAGGTTATTGGAGACAGACTTTGCGTAGTGCTTTTAACTGAAAAAATCTGCTTTTACTTTTCTATTATTTTGCCTGCATTGAGCCACAAATTCCAGATTTAAAATTGGCTGAAGCCACAGAGGAGAATATTCCTTCAGAGGCGAAGATCTCCACGCAGGTATGGACCTCAGTTGTTGAGTGTTGTGTGGTGGGTATGGGGACTTGTCAAGGCTTGTAAAACTAAAATAAATGCTGTCTTTTTAACAGGAACAGCAAAAAATTCTATTTGGCATGATATCCAAGGAATGAGTCTTTGTCATGAGAAAGCTTTTAAACACGGGAGTTTTTGAAGATTCCGACTGTATACCACCCTGAAAATGGAAATCAGCAATGTCAGCATTAGTTCGTACTGTGATCTATTCAATAACAATGCGTTGTAACAATGAATTTTTATATGATTCTTGTGAAGGATGCCGGCTTCAATCGCCCAGAGAGATATCTCATGCATGTGTTTCTTGGTCTGAACAAATAGTAGACTGCAAGGTGAAAATTGTAATTGAGGAAATGTCAATACATTCGATAATGCAAGTTGTGACCTCGGTTGCTTATTCATTGGAATGTCTGCTCTTCACGCAAGAGAATATGGACCAAATATTTGATATATTAAATAAAGTTGGAGAAACTTCAAATTCACGCAAACCTCTTGAAACAATTTTGAAAAACTCTGATAGTGCAATGGTTAAATATGTTCAAGGGTATATCAAAGAGCTGCATTTTTGTTCATTTTTTTCTGCACCAGAAAAACTATGGTGTTTCTGTGATGTAAATAAAAGAGATTGCAGCTGCTTTTTACTGTCTGTTTTTGAAATAAACCTTGCAAATAGACTGCAATTCCTTTTTTTGCTGTCTGTAAATGAAAAAAAGCCTGTAAATAAAAAGGAACCATTTTAAAGAAATCAGTGCTGTTATTACATGCCCAGGCATGCCCCCATGAAATGAAGGGCTGATGGTTGCAAGGAAGGGGGGGCTGCACTCTGATTAAATCTGGCAGCATTTTAAAAATTCCTAGGATGGTTAGGCCCCCCATATTTACTGGCTGCTGTTTTTAAAAAAAAGTTTGGGAAGGCATGTTGCAAGGGAGGGAGGCAGGGGGCTGCATTCTGATTAAATCTGGCAGCATTTTGAAAATTCCTAGGATGGTTAGCCCCCATATTTACTGGCTGCTGTTTTTAAAAAAAGTTTAGGAAGGGAGATTCATATATATATATATTCATATATATATATATATTGCAGTGCATTTTGAAAAACTACTTATCCTCTTTCCCATGTGCTTCCTGAAACCATGGCTGCTTCTTCTCTGAGATTGTGTGGGAGGAGAAAGGAAGGAGGGATTTTGCAGTCACATGGATGGAACCTGGCTACCTTTACAATTCATGGACAATTTCTATTGGATTAGCAAGTCACATGGCTGGGGGAACCAATCACAGCACTCCTTCACACACAGTAGTGGTCAGTTGGTCTTGATTAGATTAGGGGGTGAGTCACATTCTTTTGGGCCAGAGGAGGAGAAGGCCAGAAGACATCTTTACCTTGAAGCTGTAGGTAAGCCATGTGCTACTCTTTTTTCTAAGGGATCAGAAATTAATACTGCTTGTAAATTTTGTCTGTTTGAATCCTTTTACTGCCTGTAAAGCAGCTAGTTTATGGCCTATTTGTCCCAAGCATGCTTAATGAGAAGAAAGAGGGGATTTACTTTTCTTTTTTAATTTAACAGATATTTGCAAGCCGCAAGGAAATTTAGCTATCCTTTATGGTGGCTCTTTTGAATCTCAGAGGCTTGTTTTATATGTTTTACAATATGCTTTTTAAAAAGAGGCAGATTTCTTTCCTTTGGCTGAAAATGAATGGTTGGGGAGGGGGGAGTATGCACTCTTTCAGTTTTTCTTGATTAGATTAAGGGGCAAGTCACATCCTTTTCCAGCTCACAGACAGGCACTAAAGGAAGACTTTTTTACCTTGAGGTGTTTGTCTTAAGCTTCATAAATGGGGATAATAATTTAATACTGTAAAAAGGTTTATTTCTGCTCAGTCCTTTTCAATATTTTTTGTAAATCTTAGGAGTTAAAAAGAACAAATATGGCAGAAGAAAAGTCTTCAAAAAAACAAAGGTATAGTTGGCATTCCTTTCAGTTTTAAAATTAGTTTGCTGTTGTTTTTATAAGAGGGGCGTGTGGTGGGGGATAATTTAAAAATGGGGTGGCTGCATTATATTTCATATTTTTGGCATTTTAATACGCAGGCAAGAAGAAGCCACATGGTTGTGAAGGATGGTGGAAAATGATACGTTCAAAAATACCATGTGGTAAATATTTGATTTGCCTTTGTGTGTGAGGGTGGAGGGTGAATGAATTTAAGGGCTTTTTCCTTTTTAAAAAACAGTTTGAAAAAGCTAATTTTTTTTCTTTAGGCCAGCATGTTCCTGACAAAGATGATGATGGGCCTTCTAAGGAAAATTTCCCTCCTCCCTTATCCCTGTTGTAAATCAAGAGATGCCTGAAACCGCTGTCTGATAAATTTTAAGTTTTGCTTCACTGTTCTGGATTTTCATTTTTAAAAGCAAGCTTAATGTTTAATTTTTATATGGTGGGGAAATGATTTTTAACTTTGTGCCTATGTAATAACTCTCCACTGTAGATGAGAAAAGGCACAAATCTGATGAAGCACATGTGGGCTCTAAGCAAAACATAGCAGGCCAGCAAATGCTAGGAGGTGCTATGAAACACAAAGGAACCCTGAAGGGTGTGTGTGTTTTTATATATGTGTGTGTGTTTAACTTCATAACTGTTTTGGCTTGCTGTGTTAATATTTTTGCTGAGGATTGGCCATGTTGGTATTTTATTTTCATTCAATCTTCTCTCCTAAAGATGTCACAAACCAGAAATATCCTCAGAGCACAATGATCTCCATCCCGCTGAGGTCTGGAAGTGGCCACAAAACATCAGTACAGCAATCCAAGCTGCAGACTTCCATGAAAGGATCATCCACCGCGCCCCAGCCAAAAGGATGTGGCAAAGCGAAAAGAAAACACACGAACAAAACAGACTGTAAACACCTACAAAGGGTGCTTTTGAACCATCCTCTAAAAAACAGAAAATTGACAATGTTAATGTGGATGCATCTTTTAGGGACACATGTGAGCGCATGCTAAAATTGCTAGTGGCTACAACAGCTGGAATGCAAACAATTGCTGACCATGCAAACAGTTTTCAATCATTGGGTATAGACAGCTCCTGCAAACCCTTAATTGCTGCTTTTAAAGGCAGCCTTATGGGATTCTGGAAAGGTTCTGAAATTATTTTACAAACTGATTCAGTATGTAAAAGAAGGGAAAGGGGTGCAAGCCAGATTAGAGGCTATCATTAATACTACTACAGATGCCCCTTTTAGCAAGATATGTGAGCGTGTGTTGAAACTGCTTGGCATTACAACAGCAGCTGTGCAACTACTTAACGGCCAAGCCACAAGCTTTCATTCTTTGGGGCTAGATGGCTCTTGAAATCCCTTAAATGCTGCTTTAAAAAAACAGCCTTGTTGGTTTCTGAGAAGGCTCTGAAAGATTTTTACAAAGTTCTACTGTATATCTAAATGGGGGAGCCCTGCAGATAGGCGCGGGGCAGGTCAGAGGACCTCATCACGCACATCAAAGTTAAAGCAAGCATTTGAGACTGAGAAAGGTTTGGCAAAGCGCCTCAAGAATGCAAAAAAAAATTAAATCTAGTAAAAAAAAGTGACTCTCTTTTAAGGTTTCTTAGCAGAGTCAGGGCCTCTGAGAGGCCAAATGTTAACACAGGTGATGGCACCTCTCTCAGCACAGACGTAGAGCTTGCTGCCACCTCCATTTTGCCAAATAACAATGCAGTCCCTGTCTCTGAGTGTGCAAATGATAATTCAGCTCATGATGCCCCTCTCAGCACAGAGGTAGAGCCTGTCACCACCTCCAGTTTGGGAAATAACAATGCTTCTGCTGGACAAGGCCCCTCGTCACCCCCACAAAAAACCATCCCCTAGCCCTGACACACCAAAGGTTTTCCTAGAAAAAGATGGAGAGTGGGAACAACATCTTGCAAACTTGCCAATGGATCAGTATTCAGAGGCTTTCAGATTTTTAAACTTAGAGCAGTTAAGCCACCTCACCCTCATACAAGAGGCAATACAGGAAGCTATTCAGGGCCTTCTTAATGATATGAGAGCCAGAGTCCAGGATGGTGATTTAATGCAGCTCTATATAGATGGGGCGGGGCTAAGCAGTACCCTGCATTCTGTAAGGAGGCCAGGAGCTGGCTTTCCTGCTGAGTTTATAAATCAGATGTCAAACCTCATGCAGAGTAATGCCAAAATTCATCTTCATGGCACCCTGCACTTAATTATGATGGTAATAAGGAATACAGGGGGGAGAGGGAAGAGAGTTATAAGTACCATCCTCTATAGAGAAGTTATCAAAAAGAAGCGGCAGCATTTATTAAATCCAGATCATGGCAATCGTATTCTGTGCTTTGGGATAAGTCTCATTGGTGTTATATCAGAGAAGTTGGTAACCATCTCTGAATTGACAGAAAGGGTGCGGCTGTTGTACAGAGAGCTTGGGTTTTCAGATGAGCAGGAGATATTTTTATCAGATGATGCCACCTTTGAAAAGCATTAAAGGTAAATATAGGAGTGGTATTGAATGGTGGTAAAGGTTGGGAAATTTTTAGAACAGGGCCCCCTGTATACCAGAGAACCCATTTTGTTTTGAATCATGAGAATCATTATTACGGAATAATTAAATTGAAAGAGTTTTATGGCCAGAAAAAATATTGTCAGGTGTGTGGTAATCTTTATAGCCATTCACATCTGTGTAAATACAGCTGTTGCATGTGCTTGGACCCCAAATGTAGTCCTCAAGAGGAGGTATAATGCAATAACTGCAAACTATATTGTAAATCCAGATCTGCCTTGAAAAACACATGGATCTGCCAGACATCTGCAAAACCAAAATATGCAAATCATGTCAATCCTATGCTCCAAAGAAACACACATACTGTGTTTGGTGGTGTAAGCAAATCAAAGAGCCTGTTGGGGATATGAATAGCCACCGCTGTTTCATGCCTCCACTTAAAAAGGTTGAAATTGGCAACAATTATATTTTTTACGATTTCGAATGTATGCAAGAGACTGGCATACATATTTCAAATTATATCTATGCAATGGGATATAGGAAAGTGATACCTGGGAATTCAAAGGAGAGGGCTGTGTGTCAAGCTTTGTTAAAAAATTCATCAACAAGAAATTCAAGAATTATAACTTCCTAGTGCATAATGCGAAGGGGTATGATAATTACTTTATCATTAGGCAATTATTAGTAGAAAAAATGGAAGTCGACCTGCTTACGCATGGGGGGAAGCTCATGGTGTCACAGTTAAGAAGCTAGGCATCAGATTTCTGGACAGCTTAAACTTCTTGCAAATGAAGCTGGCCAAATTGCCGCAGGCCATGGACTTCTCTGCATGTAAGGGGTTCCATTACCACAGGCAAGAAAAGCATTTTTCAACCCCATTGTCTAATGCATATTGAGCACAAGGAGGGTCTCCAGATACAGCATGCCCTGAAAGATGGTAAGCTAAAAGTAGGAAATTATTTTCTTGATGGTTATGTGGTGGTTGGAGGGTAGCCAACAGCCTTTGAATTTAATGGGTGCCTTTTCCATGGTTGCCCAACATGCTACAGCCCCAGTGATAGAAACTTGCTGACAGATTCATCCTTTGCTGACTTACACTATAGAACCCTGAAGAAAGTTATTTGAAAAGCCAGGGGTATGCTTTTAGGTCCATATGGGAACACGAGGGGAGGGAGATGGTGAAAGCTGACAGGGAGCTTGGAGGCTTTCTGAGTGAGAAGAAATTTCCATCACTACTGCTCCCCAGAGATGCTCTCTTTGGGTGCAGAACAAATGCCATTTGCCTCTATTACAATGCTGAAGCTGGTGAAAAAATACATGATTTCACTAGCCTGTACCCTTTTTTCAGCAAGACAAAGAAATACTCAATTGGACACCCCCAAATGATTTATAAGGACTTTGCCCCAGTATCTAAATACTTTGGCCTTGTCAAACTGAAGGTGGTTCCACCTCGAGGTCTCTTTTTCCCTGTATTACCCTGCAAGGCGGGGGGCAAGCTTCTTTTCCCCCTCTGTCGCACATGTGCAGACAGTAAGCAACAAGAGCGTTGTATGCATTATTCACTGGAAAGAGTGCTAGAAGGCATATGGTGCAGAGTGGAACTGATGAAGGCCCTCGAGAAGGGGTATCAGATCATGTCTATTAGCAAGGTGTGGCATTTTGAGGAAAGCTCTGAAGACCTGTTTTCTGAATACATTAAAGTGCACCTCCACCAAAAACAGGAGTCTTCTGGCTATCCTAGCTGCTGTACAGATGAGGGGAAAAGGGCCAAATACATATAGTGAGGGTGTTCAGTTGCATCCTGAACACATAGCTGTCAATCCTGCAAAGCGGAGATTGCAAAATTATTTTTAAATTCCTTGTGGGGCAAGTTTGGCCAGCGTTCAAACTTGGTAAACACTACCATAGTGAGGGATGCTACCAAGCTTCTAGAATTTGCCTTTTCTCCAGCATATGATGTGTCAGGGTTTGACATAATTGACGACGAAACAGCAAATCTGTCCTGGAAACACGCAAAAGATAGTTACCTTAGCTGGCAACACGAATGTTCTGATTGCATGTTTTATAACATCCTATGCACGGTTAGAATTTTATGAAATTTTAGACAGGCTGCAGGACCGCATCACTTACCATGACACGGATTCAGTCATTTTTGTCAGTAGGGAGAGGGATTTTATTCCAGCTCTCAGAGATTATGTAGGAGATCTCACATCCGAACTCCTGCCAGATGAGTATATCACAGAGTTCATGTCAGCAGGTTCTAAAACCTATGGTTATAAATTGTTGGGTGGAAATGTGTGCATGAAAGCCAAAGGCATCACCCTCAATGTTTCTAATTGGTTTTTTCCCCCCCAACATTCATCATTTATTGAGATTAGTATATATAACAGATCCATAGTAATAATAAGTATTTAACAATTAAACAAACAAAAATTACGTAGTTCATAATTATCCACTCATCCAACACCCTTTAACACCTTGAAGGACCTGGTCTTAAATTACGCTGCCTAAAGAGGCATCTAAAGAGATCACAGTCCAGCAACCCTCCATCATAAGGAAAACGAATCAGTGGCTTATTGAGACAGGGCCACTTAAGAAAACCCTCAAAGTCGTTTATGATAAGAGAGTCCTTGTGGACAAATACAGAACATTGCCATACGATTTTTAAAATGGATGTATGGTGGAAACATCCATTTTCTGCAGTACTGGCAGGGCCTAGCAATTGTGTCAAGAGCGTCTTTGTAGAAAGTATTTTGGACAACGCTCAACATGTGCTTTCTGTATCACTTGATAATGTCATGTGGTTTTACAGCTGTTGGCAGAATCTGTATGATGAAATCCTTTGTAAATTCGTGTCTGTAAAGTTTGTTGAAGGGCTGCCTGAAACCCTAAATGATGATCAACTGTTCCCTGCTAATAAAGTAAGTCTGATTATAGTGGATGATTTGATGGATTCTGCTTGTCAAAACCCTGAAATTGAGAGAGCTTTTATGAAATATGTGCATCATCAGAATCTGAGCATTATATTTATTACTCAGAATATCTCCTTTTGTGGAAAAAGAACCAGAACCATAAGTTTAAATACAAAATACCTGGTTCTGTTTAAAACCCCCAGGGACAAATTACAGATTGCCATTCTGGCCCACCAAATGTATTTTCGCAGACATTGGTGCACGGATAGTTGGGCCCCACTCCTGGGTACAGATAGGTGTGAACTGAGATCTTACGTTTCTTGAGTTCTTTCCCATTTTAGCTGCGGTTTGGCTGTGGGGGAAAGATATGGCCAATCACACCATGTATTTTTGGTGTGATAATATGGCGGTGGTCCATGTCATTAATTCCCTTTCATCCAAATCGGGGCGGGTTATGAAACTGGTGAGGGCCTTCACTCTGCGCTGTTTGCGGCTTAACATTTTGTTTTTAGCCAAGCATGTTCCTGGGGTGAGTAATGGGGTGGCTGATGCTCTATCTTGTAAACAGATGGAGAGGTTTCGTCAGCTGGCCCTGGAGGCCGACAGAGAGCCGATGGCAATGCCCCAGGAGCTATGGCTGATTGGAGAGCCGAGGCCTGCAGAGCGATAGGTCTAGCCATTGCACCTAGCACTCGGAAGTCTTACGAATGGGCTGTGCGGTAGTTTGAAGACTTTAGGGCTGAGGTAGGGTATCGCAGGGTTTGGCCCCTCCCAGTGGAAGAATTGCTCCATTACTGTGTCACTGCGAGGTAAGGGGTTGGCTGTGCGATCCATTAGGGGGCGCCTGTCTGCATTTGCTTTTGCCAGTAAGGCGCTAGGTTATAGAGAGGATACAGCAGACTTTCATATTCAGAAGATGCTGGAGGGGTGGTCTAGAGAGGTCGGTCCTAGGCTTGATACGCGGAATCCGGTGTCTCCGTCGATTCTGTGTGGTTTGAAGAGGGTGTGGGACAGGGTGTGTGCTTCATCGTTTGAGGCATGTTTGTCTCATGCCGTGTCCTTGTTATCCTTCTTTTGGGCTCTTAGGGTGAGTGAGCTGGTGGCTCAGTCTAGAAACGATGTTTCTGGTAGGGCTTTGCGGTTGAGAGATTTGCAGCTGTCTGGGGGTAAGGCACTCATTACCGTCCATCGTTCTAAGATGGATCAGTTGCAGCGGGGTATGGTGCTCAAGCTTGGTAGTTGCTCAGAGCCTGATCTGTGTCCAGTTATAGCTTTGGCTGCTTATTTGGCAGTCCGGGGTAGCCAGGACGGGTTTTTGTTTATTCACTTGGAAGGTAACCCATTGACGAAACACCAATTTTGGGCGGTGACATCCTGGGCTTTGGGTGAGTTGGTGCTGTCAGGGGTGTGGTTTGGGACCCACTCCTTTAGAATTGGGGCAGCCTCAACTGCTGTGGCAATGGGGTATCCTTCCACCTCTATCCAGAGGTTGGGTCGTTGGCATTCATCTGCCTATAAGGCCTATGTGTGGCCTGTTTTGGTTCTGTTGGTGTTTAACTGTGTTTTTTTTTTTTTAGATGCTGTTGTTCCTGGCCAGAGGAGCCAGAGCCAAGTTCTCATCTGTGGCCATAGCCACGTGTTTTGGGCCGCTCTGCAAGCATGTAGAACTGCGGTTGGCTCTCAGCTGGGACTCAGCCAGCATGTTGTTATTGAATGGCAGGGGCGCTGGGCCTTCAGTGGCCAGGCTTGCTGCCTCTGCTGTTTTTTGATAGAGCGGGTCCTCCTCCTCAGGTCTTAATAGTTCACCTGGGGGGTAATGATCTGGGGTTACTGAAGGGAAAAGCCTTAGTTTGGCAGGCCCATGATGATTTTATGCACATTCGGGAGCGATGGCTGGGGACCATCATAGTGTAGTCAGCCATGCTGTCCCGCCTGGTGTGGTGTTGTGCTTTGGACCCCGCAGCTATAGAAAGGGCCAGGTGCAAGGCTAATAAGGAGCTTAAAAAGGTGCTTGAAAGGGGGTTGCTCCACTATTTGCCCCATCCTGATATTTTGGTGAAATGTCTTGACCTCTACAGAGGGGATGGGGTCCACCTCTCGGAAAAGGGTAATGAGATTTTCCTGAGAGATTTGCAGCAAGGGTTGTAGGTGGCTTTGGGCCTCAAGGTGGGCGCTAAGCCCTAAGTAGAGACTTGGCCTTAGTAGTGGCAGGTTTTTGGGGGTTTAGGGCACTATGCAGCCAGGGGAGGACTGTGAAGCATCCCTCTTTTGGGGAATTTGGGGTCTGGCATGATCAACCTTGGGGTTTGAAGACCTGGGTTTGGAGAATGCAGACTGCCAGGAGACTCGGCTAGAGGGTGCTTTCTGGCAAGATGTGCATCTGGGTTTGGGCCCTCTGGTGTGGGCCTCCCTGCTGGGCCTGCCTGGAGAGAGCTGAGTCACTCAGCTCTGGCTGGGGGGCTGGGTCTCCCACCCATTATGGCAGGGGAGCAGTCACGGTGACCCCTAGCCACGGCCAGGCCGCTGGTGGGGTACCCTTGCTGTTTATGAGGTTATTTAATAAAGTGGCCCAATTTTATTCCAACACTTTGTTTCTGACTCATTATTCCGTCCTTGGGGGGCAAATATATTAGAGCTAAACACAGGATTGGGTGTCCTGTATTCACCACTGGACATTGAGTTCTGCCCAGGGCTGTTATACTAGGCATGATCTGTTCAGATTCAGGCTAAACCTGCTTAGGATCATGCTTAAAATGCTAAACAGGCTCATACAAAAGAGGAAAGTTGTGTGGTTTGTTTATAACAATGAAGTAACATTCCATAGTCCTTGTGTCCATAGAAAAAAAAATCAATTAGAAAGGCACTAAAAGGTTCATGACAAAGTTGCCATGATTTTCTAGGTCTTCTTTTCCCTTAAGAAACTAGCTTCTTGCTCAACATTGTTATGCTTTTGCTTTTGTTTGGTTTTCCAATATTCAATCTTAGCCAAAAATGGGTAAGAATGGGTAATGTTCATTTTTCTTCTCCTGCTAGTAAGATTAATAGCAGAAAAATATTGTTTGTTACTTGTCATCATTTCTAAACATCTTCTAATATGTTACACCACAGTAACAAGCGATGGCATAAGTTATGATGGCATAAATTCCTCTATGTCCCTTTCTGATTACATATTGTATGTACGTGTGTATCTGTCTACACGCACATAGATATAAAAGATTCACAGATATGACTCTATAAGCCAAAGTCAGCCTTCCTTGTAATTTTTTTTTATCTCACTCATTTAGGAATGATTAGGGTAAAGATTCTTCTGAACCTTCCCTCTCCATGTGAGAGAAAGGTACTATGTGACTGTGATCTACAAAGACACTAAAGTGGTTCCTCCTTCTTTTCAAATCATTGAATGCATCAGCTACACTGGACAAGGATCCTATTCCAGATGCACAATGATCAATAACCATTGTCTCAGTGGAAGACAGAATTTCAGTATTCCCTGAAATTGTTTGCAAGCCTGCAATCTCCTTCATCCAGTTGGCAAGAGCTTAAAATGTAGCTCAGCTAAGAGGTGAGTACTACTGTCATGAAATAATGGCATAGGGATGCTCTCTCTTCCCCACTCCTGTATTATCTCTTGGTTGAAATTTCAATTGGCTCTGTGTATCTGCAAGAGCAGATGCAGACTGGCTAAGCAGACATGAAACATCCTGTCTTCATTAGACTTGCTATGTAAGCTGATTGAAAATAAACACAGGACTAATATACTAAAACACTCACATGATGTCTGGCTGCTTAACTAATGTATGTAGCAAAATTAGTTTAGGCAACCTGGGTGTCAGCCAGAATGCAAAAGATGAATTTTAAGTGGCCATCCGTTTGGCTGCATTAAATGGTTTGCTGATATCATAAACTTGTGGTGAATGTGTACCTGTAAAGGTTCATTAGCTCCTATCAACATCTATTAAGAAAGCCCCATGCAGCATTATGTTTCTGTGGAAAATATTGTAGTTCTATAATGCATTAAGACTACTGGGGGCAGGGGAAGCAAGAGGATTGCACTGAAATAACCTATTAACATTCTCAGCACAGACAGAAAATACTGAAACCACATACAAAGCAAGCATTCAGTGTTTGGCAGCTGTAATGCACCATGTGCAGATGGAAGTATAGAACAGAACATTCATTAGTTGGGGGCAGCACAGGGGGAAAGTCACTCCCTCCAGCATCTGAGATATCTGACAATGAAGTTATCTCAGGGACAGTCTTTGCTATACATAAAAATGCGCCTAATGAAGTCCTGAAGACTTTTTTCAAAAACTGAAAGGTAATTTTCATGGACTTATAATAATAAGGTAATAACTGGTCCTACAAATTGTGCAGGTCACACTCTTGATTTAGTATTTTGTTCTTGGCAGCAGGACTATGATCTGAGGGTGGAGAAACTGACAATGCTTCCTTTATCATGGACAAAGTGCTACGTGCTTGAGTTTAGATGAGTTTAGACTTACAGGAATACCAAGCAAGATGGGGGATCTATTAAGATGATCCACCCTTGGAACCAGATGAATCCAAATGGCTTTCTGATGGCTGTGCGAGATTTTCCTATTGATGTGGTTGGTGCTCTTCTTGGTTACCTGGTTGACATCTGGAATGTGGAAATGGCCTAGGCAGTTGACACACCTGCTCCCAGGCATCCTTTCTCAGTGTTAGAGTCAAGGTAACATCTTGGTTTACTGAGGGGCTGTGGGCAATGAAAAGACAAGGGAGATGGCTAGAGAGACAGTGGAGGAAGACCTGGTCTGAATTTGATAGGACATGGGCAAAATTTTTCTGTCACCATTGTCCCTGCACAGTACAGGTTGGTGGAGCTGTTCAGGGTAGTCAGATCTGACCTGCAGGCCTGCTTGGTGGCCCACTGTGACCATTTTGCTTCGCTTTGCTGACTTGTCCAATCATGTGGGATACTTTGAATTTTATTCAGTCTGAGGATGTGGACAGTATCCTTGGAAGTTTGAGGCCCACCATCTGCTTGTATGACTCTTGTGCTCAAATTTTCTGAAGGGTGAATTGGCTGACTCAAAATGAGAGGTAGTTAATGCTTAAGAGAAAGAGTGGTTGCCCCAGCCTTGAAACAAGCTGTGATGCATCCACTTTAAAAGAAGTCTGCCCTTGATGCAGGAGATCTTAATAATTATCACCCAGTCTCAAATGTTACATTCTTGAGGAAGGGGATTCAGTGGGTGGTGGTTGGAAAACTCCAAGCTTTCCTGGATGAGGTAAATTGTTCAGATCCCTTCCCATCTGATTTCAGGCCTGATTATGGGACAGAAACAACCTTGGCTACCCTGGTGGATGATTTGTGCTGGGAGATGGATTCTGATTATTCTCCTGAACCTTTTAGTGGCTTTTTATACCATTGATTATGGTATCCTTCTGGACTGCCTGTCTGGACTGGATTGGGAGGCACCAATCTATGGTGGTTCCAGTCCTACCTGGAGAGTAGATTTCAGAAGGTGATGCTTGGGGACTGCTTTTGAGCCCCTTAGTCTTTGGCCTATGGAGTCTTACAAGGTGCTATCTTGTCTTCTATGCTCTTGAACATCTACATGAAACCACTTGGTGAGGTCATCCTGAGAAGTAAGCTGAGTTGTCACCAATTTGTGGATGATGTTCAGCTGTGTCTCAGACTTCCAGCTGATCCCAGAGAGGTTGTAGAAACCCTCACCTGGTGCCTGGAGGCAGTGCTGGAGTAGATACAGGCTATTGAACTGAAGCTTAATTCTGACAAGATGGAAGTGCTACTGATGGGCATTTAAGGTGACACTCATTCTGGATGGGGTTTAGGGTTGCCAATCTCCAGGTGGGGACCTAGAGATAACCGTGTTAAAATATTTACTTAGTCAACACTACTAACTAGAACACTCTACTATTGGGCACTGTTGCTGCTTAAATGGGTCAATTTATGTGATTAATAAAGAATATGATACAACTTAGCATACATTCATGTTATATCACATTACAAAGATTAACAATACGCTATGAACATATATTGTAGACAATCACATATACCATCTGTTGGTATATATACACAGAGTCCACTAGCAACTAAAGAATTAATTCCTCTTCTTTACGCTGAGCGTTCAAAAGGTGCTAGTGATTCTCTCCAGAATAAGAGTGAAAGTGACACACTTTCGGTAAAAATAGACATGTTTTGGTAGCGTCCTTCATCCAGCAAATTACTTGATTATTCTGGAACTAATGCTCAATACATTGTAGGCACAAAACACAGTGGTCAGTTTCACAAGGCTCAAGAGGTTCTCCCATGCAGCGTTGAAGCCACATTCTATCAATAATTAACAATCCTGGAACCAGTGCTCATACAATATGAATGTAGAAAGTCTAGTCAGTTACTCATTAGGCATTAGTGGTCCTAGTGGTTCACTAGGAGAACCAGAACTCAGCAAGGTACAATGCCATAGAGTCCACCCTTCAAAGCAGCCATTTTCTCCAGGGGAGCTAATCTCTGCCAGCTGGAGATCAGTTGTAAAAGTGGCACATATCAAGGCCCCACCTGGAGGCTGGCAACCCTATAGTACTGGGAATTATCAGCAGGGCTTTTTAATAGAAAAAGCCCAGCAGGAACTCATTTGCATTTTATGCCAAACCCCCTGACACTAAGCCAGCTGGAACTGCGTTCCTGTGCATTCCTGCTAAAAAAAAGCCCTGCTTATCAGACTGCAGTTGTTGCCTTGGCATATACTGCAAATAAGAAGGGAAACCCTATCTTTTGCAAGATGAGAGGCAGTAGTAGTAGCTCTCTTCTAAAAACAGGATTTAATTTAATACAGCAGAAATTTCATTTTGAGGGATAGCTCTTCTCTCTTCTTCTCTTTGAGGGTGGCAGGCTAAGAGGTGATATAATCACCATCTTCAAGTATTTGAAGGGCTGTTATATAGAGGATGGTGCAGAATTGTTTTCTGTGGCCCCAGAAGGTAGGATCAGAACCAATGCATTGAAATTACATCAAAAGAGTTTCCAGGGTCAACATTAGGAAGAACTTCCTGACAGTTAGAGTGATTCCTCAGTAGGACAGGGTTCCTCAGGAGGTGGTATGCTCTCCTTCCCTGGAGGTTTTTAAACAGAAGTTAGACAGCCATCTGACAGCAATGCGAATCCTGCGAATTTCGGGGGAGGTATTTGTGAATTTCCTGCATTGTGTATGGGGTTGGACTAGATGATCCTGGAGGTTCTTTCCAACTCTATGATTATATAATTCTATTATTCTAATCCTGCCTTGCATGGAATAAAACAGAATTTCTAACAATATGAATAGTGCAAGGTGTTTCTGGCACCTCTGTTAAATAGGTTGGTTAGACATTTGTCAAGAATAACATGTATTGTTGAGGCTGCTTGTATTTTCTGTTGTTGTATTGTTTTCTCTCTCATTATTTGCCTTTCTCTACTTAACATATCTACAAGTAGCATTTTTAGTGCTTCTTGAAAATGTATCAAGGAAGAGCTGGCCTCACATCTTAAAAGCTGGCTTTCCAACATAGCAAGCCCAACGTTTGAATTTGGAAGTACAGTATCATGCCCCCTTTCTATAACTTTGTCTTAATATTTTACTTTCTTTCATTGCCTCCACAAAGAGCTGTACAAAAAGTAAATTCATACCAGGTAAAACTTAATTCATACCAGACCCATTTTTACTTAGATTAAAATTCATTTTCCTCCTAGTTCATTCCATATAGGATACCTGGAACAACCTTCAAAAGCCTAACAGTTACATACAGAGAAAGTATATTGTATGTAAAACATCCATTAAGTTCCTCTGATGTCTCCATGAGCCTTTGCTGTCTCCTCTGGTATTATAGAAAGGAACACATACTTAATTTTATTCAAAAATTCTTTGGCAACAGGCTGGGCAAGGAAAGTAAACAGTTCTAGGCCCTACAGTGTACAATTAGTACTCTGAACATGAAATTAATTTGTCCTCTGAATATAGAACCTTGTGATTTGTTTCAGTTTTATTTCATTCTCAGATAGGAATCATTTACTACATGATTTTATGGTTGGATAGAATTCATTAGAAATTTTCCCCAAACTACCTCTATTAAAAAAAAAAAACACCTTTATTTTACTCTTCATTGAAAATATGGTGCTGTCTTTTCCTCCAAAATTGAAGTTTAACTAGAATCTATCTCAATACAAAGCGGAACTTAAGAATTTTTTTAATGGTATCATTTTAATTTTGTGCTCTAAAGAAGACTGCTCTCCCCCCGCCCCCGCAGGTACTCACATAAAAATAAATCTTTTTAAAGGATTCAAAATGGAGCTTTAAAATATAGAGTGGGCAGTATGGCATCACTTAGAAGTGTGTGTTTCTTAATTTGACTTCAGTTTATCAAAACATTTCTGAATCTCCACTGGGAGTCATTACAACAAAGTTGCTAAATTGAAAAGGTGATAAAATCACAGTTTTCTGTGAGGCACTTTTTCAGACAATGGGTAACCAAAGCAAGACTCATTGCTACATGATGTACCTAAAGCTAAGACTTTTCCTAGACATTGTGCGGGAAACATTGTTCCTGCATGTATACCAATGTTTTCATATCAAGTATGCATGTACTCTCATGTTCTTTGAAACCTGTGTACTAGGAACATTTTCCTAAAGTCTGATTGGTGGATCGTCAGTTTGCTCTCATTGGTTATTCATTATCCTGAAAAGAGTAGTACATGCTTTAAAAGGGGATTAAGCACATTAATGACAGAGAGATTTACCAATGACTATTAGCCATGGTTGGAGATATTGCAGAAGTCTATATTCCTTCATACTTCTCATTGAATATTAACCTTGGAGAGAGGTGAGCATTACAATTATTTTATGTTATTTATAGTCCACCTTTCTCACTGAGACTCAAGGAAGATAACACAGTGTAAGTCAATGCAATCAACAGAGCTGAACAGTCAATAAATAATGCCTAAAGATGTGGGCTGGAGAAACAGGAAACCAAGAGAAATCTGAAACCAAGATGAAACAAAGCATATGTATTAATGTGATATGTTAATCAATACAGAAATTAGAGAGTAGTATAATGCATACAGCAACAGGTAGTAGAATCATAGAATCATAGCGTTGGAAGGGACCTCCAGGGTCATCTAGTCCAACCCCCTGCACAATGCAGGAAACCCACAAATACCTACCCCAATTTCACAGGATCTTCATCGCTGTCATTGAGTACAGTTGCTCAAAGAATGATAGTACTGGGAGATCTGGATGAGTAGAGCTAGGTGTCATCTTCCCTTTATTAAAGCATCTTTCCAAACCATTCCATTAAAATATAGCTCTATTATCTGTGTAAAAATGCCACCCTGAATAAGTTTTGCATAGTTTGAGGAATGCCAGGAGAATGGAAGCCTTCTTGACCTCATCAAGGATGCCATTCCATAAGTTGGAGGCCACAACAAAGAATGCACATTTATCTTGTTCATTTGCAGGGTGGCACCAGCAGAAGGTGCTGCTCAGATGAGCTAAATTGTCATGGTGAAGTATACAAAGAAGGGTGGTTCTGCAGATATGAGGGTCCAAGGCCATAAAGAATTGTATATGTAACACCAGAAACTGGTGGGCTGTAAGAGGAGTGATTGCAGAAAAGGAGGAATACACACGTTCTGTCTAGCTCCTAATAATAAACCAGTTGTGGCATTCTGCACTAATCGGAGTCTCCAAATCACTTTGAGAAGAGACATATGTACAGTGTGTTATAGTAGTCCAGTTTCAGTGTTATCATGACATGGATCCAAATTGCCAGATTGGCTGCATCAAGTTAGGGAGCCATCTTTCAGGCTAAACTGAGTTTGAAGATTTTCTTTCTTTCTTTCTTTCTTTCTTTCTTTCTTTCTTTCTTTCTTTCTTTCTTTCTTTCTTTCTTTCTTTCTTTCTTTCTTTCTTTCTTTCTTTCTTTCTTTCTTTCTTTCTTTCTTTCTTCTGCAACTGCTGCATTAACTTGTTTCTCCAGCAGTAATATTGGATCCAGTATAACCTCTAGGCTCTTTACTGAGTCAGCAAGGGTTAGCTGAATCCCACCAAAAGTGCAAAGTGCAGTGTCCTTCAAGACCTCTACTTTCCCAACTGGCATTATTTCTATCCTGTCAGTATTTAGTTTCAGTTTGTTCATTTTTTGTCATTTAACCACAGAAGACAGTGATTCAGGATCTCTACCACACTACTAGGAGATCTGGATAAGTAAAGCTGGGTGTCATCAGCATATTGATGACAACCATTTCCAGAATGATAAATGATTTTTCCTTAGACCTTTACATAGAAGTAGAATAGCATAGGTAGCATGGGGGATAGTATTGTACTTTGTGAAATCTGCATGATAGGTTGCCCAATGGTTAACAGTAGGGATAGCACAACAGGCTCTTTTTCTCTTTGTCTTAGGTTTCCTTCCTGCTCTTATCAGTTCCAAAGTAGTCTTATCAGTTTCAAGAGGTTCCCCCGCCCCCCCGCCTTTGCTGAAGTTTTGGGTTCCCTTCCCATTTTCTTGCACAGAGCTTGCAACCCCCCCCCCCCAACTTGGAGTATGATTCTTTCTGTGCTTGATATAAGTCCTCTTGAGCTGTTATTGTCACAATGGCCCTAGATTCTTCTGGGCACTCTTTGATTGCACTGGTTCTGCTGGGCTTGCAAAAATGCCCCCCCCCAGGCACAGTAGTCAAGAATGCTTTCGGGGGGG
Organism: Heteronotia binoei; assembly: GCF_032191835.1. Classification (NCBI taxonomy): domain Eukaryota; kingdom Metazoa; phylum Chordata; class Lepidosauria; order Squamata; family Gekkonidae; genus Heteronotia; species Heteronotia binoei. Next base: position 185,282,575 of record NC_083223.1, on the reverse strand, counting down.
TTGACTTTTGAAAGCTTACACCCTGAAGTTCTTGCTGGGCTCTAAAGAGCTACTAGACTCAACTATAAGAACATAAGAACATAAGAGAAGCCATGTTGGATCAGGCCAACGGCCCATTAAGTCCAACACTCTGTGTCACACAGTGGCAAAAAATTTTATATACACACATACACTGTGGCTAATAGCCACTGATGGACCTGTGCTCCATATTTTTATCTAAACCCCTCTTGAAGGTGGCTATACTTGTGGCTGCCACCACCTCCTGTGGCAGTGAATTCCACATGTTAATCACCCTTTGGGTGAAGAAGTACTTCCTTTTATCCGTTTTAACCTGTCTGCTCAGCAATTTCATCGAACGCCCACGAGTTCTTGTATTGTGAGAAAGGGAGAAAAGTACTTCTTTCTCTACTTTCTCCATCCCATGCATTATCTTGTAAGCCTCTATCATGTCACCCCGCAGTCGACGTTTCTCCAAGCTAAAGAGTCCCAAGCGTTTCAACCTTTCTTCATAGGGAAAGTGCTCCAGCCCTTTAATCATTCTAGTTGCCCTTCTCTGGACTTTCTCCAATGCTACAATATCCTTTTTGAGGTGCGGCGACCAGAACTGCACAGAGTACTCCAAATGAGACCACACCATCGATTTATACAGTGGCATTATAATACTGGCTGATTTGTTTTCAATTCCCTTCCTAATAATTCCCAGCATGGCGTTGGCCTTTTTTATTGCAGACGCACACTGTCTTGACATTTTCAGTGAGTTATCTACCATGACCCCAAGATCTCTCTCTTGATCAGTCTCTGCCAGTTCACACCCCATCAACTTGTATTTGTAGCTGGGATTCTTGGCCCCAATGTGCATTACTTTGCACTTGGCCACATTGAACTGCATCTGCCACTCACCCAGCCTCAACAGATCCCTTTGGAGTTCCTCACAATCCTCTCTGGTTCTCATCACCCTGAACAATTTAGTGTCATCCGCAAACTTGGCCACTTCACTGCTCACTCCCAACTCTAAATCATTTATGAACAAGTTAAAGAGCATGGGACCCAGTACCGAGCCCTGCGGCACCCCACTGCTTACCGTCCTCCACTGCGAAGACTGCCCATTTATACTCACTCTGCTTCCTATTACTAAGCCAGTTTTTGATCCACAAGAGGACCTGTCCTTTTACTCCATGACTCTCAAGTTTTCTAAGGAGCCTTTGATGAGGAACTTTATCAAAAGCTTTCTGGAAGTCAAGGTAAACAACATCTATCGGGTCACCTTTGTCCACATGTTTGTTCACCCCCTCAAAGAAATGTAACAGGTTAGTGAGGCAAGATCTTCCCTTGCAGAACCCATGCTGAGTCTTCCTCAATAACCCGTGTTCATCAATGTGCCTACTCATTCTGTCCTTGATAATGGTTTCTACCAACTTTCCCGGTATTGAAGTCAGACTGACTGGCCTGTAATTTCCCGGATCTCCTCTGGAACCCTTTTTAAAGATGGGGGTGACATTTGCTACCTTCCAGTCCTCAGGAACGGAGGCAGATTTCAATGAAAGATTACAGATTTTTGTTAGAAGATCCACAAGTTCAACTTTGAGTTCTTTCAGAACTTTCAGATGTATGCCATCCGGACCCGGTGACTTATTAGTTTTTAATTTGTCTATCAGTTGTAGGACCTCCTCTTTTGTCACCTCAATCTGACTCAGGTCTTTCAACACCCCTTCCAAAATTAGTGGTTCTGGGGCGGGCAAAAAGTTCTCGTCTTCCACAGTGAAGACGGAGGCCAAAAATTCATTTAGCTTCTCAGCCATTTCCCTATCCTCCTTCAGTAATCCTTTTACCCCATGGTCATCCAAGGGGCCCACTGCCTCCCTGGCTGGTTTCCTACTTCTAATATATTTGAAGAAATTTTTATTGTTGGTCTTTATGTTTTTTGCAATATGCTCCTCATAGTCCCTTTTTGCCTGCCTGATCACAGTCTTGCATTTGATTTGCCACAGCCTGTGTTCCCTTTTACTAATCTCACTTGGAGTGGTTTTCCACCGCTTAAAGGAGTCCTTCTTACCTTTTACAGCTTCCATTACTTTGTTTGTTAACCACGCAGGCCTTTTCTTATGCCTGTTTGTGCCTTTCCTAACTTGTGGTATGTATTTTATCTGAGCTTCTAGGATTATAGTTTTAAATAGCGTCCAAGCTTCCCCAAGGGTTTTGACTGTATGTACCTTTCCTTTCAGTTTCCTCCTCACATGCCTCCTCATCTCAGTGTATTTACCCCTTTTAAAGTTAAACTTGGTTGTGGCGGTCTTTTTGGACAACTCCCTATTTCCACAAACGGTGAAATCAATAACAATATGGTCACTGCTCCCAAGCGGCGCAATCACTTTTACATCATTACTTAGGACCAAATCCAGGATCACCCCACCCCTGGTAGGTTCTGAGACCATCTGCTCCATAGCACAGTCATTGAGAGCATCAAGAAACTCAATCTCTTTCTCTCGACCAGAACACATATTGACCCAATCAATCTGCGGGTAGTTAAAATCACCTATTACGACACAGTTTTTACGTTTAGCCGCTATCTTTAAGCCTTCCATCATATTATAATCGTCCTCTCTCTTTTGATTTGGTGGGCGATAACAAACTCCCATAGTTAAATTTCCTTATGGGCCCTCTATTTCAACCCAAAGCATTTCTAAAAGGGAATCTAATTCTCTGACCTCAGTCCTACTGGACCGTATATCCTCTCTGACATACAGAGCCACCCCACCTCCAACCCTTCTCTCCCTATCCTTCCGATATAGCTTATATCCAGGAATCACCGTGTCCCACTGATTCTCCTCATTCCACCAAGTTTCTGAAATTCCCACAATGTCTATGTTTTCTCCCAACACTAAACATTCCAATTCACCAATTTTACTTTGAACACTTCTAGCATTTGCATACAAACATCTATAATTTCCCAGGCGAGCTAGGCCTGCCACCTTCCTCCTGCCACCTCGAGACTCTGGCAGACAGTCCATATTGTTTGTCGCCTTCACAGTGGACAACTCTGGTCCGTTACCCGGTAGAAAAATAGCAGCTAACCCTTCATCTCTTTGAGACGAGTCCTCCCGAACTAGAGACATTTCATCTCCTGTCGGCTTTCCCCCAAGATTTAGTTTAAAAACTGCTCTGCCACCTTTTTGATTTTAAGCGCCAGCAGCCTGGTTCCATCCGGGGACAAGTGGAGACCGTCCATTTTGTACAGCTCCCGCTTGTTCCAGAAAGCATCCCAGTGCCTAACAAACTTAAACCCTTCCTCCTTACACCATCGCCTCATCCACACATTGAGACTTCTAATTTGCGCCTGTCTCTCCTGCCCTGCACGTGGAACAGGTAGCACTTCCAAGAAGGCTACCTTGGAGGTCCTGGCCTTAAGTCTCCCGCCTAGCAGCCTAAATTTTTCCTCCAGGACCTCACGACTGCATTTCCCCACATCGTTGGTGCCAACATGCACTACGACCACAGGCTCCTCCCCAGCACTGTCTATCAGTCTATCTACTACACGCGTAATGTCCGCTACCTTCGCACCAGGCAGGCAAGTCACCATACGGCCAGTACGCGGTTTTGCCACCCAGCTGTCTACTTGCCTAAGGATCGAATCACCAACTACCAACCCCCCCCCTCCCCCTGCTCAGGGATGGTTCCTTGGCGCGAAAGGATTCCCGCTCACCAACCGAAGAAGAGGTCCCTTCTGAGGGCGCATTCCCCTTGTCCTCAGCACGGTGCCCTGTTCCCTCTCGACCCTCTCGCTCCCTGGCAGCAACGGGGCTGCTATGTTCAGAGTGGGGCTCAACTAATACGCCCCCGAGAGTCTTCCCCAAGTGCCTAACTGACCGTCTCTGCTTCTCCAGGGCAGTCACCTCGGCCTCAAGGGTACGAACTCGTTCCCTGAGGACCAGGAGCTCCTTGCATCGAGCACACACCCAAGACTTCTGTCCTTTGGACAGATAGTCATACATGTGACACTCAGTGCAAAACACTGGAAAGCCCCCAACCCCCTGCTGGCATTCTATCTTCATGATATATATATATTAAAATATACAGTCCTCTTTAAATGCTGTTTGTTTAAGTGGCTCCCCTTCTGGAGTGTCAACTTACCTTACCTCAACTTACCTTATTGGGAACTTACCTTATTTGGAGAACAAGGAAATCAGGGATCTGGGTTCCTGGCCCTTAGAGAGCCCCTAGGCGAAGCGCCACAGGCCAAGAGCCCTTTGGCTCACGCCAAAGGCTCGCGCCTTTGGCAAGGCGCAGCTTAAAATGCAAAGAGGGTGGAGTAGAGGCACTCCTCAGCAATCAGCAGCAATCACTCTTAATCTCTTTCACACTTAGGCCAGTCAACCAAACAAAGAGCAGTCAACCAAACAAAGAGCAGTTCCCCAGCTATCACACCTTAGAATTTTAGGCAGCCCCACAAACCTTAGAATGAAGTCCTTAGAGTGAAGTCCTTCAAAACTCAGAAATTCTCAGCAATTTCTCCAGCTGTCTCAGCTATCAGAGCTGCTCTGCTCCTCTCAGACCTCTGTGAGATGTGCTCAGCCTTTGGCAAGGTGCAGCTTAAAATATATATCTGTTTAAACCATATTAAAACTATATCTGTTTAAACTAGATTGCTTTGCTTGAAATAGATTTATTCTATTTCTGCTTCCACAGAACTGATAAATTAAGTGGTGCAACTTGAAGAGTCAGCAGGACTACTCTGCAGTAAGGTATTTAAAGGACATGGCTTGTACAGCTCTGCTCTGTTCAGATTTAAAGCAATGCACAATGAAAGCAAGATGACTGATATCTGGAACACAAATGGCTTAACTCATGTTGGGCTTGTAATGTGTAAGAGACTTTGAGTGATGGGTGTGCACACAATATTTGGAAGGAACCCCACACACACGCACACACAATGGACTGGGAAATTAGAGCAACTGAAAAGACGAACAGGTTCAGGTGTTAAGAAATGAAATAAAAGGGACAGAAAAGCCGTGGACGCCATTTTGAAGAAATAAAAACTTTTAAAAATTAATATTTGGACTTAGGAGCCTCAAAGAATGGCAATTTTGGGCTCATACAAAAGGGCATGCTCCAATTTACAAGACTGTGTAACTGAAAATTGAATCTGTGAGGTCAACTTTGGAGCCTATTTAAGCAATGGGCAGGCAGTGATGTCTGTGCAAAAATCAGGAGCGAGGGCTGGGTCACTTGAAGAAGCAAAAATGGCTAAATGGCAAGAGGCAATGGATGCTATGGAGGCTAGATTGGTAAAAATAATAAAGGAGTCATTAACAGAAAGTAAGAAGGAAATAAAAAAAGACATTAAATCCAATGCAGAAGACGTTAAAAATAAATTAAAAAAGAAATTTAAGATCTCAGAAAAGATTCTCAAGCAGCATTAAAGAAAGTTCAGGAGGTGAAAGAAAAGGTGAAAGGCCAAGATTTAAGAATAGACACAGTGGATTCCACTATTCAAAAAATGCAGGAGAAAGCATTACTACAAGATTGTAAACTAATGGAAAATCAGATACAGTTGAGAGGGGTGCCTGAATCTGCTGAGACTGATTTAAGGACATATATTATAAAAACCATTGCTGAATTTTTGGATGAAGACCCAGATGAAACCAGCTATTTTAATGACTACATTTATAGGGTAAATTCATACTATGCCAGAAAAAAAACAAATTACCAAGAGATGTGGTAGTGAGATTTGTGACAAGAGATAGGCTGGGAAAGATTCTGAGTAAACAATTTGAAAATACATTGGAGGTGAATGGCAGCAGTGTATGAATCATGAAATAATTGCCAAGGAAAGTTATCAACGACAGGAGATTTTACAAAAAATTGACAGAAAAGCTGAGAGAAAATGAAATGAGATATAGATGGATACTTCCAGAGGGTTTAAGTTTTGAATACAAAGGAAAGAGATTCACAATTACAAGCACTCAGGAAATGACAAAGTTCTTGGGGGATCATAAGGAATTTGGAGGAACAGATTAAGAATAAAAAAAACCATTATGGATTGCAAATTAATATCTTGGAATGTAAATGGATTAAATTCACCACAGAAAAGAAGGGCAACTTTTCATTGGATTGGGTAACAAAAATGTTATATAATCTGCCTGCAAGAAGTACATAGTAAGCAAATGGATTACAATTTTTTATGGAACAAACAACTTGATATGGAATTTTGTTCATTGGCCAAGGAGAAAAAAGGGGCGTTGTTTTTTATATCGAACAAGAAATAGACCCAAAATTGATTTTTAAATATGATAATGGCAGATATATTGCAGTGGAAGTGACGTTGAATTACAAAAGAACTTTGTTATTGGGAGTGTACGCCCCAAATGGAGCAAAAGACTTTTTCTTTAAAGACATTATGTAACAATTAGACCAAGTGGTGCATGAACAGATTTTGATAATGGTAGATTTTAATGGAAAAGTTAAAAAATATTTTGGACAGGTCTGGGGAAAAAATAATGAAGGGAAACTACCAAAGTCATTTTTTTGATTTGGTAAAACAAGAGAGCTTGGAAGACATTTGGAGGGAATTTAACCCCAAAGAACGTGACTATACTTTCTTTTCAGCAAGGCATAATTCTTTCTCAAGAATTGATATGTTATGGATTACAAAAGATCTTGGACTATTAACAAAGAAAATAGAGATACTTCCTAAAATAGAGGCAGACCACAATCCAATAATGTGGTCTGCAAAATCAGCGAAAAAGACCCTAAAATAGTGGATAAATGAAGATTTGCTACAGAAGCAGGAGGTAGTGGTGTCTCTGGAAAAGGAGACTAAATTCTTCTTTCAAATAAATGAAAAAGAGAACACTCAATTTCAAATTGTGTGGGATGCCTATAAAGTGGTAATGAGGGGCATTTTAATCACATTGAATAATAAAGATAAAAGAGCCAAAAATAAGCAAATGATGGACATTCAAAAAGAAATTGGAAAAAAAAGAGAAGGAGCTTAAAAAGCGACCTGGGAAAAAGAAAATTATAAGGGAGATCACAATACTACAAAGCCAATTGAGACATTTGTTGAATAAAAAAGTGGAATGGAACTTAAAAAGACTTAAACAGAAATCTTTTGAAGGAGCGAATAAACATGGAAAATACTTGGCTTGGCAAATGAAAAAAAAGGGAGAATAAAGTTATTAATAAAATTGTATTGGGAGGAAAGGACACTGTTGATCGGGAAGGAATTAAAAGAGAATTTTATAAATACTATGCCAAGCTATTTAAAAGCCAAAAGGTGGATAGAAAAAAATTGATGCATATTTACAGAAAATTAAAGTAAATCCCTTAACAGAAAATATGGAGAAGGTATTGAATGAACTGATTGAAAAAAGGAGAAATAGAGGCAGCGATTAATTCAATGAAGTTAGGAAAAGCACCTGGTCCAGATAGTTTTATGGCAAAATTTTACAAAGTCCTCGCAGAGGCGCTATCACCAAAACTTCAGAAATTGATGAACATTATAAGAATAGATGGGAAAATCCCTAACTCATGGAAAGAAGCAGTAATTTCATTGATACCAAAAGAAGACAGAGATGCTATGAATGTAAAAAATTATAGACCAATTTCATTACTTAACAATGATTATAAAATATATGCCAGAATTTTAGCAGAATGCCTTAAACAGCATTTGAACAATTTCATTAAAGAAGCGGAAGCAGGATTTCTTCCCAGAAGGCAAATTAGAGATAATATCAGAACAGTTATAGATATTATTGAATATTATGAGAAACATCCTGAAAAAGAAGTAGCATTATTTTTTGCAGACGCAGAGAAAGCATTTGACAATGTGCATTTGAACTTTATGTTTGCAGTGATGGAGAAACTGAGATTGGGAGAAGATTTTATAAGAATGGTGAAGGCGATATATACTGAATAGCAAGCAAGGTTCTGTGTAAATGCAGATTTGATGGAAAAATGATAATTAGTAAAGGAACAAGACAAGGTTGCCATCTATCTCCATTGATATTTATAATGACTTTAGAGGTTTTGCTAATGCAAATTCAAGAAGATAAAGAGATAGAGGGACTGAAATTGAAAGGTTTTTCTTATAAATACAGAGCGTTTGCAGATGATGTAATGTTTATAAATGAAAATCCCACTCATGTAACACAATTGTTGCTTCGTAAGATACAAGAATATGGAGAATTGGCAGGCTTTTATATAAATAAAGAGAAATGAAAAATTTTGTGCAAAAATATATCAAAAAGTAAACAGGAAGAACTACAGAGGTTAACAGAGTGTGAAGTTACTTCCAAAGTAAAATATTTAGGTGTGGAAGTAACAACAAAAAATTTGGACTTTTATAAAAATAATTATGAAAAACTTTGGCGTAAGTTCAATGGAGATTTGATAAAATGGAATAAGTTGAATTTGTCTATGCTGGGCAGAATTTCTGCAATCAAGATGAATGTCTTACTGAGAATGATGTTCCTGTTTCAAACAATTCCATTAGTGAAAGATAACAAACAATTTAACAAATGGTAAAGGAAACTTTCAGAATTCGTATGGGCCGGGAAAACACCAAGAATTAAAATGAAAATTTTGACTGATGCGAAAGAAAGGGGAGGATTTCAATTGCCCAATTTAAAGTTGTATCATGATGCAGTATGCCTGGTGTGGATTAAGCAATGGATGACATTACTAAACAGAAAATTACTAGCACTAGAAGGTCATGGAAATGTTTTTGGTTGGCATGCTTATATGTATTATGGGAAAAATTAGATGGACAGTTTTTTTCCGCATCATTATATAAGAAGCAATCTGCTAAATACTTGGTCAAAATATAAAAGAAATGGGGATAAAAGGAAACCACTTTGGATTGTGCCAACAGAAGTAATAAAATTATATTCAGATACTAAAGAAGAGAAGTGGTCATCATATAAACATCGTCTAAAAATACATTGAGGAAAGCTGGAATTAAAATCGGCAGAATTACAATATAAATATAATTGGTTTCAATTGCAACAAATTAAGAGTTTGCTTGAACAGGACATCAAGAATGATGGAATAAGACAAGAACATACAGAATTGGAGAGAATGCTGTTTGGTGAAAATGAAAAATTGATTTCAAGAACTTATAAACTATTATTGAAATGGTCTACGGAAGATGAAGTAGTTAAATCTCAAATGATAAAATGGGCGATAAATATAAATAAGGAAATACATGGGAATACTTATGGAAGAACTCTATGAAAATATTGACATGTTACAACATTAAAGAAAAATGTTTCAAAATGTTATATAGGTGGTATATGACACCTAAGAAACTGGCAAAAATGAACAATCAGGTGTCAGACAGATGTTGAAAATGCAAAAAACAAGAAAGATCTTTCTACCATATGTGGTGGACTTGTGAAAAGGCAAAACAATTTTGGCAAATGATTCAGCAAAATAGTTCGAAAATTTTGCGATATAATATCAAGAAGGCACAGGACATTTTTCTGTTGGGATTACAAATGGAGATATTTCCAAAACAAGATAGAATGATAATTTGGCATATGCTTTCAGCTGCTTAGACATTATATGTGCAGATGTGGAAGCAAGACAAAATACCAGAAAAGTGGGAATGGACTTTAAAAGTTATGCATTGGAGTGAAATGGACAAATTTACAAGAATCTTTAAAGAACATGATTTAGAGAAATTTAAAAATGAGTGGAGAAAATTTCAAAAATATGTTGAAAAACAATGGAATGTTAAAGGATATTTGGCAATTTTTGACAACGATTAAATGCTAAAGGAACGTTAAATGGACTATAGTAAAAAAGTGAGACTATTGGAATATATATTTTTTTCGTTCTTTTGATAATGACTAAAGGACTACACTAAAGATGGATTACAATTATAATCTATGGGTTTTTCTTTCTTTTTCTCTTTTTGCTTTATGATGCTTTCTTTTTTATGAAGATGCTTAAATAAATAAAATTGATTACCTTTTTTTTAGCAATTTAATTAAAATACACTGCCGGGGGTCACCAAAAGGGGGAGGAGGGTGGAGAAAATGTAATGTATATGTATTAATTTTTAATAACAAATGATAAGTGTTATTACAATATATTACAGTATAATAAATTGTTTTAAACTCAAAACAATCCCTGGATGGGCTCCACCACCATTTTCCCTGCAAAATGACCCCTGATTATACAGCACAAGTTCTGTATTTTTTAACTGTATAAAAGGGGAACTATGTGAAAGGGGACAAGTACAAATGTTTCTATTGATCTGCACAAAATAGTGTCTGCATAAGTACAAAAACAGGAACACCACAAGACAGAAACACCTTGCTCCACTTGATATCATGTCATGTTTTGTTGAAAATTGAGTTGTTTACTTAGGGGCATCGGGCATATAAAATGGCTTTGTTCAGGGAGACCCTCTTCCAATCCTCAGATGGATGGGGGCTCTCTCTACTATCACAAATACACTTTTTTCTTTTGCATTATGCAAGCTGCCTCTGTAAAATTGTGGTTGACCCCAGTCTGAGCCAGAAGGTCGAATTTTCCCTATATTATCATATGGTTAGGAGATTGTCACAGGTGCATGGTCAGCAAAAACCACGGGACCTATAACTACATCATGAATCTAAGACATAATTTCTGCCAAGACAATATAGAAGTATAATCTTAATTACATTTTAGTCTGATATTGAATAAAATGTATAGTCCCTTTGCCCCAGATGGACAAGCCTCCAAGCCTCATTTTTTTCTTTGTTTTTTTTTCAGATAATAAAACAGCATTATTACAGTATTTTAAAGTGAATTCTCTCCTTTAAGGAATAAAGTCTTAGTTTTTTTTTATTCTTAGTATTTTCTTAGAATAAAGTCTTTTTTTGGTTGCAATATTCTATTAATGTTTTAAAAATTACATCTTTGACAGTTCTACGAATTCCTGTACTAAATTTAAACTATCCTGAAAAGCCTAGACATTGTCTTAATGATTTAATGATTTCAAATGTAAGAGCCTATAGTAAAACATCATTGTTACAGTATTTGAGGTGAACTCTCTTTTTTAACAGAATAAACAAGAACTTTCTTGGTTGCAATATCCTATAAACAAACAATATCCTATAAACAAAAGGTTACATCTTTTATAGTTAGATAGATTTTAATGCTAAGTTTATCTGTTATAATAACCTAGGTATTATCTTAAAAAATTAACGATTTCTGCATCTTATTCTTAAAGAATACCACACAGCTTTTTTTTTTTTTTGCTTTCTGCAAACTCCATTTAAAGGGATCTCAGTCCCTTTCAATGGGGTTGGCAGAGTCACAAACTATGAACCACTTTGGTTCACAAACAAACCTCCCATTTCATTTTGTGGTTTTGTTTGAGGTTCGGCCACAAACCATGAACTGATACAAACTGCTTTTTTCCCAGTTCATGCCCATCCCTAGTACATGTACTTTCACAAAAGTATAGAAGTTACTTGCCATGAGACTCCCGTGTCTGTTAGCCGCCCTGAGCCCGCCTAGCGGGGAGGGCGGGATATAAAAATAAAATATTATTATTATTATTATTATTATTATCAGGCATTTTAACATTAAATATGTACCATTTGGGTCCTCAACTCTCCTTAACCAGAATATTAGGGTTTCTCAGAATAATTGTCAGCCCTGCCTTCTTATAACTAATACAAGCCATAAATGTCTTATCAAGATTCATTGAAAAAATATTTCTGATCATATGAATTTCTTAAAGGAAAACTACATTTGCTTTCTCCCTCTAAACCAAACACATAACTTTCCTCATTTAACAGGTGATTTAACAGTCCTTTAATATTTATTGCACTACTGATAAAAGCACACATCTTTATTTACTAAGTATACAGCTATCTGATTACAAGTGGTTCTCTATAAACTAATGTAATACCAAATAAAACTTATGTGCTTCAGATACTTGCGGAACCTCCTCCTCCTCTAAACATTTAAGAAATTGCTGTGTGTCCTCTGTGGTATGAATTACTGTCCAACTATTACTTTTTTTTTTAAAACTCTAAAGGGAATACACCAACTGTATTAAATTATTAAAGAACTTATTTTACTATTTAGAGCACAATCCTAAGGGGGGAAATGTTCTGGATCAAACTAACAGCTACATAGGTGTAAATGCCAGTTGCGTCATTCTAAGTCCCTCCATGCCAGTGGAAATGGGAGGTACGCCTGTCTAAGGGTGCTCAGGCAGGTGCCTGCTCCTGGATTCAGGCAGAGGAGCACTGCTCCCAGCCAGCAGTGCAACTGGAGCATAGGCAGCCTTGCCAGTGTAGGAGGGGCATGTCCAGGCTTAGTCAGTTCCCTAAGAACTTTGGGCCCTGGCACACCCCCTCCAAAAGGTGCAAAGTTACATTAACCAAAAGGCTGGTGCATCTCATAGGCATCCATTAATCCTGAAAGCACAGTCCCGCCCCCCACCCGCTGCTGCACAAACCTGCAAACTCCTTAGGAAGCCATGTAATTGCTTCACCAATCCCCTCGCACCCTGGGCTCAGCATGCCCCCTCCCAGACACCCAATCGTCACTCCCCCCTTCCTAGATAAACATCCACTCTGGCCCAACACACTTCCTTAGGTAAGGTGTGTGGCATGGAATCTTGTCTTGGAGCTCCATGCCATATGGACTCAGAGTGAGGGGCGAGGCACTGGTGGTGGGCACTGTACAGAGAGGGCACTTAGACAGTACAAAGCAAGCTCTTTGACATGCACAGAGGAGAGCGAAGTCTATGCTCTGTGGCTAACCTCTCCCGTTTCCAAGTCCCAACAGGTACCCAGTCTCTGGAGGCTCCGCACATAAAGGTGGTCACACAAAGACAGGTAGGTGTGAGTACGCACCCCAAACTTGCTGCCCCCTCCCCTCACATGAGGCTGGGGGAGGGGTCATGCCATTTGTTGCCATGGCCCCTGCATGCTGCTGGCCACCCCCCACTTTCCAAGGAGATGGACTTTCCTTTGCCGTGACCCCATCCCTGGCAGGGCACCGGATTGGGGAGGGGGGTCTGGCAGCTGCTCCAATGCCTGTGGGGAGGCAGGTCAGTGACTGTCCCTTGATGATAGTCCTTGGCTAAAATGCCGCCTCACACTGCTGTGGGGGATGAATTGCAAGTAATCCAGGAGTACAGTCACCCCAGACAGGAGGGTGATCATCAGCTGGTCTCATCATGTGATGAGGTGGGGGTATTTTGGCAAACTCCCCTCCCCCGCTTCTGCCGACCCTGGCTGCAGGTTTCTTGGCAAAATTTAACGATTTCTGCATCTTATTCTAAACAAGAACTTTCTTGGTTGCAATATCCTATAAACAAACAATGTCCTATAAACAAAAGGTTACGTCTTTTATAGTTAGATAGATTTTAATGCTAAGTTTATCTGTTATAATAACCTAGGTATTATCTTAAAAAAATTAATGATTTCTGCATCTTATTCTTAAAGAATATCACACAGGGGTTTTTTTTGGCTTTCTGCAAACTCCATTTAAAAGGATCTCAGTCCACTCCAGCAGAGTTGCCATGGAGACAGTGAGGCACTCCTCCTCAGGTGCTCTGGATCTTTTTCTCTGTTTTGAAGGTGGATATTCGGCAGAGAGGCTTCCAGTTTTGGTGAGTCCAACCCCCCTCCCCCAATCTACTCAGTCAGCTGTTCCTGCCCTCCTCTCAGAGTGGAGCCTCATGCTCTGCAAGACTGTCCACGTTCCCCCTGGAATACTGTTGCACTTTGTTCCAGCACAATAAAGACTTAAGATGTGCCCTGCTTTGTCTCTCCTGCTTGGCGACTGCTGCATGTTCCCTGTGCCTCTCCTCTGCCACTCTGTTAGTGGGCTCCCCAAAGGAATGTCTTGGAGGGTGGACTCACTTGCTTCTTGGGGTGCGGTGAAGTGTGGTAGGAACCTATAAGCCACCTCAGCATGAGGCTGGACAGAGGAGCCTGGGGGTCTTTCCCCCACTCATATCATGGGAGGGAGGGTGGCCTTTGGCCAGGTACCTCACCTCAGCCTGGCTGGCCCGACATGGCACAACCTACAGCAGGGGGGGGGGAGCTAATGGAGTAGGAGCATGGCTGGTTCCTCACACTCTGTGTTCTGCAGCCACTGGGGAAAGGGTTCTGTGCACACATCAGGGGGGCATCACGGCAACACAGAGGGTCTCAGAGGCTGTGTTGGGAGAGCCCTGGCAGGGGTCAGACTTGTATTATTCACCGGGAGAATTTATTTATTTACTTACTTTGGATTTATATGCCGCCCACTCCACGAGCAGACTCTGGGCAGCTAACAATCATGGTAAAAACAATTCAAATTACAATTATAAAAGAATAAAAAACATATAAGCAATTTAAAAAGTACATTATTAGGTGCTATAAAAAGATTTCATAACAAAGGCAGTTTCTCCATATCTCAGTTCACTGTTCCTTTGTTACTCTATTAGTGGAGTTACAGATATATTATTCAGTGACATAATAGTGACAGACTCCTCCCATGTTAGTTGTTGTAGGCCTGTCTAAAAAGTTCAGTTTTACAGGCCCTGTGGAATTGGGAGAGGTCCTGCAGGGCTCTCATGGCCTCTGAGAGAGAATGCTCATGTCCCATGCTGGCATGCAGGGAAAGCAGATGACTTTGACTATATACCTGTAATTGGCACAGTTCTCTGCCAGGGGGCAGAGTGGGACAGGTGATCAGCTTCTCTGGGGCTGCCTCTCCCCACTCCTGACTGTCATGTGCAATGGCACCTGTGCTGGGACTGGCCAATCCAGTGGACCTCAAATGCCCCTCCCCTCCTGCTGCCTCCATCTTGGCCATGCGCCAGGAGTCCACACTCCAGCAGAGTTGCCATGGAAACAGTCTCACATGTGGTGAGCTACGCTTCCACCCCCCCCATACCCAGGCATAACTTAGCCCTTAGGGAATGGATGAGTGGCGCCTCAATTGTGCCTACATTGGAACGCCAGCCACCATGCAAGTTAGGATTGGCCTGCCCAAAACTGTAATTGATGCCTTTTGGATGGAGTGTCAGGATGAATGTCATTTAGAATCTGTATTTCTTGTCATCTAAAACAAGTTTTTTATTCCAAATATTATGCAAAATTGCATTCTTAGTTCTCATCGTAATAAGTGTAGTTAACACATGGCTTCCCAAGCCTTTTCACTATTCCTGTGCTTATTCTCAATGCTTTCTCTGTCCAGTTTGGTGTAGAGGTTAGGGGCGCAGACTCTGATCTAGGAGAACCAGGTTTGATTCCCCACTCTTTCACATGCAGCTGATGAGTGATCTTGGATTAGTCACAGTTCTCTCAAAGCTGTTCTCTCAAGAGAAGTTCTAGAAAGAGCTCTCTCAGCCCCACCTATATCACATGATGTCTGTTGTAGAAAGAAGAAAGGAAAGAGATTGTAAACTGCTCTGAGTGAAGAGTGGGATCCAATCTCCTCCTCATGCACTATGACCTTTACTCAAATAACCTTTTAGTACATCTTCCAAAAAGCCCACAAGGTCTTTCCATTCAATATTTAACAGTAGGCCTCAAAATTTTAAATTATGTTTTCAGCTTTCATTTTGACCTCCTCTAATTTCACTTCAAGTAAGGCTCATTCAAATAAGAGCCAGTTTGTAGTAGTGGTTAAGTGTGCCAACTCTTATCTAGGAGAACCGGGTTTGATTCCCCACTCCTCCACTTGCAGCCACTTGCTGGAATGGCCTTGGGTTAGCCATAGTTCTTGCAGAGCTGTCATTGAAAGGGCAGCATCTGAGAGAGCTCTCTCAGCCCCACCTACCTCACAGGGTGTTTGTTATGGGGGAAGAAGGTAAAGGAGATTGTGAGCCACTCTGAGATTCAGAGTGTAGGGTGGGATATACCGTAAACGCAATATCTTCTTTTTCTTCTTCATTCAGCAACTCTGTCCTTTAACTCTACTGCCTCTTTCTCCAAGTTCTACTCAACAAATTTAATTCTATCCTCAACAGGGCTTGTTTTTCTCCTATTTCTTTTAGTGGTTGTATACAATCTCGTATTTCTGTCTCTTGACCCTTAACCTTATTCATAATTTAATTAAATCTTTAATCTATCTTCTTATCCATGTCTAAATTGGTTTCTAGGTATTTTCCCCACTAAATAGTTTTGTCCCTTATATGTTATATATACCCCGCCCTACACTCCAAATCTCAGAGCACCTTACAATCTCCTTTACCTCCCACTCCCATAACAGACACCCTGTGAGGTAGGTGGGGCTAAGAGAGCTCTCCCAGAATCTGCTCTTTCAAGGACAGCTCTGCTAGAGCTATGACTGACCCAAGGCCATTTTAGCAGCTTCAGATGGAGTGGAGAATCAAACCCAGTTCTCCAAGATAAAAGTCCATGCACTTAACCACTACACCAAACTGGCTTAAAAACTCTCCATTGACTAAGGGGCTCCTGGGAAATACTGACTCTGGTAGACACAGGATACTGATCCCATGCTCTTTTAGCCATCTTGCCCACCTAACTAAATAATTCACCAAAATTATTTTAAAAGACAATTTGGATAACAACCATACATTTTCTCTGCTTTGTCCCCATCATTCCCAGGGGCTCTGTTTGTCCTACAGGACAAAACATACAAATGTTCCATTGCCCATGTTTTTCTTGTGGACAAAGGGGACCTAATAGATGTTGTTTACCTTGACTTCCAGAAAACTTTTGATAAAGTTCCTCATCAAAGACTCCTAAGTAAACTCAAGAGTCATGGGGTAAAAGCCTCTTGTGGTTCAAAAACCAGCTAATTAATAGGAAACAGAGAGTGAGTATAAATGAGCAACTGGAGAATGGTAAGCAGTGGGGTGCCACAGGCCTCTGTACTGGGTCTGATGCTTTTTAACTTGTTCATTAATGATTTGGAATTGGGAGTAAGCAGTGAAGTAGCTAAGTTTGCAAATGACACTAAATTGTTCAGGGTGGTGAGAACCAGAGAGGATTGTGAGGCACTCCAAAGGGATCTGTTGAGGCTGGGTGAGTGCACATCAACATGGCAATGATGTTCAACGTGGCCAAGTGCAAGGTAATGCACATTGGGGCCAAAAATTCTAACTATGAGTACAAGTTGATGGGGTGTGAACTGGCAAAGACTTGACCAAGAGAGAGATCTTGAGGTCATGGTAGATAACTCACTGAAAATGTCGAGATGGTGTACAACTGCAATAAAAAAGGCCAACGCTATGCTGGGAATTATTAGGAAGGGAATTGGAAACAAATCAGCCAGTATCATAATGCCCCTGTATAAATCAATGGTGTGGCCTCATTTGGAATACTGTGTACAATTCTGGCCACTGCACCTCAAAAAAGATATAGCATTGGAAAAAGTACAGAAAAGGGCAACTAGAATGAATCAAGGGCTGGAACACTTCCCTTTGAAGAAAGGTTAAAACGCTTGGGGCTCTTTAGCTTGGAGAAACGTCAGCTGAGGGGGTGACATGATAGAGGTCTTCAAGATTATGCATGGGATAGAGAAGGTAGAGAAAGAAATACTTTTCTCCCTTTCTCACAATACAAGAACTCATGGGCACTCAATGAAATTGCTGAGCAGTCAGGTTAGAATGGATAAAAGGAAGTACTTCTTCACTCAAAGGGGGATGAACACATGGAATTCACTGCCACAGGAGGTGCTGGCGGCTACAAGCATAGCCAGCTTCAAGAGGGGATTGGATAAACCTATGGAGCAGAGGTCCATCAGTGGCTATTAGCCACAGTGTATTGTTGGAACTCTGTCTGGGGGAAGTAATGGTCTGTATTCTTGGTGCTTGGGAGGGGCAACAGTGTGAGGGCTTCCAGTGTCCTGGCCCCACTGATGGACCTCCTCATGGCACTTTTTTTTTTTTGCCACTGTGTGACACAGAATGTTGGACTGGATGTGCCATTGACCTGATCCAACATGGTTTCTCTTATGTTCTTTCATCAATGCAGTTCTAAGGACACTGAACTGGAAGTAAACCCTATGTATGGACCTGAGTAGGACTCTGAGTAGGCCTGCTTAGGATGGCACTGACAGAGTGCCACAGTGTTACTGTATCCTCCTTCTTGTCATGAAACATACTTTATGAATGAAAAGCTCAGCAGTTTTTCTTTGAAATAGTACCATTTTGGGGGTTGGGAATTTTTAGAGAGCACAGAGAAGACAAGTCACTGTTACTTATCATTATTCTTGTCGTCAAAGATTCAAGGTTAAAGCACAAATAGGAGTAATTTGCCCTCTGTGTTTGGAGGCTACAGAAAAAAGGAATACCAAATTTCATGGAGACCTTGCATATTGAAATACAGTGCAAATTAAAAAGGAATTTTACAACATAATTACATTTACATTAATATGTTAATCTCTCATACACAGACAGAGAGAAGCAAATACTTTACATTAAATAATTAACTCAGTGGTGAGGTTTTATTGCCGGAAAAGGAGATTTCTCTGTGGCACGATGTTTAATGTTTTAATTAAACTCTTTTTGATAGATGTTTACTGTGGCTTCTATTTCTGCTTTAAGCCATGAAAAAAGGAATTCAAACACAATGTCATTTTACTTTGTTCAAAGAAATGTGTTCTAAGAAAACGGAGTTGGGAATGTCTGTTTGTGTGTGATGTGTGTGTGTGTGTCTGTGTGTGTGTGTGCATACATTCACACCATATGGGGGAGTTCTGATGTTATTGACTCCTTCCCTATATTTCTCCTTTAAAACATTTCATTTTTACAGTATTTATATGAGTTCTTTAGACCCATTCTGATCTGAGCCTCAACAGACTGTCTCATAAACAAAATGGAGCCAGTCTGAAAGAAGAAAAGTCCTGAGATGGAAGTTTATAAGTTGTGATCATGGGTCCTGAAACAGGAAAAGCTACCTAGTAGTTAGTTTAGGACACCATATTTGAATTGGATAGTGATAACTTCAAGGCTATGATAAAGGCTTCTTGTGTGACCTAGAATAAATCACTTAGGCTGGAATGTATCATGTTTTTGCTTACTCGGTGTTGAAATGAATGGGATTTGCAGTTGGGAGCAAAGCTCACAGGGTTGGACCATTTGTCATTCTCTCTATATTTCAGGATATTTTGGGTGTGCTTACATCAACTATGCCATAAGCACATTGTGCCATTCATCCATAAGTGACTTTATCTGTGATTAAATTATTGCAGTGTGCCCTTGAAATCAGTTTGGAAGGTGCAGCAAGTACAGAATTCTGTGCCTCTCTTTTGAATAAGGATTTGTTTCTTTTATTAGCAGTGCTGTATCCTGCTTTCCAAATACAGAAGGTAGTATGAATCTGAAAAAAGTCACTAAGCATAACTAACATTAGATTAAAATCACACTAACAACTAAAAGCTAAATCCAGAAACCAAAGGAAAAAGTCAATAAATGCATTGATAAATACCAGTAATGATCATACCAGGTAGATCTCTCTTTGGTGTGCGATGCTATAACAAAGCAGCCACAATCCCTAGTCACTTGCCTACCTTCCTGAAAGTGACAGAGAATGAAGAGGAAGGCTTCTGAAACAATTTCAGTAAACAGACAGGTTCATATGAAAGTAAGTGATCTTTCAGATATTTTGGGTCCTGACTGTTTAAGATTAATGCTCATAACCACTTTGGTTCTTAGTAGAACTGAATGTAGTCCCTGAAACAGTGCAACTGTCAGCCAGCATTTTTGACCAACTGAAATCTCCTAGAGATCTTCACAGGTACAGCCATGTAGAGCTGATTATAGTAATCAATTTGGCCCCGCTCTGGCCGTGCTGCAACGCAGCTGCGTGCCATGGGGCCATTCTTTGCCTCCCCGGAAGGATAGGAGGCTGGAGAGCTTCCCGCCCATCCAGGGACTGTGGGTGGATGGAGTGTCGGGGCTATTTATAGCCCTGGCCCTGCCCAGCCATCGCAGTTTGTTTTCATCTCTCGGCATGGATGGAGGCTTGTGAAGCGTTCGTAGCTGAGAGCGTTGGAGGGCAGGCCGGGCTGGCGCGCAGCGGCAGCAGCGTCGGACTCGCGGAGTGGCTTGGATTTTTTTAGAGGACCCAGAGTTCAGACTGGTTGAAGCAGTGGGGACCCGAGGGTGGGGAATAAGGACGTGGAGCGGCTGGCAGAGGGTTGCAGGACCTTGGGGGCTGAGAAGGAGCCTTTAGGGGGGTAGCCCCCCTTGATGGTTGTGCAAGTTTTTTGTGGTGTGTTCATCCTGCCTTCCACTCTCCCCCCGCCACATACACAGGCATGTGGTTGCTTTGGGTCTGATTCAGTATAAGGCAGCTTCATATAACTTTGGATTGGGGATAGGAGGGTGTGACACCCCCCCCCCTCTCCCTTGGGTTAGCTATCGTTGAGGGGAAACAGCACAGTATGGGGCCAAAAAAAGGGCAAGGCCCTTCCAAGGGGAAGCAGCCAGCCAAAGGCCCCAATAAGCGAGCTCGCCCAGGCACACCGGGTGAGGAGCAACTGGATGGTGCAGAGATGAGGCAGGCCATAATGGATAAGCTGGGTGTGACTGGCACACCTACAACCTGGTCTGGGCGTAACAGGGCTTCGGGGCGGTTAGGCGTCTTTACATTTGAATGGGAGGTGCTGGTGAGACTATTTGCATTGCAGGAGGGCATGGGACCCAGACCAACGCCCAACCGGAGTCAGGAGGCTGTGACAAGCAGGGACGCCTTGGCGGGGGACAGAAGCGAGGATTCGGAGTTGGCGGAAGAAAGGCAACACCCAGACCAGACAGTAGTAGTGGCAGTGATACCATCTGGCGGAGAAGGTACGGATGCACCAACACAACATTCCCAGATGTGGCCATGGGGGGCTTGGGGCTATAATACAGTGACGGGGCCCCCTAGTGGGGGGCACGTTTCTACACCAATGCAGCAAAGGGGGCAATGGGTTTTGGAATCCTTACGGGTCTGTCCCCTTTTTGGCTCTCCCCTTTGGGGATACTGCGCTCCCCTTAAAGGACCATTTGACCCCCGTGACGCGGGAAAAATTTTAAGGGGGGAATATGTTGATTTATTCAGCTTCCTTTACAGGGAATTGGAGAAGAAAAGTAAGGACAAAATGGATGAGAAGGAAAAGGAGAAGCTACGGCGTAGGAAGGTGGACCGCACCTGGGCCAATTGGCTACCTGGGTTTTTGATATAAGCAGGAGTTATTGCTAGGGCACAGCCTTGTAGGGCAACCCCGCTTTTTCAATACTGCAATATTATATATAGAGCTTACTCAGATTTTGTGGGGGCTGCCTGGTTACAGTATGATGAAACGTTTAGGATGAGGGCAGCAATTAATCCAACCTTACCTTGGGACCAAATCAACCAGCAGCTGTGGCTACAGCAGATGGCCCCCGCAAAACCCAATTTGGGGGACAGGGCTGACAGTGGTCACCTGGTACAAAGACAATCGGGAGTTGCGGTTGCCCGCTCAACAGCGGGCCAGCCGGTTCAACCCCAGTTGCTGTGTTGGGAGTTCACTTTCCAGGAAGTGTGTTCCCGTAAAGCTTGTAAATTTAGGCATGAGTGCCCATTATGCGGCGGACCCCACGCATTTTTGGCATGCAGCAAAGCAAAGCAGAAAGGGGGGGGCTAAGCGCCCCAGGGGTGGGGGCAACGCTCCAACACCTGAAAAAGGGTCCCAGTCCTATTCGGCTGAAAGTGCTTAAGCATTTTTTGGAGGGTTATCCCAAGGAGATGGACAGGGCATACTTATGGGAAGGGTTCTCATCAGGGTTTAGGATTCCATTTCATGGGCCTAGGGTGCCTTTTCAGGCATCCAACCTCCGTTCTATTGTAGGGCTCTAACAGGTAGTTCAGGCAAAGATAGCAAAGGAATGTTCTGAGGGGCGAGTCATCGGTCCTTTTGATGACCCCCCCCAGTTCCATGTTTACGGGTTTCTCCTCTTGGTGTGGTGCCTAAGAAGGCACCTGGAAAATATAGGCTTATTCATCATCTTTCTTATCCTAGTGGTGGATCACTGAATGATGGAATTCCCGACCACCTATGTTCAGTTAGGTACACTTCCTTCGACCAAGCAGTCAAGGTGGTGCGGGGGTGCAAGCCAGGTGCAGAAATGGCCAAATGCGACATTGTCGGCATTTCACCTGTTACCAGTTCACCCCAAAGATTTTGAGTTGTTAGGGTCTCAGTTTGAGGGGAAATATTTCATGGCCTTTGCCTGCGCGGCCTTTGAGAGATTTAGTTCATTTTTGGAATGGCTGTTAATGACAAGATCTGGGCGTAAGGAAACAGTTCATTACCTGGACAATTTTTTGTTCGTGGGCAGGGCCGGGTCCAGGCATTGTGCCCAGCTGCTAAAATTGTTTACGGAGCTGGCAGAGGAGCTTGGCATTCCTTTGGTGCATGAAAAAACCGAGGGACCGGCTACATGCTTGACCTTTTTTGGCATCGAGCTAGAAACTGTTCAGCAGGCGTCGCAGTTGCCGGAAGAAAAAGTCCAGCAACTTAGGGTGCAGCTCGCCACCATTAAACCTAAACGCAAGGTGTCGCTTAGGGAGTTACAGCAACTTGTGGGGCATCTCAATTTTGCCTGTAGAGTTGTAGCACCAGGGAGAGCATTCCTTCAGCGTTTTTGCGATGCCATGGGGTCCCTCCAGTCCCCCATCACAGGGTGCATATAACGGCCAGTATGTGCAGCGATTTGGAGGTCTGGGAAACCTTCTTGGAGTCATTCAATGGGGTTTCTTTTTGGCATGAGGACATGAAAGTGGAGGCGGACCTCCAGATATCATCAGATGCTGCGGGGTCTACTGGTTTTGGGGTGCTTTTCCGGGGGCATTGGTGTGCCAGCAGTGGCCCCGGGACTGGCAGGACAGTGGGCTTTGCCAAAATTTAACATTTTTGGAGTTCTTTCCTATTGTGGTGGCAGTATGGATCTGGGGGGAACAGCTGGCTAATAAAGTTGTTCATTTTTGGTGTGACAACTTGTTGGTTATGCACGCCATTAACATCTAAGTCAATTCCAGTTATGAATTTGGTAAGGGCTTTTACATTGCGCTGCCTCCAATTAAATGTGCTGTTTCTGGCAAAGCACGTGCCTGGTGTTTGTAACGGGGTGGCAGACACTCTGTCTCACCGACAGATGGAGTGTTTTCGCCAGCTGGCCCCAGAGGCAGATCCATTGCTGGAGCAGATGCCCCAGGACCTGTGGGAGCTTGGCAGGCCGAAGCCAGTAGGGCAATTATGTTAGCTTTGGCTCTGAGTACCCAAAAGCCTACGAGCATGCCTCTCGACAGTTTAAGGAGTTTAGACACATGGCTGAATTGGGGGATAGTTGGCCCATTCCACTGTTACATTTGATGCAGTTTTATGTGCATCTGAAAGATAAGGGCTTAACGGTTAAGTCTATTCGTGGGCAGTTGGCCGCCTTAGCTTTTATCAGCAAGGCGCAGGGCTTTCCGGTAGCGATCGGGGATTTAGAGTTAAAAAGATATTGGAAGGCTGGTCGCGTGAATGGGGGGCATGGGAGGATGCCCGGCAACCCATCTCGCTGTCCATACTTCGGGGGTTGGGCCGCGTATGGCCTGAGGTGTGTAGCTCTAACTATGAGATTGCACTGTTTCATATAGCGGCACTGACTGAATTTTTTGGTGCATTACGGGTATGCGAACTGGTCAAGCTGTCCCAGAATGATCAGAGCCGCCCTGAGCCTGCCTTGGCGGGGGAGGGCGGGATATAAAAATATTATTGTTATTATTATTATTATTATTATTATTATTATTATTATTATTATTATTATTATTATTATTATTATTATTATTATTATTATTATTATTATTATTATTATTATTATCATCAGTCTGATGGGATGTTGCAGCATAATGACATCAAATTTGTGGGAGGGAGATGTGGTGCTGCATGTATGGCGATCCAAAATGGATCAGCGGTGTAAGGGCACCAAGATCACTGTAGGGCCCTGTGAAGAGGCCGGTTTGTGCCCCGTGCAAATGCTGCAGCGCTACATGGTAGTAAGGGAGAGTGCCCAGGGCCCCCCTTTTTTGCCATAAGGGCAGGGGTCCTCTCACAAAGTATCAGTTTTGGGCGGTTACGGCCCAGGCCTTGGACAAGTTGGGTTTGGCAGGGTTCAAGTTTGGCACTCATTCGTTTCAGATTGGGGCTGCATCCACTGCCACAGCAATAGGTTATTCAGGGCCGGCCATCCAAAAGGTGGGCCGCTGGCATTCAGCAGCTTTTCGCACCTACGTATGCCCATTGGTGCTTCCATGAGGGTGATCGAGGTGGCTGTTGTGTGTTATATGTTTTAAAGTTCAGTTGTGTGTAACTGTTTTCTCATTCCAGGTGCTGTGTCTCGCCAGGAGAGGCTGCGGATACTCATCTGTGGGCACAGCTTTATTTTCTGGGTGGCCCACTATGCAAGGAGATCTCCAGTTGGCACCCAGTTGGAGCTAAGCGAGTGGGCTGTAGTTGAATGGCAGGGGCAGCATGGGTTAAGGGCAGGGCTCCTGCCATTGTTGTTTTCAGGCAGGGCCGGCCCCCCACCTCACATTCTAGTCATTCACCTGGGCGGGAATGACTTGGGGATGATGAAGGGGAAGGCCCTTTCATTACAGACAGTGGCGGACCTGTGGGTCATCGTGTGGAGGTGGCCTGGAGTCCACCTGATTTGGTCCGCCATCCTACCAAGAAGAGTCTGGCGAGCCGCCTGGGACCCGACTGGGGTCGAGTGGGCCAGACGTAAGGCAAATCGGGCCCTGTGGAAGGCCTTGGAGGGAGGTCTGTGTACCTTCCTCCCTCA
Source organism: Heteronotia binoei (assembly GCF_032191835.1). Classification (NCBI taxonomy): domain Eukaryota; kingdom Metazoa; phylum Chordata; class Lepidosauria; order Squamata; family Gekkonidae; genus Heteronotia; species Heteronotia binoei. The sequence goes on along the minus strand of NC_083223.1, from coordinate 185,257,809 downwards.
CCCAGGAATTAGGTGGAGTTGGGGGAGCTTTTCCAGCCAGATGGGATTCATCTATTTGATGTGGGTAATCGGGCTTTTTTGAACGATATTCAACAAGGGCTTCAGGCTGCTTTAGGCCACTCGGAGGGGCGCTAAAGACCCCAGTCGGGTCCCAGGCGGCTCGCCTGTTAGGCCAAATGCCCTCAAAACGAGGTTGGGGAATTAGTTTAATGGACACTTGGCTTTAATAGGAATCTTTTTTATCTATGTATACCAGGCTCAACCATTCAGAGAGTGATGCTCAATAAAATGGACTCTAATTTAATAAAATCAATTGTAATTTATTTAGAATAATAGTTCTTTCATACAAGGTAAAAATACAAAACACTCACACATTCACACAAGTCTAAGGAAATACAGATAGATTGATAGGGGTAACATATATGGGTAGACAAACAGGGTCATATTTACCATCGTCGTCTTCAGGGAAGGTTTCCAATGGCGACATAAGAGGACAGGGGAAATGGACCCAAAACTGTGGCCAGAATTGGGGATGGATCTAGACAGTGGAACTGGGATACTGTTAGATGCACACCTGAGTGGAGTTGGGTCAGAGGTTAAATAGGCTCCCTCAGACCCTTCAGGGGCTGGGAGGTCTTGGGGAGGAGCAGGGGGAGGCTCTGCGATGACCAAGAAGGCTGGACATCCCTTGCTGACACCTAATTGGATGCCAGTTTTGACCAATGAACTTCACCTTAGTCTGGTGAAGCTGGAAATTTCCAAGCTGCAATGCTGCCTGGGGCGGCTCCAAGGTATTAGACTAGGGTGAGAATGGAAATGGCTGGATACTTACGGTTAAATGGGATTAGCTGGGAAGGTGACAATAGGGAATCAAATACTGGCCTAGGTACCACCCAGGTTAGACAAAAGACTTGATGAAGACAGGAGATGTCCTTCCTCTTATCTCATCTTCTGCTGGACAAGAGTTATTGTTCTGGTATTGCTGAGCAATTAGGATCAACAGTGGAGCTGTTAATCCATTCATGGGGTAAATGGGTTGCTTGCAGGCTCAGGGTGTGTACGTGTGACTTTCCCACTAAGAAGGAATGAGTCCAGCCTGGCAGGGTATGCTTGGATCAGGAAAGCAAGATGGATTCTGCTGTTGTTAAGCCTTTGGTTCATGGAGATAGGCTGGAAACATGGTGGCCTGGCTTCTTCCACTGCAGTGGCCAAGACTGGGCACACAAGGAGCAGCTGGAGCATGTCTGTAGTTCTGGCTCACACCCTTCAGAGATGTAGAATGCAAAGCTGCCACATAAGCCTTAGAAACTGTAAGCAAAGTCCACTTCTTAGAGCAGATGTGTGAGAGTGAAATCTCCAGGCACTCTGGCAACCACACTGGCAATCACGATGTCCACATGTATGAAAAGTAGGGGGCTTTTCCTCACACGCCAGACTCTTCTTGGTAGGATGGCGGACCAAATCAGGCAGACTCCGGGCCAGTTTGGTGTAATGGTTAAGTGTGTGGCCTCTTATCTGAGAGAACCGGGTTTGATTCCCCACTCCTCCACTTGCACCTGCTAGCATGGCCTTGGGTCCGCCATAGCTCTGGCAGAGGTTGTCCTTGAAAGGGCAGCTGCTGTGAGAGCCCTCTCCAGCCCCACCCACCTCACAGGGTGTCTTTTGTGGGGGAGGAAGGTAAAGGAGATTGTGAGCCGCTCTGAGACTCTTCGGAGTGGAGGGCGGGATAGAAATCCAATATCTTCTTCTTCTTCTTGTAATGCCTAAGCAGAGGCTTGGCATTGGCGGTGGCAGAAGGAGCAAGGGGTTTATACCTTGCAAATAAGCACCCAGGCATCTGCACCTGTTAGTGCAGTCAATGCGCATGAATGGCAGATGGGCTTTACGGCTCAATGCTGTATAATGCAGATTGTAGTCGTGCCTCCCCCTAGATTCGCCTCCTTCTGGGTATCGGGGCAGAAGTTAGGGGAGGGTAGTTTTCGCCTGGCCGGCCCAGCATTAGCCATAGTCTTATGGCTCGTGCTGGGGGCAGGGTGGCTCGCCCTTTTGTTGGACTTGGCGGGGTCAAAGGAGGACCCCAGGGCTTGTCCAACTGCAGGTTGCCCTTGCCGTGTTAGTTGTATTAATAAAGTGGCCCGTTTCCCAATATTCTGTGTCAGCCTCTTTATTTCGACTGGGGGGGCAAATATTGTAATGGTCAGGGAATGGATTACTAGGAACACACATGAAGCTGCCTTATATTGAATCAGACCACTGATCTATCAGTGTTGGTATTGTCTACTCATATTGGCAGCAGCTCTTGTGGGTATCAGGCAGAGGTCTTTCACATCAGCTGCCGCCTGGTCCTTTGAACTGGGGATTCTGGGGATTGAATCTTTCTGCATGCAAGGCAGCCCCACTGAGTCTCAGCCTCTCCTTATGGAAAGGTATTGTTGTTGTTATTCCACCAGGTGGGGGTCAGAGCTGAAAACACCCTGGGCCTAGTTAAGGAAAGGTATTCTATATGACAAAGGTATTTTCTTCCTTTTGAAGAAAAGTTACAGCTTATAAAGCAACTAAAGATGGTTAAAGATATAGTTTCAAGCTATAAAAACCACTTGTGTATTCAAAGGCCAGTTCTTTTAAAAATGTTCATTCAAAGGCCAGATCTTTTTAAAAAAATGTAGAGCGGGTTCTACCTAGGGTTGTTTAGTTTAATGTTATTTATTTCTATCCCACTCCATTTCCTGTAAGAAGGACTCTGGGTAGCTTGCAACATGTAAAATCCAACAATACATAAAATCCAACATTAATCTACTAGATGCTGGCATATATTAATCCCACAGTACAGCTGGATGACTGGCATACAATCTGTATATTAAGCCATTTTAAACAGGCGAGGATAAAGGAGGGGGAAAAGTACCTGGGAGGCCACTGTTCTTTCTAACCATCATTGTACTCAACTGTACACCTGGTGGAACATCTCAGTTTTACAGACCAAGTGGAAGTGAGACAAGTCCCACAGGGCTTGGATCTCACTGGAAAGTGAGTTTCACCAGGCTGGGACAGGACCAAAAAAGCTGTGGTCAGGGGCAGACAGACCATTTTGGGACTAGGGACTACCAGCAGATTAGTACCAGCTGAGCTGTGGACATTCAATGAAATTGCTGAGCAGTCAGTTTAGAACTGATAAAAGGAAGTACTTCTTTGCCCAAAGGCTGATGAACACATGGAATTCACTGCCACAGGAGGTAGTGGAGGCTGCAAGGATAGACAGCTTCAAGAGGGGACTGGATAAACATATGAAACAGAGGTCCACCAGTGGCTATTAGCCAGTGTATTGTTGAAACTCTCTGTCTGGGGCAGTGATGCTCTATATTCTTGGTGCTTGGGGGGCACAGTGGGAGGGCTTCTAATGTCCTGGCCTCCTCCTGATGACACTTGGTTTTTTGGACTAGATGGCCCGATCCAACATGGCTTCTCTTATGTTCTCATGAGATGTTTTAAACAACTGATTTTTCTCCTACTGGCTGATAGAATGGCACCAGGCAGCAGAGGGCACCAATGAGAAGTCTTCTACTATAGCAGGAGACTGGCCAACTGTAAAGTAGAAGGAGCTCAGCTTGGATGTGATGTCATATTGTCTCCAGCCCCAACACAGTGGGAGACTGGTCAACCCTAGAGGAAAAGGAGCTCAGCATAGATATGATGTCATACAGTCCAGCCTCAGACCAGATTAAAATGATTTATATTTTTATGCATTCTGCATGAGTTTCCCATTGGTGTTTGGAAAGCCATTGTTAGAGACAGAATCTAAGTAGACCTCCATTCTAATCAAGCAAAACAACTTTTATCCTTTTTTTCCTGTGGATGTTTTCACTCATTGCTTTAGACACAAACAGTTTCATATATTTTTACTGAAGCCAGCCAATCCCATTATGTTTCTATTACTTGTAAAGATTTTGAAGACTTTCTATGATTCAACAATCAATCCATTCTATATACATCATTTCAAAAGGATTCCTGTCAGATTGTATTCTCTGTAAATGACACAAGACTCCCATTCAAAAAGCTGTCTAAACAAACACAGATACAAATGACAAGCCTATTGTGAATTATTTCTGAGGTCTCTATTGCCATTTAGATATTCAAAATTGTAACTATACGTGCTTTGTTAAAGCAATAATTAAAAATGTTCTAATGCTGGGATTATTTGCCTAAGTATGAATTCATTTTAACTGGTTGAGAAAATTATTTATATTTACAGACACATAATTTCATTTAAACCACCCATCTGCTAAGATACTCAGAAGGGAGGCAGCTAGCTTTCATTACCAGACAGGGCTGCTATGTTTCCAAATGAGATCTCAAAGTGATTAATGGAAAATCAGTTATTTTTCTCATAACCATTAGAAAAAATGTTTTTGAGCTGAGAAGTTTTTGCTCACTTATAATTAAATACTTCCTTAAATAAACAACAACGTCCTTAAATTACATCATAGTTACATCTTGTAAACTTTGAGACACTATCCCTTTGCTAGTGTAGAAATTTGGTTCGGGTACACTTAATCATGATGATATATTTAAAAGTCCACTCTGAAGAACTCTTAGGTTGGTAGAACTCTGAAGATCAGAGGGGAAAATTAGACTCCTGATGAACACCCTCCATCCTTTTCAAAACAAAGTGTTAAAGGTGGTATTAAGCAATGGGCAACCAGGGCAGCTGACCTGGGCCCCACACTGAGGATGTCTCCAACTATCCATAGAGGGCAGGTTCTTGCCACTGCTGCCATTGGTGCAGGTCCCTTTGAGGACTCAGGCAGCTGACTTGGGCCATTTCTGCATTCTGCTTTCATTCTGCATCTGTTGAATTCCCTTGGCACTTCATACCTGGAATGACATTATCTGTGGATTATGCTTTCTGTATTTCCACCCCATAGGGGGGATCTGCAGCTGGCTAATCTAGTTAGAGATGGAAAAGTTTCCACTGCCTTGGTGGCAGCAAAGAAAATTGGGACTGCAGCCAGCAAAGACAAGGCAGAGCTTCAAAGAGTGAAGATAGGAGGGGGAAGAAAAAAAGCTACATGCCTGATTAAAGCCATAGGCAGGCCGGTTCTGGCCTGTTGGCCAGACAATTTAACACCTCTGTCCTAGGGGGTCAGAGACTGACAATAGTTAAACAGAGCACAGCTGAAATAATGCTGAACCCAGATCCAGATTTGTAGATCCCGTCCAAAGCTGAGCAGGAGTACAATCAGGATCTAGCAAGTGCTTGAAGGCACTATGTTCTCCAGTACAGGAAATCAGAACGGACATAGTTCAGGACAATGAATAACCTCATCCTCAATACTGGAAACTACTCAACAGTTAAGAGTTCTATAACAAAATTCTCGGTTGGTTTTGAGGTTCTGCTCTGCTGCTGGTTTAGCAAATGCTGCTGGTTTAACTAATCCAGCCTCAGAGCACAGCAGGCATTATTTCAGAGCCATGGAAGCACCATCATAGCTTGGAGTGCCACAATGGAAAAAAATAACCAGCTGCCGTGCTAAAGGCTAATTTTCTTTTCAGTTATGAAGAGGTTGATCTACTCTGACAAAGACTGAGTACCAGATCACTGGGTTAAACAACCAATCTCTGAATTAAAAAGTTTCCTCAAGATTCCAAAAAGCACTTATTATTTCCTTGTATCTCACATATTCTTCCTATCAATGTTTTTGCAGGGGACAGCTGGTACACTGTCATTTCTCCATAGATTCTCCATTCATTTTCATACTCTGCTTTAAAATAGGCATCCTATGTCTTAGAAACTTAGAAATGTGATCAAGGACTTTTTTGTTGCTGTGAAACTGTTGCTAAAATTGTTTTTTAAAAGCATATACTCTTAAAAAGAAAGCATGAAGTGCAAGAACTTGATAAAAATAAGAGCTTACTCTTGTTTTGATGCAGTAACCCAGCTGCAGGGCTAGAAGCACCATTAACAAATGGTATCCACCCATCTCTCGGCTTGACTTTGCGAAGGAAGATTTAAGAAAAGTGCAGTAGTCCACGTCTCTTGCAGCCTCGCTGGTGGCTGACAAGACCAATGTGGGACAGGCAGGTCCAGCCACAGTGGCTGCAGGGAAAAGTCTGATTTGGGGTTGGTGCTGTAACAGTGCGATTCTTCCTCAATCTCCTTTTGTCCTCAAGACCAGCTATGTGTGCGTTCTCAAAGGAAGAGACAGCCTGGTGGATGGTGTGCCTCCATGCTTTGTGATCTGAGGCTAGGTCAGACCACTGGTGATGGTTATTGCAACAGGTACCAAGGGATTTCTTCAAGGAGTCCTTGTACCTCTTCTTTGGTGCCCCTCTATTTCGATGGCCGGTGGAAAGGTTGCTATACAGGGCAATCTTGGGAAGGCGGTGGTTTTCGATCCTGGAGATATGCCCTGCCCAGTGCAGCTGCCTCTTCAACAGCAATGCCTCGATGCTTGTAACCTCCGCCCGCTTGAGGACTTCAGTGTTGGTCACAAAGTCACTCCAGTGGATGTTGAGGATGGTGCGAAGGCAGCGCTGATGAAAGTGCTCAAGGAGTCACAGGTGATGATGGTATAAAACCCACAATTCGGAGCCGTAGATGAGGGCTGTCATCACAACCGCTTTGTAAACATTGATCTTTGTGCCTTTTTTTCAGATGCTTGTTGCTCCACACACTTTTATGCAGTCGGCCAAATGCACGGTTTGCCTTTGCCAGTCTATTGTCAATCTCCTTGTCGATCTTGGTGTCTGAGGAGATGATGCACCCCAGGTAGCTGAACTGCTGGACTGTCTTCAAAACTGATTCACCCAAAACTGATGCAAGGAGGGTGATAATCTTCCTGGGGTGCAGGCTGGTGGAGAACTTCTGTCTTCTTCAGACTAACTTCTAGGCCGAATAGCTTGGCAGCCTCTGCAAAGCAGGACGTCATATGCTGCAGAGCTGATACCGAGTGGGAGACAAGTGCAGCATCATCAGCAAACAGTAGCTCTCGGATAAGTTTTTCCATTATCTTGGAGTGGGCCTTTAGTCGCCTCAGGTTGAACAAGCTGCCATCGGTGCGATAGCGGATGTAGACACCATCGTCGTCATCTAAATCTACTGCGTCTCTTTGAAGCATCATCCTAAAAAAGATCGTAAAGAGAGTAGGCGCGAGAACACAGCCTTGCTTTACACCTGTGCCTATTGGGAAGGGCTCCGAGAGATCATTGCAGTGTCTAACTTGGCCTCGCTGGTCTTCATGTAGCTGGATGACCATTCTGAGGAACCATCAACCCATCAACACGGAGGAAAATTCCTTTTTATCTACAGACAACTGAGATACTTTTACATAAACATATATGGGCAGATCAAAAGTTAGTTTTGTTGGTGGCTAAAATGTGAGGTGAAAAGCTTCTTGAAAGGTTTGACCTGAAGAAGGCCCTTTTTTTGAGCAGGAACACACAGGAATGCAGTTCTATCTGGCTTAGCCAGGGCTCCAGCTCAAAAAAGGTCTCCAGCAGAGGGAAGGCACTAGGCAGGTCTGTGCTCCCAGACCTCAAGCTCCATCCTCTCTGCCACCTCCAGCCTCCAACGAACTTGCGAAGAGAGCGAGAGACATGGAGCCAGTGCTCTTGGGTGGCTCCAAGTCTCTCGCTCTCTTCACAAGTCTGGCTGTGGTGGTGGGGGGACAAGGTGTCTCATTGGGCTGTGTGAGAACACACATCACTATTTGTTTACAAAGTCCTGCAGCGATGGGCAAGCGGCGAAACGGCAGGTGGAAGATGCCACTGGAAGCCGCAGTCCCCATCCTGCATGTAGGCGGTTCAGGGTTTTGGTCGCCTGATGCTGACCCGGAGACGAAAGCATTTTTCGGCAGCACCCTGAACGACCAAGCAGCCTTATCTAGGTACAGCACTGCTTGCTCCACATGGAGAGGGGCCTAGAAAAGGTGGCCTAAACAAAGCTCGTCTCCCCCACTCCAGTTGGCTAGCCGCGGTCAACGGGCATCCTTACTTGCGGTCAAAAAATAACAACAAAGAAAAGGCATGCACCTGCCTCACAAAGTGTGCAAAGACTAAAGCTTGTGTGTTGGAACATCAGAACCATGCTTGACACAGTAGACAGTGGTCGCCCTGAACGACGCTCTGCTCTAGTTGCCCACGAACTTCTCAGGTTGAATATTGACATAGCAGCTCTCAGTGAGGTCCGTTTCCCTGAGGAAGGTAGTCTTCAAGAACACAGTGCTGGCTATACCCTCTACTTCAAAACAAGCAGCATGCAACAGTGTGTATGCCCCAACCCTTCAAGCAGATCCTGCAGAAAAGAACAAGTTCTATGCTGATCTACGCAACCTCGTACGGAAGACCCCTACAGAGGACAAGGTGATCATCCTTGCTGTCTTCAATGCCAGAGTAGGTAAAGACTCGGAAGCCTGGAAAGGAGTACTTGGCAAACACGGCATTGGCAACTGCAATGATAACGTGCGCCTCCTGCTAGAATTCTGCACGGAGCACCAGCTCACCATCACCAACACTATCTTTCAGCAGAAGAACAGCCTGAAGACAACCTGGATGCACCACGGTCCAAGCACTGGCACCTTATCGACTACATTCTGGTGCGCCAGAGAGACCTTCGAGATGTCTTACACACCCGAGTAATGCCCAGTGCAGAATGTCATACGGATCATCGTCTTGTACGCTGCAATCTCTGTCTTCACTTTAAACCCACACCCAGGAGAGGAGGTATCCCTTGGAGGAAGCTTCAGGTTGGCAGCCTTCAGTCAGCCGAAGTTAAAGCTGCCTTTCAGGCAAAACTCCAGTCAAGAATTGAGGACCCCAGTTGCCCCACAGACCCTTCTCCAGAAGCACTCTGGGAACACCTAAAAACTACCATCCTGTCGATCTCTGAAGAAGTCCTCGGGTTCTCCACAAGGAAGAACAAGGACTGGTTTGACGAGAACAATCAAGAGATCCAAGAATTACTAGCGAAAAAGAGATCTGCCTACCAAGCACATCTTGCTCAGCCCTCCTGCCCGGGAAAAAAGCAATCTTTCGAGCTGCATGTAGCAACCTCCAGTGCAAGCTTCGAAACATTCAGAACGAGTGGTGGACCAAGGTCGCAGAGAGAACCCAGCTGTGTGCAGACACTGGTGATTTAAGAGGGTTCTACGAAGCCCTGAAGGCAGTATATGGCCCATCATATCAGGCTCAGAGTCCCTTGCGTAGTGCAGACGGCCAAGTGCTCCTCACAGACAAGGCATCCATACTGAGCCGGTGGTCGGAGTATTTTCAGGTTCTCTTCAGTGCCAACCGCGTAGTTCAAGATTCAGCAATCCACCTCACCCCACTTCAACCAGTGAAAACAGAGTTGGATGAGATCCCCACCCTAGAAGAGACTGTTCAAGCCATCAAGCAACTGAAAAGTGGCAAGGCAGCAGGTGTTGATGGAATCCCACCAGAGATCTGGAAGCATGGGGGCACAGTACTACATAGCACACTTCACAAAGTACTTGTCACCTGCTGGGAACAAGGCAAACTACCACAGGACTTTCGCGATGCAATCATCATCACTCTACACAAGAACAAAGGGGAAAAGTCAGACTGCTCCAACTACCGGGGGATAACTCTGCTCTCCATCGCAGGCAAAATCCTTGCCAGAATACTCCTGAACAGACTGGTGCCCGCCATTGCAGAAGAACTCCTCCCAGAGAGCCAGTGCGGCTTCAGAGCTAACAGGAGCACCACCAACATGGTATTTGTTCTCAGGCAGCTCCGAGAGAAATGCAGGGAACAAAACAAGGGTCTATATGTGACTTTTATCGACCTTACCAAAGCTTTCGATACCGTTAGCAGGAAAGGCCTGTGGGAAATCTTGGAACGTTAAGGATGTCCCCCAAGTTTCCTCAGCATGATCATCCAGCTACATGAAGACCAGCGAGGCCAAGTCAGACACTGCAACGACCTCTCGGAGACCTTCCCAATAGGCACAGGTGTAAAGCAATGCTGCGTTCTCATGCCAACTCTCTTTACAATCTTCTTTAGCATGATGCTTCAAAGAGACGCAGTAGATCTAGATGATGACGATGGTGTCTACATCCGCTATCGCACTGATGGCAGCCTGTTCAACCTGAGGCGACTAAAGGCTCACTCCAGGACAATGGAAAAACTTATCCGAGAGCTACTGTTTGCTGATGATGCTGCACTCATCTCCCACTCGGTATCAGCTCTGCAGCATATGATGTCCTGCTTTGCAGAGGCTGCCAAGCTATTCGGCCCAGAAGTTAATCTGAAGAAGACAGAAGTTCTCCACCAGCCTGCACCCCAGGAAGATTATCACCCTCCCTTCATCACTGTGGGTGAATCAGTTCTGAAGACAGTCCAGCAGTTCAGCTGCCTGGGGTGCATCATCTCCTCAGATGCCAAGATCGACAAGGAGATTGACAACAGGCTGGCAAAGGCAAACCGTGCATTTGGCCAACTGCACAAAAGTGTGTGGAGCAACAAGCATCTGAAAAAAGGCACAAAGATCAATGTTTACAAAGCGGTTGTGGTGACAACCCTCATCTACAGCTCCGAATCGTAGGTTTTATACCGTCATCATCAGCGACTCCTTGAGGGCTTTCATCAGCGCTGCCTTCGCTCCATCCTCAACATCCACTGGAGTGACTTTGTGACCAACACTGAAGTCCTCAAGAGGGCGGAGGTTACAAGCATCGAGGCACTGCTGTTGAAGACGCAGCTGCGCTGGGCAGGGCATATTTCTAGGATGGAAAACCACCGCCTTCCCAAGATTGCTCTGTATGGCGAACTTTCCACCGGCCATCGAAATAGAGGGGCACCAAAGAAGAGGTACAAGGACTCCTTGAAGATATCCCTTGGCACCTGTCGCATCAACCATCACCAGTGGTCTGACCTAGCCTCAGATCACAAAGCATGGAGGCACACCATCCACCAGGCTGTCTCTTCCTTTGAGAATGCACGCATAGCTGGTCTTGAGGACAAAAGGAGATTGAGGAAGAATCGCACTGTTACAGCACCAACCCCAAATCAGACTTTTCCCTGCAGCCACTGTGGCTGGATCTGCCTGTCCCGCATTGATCTTGTCAGCCACCAGCAGACGTGGACTACTGCACCCTTCTTAAATCTTCATTCGCGAAGTCAAGCTGAGAGAGAGAGACAACAGTCATCAAACAGTTCAATGAATCCTTCAAAGTAAATGGGCTTTTTTTTGCTGGCTTGGTTGGTGGAGTGTGTGTCAGGGTTACCTTCTTTCCCGTTTTGTCTGTTGTGCATGGTGTTGTGCATGCTTTTGTAGCAGAATCAGAGGGATTTCTTTTGTGTTTATTTAAGAAGAGAGTTTCTTGTGGATACATGTGTGTCTATCAGTCTGGATTGTATGCAAGCAACATTGAATAGATGGATTTTGATGTCTTGTGTGGACATAAACAAAACAGGTTAATAAATGGCTACTATAAATGGCTTTTAAAACAGCCCCATGGTGCAGAGTGGACAACTCTCCCATAACAAAGACAATACCAAATCATTAAATATCTGCTAGCCTTCAATTGTATGGTACCTCAAAATTTACTAGACTGCTTCACCTTGCCAAATTGCAGGAAAGTCCTGGTAGATATAGGAAGAAGAAGAAGATATTGGATTTATATCCCGCCCTCCTCTCCGAAGAGTCTCAGAGCGGTCTGAGCTCCCTGCTCACAATCTGAGTTTGATCCTGGCGAAATCTGGGTTCAGGTAGCCGGCTCCAGGTTGACTCAGCCTTCCATCCTTCCGAGGTTGGTAAAATGAGTACCCAGCTTGCTGGGAGGAAAGTGTAGATGACTGGGGAAGGAAATGGCAAACCACCCCATAAAAAGTCTGCCGTGAAAACGTTGTGAAAGCAATGTCACCCCAGAGTCAGAAACAACTGGTGCTTGCACAGGGGACTACCTTTACCTTTATAAATGGCTTCTGGATAGTTATAATATTTAACTATTAACTGATTTATCATAAGTAGAGTTACACATCCTAAGCACATTCAGTGGACTAAGAAGGTTGTAACTTTGCTTCAGATGGCATTGTACCTTCCCAAAGCAAATTTGTATGCATTACTCATTTATTAATGTACGAATAAGGCATAAGAAAATTTAAAAAGAGACCAGAGGCTGTGTGGGGATGCTATGAGTATGAGGGGGGAAACAAACTCATTTTATGGGGCTAATCTGGCAGCTGGAAACAAAATGCCCTGAAAATAATGAATAATGGTTTTGATTTACAAAGGAAGAAGTGAAATCAAAAGGAGGGTTTATAGGTTGCCATAACATGGATAAGAGATTTGAAACCACTCCTAGCCTAATGTAGATATCCAAAAGACAACTCTCCCATAACAAAGACAATACCAAATCATTAAATATCTGCTAGCCTTCAATTGTATGGTACCTCAAAATTTACTAGACTGCTTCACCTTGCCAAATTGCAGGAAAGTCCTGGTAGATATAGGAAGAAGAAGATATTGGATTTATATCCCGCCCTCCACTCCGAAGAGTCTCAGAGCGGCTCACAATCTCCTTTACCTTCCTCCCCCACAACAGACACCCTGTGAGGTGGGTGGGGCTGGAGAGGGCTCTCACAGCAGCTGCCCTTTCAAGGACAACCTCTGCCAGGGCTATGGCTGACCCAAGGCCATGCTAGCAGGTGCAAGTGGAGGAGTGGGGAATCAAACCCAGTTCTCCCAGATAAGAGTCTGCACACTTAACCACTACACCAAACTGGCTCTCAGGAGTTTGCAATTTTGGTGGTACAGGAGCAAGCCAACCAAATGTTGTACTGGACATTTAATGCCTATTGTAGCAATAGGATTTTTTATTTGGCTTGTCAGCCATAATGATATTTCAGGATGACTCAACACTGCCCCCCCCCTAAACAAAATGCTTTTCATTGAATAGCCTAGACAAGTAGATTACATATAAGAGGCCATCTCGTTGTGGCAGCCAGAAAAATCAGAGACAGTTTTGTGAAGCTGAGCAAAATTTGCTGTTACAGACATCTCTGATTTAAAACTATAGCTTTGCCAATAATTGGCTTTTCTGTTCTGTATTTAGTATTTTTAGTTATGCTGCCAATCTATATTTAATATTGTGTGCCAAGTTTTCTCCCTTGTTATGCTATGCTTTAAAACAAATAAAGATAGATCGATTGAGCTCCAGAGCCCTTACTTTTATATCTGAGGAAAATAGGTGAATCATGGAACCTCATATTTCTCAGGAATTCTGCTCACGAAGGTTTTGTACATCCCTGAAAAATCTCTATGTAAAAACAAAAGGTTTCCTTAGATCCAAAGAATACTGCACACTCCTCAGTTCCATAACTACTCAGAATAACCAGGGAAAATGCTTCTGTGGTTAGTTTTTTTTGGTTGACAGAGCACTAAGGATTTATGACGTTTCTGAATGTTTGCTATTCTATAAAACCACAATCAGAACAAAATGGAAGCAAAGAGGGAATCTTACAGTGAACAGATCTATCATCTCGCATTATAAGCCTCTAGCCTTTCAGGTGTCCTGCTTATTCCTGTTCCCAGCCTGCAGCTGGTGCCATGCAACCACTAAATCACTCTCTGCATCACTCCACCTTGCTGGGATCATAAGCTGCAGGTTCTTCAGAGCCATGCCAAGCTCCAACTTCCTTTCCCATGCTGGAGTAGCTGGTAGCTCATTCAAGACAGCACAGCACCACTGCTTGCATTGCATCTGAGACCATCACTTAGGAAGAGAACTGGACATGTTGATATACAATGATTCCTTTGTTGTTCAGGGCTTATTTTCTTTGCTTCTGCCTTGTTAAATTCCAGGATTACTTCGTAATTTGTATAAATAAATTTGAATTTGAAGCTGGTTTAAGAGTTAGTATCTGAGGGGAAATAATTGTATAAGGCATCCTAATAAATTAAAATCTCTACCAAAGTGATGTGTTTTCTTCTTTAGAGACACATTATTTCTCCACTCCTGTATTACTATTTATAATTGATAATTGATGAAGATGGGCTTGAATCAGCACCACAGTGTCTGTCCTCTCTGAATTTTATTAATTTTGGTATGTCCCAATTAATTTTACAATGTTGACTCATTCTTAATTTCACAATTTTCTAATTTAACAATGTTTAAGAGAATTTTAATGAGATACATTATAAAAGAGAAACTATATTTTAGACAAGGCTGTTTTCCAGCCAGTTCTGGATGCTACTCTTCTAAATTTGTTCAGAAGATTCAAATAACACAATATTGAATGATTTTGACATGGGGTACATATTTCAAGGCAGCTAAAATTATAAGTACAGAATTTCTTCATAAAAGGGAAGTTCCATGCTTCTGTTCTAGAGTTTCTATTCTAACAGAAGCAGAGTGGTAAAGCTGCGGTCTGAGCATTTTGCTCATGACCTGAGTTTGATCCCAGTGGAAGCTGGGTTCAGGTAGCTGGCTCAAGGTTCACTCAGTCTTCCATCCTTCTGAGGTCAGTAAAATGAGTACCCAGCTTGCTGGGGGGGGGGGAGTATAGATGACTGGGGAAGGCAATGGCAAACCACGCTTTAAAAAGTCTGCCGTGAAAACGTTGTGATGCGACATCACCCCAGAGTCAGAAACAACTGCTGCTTGCACAGGGGACTACCTTTACTTTTTAAAAATAAATAAATAAATAAATAAATAAAGCCTTTCCAGTATAGCAGGGGTGGCCAACAGTGGCTCTCCAGATGTTTTTTGCCTACAACTCCCATCAGCCCCAGCCATTGCAATATAGGAATCCCAAAATGCAATATAGGAATCCCAAAATGCTGGTAACTCACATAAAATTATTCTATGTGTCTCACAGAAACCATTTCAGACACTTTAGCAGTACATATTTCAGTGAAAGCACAGTCTGGATACAGAATATAATCCTCAAAATTCCAGGGATGCCTTTGCAGCATATAATTCTATCCCAGATGCCAAAAAAGTATAAAATTTAGAATGCGTAAAACAAATACAAAGCTATGCTGATTTTAGCACACTCTAGGGTTCTTTCAAATTATTGTAACAAACTGGCTGAAAATCGTAACACTGTATCTGCTGACTCAGTTTTTTAACTGCTGCAACACTGCCACAAAGCAGTTGTTGAAAATTCAGGAAGATTTACCACTGCCCTTATATATAGGGTTTTTAATGATGAATAGTTCATAGTGGCACAGATACAGAAGCACCATGACATTGTTTTTATAATATAGTGGGTTCAATGCAATGAAGAGGCAAGGTGGTAGTGATCATAGCTCTTTTTATTCAGCACAGCATAGTATAGGGCTGTACAGACTGCTAACTGGGCCATCAGGGCCAACTTATATACATTCTAAGTTTCCACGCTAGCATGCTATTGGACCATTCAAACCAGCAGGGGGCCCCTGATTGGAGCAGGGCAGCAGGGATTTGGATCCTGCTGTCCATTGTTCCCAAGTCCTCAAGCTCAGTCCTACAGGCTCCAATGAGCCAGGCAAGAACACCATTAAATATACACATTTCAGGTCACATATACAACAGTTTCCATAGAAAACATAATGTTTTCAGCCATTCCTTGATCTACCCAGTGTCACTTTTGGATTTTCCAGATACCAATGTTTAACAAATTATCCTGATGCCATTCTGAGTGGTGGCAGGCCATGAGGGCTGTGGATGTGAACCCACCATCCATAGTGGGAAGTCTGGCAGCTTTAGAGTGGCCCAAGGTAACCTATTCATGGTAGAGCAGGTATTCAAAGCTGGGTGTTCCAAATTCCTCTCAGATACTCTTACCACTGCACCACACTGACTTTCATGTAGTAGGTTCCCAATCTCCATATTTAAGTATCCACAGATGGGGCCATACTGAAATTAGATATATTGATGACAAGGACTTGAGGAAGTCACTTCATTTATCCCTGCACTTTCCCTTTCATTTTCTCTGCACTTTGCCCTCTTTCTAGCCTCCTCGCAGCCTCCATATCCTCCCTCCTTTACCTGCTTTCTTCTTTCCTTCCCATCAACCAACCAGACTGCTCTTCTACTCTTCAGTTGGGATGAAAGCAGTTTATATCATTCCTCTCTAATACATTGTATCATCACAACAACCCTGAGGGTTAGATTATGTTAAAATTGACTGGCCCAAGGATACCAAACAACTTCCATAGAGGAATGGAGATTTGAAACTGGGTCTCCCGTATTTTAGTCTGACACTTTATCCATTCTACTACTCTTTTCAGCTTCCCCTACTTCCATACCCCATGGCAGCCTCTCCCTGCATTGATATCAGATGGCCATTTAGCCTCTGTTTAAGAACCTCCAAGGAAGGAGAACCAAACACCTCCTGAGGAACCCTGTTCCCCTGAAGAATTGCTCTAACAGTCAAGAAGTTCTTCCTAATGTTGATCTGGAAACTTTTTGATTTAATTTCAACCCATTGGTTCTGGTCCTACCTTCTGAGGCCACAGAAAACAATTCCACACCATCCTCTATATGACAGCCGTTCATGTACTTGGAAGATGGTGATCATATCACCTCTTGGCCGCCTCCTCTCCAGGCTAAACATCCCCAGCTCCTTCAACCTTTCTTCATAGGACTTGGTCTCCACCATCTTTGTTGCCCTCCTCTGGACCCGTTCCAGCTTGTCTATATCCTTCTTAAAATGTGGTGCCCAAAACTGAACATAATACTCCAGGTGAGATCTTACCAGAGCAGAGTAAAGGGTTACCATCACATCACGTGATCTGGACACTATACTTCTGTTGATACAGCCCAAAATTGCTTTTTGCCTTTTCAGCCACTGCATCACATTGTTGACTCATGTTCAGCGCACAATCCACTAAGACTCCTAGATCCTTTTTGCACATACTACTGCTAAGACAAGTCTCTCCCATCCTATAACCAAGCATTGGATTTTTACTACCTAAATGCAGAACTGTACATTTATCCCTGTTAAAAAATTCATTTTATTGGTTTCAGTCCAGTTTTCTAGCCTGTCAAGGTCATTCTGTATCCTGTTTCTATTTGCAAGGACAAGGTAGGCTTCTTCTGTATCCTGTTTCTGTCTTCTATTTGCAAGGACATGGTATTTGCAACCCCTCCCAATTTAGTATCATCAGCAAATTTAATAAGCATTCCCTCTATTCCCTCATCCAAATCATTTATAAAGATGTTGAACAAAACAGGTCCCAGGACAGATCCTTGAGGTATGCCACTTGTCATTCCTCTCCAAGAGGATGAGGAACTATTCACAAGTACTCTTTGGATGCGATCTGTCAACCCGTTACAGATCCACCTAACGGTAACAGGATCCAAACCACATTTTACCAACTTGTCAACAAGGACAGTATGTGGAAAATTATCAAAAGCCTTACTGAAATCAAGATAAATGATGTCTACAGCATTCCCCTAATCCAGCAAGGTAGTCACTTTCTCAAAATAAGAGATCAGGTTAGTCTGACATGATTTGTTTTTGAGAAACCCATGCTGGCTCTTATTAATCACAGCCATCTTTTCTAAATGTTCTAGGACTGACTGTCTGATTATTTGTTCTAAAAGTTTTCCAGGTATAGACGTCAAGCTGATGGGCTGATCTTTTCCCCCTTCTTGAAGATGGGGACAACATTCTTCTGCCTCCAATCTTCTGGCACCTCTCCTGTTCTCCGAGAATTCTCAAAAATAATAGCCAGAGGCTCAGAAATTACATCTGCTAGCTCTTTTTAGATGTAGATCCTTGAACACGGTTCATCTGGCCCTGAGGACTTAGTTTTATTTAAAGAAACTAGGTGTTTATGTACTACCCCTATGCTGATCCTAGGTTGGAACTTCATACCCTCATTATATGTTCTGTTTTTGCCATGTTGAGCACCATTTCCCTCAGAAGAGAAGACTGAGGAAAAGTAGGAATTGAGCAGTTCCGCCCTCTCTTCATTACCTGTTACAATTTCACTTTCCTGCCCTCACAATGAGCCTACCATGTCCTTGCACTTTTTCTTACTCTGAACATAAGAAAAGAACACTTTTTTGTTGTTTTTAGCATCTTTGGCCAGCCTAAGCTCATACTCAGCTTTAGCTTTCCTAACTTTTTCTCTACAAGCACTGGTGATTTGTTTATATTCATCCTTGGTTATAAGGCCCTCCTTCCAATTCCTAAAGGAGTCTTTTTTATTTCTCAAGTTTTTAGAGAGCTGTTTATGGAGCCAACTCGGTTTCTTTAAGCTTTTTTCCATTTTTTTCTTCTCATAGGAATTGTCTGTGATTGTGCTTTCAGTATTTTGCTTTTAAGAAACTCCCACTCCTGTAGATAGGGACATTTGCCTGCCTCCAATCTTCCTGCACTTCTCCTGTTCTCCAAGAATTCTCAAAAATAATGGCCAGAGGCTCAGAAATTACATCCACTAGCTCTTTTATTACCCTTGGATGCAGTTCATCTGCCCTGAGGACTTTGTTTCATTTAAAGAAGGAAAGGAAAGGTCCCCTGTGCAAGCACCAGTCTGGGGTGATGCTGCTTTCACAACGTTTACACGGCAGACCTTTTTACAGGGTAGCTTGCCATTGCCTTCCCCAGTCATTACACGTTCCCCCCAGCAAGCTGGGTACTCATTTTACCGACCTCGGAAGGATGGAAGGCTGAGTCAACCTGGAGCCGGCTACCTGAACCAGCTTCCACTGGGATCGAACTCAGGTCGTGAGCAGAGGGCTCCAACTGCAGTACTGCAGCTTTACCACTCTGTGCCATGGGGCTCTTTTTTTAAAAAAGGTGTTTATGTACTACCCCTATGCTGATCTTAGGTTGCAACTCCCTTCTCTCATTATATGTTCTGTTTTTGCCATGTTGAGCACTGTTTCCCTCAGATGAGTGAGCAAGAACCCCCTATTTTCATTTATATACTGACATCGTGATCACTAGTTGGTTGCTAGGGTGCCTGGAGTTTCACTCACACACATCTGCTTTAAGACATGGATTTTACCTGCCATTTTCTGGCAGACTTATGTGGATACTAAAGGCCTCAGTTTTACACAGAACTCTTCATCTCTGAATGGGTGCTAGCTAGGAGTGAAGACAAGCTCCCAGCCACTCCATGCATGCACAATCTTGGCTGTTGCAGTGGAAGAAGTTGTTCCATCATGAGCTGTCCAGTCAAGTGGGTTCCAACCTTTTCCATGAAAGCCATGTTTCAAGGCTAACATCACCAGCGACCATTTTCCCTGCACAGCCAGACTCCATTATGGAGAACCAAGAGCCTCACACATCCAACAGCTGCTTCAGACATCTGCATAAGGTCATCATGCTTATCTTAGGCATGTATCCTGCCAGACTGCCCAAGCTTTTGTCCAATAGAATGGTCCGCAACAGAAGAGGCCATCCAGAAGAGGAAGATGAGGAAGAACAGCCTTTATCCAGAGCCAGAGCTATTGTCACCTTAGGTATCAATTTGGTCCTCTATTATTATTTCAGATAAGTTTGTATAGCTTGTTTTAATCCCCTTAACCCATGCCTCACTCCAATTGTCATATTGGAGCCTCCCCCTGTCTGCTCCTTTTTGGTTACATAGGAATCACATGTTCTGACACTGCAGTCAGCTGATCTCTTTGTCACACATCTCATGACCTCATTGCCTGATGACACAAATCAGGTAATATAAGGCCAAGCACATGGCTTCTTCTCTCTCTCTGCCTGAGCAACATGTAACCAGATTGTTCATCTCTCCCTACCCTAAGTAAGGAGCATTAGGCATGGCACATGGCAGTGCATGTCTATATCTTCTGGTTGTAACTGGACCCTAAGCCCATCAGGACCAGGTAATATACCCTGTGCATTTTTTACCCTTGTGTTATCCCTGTATTTTTCATGCCTTGTTTTCTTAGACCTGTATGTGTGTTGTATGGTTTTATGCCCTTGTATGCTTGTCTTTATTTTATAATAAAGACCCTTGATTATTAGACATCTTGTTACTGGGTGACTTCCAAAGGAGAAACCTTCTGTATACACAGATCCAAAAGATCTCGCTAGAGCCTAGTTGCCCACCAACTAATTCCCCAAACCTAATTTTAGGGAAATTTGGCTAACAGATGAGAAGACTGAGGAAAAGTAGGAATTCAGCAGTTCTGCACTCTCTTCATCACCTGTTACAATTTCACTTTCTTGCCCTTGTAAGGCCTGCCAAAAGGCCTTGTATGCCTTTTCAGTATGTGTGTATGTATATTTTGCCCTCTTATTTCTTTTCTTTTCTGCTGAACACTGGTCTTGGTTATTTTGAGAGTTCTTTGAAGCGAACATTCCCCTAAACACTGGTGGAGAATCACTGTTACCCTCTCTTGCTTTGTCTCCTCTAAGCTAATTCCCCCAAATCAAATAGGAGACTGCCTGTTTGGATAACCCTCTCCAGATGACAGAAATCAATTCCCCTGGAGAAAACAGCTGCTTTGGAGGGTCAACTTTATGACATTAAACCCTCCTTAGGTTGCTTCCATCCCCTAACTTCAGCCTGTCAAGGGTCCACCCCCAGATCTCCAGGAATTTCTCAGCCTGGAGCTTGCAACCCAAAGTTGCAGTGATCTTTGTTGGGAGATCCATTGTGATTCCTACAGAGTTGCTGCCCCCACTGCTGCTATGTGGGGGGAAGCAGATGGGAGGCTGGGAGAGTGTTGGGAGCAGAAGCAGAGAGAAAGAGTGATCAGGTAGAGAGGCAGGAAAAGAAAGGTGGAGGGAATGGGATAGCTGTGCCTGTTTCTTGCTGGTCCTCACTTGCACATATAAAAATAAAACAATTCTACCTGGCAGCAACAAACTAATCCAAAGGGAAGGGAAGAGAGCAGGTGGCAAAAGTTCTGCCCTTGATGGCAACAGTGTCTCTCCAGGCATCCTTTCCTTCTGGGAGGCAGCTTCCTTTAAGCTTGCAGGCCTGGAGGGGATGCAGAGCAGGTGGAAAGGCTCTGCTCCTGTTGGCAACAGTCTCTTTCCAAGAGCCACTACTCCTGTTATATGTTTATTGTAACTGTAGCTATGCATGCTAAGGATTTCTTTTTAGGAATTATGGCTGCTTTAAAAGTGGAGGTCTTAAAATTGTTAGTTTTGAAAAAGGTATAATCTGTCACAGTGGTGATTCTTAGCAATTTGTACGGATGTAAAAGGCTATTATATGGTGACAAGTACTACACTGCATGCATTCCTGTAATGTATACTTTATGGACAAGCATTTTCAAATAATGCAAATATACAGGAACTATATCCCAAACATGTCAAAGATAATCTCACAAAGAGCACCTGAAATTACATGGAACCATTTTTTGGAAACTATTTTTTGGAAACTATGCCTAATGTATAATAGTTGTTTTGCTCTCAGGTGGTGGTTGGGATTGCTTCCTGTTGCTATGTTACATTGTCAGAGGAAATTCCACATGTCTCTGATGCCACACTCCCAGTGCCAGAACAGACAGCCTACTGCTCTGTAGTAGTAAAGTACATATATATAATTTTTCATTCTTTTTGTTTTCTTGTAATGTTGTGTTTTTCATGTTGCCAATGTTCATTGCTCGTATTCCTAATTAATTTGTTTCTTGCCATTTTTATGAATATCCTAGAATTTTATGTCATTTTCACTTGTCACACATTACACACTATTTATAGATCACAATAATGCAAACAATAATGAGCCTGCTTTGGTGGGGAGGGCGGGATACAAATCAAATAACATTAAATAAAAAAATAAATAATGCCAATAATGTATTAATTTTAACAGAAATAAATTGATATGCCAGAACTAAAAACAGCATACATGCAAAAATTTAATTAGCACAATGACCTTTTCTGCACCATCAAATATATGTGAATCATTCAAACATAGGCAAATAATTTGACTGTTCTGCTCATAACTGGCAAACAAACCATAAGCTGAACATAAGAATGTAAGAAGAGACTTGATGGATCAACCCAGTGGTCCATCTAGTCCAACATCCTAGTTCAGCATCCAGTGGCCAGCCAGTTATTCTAAAGGGCCAAAAACAGAGTACAGAGTCCAAGTGTTCCCCTGACATTGTCTCTTAGCACTGCTACTGAGAGGTTTATTGCCTCTGTGTAGGTGTTCCTTTTAGTCACCATGGCTAGTAGCCACTGATAGACCTATCCTTCTTGAATCTGTCTAATCTTGTTTCAAAGCTTCCTATGCCTGTGACTACATCCTTTGGCAGGAGGCTCCACATTGTAATGACTCATGAAATAAAGAAATATTTCCTTTCATCCATCCTGAATCTACTGCCCATCAACTTCATTAGGTACCGTTAAGTTCTAGTATCATGGGAGAGGGAGAAAAAACATTCTCTTCACTTAGCAAGGATGTGATGCCATAGAGTCTACCCTCCAAAGCTGCCATTTTCTCCAGGAGAATAAATCTTAGTAATCTGGAGGTCAGTTGTAATTCTGGGAAAACACTAGGTCCATCTGGCATTTACCTAGTCAGATGCCCCAGTTCTATTACTTTGGGAAAGGAGGGGAAAGTTTTCTCTGTCTACTTTTTCTAAAAGTTCATAATTTTATAAACTTCTATCATGTCTATCCTTAGTAATCTCTTTCCTAAACCTAAAAGTCACAGAGACTTCAGGCTTTCCTGAAAAGAAAGATGCTGCTTAATCATCCTGGTTGTCCTCTATTGAACTTTTTCCAGCTCTGCAATGTCCTTTTTTGAGATATGATCACCAGAAATGCACTCAGTATTCCAAATGAGGCTACACCATAGATCTATACAGGATCATTATAATATTGGCTGTCTTATTTTCAATCCCTTTCTTAATAATCCCAATATAGAATTTGCCTTTTTGAGCTACCCACTACCACCCCAAGGTTTCTTTCATTTTCTGCATTTTCAGAGTCCACTAGTATGCATTTAATAATGCAATTTGTTTGTTCTAATATTTACACATACCTACACCAAATTTCATTTGTCGCATTCTTGCCCATTCATGCAATTTGTGGAAATACTCCTGACGCTTTACATAGCCAGTCTTTGGTTTCCCCATCCTGGATAATTTTGTGTCATCTACAGACTTGACCACTACACTACCCACCCCCAGGATAGATAATTTATGAACAAATTAAACAGTAGTGGTCCCAATATTGTGTTGCTGTTTAGTGTGTGGTCTCTTGAGACTCGAAGGAATAAAGTCTGCACACAGCTGCTGTTAGGCAAACTATATACACTATTTATTTACAGGTATTTACACAGACTAACAAAGTGCTCCACATATACAACCACCATCCATCCACCACACGTAGCACTGGGCTACATTACATTTATACAGTTCAGCACAGTTCATTATCCAATCAGCTTAGTGCTGAGTCATTATACTCTTCCCCCTTACATCATCCTAGCTGATGCAATCTGGAGGACTGCCAGCTGTCAACTGTCAGTTAGATCATCTACTGTCATGTAGATCATTGCAGCTCTAGCTGTGGTCTGATGACTGCATACTCTGACATATTGTCCTGTGGGATCCTGCTGCTTACTGCCCTTCATTTAGAGAACTGTCCATTTATTCACCTACTCTCTACTTCCTTTTATTTAACTGATTTTTAATCTACAAAAGGACCTGTCATCTTATCCTATGACTGCAAAACTTTCTCAGAAGTCTTGGGTGAGATTTGTTGTCAAAAGCCTTTTGAAAGTCCATGCATATAATGTCTACTGGGTCACTGTTATCTACAGGGCTTTCTTTGTAGCAGGAACTCCTTTGCATATTAGGCTACACCCCCCTGATGTAGCCAATCCTCCAAGAGCTTGCAGGGTTCTTAGTACAGGGCCTACTCTAAGTTCATGGAGGATTGGTTACATCAGGGGGGGCTGTGGCCTAATATTAAAAGGAGTTCCTGCTACAAAAAAAAGCCTTATCTACATGATTGTCCTCAAAGGTCAGCAAGGCAGGGTTGTTCCTGGAAGAGAGACTGATAAATTATGAATCATAATACCCAAGAATCTTGGATTTGTGTTGCAGACAGTTCTGGAAAATTGTGAAAATGGCCTCAAATAATGATTCCCAAGTATATCTTCAGTTCAGGAATTGCTCTGGTCAGCTCAGCAATTCAGTTCATCTGTACTCAGTTGTGGAGGTGTGTTTGGTTGTAGGCAGATCGATTTTTTTTGTTACCTTCAGCAAAATAAAATTTGCTATTCCATGCTTCACAACTTGGTATTTGTTCATCTTTTATTGAAACATGTACCTCCATGGGTATAGTCATTTTTGTTTGTTTGTTTTTAGCAAATTAATATTATACAGCATTATTGATGTTATTTTTATAACCATATTATTAGCAGTCTCCTGAATCAGTCCACCTGCCTTGACTGCTGCTTTCAGTCTCATTTTTCCTCTGAAACAATCAGTGCTGGACTCACAGCACCACTAGCAGGGCCGGCTCACCCACTAGGCAAACTAGGCAGTTGCCTAGGGTGCTGGCAGGGTGGGGGCACCAAATTCAGCCTTCCCCCTAGGCAAACACCTACTTTGCCCCCCCACCTCCTCGTCCCTCCCTTCCCCACCCCAGTCTATTTCAAAGCCCAGAAGGGTGATCAAGTGCCCCTCTGGGCTGCCTAAAGGCAGCCTCCCCGCTGATCAGCTGATTGGTGGGTAAAACCATGCTGTGCATGCTCACTCAGCACCCCAACAGGCCAGCAGTAGTGCAAACTACCGACGTCCCGAAAGGGCACTGCCACTGCTCCCTCCTCCCTACTTCCTTCCTCTCTGGGCTGTCTAAAGGCAGTCCCCCTGCCTATCAGCTGATCGGTGGGCAAAACCATGCTGTGTGCTCTCACTCAGCACTCAGGCAGGCCAGCAGCAGTGCCAACAAACCACGCAGAGAGCAGAGTGGTGCCTTTTGGGATGCGGGTTGTTCGCGCTGCTGCTGGCCTGCCCGAGTGCTGAGTGAGCATGCACAGCGTGGTTTTACCTGTCGATCAGCTGATTGTCAGGGAGGCTGCCTTTAGACAGCCTGGAGGGGCACTTGATTGCCCTTCTGGGTATTGAAATAGACCTGGGGTGGGGACATCTCAAAGGTCTCTCTGGCGCACCAGAATGTAGTCGATAAGGTGCCAGTGCTTGGACCGTGGGTGCATCCAGGTTGTCTTCAGACTGTTCTTCTGCTGGAAGATAGTGTTGGTGATGGTGAGCTGGTGCTCCATGCAGAATTCTAGCAGGAGGCGCCCGTTGTCATTGCAGTTGCCAATGCCGTGTTTGCCAAGTACTCCTTTCCAGGCTTCCGAGTCTTTACCTACTCTGGCATTGAAGTCGCCAAGGATGATCACCTTGTCCTCTGTAGGGGTCTTCCGTACGAGGTTGTGTAGATCAGCATAGAACTTGTTCTTTTCTGCAGGATCTGCTTGAAGGGTTGAGGCATACACACTGAAGAGTGTTGCATGCTGCTTGTTTTGAAGTGGGAGGCGCATGGACATGATGCGATCTGAGTGACCTGTTGGCAG
This sequence comes from Heteronotia binoei, assembly GCF_032191835.1. Lineage (NCBI taxonomy): Eukaryota > Metazoa > Chordata > Lepidosauria > Squamata > Gekkonidae > Heteronotia > Heteronotia binoei. Next base: position 185,232,356 of record NC_083223.1, on the reverse strand, counting down.
GTTTTCGAGTTTGGAGGCAATGGAGTTCCTGACCATGAAGCCAACGCCAGAAAGGCGGCTCTCAGCCTTTGACTTACCTGACCAGTAGAGGGTATAGCCAGCACCGTGTTCTTGAAGACTACCTTCCTCAGGGAAATGGACCTCACTGAGAGCTGCTATGTCGATATTCAACCTGAGAAGTTCGTGGGCAACTAGAGCAGAGCGTCGTTCAGGGCGACCACTGTCTACTGTGTCAAGCATGGTTCTGATGTTCCAACACGCAAGCTTTAGTCTTTGCACACTTTGTGAGGCAGGTGCATGCCTTTTCTTTGTTGTTATTTTTTGACCACAAGTAAGGATGCCCATTGACCGCGGCTAGCCAACTGGGGTGGAGGAGACGAGCTTTGTTTAGGCCACCTTTTCTAGGCCCCTCTCCGTGTGGAGCAAGCAGTGCTGTCCCTAGATAAGGCTGCTTGGTCGTTCAGGGTGCTGCCGAAAAATGCTTTTGTCTCCGGGTTAGCATCAGGCGACCAATACCCTGAACCGCCTACATGCAGGATCGGGACTGCGGCTTCCAGTGGCACCTTCCACCTGCCGTTTTGCCCCTTGCCCATCGCTGCAGGACTTGATGCGTTGTGGGTTGTGTATGTGGATATGCCCTTCAGGCCTGCGCAGAGGAATTTTTTAGGTGAAGCCCAGTGTGCGCGGTACTGGCTCCACCCTTTCACCTGGGGGTCATCTGCCATGGCCCAGTAAGCCGGGACGCCGGCAGCGAGTCCTCCAGGTGGTAGGTGTTACATTAACGAGCTCTATCTGCCCGGGTTTGATGTTAGAGTTTTCCTTCTCTTAGGCTGTCAAGGTTGGTGGGCCCAGCCTGCCCATCCGGTTATACCGCCGGACAATTCGGTCGCACCATGACGTAGCAAACTCTGTGAAAAACGGGGGGGGGGGACCAGCGAGAAGGTGTTGCTACGGATGCAGTAATGCAGGAGAGTCCATTGCAGTGACCATCTGCCAGGCATAGCCAGACAGTGACCACGCGGCATTCACTACACCGGGAGAGGAGAGGCTATGTATTGCGCATACACTTTCCCTGGGGAGGGTAGGATACCCAGAGGGAGCCCACCCCCCCACCCCCCTAGATCGCAAAGCATGGAGGCACACCATCCACCAGGCTGTCTCTTCTTTTGAGAACGCACGCATAGCTGGTCTTGAGGACAAAAGGAGATTGAGGAAGAATCGCACTGCTACAGCACCAACCCTAAATCAGACTTTTCCCTGCAGCCACTGTGGCTGGACCTGCCTGTCCCGCATTGGTCTTGTCAGCCACCAGTGAGCCTGCAGCAGACGTGGACTACTGCACCCTTCTTAAATCTTCATTCGCGAAGCCAAGCTGAGAGAGGGGGTGGGGAAGGGGAGGAGGAGGAGGTGCGTGGGAGGGTGTAGTGCTATGGGGGTGCAGGGAGGGTGCTGTGGAGGGGGGTGGCAGGCCACCAGTTTGCCTAAGGTACCATGCACCCTCGGGCCGGTGCTGGCCACTAGTGGTGGAAAAGAGTTACCATGCAGACAGAGACACTCTGCTACCAAGTAGGCTCTTGCTACTTTAGTCAAGAAGGAGGACACAATAATAAAAAAAATAAAACCCTAGTACAACAGAAACAGGCAGCAAAAGCCTGCAGCACTTCCTCTGCAAGGGTCAGCCATCAGGGGCCAAGGGCCTAGGACAACATTTAATTCCTGGGAACTATATAATTGGCTATAATTACTGTGTTCAAAGTGAATCTGAGGGATGAAATGATTGTAGCTTCCAAAACTGATTTTTAAAAAGGACAGCGTTCAAGATATATTTGCAAGATAAAAACACTGTGGAAAGATGCGCCCGCCTACCTTTTGTCTGTGGTGGTGGCTACTTTTGTACACTAACAACTTGCTGGGGTGAGAGCTAGATTCATGTCCAGAAGCACCTTAGAGACCAACAGATTCCCTGGGTATAAGCTTTGAAGAGTCAAAGCACCTTTCATCAAATAAGCTTTCACTCTTGAAAACTTGTACACCCATAATGCTTTTGGTATCTAAGGTGCTACTGGACTTAAGAACATAAGAGAAGCCATGTTGGATCAGGCCAATGGCCCATCCAGTCCAACACTCTGTGTCACACAGTGGCCAAAACCCCCAGGTGCTATCAGGAGGTCCACCAGTGGGGCCCCCATACCATTGTATTGAAAGTTGTATTGTTGTTAAACTGCCCTGAGCCTGCTTGCATGGGAGGGAGGGCTAGAAGACAAATAGAGATAAAGAATGTAGGTCTTCTGCTACAAACCAGCACAGCTACCCTCTGGAACTTGTTAGTGTGAGATTCTTATACTAGTGAGAAGGTAATCAAAAGTGAAAGAAAAAACAATAGTTTGTTGTGAACTGAGTCTCACATGTAAAGTTCAATAATACAGCAAATTTTAAAACAACGATTTGTTTCATGGCTAAAGTTGGAAGGTGGCTGACATTTGCTTCTGGCAGCACGTCAGAGTGTTTGGGGATAAAATCAAAAGACAGACAACACAAAAGCTTGTCAGCTAGTCCAAAAGAACAAATAGGCTAAGGAAGTGATTTAAGTCACCTTGAAAGGTCTGTAATCCCCTAAAATATCAGTAGTCAGGGGTTTTTTTTGGGGGGGGGGGTCTTTTATTCAGTTGGCGATACACAATTTCAAATCACATAAAGATCCTACAAGGCAACATTATTCCTAGCTGTCAATGACCACAAGCTTGCCATTGACCAATGCACCTTTGTTTTAATTGTTTGGTTCAACAATTACAGACTCCAATCAAATCTTAGTCTTTTCATGAATTCTTTCAATCTCTTTACCGATCAGGTAATCCAAATCCATCTCATAGTTCTCAATTTCTTTAGATAGATAATTTTATTTATATCCCGCCCTCCCCGCCGGAGCAGGCTCAGGGCGGCTAACAACATCATTCAAATTTCCATTATACAAAAGACAAAGTTACATTTAACATTAAATATTAACATTAAAATTCTGATAAGTTTAAAATTAATTAATTAAATTGATAAAAGTGCTAATGCTATTTGTTCTTTATGATGGTGGTAATCATTAGCAATTTCTTTCTACGTCAGCAAAAGCCAGTCGGAAGAGGAAGGTCTTGCAGGCCCTGCGGAATTGTTCAAGGTCCCGCAGGGCCCGCATTTCCTCTGGAAGTTGGTTCCATAGGTTCGGGGCTACAGAGGAGAAGGCCCAATTGCGGGTGCATTGCAGCTTCACCTCTCTTGGTCCGGGGGTGGTCAACAAGTTTTTTCCAGCTGACCTCAGTGCTCTCTGGGGTTCATGTGGGGAGAGACAGTCCCTAAGGTAGACAGGTCCTCGACCATATAGGGTTTTAAAGGTAATGACCAGCACTTCGTAACGAACCCGGTATATAACTGACAGCCAGTGCTTTTGTTACTTTAGAGCCCACATATCTTCTTCATGTGTTGAGCACCATGGGGTTTGGAAAAAAATTTTTCTCTGTGCCATAAAACATTATATTCTTCTCCGAAAGTCCACCTTAAAATCAATGGCTTGGTCTCTCTGATTTTTTTTTGTCTAGAGGTACACAGCAAAGTTGCCCCCTATCCCCAATTCTCTTTGCCCTAGCTATAGAACCCCTGGCTAATGCCATCTGTTCCTCCAACCTCATCTCTGGGAGTCATATTGGCTCTCCTGAGCATAAAATCAAACTTTTGTGGATGATATGATTTTATTTCTTACCAATTCCTCTGCTTCTCTTAACGCAGCCACTTCTATTGTGAATGTTTTTGGTTCTTTATCAGGCCTTAAAGTCAACCTCAAAAAAACTGTAATCTATCCCATTCATTTATCCCCTTCTATTTCTTTCTGTATTTTATTTTCACAGGGTTACTAATACCTGGTCCTATCTTGGAGTTACCATTCTGTTCAACATGGATAATCTCTATACGGTTAACTTCTCTTCCCTTTACCACTCCATCTCATCATTGCTCAAACAATGGGAAACTAAATTTTTTACTTTGCCCAAACGGATAGATTTTATCCGCTCCTTTATTCTCCCTAAATTCTTTTTTTTTTTTTAGAACCTTACCTATTGCATTTCATCCTAATCATTTTGCTGCCTGGCAACATTCTCTTTTATTTGGAACCGCAAGAGACATAGAATCGCATTTTTACCTTACGCAGACCTCATATAACGGGCGGTCTTGGTGTACCTGACCTTCAGCTTTCTGACTCAGTTCAACTATCTAAGAAAATAAGAGAAGCTATGTTGGATCAGGCCAATGGCCCATCCAGTCCAACACTCTGTGTCACACAGTGGCCAATATATGTGTTTGTGTGTGTGTGTGTGTATATATACACACACACACACACACACATATATATACACACACATACACTGTGGCTAATAGCCACTGATGAACCTCTGCTCCATATTTTAATCCAATCCCCTCTTAAAGCTGGCTATGCTTGTAACCTGCCACCACCTCCTGTGGCAGTGAATTCCACATGTTAATCACCCTTTGAGTGAAGAAGTACTTCCTTTTTTCTGTTTTAACCTGACTGCTCAGCAATTTCATTGAATGCCCACGAGTTCTTGTATTGTGAGAAAGGGAGAAAAGGACTTCTTTCTCTACTTTCTCCATCCCATGCATAATCTTGTAAACCTCTATCATATCACCCGATAGTCGACATTTCTCCAAGCTAAAGAGCCCCAAGTGTTTTAACCTTTTTTCATAGGGAAAGTGTTCCAACCCTTTAATCATTCTAGTTGCCCTTTTCTGGACTTTTTCCAATGCTATAATTCGGCCCCGCAAAGGCCGCGCCGCAAAGCGGCTGCGCGCCACGGGGCCGCCTTTTGCCTCCCTGGAAGGAGGGGAGGCTGCGTTTGAGCTTCCCTCCATCCGGGAGTGGCAGTCGGGCGGAGCGTCGGGGCTCTTTGTAGCCTCGGCCCCGCCCTCCCAGCTCAGTTGCGTTGCCGCTCTCAGCCAGGGCGGATGTTTCCTGGCTCCTGGGGCCGAGAGCGGAGGCGGGCCGCGCCGGGCTGGCCGGCTCTGCGGCAGCGGCGGCGCGGTCGGGCCGGTGAGCTCCTGGGGGAGCGGACTGCTGGGCATGCGGCCTGGCGGCTTTGGCCGCGGGCGGAGTCGGGCCGCGTCGGGCCGGCCGGCTCTGCGGCGGCCGCGGCGTGGCCGGGCCGGCGCGCTCCCGGGGGAGCCGGCTGCCGGTGTCGGCCTGGCCTCTTGGGCCAGGAGCGGAGGTGGGCCGCGTCGGTCTGGCTGGCTCTGCGGCGGCCGTGGCGGTCGGGTCGGCGCGCTCCCGCGGGAGCAGACTGCGGGGCTTTCGGCTTGTAGGCTGGGGGCCTCTGGGTGGGCGTGCCTGAGCCGAGCTGCGGCCAGCTTGCAGGGGGGTTGGGCGAGGTTTTGCCCGCTCCCCCCCTCCCCCCCCTTGTCGACACAGGCGGGTGGCCGCGGTTTTGTGCCGCGACTCGTCGGGGACGGTTCCCCCCCCACCTCCCTCCTTCAACGGTTCCTGTACTGGATGGGCTGTTGGCCTGGTCCAACATGACGTCTCTTGGTTTTCTGTGACGTAGAGTGATGGATTGGATGGGCCTTTGGTCTGATCCAGCATGTTTTCGCTTATATTCTTATGTGAAACAGAGTGATGGTTTGGATGGGCCATTGGTATGATCCCGCATAGTTTCTCTTATGTGACGCTGAGTGACGGATTGGATGGGCCATTGGTCTGATCCAGCATGGTTTCTCTTCTGTTCTTATGTGAAACAGAGTGATGGATTGGATGGGCCATTGGTCTGCTCCAGCATGGTTTTGCTTATATTCTTATGTGAAACAGAGTGATGGTTTGGATGGGCCATTGGTCTGATCCAGCATGGTTTCTCTTATGTGACGCTGAGTGATGGATTGGATGGCCATTGGTCTGATCCAGCATGGTTTCTCTTATGTTCTTGTGTGACACAGAGTGATGGATTGGATGGGCCATTGGTCTGCTCCAGCATGGTTTCGCTTATATTCTTATGTGAAACAGAGTGATGGTTTGGATGGGCCATTGGTATGATCCAGCATGGTTTCTCTTATGTTCTTATGTGACACTGAGTGAGGTATTGGATGGCCATTGGTCTGATCCAGCATAGTTTCTCTTATGTTCTTGTGTGACACAGAGTAATGGATTGGATGGGCCATTGGTCTGATCCAGCAGGGTTTCGCTTTTGTTCTTAGGTGACACAGAGTGATGGTTTGGATGGGCCATTGGTCTGATCCAGCATGGTTTCGCTTACGTTCTTATGTGACGCTGAGTGTTGGATTGGAGGGGACATTGGCTGATCCAGCATGGTTTCTCTTATGTTTTTGTGTGACACAGAGTGATGGATTGGATGGGCCATTGGTCTGCTCCAGCATGGTTTCGCTTATATTCTTATGTGAAACAGAGTGATGGTTTGGATGGGCCATTGGTATGATCCAGCATGGTTTCTCTTATGTTCTTATGTGACACTGAGTGAGGTATTGGATGGCCATTGGTCTGATCCAGCATAGTTTCTCTTATGTTCTTGTGTGACACAGAGTAATGGATTGGATGGGCCATTGGTCTGATCCAGCAGGGTTTCGCTTTTGTTCTTAGGTGACACAGAGTGATGGTTTGGATGGGCCATTGGTCTGATCCAGCATGGTTTCGCTTACGTTCTTATGTGACGCTGAGTGTTGGATTGGAGGGGACATTGGCTGATCCAGCATGGTTTCTCTTATGTTTTTGTGTGACACAGAGTGATGGATTGGATGGGCCATTGGTCTGATCCAGCATGGTTTTGCTTATGTTCTTCTGTGACACAGAGTGATGGTTTGGATGGGCCGTTGGTCTGATCCAGCATGGTTTCTCGTATGTTCTTATGTGACGATGAGTGCTGGTTTGGACGGGCCATTGGTCTGATCCAGCATGGTTTCTCGTATGTTCTTATGTGACGATGAGTGATGGATTGGATGGGCCATTTGTCTGATCCAGCCCATTTTCTCTTATGTTCTTGTGTGACACAGAGTGATGGATTGGATGGGCCATCGGCCTGATCCAGCATGGTTTCGTTTATGTTCTTATGTGACACAGAGTGATGGACTGGATGGGCCATTGGTCTGATCCAGCATGGTTTCTCTTACGTTCTTGTGTGACACAGAGTGATGGTTGGGATGGGCCATTGGTCTGCTCCAGCATGGCTTCGCTTATGTTCTTATGTGACACAGAGTGATGGTTGGGATGGGCCATTTGTCTGATCCAGCATGGTTTTTTCTTATGTTCTTGTGTAACACAGAGTGATGGATTGGAGGGGCCATTGGTCTGATCCAGCATGGTTTCTCTTATGTTCTTGTGTGACACAGAGTGATGGTTTGGATGGGCCATGGGTCTGATCTAGCACGGTTTCTCTTATGTTCTTATGTGACTTTGTGATAGTCGGCCAATGTTGCTATGGTCTGTATGTCGTTCTGGGCTCATCAGAAGGATATGGGGCCTAAAGGTGAAGATTATATGGCGCAGTGGGCCACCTTATCTTTTAGCAAAATGATGGCATTTTAAACGATGCACGTGGTGAGCCTCCTCGCCGTCCATACTAGGATGTCAGACCGGGTTGCCGGAGACGGCTCAGGCCAGGAGTCGACACAATTTTCTGGGTCACACCGAATTCTGTTTTCGCGGCCGTCGGGTGGAGGCCAATTTGGCGGCCCGGAACGTTTGGTGGTCTGGGCACCACATGGCGACGTCAAATTTGGAAGAATTGGGCTGCAGGTATGGTGATCCACCGGAGCAGTGGTTTTGGGCATTTGTTGCTTAATCGTCCCAGAACGGGGCCGGGGGCGACGGTGTAAGCGTCAACTCTATGGGCTGAAGGGGGGGAGTGTGCAGAGTCACCCCCCCCTCGTTAAGTCATTTTGGGCGGTTATGGGCCTGGCCCGGGTTAAGTGCAGGTGACTTGGTATAGGGCCTGCAACCATTTTCATGAGCGGGCCGCAGCTTCCGCCTTTACTGAAGGCGGTAGCTGAGCTCCGGGCCATCGTGTGGGGGTGGCCTGGAATCCGACCCCTCTGGCCATCAATTATGGGCCTTGATGGTCGGTCTGGGTACCTTCCTTTGTCAGCATTCACCTCAGTGGGAATGAGCGGGGCGGGAAGGACAGCCTCCCCCCCCCCAATTTTGTCTGAAGCCGGTGGCGGAGCTCCGGGCCATCGTGTGGGGGTGGCCTGGGGTCCGACTCACCTGGCTGCCACTTTAGTGTTCGGCTGTCTGCTTGGGCCTGGTTTAGTCGAGCGGGCCAGTCGGTAGGCTTACCTGGCCCTGTGGTGACCTCTGGGGGATGGTCGGGGTACCTTCCTTTGTTTGCATTCTCCTCGGAGGGAATGATCGCGGTTGGTGGGGCAGCTCCTCCCCCCCTTTTTTCTTGTCAGTAAAGTCGGTGGCGGAGCCCCGGGCCATCGTGTGGTGGTGGCCTGGAGTCTGACTAACCGGGCACCTATTCTACTGGTCTGGCTGGACGCTCGGGACCCGGCGGGGTCGAGCAGGCTTGACGGAAGGCGAATCTGGCCCTGTGGCGGTCTTGGCGAAGGTCTGGGTACCTTTCTTCTTTCTCCTGGCAGGAAGGGCATGGGGGTGCAGTGCCGGCCAGGTGTAATTCATCTGCCATTGTGGGTAATCGGGCTGAAGGGACGAGCTTCATGTCGGTGGTTGAAGGCAGATTTTCTGCTGGATCCAATTCCTGGGGAGTCATGGTAGCTCGCCAGGCGATAGTGGCTGGGCATTTCTGTTACCTTGTCCCCAGGTACACGGAAGGTGCCGAGCTTGTCACTCGACAAGGCAGGACGGGTAGACATATGTGCTGCCGGGATAGTCGGCCCAATGTTGCGGTGGTTGTATGTCATTCTGTGCGCTTCGGAATAATATCGGGCCTGAAGGTTAGGCTTATCTGACATAGTTGGCCGCCGCGGCTTCTTGCAAGACGATTAGCGTTTCAAATCCAATCCGGGATTTAGAGTCCCAAGTGGTCGAAAGGTTGTTGCATGAGCTGGGTGCGCAGGATGCGCAGGGCGAGCCTCCTCGCCGTTCATACTAGGAGGTTTAACCGGGTTTGCCTGATACGGCATAGGCCATGTGACGGCACGATTTTCGGCAGTCGCGCCTGCTTTTGTTTTGACATTCTTTGGGTGGAGGCCGTTTTGGCTGCCCGGAACGATTGGTGGTCTGGACGTCACATGGCGACGTCAAATTTCCTAAGAGTTGGGCTGCCGGTATGCCGATCTACCGGATCAATGGTTACTGGGCACTTGTCGTTTATTCGTCCCTGTGTGGGGCCAGGAGTTACGGTGTAAGCGTCAACGCTATGTGCTGGAGGGGGGATGGTACAGAGTCACCCCCCCTCGTTAAGTCATTTCGGGTGGCTATGGGTCTGGCCCCGGCCAAGCGTGGATGGACTGGGTATAGGATTGCACCATTTTTCCAAATGGGGGCCATGTCCACTGCTGCACCAGTGGGCTTTCCAGGTCTGTCCATCAAGAGGTGGGTGTCCCGCCATGGTGGGCTGATTCGTTTATGGTCTGTATGGTGTTGGGGTGGCCCATTATGCAAGGAGATCGACTGCGTCAGCCTTGGTGCTGTGGGTGCAGGCAGTGGCAGAACGCTGGGGCGCCTGGGGGATGAGTTGGCCGCAGCTCCTACCATTACTAAAGCGGTAGCTGAGCCCTGAGGTATCGTGCGGGGGGGACCCGGAGTCCTACCCCTCTGGCCGTCAATTATTGGCAGGTCTGGCTGGCTGCTAGGGCCTAGTTGGGTCGAGCGGGCCAGACGAAAGCGTTATCTGGCCCTGTGGTGGCCTTGAAGGTCGGTCTGGGTACCTTCCTTTGTTCGTATTCCCCTTGGTGGGAATGATCGGGGTGGGAGGGCCCCCCCCCACCTCCCCCCCATTTTGTATAAGCCGGTGGTGGAGCTCCGGGCCATCGTGTGGGGGTGGCCTGGAGCCGACGTAACGGGCCACCACTTTAGAGTCTGGCTGCCTGCTTGGGCCCGGTGGGGTCGAGTGGGCCAGGCGGAAGCCTTACCTGGCCCTGTGGCGGCCTCTGGGGGGATGGTCTGGGTACCTTCCTCTGTTTGCATTCCCCTTGTGGGAATGATCGGGGTTGATGGGGCAGCCCCCCCTTGTTTTTTAGCAGTCAGTGGCGGAGCTCCGGGCCATCGTGCGGGGGTGGCCTGGAGTCCGACTTACCGGGCGCCTATTACACTGGCCTGGCTGGACACTCGGGACCCGGCGGGGTCGAGTGGGCCCGACGAAAGGCGAATCTGGCCCTGTGGCGGCCTTGGCGAAGGTCTGGGCACCTTCCTTCTTCCTCCTGGTAGGAAGGGCATGGGGGTGCAGTGCCGGCTAGATGTGATGCATCTGCCGATGTGGGGAATTGGGCCATTCGGCAAGGGCGAGCGGCCTTGGCTGCTCGGAGGGGCGCCATTGCCTAAGCAGAGGCTTGGCATGGGCGGTGGCAGAAGGTGCAAGGGGTTTATACCTTGCAGGTGAGCACCCAGGCAGCTGCACCTGTTCGTGCAGTCGATACGCAGGAGCGGCAGATGGGCTTTACGGCTCAATGCTGTACAATGCGGATCGTATTCATGCCTCCTCCTAAATTCGCCTCCTTCTGGGTATCGGGGCAGAAGTTTAGGGGAGGGCTTTGGCCTGGCCGGCCTGGCATTAGCCAGAATCTTATGGCTCGTGGTGGGGGCAGGGTGAATTGCCCTTCGTGGGACTTGGCGGGTTCAGTGGAAGACCCCAGGGCTTGTCCCACCGTAGGTTGCCCTTGCCGTGTTAATTGTGTTAATTAAATAAAGTGGCCCGTTTCCCCAACATTCTGTGTCAGCCTCTTTATTCCGACTAGGGGGGCAATTCGGCCCCGCAAAGGCCACGCCGCAAAGCGGCTGCACGCCATGGGGCCGCCTTTTGCCTCCCTGGAAGGAGGGGAGGCTGCGTTTGAGCTTCCCTCCATCCGGGAGTGGCAGTCGGGCGGAGCGTCGGGGCTCTTTGTAGCCTCGGCCCCACCCTCCCAGCTCAGTTGCGTTGCCGCTCTCGGCCCACCCACCCACCCTGTGTAGTACAGGTTTGACCGGTCGTCTTATTAGGGGCCAGGTAGGAATTTTTCATCTCACCTGATTGGCCTGTGGTGGGGTGTTTTTTTGCCTACCTTGTACTACCAACAGTGGTGTGGATATTAGTTAAAGGGTGGGGTTTCAATTTGGTCACTTGGCAGAAGGTGCAAGGGGTTTATACCTTGCAGGTGAGCACCCAGGCAGCTGCACCTGTTCGTGCAGTCGATACGCAGGAGCGGCAGATGGGCTTTACGGCTCAATGCTGTACAATGCGGATCGTATTCATGCCTCCTCCTAAATTCGCCTCCTTCTGGGTATCGGGGCAGAAGTTTAGGGGAGGGCTTTGGCCTGGCCGGCCTGGCATTAGCCAGAATCTTATGGCTCTTGCTGGGGGCAGGGTGAATCGCCCTTCGTGGGACTTGGCGGGTTCTGTGGAAGACCCCAGGGCTTGTCCCACCGTAGGTTGCCCTTGCCGTGCTAATTATGTTAATTAAATAAAGTGGCCCGTTTCCCCAACATTCTGTGTCAGCCTCTTTATTCCGACTAGGGGGGCAATATCCTTTTTGAGGTGCGGTGACCAGAATTGTACACAGTATTCCAAATGAGACCGCACCATCGATTTATACAGGGGCATTATGATACTGGCTGATTTATTTTCAATTCCCTTCCTAATAATTCCCAGAATGATGTTGGCCTTTTTATTGCAATTGCACACTGTCTCGACATTTTCAGTGAGTTATCTATCACCACCACCACCCCCCCCCAAGATCTCTCTCTTCATCAGTCTCTGCCAGTTCACAACCCATCAACTTGTATTTGTAGCTGGGATTCTTGGCCCCAATGTGCATTATTTTGCACTTGGCCACATTGAACCTCATCTGCCACGTTGACGCCCACTCACCCAGGCTCGACAGATCCCTTTGGAGTGCCTCACAATCTCATACACTTCACTGCTTACTCCCAATTCCAGATCATTAATGAACAAGTTAAAGAGTATGGGACCCAGTACTGAGCCCTGCGGCACCCCACTGCTTACCGTCCTCCACTGTGAAGACTGCCCATTTATACTCACTCTCTGCTTCCTATTAATTAGCCAGTTTTTGATCCACAAGAGGATCTGTCCTTTTACTCCATGACTCTCGAGCTTACTAAGGAGCCTTTGATGAGGAACTTTATCAAAAGCTTTCTGGAAGTCAAGGTAAACAACATCTATTGGGTCCCCTTTGTCCACATGCTTGTTCACCCCCTCAAAGAACTGTAACAGGTTAGTGAGGCAAGATCTTCCCTTCCAGAACCCATGCTGAGTATTACTCAATAACTTGTGTTCATCAATGTGCCTGCTCATTTTGACCTTGATAATGCTTTCTACCAACTTTGCCGGTATTGAAGTCAGACTGACTGGCCTGTAATTTCCCAGATCTCCTCTGGAACCCTATTTTAAAGATGGGGGTGACATTTGCTACCTTCCAGTCCTTAGGAACGGAGGCAGATTTCAAAGAAAGATTACTTATTTTTCTCTTTATAACAATTTTATTATCCTGTAATATTTTTCAATAATACTCATCATCAATTATTAAAAATTCATACAAAAACATATTTTTCTCCCCCCCCCCTTTTCATGACCTCCAACTGTGTATTTTAAGTAAATTGCTAAAACTAAAAAGGTAATTTTTTCAAATAAAGAATCTTCATTAAAAAAAACTTACAACAAGAAGATAAAAAGGAAAGAAGAAACTATATTTAATAATTATAGTTCATCTTCATTATGATCCTTTAGTCCTTATCAAAAGAAATTTAAAAAGAAAGTGTATTCCCACTCTTGACTATAGTCCATATTTACTTCTTCCAAAGTTCAACTATTGTCAAAAACCGCCAAGTAACTTTCCATTGTTTTTCAACATATATTTGAAATTTTCCCAATTCATTTTTAAACTTCTCTAGATCATTTTCTTTTAAGATTCTTGTCAGCTTGTCCATTTCACTCTAATGCATAACTTTCACTGTCCAGTCCCACTCTTCTGGTACTTTATCCTGCTTCCACATCAGCGGATATAATGTCCTTGCAGCTGAAAGCATGTACCAAATTATCATTCTGTCTTGTTTTGGAAATTTTTCCATTTGTAATCCCAACAAAAAGATATCTGGTGCCTTCTTAATATTATAACCCAAGATTTTTGAGATCTCTTGCTGAATCATTTGCCAAAATTGTTTTGCCTTTTCACAAGTCCACCACATATGGTAGAAAGACCCTTCATGTTTTTTTACATTTCCAACATCTGTCCGACACCTGATTGTTCATTTTTGCCAGTTTCTTAGGTGTCATATACCACCTATATATCATTTTAAAACAGTTTTCTTTAATGTTATAACATGTTGATATCTTCATAGAGTTCTTCCATAAGTACTCCCATGACTCCTTATTTATATTTATCGCCCATTTTATCATTTGAGATTTGACTACTTCCTCTTCTGTAGACTATTTCAACAGTAATTTATAAATTCTTGAAATCAATTTTTCGTTATCACCAAACAGCATTCTCTCCAGTTCTGTTTGTTCTTGTCCTATTCCATCATTTTTAATGTCCTGTTCAAGCAAACTTCTAATCTGTTGCAATTGGAACCAGTTATATTTATATTGTAGTTCTTCAGCCGATTTTAACTCCACCTTCCCTCCATGTATTTTTAACAATTGTTTGTATGATAGCCATTTCTCTTCCTTGATATCAGAATACAATTTTATTACTTCTATTGACACAATCCAAAGCGGTTTCCTTTCATCTCCATATCTTTTATATTTTGTCAATCAGTTGTAGGACCTCCTCTCTTGTCACCTCAATTTGACTCAGGTCTTTCAACACCCCTTCCAAAATTAGTAGTTCTGGAGTGGGTAAACACTATGTGCCTTTTGTATGCTAGGGCTTGCCAATCCTATATTTTGCCCGGTATCATTTATGACTTTTTATTAAACATGAATCAACTCCTCTAAATTCTAGAAACTTTTCAGAAGTGATCTCATACTGTACACTGAGAGAACAGTGAGACTCCCTCCTTTGTAGAAGATAGCCTGTGCTCTTGCAAGAGCATTCACTGGGAAAGAAAAGAACAGGCTTCAAAAGGTATTTCAGTTTCATCTTCTAACATCTTCTGTGTTAGGGAAATAGTAAAGGAAACTCAATTTGCAGGTATTGATCACAAAGGAAAATGTGCTAGATTCCTTGAAACTGTAGTATTATTGCTATCATTTTAAACTCTAAGCTGTTTGGACTTGCACTGAAGTTCTGCAGTGATGTATGAAATACAATATTGTATGTAGCATCCACTTGTACTTTTACAATCAGATGAGATGATCTGGGGATTCTCAGTCACACAACCTCACCTTTCTCTTCTTCCTCTACCAATTTTTGTTCTATTTTGCCTCAGAGGCCAAAATTATTTATAATTAATTATCTGAATCCTTTCAGAATGTATGTAACGGGGGAGGAAGCTAGCAAAGTTCTAAAAGTGCCTCTCCTTTGAAATACTGGCTATCATCTGCCTTATATTTCTGCTTTGACTCCTTCCTCACTCAATACTTGAACAACCCTTTTAATATTGTGAGTGCAGCCCTAATTAGTTCATATCTGTCATTCTCTTGTCCTTTCTTCATTCTTCAGAAACGTCATGGTGGCATTATGATTCAGAAATTTCCAATATATACTTCACTCCATTTGCAAATATTACAGGTCTATATGTTGGTCCCCCCCCCCCCCAGTTTTGCTGGTAGCCAAATTGGTCCAAACACAAATCTCATATGTACATCCCATAAAGAAAAGCCATGTGATATCTTTTACTGGGATCAACAAATATATAACAAAAGAATATAAGCAAATAGTCACACCACTGAAAGAAGTAGTGATGGAAAGATATACTCTTTCTATGAGGATTCTCAGATTTTCCTTTCAGGGTTTCTGCAAGACCATAAATGTGGAAGTAGTACAAGATGAAAAGATGAAAATAATAACTGCAGTTGACTAACATTAAGGTCAGCTAAGTAACATTCAGCTGAGGTAGTGACAGTCTTAATTCCATTAATTTCAATGGAATTTCAATACATGTAGCTCTGTCTGGAGCAGGGCCACTATGTATCTGTAACCACGACTTTTTGGGTAGAAAAAGACCAGCAGGAACTCATTTGCATATTAGGCCACACCCCTGGCACCAAGCCAGCTGGAACTTCATTCTTGTGCATTCCTGCTCCAAAAAACCAAAACAAAACCCTGTCTGTAACTGTTTCTAAATGTTTAGTGAAATTTTGAAGTCTGTCTGATTAATGCCAACTTGCCAAAATTCATGTATTAACACTAAAAGTCCTGAATTGATGTGGTCCATATACAAAAATATTATGCATATTTTGACAGTTTTCGAGTATGCATGCTAATTTGGGTGACCATGAGCATCTATCAGTGAATCTTGGAGTTTCTGGATGATCACAGAAGAAGCTCGCACTCACATATAGATGACACCATTCACAAAACATTGTTCATTCACTAAATTTTAATAGATTGCATCTTTGTTTCCCATCTGAATGGTAAAATATGTAATTCTGAACTTCTAATTCTCACAGTGCTTAGAAGAATTAATGAAATGAACTTTATGGTAGCTATGCTCTTTTCAAACAAGCAATTGGTATTAAGTCTGTGTGAGTTAAGGCACAGAGACCTAAAGAGATTAAGTGATTTGTCTGAGGTCAGAAAACATGCTATTTGAGAGACTGAATTAAAATGATAGTATCTCAGTTCCCTTGTGACTGGCTTTTCCAGAGTAAGTTTGCTTAAGAAGCTTCATATCTTGTACATAATGCAAGCCCATTTGTGTATCCTGCTGCATGCTGGAAGGCAACCCAGCAGGAAAATCTCAGATAAGGAATTATCCTACTACGTGATGAAACTGACCCAGAGGTTTTCTAAAAAGCAGAGTTGCCTTGCCAGAGGAATTTAAGAAGTATCTCTTTATATGAAATGCTTAAAGGCACCAATAACAATAAAACTGGTGAGTTCCAACTATCCCAATTGGTTCTGCTTCATTCCAAAAAGCTCAGAGTATGCTTATTTTTTACAATTAGATGACATCAGGTACACCCAGGCTTCATGTTTGCTTCCTGCCAGGTAGGTTTCTAAAGAAATTATGTGTAAAATTCTCTGTAAAATTAAATGGACCCAGCAGGCCTCATTTTGGGCAGGAGCTCACAGGAGTGGAACTCTGGAACCTCTAAATCTTATTGTGTTCTTTCTTTCTCACTTTCTCCCCCACCTCCACGCAATACTTGCTTCTGGGCGCCATTGTTCAAAACCCCTGTGAGAATTTTGCTGAACTCTAAGATTTGACAAACTTTCTCATATTCCCCCCCTAAATGGGAAAATAACCAAAACATCGAAAACACATAAAGCAGACATATCATCTTCATCAAGCCACTGTGGCTACATAGGACAAAATAATTTCAAAACTATGATAGGAGTAAGGTTTTATTATGACAATTCTAACTCAAGAAACATTTTAAGGGAGATGCTGAGCTGATATAATTTAGTACACCTTCAGGTGATGTTAGAGGCATGTGGCATATGCAAATGAGTTATGCAACTGAGTTGTGCTAATGAGATCTGGCACCTCTTTTTCTATTAAATGACCCCTGGGAGCCAGAATTAATTTTACCAATTCTCTCTCTTTTTAGTAAGATTAGGATCACTTATATCAGAGTCCCAGCAATCCAAGCACTGATCAGATGCACATGTCTGCTTAATTTTGACACTGTTACAGCAACAGGTGCTCCCAGAGTATTCACCGGGAACTGGGAAGTGATTGACGCCATTTTGGGACTCCACCCTCTGTTTCATCCTGGTTGTTATTTCCTATAAACATACTGCCTAAGTGATATAAAATAGTTGGAGTATATTCTACTATTCCAGAACATATTTACAGTACAATCCTAAGAACATTTTCCAATAATTATCTTTGGGTCTTGAAAGTAAAAAAAAAAAAACAGTTCAAATTCCTAGGAGACATTATCATCATATATTATTGTTATTATTATTATTCCTAGGAGACTGAACAAATAAACCAGGATTTTTAGCCTCTAGGAGACATCATCATCATATATTATTATTATTATTATTATTATTATTATTATTATTATTATTATTATTATTATTATTATTATTATTATTATTATTATTATTATTATTATTATTATTATTATTATTATTATTATTCCTAGGAGACTGAACAAATAAACCAGGATTTTTAGCCTCTAGGAAATTCACATTTTAAGACACCCTTAGGCATGTGAAGGAATCAAAATGTTATTTTTCCAGTCTCAATTAAAAGACAAGTAACCATTAAGCAGAACTTGTGCCCTGATCCTGGAAAGCTTTACAACACCTTCATCCACTAGTTTTTTTAAAAAATCTTTAAGAGAGGCTATGCTTTATGCTCTTTGTAATTGGGAGCCTTTTTTTGCCATGTAACTCTCTTCCCAGAGAGACCTTCTGCATTGTCCCTTATAAGCAAATGAGGCCTTTTAAAGATTAGGATTTGACTATATAATGGGTTTATGATGCATTGCTGTTCTGGAATCATGCAGTTTTTATATAGTGTATGGTTTACTTTTGATTTCACATACCTTGTATTGTTGTTGTAAATTTTTTGAAAGACATCTGACCAATTTTAATATCTTATTTCTGTACTTCAAGAACTGAATTTCCCAGTTACCTTAAGTCACTTTAGCCTTACTCTATAATACTTAGCCTTAACACTCCTCACATATCTCTCATTTGAAGGCTCTCAATTATTAACATTTTGACAATATTCTGAAACAAGGTTGTTGTTGTTTTTTAATTACTCATCCCTGCTACTTTGATCTGCAAGTCTTTGATTTGGTTTTGCTTCTCTCATTTGTGAACTGGACACAGAACTCTTTATTTTCATACCATTTCAGTTTCCTTTTACCACATATTTCCTGTAAAATATCATGACACTACTCATTCATCAATAAATCAATGTTATGCTACATGCATAGGCTGGGTTATAGCTACTACTAGAAGCATCTTCCCCTTCCCTTTGGCAAGCAGCTTCCAGTGCTCCCTGAAAAACTATTGCTGCATGAGTGGATACAGCCACAGACAAAAAAGAATGCAAGACTAGGGGTGGGAAACTGCATAAGAAGTGGAATCAAGCTGCCCACCTCCCTCCATCACCAGGACTTCAGTAGAATCGGAATCTCTCTGTATGCACGTGTGTGTTGATAGATAGAAGACAGATAGAAGATAGATAAGAGATGGATACAGGCCTCGGATTCAGCAGGAGCTCACAGGAGCTCAGCTCCTGAACCTTTCTGAGAGTTCCACCTCCTCCTTCCCACCTTGTCCATTGAATAGTAGGTGCAGCTGCATAACAATTCCTGGATGAGCTCCAACACCTATTTTTCTACAAAACAACCCCTGGATGGATGGATGGATTGATGGATGGATGACAGATAGATGAGCTCCACCACCTATTTTTCTAAAAAACAACCCCTGGATGGATGGATGGATAGACAGAAAGATATGGCTTTTTTGTAGCAGGAACTCCTTTGCATATTAGGCCACACACCCTTGAAGAAGCCAATCCTCCTGGAGTTTACAGTAGGCCCTGTACTAAGAGCCCTGTAAACTCTTGGAGGATTGGCTACATCAGGGATGTGTGACCTAATATGTAAATGAGTTCCTGCTACAAAAAAAGCCACACACACACCCAAATCTACAAAATCAACACTGAAAAGTTGAAAACATTGACAAATATCCAAATGAATATGAAAGAAATGAACTAGGGAACATTTGCTCATGATGGGATCTACTTTATTCAGTACTCATGGTATTGCAGTGGATGAGAGGCATAACAATTTAGCCAAGAGCAAACCTTCTAAATGAAGGAAGAAATGTATCCATCAAGGATTCAACTGTCATTGTAAATAGGGACAAAAGGATTGTGAATGAATTCTTCCCACTGTATGCAGTACTTCATAATAACATCAGGATTCTGTAACCAGTAATGGAACATTTTTTAATAATGAGGTATGCTTGCTCTACCACACACAACATAATAGGGGACTAGCTGAGCAACTGTGTGCCTTTCAAAGACTTCGATAAAGTAAGCAATTCAGATCCACACTAGAGCCTTAAATTTTCAACATGAAAATATATATTAAGAGAAAACAAAACATTAATAAACAGCATATCCTAAAATAAAGCATAAATTATCCCAGCAGGATATAAACAATACAAACATTGTGTCTTTAAACAGATATTAATCAAGGGCAAAAAACCCCCAACCCTGTAGAAATTAGTTTTAGCTTGATTTTAACATACCTTGCATTTTGTTCCATTCTATGAGCAAGTCTTCTAAATAAAGAGAATTTATCCACTAAGGATTCTACTGTCACTGTAAATACAGACATGAGGATTGTGAATGATTTTCTACTGCATGAAGTACTTGGTGGTAACATTAGGGTGCTGTAACCAGTACTGGAAGAGTTCTTTATAATGAGGTATGTTAGAAAAAAAGGAACCTGAGGTTAGCTTGTTGTACCCCACACAACACAAGCATAGCATAACTTTGTGCTTGAGGTGACTGCCTACCTAACAACAGATCCTCCTTCCTCAGATGTTCTGGTCATCTACCACATAAATTCATTGTAACCAGAAAAAAATTAACTGAGCTTTCTGTTATGAAGCTAGAGGCAAGACAGAAATACTCACCAGACATTTTAATTGAATTTATCTCATCTTTCCCATGTGTAAATGTGTTCAATCAATATTTTGCTAATTCAATAGATACTTTTTAAAAATTAGGCTACTTTCTCCTCCTTTATCTCTTTGGGCTTTTAGAAAAATATTGACAGCCATAGTCTGACCAGCAAGAGGACAGGAATTTAATATTCACCTTCTGAACACACACAACTTATCAGATGACTCAAATTAAAAATATTAGTCTCTCTTGAATAATTTTCTGGATATGCTTAGAAACTTAGAAGAGGAAAATCAAACAAAAGTTTTGTCAGACTTTATAAATCATTGTGTTTGATAGCACTGCACTGTTAGACAGCCAGTTTGGTGTAGTGGTTAAGAGCACAGACTCTAATCTTGGAGAACCACTCCTCCACATCCAGCTCCAGGTGTCACTTTGGGTCAGTCATAAGTTCTCTCGTAGCTGTTCTCTCAAGAGCAGTTGCTCTCTCAGCCCCACCTACCTCACAGGGTATGTGTTGTAGGGAGGGGAAGGGAAAGAAAACTGTAAGCCACTTTTCTTTCCTCCTCCTCCTCCTTTTCCTCATCTTTTTTTTCTGCCAAGTACTTAGATAGTATTGCTGAGATCTGGCTCCCTCTGCCTGCCTCTCTCTCTTTCCCCCTACCTACGTATTCAAACTCCTTTTTGACCTAAAAATATACCTGAAAATTTTCAAAATGATTCTAGTGTGAACACTCTGCACATACAATCAGTGATTGTACTGATGGGAAGTGAAACAATTCTCATTGAAAACTTTCAGATGGCCAAGTGATAAAAAATCAAGTGATTTAGCTGTTGTAATTACCTCAATGACTACTGAGAAATGTGATTGTGAAGGCCTGATAAAATTTTGTCTTACTGTGTGACCAGTTACTATGTGTATCTGTGTACAATTATTGTGTAGCACTGAGCAGGTAATTACCCCAATTGAGTTTCTCATCTGTAAAATGGGAAAACAGTAACCTGTTCTACTCTAGTGTGACTAAGAAAAAGACATGGTAAGCAACAGTGGAGGAAGCAGAGGGACACTAGAGTCACAATTCCCATCCATGTCAGAACCTGTGTGCTCTCCCCCTCTGTATATTTACTAAAGCCTGTTCTCAAGTTTCCATCACATTCTAGTCCAACCAAGAAATGGAGAAAAAGATATGGCTATGAACTTAGAAGCAGTATTGATTCCCAAAGATTCTCATTAAATTCTATGCAACAAACAAATTCCAGCCTGTGATACATCTGAATGGGACTAAAACTGTTCCCTTTCCAAACATTGATGTCACTGGGGGCAGGAAACCAGTTCTGTTTCCATCTTATCGAACATATTTTCTCCCATTTAAGGAAGTTTTGCAGATCTCTTCAATGGGCAAAAGAGAAAGCACTGAATTTGAGAGCACTGTCATGATGAGGACAGAACTTGCCTTCCATAACTGACTCTAGATGGTCCAAATAGAAATCCTATTGAAGGCATGATGCAACGTGTCTATGTACCCCATGCTCACATAGATGCATTTCATCACCAGAACTATAGGTTTTCAATAAATGGAATGTAGGGTCCTCCACATGCATTTCATCTATCAGTTTTATGGGCATTTTTCTGCATGCATCTTAAATGCAATAGTCAGTGTACCTTTACAGTGCATGGAAGGTGCATAAGACATCTATCATAGAGAACTACAGCACCCCAGATGCATGGAGTAGATTTCTTAAAGGATTTGAGCAGAGGTATGATACAACAAACTGCTAGACAGGCAACAGTTGATTGTTTCCATTACCATGTCTAAAAATATACACTATACAGTAGGAAAGAACTTTATGGTAAGCTATAAAAATAAACAAAAAATAAGTTAAAAAGAAGAAGAAAATGAAGGATCTAAAGCCAAATTGCAGAGAAGATTTACAGTAATCACAAATAGTTTTCAAATATATTCCTAGGGTTGTGAGCTGTTGATGCCAAGAAAGAAAATTGGGCCACTTATAAATAATAATAGTGGGAGACTGGATAGAGGATGTGGAATTGAAAAATCTATTAAACAGGGTTTCTCTCCCACCTCCATTTTGTTTCAGTCTGAAAGCACTGTGGGGAGATGGTAATATTCCTGAAATAGGGTCAAATTTCATTGTCTCATTGAGGATGATTCATCCTGTGTTCAGAGAATTAAAAGCCATTACTACAGAAAGAAAATAGAGATCTTTAAAACGGGGCTTTCTTGCCAAGGATACATCCTTGACAATAAAAAAAGAAAACCCTGCAATTTTCATTTATATTGCATCCAATTTGTTAATGAAGAGCATAGTCTATGTCCACTGCATTATTCTGTATCTGATTGTGTGAAAGATGAAAGTATGTCTACAGTGGTTTCCCTACTCATATAATATTGTGCTGGTCCACTAACAGTCATTCCAAATACCACGGCTCAAATAATGGTAAACTGACCAACTTATCTTTCTTTTTATATCTTAATTGAAATCTATTTATATGGAATATAAAATCTGTGATACAAGCCTTTAGCTCTGTTTCTTTTTAGGGTTGTAATTGGCTACCCAGGTCACTGATTGCCAATCTTTCTGACAAGGGTGAATGGCCATGACCATAGTGAGGGTGGTGGAGGGTCATCTTAGACACCTCAGGAATATTCCAGGCCTGGTTCTGAAATAGGCTTCCCAATCCCCAGGTCCCAGTGGGGGATCCCCCATTTTTTTCAGGCTTCTCCCCGCCCCCAGCCAGCTGGCTGGCAGGGGAAGCCCCACTCCCCACAATCACCATGTAGTTTTAGAGCTCCTGCAGGTCCATTTTTAAAATATGTGCCTTTAAGGCTGACCAGGAAGCAGGAAACAGGAAGGGCTTCGGAGATCAGCCCCTCCCTTTGTTTTGCTTTCATTTTCAGATCAAGTAAAGTTCTGCAGGAACAAGACCCAGTAAGTATTTGTGTGTGTGTGAGAGAGAGGGAGGGGGCAGGGGATTCCCTGGTTTGGAGGCCCTCCCCCTGCTTTAGAAAGCAGGGGGGGGGAGAAATGTCTACTGGGCACTCTATTATTCCCTATGGAGAACAGTTCCCATAGGGAATAATAGGGAATTGATCTGTGGGTATTGGGGCCTCTGAGAGGGCTATGTTTTGAGGTAGAGGCACCAAATTTTTAGTATAGCATCTAGTGCTTCTCCCCAAAATACTGCCCAAGTTTCAAAATGATTGGACCAGGGGGTCCAATTCTATGAGCCCCAAAAGATGGTGCCCCTATCCTTCATTATTTCCTATGGAAGAAAGGCATTTAAAAGGTGTGCTGTCCCTTTAAGTGTGATGGCCAGAACTCCCTTGGAGTTCAATTATGCTTGTCACACCCTTGTTCCTGGCTCCACCCCAATATCTCCTGGCTCCACCCCCAACGTCTCCTGGCTCAGCCCCCAAAGTCCCCAGATATTTCTTGAATTGGACTTGGCAACCCTATTCTGACAGCTTTGTTTCGCAGTTATAAAAGTTACCTGTAAAAAAAAAGGCAGAAGGAGGTTCTGATGGAACATCTCTAAACAGGTTTCTCCAACCTGAACAAGGAAAAGCAAATGAATTTCAGTGTATGTAAATACAAAGTGACAAACATCAGAGAAAAGGGACATTGAAGTTGTGATGAATAACCTGCTGAAAACATTGATGTGGGGCCAAGTTGCATGATATGTTTGACTAAAAGTTAGATTGGAGTTTCCCCAAATTGACCTGCTTTCCCCTCAATCACATGGCAGCTGCAAGGAAATTTGCTTACCTAAGCACTACAGAGCCCAATTCATATTGGGACCATAGCACTGGAGCTCTGTTTTCATGATTTGTCCCAGTAATGGGCAGTTACTGGTTAATGCTTTAACCTGGTCTGAGAAGGGGATTCAAATGGAATTCTATAACTGAGAGTGGCAGTTAAGAATGACAATGGAGTAAAAACAGTGAAGAAGAGTTAAGCAGAGAGAAAGGATCAAGGAGAATCCTGATCCTTTCCAACACCTTTGAAAGAGGCCTTGGTCCACCCCCTCTTGAAAAAATCTACAGCAGACCCGGCCAAATTGGCAAATTACCGACCGGTGTCTAATTTACCATTTTTAGGTAAAATTATTGAGAGGGCAGTGGCGTTGCAGCTACAGAGATGTCTAGATGACGCTTCTGTCCTAGACCCGTGCCAGTCTGGTTTCTGGCCAGGCCACGGGTCGGAGACGGTCCTGGTCGCCTTGGCGGATGACCTCCAGCGGCAACTGGATTGAGGCGGGGTAGCAGTGCTGATGTTATTAGATCTGTCGGCTGCATTTGACACAGTCGACCATCAGCTGCTGCTCCACCGCCTCGCCGACATAGGGGTTAGGGGGTTGGCCTTACAATGGCTTTCTTCCTTCCTCATGGGTCGGGGACAAAGGGTGGCGATCGGGAGTGAATGATCCCAGAGGCGCACACTAGATTGTGGGGGTGCCCCAGGGAGCAGTTCTCTCCCCGATGTTATTCAATATCTATATGCGCCCCCTTGCCCAGATTGCCTGGAGGTTTGGGCTGGGTTGTCATCAATATGCAGATGACACCCAGCTCTATCTGCTAATGGACGGCCGGCCCGCCTCCGCCCCGGGGAACCTGGACTGGGCCCTACAGGCTGTTGCAACATGGCTTAGACTGAGTGGGCTGAAGTTGAATCCAGCGAAGACAGAGGTTCTCTGTGTGGGTTGTGGCGCTCTGGGGAAGGAAATACCTCTCCCGACCTTTGACGGTGCGCCGCTGAAGGCGGCGCAGCGGGTGAAGAGTTTGGGTGTTTTACTGGAGCTTTCATTATCAATGGAGGCCCAGATAACAGCCACTGCCAAGTAAGCATTCTTCCATCTGAGGCGGGCAAGGCAGTTGGCCCCTTTCCTAGAGCGCCAGGACCTAGCAACGGTGATCCATGCGACGGTCACCTCAAGACTGGACTACTGTAACGCCCTCTACATGGGGCTGCCTCTGTGCCAGACCCGGAAGTTACAACTAGTGCAGAATGCGGCGGCCAGGCTGTTACTTGGTCTCTCAAGATGGGAACATATATAGCCGGGACTACGCAAACTGCACTGGTTACCGATTGTATACCGGGTCAAGTTCAAAGTGCTGGTCATTACCTTTAAAGCCCTATATGGCCGAGGACCGGCTTACCTGAGGGACCGTCTCTCCCCGTACGAGCCCCAGAGAGCACTGAGGTCAATAGGAAAAAACAGATTAACTACCCCGGGGCCAAAAGAAATCAAACTCCAGAACACCCGCACACGGACCTTTTCATCTGCGGCCCCACACCTTTGGAATCAGCTCCCAGAGGAGGTGCGGGCCCTGCGGAACTTCGATCAGTTCCGCAGGGCCTGCAAAACTACCCTCTTTAAACTGGTGTTTATGAATAGCTGAACTACAAGTGCATAATAAGGAAACATCCGCCATCAATACCAACAGATAGATATAGCGTCAAAGATAATACCACGGTTAAATTTAACTCAATGTAACTAGATTAATAATGGTTTTAATTGATGTATTAACTGGTTTTAAGACTAATTTAATGTCTATTAATGTAATGTTTTATTAATCCATTGTATTTTTATGTTGATGTTAGCCGCCCTGAGCCCGCTTCAGTGGGGGAGGGCGGGATACAAATAAAACTTTATCTTATCTTATCTTATCTTATCTTATTCCTGAATTAGGGAAGTGGGGCAAGCGGTTAAGGGAAATGTGAAGTTTTACCAAGCTTTATTCACCTGTTACTAGTTCAAACTTTTCCATATGGAGGCTTTGCCGGAAGTGAAATTAAAACTTACAGACAACATTAAACGCATTCCCTAAACCATGGGGTCTCCCCTGCCAGGCCTTCAAAGATATAACTCTTCCCTGTTCACAGGGAACTCATCTTATCTTATTCCCAGGCTCTAGATGGTACAGAGCATAATAGCCTAACAACCCATTCCCACAACAATATATGGTATGACCATAGGGTTGCCAAGTCCAATTCAAGAAATATCTGGGGACTTTGGGGGTGGAGCCAGGAGACTTTGGGGGTGGAGCCAAGATCAAGGCTGTGACAAGCATAATTGAACTCCAAAGGGAGTTCTGGCAATCACATTAAAAGGGACGGCACACCTTTTCAATTCCTTCCTTCCATAGGAAATAATGAAGGATGGGACACCTTCTTTGGGGGCTCATAGAATTGGACCCCCTGGTCCAATCGTTTTGAAATTTGGAGGGTATTTTGGGGGGAGGCATTAGATGCTATACTGAAAATTTGGTTCCTCTACCCCAAAAAACAGCCCCCCCCCCAGAGCCCCAGATACCCGCAGATCAATTCTCCATGATTTTCTATGGGAATAAATCTCCATAGGGAATAACGGAGTTCCCAGCAGACATTTCCCTCCCCTCCCCCCGCTTTCTGACGACCCTGAAGTGGGGGGAGGGCCTCCAAACCAGGGGATCCCCTGCTCCTACCTGGGGATTGGCAACCCTATATGACCAGGGCTTTTTTTGCAGAAAAAGCCCAGCAGCTCATTTGCATTTTAGGCCACAACCCTGACATCACCATTGTTTCACATAGGCATTTTTAAAAGAAAAAGCCCAGCAGGAACTCATTTGCACATTAGGCCACACACCCTGATGCCAAGCCAGCTGGAACTGCGTTCCTGTGCATTCCTGCTCAAAAAAAAGTTTGGGTATGACAGCAACAGGAAAAAGCAAAGCAAAACATGACAGGAGACACTACATAGATTCTAGCAAGAAATAGCTTCTAGTATAATAGAACTTGGGTGCATGTTGCTGCCTTCACAAACCTAAGTATTTTTGAGATAAAGAAGCTTATGCTTGTTTATTTAAGCAGTGACTGACAAGAAATCTCTCTCCAGTTTTAAAGACCTGCCTGTATAACAAAATAGCTACTTGATTGTGACAAACTATGTATTGCTTATATTTTTACAAAGTAACCTCATTGATGTTGCCTGTTTCCCTTTAAGTCCTAAACCAGATACACATCTGACCATTTCCCTCATCTATAATATAAGAAAAGCCCTTTCATCTTGGCAAAACTGAGCAATCTGATTGATTGGGACTGGGTGACTGTGGTGCATCACCCTTTGGCCCATCAAACCAACAATCAACTGTTCTTTCATTGCATTGGCTGACTCTGCTCTTCCCTACCCACTTCTGGCTCTGAAAGGAAGTATTACTTATAACAAGTTGTTGGCATTTGCAGCTCACAGTTGCACAGATTTT
Source organism: Heteronotia binoei (assembly GCF_032191835.1). Taxonomy (NCBI): domain Eukaryota; kingdom Metazoa; phylum Chordata; class Lepidosauria; order Squamata; family Gekkonidae; genus Heteronotia; species Heteronotia binoei. Next base: position 185,205,218 of record NC_083223.1, on the reverse strand, counting down.
TGAATGAAAAATCTGTTGTCAGCAACTAACCAATAGGACCTCCTGAATGTCAGATGCTGGAGTTGTTAATGAGCTGTCAGCAGATGACAGCTATTGTCTTTGGGCCCTGCCTGTAGGTTCTGCCTGTAACCTCTTCATTGCATCTCACTAGCCACTGTTGGAATCAGAACTAAATGGACTATTGGTCTGATGCAGAATGGCTATTGTGTTCTTATGTAACTGTACCCAGAGAATACTTAGCGACAAATATTTTTCTTTCAGTGGCTGTGAGAAATTACATGGACTTCCAGCTAAGAATCTGGCAAGACAATTTGCAATGCAGAAAACTAGGCTACCTAATAAATATTTCCTAACGATTAAGCATATGCCTTCTTCTTCACTTTTGAAAGCAGGTAATTAAAAGTTTCAAAGTAAAGTACTGCTGTCTCATTGCTTTCCTTGTTTATGAGAATATAAATATTCCTTGAAAATATTTCAAGCACGAAAGTAAAAGGAAAATGAACCAAGCTCTGGTCCAGTCTAATGCTGCAATTTAGTAGATAAGAGAATTGAGACCTAACTCATAATTAATTCTTTTAAAAGCCTATAGCAATTAAATATAGGTAGAGGATTAGAATAAAGGAGTATGTTACAACTATTTTTTATGATTAAATGCCTGTACCACTTGCATTCACTCAAGTTATAAAATTAGGATCCTTCATAGAGAAACAGTTTTCACTTTGCTATAGCTTGTAACAGACTCTTCTGCTAATAATGACTTGTTCCTTAATCTGAAAACTCCTGTGTCAAGTGAAGGACTTGGTTCTTTGTTAACATAAGCACCCATTGACATTACTATCATGCTAACATTTAGAAGGCATTTATTGTTTATTGTATGTTACCCAGCTTTTCAGGCCCCTGTGGCTCCCAAAGCAGCTAATTACAATTATAACTAATAATTATATATTAAATATTTTTTTGAAATCTCTAATTACAGTGAGGGCTGGAATGGACCAAAAGCAATACAATCAAAACCAGCACTGTCCTTCCCCATACCACCCCATTCCTCCTTAACGGATTGACTGACCTCAGGCAGAGTATGCTATGTTCAAAGCTAAAAGGAAAAAAAAACAAGATGAGGGCTGACCAAATAAGCAAGTTATGTCTGGCAGGCTAGATCCCACAGTATACATTCCCTAAGGTTATCAGCAGTCAGTCTTATGTGGCATAAAATATTTCCCCAGTGCTAACTGACAGGAATTTGAACCTCAAGATGCCCAGAGAACCATGAAGAAAAAGTTCTTCAAAACTTAATACCACTTCTATAAAATTGTGATTGGGAGTGAGGTCGGGAAGCGGCAGTGTTTTATCAGTGTGCATGTGCACATCCAAAATCTAAGAGGGGGGGAAGAAGCATATAAAAGAAACATATTCAAAGCCGAAGCAACCCATGTAGCCTGGAATAAATTTTAGATATTCTCACAGTTAAAGTGAATTCCTGATGTAATACAGTTTCTGCTGTGGAGGGCAGGGAAAAGTGCTCCCAGTTTACAATACAGGAATAGATTAGGAGAAATCTATTTTTTTTTTTTAAATAAAGGACAATAAGGTTAGTTGTAGAGTTCTGCAAGCATGTCCCCATAGGAGCATGGGATGCCCTGCAAATTCTCTTCTCACTGTGGCAGAAAAGTTAATTCTTTCTGAAGTTTTGTGTACATTACAAGAGCCTGAGGATATTTTTCCTCCTTACCCTATTGAGATTGTCTCTTGAATGTCATAAAAGTGTATGCTAGTACAATTCATTATGTGACTTCTCCAGGGGTGGTAACATGAATGTTTTTTTTTTTCTTTTTGCTGCCAGTACAGAAACCAACAGCAACAATAAAAACTTCATCTCCCATTTCCCCCTCCTTTCTTCCAATTTCTAGCCAATGGTGTGATAAGAACATTACCCAATGGTGTGATAAGAATGGTGTGATAAGAACAGCAGAGTGGCTGTCTGTGCAACCTCCAGTCCTTTCAATGGGGCTTCCACTCAAGGCCCTTTGAAATGAATGGAGGCTACACAGCAGCCTTGATTGGTGGTTCGTTCTTTTGTGTCATGATTTTCATCATCAGTACTATTCAAGGCAATCATTTTCTCTCTGTTTTATTCTGCATAGATATTATGAGGACAGAACTTACAAGGCAGTTGATACCTGCCAAGTTCTGTGAATTATGCTGAAGGGAGAAGGCCAGCAAAGACTCCTGCTTGCCAAAGGGCCAGGTATTGACTGGCATGAAATATCAATCCATTCAGCCCAGGACAGTTTTATGGATGATGAACATTCTAACAGCAATTTATTACTTAATTGTGATGTCTTTTGAGAGGCAGAGGAGCAGGCCTTTGGATCACAAGGAGTCAATATTTTGATGAAGTAGAAAACAAAATGTCTTTAAATATATTTTACTGATAAAACTAATTGATCTACAACTCTAGTCCGTACAATAGGCCACATCCAAATCTGCTTAAAGGAAATGGGGAAGATTTGTTTGACTGCTGGGCTTTGAATCATGCTTTCGAGAACTCAGTTGCTAGGGTACTGCTTGCAACCCATTCTAGGGTGGAAGGCTGGCAGGGCCAGTGGCAATTCTCCGGCAAAATATTAAAAATATACTAAAGCAATACCTGCAATGAATACATAGAGAGTGGTCTCTCTGAAGAAAATTATAATGCACAATAAAAGAGGTCTCAAGAATGCTTCTCCAAGTTCACTTATTGATTATGAACACCATGTGAAATATCTAGTTGAATTAACACTGAGTATTTGCTATTTTTAATTTTTTGTGTCAAACATTCTGTCAGAAGAAGAGAGCTGTTCTTTGAATATAAAACACTATTTAAAAAGTCTTTTTTCCCATTTGAATGTGTATGTGTGTTATGATACACAGCACTTCAGGGCATGCACAAGATTATGTTCGGGTGGAATAGTCCAATGAGATGGACTATGAATAACATAAATAAAATTAAACTAAAAAATAAGCAAGGATTATATTCCAAATGTCAGTATATGTTTAAATTTTAAAAGTACAGCAGTTCTTGCAAAGCGCTTCATTTTCCAGCCCTTAATACATTGGATGGCTTCAAGTCAGAAGATTTTTGTATTTGAGAACATAGCATTTGGATCTTATATCAGATTTACAGGGTTGCCAAGTCACAGGGTTGCCAAGTCTGAAGTAACTTGATGGTTCCAAACACATATACACATCACTTAGATTTATGCAACCAGTAAGTCAAGTGTTTTAAATGAAAATTCTTATGCATAGGAAAACTTGTATAGTAACATATTATGTAAATGAGCTTCAGCATATTAATCATGTGGATTAAGATGACAATTAATATTCCCTGCTTACAGTGATGTGCCAGAGTGTCATTACATAATTATAACTTTATAATGGCAGTGTTGGACAGCTATTCAGGATACAGATAAACATGAATGTTTGGGTCTGAGTGCCTAACCAGCCCAGGAAATGTGTTAGTTTTTGGCAGTGGGAAAAAAATGAATCAGAATACAGTGCTGCTGCTTCTTCTTCTTCCTCCTCCTCCTCCTTTAGGTTGAACAATTCATCCCAAACAACAGTTAGGTTTCTAGCTTTTCATCTTCATGACCAGATGGTAGATTTTGGAAGAGAATAAATATATAGATTCATTTCAGACAGTCTATAAATACTAGCAGTATGGAAACAAGTCAGGTTTCTACATAATAAGGTGGAAAATAATAAGCTGCTTTTTTATAATTCAAACTCCTCAGTTTAATGATGCAAGAGCTCTACATCATTACACAAATTACACAAGAACTGATATAACTACATCATAGGGAACATCCATCATTCACTGTGTATTAGTAAAAGCGCTTCTTTCTTTCTTTCTTTCTTTCTTTCTTTCTTTCTTTCTTTCTTTCTTTCTTTCTTTCTTTCTTTCTTTCTTTCTTTCTTTTCGCATTTATATCCTGCCCTACCTGCCAAAGCAGGCTCAGGGCGGCTAACAACATCATTAAATATCCACAATAAAACCATAAAGCAATAAAAACAATTACAGTAAGATGAATTAAAATTAACAATTACACTTTAAATATTGAACAGATTTTAAAAACAGTTCTGCAACATTCATGGATTCCTTGCTTGCTATTGAATTCTAAAAACATAAAGTCACTTTATTTGCTTCCCAGGGAAGAGAAGATATTGATTTTGACACAAGGTTGCCTTCCATTAATGGTCATATAAGAAGCTTTCCGCTGGTAGAACATGCCTATTTCACCAGAACAAGGTTACTTGCACCAGTGGAAGGCTCCTTCCATAAGAGGAAAGTGCCACCATTACTGGAATGAATTCTTTGGAGCCAATCAAATGTATTATTCCAGAACAGTGGAATCATTCCTTTCCAGTAAGAACTGATTCATACTTCTATGTTGTATATCTAATTATGAATGAGGATATACAGTGCAGACCAGAAAATCTACAAAACACATCTAGGGACAGATAAAGAATATTCCTCTACAAACCTGAAGGAAGCCTCAAGCTTAAAGAAAAATTTGAGATCTCAGAGTAATCTTGGGTGCCGGTAGGCAAACACAACAATATTACTGAGACTTACAAGCCTTGTTTTTGTAAAATGAAGCTGCGGGAAGGGCAGAGGTAGACTTGGAGGCCAGAACAGCCCTAGGAAAGATCCCATTTCCCTCCCTATCATGGCCTCTGATGGAAGAGAATTTACAAAGGACATACCTGGCAGTGAACTTTAGAGACTCACTAGTGCACAACTTAGCTGATGGCCATACACATCTCAGCCCTGCCTGGTGACAGCAGTCACCATGCAACTCTGGAAGGGGATTCAGGGAAAATGGCATGCCCTCCACAAGCCTTTGCGGGCCCCCTGCTTCTCTGTTATATAAATTCATTTCTCATCCTCCAGGTCAAACACTCTAGATCAGGGGTGTCAAACTCATTTTGTTATGAGGGCCAAATCTGACATAAATGAGACCTTGATGGGTCAGGTCATGTTGGGCTGGGCTGTGTGTGTTCCTATTTAAGATTAGGTAGCAGAGATATAAACTTTATAAAGGACACAAACATAATGAAAGATTTTTTAAAAACTTAAAACATGCTTAAAACATTAGAACTTGTTGGTCTTAAAGGTGCTTTCTTTGTATTTCTCCCATGGGGTTCAGGGAACTGAGCAAAGGAAGCTCTGACTCTTTCCTTCCTTCCCCAGGGGACCAGGAGAGGAAGGAGCCTCGGCCAATAAGGAGGAAGAAAGGCTTGACTCAATAAATCTGCTGTGCAGTTGAGAGAGCCTGGCAAAGCGAGTTCTGCCCCCTCTTCCTCCCCAAGGGAGGAGCCTCAGCCAATAGAGAAAATAGAGGCTTTGCTCTGTAGCTCCTTTGCAATTGAGCAAGCCTTGCAAAGCAAGCTGTTATGCAGAAGGAAGCAAGAGAGAGAGAGAGAAGAAAACAGACAACAGCAGGTTGCTCAGAGGTCTGATAGGAGCCTTACAGGGGCCACATGTTTGACACCCCTACTCTAGATAGACTTCTGCATAACCTCAAACATAATGTTTTAAAACAATGGCAGCTTACAAGATGGATTTACTGCACAAAAAGAAGTTAATTTAATCATATATATGCTTGTGTGTCCTTACTAAAATCCTTGAAGCCTCTGGGATGTCACAATATCCCCCTTTCCTTTTAATGTTCAGCTTCTAGGTATGATAGATTTAAACAACCATGTTAATAAGCCTGTAATGCTATTTCTGTATGTGCTTGTTTATGATTTAACTTTTATGTTGTATTTTCTCTTTCTCCTACCCCCTCCAAACGTTAGTGTGTGTTCCTGAGTGAGTTTAGGCCTTTCTCCCAGAACAAGAGAGGTCTTTCACGTGCTGAAGGCCAAGCAATGAGGAGCAAGATGCTGCTCCTCCTCTGATGATTTACTGGGGGCCTACATCTTGATCTATCCTCACTTCACAAATCTCCCCCACTTACTTCTTTTGATCCTTTTTCTTCCGGTGTCTGCAGTCTGTTGACTCATCACAGAGTCTTTCATGATCTATAAGAGACCTGCTCCAACATGATGGGACCATCATTCTTGATTGCCCAAAGGAGCCACATTGATTCTAAATCAGATCCTTGGTATATGCAAGAAAAATGGTGGAAAATTCATAAAGTGCTGCATTTTACAAACATGAATATTCCACATAAAACAGAACTCTGATGTATGTTATGTATTTGCTACAGCAGAGAAAAGATATCTTATAGGTTTAGTTTGTGTAGCTAGGTCTGCAATCCAAAATTCACTTTCCTAAGAGTAAGCCCCATTGAATAAAACAACTTACTTTTGAGTAGACCTGCATAGCCTTGTTCTCTGTGTCAATCTCATGCATTGTAAAAATGTATCTTGAAGGGAAAGTATTTTCACTACTTGCACACAATAAAATAAATATAAATATAGAGAAATGTGTTCCGTTCTCCAAACATTTCCAGTCTTGATGTCTGTTAGCTTATTGACAAGAGGTCTGCACCGAAGGCAAAAGCAAGTAGTGCATGCAATTCTGGGCAGGCTTGCCGTGTTAATGTCTTCTGCAGTGATTAATGTTTGTTGTCACTTATTCCCACAAGGAACAACATCCAATCCAATGAACTCTGAGAAGTGCCAGGAAGCCATTGGCAATTTTGTTGTTCATAGTGAGTTTGGCACTTTTTGAGTTAGCAAGCAAACAAAATGTTCCCTGAAACTGGTCTGGAAATAGTGAAATGAAGCCAAAGTGACCACTTCTTCCCAGTCTACAACATTTGGAAGGAGCGTTATTTGATTATCATTCTGTATCATGCCAGGCCTAAGAGAAGACCCACTCTGAAGCCCAGGGAGGCCCAAGCCACTTCCAGCTTTGGAGACTCATAGCCATAATGATTTTTTTTAAATGGTGACACATTATATGCATAAAAACAAGTTCCAAGAAAACTTACCAAATGTCTATACATGAGGCCCCTTTTAGCTTGATGCCAAGCCTGTCAGCCCCTCCCCACCAACTGGCTATGCCAGTAAGCCAAACTAGACATGACAGAGAACTCATGGCTGCTAAGAGTTCTCTAGTCACCATCTTTTAAATGCCTCAAGGCACAGTGGAGAGCTCTTCCCCCTTCACACCCTGTGCCTTTTCAAGTGCCAAAACAGCTGTGGGAGGGATATGCAGCCCTCCCTGTCTTTTAGCACTTGAAAAGGTGCAGCAGTGGAGGGGGGAGAGGAAGAACTCCATGTTGTGGGCCTAATCTGTGGAATTTTAATTTAGTGAGAGAGATTCTGTAGCAGCCTTGAGTTCTCCGTCACTTCTAGTTTGGCTCAAAGAAGACTATGGCACAGACGATGCCAAGGGATTGCAAGGGCTGTTGGTATCCCCCAAATACTTTCTGTTTCCTATGACAAAATAACATGTCGGGATAATTTTAAATTTCTTATCTCTGAAATATTGACCTGAAAATCCCCATTTCACTCTCAGTTCTCCCTTGTGTGAATCAATCTATGAATCTTTATTTTCATGTTATTTTGTTCTCTTGCACTTATTTTTCCTCTTAAAATATACATATAACTATTCAATATTATTTGCACATTAGTATATCAGCGTTAGATTTAGTTTTAGAGCCACCTTGAGCAGGTGTCTGAGAATGTGGCATATAAGTGTTTTGTTTACTTAAAAATAATGTACATTCTCTATATGAACACTGTATTGTGTATAAATGTACAACATGCATGTACAAAGCAAATACAATTGAATAATACTGAATGTGATGCACTGTTTATATAGAATCATAGAGGCCACTTTGGTACCTCCCACTGCCAGCCCTCCCCACCATTACGCAGCTGGGCAGTAGGGGAAGATTGTGGAAGAAATGGTGGAGGAATCAACTTCACTGGCAAAACTATGATGTTACTTCCATTATGACCTGGAAGTGATGTCTTTGTGTTGGACAAGGCTCTAGCATTTGCCCCAAAATTGTATACAGTTAAATCATGGAGTTTATGGGAATGCTAGAGCATTCCCTGGCATGATGTCTCTTCCCTGTCATGCTGAAATTGATGTCACTGTATTGCTGGTGACATCACAATATTGATGACCAGCCCACCTCTCCTTACATACAGAGGTCTCCGACTGATATAGTATGACAGTTATGTATGGTAAAATTCAGAATAAACTTCCTGTAATAGGGGTTTATCCTGAACATTTCATGTCTGGGACACCCATACAGGAGAATATTGTCAAGTACTTTACATGCTGATATTGCTTATGATTTTGAATTTCTTCCCTCTGCTGTTTTAACTCTGCCATTTGACTTTTTCTTTTCCCTTGCACTAATGAGAGCCAGTGTAGTATAGTGGGATCTGGAAGACCCAAGTTCAGATCCCTACTCTACCATGGAGGTTCACTGAGTGAGCTTTGGCCAGGCACACTATCTTAGTCTAATTTATCTCACTGGTTTGTTACAAGGATAAAATGGAGAAGGCCACATGTTATAAGCCTTTTTGGGTCTCCATTGGGGAGAAAAGTGGGGTATAACTATTAATAAATATGCCATCAAATACATAAAACTTTATTTTTGCAATTTTCCGTATTCATATACTGAATTTCTCCTGTAAGGTTTTCAATGCTACAAGTGCATCATTTATAAGATATGTGTATATTAGATGCATTGTACACAGGGATTTCATATTTGTTTATTGCCTACCTTTCTTGCTGAGACTCAAAGCAGATTACACAGTGTAAAACAATGCAGTCAAACAGCTTGTGCTAACCAACAAACAATGTAATAGAACTAGGATAACAAAAAAGTAGAACAAGAGCCCCATGAGGCAGGGTGGTAAAGCTGCAGTACTGCAGTCGGAGCCCTCTGCTCACAACCTGAGTTCGATTCCAGCGGAAGCTGTTTTAGGTAGCTAGCTCCAGGTTGACTCAGCCTTCCATTCTTCCGAGGTTGGTAAAATGAGTACCCAGCTTGCTGGGGGAAAAGTGTAGATGACTGGGGAAGGCAATGGCAAACCACCCCATAAAAAGTCTGCTGTGAAAACCTTGTGAAAGCAAAGTTACCCCAGAGTCTAAAATAACTGGTGCTTGCACAGGGGACTACCTTTACCTTTTAAACAAAAAGTAGAAACAATACAAAAAAGTATCAGACATGTCATTTACAATGCATAAAATGGAATTATAAAAGTAGAACACAGTGCAACAATAGTAAAGTAATTCATACAAGGAGCAGTGGAATAGATCAAAATCCTGTTTGCCTTCTTTTCCTGGTGAAATGCCATTATACCAAAGTGTTATACCTTTGATGGAAATTATTTCTCAAATGATTCTGTTTTAAATAGCTTGTGTAATGGCAGAACCATGGGACCCCTCCTAAGCTCCTTAGGAAGGCTATCCCAAACAAAGTAGGACCACAGCTGAGAAAACACATGTAAAGGCAGCTGAACACAACCATATAACATGCTTACGCAGTACAAAGCAATCAACAAAACTAATACTAAAAAGTTTCTGTTTTCCTCTATTGTCCCTATCGACAAAAATATAAGTGAATTTTAAGAAGAATTAAACAGAATAAATAGCTAGTTCCCAATTGAAATGTATGTTTGATGGTAAATTCTATTGACTTGGATTAATTTGACATGTCATAACTGGTGAATGGCTCAGTTTCAGCTTGGTTTGCACTACGTAAAGTACATGGTCCATTCATACTCGGTGATGTAGATGGCTGGTATTGAAGATAATTGATGAAAGGGTTGACTCAGCCTTCCATACTTCCGAGGTCGGTAAAATGAGTACCCGGCTTGCTGGGGGGAAAGTGCAGCTAACTGGAAAAAGTGTAGCTAACTTTGTTTTCACATAATAGCTGCTTTTGGATACTTTTTTTCATCACGTACTGAAGGCAAAATGCTTGAACATCCTCTTCTGCCTGGAAACTGTACTTTGTCCATGTAAGTTCTAAGCATACAAATCCTACACGTGGTGCAGGCACAGTGCAACACATGCATCCAGAAACAGCTGGTTTTCGATAAAGCATTACCTGCTCACAATGATCTCCAGTAAGCTGTATGTTTGCAGTGGCTATTGAGCCAAAAGCCATCCAGAATACTATCAATGGCTCAGGTACAAAATGTTCAAAACATGGTCTGCTGTTGTACGCCAAAATGAAGGCACAGGACACAGAAATGTGGAATCAACTTTATTCATTTACATCTGTATCATAAAATTTCCCCTGTAACTAACTGTTATTTTGGAGGGTTTCCAGGTCTCTTTCCAGGTCACCTCACTCTATCAGTCCTCTTTGCCCACTGCTGCTCTGAGCAGTGGATGGAGAAAATTTTTAAAAGCCAGATGTGATGATCATATTGCTACACCACTTCCAGGAAAAACTGGGAAGTGATCTAGGGTGGCTCTAATATTTTGTGGTCTTACCATAGGGGTTCTTGTGATTCCTAGAGTCACATTCAGATTTTTCCTAGAAGTGCTGACATTGTACCACATCACCTCCCCACCCCAACTTTTCCTACCTGTGAAACAGAACAAGTTCAGAATATTCAAAATTATTGCTTTGTGGGATTCTTAAAAACTTTTAAAGACTTTTCTGAATTTTTTAAAAAGAATAATAATTTTGTATTACGAAAAATGCTGTTCATCATGGGTCTCAATTTTTTGGAAGAATGGTGAATTTACAATATTTTCAGGCAATTCTGTCTTGGCTCTCACATAGGAAGCATTTTACCAGCAATGTTTATCCGTGTCTGTAGTGTCTTGGGCTTAACTAAAGCACCGCGCGGCCATGCAGCAGAGGCGACCAGGGGAAGTCCCTTGGTCACCCTGCGCAGCATGGGAAAAGACTCCGCCAATCAAGATCAGTGGCGGGAAGTTTGACTGGCCAGGATTGGACTGGCCAGCTGGAGGGCTGTTCTGGGCCGAATGTATATAAAGCGGGTCCTGGCCCGCGTTGCCCTGTTCTGTGATGTACCTTCTAATAAAGTATGTTGCCTTCTGCACATCTCATCACTGAGTACATTACACTGGTGACGAGGATGGGATCTGGCTAGGAAGGCCACCGATGGGAGTCAAACAGGCGGCCGTGGTCCCGTCTTCACTTAGATTTAGCCGGGCCATACCAGGGTCAAATATTCTTTATCCTGGTCGATGCCTATACAAAATGGCTGGAGGTAATCCTGGTAGCGTCTACCTCCACGGCTGCAGCCGTTAGAGCCTTACAGAGGGTTTTGTGCATGCACAGGATCCCTGATACCCTGGTCACTGACAATGGTACCGCATTTACCTCCCGGGAGTTCCGGGAGTTCATCGGGAGATACCACATAAAGCATATTAGGTCCTCCCCCTTCCATCCGGCCACCAACGGCCAGGCAGAACGCATGGTGTGAACCACCAAAAAGGCGCTGGGTCGCATTGTCCAAGGGGACTGGGACCCCCGCCTCGCAGCCTTCCTGTTCCATAACAGGATTACCCCCAACCCAACAACAGGGTCCAGCCCCATGGAACTACTCATGGGGAGGAAATTAGCAACCAGGCTAGACAGGCTACACCCGGACCAAGCCACAGATGTCCGCAGTTCCCCAGAAGTCAGGGAAGCGGTGCGGGGGTTCTTCCCGGGCGATCCCGTGTATGTGAAGAGCTTCGCAAGCGGTCCAGAATGGGTAGCAGGCAGGGTCCTTAGGGTGACAGGGTCCCGATCGTACGAGGTAGTGACCAAGGGGGGCCAGGTTCTGAGGAGGCACATCGACCAGCTGCGCTGCCGCACCTTGCCGGAGGAACCACCAGAGGCGGGGGAAGCGATGAGAAGGGAAGAGCCAGCGACGGAAGCCCCAGAAGCGGCCCCGCCAGCACCGAGCCTGCCTACATACGATCCCCCGAGGCTGGCCGATCCGGAACTGCAACCAGATCCGGCCCACCAGCTGCCGGGGGTGAATCCCCAGGAGGAGACCCCCGCCTCGGTGCCCTCTTCCGTGCTGCTAGCAACCCCACAGCGATCTACCCGGGAACGCAAGGCGCCGGCCTACTTGCAGGATTATGTATAATAGACTAGGGGGGGAGGAGTGTCTTGGGCTTAACTAAAGCACCACGCGGCCATGCAGCAGAGGTGACCAGGGGAAGTCCCTTGGTCGCCCTGCGCAGCACGGGAAAAGACTCCACCAATCAAGATCAGTGGTGGGAAGTTTGACTGGCCAGGATTGGACTGGCCAGCTGGAGGGCTGTTCTGGGCCGAATGTATATAAAGCGGGTCCCGGCTCGCATTGCCCTGTTCTGTGATGTACCTTCTAATAAAGTATGTTGCCTTCTGCACTTCTCGTCACTGAGTACATTACAGTGTCTATACAAAAACCCATAAAAATTGGCCTCCTCTCCCTCACCAATGGGCATTTTAGGCAACTAACAGTTTGGCTGGTACACCTTTTCCCCATCTCACAACATAGGCCATGGAGGACTGTATTAGGAAAGTTCTCCTCATCACTGGCAGTGGCAGTGCTAGAGTGCTGGCACAAAGCTAGTGCCCCAGGCAAGGCTCCACTGCTACCCCCACAAACATGAGCTTGAGTGCAAACGCGGTGGCCTGGCTAGCGAGGCTCTGCATCCTATCTGTGCTTCTAGTATAGATTTGTGTACAGGCACAGGACATGCTGCTTTGTAGCATATTTCCCATATATTCGAGGCAAGGGTGGGTGGGAGGGCCAAAAAGAGCATCTCTCCCAGGCTCAGGCCCCTAGGCAGCCACCTAATGTTGCCTTACAGATGTGCCAGGCCTGGTCACTGGATGCCTCAGACTGCTCACCACTTAGCAACCTATATGACTGCCATCACCAGTTAAGGTCTAACCAGTACTCAGACCAGGCCTAATCATTAAAAACTGAAACCCAACCAAGATGTATCTAGATGAAAAACGCATCCATATAAAGCCAGTCTGAAAGAGACCCCCAAAATTCCTGTTCAGGTCCCAAGTCAGCCATTTATTTATTTATTATTTACAAGAGTTATACCCCACCTTTCTGCCCACCAAGTTAGCTAACAGATTTAAAACATATATAATAAGAGCACATCTTATAAACCATTACAACCAAATAAAAACACACCATATGACATGCTTACGCAGTAGAAAACAATCAACAAAACTAGCACTAAAAAGTTTTCTGTTTTCCTCTGTTGTCACTATCGACAAAAATATAAGTTAATTTTAAGAAGAATTAAACAGAATAAATAGCTAGTTCCCAATTGAAATGTATGTTTGATGGTGAATTCTGTGCAAATTCTATTGGCTTGGATTAATTTGACAGTGTCATGGCTGATGAATGGCTCAGTTTCAGCTTGGTTTGCACTACGTAAAGTACATGGTCCATTCATACTCTGTGATGTAGATGGCTGGTATTGGAGATAATTGATGAAAGGGTTGACTCAGCCTTCTATCCTTCCGAGGTCAGTAAGATGAGTACCCGGCTTGCTGGGGGGGAAGTGTAGCTAACTTTGTTTTCACATAATAGCTGCTTTTGGATACTTTTTTCCATCCCGTACTGAAGGCAATGCCAAACCACCCCCTAAAAAGTCTGCCATGAAAATGTTGTGAAAACAACATCACGCCAGAATCGGAAAATGACTGGAACTTGCACAGGGGACTACCTTTACCTTTAAGTTTTAGTGAAGCTGTTTAGAAAAAGAGAAAAGTAGAAGAGGTTGGAATACCCTCCTTACAAGAAAAGGAGTTTGAGACTTTTTAGTATAAAGAAAGGATGACTCTGGAGCAGTGATCCCTCTAAGCTGAGTTAGTGTGAGCCAGCTCACAGATTTTTAGCCTCCAGCTCACACATTTTTGTCTTGGCTCAAGAAGGAGGGCCCCAGAGCACACTGATTTATGCTGTAGGTCACAACTTTAATGTCAGTAGCTCACAATTTTAATACCAGTAGCTCACAAAGTAGAATTTTTGTTCACAAGACTGCATTTTAGAGGGAACACTGCTCTGGAGGTGGGGGGGAATGGGACATAAGTCTATCAAATTATTCATAGTACAGAAAAATGAATACAGAAAACATTTTTCTCTCATAATAATTCTCTCTTACAATACTATAATATGCAGTCACTCAGTAAAATTGATTGAAAGCAAATAAAGGACAGGAAAAAGTTGCTACTCACTCAAAGAGTAATTTGTGGAGTTCACTGCTACAGGAATTGCTATTAATTTAGTTGGCTGTAAAAGGGGTTTCAACAAATTCATAGGGATAGGTCTGCCAATGCTATTAGTCACATTCATTAGTCATAAACCTCTGAATCCTAGTGCTAGAGGGAAACATCAGTAAAGGGCTTTGCCTCCATATCTCATTTGTTGACTCTCCAGTGACATCTGGTTGTCCTCTATATGATACAATTTGCTGGACTAGTCTGCTAGTCTTTAATCCATCACAGCTGGTCTTACATTTTTATAAAAGTGAATTTAATTTAGGAATGATAAGTAATAACATGGTACAAAGTAAATCATGGGAATAAGAATGTAAAAGACTAATTCCACTGGCTACGGTGAGGAGACAAACAGCAAACCATCAGTACAACAGATATCTAAGTGGCAAGTAGATACCCTGTTTCCCTGAAAATAAGACCTACCCAAAAAATAACCCCTAGCAGGATTTCTATGCATTTGTTAAATATAAGCCCTACCCCGATAATAAGACCTAGTGATGGGCATCGCAAAAAATTCAGGATGGAATTCCGGGTCTAGAGAGTTATGACAATGTTTCAGAAGATAACTGTATTTGAATAAATGTAGATTGTTGTATCATACTTAATAAAAAATAAGACATCCCCTGAAAATAAGCCCTAGTGTGTCTTCTTGAGAAAAAACAAATATAAGACAGTGTTTTATTTACAGTGTCTGTAACTTATTTACAGTGTCTTATTTACTTATATATTTACAGTATCATCACTCATAACTTCCCAACAGAGAAGAAACCTCTTGGCTCAGAAGTACTCCTTGTTAATTGAATGTTGCAGAGTGTTGGGGGTTCTTTGCTCACTAAGATTTGTGTAAATCAGTCCAAAGCTAAATCTGCAAGTTTAAGGCAAGCTGCTTAGTGACTATTTCCCTCTCAGACTGATGAGGAAGAAGAACTTTATTTATTTCTTTTATGGAGACTTTTCTATGTGGAATAAGATGATTAATCAGTGATGCTAAAACAGCAGTAACGAGAACAAAGCCATGTCAGAAAAGAGAACAGTGGCTCACTCTGAGTTGCAGAACAGCTGGATTTTCTCCAGTTTCCCAAATGGCATGTCTTCCCATGCCAATAGTGAGTTGGTAGTGCTCTCAAAGATCCATTCTCAGCATGTTTTGGGAAGGACCAGGTTTTTTGTACCTTATTCCATGCTGAAGGTTTAATTTCACCTTTGTCAGACAGTATACTATAACTGATTGGACATCATCATGAATAGACTTTGAACAATATTTTTCCATGAACACAATGATCATGTGAACATTAATTTATTTTAAATAAATGTACCTTGCTTCTTAGGTTTGCCATGCCTCTCCTAGATTACACATATTATATACAGACAGATGTATATAATTATTGCAATCAGACATGGGGGGAGCTTTGACATGAACATGAAAGACATTAAATTTTACTGTGATTGAACACCTTTGTTTACTTATAAAAATAAATCTTTGTTGATTTCTCCCAACATTTTTGTTTAAAATCCAAATCAAACACCATATCCATCACCTTTGTTTTCACATAATAGCTGCTTTTGGATGCTTTTTCCCATCATGTACTGAAACTGTTTCTACACAGGCAAGGATTTTTTTTTATTATTGTTACACTGCTCATTGCAACTGGTGAAGAGAGCATGACCCAAACTTGCAGGTGTTCAAACATTGTGATTACAACATATGTTGAGGTTCATCAAGATACAAATTGCCCAGATGAACACCTGAAGGATGCCAAATCTTATATTGCTGTGTAAGATAAACTAGTTTATGCTCTATGCCCATGGGCCAACTGAAATATTTGGGTTTTTAATTAGTTGGGTCTGGGTTCCTGGACCTAGTTGGGGTTCCCAACAGCTACACAGCAGCAAAGGAATGGCTTTTTAAAAAATAGGGGAGAGACCAGACAGGCTCAGAACACTATGACAGGGTAAAGAAGAGCTCCTGCCTTCCCACAAACTGTTCTTCCATGTAGGAATAGCATGAGGGGAATTATTTCCCCATTTTTAACCTCTCCATGTGCACAGAATTCTCCACAATGGCACACCAAAAATGGGGAAATAACACCACTCAAACTCCAGATTCCCCCTAACTCCCGACCCAACACATTTTAAAATTGAAAGGGTAGTATAGCCCCATGTGAAAAGCATTTTAAATCTTATTTATTTTTCTTATTTATTTTTCTTATTTATGTATATTCCACCATCACCACCAGTAGGCTCAGGGCAGATTACAGACAAATAGTTAAGCCATTTGGCTTCACAACAGTAGACAGATTAATAAATAGTTAAATCACATTAAAGCAAAGAAATTTAAAAACAAATTGCACCACTTGTTATGTGCACAGTCTCCAAAACTGGTGTAGCTGGATTCTAAAGTTTGTTTGATCTGGGCTGTGTAAGAGTGGTGTCTTCAGCAGGAGGGGCTGCCTTTTTATTGGATGTCCACCACCTCAGCTAAAGGCATGGCAGAACAGCTCCATTTTACAGACCCTGTGGAATGGTAGAAGGTCCTGTAGGGCCCTGATCTAATGCAGGAGCATGTTCCACCAGCCAGGGCCAAGGCAGAGAACACCCTGGTTCTGGTAGATGTTAAATAGACATCCATCAGGCCAGGAACAGTCAGCAGATCTTGATAGGCAGAGCACAAGGCTCTCTGGAGCAAATGTGGGGAGAGGTGGTCCCTCAGGTATGTTGGTCCTAGATCACACAAGGCTTTGAAGGTGAATACCAGTACCTTGAAGCAGATCTGGTACTCCATCAGTAGCCAATGCAATTGGCGTAGTGCCAGCTGAATATGTGCTGCAACAGCAGTGCAATTACCAGGCACGCCACTGCATTTTGCACCGGCAGGAGTTTCCAGATCTTGGAAGGGCAAGGGCAAGCCTGCATAAAACTAGTTACAGTAATCAAGCCTGGAAGTAACCAGGATGTTACCTGCACATAGTGCTGTTAAAGAGAAATCCTCTTTACCCAATTTATCCCTGAAAGAAAGCAATCTATTCCTTTCCCTCTTTTTAGGAATCTAGAGTCTTTCAAATCAATTCAGTTTTGATCAAAGAGAAATTCAAAGAGAGAAGGAACAGTAAGCAAGGGGCTGCAGAATTCCACTCCATAGATGTTGAGAGGTAGGCAGTGTTTTCCCAAACCTTCCTGTCCACCTGAAAAAGAAACACCCTGTGGTGGGTAACATAAAACAACTGCAAGGGTGCATTACAGAAGGGTGCATTGATTTCTCTTCAAAGAGAATTCCTCACCTTTTTAAAAAAGGGGGAAAAAAGAGAAGAGGAATCAGTGGCTATATGTTAATGAGCAAATTTGGGGAGGGAAGGAAAATCTTTCCCCATAACAATGCTACTTGCAATGAAGATACTATGTGCTATCCATAAACTGGATTCTGTTTGGTTGAATTTTCTGGTTCTGTTTGTGCATCTTGTACTTTAGGTCATCTGTACTATTCTTACTTGTCCTTGGAGTCTGAATAAGCTGTAGAACACAGCAGGATACAGTGTCTTAAATCAGCAGGGTGCCATCATTCAGTAGCATTATGGTGACTGATTTTTTTTCTGTACTGTAATTGTAAAAATTGTAAAAAAACAAAAACAAAAAGCCAAACTGTAATAGTAAAAATTACAGTTTGTTCTCCTTCCTTGAGCCAAGTACTAGCAATTTTTAACCTTACTCTTCTACAGTGACCTGGTGAATAAGGAAGCCTCCCTTTGGGACTTTTGAGGTGTGTCTGTTCCTTCTTAAAGAAGGCAATCACTTATCTTGATGAGCCACCCCTCTCTTTGAAGTATTAACCCAGCCTGCCTGCTGGACTTCAATTCTTGTGCTGAAAATTAAGTTCAAGGTTACATCTCTCATATAATTTTAATGGTATTTCCTGGAGAAATTAATTTTATACTCACCTGGCAATGCCAACCAGTCCAAATAATAAGCAGCACCACCACTAGCTTTAAGAATTAAATGGCTTCCGTGGGTCTTGCTAGGTAACCACACAGTATTGCCAGGACCCCTGGTTTCTGTCAGTAAAAAGCAAGGGGAGAGGCAACTCACTATCACATGACTTACATTTCTTGCCTTCCTGCAAGTCCTTCTGGGTCCCCTCATATATAAATGGGATATCGTTTGCCTCATATTCTAAAAAAAATAAATAAATAACAATGAACTAAGTTTCAATTTATTGGTTCTTGTTTCCAGTTCTAAATGGTCATTTTACATCATTTTACCGATTTTTAAGTTTTGTAAGTAACTAGTTGCTGGCTATTAAACCTGATGGAAGGATTAAAATGACTTTGCAAGATTAGCATGCCTCTTGTTACACAGGGCAGCATTGAAACTTGAATTCCATATCAATCTTAAATACCGAAATATTCCAAGTAGAAATCTGGCTCTGGGAAACACCACTTTACAACACACTGCACTGCCACTGACATTTCAAAAAGCCTCAATTTCTATTTCAAAGCAGAAGAAGCAGAGGAAGCAGAAGAGGAAGAAAGAGGAGAAGAGGAGGATGAGGAGCTGGATTTATACCCCACCCTTCACTTGGAGTCTTAGGGCAGCTTATAGTCTCCTTCCCTTCCTCTCCCGACAACAGAAATCCCATGAGGTAGGTGGGGTTCAGAGAACTCTGAGAGAACTGCTTTTGAGAGAACTGTGACAGACTCAAGGTAATCCAGCTGGATGCATGTGGAGGAGTGGAGAATCAAACACAGTTCTCCAGATTAGAGTCCACTGCTCTTAACCACTGCACCAAATTGGCTCACTTTAGGAAAGTTGTCTATTCGTACTATGTTAATTCACACATGTTCTTTAAAAATAATGTGGAAACTAAGTGCTTACATATAATGAACTGAAAATAGATCAGCTTAATTTGTGCCTCTAACTGATCAAACTATATCACATTGATAATTTACCCAGAACACACATTCATAATGTCTCTATTTTCTGTACTAAAGTGATACGGGAGAATTGCCACTGAAGCCAATTATGATAGCCACAGATGGTTTTCAGACTTTCCTAGCAGGAAAAATCCAAGTACAACATAGCAAGTGTGTATCAAAAATAATCATTCAGCCCATTGAAATTATATTAGAGAAGATCTGATTATTCAAAATATTTCTTTTACTAGGTAGCCTCCTCTTAAGATAAGTGCAAGGTTCAAGCAAGGATTCCCAATTCTCTCAGCATTCTCTCCTCCTCCAACAACCATCTTCCCACCCACCAGCACCCATGATGTGTGGATTAATAGGCATGCAGGTCAAGAGACTGCCGTAGGGAGGGAAAGGAAGCAAAATTGCTGTCTTCTTCCATCAGCAGAGCACTGCTCACAAATGAGGCATGAGGGGATGCTTTCGTTCTCATTGTCTTCCCTGCTACAGTTTCCCTATTCACATGAGTGTTATTTTGCATGGGTCCCATGACCCCAGAAATAAACTTCCCTGTGGCTGAAAATGGCTGGTGAGGGAAGATGAAGTCTGGGAATGTTGGGATGATAAGTGACTGTCAGCTTTCCCCCCTTTCTACTATAGCTCTTTGTGCCACATGACATTTTATCCACAAGGGTGCCCCAACTCAGCCACAGTTGCTAAAATTACTGAATAAAACATTATAATAGGTCAATAGGAAAGAACAGACTGACTACCCCTGGGCCAAGACAAATTAAACTACAGAATACCCGCTCTCGGGCCTTCTCGGCCGCAGCCCCACATCTCTGGAACCAACTCCCAGAGGAGGTGCGGGCCCTGCGGAACCTTGCTCAGTTCCGCAGGGCCTGCAAGACCACCCTTTTTAAATTAGCTTTTATGAATGATTGAAGTATAAATCAACAACGAAGAAAATCCGCCATCAGTACTAATCAGATAGCGTCAATGATAGTATTATACTTGTTTTAGTTAATTGATTTAATGGGTTTTAAGGTTAATTAATGCTTAATTTTAATGTTTATAACGTAACTGTTCATAATGTAACTGTTTTATTGCTTGGTGCACCATTGGTCACCGCACTGTTAGCCGCCCTGAGCCTGCTTCGGCAGGGGAGGGCGGGGTACAAATAAAATTTATTATTATTATTATATTATTATAAATAGCATACAACAGTAACCAAGTACAGTAACCAAGATATGTCAGCATTTCACCAATAGTCATGAAAAAATCATAACCACAGGAGTTGGGGAAATTGTTGTAGAAAATATAATAAAATACCATGTTAAAAGGGGGTCATAAACTCTGGCAAGTGCTTGGATGTGAGCCCTCCAAGGAATACCAGGACCAGGACACAGAGGCAGGCAATAGCAAGCTACCTCACTAAAACATCCAAGCTCCACTAGAGGTCATCAGAAGTCAATCATGACTTTCAGGCATGCATACACACACACATACACAAAAAATATGCACCAAAAAGCGGGGGGTCATAAATGAACCCCTTCTGAGACCTGAAACAATAAATGCATGTACTCAAAAGAACATACTGGGATGACATTGAATACTGGGATTGAAATATGGTGGGGTGTTTTTTTATATATATAAAAATGATGCTTATAAAAATCTAAAATATCTTTTCAGCAAAAATTTGAATATGTTCCATTTAATTTTGCTAGTATAATTTAACACTTATTTTCACCACAAATAATTTCTTCTACTTGTTCACCTGTTATTTCAGTGGAAAACAAAGCATATAAATTTACTCAGACATAATGTAAATGGTGGTAAACTTAGTAAACCATATTGCAAGGCATTAGGTAATAGCTACAAAGTTATTAAACACTTGGCCAGCTACTAACTCTTCTTCATGGCATGAATTGCAATATCAGGAGGCCTCAGCTTGGTGGCCATTTTGTTTGAAATGTGTCAGAGTGCAAGGCAAACTTGTGTTGACATTGTAGAATTGCCAAATCAAAGCCTGGCAGGCAGGGCTGGTGCTAGGGTTTTTGCTGCCCTAGGCTCCCCCCACCCCCCAAAATGTAAAAAAGAGAGAATTGTAGGAGAGATGAAGAAACTTGAAACTATTTACATTTTTAATTTACAGGTTTTTTATTTTAAATTTTAATTTTTTTAAAAAAAATTGTGAGATTAAGCAATAAAAATTTTGAGACTACTTGATCCTTTCAGCTGGAGGCGGCAGGGACAAGACCTTGCACATGTGAGAAAGATGCTCTACCACTGAGCTATAGCTCCCCCCCCCCCCCATGACTCTGTTAAAGTAGTGTAGGAAGGATGAGTGGCAGCATGTAACTTCAACAGGAGCCAGTTTTTAGAAACTGTAATTGGCTCTTCTTCAGCTTTTACAATTGGTCAATTTATCCCTTCCAGGCTCCGAGAAGCACATTGCGCAGGTGCTGTCCACTTTTGCTTTTCCCAGGTCTGTAACAAACCCAGGAAATGCAAAAACAGTCAGGCAGCATCTATACTCCATGGAGCCTGCTTTCCGTTGAGGAAGACAGGCTCCAAGGAGCACACATGCTGTGCATGGGGAGAGGGGGTGTCTGGTGGTGCCTCCTAGGCCAGGTTGCGCCCTAGGTGGCCGCCTACTTGGCCTACTCCCACGCACTGCCCATGCTGGCAGGAAAATAAAAAAGAATACGGCTTCTGATCAAAACCAATATCCTAATGCTGAGGCTCATTAAGAAAATGCTTTAGAAGCATTGAACTAATGAAAGTCAGTGCTAAAAGTAGGACATCCTCCAGAGGTTGGTTGGCCCTTATATTTACTGGAGAAATTCCCAGCAGGCCTCAGCCCTGTGAAGCTACTGATGGCCAGGAGCAAGTCAGGCAGTGGCAGAGAAGGCAGAAGTGGGACTATCTATATCAGTTTTTACTGTCAAAGCTGTCTGTTGTAGCCAGTTTGGTGTAGTGGTTAAGTGCGTGGACTCTTATCTGGGAGAACCGGGTTTGATTCCCACTCCTCCACTTGCACCTGCTGGAATGGCCTTGGGTTAGCCATAGCTATTGCAGAGATTGTCCTTGAAAGGGCAGCTGCTGTGAGAGCCCTCTCAGCCCCACCTACTTCACAGGGTGTCTGTTGTGGGGGGAGAAGATAAAAGAGATTGTAAACCACTCTGAGTCTCTGATTCAGAGAGAAGGGCAGGGTATAAATCTGCAATTCTTCTTCTGTCTGTATTAGGGATGGGAATAAAACACATTTTTATGGTTTGGTTCATGGTTTGTGACTGAACCATGAACCAATACAAACTGGGAGGCTGGCTTGAAAAACCAAACCTGTTTGTATTGATTCATGACCCCTGCTTTCTGTTTCCCATGAAAAGCAGTGGGGAGCAGAAAGCAGGGGTTTAAACTGGTCCATTTAAGCCTCTGTTTTCTGTTCCCCACCACTCAGTTGATTTTCATGAAGAGCAGGAAGCAGGAGTTTAAATGGCTCTGTCAGCCCTTATTTTTGCTCTTGACGAACCACCACAAACTACCTTAAAATTTGTGGAAGTATGTGGCGGCTCTTCATTTCTCAAACATCACTTTGCAAACCATGAAGTAGCCAAAATTCATCATGAACTTTTGTTCATGAGACAGTTTGTGTCCATCCCAAGTCTGGATGGGAACTGTGCAGCCTCCCTGCAATGTTTGCTGCTTTTAAATCACTAGCAAGCACCTTGTTTGACCAAATCTGCCCCTGATATCCTTAGACCCGAGGAACATGGAATCTGTTCAGCTCCTAAAGCCAAATGTATTGACGGAATGATTCACAAAATGCTTGAACATCCTCCTCTCATTCTGCCTGGAAACTGTACTTTGTCCATGTAAGTTCTAAGCATACAAATCCTACACGTGGTGCAGGCACAGTGCAACACATGCATCCAGAAACAGCTGGTTTTGGATAAAGCATTAGCTGCTCACAATGATCTCCAGTAAGCTGTATGTTTGCAGTGGCTATTGAGCCAAAAGCCATCCAGAATACTATCAATGGCTCAGGTACAAAATGTTCAAAACATGGTCTGCTGTCGTACACCAAAATGAAGGCACAGGACACAGAAATGTGGAATCAACTTTATTCATTTACATCTGTATCATAAAATTTCCCCTGTAACTAACTGTTATTTTGGAGGGTTTCCAGGTCTCTTTCCAGGTCACCTCACTCTATCAGTCCTCTTTGCCCATTGCTGCTCTGAGCAGTGGATGGAGAAAATTTTTAAAAGCCAGATGTGACGATCATGTTGCTACACCACTTCCAGGAAAAACTGGGAAGTGATCTAGGGTGGCTCTAATATTTTGTGGTCTTACCATAGGGGTTCTTGTGATTCCTAGAGTCACATTCAGATTTTTCCTAGAAGTGCTGACATTGTACCACATCACCTCCCCACCCCAACTTTTCCTACCTCTGAAACAGAACAAGTTCAGAATATTCAAAATTATTGCTTTGTGGGATTCTTAAAAACTTTTAAAGACTTTTCTGAATTTTTTAAAAGGAATAATAATTTTGTACTACTTTTAATGCTGTTCATCATGGGTCTCAATTTTCTGGAAGAATGGTGGATTTACAATATTTTCAGGCAATTCTGTCTTGGCTCTCACATAGGAAGCATTTTACCAGCAATGTTTATCCTTGTCTCTACAAAAACCCATAAAAATTGGCCTCCTCTCCCTCACCAATGGGCATTTTAGGCAACTAACAGTTTGGCTGGTACACCTTTTCCCCATTTCACAACATAGGCCATGGAGGACTGTATTAGGAAAGTTCTCCTCATCACTGGCAGTGGCAGTGCTAGAGTGCTGTCACAAAGCTAGTGCCCCAGGCAAGGCTCCACCGCTACCCCCACACACATGAGCTTGAGTGCAAACACAGTGGCCTGGCTACCGAGGCTCTGTGTCCCATCTGTGCTTCTAGTACAGATTTGTGTGCAGGCACAGGACATGCTGCTTTGTAGCATATTTACCACATATTCGAGGCAATGGCGGGTGGGAGGGCCAAGACCAGCATCCTCTCCCAAGCCCCTAGGCAGCCACCTAATGCTGCCTTACAGATGTGCCAGGCCTGGTCACTGGATGCCTCAGACTGCTCACCACTTAGCAACCTATATGACTGCCATCACCAGTTAAGGTCTAACCAGTACTCAGACCAGGCCTAATCATTAAAAACTGAAACCCAACCAAGATGTATCTAGATGAAAAACGCATCCATATAAAGCCAGTCTGAAAGAGACCCCCAAAATTCCTGTTCAGATCCCAAGTCAGCCATTTATTTATTTATTTACAAGAGTTATACCCCACCTTTCTGCCCACCAAGCTTGCTAACAGATTTAAAACATATATAATAAGAGCACATCTTATAAACCATTACAACCAAATAAAAACACATCATTAACCACTTTAAAACAAGCTAAACTATACATATGGTACAGTTAAATATACATATATACCAAAATAACAATTAAAATATTTTGTAGCCTTTGCATATTAGGCCGCACACACCCTGATGTAGCCTATCCTCCTGGAGCTTACAGGAGGCATAATTTGATGTTCTGGTGTTGACTTGGGGCCAGCATACAGGAAGGATGCCCTATTTCCTTATAAACTACCCAACTGCTACAATCTTCTTCCAAAGCCCTGCTTCCAGTATCCCCATCCTCTGAGATTAGACAGATGACAGCCTGGGAAATGACCTTCTCAGTTGTGGCACCAAAACTCTGGAACTTTCTCCCCAGACAGACTTACCTGTCCCCTTCTGTTTTTGTCTTCTGCTAGTGGGTGAAGACGTTTTTGTCTTGTCTGGCATTGCCATAGTGCTTCTTCCAGTTATTAGCATTGAGAAATGTTTTGATTGTTGTAGACGATATATCTGAAAATTGAACTCGCCTGCCACATTTTTTCTTACATTGAGAGCTTCATATGCTCATGTTAAGAATGTGTTCAAGGAAGCTCAAAAAAGAAGTTCTTGGCAAGAAGCTACAATATCTTTAATTCCAAAAGAGGATACAGACTTGAAAGATATGGAATATTTAGGCCAATTTCTCTTCTAAATATGGACTATAAAATCTTTGCTTCAATACTGGCTCAACGTCTGAAGAAGGTGTTATTCATCATTATACACCAGGACCAGGCAGGATTTCTTCCTAGAAGATACTTGAAAGATAATGTCAGAACAATATGTAATATAACTGAATACTATGAGAACCATCCAGAGAAACAATTGGCTCTAATCTGTTTGGATGCAGAGAAGGCCTTTGATAATGTACGTTAGCAATTTATGCTACAACAACTGAATGGTATGGAGTGTGGTCAAGACTTCTTGAGAATGATACGATCAATATACTCTTCCCAAAGTGCAAAGGTGATGGTGAATGGCGAACTATTGGATTCAATTCCTATACAGAAGGGCACAAGACAAGGCTGTCCTCTATCCCCACTGCTTTTTATTTTAAGTTTAGAGTTATCAAATAATCAAATAAGAGAAGATTCAAATATCAATGGGGGCGTGATCAAGGGTGAAAAATACAAATTGAGAGCTTTTGCAGACAATTTGGTCTTTGTATAGAGCAACCACTGGATTCGATTGAACAACTGACAAATAAGATCAACCAATTTGACTTCTGGGCAGGATTGAAAATAAACTATGCTAAAATGAAATTTCTGGCCAAGAATATGACAACAGAACAAATTCATCTTTTTCAACAAAAGTCTAGATTCTCCTATGAGAAGAAGGTGAAATATTTGGGCATCTGTATTTCAAACAAATGTAGTAATTTAAAGACGGTTAATTATGATAAATTGATTAAAGAGATTTAAAAGGATTTGCAAAAATGGCAGGACCTGAGCATATCATTAATGGGACTTGTGTGGGGAAAGGCAGTCCCGGAGGTAGACAGATCCCAGGCCATATAGGGCTTTAAAGGTCATGACCAGCACTTTGAACCGGGCTCGGAACACCACAGGCATGTGACCTGAGCATTAATTGGACATTAAAATGATCAACAGTGCAATCCTAAGCATCATGTCTTTTGATGGTGGCAGACAAATATGACAGACAAATATGTATGTTTATCTAGCCAGCATATTTTTAGCCTACTGTTCCTCTAAGTCGTTCAGGATGGTGCACATAATTATCTTCTCCATTTTATCCCTATAACAATGCTGTGAATTAAGTTAGAGAGGGAGGGGGAGAGGGGGAGAGAGAGAGAGAGACTGGCCCAAAATCACTCCACACGTTTCAGGATATAGTGGGGATTTGGCTTTGGCTTTCCCAGCTGGGCTAGTTCCAAGCAGAAGCTGACTGTGCATGGTGCTGACTATCTAATATCTATTATGTCATTAAAAAAAATTCCCCAGTCCAGCCATTTAGCATTGGGGAGAGGCAAGAGTTGCCAATGTTCACATAACTGAGATGTGCTTCTATCATTTCAGCTCCAAAACTGGGAGGTAGTCAGGCTCATATCTCCCAGTCTCTCCACCCCTTGCAAATGGGGATAACACTGGTCACCCTCACAGGACTGTTATAAAGTTTGTGAAATAATTTGAAGATCTTTTAAACATTTGGAGGTGTTACATATAGATTAAGTAATCTCTCCCCCCCCCTAACCTTGTCCAGTCATATACCTTCATGTTAAAGTAAACAGGAAGAAACTGTTGACTTAGCTCCTTCAGTCAAAGGTGAAGAAAGAGAAGAGAATTTCTGCCTTTTGTAATTATTTACCCTGAGCTTCTAAAAATGGTGCTCTTGTCAGATTTGAAGGGTGCCAAAGTATTGCTCAGCACATACAGGAACAATCCCTTAGGAGTAACAAAAGGGAACATTTGGAACTAGTCCACAAATCATCCTAATCAGAAATGATGATTAAGTGTTCAGCGATTCCTGGCTGTTTATCTCATTACATATATATTACATATATTAAACCCATCTTCTACTATATTTTAATGTATTTTTTCATAATGGCAAACTAGAATGATGCATATATTTATGTTACATGTTAAAAGATAAATTAGTTGAACAGGAAAAACTTCTGGGAAAGAAATACCTTCTTTTTGACGCAGGTTTATTAGCAATAGAATAATTAACAGGCATTCTCACATTCTGACATGTTACTGTTTTATGGTTTCCCATGCTAATGCAACCCAGATCAAAGGTTTTCTGAATTTGTTAATTTTACTATTCTGCTATTGGTTTTTAACTTTGTACCACTTAGCATTCCAAACCCCACCAGCTATATGTGGCTCTGCTTACTGTACCTCATTTCTCGTCTGAAGAAGTGTGCATGCAAACGAAAGCTTATGTTCTGAATAAAGCAAAGTTGGTCTTAAAGGTGCAATTGACTCCTATTTTGTTCTACTACTTCAGACCAACACGGCTGCCTATTTGGATCCTTCTCCTACTGCAGGTGCAAAACACCATCAGGTCTCCAAGCATAGAAACAGCTTCTCCAGCTGTGTTTGTTTCTGAACTCATCCTATTGTGAAGATTTCTGGAAGCCATCATAATTGGCAAAATGTGCCTGAGAAAGGATTCATAGACTCCTGCTAGGCGCTTAATCATAATTTCTGCTATTTGCTGGTGGGCAGGTTCTGTATGACCACTTCTGCTGCTCTCTAAGGTTTAATGGCACAGTGGTTAGTCTTGCTTCCTATTTAATGCTTTTGTTTTGGCTTTCTGGGAGATTTCATTGTTATCTTTGACCATGTGCCCAGGATTAAATGAAGTATGAAAGGGGAAAATGAGAGCTATTTGTGAGATATCTCAGCTGTGTCTTTCTTTGAATTGATTCAAATCAAGGGGATTTCAATCAGCAATTTCAATTACAATTTCAGTCACCACGGGGGGAAAAAAAAGCTGTTTTAAATCAGGCTTCCCATTCTGCATTTCATTGCAATTAAAACAGGCTTGCAACAAAAACAAGCCTTTATATCACCTAGAAATATAAAGCGTTTTGTGCAACCAGTTGTATCATTATACCTGCATAGAGATGGGGGGGAGCAACTGTTAATTTTTATTTTTTTTAAAATAGCTTTCTTTGCTATTTAAAAATATACATATACACACTGTGGCTAATAGCCACTGATGGATCTCTGCTCAATATTTTTATCTAACCCCCTCTTGAAGCTGGCTATGCTTGTAGCCGCCGCCACCTCCTGTGGCAGTGAATTCCACATGTCAATCACCCTTAGGGTGAAGAAGTACTTCCTTTTATCAATTTTAGCCTGACTACAATACTTTGATAATTTGCAACTACAATACGGTGCAATAATGACCAATTATGATGAGAAGTCGACCCCCCCCCCCCGGGTTTTTAATTTACACAGATTATAACTTTTTAAGTCACAGTGCAATCCTAAACAGAGCTCATTGACTTCAGTGGACTTAGAAGGGTGTAACTGCATAGGACTGCGCTGGTAGCAATCTTAACAGAAGTAATCGTAACAGAAGACAGTAATTTTGACAGAAGTAATCTTAACAGAACAAAAGACTATAGAATGTCACCTTAAATTTAAGTTTAAGTTTAAATCAATTATTTTAAGTGACCCTTAACTGAATTTTAAAACATAAGAAAATAGGATCTAAAAATTAAAAGTGTCTAAGGGTGCCAAAGAGATTACCATGTTTGGGGACTAGGGTTGAACCACAGTGCTTGAAATTGCTTTTTTTGTGCCACAGTACAAGGAATTCTTTACACTTCTTGTTTTGCAAGCCATTTGTAAATCCAAAGACTTGTATAAAGTAGTTTGGTGGACAACGAAAGACTTAGGGCTAAACTATACTATAAGCTTTTTAATGGGTCCAAAATAGGGCAAGTAACTTTTCCCTGGAGCATTTTGGTTTGGGAAAACAGCAATGGTAGAAGACAGGAGTTCTCTTCCCACACAGTCAGCCCCTCACAGACTTTTGAAATGCTGTTCTCTGCTGCTGCGGTGTGCTCAATAATTATTATATATATGATCTTGCTTTTACTACATTGTCTTCTACTTTTGTAATTCTACAAGTCTGAACTGATTACAGTAAGCTTTATCATAGACAGTTTGTAGTTCTCATCTATATGTTATCAGTGAAATGTGGCCCCCATCTGTGGATATCTAAATCCATGGATCTTTCTTCAAAGGTGGGGGACTCCCTAAGTTAGCAGAAAAATCTGAAATAAAGGGGGTGTTGTGTGGGTGTTAAATCTTCCCAAAATATAATTGCATTGTCTATTCATGCACAGAGCAACGTAGTTAGGTAGCTATTCTAGCTCCACATTGATGCCAGCAACCATTCTGGGCCTGGGTGCAGAGGATGAGGAAGCCAGCAGCCACTACAGCCATAGCTGCAGCAGAGAAGAATGCTGGCTGCTGTTCCAGGTCAACTGTGGCAGCCAGCATCCTTCTCTTCTACAGCTGGGGCTGCAGCAGTTGCAGAGAAGGACGCTGGCCGCTGCTCTGGACCAGGTGCAGCAGTTACCAGCAGCTGCTGCAGATTCAAGCAGAAGCAGAGGATGCTTGGCACCACTGCTAGCCCTAGTATGACAGTGGCAAATGTGGGCAGTTGCTGTGGGCCTGGGCACATTGCAAAAGGATGCTCACAGCTGCTGCAAGCTGAGTAGTGGGTCTGGAGGCCTCACCAGCTACAGTGATATGGGATTCCCCCTGTGAGTCTCCTGGCTCTTGTCTAATAATGTCTGATTACATAGTTTTATATTCTCTAATTTTCCTTGAGTCTCAGAGAGAGAAATGGGCTGTAAATAAAGTAGATTAAAAAATTAAAATGTGTCATGTAGTCTAGCTCTCATTCTGCCTGAGCTCCTATACAGCTATGTGATCATTATCAGAAATCAATATATAACTATTGCCATTTTCCAAATTAGTTTGCCAATAGGAAACAGAAGATGTTAGTGCAATTAAAGAATTGCAGGTAGACAATGTTAATGAACAGCAGAGTTAGAAAGTAGAGAAATTTGATTTTGAGTAGTAAATAGAGCCCAACGCATTATTAATGAAGGGTGCATGGCCAGTGAAGTCACATCCGGTGACGTCACAGGAAACTGCATTATCAGGGTCATGGCCCCAATGATGTCACCCAGATCATGACCCCAGAGTGAAGTAGCAACCCTGCATATTAATTGAGCAGGCCGGAAATCGCATGTGTAGCTCCCTACCCTGCCCCCTTCTTCAGCGCCACCCACCGCAGCATCATTGAACTTCTGCTTGTGGCACCCCACCCTGGAAAATGGGGGCCGCCACTGAGAAGGCCTGAGTAGGTCCATGTGACCCCTCTAACAACACGCCCAGTCACCCCTGGCCAATAGCAAATGGACTGGGGCCCACCCCCACCAGGTTATTTTAGGAAAAAAGCCATTTGTGCTTGAACAGACGTGCTCAGGCTCTTGCTGAGAACATGGAAACTCCTGCCAGACCCTTGGTACTTTCCAGCCCACTGCCATTGGTGAGACAAAATTTTAAAAGGAGATATGTGAGCAGTTCTGAGGATGAAGAATTTCTTCCCACAAAGCTCCATTTCCCAGGGCCTGTTTTTGACGAAGAGATACGCGTTAGTATGGACAGCGGGGAGACAACATCTGACATGCTAGCTAAAAATGCCATTTCCCAAATTTTGCAAGGCCTCCTGGAAGATTTCCCAGACACTCAGGAACTTATTTCCTACAGCACCCAGGTTTTCCAAGAAATTCCTGATTCGCAAGAGCTGATTCCAAGCAAGAACTCTATGGCACAGGTAATTTGGAAAAGGGGGGGGGGGTAGAAAAGGTTATTGGAAACAGACTTTGCATAGTGCTTTTAGCTGAAAAAATCTGCTTTTAATTTTCTAGTATTCTGCCTGCATTGAGCCACAAATTCCAGATTTAAAATTGGCTGAAGCCACAGAGGAGAATATTCCTTCAGAGGCAAAGATCTCCACATAGGCATGGACCACAGTTGTTGAGTGTTGTGTGGTTGGT
Organism: Heteronotia binoei; assembly: GCF_032191835.1. Classification (NCBI taxonomy): domain Eukaryota; kingdom Metazoa; phylum Chordata; class Lepidosauria; order Squamata; family Gekkonidae; genus Heteronotia; species Heteronotia binoei. The sequence continues at coordinate 185,174,111 of NC_083223.1, read as the reverse complement.
GTGGGGGCTTGTCAAGGCTTGTAAAACTAAAATAAATGCTGTCTTTTTAACAGGAACAGCAAACAATTCCATTTGGCATGACGCCCAGTGAACAAGTCATTGCCATGAGAAAGCTTTTAAACATGGAAGTTTTTGAAGATACTGACTATATACCACACCGAAAACAGAAATCAGCAAAGACAGCATTAGTTCGTTCTGTGGTCTATTCAATAACAATGCATTGTATCAATGAATTTTTATATGATTCTTGTGAAGGATGCCAGCTTCAATCGCCCGGACAGAAATCTCACACATGTGTTTCTTGGTCTGAACAAATAGTAGACCGCAAGGTGAAATTTGTAATTGATGAAATGTGAATACATTTGATATTGCAAGTTGTGACCTCGGTTGCCTATTCATTGAAATGTCTGCTTTTCATGCAAGAGAATATGGACCAAATCTGTGATTTATTAAATAAAGTTGGAGACACCTCAAATTCACGCAAAACTCTTGAAACAATTTTTGAAAAACTCTTGACAGTGCAATGGTTAAATATGCTCAAGGCTATATCAAAGATTTGCATTTTTGTTCATTTTTTCTGCACCAGAAAAACAATGGCGTTTCTGTGATGTAAATAAAAGAGATTGCAGGTACTTTTTACTGTCTGTTTTTGAAATAAATCTTGTAAATAGACTGCAACTTTTTTCACTGTCTATAAATGAAAAAAGCCTATAAATAAAAAGCAACCATTTTAAAGAAATCAGTATTGTTATTACATGCCCAGACATGCCCCCATGAAATGAGGGCTGATGGTTGTAAGGGGGGGGGGGGACTGCACTCTGATTAAATCTGGCAGCATTTTAAAATTGCAAGGATGGTTAGCCCCCATATTTACTGGCTGCTGTTTTTTAAGAAATAGTTTGGGAAGGCGTGTTGCAAGGGAGAGAGGAAGGGGGGCTGCACTCTGATTAAATCTGGCAGCACTTTAAAAATTCCTAGGATGGTTAGCCCCCATATTTACTGTCTGCTGTTTTTTAAAAAAAAAAGTTTGGGAAGGGATGTTGGAAGGGAGGTAGGGAACTGCACTCTGATTAAATCTGGCAGCATTTTAAAAATTGCCATGATGGTTAGCCCCCATATTTACTGGCTGTTTTTTTTTTTAAAAGTTTGAGAAGGGAGAGCCTAATTTTATATTTATATATGTATATATATATTGCAGTGTATTCTGGAAAACTACTTACCCTCTTTCCCATATGCTTCCTGAAACCATGGCTGCTTCTTCTCTGAGATTGTGTGGGAGGGGAATGGAAAGGGTGGGATTTTGCAGTAACACAGATGGAACCTGGTTACCTTTACAATTCATGGACAATTTCTATTGGATTAGCAAGTCACATGGCCAGGGGAACCCATCACAGTGCTCCTTCACACACAGTAGTGGTCAGTTGGTCTTGATTAGATTAGGGGATGAGTCACATTCTTTTTGGCCAGAGGAGGAGAAGGTCAGAAGACATCTTTACCTTGAGGCTGCAGGTAAGCCATGTGCTACTCTTTTTTCTAAGTGATTAGAAATTAATACTGCTTGTAAATTTTGTCTGTTTGAATCCTTTTACAGCTAGTTTATGGCCTGTTTGCTTAATGAGAAGAAAGAGGGGATCTACTCTTGTTTTTTTTTTTTTTAATTTAACAGACGTTTGCAAGCTGCAAGGATATTTATCTATATGTTGGCTCTTTTGAATGGCAGAGGTTTGTTTTATATATTTTACAATATGCTTTTAAAAAAGAGACAGGTTTCTTTCCTTTGGTTGAAAATGAATGGCTGGGGAGGGGGAGGGGGAAGTATGGGCTGTTTCAATTTTTCTTGATTAGATTAAGGGGCCAGTCGCATCCTTTTCCAGCTCACAGAGAGGCACTAAAGGGAGACTTTTTACCTTGAGGTGTTTGTCTTAAGCTTCATAAATAGGGATAATAATTTAATGCTGTAAAAAGGCTTATTTGTGATCAGTCCTTTTCAATATTTTTTTTATAAATCTTAGGGTTAAAAAGAACAAATATGGCAAAAGAAAAGTCTTTAAAAACAAAGGTATATTTTGCATTCCTCTCTGTTTTAAAATCAGTTTGCTATTTTTATAAGAGGGGTGTGTGGTGGGGGATAATTTAAAAATGAGGTGGCTGCATTATATTTCATATTTTTTGGCATTTTAATATGCAGGCCAGAAGAGGCCACATGGCTGTGAAGAATGGTGGGAAATGATACGTTTGAAAATACAATGTGGTAAATATTTGATTTGCTTTTGTATGTTAGGGTGGAGGGTGACTCGTTTAAGGGCTTTTTCCTTTATAAAAAAACAGTTTGAAAAAGCTATTTTTTTTTTCATTAGGCCAGCATGCCCCTGACAAAGATGATGATGGGCCTTCTAAGGAAAATTTCCCTCCTCATCCCTGTTGGAAACCAAGAGACGCCTGAAACCACTGTCTGGTAAATTTTAAGTTTTGCTTCACTGTTCTGGATTTTCATTTTAATAAGCAAGCTTAATGTTTAATTTTTATATGGTGGGGAAATGATTTTTAACTTTGTGCCTATGTAATAACTCTACTGTAGATGAGAAAAGGCGCAAATCTGATGAAGCACATTTGGACTCTAAGCAAAACATAGCAGGCCAGCAAATGCTAGGGCATAACTGCATGACTGTTTTGGCTTGCTATGTTAATATTTTTGCTGAGGCTTGGCCATGCTGGTATTTTATATTCATTCAATCTTCTCTCCTAAAGACGTCACAAACCAGAGATATTCTCAGAGCACAATGATCTTCACCCCGCTGAGGACTGGACACGGCCACAAAACATCAGCACAGCAATCCAAACTGCAGACTTCCATGAAAGGATCATCCACCCCGCCCCAGCCAAAAGGATGTGGTAAAGCAAAAAAAACCCACACAAACCAAACAGACTGTAAACAGCTACAGAAGGGTGCTTTTGAACCACTCTCTAAGAAACAGAAAATTGACAATGCTAATGTGCATGCGTCTTTTAGGGATACATGTGACAGCATGCTAAAATTGCTGGTGACTACAACTGCTGGAATGCAAACAATTGCTGACCATGCAAAAAGTTTTCAATCATTGGGGTATAGACAGCTCCTGCAACCCCTTAATTGCTGCTTTTAAAGGCAGCCTTATGGGTTTCTGGAAAAGCAAGCATTTGAAACTGAGAAAGGTTTGGCAAAGCGTCCTTCAAAAGCGCCTCAAGAATGCCAAAAAGTTTAAATCTAGACAAAAAAGAAGTGACTCTCTTTTAAGGTTTCTTAGAAGAGTCAGGGCCTCTGAGAGGCCAAATGTTAACACAAGTGATGGCGCCTCTCTCAGCACAGAGGTAGAGCCTGCTGCCACCTCCATTTTGGCAAATAACATTGCTGCTGCTGAACAAGGCCACTCGTCACCCCCACAAAAACTGTCCCCTAGCCCTGACACACCAAAGGTTTACCTTGAAAAAGTTGGAAAATGGAACGACATCTTGCAAACTAGCCAATTCAGAGGCCTTCAGGTTTTTAATTTAAAGCAGTTAAGCCACCCCATCTTCATACAAGAAGCAATATGGGAAGCTGTTCAGGGCCTTCTTAACGATATGAGAGCCAGAGTCCAGGATGGTGATTTAGTGCAGCTCCATATTGATGGGGTGGGGCTGGACTTCCGGGGAAAGGAAAATGCCGAGCTGAGCTGCCTCTCATAACGGGAGCAGGCTGAAACTTTTGTTCGGGGTAGTAGAAGGCAAATTAATGCCTACTTCCTACTTTTCTCAGTGAGAGAAAGGTCCAAGACTTGCACGGAAACTCTGATAAGAGATTTACCTTGGCTGAAAGGGAGCTCTGGAGAGGGTCTTCTTTGAGGCTTTGAGGGGTCTCAAAGTTGCATAGTTATCGTCTGCAAAAGTTCTCTCAGAGTCATTGATCTGACATAAGCTCATCAGGATCCTAACCTTCTTGGACATTTCTAAACAATTAAAGCTTTGAAAGACCAGTGGAAACTTGGATAATTGGAAGAAAAGGTACAGAAGTTTTCTTTTCATTCCGGAGCTATTTATAGCTTAAAGGGACAAAATTAAAATGTGGGGGAAAGAAAAATAGAAAGCTTGCAAGAAGAAGAAGGAAGGGGTGAAGTCTGGATTGTTTAAATATAAAGGATAGTGCTAAAAACTGCTAAAAAGTGAAAAGGAATTCATTGTTTAGTCTATCTGTGGTTTTGAAGAAAAAGCAACTGTGTCACATTGGAACAGACCTGCAACACTTCTGAGCAAGACAGGAAGTACGTCAAGTATCGTGAGATCTTCATGAGAGTTGATGGTGACAGAGGCAGGAAGCAGTAAAGAAAAAAGCCTACTCTATATCATAGAGAAACATCGGCAGCCATTGCTGGGAAGTTAAATCCAAAACATCGTTTTTAAAAGAATCTGGGGCATTAAAAATTGTCAGAATCAACTGGAAAAAGGGTAAGAAGATAAGAACTATTGGCTACATTATTTATGGGCTCCTAGGGTGATTTTAAAAGGAAAAATTTTTTTGAAGGAGTGAAAAATCGTGGCCACCATTTTGGAAACTTTAGAGACTTTTTAAATAAATACCTTGACTTTGGGGGCTCAGAAACCAGCGAAATTGGGCTTGCTGGAAAGGGCAAGTCCTACTCTATTGAACCTGACTGTCAGATTGCAAATTGGTGAGGTCAAAAATTTCGTTATTTTTAAAGGTGTAAAATTTTTAAAAATTTATATCTTGGCCTAGGAAGCTCAGAGGAAGATAGAATAAAGTTTAAAAGAGTAAATTCAGATCTTTTGAATTTGGTAGTTAAACTTGTAATGTGTGAGACCAAAAATTTTGGTATTTTTATTCTTTTTTATTTCTTCTATCCCTTTGTTTTTTACCTAAATGTCTGAACCCAGGCAGACCAGACAAAGGGCTCTTTCATTAGAGAAAATGCAGGACCAATTGGATGCCATGGAAGCCAGAATAATGAAAGGAGTGAATCAAAGGAAGAAATTATCACAGAGATTAAAAAAGAAGTGGATGATCTCAAAAAAAAAACTGAGGAAACAGCTAAGAATGTGCAGGGGGTGGAAGAGAAAGTAAATGTACATGACACCACCTTGTTGAAAATTTAAGAAAAAGTGACAATCCATGACTGCAAATTAATAGAAACTCAGATACGTCTGAGAGGAGTACCTGAAGCAGAGAATGGTGATTTGAAAGGATATATAATAAAAATAATTGCAGAATTTTTAGAAGACCCTGATGAGACCAAAAACATGTATGATCACATGTACAGAGTTAATTCACTTTTTGCCAAGAAAAACAATTTACCAAGAGATGTTGTTATAAGATATATGACAAAGGAAATGGTGGGAAGGATCATGAACAAAAACTTTGAAAAGTCACTGATAGTGGGAGGAAGTAAAGTGAGAATCATGAAGGAGCTGCCAAGACAAGTAATAAACGACAGGAGAACATACAAAAAGTTGACAGAAAAACTGAAAGACAATGGCACGAGGTTCCGATGGATAATACACGAAGGTTTGAGCTTTGAACTTCAGGGGAAGAGAGTTACAATTACAAATGCTCAGGAGTTGAGTAGATTTTTTGAAGAAAATAAAGAATTTGCACCATGATTGATTACAAATTATTGTCTTGGAATGTTAATGGACTAAATTCACCACAAAAAAGAAGGGCAACATTTCATTGGATCAAGAAACAAAATTGTAATATAATTTGTTTGCAAGAAGTACACATTAAACAAAATGATTATAAATTTTCATGGAACAAACAATTGGGGATGGAATTTTTTTCATTAGCTGAACAGAAGAAAAGGGGAGTAGTTTTCTATATTAAACAAGAATTGGAGCCAAAGTTAGTATTTAAAGATAAAGATGGAAGATTTGTAGCAGTTGGGGAAAAAAACATATCGATGGGGCGGGGCTAAGCAGTGCCTTGCATTCTGTAAGGAGGCCAGGAGCTGGCTTTCCTGCTGATGAGTTTATAAATCAGATGTCAAACCTCATGCAGAGTAATGCCAAAATTCATCTTCATGGCACCCTGCGTTTAATTATGACGGTAATAAGGAATAGAAGGAAGAGAGTTATAAGTACCGTCCTCTATAGTGAAGTTATCAAAAAGAAGCAGCAGCATTTATTAAATCCAAATCATGGCAATCGTATTCTGTGTTTTGGGATAAGTTTCATTGGTGTTATGTCAGAGAATTTGGTAACCATCCCTGAATTAACAGAAAGGGTGTGGCTGTTGTACAGAGAGCTTGGGTTTTCAAATAAGCAGGAGATATTCTTATCGGATGTTGCCACTTTTGAAAAGCATTTAAAGGTAAATATATGAGTAGTATTGAATGGTGGTAAAGGTTGGGAAATTTTTAGAACACAGCCCCCAAAAGTAACATCATCACATCACCAACATCAGGGGGGTAATGCTCTAGTTTTTGGGCAGAACTCTATGGTAAAATTGGCTACAAACCATAGAGTTTTGCCCAAAAACTAGAGCATCACCCCCCTGATGTTGGCGACATGATGAACAGAGCCAGGATTCCCTCACCGGGTGCCAGGTAGGAGCTGGCGACCCTAGTAGATGTGTTGTGTCATCGGGCGGGGGAGGTGTTTGCCAGAGAAACACCAGGCCCCAACTTGAGTTTGCTAACCTTTAGAATCATTATTCTAACAAAACATTTATTACAAGGAAATTATAATAGGGTAAAATTGAGAGCCAGTTTGGTGTAGTGGTTGAGTGGACTCTTATCTGGGAAAACCGGGTTTGATTCTCCACTCCTCCACTTGCAGCTGCTGGAATGGCCTTGGGTTAGCCATAGCTATCACAGGAGTTCTCCTTGAAAGGGCAGCTGCTGTGAGAGCCCTCTCAGCCCCACTTACCTCACAGGGTGTCTGTTGTGGGGGGGGGAAGATATAGTAAACCGCTCTGAGACTCTGATTCAGAGATAAGCGCGGGGTATAAATCTGCAGTCTTCAGTCTTCTTCAGTAATGTGAAAAATTCTATATGTTTAAAGGATTTGTAAATATTACAACTCATAATAATAATAATAATAATAATAATAATAATAATAATAATAATAATAATAATAATATTTAATTTGTATCTTGCCATCCCCGCCGAAGCAGGCTCAGGGCAGTACTGCAGACTGTTTAGAAGCAGAGGCTTTGGAATGTCAATTTGATCTTTGCTGTGGGCTCACTCCTATGAATGAGTTGTAATATTTACAAGTCCTTAAACATATAGAGTTTTTCAAATTACCCTATTATAATTTTCTTGTAATAAATGTTTTGTTAGAATTCGGCCCCTTCCCAGCCGAGCGGTCCAACAACCGCTGCGGCTGGGGGCCGTCCATTGCCTCCCCACGCGGATGAGAGGCAATGGTCTTGTCCCAAAGGGGAGGGGGCGAGGAGCTGCCTCAAAAGGCCGATCCCGCCCCCTCATACGCAGTTGGAATTTTGCTCTCGGCTCGGTCGCACTTACGGTGGCGTCTGTGGCCAAGGAGAGCGAGGCGGCGCAGAAACCGTGAGACGGGAGGTGTCTTCGGCGTCGAGTTTGGACGCGCTGTCTGCAGCGAGGCCGTGTTCACGGTCTGGGTGATTTCTGCGCCTTGTTGAAGGCGTCGGCGGCAAGCGCAGCCGGCCACGGGGACAGGCCCGGAGGCTGTTTTTTCTGAGGCTGTGCTGTGAGGGCGCGGGGCTTTACGGTGCCCCTCCCCACCCCCCCTTTCTTTTGCGGCGAATCTGTTAGTTCCCCTCCACCCTCTCTTTTTAGTCCCTTGAGGCTCCCGCTGCCTAAGTCATCGCGGGCGGGCCTGTGGGCCTTGTTGTGGGGGTGGTGGGTGGTTGGAGGCACCCCACGAGGGCCGCGGAGGCTGCAGTGAGTGGACAGCGTGGGCCCTGAGTTGCCTTCCGTATTAGGCATCAACTGCTTCCCCTCCCCCATCATTGTGTATTAGGGCCTGTTAGGTCAGATTTAAAAAAAAAAAAAAAAAGCAGGCCGGCTGGCTTGTTGCTGGGGTCGTCTGAGGGAGAGTTTGGTGGCCTGATTTGAGCCTTGGCTGGGGCAGGCGCCCTTACGGTAGGATTGGCTGAGGGGGGTGTTTTTGTCATTCCACCCCCCCCCCCAAAAAAAAAAACACCAACAACAACGACTTGGTCGCCTACCTTATTGATCTGCCCAGGGTAGGTCTCTGCTAGGCGCATAGTAAAAAAAAAAAATGGGGCCTAAGAAGGGCCAAGGCAACAAAAAGGGCAAGCAGCCCGCCAAACGTCCTGCAAAACGACCACTTCCAGAACTGCCCTCGCCCGAGGAGGGGGGGGAGGCTCAGACCAGGCAAGCCATTTTTGACCAGTTGGCTGCCTTGGAGGACGCAAGGGGAGTGGCTGGCCCTTCTAGGAGGGTCACAGGTCTTTTAGGGTCTGGCAGGGCAGCTACCATCTCCTTTCAGAAGGAGGTGCTGGCCCGGCTTTCTGTATTGCAGGGAGCGGAAGGAAGCAGTGGTGCGACGAACCCAGGAGTGCCGCCGGAGGACGAACTGAGAGAGGAACCTGAGGCTGTGGTGGTGGTGCCGCCGGTGAGCGAGGGTAAGTTACCTTCACCGCACCAGGGAGTGGCTTGGCCATGGGGCCCCTGGGGGCCCAATGTAGCTTCTGGATCCAGGCCAATGGGTGGTGCCCAAGTGGTAGGGGCCAATTATTTGGGGTCGTTGCCCCTTATGGGGCAGCAGGCAGCCCTCAGTTTCCCGACCCAGGCCGGTACTTCGTCTTCGACTCCAGTTTCCGAAGGTTCTGGGGTACCTTGGGGCATAGCCCCCGGGAGCAGTGGTTTTGTAGCTGGCTTTGGGGCCGGTGGTCAGGGGCCGGCGATGGGTGTTTTACCTTGGGGATGGCAGCAGTCCCCCTCCATGCCTTCATCGTGGGCCGGGCAGCAGGCAGGTTTCTGGAGGTTCCCATCCCATCCACCGGTTCCTTACAGTGCATTGGAATTTCATGCTTTGCCGTTCGGGGACCCTGCCATGCCCTTGGGCGATCAACTCACCGCCGCAACTAGGGAAAAAATCCTTAAAGGCGAATATGTAGATGTATTTAGCCTTCTGTATAGGGAATTAGAGAAGAAATCAAAGGACGAGCTTGACAAAAAAGACAAAGAGAAGCTCAAGCGTCGTAAAGTTGATAGAACGTGGGCAAATTGGCTGCCCGGTTTTCTCATTTATGCGGGCGTTATTGCTAGGGCCCAACCATGGAGAGCTGCACCATTGTTCCAGTACTGCAACATTATATACCGGGCATATAACGACTTTGCTGGAGGGGCGTGGCTCCAGTACGACGAACAGTTTCGTATGCGGGCGGCGGTTAATCCTTGTCTTCAGTGGAATCAGATTAACCAGCAGCTTTGGCTGCAGCTTATGGCGCCCGCAAAACCAAACGCAGGAGAGCGATCTGATAGCGGCCATTTGGTTCAAAAGACATCAGCTACAACTTTTACTGGGGCCCGCACAGCCGCGGGGCAGTCGGTTCAGCCACGGCTGCTTTGCTGGGAGTTCACCTCCCAAGGCTCGTGCGCCAGGAAGGCCTGTAAGTATAAGCACGAGTGCCCGATCTGTGGAGGCCCTCACGCTTTCACTGCCTGTTCCAGGTCCAAGCAGCAGTGGCCTAGTAAGCGGCCAGGCAGCGGGCCCGGGCAGCACCCTGCAAAAGGGTCCCAGCCCCATTTGGCTGAGGGTTCTTAGGCAGCTGTTAGATGTGTATCCTCTGTTGAGCGACACGCGTTACCTGTTCGAGGGATTCTTATTTGGTTTCAGGATCCCATTTCAAGGCCCCCGGACCCCGTTCTTTTCCTCTAATTTGCGTTCGGTTAAGGGTTTTGAGCGCATTGTGAGGGAGAAGATCAGAAAAGAGTGTGTTGAAGGTAGGGTTTTAGGCCCGTTTAAGTCCCCCCCTTTGCCGAACTTGAGGGTATCCCCCCTGGGGGTGGTTCCTAAGAAGGCAGCAGGTGAATATAGGTTAATTCACCATCTTTCCTACCCCAGGGGGCGATCTGTGAACGATGCAATCCCGTCTGAGCTTTGTTCGGTGAAATATACTTCTTTTGACCGGGCAGTACAGATAGTTCGGCGGTGCAGCAAAGGTGCTGAGTTGGCGAAGTGCGATATAAAATCGGCTTTCCGCCTTCTCCCAGTCCACCCAGGGGACTTTGAATTGTTAGGTTTTGCTTTCGAAGGCAATTATTACGTTGATAGGGCACTGCCCATGGGGTGTTCAGTTTCCTGTGCTGCGTTTGAGCATTTTAGCACATTTTTGGAATGGGCCTTGCGTTTTAGAACGGGGTTACAGGACATGGCTCATTATTTAGATGATTTTCTTTTTGTGGGCCCCGCGGGTTCCGGGCAGTGCCTTTCGTTGTTAACGGCCTTTGTGGATTTAGCTGAAGAATTGGGAGTTCCATTGGCGGCGGAAAAAACTGAGGGCCCAACCACGGTGCTTAGCTTTTTGGGCATCGAGTTGGATACGGTGCGCCAGTTTTCAAGGCTGCCCGAGGACAAGCGAGTTAGTCTGTTAGCACGGGTTCGATCGGTGTTGGCTAAGCGTAAGGTCACCTTACTGGAGCTACAGCAGCTGGTGGGTCATTTGAACTTAGCTTGTAAGGTAGTGGCTCTTGGCAGAGCCTTTTTGAGGCAATTTTGCGAGGGGATGGCCAACTTGGGTTTACCGCATCATTTTACCCACGTTACGAGGGAAATGCAAGAGGACCTTGCTGTTTGGGAGACATTCTTAAAGGATTTTAATGGCATTTCTTTCTGGCGGGTTGATATGCAGCTTGAGGCCGAGTTGCAGATTGTTTCTGACGCCGCTGGTTCCATTGCATTCGGTGTCTATTTCCGTGGGCACTGGTGTGCTGAGCAATGGCCACAAGATTGGTTGGATTCTGAGTTGTGCCGGAATTTGACTTTCCTTGAATTCTTCCCGATAGTCGTGGCCGTTTTTCTTTGGGGCGAGGCTTTGGCCAATTGTTCAGTGCACTTCTGGTGCGACAACATGGCTGTTGTTCATGTTGTTAACAGTTTGACATCCAAGTCCTTCGCGGTCATGCGACTTGTTAGGGTGTTTACGTTACGTTGTTTAAAATTGAACATCTTGTTTTTGGCTAAGCACATTCCTGGCATCTGTAACGGGGTGGCGGACGCTCTGTCTCGCCAACAGATGGACCGTTTCCGTCAATTAGCCCCGGAGGCCGACCTGTTGCCAGTGCGCATCCCGGCGGAACTTTGGCAGATTGGAAGGAAGAAGTGAGCCGGGCGATCCATCTTGCCAGAGCGCCCAGCACTCAAAGGTCGTATGGCCGGGCGGCTAGCCAGTTTGTGGTTTTTAGAAAGGGTGCAGGATTACCTGAGGTGTGGCCCATTCCTATTGAGCAGTTGTTACAGTTTTGTGTGCACCAGAAGCTTAGGGGTCTTTCAGTGAAATCTATTCAGGGCCAGCTTGTGGGACTGGCTTTTATGTGCAAGGCCAAAGGGCATAGCGATGCTACCAAGGATTTCCGCATACAGAAAATGCTGGAAGGTTGGTCCCGTGAATCTGGACCCAGGGTTGATGGTCGGCAACCTATTTTGCCATCTATCCTCAGGGGGCTTCATGCCTCTTGGGCCTTGGTTTGCGGGTCAGCTTATGAGGAGGCACTCTTTCACAGTGCAGCATTGACGGCCTTTTTGGGGGCCTTTAGAGTATCGGAGCTGGTAGCACTCTCCCGCAACGATGTTTCTGCAAGGGCCCTGCAGTTTAGTGATGTTACTCTATTTAGTGACCGGGTGGTGTTCCAGGTCCGCCGTTCTAAGACAGACCAGAAGCAGCATGGCTGCACAGTGACAGTTGGTTCTTGTGCTGAACGTGAGTTATTCCCTGTGGCTGCAATCAGGCATTATATTGATTGGCGTGGATCGTCCGACGGCCCTCTTTTCCGCCATGTCAATGAGGCCCCTTTGACGAAGTACCAATTTTGGGCCATCACGAATAAAGCCCTGCAACATTTGGGCCTCGGGGGCCGCAAATTTGGTACCCATTCCTTCCGAATCGGGGCTGCTTCCACAGCCGCAGCATTAGGCTACGGGGGAGAGGACATTCGTCGTGTGGGGCGTTGGAAGTCTGGGGCTTACCGTTCTTATATTCGGCCTTTGCGGTCTTAGGATGTTGTTCCCGCACTGTACACCACGGTATATGTTTGAAGCTGGGTATGTTTCACCCCTTGTTCTGCAGTTCTAATAGTTTTTTCTTCTAGGTGCTGTGGCTGGTGACCAGAGGAAACGGATCCTTATATGCGGCCACAGCATTGTTTTTTGGCCGGCGCATCAGGCCCGAAGGACTCCGATCGGTTCGCAGTTGGGCCTGAGCGACAGAGCTGTAATCACTTGGCAGGGCCGTTGTGGTATGAGATGGCCCGGTCTCCTCCCCCTTTTGTTCAGGGACCTGGGTGGCCCCCCTCCGCAGATTTTGGTAATTCATTTGGGGGAGAACGACTTGGGTCTGATGAAGGGGAAGGCCCTTTCGATTCAGGCCCAGTCGGATTTGGCTTTAATTGGCAATAGGTGGCCGGGCGTCCTTATCTTATGGTCGGCCATGCTGCCGCGCCGCGTTTGGCGGACCGCTTGGGACCCAGCTGGGTTGGAGCGCGCCAGGATAAAGGCCAACAGGGCCTTGCGCAAAGCCCTCTGTGCTGGTCTTGGGGGTTATGTGCTCCATCCTTTGATTCAATCTGATATGCCGGAATTGTACAGAGAGGACGGGGTCCATCTGTCTGAGAAGGGCAACGAGCTATTTTTAGCCGACTTACGGCAAGGGCTTGTTCGGGTGTTATAGTTTGGGGTACAGCGGCCTAAGCAGAGGCTTGGTGCTGTCCATGGCAGTTTGTGGTTGGGATTATGTTTTGGGGATTGGTGAGCTCCCGTTGCATCGCGCCATTTTGGTGCATGGCTTCCCTGGGGAACTGTTAAGCTGTACGGCCCAAGGTTGGCTTCAGGGAGTCGGTGGGATCCCGGCACGTGGAGAGTGTCCGCATCCCAGGCTGCACGGCTGTGGGGATGGCGGAGCTCAGGTGCGGTGATCATGTTGCCGGGCCGGCCGGGTCTGAGCCGTTTGAGTTGGCTCATACCCGGGGCTCTGGGGGCTCGCCCAGTTTTCAGGTCAAGGAGGTGGTCGGGCTGACCCCTGGCTTGACCTGTTCCCCATGTTTTGCCCTTGCCGTTAAGTTTAATAAAGTGGCCCTTTAATCCAATCCGGTGTTTGTCTCGTTATTCCGCCTGGGGGGGGGCAATAGTAAGTGTTAACAGTTTCACCCTGATGTTTCTTCTATCATAGCTTTGCTTTAACACAGGGAGTTACCTTTTTTCTATAGGACAAACCTTTGAATTGAGCAAATTCTCAGAGTCCTTTACCCAAGGACAGAGGAGATCAGAGCTTAGTATCCATGGCTCAAAGCACTTTCATGCCTGGAAGCAGCAAAAGTAGCAGCAGATTCCTAAGCACAAGGTCTTTTATAGTGCCTCAAGAACAGAACAGAACAGAACAGGGCAGGGTTGAGCAGCTTGTTATCATCATTGTATACTGGAAACAGTCTCTTCCCTGGAAACAGCAGAAGCAAACTATGCAGCAGAGTTTATTATTGTTTACAGTAATAATCCACAAATGTTTAAGGCAATTCTTTTAAGGAAGTGTATGGAGGTTTTCATTTTCTAGATGGAAAATGGAAGCCAAAATAGTAATTTGCTTTAGGGCCTTTGAATTACTTCTGCCCAGTCCAAGCCCCAAACTGTTTTTCAGTTAACTGGTAGTTCTGTAATGTTCTTGGCCTATTCACAGGAGAATCAAGTTATATTCTGTTGTCTTTGCATAGCTCTGGTGATTATTCTAGCCTCAGATGAAATGGAAAAAAAAAAAAACAGAACTCCTTAAATTCTGTGGCGTTCTAAAAGCCCAATCACTGTTTTGAAATGAAAATCCATATTTACTTCAGGGTATGCATATCTCCAAGACCTGGACTATAGCAGTTGGCATGCAGAACAATAATAATTGTATTTTTGTCAGAAGTAGAAGTCCAGAGTGGCTTTTGCCTTCATGAAAGAACTGGAGGTGGAAATGCATTGCCCCTTTTGTTGACATTATTCCAGAGTTGAAATGAAATGTGACTCATTTCCAGTATGATAGGCAAACACATTGCTCAGCTGAATATCTTTTCAAGCGTGACACTCTCTTCCATACAAAGCACAGCAAAGTAAAGTGGAAAGGAGAAAGTGTGATTGAGTATGATTTCATAAAGGTTGTACCTTAAATACTTGTTTAGCTCTTGGTTGTACATTAAAATCCATATTGATGTGAATTCCTAACCAACACATCACAACTTTTCATACATTTGCTAAGAAAAGATTTCTTTGGTCTCAGATATTGCCCAGTCATTCTGAAATCTGTCCTTTTTAAAATATGACATCGCCTGCTCTAGTTCTGTATTGGATTTTACAAACCTGCTCAGCTTTGTAATATGTCTTTTGTTCATGGAGGTCCCATGATACCCAGCTCAGTTTTGGGGGTGGGGTGTTCACTAGATGAAAAGATGGTTGGATCCAACCCATAGATTCTGTATGCAGAGAGAATTCACATCCTATAGCAGTAGAGGACCACAGGGAACAAAAATTATTTATTTATTATAAATGTCAAATGAACAAAAAAAACCCCTCACCACTGTGGTACAGATGCTACAATAAATCAATTTTGATACAACTTATGTCCTAATTGCTTGTCAGTAAAAATAAAACTTGCAATATAATATGCTAGAATCCAAAAACAGGCTAAAGTTTAAAAAGGTTACAAAGATCCAATCTGCTGAAGTACACTATTATTTCTACAACACTCTTGGGTCAATGCAGTGATTCCTGAAGGAAAGTGTCAAGCATGCGGTTTCAATGACGAGTCAAGTTTGATACAAAACTACATTTATTAATAGACCGATACTTTCTCCTGGACCAGGATTTGAGAGTGATGCTAAAGATACATTGATACAATGCTTTTAAGGCATACTTCAAAGGATTCCAAAGGGTGGGGGCGAGGGATGCACTCTAACAGATAAACTATCATAAATGTCTGCATTCTCACAGCGTTATCAGTACTCTGTCCCTGCTTTCCCCAGATGTTCTACACTCCCGTACAGGAATGTATGGGAAGGTGCTGATTACTCTTTCCCAAGTTAGTTTTGTTTCTCTCTATTCTACTTCACAAGCAATAAAGCGGGAAGGGGGAGGGGGGAAAGAATAACAGAGCTAATAGGCTTTGGTCCTCCATGATGCTTCACAGGCCAGCTTTATGGAGGACCCTAAAACAATTACCAGTGGAATTCTACCAAGCTTGACAGAAAGTGGTGAAATACAAAGACCAAGTCCACAAATCTAAAGAATCTTGTAGGAAGAATCAGATGTGGCTCCAACATTTCAATAATCCTGCCAACATTTCAATAATCTTCATCAAATGGATTTCATATGAATATAGTCATAATCTGCAGCAATTATAATGTAACATTTAACATATACATAGCCTCCTTATAGGTACAAATACAAACTCAAATTCAAAACTAACACGTAACTTACCAAATGCATTCAATAACTGTGTGCTCATCGAGGTACCAATCATAAGAACATAAGAGAAACCATGTTGGATCAGGCCAATGGCCCATCTAGTCCAACACTCTGTGTCACACAGTGGCCAAAAAACCAGGTGCCATCAAGAGGTCCATCAGTGGGGCCAGGACACTAGAAGCCCTCCCACTGTCCCCTCCCCCCAGCACCAAGTATATGGGATAACCGTGCAGTTAGTATTCTTCCATTGATATCACCTTGCTTACATACATTAGGGTTCAACCAAATTTCCAATCCCTGCTAACAACTACTAGCTGTTCATGATTACCTAAAGTTAAAGGGGCCAGGTGAACATACAGACTCAAGGGCATCCAGTGAAACTGATGGGCACTAGAAATACTACTTTACACAGAGACAGATAAAAATGTGGAATTCAATGCCAGAGGATATTGTGATGGCCGCATGATTAAACAGCTTTAAAAAGAGATTAGGAAGATTCATGCAGGATAAACCTATCAATGGCTACTAGCCATAGTGATTGAGGCAATAACAGCACAATCATAAGGGGCGGGGAGTACTTTGGAAGAGAACCAACTGCTACATCAATGTAAATCCCTTCCCACCCAATGCACCATTCTAAGTCCCTTCCCACCAATGCAAATGGGAGTTGTGCCCGTCTAGGGGTGCCTCAGCATATGCCGACACATGGCTACCGGTGGAGTGGCACTACGCCCAACCTGTGGTGCAACTGGGGTGTAAGCAGCTACGTCACATATGAGGGGGTAGCCCTAGGGGTGTGGCAGCATTAGTCGGCTCCCTAAGACCTTTCCACCTGGGAACAACTCCCGGGAGAGGCATAAAGTTATGACAAGGAAAATGCTGGCATATCCCTTAGACACTCATTGAAGCAGAAAACAAAGGTCACCACTGCTGCATGAGTTTGCAAACCCCTTTGGGAGCTGTGTAATTGCCTCACCAATCCCCTTGCACCCCGGGCTGAGCAAGCCCCCCTCCCCAACATCCAATCGCTGCTCCTCACCTCCTTGAAAAACTTCCCCTCTGGCCCCACACATTTCCTTAGGTAGGGCGCATGGCACGGGACTATGTCTTGGAGCTTCTTGCCGTGCAGACTTAGCAAGAGTGAGGCATTGGTGGTGGGTGCAGCACAGAGAGGGCACTGAGACAGTACAGAGCAGGCTCTTTAACACGGAAGGAGGAAAACAAATTCTCCACTACGTGGCTAAGTCCCAACAGCTACCCGACCTCCAGAGGCTCACCACTCAAGGGTGGTCATACATGGACAGGTAAGTGCAACTGTAAACCCCAAACTTGCTTCCCCCCTCCCTCAAAACTAGACAGAGTGACTGCATCTCCAGCACTTGACCCTGGCAGTAAGCTCAGGCATGGGGTGGCATGAGCCATGCAGCTCATTGCCACTGCCCCTACATGCTGCTGGTGCCCCCCCATTGGTCTGTCCTTTGCCTTGTTCCCGCCCCTGACAGGGCATCTGACAGGGGTGGAGTCTGGCAGTTGCTTCATTTCCTGTGGGGAGGCAGGTTAGCAACTGTCCCTTTAATAGAGTGTCTGGCTAAAACACAACCTCATGCTGTGGCTGAGGAATACAAACAAGTCAGGAGTGCTTTAACCCAGGACAGGTGAGTGTTGGCTGGTTCCATCATGTGCTGACGGGGTTTTTTTGTCAATCCTCCCACCCTTGCCTCTGCTGCCTCTGCCAGAATGGGACATCCATGGCTGCAAGTGGCATGGCATCCCTCCCCTAGTGCAAAGGGTCTCTTTCTCTGTTTTGCAGGTGGGAATTCAACAGAGAGGCTTCTGTTTGTGGCAATTCAAGCCCCTCCCCCACTCTATGCAGCCAGCTGTTCCTGACCTCCTCTCACAGTGGAGCCTTGGGCCCTGCAAGACTTTCCAACTGCCACCTGGGATGCTGTTCCACTTGGTTCCAGCACAATAAAACCTTAGATGTGCACCTACTTTGTCTTTCCTGCTTGGCTTCTGCTTCGCTCCTCTCTGCCCCTCCTCCCCACCCTCTCTGCCCCTCTGTCAGTAGGCTCCCTGAGGGAATGTATTGGAGAGCAGGCTCACTTGTTTCTTGGGGAGGGAGTGGGGGAAAACTATGAGTTACCTTGCCGCCGCAAGGCTGGACAGGGGAGGGGGGTCTTTGCCCCATGCATCCTATGGGAGGAAGGGTGGCCTTGGGCCAGGTGTTGCACCTCAGCCTGGCCAGCCTGATAGCCTGCCCAATTCCACGGGGCTGTTGTGCTCATAGCACAACCTATGGGGGGCAGTAATGGAGTGGATGCATGGCTGGTGCCTCACACTCTGAGTTCTGCGGCCCCCAGGGGAGGAGCTCCATGTGCACAGCACAGGGTGTCAGGGTGACACAGAGGCTCTCAGAGGCCATATTGGGGGAGCCCTGGCAGGGGGCAGAGTTGTATTCTTAACCAGGAGAATTCCCCATGTCTCATGCTGGCATGCAGGGAAAGCAGATGACTTTGACTGACTGCCTGTGATTGGCCCATTTCTCTGTCAGGGGGCAGGGTGGGACAGGCGATCAACCTCTCCAGGGCTGCCTCTCCCCACTCCTGAGTGTCATGTGTCATGGTGCCTGTGCCAGAATGGGCCAATCCGGGGGGCCCGGGATTGCCCTCCCCTCCTGCTGCCTCCGCCTTGGCCCCATGCCAGTAGTCCGCACTCCAGCGGAGTTGCCATGGTGATGATCTCACATACGGTGAGCTACATTTCTTCTCTCCCCCCACCCCTCCGCCCAAGATGAAGCTAGCTCTTAGGAAGTGGATGAGTGGTGCCTCAAGTACATCATGGCCAGCTGCCACTGAATCCCAGAATCAGGAGGCAACAGTAGGGGAAGGCCTTGGCCTCTATGCCCTGTTGTTGGCTGTCCAGAGGAGCTGCCTGGACACTGTATGAGACTGGATTATAGACTAGATGGACTATTAGTTTGATCCAACAGGGCTTTTTATGTTCTCAATGAGGAGTCCCAAACTGTTAATGATTTGGCTTTCAGTAGCGACATGTTTGTGAGCTCACCCCACCCCCCCAAGTTCTGCTGGGACTTTGCTTCTAATTTTGATGCAGATAGTGTAATAAATGCAGAATGTTGGCAGAATTCAATTGTCAGAATCATAGAAGTGGAAGGGACCACCAGGATCATCTAGTTAAGCCCCCTGCATAATGCAGAAAATTCGCAAATACCTCTCCTTCCACACCCCCAGTGACTTCTGTTCCATACCCAGAAGATGGCAAAAAGCCTCCAGGATCCCTGGCCAAACTGGCCTGCAGAAAAATTGCTTCCTTCTTTGGACTGTTTCCACCAGCTCACACTGTCTGATGTTGATAGAGTTTTAGCTGCTGTGAGTGAAACAACATGCTCCTTGAATCCCTCTCCATCTTGGTAGGTGAAAACAAGCCAGAATATGGTAGGATGTTTCTAGAGGGAGATTATTAATCTTTCTTTCTCTCAGGTAGATCCTTAAAAGAAGCTATTGTTAAACCTCTTTGGAAGAAACCTTCCTTAGATAAACATAACCTAGTCAATTACTGCTCAGTATCAAATCTTCCTTTTCTGTGAAAGTTAATTGAGAGAGAAGTCTCTAATCAGCTCCAGATATTTCTAGAAGAAACATTGGCACTCAACCCAATCCAGTCCAGTTTCAGGCCAGCCCTTGTTGACCTCATGGATGACTACTGGAGCCATCTTGACAAGGGTGGGTCAACACTGTGGCTTTTATTAGACTTCTCTGCAGTTTTGATACTGTTGACCATTTTATTTTGGCATCCCTGGGGATCCCTGGGGATTTGTGGCACTGCCCTTGAGTGGTTTGCCTCCTTCCTCCAGGGACACAATCAAAGGGTAGCCATCATGGATGAGTGATTGGCCAGGCAACCCCTAGGTTGTTGGGTTCCTCAGCAGTCAATCCTATCCCCAATGTTATTTAATATCGATATATGCCCTCATGCAAAGCTCATTAGGAGGTTTGGAGCTGCGTGCCACCAATATGCTGAGAATACCCAGCTTTTCCTCCTGCTGGATAAACAGCTTGAGGCAAATTTCTCAGCCCTATCCCAGTGCCTGGATACTGTGGTTGAATGGTTGAGAGTTGGTTAAAGTTAGACCCAGCAAAACAAGAAGTTATATGACTGGGGAGGGCTGGGTTGTTAGAGGATTGCAGCCCCAGCTCTTGGTGGGGTCAAGCTATTGCTGGTGGATAGTTTGAAGAGTCTAGGGTTTGGCTGAATGCCTCTCTCGCCTTGGAGAAAGAAGTGTCTTCAGTGGCAAGGTCAGCATTTCCCTATCTCCACAAGGCTCATCAGCTGTCTCAGTCAGATCCAGCTACAGTGATACATGCCATGGTCACCTCCAGGTTGGACAATTGCAGTTCAGTCTATGCAGAGCTGCCCTTGAGGTTGCTTCAAAAACTTCAGGTTATACAGAATGCAGCTGCTTAGTTGTTGACCAATATATCATCGTCATTCCATATGCAACCTGTATTTACTTTTATTTTTAAAAAAGAAAAAGAAAATGAAAGTATGCACACTATTCATTCACTCATACCTGCATTTACTAATGACCAGTTCTCTCTGGACAGTCTAGTGAGAAAATGCTGTCTCCATTTAACAGGTGAGAATAAAAAGGTCACTGTAGCAATTGTCCAAGGTCATCTTGTGTGTAAGTATCATGTTTGGAATGGGACACACGAGTCTTGCCTCCAATTGTCTTGCATTAAATACTGCTTTAGCAATTAGACTTTGAAATGCATTTTCTTAGTTAACTTGCAGACATTTACAGTTGTTTAAATTCCCCTTTATTGGATACTGATTCACACTATGATTCTTCCCTAACAAATAGCATTTCATATATGATAACAAACATTTAGCAAGGAGGAAACCAACCAATATATTTACAGCTTCTTACTCAAAATAGAATAACTGCAAATTGGAGAACCATAATGAACCACAAAGAAGTGAATCAAGCAGTTAATATAAACTCCAAAGAGGATAGGTAGTGCACTTATTTATAACAATCAAGACTTTCTGGATTTTAAAATAATTTGATAATGATTGATTGGCAAGCTCCAAAAAGGTTTCTGTTATTAAAATATAAAGGGGTTTAAAATACATTGGTTCATCATATGCATTTGGTGTTCCAATAATATGGATTAAATAATATGTATGACATTGGATTCTATCAATATAGGATGAGATAGTTGGTGTATAAGTGTTAGCAATGAAGTCATTAAATCTTTCAAAAGGAAGAAAATTCACAGAGAAGCATTAGGATAATCATCTTTGTACAAATATTGGCAGGCTTTTTTCATCTTAGCTGTAAGCATATAAAAACATAGACTACTAAAATTAAGGAGTCATTTCTGATAGATAAAATTAACAAAATATGCAGGTGATGTAAATCTAAGTAACACATCAGAAAAAGGAAAATGTGTGCTGAAGATATTAAAATAAAAATAGTCAGGAACCTGTTGATGGGGGAGCAAGTTGTTGAAGATAAATAAATTATTACAAGTAATAATTTTTTGTGGGATGATATGAAATTTTATGAGCTTTGGGAGATTTGCAGGCAATTCATGAATACTCTTGCCATTAGAATATGTGCAAATAACAGAAGGGACTCAGATTACAATGAATCAAATTCTATGCTTTCAAAAATTTAAAATATTAATGTCTATTTAAGGTCTATTGGTTTTACTCTTCAGGGATTGTATCTGCTTTCTAAGACTGCTAGAGTAATGGATGTATCATTTTTGTTTTTCATACACCTTATGCTCAGTGTAGTCTAACTTTTTCTAGATAATGAGGACACTGAAAACAGTTGGGTAATCATTTGGATAAGTGAAATGGGAATCTTGTTTACACAAGCCTAGGGTGGTGGGCAAGGGATACAGCAATTCTGCTAAAGCTGAGCAGATATGGGCCTGGGTCAATGGCTGGATGAAAAATTTCTTGAAACCCCATCTGAGCTGCCCTGAATTCTATGAAGGCAAAGCATCAGGAAAGAAATGTGTAGATACCAATGGAGATAGAAAAAGTGAATATCTACAGCTTTAACTGGAGTTTTGCTGTTTCTGAGCACAATATATCCGAGCCCCAATGCTGCTCTGCTGCCCAGCGGGGGAGAATGGCACCCAAATTGGGGGTGGTGGTGGCGGCTAGCAGTTTCCCAGCTCACTGGCATCACTCCCTGTGCTCCTAGATGTGAGATACACACCATCATTGGGAGATACCAGGGATGCTTTAGCATTTGGGCAAAGCTGTGGTTCTCCTGGAGGAACTGGCAGCCTTGGAGGGTGGAGTCCATTGAATTACATCCCTGCTGAGCTCTGTCCCCTCCCCTCTCCAAATTCCACCCTGCCCAGGCTCCATCCACAAATTTCCAAGGATTTCTCAAGCTAGAGCAACACTAACCTGGAGGCCAAAATTGTCTGAAACTTCTCCTTCACTGTCATTTCAACTGATGGAGGACTCACAAGAGATGTGGGGACTACCAGAAATTCACTACCTGTACAACTTGACTTGGCCCTGCAATGATCTCCAGAAGTGATATAATGTCATTGACTGACAGCAACCCCCGCACTCCGACTCCTGGCAACTCTATTTGTGTATAATTCCAGCAGCTATATGCAAATTTATCTGTGAATAAAGTATGGAAAATAAAAGCCAAAATGACCAACGTGTTAGGTTAAGGAGTTTGGGGCTCTGTAATTTAGAGAATACCCTCTCATGGATTGCTGCCTTGTCGTGGCGAGAAGTCTTGCGAAGTTCAATGAGGCTGTGGGCTATGCCATGCAGGGCCACTCAAGATGGACAAGCCACAGCTGAGAACCCAGACTAAATGTGATCTACTGGAGAAGGAAATGGCAAACCACTCCAGTATCCTTGCCAAGAAAACCCCATGAACAGAAATAAAAGGCTAAAAGATATGGCGCTGGAAGATTAGCCCCTCAAGTCAGAAGGTGCCCAATATGCTACTGGGGAAGAGTGTTCAAGTAACCACAGAAAGAGTGAAGCGGCTGGGCCAAAGCTGAAAGGACGCTCAGCTGTGGATGTGTCTTATGGTGAAAGAACAGTCCGATGCTGCAAAGAACAATACTGCATCGAAATGTGGAATGTAAGATCTATGAATCAAGGTAAGCTAGATGTGGTCAAACAAGAGATGGCAAGACTGAACATCGACATCTTGGGAATCAGTGAACTAAAATGGATGGGAATGGGTGAATTTAACTCAGAGGATCACTACATCTATTATTGTGCCCATAGAATAAATGATGTGGCCTTTATAGCTAACAAGAGAGTGAGGAAGGCAGTAATGGGATACAATCTCAAAAATGACAGAATGATCTCAGTCTTTATCCAAGGCAAACCATTCAATATCACAGTAATCCAAGTCTATGCCCCAACCACTGATGCAGAAGAGGCTGAAGTGGACCAGTTCTATGAAGATCTACAACACCTTCTAGAATTAACACCAAAAAAAGATGTCCTCCTCATCATAGGGGCCTGGAATGCCAAAGTAGGAAGTCAAAAGGTGACTGGAACAACTGACAAGTTTGGCCTTAAAGAACAAAATGAAGCCGGGCAAAGGCTAATAGAGTTTTGTCAAGAGAACAAGCTGGTCATAGTAAACACCCTCTTCCAACAACCTAAAAGATTAGATAGATAGAACCTTCATGTTTTTTTGCACTTCCAACACCTATCTGATACTTGGTTATTCATTTTTGCTAATTTCTTAGGCGTCATATACCACCTATACAGCATTTTCAAACAGTTCTCTTTTATATTATAACACGTCGATATTTTCATAGAGTTCTTCCATAGGTGTTCCCATGTCTCCATTTGTATTTCTTTATTCATATTTATTGCCCATTTTATCATTTGAGGTTTCACTACTTCATCTTCTGTAGACCATTTCAATAGTAACTTATACATCCTCGAAATCAATTTTTCATCTTCTCCCAACAGCATTTTTTCCAGTTCTGTTTGATCTTGCCTTATCCCTGTAGTTCTAATATCATGCTCCACCAAGCTTTTAATTTGTCTCAATTGATACCAATTAAATTTATCCTGCAATTCTTCCATCGGTTTTAGTTCCACCTTGCCTTCCTGTATTTTTAGCAGTTGTTTATATGATAGCCATTTATCTTCCTGTGGGTCTGAAGACAACTTTATAATTTCTGTTGGCACACTCCATAATGGTTTTCTCTTGTCAACATATTTGTTATATTTTTTCCAAGTATTCAACAAATTTCTTCTTATATAATGATGTGAGAAAAATCCATCCATCTTCTCCTTTCCATAATATATATAGGCATGCCAACCAAAAATATTTCCATGGCCTTCTAATGCCAGTAATTTTCTGTTGAGCAAAGTTATCCAGTCCTTAATCCAAACCAAACAAACTGCATCGTCATATAACTTAAAGTCAGGCAATTGGAAACCACCCCATTCTTTCGCATCTATCAGAATTTTCATTTTGATTCTTGGTTTTTTACCCACCCATACAAATTCTGAAATCTTTTTTTTGCCAAAAATTAAATTGTTTATTGTTTTTCACTATTGGAATAGTTTGGAAAAGAAACATCATTCTTGGTAGAACATTCATTTTGATTGCAGATATTCTACCCTGCATAGACATATTCAGTTTGTTCTATTTTAACATATCTACTTTTACTCCAAAGCTTTTCGTAGTTATTTATATACAAATCAATATTTCTCATCGTAATCTCTACACCTAAATATTTTACTTTTGTGGTAACTTCACATCCAGTTAAGCTTTGTAATTCTTTCTGCTTGCTCGATGACAGATTCTTACTTAAAATTTTTGATTTTTCTTTATTAATATGAAAGCCCGCCAACTCTCCATACTCTTTAATTTTATTTAACAAGGGCATCATTTGTAGTGGGTTTTCATTAATGAGCATCACATCGTAAGAACATAAGAACATAAGAGAAGCCATGTTAGATCAGGCCAATGGCCCATCCAGTCCAACATTCTGTGTCACACAGCGGCCAAATATATATATATATATATATATATATATATATATATATATATATATATATATATATATATATATATATATATATATATATATATATATATATATATATATATATATATATATATATACACACACACACACACACACACACTGTGGCTAATAGCCACTGATGGACCTCTGCTCCATATTTTTATCTAACCCCTTCTTGAAGGTGGCTATGCTTGTGGACGCCACCACCTCCTGTGGCAGTGAATTCCACATGTTAATCACCCTTTGGGTGAAGAAGTACTTCCTTTTATCCGTTTTAACCTGTCTGCTCAGCAATTTCATCGAATGCCCACGAGTTCTTGTATTGTGAGAAAGGGAGAAAAGTACTTCTTTCTCTACTTTCTCCATCCCATGCATTATCTTGTAAACTTCTATCATGTCACCCCTCAGTCGACGTTTCTCCAAGCTAAAGAGCCCTAAGCGTTTCAACCTTTCTTCATAGGGAAGGTGTTCCAGCCCTTTAATCATTTTAGTTGCCCTTTTCTGAAGGGCATTCTTCTGCAAATGCCCTATATTTGTAAGATAAACCTTTCAACTTCAGTCCCTCTATTTCTTTGTCCTCTTTGATCTGCATCAGCAAAATCTCTAAAGCCATTATAAATAACAATGGAGACAGAGGGCAGCCTTGTCTTGTTCCTTTACTAATTATCAATTGTTCTGTCAAGTCTGCATTTACACAAAGTTTAGCTTGTTGTTCTGTATAAATTGCCTTGACCATTCTTATAAAATCATCTCCCAATTTCAATTTCTCCATCACCGAAAACATAAACTCCCAATTCAAATTATCAAAAGCTTTCTCTGCATCGGCAAAAAATAATGCAACCTCTTTTTCTGGATGCTTTTTATAGTATTCTACAATATTTATTACTGTTCTGATATTGTCTCTTATTTGCCATCTGGGGAGGAAACCTGCTTTCTCTTTTTATATAAAAATATTCAAATGCTGTTTGAGTTGTTCTGCTAGTATCCTAGCATATATTTTATAGCCATTGTTGAGTAGCAAAATCGGTCTGTAATTCTTAACATTCATGGCATCTCTATCTTCTTTTGGAATCAATGAAATAACTGCTTCCCTCCATGTATTTGGCACTTTCCCAACTTGTCTGATACTATTCATCAATTTTTGAAGTTTGGGTACTAATGTATCTACGAGAACTTTATAAAATTTTGCTGAAAAACCGTCAGGACCCGGTGCTTTTCCTAATTTCATTGAATTTATTGCTGCTTCAATTTCAACTTTTTCAATTGGTTCATTTAAAGTTTTTTCCATGCTTTCTGTTAAGGGCTTACTTTTATTCTCTGCAAATACGCTTCTGCTTTCTTTCTGTCTGCTTGTTGACCTTTAAATAGTTTAGCATAATATTTGTAAAATTCCCTTTTAATTCCAGCTTGATCCACAATTTCTTTACCTTCCGATAAAATTTTGTTTATAAATTTATTCTCTCTTTTTGTCTTCATTTGCCATGCCAAATATTTCCCAGGTTTATTAGCACCCTCAAAGGATTTCTGCTGCAGTCTTTTTAAGTTCCATTCCACCTCCTTTGTCAATAAGTGACTCAATTGACCCTGTAATATTGTAATTCCCCGCAAAAAAAATTTTCCACGGTCTTTTTTTCAGTTCCTTCTCTTTTTTACCTATTTATTTTTATAATTCCACCATTTGTTTTTCTTTGTCTCTTCTATCTTTATTGTTCAATGTAATTAATATTCCTCTCATCACAGCTTTATACGCGTCCCACATGATTTGAAATTGAACGTCCTGATTTTCATTTATTTGGAAGAAAGCTTTAGTTTCTTTTTCAAGAGATGCCACTACTTCCACTTTTTGAAGTAAATCTTCATTTATCCTCCATCTCCTCACCTTTTTCCTATCTTTTGCCAACCACATTAATGGATTATGGTCTGCACCTATTTTCGGAAGAATCTCTATTTTTTTTGTAATAAGTCCCAAGTCTTTAGTAAGCCATAACATGTCAATTCTTGAGAAGGAGTTATGCCTTGCTGAAAAGAAAGTGTAATCATGCATATTATGATTGAACTTTCTCCATAAATTTTCCAAGCTTTCTTGTTTAATTAGTTTAAAAAATGACTTTGGCAGTTTGCCATCTTTATTTTTTTTTCCCCAGATCTGTCCAAAGAATTGTTAATAGTTCCATTAAAATCTCCCATTATCATTATCTGATCATATGTCACTTGATCTAGTTGTTGCGTAACATCTTTGAAAAAAGCATCCTTTGCCCCATTTGGGGCATAGAGTCCCAGTAACGGTTTTTTCTCATTCATCAGCACCTCCACTGCAACATTTCTACCTTCACTGTCTTTAAAAATCAACTTTGGCTCTAGTTCTTTTTTAATATAAAAAAATCACTCCCTTTTTTTTCTTTAGCTAATGAGAAGAATTCTTCACCCAAAGATTTATTCCATAAAAATTTATAATCCATTTGTTTGATATGTACTTCTTGTAGATAAACTATATTACAGTTTTGTTTTTTAATCCAATGAAACGTTGCTTTTCTTTTGTGTGGTGAATTGTCCATTTACATTCCAAGAAATTAATTTGTAATCCATAGCGATTCTTCAATTATTTTGTATCTCCAAATTCTTTATTGTCCGCAAAAAACCTCTCCATGCCTTGAGTATCTATTATTGTAATTCTCAGTCTTTTATATTCAAAGCTAAGACCTTCAAGTAAGATCTATCTGTATCTTATTCCCTTCTCTCTTAGCTTGTCTGTCAATTTCTTAAACTGTCTTCCGTCACTTATGACCTTCCTTGGCAGCTCCTTCATTATTCTTACTCTGCTTTCCTCCACTACCATTGGATTTTCAAATTGTTGACTTAAAATCCTTCCCACCATATCTCTTGTAGTAAATTTTACTACCACATCCCTTGGTAGCTTGTGCTTTCTAGCAAATTCTGAGTTGATGCTATAAACATAGTCACACAAATGTCTCATCACCTCAGGGTCATCTCCCATAAACTCAGCAATGATTGTTGAAATGTACTTCTTTTTGATCTTTTTGAGGCACACCTCTTAAGCGAACCATGTTTTCCATTAGCTTACAGTCTTGTAAGATTGCTTTCTCCTGCATCTTCTTAATAGTAGCATCTTGGTCCTTAATTTTAGCTTCTATCCCCTGTGTCCTCTGTGGTGTTGTTTGTGACTCTTTTCTGAGATCATCAATCTCTTTTTAATCTCTTTCTTGACTTCCTCAGCACTTGAGAGTCCCTTGGACTGCAAGAAGATCAAATCAGTCAGTCCTAAGGGAAATCAACCCAGACTGTTCCCTGGAAGGTCAGATGCTGAAGCTGAAGCTCAAATACTTTGGCCACCAAATGAGAGGGGAGCACTCCGTGGAGAAGATCCTGATGCTAGGAGAGACAGAAGGCAAAAGAAGAAGGGGACGGCAAAAGATGAGATGGCTGGACAGTGTTACTGATGTAACAAACATGAATTTGAGCAGGTAGATGGTGAAAGGATGGTGGAAGACAGAAGGGCCTGGCGTGACTTTGTCCATGGGGTTGCAAAGAGTCGGACTTCACTGTGCGACTGAACAACAACAATTTAGAAAAAAGACAAATATGGAGAGACATGATAGAGTTTTTTAAAAAAATAAAAATATGTGACATAAGTGGATAGAGTCCAACCCCCTGCATAGTGCAGGAATTTCACAAATACCTTCCTCTACACACACATCCCCAGTGACCCCTGCTCCATGCCCAGAAGATGGCAAACACTCCAGGATTTCTTGCCAAATTGGCCTAGAGAAAAATTGCTAACTGACTCCAAAGTGGCAATCAGCATTTCCCTGGGCATGTAAGAAAGGGAGACTCTCAACTGAGCTGCCAGATTCACGTATTTCCTCACAAGTATACACCTCCTTCACATATAATGCTATGCCTCCACTCTTCTTCATTTGTCCCTTTTAAATAAATTGTATCCCTCAATCCTAATATTCCAGTTGTGAGTGTCATCCCACCAAATTTCAGTAAGGCCTATTAGGTCATAGTTCCCTTCCAGTTTCAGGATGTTTAGTTCTTCCTGCTTGTTTTCCATACTCTGTATGTTAGTGTAGAGACATCAGAATCCATGTTGTATGCACCCTGAAGATTTCATTTCTGTACACACCTGCAAGTTAATATTACCTAGCGTATGTGCCACACCCTGCAAAACTTTAGCATTTTTATCTCCAGCTATTGCCATCATACTAGACTTTGAATTATTGTCTCACTCCCCCATACAATTTAGTTTAAAGCCCGCCTTATTAGGTTAGCTAGGCTTTTACCAAACATCCTTTCCCCTACCTTTGTGAGATGCTGGCCAGGTAAGGCAGCCGCCGCAAGTCCCTAATCAGTCTCTGCTGGAGCGAGCTCCCCACCCACCCACCGTCTTGTTAAGACCATGTGAGATGAGCTAGTCACCTGTGCTGGGGCTGAGCAGGAATTTTTTGGGTCTCACTCAGATTGGCCAGAGAGGGGCCTTTTATAACCTGCTCCACATGGTCGGAGGTGGTGAGACATAAATAGGCCTGGTGTCACTGGTTAGGCCTTAACTGGGAAGGCGGGAAAAGCATGGGTTAAAAGGATTTTGAACTGGCAAGCACCCAGAGATAACAATGATAGAGGAATCCTGAATTGGGCTACCTAGAGGCTTGGCAGTCCAGGTGGCTTGGTTGGGGGCCTCTTCGGGGTTGGGGGCGCATATGACTGGCCTTAAGGCTTCGCAGTAATGGACCGGGGGTATGCACTCCCATCCCCTCTATGCACTGATGGGTAGGGTCTGGAAATGTCTGGACCTGGCCCTGATCCGGGGTGGGTTTGCCCTTTTAGGAAGCTTGTTTAGCAAGCTCAAGGCAACCCGTGCTTTATGAGGTATGTAATGGTTCAGATCAGCTTTTTTGTAAATGAAGTCCCAGTTTAACCCATAACATGTGTAGTGTTTCATTTGAGGGGTGGGTGGGCAAAAGCGTAAGTCATGGTCCAAAAATGCAAACCTTTCCTGATGACACCACCGACATAGCCAGTCATTTATTTTCAGTATTGTTCTTTCTCATCCTAAGCCACAGCCTTTAACTGGAAGAACTGACAACCAGCACTACCAGCTCCTTCATCTTCTGACCCAGAACCACATAGTCTTTTAAAATATGTTTAGGGCTATGCTGAGCAGTATCATTTGTTCCCACATGGATCAGTAAGAAAGGATAATAATTTGTGAGCTTGAGGATTCTTCCTACACTGTTTGTCACATCCTTGATGCATGCACCCAGTAGACAGCATACCTCTAAGACAACAAATCCATTTGGGACACTTTGGGCTCTACTCTTCTGAGTAGACAATCCCCAACTACCAGCACCCTCCTCTTCCTATATTGGGGAGCAGAAGCTCGAGTCTTCTCATCCATGGCATCCTGAGAAACTTCAACTTTCATGGAGGCTGGGGAAGTAGCCCTTGTTCCAGTGGTTCAGAATCAGTATCTGTGCAGCGAACCTGGAACTGATTCCTTAGCATCAAAGGCTCAGAATGTCTCTTGAATGTCCTGCTCCTGCAGGTTACATTTTCCCATGTGCCATTCTCCTGTGTTGGGTTCTCCTTCATTCACTGAGATATCTTTTCCTCTTCCTCCTGTTATCCTCTCATAAGCACTTCATGGGTTCTGTCCAGGAAGTCCTCTCCTTCCCTTATATGTAGAGTGGACAAGTGTGCCTCAAGTCCCCATATCTTTTCCAGCAGGGCTACCAACTTACACTTGTTGCAAGTGTAATTGCTGTTACCCTCAGACAGGGCTCACTTTGTAGCAGGACCTCCGTTACGTATTAGGCCACACATCCCTGATATAGCCAATCCTCCAAGAGCCTACAGGGCTCTTCTTACAGGGCCTTCTGTAGGCTCTTGGAGGATTGGCTACATCAGGGGTGCATGGCCTAATATGCAAAGGAGCTCCTGCTACAAAGTGAGCCCTGCCCTCAGGGAAGAATACAAACATCCCACAAACTTTGCATGTCACTGCCTCAGCTCCCTCACCTATCATGCTGCTGCAATCTGTCTCAAAATGGACTCTTGCTCTGTTCTATTGCTACAGACATACAAACATGGCTACCCATCTAGCACTGTTCTTGGTAATGCTGTGAACCTGGGGACAGTGTTTCATGGGCAAAGAGGAAGGCTATACCAGTAGATGGAGGGGGGGAAGTTCTGTGAGAGGAGCTGTGCTCATGGATCATAGGATTCAACTCTTAGGATTCTAATGCAGCCAAGCATTTAAATAGTGAGTCTGAAATGGAATAACATTTACCAGAAAAACAACAACAAAACTGACTTGGGTCCTATACTTGCTTGTTAATTGTGGAGGTGGTTCTCCACTGCAGACCATGTTCCTTTTGTGCTAGGTGATTTTTTGTTCCTTGAAAGACATTCACTGTGTGTGACTGGAATTGCCTGTCACTAGAAGAATTCATGCTTCACAGTGGTGGACTGCCTCTCGAAAAGATGAAAAAAGTGCAAGCAGAAACAAGGCATGGGAGCCACGCCACTATTTTGATATATGTTCCTTAACTGTTGCTAAGGTTTCTTTGAAATACAACAATTAAGCATGGCTGTATGTACACTACTGATTGCTCTTGGCTATCTCAAACAGAACTTAAGGGTTGTGACCTCTTTACAGCCCCCTTCAGTTTCAGACCCAGTTTAGTGTAGTGGTTAAGTGCACAGACTCTAATCTGGGAGAACCAGACTTGATTCCCCACTCTGCACATACACTTGCTGAGTGACCTTGGGTAAGTCACAGTTCTCTCAGAACTGTTCTCAAAAGAGTTCTCTCAGCCTGACCTATTCCACAGGGTGTCTGTTGTGGGGAGAGAAAGGGAATGAGATTGTAAGCCACTCTGAGACTCTGAGTGAAGGGCAGGTATAAATTCAACATCTTCTCTTCTTCTCAAAAAATATTACTACATTCTGATGTTTCTCAGCCATAGAGAAATTTATGTTTTTCCCTTGGTCACAGTTCAAATTGTTGCAGCTCATTCTTGTGTAATCTATGGGGGGGGGGGGGTCAATGATGGGTTTATCAGTCATACAAAAGGAGCATCACTGTTTATCAGCCACCACTTAAATACATGGAAATGAGTGTCTATGCACCCTGGAGATTGTTGCTTATTTTTAAGGTGATAAACTGAAGGATTCATTTTTCTCTAGTTCTAAAAGTGGGGGGGGGGGAGGGAGGGAGGAAGATGCATTGTATTTCAAAATGTATTGCTCTGCAAAGAACAGAGGAGAAAATATATTGAGCTGATTGAGTTGGAATTCTATGTGTAGAAGGAGTAGGTAGCTGAAGAGCCTCTTGACCTTGATCACTTTAGCATCCAGCCTTTATGGAAACAGACTGACACAAACAGGCAGAGGCAAGGATTCTGTAAGAGCAAGTGCCAAGACCACATCGGTTGGGGAGGGTTTTTTTTTTTTTTTTTGCAGATTTAGCACTTTCAGAAGAAGGAACTGAAGGATACAAAGTTGAATGACATATTCCGTAAACTAAGTGCAATGATACAATCCATAGTTCTTTGTTGGTAAAGCGCCATTGCTCTACACTGCCCCTGGCAAAGCATTTATCTCTCAGTGTATGAGCCTCTATTTGCCACTGTTCCTAAGAATGAAGACACAAGATACAGAATTATGGATTAAACTAGGTTTATTTCTGTATGGTCAGTATCATAAAAACATTGAATCTATTTTAAGTACCTTCCAGTGTGCCACCTGAACAACTAAGGCTGATGCTGCCCAAAGAGGACTGGTTTGGGAATGTTCTCACCATCTTTAATGTGTTAAGTGGTTTACCAATTAGTCCTGCATGTAAGATAGCTGACTGATAGCCCAGCCTAGCCCAGTTTCATCAGAATTTGGAAGCTAAAAACAGCCATCCAAAGACTGGGGTTGCTATGCAGAAAAAAAACCAATGGAAAACCACTTCTGCTCATCTCTTGCCTTGTGAAAGCCCATGATTCTGGGGTTACCATGTGTCAGTTGTAACTTGATGGAACACAAATACTAATTATAAGCAAGTAACCCTCACTAATCTTGCTATTACTAGTTAATGCCTGTGCAGTCTTCAGATCAGGCATAATTATTAATAGCCCAATCCTTTAACCAAACATTGTGAAATGGGTAAAAAAAGTCTCTTTCTCAAATCAGACCTAAGAATTTTTTTTAAAAAAAATCTGCTGATCCCACAGCTAATGCCATATTATTCCAATATCGTGTGCACAAATGGGGAAGCAGCTGGAGCAAATAAGGTGAGGTAGACTTAAATAGTATCCCTGTCCTTGCCTAAATGACACATTCACCCTAGCTCCATCTCTACGGGGCCTTCATTTCATTAAAGGGGGCATGGAAAGATCTATTCAAGTGAAAGCCATGCCCTCAGGGCACTAAGGTTCTTTGACTTGTGTGGCTAGCCAGTTGAAGTAACACAGTGAGATACAATCCAGGCAGCAAAAAGGGTAAAAAAAAAATTATTTGAATAAGGCACAACATGCAGCCGAAAGTTCAGCCCAGTTGTCCACTGAGCTACAGTTGTGTTCAAATATTTATAGTCTGGGTTCTCCTCCAAGTGTTGCATCATAACTTGACATCATAATGCATGTGTACTTCAATTTTCTTTGTCTCTAACATCCATTAATCTTACATTTGAGAAACAAGATGTTTCTGGCTTATTTTCAGTTTTACTGTTCTTTCATCCACAGGTGTCTTATCAAAACTTCCTTATTAAAAGTGAAATATAACATCTTTTTCTAGACAAAGACCAGGGCTTTTTTTGAGCAGGAATGTACTTCCGACTGGCTTGGTGTCAAGGGGTGTGGCCTAATGTGCAAATGAGTTCTTGCTAGGCTTTTTCTACAAAAAAACCCCTGTGTGGAACAATGGTGATGTCAGGGGGTGTGGCCTGATATACAAATGAGTTTTTGCTGGGCTTTTTCTACAAAAAAAGCCTTGACAAAGACTTTCATGTTATCTTAGTTGGCTACTTTCCCAGACTTTTCATCTTTATGAACATACAAGCTTAAACTCATGTTACAAACAAAACAACATTTTTTTGCTCTTTAACATTGTTCCTTTATATTACCACATGCATATAAGACATACAAATACTTGTTTATTAAACATGTCTACTAGATATATGTAAAGAAATAATACTACTACTACTTCAGCCATTTCTTAGAAAAATCAAACTTCTCACAAGGATTTTCCAGTTTCAAAGTAGCCCGTGCTAAAGAGCTGCTTTATCTTTCTTGAATACATGTTTTTGTTTATCATTTAACTCATCAGGAAGTTCTTATTGAATTTCTTAAAACATTAAAGTTTAATTTTCAAAAATAAAAACTGTAAATAAACCATTGTCAGCTATTTGAAGGCCCTCTCTGTATAGGAAATTCAATTTGTGTTTCCTCCAATTAATTTTAAATTCTCAGTTTTCATGATTTATCTTCTTGTTAGCAGACTTTCACTGACATGGGTATCTGAGATAGCAATTACTGGTACCTTTGTATCAGACACCCATTTCAATTAACTTCTGTTAAAAGTATCTTGGCCAGCTTCCAATCATGTTTTGGCCTTGGTTTTTGTGATGGAACCAGCCTGATTCGACGTTCAGACCCAGTCCTGTCAGCTCCTTCTTGGGTTGCCAACTCCTGGAGGGAGCTATTCTTCTTCCTGCCACTAGGACATGCTGCCACTACCTGATCAATTTAGGAGTTTCTGGCTGAGAGGAACAGGACACCCAATCCCCCTTTCCAGTTTTGAGGCCCGACCTCGAGGTTCTTTGCCAGCTCACCACCTGGTTATCACAGAGACCAAAGTCCTTCTTTGGGAGACCCCTGGGGGATTAGCACCCTTGCTAACTGGATGCCTTCCCCCTTCCTGGGACTCCCCTCTCACAGTAGCATGGTACAGGGCAGTTGGGGAACTACGTGGTACAGAGCTTTACTGCCAGCCTTCAAAATAATAAAAGGTTTATTTTTAAAAAAGTGAAAAGTTACAAGCATAATCTTAGCACAGCACATGATCAACAACCAGAAGATAAAACAAAAGTTGGCTTGAAATGCATCCTTCTGTTCTGTTCCTGGTTTATAAACTTGCCCTACCAGATGTTTAAGAAAGCAGGCACATCTAAGCTTAGTAAAATACAAGAAAAGTCTCTAATTATACCTCATTGTTTCAGGCTTCCTGCAACCAGCCAGGCCGAGCCACATAGTCAAATATGGCTGCTGGCTGGAGTGTAGCAGTCTATTGTCTTTCAGTCCCAGCTCCAAGTGAGAAGAGGCCCCCCAGTGCTCTTCTGAGCAAGCACTTTTATTAATCCTCTGACTCCACACACCTTACATCACTCTTCACCCCTTGTTACCTGATCTGACCAGGTTTAGGCTACTTTTCCTATTGTCACAGGAAGCCTCCTTTCTGGTAGGCATTCTGGGAAACCCCCATGCATTCTGGGAAATTTCCAACTCATTTCTGGAGATAGTATCTGAGGCTGGTCTAGCCCAACATCCTTTCCTGCTTGGAGGAGAAAGATGCCCCTTTGTGTCTTCAAGTAGTTCCATTAGCATCTCTTAAGAGGTAGCCCAGAGGCTGCTGTAATGCCAGGTGCTAGTCCCCATCCCTTCCTGCTTGTCTCTGAGCTCAGAGACAAATATTTTAAATCTGGCTTGCCACCTCTCCAGGAGGGAAGGCATTTCTCCACAGTTTTAATTGGCTCAAAAAAATACTTTTGTTAATGAGGGTTACCTCTGCTTGTTAATAATAATGCTTATTGCAGCAGTTTTATAGTAACTTTTCTATTAAACACACAACCTGATAGTTTTAAATAATCAGACTGTTTAAACTTCATACATATTTTTCATTAGCTAAACATGATGTTTAATAATTCAATATAAACATTTAAAAGCAATTTGAAAGATAAAGCATTTTAAACTTTAAGGAAAGAAAAACTAGCTTTTAATTTCAGAGATGTGTGTCAATAAATCTGTCATTCTCTTTGGCTAACAAGCAAAGCTTACCTGTTATGAGACAAAAGAGACTGCTTGTTCAGAAACTTGTTTAATTGGTTGTTCTTTTTCAACTTATTTGGCCAATTTGCTTAAAATATATTTGGTCATTTTATTTCTACAAATCTTTAAGAACATAAGAGAAGCCATGCTGGATCAGCCAATGGCCTATCCAGTCCAACATTCTGTGTCACACATTGGCAAAACAACAACAACAACAAAAACAAGTGTCATCAGGAGGTCCATCAGTGGCGCCAGGACACTAGAAGCCCTCCCACTGTTTAGGAACTTTAAGGATCCATATTATAAACAACATTTTTCAACTATTACCAAAATATTAGACTGTAAACAACTTTGGAGGCTTTAATTTAAACAAAGAAAACAGGTTTGCCAAATTATTTTTCTCTGTTTGCAAAGATTCCAATTGTAAATATCAGTTTCTATTTTGACATCTTGTTAAAATATAAGCATTTCTTTATTAATAAGCAAATCCATTTGTGGGCCTTTTTGTCAGCTCCTTAAAAATGATAGAAACCAGACCCATTCAATCTTCCAGCTTTATCAGCTCTTTCCAGGAGTCCCAATGCCTTTCTCCAAGAGCTTTCCCAAATATATTGGCATCTATGGAACAATAGTCAGCAGAATATTATTCTAGCCTTTGAACTTCCTCTACACAAGATACAAAAAATTGGAACTTCTTCCAAAGAGCAGAATGTGCATTCCAGAGAACCACCTTACCATTGTGTGTGCATGTTGCGATTTAACTGGGATTTCTACATGTTCTTTTGACATAGCTTTCACAGAATATTTGTAAAGGGACACGGGTTGTGATCAGAAAAGCTGTCTGATTGAATGTTGTTGATGTTGCCCTGCAGATTTAAACAGCAACATCTGTCTCACATTCCCCAGTTGGTGGCATCCCATTCTCACCCATCTTTGAATCTGAGTTATTTGGCACTGGGTTATTTGGCACAGTTCAATCCTGTCTTTATGGATTGAACTGTGCATTTTGTGATGTCAGAACTCTCTCATGAAGTCAAGCTGTTTGGGAAGTCAGATCACTCACT
This sequence comes from Heteronotia binoei, assembly GCF_032191835.1. Classification (NCBI taxonomy): domain Eukaryota; kingdom Metazoa; phylum Chordata; class Lepidosauria; order Squamata; family Gekkonidae; genus Heteronotia; species Heteronotia binoei. The sequence goes on along the minus strand of NC_083223.1, from coordinate 185,137,286 downwards.
TCTGTCTGCTTATTATTTTAAAAAGTCAGTTAATGATGTGTGCATTAGTGGATCTTTGTCCCAGGGTTTTGAATCACCACTTGCACGTTTCTGTACTCAAACACTCTGTCAGGATCTTGAGCCCCCAAGAGAGTTGTTTTTGAGTGACAATCCCCTTCCCCCAATTTTCCCCCCTCAAACTTTGTTTCTTAGGGTTGGAAAGCTGTGAAAATAGTCCCTAGTTAGGTTCCCATTTTTTCTCCTCCAATATATTTTTCTTTGGATCAAACACTGGATAAAATAGAGGTGCAGCCAGACCACAACAAGCCTGACTACAGCCTTGGAGTTGTTGTTCTTCAGCATTCATATGTGTTGAATCATTCCTCATGGGCCAGCTTGGAAAAGTTCTTAGCTTCCCTTTATGCTATCTTTTTCAGTTATACCAAACTTGGGATGACATATAATGGCACAATTATATTAATCCTGCTCCACACACTACAGAGGGTAATTTTCTGTCCCTTGACAGATTATAAACTGGAAATCAAAAGACTGATGAATTGACTGTTAATGATGCTAAAATCAATACAAAACAAAGATGGATAAAATTCTACATCTTCTGCGGCTTATTTGAGTCAGGGGGCAGGGGGGAGCTTCCAGCAGTGCACCTAAAGTATAAAAAATGATATAAGATTGTCAGATATCAAAAATGATCTGAGTGAATATGTAAAAGCCATCACACTGGCACAGAAGTGGAATTACTTTTGAAATGATTATTTTAGAAGTATATAAATAGGTATATTTTCACTTTTAAAAATTTCCACATACATTTGGGAACACTGATTTATTTCTGACTTATTTTTGTGGGGAAATGTCTGTTTGTTATATGGTATTTTTATATTATGTATATATGATCTTCTGCCATTTCCCCTCATATGTCACATTGTGCCATTTTATGCAATTATATTATTATTAAATTACAACAAGCATCAATTGAATTGGCAGTATTTCTATCTAATTTTAATCAACAATTGTCTCCCCCTTTTAAACAAAAATCTCTGTATCACCTCTTTTTAAAATGTTCTTTATACCAAAGGGATTCCTTGCAGTCTATGGTTGCAGCCTGTTAACTGTAAGTGTAAGTGAAGGCCTTTATAAAGCTCATGCAACACCTGAGATAACTCATTTCCAAATGCTGTAGAATGTTGAGTTTAATATGCAAAGAGCTCTCGTGATCCACTGTCATCATTAAAAGAGGATTCCCAAGAAATGCATCAGACTAAGCCACTACGCTACAAAAGGATTCTGAGAGCAGTGGATTAGCAGATAGATGTGCATGGGTGAGACAAAATTCAATTTTGTTACATTCATGAAGTCAAAGCAGTTTCCGTCTTCTGACTGCTTCTAGAAAAGATAAGATAGCATTGCATGCCCACACCAGAAGTTTCTACTGTATTAGAGCTGCAGTGTTACCGCTAGGTATCCCAAAGGCATAAAACATGTCCTCTACTCATGCAATTGTCAACCAAATGAGAAGTTTGAGTAAAAGATAAAGGAACCTAATTTATAAATTATGGACACCAATGAGACATCAACATAAAATGCATAGATATCATAGGACCTGTGCCTGAGACTGTGGGGACTGGGATGTGAACTCTGCCTGATCCATCACAGGATAAGGGGAAAGCGGAGGGGTAAATTCTGCCAAGATTGAAGCTGAGTTTTTAAACATCCAGATTGATCACCAAAACAACTTGACCCTGAGTTTCAAACAAGCCTCAGCACTCAAGGATAGCTTTGCTGAGCAGTCGCTGAACATGTAATACAATAAAACCCATAGCCTTTTGTTGTGTCCTAGGGTCAAATGGAGAACTGTTACTTTTGGAGGGAAGCTGAACAAGCCAAGCTTGTACTCCACACCAGGGTTCCAGAGAAGGCCTAAGCATGCCCAATCAGGGGAAGGATTGAAACATAAGTAGCCAATCAACATCTAGGCTCATACTGTACCCTGATAGGCCCTTAGGCCTCTGTAAATAGCCAATCCATGTACATAGTTAAGGTCCAATCAGAAGGGGGCAAGAATTGTATAAAGGAGCGGGAGGTTTGAATAGAGCTCGGTCTGTGTTGGTGTTCCTGAAGTAAAGCTTGCTGAAATCACTCTCCGACTCTGGTCTCTTACTGCGCCAACCCCAGTACTTTACACTGGCGACGAGGATGGGATGCCAGTAAGAACCAGCAACAGAACCAGGAACACAGAAAGGTGGCTAAATCCAAGCCATCTGGGTCCGCACCTCCGCTCTGCGCACACCCCATCTCTCAAGCCGCCCAGACACGCTGCCAAGAATGGAGGCTTCAGCTAACCTCCTGCAGCCCTTTAGCATCGATCGCCCCGAGCTGTGGGACTCGTGGGTCGAAGGCTTCCAGTCATACCTGACCTTCCGGAAGATTACAGAGACTACCATGCAGAGAGCTCTGCTTATCAGTACGTGTGGCACGGAGACCGTGGACTTAGCCAGGGCTCTTCTCCAACCCAGGAAGCTCTCAGAGACGCCGGTGGACGACATCATCAGCGCTCTGGAGAAGTATTTCCAGCCCCAGCAAACCAAGCTCACCCGGCACTGGGACTTCCGACAAAGGACACAGAAGGCAGGCGAAACCACGATGGCGTTCTTGACAAGCCTGCGCCGGGTGGCAAGCCGATGCAGTTTCGCAGACCTCAACGAAGCCCTTCTCGACCAGTTTGTATGGGGCTTGAGGGACGAAAAACTAGTACAGAAACTCCTGTCCCTCTCCGAGTGCGACCTAACAAAGGCAATCGATGTGGCCACCAGCTGGGAGAAGGGCAGATCAGCAGAGCCACGGCTGACAAGACAGGCTGCGGCACACCAGATCAACCCTGAACCATCTACAGAGGACTCAGACGAGGACAAAGCTCTACAAACCGGCTATCGTTCAGCAGGAAGGAAGACCACCCATGCCCCACAGGGCATGAGACACAAGACACCACCTGCATGTGCAAGCTGCGGGGGCCAGCACGAGCGAAAGACCTGCCGATTCCGGAATGCCACCTGTCGACTCTGCAACAAGGAAGGCCACATTGCCTGTGCCTGCAGATCCACATCCCGAGCACGCGTCCCGCAAAGATCTGCGCACTCCGAAGGCCAGCCAGACTTCGAGACCGACGCTCTCCACGCCCACCCATACCCGGTACAGTACCTACCCTTGCCAGTCAGGCCCTCCAAAATCCGGGTCAATGTAGGGATCGGGGGGGTGCCCTGCCAAATGGAGGTGGACTCTGGGTCAGCATCATCTATTATAGCAGCAGAGACAGTTTTTAAAATCCCCACCAGGCTGAGGCCTCGTCTCAGGGACCCGGGGTTTACCTTAGTGAACTTCCAGAAGAATAAGGTGCCTATCTTGGGAGTGGGCCCGGTCCCAGTCCAATACAAGGGGTTCAAGGGCCAGCTACAAGTGCTAGTGGTCAAGAACCACCTTACAAACCTTTTGGGTCTCGACTGGTTCAAGCCCCTGGGAATAGAGATCAGGGAGGTCAACAAGACTGTCGGAGTGGACTTTAACAAGGTTTGTGAAGAGTTCCCGGCCGTTTTCGATGGCACCTTGGGCTGCTACACGGGTCCCCCGGTTACACTACACCTCGACCCCACAGTGCGGCCTATTAGGCTTAAAGCGCGGCGAGTTCCATTCGCGCTCAAGCCTAAAATTGAGGAGGAACTGGATGAACTGATTGCACAGAGAATACTAGAGCCTGTCACCCACGCAACCTGGGAAACTCCCATCGTGACTCCAGTCAAGCCCAGTGGGGAAGTGTGGATTTGTGCAGACTATAAGTGCACCCTCAACAAGGCTCTTCAGGCCCACGCATACCCTGTGCCCATCGTCAGCCACGTTTTAGCCACCCTAGCCGGCGCAAAAATTTTTGGCAAGTTGGACTTGGCCCAAGCTTACCAACAGCTGCCGGTGGATGAGGCCACGGCCAATGCCCAAACAATTGTGACCCACCGGGGGGCCTTTAGAGTAAAGCGGTTGCAATTTGGCGTGAGTGTGGCTCCGGGGTTGTTCCAGGAACTCATGGACTCTCTTTTAAAAGGACTTCCCGGAGTCACTCCATTCTTCGATGATGTGCTGATCGCGGCAGCCTCGCCTGAAGAATTCGCCGCCCGCCTTAGAGGAGTCTTACGTTTTGAAACAGCCGGCCTCAAGGTCAAACGGGAGAAGTGCCTCCTGGGCGTGGATCGGGTGGAATTCCTGGGGTTCTCCATCGATGCCCAGGGGGTCCATCCCTCCGACGCCAAGCTGCGTGCCATCAGAGATGCTCCAGCGCCCACCAACAAGCAAGAACTCCAGGCCTTCCTCGGCCTCCTAAACTTTTATCATGCTTTTCTCCCCCACAAGGCAGCGGTGGCCGAACCCCTGCACCGGCTTCTAGACAAGAACCGACCCTGGGCGTGGGGCCGCCAGCACGCTAAAGCCTTTCAGGATATCAAGGGCCTCCTGATGTCCAACTCCGTCCTTGCCCATTTCGACGAGACCCTGCCCTTGGTCCTTGCATGCGACGCATCCCCTTATGGCGTGGGGGCAGTTCTGGGCCACCAACTCCCTGATGGGACCAAAGTCCCTATCGCGTACTACTCGCGGACCCTCTCGTCGGCGGAGCGGAACTACGCCCAAATCGACAAAGAAGGGTTGGCAGTCGTGGCCGGCGTAAAAAAATTTCATGATTACATCTACGGCCGGCCCTTTACCTTCTATACGGACCACAAACCCCTCTTGGGCCTCTTTGCATCAGACCGGCAGACCCCTCAGGTGTTGTCCCCACGGGTCCTCCGTTGGTCCATTTTTCTAGCCGGCTACACCTACACCCTAGTGCATCGCCCGGGCAAGGCAATGGGCCATGCTGACGCCCTGAGCCGCTTGCCCTTGCCTGACGTGGATCCTGATCCAGCCCCGGCTCATCAGATCCTACTGATGGACATGCTTCCGGACAGGCCATTGCTCGCCCATGACGTTGCTGCCCGCTCCGCTCGTGATCCAGTCCTCTCCCGTGTCTTGGACTGGGTGGGGAGGGGGTGGCCCAAGGGCTCGACTGGGTCGGAATTTACTCCGTTTGCAGCCCGGAAAGACGAACTATCCACCCACAAAGGCTGCCTACTATGGGGCAACAGAGTCGTCATCCCCAAACCCTTGCAAGACCAAGTGCTGAGAGCCCTGCACGAGGCACACCCGGGCATAGTCCGCATGAAGGCTCTCGCACGGAGCTATGTCTGGAGGTCCGGCCTCGATGCAGAAATTGAGGCTTGGGTTAAAAGGTGCCCGACATGCCAGGTGTCAAGGCCTGACCCCCCACGTGGCCCAGTGCAATCATGGGAATCCACCAAAACCCCCTGGTCAAGACTGCATATGGACTTTGCTGGCCCTTTCCATGGGCGGACTCTACTCATACTAGTGTATTCATACTCCAAGTGGTTGGAGGTGGTCCAGGTGCCCTCGCCATCATCGCAGGCGACCATCACGGCTCAGAGGGCCATCTTTGCAACCCACGGGTTGCCGGAGACCATCGTCACTGACAACAGCACAGCATTCACGTCCGCAGTGTTCCAGGACTTCTTAGCCAGGAACCTCATCAGGCACATTCGCTCTGCCCCGTTTCATCCAGCCACCAACGGCCAGGCAGAGCAGATGGTGCGCACGGCAAAGGAGGCCTTGAACCGTCTGGGCCCCTCAGACTGGCCAAAAGACTTGGCGTGTTTCCTAATGGCCTACCGGACCACACCCACCACCTCCACAGGTCGCAGTCCAGCCGAACTCCTCATGGGCCGCCGCATCACCACCCTGCTAGACAAGCTGCACCCTGACCGAGCCCCAGACAGGCGACCGGCGCCGGAACACCTTAAAGCCCCCAGAGGGTTCTACCCAGGTGAGACAGTGTGGGCACGGAACTATGCCACCACTGGCCCCGCCTGGCTCCCTGGAAAGGTGGACCACGTCACCGGACCGGTCTCCTATGCAGTGGCCTTGGAGGGTGGACATCTCCTGAGGCGACACATCGACCAACTCCGAGGTCGCCTGCCTGCCGGGGAGCCAAGGTCAGAGGCTCCAGATCCGGACAACGTAAGTCCCCGTGAGCCTAACACAGAACAGGGTTCCGTAGAGCCCGCTTCGGCCCAGCAGGAGGAGACCCCCGACCGCACAGCTGAACCCAGGTCTCCCGGGGCCGCCATCCCAGATGTCTCCAGCTCTGCAGCCGCGGAACCACCAACCGAGTCGGAACGCCCAGTCCCCTCGGAGCTCCGACACTCGACACGAGACCGCCACCCTCCGGCATATCTCCAGGACTATGTCACCTGATAGCTGGAACTATGGGGGGAGGGGTGTTGTGTCCTAGGGTCAAATGGAGAACTGTTACTTTTGGAGGGAACTGTTACTTTTGGAGGGAAGCTGAACAAGCCAAGCTTGTACTCCACACCAGGGTTCCAGAGAAGGCCTAAGCGTGCCCAATCAGGGGAAGGATTGAAACATAAGTAGCCAATCAACATCTAGGCTCATACTGTACCCTGATAGGCCCTTAGGCCTCTGTAAATAGCCAATCCATGTACATAGTTAAGGTCCAATCAGAAGGGGGCAAGAATTGTATAAAGGAGCGGGAGGTTTGAATAGAGCTCGGTCTGTGTTGGTGTTCCTGAAGTAAAGCTTGCTGAAATCACTCTCCGACTCTGGTCTCTTACTGCACCGACCCCAGTCCTTTACACCTTTTAATTCAGTTGAATTAAAATAAATATTAAATAATACACTAAATAATGCATTTTACATCCAGATTTTTACTGTGTAAGAATAGCAAAAATCCAGATGTAAAATGCATTATCTAATGTAGTGTGAATGCACCAAGTGTGTGACTACCAGGGCTTTCTCTGAGCAGGAATGCAGTTCCAGCTGGCATAGAATCAGGAGGTGTGGTCTAATATGCAAATGTGTTCCTGCAGGGCTTTTTCTACAAAAAAAGTCCTGGTGACTATAATAAAAACAGCAAACACTATGCTGGAGATTTCTGGGAAGGAGATTGAAAACAAATCTGCCAGTATTTTATTTATTTATTTATTTTATGATTTATATCCCGCCCTTCCCACCAAGTGGCTCAGGGCGGCTTACAACATAAAATCCCACATAAATTAAGTTTAGGTATTTAAACAGTTAAAATATTTAAAACATTTAAAGCATTAAGAGCAGTATCATAATACCCCGTATAAATGAATGGCACAGTCTTATTAGGAATGCTATGTACAGTTCTGGTCACCACACCTAAAAAAAAAAAATAGGATTGGAAAGGTGTAGGAAAGGGCATCTAAAATGATTAAGGGGATGGAACAACTTCCCTCTGAAGAAAGCTTAAAGAGGCTTACAAAATTATGCATGGGATAGAGAAGGTAAAGAAATAAATACTCCCCCTTCTCTTTCTCACAGTACAAAAACTCAAAGGCACTCAGTGAAATTAATGAGCAGTAGGTTTAGAACAGGTAACAGGAAGTACTTCTTCACCTACAGAGTAACTCATGGAATTCGCTGCTGCAGGAAGTGGCAGTGGCTATAAACACAAACAGCTTCAAGAAGGGACTGGGAAACTTATAGAACAGAGGTCCATCATTGGTTATTAGCCACAAGGTATAGATGGAACACTATGTCTGGGGCAGCAATGATCTGTGTTCTTAGTGCTTGGGGGGTAACAGTGGGAGGTCTTCAGGAGTTCTGGCCCCACTGGTGGACCTCCTGATGGCATCTGGTTTTTTGCCACTGTATGACACGGAGTGTTGGATCGGATGGGTTATTCAACATGGCTTCTATTATGTTCTCATATTCTTATTTTGCTTACAGTCCACCTATACCTCACCTGTACACCACTGTGTGAGTTGGTATTGTCTAATGAAGTGGAGTTTCTGCTGGGTTTTGTTGAGTAGTTAGAATTGTAGAGTTATGAACTTCCTTGTCCTAAAATCAGTTGCTCCTTTCCCTGTATCTCCTTGGTAATAAATAGATGTCTCTGCTCTGTGAACTTAAAAGCAGAACCCTGAGTGAGTACCCTATTCCTGACTTTTAAGACTAAAGGGAACATCACAGTTTCACAAGACGGCTAAGCACAGAAATAATAGGTCCATAAAATGGGGTGTAGAAAGTGCCATTCTTTGCCATTATACTAGACCTCAGGGACACCCCATGAAATTAGTGGAAGATATGTTCAGAACAAGCAAAAGGAAACACTTCTTTATGCAACAAGTAATTAAACTGTGGAACTCACTGCCAGAGGAGGTAGTGATGGCCATAAGCATAGATAATTATCAAGATGGAACATAGATGGATTCATAGAGGAGAGGTCCTTCAATGGCTACTAGCCATGGTGACTGAAGGAAACCTCCACCTTCAGAGATGGCAATCCTCTGAATATCAGTGCTAAGAACTGGCAGCAGCAGAGGAGAGCCTCAGCCTCTATGCTCTGTTTGCCCTCCAGGGTCACCGTTTGGCTGCTGTGTGAAGCAAGATGGTGGACTAGATGCTAGGCACAGCAGAAAGAAGCCACAACATCACCAATGACTTTTGCAATGATAAAGGATGATAGTCAGGATTTTGGGGGGCAGAAATGCACAGGAATGCAGTTCCAGCTGGCTTGGTGTCAGGAATGTGGCCTAATATGCAAATGAGTTCCTACTGGGCTTTTTCTACAAAAAAGCCCCAATGATAGTTATTTTAAAACATTGTCTCTTGACAGCTTCCTCTTCATTTAAATCTAATCCATGCTTCCCACTGGGCTCATGGAAAATTTTTATTACCCCTAACTGCAAACTCTTCATTTATTAAGTTTTCTTTTATTTAAACATGTTCTAGGGTTGCCCTTAGCAACCTGGCCCTCCAAATTTGGCTATTTGCAGTAATCGTGGCACTAAACCAAAATATTCTATAGCCATGTATTATTCACGTGACATTTAATCCAGTTCTTAAGACCCATACTTAAGAAATATGCCCTTGAACTAGAGTTTCTTACGTATATGCAAAATATTTTCACTTGTAGAAGAAAATGTGAAGATCCACATGTGGAATTTTGGATCACAAGATTTATATGAAATGGAGTATCCCTAGAATTCCAGTCATATACACAACACTGATTGGTGGCCCTACACCATGAATCAAAACTTCTTCAAAGGCCCATCCTAAAGGACAATTTTGAACAAATTTTGTGAAACCTCATAAAACTTTAAACAGTAAATTTGTGTGTATTAAAAATGGGAGCAGTGATGTCCTTGCCAGCCAAGGTCTTATGAGAATACCTTGTGTCACTATAGCCAGTATTTAACATCATCTACAGAACCCAACAAAACACTGAGCAAAAAGGTGAGGATATAGGTAAGTGGAGTAGCAGATGAAGATGAAATAGAAATAGAGGGACAGGCCACAAGGCTGTGATGGAGAAGTAAAAGAGAAAAATTGGTACCCATCAGAAGAAAATTGAGGAGGCGAGGAAGTAGAATAGGATTGGGGTGAATAAACAAAGCAGAAAATAATTTTTTATTTTATTTATTTATTTATTTTTATTTATTTATTTAGAATTTATATCCCGCCCTTCCCACGAATGGCTCAGAGGGACATAGTGCAGGGAAGCAGTCAGAAGTGATGAAGTAGGGTTTTAATTCTTCCACAGCTATTCTTGGATACTCTTGTAATTTTCTCAATCCAAAACTTCATCTGCTCTGACATTTACATGTAGTTCCCCACCCATTTATTTCTATAAAGCTGGTGGGTTCAGGCATGCATCCAGTTGCTGGTGTGGTATAACACTGGGGTAGGATCTGAGAGACCCAGTTTCACTCACCATCAAATTCAGTAGGTCATCCTGGATCAGTCTCTCTCTCTCTTTCTCAGCCTAACCCACCAAGCTCAATAGGTGACCTTGAGTAAGTCTTTCAACCTAACCTACCTCACAGGTTTAGGAAATAAAATGGAAGGAGGTAGGAACCACACATGCCATCTTGAACTCCTTGGAGGAAGAGCAGGGTAAAATATATAGTAAATAAATATTATGTATATTAAGCAAAGAAGCTTTTGTATATTGTTGACGTATACATATACGGAATATCACGGTGCAGTGGAACATTTCTCACTTTTTTGTCTCTCTCACATACTTTGTTAGTCATCAACAAATTGAATTCATGTCCTTTCAGCCCCTCCTCAGTATAATTTATGTCTTGCAACATAATGATTTATGGCTGAGTTTGCTGTCTCAGTTCTGCAAATGCAATAAAATTTGGAAGATACAAGAATATTGTGCATAAGTTGGACAAATCAGATGATTATTGTTTTAGAACATAATAACATAAGAGAAGCCATGTTGGATCAGGCCAATGACACATCCAGTCCAACACTCTGTGTCACACACTGGCCAAAAAAAAATTATATATATGTGGATAATAGCCACTGATGGACCTCTGCTCCATATTTTTATCCAATCCCCTCTTGAAGCTGGCTATGCTTGTAGCCGCCACCACCTCCTGTGGCAGTGAATTCCACATGTTAATCACCCTTTGGGTGAAGAAGTACTTCCTCTTATCTGTTTTAACCTGACTGCTCAGCAATTTCATTGAATGCTCACGAGTTCTTGTATTGTGAGAAAGAGAGAAAAGTACTTCTTTCTCAACTTTCTCCATCCCATGCATTATCTTGTAAACCTCTATCATGTCACCCTGCAGGCGACATTTCTCCAAGCTAAAGAGCCCCAAGCGTTTCAACCTTTCTTCATAGGGAAAGTGTTCCAACCCTTTAATCATTTAATCATTCTAGTTGCCCTTTTCTGGACTTTCGCCAATGCTATAATATCCTTTTTGAGGTGCGGCGACCAGAACTACACACAGTACTCCAAATGAGACCACACCATCAATTTATACAGGGGCATTATGATACTGGCTGATATGTTATCAATTCCCTTCCTAATAATTCCCAGCATGGAGCTTTTTATTGAAATCGCACACTATCTTGACATTTTCAGTGAGTTATCTACCACAACCCCAAGATCCCTCTCTTGGTCAGTCTCTGCCAGTTCACACCCCATCAACTTGTATTTGTAGCTGGGATTCTTGGCCCCAATGTGCATTACTTTGCACTGGGCCACATTGAACCTCATCTGCCACGTTGACACCCACTCATCCAGCCTCAACAGATCCAGCCTCCCTGGAGAGCCAGTTTGGTGTAGTGGTTAAGTGTGCGGACTCTTATCTGGGAGAACCGGGTTTGATTCCCCACTCCTCCACTTGCACCTGCTAGCATGGCCTTGGGTCAGCCATAGCTCTGGCAGAGGTTGTCCTTGAAAGGGCAGCTGCTGGGAGAGCCCTCTCCAGCCCCACCCACCTCACAGGGTGTCTGTTGTGGGGGAGGAAGGTAAAGGAGATTGTGAGCTGCTCTGAGACTCTGAGTGGAGGGCGGGATATAAATCCAATATCTTCTTCTTCTTCTTCTTTGGAGTGCCTCACAATCCTCTCTGGTTCTCACCACCCTGAACAATTCAGTGTCATCTGCAAACTTGGCCACTTCACTGCTCACTCCCAACTCCAAATCATTTATGAACAAGTTAAAGATCATGGGACCCAGTACTGAGCCCTGCGGCACCCCACTGCTTACCGTCCTCCACTGTGAAGACTGCCCATTTATACTCTCTCTCTGCTTCCTATTAATCAGTCAGTTTTTGATCCACAAGAGGACTTGTCCTTTTACTCCATGACTCTCGAGCTTTCTAAGGTGCCTTTGATGAGGAACTTTATCAAAAGCTTTCTGGAAGTCAAGGTAAACAACATCTATCGGGTCTCCTTTGTCCACGTGTTTGTTCACCCCCTCAAAGAAATGCAACAGGTTAGTGAGGCAAGATCTTCCCTTACAGAACCCATGCTGCGCCTTCCTCAATAACTTGTGTTCATCAATGTGCCTACTCATTCTGTCCTTGATAATGCTTTCTACCAACTTTCCCGGTATCAAAGTCAGACTGACTAGCCTGTAATTTCCCAGATCTCCTTTGGAACCCTTTTTAAAGATGGGGGTGACATTTGCTACCTTTCAGTCCTCAGGAACGGAGGCAGATTTCAATGAAAGATTACAGATTTTTGTCAGAAGATCCACAAATTCAACTTTGAGTTCTTTCAGAACTCTTGGATGTATGCCATCCGGACCTGGTGATTTATTAGTTTTTAATTCGTCTATCAGTTGTAGGACCTCCTCTCTTGTCACCTCAATCTGACCCAGGTCTTTAAACACCCCTTCCAAAATTAGTGGTTCTGGAGCAGGCAAACACTTCTCATCTTCCACAGTGAAGATGGAGGCAAAAAATGCATTCAGCTTCTCAGTCATTTCCCTATCCTCCTTCAGTAATCCTTTGACCCCTTGGTCATCCAAGGGCCCCACTGCCTCCCTGGCTGGTTTCCTGCTTCTAATATATTTGAAGAAATTTTTATTGTTGGTCTTTATGTTTTTTCCAATATGCTCCTCATAGGCCCTTTTTGCCTGCCTGATCACAGTCTTGCATTTGATTTGCCACAGCCTTTTATTAATCTCACTTGGATTAGCTTTCCACCGCTTAAAGGAGTCCTTCTTACCTTTTACAGCTTCCATTACTTTGTTTGTTAACCATGCAGGCCTTTTCTTATACCCATTTGTGCCTTTCCTAAATGGGGTATATATTTTATCTGAGCTTCTAGGATTGTAGTTTTAAATAGCCTCCAAGCTTCCCCAAGGGTTTTGACTCTATTTACCTTTCCTTTCAGTTTCCTCTTCACATGTCTCCTCATCTCAGAGAATTTACCTCTTTTAAAGTTAAATGTGGTTGTGCCGGTCTTTTGGGGCAACTCTTTATTTATAGAAATGGTGAAATCAATAACATTATTGTCACTGCTCCCAAGTGGTGCGATCACGTTTACATCTCTCACCAAGTCTTGGGCATTACTTAGGTCCAAATCCAGGATCGCCCCACTCCTGGTAGGTTCAGACCATCTGCTCCATAGCACAGTCATTGAGAGCATCAAGAAACTCAATCTCTTTCTCTCGATCAGAACACATATTGACCCAATTAATCTGTGGGTAGTTAAAATCACCTATTACGACACAGTTTTTATGTTTAGCCGCTATATTTAATCCTTCCATGATATTATAATCATCTTCTATCTTTTGATTTGGTGGGCGATAAACTCCAATAGTTAAATTTCCTTTTGGGCCCTCTATTTCAACCCAAAGCATTTCTAGAAGGGAATCTAATTCTCTGACCTCAGTCTTACTGGACCGTATATTCTCTCTGACATACAGAGCCACCCCACCTCCAACCCTTCCCTCCCTATCCTTCCGATATAACTTATATCCAGGAATCACCGCGTCCCACTGATTCTCCTCATTCCACCAAGTTTCTAAAATTCCCACAGTGTCTATGTTTTCTCCCAACACTAAACATTCCAACTCACCCATTTTACTTCGAACACTTCTAGCATTTGTATACAAACATCTATAATTTCCCAGGCAAGTTAGGCTCGCAACCTTCCTCCTGCCGCCTCGAGACTTTGGCAGACAGTCCATACTGTTTGTCACCATCTCAGTAGACAACTCTGATCCATTACCTGGTAGAAAAGTAACAGCTAACCCTTCAACTCCTTGAGATGAGTCCTCCCGAACCAGAGACATTTAATCTCCTGTCGGCTTTCCCCCAGCTGTCTACTTGCCTCAGGATCGCATCACCAACTACCAAGACCCCCCCCCTCTCTCCCTGCCCAGGGATGGTTCCTTGGTGCAGAAGGATTCCCGCTCATCAACTGAGGTCCCTTCTGAGGGCGCTTTTCCCTTATCCTCAGCATGGTGCCCTGTTCCGCCAATTTTTGCAAGTCAAGTTTTGTAAGTCAATGTTTGAAATATTAAAACGGATCTTTGTTATATAAGAGTATGGCATATTTGATTATTCCTTTATCAACTAGTGTTAGAGAAACAAGGCTTATTGAAATCTATTCATTCTTTTTCCTTAATTTCAAATTGGAAACACATTTCCAGTTGTAACTTTCTTCCCAGTCATATTGGAATGTATATCCTGGAATATGCTTGAGAATCTTTCTCAATAAACAGGAAGACTCAGAGAATCATTGGCAAATGATAATGTGAAAAAGAATCCAAGTATTAATATTTAGCACCTTACCTCAGGCCATGCAGCAGTGAAGGATTCAGCTCAGGCTGCTTGGCACTAAGAAAGTCCCCTTCCCAATCACCAGACCTCACAGGTCCTTCACAATTATCCTCATGCCTAAAGGTCCTTCACAATTATTCTTATGCAAGTATTAGTCGCCCATGCTTTTCCTGCCATACCTAGCTAATGTCTATCCAATACCTAGGGATCAGACTTAATAATATAACACCCAAATTCTTGCAAACAATAAGCAGTTAAAAGAAAAGAGCATCCTTATCAGTCAGTCTGTATGAAGCCCCCCAAACATTTCTGCTCAGCCCCAAATGGTGACTAGCTACTGCTGAGATGCTTGTTGAATGACTGGGGTAGAACAAAGGCTATTATGAAAAGCTAGCATATAGTTGCTCCCCATTTTCTATAGGGACTGGAGAAAAACACCCCCATTTCCCATTAGGCATGGATTTCAGATTATAGTTGTTAGGCAAGGTTTTTCACTGCCAGAAATCTTTTGACACATTACGAGGCTGGAGAGACCAATAATTTGAATCAGTACAGAGCCACTTCATATGTTCAGGTAATCAAAGAAGTGAAATAAGCATCAGCCAAAAGAAACTAGCCCATTTTCCCTTCAGATTGCTTTCATTTCAGTACCAGACAATCCATCTTCCTATTTCTCAATGTTGTGTCTTGCATTTCTTGAATCTCCAACACAGCATGACTATGTGCACGTAAGCGACAAATGCAATCCACCTATGAACATCTGTGGCAGGAAGCTTAACTGGTCAGGATTGGACCTGACCAGGAAGGGGGTTGTTCCAGTTAATGTATAGAATTGGGGACCCGGCCCTGCCATGTTGTCTTTGTGATGTACTAGCTAATAAAGTATGTTGACTGTTACTCATGTCCAAACCCAGTACATTACACTGGCGATGAGGATGGGATCCTGTTGAGCAGCCATCCCTCTGCCCAACCACACCGCAAGCTCTGCGCACCAAGCTCAGTGTTCCCCTCTGCACAATGCACATGGTCGAGGTCATGGCTGTGACTCCAGGACAATCTCTCCTGGAATTCAACTCCACCTGACCTGACCTGTGGGAATCATGGGTGGACCAGCTCAACTACTATATTGAGCTACACAAGATGGAGAGAGTGGCGGAAAAGAAAGTGCTCCTGCTGAGTTTATGTGGGGTGGAGACCATCAAGCTGATGATCACACCAACCACCTTCGCAGCTGCCACCTATGAGAACCTGATCAAGGTGATGATGGATCGGCTATCCCTGCAACCGACCCGCCTCGCGTGCAGACATGCTTTCTATACAAGGCAGCAGTGGCAGGCCGAGTCCGCGGCTGAGTACCTTGCCAAGCTCCAGAGTCTCGCCCTGTGATGAGACTTCACAGGGGACCTGAAGAAGATCCTCCTCAACCGTTTTGTGGTGGGGGTCAGAGAGGAGAAGCTGCGCCATAAGCTGTTGGCCACAGAAGATGAAGATATCACTCTCACAAAGGCACTCCGATAGGTGACAGCTTTCGAACAGGCACACCCCAGCCACTCCAGAAACTCACATCAGGCTGCCGCCTCATCAGTATCTGATGGCTCGGAGGGGGAAGAAGTGCACCAGATCCGCCAACTGACATGCCGAGGCCTGAGGCCCGCAACCCAACCCAGGGCTGCCGATAAGCCTACTTCTGCCAAGTACACCAGCTGCAGGGATCCACACGAGTGCCACGACTGCCCCTACCGAAAAGCAGATTGCAGAAACTGCAAGAAATTGGGTCACATTGCTCAAGCTTGCTGGACTAAGACCAACCAGAGGCACCAGTCCATGCACCAGAACTCGACTGACACACACACGACTGCCACAACCATCCTCCAGGTAATGAATTTGCCCCTGGGCACCCCCAATAAGGTCAAAGTGTCAGTCCAGATGGAACTGGACTCGTGGTCCTCCATCTCCATAATTTTGGAGGAGACCCTTAAAAAACTATGCCCCCACAGCTGGCTGCCATTGCGACCGGCGGAGTTCATTTTGCGGGACTTTCAGATAAACCCTATCCAGATTAAGGGGTGGGCCAGAGTCAGGGTAGAGTTCAAACACTAAGTGAGTGCTGGACATACTCATGGTAAAGTGCTGACTCACCACCCTGCTGGGATTGGCCTGGTTCAAGCTTCTGGGAATAGAAATAGTCAGAATGAACCCAATTCAGACCCACAATTTTGACCAGGTGTGTCAGGAATTCCCGGAGGTATTCGATGGGGCTCTAGGATTTTACAAAGGGCCACCTATAGCACTGCAGCTCAACTCTATGGTAAGACCCATAAGGCTGAAGGCTTGGCGGGTTCAGTTCATTCTAAAATCATAAATAGAAGCCGAACAGGACTGCCTCATGGCCCAGGAGGTGCTAGAACCCGTCTCTCATGCTGCTTGGGAGACCCCCATAGTAACTCCAGTAAAACCAAATGGAAATGTGCGCATATGTGCAGACTATAAATGCACAATAAATAAAGCCCTCCAGGACCACCCATACCCCATCCCGGTGGTTAATCATGTCCTTGCATCCTTGGCTGGATCTAAGATTTTCGAGAAGCTGGACTTGTCCCAAGCCTACCAACAGCTCCCGGTGGCCCAGACTGCTGAGGTCCAGACCATAGTTACACATCAGGGGGCTTTCAAAGTGTGGTGGTTGCAATTAGGGGTTAGCGTGGCTCTGGGAATTTTTCAAAGCATAATGGACTCTCTTCTCAAAGGGATTCCTGGTGTACAATCCTTTTTCGACGACGTTTTAACTGCGGCACCCAACATCGAAGAATTTAGCTGCCACCTTCGAGAGGTGCTATGCCATTTCCAGGCTTAAGGTGAAACAGGAAAAGTGCTCACTCAGGGTGCCAAGGGTGGAGTTCCTGGGGTTTGCAGTTGATGCCACAGGAATCCACCCTACCGCTGACAAGACCAGGGCGATAGTCCAAGCTCCAGCCCCAACTTGCAAAGTGGAGCTTCAAAGTTTCTTGGGGCTCTTGAACTTCTACCATTCCTTCTTGCCCCACAAAGCCACCCTCGCAGAACCCCTACAAAGACTCCTCGATAAACACGCCCTGTGGGTCTGGGGGAAAAACGGGCCACCACCTTTCAGGCAGTCAAAGTCATCTTGGTGTCTAATGAGGTTCTACACTACTTTGACGAGTCCCTCCTGGTGATTTTGGCCTGCGATGCTTCCCCGTACGGTATAGGAGCAGTTTTGGGCCATCAACTGCTGGATGGGAGAGAGATTCCTGTGGCTTATTATTCCTGCACCCTGATGCCAGTGGAGTGCAATTATGCACAAATTGATAAGGAGGTGCTGGCAATTGTGGCAGGGGTGTACAAATTCAATGACTATTTGTATGGGTGGTGATACATGGTTGCCACAGACCACAAGCCACTGCTGGGCCTCCTTGCCTCAGACTGCCCCACTCCACAGATTGTGTTCCAGTACATCCTGCGTTGGAACGAGTTCCTCTGCGTGTACTCATACAACCTTGTCTACCGCCCGGGCAAAGCGATGGGCTGCACAGACATCCTCAGCTGCCTCCTACTGCCATTGCAGGACCCTGATCCAGCAACAGTTCACCACATGATGTTAATAGAGACTCTATCTGAGAGGCCTCTTTATGCCGCTGAGGTCCATGGGCCGAGACTGCAACCTCGGATGTCTTTTGGACTGAGTGGGGAGGGGTTGGCCCACGGGAAAAATTGATGTGGAATTTAGGCCCTTTGCATGCCACTGGGTAAAAGGACAGGTCCTCTTGTGGATCAAAAACTGGCTGAGTAATAGGAAGCAGAGAGTGAGTATAAATGGTCAGTCTTCGCAGTGGAGGACGGTAAGCAGTGGGGTGCCGCAGGGCTCGGTACTGGGTCCCATGCTCTTTAACTTGTTCATAAATGATTTAGAGTTGGGAGTGAGCAGTGAAGTGGCCAAATTTGCGGATGACACTAAATTGTTCAGGGTGGTGAGAACCAGAGAGGATTGTGAGGAACTCCAAAGGGATCTGTTGGGGCTGGGTGAGTGGGCGTCAACGTGGCAGATGCGGTTCAATGTGGCCAAGTGCAAAGTAATGCACATTGGGGCCAAGAATCCCAGCTACAAATACAAGTTGATGGGGTGTGAACTGGCAGAGACTGACCAAGAGAGAGATCTTGGGGTCGTGGTAGATAATTCACTGAAAATGTCAAGGCAGTGTGCGTTTGCAATAAAAAAGGCCAACGCCATGCTGGGAATTATTAGGAAGGGAATTGAAAACAAATCAGCCAGTATCATAATGCCCCTGTATAAATCGATGGTGCGGTCTCATTTGGAGTACTGTGTGCAGTTCTGGTCGCCGCACCTCAAAAAGGATATTATAGCATTGGAGAAAGTTCAGAAAAGGGCAACTAGAATGATTAAAGGGCTGGAACACCTTCCCTATGAAGAAAGGTTGAAACGCTTAGGGCTCTTTAGCTTGGAGAAACGTCGACTGAGGGGTGACATGATAGAGGTTTACAAGATAATGCATGGGATGGAGAAAGTAGAGAAAGAAGTACTTTTCTCCCTTTCTCACAATACGAGAACTCGTGGGCATTCGATGAAATTGCTGAGCAGACAGGTTAAAACGGATAAAAGGATGTACTTCTTCACCCAAAGGGTGATTAACATGTGGAATTCACTGCCACAGGAGGTGGTGGCGTCCACAAGCATGGCCACCTTCAAGAGGGGGTTAGATAAAAATATGGAGCAGAGGTCCATCAGTGGCTATTAGCCACAGTGTGTATGTGTGTGTGTGTATATATATATATATATATATATATATATATATATATATATATATAATATTTGGCCGCTGTGTGACACAGAATGTTGGACTGGATGGGCCATTGGCCTGATCTAACATGGCTTCTCTTATGTTCTTATGTTCTTATGGGATGAACTTTCAGGACACAAGGGTTGCATTCTCTGGGGTAGCAGGTTGGTGGTCCCCCCCACTTTGGAAGCAAGTGCTCGAAGCCTTGCATGAGATGCACCCAGGGATTGTGCGCATGAAGGCTCTGGCACATAGTTATGTGTGGTGTCCAGAGATGGATGAAAAGATAGAGGGTTGGGTTAGAAGGTGTCAGGCCTGCCAGGAGTCCTGGCCAGATCCGCCCAGCACCCCCATTCTCCACTGGGAGTCTTATCATACGCCTTGGTCCTGGCTACACCTAGACTTCAAGGGGCCATACCAGGGTCAAATATTCTTCATCATAATTGACACTTACATGAAGTGGCTGGAGGTGATTCCCATAGCCTCAACCTCCACCTGGGCTGCAGTTAGGGCCTCACAGAGAGTCTTGTGCACCCATGGGATCCCAGAGACCATAGTGATGGACAATGGTACCGTGTTTACCTTCCGGAAATTCCAGGAGTTCCTGAATAGGTACCTCATCCGGCACATACGGTCTGCTCCCTTTTACCCATCCACTAATGGCCAAGCTGAGCTCATGGTTTACACCACCAAGGAGGCCCTGGGCTGCATAGTTCAAGAGAATTGGAATCACTGCCAGCCTTTCTTTTTGGGAACCGGATTGCCCCAAACCCGGTCATAGGCCCGAGCCTTGCTGAACTACTCATGGGCAGGAGACTAACCACCAGCCTTGTTAGATTGCATCCTGACTGGGCTCCGGTCCTCCGCAGCTCCCCTGAGACTTGGGAGGCCACTAGGGGGTTCTTTCCAGGTGATCCAGTCTACGCGAAGAACTTTTCAAGCAGCCTGGAGTGGATACCAGCCCGAGTGCTACGGGTCACTGGGTCCCACTCGTACAAGGTCTCGACAGAGGGGGGGTCAGCTCCTCCATCAGCACATTGACCAGTTGTGCCATCGCACCCTGCTGGATGAACCAGTGGGGCCTGAGGGAGTGGGGAAAAGGGAGAGCATTGGAATGCCACCAGCAGCTGCCCCGCTGGCCCCAGTCTTGCCGACGGCAGAGCCTTACAAAGGCTGGAGTGACCTTCCCCCAGCAGGGGAGTGGGAGGAGCCTCTGACACTACCACAGTCGCAGGGCAGCACTATTCCAGCCTTGCCCCACAGCGAGGAACACGCTGCTCCACCTGGGATTCCAGCAACCTCTGTTCCCCAGGTCAAACCTCGGCGGTCCCACAGGGAGCAGTGGCCACCAGCTTATTTAAAAGACTGTGTATTTTGAACTAGGGGGGGGGGGGGAATGTTGTTCCTGCATTTCAGTCCCTGAATTTCCAACACAGTGCAACTACATGCATGGGTCACCTGACATAAGGGACAAATGCAATCTATCTATGAAGATCTGTGGCAGGAAGTTTAACTGGTCAGGATTGGACCTGACCAACAGAAGTAATAAAACTGTATTCAGCTATCAAAGAAGAGAAGTGGTTATCATACAAACTATTATTAAAAATTCAAGGAGGAAAGTGGAATTATACAATATAAATATAATTGGTTTCAATTGCAACAAATAAAGAGTTTGTTTGAACAGGACATTAAGAATTATGGAATAAGACAAGAACAAACAGAACTGGAGACAATGCTGTTGGGTGAAAATGAAAAGTTGATTTCAAAGACATAAACTATTATTGAAATGGTCTATGTAAGATAAAGTAGTTAAATCACAAATGATAAAATAGGCGACCATGGGATTTTACCCAGCATAGTTCTAAGTTTATTGAAGTTTGCCTTTCTGAAGTTCAACCTATAAGTCTGACTACGTATAGCTTTCCCCTTCCCTAAGACTGTAAATTCCAAAAGCACATGATCACTATTGCCCAGGGTGCCCACTATTTCCACTTCTTCAATCAATTCTTCTTTGTTGGTGAGAATCAAATCCAAGATAGCAGATCCCTTTGTTTCCTTCCTCACTTTCTGGAAAAGGAAGTTGTCAGCTAGACAAGTCAGGAATTTATTTGACTTTTCATTTTTAGCAGAGTTGTACTTCCAACAGATGTCCGGGTAATTGAAATTTCCCATGATCATTGTATCCCTTCTCTTGGAAAACTTTGCAATCTGTCGTAGGAGTAATAATAATAATATAATAAATTTTATTTCTATCCCGCCCTCCCCACCTTAGCGGGCTCAGGGCGGCTAACAGCATATTACAAAACATACAGTGATATTATAAAAACATTTAAATCCAACAATATAAAACATCAACAATAAAACTACTAACATTAAAAACCAGTTCAATGATATAATTATTCTGCGGTGTGAATCTTCAGACCGCATTGGCGGCTCCTTAATTCTTGATCTTCCTAACAGTCCGGATGTGCCAGTTTAAAAAGGACGGTCTTGCAGGCCCTGCGGAACTGCTCAAGGTTCCGCAGGGCCCGCACCTCCTCGGGGAGTCGGTTCCACAGAGTAGGAGCCGCACACGAGAATGCCCGTACTCTGGTGCTCTGATGTTTAATCTCCTTCGGCCCGGGGATGGTCATCAGATTTTTCCCGACTGACCTCAGTGCTCTCTGGGGTTCGTATGGGGAAAGACGGTCCCTCAGGTAGGTGGGTCCTCGGCCATATAAGGCTTTAAAGGTAACGACCAACACTTTGTACTGGACTCGGTATATAATTGGCAGCCAGTGCAGTTCACGTAGCCCCGGCTGTATATGCTCCCGTTTTGGAAGTCCCAACAACAGCCTGGCCGCCGCGTTCTGCACTAGCTGCAGCTTCCGAGTCCGGCACAGAGGTAGCCCCAAGTAGAGGGCATTACAGTAGTCTAGTCTTGAGGTGACCGTTGCGTGGATCACCGTTGCGAGGTCCCGGCGCTCGAGGAAAGGGGCCAACTGCCTTGCCCGCTTCAGATGGAAGAATGCTGACTTGGCAGTGGCTGCTATCTGGGCCTCCATTGATAGTGAAGGCTCCAGTAAAACACCTAGGCTCTTTACCTGGCGCGCTGCTTTCAATAGCGCACCGTCGAAGGCCGGGAGAGCTATTTCCCTTCCCAGGGCGCCGCGGCCCACGCACAGGACCTCTGTCTTCGCTGGGTTCAGCTTCAGCCCGCTCAGCCTGAGCCATGTCGCGACAGCCTGTAAAGCCCGGTCGAGATTCCCTGGTGCGGAGTTGGGCCAGCCGTCCATTAGCAGATAGAGCTGGGTGTCGTCTGCATATTGATGGCAACCCAGCCCAAACCGCCGGGCAATCTGGGCGAGGGGGCGCATATAGATGTTGAACAACATCGGGGAGAGAACTGCTCCCTGAGGCACCCCACAATCCAGTGTGCGCCTCCGGGATCGTTCTCCCCCAATAGCCACCCTCTGTCCCCGACCTAGGAGAAAGGAGGAAAGCCATTGCAGGGCCGACCCCTCAACCCCAATGTCGGCGAGGCGGCGCGTCAGTAGCCGATGGTCGACTGTATCAAATGCAGTATCTCATCCAAGTCCTTTGCCTGGCTTGGTGGTCTATAGCAGACCCCCACAATAATATCACTGTTTTTTCTTACTCCTTTTATTTTTACCCACACTCTCAACTAAGCTGCCATGCTCAGATTCACATATTTCCTCACAAGTATATTCCTCCCTCACATATACTGCTATGCCTCCATCCTTTCTCATTTGCCTGAACCTTTTAAATAAGTTGTACCCCTGAATCTTAATATTCCAATTGTGAGTGTCATCCCACCAAGTTTCAGTAAGACCTATTATGTCATAGTCTTCTTCCCGTATTAGGACTTCCAGTTCCTCCTGTTTGTTTCCTATACTCTGTGCATTAGTGTAGAGACATCGGAATCCACGTTTTATACATCCCCAGGGTTTAGTTTCCATACAAACCTGCAAGTTCACATTACTTAGCGTATGTGCCACTCTCTGCAAATCTTTAATGTTCTTATCCCCAGTTTTTGGCATCATATGAGGCTTTGAATCATTGTCTCGCTCCCCCATACAATTTAGTTTAAAGCCCTCCTTATTATTAGGTAGAAGGTAGAGATGAAGGGTTAGCTGTTACTTTTCTATGGGGTAATGAAGCAGAGTTGTCCACGGAGATGGTGAAAAACAAAATGGACTGCCTGCCAGAGTTTCAAGGCGGCAGAAGGAAGGTGGCGGGCCTAGCTTGCTTGGGAAATTATAGATATTTGTACACAAATGCTAGAAGTGTTCAAAGTAAAATTGGTGAGTTGGAATGTTTAGTGCTGGGAGAAAACAGAGACATTTGTGGGAATTTCAGAAACTTGGTGGAATGAGGAGAATCAGTGGGACACGGTGATTCCTGGATATGTTATATCGGAAGGATAGGGAGGGAAGGGTTGGAGGTGGGGTGGCTCTGTATGTCAGAGAGGGAATACGGTCCATTAAGACTGAGGTCAAAGAATTAGATGCCCTTCTGGAAATGCTTTGGGTTGAAATAGAGGGCCCAAAAGGAAATTTAACTATGGGAGTTTGTTATCGCCCAACAAATCAAAAGACAGAGGATGATTATAATATGATGGAAGGATTAAAGATAGCCGCTGAACATAAAAACTGTGTCGTAATAGGTGATTTTAACGACCCACAGATTGATTAATATGCGTTCAGGTTGAGAGAAAGAGATTGAGTTTCTAGATGCTCTCAATGACTGTGCTACAGAACAGATGGTCACAGAAACTAACAGGGGTGGGGCGATCCTGGATTTGGTCCTAAGTAATGCCCAAGACTTGGTGAGAGATGTAAAAGTGATCGCACCGCTTGGGAACAGTGACCATAATGTTATTGATTTCACCATTTGTATAAATAGGGAGTTGCCCCCAAAAGACCGGCACAACCACGTTTAACTTTAAAAGCAGTAAATTCTCTGAGATGAGGAGGCATATGAAGAGGAAACTGAAAGGAAAGGTAAATACAGTCAAAACCCTTGGGGAAGCATGGAGGCTATTTAAAACTACAATCCTAGAAGCTCAGATAAAATATATACCACAAGTTAGGAAAGGCACAAACAGGTATAAGAAAAGGCCTGCATGGTTAACAAACAAAGTAATGGAAGCTGTAAAAGGTAAGAAGGACTCCTTTAAGCAATGGAAAGCTAGTCCAAGTGAGATTAATAAAAGGGAACACAGGCAGTGGCAAATCAAATGCAAGACTGTGATCAGGCAAGCAAGAAGGGACTATGAGGAGCATATTGCAAAAAACATAAAGACCAACAATAAAAATGTCTTCAAATATATTAGAAGCAGGAAACCATCCAGGGAGGCAGTGGCGTCCTTGGATGACCAAGGGTAAAATGGCTGAAGGAGAATAGGGAAATAGCTGAGAAGCTGAATGCATTTTTTGCTTCAGTCTTCACTGTGGAGGATGATAAGTGTTTACCTGCTCCAGAACCACTAATTTTGAAAGGGGTATTGAAAGACCTGAGCCAGATTGAGGTGACAAGAGAGGAGGTCCTACAACTGTTGACGAATTAAAAACTAATAAGTCATCAGGACCAGAAGGCATACATCCAGAAGGCAACGTTGAACTTGTGGATCTCCTGAAAAAAATCTGTAATCTTTCATTGAAATCTGCCTCCGTTCCTGAGGACTGGAAGGTAGCAAATGTTACCCCCCCATCTTTAAAAAGGGTTCCAGAGGATATCTGGGAAATTACAGGCCAGTCAGTCTGACTTCAATACTGGGAAAGTTGGTAGAAAGCATTATCAAGGACTGAATGAGTAGGCACATTGATGAACACAAGTTATTGAGGAATACTCAGCATGGGTTCTGTAAGGGAAGATCTTCCCTCACTAACCTGTTACCGTTCTTTGAGGGAGTGCACAAATATGTGGACAAAGGGTGGACAAACAATAGATGTTGTTTACCTTGACTTCCAGAAAGCTTTTGATAAAGTTCCTCATCAAAGGCTCCTTTGTAAGCTGGAGAGTCATGGAGTAAAAGGACAGATCCTCTTGTGGATCAAAAATTGGCTAATTAATAGGAATCAGAGAATGAGTATAAATGGGCAGTTTTTGGGATGCCGCAGGGCTCAGTACTGGGTCCCATGCTCTTTAACTTGTTCATTAATGATCTGGAGTTGGGAGTAAGCAATGAAGTGGCCAAGTTTGCAGATGACACTAAATTGTTTGGGGTGGTGAGAACCAGAGAGGATTGTGAGGCACTCCAAAGGGATCTATTGAGGCTGGGTGAGTGGGCGTCAACGTGGCAGATGAGGTTCAATGTGGCCAAGTGCAAAGTAATGCACATTGGGGCCAAGAATCCCAGCTGTCAAGACCGTGTGTGATTGCAATAAAAAAGGCCAACGTCATTCTGGGAATTATTAGGAAGAGAATTGAAAACAAATCAGTCAGTATCATAATGCCCCTGTATAAATGGTGCAGTCTCATTTGTAATACTGTGTGCAATTCTGGTCACATCACCTCAAAAAGGATATTACAGCACTGGAAAAAGTGCAGAAAAGGGCAACTAGAATGTTTAAAGGTCTGGAACACTCTCCCTATGAAGAAAGGTTAAAACGCTTGGGGCTCTTTAGCTTGGAGAAACGTCGACTGCGGGGTGACATGATAGAGGTTTACAAGATTATGCATGGGGTGGAGAAAGTAGAGACTGAAGTCTTTTTTTCCCTTTCTCACAATACAAGAACTTCTGGGCATTCAATGAAATTGATGAGCAGTCAGGTTAAAATGGATAAAAGGAAATACTTCTTCACCCAAAGGATGATTAACATGTGGAATTCACTGCCACAGGAGGCTACAAGCATAGCCAGCTTTAAGAGGGGATTGGATAAAAATATGGAGCCAAGGTCCATCAGTGGCTATTAGCCACAGTATATATATGTGTGTGTGTGTGTATATGTATGTATGTATATGTGTGTGTGTGTATACACATACACATATATTGGTCACTGTGTATATTGTGTCACTGTGTGACACAGAGTGGTGGACTGGATGGGCCATTGGCCTGATCCAACATGGCTTCTCTTATGTTCATTTAACAGTACCTCAATATGCACATAGAAGACAAACAAATCTAGAAATCCAAAACTGAGAATCAGAAAATGGAAACCATTGGCAAATATATTTATAAATAAATAGGGGGGGAAATTATATAGGAGACATTTATTAATGTCTTGTGCCCCAGTCTGCAAGACATGCATCAGAAATCAATTGAACATTAGTGCTGAGTTTTAAAAATCTTTTTTTTAAGGTTTTCTAGTTTTGTAGCTCTCTGAACCATTTTTAATGTATTAGAGGGTGAGGAATCCTGTTCTTTTAAATAATTCCCAAAGACTATTGCCTCAGTTTCTATGTATTCCTTTGACTGTGCTAATTTGTTAACATTCATGGAATCTCCTTTGATACATGAGAATACTGCCATTTCATACTGAAATGCACAAAGAGTCTGTGGAGTTAAACAAACACCGTTTTGGCATGCTTATTTGCAGGGCAGGTAATAGAGCTTGAAATGATTATTAGATTTTTCTTTGTGGCATATGAATACAGCAGTAAACTCTTTAGCAAAAATAAATTCATTTTAAAAATGCCAATGCTTTCAACAAGGCTCCGTCTCTAACCATGAAAAAAGAAGCACAATTGCTGTCTTATCTGCAAGAAGCTGCTATTGAGCCTTCCAAAACTGCAGTTTAATGAGCCAGCTTTCCCTTTGCATGTATACTAAATACATAATCATGGAGAGGTGCCCCTTCAGTTAGCATCCTCACCCGTGTCTCTAGGTCACATTTTCTACTTGACCCTTTACAGCCCTATCAGCACTACACTGGCTGTTGCAAAATGGCCCTTTTCTGCCCTCCTTCTTGGTTGGTGGATATTCAGAGAAGGGACTTCAGTTTTCATGACTAACATCGTGTTGGAAAAGACGATGTCAGATGACAAAAAAGAAGAGAAGAAGACCCTGCAGGGTGCAGCAAGAAGACAAATAGGATAGTGAGGTCAGCACTAGGGGTGTGCATTCGGTTCAGACGAACCTAATCAGCCGCCGAATCACCACTGATTCGGCTGTATACGGAATCGCCTGCAGCCAATTCCAATTGTGGCCCATTATGCAAGAGCCGAGTATGGCTCCCCGTATATTCCGTATATATATTCCCCTCCTTTCCCGTCTTTGGTAGCCTTTTCCCGCCTCTCCCATAGCATCCTTGGGATCAGGGAGGGGGGAGGGGAAGAGGAGCCCCAGCAGACAATCCAAAGCATGGGTTCTGTAAGGGAAGATCTTGCCTCACTAACCTGTTACATTTCTTTGAAAGGGTGAACAAACATGTGGACAAAGGAGACCCAATAGATGTTGTTTACCTTGACTTCCAGAAAGCTTTTGATAAAGTTCCTCATCAAAAGCTCTTTAGAAAGCTTGAGAGTCATGGAGTAAAAGGACAGGTCCTCTTGTGGATCAAAAACTGGCTGAGTAATAGGAAGCAGAGTGTGAGTATAAATGGGCAGTCTTCGCAGTGGAGGACACTAAGCAGTGGGGTGCCACAGGGCTCGGTACTGGGTCCCATGCTTTTTAACTTGTTCATAAATGATTTAGAGTTGGGAATGAGCAGTGAAGTGGCCAAGTTTGCGGATGACACTAAATTGTTCAGAGTGGTGAGAACCAGAGAGGATTGTGAGGAACTCCAAAGGGATCTATTGAGGCTGGATGAGTGGGCGTCAATGTGGCAGATGCAGTTCAATGTGGTCAAGTGCAAAGTAATGCACATTGGGGCCAAGAATCCCAGCTACAAATACAAGTTGATGGGGTGTGAACTGGCAGAGACTGACCAAGAGAGAGATCTTGGAGTCGTGGTAGATAACTCACTGAAAATGTCAAGACAGTGCGCGTTTGCAATAAAAAAGGCCATCGCCATGCTGGGAATTATTAGGAAGGGAATTGAAAACAAATCAGCCAGTATCATAATGCCCCTGTATAAATTGATTGTGCGGTCTCATTTGGAGTACTGTGTGCAGTTTTGGTCGCCGCACATCAAAAAACATAGTCCAGAAAAGGGCATCTAGAATGATTAAAGGGCTGGAACACTTTCCCTATGAAGAAAGGTTGAAATGCTTGGGGCTCTTTAGCTTGGAGAAACGTCGACTGCGGGGTGACATGATAGAGATTTACAAGATAATGCATGGGATAGAGAAAGAAGAGAAAGAAGTACTTTTCTCCCTTTCTCACATTACAAGAACTCGTGGGCATTCGATGAAATTGCTGAGCAGACAGGTTAAAACGGATAAAAGGAGGTACTTCTTCACCCAAAGGTGTGATTAACATGTGGAATTCACTGCCACAGGAGGTGGTGGCGGACACAAGCATAGCCACCTTCAAGAGGGGGTTAGATAAAAATATGGAGCAGAGGTCCATCAGTGGCTATTAGCCACAGTGTGTATATGTGTATATATATATTAAAAAAATTTTGGTCACTGTGTGACACAGAGTGTTGGACTGGATGGGCCATTGGCCTGATCTAACATGGCTTCTCTTATGTTCTTACGCATTTGCAAAATGCATTGCAAATGCATGTTTTGAAGGGCTTTTGTGTAGCTGATCCTCCAGCCATCAGCAACAATATTGTTCTTTTGTCTGGCCAATCACAGATCAGTGCTGCTGTGTTGGAGTGTGTTGGTGTGAGAGATTGTGCTCTGCTGCTGGCTGGCCCTTGGCCTCAGCTGCTGCTGCTCTCTCTCTCAGCCTTACCAGACTTCCCTGGAGTAGAGAAGACAAGGTAAGACAGTCTTGGGGTTCTTGTTTTTATTTTAGATGGTAAAAGGACTTTTTAAGACTCAGAGTCCCTTTACTTATCCAGATTTGGGTGGTGGTGGTGGGTAGCTTATTTGGGGTTAGGGTAGGGGGTTAGGGGTTTCTGCTTGGGGAGGGGGCTTGGGGTGGGGGGGTTTGCCAATTTGCCCATATCTTACTTTAGTGAGAGGACTTTTAAAAGTGCAGTGTCCTTTTACTTTTCCTGATTTGGGTGGCTTGGATTACTTGGGGTTAGGGTGAAGGGTTGTTTTTTTTGGAGTGGTGGTCAAGTTCCTGTATTGTTAAAAGTTAATTTTTTTACTGTTTTAAAATGATTCTGTGTTTGATTTGTTGCTGCTGTGTTCTGCTGCTGTTGCTCCTTTTCTCTTCTGGTTCTTGGAGGGGGGGGTGCTGTTTGGCCTAATTTTCATTGTTTAAAAGGCCACTTTTTTAACAGTTGTGTTTCTTGGCCTTCTCCTGTTGTCCCTTTTCTTGGTTCTGGTTTTTTTTTTTTTGGGGGGGGGGGAAGCTGGCACCTGGGTGAGAGACCCAGAACCAGCAGGCTTGTTGTGCTTCGCCAGCTCTCCCCGTGTTGTTTGGGGCAGGGCTGGAGAGCTGGCATCTAGGTTTGCTGCAGCCAGGTCTGCAGAGCAGACCTTGAGCAGTTTCTGTTTTGTGTGGCAGTGATGTTGGCAACTTGGTTTATATTGGTTCCAGGCCTGCAGGGTTCATAGAGTAGATAGAGGGATGTAGTGCATTTAGGTCCTATAGAGATTATCTGGTGTGAAGTTAGGTTTGGCTTTGGTGCCCCAGGAATTGGACCCCCGGTCCAATTTTTTTTTTTTTTGGCCTTGTGGATTTTGTGTGGGACAGTGCCCTGAAGCTGCACAGCAGTTTGGGGGGCTCTCCTCAAAACCTCCTGCTCCCCAGAGCCGCTTTTCCCACGACAATTACAGTGAGGAAGTGGCTGTAATTGGTTTTTTCGCACCATTGGGAGCAGTGTTCCTTTTGGAGTGCCCACAGATGGGTGCAGTCTTTTTGGGCCAGGGGGGTTGCATGCTGGGGAGTCCCCTGAAGCTGCCCTGCAATTTTGGGGTCTCTCACTCAAACTCCCCTCTGGCCAGAGCCACTTTCCCCACAGGAATTATAGTGGAGGAAGTGGCTAATTGGGCTTTCCCCATCATTGTTGGCAATG
Organism: Heteronotia binoei; assembly: GCF_032191835.1. Taxonomy (NCBI): domain Eukaryota; kingdom Metazoa; phylum Chordata; class Lepidosauria; order Squamata; family Gekkonidae; genus Heteronotia; species Heteronotia binoei. Next base: position 185,107,275 of record NC_083223.1, on the reverse strand, counting down.
GGCCTTTTGGGGAGCCCAAAGACAGGGACCCCCTGGCCCAATCTTGTTGGGAGTTTTGTAGGGGAGAGTCCCCTGCGGGTTCCCTGCACTTTTGGGGGCTCTCCCTCAAACCCCCTGCCCCCAGTAGCCTCTAATTATGCCCTATGTTGCCATTGATTTCAATGGCCCATAGGGTATAATGGTGGAATAGGGGCACCCTCTTTGGGTGCCCCTGGAATGGGACCCCCTGGCCCAATCTTTTTGGGACTTGGGGGGTTTGTAGGGGAGAGTCCCCTTCAGGTCCCCTGCAAATTTGTGGGCTCTCCCTTAAACCCCCTCTCCTCCAGGCAGCTTCAAATATACCCTATTTGCCATTGATTTCAATGGCCCATAGGGTATAATGGGGCCGTATATTCGGAAATAGCTGCACATCTACCGTATATGCGACTACAGAATTCAGAAATATATGGGATTCCGAATTCCCCCCCTCCCCCCAGTATACTTGCGAATCCGTGTAATTCCGATTTTTTTTTTCACATCCCTAGTCAGCACCTTCTCTCCTATTAAGTGTGATTTCTTGTCTGCCTCCAGATTGCTACTCTCAGGGCAATTTCCCCTTCTTCTTGGAAGTGCCACACTCAGTTTTACCCTCTTTCTAAAGGTAAAAGATGTAGTTAGGAATCTTTCTCTGTCTCTCCTCTTTCCTCTCAAGTATATTAATTCCTACATAGCCCTTTAAATATTCTTAATCAGAACTGTTGCTGTGTTAATTACTCTGCCAACACTTCACACCCAGTCCAAACCGAAATGACTGTCCAAACAATATTTATAATGCTTTGTTTATTTCCTTGTCAGAAGCATTCCCTCCCGTGCTTTATTGGGTGAATAATGTGCATTTCTAATTAGCTCTGTAAATGCATATTATGGGCCTAATTGACCATAGCAGACTTTTGGGAGGCATTATCCACTCCTTTTCTGCCAATACATATTTTGGTATATAATAAAACATCCTCCTGTGATTTCCTGGCATAATCATATGCATGTTCCCAGGTTTATGACAACAGGGGCATTTCAAAGGAGTGTCTTTCAATTAAATATACAGGACAGGAAAAGCAATTGGCCTTGGTTATGGGTAACTTGCAAAGTGCCTTTTTGTTTAACCTGTCCTCTCCTGAATGCCCTGCTGTTTCTTCTTCATAAAATGCTGCTCCTAACTTGTCAATCCAAGGCAAGTTCTCCTCCCATCAGGTACAGAATTGATTTACTTAAAGAATAAGCCTCTAGAGGGGAAATTGACTAGGAAGCTAGGCTGGTTTTTCTGCAGCCTTCCTAGTCATGTGTTAATTGCTATTGCACATTTCCTATTGACCTTCTGTGGTCCAATGACTTCTGAATTTATGCTGTGCTATGTGATGACTGCTTTCACACAGCCCAAGCCCTTTCTCACTACAAGAAAGCAAATAAACAAACATACTTTAATTTCAGATGATATAAACAAGTTACTATAATTTCAGAGGGTGTCTGACAAAGGGAGATTTGACTCCCAAAAGCCTACCCCCTGGAAATCTTGTTGGTATGTACAGTGCTGCTGGACTTGAATCTAACTGTTATACTACTATAAGGGGAGACAAACTAAGGAAAGGAGAAACTAAGGAACTGATCATTGTTAAAGAAGGACTTCAAATTATATTCAGATTGCCACCCTGAAAATTATGCAGCATATAGAAGGCTTTTTTTTTTGCTTTAGAAGGTTCAAATTGCTTTACTCATATTATTGCAATCCACATAATGCTTTATAGTGTTCAAATAACTTTTCATCATCTCAGCCATCTTTGCAACACCCCTACAAGTCTTGTCAGTACCATTATCATGGCTGCTTCAGGCTACCTGATAAGTTTGAGGCAGTGGCAAAATCATGAACAATTCAAAATTACCTGCCCCTGCTATTTTAACCTGAAATCATTGTTATTATTATATTTCTTCTGTGCATGAATGTTTAATTATTTATTTAGGGTATTTATATGCCCTACCTTTCTTCCAATACTGTCAGTAACCATGGGCAATAACCATAATACATACAATGAAAATAACTACATATTAAAGTAGTTGAAATAGTGTATTAAACAAATAAGTCAGAGCCCACATCTATATTCCTCAAGCTGCCCATAAATGCTTACAAACAGCATGGGCTTACAGTCTGTCCAGAAGGCTCCAAGTGTAGAAACCTGTATCACCCCTTCCAGAAGACTGTTCCAAAACAGTGGAGCAGTAACTGGAAAAGGCTCAAGCCTGGGTCTTAAGAAGTTGCTTGAGAGCTAGGAGACCTGTAATGAGGAACCCAATTGCAAAACAGGCTCATACTGAGAATGGAGGGCATTCAAACATGAGGGCTTTTTAACCAGCACCTTAAAAATTGGGACCAAAAACAAAGAGGAAGCCAGCAAAGTGATCTTTATTGATTTCAGTGGACATTACAAAACCCGGAGGGAGCCATAAAGAATAGAGTTGTCAAGTCCAATTCAAAAAATATCTGGGGACTTTGGGGGTAGAGCCAGGAGCAAGGTTGTGACAAGCATAATTCAACTCCAAAGGGAGTTCTAGTTATCACATTTAAAGGGACTGCACACCTTTTAAATACCCTCCCTCCATTGAAAAATAATGAAAGGGGCACCTTCTTTGAAGGTTCAAAGAATTGGACCCCCTCGTCCAATCCTTTTGAAATGTGAAGGGTGTTTTGAGGAGAGGGTGTTTTGAGGAGAATTGATCTCCATAGGGAATAATGGAGTGTCCAACAGACATTTCTCTCCCTGCCCACCGCTTTCTGATGGTGGGGGGAGGGCCTCCAAACCAGGGGATCCCCTGCCCCCACCTGGGGATTGGCAACCCTAACACTCACAGACACACACTCTCTCTCTTTCTCACACACACACACACACAGAAAGAGAAAGAGAAAGCAGCTAAAATAGTCTGCAATCCCACGCTTGGGTGGTCTCACTGGGGAAATTTACTCACAAGTTGCTGAAGTTTCAAGTTCTATTAGACTAACACAGGGAAAACAAAGGTTCAAGTTCCTCCTTTACTATGCAAACAACTTCTAAAAGGATTGTGAAACAAACAGAGGGTCTGGACTGCTACAGCTTCACAGCTAGCAGGGAGCAGCCATCTTGTTCTACTGGCTCACCCCGCTCCCATTCAGCCTGGCTGGGTCCTAGATTTAAAGGCACAGACACACCATGCAGAAAACAAGCCTTTCCAAGGTTCCTCTAGTTCTGAAGTAAAAAGGCAGGTGGGGGCTGTGGGGACAGGGCTTCCCCCCCACTGGACAGCTGACTGGGGGCGGGAAGGAGCCTGCAAAACCAGGGAATCCACCGCTGGGACCTGGGGATTGGCAAGCCTAATAAAGAAAGACTTGGTACATATAAAGGCCGGCCTCCAGGGTGGAACCTTAAGTAGGGCCTCCTCAGCTAATCTCAGTTCAAAGAGGGAAGGGTCTATAGTAGTGAAGATACTTGCCTTGGAGCCAGGGCAGGAGCCTTGCTGCGTTGCTCTGCTCAGCTTTCCTGGGTCTGTGCTAAAGCACAGTGTGGCGAGGTGGTACAGCAAGGCTCGGAGCCAGGGCAGGAACCTTGTAATGTCGCACCACGTTTGTCCTCACTGCCCTCCTCCACCTTGTCTGGCTTTGCCCACAGGCTGGGGGGGGGGAGGAAGGGCGTGGGCAGGAGGGTGGGATGGGGGCCTCAACTAGGGTACCAAAAGCCCTGGAATCAGCCCTGTTCACCAGGCTGAGGCCAGGGCAGAAAAAGTCCTGGCCCTGGTCGAGGCTAAGTGGATGTCTTTTGGGGCAGGGACTATCAGTAGATGTTGATCTGCAGAGTGCAAGGCTCTTTGGGACACATACAGGGATAGGTGGTCCCATAGGTATGCTGGTCCCTGACTGCATAGGGCTTTAAAGCCTGATAGGGGAGGGCAGGATATAAATATAATAAAATAAATTTTAAAAATTAAAAAATAAAGGTCAATACCGTAATCTTGAACTGGATCTGGTACTCAGTTGGTGTAGCACCAGCTAAATGTATGCTCAAACAGACATAGCCTTCAGCAAGTATGTTGCTGCATTTACTAGCTGCAGTTTCTGGATCAGGTTCAAGGGCAGTCCCACATAGAGTGAGTTACAGTAATGCAGCCTGGAAATGACCATTAAATGAATCACTTTAGTGACGTCCTGAGAGGTGGGATAGGGAACCAGCTGCCTGACCAGTCAAAAGTGATAAAAAGCTGACCTGGCAACAGCAGTGACCTGGCCTCCATTGAAAATGAGGCATTCAGGATCACCCCAAGGCTCTTCACCCTTGATGTGGCATCAGCAGCACCTGGCCAAGCACTGAGAGCCAGATTCAGCCCCTACGATTCAGGTACAGGACCTCTATCTTTGTTGTATTTAATCTCAGCCAGCTCTGTTGTAACCATCCAGCCATGGTTACAACAGACCTCTCCAGAATCTGACCATCTATCAACAGATAAAACTGGGTGTCATCAGCATACTGATGGCAACCCAGACCAAACTCCCAGACCAATTGGGCAAGGGGGCATATATAGATGTTAAACAGCATTGGAGAGAGAATCGCCTCCTGCAGCACTCCACATTGCAGTGGGTATCGTGGAGACACATTCTCCCCAAGTGCTACCCTCTGTCCCTGACCATGAAGAAAGGAGGAAAGCCATTGTAAAGCAGCCCCCCCTTTTTTCCTATGTTAGCAATGTGGTGGGTCAACAGATTGTAGTTGACCTTGTTGAATAGTGTTGTCAAGTCCAAAAGCAACAGCAGCACTAATCTCCTTTGATCCAGGTGTTTCTGGAGGTCATTTGTGAGGGCAGCCAGTGTGGTCTCTGCCCTGTGGCCAGTGCAAAAGCTGGACTGGAACATATCCAGGATGGTGGCATCATCCAAGAAAACCTGGAGCTACTCAGCCACTGCTCTCTCAACCACTCTACCCAGAAATGGGAGATCCTAAATTGGGCAGTAGTTGGCAAGGACTGCAAGGTCCAATGATGGTCTTTACTCTGTGCTCTTTCTTTCAAAAAAAAAAAAAAAGAATAAAGCACCAAGGTGGTTGTAATCTGTCCACAAACCAGAGCAGAGTTCTTAAAGGATTCTTGAAGGCTCCAAAATACTGTAATACAGACCTCGCAAGGTGTTTTCAGCTGTTCCAGCCATATTGGTGTAGTGTATTTCTGCTGTCTAACACCAGACAACAGTCTGGCCATGGCAGCATCACAGTACAGTAGTCTAAACTAGAGATAATCAAGGTGTGGATGACTTTAAACCACATTAGTGACTTACATCAGTTTGGTACTATCACATTTAATACAAAATAGATCAACTTTAATCCAAACAATGTGTGATAAGCACTTATCATGATGACACATGACAATTCAGAGTGCTACTAATATGTACTATAAATGCAGACTTTCTCATGTTCATGTTCCTATCTTCCAGTCCACCCTTCTTACCTTCCCACCCACTAGATACACTGGGCAGTTCCATACAACCAGTGTTCCCTCTAAGCTGAGTTACTGTGAGCTAGCTCACAGGTTTTTAGCCTCTGGCTCACACATTTTTGTTTTAGCTCTGGAAAAATGGCACAGAATAAACCACTTCATGCAGTAGCTCACAAATTTAATATTAGTAGCTCACAACTTTAATTCCAATAGCTCACAAAGTAGAATTTTTGCTCATAAGACTGCAGCTTAGAGAGAGTATTGTATACAATCATTATAAAAACGAAGGATTTAACTGTGCACAACGGAGCCTCCGGCAGCCCGCCGCATCGCGGCGTGGCTGCCGGGGAGATTTTGCCCCCCCCGGAGGGAGAGTGGACTGCGAGGCATGCTTTAGGCGCGTCTGGGAGGGGCGGGGCTTCCGCACTTGCTTGGAAGCCTCCGCTTCTGTCCTGGCAGTCCTCTTTGGGTGCTTGGAGCAAGAGGGAGCGTGAGTCTGAGCTCCTGCTGGCACCTGAGGGGGATTATGCTTGAGTGCGTCGGGTGAGGCCATTTTTGGCTGCGTGCGGCTTGAGAGCGGCGTTGGATCGGCGTCTCACAGTCATTCGGTGGTATAAGGGCTGCTGGCCTCGTGCTTTAGCCCAGCAGAGTGCAGTGCTTGCCCAATTAGGAGGATTTTTGGGAATATTTAGATATTGATTGGTAGTGGGCTGGAGCGATTTTGGGTGAGGTTGCCTTGTTGATAAAGGGTGGCCATTGTCTCCCTTCTTGTCCTGCTTTTGGGGGTTGTGGGCTCCCCTGCAGTGGCAGGGTTCACCATTGGGATATTCAGATTGCTGATTAGTGGGAGAGGCGGCCATCTTGTGGTGTCTGGGAAGTTGTCCTTTTGCCTGGGTCTGGGCGGCCATTTTTGGTTGGGTTCTTCTCCCTTCTTCTTGGCGGCCATTTTAAGCTAGGGAGGTGGTGGCCATTTTAAGTACAAGTGGGGCAGCGGCCATTTTAAGGAATTAGGCCCTCCCTCCCCCCCCCTCTTTTATGGTGTGATAATTGTAGCAGCCTGACTTGCCCAGGCAGGATCAAGCTTGTCAGAACTTGGAAGCTAAGCAGGGTTGGCCATGGTTAGAGCTTGGATGGGAGACCACCAGTGTTCCCGCTAAGCTGAGTGAGCATGAGCTAGGTCACAGATTTTCCTCAGTGGTAGAGCATCTGCTTGGGAAGCAGAAGGTCCCAGGTTCAGTCCCAGGCATCTCCAAAAAGGGCCCAGGCTATTAGGTGTGAAAAGCCTCAGCTTGAGACCCGGGAGAGCCGCTGCCAGTCTGAGAAGACAATACTGACTTTTTAGGCTCTGGTGGGGGTTGTTCTTTTGCGGCTCACCTTTGTGGATCAGAGTGATTGATGGGGTTACAGCAGTTCCTATTTTCTCTTTAATTGAGATTTGGGCTGTGCTCTTCAGCGAGCATGTCTGGGCGTAAAGGTGGTGGTAAATCTAAGGGGAAGAAGCCTGCTCCTAAGGCTCCTAGACCACCTCCAAAGTGTCCTCCGCCCCCCGTGTCGCCGGATGAGGAGGTGGGGGATGAGGTGAATGCAGTCATTTTTCAGAGACTGCAGGCCTTGGAGCAGGCATCAGGGTTTCCACCTTCTCAGATGCCTAAGAAGGGGCGGGTCCCTAAGCGGGCTTTGCAAGCGGATATATTGACCCGTTTATCTATTTTGGAGGGCAGGTCGTCTGCATCTTCGACTGGAGAAGCTGTAAGGCTTGTTGGCTCCGATGTGGGAGCGGGTCCGTTGTCTGGGGTACTCGGTGCCGGGTCTGCGTTGGTGCCAGCTCTGCCTCAGGGTAAGTTGGGGGATAATTCGCTGCCTCACACTGGGCCTGTGTGGCCCTGGGGGGCCTTGGGATCTGCGGCTCCTAATGGGGTAGGGGTTACACCGGGTGGTGCTGGGGCTCCTTCATCTCTAGGCTTGGGGCAGCAGGGCAACTGGATGTGGTCACAGGGCCAGTTTGGTCCATTCGGTAATTGGCCTGGGTCTGGGCAGCAGGGGGCGGCATCGGGGCTGTCGAGTGGATGGGGTTTCCCATCTCCTTACGGTACGGTCCCTTTTGGGGCTATGCCCTTTGGTGAGGTGGCCTTGCCCTTGGGGGATCACTTGCTGCCGGCCACGAGGGAAAAAATCCTAAAAGGAGAATACGTAGACATATTCTCCCTCTTATTTAGGGAATTGGAAAAGAAGGACAAGGAGGAGTTGGATGATAAAGAGAAGGAGAAGCTGAAGAAAAGGAAGGTTGACAGGACCTGGGCCAATTGGCTTCCTGGGTTTTTCATATATGCGGGAGTGATAGCTCGTGCGCAGCCCTGGCTGGCCGCTGCACTGATTCAATATATGGACATCATATACAAGGGGTATATGATGTTCAGCGGCCCGGCCTGGATCCAATATGACCAGGAGTTCAGGATGAGGGCTGCTTTGTACCCTTCACTCCCCTGGGATTGGATTCACCAGCAGTTGTGGCTGCAGGTGATGTCACCCGCTCGGCCCAATTTGGGGGACCGATCCGACAGCGGTCACCTTGTATCCAAGGATTCCTCTTCTCCTTCCAGTGCGTCAGTATCCTCCCACAGTGCTGCTGGGCAGGCGGCTCAGCACCGCTTGCTCTGCTGGGAGTTTGGGGCCCAGGGGGCGTGCAGTCGTAAAGCTTGCCAGTTTAAGCATGAATGCCCCCTGTGCGCTGGCCCTCACTCTTTCAATAACTGTCCGAGAGTCCGGCCGCGCAAGGGTCAGAAAGGATCGGGGGGGGCCTTCTCAATCTGGAGATAGGCCTCAGCCTGATGAAGGTGGGTCTTCTTGAGGTAGGGCTTCGCAGGTACCCCCGTAAGGGGAACAGTTTATATTTGTTAAAAGTTTTAGTTTCAGGAAGGGATGTTAAGTGATCAGGGGGTAAGGTAGCTCTGAGGTTGAGAAGGGTTGTTGTTCTGCCATTTTGAGTGTAGCCCTCTGGCTCTGGCATGACATCAACTTTGGGGCTATTTGGAGTGAGGTTTTGTATCCATTTCTTTGAATCGGCGCGGCATATACGGCTGCTGCCCTGGGTTATCCTACTTTGCCCATTCAGCCTTGGCCAGTGGCGGTCTCAGGCTTACAAAAGTTTTATTCGCCCTTTGCTCTGCTGGTAGTTTTATTAGGAGCGGGGGGGTAGTTTAAGTCTGGGTTTGTTAACTTGTTTGTTTTTCCTTTTAGATGCTGTTGTTCCTGGCCGAAGGAGCAGAGTTCTCATCTGCGGGCACAGTCAAGCTCGGAGAACTGCTCAGCTGGGGCTCAGCTAATAAAATATGTTATGGTGGAATGGCGGGGGTGCAGGGGTCTTCAGTGGCCTGGCTGCCCCCCCCCCCTTTGTTATGTTATGAGTGTTTGGGCCCTCCTCCGCAGGTATTAATTTGTTCACCTGGGAGGTAGAGGATTTCAAGTACTTAATGGAACAGATGATCTGGTACCATTATGGTTTGGTCGGCCATGATTCCGCGCTTGTGTGGCGCAGTGCTTGGAATTCAGCTGGGTTAGTAAGAGCTCTTTACAGAGCGAATAAGGAGATTCGCAAGGTTTTGGAGGGTGGTTGGGCCACTATTTGCCCCATCCGGATATTTCTAAGGAATGTCCTGACCTCTACAGAGGGGATGGGGTACATCTCTTGGAAAAGGGTAATATGCTTTTCCTGAGGGATTTGCGGCAAGGGCTTGTGTTGGCGTTGTGCCTTTGGGTGGGTGCTAAGCCCTAAGTAGAGACTTGGCCTTAGTTGTGGCAGGTTTTACGGGGTTTATGGCACCATGCGGCCTGGGGAGGACCGGTTAGCCTCCCCCGTTTGGAGAGTTGGGGGTCTGGCAGGATCAACCTTTGGTGTGGCCCGAGGTGTGTGAATGCAGACTGTCCTGGAGACTCAATTGGATGGGTGCCTTTCGCTGAGACTCGCGTCTGATGTTTGGGCCCTCCAGTGCGAGCCTCCCTGCTGGGCCTGCCTGACGGGAGCTGTGGCACACAGCTCCGGCCGGGGGGCCGGGTCTCTCGCCCGCTGAAAAAGGCAGGGGAGCGGTCTGAGGAGACCCCTGGCCCTGACCTGGCCGCAGTTCGGTTGCCCTTGCCGTTTGCAGGGTTATTGAATAAAAGTGGCCCATATTTTCACCAATATTCCAACTTGGGGGGGCAAAATTCAGTGACTAGAGAATCTCCTTCCCAATCAAATGTCACTAGTTCTTATGACTACAAAGACATCTGTGGAATTTTGTATAAAACCTTTCCAGTTGGCTGGTTCCAGAGAAGGGCTAACAGTTTGGTCCTATGAAGAAGTGCTTTCACATCCACAGAAATAAATTCTGGGACTAATTTTGCATAACCTTTGACTCACTGGTGTCTGAGATGGGCTGAAACAGCAAGTTATTCAAAAGTCTGATTTACACAAACAGCTTTAATGTTTCTGGATTGCACCATTATGCAGGTGGGATATATCCCAGTACCTAAAAAACTAGCATGGTACAGAAGCTAGAACAGAAACATTTTTGCTGTAAGATCTGTTGTTTGTATGAACTAGACTTGAGCATAGAGTCAACTGATCAAATTTAGAAGTGTCTCTGTTATGTATGTGCATGCTGTTCCTGCTTGGCTCATTTGAAACTGTGTTTAAAACAATTTATTATAATGTAATATATTGTAGTAGCATATTATCATTTGTTATTAAAAGTTAATACACATATATATCATTTTCTCCACCCCACCCCCCTTTTGGTGACCCCCGGCAGTGCAAACCCCCTTAACAAACAACTCCCTATTACTATCTTATTTAATTTGTTATAAGGTAATAAACTCTATCTATTAAAGAATCTTTCTTCATAAAAAAAAATACCAAAGGCTGTAATTATAGTCCATCTTCATGATAGTCCTTCTTATTCATTCACAAAGAAATGAAAAAGTTATAATCCAATAATCCCATTTTTAAACTGTAATCCATATATAGTTTCTTTAAAATTTAACCATTGCCAAAGATCACCAAATGTCCTTTAACATTCCATTGTTTTTCAATATACTTTTGAAACTTTCCCCACTCATTTTTAAACTTCTCTAGATCTTGTTCTTTTATGATTCTTGTAAGTTTGTCCATTTCACTCTAATGCATAACTTTCAAAATCCATTCCCACATTTCTGGTATTTTGTCTTGTTTCCACATTGCGCATATAATGTCCATGCAGCTGAAAGCATATACCAAGCTTATTCTAAACTGAAGGACTGAGCTTGGGGACTTAGGAACAATGGGCAGTAGGATCCAAATCCAAACTGCCCTGCTCCAATCACAGGCCTCCTGCTGGTTTGAATGACCCAATAACGTGCTAGTGCAGGAACCCAGTGTTGTATATAGTTGGTCCAGCGGGCCCCATTCCTCAGTCTTGTTAGTGCAGCCACCTACCATGCTGTACTCAATAAAAAGCTTATCACTATCACCTCACCTCTTCAATGCCTAAGAACTCATTATATTATAGTGACGATGAGGATGGGATCCTGGGAGGTGATCCAGCACCCCACACTGCACCGCGCCTCGCAGCAGCTGCTTCCAGCTCCGCGAATTGCACCGCTATCGCTGAGGAAGGTTGATAAGCCAGGACCTGAGATGAACAACGATCAAGCATCCAGCGCTTCCATGCCTCCAACTGCTGCACCTCCAACACCCAAGCCCAACATGGCTGGAACACCCGGACCACAGGGATACGTCCAAGAGTTCAACCCTGAGCAACCGGAGCGGTGGGAGAGATTTATTTATTTATTTATTTACGTTATATTTATATCCCACCCATTCCATTCAGACTCAAGGCGGCTAACAGCATAAAATAGATAGTAGGACTTTCAGGTCATAAATAAGCACTCGCACTTTCCTGAATCACTATATTTTTTCCTGATGGAAGGGTCTTGCAATCCATTTGTCTTTTTGCCTCTCATAGATTAATGATCAACTCTAAACATATGGATGAACTACAAAGGCTGGGCTGGCCAAGATTATTGTAATGCATTTTGTTCTTTAAAAAATCTCTCATGCTTTCAGGTGGACAACATTCAGCCAGTGGCAAGGATGTGATAGCTTTTAATTCTTCTACAGGAACTGAGTTCATTCCCCCACCCATGCTCTGGCTATGTGCTTGTTTGAGGAGCATGAGAGTCACTGCAGTTGTCCAGATAGTATTTTCACCTGCTGAACATGTTCATGACACTTCTGATCAACATTTGCCAGTTGAAATCCAGACTCACGTATCTGGGCAAGTTTTCTATATTTGTATTTCTTTTAAAGCAGTTTTATCTCATTCATCCCATTCTGTGTTATATGCCATTTTCATTATATGTATAGACATTTGATTCAAGAACAAAGTCAATTTTTTAATGGAAACACTACTATCAGCATTTATTATGGTTGGAGAAAATGATAATCACAATTTCCTCTGGACAGTTGAAAACTGTTTTGCTATGAAATTCAGTAATGTCCTGTCATGACCCAGATGGGGGTGCCACCTGACGCTGCCACCACTCTGGAATTAGGGTCCCTTGGGAAGGCCCAGAGTCCCCTCCCAAGCCCTTCCAATCTCTTGCTTTGGCCAAGAAAATAGGTATATAGACCAGACAGAGTAACAAAGAACAGCAAAAAGATTTATTTTAAAGAGGAAAATCAATAAAGGGGAAGTGACCAAATAAGGTGCTTTAAAATTATAGTAACATGTCTGACTGAAAATAAACATAAAGTCCCTAACATGACTGAACTTGTTATGGGCAGTTTTCATCTTACCAAGAAAACTCTGAACAAGCGGGGAGGGGGGGCGGTCAGCAACAAGCAGGTTTATTTTTAATACATGTTTTTGCAAAAGCATGGAGAGAATGCACCCAAGGCAGGGGCGGTCTCTGAAGTTTGTGTCACAGCACAACTCAATTTAAGGCTCCCAACACCACAGCCCCTAGCTGTCCCTCTATCCAATCAGGCCGTAGACAGAGGGCTCCCAGTCTTCACTATGCCCAGCACTGGGTTTTTTTAACCTAGCCATATATGGTTTTCCGTCTTCTGCGTCACAGATATTTTTTGAATTGGATTGGCAACCCTATCTGGGATACACAAACAGTCTCAACCACAATCAGTCAGTGTTCTATATGTGTCTTAGTTGTCCCTTTGGAGTAAAGTAAATAATCTTATTTTTAATGTAAATAAGACGAAGGAAATCATAGTGGATTACAGGAAGAGTAGTCTGGATTTTCAGCCATTGTTTATTGATGGTGTTATGGTAGAACAGGTGACAGAATGGAAGTTTTTAGGAATTACTATGAAACAGGATCTAACATGGGGGGGGCAAATACTTCAGCTCTAGAGAAAAAGGCCCAGCAACGACTATACTATTTAAGACTCTTAAGATCACAAAAACTGTCAGGGAGTCTGCTGATTGCCTTTTATCGTAGTTCCATTGAGAGCATTATATCTTATTGCCTCTGCGCGTGGTTTGGCAGCTGCACGGAAGCAGAGAGAAGAGTGCTCCAAAGAGTGATGGTAAGAGCACAGAAGATTTGTGGATGCTCTCTCCCCTCATTGGTGGATCTGTATAATATGGGATGTAAAAGGAAGATACAAATGATCTTAAAGGACCCTTCACATCTGGGCCACTTGCTATTTGAGATCTTACCATCGGGCAGACGATATAGAGTGTTGAAGGCTAAGACAAATAGATTTAAGGGCAGCTTCTATCCAAGTGCTGTGGTTAGGCTAAATGCAGGGCTATGAATGGTTATTTGTTTTAGATGTAGGCTAAATGTAGGGTTATGAATGGTTATTTGTTTTAGATGTATTTAAATGGTTTATGTATATGTCTTTTCTTTAGTGTTGATGTGTTGGTATGTTTGTGGAAGAGCACCTCATTTCGTTGCTCTCATTTTCCTTTTTTGAGAACAATGACAATAAATTTATCTATCTAGTTGGAAAGGGCTCTCATCAACTTCATTCCACCCTCATAGGCTGGGAACAAGGTTCACATTTTGCAAGCAATATCATGACATTAAAGATCCACTATACACAAACTTATTTCCCTGCACAGATAGCATCTGAATATTGAGGAACTCTTGCTATAGCCAGGGTTTGTAGGAGTACAAAATAATTCTCACCATTTAAAAGAAAGTCTCTATACCACCGCATTACTACAACATATGCTGATACACTGAAAATATACCTAGTTTTTTATTTTTGGTGTTTTGCTTAGATATTTGCTTAGATAGATGACCTCCGGCGGCAACTGGATCGAGGCTGCTTGGCAGTATTACTGCTGCTAGACCTGTCGGCTGCGTTCGACATGGTCGATCATCGGCTGCTGACCCGCCGCCTCGCCGACGCAGGAATTCGGGGGCTAGCCTTACAGTGGTTCTCCTCCTTCCTTGAAGGTCAGGGACAAAGGGTGGCAATTGGAGGGGAGCTGTCTCAGAGACACCCACTTCACTGTGGGGTGCCTCAGGGGGCAGTTCTCTCCCCGATGTTGTTTAACATCTACATACGCCCCCTTGCCCAGATTGCACGGAGGTACGGGCTTGGTTGTCATCAGTACGCTGATGATACCCAGCTCTATCTATTGATGGACGGCTGGACTGGCGAAGTCCCTATAAATCTGGACCAGGTGTTACAAGCCGTGGCTGACTGGCTCAGGCTGAGTGGGCTGGTTGCCTTTTATCTGCAAGTTGAATCCGGCGAAGACTGAGGTCCTTTGCGTGGGCCGGGGCAGACCAGGAGGGGAGATCACCCTACCGGCTTTTGATGGTGCGCCACTGATACCAGTGCGCAGGGTCAAGAGCCTGGGAGTGCTACTGGAATCCTCTTTATCAATGGAGGCCCAGATAGCTGCCACGGCCAGATCCGCCTTCTTCCATCTCAAGAGGGCGAGGCAGTTGGCTCCCTTCTTGGAACGCAGCGACCTAGCAACTGTGATCCACGCAACGGTCACCTCGAGACTAGACTACTGCAATGCCCTCTACATGGGGCTGCCCTTATGCTGAACACGGAAACTCCAGGTAGTGCAGAACGCGGCGGCCAGGCTGCTGCTGGGACTACCTCGGTGGGAACACGTGCAGCCTGGACTGCGGGACCTGCACTGGCTGCCGGTTGTGTACCGTGTTCGCTATGAGGTGCTGGTTATCACCTTTAAAGCCCTATATGGCCGAGGACCTGCCTACCTTAGGGACCGCCTCTCCCCATATGTTCCCCAGAGAGCACTGAGATCTAGCTCCCAAAACCTCTTTAAAATCCCTGGGCCAAGAGAGGCTAGACTGAAGACAACCAGGGAGCAAGCCTTTTCAGCAGTGGCCCCTCGATGGTGGAATCAACTTCCAGAGATGGTGTGAGCCCTGCGGGACCTGAACCAGTTCTGCAGGGCTTGCAAAACCTCTCTGTTTCAGCTTGCCTTTGGGACAGAACCTGGTTAAACGGATCTGTAGCCATCCCGCCATCTTGTACATGATCGTGATCTATTGCACTTTATAGCACCGTTTTATCCATCTAATTAACTATGTGATTGAATTTGTAACTGAATTGTATTTTAAAATTGTTTGTTTTATACTGTATTTTACTTATATCATGGTGTTCCGTGTCTGTGAGCCGCCCTGAGCCCGCCATTGGCGGGGGAGGGCGGGATATAAAAATAAATTTATCTTATCTTATCTTATATATAAAAATAGGACCACAGTACCAGGGATAAAAAGAAAACAAGAACATAAGAGAAGCCATGTTGGATCAAGCCATTGGCCCACCCAGTCCACCGCTCTGTGTCACACAGTGGCCAAAAAAACTCAGGTGCCATCAGGAGGTCCATCAGTGGGGTCAGAAGCCCTCCCACTGTTGCTCCTCCCAAGCACCAAGAATACAGAACTTGCCTCTGTTATTTTGCCAGATGTTATTTTGCTTTCCCTGAATATTCTATAATTCCATCATTTGCTGTGCTAAGAAACATTTTGATTGTCTGCATCGATGGGACCTGAGTTCTCCATGGACACATTTAACAAATGTTCTGAGCTAGCCACCTCTTCTGGTTTGCAAATACTTGTACATTCTCTGTAGACTCCAGTCCATAAAAGCCAAGGTGACATTTAACAACAGCCACCAGCACTTATATGCTTTAGGGTTGATACAAAAGAAATCTTGGTGATTTTTCCCCTTCAACAGCTCTCTGATGCTGAAGACTGGAACTGAGCCAAGCCACCTTTTCTGACACCTTCCGGGGGGAAAAGAAACTGATCATCTCATTTAGTTTCTATCAATAATACATTTTTTTAAAAAAAAAAGGAGAAATAAAGGAAACTGTTCAACTTCCATCCTGCCTATGGGCGCAATTTCTACCAAGTCATTTATTAAACATCTCCAAGACAGAATTGCACATTCACTCACCTAAGCTTTTTGTTTAAAAACAAGAATTCCTTTAGTATTCTTAGTACAGATTGCATGGATGTTTTGTTCCTCAAATGACATTTGTATTGTAGAGGGCTTCAGAAGGTCATACAGTTCAGCCAGTCTTAAAATCTTCATAGTCATGCTCCCTGTGACAAACCCTAGATCCATCCAATCATCGTCAGTAATGAATCAAAATTCTTATCAGTATTGTACATTGATAATACTGTTGATTGCATATTTATAATACTGTTTATTACATCCCATCACATCTACAAAACCAACTACTATGCTGGCATTTTAAAAATTACACTTTGGTTTAATTAAGCATCACTTCTATGTCACTGCTATTAAGAGGGATCTCCTCTTCCCCTTTCCAGCTCTTAGGAAATTCTGCTTAAGATAGAGAACAGTAAAATTTCTTATGGTCATATTAATAAGACTTCCAAATGTCATAATACACTGAAAGTTTCTGCCCCATAGAACAAAATTACTGCAATTTGATCTCAAAAAACATTTAAGGTCAAAGAGAATTAGGTTCATAAAATGAAGGTTTCTCTGATATGGCACCTTGTGCACAATTGTTCAATCATTTTTAAAAAGCCCAAAATATTTTAAACTTTCTATCTCTCAACTGGCCAAGCAGACCCCACCATTTGCCTGAGGTTCCTTGTTTCTTTTTCCTTCCTGTTTACCCTTAGTTCTCCACATCATATAGTTCCAAGACCGCAAAGCTTATTGTAGATCCTCTGGAGAAATTGCTACAGATTCTTCAGAGCTCTTACTTCAGGAGCTTTTTGGAAACCAGATATACTGACTGAATATATTCAGCTTGGAAGGTAGTCCTTTGCAAATGTATCATGGCAAGTTGATCTTCTGCTTGATAAATCATGTGGGTAGATCATGTGCAAACTATATCATGGTTTCACTTGATTTATCACTTTTAGTAATTTTGATAGTTTTCTTCTTTCTTTACCAAGTTCTCTAGGCATTTTGCGTTTAAAACAATTCATTATAATGTAATATATTATAATAGCATATTATCATTTGCTGTTAAAAGTTAATACACATACATTACATTTTCTCCACCCCTCCCCCCTTTTGGTGACCCCCGGCAGTGCCAACCCCTTTAGCAAACCATTCCCTATTACTATTTTATTTAATTTGTTAAAAGGTAATAAACTCAATCTATTAAAGAATCTTTCTTCATAATAAAAAAAAAAAAACTTCAAAAAGAAAAAACCATAGGTTATAATTGTAATCCATCTTCATAGTAGTCCTTTTTAGTCATACACAAAGAAACAAAAAAGATATAATCCAATAATCTCATTTTTAATGTAATCTATATGAAGTTTCTTTAGAGATTAACCATTGTCAAAGATCGCCAAATGTCCTTTAACGTTCCATTGTTTTTCAATATACTTTTGAAAATTTCCCCACTCATTTTTAAACTTCTCTAAGTCTTGTTCTTTTAAGATTCTTGTAAGCTTGTCCATTTCACTCCAATGCATAACTTTCAAAGTCCACTCCCACATTTCTGGTATTTTGTCTTGTTTCCACATTTGCGCATATAAAGTCCGTGCAGCTGAAAGCATATACCAAATTATCGTTCTATCTTTTTTTAAAAAATGTTTCTATTTGTAATCCCAACAAAAAAATATCTGGCGCCTTCTTAATATTATATCCCGAAACTTTCAAAATCTCTTGCTGAATCATTTGCAAAAATTGCTTCGCCTTTTCACAAATTTACCACATATGGTAGAAAGATCCTTCTTGTCTTTTACATTTCCAACATCTATCCAACACCTGATTGTTCATTTTTGCCAATTTTTTAGGTGTCATGTACCACCTATATAGCATTTTAAAACAATTTTCTTTAATGTTATAACATGTAGATATTTTCATAGAGTTCTTCCTTAAGTGTTCCCATGACTCCATCTGTATTTCTTTATGTATATTTATTTCCCATTTTATCATTTGTGATTTAACTACTTCATCTTCCGTAGACTATTTCAATAATAGTTTATATATCCTTGAAATCAGCTTTTCACTTTCACCCAACAGAAGAAGAAGAAGAAGATGATATTGGATTTGGATATTGGAAGAGTCTCAGAGCGGCTCACAATCTCCTTTACCTTCCTCCCCCACAACAGACACCCTGTGAGGTGGGTGGGGCGGGAGAGGGCTCTCACAGCAGCTGCCCTTTCAAGGACAACCTCTGCCAGAGCTATGGCTGACCCAAGGCCATGCTAGCAGGTGTAAGTGGAGGAGTGGGGAATCAAACCCGGTTCTCCCAGATAAGAGTCCGCACACTTAACCACTACACCAAACTGGCTCTCTCCAGTTCTGTTTGTTCTTGTCTTATTCCGTAATTCTTAATGTCCTGTTCAAGCAAACTCTTTATTTGTTGCAGTTGAAACCAATTGTATTTATATTGTATATCTTCGGCCGACTTTAATTCCACCTTTCCTCCTTGAATTTTTAATAATTGTTTGTATGATAACCACTTCTCTTCTTTGGTATCTGAATAGTTTTATTACTTCTGTTGGTACAATCCAAAGCGGTTTCCTTTCATCACCATATGTTAGGGAAACTGCTCTCAAAATGAGATTGGGGAATTAGATTGAGAGACAGCTGGCCCAATAGGAATCTTTGTTATCTGTGTATACCAGGCTCAACCGATCAGAGAGTCAATGCTCAATAAAGGACTCTAATTTAATAAAATCAATTGTAATTTATTTGAAACAATAGTTCTTTCACACAAGGTACAAAACAATCACACATTCACACAGGTCTAAGAAATATAGAGAGATCGATAGGGGAACATAAAAGGATGGACATACAGGGTAATACTACCTCTCGCAGACTCCAAGGAAGACTCCGATGGTGACGAATGAGGGAATGGGGGAATGGACCCGAAACTGATCAGGAATCGGGGATGGATCTATACAGCGGGATAAAGGGGGTTGCTGAATAGAGAGCACACCTGTGGGTAGCTAGTCCACAGGTTATATAGTGTCACCTTAATCCTGAGGGGATGGGAGGTGACTGGGAGTGGTAATGGGAGGTTCCGCTGATGACCAAGAAGGCTGGACATCGGCTGGACCAATGGTGAGTCTATGGCGACACCGGATTGGGTGCATGCTTCAACCAATGAACATCACCTTCATCCTGGGCATCCTGGAAACTTCCAAGTTGCGACAGGGCCTGGGGCGGCTCCAATGATATCAGTATGGGAATGGTTGGGTGATTGGGAGGAGATGGGATTAACTGGGAAGGTGACAATAGAGAATCAGATATGGACCTAGGTATTCCGGTGTAGACAAAAGGGCTTGGAGATATCAGGAGAGATCCTTCCTCTTTCTCATCATCTCCTGGGTAAAGCCTGTTGTTCAGGATATTACTTGGCAATCAGGATTAATAGTGGAGCCATTAATCCATTCATAAACGAGATAGGTTGCTTGTGGGCTAGGAATGACTCAAGATGTGTACGTGTAGTTCCCACTAAGAAGGAATGAAGCCCAACCAGACAGGAAGATGGCTATCAGGATTAATAGTGGAGCCATTAATCCATTCATAAACGAGATAGGTTGCTTGTGGGCTAGGAATGACTCAAGATGTGTACGTGTAGTTCCCACTAAGAAGGAATGAAGCCCAACCAGACAGGAAGATGGCTACATGTGGCGTTAGCGAAACACAGTGGCTTCCATGCTTAGCGCTTCAACACCGTTCGCCTGGACAGCTCCGTGGCGGCGTAGCCTCCTCCTCGCCATGGCGGATTCCACGCGATAGCGGGGAAACGTCCGTGTGCGTCTGCAGACACTCTGTGCCTGTCTCAAGCACTTGTATAAAGAGTAGCTGGTACACATGAGTCCTATGTGGTCCTGGATAGTTTTACTCACATTCACTGGCCAGGCGGATGCAAGCTTACTACTCCAGGCGCCCTGGCAACCGTGTGTGTGTGAGAGAGAGGTCGTTTTCTCACAGTTCCCCCCCTCGAGACTGACGTCACCGTCTAGTGGCAAAGTCTCGTATACATAAAAGATAGAAAAAGAAAAACGGGGGCGTCTACTAGGGAATACCGGCTACCTGCACAAAGGTTGGAGCCACTATCTAAGACTACTCAAAACACAATTTTAAAAATGCCAATGGGCCGTCAGATCCTTCCTTGGCGTTCATGCTTACAGGGAGGCCTGTTGGGATACATTGTGCATACTCAGCATTTCATGTAGCATTATAAAATCCATAAAAACACATGGTAAAATCACATAATACAAAGTATTTGAATCAAAGATTGCTTAAAAGCAAAAATCATGCGCGCAGTCTAGGCCAGCTAGGCTGCAATAGTTGATTGGGTAGAAAATAAACATTACATATTATCAGCGGATCCACGAGGCAAAGCAATCCTTCGGGATCTCTATATTACATTTCATACTCATAAAATCCTAACACTATGCTAATACATAATTCATCTAGCTATTTTCTGACCTTTGGTCTTCAGGCTTCTTCTTCTCCCCCCCTCGATAACCTTCTGCGCTGGGGACAGAAGAGGCTTCCCTTCTCATTCGGCTTGTCTGTAGTCTTTTTCTGGAGGGGAGGAGGTTGGCGGCGCCGCGTAGTCTGTGTCGCCTATCCCACCCCCCCTTGGATCCAGGCTGCCCACAGTGAAGCCGAGTTTCTATCGGAGCATGCTCCAGACGAAAATATCCGGCGTTGCTCGGACCTTGACGGGGGTCCGTTCACATGACCTGGGGAGACCCTATCTGGAGGGGTCTCCCATGCATCCATGCAAATGAAGAGGAAAAAGGATTCTGGGAGAAATTTTCGCACGCTTTAGGTTATGTTTATACATGTTTTGGACAACATTTAGCAAATTCTGGCGAAGCATTTCTACACAACCAGATTTCCTAATGAGTTTACAGTCTTCTGTAGTTTGACTTTACATTGCTTCCTTCAACCTTAAAGCATGTCGCTCCTCATGCCTTCCCGGCTTTGCGGAGGGGGGAAGCATGCGTCTGGAAGTGCGGACCCATGGGTCACCACCCCGAACCGGGGAGCACGGCCGCGGAAAGGCCTCTCCTATTGCTGTAGGTTCGGGGAAGTTGATCCAAGGGTCGCTTTCCTTATTTTAATCGGGAGCCCGTGTGGGCTCCGGAGAGTCAGCTATAAGCGTGGCTCTCTTTTAGGGCCTATTGGAGTCCCTCCCTGACTGGGAGGGGGGGACTCCCCCTTTACTTGGTAAAAGATAGATAAAAATGAATAAATAAGAAAAACATACACACAAGAAAACCTTAGTCCATGTTGGTATTTGGCCTAAGGTTCCCTGCCCGTCAATCAAGGTTCTGACCGGCAGGGGTGGGATCTGGGTTGCATGGTAGTTCCTACTTCCTGTGAGGTCGTGCCCATATCATGGTGCCAACATCCAGTCGGTGGGCGTGGGAGATGCAAATGGTCCCTTGCAAGGCAGCTTGGGAGATTTTTCATTTCCCACACTAACCTGGCCGTACGGTGGAAATCATGGAGAGGAGTGTGTCGAGTGGGGCCAGTCACTCCATTGGGTAGGCTTCTCCGAACCTACACCATAAGGAGAGGCCTTTGCCTCGGCAACTCCCAACCTGGAGATGCTTCTTGGGAAACCAAGAAAGAGCCCCTGCAAAAAGGGATAACTTGGTTCTCACACCCTCCACCTCCATACTCCCTGGTTCGGCCTTGCAATTTTTCCAAAAGCCTGCTGCAATTTTTCCAAAAGCCTGCCCACCTAAGGGCGGGCACCCTTTCTTTGTATAAAAACAGATTCTTAAACATACACACATGAGTACAACCAATCGAGACCCCATTTTGTGTTACTCCTCCCGCCCGGGAGATGGCAACTAATATACTGCCACGTCACTTTTTCCGCATCGCACCGCCGTCTATCGGCAGACAGGGCGGTTTACAGAGGCGCCAGGCAAGGATGACATACAGTTTCTTATGCAGACCAAGTGGGAGGCACATATGCAAATATCCTCTTGCTCTGAAGTGGGTCTCTTGAATCATTGTGGGGGCACCCCTTTACAAAAATACCCCCAAAAGGCTCTTGTCACCCTCACATGGCCTTCCTATTATGTGGTGCATCCTTTCCTTAGGGAGCAACCGAGTCACTGTGACTTGGGAGTGTCTCTGTGCGTTTGGCTTTTCCCGGTGTGGGCCGGGCCTGGTCACTCCGCCTGGGTCCGTGTGCGCCTTTACAAACTCGGGGTGCCCCTGCACGTATGGCACCTGGTGCAGAGTCTGTTCTGGCCCCCTGAGACCCTAGGTGGGCGGAACTTTTAGCTGGAGCTCCGCGCTCCGGAGGGCAAGTGTCACCGCCTGCCCTCTTTTAACCCTCAGGGTTGCCTCGGCGGCCCAACTTCTCTGGTAAAAGATAGATAAAACTTAAAATCAACAGTTCATTGCCAATATGTGGCGTTGGAACTCTAAGTCCCAGATGTCCCCAGCCCTGCGCTTTGGGTTAGTGCATGCGCATAATGCGTTCATGCAGATGAACTAAGCCTAAGGCAGGTTGGGAGCAAGGTATTGTAAAAGCATTTTCCAATAAGTGGACCTGGGTTCGGCCCGCTCCTGTGGGAATAGCGGCTCGTGGAAGGGCCACTGTTCAGGTGTGACATTGGCCTCAAAATCGTTCTTCACCTGTGTTGCCTTTAATCTAAAAGATAGTCGATGGACGCGGGGCGCCCGAGGGAGGTGGTTTTCCCTAAGCTCCTCGGTTCGGGTGCTCATGCACTGCCTGAGTCCCTCCCACAGTTATGTGGGTAAGGGCTGCACGCTCGGGCGTCCCAATGGGTCAGAACAGAGGCTGCACCAGGTTCCTGATGCTTTGAGTGTCTGCAACTTCTTCCCCTCTCCGTTCCCTGTGTTCCTTCAGGATCACGGAGCGCCGGAAGAGCCACAGAGCTCAAACACTGGAATGCTGGGAGTCTCTCTGGGTCAGAACAGGTTCTGTCTCAGAGTCACTTTGGGCCTTGTAGTGATGGATCACTTGGTGGGACTGCAGCGTTTGAGGACTGCTATCTAGACTACCAAGAAGTGATTCAACACTTGCAAGGATACCCTGAGTTTGTTCTGCTCAATTTGTGCTACTCTCCCCCTACCCCCTTGGGCTAACAAGCCCACCCTTTACATGGTAAAAGATAGAACCTTTCATAGGAGCAAAGTGAGGGGCTATGGGATACTGACATTCAGAATTTTAAACTGGCTGTGGGGACTACATTTCCCATCGTCCCCCGCTTCCCAGCCCAAAAGTTGGGGCATGTGCAGAAGAGGTTTATGCAAATGCCTCAAGTCCAGGGTTTCCTGGGAGCGACGGGGCAGTGGGGTTTTCAATTATAAAAGCTTTTATCCATGGGTGAATAAGGAGGGGGAAGTTTCCCAAACCCATAAACATGACGCAGGGATTTAGAATATAGTATAGGCTGAGTTACCATTTGACTTATTGTGACCTTCTAGTTAGTTGGTGGGATCGAGGCAACAAAGGGGGAAGATCGGGCGGCTTTAGCCCGGGACCCGGCCGGTCCCCGCTGTTGTAAAACATGTGGGGCTGCAGAACCGGGGGTCTCAGCGGGTCAGTTGAACTGAAGCGAATGGCGCAATCCAGTTCAGATGGGAGCCTGAAGTCGCACGGCTGACCCCGCGAACATGCGGGAGTCTTCCAATGAACACTTCTGAAACCCTCGGGAGGCATCCCTTGTCCTCCCTTGCAAGGGCTACCTTGCCACTGCTGGTCCGCAGTCCACGGTTCGGTATTGTCGTTTTCCCCCTCTCCCCTTCCCCTGGGCTACACAGCCCTCCCTTACAAGTAAAAGAAAGATCTTGGGAAAAGGAATGAGGGAGAGACCTCTTCCCCACCCCACCCCCCTCGCGTGAGTGGGGAGGGGATAAAAGGGGCTTTTAGGGCTTCTCAATGACGAGGGGACGATATCTCCACATGGTTTGGAGTTCGTCCACCTTCTTCAGCTGCTTTCTCAGCCAGCACCCCAGGACAATTATTACAATACAGAGAATAATTTGGAAGACCAAGATAACTACAATAGGGTGCAGGGCTACATTTAGTATGGCTGACCCAGTCGGGCTCCAGCCAAGAAGCGTGTCAAGGAACGAATGTTTTCCCGTGTCCTTGATTTGTGTTAAAAGGCTGGAGATTTCATGCCCATCGTGTTTAACCACCATGGCTGCGGTATCTCCACTCCTCTTAATGTCTTGCAAGGTTTGCTTTAGAAGGGGATGAGACAACAAGGATCTAATCGCTCGTAGCCCCATGCCCAGAAAGACTGGTTGAATAAATTTAAATAGGCTAGGGGCCAACAGGATTTCTTCCCTAGTCCATATGGGGACTGTGAAGTCTATGTCACATCCTACAATGGAGGATAGGTTGCAGAAACATCTGTTGACACCTGGCAACATGGGTTGGATGTGGAAGGTATTTACGATGAGATACTCACAGTGTGTCCTCACGCAAGCACACCCCCTTCCTAAATACACAAACGCGGAGGCATTCTCTTGCCTAAGCGCATATTTGCATTCTCGAGGAAAGTCCCTTAGGGGGTTCACACAGGGGTGGTGAGTTTGTAGAGTCTGCTCATCACAAATAAATCCCAAGTTGTCTTTATGCACACACGCCTGTAAATCTACTGCTTCCCAACTTCCGTTGTCATTCCTAGCCCACTTATCTGAGTCTGAGGAATACAAGACTTCGGTTGGCCCCACTTGTAGCCCTAGCGGCACAACGGGGTGTACATAAAAGAATCTTTTTGCAGTGGGCATCAGGATGAGAAGTCTCAGTTCCTGCTTGTCCACAGAAAAAGATGTATTAACCAGAGTCCACCAGGCTTCCAATTCCAGTTGCGGG
This sequence comes from Heteronotia binoei, assembly GCF_032191835.1. Lineage (NCBI taxonomy): Eukaryota > Metazoa > Chordata > Lepidosauria > Squamata > Gekkonidae > Heteronotia > Heteronotia binoei. The sequence continues at coordinate 185,082,484 of NC_083223.1, read as the reverse complement.
GCGGGAATTTCTGGTCTAATTAACTGCTTGATTTCTAAAGGAATATTTCCCTCCGTGGCCTGTCTGATCATGCCCATGGTTACTGCCAAATTCATAGCTTGTGCCTGGGTGCACGCCAGTGCCAAAGAAATATTGACCTGTAGAGATTGAGTGCCTTTCAACAGCAAGGCAAAATCCCTTTCAATTTGGTTTTCCCAATTTACTAAGATGGAGCTGATAGAATGCTGGACTTCAGAGATGGTGTGGAAAGAGTCATTAATGGGTTTTCCCAGCTGAGAAATATAGGAGGTGGCATAGGCAAATTTATTTGCTAGCGTTTCTATATTAATAGAGTCTAAGACCGCTACTCCTCCAGCAACTGGTGCTACCCAGTCTCCTACAGATCGTTTCGATCTGCGCGGTGTGTTCCCCACCCATAACTGCAGCCAAGCTTCCCAACCCTTTTTACTGGGTTCCAAGTAGGGAGCACATTGTGGCAATTTTTCGACGGTATTTAATCCCGTTAGGCTGACCCTGATTTCCTTTAGTACCATCTGTGGGCGAATTAAAACTTGCTCCCTTATATCTCGCTTAATCACATGGGAGCCAATTATATGAGAATTGGCATTCAGAGTGGTTTCAGCGTCTACGATAAGAGGATTAAATTGGAGCTGAGTGAGGTTTCCTATAAGGAGGGTGTAGTTTCCTTCCTCCGATGGAAGTTTTGTACTGAAGGTACCTAGTTTAGTAAATTTCGTAACAGTCATCTGCCCCTGCTGACATAGAGGGTCTATCACCATAAACCAGTCGGGGGGTCCCTGTGTTTCTAATTCTGAATCAGTAACGACCCAATTTCTATTTGTCCATGTAGTTAGCTGGTAGTGCTGCGTCTCTCCGCTAGGTGTCTGTATCGAGAACGCAAGTGATTTTTCTATTCTAGAACCAATGGATAATATAAATTTGAAAGAGTCTCCTGCCTTCCATACTGCGGTCGACACAATGGCAATTTCACAGTATGGCCCCATATCCTCAGTAAACCCTTTAGAGGCTGGAGTAGCGCTAGGAGTTATCTTAGGAATTGTTGTCAATTTCCGTGGGCCCTTTGGAACATAAACACAATGCATTGGCACTAAAGGTCTCATGGTATCCTCATGAGAAAAGCAGTACAATTCCTGTGTTAACATTCTGGTACCAGAACATAACAAAATCATATTTGGTGGTCTAACCCATTCTTCGTCACAGCTGCGAAAGTCATAGCTGTTTCTGGGAAGTCTGCTGTCATTTTCCCCATAATTAGACTTTATGACCTTACATAGCATGACTTCTTTGGGGTATAGGCTAGTTTTACATCTCCAATGGGAGAATGGGACTATGGTGGGCAATACTGCCCTATTAGCTGTACATTCCTTGTGCATTAACATTACATATATATAATACATTGTTCCCCATAACAACCTCACCTTTGTATTCTGGTAATCCATATTGTGTACCTAGAATAAAAGATAAAATTGTGCTGTAGACCCTTATTGCTATATCTACAGGCTTAAAGGGGGTTAAAGTACTAAAACAAGGTTAGGAGAGAGAGAGGAAGGGAAAAGAGCAATTCAGAAAAAAAAAAAAAACTTGCTGCAATTCTAAAATTACATGGTTGTGTTCTGTGTTCTTGTCTCCTATACCCCCCCTAGATTACTGTGTACAGGTCTCTGTCTCAGGAATCTTTTCCTATTTCTGACTTGTTCAAGTCACACCTAGGGTGAGGAATGTGTCGCTTAGGGAGAAATCTACCGGTTTGGGGCATGGCATAACAGAGATTTGTCGGATTTCAGCCCTTTTCGGCGGCGCCACCTCAGGTTGCTGAATCGGGTTAGTGTTGGCGGGAGCAGTCCCCTTCCATTCCTTGAGTTGGGAACAGTGGAAGTACTTTCGCCAAGTTTCTCCATTCTTTTTCTGGATCTCCACTTGGTAAACTGCTGGACTGATCCTCAGTGTTATTGGGACCGGACCTAACCATTTGGCTTCCAGGGAGTGCTCGTTTTGCGAGAATTTCCTATATAGCACTAGCTGTCCTGGATCCCATACCCGAGGGTTTTTAACCCAGCCTAGCCTTTGATCCATTGCCTGTTGTGTTTTTCCCAGTTGTTTAGCTACCTCTAGGTGGATATTGTGGACCTCCGTGACTAGTGATTGCACCCACGCGTCATTCACAACCACCAGCATCCAGTCAGATGGAAGTTGTGTTTTGAGCCAGAAGGCTTCTGGCAACACCATTTTCCTTCCTGTCATGACCATATGCGGTGTGTGACCATGGACGGCGGTAGTTCCCCTTAGCGCCATCAGGATAATGGGCAGCTTCTCGTCCCAATCCCTGCCTGTGGATTTTACTACCTTCCGTAAGGCTTCCTTGATAGTCCGGTTGGTCCTCTCAATTGCTCCTGAGGCTTGGGGGTGTCCAGCAATGTGAAACCGCTGTTCCACTCCCAAGGCTTTGCACAATTCCTTTGTGACCTCTCCTATGAAGTGTGACCCCAAATCCGAGTCCATGACCCTCGGGATCCCCCATCTCGTCCATAGGTGGTTGAATAAAATTTTAGCAGTTGTAGCAGCAGTGTTATATTTACAAGGGAAAGCTTCCACCCATTTGCTGAAAGGGTCGATCACCGTGAGGCAGTATCGATTCCCTCTTGCTGTGCGGGGAAGGGGGCCGATAAAATCAATTTGTATTCGAGCCCAGGGTCCCTCTATCCTTTGGTGTTGGATGGGAGCTTTGGGTCCTGATGTGTCGGCATTAACCATAGCACACGCAAGGCAATTAGTAACCCACTGCGCGACTTCCTGGCACATGCCCGGCCACCAGCCCGTCTCCCTCACCCGTTCCCAAGTTAGATTCGCACCGCGGTGTCCCTGCTCGTGCACAAACTTGATTAAATCCCCTCTGACCTGCAAAGGTACAATCCAGTGTTGCTCGCCCTGGCTATCTACTGCCCAGTAAATACCATCTTGCTGAATAATGGTGTATTTCCCAGTTTCATCCCTCTGGGCCTTGGCGAGCTCCAGGATCTCTGGGTCGTCTTTCTGGAGCTCGCCCAAATCCATCAGAATTTCTCTCCCTTTGCTCCGGTTCCGAGTGGTGACCGGATGCAGAGGAAAGGTGGGGGGTGAATGGAAAGGATTGGTGTCCGCGAATGCAGCTTCTTTGGCAATAGCATCTACCCTGTTGTTCCACATTCCTTCCTCTGTATAGTTTCTCTGATGTCCCTTGACGTGCGTCACATAGGTAGAGTCAGTTCGCGCTTCTATCCTTTCAGCTATTTGCAGCCATTTCTGGGAATGCGCGACCGGTTTTCCCTCGCTATTCAGCCAATTCTGTTTTTTCCAAATAGGCAGCCAGGACGTTACTGCTTGCACCGTCCAGTGCGAATCAGTAAAGATGGCGAGGGGCACGTCCAGAGGCTCAAACTGGAGGATCGCTAGCACTGCCTCCACTTCTGCGGCTTGGCTGGAATGAGGACGGACTGTTCCTTTAAGGACTAGGGAGTCCTGCACCCTAATGGCGCCGTAGCCGGTTCGAGCTGAGCCATTTACATGGAAGGAGGACCCATCACAAAACCAGCAAACAAGTTCTTGTTGTCGGGCTTCTGCTAGGGTTACTCCTCCATTGACCGGCCAGGGTATATGTTGTACTACTGGCAACGGGCACTCGTGCTCTTCCCCTTCAACTACGAGGCCATAGGGCGAGGGCGGTTCCTTTTGCTCCTTCTGGAAATCTACCCCTCTGTTAGTTAACGCCAGTGTCCACTGGGCAATCCTCTGGTTCGAAACTTGCCCATCTTTAACTTTCCCGGAGAGGATATACTTAAGAGGGGAATGAGTGGTTTGAACTATCACCCTTGCTCCTCCTATTATAAACTCCCAATGGGTTAGACTCCAAACCAGAGCGAGGCAGACCTTCTCACAGGGGGAGAATTTTTCCTCCACGGAAGAAAGGTTCCTGGAGGCATAAGCCACCACCCGTTGAGATCCCGCCCGTCTCTGGATCAGGGTCGCTCCTAGGCTGTGCTCCGAGATAGCCAACTGAATGAAAAACGGCTGGGTCACGTCGGGGTGGGCGAGCGCCGGAGCCCTTGCGAGATCGCTTTTTAGCTCTGCAAAGGCCTGTTGCTGCTCCGGTCCCCAGTACCACTGCACATCTTTCTTCAGGAGCTCATAAAGAGGTCGGGCTTTCTCGGAGAACATTTCTATGAAATCCCGAGAAAAGTTAAAGGTGCCTAACAGGGCTCTTAGTGAATGGGAGTCCGTGGGGGCGGGGAGTTTGGAAATCACTTCTACTCTCTGCGAGTCCGGTGTTCTCCCTTCTGCCCCTAGTGTGATGCCGAGGTACTTCACCTCGGTCTTCACTAGCTGGGCCTTTTCCCTGCTTGCCTTAAAACCAGTTTCTTGGATGAGGTTGAGGACCTCCTCAGTGACCTCCCGGACCTTCTCCTCCGTTTCTGCATGGATCAACACGTCATCTACATAACTGAGCACGCAATCCTTTGATCCAGGTAACAGTCGGTCCCACATCTGTACGACATGTGCGTGACAGATGCTTGGGCTTGAATGGAATCCCTGCGGGGTCCGCTTGAATATGTACTGCTGGCCGCGGAAAGTAAACGCGAATTTATACCAACAGGACTCATGCAAGCGGATCGAGTGGAACGCGTTGGCCAGGTCCACCACGCTGTAAAATTTAGATCCCGCTGCAATGGCTGCCACTATCTCGTTATATTTGGCGACCACCGGGGCCACCGGGGGGGTCACTGCATTAAGGGCTCTGAAGTCTACCGTCATCCTCCAAGTTACTCCGTCTGCTTTAAGGACTGGCCACAAGGGGGCATTGCAGATGGACTGCATTGGGAGGATGACGTCCCACCTCAACAGACCCTCAATTGTTTTCCCTATCCCTGCCTCCGCTTCCGCGGGATATTTGTACTGACGCTGGGGAGGAGGATCTTTGCCCTCTATGAGAACACAGGCGTTCCTCACAGTTCCACACTCCGCCTTGTCAGTAATCCATACCCCGGGGAACTTTTGGGTCCATAGATCTCCGGTTACTGAAAACACAGGGAAGGGCGCTTTTAGAGCAGCACAACGGTGTATGGCATTAATAAAGTCCGGGCCTCCTGGGATGTGCCACAGGAGTCCGTTGGCCAAATCCACAGTTAGATGGTTCTTCTTTAGGAAGGGAGCCCCAATCATACCATCATCTTCTCCTGCATTAGCGCAGGCTGTGGTGGAGGTTTTAAGTCTCCCTATAATAATGGGAATCTTCCTCCAGATGTGTGAGAGGTGACTTCCTCCCGCATACCCAGCCAGTTCCAGAGTTCTGTCCGTCTGGGTTCCTTGTGTAACTAACTTCGGGTGGAGCACGCTAATCGACGCCCCTGTATCCACTAACAAATTGGCAGATTTCATCCTCCCGGGAGCCCCAATGCCTGCCTGTACCATTGGTCTCCCCCAGGTGTCTGGCTTAAGCTTAGCCATTACTCCCTCGGGGAGATCAGTGGGTCCCGGGCACCCCTAGCGCAAACCCTGATCCTCATATTCAGGATCGTTGCAGACCACTTGTTGAGTAACTGCGGCAATTGGTGCTGGATACAATTGCACCGTGGGTTGCATTTGAGGAGGTGGGTTCTGGTTTACGACTGCTATAGGTTGTGGAAATCCTTGCGATGAAAAGTCCGTGCAGCTGAAAGCATATACCAAATTATCGTTCTATCTTTTTTTTTTTAAATGTTTCTATTTGTAATCCCAACAAAAAAATATCTGGCGCCTTCTTAATATTATATCCCGAAACTTTCAAAATCTCTTGCTGAATCATTTGCAAAAATTGTTTCGCCTTTTCACAAATTTACCACATATGGTAGAAAGATCCTTCTTGTCTTTTACATTTCCAACATCTATCCAACACCTGATTGTTCATTTTTGCCAATTTTTTAGGTGTCATGTACCACCTATATAGCATTTTAAAACAATTTTCTTTAATGTTATAACATGTAGATATTTTCATAGAGTTCTTCCTTAAGTGTTCCCATGACTCCATCTGTATTTCTTTATGTATATTTATTTCCCATTTTATCATTTGTGATTTAACTACTTCATCTTCCGTAGACTATTTCAATAATAGTTTATATATCCTTGAAATCAGCTTTTCACTTTCACCCAACAGAAGAAGAAGAAGAAGATGATATTGGATTTGGATATTGGAAGAGTCTCAGAGCGGCTCACAATCTCCTTTACCTTCCTCCCCCACAACAGACACCCTGTGAGGTGGGTGGGGCGGGAGAGGGCTCTCACAGCAGCTGCCCTTTCAAGGACAACCTCTGCCAGAGCTATGGCTGACCCAAGGCCATGCTAGCAGGTGTAAGTGGAGGAGTAGGGAATCAAACCCGGTTCTCCCAGATAAGAGTCCGCACACTTAACCACTACACCAAACTGGCTCTCTCCAGTTCTGTTTGTTCTTGTCTTATTCCGTAATTCTTAATGTCCTGTTCAAGCAAACTCTTTATTTGTTGCAGTTGAAACCAATTGTATTTATATTGTATATCTTCGGCCGACTTTAATTCCACCTTTCCTCCTTGAATTTTTAATAATTGTTTGTATGATAACCACTTCTCTTCTTTGGTATCTGAATAGTTTTATTACTTCTGTTGGTACAATCCAAAGCGGTTTCCTTTCATCACCATATGTTAGGGAAACTGCTCTCAAAATGAGATTGGGGAATTAGATTGAGAGACAGCTGGCCCAATAGGAATCTTTGTTATCTGTGTATACCAGGCTCAACCGATCAGAGAGTCAATGCTCAATAAAGGACTCTAATTTAATAAAATCAATTGTAATTTATTTGAAACAATAGTTCTTTCACACAAGGTACAAAACAATCACACATTCACACAGGTCTAAGAAATATAGAGAGATCGATAGGGGAACATAAAAGGATGGACATACAGGGTAATACTACCTCTCGCAGACTCCAAGGAAGACTCCGATGGTGACGAATGAGGGAATGGGGGAATGGACCCGAAACTGATCAGGAATCGGGGATGGATCTATACAGCGGGATAAAGGGGGTTGCTGAATAGAGAGCACACCTGTGGGTAGCTAGTCCACAGGTTATATAGTGTCACCTTAATCCTGAGGGGATGGGAGGTGACTGGGAGTGGTAATGGGAGGTTCCGCTGATGACCAAGAAGGCTGGACATCGGCTGGACCAATGGTGAGTCTATGGCGACACCGGATTGGGTGCATGCTTCAACCAATGAACATCACCTTCATCCTGGGCATCCTGGAAACTTCCAAGTTGCGACAGGGCCTGGGGCGGCTCCAATGATATCAGTATGGGAATGGTTGGGTGATTGGGAGGAGATGGGATTAACTGGGAAGGTGACAATAGAGAATCAGATATGGACCTAGGTATTCCGGTGTAGACAAAAGGGCTTGGAGATATCAGGAGAGATCCTTCCTCTTTCTCATCATCTCCTGGGTGAAGCCTGTTGTTCAGGATATTACTTGGCAATCAGGATTAATAGTGGAGCCATTAATCCATTCATAAATGAGATAGGTTGCTTGTGGGCTAGGAATGACTCAAAGTGTGTACGTGTAGTTCCCACTAAGAAGGAATGAAGCCCAACCAGACAGGAAGATGGCTACATGTGGCGTTAGCGAAACACAGTGGCTTCCATGCTTAGCGCTTCAACACCGTTCGCCTGGACAGCTCCGTGGCGGCGTAGCCTCCTCCTCGCCATGGCGGATTCCACGCGATAGCGGGGAAACGTTCGTGTGCGTCTGCAGCCACTCTGTGCCTGTCTCAAGCACTTGTATAAAGAGTAGCTGGTACACATGAGTCCTATGTGGTCCTGGATAGTTTTACTCACATTCACTGGCCAGGCGGATGCAAGCTTACTACTCCAGGCGCCCTGGCAACCGTGTGTGTGAGAGAGAGAGGTCGTTTTCTCACACATATCTTTTATATTTTGACCATGTAGTTAACAAATTACTTCTGATATAGTGATGTACGAAGAAGCCATCCATCTTATCTTTCCCATAGTACATATAAGCATGCCATCCAAAAACATTACCATGTCCTTCTAATGCTAGTAACTTTCTTATTTGATAATGTAATCCATTCCTTAATCCACACCAGGCATACTGCATCATGATACAACTTTAAATTGGGCAGCTGAAATCCACCCCTTTCTTTCGCCTCTATCAAAATTTTCATTTTAATTCTTGGTTTTTTTCCGGCCCATACAAATTCTGAAAGTTTTCTTTGCCATTTATTAAATTAAATATTCATTTCCCCCCCCGTTAAATCTGCATTAATACAGAGCCTTGCTGAGTGCTCAGAATATATTGCTTTTACCATTCTTATAAAATCTTCTCCCAATCTCAGTTTCTCCATTACTGCAAACATAAAATTCCAGTGCACATTATCAAATGCTTTCTCCGCGTCTGCAAAAAATAATGCTACTTCTTTTTCAGAGTGTTTTTCATAATATTCAATGATGTCTATAACTGTTCTAATATTGTCTCTAATTTGTCTCTTGGGAAGAAATCCTGCTTGTTCTTCTTTAATAAAACTGTTCAAATGCTGTTTAAGGCATTTTGCTAAAATTCTTGCATATATTTTATAGTCATTATTAAGTAATGAAATTAGTCTATAATTTTTCACATTTGTAACGTCTCTGTCTTCTTTTGGTATCAAAGAAATTACTGCTTCTTTCCATGTATTGGGAATTTTCCCATCTATTCTTATAATGTTAATCAATTTCGCACCTTCCTCAACATCCACTGGAGTGACTTTGTGACCAACACTGAAGTCCTCAAGCGGGCAGAGGTTACCAGCATCGAGGCACTGCTGTTGAAGACGCAGCTGCGCTGGGCAGGGCATATTTCTAGGATGGAAAACCACCGCCTTCCCAAGATTGCCCTGTATGGCGAACTCTCCACCGGCCATCGAAATAGAGGGGCACCAAAGAAGAGGTACAAGGACTCCTTGAAGAAATCCCTTAGCACCTGTCACATCAACCATCACCAGTGGTCTGACCTAGCCTCAGATCGCAAAGCATGGAGGCACACCATCCACCAGGCTGTCTCTTCCTTTGAGAACACACGCATAGCTGGTCTTGAGGACAAAAGGAGATTGAGGAAGAATTGCACTGCTACCGGACCAACCCTAAATCAGACTTTTCCCTGCAGCCGCTGTGGCCGGACCTGCCTGTCCCACATTGGTCTTGTCAGCCACCAGCGAGCCTGCAGCAAACGTGGACTATTGCACCCTTCTTAAATCTTCGTTCGCGAAGCCAAGCCGAGAGAGAGAATCAATTTCTGAAGTTTTGGTAATAGCGTCTCCACGAGAACTTTATAAAATTTTGCCGTAAAGCCATCTGCACTGGGTGCTTTTCCTAACTTCATTGAATTAATCGCCTCCTCTACTTCTCTCTCAGTTGGTTTATTCAACACATTCTCTATGTTTTCTGTTACCTTAACTTTCTGTAGATACACATCAATTCTTTTTCTATCCACGTTTTGACTTTTAAACAGCTTGGCATAATATTTATAAAATTCCTTTTTAATTCCTTCATGATCAACAATGTCTTTTCCTTCTGACATGATTTTATTAATTACTTTATTCTCCCTTCTTTTTTTTCATTTGCCAAGCAAGATATTTTCCAGGTTTATTCACTCCTTCAAAAGATTTCTGTTGGGATCTTTTTAAATTCCATTCCACTTCTTATTTCAACAAATAATAATAATAATAAAAATAAAAATAATAATAATAATAATAATAATAATAATAATAATAATAATAATAATAATAATAATAATAATAATAATAATAATAATAATAATAATAATAATAATAATAATAATTTATTTATATCCCGCCCTCCCCGCCTAGGCAGGCTCAGGGCGGCTAACAACATATCCATACAATAATTATACAAAACTTTTAAAATCAGCATTAGTCTTAAAAACCATTCTAATTTACATTTACTAAATTAACAATAACAGTAGGCATTTCTGGTGCTATTCTGTCAGTTAACATGATGGCGAAAATCACTTAGGTGAAAGTCACTTAGGCGAATCCATCAATTCAGCAATCCTTCAATCAGCAGTCCGCAAAGGCCATCCTAAAAAGGATGGTCTTGCAGGCCCTGCGGAATTGGTCAAATGTCTCAGTTGACTTTGTAATATTGTAATCTCTCTTATAATTTTCTTTTTCCCAGGTTGCTTTTTAAGTTCTTTCTCCTTTTTTCCAATTTCTGAATGTCCATCATTTGCTTATTTTTGGCTCTTTTATCTTTATTATTCAATGTAATTAAAATGCCCCTCATTACAACTTTATAAGCATCCCACATGATTTGAAATTGAATATCCTCATTTTCATTTATTTGGAACAAGCATTTAGTTTCCTTTTCCAGAGACACCACTATCTCCTGTTTCTGTAGCAAGTCCTCATTTATCCGCCACCTTGGAGTCTTTTCCCCTGACTTTGCAGACCACATTATTGGATTGTGGTCTGCCCTTATTTTAGGAAGTATCTCTTTTTTTTCATTAATAGTCCAAGATCTTTTATAGTCCATATCATATCAATTCTCGAAAAAGAATTGTGCCTTGCTGAAAAGTGAGTATAGTCACAGTCTTTGGGGTTTAGTTCCCTCCAAATGTCTTCTAAACTCTCTTCTTTTACCAATTCAAAGAATGACTTTGGTAATTTTCCTTCATTGTTTTTTTCCCAGATCTGTCCAGAGTATTTTTACTGTTCCATTAAAGTCTCCCATTATCATAATTTGTTCATGCACCACTTGGTCTAATTGTTGCATAATATCTTTTAAAAGAGAGTCTTCTGCTCCATTTGGAGCATATATTCCCAGCAACAAAGTTCTTTTGTAGTTCAACGTCACTTCCACCGCGATATATCTACCATCATCATCTTTAAAAATTAATTTTGGGTCTAATTCTTGTTTGATGTAAAAAACTACACCCCTTTTTTTCTCCTTGGCAAAATTCCATACCAAGTTGTTTATTCCATAAAAATTTATAACCGTTTGTTTGATATGTACTTCTTGCAGGCAAATTATGTTACATGTTTGTTTCCCAATCCAAGGAAAGATTGCCCTTCTTTTTTGTGGTGAATTAACTCCATTTATATTCCAAGATATTAATTTGTAATCCATAATGGTTTTTATTCTTGATCTGTTCCCCCAAAGTCCTTATGCTCCCCCCAAAACTGAGTATTTGTGATGATAAATCTCCGTCCTTTAAATTCAAAACTTAAAGCCTCTGAGAGTTCTCATCTGTATCTCATTTCTTTTTCTCTCAACTTTTTAAAGTCTCCTGTCATTTATGACTTTCCTTGGCAATTCTTTCATGATTCTTACTCTACTGCCATCCACCTCCAGTGTGCTCTTTTTCAAGTACACAGTCCTATAGATTTTTTGTTTATTAAGAATCCTTCCCACCATATCCCTTATCACAAATCTCACCACCACATCTTTTGGTAGCTTATTTCTTTCGGCGTACTCCGAATTTACCCTGTAGATGTAGTCATAGAAATGGTCAGTTTTATCTGGGTCGTCTTCTAGAAATTCAGCAATAATTTTAATTATATATGTCCTTAAGTCAATCTCAATAGATTCAGGCACCCCTCTTAACTGTATCTGGTTCTCCATTAGTTTACAGTCTAGTAATAGTGCTTTCTCCTGCATTTTTTGAATAGTGGAATCCACTTTATCCATTCTTGTACCTTGGTCTTTCACCTTTTCCTCCACCTCTTGCACTTTCTGTAACGCTGCTTGAGTATCTTTTCTGAGATCTTCGATGTCTTTTTTAATTTCTTTTTTAATTTCTTCTGTGCTGGACTCAATATTTTTTTAATTCTTTTTTTATTTCTATTTTTGTTTCTCTAATTATCTTTGCCAACCTTGCTTCCATAGCATCCATTGCATCTTGCCATTTAGCCACTTTTAATTCTTCAAGTGACCCAGCCCTCGTTCGAATCTGCTTTGCTGCTGGTCTTTGCTCTGACATCACTGTTTGCCTATTACTCAAATAGGCTCAAAAATTGACCTCTCAGATTCAAATTTCAAGTACGCAATCCTATAGATTAGACCATGTCTTTTTATATAAGTCCAAAATCGCCTTTCTCTGATGCTCCTATGTCCAGATATTATTTTTTTTTAAAAAAAAAATTCTTCAAAATGGCCGCCGGGTTTTTTCCCCTTTTTTCTCCAAAACTGTACCAAAGTTAATTCTAAGCATATAATCCAATAGATTTTACCTTTTAATGACAATATCTGCCGGCTCCACTATTTTTCAATGTCCCATATTCTTTTAATTAGTTTTTAAACTTTTGACCTTCCTGTAGAGAGGGCTGGGAGGTTTGTTATTTTTCCCTTACCTTCCCTTTTCCTTCCTTTACCTTCTTTCCTTTCTTGACATGAAGTCTCGTTTTCAGTGGTTAAAAGGTCTCGCATTGTTTCAATGATGCCATTTCCTGGGTTTATATTCACCAAGTCAGCAGTTCTTCTTGGAGGGGGTTGTCTGTTCCCGACCACAGGTATTCCAAACAATATTTGTTTTTCCTCTTTTAATCTTATTTCTCCAATAACACCCAATTTTAACCCCTCCTTTATCTTTTTTAATTTAAGATGGTATATTTGGATCCAGACCTTTGTTTTTATTTTAATTTACTCTTATATTAGTCCCGGAGTGATAGATATAGATCTTTTACCTTCAATTCTGATATCCTTCTGCGCACTGCTCTTTTAGGTATTAGATGTTGATCAGTCCCAAAGAAGCTTTGTATCTTGGTGTATTTAAGCCAACTTAATGACCTCAGAGATCCTCTGTAGACAATTGAATGCAGTCTTTCTCGGGGGACTGCATTCAAAAGCCAAAAAGGAACCCCACTGGAGTCCCTCGTCAGCCAAAGTAAATCCCCTCAGAAATTAATATGCATATCTTGGCCTTCTCCCTTTCTGGAAGAAGTAGGCAGCAGGTGAACAGAGATTCCGATCTGCTCCTCAACCGAAGAGCAGCTCAATCCGCCATGACCAAAACCCAGAAGTCCTGTGTTCTCTAGGCTTTTTGAAGAGATATGTTTTCCTGCTTTCTGTCATCTTTCCAAGCATTTATTTTTCTGTAAATTATAAATTTACCTACCTCAGTTTCACCTGACTTTGCTGAACTATTGGTCTGTCCTTCCTTCTTGTGCATTGGCACCTTTAAGCCTAGATAATGCTATCATTCCTCCTTGTCTTTCCCTTGTATTGAATCTTCATATCTTCTGATGGCTCTCTCTTCTCTACTATTTTTATTCCAACTACCATCCAGGGTTGCCAGGTCCAAATTTTAAATCATGCTCTAATCCTTCCTTTCATCTCCTGCTGCAAAGAGACCGGTTCATTCCCTTATTCTTCTCTATCTTGACTATTGTTAATTCTTTTCTCTTGATACATTTTGTTCTTCGTTTCTAATTCTGTTGTTCTTTTGGATTTATGTCTACTTTTGCACACATTTCTCTTTCATTTCACTCCCTTAAGTGATTTCCATTTTCTTATTGGATTCAGTTCAGTTTTTTTGTTTTCAAACCTCATCATACTTGGAGCCATTATATCTGCCTTTCGTTTATACTCTTCATTTGCCCTTGGGGCTCCATTCTACTGATATTTTTTACCAAGCTAAACCTCAGATTATTTCTTCTTCATATATTTCTCTTTTTTTATCTTATTGTCCTCAGAGATCATAAACTTTTCCTCCTTAAAACTATTTTTAAGTAATTCAAAATGTTTACTCCTTAAAGCTATTTAAACCAAATTTGAAAGCATATCTCTTCTATTGGATGCTAATCTCTGCCTCTTAAACTTGCAGATAATATAATAATAAAATAATGTTGATAATGTTACATAATGTTACTGTTTTGTTCTCAAGACCATTTTTTTTTTACATTGCTGGTTTTTCAATAACAGATTAGATCCCTGCTCTGGTTGCTTTATAGAAGATTGTGCTCCCAGTAGCACATCAAGCCTCTGCTTTGGTTGCCCAATAGAAGAGCCTGTGTCCTGTAGCCCATTTTTCACCAAAATTAGTTTATTATTATTGTTTATTAAATGTCTAAACTGACCTCCCCTGAAGGGCTCAGGACAATGTACAATGTATTTTAAAACATCATAATACATAGATTAACTTAAACCCAGATAATCAAATATAATTACAATAAAACCAGTGGAATCATAACCTTCTGTTTTTAGATGGTGTTCAGCATGCGGTCACTTCCTCTAGATTCAAGAACACCAATCTCTGACATGGTCCTTGTTAACCCAGGAAACAGCCAAGCTGGTATAGACTTCAAATTTGATTTTCTCACCCTATTGAATTAGGAGTTGGGATGCATTTAGTCTGACACATTAGCAGAGGCCTGTCTACTATTGGAGGCCATGCCAGCAGCTAGCATAGCCCTCTGCATCAGTGGAGCACACAAACCCCACCATCATGGCAAGCAAGCATCTCATGAAGAAGAAATACTTTAAGGTCTAGCTTTGTGAAAAGTATCTATAGAGTGGAGTCCCAACAACAAATAAAGAGTTCTAAGAAAGGCAGACATGAGGGTGGGCAGTTGTCATTGGTGTCCTTGGAGCAGTCCCAATAAACACCTGGACATTCTGGGAACTGAGCAAATGACACCAGCTCAGCGCCAGAAGACAGTATGGCTTAAAGCATCAAGAATTCTGTGAAGATACATCTGCAATTCTCCCCCCCCCAAAAAAAAAAAAATTAGCTGAATATCAAATTGGAGAACACCATCTACCAGTCAAATATCTGACTGTGGCAATTCATAACTAAGGATGGGCACAAACCGGGAAAATGCAGTTTGGTTTGTGTCATGCCTAGTTTGTGACCTAGGAGAAAGATCCTCTGGCATGTTAGAGACACGAAACTCACAGTCCATCATTTTCCCAAAAGCAGTTTCCTGGGGCAGCTTGGGGGGGGGGGGATAACTTGGACCCCATAGTCTCAAGAGTTCATCCTTGGAATCAAAATAAAATTACATTTGAAATGTTCAATGAATATTCTCAAAAGAATAAAAAGGATTATGGTTCTGTTAGGCTTAGCCTCAGCGTTTCCTGTACATTTTAAGTACACAGTCAAGTAGGATGGAGTTGCTGGTTGCTTATATCAGAAATTTTGCTGGCATATCTTCCACGAAGTGCAAATATGTTCTTACTGATAAACCTGGAAGGTAAGTCAGTGTCAGTGACTCAGACAAGAAAGGAGAGCCAGAAAACAACTACTGTATTGGCTCATTGCACAAGGTTTTAAAATGTAAACAATCAGCAAACAGCTTTAGTTCTGAACTGAACAGGGAGACTTTGCAGTTCATTAGTTCCATATAATTTAGGTTTGCCTGCTGTGAAAAATTGTTACATTAGGACACTATTCCACTGTGTTTGTACAGTGCGGAGTCTGTCAGCTGGTAGCAAGTTAATACCTTTATTAAAGAGCAAATCGACCTAAGATTTGGCTTGCAAGTTCCACACAGCTTCCTGCCCTTGAGTAAATCTGGTCCTTGTTATCATTGCTTTCTCCACAGATTGAGTGGATCAAACTTCTCAGTCCACCAAATGACAATAAACACTGTGTTAGGGCCTGACAGGCGACATAAAGCATGGAAGGCGCACAACCATATGCTAAGAAGCTTCTCCTGTCCATTATCAAGCTTGGTCAGTCACAGTTCTTCAGCAGCCTCTGCTGCTCAGTGATTCCTGTAGTTTGGTCAATAAGTCCTTGTTTTTTTTTCTAGATCTAAATGCAGACCCTTCACATACAGTATCAGAATTCCCAGAAACAGAGGACTAGAGAGGAAACGAGAACTTGGCACCTTCTTCTCAATGAACAAACATAACACCTTTGAGTGAGTGTTTTTTTGATGTAGTTAGTTATGGTGTCAGCTTGACATTGTGAGTGTACCTAGGGCTTGCTTTGAGGATGAGCTGCGTGAGGGAACAAAGACTTATTTTTAAGTGTGTTCCAAGAAATGCTTTGCTGGGAAAGAGGCAAAGAGCATGTTCTATGAGCTTGGCATGTTCTATGAGCTTAGCCTTATTTTTCTTGTACAAATGCTTATGTGCAACAGCATAGGTAACCCAACAATTGGTAAAGCCCATTCTCTTCTTGGTTACACGAGCAGCAGATTCTCCTTTTACTGCTACATTCCTTTCTCCTCTGGGTATGGGCCCTATTCTAGCCTCCAACTAGCTGTCAGAATGTTGTGGCAGCCCTGTTCTGACATTAACCTAAAATTGCTTCAGTTAAGTTCAAATCATCTTTCTGTAAGGACTCCACCTTCTCCTCCAATTGAGACCCCCATTGGTTATTGGGTTCCCCCTCTTATTTTGCACTTAGTTGTTTTGTTAGGCACTCCTTTTTAAAGCCTAAGTGCCAAAGGGATCTGAAACTTGGAGAGTGTCATGAAGGTACCTTGTCATGACTGTACATTGCAAATTCCCAGGATAAGAGGAGGAAGGATGTGCTGGAATTGTGAAGCCTCCAGCTTAGGTGGCACATTTGTTCTCAAGAATAAAAAAATCTTTCAATGCTAAGCTCCAAGATATGCCTAATACAATCATTTCATATCCCTTAATCCAAGGGATACTTCATCAAGGAAATGTGAATAATTTCCAGCTATAGACAATTGGGCAACCTTTAATTATCACCAATCTAATCCAACCACTGATAAACATCTAAATCACACAGGATGGGGAGGATACTTAAACCCATCATTCACTCCCAGTTCTTTGTCAATATGCTAAAATTGTCCAACAATCACCCCATTTTGGAATGTCAGATATTTTCCTACTAATCTTTACACCAGATTTTGACAGCAAACTGCCCAGTTAGACTCAAACTTCATATCTTGGACTGATCATGTTCCTGGGAAAGTGGGTTCCCACATCCAACTATAGGACCCTTCCCCATAAACCCCCCCATATTTAGTAGAAAGTGCCAGATTTTCTCATTACCTGAGCACCCTGCAGCGGTGTTGCGGCTCCTTCCACCCACCCACTCCACTTTACTCTTTGGACCTCAGCTGCATTTGCCTCAGACCTCTCCAGATCTCAAGCCTAGGGTTTCAGGTAATATTGCCCTTTCCATTGGATTGGGGATACCAGGACTGGAATGAGTGACAGAGATATCCATTCAGATGCAGATTGTTTTGTTACTGAACTCGCAAATTAGACATGGTAACAAATGAACTCTTTAGGAATACTGTGGTGAGTGAACAATGCTTTCATCTTGACCACAACTATGTCAGCTGTCTTGTCAAGTAGCAGCAGAACCTTGAGGTATTTGGTGTAATAGTCAACAACTATAAGATAGCACTAACCACTGAAGTAAAAAATGTCAGTTGCCAACTTGAACCAGGGCAATTCTGAGATCTCAGGGGAGATCATTGACTTCCTGCAATTGCTAGGCTGAAATTCCTGACATGGTGCACAATGTTCAACCCACTGCTCTTTGTGGGCAATCAAGGTAGGCCAATACATGATTTGATGAGTCTGTGCTTTTGATCTCTGCATACCTTGATGGAGAAAGTGAAGCAGGACCAGCATGTGAGACCATGCACCTTGGAAGGGCCAGCTGTGGTATACTGGTAAGAGTGGTGGACTCTAATCTGGAGAACAGAGTTTGATTCCCCACTTCTCCACATGCAGCCAGCTGGGTGACCTTGAGTCAGTTACAGTTCTCTCAGAGCTCTCTCACCCCCACCTACCTCACAGGATGTCTTTTACGGGGAGAGGAAGGGAAGGTGATTGTAAGCCACTCTGAGATTCCTTTGGGTAGTGAAGAGTAGGGAATAAAGTCAACTCTTAGAATAAAGTTGGGATCTCCAGGGTCATCTAGTCCAACCGCCTCCCCCTTAAATTCACAGGATCTGTATTGCTGTCAGATGACCATCCAGCCTCTGTTTAAAAACCTCCAGAGCCCACCACCTCCTGAGGAAGCCTGTTCCACTGAGGAACCGCTCTAACAGTCAGGAAGTTCTTCCTAATGATGAGCCGGAAACTCTTTTGATTTGATTTCAACCTGTTGGTTCTGGTCCTACTCTTCTTCTTCTTTTCCTGGAATCAGTATTTTAGGACCAATCATGAGTAAGTCATTTTCAATCCTGATTTGATCCTTAAGAGGCCAATAAGGTCTAAGATATTATTTAACTTGCTTTTGCTGATGTGGCCATCAGTGAAGATGCAGTGATCTGAGAGCCTGTAATTCATGGTCTTGCCCCTGTATGGTCTTGCTGCTGCTTTAGCAAGCCATCACCAAATGGTTCAGTATCCATCAAACTGTAAATTACTTTGTCCTTATAAATGAGATCAGGTGTAGAGGGCAGAGGGTGCATAGTGGGAAGGATGTATTCCCTTAGTGTAAGGAATCCAGATGTCATATTTTTGGAGCTGTAACTTCTTTGTAGTCATGCTGGAGCCTTTCCAATAGGCTTGGCAAAAATTGCTTCTAGGGGGTTGTGGTCTGAATGTACTATCACTTGGGCAATAAACATGTACTGGTGAAATTTAGTCATGATAAAAAAGATCGCTAAAAGTTCCTTTTTGATTTGTGCAGTTTTGCTCAGCCTGTATCAGTACTCTTGAAGTGTATGTAATAGGTTGCTTCTGTTGAAACAGGCATGCTCTCAAGCTATTTTTCAACGCATCTTCTTGTACTTCCAATTGTTCTTCTGGATCAAAGTATTGGCACACTGGAACAGTTGTGATGGTTTGTTTAAGATTGTTTAAGGCTTCCTGCTTTTCAGGCTCTCATTGACACATTGCTTTTCAACTAGACTCACAGAGGTGAGACTTGTTAAAGGTACATATTTCTGCTGATTCTTTGTCCAGTTTACCTGTCAATAGCCTTCCTTATCATCTAGGATGGTAAACAGCCTCTTCCCAGCCAAGTTTTTCCTGACATCTTCAACACTGGGGATGGAGAAATGGTGCCTCAGCACTGCGTTATTAAGATCATGTGGATCAAACAAATTCATAGTGAACCATTTTTCTTTTGTGTGATCACTAGGCTATTGATCCAAGGAGTGGCTTTGTAATTTTTTGTAATGTGCTTGGAATTGGTGAATGGTGTCCTTCAATTTGTTCAAAATGTAGTTGGAGACCTTTCTACAGCTATGGACATCAGGAGGGGTTGTTGAGTCCAGAAATGTGTGTTGAATGCCAGGAAATTGACCCAAGCCTTCAAAAACATTCAAGTAGTGCCTAAAGAAGTCATCACTTGGTCCAGGTACTTTATGGGGTAACAAGTGGACTCACCTGAGGAGATCCAGGCTGATGCAGGCTTCTCTTCTAAGCAATGGAGGATCCTCATTATCAATCACATAAAAAGGCTGACTGGTGGCTGCATAATGTGAAGTTTTCCCATCAAAGCCTTGGCCACTGCAGCAGGGATTGTGTTTGCATCAGCTCCGCTATCCAGTTTAAAAGAGACTGAGAGACTTGCTACTGTTACTGTGTTGAGCCATGCTTTAGGGTGATCAAAACTAGACAGTGAGCCTATGAGTAGCATTCTCATATCCTTTTCTAGGTCTGCATGCTCTTTTTTCATTCTGCATATTTTAACAAAATGTTTTTTCCTTGAGCATTTGTGACAAGTAACTCCAAAAGCTGAACACTGTCTAGACTTGTGTGTGTTTCCACATTTATTGTAAAATTCCTGTAATTCAACTGGGAAAAGCATTTTTGGTGGGTGGTCTGGTGGAGGCTTGCACTGCATACTCATTGCAAGAAGATGGAACAGTTTCAGTTTTGCTTTGCAGCATGCAATGCTGTTTCTCCAGACATAGTTCTGTACTGGGCACTTGTAAGAGCCTTCATTCTGCACACATCAGTTGCCTGCTGGAGGGTAAGATCAGGCTTTTAAAGGGGTTTTTCCAGAAGTTTACTATCAGTTATGCTGAATACAATCTTATCCCTTAACATGAGATCCTGGGAAGGACCAAACTCACAATGCTGAGCTTTTTATCTAAGCTCAGTGACAAAATCATCAATCCCACCAGCCTCTTTATATTGCTATGGCCTGAACTGGTATCTCTCAAACAGAGGGTTCTTCCTGGGTTTGGAAAGCTGTTAAAATTTCTGCCAGGGTCGTTGTTAGGATCTGAAAACACACCTTGCAAATTACTGTAAATTTTAAGGGCTTTGTCTCTTATGCACTGAAGCAAGACAGCAATTTTGTAATCCTCAGGCTCTTTTTCAGTCTTAGTGACTTCAAGGTAAAGTTTCAACTTTTGTTCCCATCTCCTCCAGTTCTCCTCTAAATTTCCCACAAAGGATAAGTCTGATGGAGGCTTGAAATGCTCCATTACTTTATGAGGTATGCAATCTGGAACCTTCCTATTCATTCCTGGAAATAGGCTTGCCAATCCCCAGGTCCCAGTGGGAGTTCTTCCGCTTTCCCAGACTCCTTCCCGCCCCCAGTCAGCTGGCCGGCGGGGGGAAGCCCCGCCCCCAGAGGACCCTGTGCCTTTCCACCTCCAGAGGCTTCAGTCTCCGATTTAAAGGCTTCCTCTTGGGTTGGTGTGTCTGTGTTACTTGGAAGAAGTTGGCAGCAACTCGTGAGTAGAGAGGCCACTCCCTCGCTTCAGAGTCACCAGAAACACGGGGGGGGGGGAACGTCTGCTGAGCACTTCATTATTCCCTCTGTGGAGATCAATTCTCATAGGTATAATGGGGAATTGATCTGTGGGTTTCGGGGGCTTTGGGGAAGCTGTTTTTTGAGGTAGATGCCCCAAATTTTCAGTATAGTATCTAGTGCCTCTTTCCAAAGTACCCCCCAAGTTTCAAAACGATTGGACCAGGGGGTCCAATTCTATGAGCTCCAAAAGAAGGTGCCTCTATCCTTCATTAATTCCTATAGAAGGAAGACATTTAAAAAGGTGTGCTATCCCTTTAAATGTGATTGCCAGAACTCTCTTGGAGTTCAATTATGCTTGTCACACCCTTGTTCCTGGCTCCGCCCCCAGTGTCTCCTGGCTCCACCCCCAAAGTCCCCAGATATTTCTTGAATTGGACTTGGCAACTCTACCTGGAGACCAAAGGAGATACAGGCCTTCTAGCAGCATGTAATATCCCCTTTGGGTTATGAGTTCCCAGGTTAGATTACTCACTCAGGCACCTCTTCTCAGGTCCATTCAGCAGAGACAAGCTGGCTCAAAACATCAGCTGTTTATTTGCAAGGAGACAACTCTAACCACCAACATCTTCAGCTAACATACAAAACTAGAAACTGAAACATGCGCTCCATCCAATAGGAACAAACTAATCACACAGATATTTGGGGAGGAGCAGATTGTTCTATTACATACATACATCTATATAATAAATATACATCACCTCCTACTTTTTGATAAATGCATTCTCATATTGGTATGGGTATTTGTGCATGTCAATTACTCAGGAAATTAGTTCTCAAGTGCTTAGTATAGTTTCTTTACATTTTTAGTTCCTTTATTTTATTTTGTATACAATAAAGCTATTTATTAATGTTTAAAATCACTCTCTCACTCTCTTTCTTCATAAGTTTATTGTGGGGTACTTCTACCAAGATCCACCCTGGTATCCATAAGCCAAGGTGTCCTTTATAATAATAATAATAATAGTATAATAATAATACTGGGTGTCCTTTACCAGTAATACCAATAATAATACCAAGGTGTCCTTTATAGAATCATTTAAAGCTAATTTCCCCCCTCTTTGGGTCCAGTTTGGGTAACACTTTAGTTTAATCCTTTGCTGAGTCTCTGATCTTGTCTCATTGTGCAAATAGGGTCTGCCCAGGGCCGGCTCGCCCAATAGGCAAATTAGGCATTTGCCTAGGATGCCAGGAGGGAGGGCACAGAATTGGGCTCTCCCCCCTCCCGGTACCCAAGACAAATGCCTAATTCCCACCCACCCCACACACTGCCTCCGCTGCAACCATTGCCACTGCAGTTTGTCCACACACCCCAGGCTGGGCCACCTGCTGCTGTGCCCTCCGCCTCCCTCCCCTTCTGCAGTGACACAGCCTGGGGTGTGTGCACACATGTGCCTAGGGCCACCGGGGGCACAGGGCAGTGGGCAGTGAGTCTGACTGGGGCACCTTGCACCCTAGGGCCAGCCCTGGGTCTACATGTAGAAGATGAATTCATCAGGACAACATTCAGAGTATTTTCAGCTTCTACCAGGTCTCACCAGATGTTCATCTTGTTGTTCCATGTGTTCTGCTACTCACCCTGCTGATGCATCAACTCAATCAGATGCTTCAGCGCCATCACAGCACATACACTGCCAGCTGGTGTTATGACCCCAGTGAGCTGATTCTAGACTTTAATTCAGAAGCCTATAAGGTGGAGCCTCAGGAGCCAGAGACATTCCTGGGGAAGGGCAGGAAACTCCAGAAGACCCCTGCACGGCAGATGCCCTTGATCTATTTGCTCCAGAACTTGTCCTTGAGGAATCTGCAGTTGGAGCTCCTCCACCAGAACTTCCTTCTGTCCACCTAGGTCCTGAGGCAACTAAGCACTAGTCTAGAACTTGGTCCACAAGTCATCCAGAATCTGTCTCAACCTGACAGGCATGGTGAAGGCAGAGGGTTCATGCTCCAGCAAAGATGAAGTGCCAGACATCAGCACATTCTCCACTACCTGGTGGCAAAAAATTACAATGTATCCGAGTAGCACATACAAGATTCTTAAAGAAATATTATTTAAAGACACAATGCAACAAAATTACATAAAGAATGCAAAAAGTCTCAGTGCACAAAATTCCCTGATACAGTCCAGACTCCAGTACTTAGAATACTGTTTTTCATGGAAATAAATCCTCGGAGTAAGAATAATAGACCGGTTTTGACCACGCCTTCCTCAGTCATGAGTTGCACCGCACATCACTGCGCATTTTTCCTCCAATTTCATAGACGTTCATTCGCTAATGGGAACCCGGTCCTACTCATTCTATGGGCAACACCTCACATTGAATCTATGCTGCCTGTTGCGTCCCTTGCCAAGAAGACTTGGATCAACAGTTCTGTAGACTCCAAGGGCAGCTAGCGATGCTCTGGAGGGCTCTTGCCCCCCACTCAGCCATGCGCCGCCCAGCCCAGCCTGCTCCAACCTGCAACCGTGCATTGTGTCTTTAAATAATATTTCTTTAAGAATCTTGTATGTGCTACTCAGATATATTGTAATTTTTTTGCCAAATATTTACCGAGTATCCTCTGTATTTACCAAACTACCACCTGGTGGAGCATGGTGGATGTAATCATTTGCAGGATTCTGGCTTCCATTAAATCTGGTAAAATGAGTCTCAGAGCAGATGGAGTGATTTCGCTCTCAGCCTATTTAAGCCTTTAGTTGGGAAGAGAAGCTTTCTGAATCAACACAGACGCAAGCCTGTGCTCGCATTCCATTGTCTTGCCTCCAGTTCCTGTTAATGGCCAAGTCTTGATATTTAGGCCTGAGGGCACTACCACTTGAAAAGATCTGAATGGTCTTGCCTGGAGAATATAGGACAGCTGACCTACATTGACACTGAGGAGAAGACCCTACAGATGCTTGCTGATGCATCATCAAAGGAGTAGCACATAGATGTTATTTGTGGAGCACCACTAAAACAGATTGCTCCAGAGCCACAGTCTGCATCAAGGACCCATTCACAGACCCCAGCACCTCCACCCCACCACCACCACCAATAGCATCTTTTGGAAGCTGCTGTTCCAAAGATCTTGAGGAGTTACAGATCTATTCACTTACCATAATCTATACCTGTACTCAGCAGGAGTATCCATTGTCCTGCCTCACTCTCTCTTGCTGAAGAAACATGGTGAAGAAGAAACATCCTGCCAAGTGTTCACAAACCTCCATCATCTGGGATTGATTCAAGGTGTGTCCATCTTCAAAGTACCTTTAAATCCAGAATGACTTCAGACAGCATATGAGAAGTAGAAAAGAATGAAGCTGTGCCAAGGTAGGCAACACATCAGTTTACAGGTACCTCCTACTGCTACACCACTCTCCATAAGATGCCACTGTCTGCCTTGCCTACAACCCAGACTGCAAACTATAACATTGAAGCTACCTTCACAACCTCCTGTGATGCTGCTGCAAGGTTGGCTTCTATGATGCAGCTAACTATTGCCAAGTCAGTTAAGAAGGAGCACATTTACAGTTTGTCTGATCACATGCTCTTGAAAGGCACCAGTAGCTGCAAAATTCCACTGTGAGAACATAGTTGTATTCCCTCCTGAAACAGTCAGCATTCCATAGTTCCTTTGCCCAGATGGTTCTTCAGTTGAAGATCCCAGGCTGCAGTGTGATGGTCTTCACTTTTAAGAAACTTAGATGAGCTGTACACTATAGAGAACAGAATTTTCCTACCAGTGAAACAGGGAGTTAGCTCTGAAGAGTACTGAGATCCCTGATCTAGTGGTTACAAACTGCCTTTGGAGACCTTAAGAGCCAGTTAAAAACTCAAGATGAGTACTGGTGTTCCAAGAGAAAGGGTTTGTGTATTAAAAAGAATGTACCAGCCTTCTGGAAACTAACAGAGTCAGAGAATACTCAAATAAAGTGTACTAGGGTGACTGGAAAAATGCTGGATTTAAGTCACTGTGAAAAGCTTAAGAAACACTCATTAGGCTGAAATATAAGAACTAAAGTCTGTGCATGTACTGATTTTATCTCAGAGTTGTCTATATTGAGTTACCTCAGAAATGTTACCTCCAATTTCACCTGATCTTCCCCCACTATGTTGAATGAAATATTTTGTTTATTTGGAATATAAAAACTTCTCAAGTGCCGTTTAAGTTGTATAAATTAAAGGGGGCTCCCATTCCTTCCCTCAGGTTCTTGGGCAGAGCAAATAGCCAAAATATTATACTGTGTCAGGATAGGACAACCAGAATTCTTCAGGGAAAAAGAAAACAGACAACTAGTGTGGCTAAGTTACAAAAGGGAAAGAAAAACAGGGGAAGTCTTACCTCTGAGGAAGGGATGTAGACAGGGACCGATTTCGCACTCAGCTTACCCCGCGGTCATGTTCCTCTTCTCTGCACAGTGTCCGTTGGATTTCCCACTATTGGTGCCGGAGTTACAGGAAGTGTCATGGCTTTCATGCAGCAAATGGAAACTGGTTTTTAGTGGTTTCCATTTGCTGCGCGAAAACCGCGACACTTCCTGTAACTTTGGCGCAGAAAGTGGGAAATCCAACGAACGCTGCGCAGAGAAGCGGAATGTGACTGTGGGGTAAGCTGAGTGCAAAATCAGTCAGGGGCATCATAGTATGTTATAAAGTTTATCTTATTTAATTGCAATTTGTTATGTTCTTAATTATTTGAACTTATTTTTTCTTATTTAAGTAGCTTTGTCATCAGTGCTTTTGGTAGAAAAAGCCCAGCAGGAACTCATTTGCATGTTAGGCCACACACCCCTGTCACCAAGCCTGTCACCAGGTTTGGAACACTTTCCCTATGAAGAAAGGTTAAAATGCTTGGAGCTCTTTAGCTTGGAGAAACATTGACTGCGGGGTGACAGGATAGAGGTTTACAAGATTATGCATGGGATGGAGAAGGTAGAGAAAGAAGTACTTTTCTCCCTTTCTCACAATACAAGAACTCGTGGGCATTCAATGAAATTGCTGAGCAGTCAGGTAAGAACGGATAAAAGGGTGATTAACACATGGAATTCACTGCCACAGGAGGTGGTGGTGGCTACAAGCATAGCCAGCTTCAAGAAGGGGTTCCCTGAAATTCCCTGAATTTCTGCTTAAAAGTTTAAGAAAACTTTACATATATATATATGTTTTATTTAGTTAAATTGTTTTTCATAAATTATTGAATAATTATATCCTTTATTCATTTTCAGGCCTCATAATGAACCTGCCTTGGCACTACTACAAGGGTGGAATGTGCCTCAATTTTTAACATAGTATACTTTGTAATAAATACATATATCTTGCTTAATTTATTTCTCATAATTTTCTCTCACCCAGTCTTTGGGTAGTCAACTTTCTTGTTTCTTTGAGTTCCCCCCCCCCGCCCCCCCCCCCACACCCTTTCTGTTTTGGTAGAAACTGATCCACCAAGAATCAGTTCCTCGGCATTATAGTTGAATCATAGTGATTCAAGAGCAACAAGTCACATAGCTTTTCTGCTTTGAGGAGTGCATGGCTCATACTGACAGAGTTTAAAGGCATCTCTTCTGAACCCTGACTACCATTGACTGCAGGATTTATAGCATACTTAGTGCAGTAAAACTTTGATTGTGGATGCTGCCAACTCTCCTTTCTTGCATTCAGCAAACCAACTCAGAAAGAGGCTTTCTGTCAATAAACATTAAGGCTACAAACTTCCTAAAACTGAGAATTATATTATGTTGTGGGGATGAAACTAAAAGAGCAAACTTCCCAAATAGTTGTTTTAATGTGCTCCATTATTTACTCAAACTGTGTGATTGTATTTGAGATGTAAATATATATCATGGGGCATATATAATTTTGCAGTTCAATGGTTGTGTTGCATGATCCATTTTCATGATTCATTCCATGCTGAGGTCTGACATTGCTAAACTGATTGTGCATTCTTCAGCTGTGATCTGAACTTTAGTTTCCCAAATCCAGCCCTAACACTATAGCTGCTGAACAACACTGCCTTAAAATGAATGCTCCTTGCTTTGTTATAAATAACTGCAAAGTCTATGCCCCACTTCAACCATAGGATGCTAACAAAGTTACACTGATATAAACTGGAGGTGGTGGAAAGTGGCATCAAGTCAGTTGTCTCATGGTGACCCTGTAGAATTTTTAAGGCAAGAGATATTTGCCATTGTCTCCCTCCACATCATAACTCCGGTATTCCATGGAGGTCTCCCATCCAAATACTAGCCAGAGCCAACCCTGCTTAGCATCTGAGATCTGACAAGATTGGGCTAGCCTGGGAGGTCATAAATGGGTGGTCATGTGAAACTGGAACATATGCTCTATTAGTCACATATTGAATGAACTAATGCCTCCTTCACTCTCTCTTGCACACTCATCCTACTTCACTGCACTATAAACTTTTGAAAGGATGAAACAAATGCTGAGTGACAAAAATTAATCTGAGTACATAGAATCAATCACATATTTGCATGTTCCCATCTTTTTCTGTGATTATAGAAAATGAGGGGGCATATACAGGCAGTTCTCCCTTATAAATCTTGGAGCGGGTGCAAGGAGAGGAGGAAAGAGAAAAGTAATCAATGTTTTGGTTCAAAGGCCAGATTTTTCCACCCTCCAGGTCTGCTTTTTACTTACTTCCATGTTCTCCCTAGTAGGCACATGCTGAATTCTCCATGGGTACACGCAGCTGTTGTGTGTACTCTTCCCTCAGACAAAGAGAAGGAAGCAAAATTCTCCCTGTCATTTTAGACAGAGTTGTATCTATCCTTTGCTTTGACAGCAGATGTAATGCAGCAGACTCATTTTCATATCTCATTCGGAAAGGAGATGAGATGTGAATGAACTTGCTTGACAGTTGAACACCCTAGAGGTATTTCAGTTTGTCACAGTCAGTACAGTTTCTCTACAATTACTGCTGAACCCTATCAGGCTGCAAAAGAAAGGGGGGGGTAGTCCACAAATACCATATATTTTGTGTTCTTGAATCCCCCAGAATATATAATATGCTGCTTTCTCAGCCACCCTGAGTCTGCTTCGGCAAGGAGGGTGGGATTTAAGTCGAATTAATAAATAAATAATAAATGAAATTAAACATTAACCATGGAAGGGACATGCTTTGCGGTTGCCCTGTAATTGGCCCAAAGGAACAAAGAAAACTTTTTAAAAAGAATTGAAGGGGCCAGGAACTATTCATTTTCCATATTGTGCAAATGCTGACTCCAACAGGGAACTTAAATGAAAACAATGTATTTAATTTTAAAATGTATTCAATTTTAACAAGTGCTTGCAGCTGCCGTCCTCCAGCCCCATGTTAATACAACCTAAAGAACACTTGTAGTGTATCGGCAGCCATACGTGCCATGCGCAGAGGCGATTGGGCGGTCCCAGGCGCCTCCAACGCGGGGCGCGAAATCCCCGCCAATCACCAGCTGTGGCGGGAAGTTTAACAGGTCAGGATTGGCCTGACCTGTCCAGTAGGCTGTACCGGGGATTGTACATAAGCGGGACCCGGCCCGGGTGTTCTCTCTCTTGCAACGTGCTCCGAATAAAGAATGTTGCCCTGCTCGCGTCTCCAGACTGAGTACGTTACACTAGCGACAAGGATGGGATTCTAGCCTCATCGGCTACGTCGGAGACCGAGGGCACCACCGGCCATGACCGCCGCCGCAGTCACCATGGCCAACCAGGGCGGAACCACCGGTCACATTGAGCCGTTCGACCCAGCGAATCCAGAGGCCTGGGAGTCCTACTTGGAAAGGGTCGAATGCTACCTGAGGGCTAACAAGGTCATGGAGGACAGCATGAAGAGGGACGTTCTCCAGAGCGTCTGCGGGGTGGCCACCTTCGAGATCGCCAAGGGTCTCTCGGCCCCCGCCTGCCTCACGGAGAAGTCCTTCGCTGAGGTCAGCAGACTCCTCACCGGCCACTTCTTGCCTCAGCCTTCACGGGTGGCCCGCCGGTTCCTGTTTCACAGAAGGGATCAGGCTGCCGGAGAATCGGCCGCCGACTACTTGGCGGCCCTCCGCAGGATCGCTGGGAACTGCAACTTCCCCCAGCTGGAAGACACCCTGGTCGATCGCTTCACGGGGGGGTCTCCGTGACGAGAGGCTCCAGCAGAAGCTCTTCGCCAAGGAAGAGCTCACCCTCCAGAGCGCTTTCAACGAAGCCGTGGCGTTCGAGAGGACTTCCAGGACCTTTCCCAAGGCCCGGATGGACGCCGTCCACCACAAGGAGCTGGACCATGACCGCCCGGAGGAGGGAGAAGCCTACCAGCTGCGTCGCCCCGCCGGGCCGCCCAACAGAGCAGCCCAACGCCCCCGAGCGCCCGATCGACCCCCAGCGTCGGAGAGGGCTTCTGCCACCAAGTGCGCCAGCTGCAGCGACCCCCACGACCGGAAAGACTGCCAGTACCAGACCTGGGACTGCCAGAGCTGCGGGAAGACCGGCCACATAGCCAGGGCTTGCCGAGCCAAGCCCAACCGCCGGAGGCCGACCACACATCACGAGTCAGCGGAGTTCCACTCCACAGACTCCACGTCCCTTCAGGTACTGAACTTGCCCCTCGCCACCCCCGATAAAATCAAAATGACGGTCCTCATCGAAGGGAACCCCTGCCAAATGGAGGTGGACTCAGGTTCCTCCATTTCCATTATAGCAGAGGAGACCCTGAGGAAATTGTGCCCCAGCCAGCGGCTTCAACTAAGGCCGGTGGACTTCATACTCCGGGACTTTCAGAAGAATCCGGTGCAAATCACAAGGTGGGCGCGGGTGCAAGTCGAGCGGGGGTCCTTCTACGGCCTGCTGGACATCCTGGTGGTAAAGCGCCAGCTTACCACCCTGCTAGGACTGGCGTGGTTCAAACCCTTGGGGATCCGCTTGGAGGGGGTGGGGCAAACCCTAACGCCCAGAGGGTTCGGGGAGATATGCCAAGAGTTCCCTGACGTATTCGATGGTTCCCTAGGGAGCTACAAAGGGCTGGCCATCTCCCTACCACTAGACCCCACGGTCAGGCCGATTCGGCTCAAGGCAAGGAGGGTCCCGTTCGCCTTGAAGCCAAAAATAGAGGCCGAACTAGACCGCCTCACAGCCCAGGGAGTCCTGGAGCCAGTGGACTACGCCACCTGGGAGACCCCCATCGTAACCCCAATCAAGCCAAACGGGGAGGTGCGGATCTGTGCCGACTACAAATGCACGATAAACAAAACACTGCAGGATAACCTCTACCCAGCGCCGGTGGTGAGCCACATCTTGGCTGCCCTTGCGGGGTCCAAAATCTTCGGGAAGCTGGATCTGGCACAGGCCTACCAACAGCTCCCGGTAGACAATAAGACGGCCGAGGCCCAAACGATCGTGACACACAGGGGGGCCTTCCGGGTGAGGAGGCTACAGTTCGGAGTAAGTGTCGCTCCGGGGATCTTCCAGAGTATAATGGATGCTCTCCTTAAAGGGATCCCCGGAGTCCAGCCGTTCTTCAATGACGTTTTAGTCGCCCGGACCCCGAAGAGTTCGGCAACCGCCTACGAGAGGTGCTCCGCCGCTTCCAGGCAGCGGGGCTCAAGGTTAAGAGGGAGAAATGCTTGCTGGGGGTCCCACGGGTGGAGTTCCTGGGGTTCGCCGTAGATGCAGCGGGAATCCACCCAACGGAAGAAAAGACCCGAGCCATCGTGCAAGCCCCGGCCCCCACCTGCAAAGCGGAGCTACAAAGCTTCTTGGGGGTGCTTAACTTCTACCATTCATTCCTCCCCCACAAGGCAGCCCTTGCAGAGCCCCTTCACCAGCTGTTGGACAAAAAAGCCCCTTGGGTTTGGGGCAAACGACAAACCGCCGCGTTTCAGGCGGTCAAGGACGTCCTGGTGTCCAATGCGGTGCTCCACCATTTTGACGAGGGCCTCCCCGTCATCCTGGCCTGTGATGCATCGCCTTATGGGTTGGGAGCAGTCCTGGGGCACCAACTCCCGGACGGGAGGGAGGTACCGGTAGCGTACTACTCCCACACACTGACTCCGGCAGAGCGCAACTACGCGCAGATAGACAAGGAGGCTCTGGCAATTGTGGCGGGTGTCCGCATGTTCCACAAATATCTGTACAGGCGGAGGTTCACTATTGCTACGGACCACAAGCCCCTCCTAGGTCTGTTAGCCCCAGACCGACAAACCCCCCAAATTCTATCACAGCGGGTGTTGAGGTGGAACCAATTCCTCAACTCGTACACTTACACACTGGTCCACCGAGCCGGCAAAGCTATGGGTCATGCGGATGCACTCAGCCGGCTGCCACTTCCTGAAGTAGGTCCAGACCCTGCCCCCGCACAACAGGTAATGCTAGTGGAGAGCCTCCCGGAGCAGCCCCTCCACGCAGCGGAGGTCGCCAGGGCCACCCAGAAACACAAGACACTGGCACGGGTGCTTGACTGGGTGGTGAGGGGTTGGCCAGAAGGGAACATGGGGGAAGAATTCAAGCTGTATAAAACCAGGAGGGAGGAACTAGCAGCCCACAAAGGGTGCCTATTACGGGGAAGTAGGGTGGTGGTCCCCCCCCCCGCTGCAAAAGCGTGTTCTGGAATCCCTACACGAGACCCACCCCGGCATAGTCCGCATGAAGGCCTTAGCCAGGAGCTACGTTTGGTGGCCGGGGATGGATGGGGAGATCGAGAGCTGGGTCCGGAGGTGCCAGATATGTCAGGAGTCGCGGCCCGAACCTCCCAGCGCCCCCGCCACATGGTGGGAGTCAACCAGGAAGCCGTGGTCGAGACTCCACTTGGATTTCGCGGGGCCATTCCAGGGGCAGGTCTTTCTGATAATTGTGGACTCCTACACCAAATGGTTAGAGGTCATTCCCGTAGGGTCCACTTCGTCCGCAGCCGCGATCAGAGCACTGCGCAGGGTCTTATGCACACACGGTATCCCGGACACCATAGTCTCTGATAACGGGACCGCATTCACCTCGGCCGACTTCCAGGCGTTCCTCCAGAGATATCTGATTAGGCACATAAGGTCTGCCCCCTTCCACCCGGCCACCAACGGCCAGGCAGAGCGGATGGTACGCACAACAAAAGAAGCCCTGAGCCGAATCGTGCAGGGCGACTGGGACCACAGGTTGGCCGCGTTCCTTTTCGATAATAGGGTCACCCCCAACCCGGTCACAGGGGTTAGTCCGGCCGAGCTCCTCATGGGGCGCAAGCTCATAACCCGACTGGACAGACTACACCCTGACAGGGCTTTGGAGACCCGCGGAAGTCCCGAGGTCCGGGACGCGGCCAGGGGTTTCTTTGCGGGCGACCCAGTATATGCCCGGAACTAAGCGAGGGGGCCTGAGTGGGTGGCAGGCAGAGTGCTACGAGTAACGGGGTCCCACCACTACGATATATCAACCGAGGGGGGCCAGGTATTACGGCGGCACATAGACCAGCTACGCCGCCGCATGCTACCGGAGGAACCTGCGGATACAGAAGGGGCGAGATCTGGGGAGGAGCCAACTGAGGCCCGACCAGAGGACGCGGCCCCAACACCGGCAACACCGCCGCACGAAGCGCCGGGACCGACAGAGCCCGAGAGACCAATGCAACCAGACCCGCAGCCTCCGGCCACACCACGGCCCACCGACGCACCAGCGGCGGAAGCCGCGCCGCCTCCACCGGACCTCCCCAGAAGGTCCACCAGGGAGCGCCGACCTCCCACATACCTTAAGGACTATGTTCATTAACCAGGGGGGGAGGGGTGTAGTGTATTGGCAGCCATACGCGCCATGCGCAGAGGCAACTGGGCGGTCCCAGGCACCTCCAGCGCGGGGTGCGAAATCCCCGCCAATCACCAGCTGTGGCGGGAAGTTTAACAGGTCAGGATTGGCCTGACCTGTCCAGTAGGCTGTACCCGGGATTGTACATAAGCGGGACCCGGTCCGCGTGTTCTCTCTCTTGCAATGTGCTCCGAATAAAGAATGTTGCCCTGCTCGCGTCTCCAGACTGAGTACATTACAACACTGCTTTGCTTCATGAAGTTGTGACAGCTGCCTGTAAACAGCTTCATCCATAGTAGACCTCAGGCATATGCTCATGATAAGTATTTTAGGGGAGGGACGGTGGCTCAGTGGTAGAGCATCTGCTCGGGAAGCAGAAGGTCCCAGGTTCAATCCCTGGCATCTCCAAAAAAGGGTCCAGGCAAATAGGTGTGAAAAACCTCAGCTTGAGACCCTGGAGAGCCGCTGCCAGTCTGAGAAGACAATACTGACTTTGATGGACCCAGGGTCTGATTCAGTATAAGGCAGCTTCATATGTTCATATATGTTCATATGATCCTGTGGTATCATATGTTCATATGTTCATATGTTCATTTTGTACAGACTAGTTGTTCTTCACACACTTAACAACCTTGCTCTGTCTGTACACTGTCCAGATGGCTTTTAAGAGGGCCTGCAGAAGGGCCTGAGGGATGTGCAGGTTTTCTTGGTTCCATTCCTTTAAGATTTTGCCATTTTGCTGTGTGCTGCATCTCATTCCTCCTTCATTTTAGTTTAATGAGAATTAGAATACGCAGAGTTTGCCTCAGGTATCATTTTATTGCCTATGTGCATTGCACATATACACAATGAGGAAAGCATGATTGCATTAAGATTCTTTTCATGTGGTGTTTGACTAGTGCACACAAATACTCCTGTGCAGAAAAACTGGTTAAATTCCACATTAAAAGAATCTTGATACAGTTCTGTGAATTGGTTAACATTCCTGTCAGTTACATGTATTCACATAGGCTAATTCTGCACTATTTGCTTGCGTAGGTGTTCAGCCAGGTCTGTTTCCGCCAACTCAGATTATTTACTTCTGCACCATAGCCTCCACACCCAGTACATCCGTGGGATTGGTTTCTGCACTAACATTATCCCAGAGCATTCCCCGATGCTCTTCCTGTTGCTCTTCAGTGTTTCCTCACTGAAATATCCACCTCCATTTTTTTTCCATTGGAGGCGTGGTTTTGATACAATGCAGCCAATTGTCAACAACCTTACAGGCTGCATTGTTTTATGTGCTTGGTTTAAACCAGCATGCTGATTGGCTGCCTGTGTTGCTGCCAGTGCTTGAAATGCTTTGTTTTCAATAAGGTTTGAGAAACACCATTTGCCCCAAACTCACTACTGTGGCATGCCAGCAAATGGACGTCAGAGAGCGCTTGTAGCACTTGTAGAAATAGAAGATAATAAAGTCCATGAGGAATGCTGCTCTCCACTGAACGTTATGCAAAAAAAAGTGGGGGGAGAAGGTTTCTCTTGCAGAGAGTGTGGGAAGGAGGAAGAGCAAAGAGATGGGGATAAGAGAGCTGGGAGCTTCCTGGGTGTTATTGTCCTTCACCACCACAAGCTTCCTATCTCTTCCCCCCCCTCCCAGTGCCTACAGGGTGCCGCTGGGCACTGCCCTGCTGGTCTCAGCTTCCCAGGTCTCAGATGCGAGAAGCTGAGAACAGCTGGATGGTATGCAAATGTGAGCTGTACTCCAAGACTGGCTTCTTGCAGGGGAGACAGCCTTGGACCCAGAGCGGTTCCAAACTGTCAGAACTGGGATGAACTTCAGACGATTCCAATACTTGTTACAAAGTAAGGATCTTTATTGAAGAACTACAGTGAGCAGTGAAGTGGCCAAATTTGCGGATGACACTAAATTGTTCAGGGTGGTGAGAACCAGAGAGGATTGTGAGGAACTCCAAAGGGATCTGTTGAGGCTGGGTGAGTGGGCGTCAACGTGGCAGATGCGGTTCAATGTGGCCAAGTGCAAAGTAATGCACATTGGGGCCAAGAATCCCAGCTACAAATACAAGTTGATGGGGTGTGAACTGGCAGAGACAGACCAAGAGAGAGATCTTGGGGTCATGGTAGATAATTCACTGAAAATGTCAAGACAGTGTGCATTTGCAATAAAAAAGGCCAACGCCATGCTGGGAATTATTAGGAAGGGAATTGAAAACAAATCAGCCAGTATCATAATGCCTCTGTATAAATCGATGGTGCGGTCTCATTTGGAGTACTGTGTGCAGTTCTGGTCGCCGCACCTCAAAAAGGATATTATAGCATTGGAGAAAGTTCAGAAAAGGGCAACTAAAATGATTAAAGGGCTGGAACACCTTCCCTATGAAGAAAGGTTGAAACGCTTAGGGCTCTTTAGCTTGGAGAAACGTCGACTGAGGGGTGACATGATAGAAGTTTACAAGATAATGCATGGGATGGAGAAAGTAGAGAAAGAAGTACTTTTCTCCCTTTCTCACAATACAAGAACTCGTGGGCATTCGATGAAATTGCTGAGCAGACAGGTTAAAACGGATAAAAGGAAGTACTTCTTCACCCAAAGGGTGATTAACATGTGGAATTCACTGCCACAGGAGGTGGTGGCGTCCACAAGCATAGCCACCTTCAAGAAGGGGTTAGATAAAAATATGGTGCAGAGGTCCATCAGTGGCTATTAGCCACAGTGTGTGTGTGTGTGTGTGTGTGTGTATATATATATATATATATATATATATATATATATATATTTGGCCGCTGTGTGACACAGAATGTTGGACTGGATGGGCCATTGGCCTGATCTAACATGGCTTCTCTTATGTTCTTATGTTCTTACAGTGCTAGAGCTACGAGATAACAGTAATGCCGAGTCCTGGCAGTTGGTTACATTTTATGCCATCAGCAAAGTACAATAAAGCTATCATTCACATGGGTTACAGACAAGTGTCTCTTTTCCCAGGCTTCGTTATCAGAAGGGAGGATGCTTCCCTGTGGTGAAGGCCAAACGGCCTGTCTTCAAAAGGGCACCTGTGGATGTTGAAGAGAGACTATCTGTCGCCCGTCCTGGAGCCCTAAATATTTGGAATAGCTATGAGGTGCAGGGTTAATTGCTCAGGCTATGGACTCTGTGTTAGTGTTAGGTTACAGCATGGAGTCAGTCTGGTCAAAGCAGACAGAGAGAAAGTTACAAGTTCTGACATACTGCCCCCCCTTAGCTCTTCGCCTTGGGCTTGTGTGGGTACGGTAGATGAAACTTCTTAAGCAGTTGCGGAGCGGACACATCGCTCGCCTTTACCCATTCGTCACAGCTCGGGGGGAAGTATTTCCACCTGATGAGGTAGTACAACACACCCCGTTGGATTTTGGAATCCAAAACCTCCTGCACCTCATGGTGACTCTGACCCCTCACTCGCGTCGGAGGCGGTTCCGGAGGGCGAGGGTGAAAGGACGTAGCTCTAGGGTCTTTGCGAAGGAGGCTGCAATGAAAGACAGGGTGGATCTTACTTAATGATTTGGGCAGCTCAAGTTCTACAGTTACCTTGTTGATAACCTTTTTGATTTTAAAGGGTCCCAGATACTTCAGAGCAAGCTTGCGACACCCCTGTGGGAGGGGCAAGTTTTTTTGTGGACAGAAAGACTGTCTCCCCCTCTTTCAGTTCCCACTGGGGAGCGTGTTTCTTGTCGAAGTGGCGTTTGTACTCCTCTTTCGCATCCTCTAGGTTCTCCTGAATCACCTTCCACCCCCCCCCCCGTACTCCCTCCCACCACTGTTGACACGAAGTGGGTTCTGGGGCCCCGGCCGGTAGAGGAAGGTTCGGGAATGGCTTCCCTTCGTAGCCGTTGACTATTTGGAAGGGGGAGGTTTTGGTTGAGCTATGGAGGCTGTTGTTATAGCCATATTCGGCGAAGGGGAGTAACTCCACCCAGTTTGTCTGTTGGTAGTTGATGTAACACCTTAAGTATTGCTCGAGAAGCCCGTTCACCCTCTCCGTCTGTCCATCCGTTTGCGGATGGTATGCGGAGCTAAGTCCCTGCTCAATGCCTGCAATTTTGCAGAACTCCCGCCAGAAGTTGGCAACGAACTGTGGCCCGCGGTCACTAATGACCTTGTCTGGGAATGATGGAGCCGGACCACGTGATTAAAGAATAGTTGGGCCAATTTCTTGGCAGTGGGGAGTTTTTTCAATGGGATGAAGTGGGCTTGTTTGGAGAATGTGTCCACTACCACCAATATCACCATTTTCCCTTGGGAGGGGGGAAGTTCTACGATGAAATCCATGGAGACCACTGCCCAGGGGCGACTCGCTGTCGGGAGAGGGACCAAGTGGCCAGGTGGCTTCCCCCCTCTGCGCTTGGACATGATACAAGTGGGGCAGGCAAGTACAAATTCCGAGACATCCCTCTTTAATTTGGGCCACCAGAACTGTCGGGTAATTAGGTTGAGGGTCTTTACATACCCAAAGTGACCAGCAAGGCAGCTGGAATGACCCTGCTCGAGGACTTCTTTTCTCAGAGATTTGGGCACATAAATCTTCCCCTTGTGGAACCATAGTCCCCCTTCCCCCTTTTCAAGACCCTCGGGTCGATCCTGCCCCTCTAGCTCCACTTCTGTCGCGAAGCGTTCCTTCTGCTGTGGTTCGGGGGCCCCGGTTTGCTTCCCTGAGCAGGTGGTTACTCCCCCCGCGATGGCCGAGGGGGGAATGAGGGAGTCGATTACTTCTTCCCTCTGGCTCTCGTGCTGGGGCATGCGTGATAGTGCGTTGGCCAAGAAGTTTTTGGTGCCTGGGATGTGCTTTAGCACGAAATCAAACTTGGCGAAAAATCCCGCCCACCTGATTTGTTTTGCGGTCAGTTTGCAGCGGCCGGTGAGGGCCTCCAGGTTCTTGTGATCGGTCCAAATTTCGAAGGGGACTCGAGCCCCTTCCAACCAGGATCTCCATGTTTTGAGAGCAAACATGACCGCAAATGCCTCTTTGTCCCACACTGACCAGTTTCTTTGCTCATTGGAAAATTTGTGGGAAATGTAAGCGCAAGGACGGAGCTCCCCCCCCCTCATTTCTTTGCATCAATATGGCTCCTACGGCGACATCGGAGGCATCGCATTGCACCATGAAGGGCTTCAGTTCATTCGGGTGAGCTAGTACCGGTTCGGAGGTGAAAAGTTGTTTGAGCTCATTAAAAGCCTCGTGGCACTCCGGCGTCCACGTTAGGCGCGCACTGGGTTTTTTCACCTCTTCCCCTTTCCCTTTCGTTTTGAGGAGTTCGGTGAGGGGGAGCATTACCCTTGCGAACCCCTTAATGAACCCGCGGTAAAAATTTGCGAACCCGAGAAATGATTGAAGCTGCTGTCGGGTTCGAGGGGGCTCCCAGTCTAGGACCGCTTGGATTTTTGCGGGGTCCATTGCTAATCCCTCCCCCGACACCAGGAACCCCAGGTAATCTAGTTCCGTTTTGTGGAACTCACATTTTGACAGTTTAGCATACAATTTGTTTCGGCATAGGGTCGCTAACACTTTCCTCACTAGTGGCACATGTGAATCAAGGTCTTTCGAGTAAATAATGATGTCATCCAGGTACACCACCACCCCCTTGTACAGAAATTCTCTTAACACTTAATTGATAAAGTTCATGAACACCCCCGGCGCTCCCTGAAGTCCAAAAGGCATCACTAAGTACTCGAATTGTCCCATAGGCGTGTTGAATGCCGTCTTCCACTCATCCCCCTCTTTAATCCGCACGCGGAAGTACGCGTCGCGGAGGTCGAGCTTGGTGAAGATTCTACCCTCAGCCACTGTGCTTAATAGATCTTTTATCAGCGGGATCGGGTAAGCGTTTGACATGGAAATCCCGTTTATCCCGCGAAAATCTGTGCAAAGCCTCAGACTACCGTCCTTCTTCTTGCGGAATAGGACCGGTGCCGCGTGGGGGGCCGTGGCCGGCCGGATGAATCCCCGCTTCAAATTTTTGTCAATGAATTTTCTCAGTTCCGCTTCTCCGCCCAGCCCATTGAGTAGAGTTTTGCTTTGGGCAGCTCTTGCCCCAGAATTAGTTCGATGGCACAATCGGTCGGGCAGTGCGGAGGGAGTTCGTCCGCCTCTCGCTCACTAAAAGCTTTTTTCAAGTCTCTGTACTCCCTGGGGATCACCCCTATCTCCTCAAGAGTGAGGCAGAGTCTTTCGCTCTGGGGAGGGGCCTTGGGACCCTACTCGGGTCTCCAGTGGTGGTGCTCACACCGCCAGTCGGGGAATCGCACAATCTGTTCCACCCATCGAATGTCCGGTTGGTGCCGGGCGAGCCACCCTGCTCCCACCACCACGTCAAATGAAGACGAGGGGGCTATAACGAAAGTCTCTATCCCCCAGTGATTGTCCGTCCCTACGGGGGTCGCCTGGGTCTCCAGGGTACAGGGCTCCCCCCTCATGATGGAATCGTCCATCTGTTCGAATTGGATGGGGTGGGGCAGGGGGGACGTGGCCAGTCCCAGCGCCTCTACTAGGCGCGGGGTAATAATGTCTCGGGTGCACCCTGAGTCAATCAGGGCGCGGGCGTGCATAAACCGCTTAAGGTTTGGGTTCAGTAGGGTGACCGCCATGAACAACAGCCCCCCGGTAATTTTCACCGTCAGTAGTGCCGGCGTTTTCCGGACCTGCTTTGCGGCACCGATTAAAGCAGGTCGCTGTCGTTTCCCGCCGACTCTTGGTCCCAGGACTCCTCGCTGGATTCCTCTATGGTGGTAACATCCTCGTCAATCGCCATGGAAGTGGTGACGGTGCCCCGACTGGGCTCTTTGGTGCGGCCGCCCTTCTTCTTCTGCGCGGTGCCCGTCGGCTTGGGCTGAGTAGGGGTCGGTGTTTGCCTCACCGGACAGTTGGCGGCTAGGTGGTTCGGGTCCCCACACCTAAAGCACTTGCTGACCGCGGCGGTGGGGGTTGAGGTTGTGGGGGGCCGCTTCCCTTCGGGTTTCCCGGCTGCGGGGCTCGGTTTCCCCCCTCTCTTGCCTTGCTGTTGACGCCGCATCCCGACGTGTTGGAGGTCGGTTTCCACCTCTCCCGCCAGCTGGATCCATCCCACCAAGGTATCAGGCCGCCCTTGGTGGTAGCACCGGTCAAGGATGTTTGCGTTCAATCCATTCTTGAACGCGGTGTACTTCATCACCTCGTTCCAGCCCCTGGCTGCCGCGCAGTGACCCATAAACTCGGTGGCGTACTGGCGCGTCGTGCGGTTCCCCTGCTCGATCCTCTGCAGCGCCTCGATGGCCTTTTCCTCTCTCAGGGGGTCCCCGTACTGACGGAGCATGGCTTGGAGGAAGTCGGCCACTGTGGCCAGCTCGGGTTTTCTCCCTGTGTACAGCCCCACGTACCACTTCCGCGTCGGTCCCCTCAGCTTGGAGGCAATGTGGTCGACCCGGCTCGCTTCGGTGGGGTAGCCCGCTCCCCAGTGCGTGAAAAACGTGTTGCACTGGATGGTGAAGTACTCTACTTCGTCCCCGTCGAACATAATCTTTAGTTCCCGGGTCCCTCCGCCTTCCGCCCCGGCTGGGGCCGCGGGACCCGCTGGGGCCGGCCCCGCCGAAGCAGCGGGGGCGGGGGGCACCGGCACCGCTGGAGCGGCTGGGACCGCCGGGGCGGCAGGGGTGGGGGGCGCCGGCGAAGCGGGTGGCCGCGGGTGGCGCGGGGGGTGCCGGCCTGCCTGGCGGGCACAGACAAGTGTCTCTTTTCCCAGGCTTCGTTATCAGAAGGGAGGATGCTTCCCTGTGGTGAAGGCCAAACGGCCTGTCTTCAAAAGGGCACCTGTGGATGTTGAACAGAGACTATCTGTCGCCCGTCCTGGAGCCCTAAATATTTGGAATAGCTATGAGGTGCAGGGTTAATTGCTCAGGCTATGGACTCTGTGTTAGTGTTAGGTTACAGCATGGAGTCAGTTTGGTCAAAGCAGACAGAGAGAAAGTTACAAGTTCTGACACAAATGGCTTTACGGAATTTCTGGCCCCCTGGCGATTCTCTGGATGACCTGGTTGAGACTTGGCATGGCTGGCTCTCCAAAGCCATTGATGAGATCACACCTTGGCGTCCTCCGCACCCTCATTCTAAGCTAGCACTGTGGTACACCCCGGAATTGCCGCAGATGAAATGAGGACTCAGATGGCTAGAGAGGCAATGGCGGTGTACTCGAGATGAAGCAACAAGAACATCTTGTAGAGAGGTTATGACGTCCTATGAGATGGCAGTCAAAGCCACGAAGAAAATTTAATTTGCGGCCAAGATTGTGTCTGCGACTTTGCGCCCGGCACAATTGTTTAGTACAATTTGGACTCTTACAACACTGCTGCAAGGCAGGCCAAACTTTAGGGAATTGGAGATTGGTTGTGAGGCTTTCGCAAACTCTTTTGCAGATAAGATCTCGTCGCTCCACCACGACCTCCCCACCACATTGGAAACAGTACGTGAACTCGAGGCCCCGTGCCTGTCTTCTGGACCAGTCTTGGATTGCTTTGATAGACTCAGCCTGGAGGCAATTGACAGAATTCTCTCCGCTGTGTGCCCAACAACCTGCGATTTGGACCCTTGCACCTCCTGACTAATTAAAGCTTGCCAGAGGGAGCTCAAATATCCTATACAGGATATAGTAAATAGATCCCTCTCCGAAGGGCTTTTTCCAATGCCTCTCAAAGAGGCTGTGGTCCGCCCTCTCTTGAAAAAACCTACATTAGACCCAGCCAAATTGGCACACTACTGGCCGGTCTCGAATTTACCCTTTTGGGGTAAAATTATTGAGAGGGCAGTAGTGCTAAAGTTACAGAGTTTTCTGGAAGACGCTTCCATCCCAGACCCCCACCAGTTCAGCTTC
Source organism: Heteronotia binoei (assembly GCF_032191835.1). Taxonomy (NCBI): domain Eukaryota; kingdom Metazoa; phylum Chordata; class Lepidosauria; order Squamata; family Gekkonidae; genus Heteronotia; species Heteronotia binoei. The sequence continues at coordinate 185,041,154 of NC_083223.1, read as the reverse complement.
CGTCCAGGTCACAGGACAGAGACAGTGCCGGTCGCCCTGGTGGATGACCTCCAGCGGCATCTGGACTGAGGCGGCTCAGCGGTACTGATGTTGTTAGACTTATTGGTTGCGTTCAATACGGTCAACCATCGGTTACTGACCTGACGTGGGGATTCAGGGGTTGGCCTTGCAGTGGCTTTCCTCTTTCCTAGATGGTCAGGGACAAAGGGTGGCGAGTGGGGGAGAGCTGTCCTGGAGATATGCACTTAATTGTGGGGTGCCTCAGAGGGCGGTGCTCTCCCTGATGTTGTTCAACATCTACATGCACCCCCTTGCCCAGATTGCCTAGAGGTATGGGTTGGGTTGCCACCAGTATACTGATGACTCCCAGCTCTATCTGCTAATGGATGGCTGGCCTGGCTGTGTTCCAGAAAATCTGGATCTGGCGTTGCAAGTTGTGGCAGGATGGCTTAGGCTGAGTCACTTGAAGCTGAATCCAGCGAAGACAGAGGTCCTTTGCCTGAGTCGCAGCAATCTGGGCAGGGAAATCCCCTTAGCAGCATTTGACAGTGCGCCACTAACAATGGCACACAAGGTCACAAGCTTGAGAGTGCTGCTGGAACCTGCCTTGACAATGGAGGCCCAGATAGCAGCCACTGCTAAATCTGCTTTTTTCCATCTTAGGTGGGTGAGGCAGTTGGTCCCCTTCCTGGAACATGGTGACCTGGCAACGGTGATCCATGCAACGGTCACCTCGAGGCTGGACTACTGTAATGCCCTCTACTTGGGGCTGCCCCTGTGTCAAACCCGGAAACTACAGCTAGTGCAGAACACGGCAGCCAGGCTGCTATTGGGGCTCCCAAGGTGGGAGCACATACAACTGGGACTTCAGGAACTGCACTGGCTGCCAATAGTATACTGGCTTTACCTTTAAAGCCCTGTATGGCCTAGGACCTGCCTATCTTAGGGACCCTCTCTCCTCACACGTTTCCCAGAGGGTACTTCAATCTGGATCTCAAAATCTATTAGTAATCCCCAGGCTGAAGGAGGCCAAATTAAAGATCACTAGAGAGAGGGCCTTCTCAATTGCAGCCCCCTACTGGTGGAATCAACTACCAGAGGAAGTGAGGGCTTTGCAGAACTTTGTCCAGTTCTACAAGGCTTCTAAGACCACTCTCTTTTGTTTGGCTTTTGACTGAAGCAGAGCTTGTATCATAGGGAAAAAGAAGAAATACCATCACCACTGAAAACATATAATATCAAAGAGATTAGCACCAAATTATTTTGATGTGTAATTACACTAATAAATGTGTATTTTTTATAATATTTATCAATTTTAATTGTTTGTTGTGATTTTTATACTATGAGCCACCCTGAGCCTGCCTTGGTGGGGAGGGTGGGATATAAATCAAATAAATAAATAAATTGGAGCGAAGCAGAGCAGCCCAGCTGCACCTTTCCCAGGCCTGGGGGGGGGGCAGGCTGCTCCACTGAAACCTCCCTTCCACCTGTATGGCCCCTCCTTTTACTGCCTTGCTCTGGTCGCCACCACTCTGGCTGCCCCGCTCTTCCCAGCACTCTCGTCGCCCCGCTCTTCCCACTGCCGCAGCTGCTCTCACTGCCCCGCTCTCCCCAGCACTCTTGTGGTCCCACTCTCCCCACTGTAACTACTCTTGATGTCCCCACTCTTGCTGCTACGCTCTCTCCGCCGCTCTTGCTGCTATGCTCTCCCTGCCACCACAACTACTCTCCCCGCCACACTCTCACCACCCTGCTCTCCCTGCAGCCGTAGCTGCTTTTGCCGACCCTCTCTCCCCACCACTCTCATGGCCCTGCTCTTGCCACAGCAACTACTCTCACCACCTCCACTCTCACAGCCGCCCTGACTGCTGCCGTCGTCCTTTTTTATTTATTTATTCAACTCTGGTTGGGGAGACAAATCACAGCAGGCACATCAGAAAAGGAGGAGGGATGGAGGGTGCAATCACCAGGACAAGGGTGGGAAAAATAGACCTGAATGGAAGAGTTCTGCTCACACCACCAACAGCCGTTTCAAAACAAACACCTGTAAAAAGGGGTTCAGAAAACCTGCAATAAGCTTTGTAGAAGCTGGATCAAAACACTGTTCTGGATCAACATGTGTGGAACTCTTTCCAAACTCCGAAATACTTTGTCAGCATGCTCCGGAGGAAGAGACTGTGCAGAATCAGCCATACTGTTTAGAGCAGGGGTGTCAAACTCATTTGTTATGAGGGCCGGATCTGACATAAATGAGACCTTGCCAGGCCAGGCCATATGTATCATAAAATGTAATGCCAGGTAGCAGAGATATAAACTTTATAAAGGACACAGACAAACATAAAGTTTTTTTAAAACTTAAAATAAAACATGCTTAAGACATTAGCACTTGTTGGTCTTAAACGTGCTTTCTTTGTATCTCTCCCATGCAATCCAAGCTCTCTCAATTGCACAGCAGAGCTACTGAGCCAAGCCTCTCTTCCTTCTATTGGCTGACGCTCTCCCCCGCCTGGTCCCCTGGGGAAGGAAGACAAGAGCCAGAACTTCCTTTGAAGTAAACTATTCCTTCCCAGCCTGCCTTCCCAGGGGAGGAGCCTCAGTGAATATTGAAAATAGGGGCTTTGCTCTGTAGCTCCTTTGCATATTTGACACCCCTGGTTTAGTGCATCCAGGGAGCTCAATCAGATTGCACCATTTCTTCTCCTCCATTTGTTTGCTTGTTTCTTCCTTCAACTTAATTGATTGCCCCATCCTGAGTAATGCTGGATTCTGGGTGATGTACAGCATAATTAATAAATACGAACATTTAAAATCAATAAAATTGATTAAATTAGCAATTATAAACCCCTGATTGCGTCCTATTACATTTTTCTTATTCAGATTTCTGGTTGCAGAATCAAGGGGGGGGACTCCAAGGGGTGGGGGGCAAGATGCCAGCATGATAACCATCACTGTCCTCAATCAAAAGCCTGGTGCAACATCTTTGCCTTACAGGCCCTCCAGAACTGTAAAAGATCTCACATGGCCCTGATGATCTCTGGCAGAGAGTTCCACCAGGTCAGGGCCAGGACTGAAAAGGTGAGGATAGTCGGACCTATTTTGGGCCAGGGATCACCAGTAAGTTTTGGCTAGTAGAGTGTAACGCTCTTCCGGAGACATAGCAGAAGAGGTGTCCCCATAGATACGTTGGTCTCAGACTGCTCAAGGCCTTAAAGGTCAAAACCAAAACCTTAAACCTGACCCCCCCTTTGATGTTGCATCCAGAAATCTGGATTGGAAAATTTTAATAGGAAGCCATCAGGGGTTCATAATTGCTAATTTAATTGATTGGACTGGTTTAAAATGTTTGAATTTAGTCCCTACTAGGGTGGCCAGACCGTCCCGGGCACCCGGGAATGTCCCGGTTCTGGCCCCCTATTCCCGCCTCCCGGGTTGGCTATACCGGGACCATTTAGAGGTCCCGGTTTAGCCAGCCCCGGAGGCGGTGGGCCGCAGGCACCGGCGGGGAAGGCGGCGAGTGAGGGAGGGAGCGTCCCTGCGCGTGCGCAGGGACGCTCCCTCCCTCACTCGCCGCCTTCCCCGCCCGCGCGCGGGGCCTGGCGGCGCTGGTGGAGGCCTCTCCGTGGCCTCCGCTGGTCGCTGGAAGCCCTCCAGAGACCAGCGGAGGCCGCGGAGCAGCCGGCGCTAGTCCCGGAAGGCCTTCCAGAGACTCTGGAAGGCCTTCCGGGACCAGCGCCGACCAGCGAAGGCCTCTCCGCGGCCTCCGCTGGTCGCTGGGGGCCCTCCAGAGACTCTGGAGGGCCCCCAGCGACCAGCGGAGGCCGCGGAGCAGCCGGCGCTGGTCCCGGAAGGCCTTCCAGAGACTCTGGAAGGCCTTCCGGGACCAGCGCCGACCAGCAAAAGCCTCTCCGCAGCCTCCGCTGGTCGCTGGGGGCCCTCCAGAGACTCTGGAGGGCCTCCAGCGACCAGCGGAGAGGCCGCGGAGCAGCCGGCGCTGGTCCCGGAAGGCCTTCCAGAGACTCTGGAAGGCCTTCCGGGACCAGCGCCGACCAGCGAAGGCCTCTCCGCGGCCTCCGCTGGTCGCTGGGGGCCCTCCAGAGACTCTGGAGGGCCCCCAGCGACCAGCGGAGGCCGCGGAGAGGCCGCGGAGCAGCCGGCGCTGGTCCCGGAAGGCCTTCCAGAGACTCTGGAAGGCCTTCCGGGACCAGCGCCGACCAGCGACGCCTCCCCGGCCTCTCCGCCGCTGGACTCGCCGCCGCTGCCCGACTCGCCGCCGCCGCTGGACTCTCCGCCGACCGCCACCCTGGAAGCAGGTAAGGGGGCCGAAAGCGGGGGGGGGCAGCCTTCCTTTCTTCCCTCCCTCTTCCCTTCTTTCCTTCCTTCCTTCCCTCCCTTCCTTCCCTCCCTCCCTCCCTTCCTTCCTTCCCTTCCTTCCTTCCCTCCCTCCTCCCTTCCTTCCTTTCTTTCTTCCTTCCCTCCCTTCCTTCCCTCCCTCCCTCCCTCCCCCCCCCTCCCTCCCTCCCTCCCTCCCTTCCCTCCTTCCTTCCTTCCTTCCTTCCTTCCTTCCTTCCTTCCTTCCTTCCTTCCTTCCTTCCTTCCTTCCTCCCTTCCCTTCCCTTCCCTTCCCTTCCCTCCTCCCTTCCTTCCCTCCTTATGTTCTTATGTGACACGGAGTGTTGGACTGAATGGGCCACTGGCCTGATCCAACAGGGCTTCTCTTATGTTCTTCTGTGACACAGAGTGTTGGACTGGATGGGCCACTGGCCTGATCCAACAAGGTTTCTCTTATGTTCTTCTGTGACACAGAGTGTTGGACTGGATGGGCCACTGGCCTGATGCAACAGGGCTTCTCTTATGTTCTTATGTGACCAGAGTGGTGGACTGGATGAGCCATTGGTCTGATGCAACAGGGCTTCTCTTATATTTTTATGTGGCACAGAGTGTTGGACTGGAGGGGCCACTGGCCTGATGCAACAGGGCTTCTCTTATATTCTTATGTGGCACAGAGTGTTGGACTGGAGGGGCCACTGGCCTGATGCAACAGGGCTTCTCTTATGTTCTTATGTGACGCAGAGTGTTGGACTGGATGGGCCACTGGCCTGATCCAACAGGGTTTCTCTTATGTTCTTATGTGACGCAGAGTGTTGGACTGGATGGGCCCCTGGCCTGATCCAACAGGGCTTCTCTTATGTTCTTATGTGACGCAGAGTGTTGGACTGGATGGGCCATTGGCCTGATCCAACATGGCTTCTCTTATGTGACAATACTGACTTTGGTGGACCCAAGCACTGATTCAGTGTAAGGGAGCTTTGTGTTTGTGTCTTCTGGTGCAATTTTGTTCTCAGATCCTGTATTTACTTCATCAGTATATGGGATAAGGCACTTTCTCAACTGTGCTGCATAATGCAGCCTATTTATTTTGTCCTGTTTGCTCTGTTGGCTCTATCTGCGCCACCTTCATCACTTTCGGGGTGTGGATCCCCAGTGGGGTGGTCTCGCGACTCCCTCCACCGGCTGTTTCTGATAGCCCTGCGCCCCCTCTTTCATTTGATATGTGTCCCGTGCGGGTGCCACCCTTGAAAGGGCAGCTTCTGGGAAAGCTCTCTCAGCCCCACCCACCTCAAAGGGTGTCCATTGTGGGGGGAGGAAGATAAAGGAGATTATGAGCCGCTCTGGGACTCTGGTTCAGAGAGAAGGGCGGGGTATAAATATATGGTCTTCCTCCTCCTCCTCCTCCTTTTTCTTCTGGGGGCCGATGCAGAGTACACGCCAGTAGAGATTTTCTTGCAAAATCTAGATTGTCCATCCTTTTAGAGAAACGCATTTTCTCCACAACACCCTTATCTTCCTCCCAGAATCTGGGGACGAACGGGTTAACACGGCTCCATCCCACCCTGTGGCAGCCCACGCCAAGACTTCTCTCTAGTTCTTCGCCCACATGCAAGCCACATCACAACTGAAGAAACCTCCTCCGCTCTATAACCTTCATGCCCAGCCTTCGGTTCCCTCCCTCTCAGAGGGATAGAAAGTGGAGAATTCAAGATTTCGCCTCTCCGTTTTTGACTCCAGGCAAGGGAAGTGTAAAATAAGAACAAAGAATGCTCACTTTAGGACAATAAGAGGAGTTCTCTTCCTCAAGCCTCTTAGTGCCTGACGTTTTTGTCGTTCTTAGAACAGTCTGGTAAGGTAGGATCAAAACAACTTGCTTTTGTGATGCCAAAGTATTTCTGGGCCAGCCAATGCTCTGAGAAGCGAGGGAAGACGCTGTGATATGTTCCTTCTTCTCTGGACAGGAAAACAAACATTTTCTTAGATGTTCTCTTCAAAATACGCAGGGGCTTGGAATATCTCTAGCATGACTGTTCCAGCTTGAAAGATCGTCCAATTGAAAACCATTTGGCTACCGTGTTGGACTGGACATGATAGAGGTCTACAAGGTTATGCACGGGATAGAGAAGGTAGAGAAAGAAGTCCTTTTCTCTCTTTCTCACAATATGAGAACTCGTGGGCACTCCATGAAATTGCTGAGCAGTCGGGTTGGAACGGATAAAAGGAAGCGCTTCTTCACCCAAAGGGTGATTTACACGTGGAATTCACTGACACAGGAGGTGACGGCGGCTGCAAGCATAGATAGCTTCAAGAGGGGATTGGATAAGCATATGGAGCAGAGGTCCCTCAGTGGCTATTAGCCACAGAGTGTGTGTGTTGGACTGGATGGGCCTGATCCAACATGGCTTCTCTTCTTATAGAATCATAGAGTTGGAAGGGACCTCCAGGGTCATTTAGTCCAACCCCCTGCACAATGCAGGAAACTCACAAATACCTCCCCCTAAATTCACAGGATCTTCATTGCTGTCAGATGGCCATCTAGCCTCTGTTTAAAAACCTCCAAGGAAGGAGAGCCCACCACCTCCTGAGGAAGCCTGTTGCATTGAGGAACCGCTCTAATGGTCAGGAAGTTCTTCCTAATGTTGAGCTGGAAACTCTTTTGATTTAATTTCAACCCATTGGTTCTGGTCCCACCTTCTGGGGCCACAGAAAACAATTCCACACCATCTTCTATATGACAGCCCTTCAAGTACTTGAAGATGGTGATCATATCAACTCTCAGCCACCTCCTCTCCAGGCTAAACATGCCCAGCTTCTTCAACCTTTCTTCACAGGACTTGGTCTCCAGACCCCTCACCATCTTTGTCGCCCTCCTCTGGACCTGTTCCAGCTTGGAGCACTTATATCCCACCCTATACCTTTTCTGGTTCAGAAACAGCCCCATTTCAGCACTTAAAAATGTATGGGAAAGGGGAGGACAAGAGCTTCTGAGGCTGGTATGCCATATGCCCAATCTAGATAAGGGACTTCTGGCAATTTTTAGCAAACTACAACTACTTTAACAATGGTATCAACAGCAATGGGATGGACCCATGGCCACCATCATGTTTAGTTGGTTCTGAGTGTGGATTTGAACCTTGGGCTCACTCTAACCTCCATGCCTTCTTTTGCTGTCATTAAGCCCCCTGGCAACCTGCTGATCACACCAAGGTGGAGATTCCAGAGCAGAAGAAGCCTACTTGGGGACCCAGTTATCTGAAGGGCAGTCTTCTCCCAAATGTTCCTGAGCAGGAATTAAGATCACAGGGAGAGGCCCCTCTGACTGTCTCATCAATCAAAGAAGCCTACTTGATGAGTACACAAGAGAGTGCCTTTTCATTTGCAGCCACATGACTGTGGAACAAACTCCCCAGGGATGTGCACCTGGCCTCCTCACATTCAATCTTTAAGAGGCAGCTGAAGACAGTTTTGTTTATGATTAGACTTGGTTAATTTTTACCAGCAGTCCAGAGTTGAGATTTTAAATTTGGGGGGGGGGGGTTGTTGTTGTTGTTGTTTTGCTTTTTAATGTATTTTATTTTATGTGTTTTATCAATGTTGTAAGGCAGTGGTTCCCAGCCTTTTTGGCACCAGGGATTGATTTCATGGAAGACAATTTTTCCAAGGACTGGAGGGGGAGATCCTGGGGGTTTTGACACCCCAGGCTATCCCCCTGCCCTCTCCCTGCTCCCCCATGGGGGTCTTTAAATGAGAGTTAGGCAAAGGTCACTGCTGCCCCTTCCACCCACCCAGGACCTGGGCGGATGAAAGAGGTGGTGCTTCCTCTTTTGTCCACCCAGGTCCCGAGTGAGCAGAAGGGGTGGTGCAGTGCCTCTGCCTTGCTCTGTGGTCCAGTTGCTAACAGGCCACATGTCAGACAGGGGTTCATTGAAGCTCATAAGTAAGCAGACTTGATATTTTGAAACAAAGTTGCGTTTATTGGATACTTCAGAGTTACTCCAGCTTGGCAGGCATTGGAACTGATGGAGGTCAGTTCAAAACATTGGTATTTAACATTCTACATCAAAGCAATTGCTTCTACCCCTCATTTCCCAAAACAAAAGGCTGCTTTTGCATGTGAGAGTTTTCCCAACGTTCCCCCTTATCTTTTCAATTGGTGGTTACATTTCCCGGAGGCAATGTCCTTGCTGCCTCTGAGGAGGAAGTGAGAATCTGGCACATACTTTCTACTTCAAAGAGACCTTGGCAACCTTTGATATTCCTGGGAAGCTACTCTCTACTTTTCCCTCCTCCCTCTTTACTACCCCGGCCCCGAAGTGAGCATTTCTAGGCATTAATCAATATGGTTAGTAAACAGCATTTAGCAATAGTGTAAATGAACAGAGCCTGACACCACAGACCGGTACTGGTCCGCGGCCCAGGGGTTGGGGACCCCGGTTGGAAGGCACCTTGGCCTCCATAAGGAAGAAAGTGGCTAATAATAGTTTTAAACAAATAAATAAATATAATATTTTTCAAATTATGCAGCAAACATAAATCAATAGAGGCTGATAGAAACAACCTGGGGGGGGGGAGGGGTTGTACATAGAACTATTGGTAGTTCATTGAGTCCAGTCATGTTCCTTATATCTTTCCTACAAATATTTTAGCATCTGGGAGAGTAAAGAAGAATTTCTCCATGTGGCCTTCAAACATCTGGTTTAAACATGGTTGCTTCAGAGGTGCAGATTACTGGCATGCCAGAGATCCCTAGAGTCTGTGGATAGCGTGGACAGAGTGGATTTTTCCTTTCCTTCCTCTTTCCCAAGTGGCCTTCTATTTGTTCTGGGAAGACTCTCTAGGAATAACCTCACAAGCAAGAGAAGCCACAGGACAGAATGCTGAAGCATCAGTGGGAAAGCAAATAAAATCACAGTTTTGCCACCACCACCACCCCCCCTTCTGCTGCTGCAACCTAAAAAAGAAGATGGGGAAAGAGGCCATTTAATTGATTTCCCCTCGCCACTGCAGTCCCCTGTTGTCTGGAGTATGCTAACTGCAAAGCTCTCCTGAGCCTTTGAGAGTGGTTCCTGGTCAAAAACAGGCTGCTCAGGGAAGGAGAAAGCTGGGAAAGATCCACTCTGATAACATTTTCCATGAACTCTCCTGGTGCATCCAGTCCACTGGGCATGTCAAACAGTGAACCCAACACCGCACTAATAAGTTCTTCTTACTCGCCAGGTGCCATATTTAAAACAAGGCTAATGCATAAGCAAAAGAGAAATAGAAACAGGTATGCTTTGGATAGATTTTTGCCTTACATCATTTGCTCCTGACTTCTAATTATTGTACATTTCAAATTTTGTGAGCTGACCTTGTGACTCCTTTGAATTGCTCTGTTTATTAATCTCCTTACTTTTCATCCTCTTTTAATCTTTCATCACCACTTACTGGTCTTCTTATCCCCTGATACCTTCTGTTGTCCAATCCATCACTGGGGAGGTGAGGATACTGAAGAGTGAGATTGACAGTGACAGAATAAGCCAGTGCTTTTATAATCCGCAAGTCTTTTTGTTTCCTGTTACTTTGACAACCATCCTTCCTGTTTCTCAAATGTCAGATGTAAGAGAATGCTTCTCCTACTGAAGTCTGAATTACTGCCTCATTTTTTTCACTGTTTCAAATAACATCTATTTGGACCAAAGATTGTGAAGGTGTCTACTATGAGTGTAATATAGAAGAGTGCCATGCTGGATTAGAGAGTGGTAACTGCCTGTAGAATCCCATGGGACACTTGAATCTTGATATCCCCCGATAATAAATCCTATGAAATGAGATCAGCTTTGAAACTATTCATTGCAGTTCCTCCAATCATCTTTGTCTTTTTTTCTAAAAGAGAGAGAGAGAGAGAATGCTTAGGTGATCTAGTTACCACAAAATGTTGTCAAATATGAGTGATTCTTGCTTGGGAGAACATCTGAGGAATATCAAGGGAATAAAAAATAAGTTATCATAAGGCTAGATAAAATTCTTAATGTATAGTGATGCTGACAAAGACCGTACTTTCTCAATCAGGAACACCATTTTTGGTGGATTTATAATGCTCTCCTTCAGTACAAAGGTTAGTGTTACAGCCATGAGTTCTCTGGCTTGGATTGTATATCTGAGATGGAGACGAATTTTAGGGATAGACATAAACCAGCTCATGAAGCAAAGTTTATCGTGGTGCATGCTTCACAAACAACATTCGTGGAAGGGCGCCTGGCATGAACATTTCAGGAACTTTGGTGCTGTTTGTGGCAGTTTGTTAATGAAACATTTCCGGACAGACTTTCTCCTCTCAATAAAACTGTTTACAAAACTCTAAGGCAGTGGGGGGGATTGTAAAATTCTCCAGCCTTGCAAACCCCAATGGGAGCCTTCCAAGGCTTAACAGGCACTTTGTTGTTGTTGTTGTTCAGTCGCACAGTCAAGTCCGACTCTTTGCAACCCCATGGACAAAGTCACACCAGGCCCTCCTGTCTTCCACCATCCTCCGAAGCCTGCTCAAATTCGTGTTTATTACATCAGTAACACTGTCCAGCCATCTCATCTTTTGCCATCCCCTTCTTCTTTTGTCTTCTGTCTTTCCCAGCATCAGGATCTTCTCCAGGGAGTGCTCCCTTCTCATTTGGTAGCCAAAGTATTTGAGCTTCAGCTTCAGCATCTGACCTTCCAGTGAACAGTCTGGCTTGATTTCCCTTAGGACTGACTGATTTGACCATCTTGCAGTCCAAGGGACTCTCAAGAGTCTTCTCCAGCACCACAACCCAAAAGCATCTATTCTTCTGCACTCGGCCTTCCTTATGGTCCAGCTCTCAAAGCCATCCATTACTACTGGGAATACCATCGCTTTAACTATACAGACTTCTGTTGGCATGGTGATGGCTCTACTTTTTATTATACTGCCCAGGTTTGCCATAGCTGTCCTCCCAAGGAGCAAACATCTTTTAATTTCATGGCTACAGTCACCATCTGCAGTAATCTTGGATCCCAGAAATGTGAAGTCTGTCACTACTTCCATGTCTTCCCCTTCTATTTGCCATGGTGTGACGGGGCCAGATGCCATGATCTTAGTTTTTTTGATGGAGTTTTAAGCTGACTTTTGTGCTCTTGTCTTTCACCCTCAACAAGAGGTTCTTTAGGTCCTCCTCATTTTCTGCCATTAGAGTAGTGTCATCTGAATATCTCAGGTTGTTGATGTTTTTCCCAGCAATCTTAATTCCGTCTTGTGCTTCTTCCAGGCCAGCATTCCACATGATAAATTAAATAAGCAGGGTGACAATATACATTCTTGTCGAACTCCTTTTCCTATTCTAAACCAATGAGTTGCTCCATATCCCTTTCTGACCATTGCTTCTTGACCCTTATACAGGTTTCTCAGGAGACAGGTGAGGTGGCCTGGTACTCCCATCTCTTTAAGGACTTGCTACAGTTTGTTGTGATCCACACAATCAAAGGCTTTAGCATAGTCAATGAAGCAGAAATAGACATTTTTCTGATACTCCTGTGTTTTCTCCATAATCCAGCAAATGTTATCAATTTGATCTCTAGTTCCTCTACCTCTCCGAAACCCAGCTTGAACTTCTGGTAGTTCCCGATCTACATACTGCTGAAGCCTAGCTTGTAGAATCTTTAACATGACCTTGCTGGCATGTGAAATGGGTGCAATGGTGAGATAGTTTGAACATTCCTTGGCATTACCCTTCTTTGGGATTGGAATATAAACTGATATTTTCCAATCCTGTGGCCACTGTTGTGTTTTCCAAATTTGTTGACATAATGTGTGCATCACTTTAACAGCATCATCTTTTAGGACTTTGAATAGCTCAACTGGGATACCATCATTTCCGCTCGCTTTGTTGTTAGTAATGCTTTCTAAAGCCCATTTGACTTCACTCTCCAGGATGTCTGGCTCAAGGTCATTGATTTCACTGTCATAGTTGTCAAGGACACTGAGATCCTTCTTGTATAATTCTTCTGTGTATTCTTGACACCTCTTCCTGATCTCTTCTGCTTCTGTTAGGTTCCTACCATTTTTGTCCTTTATCATGGCCATCTTTGCACTAAATGTTCCCTTGATTTCTTCAATTTTCTTGAAGAGATCTCTTGTCCTTTCCATTCTATTATTTTCCTCTATTGCTTTGCATTGTTCCTTCAGGAAGGCCTCCTTATCTCTCCTTGCTGTTCTCTGGAAATTCACATTCAATTGGGTGAATCTTTCCTTTTCACCTTTGCCTTTCGCTTTCCTTCTTTCCTCAGCTATTTGTAAAGCCTCATCAGACAGCCACTTTGCTTTCTTGCATTTCTTTTTCTTTGGGATGGTGCTGATTGCTGCCTTCTGTACAATGTCATGAACCTCCGTCCATAGTTCTTCAGACACTCTGTCTATCAACTTTAGTTCCTTAAACCTATTCTTCACCTCCACTGTATATTCATAAGGGATGTGATCAAGGTCAAACCTGAATGGCCTAATGGCTTCCCCAGTTTTCTTCAGTTTAAGCCTGAATTTTGCAATGAGTAGCTCATGATCTGAGCCACAGTCAGCTCCAGGTCTTGTTTTTGCTGACTGTAAGGAGCTTCACCATCTCTGCAGAGTATATAATCAATCTGATTTCTGTGTTGCCCATCAGGTGATGTCCATGCTTAGAGTCGCCTTTTAGGTTGTTGGAAGAGGGTGTTCACTATGACCAGTTTGTTCTCTTGACAAAACTCTATTAGCCTTTGCCCGGCTTCATTTTGTTCTCCAAGGCCAAACTTGTCAGTTGTTCCGGTCACCTTTTGACTTTCTACTTTGGCATTCCAGTCACCTATGATGAGGACATCTTTTTTTGGTGTTAATTCTAAAAGGTGTTGTAGATCTTCATAGAACTGGTCCACTTCAGCCTCTTCTGCATTAGTGGTTGGGGCATAGACTTGGATTACTGTGATATTGAATGGTTTGCCTTGGATACGAACTGAGATCATTCTGTCATTTTTGAGATTGTATCCCATTAATGCCTTCCTCACTCTCTTGTTAACTATAAAGGCCATGCCATTTCTTCTATGGGACTCTTGCCCACAATAATAGATGTAGTGATCCTCTGAGTTAAATTCACCCATTCCTGTCCATTTTAGTTCACTGATTCCCAAGATGCTGATGTTCAGTCTTGCCATCTCTTGTTTGATCATATCTAGCTTACCTTGATTCATAGCTCTTACATTCCACGTTGCGATGCAGTATTGTTCTTTGCAGCATCGGACTGTTCTTTCACCATCAGACACATCCACAGCTGAGCGTTCTTTCGGCTTTGGCCCAGCTGCTTCACTTTTTCTGTGATTACTTGAACGCTCTTCCCCAGTAGCATATTGGGCACCTTCTGATTTGAGGGGCTCATCTTCCAGCGCCATATCTTTTAGCCGTTTGTTTCTGTTCATGGGGTTTTCTTGGCAAGTATAATGAAGTGGTTTGCCATTTCCTTCTCCAGTGGATCACGGGCACTACTGACTGCCAATAAACAAGTTCCCATTCTGCTCTATGGGATCAGAACGATATATATATGCTCTGCTCTGTGACTCTTCTGTCAGCTGTTGGTAGTTACACAAAGAGGCAGGGAACTTGTTAAAAGCAGACTAATAGAGCACATTAATTTATTTCCTCCTGACTGCGAGTTCCTCTCTGCTGCTGGGGTTTGGTGTTAGGTGGACTCAGAGCTGAGAGCCACTCAACCTCTGTACTCATACTGAGCAGAGGGGCATAGCTACTAGGTACCTTTGTTGAGTGAGGACCACATTTTATACCCTCCAGATAGTAAATTTATCTGCAGTGGTTTGGGTCAGCCCCGTAGCCAGAAAATTTTAGGTAGAGGTGTCTGAGAGAAAAATAATTGGGGGGGGGGGCTGCAGGGTTTGGCTGCTTCTTCCATCTCTCTCTGTCTGTAGCTCTCTCCCCCTCCCCCACTGCTGTTGCACTTCCACTTTTTTTCTTGCTACCACTCTCTCACTCTCCCCCTCTCTCTCCCTGATACTCTCTCTTTCTTGCTGCCATTCTCTCCCTTGTGGTCACTCTCTCATCTCATGCTCTCTCTTTCCCTGTCGCTCTCTCACTCGCTGCTGTTCTCTCCCTTGCTGTCGCTCCCTCATCTCGTGCTCTCTCTCTCTCACTGCCATGTGCGCGCTCTCTCTCCCTGTCACTCTATCTCTTTCTGCCATTCTTTCACTCTCCCCCTCCCTGTCACTCTCACTCTCTCTCACTGCCATTCTCTCCCTGTCACTCTCTCTCTCTCTTGCTGTCGTTCTCTCCCTTGCTGTCACTCTCTCATCTTGGTCTGTCTCTTTCTCACACTGCCACACTCTCTCTCATGCGCTGCGGCTCTCCTGCACTCTCTCTCTCGCTTACTCTCTCTCCCCCCCTTACACCACAGATTTGCCTTGGAGGTCTGGCTTGGGTGTTAAGTGGACTCAGGGCTCTGAGCCAACCTGTCTCACTCTTCATGCTTAGTGGTGGAGCTTAGCTACTGGGTGCCTTGGCTGAGTGAGAACCCACATTTTATGCTATCTTGTGAACACACCACCTCTATTGGGTTTTGGGTGTTAGGTGGATTCAGGACGCTGAGCCATCCTGTTTCTCTGCTCATGCCAAGTGCCTCAGCTGAGGATCCTCATTTTATACCCTCCTGATTGTGAATTCAGCATTGGAAGTCTTAGGGGACTTGGCAAGATACTCTCTCACCATCACCTCTTCCAAATCCTCCACCATAGCATGCCTGGCATCCTCATTACTGCTGACCTTCCAGGTCACTAGTAACAACCAGACATGGGGCTTCTCTCTGATTGGGCTCTATGAGGCAGAGGTGCTGGGCTGTGGCTCCTCCCCCTCCCCAGTGTCTTCCACCTTCTGTTTCCTCTGGCCACATCTGTTGACCTATAGCAGTGATGGCAAACCTTTTAGAGACTGAGTGTTCAAACAGCAACCCAAACTGCATGTGCGCTCCCTCCCTCTGCACATGAGGCTTGGCTCCCCCGCATGCCCCCACGTTCCCTCCCTCCCCAGAGCTGCAATACAGCTATGCTCTGTGGCCCCCCCTCCTCCTCAGAGGTGGCTGAGCTGCACTGAAGCTGGACCCTACTGGCTTTGATGTGGTCGGTGCACCTTCTAACTCTTTGATGCCTGCGCAGGGGAAGGCTTCGCTCACCCCCGGTTCTGGAAGGAGGAGGGAGAAGCCTTCTCACACGCAGACTTCAAGGAGTTAGAAGGCGCACCAGCCACATCAAAGCCAGTAGGGTCCAACTTCAGTGCAGCGCAGCTTGGTGTGCCTCTGAGGAGGGCAGGCCATGGAGCGCGGCTGCATTGCAGCTCTGGGGAGGGAGAGAAGGAGGGGGCAGCAAGGGGATCCGGAACTTGTGCGTGGGGGGGGCAGGAGTGTGCATGCCCACAGAGAGGGCTCTGAGTGTGCCCACTGGCCTCTTCTTTGCAGAGCTCACACTTCCATGGAAAGAGCTCTGAATTCAGAAATGCTGCCTTTTATCCAGCAGCCACAGATGCAGGCCAGCTTGTAGTTTCCTTTATTGCAGAGAGGATAAAACCTGGTGATGATGTCCACCTGCAATCTCTCTGCAAAGGCCCTGTCCCATGAGGGAACAGCCTGCTCCAGTGTGGAGGTCAGCACCTGGTCTAGCCCTCAAATCAGGGGGATGAATTGCCCCAGGCTAGCCATATGGGTGCACAGCACATTAATGGTGTCCTGGAAGTGCTTGAGGACATGTATTATTTGGGAAAGGGTCAGCCAGTCATTGGAGCTGATGCTGAGCTCCTTTTTTGCATGCAGGATGGTCATGGAGAACATAACATTCCACAAGGTGCTCTTCTGATTAATTCTGTATGCTGCATATATGAATCGTATATTTCAATGAATTTACATTTGGGATTGAAGTTCAATAAATAAGAGGGTTTTTTTAGCTTTATACACTTTTGAACCTGTGTCTGACATTTTCCCTCAAAGCTCTTTCTTGGCTTGACCTTAATCCTATTGGGTTTGCACATCCACAGTGGTACTGGTTCTGCTAGACTTGTAAAAATGCCCCCTCCCTTCAATTTCTACTGCAGAGATGCTCTGAGACTTTGATTCTGCTGGGCTTCTTCTTCTCTTCCTCTCCTTTGGACATAACAAAGGTTGGGAGCATCTTCTTTTGGGGGTCATAACTCTGACCCTGTAAATCTAGGGCCTTTTTTTTAACAGGAATGCACAGGAATGCAGTTCTGGCTGGCTTGGCCAAGACTCCAGCTAAAAAAAAAGGTCTCTATGGCAACTTGAGTGAGAATCACAGAAGGAAGTAAAAATCAAGGCAAAGCCTCCATGTGAGAAAATGTATAACAAAAAGTCTATATTAAACCCATGCACACTTTAGACATCTTATAACCAATCCTCTTATTAGGCATAAGTTAAGCAAAAATCATAACATAACCAACCATCCCATACAATTCCGTAAATAAGATTCACAAAATAGCACAATCACTTCTTAAATTTCTAGAAGAGGGATGTCTCCTGTTGCAGATGCTGCTGATACTAGAATGATACTGCCCATCATAGCCCTGAATGTATTAGAAAAGACTAGGTGGCTCTGGGTCAGAAGGTGAAGGAGCTGGGTGCTCAGATTGTGTTCTCATCAGTGCTTCCTGTTGAAGGCCGTGGCTTAGGGCGAGAAAGAAGAATACTTCAAATAAACGACTGGCTACATCGATGGTGTTGTCAGGAAAGTTTTGGATTTCTGGACCATGGCTTAAGCTTTTGAGATGGTGGTCTTCTATCGGGAGATGGTTTGCACCTTACCACGGTAGGGAAAAGGGTGTTTGGTAACAGCCTTGCTAACCTAATAAGGAGGGCTTTAAACTAAATTGTTTGGGGGAGCGAGACATTAAACTTAGAACTATGCTGGGTAAAATCTCATGGTCAGAAATACTTAGGAAGAAGGGGGTTCAGGAGGGGTGGGAGTTTCTTAAAAGAGCAATCACACACGATTCCTATTAGAAGAAAAAATGGAAAAAGCCTAAAGAAGCTGAAGTGGCTCCATAAACAGCTCTCTAAAGACTTGAGAAATAAAAAAGACTCCTTTAGGAATTGGCAGGAGGGCCTTATAACCAAGGATGAATATAAACATATCACCAGTGCTTTAAGAGAAAGTTAGGAAAGCTAAAGCTCAGTATGAGCTTAGGCTGGCCAAAGATGCTAAAAACAACAAAAAAAGGGTTATTTTCATATGTTCAGAGTAAGAAAAAGAGCAAGGACATGGTAGGCCCATTGCGAGGGCAAGAAAGTGAAATTGTAATAGGTAATGAAGAGAGGGCGGAATTGCTCAATTTCTACTTTTCCTCAGTCGTCTCTTCTGAGGGAAACGGTGCTCAACATGGCAAAAACAGAACATATAAAGAGGGTATGACGTTTCAACCTAGGATCAGCATAGGGATAGTACATAAGAACCTAGTTTCTTTGAATGAAACTAAGTCCTCAGGGCCAGATGAACTGCATCCAAGGATTCTAAAAGAGCTTGCGGATGTAATTTCTGAGCCTCTGGCTATTATTTTTGAGAATTCTTGGAGAACAGGAGAGGTGCCAGAAGATTGGAGGCAGGCAAATGTTGTCCCCATCTTCAAGAAGGGGAAAAAAGACGATCCGGGTAACTACCGACCCGTCAGCTTGATGTCTATACCTGGAAAAGTTTTAGAACAAATCATCAAACAGTCGGTCCTGCAACATTTAGAAAGAATGGATGTGATTACTAAAAGCCAGCATGGTTTTCTCAAGAACAAGTCATAGCAGACTAACCTGATCTCTTTTTTTGAGAAAGTGACTACCTTGCTGGATCAGGGGAATGCTGTAGACATCGTTTATGAGGCTCGTATGGGAGTGTCACCCAAAACCTGTTTAGGCGGAGAGCGTATTTTAGCTCACCCGCGGAGCCAGATGGACCCGCAACGGTTCCTAACGGCTCTTCGGGACACCTGGCCTGCTGGCGACTCCCTGGATGATCTGGTAGAGTCCTGGAACGATGGGCTCTCCAGGGCCATCGAGGAGGTCGCACCCAAGCGCCCTCTGCGTTCCCGCCCGAAGCCGTCGCCCTGGTTCAACCAGGGGCTGCGGCAACAAAAGCGGGGACTCAGACGGCTAGAGAGGCAATGGCGGCGTACTCGAGACGAAGTGACCCGAACATCTTATAGAGAGAATTTGAAGGCCTATGAGATGGCAATCAAAGCCGCAAAGAAAGCGTTCTTTGCGGCGAAGATTGCGTCCGCAACTTCGCGCCCGGCCCAATTGTTCGACATAATTAGAGGACTTACAACACTGCCGCAAGGCAGACCAAATTCTATTGAATTGGAAATAGGCTGTGAGGCTTTTGCGAAATTTTTTGTGGATAAAATCGCGTCACTCCGCCCCGACTCCTCTGCCAATTTTGAGACAGTTAGTGAACCCGAGGCTCCGAGCCTGTCTTCGGATTATACGCTGGATGACTTCGACCCCCTCAGCCTGGAGGAAGTTGACAGGATACTCTTAGCTGCTCGCCCAACTACCTGTAAATTGGACCCATGCCCTTCCTGGCTTATTAAATCTTGCCAGGGTGACCTTAGATATCCTATACGGGATATCATAAATAGATCCCTGAGGGAAGGGCACTTTCCAACGCCACTTAAAGAGGCCGTGGTCCGTCCCCTCTTAAAGAAACCATCTTTAGATCCGGCCCAATTGGCAAACTATCGGCCGGTCTCAAATTTGCCCTTTTTGGGCAAACTTATCGAGAGGGCAGTGGCGATGCAGCTGCAGACTTTCCTGGAGGATGCTTCCATCCTTGACCCATTTCAGTCCGGCTTTCGCCCGGGACATGGGACGGAGACGGTGCTGGTCGCCCTAATGGATGACCTTCAACGGCATCTGGATCGGGGCGGCTCGGCGGTGCTGATGTTGTTGGACCTGTCGGCGGCGTTCGACACGGTCGACCACCGGCTACTGAAGGGTCGCCTCGCCGACGCAGGGATTCAGGGGTTGGCTTTACAGTGGCTTTCCTCTTTCCTTGAAGGTCGGGGACAAAGGGTCGCAGTTGGGGGGGAGCTGTCCCGGAGGTGCACACTTGACTGCGGTGTGCCTCAAGGGGCGGTTCTCTCCCCGATGTTATTTAACATCTATATGCGACCTCTTGCCCAGATTGCCCGAAGGTACGGGCTAGGGTGTCATCAGTATGCTGATGACACCCAGCTCTATCTATTGATGGATGGCCAGCCGACCTGCGTCCCGGAAAATCTAGACCGGGCACTATATGCCGTGGCTGAATGGCTCAGACTGAGCGGGCTGAAGCTTAATCCTGCGAAGACAGAGGTCCTTTGCTTGGGTCGCCGTGGTCCGGAAGGGGGAATCCCCCTACCAGCCTTTGACGGTGCGCCGCTGATAGCGGCGGACAGGGTCAGGAGCTTGGGGGTGCTGTTGGAGCCTTCCCTAAAGATGGAGGCTCAGATAGCAGCCGCTGCCAAGTCCGCGTTTTTTCATCTTAGGCGGGCAAGGCAGTTGGCCCCCTTTTTGGAGCGCGACGACCTAGCAACAGTGATCCACGCCACGGTCACCTCGAGGTTAGACTACTGTAATGCCCTCTACATGGGGCTGCCCCTGTCCCGAACTCGGAAATTGCAGCTGGTGCAGAATGCCGCGGCCCGGCTGTTATTAGGTCTCCCAAAGCGGGAACACATTCAGCCGGGTCTTCGGACCCTGCACTGGCTTCCAGTAATATACCGAGTCCGGTACAAGGTGCTGGTTATCACCTTTAAAGCCCTATATGGCTTGGGACCTGTCTACCTGAAGGACCGTCTTTCCCCGCACGTTCCCCAGAGAGTACTGAGGTCGGGAACACAAAATCTCCTTACTATCCCTGGGCCGAAGGAAGCCCGGTTGAAGTCCACCAGAGAAAGGGCTTTCTCTGTTATGGCCCCTACATGGTGGAATCAGCTGCCGGAAGAGGTGAGGGCCCTGCGGGACCTTGTTCAGTTCCGCAGGGCCTGTAAGACGACCCTCTTCCGGCTAGCCTTTACTTAGCTTGAGAGTTTTACTGTAACTTGCTGGATTCCTTTTATATATAGCTGAAATATTTATGTGTATTAATAACTAGGGTTTTATCTGTTTTATCTGTTTTATCTGTTTTAAATATGGATCCCTTTATATGTGTAATTTTGATGGATCTACTATTGGAAGCCGCCCTGAGCCACTTGTGGGAAGGGCGGGATATAAATCTTAAATAAATAAAAATAAAAAAAATCGTTTATCTGGATTTCAGTAAGACTTTTGATAAAGTTCCACATACTATCCTTGTTGACAAGTTGGTAAAATGTGGTTTGGATCCTGTTACCATTAGGTGGATCTGTAACTGGTTGACAGATCGCACCCAAAGAGTGCTTGTGAGTGGTTCCTCATCCTTCTGGAGCGGAGTGACAAGTGGAGTGCCTCAAGGATCTGTCCTAGGACCTGTTTTGTTCAACATCTTTATCAATGATTTAGATGAAGGAATAGAGGGAATACTTATTAAATTTGCAGATGATACTAAATTGAGAGCGGTTGCAAACACAGAAGAAGACAGAAACAGGATAACCTTGACAGGCTGGAAAACTGGGCTAAAATCAATAAAATGAATTTTAACAGGAATAAATGTAAAGTTCTCAATTTAGGTAGGAATTATCCAATGCATGGTTATAGGATGGGAGAGACTTGTCTTAGCAGTAGTATGTGTGAAAAGGATCTAGGGGTCTTAGTGGATCATACACTGAACATGAGTCAACAGTGTGATGTGGTGGCTAAAAAGGCAAATGCAATTTTGGGCTGTATCAACAGAAATACAGGGCGTTTTTGCACTGACCTTAATCGGCAGCGGAAGTCCCACGGCTTTTGCGGCGCAAATGGAAACTGGTTTTTGGCGGTTTCCATTTACGGGTGCTCCGCAGCAATTGGTGCGAAATCCGCGCAGATCCTGCGCGGTGAAGAGGGACGTCGCTGCCGTTTAAGGTCAGTGCGAAAACGCCCATAGTGTCCAGATCACGTGATGTGATGGTATCGCTTTACTCTGCTCTGGTAAGATCTCAGCTGGAGTATTGTGTTCAGTTTTGGGCACCACATTTTAAGAAGGATATAGAGAAGCTGGAACGGGTCCAGAGGAGGGTGACGAAGATGGTGTCTGGAGACCAAGTCCTATGAGGAAAGGCTGAAGGAGCTGGGGATGTTTAGTCTGGGGAGGAGGCAGCTGAGAGGTGATATGATCACCATCTTCAAGTACTTAAAGGGCTGTCTTAAAGAGGATGATGCGGAATTGTTTTCTGTGGTCCCCGAAGGTAGAACCAGAACCAATGGGTTGAAATTAAATCAAAAGAGTTTCCAGCTCATCATTAGGAAGAACTTCCTGACCATTAGAGTGATTCCTCAGTGGAGCAGGCTTCCTCGGGAGGTGGTGGGCTCTCCTTCCTTGGAGGTTTTTAAACAGAGGCTGGCTGTCTGTCTGACAGCAATGAAGATCCTGTGAATTTAGAGGGGGTGTTTGTGAGTTTCCTGCATTGTGCAGGGGTTGGACTAGATGACCCTAAAGGTCCTTCCAGTTCTATGATTCTAACCACTCAGGAACAATTTCCAAAAGAAGGCTGGAGGTAGCTACAATGGAAATAGCAGCCAAGGCTGTAAAAGCTAACAATGTAAGAGTTCTCTGGATGCAAAGACCCCATTTTCACACAAGGCTTCACCCAGGCTTCCAAAAGTTATATCACAGAATTCAAAAATCTCAAGGATCCAACAGCTTTCAAACTCTTTATCTCTTCCAACACCATGTAGACCCAATTGTATTTGGATCTGGGTCACTTCTTCAGCCCCAGGTACAATATTTCGATAGCTTTCTTCGACCCTTTGTACCAAAGATAAAGTCATATATAAAAGACACCAAGCACTTCATGCAAACTATAGAAACTTTTACAATTGAACAGACCTATAATTGAACAGCTTAGTGGTTATGGATATTTCAGCACAGTATACAAACATTCTGCAGAATTAGAAAATAATAATTGTAGAGAGTTACTTGGATAATCACAATGATCCCTGGCTAACATTTTTTTCTCATGGAAATTTTGGATATAGTTGTGGAGCACAATTATTTTATAATTCAATCTGAATATTTCATGCAAATGGGTAGTACCTATGCACCATCAATAGCCAACATATTCATGGAAGTGTTTGAGGAGAGATATTTTTATGAGAGTTACCGGTAATCCCTTTCATAACCATATAGTTAAATACCTGAGATTTATTGATGGCATTTTTGTATTATGGATGATTTCAAGAAGTTTAATGATTTTTCCACATGGTGCAATACATTGCACCCTACAATTAAATTCAATGTAGAAAGCAGTTTTTCATCCGTCAATTTTTTGGACACCACAATTTATTTTTGTGAGCATCGTTGGCTGGGAGTCAAAGTGTATAATAAGTCTGCTGATAGTAACTCACTGTTGCATTATAATCATTCCATCCCAACCACATTAGAAATAATTTACCATATGGTCAGTTTTTTAAGAATCAAGTGCAATTCTTCCAATCCCAATAATTATGATGAGGGTAGCAATAGGTTACTCAAATAATTCAAACAGAGGGGATATCCTAACAGTATAGTTGAAAAAACTAAGTTCTCACCATTGTACACTCAAGAGCTTCAGGAATTATAGAACTAGAAATTGACCAAGTGTTTCTAAGTCAGACACTTTCATTAATTCAAGAAGTTTAAAAGCGAGCTGTGGCTGAGTGACTATATTACTGTTGTATTTAAAGTGGTTAAGCATGTATTAGTTGTAGGTTGGTAGTTTCATAGATAGATGTTTTCCTATTCCCAGTCAATGGATAATAAGATGGGAGGGGGGGTGTCTCTCTAAGCTCTTCTGGAAAAAACCAGCAAGGTACAAACATGAATGATAAAATGGAAAAGGTATCAAACTTTTCTACAAAAAATGATAAACAAAGGCAGCAAGCAGGAGGGTTGTGGAGTGCAAAATGACATGGCTGGATCTTTCAACATGATTGGGCTTCAGTGCCCAAGCTTAATGACAGTAGTCTCCATTTGAACACATAATGTGGCACTGTAATTATAGTTAGAAAATCCACTGTGCTATAATTTCCAGGCTAACAAATGAACACCTTTAAGGGAAAACACATATACCAGGATCTGTTATATCTCTGGAAACAATATATTTTTAAAAAAATATTGCTCAGTCTTAAAATCATGCATTAAGCCTGACATGCAAAGGGTAGAGCAATGTAGAAGGTCAAATTTTTGTGGTGAGCAACACTGATGTAAACCAGGAACAATAAGTTTGAAACTGGGCAGTAGTTAGCTAGAACCATAGGGTCCAGCAAGGGTTTCTTCAAAAGTGGCCAAATTTCCACCTCCTTTAATTTCTCTGGGAATGTCCCACTTGTCAGAGACAAGTTGACAATATCACCTAGAGAAGCCCTGACATCATCCTGACAAGCCTTCACAAGCCAGGTGTCCAGGGGGCAGGTAGACTTCACTGCAGCCAGGTCCCTGTCTACATCCTCCAGCGTGAGTCGACAGAAGTGGTCCAGTATTGGACCATGTGACGGCCAAGGGGATTTCAGTTCATGTACTGCATCAACCGTGGCTGAGATTTGTTGGCTGTTGAGGATTTCTGCCTACAGCAGGTTCCAATCTATATCATTTTTACAATAGCCCAGGTTAGCCCAATCTCATCAGATTGTGGAAGTTGAGCAGGGCTAGCCCTGGTAAATATCAGGAGACTACCAAGGAATTCCAGGGTTGCTAAGCAGAGGAATGGCAAACCACCTCCATAAATCTCTTACCTTGAGAACCCTACTGGAGTCACCATAATTTGATGGCAGTCTACTATACTTCATACAGAAGGACTTCAGAACAGAGGGCTGTATTTCCTGGCAAATACCAGTCACAATATTTGTTTGCTTCAAATTAAGGACTGGTGATCAAAACTGAGGAAAGGCTAATCCCTTGCATCATCCAGCCCTATCATTTCCTTAACATAGGGAAGAACTCCAATGAAAATTTCTTTTTGTCCCACATTACACAATGTAACATTCCATACTGACTGCATTTCAGATCGGACTCATTTTATACTGGTGCAGTGAGAATGGTCTGACTTTTCCAGCTGATCTACATGAGACTATCTAGGAATCCTGTGTAATCCACACTGAGTTTCTTGAAGAACAGCTCCTGTTTCAGTTAAAAAACTATTCCTTTTCTCATATAGACTTCATGCACATATTGCAAGTAAAAACAATATTCAGCTCACAATGTACAATAACTTGCCATTGCTAAGTTGGCTCTGAAACTTAACTTATATTATTCATTAGCATTTACAGTGGTATCTGATTCCAAAGAACTTCATCTATTTTTACTGTCTCTAGCCTTTCTTATGCCTTGCATCAGCATTCAGCTGAAGCCCTGCAACTGACTCTCCCCTCCCCCTTGTCCTACCATTTTATACTGTAATGTTGTTTGATTTAATGCTTCTCTGAACCAAATCCTGTGCAAACTACATAAAAGCTACTTTTTTATGAGTAAAATGAGGGGAAAGTCACAAAGCTTCATAAAGTGGGGAGAATGACACAAGATATTGACTGTAACTGCTTCAGATTAATGACTGTTTGTTGCTAGTGGATCATAAATGGGGAACTGGAGACACCATTCAGGAGGTTGTCAGAGGGGGACCCCAATTTTCTTCAGAATTCCTTTCATTTATAAGCTAAACAATAAAATTTGCCTAAGATAATGCAGTTTGGATGTGAATAGTTGGGATAAAATTTATTTATCAGGTTTTGCTGAGCATGGTAAAAGGTTCAGGGCATAACATAAAACTCTGTAGTTAACAAAACAGTATTAACTGGGCATTGGAAATTATCGCTTTGCCTGCAAACAGCTCTTCTGAAGGCAAAGAAATTCCTGTGACACAAGTGTGCATGTCTGTAAGCTAGACCTAGCACAAAGGAAGGGGTTGTTCCTTCCTTGCCTCGCTCAGCTGCATCTATTCATAGTTTGTCAGGTAATTTCATGACACATCATTTCTATGGAGTAATAAAACACAGGGATCTTGAAAATGTGTGATGTGCACAACTCAAAACATGAGCCATTAATCTGTGTATGATAAATGAAGCTGATCTGGTAAGTACCTAGGATTCCAAGAGAATAGTTCTGCTTTGTACATTGGGTGTTATCATATGAGAGTGCTTGTTTAATCGATTGATCTATTACATATTTATCCCACAATTCCTCCAAGAAGCTCAGAGGGGTTTATACTTATAAATATTTATACCACCCTTCCTCCACTCTATCCCCACAACAATCCTGATATGGAGAGAGAGAGATTAGCTCAAGAGCAGCCAGTGAGCTTCATGGTTGAGCAGAGATTTGTACCCAGATTTCCCCAGTCTGACACTAAAAGTACTATAAGCTACATGGGCTTTTCTAGTTTGCAAACAACGTGTGCTAAGTTACCTCCCATCTAGAAATAATGCATTATTATATGGCTGCCTGTGGCCACTGAAGTTGGGATAAGAAGGTGTAATGTACTGAGTTATGAGACTTGTAGAAGGCAACATGCTTTACTGGCGAGTACATCACAAAGGGAAGATGGCGGGGCCGGGTCCCCAATTATATACATCTCCTGGAACAACCCTCTACCTGGCCAGGTCCAATCCTGGCCAGTTAAACTTCCCGTCACAGATCTTCATAGGTGGAGTGGGTTTCTGTCCTTACATCCGGTGACCTGCAGTCTCCCATTGGTCACCTCAGCGCGCACGCACACGCGCTGTATTGTGAATTCTGGGATCGTATTTCAAGACACAACACTCCTCCCCCTCTCTAGTTCAAGAAACATAGTCTTTCAAGTAAGCCGGTGCCCTACGTTCCCTACTCAACCTCCTGGGGTTTACCTGGGGAACTGCAGCGGCAGCTGTGGCGGTGGGGGCCGCGGGTTCCTCGTTGGGTGGAGCCTGACAAGTCCTGCCCAGTGCCTGCAGCTGCTCTGGGGCCTCTCCTTGCACCCCCATGGGGAAGGGGTTGCTCCAGCTGCTGCTAGGCTCCTCTGCCCGCAGAGCAGGCGTGACTGGCACTGGCTGGGTGGCTACTGG
Source organism: Heteronotia binoei (assembly GCF_032191835.1). Classification (NCBI taxonomy): domain Eukaryota; kingdom Metazoa; phylum Chordata; class Lepidosauria; order Squamata; family Gekkonidae; genus Heteronotia; species Heteronotia binoei. The sequence continues at coordinate 185,014,650 of NC_083223.1, read as the reverse complement.
TGGCGCTACCCCTATTCCCCCGCTCCTGGCTTCCCCAGTGTCTGCCTGTTCTTCCGGCAAGGTGCGGCGGTGCAGCTGATCAATGTGCCTCTTCAGGATCTGGCCCTCCTCTGACGAGACCTCGTAAGAACGGGACCCAGTGACGCACAGCACCCGGGCTGGTAACCACTCCCACCTGCTTGCAAAGTTCTTCGCATAGACCGGATCCCCTGGAAAGAACCCCCTCACGGCTTCTCTTGTCTCGGGGGAGCTGCATAGGTCTGGGGCCCGGTCTGGATGCAACCTATCTAGCCTAGTGGTCAACTTCCTCCCCATGAGCAGCTCTGCTGGGCTTAACCCGGTGACTGGGTTGGGGGTTATGTGGTACCCAAATAAGAGGGCTGCCAGGTGGTGGTCCTAATCCTCCTGTATTATACAACCCAGGGCCTCCTTGGTGGTGTGCACCATGCGCTCTGCTTGGCCGTTGGTGGCTGGGTGGAAGGGAGCAGGCCGTATGTGCCAGATGAGGTACCTATTCAGGAATTCCTAGAAGTCCCAGAAGGTAAAAGCAGTCCCGTTGTCCATGACTAAGGTCTCGGGGATCCCGTGGGTGCAAAAGACCCTCCATAGGGCTCTGACCATGGCCACGGTAGAGGTTGAAGCTACAGGGACCACCTCCAACCACTTAGTGTAGGTGTCCACCAGGATCAAGAATATTTGGCCCTGGTATGGCCCTGAGAAGTCTATGTGTAGCCAGGCACACGATTTGACTCCCAGCGGTGGATGGAGGTGCTGGGCGGATCTGGCTGGGACTCTTGGCAGGGTAGGCATCTTCTAATCCACCCCTTTATCTCTTCATCCATCCCCGGCCACCATACATAGCTATGTGCCAGGGCCTTCATACGCACTATCCCCAGGTGCGTTTTGTGCAAGGCTTCGAGCACTTGCTTCTGAAGTGGGGGGAGGGGAACCACCACCCTGCTACCCCAGAGAATGCACCCTTGTGAATGGACAGTTCTTCCCGGTGGGATGCAAATGTCCTGAAATCAGCGTCCAGTTTGCCCGTGGGCTACCCCCTTCCCACCCAGTTGAAAACTCGTGCAAGGATGCGGTCTCTACCTGTGGCCCGAGCTACCTCAGCTGTGTGGAGAGGCCTCTCCTGTAGAATCTCCAGCAGCATCATGTGGTGGGCTGGGGCCAGGTTGGGGTCCATCGAGGGCAGCAAAAGGTGGCTGAGGGCGTCTGCGTGTCCCATTGCTTTCCCAGGGCTGTGGACTAGCTTATATGTGTATGAGTTGAGGAACTGGTTCCACCTAGGAGGCGCTGTGACAGGATTTGTGGTGTCTGGCGGTCCGGGGCAAGGAGGCCCAGTAGTGGCTTGTGGTCTGTGGAAATCATGAAACGCCTGCCATAGAGGTAGTCATTGAATTTGTGCATGCCCGCCACGATTGCCAACGCCTCCTTGTCTATTTGGGCATAGTTTCACTCCACGGGGGTTTCACTTCCCTCCCTTCTGGAAGTTGGTGTCCCAAGATGGCACCCACCCTGTACGGGGAAGTGTCGCAGGCTAAAATCACAGGGAGGGACTCATCAAAATGGTGGAGCACCGCATTGAAAACCAGGATGTCCTTGACCGCCTAAAAAGCAACAGCCTGCTTTTTCCCCCAGACCCACGGGATGTGTTTTTCGAGGAGCCTATGTAGGGGTTTGGCAAGGGCTGCTTTGTGGGGCAAGAACGAATGATAAAAGTTCAAGAGTCCCATGAAACTTTGTAGCTCCACCTTGCACATGGGGGCCTGAGCATGGACTATTGCCCTGGTCTTGTCTGCCATCGGGTGTATCCCCATGGCATCCCAAGAACTCTACCTTCGGCACCCCGAGAGAGCACTCTCTTCATTTCACTTTAAGTCCCGCCATCTGAAAGCAGCGGGGGACTTCTTGCAGCTGGCAGCTGAACTTCTCGGCGTCCGGGGCAGCGATCAAAACATCATCAAAGAAAGGTTGTACCCCGGGAATCCCTTTAAGGAGAGAGTCCATTATGCTCTGAAAGATTCCCGGAGCCACACTCACCCCAAATTGCAATCGGCTCACCCTGAAAGCTCCCCTGTGCGTCACTAGTGTTTGAGCCTCAGCAGTCTCGGCATCCACTGGGAGCTGCTGGTATGCTTGGGCCAGATCCAGCTTCCCAAAAACCTTAGAGCTGGCTATGGATGCAAGGATGTGGCTGACCACTGGGACGGGATATGGGTTATCCTGGAGTGCTTTATTTATTGTGCATTTATAGTCTGCGCATATGCGCACATCCCCATTTGGCTTCACTGGAGTGACAATGGGGGTCTCCCATGCCACGTAAGATACCGGCTCTAGCACTCCCTGGGCCATGAGGCGGTCCAGCTCTGCTTCTATTTTTGGTTTAGGGGTGAACGGAACTCACCTGGCCTTCAGCCTTATGGGTCTCATGTGGGGGTCTAGCTGTAGGGTGATGGGAGGTCCCTTGTAGCATCCCAGGGACCCATCAAATACCTCTGGGAACTACTGGCACACATTTTCAAAATTGTGCATTTGTATCTGCTGCACCCTGACTATTTGTATGCCCAGAGGTCTAAACCAGGCCCGCCCCAATAATGTGGTGAGCTGGCACTTGACCACAAGTATGTCCAGGGCACCCTTAAAGTTCTTGAACTCTACCCTCACAGTGGCCCATCCCAAGATCCGTATGGAGTTTTTCTGGAAGTCTCGCAGTCTGAAATCTGCAGGCCTCAACTTGGGCCGGCTGTGGGGGCAGAGTTTTTTTAGGGACTCCTCCGAGATTCTGGATATAGAGGATCCCGAGTCCAGCTCCATTAGGCAGGGAGCACCCTCAATTTAGAACAAACCCTGACCTTATCTGGGGTGGCTAGGGCTAAATTCATTACCTGGATGCTGTTCGATGCGGTCATGTGGACATCGCTCAAGTTGTGGTGAGTGGACTGGTGCCTGCGGTTGGTCTTGGCCCTGCAAGCGTGGGCGATGTGGCCCACTTTTCCGCAGTTCCTACAGTCAACGTTGCGATAGAAGCAGTCCCGTCGCTCATGTGGGTCTCCACAGCTGGTGCACTTCATGCTGGCAGGCCTCTCTGTAGCTTGTGGCCAGGTGAAAGATTTCTGCCCGCTTCCTGGTTGGCGCTGGAGTTGGTGTGCCTCTTCCTCTTCGGGGTCGCCCGACGCCGTCTCCTCCTGCTGGATGGCTTCTGCTCGAGAGCTGGACTGAGCCTTGGCTGCTCTCTTGAATATGGTGGCTTCATTGAATGTGAGTTGGAGGGTCAGCTCTTACTTTGCAAAAAGCTTTTGCTGAAGCCTTTCGTTCCAGAGGCCCCAGACAAATTGATCTCTCAGGGCTTCCTCCAGCTTGTCAAAGCTGCAGTTTCCTGTGATTTGGTGGAGAGCAGCCAGGTAGACGGCGGCCGTCTCTCCCACCCCTTGGTCTCTCTTGTGGAATAGGAATTGGTGGGCAATGATGGATGGCTGGGGGAGGAAATGCCCGGTGAGGAATGTGACTACCTCCTCATACGTTTTCGCGGTGACCTTTGCGGGGGCCGAGAGACCCTTGGTGATCTTGAATGTGGCATTCCCACAGACACTCAGGAGCACGTCTCGCTTCCAGCCATCATCCATAATCATGTTCGCCCGTAGGTAGCAGTCGACCAGCTCTGCATAGGTTTCCCACCTTTCGGGTTTGGTGGGGTCGAACTCTTCTAAGTGGCCCGTCATTCCACTCGGGGTTGCCATGGCGGCAGCGGGCGCTTCTGCCTCTCTGGGCTGCATGCCTTCGTCTCTGGCCAGGTCGGTGATTTCCCGATGGGGAACTACCTGGCTAGCATCCCATCCTCGTCGCCAGTGTAATGTACTGAGTTACGGGACTTGTAGAAGGCAACATGCTTTATTGGCGAGTGCATCACAAAGGGAAGATGGCGGGGCCGGGTCCCCGATTATATACATCTCCCAGAACAACTCTCTACCTGGCCAGGTCCAATCCTGGCCAGTTAAACTTCCTGCCACAGATCTTCATAGGCGGAGTGGGTTTCTGTCCTTACATCCAGTGGCCTGCGGTCTCCCACTGGTCACCTCAGCGCATGCGCACACGCGCTGTGTTGTCAATTCCGGGATCGTATTTCAAAACACAACAGAAGGGTTCCCCTTTTCCCTTCCTTTGGTATTATGTATATTTGCTCTCCTTTATGTTCCATGCTACCAGGGGTTTTTTTCTTGCATTTCCAGGTCCCGAAATGCTGTCGCACAAGTGGAAATTTCTTCTTCTTCTTCTTAGTTTATTTCTATTCCACCCCTTCCCCCTTTTGGGGGGCTCAGAGTGGAGTACAACAATTTAAATTAAAATCACATTGAAATCATAGTAAAAAAAACAAATTCAACATTCAGCAAGTGCAGTAAGTTAATTCAGCAAGGTGATATGAGCAGGATGGTATAGCTTACTGGAGCCAACCCATCATGTTGTGTAATTATTACTTTATATGTCCTTCTTCATGTTTTCAATTCAGTTGGTGACCACAAGAGATAGAGCTTTCTCTGCAGTTTTTTTTAAAAAGGACATTTTAAAAATTCCTAATGGATTTATTTCACTTCAAAAATTACACTATCATTCGGAGCTGCAAAACCGAGGGGAAATTTGCATGAAGCAAATTTTGAAGCAAATTATTTAATTTCTCCTTCCCCTGTAGCTGCTTTCATGTCTTTAAGTAACTTATGAAAATTAACTTATTTTAAGTATCTTATGAAAATGTGAAGCAAATTTTGGATGGGAGACCTCCTTGAAATAGTCCCTTGAAACTGTTGCCATAGATTTCAACTTCTAAAATTTGCATGAAGCAAATTTTGAGAGAATCCATACTAGTAACATTTGATGTAACAATGGAGGATGTTTACTACACTGATTACCTGGGATATAACTGAGCTATGAGTGTGTCTGTTCTTGATGATCACAAATATCATCAGTTAGCATCTATGTCAACACACCAGAGAAGACTGATTTTATCATTCTGTTCCTTCCTCTTTTCTTGTCAATCATAATTTAGTATTTCCTGTTTCCTGTCTGCCAGTATATCCCAATGTCCCTTGAGGCTGTTGCTGTTGTGGCTTTAACAGTAGAAAAGTTGCATTCGCTACTATAAGCTTGTGGTTGGTCAACTCTGTTTCGATAGCTTGGGTGCAAGTGGATGCAATCTGGATATATAACACAAACTAGATACCCATATCAGGATACACATCAAAGTCTCCCCACATGTGTGAAATTTGAACCAAGATCCCAGGGGATCTTTAAGTCTGTTGTTATACATATACATGCATACACAGACTCCAGGCCAAGCTTAATAAACCAGGGGAAGGGGGAGACAGGGAGGCAGAAAGAGAGATGCCTAAACATAGAATTACTTTCTTCATCTGCCACCACAAGGGAGAGAATGAAGGAGAACAACGGCTCCCTGTGACTTGTCTACAAATATGATTGGGTAGGAGCTAAGGACGTGCAATATTATTTTAGTTGGTATTCTTTGGTTTGGGTCAGTTGAACTAAAAAAAGTCAGGATTTCTAAAAAATCTCAGTTCCCAATACCAGTACAGTTTTTTTTTTTTGAAATCTCAATTTTTTTCAGGTTCAATAGACCCAAGAAGAAAAATACCAATTCTGCCAGTACAGAACAATTTGGTTTAAACTGCACAGCAGCAGAAGTTAGCCATAGGAGCTGCTGTGCTGTGAGGAGAACATTGCTGTCCACAGGCACAGTCAATCCTGACTGGGATCACTTCTCTTGCAGTCCAAATTAAACCAGGCTTCAGGAGAATCCCAGCCTGTGGGGAGCCATTGGCTCCTGGCAGCTCAGCAGATCCTGGAGCTGGCTTCTTCTGCAGCCTGGTTTAAACCAGGCTGCATGAGAAGCCAGTCCCAAACTGATCTGGCAGGAACAGTCTGGTACCCACCAGCACTACTGAAACTCAGGCTGTCTTTCTCAGTTTTCCTAGAAAAAAAACCTGGATACATAGATATGCATACACAAATCTACCCAAAAAATATCAGTAAGGTATTTGGGGGTAGCTTTTTTGGTTCAGCCCAACTAGGAGCATTCTGTGCTTCTCCCTTGCAAAGATCCAACTGGACAGGAGAAATATTATTGCCCAAGAAATCAGTAGAATCAAAGAACACCACAAGTGCAGGCGACATTGCTTATAAAAACCCAAACTGGGGGGGGGGAGGGGTGCACAGATTGTTCAGAAGAGGGAATGTCATAAGTCCCAGGAATCCCAGACTTGTATTCCCATTTCAGTAGATTAATAACAATCCTAAACAGTGATTTCCATGAGTATCTTTGGTTCTGAAATTTCATGATTCACACTCCTACTTGGCCCATTAATAATTTATGGTTATGGGGCCTTGAGAAATCACAGAAAAGAGCCTAGATTAGGACATAATGAAGTTTCCATGCGAAAGAGGCTGTTCTCTTGTACAGTAGCATCTTAACCGCACATAGCCTGAACGTGATTCCCTGGTTTTATATTTAAAAAATGGAATCTGCCTTTATGTATTATTATTATTATGTCTGATTTTACAAAACACACCTGAAGGGGAATCATGAGGTAAGTAGTGATCTAAGATTAGGATCTCCCATGCTGTAGCCAAGAGGTGCTGCGTGACTTATGAAAGTACCTCAACAAACAATGGTGTCCCCATGTTCTGACCTGAACCAGAGATCCCAGAAAACAGGCCAAGTGAGAACACCCTCTGCTTGTGCAAAAAGCCAGCCAAGACACTCAAAACAGGATTTCTGGCTACGCTTGCAAAACAATGTCTTCAAGCCTGATTCCAGTCTCTCCCTAACCCCCCCCCCCCATCCCGCAATGAAGTGTTCAAGGCAATGGGTTCTACCAGGTGAATATCTCCATTTCTAAAAGTGTCTGGCAACATCTGTCTAATTCTCTATTGTCCTCAATACCCCATTCTGGCACCTATTGTGTTACCCTATGCTAATATGCAAACCCATTGCACAAACCCCCTTTCCTTCCCGCTTCCTCCCCAGAGTACTAAGGTAAAATTAATTTCAAACATTAAACCATTAGGGCTCTTCCTGATACCCATTAGGAACCCATTCCCACCTTTTGTTTCAAACTGGGAATCCATTCAAAACACCCAGGAAAGCCCATCAATGATCATTAACTTGATAATATTTCCCTCCAAGTACTATAAAACATGAGAGTAAATCACGCTCCTTTGTGCACTCTGTGAGTGCCATATGCAGTTTGTACCCCCTGTTACTCTGTGTAATTGGGTCTCTTTGACATGTCATGCTGGTCGTACATGTCTCCATTTCCATGTTCTCTACCCAGATGTCTGTACATCTGGACAGGTAAATATCACTTCTGTAACATTCCCTGGAAGTCTCTCTTCTTCACCCTCTTGATTGTGTACATGTTTGAATGCTTTAAGGGTGATTGTATGTATACACATATTTTCCAAGTAAACACTTTAAACTATTTAAATCTGGAGTCTTCTTTCTGATACCTTACCATTGTATTATTGGTGAATGAATCCACTCTAAAAATAGCTCTACCTATGGTCTATCTCTTGCTAATACCCCCATCAAAAGAGTAGACCCAAGCAATTATAGCAGCAATAGTTACTTAAAGACATCAAAGCAGCTACAGGGGAAGGAGAAATTAAATAATGCAATGGGGTGGTGGTGTTTAACTCACCTCCTGCACGTTTTCCCATATATCAGTTGTTCCTTCCCCAGCTTCAATTTGCTGTGGAGGAAACATACAGACAATATATTTTTCAGGGGCTGGGAGGCTTCTTTTTGGTACTTTTTTGTGCATTTGTCACTTTGATAATTTTATGAGGTTTCATTTGGGTCTCTACAAGGCTTTTATATATTTTTTGTAATAAACACATGCACTTTTGCCTATAACTATTGATGTTTTTAACTTTTGGCCCCACACTAGAACTCTAAACTTTTTTTGGAGGTTTTTGCTTGGTTGGTTTAGTTTCCTTCCCCTTTCTTTTTGGTTATTGGGAGGCTTTACAACTGAGTATGGTACAGGGTGTAGAAATGTAGCCTTCTTGTGTTCCTATTTCTAATATTTCCATTTGAAAGATAATGAAAGCCCTGCTCCCAAGAAATGTGAACAAGTTATAGTACATTTTGTGTTATAGTGTTTAGTCAAGTACTGTTTAAGGCCAGGTTTTAAAATCATGCTAGCTGCCCTTTATGCTCTCAAAATGAATTCTAATAACCATGTAATATCTATGTAAAGCAATTTGTGGGTAACTTTCCCCTAGTTAATCGTAACTTATCTGTACATGCCAGCATAGAGCTTAAATGACATTCTAGGTAATGACCCCAAAGGCAGGCATTAAAAGGAGCAGGTGAGAAGAGGGAAAGGAGAACTGAAGCCAGTGAAGATAAACTGGCAGGGGAAGGATGTGAACTGGCAGGGGAGGGTGCTAATAGTGAGTCAGAATGACCCATTGGAAGGGGGAGGCAAGCCAGAACTGGTGAAAGTGAGCTGGGGGGGTGGTGAATTGGTACTGAAGCTCGTGTGAAGAGATCTGGAGCCAAGGAAATTGGATTTCCTCTCCCCCATGTATCCTTGCATCTCCCTTCCCGTAGTATTATTCAAACATTTGGCTAATTTTTCATGCCTACAGTATGGCTTGGATCTAGACTAACATTCCCTTGGACACAAGAACTTTCACCTTAGTATGTTTTTTTTCTTCTTTTCCACTGTCACAGCAGAACAAAATGTGCCCTCCATCCTCCTGGGGGAGAGAGTGGAGAAGGGGGAAAGTATTGGAAGAAGGTAGACTGATCCATGCTTGGTATCTGCAAGTGTCCACCATATTGCTGAAGAGTAACATCTGGCAGGAAAGGGTCAGATCAGCTAGTTAGGACCAGACATGTAGTAAGCAAAAATTTGTGTGTGTGTCTGTGGAGGGGAGCATAGTAATTTTCCCCATGCAATATCAAAAGTTCTTTGCTTTTTAAAATAAGGACAATGTGGTTGTGGAGATTCACGGGGTCCACAACTGCTTTGTCTTTCTGTATGCCTTGTGATTTCAGCTGAGACCTGTGGCCAGGCAGGGTTGGTCCTCATATAGTAAGGCTGGGCATAGAAGCAGATGGTAGCCTAAAGGTTGGGATTGGGGCCATGGCTGGCTGCCACAGCCTGGATAAGGCCAGGAGAAGATCCAGTCATGGACAGAGATGCATTTGTCCCTAGAGGGTTGTGATTTATTTTAGCTGTTTGCAGCAAGATCTGCATGATCTTATTGTTGGCAAGTGATGTGAAGGATGTTGAGCTAAGTTAACCTTCCCTTGTGGCAAAAGCACATGAAAACAACAAGAAGAAGAAAACGGAGACATTTTGCACTGAATTGCCCACACCCATCACTTACAGCTGATCAGTTTGGAGTGAAGGCTTGACAAAAGTACTCCCTTGGGGCTGATCAATATCAATCATACACTAATGCTGACACAGATGTCTGGCCCCTCTTGCCATATGATTGGTGCTTAAGAAATGAGAAGCAAGGCACTGAAACATGGTAGAACTGAGATTTGGGCCAGGATTGGGAATTCCATAAACCAGTAGCTATAAGCTCTCCAATGGGGTAAGCTGCACTGAAAAAGGCAACAAAGTCAGTATGTTGATAAGCTGCTTTTTCTTTTGAATCTTGCACAATGAATAATATATTTTTGTTCTTGTCTGCATATCCAAAAGATTGTGATTTTTTAAAAAATGACTAACATGTTAAAATCTATGCAGAAAATAGTTGTAAATTACTGTTGGCAATGAGCAATTGATTTTGGTACTTACACCTTTAGGGAATTTGGATGTGTGGTGGACTACAGATAAGGCATGTCCAAGAGAACACAGAAATAACTAGATAACAACACAATAGCTCTTTTATGTCAGTGCTTACCTTTCTGTACTGATTTTCTTTATCATAGAAAACACAGAAATTCTTACCAGCACCAAGACATGACCAAGATCAAGAAAGTTAACTTTGGCAAGATCAGGAAAGTAACAACTTCAAGAAAATTATATCAAAAAGAAAATCAAAAGGAGAATATGGCAAAAGGGAAGGTCATCTCCAAAAAGGTAACATTTCTAGTAGGGTCACATTAAAAGGCCAGAGGGATATGAAGTGACTTTTCATGGGAGTGGTGTTAAAGGCCTTCATGAATAAGTATTTTACATGACACAACTGACATAACAGAACCTATTATTTGCTATACCTTTTTTATCTTTATCACATTTCATCATATAATATTTCTAATTTTTTACTAGGAGCTCTGGGGGGAAAGTGTAAAAGACTGGGGAAGGCAATGGCAAACCACCCCCTAAAAAGTCTGCCATGAAAACGTTGTGAAAGCAATGTCATCCCAGAGTTGGAAACGACTGGTGCTTGCACAGGGAACCTTTCCTTTCCTTTCTGAAAGAAGCCCAGGAAGCCAAAGTCTTAATCTGCTTGTGTTCCCAATAAGGTAAGTAGACTTTCCACAAGGAGAGCCACATAAATACAAAGGGGAATTATATATTTATTTTAAAAATTAATAGATTAAAAAAGCAATTAAGAAGGCAGAATGCCAGCAGGAGGTTGGGGGTTATTCAGTGCTTTGCATTCAGTGTCACATGTATGACTATCTGCCCACTGGATAGAAATCTTGGGTGTATGCTCAGTGCAAGGAGATCCTGGTTCTCAGGGAATGAATTTTCACCCTTGAGGCCAAAGTGGCTGACCTGGAGAAGCAAAGACAATCAGTTAGGTGTATGGAGAAGACTCTCAGGTAGGGTTGCCAATTCCAATTCAAGAAATATCTGGGGACTTTGGGGGTGGAGCCAGGAGACATTGGGGGCGGAGCCAGGAGCAAGGGTGTGACCAGCATAATTGAACTCCAAGGGAGTTCTGGCCATCACATTTAAAGGGACAGCACACTTTTTAGAATGCCTTCCTTCCATAGAAAATAATGAAGGATAGGGGCACCTTCTTTTGGGGCTCATAGAATTGGACCCCCTGGTCCAATCCTTTTGAAACTTGGGAGGTATTTTGGGGAGAGGCACTAGATGCTATACAGAAAATTTGGCACCTCTACCTCAAAAAACAGCCTTCCCAGAGCCCCTGATACCCGCAGATCAATTCCCCATCATTCCCTATGGGAATCATTCCTGGAGGTGCATAATGGCTGTGGGGGTGGAGCTTCCTCTGCCAGCCAGCTGGCTGGGGGAGGGGGGAAGCCTGTAAAACCAGGGGATCCCCCGCTGGGACCTGGGGATTGGGAAGCCTACTCTCAGGGACTTGTTAAATGTATCCCACTCTGAAAATGGCAACCCCCCATTCATGTCAGAAATCATGAGGGTTGAGAGGCAACAGGGCACCATGCTGAGGATAAGGGGAATGTGCCCTCAGAAGGGACCTCTTCTTCAGTTAGTGAATGGGTATCCTTTCACACCAAGGAACCATCCCTGGGCCAGGAGGGAGGGGATTCCCTCCTGGCTCAGTTGGTGATTCGATCCTTAGGCAGGTAGACAGTAAGTAAGTAAAGTAAAGTAAAATTTTATTTGTATCCTGCCCTCTCCCGCCAAAGCAGGCTCAGGGCGGCTAACAACAAGAGAAATAACAATACATTAATAAAACATTACATTAATAAGCGTTAAATTAACCTTAAAACCACTTAATACATTAATTAAACAATTACTAATTACTAACAATTACTAATCTGATAACAGCTGGGTGGCAAACCCACATGTTGACAGTATGGTGACTGGCCTGCCTGGTGCAAGGTTTATGCATGTTCTAGATAGGTTGTTAGACAGTGCTGGGGAGGAACCAGTGGTTGTGGTACATGTTGACACCAACAATGTGGGGAAATGGAGTTGTGAGGTCCTGGAAGAAAAATTTAGGCTGCTAGGCAGGAAACTCAAGTCTAGGACCTCAAAAGTAGCCTTCTCAGAAATGCTACCTATTCCACGTGCAGGGCTGGCAAGACAGGCACAAATTAGGAGCCTCAATGAGTGGATGAGACGATGGTGTAGGGAGGAAGGGTTCAAGTTTGTTAGGCCTTGGGATGCTTCTTTGAACAAGTGGGAGCTGTACAAAAGAGACGGTCTCCACTTGTCCTGAGAGGGAACCAGGTAGCAGAAGAAAAAAGATGGCAGAGCAGTTTTTAAACTGAATCTTGGAGGAAAGCCAACAGGAGATGAAGAAATGGGTTGCTACACAGAGAGAGAGGCAATGGCAAACCATCTCTGTTTGTCTCTTGCCTTGAAAACCCCTGTGGGATCATCATAAGTTGGCTGCAATTTGACAGTAGTTTCTACCACTACATAGTTTCTATGCCTCTCTTTTTCTGGAATAGGGTACTGACACAGAGTACCTTTGGTGTGTAGTATGCTTATTAATGATCTGGCTATATTACAGACAACAACCTTTATTATTTTTGAAGTATTTTTGTATTAAACTGGAAGTGTCCAATCTGACCAATTAGTAACTATTTGAGCTCAATACTTTTAAAAAAGAACATAAGAACATAAGAAAAGCCATGTTGGATCAGGCCAATAGCCTATCCAGTCCAACACTGTGACACACAGTGACCAAAAAACCCAGGTGCCATCAGGAGGTCCATCATTGGGGCCAAGACACTAGAAGTCCTCACAATGTTGCCCCTCAAAGCACCAAGAATATAGAGCATCACTTGCCCCAGTCAGAAAGTTCCAACAATACGCTGTGGCTAATAGCGACTGATGGACCTCTGCCCCATATATTTTTCCAAGCACAGGAGAGTATAAAAAATGATAGGACCAACAACGTATTTCCAAATAGCAAAACAAATGTTGAACATAAAAAAGAAGAAAGAGATAGGATTAACAATGACTATTAAATCCAATAAAAGGGTGTTATAAAATAAAATTATAACAAGCAAATATAGCTACGGCTAGAATTATTATCACACAAAGTAAACCAGACTCTGTATTCTAAATAAAAAATATTATACAGTTGATACTCAGGGAAGCATAATGAGATGGACACAAAATAAAGACAAAGAGCCAAAATAAAAAATGCTAAAAAGCAAACAATTACCACCACATATGGTCCATTTTACAACCAGGCAGAACATAACACATGAAATTGTGATGCTTTCTTCTGAGTTATTTCTCACTATTTGTTATCCCTTTTCAAAGGGATGCAAAGAACAAACTCTATTGCTCTGCTTGTTATATCACCCTGTGTTTCTATATAGTATACATGTGTATGTGTATCCTGGTGACTTGGTATAACATTGGGCCAGAGCTGCTGGATCAGGTGAAGAGTCCATAGTAAGTTGAGTAGTGGACACGTGACACCAAGCCCAGCAGTTCTAACTTCCAAGGTGTCCAGGGATGGAACACCACAGTTCTAAGGCAGGCAAAAGTCAGAGCAAAAGCAATTTATTCGCATAAAATATACTGTTCAAAAAATCTGAAAACAGCAGAGGGAGAAGAATATAGAGTCTATTGTAGACTTGCACACTTTCTGGCAAGTTGTCCAAATATAAACATCAGGAGAACAGACTGCATTTATACCCTGCCCTTCACTCAGAGCAGCTTACAATTTCCTTTCCCTTCCCCTCCCAGGGCTGGCCCTAGACTATCTGGCCCCTAGGCAAGACTATCTTCTGGTGCCCTCCCCACACACACACACACTGATAACCAGTTTTCAAAAACTAAGCAACAGCAGAGATCAGGACTGGGAGTGAGCCAGCCTGGGGGTGGGATCAAGGCTCTCCCTCCCTGCTTCTTTTGAGACTGCTGCTGGACTCTGGTTCTGCTCACCTCCCTGGTTTTCAGAAGGAGGTGAGGGAGGAGGAATGCTGAAGAACAGGCCAGCCAGCCAAGGAGCCCCCCTCCACACCTCCTGACACCGGCTACAGAGCAGAGTTCCTGGGAGGAGAAGAGCCCATAAGAACATAAGAGAAGCCATGTTGGCTCAGGACAATGGCCCATCCAGTCCAACACTTTGTCGCACAATGGCCAAAAAACGAAGCTGAGGAAGAAGCAGCCAACCTGTGGCTGGAGGTGCTGCTCCAGTGGACATGTGTGCAGCGGCGCCTGGCCCAGCACAAGGCACAGCAGGCCACCCCTACCGAACCAGAAGGGGCAGTATAATGAGGGCCCTCACCCACTTGGAACAGCACATTGTCCATGGCACCCATCTCCATCAGGCAGATGCTTGGTGGAAGGGCACCAGCCTGTGGCTGGCATAGAGGCAGTACTAGGCGCCCCTGAGGGGATGACTGCACTGGGGGCAGCCAGGCTGTCCTCTCTGCCAGCCCCAAGGCTCATCCCAGTGCCCGTGGCTGTCCCACTGACTCTACTGCCAGCCCACCACTGCCCCCGTCCCTAACTCAAGTCATGTGGAGGGCACCCAATTAGGCATCCCCAAAGGCCGCCACCCCATGTAGCCACCTAATTTCAACTAATGGGTGGTTCGGCCTTGTCCCCTCCCCTTCCCACAACAGATACCCTGTGCGGTTTGTGGGGTTCAGAGAGCTCTCCTAGAACTGCTCTTGAGCAGAAAAGCTCTGAGAAAACTTGTGACTGACCAAGGTCACGCTAGCAGCTGCATGTGCAGGAGTGGGGACTTAAACCCAGTTCACCCAGATTAGAGTCCACACTCTTAACTATTACATCAAACTATACACAATCCAGGGTTTGTCTGCTTGATTTGCAACCTAAAATGGCCTTGATTTTTGTGCTGGGGAAGAATGAGGAATAATTTTGTACTATTTAATCTTCCTCGTTCCCATTGTCCTTGTGAATTGGACTCAGCATAAAGGTTTGGGTGCTGCCTTTATTAATAAAATCAGAAGTGGCCATGCTCAGAGACACAGGGGCAGCAGAGCATTAAAACAGCATGTGAAAATGAGGTGTGGTATAAATATTGGAGGATTTTAAAAAATAAAAAAGGCACAAAAATGTATATTGGTATGAATCAGGCCTCAGATTCAGTGGGAGCTCACAGGAGCACAGCTCCTGAACCTTTCTGAGAATTCCACCTCCTCCTTCTGAGAGTTCCATCTCCTTGTCCATTGAATAGCATTGTAGCTGCTTAACAATCCCTGGATGAGCTCCACCACCTATTTTTCTGCAAAACGACCCCTGGTATGTGAATGCAAGACAAGAGAACAAAGATTGGTGTGAATGGCTATGGGCACAAAACAGAAAAATATAGAATGGGAAAAAATGAATTGTTTAAATAATTCCTAAGAAAACTTTCCAGAGAGTAAGCTGCATTGAAGAGGCCTGAGTAAGATTCTGAGTGGATCTGCTGAGGACTGCATTCTATCATCTCCCCCTATTTATACTGTTGATCTTATTGATTACTGTTTTATTGCTGAAAATTTTATTGTTGGGGTTTTATTGTTCATTTTCATCCATTAATTGTGCTGTAGATTGTTTTATTTTTGTTAGCCACCTTGGACAAGGTATTTGCAGTGTAATCTTAATACTCAAAATCCTATTACAGTTTCCTCAATGGGGCTAACTTCCAAGAAAGTGTTGGAGAAACAGGATGAAAACATTCTGAATATATTGGTTCTACTTCAAAAACATGACCAACTTCTTTGGAACTTCAGAAACTAGTTAGACTTTTGGATAATGATAATTTCTTACCTGTTGCTCCTTTTCTCTCACCCCCTCCTGCCTGATGAAAATACATAAGCTAGATTTTGACCCAAATCCACAGTATCACAGTATTTGAATAGCTAGTTCTTAGAGATATTACAAGGCTTGAATCATTCCCAACTCCCAGATGGAACAACTTACCATAACATCTTCAGCAGATGACTTCAATATCATGATAAAACAAATTGACAAAGGTGGAGCCATTGTGCTTTTAAATACTGTTGATTATTGCAATTAGGTGGGGAGACAACTAAATTATTCTTATTATTATATCTCAATGGCTTCAGTTCACACTGAGAGTTATCTCTAGACTCATAAAAATAACATTGGATGAGGTGAGAGAGATGGGATATATTAATGATGGAGAATATAAGGTTTTGTGGAACACATATGGAACTCACATGTTCCATGTGTTGTGTTGCCCAAGGTATACAAGCCCAGCTGCCCGCCTCCTGGCTGACCGAGAGATCGAGGGTCTGAATCACTGTTAGAGCCTTTGTCTCAATTTGTTGAATTTTTTGAAGCCTTTTGTCAGTAACATTCCTGGTTTTATTAAAGATTCAGCAGATTTTATAGCTAAAGTAGAATAAACATCAATTCTACCAGAGGCAGTATTAGCTACATTGAATGTTACTGCATTGTACATGAACATACCTTTTGAAGATGCCAGGCCCATTGTTATTTAGAATCTTGTGTGAATTCGGACCCACCTGATTTCTTCTTGATAGATTTAATTGATCTGGTTTTGGACAAGAATTATTCTAGATTTTGTGAGCAGTTTTTCCCCAAATTAAAGAGGTTGCCATGGGCAGCACATTCACTCCAAGCATAGCATGTTTGTTTATGGCCACCTTAGTGTGGTATATATTTCCTTAAGAGGATTGTGTATAAGTTAGAAATGGGAGTGGGAGTGATTGCATTTGTGAAGTGTATTTTATATTTATGTTACTGAATGTCATAAAGACTACTTTGAAGACTAACATGGAGGCATTCCTTTTGTTAACAGATATACAGGGTTCTAGCCCTATATAATAAAAGGGATCTTTATTCAGATACTCTGGGAAGAACACCCCTCAGGGAACAAAACACCAGACTTCAGGTTCTGAAATATATTGGAAATTTATTTAAATTTTAGTTACAGCATTTTGACAGGAGTACATGATTACATGACCACCTAAACTCGTGAGTGTGTATGGTTATATCCCATGGTTAAACAGCTTCTCAGTTACATGATTATAGCCTTTCCTATGCTCAAATTCCTTAGCCTATTATATTTAGTAAAAGCAAAGCCATTGTAAAGATAGCAGAGAGCATTTCATTCTCACCTCCTCTATGGCTTTAGGTTTAGGCAGAAGTAGGGTGGCCAGACCGTCCCGGGCGCCCGGGAATGTCCCGGTTCTGGCCCCCAATTCCCGCCTCCCGGGCTGGCTATACCGGAACCATTTAGAGGTCCCGGTTTAGCCAGCCCCGGAGGCGGTAGGCCGCGGGCGCCGACGGGGAAGGCGGCGAGTGAGGGAGGGAGCGTCCCTGCGCGTGCGCAGGGCCCCTGCACACACGCAGGGATGCTCCCTCCCTCACTCGCCGCCTTCCCCGCCCACGCGCGGGGCCCGGCGGCGGTGGCGGAGGCCTCTCCGCGGCCTCCGCTGGTCGCTGGAAGCCCTCCAGAGGCTCTGGAGGGCCTCCTGCGACCAGCGGAGGCCGCGGAGAGGCCGTGGAGCAGCCGGCGCTCGTCCCGGAAGGCCTTCCAGAGACTCTGGAGGGCCTTCCGGGACCAGCGCCGACCAGCGAAAGCCTCTCCGCGGCCTCCGCTGGTCGCTGGAGGCCCTCCAGAGACTCTGGAGGGCCTCCAGCGACCAGCGGAGGCCGCGGAGAGGCCGTGGAGCAGCCGGCGCTGGTCCCGGAAGGCCTTCTAGAGACTCTGGAGGGCCTCCAGCGACCAGCGCCGACCCGCGGAGGCCGCGGAGAGGCCGGCGCTGGTCGCTGGAGGTCCTCCAGAGACCAGCGGAGGCCCTCCCCGGCCTCCGCAGCCGCCGCCAGCCTCGCCAGCAGCACCAGCCGCCGGGAGGAGAGGCCATCACCCGCCCTGGAAGAAGGTAAGCAGGGAGGGTGGGGGCTGAAAGCGGGGTGGGGCTGGCGGGAGGGGGCGGTCTTCCTTCCTTCCCTCCCCCCTCCCTTCCTTCCTTTCTTCCTTCCTTCCTTCCTTCCTTTCTCCCTTCCTTCCTTCCTTCCTTCCTTCCCTCCCTCCCTTCCTTCCTTCCTTCCTTCCTTCCTTCCTTCCCTACCTCCCTCCTCCCTTCCTTCCTTCCTTCCTTCCCTCCCTCCTCCCTTCCTTCCCTCCCTCCTCCCTTCCTTTCTTCCTTCCTTCCTTCCCTCCCTCCCTTCCCTCCCTCCCTCCCTCCTCCCTTCCTTCCCTCCCTCCCTCCTCCCTCCCTTCCTTCCTTCCTTCTTTCCTTCTTCCCTTCCCTCCCTCCTCCCTTCCTTCCCTCCCTCCCTCCTCCCTTCCTTCCTTCCTTCCTTCCCTCCCTCGCTCCCTCCCTCCTTATGTTCTTATGTGACACAGAGTGTTGGACTGAATGGGCCACTGGCCTGATCCAACAGGGCTTCTCTTATGTTCTTATGTGACACAGAGTGTTGGACTGGATGGGCCACTGGCCTGATCCAACAGGGCTTCTCTTATGTTCTTATGTGACGCAGAGTGTTGGACTGGATGGGCCACTGGCCTGATCCAACAGGGCTTCTGTTATGTTCTTATGTGACGCAGAGTGTTGGACTGGATGGGCCATTGGCCTGATCCAACATGGCTTCTCTTATGTTCTTATGTGACAATACTGACTTTGGTGGACCCAAGCACTGATTCAGTGTAAGGGAGCTTTGTGTTTGTGACTGGAGTGAACAATACTGACTTTGGTGGACCCAAGCACTGATTCAGTGTAAGGGAGCTTTGTGTTTGTGTCTTCTGGTGCAATTTTGTTCTCAGATCCTGTATTTACTTCATCAGTATATGGGATAAGGCACTTTCTCAACTGTGCCTCGTAATGCAGCCTATTTATTTTGTCCTGTTTGCTCTGTTGGCTCTATCTGTGCCACCTTCATCACTTTCGGGGTGTGGATCCCCCAGTGGGGTGGTCTCCCAACTCCCTCCGCTGGCTGTTTCTGATAGCCCTGCGCCCCCTCTTTCATTTGATATGTGTCCCGTGCGGGTGCCACCCTCCCGCTGGGAGATGCCGCAAAATGAGCCCCCTTGAGGCTTATGGCGGCAGGGCTCGGGGGAAGCGAGCTAGACTGCTGTTCTTTTGAGGGGTTATAGAGTGTTTCGAGCCCGTCCCTGTGGCATTGGTCCCATCATTGTAGGGCCCAGGGGGCCAGCGCAGCGGCCCGCTGAAGCAGCCTGTCGGTCACTTCCGGGTTCCTGTCCTGCATCTCGACCTGTGTTATTAGTGACAGGCTGCTTCGGCGGGCCGCTGCGCCGGCCCCCTGGGTCCCACAATGATGGGACCGATGCCACAGGGACGGGCTCGAAACACTCTATAACCCCTCAAAAGAACAGCAGTCTAGCTCGCTTCCCCCGAGCCCTGCCGCCATAAGCCTCAAGGGGGCTCATTTTGCAGCATCTCCCGGAGGGAGGGTGGCACCCGCACGGGACACATATCAAATGAAAGAGGGGGCGCAGGGCTATCAGAAACAGCCGGCGGAGGGAGTCGGGAGACCACCCCACTGGGGGATCCACACCCTGAAAGTGATGAAGGTGGCGCAGATAGAGCCAACAGAGCAAACAGGACAAAATAAATAGGCTGCATTATGCAGCACAGTTGAGAAAGTGCCTTATCCCATATACTGATGAAGTATATACAGGATTTGAGAACAAAATTGTTTCCGGCAGTGATATTTGGGGGATTTTTGGGGACGTCACAGGAAGTGCTGTGAAGTCACTTCCTGTTTCCGGCAGTGGCATTTGGGGGAAATGATGTCATTTGGGGGAAGTGATGTCACAGGAAGTGATGTCACTTCCCGTTTCCGGCAGGTGACGCGGGGAAATGATGTCACAGGAAGTGGTGTCACTTCCTGTTTCCGGCGGTGGCATGACATCACCGGAAGTGATGTCACCGGAAGTGACGTCACTTCCTGTTTCCTGCCTTCCCCCCTTCCCCCCCAAGGTGTCCCTGGCTGGCCTTCAGACATTATGGTCAGCCTAGGCAGAAGTACGTAGAGGGGTCTTGCTTCTCAGGAGGCTTCTCCTAAACTCACTGTTAACTAGCTAACTGACTAACCAACCACACCCTCCTTGGTAAGCCTAATTATACCTTTTCCATTATGCACCTTTCCTGTTCTGTCCAACCAAAATTCAGGAAGCCTCCCCCCCCTTGATCTATCCAATCAGGACCCAGGAAGTACCCCTTTCCTTTTACCCAATCGGAATCCAACAAGTCAAACTCCATCATCCTTTGGCTAGAAAGCCAAAAACCCTGTTACATAAGAAAATCACTTGTTATTGCCAAATACTAATTAATACCAGATAGGCCACTGAACCTAAACTGATCTAAAAAGGCAAAAACCCATCTGGGACCAGCAACTTCTCAGGAAAACCTGGGAACCCCATTTGGGACAAACTCTTCCCATGAAAGCCTGAGAACCCTATCTCACCCATTCTTAATCAATACCTTGATACATATATCATAATAAATAATATCATACTGTATCATAATAAAATCACACGTGTGTGAGACCAGGAATATTACCCACATGTGAATAATCGCACATGTGATATCAGGAATATATATAAGGAAGGTTATATGTATGGGTGTGAATACATTCTACTTGCCCTACATGATTTCCTAACCATTAGATGTCCACTATAGCCCTTTAGCCTATTAGGGAGGGGAGTCTAACAAATCCATTTAATAAAAATACCTCCTCTGTGTCCAGCCTGAATTTCTGACAGGCTTTTCCTCTCTTGGTAATCTCTCTCTCACTTCCTTCATTTCACTACTATATTGGGAGGATTGCTATAGAAAGCTCTATACTCTTATAGCCTCCTTTATCCTTCTCACCTCCCTCCAACAGGTATAGATAAACATCCATGTACATTCTATAGGATTCAGGCCACCTGACAATATCTTCTTCACACTGTAACATATTGAAGCTCCGTATAAGGGCATTGTCAAAAGTTCCCTTCCGTAATGAGATTAATAGGTTTGTTGTTCCCCAACTCCAGATGTCCTGGGTCAAGATGTTCTGAGAAAATGTTCTGAAATGGTGCTCTGGGACCATTAACTTGTTTACCGCATTTTTGTACGGTTGTGCAGCATACCAAGACACTGAGACTTCACCACACGTCCGCTAATCAGTACCAAATTTTTCCCCCAGAAAGGTTCATTTGGCCATCTCTAGCCATTTCTTTTACTTAAAGAATTACAGGGCCTTCAGACCTTCAATACAGACAAAGTCATATAGAAACATCATATATAAAAATCCAACACTTTTACCACAACAAATTTGCCGATGAATTGAGATGGCTTTGTTGCATTTGAACCCATCAACATGTTTTTTTACAAAGTCCAGATGAGTCTCTGATTGCTTTTACTTTATGGATTTGTATGTTTGATACTTATCTGCTTGCAATTAGTGACACGGAGGTGTCTGAAGAATGGGAGCTTGCACTGCTTATTTACTCCTTGGGAGTAGAAGGACAGCAGGGATTTGTTTGCTGCATTAAAGTTGATGGTAGTAGATGGATGCCTTATGCCAGGGGTGGCCAATGGTAGCTCTCCAGATGTTTTTGCCTACAACTCCCATCAGCCCCAGCCATTGCCATGCTGGCTGAGGCTGATGGGAGTTGTAGGCAAAAAACATCTGGAGAGCTACCGTTGACCACCCTTGTCTTATGCTCTTGATGTATAAACAGTTTATAGACAATGTGTTCATTATTTTCTAGAGGGAGGAGTGACTGCAGGAACTTGTTCAATGGGCCAATAGCAGGCATATTAACATCAAATTTACTGTTTAATATAATAAGGAATCTCTGTCTTTTTTAGTTACAGTAGTATATAAAACTAGTCAAAATACTTTGCCTGTTCACAATTTTAGAAAAACTATGGATAAAAACATCTATCTTCATTATCAGTATTGCCACCCACCACATCTTAGGAACAACTTACCATTCAGTCAGTTTCTCTGTATTAAAAGGAACAGCACATCATATAGGGATTACAATACAGACAACAGTACTATAAACCAACAGTTTATGGAACATGGATATCTTAATCATGTAATCAAGAGAAGAAGAAGAAGAAGATGATGATGATATTGGATTTATATCCCACCCTCCATTCCGAAGAGTCTTAGAGCAGCTCACAATTTGCTTTACCTTCCTCCCCCACAACAAACACTCTGTGAGGTGGGTGGGGTTGGAGAGGACTTTCACAGCAGCTGCCCTTTCAAGGACAACCTCTGCCAGAGCTATGGCTGACCCAAGGCCAAGCTAGCAGGTGCAAGTGGAGGAGTGGGGAATCAAACCCGGTTCTCCCAGATAAGAGTCCGCACACTTAACCACTACACCAAACTGGCTAAGATTAGTGTGGCTAAGATTAGTGTGGCTAACATCAATAGAGATGGCTGGTTTCTGGTTAAGATTAAACAGGCACCAACTTGGATTTCATGGGCTTTTCAATATTTGTCTAGATCAGGGGTGGCCAAACGTGCCACATTGAATAAATATCAGCTATTTGAGAGCCACAAGACATGAATGTCAGATGTGGGAGGGAGGAAGGAAGGAAAGAAAGGAAGGAAGAAGGAAAATAAATGGGAGGGAGAGGTGGAAAGAAAGCAACTTTAACTTTAAATGGCTTGGCTAGGAGAAGTTAAAGAGAGACATGCCTTCTCCAAGTCAGCTGATGGGATGGTGAGGACTTGGAGAGCCACATAATATGTGTGAAAGAGCCACAGTTTGGCCACCCCTGGTCTAGATTATACTTCATCAAGAGAATTGTTGAAAGACATTGGCACATAATTGAGGAAATCCCAGGATGCTGGCTGCCTCCAAAAATAGGTTTCAAGCAAACCAATAATTTACATGATGATTTTTTTTAAGAAAAATTTTATTAAGAAAAAGAATTAACGCACAAGAAATACACACAAAAAATGAAAATAAAACAAACACAGACACAATCAGCACTATAAAGAAAACTCAAAAATACAAACAGAGAAACACAATACATTAAACACATCAATACACATACATTCAAAACAGATCTATACATCTAACAACCACTACATCTACCCACTCATTCACACTAGGAGATGGAGAGGATTCAAAAGAAAAAGTAAAATATTGTTACTCCATGTTAAACCCTTTACTTTTTGCCCAGTTATATATGGGGTCCCATTCCTCCTGACATTTTTGCATATTACCATCTCTTAATCTGGTAGACATTAAATCAGATTCTGCGGCATCAAAGAGCTTATTAATAAATTCGTCTCTATTGGGGGTTCTGTCGGTCTTCCAATACTTGGCATAAAGTACTCTGGCAACAGTAACTATGTACAGTAACAATTTCAGTTTTGTCATAGGAATGCTTTGTCTACAAATGTTCAGAAGATACAGTTCTGGCACATGATTAATTTGTATTTTCAGGATTTTTTGCATCCAAATACTGACTTGGGTCCAGAATTTTCTGGCATCTTTACATTGCCACCATATATGAAACAAAGACCCTTTAGCTTCTCGACACTTCCAACATTTATTTGAATATGTGGGATAAATTCTAGCCAGTCTATCTGGTGTGAGGTACCATCTGTATACCATTTTGTATAGATTTTCTTTAAGATCTGCTGGCTTTATTAATTTTAAATTCTGTTTCCATAGTTTTTCCCATTCATCCAAGTCTATGTTAGAACCAAAGTCCTTCAACCAACGGATCCATGATTCTTTTACAACTTCATCTTGCATCTTAACTTGGAGTAACCAATCATACGCCTTGGAGATTATCTTCTGTTTAGTCTCTAAAATAAGATCTAATTCAATTGGTACGTTCGAAAAACCTTTTTCCTTATCCTTCTGAAACCTTGATTTAAGTTGACACTGTAACCACCAATTTAGCTTAAAGAGTTCTTCCTCAATCAGATCATTCTGATTATTCAGCAAATAAGCATAGTCTTGTGGGTTATCCCAATTATACAGGTTGGGATGAGTCAAGGCTTCTATCGGGGATAGCCACTTTGGAGTATGAGTGTAATACACTTTAATTTCTTCCCAAGTCTTATACAAGGATCTTCTTATTTCATGTCTAAGGAAACGGCCGGGTTTTTTAGGGGTATGATACCACATATAGCTATGCCAACCTTCCCCCAGACCTGCACCCTCCATAGTCAGTAATCTTTTATTGTCTAGTTTACACCAGTCTCTTAGCCATGCAATACAGCAAGCCTTGTAATACAAATTCCAATCCGGGAGAGCCAGACCGCCTCTTAGTTTACTGTCTTGTAAAACTTTCAATTTTATTCTGGGTTTCTTGCCCTGCCAGATAAACGTCTTGGTCATAGAGTTGAGTTGCTGAAAAAATAATTTGGGTAAAATGATGGGGATTGTTTGGAAAAGGAATAAAATTCTCGGAAGGATATTCATTTTTATTGTGGCAATTCTACCTAAAAGCGATATTTGGAGATCTTCCCAGTTGGTTAAATCGTTGCGGATTTCTTTCAATATTTTTTCATAATTATCTCTATACAGAGTCTTTAAGTCACTTGTCAAATGTATTCCAAGATACTTTATCTTTTTCTCATGCTTAAATCCTGAAAGTTGTTCAAGAGATTCAATTTGAGCTTTATCCATATTTTTCGCTAAGATTTTAGTCTTAGAGACATTCAATTTAAAGCCAGATATTTCTCCAAATTCTCTCAATCTTTGCTTCAGAAAAACTATCGAGGAAATGGGTTGTTCCAAAATAAATACTAGATCGTCCGCGAAGGCCAAAGTCTTGAATTCTACGTTGTTTATTCTAGCCCCTTGAATTTGGGGGTCTTCTCTAATCTTCTTAATTAACGGTTCTAGCGTCAAAATGAAAAGCAGAGGCAATAGCGGGCATCCCTGCCTAGTACCTTGTTCTATTTCTATTGGATCGGACATCACTCCATTGAAGTTCACTTTCGCTGCCTGCTTCGAGTAGACTGCTTCGACCATTTTACAATACTTTTCACCACAGCCAATCGCAGCCAATGTCACTTTAATAAAATTCCAGTTGACATTATCAAATGCCTTTTCCGCATCCACCAGGATACCTGCGAATTCTTTATCGGGGTGATCCCTATAATATTCAATCACATTTAAGAGTAGTCTCACATTCTGGTTCATTAGCCGTCCTGGGACAAAGCCCGTTTGATCTTCATGGATTAAGCCAGCAATTACTTTCTTTAATCTGTTTGCTAATATTGCTGCAAAAATCTTGTAATCACTGTTCAAGAGTGAAATTGGTCTATAATTTTTGATTTCTGATGAATCAGTCCCTTCTTTATGGATGAGAGTAATTAAAGCTTCTTTCCAAGAATCTGGGATCTTGCCTGTATTGTAGATATTCTCAATTACTTTCTTAAAGGGCAACAATAATATCTCTTCGAAAGCTCTGAAAAACTCAATCGGAAGTCCATCCGGACCTGGAGTCTTATTACTTTTTTGAGCTCTGATCACATCAACAATTTCCTGAATTGAGATGGGGTTCTCCAAGCTTACTTGCTGTTCCCTTGTTAATTGTTTCATTTCAACTACCTTTATATAATCTTCTTGTTTTAGCTGTGTGATCTTTTGCTCTTTGTACAGGTTCCGATAAAAATTTTGAATAATATCTTTCATTTGAGAGTTTTGAAACATCTCCTCCTTAGCTTCACTTTTCAACATTTTTATAATCTTCTTCTCCCTTTCCTTCTTCAGTCTGTAGGCCAGCCATCTACTCACTTTATTTGCATTTTCAAAATGATTTTGTCTTGTCCATTTTAATTTTTTCTCGATTTCTTCTGCCAAAAGAAGGTTTATCTGGTGTTGAATAGAACTAATTTTGGCCTTCACCTCCCTTGGATTCCCAGTTTTCTGTTGTTTCTCGTAATGCTTCAATTTTGTTATGAGTTCATTATAGGATTTTCTTTGTTCTTTCTTCCTCTTCATTGAATATCTGATGGCAACTCCTCTAAAAAAGGCCTTAAATGCATCCCATATGACTGGCATCTTCGTATCTTTCTCCAGATTGAGAGTAAAAAATTCCTTAATCTCTTTTTTGGCTGCTTCCAAAAATTGAGTTTCTTTTAGAATTTGCAAATTTAAATACCAGCGAGGGTTTCTTGATTTTTCCTGGAGGATTAGCAAAATTGGGCTGTGATCAGCATACGATTGAGGGAGAATATTGACTTGATTGATAGACAATATCATATTCAAGGATACCCAGGACATATCTATTCTGGACCAGGATTTGTGCGCGTGTGAATAAAAGGTAAAATCTTTTGTGTTCGGGTTTTTTGTTCTCCAGGCATCCACTAGATTTACTTCAGCCATTTTCAAAAAGGAATTGGGTAATAAATTCCGATTCTTTTTCTTTTTTTGAAGATCGTCATATTTTTTGTCCATTTTGATATCAAATATTGCATTGTAGTCCCCAACAATACAATACCTATCAGAGTCCAGTTCTCTGAGTTTAAGGTACAGTACTTGGTAAAATTTTTCTTGATTTTCGTTAGGGGCATAAATGTTTCCAAGGATTGTTTTGAAACCATTTAGTTCCAACTCTACTATAATAATTCTTCCTTGTTCATCCGAATAGAGACAGCTCGACTTTATATGGTGAGATACAAATATGGCTACCCCCTTCTTCTTTTTTTACAGGATCACATGAACAGTACAAAGTACCCAATTTCTTATTTTCCAAATACTTCACATTGTCCTTCTTGATGTGAGTTTCTTGCAAACAAATAATTTGTGCTCCAGATTTTTTCAATTGCTGAAAGGTTCTCTTCCTCTTTCCAGGTTCATTTAGACCGTTAACGTTCAGAGAAAGTATTTTAGTTCCCATTTTAGAGCTCATTTTGCTGGATCAATACTATCTGGTATCTTGGCTAAGTCTTTCCTGCTCTGGAGCCTAGTTTTAATCTTCCCTGATTTCTTTTTGGGCGTCTCATCATCAGTAAGTTCCTTAGCACCTTCTGCTTCTTGTTCTTCTCCTGACTCAGATCCATTTCGCTTCATGAACTCATCGCAGAATTCTTCCATTTTTGCCTCTGTAGTGATGTTATATCTCTTGGCTTGAAAAGTAAAAAAGAGGCCTTGCGGAATAAGCCATCTGAACTGAATTTCATGTTTCATTAACCAAGTAGACAATTTCTTGAATTTGAACCTCCGCTGTCGCACACTCCAAGGTACCTCTTTCAAGACCTTGATCTTTGTTCCCTTCCAATTCAATTCACATTCTCTTGCTTTTTTCAGAATCTTTTCCGTGGTTTCTGGGCGAACAAACTTCACTTGAACTTCCCTAGGAAGTTTAAATTTTCTTGTGTAGTTCGAGGACACTCTTTTGGCCCAAAGGATGTCCCTTGGGCCCTCTTCCAATAGGTCTTCTTCATCAACTATTAAAATATCTGTGATTTTACTGATTATATCTTCCTCCTTCTCTTCTGGTAGATTTTGAAAACGAAGAATAGTCGCAGATTTCTCCATTTCCAATCTCATCACCCGTTCTTCTAGCTCCATCAGGCCTGTTTGGTTTTCCTTAACTATATTGATTGTTTGTTTATCACGATCTTCCATTCTCTCCACTTTAGCCGTTAAACCGTGGACTTGTTGTGTATTGGCCAACAACTGCTTTTGAAACTCTACCAACTGGTCATTAGTCTTCTTGATCTGACTCATCAAATCTGTTTTCAGCCCATCCAGAGCCTCTTGATTCTGTTTGAAGCCAGCTGTGACAATATTCTGTAGTTTTTCCAAAGAATCTTGGTTAACAGAGACTGGAGCCGCCTTACTTCCCCCCGCCAGGGGAGTGCCTTGCAGATATTTTTTGATCTTTGTTTCCGTCATGATGCCACTAATAATATCTGAATAATGTCAAGCTATTCAGTTATAATTAATAGATGTTCTTATCCC
Organism: Heteronotia binoei; assembly: GCF_032191835.1. Classification (NCBI taxonomy): domain Eukaryota; kingdom Metazoa; phylum Chordata; class Lepidosauria; order Squamata; family Gekkonidae; genus Heteronotia; species Heteronotia binoei. The sequence continues at coordinate 184,986,852 of NC_083223.1, read as the reverse complement.
AAGCTCTTACTTATTATTTTACTATTTTACTATACTATCAATTCGAAATTTTCAGTAACACCATAGAGCCATAAGGCAATCAATGATCAATAAAGCAATTCAGTAAATTCAACCAGCAAATCAAACTTTTCAATAACACAATCAGCTTAAGTTAATTATGAGCAAACAGGAAAGGAAAAACAAAAAAACAATTTATATACACAATTAATCCCCAATTAATCACTCAATCATAGCTTCACAAGCAATTAGGCACAGATCTATTTCAATTCATTTAAAATCAGTTACTATATGTTGTATACGTTATATCAACTCCTCTTGCAAATATAGGAAACTTATAAATGTAGAAAAGGGAGTAGGAAAAACAAAATCCAGGTAAAGCACCCCAAATTAGTGAAAATTAATGAAAGTTGAGAAAAGTTCTTAAATGACAAGCTTACTCCACTATTACAGAGTCCCTTTTAATCTTCTTGCTTCTTTCTAGCCTCTTGTGCTCTTCTTTCTTACTGTCCTCAGCAGCAAGACAAAGACTTGCTGCTGACTGTCCAAGTTAAGTCTTTCTGATGTTCAGTCTTTCAGTATACAGTCTTTCTAATATTAAACTCCACAACTCAGTCAAAACGCCGACCCAAGCAGCTTCAGTGAAGTGCAGCCGCAGCAATCGCCACTAAGAGCCGCTGCTTCACCCTTTAAACTTTCGCTTCGTGAGTCCCAAGTCTCTCCAGCAAAACAAAGACAGTGAAGAGAGAAAAAAAGTTCCTTTAGAGCTCAAACGGCGTGGGGAGAAGAGGGGGGGGGAAGACGCGGCTAAGTCTTACAGTTCTTACAGTTCTTACAGTTCTTATAGTTCCGTCCCGGCTTCTCAGTCTACCCCCACAGTTCACCTTCTTATATCCAACACAAATATAGCCTTCTTCCTCCACGTCAAACTATATTTCCACGGCTCTCTCCCCGTCTCTTCACCTTGCTCTTCCAGCACTTACACCTTCCCTTCTTTACTTCTCAGACCAAAAGCAGTCAAAACACAGTTCAAACAGCGATCCAGACACAGTCTTTCTTTCTTAACTTCTGGCTTGTTACCACCCGACACAGTTCTACTGCCTTCTTTCTCACCTCTCACCCTCTCTCCGTTCACTTCTCCAGCCAAAAGACTCACCGCGTAGTCGCCTCCGCTTCTCCGCTTCTTTGCATCTGCCTCTTCTCGCTGTCCGCAGCTGCCGCCGCCATCTTTCGCTGTCCACAGCACAACACCAGCTCACCCTTGTCGCTCCGCTTCAGCTGATCTCATATCGATCGTCTCTTTCCAATACCGGAGCGCGATTGTTCAAAGGGGGCTCGGGTCCCCTGCCAAAAGCCTTAAGTTCAGTTTCGGAAGTTCTTTTAAGGAGTTAAAGACGCTCTCCTTCCAAACTCCTTCACCGGTGGCCCAGTTATGCACCGAAGTGTTGAGAAGGTATCGGCCAAGGGAGGAAACTGAGAGAAAAGCAGAGCCTCCGCTCTACCTCAGCTCCCAGAAAGCCCCCCAGCTTTGGAAGCGTCCCCAGACGCCTCCTGAAGGGGTGCTTCCAAGACGGGAAGCCCCCTCAAACACCTCTCAAACAGAGAGTTCCCCCGGAGCTCGGGAAAAAATCTCTGCCCTCACCACGCCATCTTCCGGTCTCTCCAATTTACATGATGATTTAATTAGATCAGACCTAATGGTACAGTCATGGTCTGTATCTGGAATTAAAGGATATCACCATTGTGGGACTTATGAAGCATGCAGGTTCGCTCTTGAAATTCAGGAATTTATATGTCTACAAAATGGCTGCAAGATAAAATTACCAACTTTCAGTAATTGCAATACAAAAAGAACTGTCTATGCAGTGACCTGCCCTTGTGGAAAATATTACATCTGGGAGTGCTATCAGACCAGTAAAATCCTTAAGTACAAAGTCCCAGAGACACGTCTTGTGAAGAACTTTGTCAATTTCCAACACAATGCAGATTCTTTAAGGATCTTTGTTTTACAGAAAATTAAGAATTGCTTATACCAGGGGTGACCAATGGTAGCTCTCCAGATGTTTTTTGCCTACAACTCCCATCAGCCCCAGCCAGCATGGCCAATGGCTGGGGCTGATGGGAGTTGTAAGCAAAAAACTTCTGGAGAGCTACTGTAGGCCACCCCTGGCTTATATAATCAGGTTGATGTTAACAAGCTACTTCTATAGAAGGAAGTCATGTGGAATTTTAAACTTCAAATGCTATCTCCTATGGGTCTAAGTCAATCTAATGATTTCTCTTGTTTTGTGTGATTTATGTTGGACTTTGCAGTATATGTATATGTTGCTTTAAACATTATTTAATTACAGCAATAGGAACACCAGGTTTGGGAGCTGATGGGTATTTAATGTATTTTTGTGATAAGGTTTTTACTCTTTTGAAAACTGAAGAAGCATCGGCAGCTATGACCAAATTTTGAAGTTATTCTTCCTGATTTATACAGGTATGTCATTTAATGTTTTACAGGAAGTTCTCATTGCATTCCATAGAAAGTCAATGGTTTACAGATAAATTTTGTTCACTCACAGAATGATTTGTGAACAGCATTAGGAGACAGTCCTTTTGTGATCAAGCTCTGGTGAAACATGGCTCCAACATTGGTCGCCCATTGAGAAGACATGGATTGACATTTTTGGATTACCTGGAATGTGCATTTAAATGGATAGTTCCTAGATGTCCGGATATAAGTTTTATGTTCTGTTGCATGAAGCTTGTTGGTTCTTTATAAGTGACGTTTCCTTCCCTTGTATATAACATATGGTGTTACATAATTTTGTAATTAATTTGGTAAACTTATATATTTTGAAATAACTACAATTAATTATTCAAATATTATTTATTGCACAATTAGTTATTTACATAAACAATTTTTGTTCTATAGTATGTGTTGTTTATGGCAGGCCCTCACCAGCAGAAGTGCAATACAATGTAAGAGATTCATTGGTCAGTGGTTCTAACTTTCCTTTCAGTTGTCGTATTGCTATTCAACTAATTCTGCTCTTAAACCTACTTTAAATTAACTTTGCCTCTTCCATGTACATATTGAACTTTGTGAATGCCAACAAGCTCTCTGGCTTGTCTTGTCTTGTCAATGCAGTGTAACTTTTCCCAGAACTCAACTCAGTGAGACTTATCGAATAAAAACACAATGTGCTTTTCATTAACACATGCAATGAAGTATGAGGATACTGGCATGCACAGTGTTCCATCCATTGCTATCTCACATAGTAAAACGAAACCAAAGAGTGCCGTAGACACCAGCTCATAATTTTTCTTCCAACTTAATTATCTTAACTTTCCTAGATTTTAAATCAGGGAATGAAAAAAGAAAAGAGCAATGAGGCTTTAGCATAATAATTGATATCTATTGCTTAATCATAAATCCTTTCTTGGCACACAATAAGGAACTAGACAGGGAGTTTTGCTGCAGCAGAATGACTGATTTTACCAAATGTGCCAACAGCTCACATTCTTCTTTGCCCTCTACTTACTTGCTGAGAAAGAGGCAGTACACAAGGAAGCTGCTGTAAAGAAACCTAGCCTTTTCTCTCCTATGTATAAAGAAAAGTTGTAGTGAGGAACTATTCATTTCAGTCTAGTTTTGCCAAACTACATATGGTGGTTGGTTGAAGATCTCCTGGAATTACAACTGATCTCCAGGAAACAGAGATTAGTTTACCTAGCAGCTTTGGCAGGTGGTCTCTATAGCATCATAATCAATTGAAGTCCCTCCTCTCCCCAAACCTCCGGCTCCAACTCCAAAATCTCCAGATATTTCCCAACCTGGAGCTGGCAACCCTATTCCAATCCTCTTGTGCTACTGTGGCTCCAGTGTATAAACAGAGCTTCATGTGAGTATAGGCTTCTCCAATCTTTATCAGGCTGTCTGTCCCTTCATTACTTGAGATTGCTTGTAAATGTAGCATCATGCAATGTATTCATTTCCTATACTTATGCAATCTATCTACATAATTGAGAGCAGGGGCAACCCCAATTGTTCACATGAAGCCTTGGCCAATTCAACAGAATCCTACTCAATTCTTTTCAATGGTGCTTACTGCCAGGTAGGAGTTCTTAGGATGGCAATGTACCATTTTGCCATCTCCTCTGATTATATCCTAAGCCCTACTGCACAGAGTTTGTGGGAAATAATTGGTAGTTTCCTGGGGTAAACTTTTCTTTTCTCTTAAATTTAGTTAACATTACAATATTGATCAGTATAAATGTAATTTATACTTAGAGAAACGTTGACTGCGGGGTGACATGATAGAGGTTTACAATATTATGCATGGGATAGTACTTTTCTCCCTTTCTCACAATATGAGAACTCATGGACATTCAATGAAATTGCTGAGCAGTCAGGTTAGAACTGATAAAAGGAAGTACTTCTTCACCCAAAGGGTGATTAACATGTGGAATTCACTGCCACGGGAGGTGGTGGCGGCTACAAGCATAGCCAGCTTCAAGAGGGGATTAGATAAGCATATGGAGCAGAGGTCCATCAGTGGCTATTAGCCACAGCGTATTGTTGAAACTCTCTGTCTGGGGCAAGTAATGCTTTGTATTCTTGGTGCTTGGGGGGCATAGTGGAAGGGCTTCTAGCCCCACTGATGGACCTCCTGATGGCACTTGGTTTTTTTGGCCACTGTGTGACACAGAGTTGGACTGGATGGGCCATTGGCTTCTCTTATGTTCTTAATTTGATAATGACATAAGAGAAGCCATGCTGGATCAGGTCAATGGCCCATCCAGTCCAGCACACAGTGGCCAAAAACCAGGTGCCATCAGGCAGTTCACCAATGTGGCCAGACTCCAGAAGCTCTTCCACTGTTGCCTCCAAAGCACCAAGAATAGAGAGCATCACTGCCCCAGACATAGCGTTCCACCTGTACCCTGCAGCTAATAGCCACTGATGGACCTTTGTTCCATATGTTTATCTAACTCCCTCTTGAAGCTGTCTATGCCACCACTTCATGTGGCCATGAATTCCACATGTTAATTACTCTTTGAGTGAAGAAGTGCTTCCTTTTATCTGTTCTAAACCTACTGCTCATTAATTTCATTGAGTGCCCACGAGTTCTTGTATTGTGAGAAAGGTGCTTTGAACATTTGCAGGAAATCTTGTATGTACCTGCCTAAATTGCCTCACTCTCAGCCCTGACTAAAGAAGCCCAGGGATTATGTCACTCCTAAGGATTAAAGTAGTCTGTTTTACTTCATTAATAGAAACAAAAGAAATAAGTTTAGAGCAACTTATAAAGACAGCATTTTTGCACAAAATAAATAGACAATATTCATGGCAATTGACTTGCAACCTGGGGAAGCCCCTCCCCCCAACCATGGTAAAGTCTTGGCCCGCCCCAGGTTTCTGGGGCTACATTGCAAACTGTTGAGTGCTCAAAATGAATAAAGACTATTTAGATGTTTGTGTAGGGCACTGACTTTAAAAATACACACATGATTTTAGAAAGTGACAACTGAATCTGAACACAGCTTGCAATAAAAATAAGACACCAGAAGCAAAGAAAAGAGCTCAGCATGATTTCAGCTGCATGTTGCTCTAGTCAACACCCAAAATAAGCTCTAGCAGAGAAACCTACTGCTTAAAGTTAATTCAATTGATTTAATAAGCACCTCAGCCAACTGGTATGACATTGTATTGCCTACTAGTACATGCTTACTGATTAACTCCTCATCTAATAACCCATGCTTTAGCAGATTAGCTCAGAAGAAAGCAAACTTGCTTTTGTTTGGTGTGATTGTTTTCCAAGTTGAATATCTGCCTTTTGTAGTATTCTTCTGAGACTTTGAGCACGTCCATGTGATAATTATCTAAAGAGTGAGAGGTTCTTGTGCACCACTCATGTGAGCATTTGTATTACATCTCCTGGTATCCACACAATGGTTGATCAAAAGTTTGATGCAAGCTGTTCCACACAGTTTCCCCCCCCCATCATTGCAAAAGTTTCTCAAAGAAAGAAATACCCATCTTTCTCAGAGATACCCCAGTAGCTGGAGTTGTCCAATTAAATGCCAGTCAGGACAGCAGGCAGCTAATACACTGCGGTACCCTGAATGTTGCACAAGAGAAGCTGTGGCTCATTGGCATACCATTGGTACTGTGTACAGATGATCCTAGGTTCAATCCCTGACATCTCTAGTGGTAAGAAATGTGAATGTCCAGTTTCTGAGACCTTGGAGAACTGTTGTCAGAGTACACAATATTAACCTTAAGAGACCATTGGTCTGATTCAGTAATAAACAGCTTCATGAGTTTATAATGTATTTATAAAGAAAGAACAAGTCATGAACTGATGTGTTTATACAACCATAGATCTGGATGACCTCCCCTCCCTCCCCATAAACAGACACACATGCAAAACACCTGCACATCTATCACTCACTTGGATTAAAGCCTATGTTACTATAGTGAGTTCTTTGAGTGAGAGTGTTGCAATATATTGTTTTTCCTTTCACCCATTTTCGTGTTTGTTTATGTATACATATGCCTCAAGAGTGGCACAGAAGCCATTTCCCCAGGGTACCATCCCATACAGTTTATGTGAGAGATGTAAAAGTGATCACACTGCTTGGGAGCAGTGACCATAATGTTATTGATTTCACTATTTGTATAAATAGGGAGTTGCCCCAAAAGACCAGCACAACCACGTTTAACTTTAAAGGGGGTAAATTCTCTGAGATGAGGAGGCATGTGAAGAGGAAACTGAGAGGAAAGGTAAATACAGTCAAAACCCTTGGAGAAGCTTGGAGGCTATTTAAAACTACAATCCTAGAAGCACAGAAAAAAATATATACCACAAGTTAGGAAAGGTACAAACAGGTATAAGAGAAGGCCTGCATGGTTAACAAACAAAGTAATGGAAGCTGCAAAAGGTAAGGGGGACTCCTTTAAGCGGTGGAAAGCTAGTCCAAGTGAAATTAATAAAAGGGAACACAGGCAATGGCAAATCAAATGCAAGACTGTGATCAGGCAGGCAAAAAGGGACTATGAGGAGCATATTGCAAAAAACATGAAGACCAACAATAAAAATTTCTTCAAATATATTAGAAGCAGGAAACCAGCCAGGGATAACCAAGGGGTCAAAGGATTACTGAAGGAGGATAGGGAAATGGCTGAGAAGCTAAATGAATTTTTTGCCTCCATCTTCACTGTGGAAGATGAGAAGTGTTTGCCTGCTCCGGAACCACTTCTATTGGAAGGGGTGTTGAGAGACCTGAGCCAGATTGAGGTGACAAGAGAGGAAGTCCTACAACTGATTGACAAATTAAAAATTAATAAGTCACCAGGTCCGGATGGCATACATCCAAGAGTTCTGAAAGAACTCAAAGTTGAACTTGTGGATCTTCTGACAAAAATCTGTAATCTTTCATTGAAATCTGCCTCCGTTCCTGAGGACTGGAAGGTAGCAAATGTCACCCCCATCTTTAAAAAGGGTTCCGGAGGAGAACTGGGTAACTACAGGCCAGTCAGTCTGTCTTCAATACCAGGAAAGTTGGTAGAAACCATTATCAAGGCCAGAATGAGTAGGCACACTGATGAACATGAGTTATTGAGGAAGACTCAGCATGGGTTCTGTAAGGGAAGATCTTGCCTCACTAACCTGTTACATTTCTTTGAGGGGGTGAACAAACATGTAGACAAAGGAGACCCGATAGATATTGTTTACCTTGACTTCCAGAAAGCTTTTGATAAAGTTCCTCATCAAAGGCTCCTCAGTAAGCTCGAGAGTCATGGAGTAAAAGGACAGGTCCTCTTGTGGATCAAAAACTGGTTAATTAATAGGAAGCAGAGAGTGAGTATAAATAGGCAGTCTTCACAGTGGAGGACAGTAAGCAGTGGAGTTCCACAGGGCTCAGTACTGGGTCCCATGCTCTTTAACTTGTTCATAAATGATTTGGAGTTGAGAGTAAGCAGTGAAGTGGCCAAGTTTGTGGATGACACTAAATTGTCCAGGGTGGTAAGAACCAGAGAGGATTGTGAGGCACTCCAAAGGGATCTGTTGAGGCTGGGTGAGTGGGTGTCAACATGGCAGATGAGGCTCAGTGTGGCCAAGTGCAAAGTAATGCACATTGGGGCCAAGAATCCCAGCTGCAAATACAAGTTGATGGGGTGTGAACTGGCAGAGACTGACCAAAGAGAGATCTTGGGGTCGTGGTAGATAACTCAATGAAAATGTCAAGACAGTGTGCGATTGCAATAAAAAAGGGCAACGCCATGCTGGGAATTATTAGGAAGGGAATTGAAAACAAATCAGCCAGTATCATAATGCCCTTGTATAAATCGATGGTGTGGTCTTATTTGGAATACTGTGTGCAATTCTGGTCACAGCACCTCAAAAAGGATATTATAGCACTGAAAAAAGTGCAGAAAAGGGCAATTAGAATGATTACAAGTTTGGAACACTTTCCCTATGAAGAAAGGTTAAAACGCTTGGGGCTCTTTAGCTTGGAGAAACGTCAACTGTGGGGTGACATGATAGAGGTTTACAAGATTATGCATGGGATGAAGAAGGTAGAGAAAGAAGTACTTTTCTCCCTTTCTCACAATACAAGAACTCATGGGCATTCAATGAAATTGCTGAGCAGTCGGGTTAGAACAGATAAAAGGAGGTACTTCTTCACCCAAAGGGTAATTAACATGTGGAATTCACTGCCACAGGAGGTGGAGGTGGCTACAAGCATAGCCAGCTTCAAGAGGGGATTAGATAAAAATATGGAGCAGAGGTCCATCAGTGGCTTTTAGCCACAGTGTGTATATATATAAATTTTTGGCCACTGTGTGATACAGAGTGTTGGACTGAATGGGCCATTGGCCTGATCCAACATGGCTTCTCTTATGTTCTTATGTGTAAATATCAGAACCAGCTGGGTGGAGCCAGTCACAGTGGTCCTTGCCAATGTAACCCACTCAACACTTTCCCAGTGAGTCAAAACTGTGGTGGGAAAACCTAGTGAAGTTGATCTCACCTGCATCTTACTTCCAATATTGATGGATACCACACCTGTGTGGGCGTCACACTATCATGAGAGGAGCAGGAAGCAGTTGAGATGGTGGCTTCCACAACAGGAGAAACAGCAGAGCCTGTCCTACCACAGATATCATAGCAAGGGATGGGTCTTTTTCAGGGAGCCTCTCCTTGTTCCATAAGCTAATGTTTGTGTTCTGCCAGAGGAGACAGCATTGTAGTGGCACCAAGTGGCAGAAAAGAAGCACTACATCATAACAAAAATCAGAACATCCCATGTGGCTCTATTAAGAGAAAATGTTTAAAAGTATATGCAAAATAGCATTTTAAGCTGGTTAAGATTTATAATGCTGTCTTTTATGGTTTAAGAAACCACATGGAGAACTGGAGGGAGCCACATGTCAAAATGCATCTATGGAGTGACTGATATAAATACTTCCAAATTCTTAATAAACAGATTGCCATGCACTCCAGTGTTCTACCTACTCCTCAAAATACACAAAGAAAAATTCCCTCCTCCAGGGAAACCCATAGTTTCAGGATCCAATTCAATCCTGGAACCCATATCAAAATACATTGACTTCTTTTTAAAACCTTTTGTGGAGAAACAGAGAGCCTTCTTAAAGGACACCGCTGACTTTTTACAAACCATTGCTGACATTACATTGCCTCAAAACACAGTGTTGCTCACTATGGTGGCATTATTTATTAGTATTCCACATGAGAAGGCCAGTAGAGTAGCTGAAAAAAAAAATTGGAAAAGCGCACAAACCCCTTCCCTCCCACTTATTTTCTTTTAAGTTTGTTAGAAATTATTCTAGAAAAAAAATTAGGTTGTAAAAGTGATTTTTTTTCTGTAATGGAAAAATTGTTTCCTTTTTTAAGAATCCATTTTGCTAATTATTTAACTTTGTCTTAATTTGTGTAACATTACTGGTGAGTTTATGATGTTTCATATTTTGGAACTTTATGTTTTTCTGTAAGCTGTTTGAGTTTATAATAAAGAAAAATATTTTTAATTAAATTTTATTTAATAAAAGGAGTGACTATGGGATGCGTGGCTGCATCATCTTTGGAAAATTTATATATGTCTCTGATCTAGAAGACACTAGGTTTTTTATAGAGGGGAACCCCTTTTTGCAAAATGTACTTTTTTATCAACACTTTATTGATGATGTGATAGTATTGTACAAGGATCCTGACTCTGTTGAAGAATTTTGTAGGTAGTATAATATGATGCACACATTATGTCAACAAATTTCGAAAACGCAACGGTGACCACAGGATTGGAAAAAGTCAGTTTATATTCCAATCCCAAAGAAGGGTAATACCAAGGAACGTTCAAATTATTGCACCATTGCACACATTTCACATGCCAGCAAGGTCATCTTAAAGATCCTACAAGCTAGGCTTCAGCAGTATGTAGATCGGGAACTACCAGAAATTCAAGCTGGGTTTTGGAGAGGTAGAGGAACTAGAGATCAAATTGCCAACATTCACTGGATTATGGAGAAAGCACGGAAGTATCAGAAAAATATTTATTTCTGCTTCTTTGTCTACATTAAAGCCTTTGATTGTGTGGATCACAACAAAATTTGGCAAGTCCTTAAAGAGATGGGAGTACCAGGCCACCTCACTTGTCTCCTGAGAAACCTGTATAAGGGTCAAGAAGCAACGGTCAGAACGGGATATGAAACAACTGATTGGTTTAGAATAGGAAAAGGAGTTCGACAAGGATGTGTATTGTCACCCAACTTATTTAGTTTATATGCAGAGTACATCATGCGGAATGCTGGCCTGGACAAAGCACAAGCTGGAATTAAGATTGCCGGGAAAAACATCAACAACCTCAGATATGCAGTTGATACTAGGGGTGTGCATTCGGTTTGGCCGAACCAAATCAACCGCCGAATCACCCCTGATTCGGCTGTATATGGAATCGCATACAGCCGAATCCAATTGGGGCCCATTATGCGGGAGCCGAGTACGGCTCCCCGTATACTTCTCTATAGATATTCGGAAGTATACGGAAGTCAATGGAAAAGGCGGGAAAGGGGCTTCTGCAGCCTCAGGGGAGCTGCTTGCCTCCTTTCCCGTCTTTGGTAGCCTTTTCCCGCCTCTCCCATAGCCTCCCTGGGATCAGGGAGGGGGAAGAGGAGCCCCAGCAGCCAATCCAAAGCATGCATTTGCAAAATGCATTGCAAATGCATGCTTTGCAGGGCTGTTGTGTAGCTAATCCCACATCCATCAGCAACATTGTTGTTCTTTTGATCTTTTGCTTACTTGGGTATCCAAGTAAGCACTGTTGTTTGGCCAATCACAGAGCAGTGCTATTTTTTGAAACTGCTCTCTGTAGGGCCAGAGAACCTTTTTAAGGAGTCTGCCTGGCTGGACTCCTCCATTGCTGCTGTGTTGGTGTGAGAGAGAGATTGTGCTGTGCTGGCCCTTGGCCTCAGCTGCTGCTGCTCTCTCTCAGCCTTACCAGAGTTGCCTGAAGTAGAGAAGATGTCTAAGGTAAGACAGTCTTGGGGTTTTTGTTTTTATTTTAGTTGGTAAAAGGACTTTTTAAGACTCAGAGTCCCTTTACTTATACAGATTTGGGTGGTGGGTACTAGCTTATTTGGGGTTAGGGGGTTCTGCTGGGGGAGGGGGCCTGGGGTGGAGTTTTTTTGCCAGTTTGCCCATATCTTACTTTAGTGAGAGGACTTTTAAAAGTGCAGTGTCCTTTTACTTTTCCTGATTTGGGTGGCTTGGATTTCTTGGGGTTAGGGTGAAGGTTTTTTTGGGGGGGAGGGGTTGGGAAAGTTAAGCTTTTACTGTTTTAAAAGGATTCTGTGTTTGATTTGTTGCTGCTGTGTTGTGCTGCTGTTGTTCCTTTACTCTTCTAGTTCTGGTCCTTGGGGGGTGGTGCTGTTGGCCTAATTTTCATTGTTTAAAAGGCCACTTTTTAACAGTTGAGTTTGTGTTGGCCTTCTGTTTGGATCTATTCTCTATTGCTACAGGTTTTGCATCCGCCTGTCCTGTTGTCCCCCTTTTCCTGGTTCTGGTTTTAGGGGGGGGGGGGGGGCGTTGTTGACTGATTTGGCCTGAGGTTTCTTATTGGTGAAAAGGCCACTTTTTTAACAGTTGAGTTGCTTGGCCTTTTCTGATTGTGCTGGGTTTTTTGGGTTAAAAGTTAAGTTTCGTTCTGTCAAGTTTTGTTTTTTTTTAATTACCTCTGGTTGGTGAGGGTGTATGTGGGCTGTGTGGGCAGGGTCACTTTCATGTTTTTATAGTTATTTTTGGAGTCTGAGTGTGCTTTCAGTTTGGCTAGGGCCACTAAATAGGCTGCCCCACTAATAAGGGTGTTTTTAAGGATTGTGTTTTTTGAAATTAAAAAAAAAATCCAGTTTACGGCTTTATCTCCTTTCAAAATTCAAGTAGGCCAGATAGGGGTGATTTAAAAAGATTTTAAGTTTCTCATAAAAGGCAGCGTGACTACTAGGCCACATCAGGCTCCCTTTTAAAGAGACAAGGGTTGCAGTGCATCTTGCTTTCAGCCACTGAAAGCTGGTGCATCCTTAGATTTCCATAGGGTAAACCACAGCTTTGCTCAAGTTATAGGGGACACCTAATTTCTAGTTTGCAAGGAAATCCGGTTTGTCCCAGGATCTATTTAGGAGAAGTTTAACTAGGAGGATATAACAAGGATTGCCTTCATCTCAAGGTACCCTTTTAAAAACTGTAGCCAGGTAGAGGCAGGATCACCTAGTCTCCTAAATTTTACCAGACTACTACTACCCCAACCCAAAGAGGGACAGGTTAGGAACCAAAAAAACAAACAAACAAGTTTTGGTGGGAGGGTTCTTAAAAAGAAGTCAGGGCACCTGTTGGTTCAGGGAACAGCGCATTGAGTTAGGTTTTTAAAAAACCCCACTCTCTGGTTGTGTGAGATTGGCCAAGGGTGACATGAGTGACAAGCAGCAGAAGAGGGACCCTGGGGGCAAGGCCAAGGAGAAGACTAGAGGGGTGGAGGGGAGGGGGAGGACCCAGATCTCCCCCCCACCTGTGCGTGGGGCCACTCCACAGCCGCCTTCCAGCACTCCGACCTCTGGCCACAGTGTGGTGAAGAAGAAGGCCCACCTTGGGCCCTTCATCGAGGCTGCTGCTGGGGCACCCACAGCAGAGGTGCCAGTAGGTGCTGGCACTGAGCAGAGGTCTGCTGCTCGGGCAGTCTCTCCTCCAGCTGATGTCGCTTGGCCTCAGCAGCCGGAGGAGGGGCAGCAAGAGCAGCCTTCCTTGGAGATGAGCTTTGGGGATAGTTTTCTGTCCAAAACGATCACCTCAAGGAGGGTACAGAGTGTCATGCAGGAGATGGAGGAGAAGCTGGTTGAGGAGGACCAGCCCCCTTCTTCGGTTTCTTCAGCCACCAGCAGTCCTCCAGGGGATGACCAGGAGTGGAGTCCGCATGAGGTGGAGGGGGAAGAGATGGAGACACACGAGGTGCCTCAATCTCCGCCCACTTCCCCCTTGGCAGCCAGCCCCTCCTGCCACCCTGAGACATCATGTGTCTGCCCCGAGCATCTCAAAGGAGGTGGCTCCGGACACCCAAGCTGCCAGTCAGTTTGGGCATCCGTTCATCTCCGAAGTCTGGAGGCATCTCCAACTTATGGAGGATCCACGCTACGCGCAGTGCCAGCTGTGCAGGGCCCAGATCAGTCGTGGGCAGGACCCTGCTCACCTGACTCCAGGGGGGATGCGGAATCACTGGTACCTGGCGCCCTGGTACAAAGTTCCTGCGAGAACCACCATTAGCAGGCCCATTGTGCCAGCTGTTTTCAGGGCGACCAGATCTGTGTTGAAGGAGCATTTGTCCCGTGCTGGCGGGGGGACTGTTCATTTCACCTCAGTTATCTGGAGCTCCCAACATGCATTCGAGGGGTATCACTCCCTGACTGCGCATTGGTGGCAACCCAGAGAGCTGGGGACAGTGCAGTGTGGGGGTGGAAGTGGCAGCAGTAGCGGCAGGCAGGGTCAGGGCCGCCAGGGCAGCTATCGCTGGGCCTTGTTGCACGCCGAAGCAGTCGACGCGCTGCACACAGAGGACACTCTCAGAGCCATTCTCTCATGGCAGTTGGAGGGCTGGGTAGGCAGCAGGGATGTCGCCATGGGCTTCGTGGTGACTGATGGTGGCTCCAACATCAAGGTGGCTGTCCAGCGTCAGGGCCTAAAACACCTTCCTTGTGTGGCCCACCTTCTCCACCTCGTGGTTAAGGATTCATTGGGTCAGATGAAAAGCCAGGATCATCGGTATCTAGCTGTGACTCATGAGTACTGACTTCTGTTCCAGAAGTGTCGGCGTGGGTCACGGGTCACTTCTCACGCAGCAATATGGACTCATATTGGCTGTGTGAGAAACAGACACTGACAGGTGTGCCAGGGCACCGCCTGATCGGTGATGTCAGCACACGCTAGAACTCCACCTGTGCCATGCTGGAGCACATGGTGGAGCAGAGAGCAGCCCTGGAGGCCTTTGTCTCTGAGACGAGGGTCTTTCAGGATGAGAACCATCTCACGCAACAGGATTGGGTGGTCATTTCTTAGACTGTGGAGGTTCTTGGGCCCTTCAAGACCCACACAGAAATGCTCTCGTCTGACACGGTGAGCATTGCACTGATCGTCCCCATGGTCCAGATGGCCCGTGAGGACCTGGCCTCATTTCTAGTGCCAGCTCAAGGCCGTGCAGACATTCTTCCAGCGGTGCGCGCCCTGGTTGTTAGGCTGCAGGAAGGGCTTGAGGCCCGCTTTCAGACTTTCACCCAGGATAAGGTCTACATGATGGTGACCATGTTAGACCCGTGCCTTAAAGGCACAGTTGCCAAGCGGGCCAACGAGCTCGATCGCTGGTGAGATGAGCTCTCCCAGAAGGTCGAGCGTTCCAGAGTCAGGGCAGGCCCAGTGCCGATAGTTGAGGAGGAGGGGGGTGGAAGCAGCTCATCTGCCACTTCCACTGCTGTTGTTCATCCCCAGCCTCCCCAGCTAGGCAGTTTTTCTCACCAGACTCATGCCACAAAGAGTCCTGAGGTGACACTCATCGGACGAGTCGTTGGCCCCTCTAGGAGCGGTAGGGCACTGAGAGCGAAGACGGGTGCTGCCATGGCGAGGGACTATCTTTTGGAGCCCCTCGAGCTGCCAGGAAGCATCTCCTTTGGACTACTGGGTCATGAAAAAGGAGGTCTGGCCAGCCCTCTCCTCCGTGGCCAAGGCATTTTTCTCACGCCCACCGACGATTGTGCAGAGCGAGCGCATCTTTTCGCATATGGGCAACATTGTCTGCCCACATCGCAATCGCCTGTAACCCTGGACAGTTTAGCAGTTGGTCTTCCTGAAGGTCAACTTGCCTCTGTTTGGCTCCCTGAACGTAGACTTTGAGAGTGAATGAAGTGAGCACCTACTTGTGCCTGCATCCTCTCTTGGCCCAAGCTTGGAAGGTGGTTGTAAAATGCTCCTCCACTAAAAATAGACTAGAGTCCAAAGACAGCCCAAAAACTCCCTCACAAATTGATTGGCAGTGCATCCCCCCACCCCTCATCCCTCCCCAAACCAAAAGTGAATGCTGGTTTAAAAACTGCAAAGCGATCCAAATTTCCCCAGTCCCCCATCCACACATGCCTACTAATACTGAAAGGACCATTGCAGCCCCCAACTGTAACCAACAGCACCCACGGGCCTAGCCCGGATAACCCAGGTTTTTTTTCAGGGGAAGGAGGAAGAAAGAGGGAGGTGCCAGTGATGATGACAGGCAGCCAGCAGTCATACCAATGCTGAGGTCCCTCTAATGGGACAGTGATGCTGGTGTGTTGCTGAGCTGAGAGAGAAGGAATGGTTGCCTTCCTCTCACACAATCTGAGGCCCTCCCAGTGATTTTCCTCATTTGGGGTGCAATTCTGGCTCGCCTCCTCGTGGTGCACCCTGGGTAACGTAAAAGAGCCTGGACTAGCCAACCATCCATCACTCAAGGTAAGTCAAAATGCTTCTTGCTTTGTGTCAGATACAGAATGATGTGGAGCTAGCTGTAGTGGTCCACCACTTCTCTTGTTTGAGAATAGTGTTGTTTGGGGCAGGGCTGGAGAGCTGGCATCTGTAGATTGTGTGTTCTGTGGCAGGGAAGCTGGCACCTGGGTGAGAGACCCAGAGCCAGCATGCTTGTTGTGCTTGGCCAGCTCTCCCCGTGTTGTTTGGGGCAGGGCTGGAGAGCTGGCATCTGCAGATTGTGTATTCTTTTGCAGGGAAGCTGGCACCTGGGTGAGAGACCCAGAGCCAGCATGCTTGTTGTGTTTGGCCAGCTCTCCCATGTTGTTTGGGGCAGGGCTGGAGAGCTGGCATCTGGGTTTGCTGCAGCCAGCTTGAGCAGATTGTGTTTTGTGTGGCAGTGACGTTGGCAACTGGGTTTTTATTGGTTCCAGGCCAGCAGGGTTCATAGAGTAGATAGATGGATGCAGTGCATTTGGGTCCTATAGAGATTCTCTGGTGTGAAGTTAAGTTTGGCTTTGTGTGCCCCAGAAACTGGATCCCCTGGTCCAATTTTTTTTTTTGGCCTTGTGGGTTTTGTGTGGGACAGTGCCCTGACGCTGCGCAGCAGTTTGGGGGGCTCTCCTCAAAACCTCCTGCTCCCCAGAGCCACTTTTCCCATGACAATTACAGTGAGGAAGTGGCTCTAATTGTTTTTTTTCCCCTCACCATTGGGAGCAGTGTTCCTTTTGGGGTGCCCACAGATGGGTGCAGTCTTTTTGGGGCAGGGGGGTTTCATGCTGGGGAGTCCCCTGAAGCTGCCCTGTAGTTTTTGGGTCTCTCCCTCAAACCCCCCTCTGGCCAGAGCCACTTTCCCCACAGCAATTATAGTGGAGGAAGCGGCTAATTGTGCTTTCCCCATCATTGTTGGCAATGGGCCTTTTGGGGAGCCCAAAGACAGGGACCCCCTTGCCCAATCTTTTTGGGACTTGGAGGTTTTGTAGAGGAGAGTCCCCTGCGGGTTCCCTGCAGTTTTTGGGGCTCTCCCTCAAACCCCCTGCCCCCAGTAGCCTCTAATTATGCCCTATGTTGCCATTGATTTCAATGGCCCATAGGGTATAATGGTGGAATAGGGTCACCCTCTTTGGGTGCCCCTGGAATGGGAACCCCTGGACCAATCTTTTTGGAACTTGGGGGTTTTGTAGGGGAGAGTCCCCTGCAGGTCCCCTGCAAATATGGGGGCTCTCCCTCAAACCCCCTCTCCTCCAGGCAGCTTCAAATATACCCTATTTGCCATTGATTTCAATGGCCCATAGGGTATAATGGGGCCGTATATTCGGAAATAGCCGCGTATATGCGGCTATTCCGACTCTGGAATTCAGAAATATATGGGATTCCATATTTTTTTCCACCATATACTTCCGAATCCATGTACTACCGATTTTTTTTTTTTTTTTTGCACATCCCTAGTTGACATCACTCTAATGGCAGAAAGTGAGGAGGACTTAAAGAACTTCTTGTTGAGGGTGAAAGAGGAGAGCACAAAAGTAGACTTGAAACTCAACATCAAAAAAACTAAGATCATGGCATCCGGCCCCATCACACCATGGCAAATAGAAGGGAAAATATGGAAGTAGTGACAGACTTCACATTTCTGGGATCCAAGATCACTGCAGATGGTGACTGTAGCCATGAAATTAAAAGATGTTTGCTCCTTGGGAGGACAGCTATGGTGAACCCGGGCAGTATAATAAAAAGTAGAGACATCACCCTGCCAACAAAAGTCCGTATAGTCAAAGTGATGGTATTCCTAGTAGTAATGTATGGCTGTGAGAGCTGGACCATAAGGAAGGCCAAGCACAGAAGAATAGATGCTTTTGGGTTGTGGTGCTGGAGAAGACTCTTGAGAGTCCCTTGGACTGCAAGAAGATCAAATCAGTGAGTCCTAAGGGAAATCAACCCTGACTGTTCCCTGGAAGGTCAGATGCTGAAGCTGAAACTCAAATACTTTGGCCATCAAATGAGAAGGGAGCACTCACTGGAGAAGATCCTGATGCTGGGAAAGACAGAAGGCAAAAGAAGAAGGGGATGGCAAAAGATGAGATGGCTGGACAGTGTTACTGATGTAATAAACATGAATTTGAGCAGACTTCAGAGGATGATAGAAGACAGGAGGGCCTGGCGTGACTTTGTCCACGGGGTTGCAAAAAGTTGGACTCGACTGTGTGACTGAACAACAAAAATAATATGATGGTCCCAAATATTTCTATAACTTGGAAGCATAGTCTGAAAAATATAGAATATTTAGACATAGTAATTTTAAAAACAAATACAGGAAGTTTGGGCACCAGTACCTGAAAGCGGCGCACCGGGTCAGGAGCCTGGGAGTTCTACTGGAGCCTTCATTATCAATGGAGGCCCATATAGCAGCCACTGCCAAGTCGGCTTTCTTTCATCTAAAGCGGGCAAGGCAGTTGGCCCCCTTCCTAGAGTGTAAGGATCTAGCAACAGTGATTCATGCAATGGTCACCTCAAGATTGGATTACTGTAATGCCCTCCACATGGGGCTGCCTCTGTGCCAAACCCGGAGGCTGCAGTTGGTGCAGAACGCAGTGGCTAGACTGCTATTGGGGCTCCCGAAGTGGGAGCACATACAGCCGGACTGCACTGGTTGCCAGTTACATACCGGATTTGTTACAAAGTACTGGTTATTACCTTTAAAGCCCTATATGGCCGAGGACCTGCCTACCTGAGGGACCGTCTTTCCCCATATGAACCCCAGAGAGCACTGAGGTCAGCAGGGAAGAACCAACTGACCATCCCCGGGCCGAAGGAGGCAAAACTGCAGAGTATTCGTATGTGGGCTTTCTCTATCGTAGCTCCACACCTATGGAACCAGCTCCCGGAAGAAGTGCGGGCCCTGCGGAACCTTGAACAGTTCCGCAGGGCCTGCAAGACCATCCTTTTTGGGATGGCCTTTACTGATTAAATGACAGAGGGACTCGCCTAAGTGATTTTCGCCATCATGCTTATTGGAAATAGCACCAGAATGTTAATTTTAAATTTTAAATCTAAATTAGACTGTTTTAAAGCTAGATACTGATTTTAAATACTTATTGTATTTAATGTTGTATAATCTATTGTATTTGATGTTGTTAGCCGCCCTGAGCCTGCTTCGGCGGGGAGGGCGGGATATAAATAAAATGTTGATTGATTGATTGAGACATTAGGGAGCCATTGCCACAAAGTACTTTGCCAAATGGTCACTTTAAGTGCCACAAGTATAAAATTTGCAAAAATACAGTGCAAGGTCTGTCCTTTATGGTGGGTAAAACAAATGTGGAGCTCCATTCTTTCAGTACCTGTGATTCTATTAATACCATTTATTATATTTCATGTGAGTGTCCTCTGGTCTATGTGGGAAGCACAACACATCCCTTGAAAGTAAGAATTATGGAACATTCCTCTAGAATTAAAAATAAAGTAGTAGAGGCTCCTCTTACAAACCATTTTTCTTCTCAAATCACATAAGCAGGATGAATTTAAATGTGGAGTACTGTTTGCAGCCAATAGGTCCATTACTCAGAAAGAGTTGTTATGTTTGGAAAAGAAATTGATTTTTAATTTAAATACTTTACATCCCCATGGCCTAAATACCAAATTTTACTTAAGCTGTTTTCTTGGGTGAATTTGTAAATATATGTCTCTGATCTGTCATTCTGATGTATTCAAAAGTGTTAAGTTTGATCTGGAACTTCCTATAAAAATGGTTGTTAATGCTAAAAGTTCTTAAGTTGTTTCAGGATTTTTGTAAAATAGAGGTCTTATTTTAGTATACTCCCAATGGAAGTACAGAGCAGTGCCAAACTGAAATTGTAGTGAGTATTTATGAGAGTATATATGAGAGTACTTTGAATAAGACTCTAGAAAAAAAATGCAATTTAATATATTGCTAACTGGAAAAAAAATTATTTTGTGACATGCCAGCCCCTTGGTGAGCTGCCTGAAGAAGGATTCACTCTGAAAGTGGATGG
Organism: Heteronotia binoei; assembly: GCF_032191835.1. Taxonomy (NCBI): domain Eukaryota; kingdom Metazoa; phylum Chordata; class Lepidosauria; order Squamata; family Gekkonidae; genus Heteronotia; species Heteronotia binoei. The sequence goes on along the minus strand of NC_083223.1, from coordinate 184,966,802 downwards.
AAGCAACAGTCCAGTTGCAGCCACACCAGTTTGGGAACTGCAATCACACCTGCATTGGACTTCAGGAAGTCCTACAAACAAAGAAAAAGATTGTATATTGTAAAATGGACTATAAAATATTCCAAATTAATATGTGAAAAAATATTGTGCTTTAAATTTTTGTTTTCAATATATATATTAATTAAAGTCCTCATGGAGTGTTCTAAATTATATACCCAGACATGTTCAGCCAGCTCCAGCTTCCTATTCGGGGATGTATGCTGTTTTGTCACAAGTATGCAGGTGTGGCTTGAGTACACAGGCACTGAGGAGGAGAGCTTTTACAGGGGAGGGGGGGGCTGAACAGAGCACTCCAGATGCACCAACATGCCTGTCCATGCCTTTCTTCTGGCACGCTGGCATGGGAAGTCAGCCAACACTCAGTGAGAAGGAGCTTCCCAGCCACCCTGCTTGCTGGCCTCAGCTGCTGAGAAGAAAGCTGGTCCTGCACCCCTGAGCTAAGGAAGAAATCCATGTGCTCCTGCCTGAAAATGAACGCACCCAATGCACAAGCTCACCTTAAAGAGAACACTGGTGCCATTAGCATGCTGCTGTGACATCATTTCCAAGCTGAACCTGGAAGTGATATCACACTACTCTAGGATTTGGCAAAAAGTTTATGGTTTTATTTTCAGATTCAGCCCAGAAATCACATCACATCATCACACTGATGGCATTTATTTATTTATTTATCCCCACTAGCCTACCAAACACCAGCAGGTGAGAAGTCTCCTGTCTTAGTGAGAGTCCTAGCAATCCTAGACTATGATCATTCATTAATTTGACTTTATTTAGAATACAGGCATTCATGGCTATTAGAGTGATGGATTGATGTGCCCTAGCCCAATTTTAAAGGATCACAAGGCTGGATTAGCTGGCTAGGATGCAGCCATCCAATAGGAGGTTGGGCAGGTTGATTAATTATTCCTCCTTCACCTTGTTTTTCAGGTTTTATTGCTTGCTGATGTCCCATCCACCCACCCTTGATATCACAGGATTAGAATAATAGAATCATAGAGTTGCAAGGGACTTCCAGGGTCATTGAGTCCAACCCCCTGCACAATGCAGAAAACTCACAAATACCTCCCTCTAAATTCACAGGATCTTCATTGCTGTCAGATGGCCATCCAGCCTCTGTTTAAAAACCTCCAAGAAACAAGAGCCCACCACCTCCTGAGGAAGCCTGTTCCATTGAGGAACTGCTCTAACAATCAGGAAGTTCTTCCTAATGTTGAGCCGGAAACTCTTTTGATTTAATTTCAACATGTTGGTTCTGGTCCTACCTTCTGGGGCCACAGAAAATGATTCCACACCATCCTTTATATGACAGCCCTTCAGGTACTTGAAGATGGCGATCCTATCACCTCTCAGCCCCCTCCTCTCCTGGCTAAACATCCCCAGCTCCTTCAATCTTTCATCATAGGACTTGGTGTCCAGAATCCTCACCATCTTCGTCACCCTCCTCTGGACCTGTTCCAGCTTGTCTATATCCTTTTTAAAATGTGGTGCCCAAAACTGAACACAATACTCCAAGTGAGGTCTTTCCAGAGCAGAGTAAAGCGATACCATAACTTCACATGATCGGGACACTATACTTCTGTTGATACAGCCCAAAATTGCATTTGCCTTTTTAGCCACCACATCACACTATTGACTCATGTTCAGTTACAGTGTATGGTTAGCTGGTCTTCTACCGTTGATTTAATAAGATAGATTTTTAAAAGGGTTCTTTAAAAAGGGTTCCAGAGGAGATCCAGGAAATTACAGGCCAGTCAGTCTGACTTCAATGCCAGGAAAGTTTGTGGAGACTGTTATTAAAGAGAGAATTAGCAGGCACATTGATGAACAAAAATTATTGATGAAGACTCAGAATGGGTTATATAAGGGAAGGTTTTGTTTCACTAACCTGTTAGAGTTCTTTGAGGGGGTGAACAAAAATGTGGAAAAAGGGACCCAATAGATGTTGTTTACTTTGACTTCCAGAAAGTTTTTGATAAAGTTCCTCATCAAAAGCTCATAAGTAAGCTCAGGAGTCATGGGGTAAAAGGACAAGTGCTCTTGTGGATCAAAAACTGGCTAATTAACAGGAAACAGAGAGTGAGTATAAATGGGCTATTTTTGCAGTGGAGGGTGGTAAATAGTGGGCTGCCACAGGGCTCAGTACTAGGTCTGATACTTTTTAACTTGTTCATTAATGATTTGGAGTGGGGAGTAAGCAGTGAACTGGCTAAGTTTGCAGATGACACTAAATTGTTCAGGATGGTGAGAACCAGAGAGGATTGTGAGGCACTCCAAAGGGATCTGTCAAGACTGGGTGAGTGGGCATCAACATGGCAAATGAGGTTCAACATGGCCAAAAATCCTAACTATAAAGACTAGTTGGGGGTGTGTGTGAACTGGAGGAGACTGACCAAGAGAGAGATCTTGGGGTCATGGTCGATAACTCACTGAAAATGTTGAGACAGTGTGCGACTGCAATAAAAAAAGGCCAATGCTATGCTGGGAATTATTAGGAAGGGAACTGAAAACAAATCAGCCAGTATCATAACGCCCCTGTATAACTCCACAGTGCAGCCTCATTTGGAGTACTGTGTACAACAGGGGTGGCCAACGGTAGCTCTCCAGATGTTTTTTGCCTATAACTCCCATCAGCCCCAGCCATTGGCCATGTGGTGTACAATTCTGGTCACCACATCTCAAAAAAGATATTATAGCATTGGAAAAAGTGCAGAAAAGGACAACTAGAATGATACAAGGATTGGAACACTTGCCCTATGAAGAAGGGTTAAAATGCTTGGGGCTCTTTAGCTTGGAGAAATGTCGACTGTGGGGTGACATGATAGAAGTTTACAAGATTATGCATGGGATAAAGAAGGTAGAGAATGAACTAGTTTTCTCCCTTTATCACAATACAAGAACTCGTGGGCATTCAATGAAATTGCTGAGCAGTCAGGTTAGAATGGATAAAAGGAATTACTTTTTCACCCAAAGGGTGATTAACACATGGAATTCACTGCCACAGGAGGTGGTGTCAGCTACAGGCATAGCCAGCTTCAAGAGGGGATTGGATAAACATATGGAGCAGAAGTCCATCAGTGGCTATTAGCCACAGCGTATTGTTGGAACTCTCTGTCTGGGGCCAGTAATGCTCTGTATTTTTGGTGCTTGGGAGGGGCAACAGTATGAGGGCTTCCAGTGTCCTGGACCCACTGATGGACCTCCTGATGGCACCTGGGTTTTTTGACCACTGTGTGACACAGAGTGTTGGACTGCATGGGCCATTGGCCTGATCCAACATGGCTTCTCTTTCATTCTTATGTTCTTATTTGCCAGAACAGAGGCAGCCATGGACAGGCTGCCTAGCATAGCCCATCTTCAAGTAAATATTAGCAAATTAGATGGTGATGTAGCTCACTAGATTTGAATAAATTTAAATAAATTAATTAACCCCACACTGTTCCCTCAAGTCTTCATTTGGGCAGTGGTCTTGATAATATTGCTAACTAATAATTTCAAATACAAGCTTGTTAGCAAATAATGTATGCAGGGCTTTTTTTGTAGGAAAAGCTCAGCAGGATCTAATTTGCTTGCTAGGCCACCATTGTTTCACACAGAGCTTTTTTGTAAAAAAATCCTAGCAGGAACTCATTTGCATATTAGGTCATACCCCCTGACACAAGCCAGCCTGAACTGCGTTCCTGTGCGTTCCTGTTCAAAAAAAGCCCTGAATGTATGTAGCTGTAGCATACCTGAGAACTGTGAATGTAGAATATGCTAAATTAAGTCCAGCCTAATTTGTAAATGAAATCATTCCACTCCTTTTTGACTGACTTTGAGTGCTGCTCAGTCTCACTCTGAAAATTAGCAGTTAGATACAAATGACTGTTAAGCACACGGGAGAAAACAAATTAATTTTTTGTTCAAAGTTTGGGTGAAATTAACCACTTTATACTGTGAGTAACCCTTTTGTTTCACTGAGAAGTAAAATGATAATTGTTTTGCTAATTTATTTTTTATTTAGCTAATGATTATTTGTTAACAGCTGCTACAGGGCATCAAAGCAGACACTGCATATTATAAACTATTAGTGATTTTTCTCTCTGAGGAAATGTGGTGGCATGTCCTGATAAGCTCCCCAGGGTTTCCTAGTATAATTTTCAACATCATCAATTTTCCCTTTACACTTCATAATCACAGAAGAATATTGAGCATAAACTAGGTAATGATAAGTGAACACCCACATAGCTCAAAACTGCTCTCATTTCTTGTGAACTTCCTTGTCAATCACTCAGTGCTTTATGGAGGCTAGTTGGTGTGCAACATGACGGAAAATGAATATACATGGAGACAGAGGTGCCTCGCCAAGTATCCACTGGTTCCTATCACTAGTTTATCAGTCTACAAACTACAAATCTTACATTTCTAAGGGGGTGGGGTCAATCTGCTATGTAACATAGCTCCTTAACAAAGATTATGCTCCAACTGAGTTTATATTTCCTGTAACTTTCTGTTCCCAATCTTTCCCCACATGCTGGAGATCCTGGGAACTGGAGTTTTTGCAGACTCCAGAACTAAATTGGAAGGTTAAGGGAAAACAAACAAACATCCTTCTCATCAATTCAGTAAATACTGAGCATGCACCAGTTGACAATATGACGATAAATGCTACCAGTTGCAAGCATGCAAGTACACTTAAAATACTACTTATTTCAAACTATGAGTAGGTTGGCAATTCAGGGGTTTGGAGTGCTCGATTGGAGAGAAAATGGTTAGAGTAAGCAGGATGTTTTCTTTCTGTGTGTGTTATTTGAGAAGGCTACAACACCACTAGGATACACTGTCAGCTGCACTGAGACAATGATAAAGCTACCCAGCATTCCATCTGATTGTAGATCCTAGAACATGGTCCCAGAATCCTCTACTGTGGTCATAGTCATGGTAGCAGACAAATAATGTGGAAACATTTCCCTCAAATTAGGAAGTCTGAAAACTGCTGATCAAGCATACTCAGTTTAATGTTTAGTTCGGGTAATGCAGTTATGATGATGGTGTTTCACATACATTAACTAAATTCAACTTTTATAACTTGAGCTATGCATTCTTAACATATAGGCAGAAGGGAATGAGTGATGATAATCAAGACTGCAATATGACTGAAAATACATAGCCTTTTGAAATGCATATTTTGATAAATAATAAATATGAATTGCTCCAATCCAAAGTATTGCAGATGAAGCAACGAAGGGTGCTGTGCAGAGTCCTTTTGAAATGATAAAAATTCCAAGGCAAAAAAATTGAGCAGGAGCTTAAAAGTAAAGGACTGAATCACATCAAATTAATCAGCTGTACCAAAGTAAATTTCCCCAAAATGTTCAATTGTTTTCAAGGTTTGTTCCTCATAAGGACTGAGTGAGTCAACATAGCAATTACTGGTTGTGATTAGATAGATAGATAGATAGATAGATAGATAGATAGATAGATAGATAGATAGATAGATAGATAGATAGATAGATAGATAGATAGATAGATAGATAGATAGATAGATAGATTCCAGTATTAGAATGGAAGAAGGGGAAATTCACTATGAAATTCTCAAATTTTGCCCTAACCTGGGTAGCCAAGCAAGCCCAATCTCATCAGATCTCAGAAGCTAAGCAGGGCCAACTCTGGCAAGTATTTGAATAATCTGAAATGTTGACTATGTATGATATATTTTGGAATAGTGGATTTACTCCTCATTTTATCAGCATAAGATCTTTGGATGGAGGATAGTGAATTGGGCCATAGCTTTGGCTCCATTCAAATTGTATGTTCTGTAATGTTCAGGTTTTAAACGGCTGCTTTAAATTACCTGTCACACTGAAACAAGTGCACAGTCTGGCTTAAATAACCTTTGGATTCTTTCTTTTGTGGGTGTACATTGAACTGTTTGCTACTGATTGAGTATGCTACATTAAATTGTTCTGATGGTGCTGACTCATAATGGAGTAAATTTGTACAACAGTCATTCAACTGATTGAAACAAAGGCACCATTATGTCTTTAGGCTGTCTTGCTTTAGCAAAGGATGCTTAACCAAAGACTGGAGAGAAATTGCAAGCAGAGGATTCCCATGTCTTATCATAGAGTTTGCACCTGCTCAACTTGTTCATGGGAGCTTTGTTGTTGCATACAACTTTAGTTATATAAGCATTTGTGACAAAGATAATGTTCACACACTTTTCCCCACTGACATTCACTGAAATAAGGTTTGTACTGGCAAACTAGTAGACTGAGTATTGAAAGGAAGAGAATTTTGATGCAGTCCTCCAGTCATGCTATATGTGTGTGTATACACATACACATACAGAGCTCTTTTTCTAGAAAAAGCCCGGCAGAAACTCATTTCTTCATAGGACTTGGTCTCCAGACCTCTCACCATCTTCGTTGCCCTCCTCTGGACCCATTCAAGCTTGTCTATATCCTTCTTAAAATGTGGTGCCCAAAACTGAACACAATACTCCAGGTGAGGTCTTACCAGAGCAGAATAAACTGAAACCATCACTTCACGTAATCTGGACACTATACTTCTGTTGATACAGGTACAGTCACTACATCACACTATTGACTCATGTTCAGCGTATGGTCCACTAAAACCCCTAGATCCTTTTTGCACTTACTATTGCTAAGACAAGTCTCCCCCATCATATAACCATGCATTGGATTTTTCATACCTAAATGCAGAACTTGACCTGTTAAAATTCATTTTATTAGTTTTAGTCCAATTTTCCAGCCTGCCAAGATCATCCTGTATCCTGTTTCTTTCTTCTATCATATTTGCAACCCCTCCCAATTTAGTATCATTTGCAATTTTAATAAGCATCCCTTTGCATATTAGGCCACACCCCTGGCATCACCATTATTTCACCATTATGAGCTCCAGCAGGAGCTTATTTGCATATCTATCTATCTATCTATCTATCTATCTATCTATCTATCTATCTATCTATCTATCTATCTATCTATCTATCTATCTATCTATCTATCTATCTATCTATCTATCTGTAGTCCCCTGTGTAAGCACTAGTCGTTTCTGACTCTGGGGTGACATCGCATCATGATGTTTTCACAGCAGACTTTTTACAGGGTGGTTTGCCATTGCCTTCCCCAGTCATCTACACTTTCTCCCCAGCAAGCCGGGTACTCATTTTACCAACCTCGGAAGAATGGAAGGCTGAGTCACCCTTGAGCTGGCTACCTGAACCCAGCTTCTGCCGGGATCAAACTCAAGTTGTTTGTGCGTGCGTGCCTGCATGTGTGTGTGTGTGTGCATGCAAGAGAATTTACACTTTCTGGCTTTTCCATTGGCTGTGGTGTGTGCTCCATCAGCCATTTGCCTATCAACCGCCACTCAAGTTCTGTTGCATTCCATTGGTTGAGTCCACTCCTCATTCCCACCTATTGTTGCTTACCAATTCTCTGTGGCATTTGGAAAAGAAAGCAGGCAGCAGTGGGGAGACAGCAAAGAGACAGGGAACGAAGGTGGTAATGAGACTAGATGGCACAGTCTGGCCCTGCCAGGAGCATTTTCTCAGAGGCCATGGTAGCTGCCTTTTCCCTGTCACTCCCTCCCTCCTCTCCTCAGCCTTGACCCAGGACAGATGAGGATTGGACCACCGAGGAAGCTGCAAGGCAAAGGCTGTTGCTAGGCAACAAAGCTTTGTTTTGTCAGTAAAGGGAGAGGCTCCAGCTGAATATAATGCCATAGAGCCCACCCTCCGAAGCAGTTATTTTTCTCAGGAGGAGAAAGATCTGTTGTCTGGAATTCAGTTGTGATACCAGGAGATCTTCAGGCTCCACCTGGAGCTTGGCTACTTACACTTGACTGCTTGCTACTGTTCAGCAGTAGCCCCCTTATGACAACCAGTGTGGCACAGAAGCACCTGCCAGATCTAGGTTCTTGCTGTGGAAGCTAACTGGATGATTTTGGATCATTTACAGACTTTCAGCCTAACCTACCTCACAAGGTTGTTGTGCAGATCAAAAGGGGGAGAGGAGAATGATGTAAGCTCCTTTTTTCCACTGTGGAAAAAGACTGTTCTTTTTTTAGGTAGACACTGCAGGGAAAGCTGAAATTAGAGGAAGCAGATCAAGGGAGGCTGATGTTTGGCTGAGAAGGAAATAAGGTTTCCAACTCCAGGTTAGGAAATTCCTGGGGATTTGAGAGGTGGAGCCTGGAAAGGGGGAGATTTGAGGAGGGGTAGGACCTCAGAAAGGTTCAATGTCATAGACCTCACCCTCCAAAGCAGCAATTTTATCACGGGGAACCATTGTTGCCAATCTCTAGGTGAGGGCTAGAGATCACTCAGAATTACAACTGCTCTCCAAATAGCAGAGATAGGGTTGCCAAGTTCATGATGTGACAAGCATAACTGAACTCCAATGGATTTCTGGCCATCACTTTTAAAAGGACTGCACACCTTTTTAAATGCCTTCCTTCCATAGGAAATAATGAAGGATAGGGGCACCTTCTTTTGGGGCTTATAGAATTGCGTCCCTTGGTCCAATCTTTTTGAAACTTGGGGGATATTTTGGGGAGAGGCACTGGATGCTATACTGAAAATTTGGTGTCTCTACCTTAAAAAACAGCCTCCCCAGAGCCCCAGATACCCGCAGATCAATTCTCCATTATTTCCTATGGGAATAAGTATCCATAGGGAATAATGAAGTGCAGAGCAGACATTTCCCTCCTCCTCCCCCCCCTGTTTCTGATGACCCTGAAGTGGGGGGAGGGCCTCCAAACCAGGGATCCCCTGCTCCCACCTGGGAATTGGCAACCCTAACACACACTTACTTGCTCTGAAATGAAAGCAAAACAAACAGAGGGACTCTGCTTTGATGAAGCGAACTCCTTCTGACCCTTCCCAATGAAGTACTTCCTGCTTCCTGCTCTTATTTAAAGGCACATGCACACATTTTAAAATGGAACCTATTTGCAGGTTTCTAAAGCTTCCAGAGATCTACAGGTAGGTGGTGGCTGTGGGGGGGGGGGGCTTCCTCCCATCAGCCAGCTGGCTGGGGGTGGGGGGAAGCCTATAAAACTGGCGGATCCGCTGTTGGGACCTGGGGACTGGGAAGTCTAAGCAGAGATGAACCCCTCTGGAAAAAAAATGGCTGCTTTGCAGGGTGTGACAAAGTTTGAATGCGTGGGGAGTTCCCCTGTATGAGCAAACTGTAGAGTGCACTCCAGAAACTGTGATAAAGAGACAAAACTCCAAACAGCCAGTAAACAGTTGTATTTTGGGTTAAGACGTTAGAGACAGTCACAGACACTCCAATGGTTCATACACATAAAGGCAGTCCTTCCAATATACAGTACCAAGCCAATATCCAAGAAGAGAAGTCAAGAATCCAGTCCATACATTACATCAATAGCCATGCAATCCTCCAGAGTAACAGTATTTCAGTCAAGATGTTCCTCCTCACTCACGCACGTCCTTCTGCTCCTTCTTATCACCCACAAATGCTGAGAGCAAGGCTTTCACTATTATAGTGCAGCCATCCAATCCTAACACTGATTGTGCCATTAGCTGCACCTGTTACTCTCGTGACTTTAATCTCCCCTGTATAGCCTAGTTGCATAACAATGACTCAGCAGTTATAGTTCCCTTAAAGCAACTTAACACTGACAGGGTGGACTTTGTGTCATTATACCCTGCTTAGGTTGCTTCCCTCCTGATTTGGTACCCACTGTGGAGAAAGACTGTACTTTACCTAGGTAGAGGCTGCAGGGAGGCGGAAGGAGATGAAAAGCTGAAGTCAGATTCCCTTATAGAAAATGGCTGCCTTGAGAAGCATACTCTACTGTATACCATAACACAACCATGCCAGGCAGAAAACCTAATCACGCCACAAGTTCATGCTGATGCTAAATGTGGCAAGGCTGAATATGACCGGAAAAGGCGGAAAAATGCATTGCAAACTAAAGGAATTCTGAGCTTCAGCATCTGTGTGACTATCATCATGCTCCTTTCACATCCCCCACAATTATTCTTCCTTATCTCCATTCTGGGCCTCTTTCAGGGCTTTGAGAAACTCAACTCCCTCTGCCTGTTTTCTTCTTCCAGCAGCCTTCCAGTGATGTAAGCCAAGGTTAATATGTTCACTTCAGTAGATTCGAGTGATGTTATCAGCATGTTAAAATCCACCGACAGAGAACTGAGAATAATAAACACCTTATACTCATTCGATACGGTTTTTCCACGCTGTTCCAGTTGCTGAAAGCACTCAGTCAAAGTGTTTAGATGAGCTCTCACAGACTCCCCTGGTCTCATTACTGTTCGGTACAAGCGATGGGTAATTGCTATCAGAGACCTGGCTGTGCTTTGCACATATACTGCCTTCAGACTGTCCCACGCTTCCTTAGTCTTAATCTTACCAGACACGTGCACAAGCTGGTCATCTGCCACGCTCAAAACGATGGTTGCGAGGGCTTTTTCATCCTTGACATCATCTCCAGCGGCTGGATGGTCTGGGGGAGCCTCGACATACAGCCACAGACCTTCATGCTTAAGATAATATTCTATCCAAAGAGTCCACACATTATAATTAGTAGAGGTGAGCTTCTCCACCAGCAGAGCAGTCGGTGCCTGAACCATGCTATCATCTCCATCTGGCAGCTGGTCCTCAGAATCGCTCTCGTCCTCCAAGCTGTTATCAGAAGCCTGGCTGAGCACATCTTCATCCTCGGCTCCAGAAGTGGCAGCTGCAGACATCCACTCAGCCACAGGTCGCTACAGCAGTCCAGCCTCGGTCAGAACCTCCAGAGCACAGCGCAGTGGAAGCGTGCTGGGCCCATAACCCTGTTGGTGTATTTGCTGGTATGCTCTGGAGTGGTGAGGCTTAATAATAGACAGCAACAGTTGCACACTGACTTATGCTAACTATTTACATTTATTTACAAATATATAGTTATACTGGTACGCACTGACAAAGTGCTTTTCCAGACAACACGACTGAGAACAGAGATGAACTGTACAATCTATTCACAGTTATATACATTCAGCAATACAGAAGCACCAATCAGCACTCAGTGCTGAGTCATCTTGCATAGACACAATTACTCTGGACAGAACTGGTATAAACCAGATAAGGGAAGCTGTCAGGAACTGTCACAGATCACTAGCATCTGACTCTAGCCTGATGTCTTATCAAGCAGCAAGTATATGCTGACATACTGCAGTGCCAATGGTATCAGGGTAATTAAGAGGAAGAGGTGGGTGGGGGATAGTAGTTGGAGGGGGTGGGGGGAAGACCCCCAAGGGTGGGAGAAGTGAATGCCTTCCCTTGGGTGGGTGAGTGGGAAGACAGCAAGAGTAGGGAGGAGCACTCACTCAGAGCCTCTTTCTAGAGCCCATTGTATTTTTTGTCACAGAGGGCTTTATTCCTAGTATGAACATAAAAAATGTAAGAAGAGTAATGATGAATCAGACAATGTCCCATTAAGTCCAGCATTTTGCTCACACAGTGGCCAATCAGCTGCCTCTAGGAAACCCACAAACAGGATGGATGACTGCAACAGCATCCTCCTTCCTGTGGTCTCCAACAACTGATTTAAAGAGATATACAGCCTCTGGTACTGGAAGCAGTAGATAACCATCATGACTAGTAGCCATTGACAGCCCTGCCCATGGAGTTGTTCACTCCCCTTTTAAAGCCTTCAGGTTGGTGGCCAAGTCCCACAATTTAACTATGTGCTGTGTGAAAAAGCACTTCCTTTTGTTTGTCCTGAATTTCTCACCCCTCAGATTCAGTGGATGACCCCAGGTTCTAGTATGGGAGTGGGAGAAAAGCTTCTCCCTGTCTACTCTCTCTCTACACCATGCATACTTTTATAGACCTTTCTCAGGTCTCCCCTTGCTGCTCTTTTTTCTAAGCTAAATAGTTCTCAGAGTTTTTTGGTTTAACTAATCCTCTTAGGGCAACTGCTCTAGCACCCTGATCATTTTGGGTAGTCTTTTATGCATCTTTTCAGCCTCTACAATATACTTTTTTTCCCAGATGTGGTTACCAAAACTGTATACAATATTCCAAGTTTGATATAACCATGGATTTGTATAAGGGCAGTATGAATGCAGCAGTTTTATTTTCAGTTCTTGTTCTAATTAGGGCCAGCATGGAATTATCCTTTTTCACAGCAACTGCACACTGGGTTGACATTTTCATTGAGCAACTACCCCAAGATTCTTTCTTGGTGTGTTGTTACCAGCTCAGTATATGTGAAATTGGGATTATTTGCCTCAGTATGCATAACTTTATACTTGGTTACACTGAACCTCATTTGCCATTTTAATGCTTATGCCTCTAGTTTGGAGAAATCCTTTTAGAGCTCTTTGCAACAAGCTTGTCTCAGCCACCCTAAATAATTTGGTATAATTTGGAAATTTGGCCACCTCACTACTCACCCTTGACTTCACATTTATGAACACATTGAAAAGCACCCAATACAGATCCTGTCCCAATACTGTTGTATTGAATCTGACTGTTGTCATCCCTCGGTTGTGAGAACTGACCATTTATTCCTACTCTCTGCTGCTTTTTTAGCCAATTTCCAATCCATAAGAGGACTTGTCCTCTTATTTCATGACCATGAAGTTCACTAAGATGTGTCTGGTGAGGGGCTTTATCAAAATTCTCTTGGAAATCCAAGCAAACCATGATTATAGAAAATCTGAATTACTGTGTTTCTGAAATAAAAAAAGGCATCCTTCTTTCTTTGCCCTGTTTTATATTGGAATCCTGCAGAAAATAGTTCTGTGCACACCCCATCAGTTGATTATAGTTCCTACAATTCATTTGCATCTTCCCTTATTCCCCTTTGTTACTAAGTGCAAGTACATATCAATAAAAGTTTTGAGTCCAGTGGCATCCTTAAAACCAACAAAAGTTTATTCATGTTATGAGCTTTCATATGCAGGCATACTTCTGTGCCTGCTCATAAAAGCTTATACCTTGAACTGCCAGCCATCTTTCCAATGGCCCACACAGCAGACTCAGGAGCCCAATGTGCTCTGGGCAGAAGAGGAAGCAGAAGCAGCAGGCACCACATCCTGATCCATTACCTTGGCAAAGGCAGCAGGCAGTCCTGCACAGAGCTTGGGGCCAAATCAGCCCTCCTAAGTCCTCATAGTTGCCAACTCCAGGTTGGGCAATCTCTGGAGATCTGAGAGAAGACCCTATGAAAGGGCCACATTTGAGAAAAGGAGGGACCTCGTGTTGGCCAAAATGTCTCTTCGAATGAATTTGGAGGATTTTAGTAAAGTAGACAAGTTGGCAAAAATAGTGCAGGGTCAATAACATACAAGTATCAGAGTCAGTATTTCCCAGAAGCCCTTAAGTCAATTATGAGATTTTAGATCCAAAGCAAATTATTCTTATTTAAGAAAACTCAAGCATACAAAAGAAAAATCTTCCATGCAATGCACAGTTCAGAACTAGGAAAATAGTTAGAAAAGATCAGGGCATTTGCATTAGCAGGAATATTGTTGGTGGGTAATACATTACCTGTCCAGGTGAGAAGCAGAGATTCAGCAGCAAGAAAGATGGGGGCCCATGAGATGACCAGCACCACACAGAGGGAGGACCCAAACTGATCAGGAGTGGGGGTGACTCTTCCAGCAAGGTAGCTATCAGGAAAAAGTCACATCTGAATGGCAGGAAGGTCTGCCTTAAAAAGCAAATATCGTGACCTGAGGCAGGATCCAGTAATGAGATTGCCTGGCCAGTCAATGGTTCCCAGGAAATTTAATTGTTGTGGCCCTCGAGTGATTAACATGTCTCTGAGTAAAAAAGCATACATGGCATAAAGAAAACCAGAATGGACAATTTGGGTCTGATGGGTTGTTGTGGTGACACCTCTTGGGGAATGTGGAGAAAACAAAAGGGGTCAGGAAGAGGGGAGATGGGTAGCAGGATCTGGCTGATGATAAATGTAAAATGAAAAGATTAGTCCAACAATATTCTGTTGACAGAGGTGCTGTTTGGATGGGTGGCAGGAAGACTCCTTTCTCCATTGGTAATCGTGATTGCCTCACATAAGTTCCTTTGTCTCCGGCTGAGCAGCCAACATCTGCATAATTAAAGCAAGTGAAAGGACTCTGGAATGTAGTATGTGATGAAGACGTAGTCTCTTCATGACTGCTACAGGAAAACAGTGTGTTTTAAAATCTACTTAGGTCTGCTGGTGGTCCTGTCTTGGTGAAGACAGGGCTGCAGGTGTCTCAGTGAGACATACCTTGTGCCTGACTTGGCTCAACACCATGACAGTCCAAGAGGGCCAAGTGCCCAAAAGCTGGTCTGACATGAGTGCAAGTCTGTGCACAGTCCAAGGTCAAGTGTGGGGGTTGCTGGAAATCATGGCTCTTTGGCAACACTCATCAGGAGGTATAATATTCTAGTATAGCCCCTTCTGGTCCACATTCAAGCTAGTTTTCCCCCAGTTGTTCATGGGTCAGATGATAGCCCTGGAAATGCCTATGGGCCAAATGTTTGTTGGAGCATTATTATTTTTTTCCTGCTGAACTCCCATTGCTGTGTAACACACTTCTCTCTCTTTCATTTGTTTTTCCCCTACTGCCTTTTCTCATAGTCTAGACATTGCTATATGAGGACCTTTTAGAAAATAAAGAATGAACATAAAAATGGAACTCTAAAGATTCATGGTTTCAGATATATGATAAACTTTAGGCACTCTGAAACTCAGCAGACTTATCTGTCTTCTTTTTGCCATGAAGGGAACTTTGGTTATATATTACGTGCATTCTTTTTATATTTCATTATAATCTATAATCTTTTATATTTCATTATTATCTTGCACATAATGTTCCTCATGTGATTTTTTATGAATTAAAATACAATTTAAAATAAAACCATACTACATTTAAACCATACCACATTGGATTTATGGGTGACTTTTTCTAAACTATAGTTCAGTTCCCTGAACTATTAATTTCATGTGAAGACCTGCAGATTTTGGATCATGGCTATTTACCCTGATCCATTAGGTCTGAATACAGAAAATGCCACTCATGTGCAATGTGTTCCCTGTTCATTTTAAAGGATGTCAAATCTGTGCACATGTTTCTATTCTGCTCTCACCTTTAAAATTACTGAGGGCATGTTGGATATGCACATGCAGGCCTCAGATTCAATGGGAGCTCACAGGAGCACAGCTCCTGAACCTTTCTGAGAGTTCCACCTCCTTGTCCATTGAATAGTATGTGCAGCTGCCTGGAGCTCCCTGGATGAGCTCCACCATCTATTTTTCTACAAATTGACCCATGTGCACATGAGTTCTGTATGTGCATTGGAATTTTTTTGATATGCTGGATTGGGTTTGTTGTTGTTGTTCAGTCGCACAGTCGAGTCCGACTCTTTGCAACCCCATGGACAAAGTCACGCCAAACCCTCCTGTCTTACACCATCCTCCGAAGTCTGCTCAAATTCGTGTTTGTTACATCAGTAACGCTGTCCAGCTATCTCATCTTTTGCTGTCCCCTTCTTCTTTTGCCTTCTGTCTTTCCCAGCATCAGGATCTTCTCCAGTGAGTGCTCCCTTCTCATTTGGTGGCCAAAGTATTTGAGCTTCAGCTTCAGCATCTGACCTTCCAGGGGACAGTCTGGGTTGATTTCCCTTAGGACTGACTGATTTGATCTTCTTGCTGTGTGTAAAATGCAAGTGGGGGACTTCTTAGACAAACACATTCCTGCCAGTATTTTAATGTGCTTCAATAATTTACATTGTTCTTTGTATCAGTAACATTGCAATTACCACTTGATCCACTGTCAGCTAAGTAGTAGCTTGTCTTAAGGGAGAAAGAACTGGCAGCTCCTTTCTCATCACACCATTCATTACAAGCAACACTTAGGAATGCCACAAACATTGCAGCAAACAAGTGAAGTTACTGCATTCAACAGCCACAATCAAGCTTCATTGCTGTCCAAGTCAAAGAGCTACCAAACACTTTAGCAGCTGTGCAATAGTTGTGGTGATAGATTTTTGCTTCCCTGGGGTGGTGGAATATCATTTCCTTGTCTTCTGCATCCCTGCAGCAAGTGAAATCTGTTCTCTGTCAGAGTCATAGATGGTCAGATCAGGTAATTAAATCACATAGAAAAAGAACTGTTCATCCCACAACACTGTGAAAATGTGCATGTGCAGGTGCAAATAACCAATAATAAAGAGATAAATGAAGACCAAAGGGTAAGGCAAAATAGTGTTTATTGATAATCACTGACTAATCAGTTTGCTTACCATTTATATGAATGATTGCTGGGGGGCATGAAGTGATAGCTAGTCTATGCAGCAGGAAATAAATATTAACTTATTTCATTTAGAAGATATCTATGCCACATGAGTCCTCCTTTAAACAGCTTACAATTAAAAACCACAGTATAAAAAGCACTGTTTGTAAAGCAAAACAGGCCATGTGTTGGAAGAAGTATCAGATGTGATGCTGCTGTGTCTCAGACCTCCAGCAAGTGACCATAGAGTAGCAGGTAGTTAGGCAAACACTAAGCATCCTCCTGCTTACTCTCTACTGCCACTCAATCCCTTTGAAGTGTAGATTAACACTCTTTAGGGAAAGGTCTCTCTCTTTTTCTCCCCTCCCCACCCCCCAACATGCTCACAAGATGGCGGTCCAGGATGTTTCTCTCTGCATCCACTCGTGTTAGCTAGATAGTATAAGAACTGTTTCTATCTCTGTATCCTGCACTATCAAACATGTATTTCTAGAGTAAAGTAGATATTATTTTGTTTCAACCTGAAAAGTGGCTCTGAGTAACTTTGTAACTTTGCAAGCATGTGTTTAGGTCTGACTAAAGAAGGATCTGGACCACCAGAAACAGTACCCTTCCTACAATTAGACATAAGGAGCATAAAAACAGAAGCAGATACCCTCAAGCTTGTGTTTCTAGAAAGAGGGAAAGCTCCTCAGAGATCTAGAATAATTATAAAAATATAAACCTTTAACATAAAGCTTACTTTTAGTGAGTGTTGAGCTATCTGAGGGAAACTCTTTATCTTATGAAATGTCTGTGAAGGAGTTCTGCATTTATTTTTGGTCTGTCTGCCCACAGATTCTGAATCCCAGGGGGGGGAAAAAAGGTAGTCCCCTGTGCAAGCACCAGTCGTTTTCAACTCTGGGGTGACATTGCTTTCACAACGTTTTCATGGCAGACTTTTTACGGGGTGGTTTGCCATTGCCTTCCCCAGTCAGCTACACTCCCCCCCCCCCCACAGCAAGCTGAGTACTCATTTTACCAACCTCGGAAGGATGGAAGGCTGAGTCAACCTAGAGCCAGCTACCTGAACCAGCTTCCATTGGAATCGAACTCAGGTCATGAACAGAGGTCTCCGACTGCAGTACTGCAGCTTTACCACTCTGCGCCACGGGGCTCTAGAATTTAGAATAGTATATGCCCACAAATTCTGAATACCAGAAACCTCTGTACAAATCCTATTCCTTCCCTGACAATCTTTTTTAAAGAAACCAAATCTTGTTTTGAAACTCTACCAGTGCCTAGTGTGCCACATTTCTGACGGGTTCTGACACCTGCGGTAATAGCAAAGGTGATTGATTTGTGGTGTAAGGGGAGAAAAGCAGTCACCTTGCCTCATCTCGTAACTCCTCCCTTCAAGGAGCTAGGGTAACACATATAGGGTGCGATCACACAAGGGATCTGGCGTGACAGTATCCTGGCTTTATAAAAGCCGGTATTCTTTGATGTGTGCGGGAACATACACACAGCCCCTGCCCTGCTGCTGGGAGAGGCACAGGCCACACACGTGCATGAGGAGCATTCAGACAGCCAGGAAGCATGCTCTACATATGCTTTAGATATGTGCTACTGGGAAGTACCCAGTAGCTATTTAATCCGGTGCCAGTCCATCCTAAAACAAGGTAAGGACAGGCGGAACTTGGGAGGCAGATGTATGTGTGTGATTGTACACATTAAATCCAGATGGGAGGCATGGCTAGGTCAGGCCAAATCTCTCATGTGATCACACCCATAGTTCTCCATTCATTCATTTTAAATAAAGGTGTAGTGTGCAGTTTTTCAGAGCACAAAGGTAAATACTAAAAAATAACATTCCATTAGGCCTCTCTTAAAAGGACAGGGCGTTTCCTCCCCCTTCCAGTTCTGCTGGCAGCACTGTCTGCACAACACCTCTTTAATGGAAGTCAAGATGACAGAATGGCCCAGGATTAGATTCACATGACCTTCATGGTGTGTGGGAATGAGAAATCATGTCTACTGGCATTACTCCAGCACTGTCACCACCACACCACATTAGCTACATTGAGTAAACTGAATGTGTATCTGAATGGATGTCATCCACCCACACTACAATGGTTTCAACAGGATGTGTAATCCAATGTGCATCATCACCCTCATTGTGATTCAGATATAATACTAATTGCTGCCTGATATAATACTAATTTAACCTACAAATGGAGCTAGCCCTGTACCAAAGGACAATGCTTTCCTACAAGTGAAAACAACATTCTTGTAAATATATTAATAATTGAATACTGAGTTTAAAAATAGAAAACTAAGGTCAGTATTTGTTGTTGTTTTTTAAATTAGTTTGCTACTTTAAGGTACTTTCTTTTGAGTAAATTGTTTTCCACATCTTTCAGCCAGACCTCTTAATATGTTATTTAGGGTTACTAACGCTAAGTTGGGGAATTCTAAAAGATTTGGTTGTACAGCCTGGAAGTGGCAGGGCTTGGGGAGTGAAGAGATCTCAGTAGGATATAATGCTATGGAGTTAGGGTTGCCTGGCAATTGGTGGGAGGACGTGAGGCAGGAACATAAAGGTGTGAAGTTGATACTGGAAGTTGATACCAGAAGCTCTATGTTGGCAGAGTCCTATAACTACTTTCTGTCACTTCTGGGTTTTCTAAAATAATCATTTTCTTCAAGGGGCCTGATCTCTGTCATCAGGAGATGTTGTAATTCCAGGAGATCTCCAGGTTGCACCTGGAGGCTGGCAGCCCTGTGTGTTATTCCATAAAACTGAAAAAGACTAGAAAGAAATTCTCTCTCTCTTTCTGTTTCTCTCCTCCTCATGATATCTAATTCTGAACAGAGCCACAGAGCATGGATCAAAAAATCTACAAAATGAGGGTAGGGACAGGCAGGGGCTATTGTTGTAGAAGTTTGGGAGAAGTGCTAAATTTGCAGGAAAACACTGAGATTTTCCAGACTGCCTTAAAGTTCCATTTTCATTCCCTGATGTTACTTCCCTCCTAATTCTATCCAGACAACTTTGTAAACATCCCAATGCTGTCCCAGTTCTTCCTCATCCCCCCCTGTTGCATTAGTGCTTAGTTCTCCTGGCCCTTTCTTACATGCCCAGGGAAATGCTGATCACCACTTTGGGGTCCGGCAGCAATTTTTCTCCAGGCCAGTTTGGCTAGTGATCCTGGAGGGTTTTCTCACCATCTTCTAGGCATGGAGCAAGGGTCACTGGGTATATTAGTGGGGGGGGGGAGGTATTTGTGACATCCCTGCTTTGCACAGAGGGCTGGACTAGATGACCCTGGAGGTGCCTTCCAACTCTATGATTCTACTCCTTTTTGCTCTCAGTCATATTTTTTTTGCCTTCTGTTGCTAATGTGATATATCTTTGAACATGACAGCTCATATAGTGTCAGAAAAGGATCTTGGAGATCCAGGTTCAAATCCCCACTCTGCCATGGACGCTTGCTGAGTAACCTTGGGCCAGTCACACATTCTTAAGCTAACTTAAGATCACCATCTTCAAGTACTTGAAGGGCTGTCATATAGAGGATGGTGTGGAATTGTTTTCTGTGGCCCCGGAAGATAGGACCAGAACCAATGGGTTGAAAGTAATCAAAAGAGTTTCCAGCTCAACATTAGGAAGAACTTCCTGACAGAGTGATTCCTCAGTGGAACAGGCTTCCTCGGGAGGTGGTGGGCTCTCCTTCCTTGGAGGTTTTTAAACAGAGGCTAGATGGCCATCTGACAGCAATGAAGATCCTGTGAATTTAGGGGGAGGTGTTTGTGAGTTTCCTGCATTGTGCAGGGAGTTGGACTAGATGACCTTAGAGGTCCCTTCCAACTTTATGATTCTAACTACCTCACACAGTGATATGAGGATAGTCCAGAGAAGAAGATAATCATGAAACAGACTTCCTGTTGGGTGGAAAAGCAAGACATAAATGAAGTAAATAAATATATACATCCCTCCTCTAATCCCATATTACTTCCTCTTATTGTAACTATAATCTAGATTTTCAGGCCTCTTCTGCTAGCTTCTGTCCTCTTTCCTTCATGACTGTAATGCAAATCCTATGGACAGTTGCCAAATGCTGCTAGTTCCTCCTTTTCAGCCATCCATTTATCTCTACATCTACTGCTTATCTCTGACATTCTCTTACTGGCTTCCCTGCCACATCAATCAATTCAAAATATCTTCACTAAAAACTCCTTTCTCTCTCCCAAGTGCCCTGATTACACCACTCCTCTCCTTAAATTTCAGCATAATGTCCTGATGCCCTTTGCTTCAACTTCAGATTTCTAGTCTTGCTTTTAAAGCTCTCAATAACTAAGTATCAGGCAATGTGAAGGTGCACATTTAGACATTCACCGAAGCATTTACATTTTAAATCTATAAGCAGTATTTTATTACATATATAAGCACAGTTGTGGCTCACCTAACATGGCCAGTTTGCAGCGTGGGCTCAGGAGAAGTCTGGAGGTGGCCTTCTCACCTTTAGTTTGTCATTTGCAAAGGCAGGAGCCTCAGGTCACTGTGCTGGCTGGCCTACATCATCCATGGGCCAGGTTGGCAAAGCATAGGAAGTTTGGGCAGGTTTGCTCCTTGGGAGGACAGCTATGGCAAACCTAGGCAATATAATAAAAAGTAGAAACATCACCCTGCCAACCAAAGTCCGTATAGTCAAGGCGATGATATTCCCAGTAGTAATGTATGGCTGTGAGAGCTGAACCATAAGGAAGGCCAAGTGCAAAAGAATAGATGCTTTCAAGTTGTGATGCTGGAAAAGACTCTTGAGAGTCCCTTGGACTACAAGAAGATCAAATCAGTCAGTCCTAAGTGAAATCAACCCTGATTGTTCCCTGGAAGGTCAGATGCTGAAGCTGAAGCTCAAATACTTTGGCCACCAATTGAGAAAGGAGAACTCACTGGAAAAAACCCTAATGCTGGGAAAGACAGAAGGCAAAAGAATAAGGGGACGGCAAAAGATGTGATGGCTGGACAGCATTACTGATATAACCAACATAAATTTGAGTGGACTTCAGAGGGTGGTGGGGGACAGGAGGGCCTGGCATGACTTGCTCCATGGGGTCACAGAGTTGGACTCAACTGTGTGACTGAACAACAACAACGAAACATAAGGGAGACATAGACCCTGCCCAGCTTTATTTAAAGGGTGCTGCTCAGAGACTCTGAAGTGTGGTTTTTGATTGGATATCCACCCTCCCTGGGATTTTGGACTGTTGTGTACCAATACTAGATTACTGTAGTCAGAGTTTTTTTTGAGCAGGAACACACAGGAACACAATTCCAGCTGGCTTGGTGTCAGGGGATGTGGTCTAATAGGGAAATGAGTTTCTGCTGGACTTAATCTACAAAAAAACCCTTTGTATACTAAATAATTTCTTAATCATTTCTTAGGAACTAAATAGCTATGTTAGTTTGTCCCTAGCAGCAGAAAAGAACAGGAGTCCAGTAGCACCTTAAAGACTAGCAAAATTTGTACATGAGCTTTTGGGAGTCACTGCTCAATTCTTCAGATACATAAGGAATAGTTTGCACAGGGTCTGCTACACTGAGTGGTCCTTGCATAATTCCAGGTGCCTTGTTTGTTGAATTCTCGAAAGTGTGGTTAGCCTCTCCCCCCCACCCCACTTTTGTTTGTGGAGCTTGTTTGCTGATAAGGTTGAGATTTTCCCTGCTGCTACAACAGGTTTTAATAACCCCCCATAATATCGTAATGGAATTGTAAATGAATGAAGCAATTTGCTTGGTTCTATCCTTTAAGAGCATTTTGAGATGTCTCTCAAAATAAATAGAACAGTAATCTAAATCTATGAAACCCACAGCATAAAAGGTTGATATAATCCAGCAGCACCATTCTTCAACACTAAAAGTGGTGAATCTGTCATGCTACTCATTTCAAACTTTGTTTCATTCTCAAGAGCTCTTTCTAATGAAGGTCACTCATGGCGACCCAGTGCTGCAATTAGATTCCTGAATGTTCTAATATCTAATCTGTATGCAGCAGAATCTATAATTATTGTACTCAATATAGTTATGTGATCCAATGAAGTAATTATTTGATACAGGAATTTTCTTTAAAGATGCATGGTAAATGCTGAGCCGTTAATTACCTTTATAACTTAGTGGAGAAGAATGAGAGAAATGTGTATGTATCACACTGTTGTGCAATGCCCTGAAACTTTTAAAAATTAAAACACATTGTCAACATACATACATCATTTAATCTGTGTTTTTGAGTCCGATGCTTTGCATTTCCTTTGGATTTTAGTCCTTTTGAAAGCCAGAAAGATTAAAAACTGCTTTAAACAAAAGTTTAAGAAAATAATGGCTCTGGCAATTTCAGAGTAGATATGAGAAAGTAAATTCTTTTGAATTTATGTCTCAAAAGCAACTTACCTTTCAAAGTTATTTCAAATGTGTTCTTCTCTGGTCCTTCCAAGAGCTCCATTTTTTTCCAAAGAGATCCTTTTGAAGTGGAAGGCAGGATTGATTGAAGTGTGTTCAGTTATAATATTCTATTGGGACAAATTAGATGGTTAAATCTTCTCTGTACAAAATTTTCTTCAAAATCTGACAGAAAATGAACAATCATCTCAGATTACTAACAGGTGGCAATTAGGGGTGTGCATTAGGTTTGGCCAAACCGAATAAACCCCCAAATCACCCCTGATTCGGAAGTATACGGCGCCATATACTTCCAAATCCAACTGGAAGCCATTATACGGGAGCCATATACGGAAGTATTCGGAAGTATACAGAACTACATAGAAAAGGTGGGAAAGGAGCTTCTGCAACCTCAGGGGAGCTGCTTGCCTTCTTCCCCGCCTTTGGAAGCCTTTTCCTGCCTCTCCCATAGCCTCCCTGGGATCAGGGAGGGAGGGGGAGAGGAGCACCAGCAGCCAATCCAAAGCATGCATTTGCAAAATGCATTGCAAATGCATGCTTTGCAGGGCTGTTGTGTAGCTGATGGCTGGGCTAATCCCCCAGCCATAAGCAACATTGTTGTTCTTTTGTTTACTTGGGTATCCAAGTAAACAGTGTTCTCTGGCCAATCACAGAGCAGTGGTATTTTTTGAAACTGCTCTGTGTGCAGCCAGAGAACCTTTTTAAGGAGTCTGCCTGGCTTGGCTCTATTCCATTGCTGGTGTGTTGGTGTGAGAGAGAAATTGTGCTGTGCTGGCCCTTGGCCTCAGCTGCTGCTGCTCTCTCTCAGCCTTGCCTAACCTGCCTGGAGAAGAGAAGTCATCTAAGGTAAGACAGTCTTGGGGTTCTCGTTTTTATTTCAGTTAGTAAAAGGACTTTTAAAGACTCAGAGTCCCTTTATTTATCCAGATTTGGGTGGGTGAGTACTGGGTAGCTTATTTGGGGTTAGGGGGTTCTGCTGGGGGTGGGGGCCTGGGGTGGGGGGGGGTTGCCAACTTGCCCATATCTTTTTAAAGTGCAGTGTCCTTTTACTTTTCCTGATTTGGTTGGCTTGGATTTCTTGGGGTTAGGGTGAAGGTTTTTTTGGGGGGAGGGGTTGGTAAAGTTCCTGTATTGTTAAAAGTCAAGTTTTTTACTGTTTTAAAAGGATTCTGAGTTTGATTTGTTGCTGTTGTGTTGTGCTGCTGTTCCTTTTCTCTTCTGGTTCTTTGGGGGGGGGGGCTGTTTGGCCTAATTTTCATTGTTTAAAAGGTCACTTTTTTAACAGTTGAGTTTGCTGGCCTTTTCTCAGTGATCTGTCTGGATCTGCTGCTGTTGGTTTTGCATCATGTCCTGTTGTCCCTTTTCCTGGTTCTGGGTTTTTTTTTTGGGGGGGAGGTGTTGTTGACTGATTTGGCCTGAGGTTTTTTATTGTTGAAAAGGTCACTTTTTAACAATTAAGTTTCTTGGCCTTTTCTCAGTGATCTGTTTGGATCGATTACCTGTTGTTGCTGGTTTTGCATCCTGTCCTGTTGTACCTTTTCCTGGTTCTGGTTTTGTATTTGGGGGGAGGGGGGGTTAAAAGTTAAGTTTCTTTCTGTCGCATTTTGTTTTTTTAAATTACATCTGGTTGGTGTGTAGGCTGTGTGGGGTGGGTCACTTTCATGTTTTTATAGCTATTTTTGGAGTCTGAGGGTGCTTTTGGTTTGTCTAGGGCCACTAAATAGGCTGCCCCACTAATAAGGATGTTTTTAGGGATTGTGTTTTTTGAAATTTCTTTCAAAATTCAACTAGGACAGATAGGGGAAATTTAAAAAGATTTTAGGTTTCTCATAAAAGGCAGCGTGACTACTAGGCCACATCAGGCTCCCTTTTAAAGAGACTAGGGTTGCAGTGCATCTTGCTTTCAGCCACTGAAAGCTGGTGCATCCTTAGATTTCCATAGGGTAAACCACAACTTCTCTCAAGTTATAGGGGACACCTAATTTCTAGTTTGCAAGGAAATCCGGTTTGTCCCAGGATCTATTTAGGAGAAGTTTAACTAGGAGGATATAACAAGGATTGCCTTCATCTCAAGGTAGCCTTTTAAAAACTGTAGCCAGGTAGAGGCAGGATCACCTAGTCTCCTAAACATTACCAGATCACTACTACCCCAACCCAAAGAAAGACAGGTTAGGGACCAAAAAAACAAACAAACAAACAAGTTTTGGTGGGAGGGTTTTTAAAAAGAAGTCAGGGCACCTGTTCAGGGTACAGTGCAGTGAGTTAGGTTTGTAAAAAAACCTACTCTCAGTTCAGGTTGTGTGAGACTGGGCAAGGGGTGACATGAGTGACAGGAGGCAGAAGAGGGGCCCTGGGGGCAAGGCCAAGGAGAAGTCTAGAGGGGTGGAGGGGAGGGGGAGGACCGAGTTCCCCCCCCCCCAACTTGCGTAGGGCCACTCCTCAGCCGCCTTCCAGCACTCTGAACTCTGGCCACAGTGTGATGAAGAAGACCCGCCTTGGACCCTTAATCGAGGCTGCTGCTGGGGCGCCCCCAACAGAGGTGCCATTAGGTGCTGGCATAGAGCAGGAGTCTGCTGCTCGGGCAGTCTCTCCTCCAGCTGATGTCGCTTGGCCTCAGCAGCCAGGGGGAGGGCAGCAAGAGCAGCCCTCCTTGGAGATGAGCTTTGGGGACAATTTTCTGTCCAAAACGATCACCCCAAGGAGGGTGCAGAGTGTCGTGCAGGAGCTGGAGGAGAAGCTGGCTGAGGAGGACCGCCCCCCTCTTTCGGTTCCTTCAGGCAGCAGCAGTCCTCCAGGGGATGGCCAGGAGGGGAGGCCGCATGGGGTGGAGGGGGAAGAAATGGAGACACATGAGGTGCCGCCATCTCCACCCACTTCCCCCTGGCGGCCACTCCCTCCTGCCACCCTGAGACATGATGTGTCTGCCCTGAGCACCTCACAGGAGGTGGCTCCGGACACCCAAGCTACAGGTCAGCTTGGGCATCCATACACCTCCGAAGTCTGAAAGCATTTCAGAATTATGGAGGATCCACGCTATGCTCAGTGCCAGCTGTGCAGGGCCCGGATCAGTTGTGGATGGGACCCTGCCCACCTGATTACGGGGGGGATGCGAAACCACTTGCAGAAGCACCACCAGGTGGTGGTGTTGGCCCTCTTGTGCACCCCAGCACCAGGTGGTTGTGTTGTGGTGCCCAAGCGGCCAACACCACCCAGCCAGGAGGTCCGTCCCATCGTGACTACCTCCAGAGCTCTCCAGGAGAGTTCCATGGCAGCGCAGGGATGCCAGCCATCTCTGCCTGAGATGTTTGGTGGTGGGGGGGGGGGGGAATCAGGTACGGCAAGAGGGTGATCGCCTGGAATCTTGCCAGGTTGGTCACCCATGGGCTTCCATTTTTAGTGGTCGAGAATCCTGGGGTGCTAGGGTTGCTCGAGTACCTGGCGCCCTGGTACAAAGTTCCTGCTAGAACCACCATTAACAGGACCATTGTGCCATCTGTTTTCAGGGCGACCAGATCTGTGGTGAAGGCGCATTTGTCCCATGCTGTTCATTTCACCTCAGATATCTGGAGCTCCCAACATGCATTCGAGGCATATCTCTCTGTGACTGAGCATTAGTGGCAACCCAGTGAGCTGTAGGGTGGGGGTGGCAGTGAGTAGCTGCAGGCAGGGTCAGGGCCACCAGACTGGCTATCACAGGGCCTTGCTGCACACCAAAGTAGTCAATGTGCTGCACATGACGGACACTCTCAGAGCGATCCCCTCACAGCAGTTAGAGGGCTGGGTAGGCAGCGGGGACATCACCAAGGGCTTTCTGGTGACTGATGGTGGCTCCAACATCAAGGCGCCTGTCTAGCATCAGAGCCTACAACGCCTTCCTTGCATGGCCCACCTTCTTTACCTCATGGTTAAGGACGCATTGGGCCAGACAGAAAGCCAGGATTGTCAGTATCTAGCCGCAACCCATAAGTACCGACTTCTGCTCCAGAAGTGTCGGCACATCACGAGTCACTTCTCACGCAGCAATACGGACTCGTATCTGCTGCGTGAGAAACAGACACTGACAGGTGTGCCAGGGCACCGCCTGATTGGTGACATCAGCACATGCTGGAACTCCACCTTTGCCATGCTGGAATGCATGGTGGAGCAGAGAGCAGTCCTGGATGCCTTTGTCTCTGAGACAACGGTCTTTTGGGATGAGAACCGTCTCACCCAAGAGGATTGGGTGGTCATTTCTCAGACTGTGGAAGTTCTTGGGCCCTTCAAGACCTACACAGAAATGTTCTCGTCTGACACGGCGAGCATCGCATTGGTCGTCCCCATGCCTGTGAGGACTGGCCTTGTTTCTAGTGCCAGCTCAAGGCCATGCAGACATTCTTCCAGCGGTTCGCACCCTGGTTGTTAGGCTACAGGAAGGGCTTCCGGCCCGCTTTCAGACTTTCACCCAAGATAAGGTCTACATGATGGCGACCATGTTAGACCCCTGCCTTTAGGGCACGATCGCTGAGCTCATTGGCGAGATGAGCTCTCACAGAAGGTCAATCACTGCAGATTCAGGGCGGGCCCAGTGCCGGTAGCTGAGGAGGAGGGAGGTAGAAGCAGCTCATCTGCCACTTCCACTGATGTTCATCCCCAACCTCCCTGGCTAGGCAGTGTTTCCCACCAGACTCATGCCATGAAAGGTCCAGAGATGACACTCATCGGGCAGCTCATTGGCCCCTCTGGGAGCAATAGGCCCCTGAGAGCGGAGATGGGTGCTGCAATCGTAAGGGACTATCTTTTGGATCCCGACGAGTCACAGGAAACGTCTCCTTTGGACTACTGGGTCACAAAGCAGGGGGTTTGGCCGGCCCTCTCCTCCATGGCCAAGGCGTTCCTCTCATGCCCACCAATGAGCGTGCAGAGCAAGCGCGTCTTTTTGCATATGGCTGACATTGTCTCCCCACATCGCAATCGCCTGCAACTCTTGACAGTTGAGCAGTTCGTCTTCCTGAAGGTCAACTTGCCTCTGTTCGTCTTCCTGAAGGTCAACTTGCCTCTGTTTGGCTCCCCAAACATAGACTTTGAGAGTGAATGAAGTGAGCACCTACTTGTGCCTGCATCCTCTCTTGGCCCACGCTTGGAAAGTGGTTGTTAAACGCTCTCCCACTAAACATAGACTAGAGTCCAAAGACAGCCCAAAAACTCCCTCACAAATTGATTGGCAGTGCACCCCCCCCCCCCCCCGCACCCATCATCCATCCTGAAATCAAAAGTGAATGCTGGTTTAAAATCTGCAAAGCAATCCAAATTTCCCCAGTCCCCATCCACACATGCCTAATAATACTGAAAGGGCCATTGCAGCCCCCAACTGTAACCAACAGCACCCACAGGCCCAGCCAGAATAACCCAGTTTTTTTTTTTTCAGAGGCAGGAGGAAGAAAGAGGGAGGTGCCAGTGATGATGACAGGCAGTCAGCAGCCATACCAATGTTGAGGTCCCTCTAATGGGACAGTGATAGCTAGTGTGTTGCTGCTGTGCTGAGAGAGAAGGAATGGTTCCCTTCCTCTCACACAATCTGAGGCCCTCCCAGTGATCTTCCTCATTTGGGGTGCAACTCTGGCTCGCCTCCTCGTGGTGCACCCTGGGTAACGCAAAAGAGCCTGGACCAGCCAACCATCCATCATTCAAGATAAGTCTAAATGCTTCTTGCTTTGTGTCAGATACAGAATGATGTGGAGCTAGCTGTGGTCCACCGCTTCTCTTGTTTGAGAGTTGTGCTGTTTGGGGCAGGGCTAGAGAGCTGGCATCTGTAGATTGTGTGCTCTGGGGCAGGGAAGCTGGCACCTGGGTGGGATACCCAGAACCAGCATGTTTGTTGTGCTTGGCCAGCTCTTGCATTGTTTGGGGCAGGGCTGGAGAGCTGGCATCTATAGATTGTGTGTTCTGTGGCAGGGAAGCTGGCATTTGGGTACGAGACCCAGAACCAGCATGCTTGTTGTGCTTGGCCAGCTCTCCCTGTGTTGTTTGGGGCAGGGCTGAAGAGCTGGCATCTGGGTTTGCTGCAGCCAGCTTGAGCAGATTGTGTTTTGTGTGGCAGTGACGTTGTCAACTGTGTTTATATTGGTCCAGGCCAGCAGGGTTCATAGAGTAGATAGATGGATGCCGTGCATTTGGGTCCTATAGAGATTCTCTGGTGTGAAGTTAAGTTTGGCTTTGTGTGCCCCAGGAACTGGACCCCCTGATCCAATTTTTTTTGGCCTTGTGGGTTTTGTGTGGGACAGTGCCCTGAAACTGCACAGAAGTTTGGGGGACTCTCCTCAAAACCCCCTGCTTCCCAGAGCCACTTTTTCCACGACAATTACAGTGGGGGGAATGGCTCTAATTGGTTTTTTTCCCCTCACCATTGGGAGCAGTGTTCCTTTTGGGGTGCCCGCAGATGCGTGCAGTCCTTTTGGGCCAGAGGGGTTGCATGCGGGGGAGTCCCCTGAAGCTGCCCTGCAGTTTTAGGGCCTCTCCCTCAAACCCCCCTCTAGCCAGAGCCACTTTCCCCACAGCAATTATAGTGGAGGAAGTGGCTAACTGGGCTTTCCCCAGCATTGGTGGTAATGGGCCTTTTGGGGAGCCCAAAGACAGGGACCCCCTGACCAAATCTTTTTGAGACTTGGGGGTTTTGTAGGGGAGAATCCCCTGCGGGTTCCCTGCAGTTTTGGGGGCTCTCCCTCAAACCCCCTCCCCTCCAGGCAGCTTCCAATATACCCTATTTTGCCATTGATTGCAATGGCCTTAGGGTATAATGGGGCCGTATATTCAGAAATAGCCGCGCATCTACCATATATACGGCTATTCCGAGTACTGGTATTCAGAAATATACGGTATTCTGAATTTTTTGGCCCCATATATTTCCGAATCAGAATTTTTCCAATTTTTTTTTTCACACCCCTAGTGGCAATCTCAACCATGATTGACAAAGGTATATTTAATATCCATTCATTTATTTAGATTTTTAAACTGCCCTCCCCTGTGAGTCAGGGCTCATGGTGGTGTACATCAATAAAAACACGCACACAATAATTCACAGTTAAAATAATAATAATATTAAAATAATTGCAGGTTTTATAATAATAAAATTATTATAAAATAATAAATTTCATAATTAACATTAATAAAATACAGTAGTAAATCTAGTAATCAATGAGATGGCAGTGAGACTACCAAAATGTGCCACTGCCTCATGTGGGGAGAGGGCGCTATACCTGATTTGAATTTACCATTGGATTGTGATACATTGAGAAGGTGATTGTGCTCCGTCTATAACTTTACTGTATTAGTGGTACTGACCACTTACCTGATTCCATAACTGGATGTTATTTTCTTCTCTTGGCAAAGGAATATATCTGAGACAGTTGTTATTGAATCACCATAGAGATTTTTCAAGATATTATCATATTGAATATGGAATTTTTTGCTTAGATGCATTTTTGAAACGGCCTATGACATTGTTATATGCATTGTTAAAGACCTGCTATATGACTGCAAGTTTTGGGAATCCCTTGTACATTGTTTGAAGTCATCCTTATGTGGGTTTCATTCCTTCAAGATTTTTTACCTTGTTTGAGGAGGACTGTATTGTAATTTATTAAATTCCTTTTTTTTAATGGATATTTGTGTAGCCTCTTATATGATTTTGTGATTTGTTATACTCAACCAAATGCCTGACAGAACATCTCTGCCTTACATGCCTTGCAGAACTCCATTAAGTCCCACAAGGCACAGATGTAGTTCAGCAGAGAGTTCCACCAGGTTGTGGCCAGGGCAGAAAAAGTCCTGGTGTTTGTCATGGACAGCCACATGTCTCTCAGGCCACGGATCCCCAGTAGGTTTTTATCTGCCAAGCACAATGCTCTTTGAGGGGTATTCCAGGAGAGGTGGTTCCAAAGATACATGGGTCCCAGGGCCTTAAAGGTTATTATCATAACCTTGAACCTTATCCAGTACTCCACCAGAAGCCAATGCAGCTTGTGTGGTTGGATATGTTGGATATGTGCTAGACACAGGATCCCCATGAGGACCAGGATCCCTGCGAGGGACCCACATCGCCACATTCTGGATCAGTCAGAGTTTGTGGGTTAGTCTCAAGGATACCCTTACATAAAATGAGTTACAGTAGTCTAATATGGTGGTGACTATTGCATGGATTACTGTACTGCTCTCACAACTGAACAGCAGAACAGCTGGAAAGCCCTAGCCCTGGTGGAGGCTAGGCAAATGTCCTTTGGGTCAGAGGTAACCAGTAGGTGTTGATCTTGTGAGCACTAGACTCTGCTATCTCCATTCATCCAGAATTTTTTTTTTATTGCTCCAGTAGACATTTGGACACTTGACATGGACAATGTGAGCATTGCTTGACCTTGTTGCCTGGAAGACCACACCCAAATACTTTTTGTGCAAAGACCATTATTTTCATTTTTGCATAATTAACCTCTATGGCAGGGGTATCGAACTCATTTGTTATGAGGGCCAGATGTGACATGAATGAGACCTTGAGGGGCTGGGCCATGTCGGGTTGGGCCAAGCCATGTCAGGCCAGGCCATGTGTGTACCTATTTAAGATTAGAGAGGTTTGCCTCAGTAGCTTTGCTTTGTGATTGACAGAGCCTGGCAAAGCATGCTATTTCTCCCCCCTTCCTCCAAGGGAGAAGCCTCAGCCAATGGAGAAAACAGAGGTTTTGCTTTGTCGCTCCTGTGTGACTGAGCAAGCCTTGCAAAGCAAGTTGTTATGCAGAAAGAAGCAAGAGAGAGGGAGAAAGAAGCAGATGACAGCCAGTTGCTCAGGGGGCTGATAGGAGCCCTTCGGGGGCCTGCTTCAGCCCCCAAATTGCATGTTTGACACCCCTGAACTATGGTATTGTCCTGACAATATTGCATAAGTGAATGCATAGCTCTCCTTAATCCAAGGGGGTCCTGGAGAGTAAAATTGTGTCATCTGCATAAAAGAGCACAGGGATAAGCCTATTCCCAAGTTTTGGTGGATGGAACTCTGTTGTAATGGACTCAGGCAGTTAACCTGGAAGGTGGAAACAGTTTGCACCAATTGGCTGAGCCGCAGCCATGGTTATGAGAATGTATCGAATAGCAAAGAGGCTTGCAGGCGGAAAACACCTCAGAGTTCAGTCTGAGTGCTGGAAAAGTTGAGTTCAGTCTGAGTGCTGGAGATGTTCAGTCTTGGTACTGAAGCTATTCAGTTGTGAAAGCAACTGGGAAGGAGCTGAGAACAGCCTGTGGACTGAGTTCCTTGGGAGACAGAATGGAGTTAAAGTTTCTTTCTGTGAGAGAGTTATTGGGAAGAAGGGGGCAAAACTAGGCACCTTCTGTGAGGAAAAACTCTCTGAGGAGATCTGTCAGCACATCAGGGCAGATTCCTGGTCCAATTTAGAACACTCAAACACACTGAAAGACTGGATTCTTGTGGCTAGGAAGGAATCCCATGAGTCAGACTAGGATTCTAGCTGGATGTGTAGTGCTTGTGGGAAGTTTTAAAATTGACTTGAAGTCTTCTGGGATATCTTGCTTTCTGCGGTAGCCACAGGGTGGAGCCACCAGCTGCAGGGGATTAGTTCCTGATGGTCAATTAATGACTGGTTGTTAGAAAAAGGAGAGTTTTTTCTCCTAGCTAGTGCCCTTGTCTACTTGCCAAGGCAAGGAGTGGCCGTGGACTGAGGGTCAGCTCGTCAACTTTGAAACTCCATAGTGTGGCCAGACCATCCCAGGAGGGAGTTGCTGAAGGACTCTGGTTTGTTGGATCTTTTGCCATCAACCCGAGGGGTGAGGTAATAGCTAGCTAAGTTTCGTTATTTCCCTTTTTACACTGTATTGGGGATTACCTGCCCTGTTAAATAAAACTTTCTTCAAACCTTTATTAAACTGTCTGTGTGTCAGTGGCTTGCAAGGCATTAGTGCCTATCGGCCCTACTTTAGAGAAGGCAAAAACCACAGCCAGCTTTGGGGTAGCTGGAAATTGTTGAGCCCTTGGTGGGGGGTGGGGAAACTAAGGTGGACTGGGTCCTATAAACAACCTAGTCTGGTGGCAGCAAATAAACATAAGTGCCCTGGCAATAAGCCCTTAGGCTGGCCTCCCTCTAGGGAGTGGGAAGGTGGTTTAGGGAACCCCTGGGCACTACAGAGTGGGACACACAGGATTAAGGCGCTGGTAATAGCACTCAAATGGCGTGAGTTCTATATGCTAGTGAGTGAGTCTGTGAGGGAATATTTATCTGGCACAACTCAGAAGTCCTCAGTATGTATGGCAAAAAGTGTGTGACCATTTATTATTTTTATGGTTTAAGAAGCCCAAGCTTAGGGGACAGTTTTATCTCTGCATAGTGTTCCTAGTGCCAAGTAAGCACTGCCTGCCTGTTAAAGGTTCTTAGAGATTGTATTAAACCTGCCAGTGTTGATATTTCTAAACTATCACAGTCTGCCAAATCTCTGGTGTTTGGAGATTGTGATCCAATAAATATCTTTTGGTTTTAAATTTAAAAATATTTGGTGCCTAGTTTATTTTTCTGACAGTTTTCTTTGGTGTGTCTGAGGTACTGGGTGGAGGTGACAGGAAAATTCATAGTGGTCACCCTCCCAAGCTGACCCTGGCTTGTTCTTCATATCTGTGTTATTTAAATAAAATACCAAATTATTGATATATAAATTAAAAAGAAGAGGGAGCAGTATATAGTCCTCTCTAACACTCTGTGCTGTGTTTATCAAACTTGAAAGATGGCCTTGAGGACTAAATCTAACTCTTGTGGTGTTGTTTTCATGTAGGGCCCAAACCAGATATAATAAGCATCTATTTGTAGATGTGGATTTTAATTTTCCCATAAAATGGGTCCGGAGATTGAGTCGAACATTGATTTTAGATCAAGGAAAGCTGCATACAGTGACTCAGTGGAATTAGAGGAATATTTTGTGATCAAATGGTCTAAGATCACACATTTATCTAAAGCTAAATATCCCTCTCTAAAACCAGCCTGTTCATCAGCCAGGCATCTCTCTTGCTCAGTCCAATTCCTAAGATTTTATTATAAGCAAGCTGTATATATTGCATACAGCTTGCTTATAATATTTAATAAGCTAATTGGTCTGTAATTGGTACTGTCATCTTTGTTGCCCTTTTTGTAGATAGGAATAATAATGCCCCTCCCCAGTCATTTGGAAATCTCCCTATTATTATCTATTGCTGTAAACAGTGCTGCTAGAACAGGTACCCACCAATCAAGTTTAAGGGTTTTTTTAATTTATATCCTGCCCTCCCCACTGAAGCAGGCTCAGGGTGGTTCACAACCAGTAAAATCAAACAATACACATTACTTACATAATAAATTTAAAAATTAAACAATTAAAACAGTTAAGACAATCTGGTGCTAATATCAATTGACGTTGTTTCATTCAAGGTTTTGTTTTATTAGATCAGGAGGAATTAGATAAATATCTGGGGGTTTGCCTGGCCTTTGGGTTTCTATAAGACGTTTCAACTCTGTAGCATTCACCGGTTGCCATTTTGCGTATAAACAATTTTATTAGTAACATATGGTAGTAGAACTATTTCTACAGCTTATAAAAACCTTAAGATGAAAGCATCATTCTACCCCACATCTTACTTTCCTCCCACCCCACCCCCAATAATTGACCCCCGCCAGTGTTATTTTTTAGAAAACAGATATTAAAGGCACCTTTAAGTATCAAGAAAAAACAAAAATTGATTAAGAAAGAAAAAAAAACCCTTCAAAAGTTATATTCTTGTCTTAAAAGTCTTAATCTTCAAAAATTGTCCAGTGTCCTTTTATTTTCCACTCTTTTTCTACATATCTTCTGAATTTCTTCCACTCCCGATTAAAGAGTTCTAAATCGCAGTCTCTTAATTTTCTTGTTAGCTTATCCATTTCACTCCATGACATAACTTTTAAAGTCCAGTCCCATTTTTCTGGTATTTTTTCTTGCTTCCACAACTGCGCATACAATGTCCTAGCAGCTGAGAGCAAGTACCATATTAAAGTTCTATCTTCTTTTGGAAAATTCTCCATTTGTAATCCCAGCAGAAGTGTCTCTGCTTCTTTTTTAAATTCATATCCTAGGATCTTAGATATCTCTTGTTGAATCATCTGCCAGAACATTTTAGCTCTTTCACAAGTCCACCACATATGGTAGAAAGAGCCTTCATGTTTTTTACATTTCCAACACCTATCTGGCATCTTATTGTTCATCTTTGCTAATTTTTTTGGAGTCATATACCATCTATACATCATCTTAAAACAGTTCTCTTTAATACTATGACATGTTGCGAGTTTCATAGAGTTTTTCCACAAATATTCCCAAGATTCCATCTTTATTTCTTTATTTACATTAATTGCCCATTTTATCATTTGAGATTTCACTACTTCATCTTCTGTAGTCCATTGTAAAAGTAATTTGTACACTTTTGAAATTAATTTCTCATTATCTCCAAGCAGAACTCTTTCCATTTCTGTTTGCTCTTTCCTTATTCCTTCCGCTTTGACATCATTCTCCATCAAACTTTTTATTTGTTGCATTTGAAACCAATCATATTTATAGTTCAATTCTTCTGCAGTTTTCATTTCTATTTTCCCACTTTGTATTTTTAGTAGTTGGTTGTATGATAGTTGTTTTTCCTTAACTGTTTTGGCCGTTAATTTTATCACTTCCGCCGGCACTATCCACAAAGGTCTTCTCTCATCGCCATATTTCTTATACTTTATCCACACATTTAGTAAGCTACTTCTTATATAATGGTGAGAGAAAAGACCGTCCATCTTCTTTTTCCCATAATACAAATAGGCATGCCAGCCGAATTTTTTCCCATGGCCTTCTAGCACTAGAAGTTTTTTATTTAATAACGTTATCCATTCTTTCAACCATACTAAACAAATTGCTTCATGATACAGTTTCAAATCTGGTAATTGAAATCCACCTCTCTCTTTTGCATCTATCAGGACTTTCATTTTAATTCTGGGTTTCCTTCCGGCCCACACAAATTCCGAGATTTTTCTTCTCCATTTATCAAATTGCTTAACATCTTTCACAATGGGGATGGTTTGGAACAAATACATAACCCTTGGTAAGATATTCATTTTTACTGCAGCTATTCTGCCCAACAGTGACAAATTGAGCTTGTTCCACTTTAGCATATCTTCTTCTATTTTGCGCCAGAGTTTTTCATAATTGTTCCTAAACAGATCAATATTTTTCATTGTTATCTCTACCCCTAGGTATTTTACCTTAGAGGTAACTTCACAACCCGTTAATCTTTGTAGGTCTTGCTGTCTATTTTTCTGCATATTCTTACATAAAATTTTTGATTTTTCTTTATTTATGTAAAGTCCCGCCAACTCCCCAAACTCTTGTATTCTCATTAACAACAACGGTGTAGCTTGTAAAGGATTTTCATTTATAAACATTATATCATCCGCAAATGCTCTATATTTATAGGTATATCCTTTTATTTGTAATCCTTCTAGAGCTTTTTCTTCTTGAATCTGCATCAGTAAAATTTCAAGAGTCATTATAAATAACAATGGCGAAAGCGGACAGCCTTGCCTAGTACCTTTACTGATTTTCATTTCATCTGTAAGATCTGCGTTGATGCACAACCTTGCCCTTTGTTCAGAATATATTGCTTTTATCATCCTTATAAAACTCTCTCCAAGCTCCATTTTTTCCATCACTGCAAACATGAAGTCCCAATTTAAATTATCAAATGCTTTTTCTGCATCCGCAAAGAATAGTGCTACTTCCTTCTCTGGATGTCTTTCATAGTATTCTACAATGTTTACGACCGTTCTAATATTATCTCTTATTTGTCTTTTGGGAAGAAAACCAGCTTGATCCTCCTTTATAAAATTTATCAGATATTGCTTAAGTCGTTCCGCCAGAATTCTTGTAAATATTTTATAATCATTGTTCAAAAGTGAGATTGGTCTATAATTTTTCACATTTGTAACGTCCTTTTCTTCTTTAGGTATCAAAGAAATAACCGCTTCTTTCCATGTATTTGGTACCTTCCCTTTAGCTCTTATTACATTCATCAACTTCTGTAATTTTGGTATTAATTCATCTTTAAAAGTTTTAAAGTACTTGGCTGTATAACCGTCTGGCCCGGGGGCTTTATCATTCTTCATCACATTAATTACTGCTTCAATTTCTATTTTTTCAATTGGGTCATTCAAAGTTTTTCTCATATTTTCAGTTAAAGGCTCAATTTTTATTTTCTGTAAATATTCATCTATCTTTTTTCTCTTTACTTCACCACCTTTAAACAACTTGGCATAGTACTTAAAAAATTCTCTTTTTATTCCCTCTTGGGTAACTACATCTCTTCCATCTATTACAATTCTACTAATTGTTTTGTTTTCCCTCTTTTTTTTCAGCTGCCACGCCAAGTATTTCCCCGTCTTATTTGCTCCTTCAAACGATTTCTGCTGAAGCCTTTTCAGGTTCCATTCCACTTCTTTGTTTAGTAAATGTCTTAGTTGAGTTTGTAATATTGATATTTCCCTTAGAATCTTCTTTTTCCCTGGTCTTTTCCTCAACTCACCTTCTTTTTTCTTTATTTCATTTTGAATGTCCATTAATTGTTTTTCTTTTTCCCTTTTATCCTTGTTATTCAGAGTAATCAACAACCCTCTCATTACTGCTTTATAAGTATCCCAGACCGTCTGGAAATCAATGTCTTCTTTATCATTCATTTGGAAAAATTCCTTAGTCTCTTTTCCTAAGAAAGTCACTGTTTCTTTGTTCTGTAGCAAATCTTCATTCAGTCTCCATCTTCTCAGTCTTTTGGACAATTTTGTAATCCACATTATTGGGTTATGGTCGGCACCGATTTTAGGCAAAATATCTATCTTCTTTGTTATAAGGCCTAAGTCTCTAGTTCCCCACAGCATGTCAATTCTAGAAAAGGTCTTATGTCTTGCAGAAAAAAAAGTATAGTCCCGCACTTCAGGATTAAACTTTCTCCATATATCTTCCAAGTTTTCCTGTTTAACTAACTCAAAGAAAGACTTTGGCAATTTCCCTTCTTTCCCACTGTTTTTTTTCCCTCCGGATCTATCCAATGAGTTCTCAACTGTTCCATTAAAATCTCCCATTAAGAGTATTTGATCGTAGGTCAACTCATCTAGTTGTTGTATAATGTCTTTAAAAAAAACATCTTTTGCACCATTAGGTGCATATAGTCCCAATAACAGCATTTTTTTCCCATTTGATGTTATTTCCACTGCTACAAATCTTCCATCTTTATCTTTAAACACCAGTTTTGGCTCCAAGTCCTGTTTAACATAAATAACTACTCCCCTTTTTTTCTGTTTGGCTAATGAAAAAAATTCCCTTCCCAATTGTTTATTCCATAAAAATTTATAATCCTTTTGTTTGATGTGGACTTCTTGCAGACAAATTATGTTACAATTTTGCTTCTTAATCCAATGAAAAGTTGCCCTTCTTTTTTGTGGTGAATTTAGTCCATTAACATTCCAAGACAGTAATTTGTAATCCATCATGGTGCAAATTCTTTATTTTCTTCAAAAAATCTCCTCAACTCTCTAGCATTTGTGATTGTTACTCTCTTCCCCTGAAGTTCAAAGCTCAAACCCTCAGGGATTATCCATCTGTACCTTGTGCCATTGTCTTTCAGTTTTTCTGTCAACTTTTTATATGTTCTCCTGTCATTTATCACTTCTTTGGGTAGCTCCTTCATTATTCTCACTCTGCTGCCTCTTATTATCAATGACTGTTCAAAGTTTTTCTTAATAATCCTTCCCACCATTTCCTTTGTCATAAATCTCACAACAACATCTCTTGGTAAGTTGTTTTTTTTGGCATATAACGAATTGACTCTATACATATGATCATACATATTCTTAGTCTTGTCAGGGTCTTCTTCTAAGAATTCTGCAATTATGTTTATTATATATCCTTTCAGATCATCATTCTCTTCCTCAGGTACTCCTCTCAAGCGTATCTGATTTTCCATTAATTTGCATTCGTGGATCGTCACTTTTTCTTGGACTTTCAGCAAGGTGGCATCATGTACTTTAACTTTCTCCTCCACTTCCTGTACTTTCTTGTCTATTTTCCCAATTTGGCCTTTAAGGTCATCCACTTCTTTTTTAATTACTGTAATAAGTTCTTCCTTCATTTCTTGCATCATTTTATTAACTCCTTTCATAATCCTGGCTTCCATAGCCTCCATTTGGTCCTGCATTTTTTCTAATGAGAGGGCTCTTGTTCGGGGCTGCCTGGGCTCTGACATTTAGGCAAGAAGCAGGGAAATAAAATAAAAATACCAAAAATTGCCGTCTCACAATTTACAAATTTGGCTACCAAGTTCAAAAGGTCTAAATTTTCTCTCTTATTTAGTCTTTGTTCTGTTCTTTTCTGAGCTTCCCAAGCCCAGATATATATTTTTAAAGAAATTTTTCCCCTTTAAAAAATGACGAAATTTTTAGCTTCACCAATTTGAAATTTGACAGTCAGGTTCAATAGAGCAGAGCTTGCCCTTTCCAGCAAGCCTATTTTCGCTGGTTTCTGAGCCTCCAAAGCCAAGATATTTGTCAAAAAAGCCTTCAAAAATTCCAAAATGGCGGCCGCGATTTTTCCCCTTTAAAAAATTTTTTTTCCCTTTTAAAGTCCTCCCAGGAGCCCACCAGTAATGTAGTCAATAGATCTTGTCCTCTTACCCTCTTTCCCGTCGATTCTGTCAATTTTTAAAGTCCCAGTTCTTTTTAAAACAATATTTTAAATCGGACCTCCCAGCAATGGCTGCCGATGTTTCTCTATGATGTAGAGTAGGCTTTTTTTCTTTACTGCTTCCTGTCTCTATCAGCTTCAACTCTCATGGAAATCTCACGATACTTGACGCACTTCCTGTCTTGCTCAGAAGGGTTGAAGAGCTATTCCAGTATATCCCAATGCAACGTGGCTATTTACATTCCAGGAAACCGCAAACCGCAAGTAGACACCACTAAATTTTCTTTTCAAATTTTAGCAGTTTTTAACACTGTCTTTTGTATTAAAACAGTCCCAACTTCTCAACTTCTTTCTTCTAATTGCAAGCTTTATATTTTCCCCTTCTTCCCACCTTTAAAATATCCCTTTAATCTGTAAATAGCTCCGGAGTGAAAGGAGAGCTTCTGTACCTTTTTTTCTTCACTTATCCAAGTTCCACTGGTCTTCCAAAACTTTAGTTGTTTAGAATTGTCCCAGAAGGTTAGGATCCTGACGGGCTTATGCCAAATCCATGACTCTGAAAGATCTTGCAGACGATAACTATGCAAACTTCTGAGACTCCTCAAAGCCTCAAAGGAACCCCCTTCAGGGTTCCTTTTCAGCCAAGGTAAATCTCTTCCAAAGTTTTAAGTGCATGTCTTGGTCCTTTCTCTCACTGAGAAAGGCAGGCAGTGGGCTTGGATTGCCCTCCACTACCCCGAACAAGATCTTCAGTTTGCTCCCGATATGAGAGACAACTCAGCCCGCCATTTTCCTCCCCGGAAGCCCAACCGCCGGTTGCCATTTTGGAAGGGTACCAGGATCTTCTATCTGGAAGTTATTAATTGCCGAATTTCCATACAGTTCCCTATAGTGCTTTTCTCATATTTCTGGAAGTATGATATTATTTGTCAGTTTAGAAGCTCTATCTAAACAATCTGTAACTAATCTCCAAAATAAAAATGGAATTTTTATTCTTTTTTTTAATATTTGTCTTTTATTAGTTTGCCATTTAGAACAATCAAACAGAAAACATATGTCATTACAGACAAAAAAAGGTAATGATTAAAAAGAGAAAACAAAGGTAGTTTCTTCACTTACATACAATTTCCAAACCACTACTTATAATTGCTATATTGTTGATTATTTTTTTCAAGATTTCCTCCTTTTGAACTAATAGTGTCATGTTTCCCCCTTTCTTTATCCAATCATAATAATTTAGATCATTTTTCAGTGGCAAATTGTTTTGATTTCCCGTTCAACAAAGCAGTCAAAATGTCTAATTCTGCCACTTGCGTAACTTTTTCTACTAGGTCCTCCATATTCAGAGTTTTTAGCCCTTTTATGATTCCACCAAATATGGTAAAACATGCCTGCATTTTCCCCACATTTCCAACATTTTGAACAAGTTCCAGGATATATCTTAGCTAAATGTACTGGTGTTATGTACGTACCATCTATGGAACATCTTAAATAAGTTTTCTTTATAGTTTACTGATTTAATCATCTTACAATTGATTTGCCATAATTGTGTCCATTGTTCAAGATCTATATTATGTCCCAGGTTTTGAGACCATTTTAACATCACATCCTTCACTATCTCATCCTCCAGTTTCAATTGCATAAGGTAGTTATAACATTTCTTTATAAGTTTTTCCTCCTTACCCAGTAACAATTTATCAAAATTTTCAGAATAAAAACTAAGCATTTTATCCTTGTTATAGCTTGATTTGACCTGCATTGCCAACCACCAATCTAATTTTAAATCCTGATTCTCTAATTCAGGAGCTGTTTTTAAGGTATCATCCTCCTTTAATATATATTGATATATTATTATTTTAGATTTAGATAACAGCTGTGGTTGTATGGATGCTTCTGCTGAAGAAACCCATCTTGGAGTCTTTACATATATTTTCCTTTTTACTTTTTCCCAACTTACAAGTAAAGATTTACGTATCAAATGATTTTAAAAATATTTATGCCCTTTGATATTATACCACATATATGCATGCCAGCCCTTTTTAAGATCGTGTCCTTCTATTGCAAAGATTCTGCTATTCTCTAATCTAATCAAATCTCTTAACCACACCAATGCATTTGCTGTATAATATGTCTCCCATTCTGGTAGGGCTAAGCCACCATTTTCTTTTTTATCCCACAAAATTTTACATTTAATTCTGAGTTTCTTGCCCATCCAAATAAAAGACATTGTTGCTTTATTAAGCCTTGAAAAAAATTCCTTTTTTGGTGTTTTGTTCACAGTCTGGAATAGGAACATTAGTCTTGGGAGTATTGACATTTTTATTGCAGCAACACACCCCATGAATGACAATTGCATGTTCTCCCATTTTTTCAATTTTCCTTCAATTTCCTTCAAAAGTTTTATAAAGTTTTCCTTATAGAGGAAACTACATTTGTTTGTTAGTTGTATCCCTAAGTATTTTACTTTTTTCTTGCAATGAAATCCCGCTTTTTCCATCAATTGTTTCATCAAGAGGACCATCATATTTTTGGTTAACATTTTGTTTTTGTTTTTTTATTGACATTTAAACCTGCAACTTACCCATATTCCTTTAAGTCTATCAACAAAGCTTCAATAGACTCCAGTGGGTTCTGTAAAATCAATATTACATCGTTGGCATATGCTTGTAACTTATATTCCTCAACTTTCACTTTTAACCCTTTAACGTTACTATTATTCCTAACTGTGATATTAAAAGCCTCTAACAATAATATGAATAATAGTGGTGAAAGGGGACAGCCCTGTCTTGTGCCTTTAAATAGATCGATCTCATCTGTCTGGTTCCCATTTACTATAACTTTTGCCTTTTGTTTACAATATATTGCTTGGATCATCTTTTTAAATTCATCTGCACACTCCATTACCGTCAGATGCTGTATCCTAAACTTCCAATTTAAATTGTCAAATGCCTTTTCAGTTTCAAGAAGCGCTAATGCCACCTGTTTGTCTGGGATGGCCTCATAATATTCTAAATTGTTTAGGATAGTTCTCATATTATTCCTTAACTGCCTTTTAGGGAGAAACTCTGTTTGATCCTGATGTATAATTTCTGCTAAGATCTTTTTCAATCTTGTTGCCAGAATGGTTGCATATATTTTTATAATCTACATTGAGTTGAGATATAGGCCGGTAATTTTAACTTCCTCCGGATCAGTGTTTTCTTTAAAAACAAAAACAATATTTGCTTCTTGCCATGATTCTGGTATGTCAGTATGTTCCCATATTTGTTCTGTCAGCTGTTTGAATGAGAGCAGGATACATTCTTCAAAAGTAAGATAATACTCTGCTGGCAAACCATCAGGTCCTGCAGATTTGCCCTACTTTTGTTTGTTCCAAGCTTCACTAATTCCCAGCGTTATTGGACTATTTAATATTTTCTTCTGTTCATCCTTCAATATTGGTAGGCCTTGGGAGATCAATACTCTTTTTGTTTAGTTCTTCTATACAGCATATTATAATAGTCTTTAACAATTTCCTTAAGATATTGCATCCAATATTTTGCATTCCCATTTTTGTCCTTTAATGTAGTTATCAATCTTCTTTCTTTCTCTTTTCGGATCCTTATGAGATAGGTGGTACTTCATTAGTCTCTAGTGATTTAGATCTTAGCTCTTGCTTTGTCAGGTCATCCCAGTTGATTCTCATTGTCTAACTTCAGTGTCCAATTTCTCAGGGGAGGTCAGAGGGTAATTTTTTTTACGGGAACACATTCAGCCTATGCTGAAAGCACTGCACTGGCTACCAATAGTGTATTGGATTCGCTTCAAGGCGCTGGTCATTACCTTTAAAGCCCTATATGGCCAGGGTCCTGCATACCTTAGGGACTGCCTTTTCCTGCACATGCCCCAGCAAGCACTTCGGTCTGGGTCTCAAAACCTGCTGACAGTCCCCAGCATCAGAGAAGTTAGGTTAAAATCAACTAGGACTAGGGCCTTTTCCATTGCTGCCCCTAGCTGGTGGAATGAGTTGCCAGAGGAGGTTAGGGCCCTGTGAGAGCTTTCACAGTTCTGCAGGGCCTGCAATATAGCATTCATCCACCACACATTTTCATAATGGCAACACCTGCAGCAATGGGGCAGGCCCATAAATACTACCAACGGTTCTATCTCATCATGCTATGGCAATCCTGGGACCTCTTAGAACATCTAATATCAACCATCTAGTTATTTACCACCATCAGAAGTCCAACTGATGTTGAAACTACTGCACTAGCACCTGTTGATGTTTTAACAATTGTCATGTTTTATGTTTTTATTTTTGTTTTATCCTGTTTGGTCACGCAAATTTGATTGCCTGACCCCTAATCTGTAAGCCGCCCTGAGCCTGCCTTCAGCGGGGAGGAGGGATATAAAATAAATAAAATAAATAAGCAGTCTTTTGAATGATGTTTTTGAATCAAAGAAGATATTACTGTATTATCAAATATTCTCATTGGAAAAATCCCCCTTGCTTTAAACCAGTTTTCTGAGATCAAATCATTGTTGGAATTCTAGGGCTCTTAAAGGTGAGCATAACTCATTGTGATTGAGCCAAACTATTGAGAGCTTCTGCCAAAGAGAGATCTATTGCGTGGCAATTTCCCCTGAGTACATTTCTCAGGTGATTTACAGCCATTTGCTTTGATTCCGATCTTGAGATCT
Organism: Heteronotia binoei; assembly: GCF_032191835.1. NCBI lineage: Eukaryota > Metazoa > Chordata > Lepidosauria > Squamata > Gekkonidae > Heteronotia > Heteronotia binoei. The sequence goes on along the minus strand of NC_083223.1, from coordinate 184,922,631 downwards.
GCCCTCTGTGACAACAAATTATTGGGCATATCTTATTTGATTGTAGTAGTAAATGTTGACTTGTCTGCTGCATTCAGGATTGCTCAATTTGTTGTGTGGCACTCTTTCTTGCAGTACTAGGAGAAACTGTCTGTAGTATCTGGTCAAAGAAAAACCTGTTTGAACCCATCTAGGGCTGGCCCTGTATAGGCCTGCCTCTGCTTCATGGTTCTGGCATTCTAAGGAGTTCACCCATCCAAGTGCTTGCCATGGTCAGCCCTGCTTAGCTTCCAAAATTTGACCAAATCAGGCTTGCCTAGGCTATCCATATCAGGGCACGGTCTTATTATTGATGGACCTGGTATTGCACATCAGTGTTGAAGGAGGGTGTATTTTTCTAGCCCTCCCACCAGTGTATCTCAGGATGGGACAAAGGTTGGAAGGAGACTGAGCTTAGTCATGTTTCCATCTCCTTCCATTCCAATATATTCTCCCACTGCCATACCTCCCTCTACTAAGTGTTTGCTTTGTATGAAACTATGAAAGATACGGGAACTTTCTATACAGGTTTTACAATCACTACAATTGTATCTGCTGAATCTTCTCTGGCTAAATTATTTAGGGTATACATAATTTTTTAATTCACATCACTTAGGTGCAAGTTGCTTATGAATAACTGAACTGCTCAATGAACAATCCACTTCCTGTTTGCGACTGGAAAGCAAAATGTATGCTGAACTGGCAGGTGTTTAGCATCCAGCATTACCACACACTATGAAATGAAATAAAATATCAGAATTCTTTGTTCCCAACTTCTATGTTCTTATACAGCTACAAGTTTACCTAGCTACAATTCTAATGTTACTGTTCATAAAAAGATCATACTTAAACTAGTCTTCCTTTATTGAGAGTGTGAAAACAAAGATGCAAAATGACTGTCCACTGATTTTATCCAGCTTCTTATCAAGGCAATTTTATTCTCTCTGGTGTAAACTCTGTATTGTCTAGCAGATCCTATCTACTGCCATCTTATATGATTCCAGGTGGAGTTCTCTGTCCTTTTCTCTAAAGCTATCTATTCTAGGGTTTGTATTTAGAAGCACTATTTACATATCCTGTTCTTCTTAACTGATGTCAGGATAAGGGCTGTGTTCCCTTAACCTGTTATTATTATAAAAAATGCTGAGAAGAGATGGCCCTTTCAAAGATGAGTCCAGAGCATAACACCCTACCTGTAATACGTCCTGTTGTCAGCTGCTTTATCAGAAGCCTGTTGTGTCTGTTGCATTTTTAATTCAATAGGCTGAGCATTCTGCCTCAATTATATAAACATATTTCTTTCTTAACCTTTGGCACCCTCTTTTAATTTAAAAAAGCAGCCAAATGAACATTTAAAAAACCTTATTTTCTTCCCAATTGCCTTTTCACCTCTTCCAAATGGCTTTTGTGTCAGGCATTTGAAATAATACTATTATAAGGAAGGCACTTTGACAGGAACATGGAACCTAATCGATTTAATATGGAAGCAGAGTCAGAGGAAAGAGCTGTGTAGATTGTTTCACAGAGGTCACAAGTACACTATATCCCTACATTTCACATACACACACACAACCCCCCCCCCCAAAAAAAAACACATATTCCTCTTCTCCAGTTTCCTCACACTAGTCTCATTAATCTTTCCAAAAGCTGTCAGAACTTGGAAAACAGTGAAAGGAATAAAACATTGTCACAAATCTCTTTGTACTGGTTGATAATGCAGGCTTTTTTTCATGAGAAATCTCTAGGCACTGGTATAAGGGAACAACATTTGGGAGGATGACAGACAGCATTTCAATTATCACATGCTTGTTGGCCTTTGTTGGATTTTTCCTCACACTCCACTTCTATGATACCCTCACTTTAAATGATATTTTGACTGGTTGTCATTGACCTCAATTTAATTCTAATTACTTCCCAGCTAGGGGTTGTTGCTAACCTGACTAATGAAGACAGCACAACAGCAACAATATTGCAGAACAAATTGAAATATTAGTTATATTTTAAAATCTTCAACAGTGTTCATTGTGTTTCTGACCTGAACAGTTTGACATGAGCATGTGAGAAAGTCCCTGGAGGAAATTTGTTTTGCGTTTTCATTTCCCAGTCCTGAAGAACAGATTTAAATTGGTAATCTGGCTGCCAAGTTTGAAAAGTGCATGCCCATTTATTTACTGTTACCAATACTTTGCAAACTAATTTCTACAAGCATGCATGTGTTTGTATGCATGTGTATATCCATATATTTGTGTGTGCATACTAATAACTTAGAGTGTTTTCGCACTGACCTTACTCGGGAGCGACGTCACTCTTCACCGCGCAGCATCTGCACGGATTTTGCACTAATTGCTCCGCAGAACCCGGAAGAGCTGCAAAGTCCCGCGGCTTTTGCATTGCAAATGTAAATTGGCCAAAAGAAGAAGATGATGATGAAGATATTGGATTTATATCCCACCCTCCACTCTGAAGAGTCTCAGAGCGGCTCAAAATCTCCTTTACCTTCCCCCACAACAGACACCCTGTGAGGTGGGTGGGGCTGGAGAGGGCTCTCACAGCAGCTGCCATTTCAAGGACAACCTCTGCCAGAGCTATGGCTGACCCAAGGCCATGATAGCAGGTGCAAGTGGAGGAGTGGGGAATCAAACCCTGTTCTCCCAGATAAGAGTCTGCACACTTAACCACTACACCAAACTGGCTCTCCAAAAGGGTGTGTGTGCTATGAAGCCACCGATGACCACAGCACCCTTTTTTGAAAATCCTCGGTATTGAAGACATGTACAGGAAAAAAAAAATAAACTGACTTCACAACTGTGAAACAAGTGTGCCCAAACCAATTCCAGTGCTTGTAGATTGACTGCCAAAGAGGGAAAGGTACAAAATGCAGAAAAATCATGCTTTGTTTTGATTTTGCATCTCCTTTCTGCAAATCGTAGTCACTAACTTTAATCTCTTGCTTGTCTTTGAGTAATAGCAAGTGTTTTCTTGCATCAGCTTTTGCAGTTATCAGTTAAAGTGAGAGGATCTGAAATCCTAGAGAGGCTTTCCCTGCTCTGTGCCTGAAGGACTATTGAGTCTCCTTGTCTCTCTTCCTCAGTGATTTGCCATGCTGAGGATGAATGAAAGATAACTTGATCCAACTAAGCAAGGGTTAATTTTATCCCCACCCCCTGGCATTAATTTCTTCATAACTGTGTTTCTTTCAATGGATTTGACAAGGCAGAGGGAATTTAGTATTGTGGTTCTCAGCAATCTTTCTCTTCCAAGCCCCTGACTTGCTCCCATTCACTCAAGATTTTCTCATTTGTTGCCTAGCTCTGTTGGTTGAATGGCAGAATAAAAAAAAATTACCTCATAAAACAAGTCAATTGCAGGTGGGGCACGGTGCAATTTCCCAGCATTCAGCCGCCTACATTTAATTGCTGGGAATTTGCCCTTCCTTCCCAGCTGGTACAACATGGGATTGTGAGTCCTGGGTGGCTATGGAGGAGCACTTGACAGGCCAGAGCCTGTGGTACACTATGGTTATACAGTACTCACTATGCGAGGAAAACAAATAAAAGACTTGAGAATTACATGCTAGTAACCTTTCTTCTCTTGCTTGATGGAAAGTAATGTTATTTTTTCTAATCCTTTGCTGTTGTGTATAATAAACTGTAATAGTATAAATTGTAATTTCTATGGTAATAGTCTGCTTACAGATAACTACGTAATAGCTCTAATTAGGGAAATTAATTAGCAAAGTAAGGTGAACATATGTTTCTGTGTTGTACTTTTTTCAAAGAGAGAACTGCTATATCAGAAGGCAAATAATTAATATATTCTGTAAATATTTCACAATATGCAATAATGAGAAACCAATAGTGATTTGAAATGCACTGTGTATAATTATTTTATTCAAATTTTGTTCCCATAGGTTTCTAAAAGTGACATACCTCTAATTTTGTGGATATTTGCCAACCAATTAAGATGAAATTCTAATGAATTATACCTCTCACCCAAGAAGTCCCTCTCCTAATTTTTAGCCATGTATAAGAAAGGCTCCTTTCAGTTCAGATTCTCACTTACAAACTAGATGGGGAATCCTTCAAAGAAAACTCAAAAGTAATGCCAATTGAATGAGGTGGGCCTTCCCTTGCTTGCACACTCTACTTTTGTAAAATTAGCTTTATGCATGAGAATGTGGGCTTCTGCAAGTAGGGTCCTCTCAAAGTTGCTTGGTTTTCTTCTCATGTTATTTAGTTTTGAGCCTCAATATGCAGTTAAGAAGACATCTGAGAGATTTCAGATCTTTAATCTTTATCGCTTGGATGTCTCTTTCTTTATCCTTTAGCCTCTTTTCCTTCTATTTGTAGGGCAGGTAATCTGGCTATTGGGTGAAGCCTGTTCTTCTTGGACAAGGCCCCTGTCAAACATGTATTGAGTCACTCTGTCCACTTGAAATTAGGGTTGCCAATCCCCAGTTGGGCACAATCAAAGAAAACACCATGTGAAACAAAAAAATTATTCTGTAAATCAATAAATATATTCACTCCTAAATTCTACATGTGTTTGATTCATTTTTATTTTATTGCCTCTTGGTATATTGGTTTTATTGTATTGTTTTTGGTTTTAATCTGTAGGTTTTAGATTGTTATTTAAATTATGTTGTGATTCGCCCTGTGGGAAAGGGTAGAATATAAGCCTGCAAAAATAAAAATAAATAATAAATGTATACAATGCAGCAAAACATCAATCTAATAAAAATATATATATATACAAAACTCAAATTTTGTCTCCTAGCTATATCTGGTTACCGTAGTTTTCGGACTATTAGACGCACCGGACGATAAGACGCATCTAGTTTTTAGAGGAGGAAAACAGGGAAAATTTTTTTGAAGCTGTGCACCCAGATCTGGGCACCTTCCCCCTCTCAATCCTGCCTCCGATCCCAGCCCTTGCTAGAAGCAGCAGCTGAAGCCTGGCAGACAGGCACAGAGGAAGCCCCCCCCTCCGTAAACCCAGCGCTTCGCCAAGCGCTGTGATTGCGGAGGGGGGGGGCTTCCTCTTTACCTGGCTTCAGCTTCTGCTGATAGCAAGGGCTGGGATCCGAGGCTTGGCTGCCTCCGAACCCAGCCCTTGCTATCAGCACAAGCTGAAGCCACACAGACAGGGACAGAGGAAGGCCCCCCCACAAACGCAGCGCTTGGCGAAGTGCTGCCTTTGTGGGGGGGGGGTGATTCCTCTCTGCCTGGCTACAGCTTGTAGCGGGGCTTCCCCCTCCCTTCCTTGGACGGAGCGATCTCGCTGCTTGTCTCCCAGCCAGGCAGGCAAGCACGGGGAAAGCATGCCTGGCTGGGAGAGAAGGGGCAGGATCGCTCCCTTCAGAGTGCTGGGGTGGGGGTGGGGGTGGAGGGAGCAATCTCCCCGCTTCTCTCCCAGCCAAGCACCCAAGCACGGGGAAAGAATGCCTGGCTGGGAGACAAGTGGCAGGATCGCTCCCTTCAGCGTGCTGGGGTGGGGGTGGAGGGAGCGATCTCTCCACATCTCTCCCAGCCAAGCACCCAAGCACGGGGAAAGCATGCCTGGCTGGGAGAGAAGGGGCGGATCGCTCTCTTCAGAGTGCTGGGGTGGGGGTGGAGGGAGCGATTTCGCCGCATCTCTCCCAGCCAAGAACCCAAGCACGGGGAAAGAATGCCTGGCTGGGAGAGAAGGGGCAGGATCGCTCCCTTCAGCGTGCTGGGGTGGGGGTGGAGGGAGCGATTTCGCTGCTTCTCTCCCAGCCAAGCACCCAAGAACGGGGAAAGAATGCCTGGCTGGGAGAGAAGGGGCAGGATCGCTCCCTCCACCCCCACCCCAGCACGCTGAAGGGAGCGATCCTGCCCCTTCTCTCCCAGCCAGGCATTCTTTCCCCGTGCTTGGGTGCTTGGCTGGGGGAGAAGCAGCGAGATCGCTCCCTCCACCCCCACCCCCACCCCAGCACGCTGAAGGGAGCGATCCTGCCCCTTCTCTCCCAGCCAGGCATTCTTTCCCCGTGCTTGGGTGCTTGGCTGGGGGAGAAGCGGCGAGATCGCTCCCTCCACCCCCACCCCAGCATGCTGAAGGGAGCGATCCTGCCCCTTCTCTCCCAGCCAGGCATTCTTTCCCCGTGCTTGGGTGCTTTGCTGGGAGAGATGTGGAGAGATCGCTCCCTCCACCCTCACACCCACCCCAGCACGCTGAAGGGAGCGATCCTGCCCCTTCTCTCCCAGCCAGGCATTCTTTCCCCGTACTTGGGTGCTTGGCTGGGGGAGAAGCGGCGAGATCGCTCCCTCCACCCCCACCCCAGCACGCTGAAGGGAGCGATCCTGCCCCTTCTCTCCCAGCCAGGCATTCTTTCCCCGTGCTTGGGTGCTTGACTGGGAGAGATGCGGCGAGATCGCTCCCTCCACCCCCACCCCAGCACGCTGAAGGGAGCGATCCTGCCCCTTCTCTCCCAGCCAGGCATTCTTTCCCCGTGCTTGGGTGCTTTGCTGGGAGAGATGCGGAGAGATCGCTCCCTCCACCCCCACCCCAGCATGCTGAAGGGAGCGATCCTGCCCCTTCTCTCCCAGCCAGGCATTCTTTCCCCGTGCTTGGGTGCTTGGCTGGGGGAGAAGCGGCGAGATCGCTCCCTCCACCCCCACCCCAGCACGCTGAAGGGAGCGATCCTGCCCCTTCTCTCCCAGCCAGGCATTCTTTCCCCGTGCTTGCCTGCCTGGCTGGGGGAGAAGCGGCGAGATCGCTCCCTCCACCCCCACCCCAGCACGCTGAAGGGAGCGATCCTGCCCCTTCTCTCACAGCCAGGCATTCTTTCCCCGTGCTTGGGTGCTTGGCTGGGATAGAAGCAGCGAGATCGCTCCCTCCACCCCCACCCCAGCACGCTGAAGGGATTGATCCTGCCCCTTCTCTCCCAGCCAGGCATTCTTTCCCCGTGCTTGGGTGCTTGGCTGGGAGAGAAGCAGCGAGATCGCTCCCTCCACCCCCACCCCAGCATGCTGAAGGGAGCGATCCTGCCCCTTCTCTCCCAGCCAGGCATTCTTTCCCCGTGCTTGGGTGCTTGGCTGGGAGAGATGCGGCGAGATCGCTCCCTCCACCCCCACCCCAGCACACTGAAGGGAGCGATCCTGCCCCTTCTCTCCCAGCCAGGCATGCTTTCCCCGTGCTTGGGTGCTTGGCTGGGAGAGATGCCACGAGATCGCTCCCTCCACCCCAGCACGTTGAAGGGAGCGATCCTGCCCCTTCTTTCCCAGCCAGGCATTCTTTCCCCGTGCTTGGGTGCTTGGCTGGGAGAGATGCGGCGAGATCGCTCCCTCCACCCCCACCCCAGCACGCTGAAGGGAGCGATCCTGCCCCTTCTCTCCCAGCCAGGCATTCTTTCCCCTTGCTTGGGTGCCTGGCTGGGATAGAAGCGGCGAGTTCGCTCCCTCCACCCCCACCCCAGCACGCTGAAGGGAGCGATTGTGCCCCTTCTCTCCCAGCCAGGCATTCTTTCCCCGTGCTTCGGTGCTTTGCTGGGAGAGAAGCGGCGAGATCGCTCCCTCCACCCCCACCCCAGCACTCTGAAGGGAGCGATCCTGCCTCTTCTCTCCCAGCCAGGCACGCAAGCATGGGGAAAGCATGCCTGGCTGGGAGAGAAGCGGGGAGATCGCTCCCTGTGAAGTGCTGGGTTGGCAATGGGGGCGGAGAGAGCGATCTCGCCGCTTGTCTCCCGGGGGCTGCAGGCCCCTCCCCCCCTCATCTTTTAGTATTCGGACCATAAGACGCACGCACTTCCCCCCCACTTTTTTTGGGGGGGGGGAAAGTGCGTCTTATGGTCCGAAAAATGCGGTAATCCCCAGTTGGAGGCCCTCCCCACACTTCAGGGTTATCAGAAAGCAGGGTGGGGGTGACTGTCCACTGGACACTCCATTATATCTTATGGAGAACAGTTCCCATAGGCTATAATGGAGAATCAAACTGTGGGTATCTGGGGCTCTGCAGCATAGCATCTGGGGCCTCTCCTCAACCCCTCCCCTCCAAGTTTCAAAAATATTGGACCAGGGGGAACACAATTTCTGAATGAGCAACTGGATAGTTGGGAGCATTTTTGCTATATGGTAGAAAAATGGACTGCTTTTAAAAATATTTTTTTTCTTGGTGAAAGTGTTGCTGAATCATCCTACAATAAGAATTTAAAGAACCAAGGAGTGGAGTTCACAGCTCCTTGTAAGCCAGAAACGTGGAGAGACTCCAGATTGTGAGAACTTTTGGAATTTTCCCTTGAAAAGGGACTATTTGTCTGAAATGGACTATATCTTGCAATTTTTATCTGTTGGGAGTTATAAAATTATGATTATGAAATTGTGGTTCTCATCCTTTATCTCCTCTGTATTGATGATACTGTGTGAGTTTTATATATTTTGTATATATTTTGATGGATGGTGTTCTGCTTATATATTTATTACAATGAATCAAACACATGTAGAATTTAAGAGTGAATATATTTATTGATTTACAGAATTTTTTTTGTTTCACATGGTGTTTTCTTTGATTTTGCTGCACTTCCTCCTTGGTTCCCATTTTATAATTTTTATTGTTTTAAACTACAAAATAAAGAAGCATTGCAGAGAACAGAGGGCAAAAGGCAGGAAAAGGGCATTAACAGAATGAGGAAAACAAAAACAGAAACCAGTACAAATATATGAATTACAATCCTACCTCCTAATAAAATACTCAAATCATTCTACCTACAAGTATAAAAATCTCCATAAATTTTAACTTCCTTTCACCCATTACCAGGAAAGAAAAAAGCATAAAAACTTCTTTCAATACTAGTAATAGCAATGTAAATCTAAACATTTCTTCTTAAACACAAATAGGTATAACAAGTTAAAAAGAACATTTTTTTCAAATCTCTCTCAACGCCAGATTTTATCTAATTTACCTTAAGCCTATTATAAACACAAATTAGATTATTGGTTTAACAAGATCCTTATTAAAACAAGCGCATAAGAATCATTTCTTCATCCTTAGTAAATTTCATAAGATACCACTAAATAATCTGTCTATCTCAGTCTATAACATTTCTCCAAATAACTCATTAAAAACAAATCTACCAAATTACCAAACCTACTAGATTACATAGCAATTATGCTATCTGGCTTTTCAACCCTTAATCCAACTCTTACCCCATTATAAGGAATTTCACTAAGTAGGCATACTGTAAATACATCTACTATATAGAGAAATATGTTATCTGCACTCATTAACATTAATCCCAAAGGACTATATATTTAATCACAATTTTACCAGCTCTCTACTTCTTCAATATCTCCCTTGATCTTTTAAAATCGAACATATGTTCATTATAAATGGTTACATGTTTGTTTATCCACAAGGAAAAAAGAACCCAAATTCCAGAATCCTTCTTCCCAAAGGTTAAAAACTTTTAAGTTACTTTAATTTCTGCACCCATATTACATCCAAGGCAGCCCATTTAATCACAGTTGCCTTTTAAAATCATATACCACTTCTTAGTCAGAGTTCCATGTCCAGCCATTCACAAAAATAAAAGAAAAAATCCAAAATTCTTTTCCCGAAAAGCTTTCCATATCTTGATTTGTTGATTGGAGTGCAACTTTTCTCTTTTCAACATGACCTACCCACTCAACCAGAGGAGAAAGAATTCAACGCCATTTCCCCCTCTCAGCCTAATTCCACTGGGTCTTGATTTCCGGCCTGGTTTTAAAACTGCGACACAGGAGACCATCTTGATTTTCCTTTGTTTATTTTGAATCGTATCGCTTTCCCCTTCCAATTTCAGAGCCGTCAGTACACTCTCTTTAGCATTCAGCCCCTGTAGATTTGCAATTTCATTAGCTGTCAGCATAAAACCACTCATTTGGTCTTTAAGGAGCTGCATAAATGAGATAAGATCTTCTTTCAGAGAAACAAGATTTGAACAAATATCTTTTCCATGAGACATTTTGTAAGCAGTTCCATTTTTCTCTGATAACAAAACTCAGTCTCGTAGATCAGCTTGTAAAATAGCTTCAAGCTCCTGCTAATCCACATTCCACGACAGCTCCATCTGAAGTTTTAAATGCTATTCTTTCAAATACAGTCAGGCAATAGAGATCTCTCTAAAATACATCTCCTTTGTGTTCAGATCATATTGCAACCTCTTAATAATCTAGTAGAGGACTGAATGAGTCAATCACAAGTCTAATAGGCAGTAGGAGTCTATCATGGAGAACGCAGAGTTAGAATCTGTCTTTTCAGTTTTAGCATTTGTCTTTATTTCTGCTTTTCCTGGGCTTGTTCAGTAAGGCATGTTTAAACAAAAGAAACTAGTTATAAAAAGGATTAAAATTCTGTTGTGTCTGCATCAACAAGCAAACAAATACATAATACTAATATCAGAATAGATCTAGAAATCAAATGAGTATTGGGCTTGTTGGTAGGTATTCCCATATGCTATTGAGACAGCTGTATGGTTTTATTCCTTTGAGAGTGGTTTATTGGTTTGGGGTTTTTTTCTTTAAAGAGAAAAACCTTCACCATCTCATTGACTATAATTTTACCAAAAATAGATCAGAGGGTGTCCACAAAATACAGCCCTGTGTATTGTGTTAACATTTAATGTTCAGTCACTATATATTTTATTAGCTATGCTAGCATATAATACACATTTTCCTTTTAGTTTGGGCTTGACTTGGCTGCAGAAATGGATGCAATTTATGAACATTCAAGACAAGTCATTTCACTCTGACTACTATAACCGCCATTTCACACATCTGAAACAGTCTTCTATAGAGCCAGACTCTGGGTCCATATGTCAATACTTGGTGGCCTTTGTGGGGGCAGAAAGGAGGGATATCCATATTGTAAATAAATGAATAAATCCTGTAACTGGCAGCAGCTCTCCAGGATCTTAGACATAGTGGGGTTTCTCCTCGAACCTGTATGAGCTCCTGTAAATGGAGATTCCAAGGATGAATTTGGAATCTTCTGAATATGAATTGGACAGAGCTACAGTCCTTCTTGCACCTACATATTAGAAGGAAAAAGAAATTATAAAAATGGTTTGTCCTATCTGAAGAGTACAATTTGGGAAAGGATTCTCTTTGTAGTTTGGTCAAAATAAAATAACATTTGAGGTTTGTGTGTGGGAGGGAGGGGTTGTTTGGTTGATTAAGCTCAAAATTTCAGAGTACCTGCTCTTATGTTGGGGTAGATTCTTATGCTTGCAGACTGCAGCGTAGCTGCTAGGCTGCATGAGCAGAGTTTGCTTCCCTGGATGGGAAGAGTCAGGGGGCGCCCGTTTCAGCGCACAGAGAAAAAGGCGGGATCTGACAGTTAGACTGTCTGCGCTCCTCGTCAGCTCCTTCATCTTGGCAGATGATTGGCTGAGGCTTTTCTTTTGTTTTTGGTTGGACGTCAGGGTTGGTTGGGGCAGTTGACTGGGCAGTGGCGGGTGAAGCGTTGGCTGGAGCGTCGGCTGCAGTGCTGCGGGCTGGCAGCAGCATCGGAGGCGGTGGAGGACGTGGCATTGTCCTTCTTGTTGGCTGAGTCTGCCTAGGGTTTGGGGTCTGCTGGGGTAGGGGTTGTGGAGCCCAGGGGTTGGTCTTTCCCCTTTTAATTTTTTAGGGTGTGGGCCTGTGGGGCAACCTGGGTTTTTTATTATTGCCCTTGAGGTTGGCAGGTGACCATTTTGGAGAGCCTCCCCCTCCCCCCCCCCATTTTTCTCCTACTGGAGACATTGGTGTGCAGCAGAGGCTTTTGTGGCCATTTTGACTCCCCTTTCTTCTTCCAGGGGGAAGCCATTTTAGAGTGGAGCTGCAGGCGGCCATTTTGTGGTCTTGTGCTTGCTATTTAGATGGCTGGTGGAAAAGGGTCGGGCAAGCCCAAAGGAAAAAAGCCAGCGCCTAAGGTGCCCAAGGCTCCTGAGAAAAGGCCACCACTGCCGTTATCCTCTTCTGATAAGGAGGGTGATATGGTGGTTGATTCCAATATCGCTTGTAGATTAAGAGCATTGGAACAGGCAGCGGGCATCCTCTCTCCAGGTGGGGAGGATGGTGTGATGCAATCTAAGAAGGGTAAGCAGGCGAGTATTCTCACCAGGCTGTCTATTCTTCAGGGCAGGTCTAGTGGAGTCGTGCCTGGCAGAGACGCTGGCCTTTGCGGTCCGGATGTGGGTTTGATGGCGGCTGGAGCATCGGGGGTTGGTTTACCATTGGTTCCTGCTGGATTCGGAGGTAGGTTGGGTGATAATTTACAGGCAGGGCCTGGGCAGGTTTGGCCATGGGAAGCATGGGGGCAGCTTCGGCGGCCAGGCTTCCATGTCAAGCACGGGGGCGCCTGCCTCCTCTGCATTGGGCGCATTTCAGAATTGGGCTTGGCCATGTGGGCAGGGTGTTTCTAGTGTGTAACCGGGCGCAGGGCATCCTGGCATGGTTGGTTCCTTTATGGGGGCACCCTCAGCATATGGGATGGTGCCTTTTGCTGCTTTGCCGTTTGGGGAGGTTGCCTTGCCGCTAGGGGACCACTTGCTTTCTGCTACTAGGGAAAAAATATTAAAAGGGGAGTACGTGGATATTTTTTCTCTTCTCTTTCGGGAGGTTGAGAAAAAGACAAGGAAGAATTGGATGAGAAAGAGAAGGAAAAATTGAAAAAACGGAAGGTGGACAGGACCTGGGCTAATTGGCTTCCTGGGTTCTGTATTTATGCCGAGGTGATTGAGAGGGCACAGGCGTGGCGGGCAGCATCCCTGTTCCAGTATTTGAACATAATTTATAAAGGCTATACGGCCTTTAGTGGACCAGCCTGATTACAATATGACCAGGAATTTAGGATGAAGGCTGCCCTGTGTCCGTCCCTTCAGTGGGATCGGATCCATCAGCAGCTTTGGCTGCAGGTTATGTGCACGGCTAGGCCTAATCTGGGTGATCGCTCTGATAGTGGTCACTTGGTGAGTAGGTCATCCACATCCGCTGCTGGTTCATCAGGCTCTCCCCGCGGTGCAGCGGGGCAGGCGGTTCAACCCCGCATGCTCTGCTGGGAATTTGGATCCCTTGGGGTATGTAATAGGAAGGCGTGCCAGTTCAAGCACGAGTGCCCCATGTGTGGTGGTTCCCACTTATTTGACAACTGCCCTAGAGCCTGTGGGTGTAAAAATATGAAGAAGCCCAGAGGGCGGTTTTGGGCTTCCAGATTTACAGCTATATCACTGGACATATATGATATCTATGATTAAGCATTGGCGAACTGGATTACCCGAAACAAGTTGGGGTGAATTGGAAACTGCGGCTATTAATCCAATATTGGGTTGGCAAGCTCTGGGGTCTCAGTTTGTAAATAGGGACAATGAAATACCAATTGCAATTGTTGCAACTAGGACGGCCTGGGAAAGATTAAGCGCTAGATTACAGTTTGAAAGATTTTCACATGAAAAAATGACATTGTGGGACAATCCTTTAGTAAAAATTGGGGGTCAGAAAATTAAATGGAAGCAATGGATGTATGCCAGTATACTTACATTAGATCAAATTAAAAATTCTCAGGATGAGTTTCTAGCTAATCAGGAATTTCTGCAGAAATTTAATTTGAAGAATAACCAGCTTTGGTGTTATTATCAACTGAAACATTTATTAAGAGCGCAATATGGACCAGATGCACTGGCTGCTCCAGAGTGTCCAGAGATACTACAGGCAGTAATTGATAAACTACATGAACAGGATGGTCGGAAAAAGATTTATAATAAGCTGTTAATAAAAAATGTACATGAGCTGGTTGAATTAAGACATAAATGGAATGTGGAGCTGAATAGCGCCTTATTGCCACAGCAATGGAAAGCGATCTGTCAAAATGTAAAGAAAACGGCATTTGAACTAAGATTAATATTAATACATCAAAAGATTATTTTTAGAACTTATTGGACGCCGATGCGGCTATATAAACGTGGTATGAAACCGAATTCGAGATGCTGGCGCTGTAATAACTTAGAGGCAGACATAAAACACATGTTATATGAATGCCCAATATTATCAGAATTTTGGTATCAGATTACTCGATATGTTAAACGTGTGTTGAACCTACAGTATCGGTTTCCTTTGACATTATATATTTTAAATTATGTTCCGGCACTGTGGGGGTTAACAAGGGAACAGAAAATGTTGTTATGTCGGGCAATGATAACAGCTAAAAGAATCATTTTAAGACAATGGAAAGGTCCTTTTTCTGGCTCTCTGCTACAATGGAAAGATGAAATGTTACAACTGGCATGTCATGAAAAAGTATTTTGTGTACGACAAGGACAGGGGGCGAAATTCGAGCGAGTGTGGTCAGTTTTTGTTAATAGCATTTAGGATATGAGAAGGACAACTAAAGGTCTACGAATGGCGAAATGCACGAGGTGTGGAGAAAAGTGACACTGGGTGTTATATGTTGTATGTCTTAATATAGTGTAAAAAATAAATAAATAAATAAGAAAAAAAAATATGAAGAAGCCTGGCGGGAGCGGAGGTGCCTTTCCAGCTAAGAAAGGGGCCCAACCCGATAAGGGTGGGACCTCTTGAGCAGTGGCTGTTGAGGTACCCTCGAAGGGTCGATAGTTTGTATTTGTTAGAAGGTTTTAAAGTTGGGTTTAGGATCCCTTTTCAGGGTCTTCGAGTTCCGTTTATGTCAGGAAACCTTAAGTCAGTTCAGGGCTTGGAGCAGGTCGTTAGGGACAAGATTGCAAAAGAGCTGGCTGAGGGAAGGATACTGGGTCCTTTTTCACATCCTCCAGTGAGTACTCTTAGAGTATCACCTTTGGGTGTGGTGCCTGAAAAGGCGCCTGGTGAATTTCGTTTGATTCACCATTTGTCTTTTCCTAAGGGGAAGTCCGTGAATGATTGGATCCCGGAGCACTTATGCTCTGTTAGGTACACCAGCTTTGACCAGGCTATTGCCATGGTGAGGCATTGCGGGGTGGGGGCAGAATTGGCAAAATGCGACATTAAGTCTGCGTTTCGCCTTTTACCTGTCCATCCTGATGATTTTGAACTTCTAGGGTTTTCTTTTGAGGGTCAATTTTACATGGATAGAGCATTGCCAATGGGCAATGTTCAGATTTCAAGCGTTTCAGCACCTTTTTGGAATGGGCTGTGCGGGAGAAAGTAGTTTTGCAGGATGTCGTTCATTATTTGGATAACTACCTTTTTGTGGGTCCCGAGGGGACTGGGCATTGTGGGCAGTTGCTGTCTGGCTTTGTTGAGCTGGCGGCGGAGCTTGAGGTTCCTTTAGTGCCTGAGAAAACTGAAGGTCCGACCCAGAGGTTGACCTTTTGGGGGATTGAGATTGACACTATTGCACAGTTGTCTAGGGTGCCTCTTCAGAAAATAGTGGAGCTGAGGGCTAGGATTTCTACCTTTCTTCTTAAAAGGAAGGTTACTTTATTGGAGTTGCAGCAGCTAGTTGGGCACCTCAGCTTTGCTTGCAAAGTGGTTACTCCTGGGAGGGCTTTTCTTAGAAGGCTGTGCAATGCTATGGCAGGGTTACGCTTGTCTCAGCGTAGAACTAGGGTCACCTGCAGCATGAGGGATAATTTGAGGGTTTAGGAGGAAATTTTGGAGTCCTTTAATGGAGTCTCTTTTTGGACGGATGACATGAGGCTCGAAGCTGAGCTTCAGGTCATGTTTGATGCTGCTGGTTCCTTGGGTTTTGGAGTCTATTTCTGTGGACATTGGTGCGTAGATAGTTGGCCTGACTCCTGGGTAAAGGTTGGTGTGAACCGGGATCATACGTTTTTCAAGTTCTTTCCTATTTTAGTCACAGTTTGGCTGTGGGGGAAGGATATGGCCAATCACACTGTCCATTTTTGGTGTGATAATATGGCGGTGGTCCACGTCATTAATTCCCTTTCATTCAAATTTGGCCAGGTTAAGAGATTGGTGAGGGCCTTCACTCTGAGCTGTTTGTGGGTTAACATTTTGTTTTTAGCCAAGCATGTTCCTGGGGTGAGTAACGGGGTGGCTGACACTCTATCTCATAAACAGATGGAGAGATTTCGTCAGCTGGCCCCAGATGCCAACAGAGAGCCGGTGCCAATGCCCCAGGAGCTATGGCTGATTGGAGAGCTGAGGCCTGCAGAGCGATACATCTAGCCATTGCACCAGCACCAGGAAGTCTTATGAACGGGCTGTGTGGCAGTTTGAAGACTTTAGGGCTGAGGTAGGGTATTGCAGGGTTTGGGCCCTCCCGGTGGAGCATTTGCTCCATTACTGTGTTTCACTGCGAGGTAAGGGGTTGGCCGTGTGATCCATTAGGGGGCGCCTGTCTGCATTGGCTTTTGTCAGTAAGGCGCTGGGTTATAGGGAAGAAACAGTTGGCTTTCGTATTCGAAAGATGCCAGAGGGGTGGGCCAGAGATTTGCTTATCAAGCCACAATCCCTAATTTGCATATCAAGTCACCCTTGTTTCACACAGGGCTTTTTGTAAGAAAAGCCCAGCAGGAACTCATTTGCATATTAGACCACACCCCCTGATGTCATCATTGTTTTGCACCAAGTTTTTTCTTTTTTTTTCTTTTTTAAATTTTAAAGTTTTATTAAGAAGAAATAATACAAATAAAGGAAAAGACAAAGAAATAAAATAAAAATAGACAGAGAATACATAAACAATCATCTCTCACAAACCACAAACAAGATAGATACAAACAATCAACTGCAAACTAACATCTAACATCTAACAACTAACATCTACCCAACCATACACACTGGGAGATGGAGAGAGTTAAGCATCAAAAAAGGCAAAGGGGGAAAAACCCCATGGTTACTCCGATCCGACACCTCTGCTTTTAACCCATTTATAAATAGGGTCCCATTCCTCTTGACATTTTTGCACATTGCCGTTTCTTAATCTTGTGGACATTAGGTCAGATTCTGCGGCTTCCAACAATTTGTTAATAAATTCATCTCTATTGGGAGTTTTCCCATTTTTCCAATATTTGGCATACAAAATTCTAGCTGTGGTAACTATATACAGTAACAGTTTCAATTTAGAAAGAGGCAAGCTTTGTCTACAGATATTTAACAAATACAATTCCGGCACATGGTTATTTGCATTTTTAAAATTTTTTGAATCCAAATATTAACTTGTGACCAATATTTTTAGCATGTTTACATTTCCACCATATATGAAACAGGGAGCCTTTAGCTTCTAGACATTTCCAACATTTGTTGGAGTATGTAGGATAGATTTTTGCCAACCTATCGGGCGTAAGGTACCATCTATAGACCATTTTATATAAATTCTCTTTCAGTTCTGCTGGTTTCATCAGTTTTATGTTACGCTTCCATAGTTGTTCCCATTCTTCCAAATCTATATTGTAACCAAAGTCCTTCAACCAACGTATCCATGCTTCTTTCACAAGTTTTTTCTACAGTAGAAATGTGTTTGCATATTAGACCACAGCCCCTAACATCCAGTCAGCCAGAACTGCGTTCCTGCTCAAAAAAAGCCCTGTATCTAATACCAGTTATTTATTTTTCTAACTGTACCCATCCAAAGGCCTTGGAACAAAAGACAACAAATTAAAGCACTAATCCAAACACCAATTAAAATGCAATCCTGTAAAATCAACACAAGTGCACATACCTTGTAGTAAATCCCAGCTTTAAGGGCAAGCAGAAACAGAGCCTAACTTTGCTACTGGAATACATTCTAGTTTTAATGAGTTTTCGAAGGAGAGGAGTTCTAGATTTGAAGCAGGTACTTGAAAGTACCTATCTAAGCAATGCAGTATGTACAGATTGAAAATTAGAACTCTTTGCCTATGTTCTTATCTCAGTTCTTTCCCTTCTCCTTCCTATCCTCCTCCTATTTAGCCCAGTTGGTAGATGCGCATGCCAGAAAATAAAATAGTGATTCACTATTCTTTCTTGCTATTTTCCATGCTTTTGATAAAGTCAACCATTTGTGCTTTATTCAGTTCTATGTACATTACCTCTTTCTTCCCCTCATTAAAAAAAGCATAATAAATTTAAAAAGTGTTGTAAACTGCTTGGGGGGAGGAGGGGGTAGATATACAGCTAGCTAAATGGGTTTTCTCTGTGATTATGGTGCTGTTCAGATCACATATGAAACAGGTGCAGCAGTAGTCTACCTGTCTGCTTTTAAGAGCAAAAGAAGCCCATGTGTGTAATCCCATGAGCATTGCTCGTCCTTTAGCTCCTTACTGTCTATATCTTGTATGAGTCATACTCATTTTCATGTATCAGAACTCAGTTGAGGAAAAAGTGAGGTTGGAGGAAAAACTGGGAATGTAAGTTGTAGACAATGGGATATTTAGCATACCTCCTCTTTGTTCCTCACCAACTCTAGCCTCTGCTTTATATATAATTGGGGAAGGCCTGTTTTTTTTGGGGGGGGGGGGATATTCTGCCATAATGTCTAGTTTGGCTCTTAGTGGGATGCAACTAGGTTAGATCTGGTTTTAAACAATAAATGACAGCAATTAATATTCAAGCTAGTAGTCTTAATAGTTGCAAGTAACTACATGTTTCCTGGTATGTTTCTTCTGAACAGTTTTCCACATAATATTGGGTCATTATTATCTAACAAATTCAATATTGTTGGTGTTGTACATCTCTACAGAGCTGTGATTACCTAAAATTTAGGAATACTAATTTCATTTCTCAGTATCACTGAGGGGAGGGGTGGCAACTAATATTTTATTTTGTTTTTAATTACAAGTATACCAAAATGTGCACTCAACATAAATCTGCCATAAGATAGGAAATAAAACCAATCCTATCTCTCCTCCACTTCAACCTGTAAATCATATCAAGATAAACCAAATACACAAATTACACCAACAAAGATAGTGGAAGAAAGACATCGCATGGGAGGAATACATAAAGACATTTATGAGCAAAAGCAATTTTAGACGGCAGACTTAGGATGGGAGTGACATAGTGATTCTACAGTCTTTGCAAATAATGTATTCAGCACCTGAACTTACCCTGCTTGGGGTGCTGTTTTCTTTTGCATCAGGTATCACATGTACTTACCTCATCCAGTTTTAGATGAACTTATTTTAAATGTATTTGCATCTGTGCAGTTGGGGGCATTCATCATTACAAAGGGAGTCAATATTGGCACATGCTCAGTATTTATGGAATTTCTGGGTTTGACAAAAACTGTAGTATCCCACCCACCCACCCCCAATTCCAGATTTATTTTGGGAAGATTAAAAAAAAATACAGTTTTTATTACCCCCGTCAGAAAATCCTACTGAGAAAAAGAATGTGTGTGGAGGATAGAATGCTGAACTAGGACCAGGGAGACCCAGATTCAACTTCCCACTCTGCTATAAAGCTTGCTGAGTGACCTTTGGGCTATTTATGCACTCTGAGCTTGACTTCTTATGGAGTTGTGGGGATATAATGGGCTGGTGGAGAATCACATATGTCATCTTGAGCTCCATAGAGGAAAGGTAGGATAAAAATATATGAATAATTTGGGAAGTGTAATTTATTGGACATATAGTCTCAGTGGGAACTATTCTTCATTTGAAAAGCCCCACCACCACCATACTCAATCTCCCTCAAAAGGTATTGTTTCTGGCTTTGAGGAAGAACTGATAGGGAAAGAACAACTGGAAAAGAGGGTGGTAGAAATGTGCGTGTGTGTGCACAAGCATATATTTTGAGAACATAAGAACATAATTCGATGCGTGCAGCCTGCAGCAATGCTGCTAGGCTGCACTAGAAAAGTTTGCCGCCCTGGGAGGGAAGAGAGGATCTTCAGCCTGTTTGGGTGCGTATTTGAGGGGGCGGGGCCAGGCTGTTGTGACGGCCAGACTTTTGCTCCCTGTTTTCAGTCTCGACGACGATCGGTTGGGGCGAGGAGTGTTTGTCAGGGCTCTGGGAGAGGGGCCTCTGCTTCTGTTGATGTCGGCGTGCTGGGCAGCGGGGTCAGGAGTTGCTTGTTCCTGGGTGCTGTTATGACCAGTTCAGCACTGGAAGAAAATCGGAGCGGGAGCTGTGTGCTCTTTGGGTTTCGGAGGCTGCCTGCAAGCTTCATTTAAGGCTGGTGTATCATGGGTGGTCTAATTGTTTCTTTGCTTTGGGTGGTGTCTCTCTCTCTCCTTTGGGGCAAAAATGGCTTTTTGGACTCCCTGCATGGGTTGAGAAGTGTGTTGCTCTGGCTGAGTCAGCATACTGGGCTTCCTTTATTAGTCATGTGGGGTGGTAGCCATATTGGGTTCCCTTTCTTTTCAAGGGAAGGTGGCCATTTTATAAGGTTCTTGTAAGGAAGCCATTTGGTGGGTTTGCCCTAGGTAGTGTTATCGGTTCATAAGCGGCATTGTTATTTTCTGGGGCGGCTAACCAGTGGGCGCTACAAAGATGTCGGGTAAGAAGGGGTCTGGTCAGTCCAAGGGGAAACAGCCTGCTCCAAGGGCCCCTAAGGCCCCTGCTAAGAGGCCTCCACCCCCGCTATCTTCTTCTGATGAGGAGAGGGAGGAGGTAGTTAATGCTAACATAATACAAAGGCTGAGGACGCTGGAAGAGGCATCTGGTATGCCTCCTGCTGAAGGGGTAGGAATGGAAAGGGCTTCTAAAAGGGCGCTCCGAGCAAATGTGTTAACCAGGTTGTCTATTCTTGAGGGCAGGTCTGGTGCATTCATCACTGGCAGTTCCATGGGCCTTGGCGGTCCAGACGCGGGATCGGGGTCATCATCAGGAGTTGCTGGAACTGGGTTGATGCTGGTGCCTGCTGGATCCGTTGGTAAGGCTGGGGACATCTCGCAGGTGTATGCTGAGCTGGCTTGGCCTTGGGGGCCTTAGGGTCCTGCTTTGCCTGCTGGGCAAGGCATCTCTGCTGGGAGTATAGGGTTTACTTCCCCCACAAGCATGGGCTCATTGTCAAATTGGGCTTGGCCAACTGGACAATGTGGCCCCTGTGGAGCTTGGCCGGGTGTGGGGCAGCAGGGTACTGAAGGCTCTTTTATCGGAAGTTGGGGCACCCCTTCTCCTTATGGGACGGTTCCATTTACCGCCTTACCTTTTGGGGAAATTGCTTTGCCTTTAGGGGACCATTTGTTGCCTGCAACAAAGGATAATATCCTAAAGGGGGAGTATGTCAATATCTTCTCCCTCCTGTTTCAGGAGTTGGAGAAGAAGGATAAGGATGATCTGGATGACAAGGAGAAAGAAAAACTGAAGAAGCGCAAGGTGGACTGGACTTGGGCTAATTGGCTACCGGGGTTTTTTATCTATGCTGGGGTGATTGCATGTGCCCAGCCTTGGAGGGCCACTGCGCTCATCCAATACATGGATATAATTTATAAAGGGTACACTATGTTTAGTGGGCCTGCCTGGATTCAATACGATGAGGAATTCAGGATGAAGGCTGCATTGTACCCTTCCCTTCAGTGGGACCACATTCGCCAGCAGCTGTGGCTGCAGGTCATGTCTCCTGCCTGGCCAAATTTAGGTGACCGCTCTAACAGCGGTCATTTGGTGGCCAGGTCAGGTGCAACCTCCTTGGCTTCAGCAGCCTCTTCCTGCAGTTCTGCGGGGTAGGCGGTTCAACCCTGCCTGCTTTGTTGGGAATATGGTTCTCAGGGAGTGTGTAGCAGGAAGGCTTGTCAGTTTGTAGCACCATTAAGTTACTCTGGGTTTTAGATATTTATTTAACTTATTAACTTAAATTTAGGAATTGTATTTTAATTGTTATTTTTCTGATTTTATTGTTATATCATGGCATGTCTTTTAAGCTGCCCTGAGCCTGTCTAGGCGGGGAGGGCGGGGTATAAATAAAAATTTATTATTATTATTCAAGCATGAATGCTCCATGTGTGGTGGGTCCCACTCCTTCAATAACTGCCCTAAAGCCTAGGTATGTAAGAATCAAAAGAAGCCAGGAGGAGGGGGAGGAAGTTATCAGGCTGGAAAAGGGGCCCAGTTCAATAAAGGTGGGTCCTCTTGAACACTGGCTGTCCAGGTATCCGCGGAGGGCTGACAGCACTTACCTGTTAAAAGGTTTTAAGTTCAGTTTTCAGGGGCCCTTAGTTCAGTTAAGGGTTTAGAGCAGGTGGTCAAAGATAAGATTGCCAAGGAGTTGGCTGAGGGCAGGGTTTTGGGCCCTTTTCCACATCCCCCTGTGCATAACCTTAGGGTTTCCCCCTTGGGCGTGGTGCCTAAAAAGGTGCCTGGGGAATTCTGCTTGATTCACCATCTTTCCTTCCCCAAAGGGAAGTCTGTTAATGATGGGATTCCTGAGCACTTGTGCTCCGTTAGGTATACCAGCTTCGATCAGGCAGTTGCCGTGGTACATTGCATTTCACCTTTTACCTGTTCATCCTGCTGATTTTGAACTTTTGGGGTTTTCGTTTGAGAGTCAATTTTACATGGACATAGAATTGCCAATGGGCTGCTCTGTATCGTGTTCAGCTTTTGAGTGTTTCAGCACATTTTTGGAATGGGCTGTTTGCAAAAAAGTGGATTTACAGGATGTTATTCATTATTTGGATTACTACCTTTTTGTGGGTCCCGTGGGGACTGGGCATTGTGTAAAGTAAAGTAAAGTAAATTTATTTTTATATCCCGCCCTCCCCCGCCAAAGGCGGGCTCAGGGTGGCTCACAGACATGGAATACCATGATTTGAATAAAATACAATGTAAGCAAACAATTTTAAGATACGATTCAGTTACATAAATTAATTAAAAGATAAAACAGGTGCTATAAGGTACTATAGATCACAATCATGCATAAGATGGCTAGATGGCTACAGGTCAGTTTAGCCAGGTTCTGTCTTGAAAGCAAGCTGAAAGAGAAAGGTTTTGCAAGCCCTGCGGAACTGATTCAGGTCCCGTAGGGCTCGCACCATCTCTGGAAGTTGATTCCACCATCGAGGGGCCATTGCTGAAAAGGCTTGCTCCCTGGTTGTCTTCAGTCTAGCATCTCTTGGCCCAGGGATTTGTAAAAGATTTTGAGAGCTAGATCTCAGTGCTCTCTGGGGAACATATGGGAAGAGGCGGTCCCTAAGGTAGGCAGGTCCTCAGCCATACAGGGCTTTAAAGGTAATAACCAGCACCTTATAGCGAACACGGTAAACAACCGGCAGCCAATGCAGGTCCCGCAGACCAGGCTGTATATGTTCCCACCGAGGTAGTCCTATCAGCAGCCTGGCTGTCTGGCTTTATGGGACTGGCCGCAGAACTTGGGGTTCCTTTAGCTCAGGAAAAGATGGAGGGTCCGGCCCAAAAACTGATCTTTTGGGGGATTGAGCTGGATACCCTGGGGCAGCTGTCCAGGATACCTTTCCAAAAACTAGTAGATTTAAGGAGCAGGATTCATTCCTTTCTTCTTAAATGGAAGGTATCCTTGACTGAGTTGCAGCAGCTGGTTGGACATCTTAACTTTGCTTGCAAAGTGGCTGCCCCTGGGCAAGCCTTTCTCCATAGGCTTTGTGACGCTATGACAGGCCTATGCTTGCCTCAGCATAGAACACGGGTTACCAGCAGCATGAGGGAAGATTTGGGGGTTTGGCAGGAATTTTTGGAGTCCTTTAATGGAATCTCCTTTTGGAGAGAAGACATGAGGCTTGAAGCTGAGCTCCAGGTCATGACTGATGCTGCTGGGTCTTTGGGTTTTGGAGTCTATTTCCGTGGACATTGGTGCACTGATAGCTGGCCAGACTCCTTGAGGCAGGTAGGAGTGAACCGAGATCTTACGTTTCTCGTGTTCCTTCCCATTCTAGTTGCAGTTTGGCTGTGGGGGAAGGATATGGCCAATCGCACTGTTCATTTTTGGTGCGATAATTTGGTAGTAGTCCATGTCATTAATTCCCTTTCATCCAAATCTCAGCAGGTTATGAGGTTGGTGAGGGCCTTAACTCTGCGTTGTCTGTGGTTTAACATATTGTTTTTAGCCAAGCATGTTCCTGAGGTGAGTAATGGAGTGGCTGATGCTCTCTCTCGTAAACAAACGGAGAGGTTTTGTCAGTTGACCCCAGATGCTGACTGAGAGGCGGTGCCACTGCCACAGGAGCTATGACGGATTGGAGAGCCGAGGCCTACAGAGCAATAGGCCTAGCCATTGCACCAAGCACCAGGAAGTCTTACGAACGGGCTGTGTGGCAGTTTGGGCTGAGGTAGGGTATCGTATCATTTGGCCCCTCCCAGTGGAGCAGTTGCTCCACTACTTTGTTTCACTTTGAGGTAAGGGATTGGCCATGCAATCCATTAGGGGGTGCCTGTCTGCATTGGCTTTTGCCAGCTGATTTTCGTCTCCAAAAAATGCTGGAGGGGTGGGCTAGAGAAGCTGGACCTAGCCTGGACACACGGAAACCTATTTCCCCCCTGATTCTTAGGGGTCTGAAGGGGGTTTGGGGTAGAGTGTGTGCTTCATATTTTGAGGTCTCTTTGTTTCATGCTGCGTCCTTGATAGCCTTTTCCGGGGCTCTTAGAGTCAGTGAGCTAGTTACTTGGTCCAGAAACGATGTTTCTGGTAAGGCTTTGTTGCTACGGGACCTGAGGTTATCTGAGGGCAAAGCAGTCATTACTCTACGTCGTTGACCAGGGTCAAAGAGGTACTGTGCTTGAGCTTGGCACTTGCTCCGAGGTTGAGCTGTGCCCAGTTTCTGCTTTGGCTGCTTTTTTGGCAGCTCGGGGGCCCAAGGAAGGGTTTTTGTTCTGTCACAATAATGGTAGCCTGTTGACAAAGCATCAGTTTGGGGCTGTGATGTCACGGGCTTTAGGTGAGCTAGGGTTATCTGGGGTGCAGTTTGGGACCCACTCCTTTAGAATTGGGGCAACTTCGACAGCTGCTGCCCTAGGGTATCCTTCCTCCTCCATTCAGCGTTTGGGCCGTTGGCACTCATCGGCTTATAAATCTTATGTTCGACCTTTGCTCAGTCCCTAGGTTTGCTTGTTGGTTGAAATGTTATTGGTTATGTTCTTGTTTGACTGTTTTTTTTTCTTTTTTAGATGCTGTTGTTTCTGACAAGAGGAGCCGAGTTCTTGTCTGTGGCCATAGCCATGTGTTTTGGGCCGCTCATCAGGTGCAGAGAACTTCAGTCAGCTCTTTTTTTTTTTTTTTTTTGTAAAACAATTTTTTTTATTCGGCAACATTAATCAGTTATCATCCAAAAATGAACATCAAAAATATTGCATCACATTTCCCATCTCCCTTCCCCCTTTCTGTGACTTCCCTGGTGCATTCTACTTAATATATATATAAAAAATAAAAGGTAATATTAACCTTTTAAGAATCTATTTTTTTTAAAAAAAAACCTTTATAACTATAATAAAATACAAATAAGAACAAAGTTACTTATTACTATTATTATCTATCTTGATTAATAGTCCATTTATAGTATTATTATACTTAATTCTTAGTGTTATCTATCTTAATTATAGTCCATTAAACCCAGTCATAAGCAAAGACACTACATATTTCCATAATTCCGCTTTACCTATAGTCCATTTAATAACACTTTACATTTAAAAAATTAACCATTGTAGGAGGCAGGAGAAAATACCAAGTTTGGCTGAATTGATAGATAAGGTTTTACAAGCTGCAGAAGCTGTTATATTGACGGCGATAATTAATGGGAAATCCAAAGTATTGGCTAATAAGAAATGGGAGAAATTATATGTCTGGATTCATCATAGAGTTAAAGATGAAGGAAATAATGGAGTAGAAGAAAATAATATTTGAACAATAGAAATATGGAGAAGAGATAAGTAAAATGTAATCAAGAAATATGGGGAGGGAAGGAATTTATCAATTAATGATGTAATCTACCTTTGCCTTCTGTTTTTATAAGTTTAGAGTGTTTTTTTCTTTTTCAGAATGTGTAGAATATGTTAAATATTATTTTGAGTTAATATTATATAAATTACTTATATAAGATGTATAATAGATGGTAGTATTGAGTTGGTATGTAAATATTGGAGATACAATAAATTATTCTTTTTTCAAAAAAAAAAATAACCATTGTTAAAAATCACCAAATGTCCTTTCACCTTCCACTGTTTTTCAACATACTTCTGAAATTTCTCCCATTCCTTGTTATACTTATCTATGTCAAGTTCTTTTAATGTTCTAGTAAGCTTGTCCATTTTGCTCCAATGCATAATTTTCATAATCCAGTCCCATTTTTCTGGTATTTTATTTTGCTTCCACAACTGCACATATAATGTCCGTGCAGCTGAAAGCAGGTACCAAAGTAATGTTCTATCTTGTTTCGGAAAATTTTCCATTTGTAATCCCAACAAAAAGATTTCTGGTGCCTTCTTTATATTGTACCCCCAAATCTTTGAAATTTCTTGCTGAATCATTTGCCAAAATTGTATAGCCTTTTCACAAATCCACCACATGTGATAGAAAGATCCTTCATGTTTTTTACATTTCCAGCATCGATCAGACATCTGATTATTTATTTTCGAAAGTTTCTTAGGAGTCATATACCATCTATATAACATTTTAAAACAATTTTCTTTAATATCATTACATGTCTATATCTTCATAGAGTTCTTCCATAAATATTCCCATTGTTCCATCTGAATGTCTTTATTTATGTTAATTGCCCACTTTATTATTTGAGATTTAACCACTTCTTCCTCTGTAGACCACTTCAATAGTAATTTATATACTCTTGAAATCATTTTTTCATTATCGCCAAACAGCATTCTTTCCAGTTCAGTTTGATCCTCTTATTCCTTCATTTCTAATATCCTGTTCAAGCAGACTTTTAATTTGTTGCAATTGAAACCAATTATACTTATAATCCAATTCTTCCACTGATTTTAGTTCCACCTTGCCACCTTGTATTTTTAGCAATTGTTTATATGTTATCCATTTTTCTTCCTTAATAACAGAATATAACTTTATTACTTCTCTTGGCACAATCCAAAGCGGTTTCCTCTTATCACCATATTTTTTATATTTCAGCCAAGTTTTTAACAAATTACTTCTTATGTGATGATGTGAGAAAAAACCATGCATCTTACTTTTCCCATAACACAAATATGCCTGCCAACCAAAAATATTTCCATGCCTTTCTAATGTTAATAAATTTCTATTTAATAACATCATCCATTCCTTTATCCACACCAAAAAAACTGCATCATGGTTTAATTTTAAATCTGGCACTTGAAAGCCTCCCCTTTCTTTTGCATCAGTCAAGATCTTCATTTTAATTCTTGGTTTCTTGCCAGCCCATATGAATTCTGAAAGTTTCCTCTGCCATTTATTAAATTGTTTATCTTCTTTCACTATTGGAATTGTTTGGAACAAGAACATAATTCTTGGTAATACATTCATCTTAATTGCCGATATTCTACCCAGTATAGACAGGTTCAGCCTGTTCCATTTTAATAAATCTCCATCAATTTTCTGCCAAAGCTTTTCATAATTATTTTTATATAAATCAATATTTGTTGTTGTAATTTCTACTCCTAAATACTTTACTTTAGAAACCACTTAATATTTCTGCCTTTTTGCTCTTTGACATTTTTGCACAAAATTTTTGACTTTTCTTTGTTCACATAAAAACCTGCCAATTCACCATATTCTTTAATTTTTTGAAGCAGCAAAACTTGAGTTGGGTTTTCATTTATAAATATTACATCATCTGCAAACGCTCTGTATTTATAAGAAAAACCTTTCAATTTCAGACCCTCTATCTCCTTATCTTCTTGGATTTGCATAAGCAATATCTTTAATATTATAAATATCAATGGGGATAGAGGGCATTCCTGTCTTGTTCCTTTACTAATTACCATTTTCTCTGTCAGATCTGCATTGATGCAAAGTCTTGCTTGTTGGTCAGTATATATCGCTTTTACCATTGTCTCAAAGTCTTCACCCAATCTCAATTTCTCCATTACTGCAAACATAAATTCCCAATGTACATTATCAAAAGCTTTCTCTGCATCTGCGAAAAACAAAGCCACTTCTTTTTCTGGATGTTTCTCATAGTATTCAATTATATCAATTACTGTTCTGATATTGTCTCTGATCTGCCTTCTTGGAAGAAACCCTACTTGTTCTTCTTTAATAGAAGTATTCAAATGCTGCTTCAGGCATTCTGCTAATATACTAGCATATATTTTGTAATCATTATTAAGTAATGAAATTGGTCTATAATTTTTTACATTTGTGGTATCTCTGTCTCGTTTGGTATTAATGAGATTACTGCTTCTTTCCAGGTATTAGATATCTTCCCATCAACTCTTATAATATTCATCGATTTCTGAAGCTTTGGAAGTAGAGTCTCCTTAAAAACTTTATAATATTTTGCTGTAAATCCATCTGGACCAGGAGCTTTCCCCAATTTCATTGAATTAATTGCTGCCTCTATTTCTTCCTTTTCAATTGGGTCATTTAAAATTTTCTTCATATTGTCAGTTTAAAGGTTTTACATTTATTTTCTGTAAAAATGCTTCTATTTTTTCTTTATCCACCACATGGCTTTTAAACAATTTTGCATAATATTTGTAAAATTCTCTTTTAATTCCTCCTGAGCTACAATTTCTTTATCTCCCAAAATAATTTTATTGATAGTTTATTGATAGGGGTGACATTTGCTACCTTCCAGTCCTCAGGAACGGAGGCAGATTTCAATGAAAGATTACATATATTTGTCAGGAGATCCACAAGTTCAACTTTGAGTTCTTTCAGAACACTTGGATGTATGCCATCCGGACCTGGTGACTTATTAGTTTTTAATTCATCAATCAGTTGTAGGACCTCCTCTCTTGTCACCTCAATCTGACTCAGGTCTTTCAACACCCCTTTCAAAATTAGTGGTTCTGGAGCGGGCAAACACTTCTCATCTTCCACAGTGAAGACAGAGGCAAAAAATGCATTCAGCTTCTCAGCCATTTCCCTATCCTCCTTCAGTAATCCTTTGACCCTTTGGTCATCCAAGGGCCCCACTGTCTCCCTGGCTGTTTTCCTGCTTCTAATATATTTGAAAAAAAAATTATTGTTGATCTTTATGTTTTTTGCAATATGCTCCTCATAATCCCTTTGTTGCCTGCATGATCACAGTCTTGCATTTGATTTGCCACAGCCTGTGTTCCCTTTTATTAATCTCACTTGGACTAGCTTTCCACCACTTAAAGGAGTCCTTCTTGTCTTTTACAGCTTCCATTACTTTGTTTGTTATCCATGCAGGCCTTTTCTTATACCCGTTTATGTCTTTCCTAATTTGTGGTATATATTTTATCTGAGCTTCTAGGATTGTAGTTTTAAATAGCCTCCAAGCTTCCCCAAGGGTTTTGACTGTATTTACCTTTCCTTTCAGTTTCCTCTTGACATGCCTCCTCATCTCAGAGAATTTACCCCTTTTAAAGTTAAACTTGGTTGTGCTGGCCCTTTGGGGCAACTCTCTATTTATACAAATGGTGAAATCAATAATGTTATGGTCACTGCTCCCAAGCGATGCAATCACTTTTACATCTCTCACCAAGTCTTGGGCAATACTTAGGACCAAATCCAGGATCGTTCCACCCCTGGTATGTTCTATGACCATCTGCTCCATAGCACAGTCATTGAGAGCATCAAGAAATTCAATCTCTTTCTCTCGACCTGAACATATATTGACCCAATCAATCTGCGGGTAGTTAAAATCACCTATTTTGACACAGTTTTTAAGTTTAGCCACTATCGTTAATCCTTCCATCATATTATAATCGTCCTCTAACTTTTGATTTGGTGAGCGATAGCAAACTCCCATAGTTAAATTTCCTTTTGGGCCCTCTATTTCAACCCAAAGCATTTCTAGAAGGGAATCTAATTCTTTGACTTCAGTCTTACTGGACTGTATACCCTCTCTGACATACAGAGCCATCCACCTCCAACCCTTCCCTCTTTATCCTTCCGATATAACTTATATCCGGGAATCACCGTGTCCCACTGATTCTTCTCATTTCACTAAGTTTCTGAAATTCCTACAATGTCTATGTGTTTCCCCAGCACTAAATATTCCAACTCACCAATTTTACTTTGAACACTTCTAGCATTTGTATACAAACATCTATAATTTCCCAGACATGTTAGGCCAGCAACCTTCCCCCTGCTGCCTCGAGACTTTAGCAGGCAGCCCATACTGTTTGTCACCATCTCAGTGCTCAACTCTGATCCATTAACCGGGAGAAAAGTAACAGCTAACCCTTTATCTCTTTGAGATGAGTCCTCCCGAACCAGAGACATTTCATCTCCTGTCAGCTTTCCCCCAAGATTTAGTTTAAAAACTGCCCTGCCACCTTTTTGATTTTAATCACTAGCAGCTGTTCCATTGAATCCATTGAGGCTGTTCCATTGAATCTGTGCAACTGCCTGTTGGATATATTTGAACATTTGACAGGGATAACTACAAAATATGAGTGGTTGATGCTGCCAATATTTGTCATTACTTGGTTTAACATCAGAAGTTGTTTTCTGTGATCAGAAATGTTAAAAAGTAAGATTCAGGGCATTTATTTATTTATTTTGGTTGATTTATATTCCACCCTTTGCCATAAATGGGCTCAGGGCAAATAACAACATAGGTTAAAATGATTAAAACTTACAGACTAAAAACCATATAACCAGGGCTTTTTTTTGAGCAGGAATGCACAGGAACGCAGTTCCGGCTGGCTTGATGTCAGGGGGTGTGGCTTGATATGCAAATGAGCTCCTACTGCCTTTTTCTACAAAAAGCCCTGTGTGAAACAATGGTGATGTCAGGGGATGTGGCCTAATATGCAGATGAGTTCCTGCTGGGCTTTTTCTATTAAAAAGTCCTACATATAACAGTACAGTAAAACCAAAGCAGTAATATATACCATAGTCAATGGTTTCCATGTGCCATTAGTGCTTAGCTAGTCACATACCCAAAGGCATTAGCACCCTACCCATACTGAAATGTCACTGTTACTATGAAACTATGTAAAATGTGAGTGGGTCTCTAATTTACAAAAAAAAAAGTCTATATCACACGGACAAATAACTGATCATCCAGCTGCCATTGTAAGGATAAAATCATATGTGCTCAAACAATAAACAACTATTCTCAGGTGATTCCTGTAAATCTGGTCATATCTTATACTTAGCCTGTTTTTTAAAACAAATAACAGACCCTGGGGATCAGGTGTCACTTGCATGATTGCTTTTTCATATGGACTCCTGAAAGTTACAGGGCTACTCTGTGTATGCAGCCTTGAATTAATAGCTTTTTTTGGGCCTTTCAGTAGATAATTATCTGCTGTTGGACCAATCAGGCCAGAATTCCTCAGCAGAGCTTTCATTGTACCTTCATTAGACCAAATCATGTTTTTGATGCCATTTCTATTGTGCCTGTTCTGTTGTCATTGATTGTGGATGCTCTCCCAACAGGAATAGCCAGTAGCCTAAAGACCTTCCACCTTACATTATGTATTTGCAACCTCCTAAGGATGTTTTTTGTTTTTTTAAAAAAGTCAGAGAAATATTGCTTAATTTTATTTCAGTCCCACCTTTCTTTTGTTACAGAACTCAATGTAGTATACATCAGATTCTCAGGAGGTTTCATATCTAAGCACTGATCAGATCCAGACCTGCTTAATATCAGCAAGGCTGCTGGATCATGAATCCTCCAGCACACCCTTGGGCTCACATGGCCATGTGCAATGTTTTGTAGGGTCTTTCGATACATTATTTCTTAATTCTGATAACATTTTGCACTGAGGTGTTCATGATTATTGACTAGTCTTTTTCTTTATACATAACCCCACTCTGAATTCATGTTATATTCAATGGAAAACAGCAATCAAACACTTTTATATATTTTCTTACTTCTTACTTGCTTGATAAATGAGCTGGCAAGAAGAAATTTTAGATAAATGTGAACTATCCAGAGAACCTTCAGATAGCAGCAGGACAGGTTCCCGTGGAAAGAAGAACTCAATGAGCTGCAAAGAATGACAATGTAAGAATCTCATTTAATTTGACAGAGCTATGAATATTTAAAGTTTTATAAAGAAAATACAGTGAGGCAATCAGCCTTATTCAGCCATGGGCTCTGGGGAGCAGAATGATCTTCCATGTGTTGTTAGCATTTGTGTGAGAGATTAAGGATTGGAGCTGCGAGAATGTGTCAGCAGAACCTCCAACCTCTTCTCAATAAGCTTACTAAAGGAGGAGAAAGGAATGGAAGCAGATAATTAAAATAACATGCTGACACCTAAAACAGTTTATTTTAAAAAATTGAATTTCCAGGGTTTTGCGTAGGATGCTCCAATATTGAGATATTAAAGCTGGACCCATTATTCAGGAACCATACTGGTTATGTGATAAGGGCACTTGTTATTAAAGCAGGAAAGGATGAAAGGTTTTCTCTCTACTTGCATTCAGGGTTTAAGTGCTGCAGCCCAGAACAGCTGCTCCACAGTTTCTGAGCACTGCTATCTATAAAAGCTAGAAGCATGTAGATAATAGGATGGAAAGCAGAACACCAGCAAAGAGGACTGGAGCCAGTGCATGCTGAAAAGGTGAGAGCAGCATATGCAGCCCTCAAGAGGGATTCTTGAACCTCTCCAGTGCAGCTTGGGTCCTCCATACTTGGGATGATCTGGGAGTCAATAGTTTACTGAGCTGCTCAGGTACATCCATTTGGCACATGAGTCTGCTTATGTGATTATTGGCTGCATTTTTGCAGAAGCTGCCCAACCCAACACATGGTTTGTACAGCTGCTACCTCCAATTGTTAAGCAGTACATGGGGGGGGGGGGTCTGTGTTTAAATTTGAAGTATTCACATAGGCTCCTATCAGTTATGGTGGATCTGTCTAGCATTGGCTGTGTTGTTTCTAAATGCCCTCGTGAGCCATCAAGCTCCATGGCTCTCAACTCTTAAGCTTTGTGAACTAGTTGGAATCAGGATAACAACTACAGCAACAATTGAGGAACACTCAAGGTGAATCTGACTAAATATAACTAAGGACTCATGTAAGGACCTTTTCTGTGCTAATGATAATAAAAGACATGGAGAGCCACTAAGTGCTTCATTGGGAAATCTGCCATACATAAGTATATTTGCAGCCTCCAAAACAACTCCCTGTGGCCATTTCAGGTAAGGAAAACAACACAGGGAGAACATCTAGACCCATTCTTCCCATATGACATGTTTCTGATCCAAACTGGTGCACCAGGGAAGCATGGAGTGCTCAGAACACATCTGTGACCTGACCTGAACACACAGGAGAAATATAAGATGTAGCCAGATGCGGAGAGAGAGTGGCAGGTCACCCAGTGAACTTCTTCAGAAAATGGGAATTTGAATCTGGCTCTTCCTTTTCATAGTCCTGCACTCTAATCGTTACACCACATTGGCTGAAGAATCTTTATACATTTATACATTTTCACTTTATACATTTTCCCTGTCCATGATGATGACAGATAGTGGTGGAGAAGATAGTCTTGAATTTAATTTTTTTAATGTTTTTTTTTTTGTTTGCTTAGAGCTTGGCTTACACTGTGTAAGGGGGATGGTGCTTATGGAATAAAATCCACACAAAATTTGTTTCTTTAGAAAAGAAACAGAACTTCATACTGGAGTTGTGAAGGAACTCCATGCTGGTCTGGATAGGAAATGTAGAGTTTAAGGTTCCAGCTGTATTAGCTAGGATGGAGAGAGATTGCAAAGCATTCCTCTGTGGTTAGAGAAAGAAGGAAGATGAGAAGGAGTTGGCTGGAAGGAAAGAACATGTTAGAATAGCATTCTGGATAAGCAAAGGGATAGCAAGAGAACTGACTAAGGGAAGGATACAGGACATGAGTCTATCCTTGCTAGGACTACTGCTCTGTTTGAAGCACCAGTGTGCTCTGTACAAAGGAGCACTGCACAGTCCTCCACCTCCAACAGCCCTTAACCCTGCACCATTTTCTTGATGCAAATTCCTACCACTTCCCCAAAAGTTGCTTTTATATAATTATCTAGATATTTTCTCCCTGTGGAGCGAATAGCAGTGTCATGGAAGTCATTTGTATCTGGGAAATGGCAGTACGGAGTTAAATTTGTCTCCCCTGCACTGTGGCCTCAATCTGAATGCTATCTACTACTAGCTTTTATTTTGAAAAGTGGAAATTCCAGTCAAGGATCGCTGCCTTGTCCTGTAAGGGGGGGGGGGGCATCCCAATTTATAACCTACCAAGTTGACCAGCCAGGTGATTAGCAATCCCTCTGTTAACACAGTTCCCAAGATGAGATTCATCACGACACTTTGGTCATGGTCAACAGACAGTGCTACTCCTCTGCTATAATTGGAATTTGATCACAAATTGTGAACAGCAACCTCAAACCACTGGGGGAAAGAGTTTGTTTCTATCAAGTACTCAACATTGTTCTAATTGACAATTGTTCTTTTTTCTAGATTTGCTTATTGGATCAACAATTTCCCTGGACCAGTATAAAATAGCCTTAATAAAATCGCTTGGAACCAGTGGACGTTCCTTTAACTGAACTGTTCACTTAAAGGAATAAGTAAAACTACAGTTGCATCTGGAAACAATGTAACTTAACACTTTTGCACTTTGCAAGTGTGCATCTGCACATACAAATGTTTTATTGTCCCTCCTTTTTCCCTTCTAGTTGTGATTTTGCTTTAAAAAACCGCTGTCATTTTAATAAGATATTAATAGCTTTGCAGGCAGTACAGATGGCTGCTAAATGGGATCCTTTATGCTTGTTGCATAGGATTATAGAAAGTAAAGATAATACTAATAGAGCTATACTGCCAGAAGAAAAATCCATTATTAAGTCAAGACATTTCTTTAATGACAATGTAATAAGGATGTGCTGCCAGAGCTTTACTAGCTGTGATCTTGCCCAAACCACGCCCTATTTGGAAATGCAGTAAACCCAGACCTCAGATTCAGTGGGAGTTCACAGGAGCACAGCTCCTGAACCTTTATGAGAGTTCACCTTCTTCTTCTGAGAGTTCCACCTCCTTGTCCATTGAATAGTATGTGCAGCTACATAACAATCCCTGGATGAGCTCCACCACCTATTTTTCTACAAAATGACCTCTGAGTAAATTATTTCTAATATTCAGGGCCAGGGCCTTCTGAATTGGCAGATGTGGCACATTACTGTCTTGTTTTATATGGGCAGCGACAGGCAGGAAGGGCAGTGAAAGAGTACAATAATCCAAAAGTTAACAGGAGAAAGCTTTTGCTTACCTACCTGAAGCAAAGCAGAACCTGGTGGGAGGGTTTAGGTGGAAGCCATGACTTGCTCCTCATAATAGGCAACTGTCTTGCTTTGCTTACTGCAAGTGAATTATAGTGGACTATTAGGGATGAACATGGGCTGGTTTATGGACCAAATTTCATCATGGACCAGGCCCCGACTTGTGGTCCATAAGCTGAGTACTGCCAAGGCAATGGACAGATTTGCCTTCCCTTCACTCCCTGA
This sequence comes from Heteronotia binoei, assembly GCF_032191835.1. Taxonomy (NCBI): domain Eukaryota; kingdom Metazoa; phylum Chordata; class Lepidosauria; order Squamata; family Gekkonidae; genus Heteronotia; species Heteronotia binoei. Next base: position 184,887,207 of record NC_083223.1, on the reverse strand, counting down.
GGCATGCCACCATGGTGGTGCAACTCAGCAAATGAAGGGAGGGAATTTAAAATTCCTCCCCTCCACTCCCTGAGTCATGCCACTATGCTGTGACTCACAGAATGAAGGGAAGTCATTGAAAATGCCCTCCCTTCACTTGCTGAGGTGTGCTGCCACAGCATGTGTGTGACTCAGCAAGTGAAGGGAGGGCATTTTGAATGCCTTCCATTCATGAACCTAATGAACTACAACCTGGTCTTTTAAACAGGAAACCCCATGAAAAACGAACCTCCATGGAACTCCTTTTTTTTTTGTCCATGCCAATCAGAAGTGGTTTCTGGCTTGCTCCCTTTCCCTAGAATAGGTTGTGTTGTGAGCACCAACTAGCCTTCCTACCTGCAGGAAACAGTAGCAATGACTTTGTCTGCACATGCTGGTAAACATATAGAGCAAGTACGTGGAGTAAGTTCTCTTTCACCATGATGTGGGGTAAGCTCTCCCCCACCATGATATGACATGCCTCATCAGACAGAGGGGAATGGTTCTCTTGTACTAGCTGGCAATCAGGGCTGGGCAAGGTGCTACCCTTTTCCAGTTATGTAGCCCTCCATCCCTACAACAAAATGAGAGAGAGACAGAGACAGAGACCGTTTTCACACACAGCTTACCACGGGGTCACATTCCTGTTCTCTCCACAGCTTCCGTCAGATTTCCCATTATCTGCACCGAAGTTACAGGAAGTGTCGCGGCTTTTGCGTAGCAAACGTAAATCGCTAAAACTCAGTTTGCGTTTGCTGTGCAAAAGCCGCAGCACTTCCTGTAACTCCGGTGCAGATAATGGGAAATCCGACAGACGCTGTGGAGAGGACAGGAACGTGACCGTGTGGTAAGCTGTGTGCGAAAATGGTCATAAGCTAAGACTTCACTCTTCCAATAGTAAACACAATTATGCACACCAAACCAAATGAGATGCAAGAGATCAGTCACAAGGAAGGATGATATTGTGTCTTAGTGGATGAGAGAACTACTGATTCAGGATCTGAGATGTCTCAACACCTGCAATTTCCAATTAAAAAACTGAACAGCTGCACTACTTCCCTGACACAAACATCTCCACCAGCTGTTGTTAGCCTCAGTTGGCAGGGGGGGGGGGGGGCAGAAACAAATCCTCCTGTTCATGTGTAAAGAAGGGTTCCCTCCAGTGTTCCCTCTAAGCTGCAGAGTCTTGAGAGCAAAAATTCTACTTTGTGAACTACTGGCATTAAAGTTTTGAGCTACTGCATAGATTAGTTTGCTCTGGGGTCATCCTTCCTGAGCTCAGACAAAAACGTGTGAGCTGGAGGCTAAAAAATTGTGAGCTAGCTCACACTAACTCAGCTTAGAGGGAACACTGGTAGGGTGTCTTTAACAACAAAAAGAAACACCATAGTATTCAAGTCAGGGCACAATTAATTTCTGCATTCTTTCTTCAGCTAATTTATGAGTTTGGAGCTGGGCTGGGAAGATGATGCTTTGAGAAACGTACTAGGTAAGGCACGGAGCAAGGATAGAGTTTACCTTCCCTTACCTGTGGGGAGGGTTTTTTTTAAAAAAACTTTATATTGTTTTCATAAAGTTTTACATAATTTACTGCAATATTAAAATACAGATCCAAGTTTCGTACAGTAACATTTTGGATCATAGGGGCTATACATTAAACAATAATGTGCAATTACATAGAAATTAAAGATAATTAAAGATAAGTTTATAATGATATAGGGTTTTTGCATTACCTAAAGTATTTGAATAAAGAAACTGAGCATTTTTACCAGTTGCACCAGTATGTCCTATGGAGAGGTTTTGACTGCTGGGTGCTCACTCTTGAAGTGAGAATTTCAGTTGCCTACAGAATGGCCATGTGTTCTCCTTTCTGTACTATATTTCATAGAATCATAGAGTTCGAAGGGACCTCCAGCGTCATCTAGTCCAACCCCCTGCACAATGCAGAAAACTCACAAATACCTCCCCCTAATTTCACAGGATCTTCATTGCTGTAAAATGGCCATCTAGCCTCTGTTTAAAAACCTCCAAGGAAGGAGAGCCCACCACCTCCAGAGGAAGCCTGTTCCACTGAGGAACCACTCTAACGGTCAGGAAGTTCTTCCTAATGTTGAGCCGGAAACTCTTTTGATTTAATTTCAACCCATTGGTTCTGGTCCTACCTTCTGGGGCCACAGAAAACAATTCCACACCATCCTCTAGATGACAGCCCTTTGGGTACTTGAAGATGGTGATCATATCACCTCTTGGTTGCCTCCTCTCCTGGCTAAACATGCCCAGTTCTTTCAACCTTTCTTCATAGGACTTGGTCTCCAGACCCCTCACCATCTTCGTCGCCCTCCTCTGGACCCGTTTCAGCTTGTCTATATCCTTCTTAAAATGTGATGCCCAAAACTGAACACAATACTCCAGGTGAGATCTTACCAGAGCAGAATAAAGTGATATCATCACTTCACGTGATCTGGACACTATACTTCTGTTGATACAGCCCAAAATTGTGCTTGCCTTTTTAGCCACCACATCACACTGTTGACTCATGTTCAGCGTACGGTCCACTAAGACCCCGAGATCCTTTTCACACATACTACTGCTAAGACAAGTCTCCTCCATTCTATAACCATGCATTGGATTTTTCCTACCTAAATGCAGAACTTTACATTTATCCTTTTTAAAAATCATTTTATTGGTTTTAGCCCAGTTTTCCAGCCTGTCAAGATCATCCTGTATCCTGTTTCTGTCTTCTACTGTATTTGCAACCCCTCCCAATTTAGTATCATCGGCAAATTTAATAAGCATTCCCTCTATTCCTTCATCCAAATAATTGATAAAGATGTTGAACAAAACAGGTCCCAGGACAGATCCTTGAGGATGAGGAACCATTAACAAGCACTCTTTGAGTGCAATCTGACAACCAGTTACAGATCCACCTAACAGTAACAGGATCCAAACCACATTTTACCAACTTGTCAACAAGGATAGTATGTGGAACCTTATCAAAAGCCTTACTGAAATCAAGATAAGCAATGTCTACAGCATTCCCCCAATCCAGCAAGGTAGTCACTTTCTCAAAAAAAAAAAAAAAACAGGTTAGTCTGACATATTCTTGAGAAAACCATGCTGGCTCTTAGTAATCAAATTAGTAATTTGACAGAAAGAATTCCTTATGGACCTGAGAATTTCATCCTTAGTCTCTGTGTGTGTGTGTGTGTGTGTGTGTGTCCGTGGAGGGAAATATGCAGTCCAAAATGAAGTTTTCCATTGAAACTAATGGATAGGACTAATTGGTTGATTTCCTAATACAATTTCCATCAGCTCTTCCCTGTCTGCAGCCCCCTGAGAATACTGTATGTTTTTCTAGACAGTCCCAAAACTATCAGGACCTATTTCTGGGAGGGCAGAAATAGTATCAATATGAAGAGGGAAGTAATGGCCTGGTGTTATTAAGCCAAAAGGACAGTCCTGTAATGCACCGTTATTTAGGATTAAATCCCATTGAACTCACTAGGTCTTACTTCAGATTATGGAAGCCAGTTGTACTGCAAACCCCTTTGATTTCCATATAATAGATTTTAATGCATATTTACTTAGTAAATTAGTAGAATTTATTTAGTGCATCTCTCATACTATAATAAGAACAAAGGACCCAACAAGAATGGAAGGGAATTTAATGTAGATGTAATTTATCTTTCTCCTTTTTTTTGGCATACTTTTCTGATAAACTTCAGATGTGTTTGTAATTAATTACAACGTTCACACTTTAAATTAATCCTTCTGTTACCTTTTGTTTTCATTTAACTAGTAAATTTTCTTGATGAAAGTGTGGTCCTTACCTCCACATGGATGATGCATCCAGGTGTTTATGTGGAGAGGGAAACCAATTTCTCTAGTCTAACGAGATGAAGAGCTGGATGCAGATATGGGCAGTGCACCCAGATGTCCAATTCCCTGAAAATATTAAGAAGAGTGTATGGGTGCAGCCATGTGCATGTGCAGAGAATGAGAGGAGGAAAGCAGCTGCAAGTCCTATAGTGATAACCACACTTGCCATAGGGAGAATTGCTCTCTAAATGCTTATTAAGTAATTGCACATAATAGAGTTCTGATGCAATGCAGTAATAAAAAGCAGTGAGGTGGAAGGCTCTATGTGCATCCATGAATTCACTTAGCCTCAGGGAAGAAATAATCTCTCTGCCCAAACAAGGCAAGGTTGTTTTCCTGGAAGTAAGAACCACTTTTTTCAACCAATTGAAATCAATGGGTTTAGACTGCAATATTTCTGCATAGGATTGGCCTGTACATTTTTCCTTTTAATTACTGTTCTATTAAATGACTGTTTCCAGCACTTGAATTTGTTGTGTTTGTCTAAGTATTGGCATGGGTCCACTAGAACATTTCCATAAAAGGAGATATGAAATATTCTTACCTTCCCCCCTTCAGCTACAACCCAAAATGATCATAAATACTGCTTTTGTGAGAGAGGGCAACCAGGAACAACATTTGGGGCAGCAGTGGGAAGGTGGAGACAATAAAGTCACATTCAGTGAGTGGAAATCCTTCAGAAATATTCTCATGGATCTAAGCCAGGGCTTTCTTTCTGGAAAAGGAGATGTCACAACTCTCAAGAGGGAAATTAAGGAGAAACATACAGGATTCTTTGAAACAATATTATTTTCATGTTGTACTGGTGCAGCTTCCCCAGGAGGCAAGGGCTGGGTTCAGCAAGGCAAGGTTGCAGAGAATAATCAAAGTCCAGTCCAAAAGTCAGGGATTCCAGAGATCAGGCTTACCAAAGTCCAGTCTAGGGTTACAGACAGCCAGTCCAGGGCTGGGGGTTCCAGAAAAGCCAGTTGTTATGCCCAGTAGCAGCTATGTTGGTGGCTCAGTAATGAAGTGTACTTGTTACATCCACAACGTGCTGCTTCTTCTGGCTGAATTTATAACCAAGTCTTAATGAGCTAAACTCTCAGCCAATTCTCTCACTCATCTCTTCAAGTGACTGTTGATGAAAGGCCATGAGTACAGCACGGGGGTGGCAAACACATTTGTTAGGAGGGCTGGATCTGACATAAATTGGACTTTGTCTGGACGAGCCATGAATGCCCTAAAATGTAATGCCAGAGAGAGGAGATATATACTTTATAAAGGACACAGGCAAGCACAATTAAATATATTAATTTTTGACTTAATATACAAGCATGCTTAAAATGCTTGCAAAATCTTGTTTAAAATGGAAAGGTAGGGGAATAGTGGGATTTTGCAGTGCAATTTTAAAAATAAAACATCAAGGGAAAGCACAAGGATCACACAGCAGAAAATTTAAAAAAAAATGCTCTCAGCCTGGGAAAACATGAAATGGCAAGGCAAGGCATTGAAAGCTTCCCCCACACTCTGATCTACTCAGATTAGCAATGGCTCTCCAGTGTAATATCTCCTTTGGCTGTGGGTTCCCAAGTTAGAATACTCACTAGGCACTAGTTCTCACTCCATTTGAGAAGAGACAAAGCTGACAAAGCATCCACGCTTGATTTGCAACGGCACAACTCCAGGAAGCTTCAGCTGACCATAGGAACACTGGGAAGTTAAACCTCTAAATTGAAACAAAGTTACAAGGAAAATGTAGAGTGGATTTCCTTTTCCAGTCTGCTCTGCCTATAGGCCTGAGAGGGAAATCCATTCCACATTTTCGTTGCAGTTTCACTTCTGCTTTAGCCTCTGCAAAGAGAAGGCAGAAGGAGTTGGGGTTGTTGGAAGCCTCCAAACTTTGCAGGATGAGGACATGAGGGGGCAGGAGAGAGCCCCAAGGCCTGATTGAAGCTCTCGGGGGGCTGGTTTGGCCCATAGGCCGCACGTTTGATACCCCTGGTCTAGCACTTTTCTACTCTCAGAACTCTAAGTGTCTCTGAGAGCACTGGCACTGCAAGAGTGTTGATGATCTGGCAGAGTTGGCCCTCCTACTAGGCAAATTAGGCAATTGCTTAGGGCGCCAGGCCAGGAGTGCCAAATTGGGCCCTCCCCCCCCCAGTGCCATAGGTGGCACTCCACCATCCACACCCTTCTGCGCCCGCAGGCCACAGGCAAAGCTGGATGAGAGTGAGGAGGGCACCCGGCATCACTCCCTTCTGCCTCTGCTGCTTGGCCATGGCCCACAGGGGGGGTGGAAGGGTGCAGGCGGCAGGGCATGGCCTGCCAGGTGCCAAGGAGGAGGGCAGCAGAGGGTGGCTTTGGGGGCACCAGGGCAGTGCCCTGCCTAGGGTGCCATGTGCCCTAGGGCTGCCTCTGTGATCTGGGTGGGTTGGAAGTGGCTTCTGAAGACTGGTTTACTGCTTCAGAGCTAAAAGGTATTGGCTCAGTTTCAGCTGTAGGCTGTGACTCTTGATCAGCTGGTAACCTGATCTCTTGTTCTCCTTCTGGCTCAAAGTCAGGTGCAGCTGAGTGTTTAATTAATGGCTGAGATCTGGCTGCAGGCAGATGATTAACCCATGCTGTCACTGAGCACAGACTGACTTATGATACATGTGCTATGGACTTACCTCTATTTTAAAGCAATTTCCAAACTTTACACAGCGAAGGAACATGCAAGGAGTACCCTGCTAAGGTCACATGGGCCTTGGCATGGGAGATGAGCTGGTGGGGAGATGTGGGGGACATAGTCAAGTAGCTTTGGCTCAGACCTGCTGGGGCTGTGATCCAAGCCATGCTCTCCTGGGAGTCAATGCATGCAGTAGAAGCCAGAGCACACTGCTGAGAGCGGAGAAAAGTCTCCATTAGGTAGGCTTCAGTTGATGTTCCCTCTTCATGCATTGGGTTTAAGCCAACACGGCCCTTGTATGCCATCTTTCCTCCAGGGAGATCAGATTGATATTATAGCCTTCATCATTTTTGTGCAACATGCAAGACTAACAAAGAAAAACTTGCACAATAATAATAATAATAATAATAAATTTTATTTCTATCCCGCCCTCCCCACCTTAGCGGGCTCAGGGCGGCTAACAGCATATTACAAAACATACAGTGATATTATAAAAACATTTAAATCCAACAATATAAAACATCAACAATAAAACTACTAACATTAAAAACCAGTTCAATGATATAATTATTCTGCGGTGTGAATCTTCAGACCGCATTGGCGGCTCCTTAATTCTTGATCTTCCTAACAGTCCGGATGTGCCAGTTTAAAAAGGACGGTCTTGCAGGCCCTGCGGAACTGCTCAAGGTTCCGCAGGGCCCGCACCTCCTCGGGGAGTCGGTTCCACAGAGTAGGAGCCGCACTCGAGAATGCCCGTACTCTGGTGCTCTGATGTTTAATCTCCTTCGGCCCGGGGATGGTCATCAGATTTTTCCCGACTGACCTCAGTGCTCTCTGGGGTTCGTATGGGGAAAGACGGTCCCTCAGGTAGGTGGGTCCTCGGCCATATAAGGCTTTAAAGGTAACGACCAACACTTTGTACTGGACTCGGTATATAATTGGCAGCCAGTGCAGTTCACGTAGCCCCGGCTGTATATGCTCCCGTTTTGGAAGTCCCAACAACAGCCTGGCCGCCGTGTTCTGCACTAGCTGCAGCTTCCGAGTCCGGCACAGAGGTAGCCCCAAGTAGAGGGCATTACAGTAGTCTAGTCTTGAGGTGACCGTTGCGTGGATCACCGTTGCGAGGTCCCGGCGCTCGAGGAAAGGGGCCAACTGCCTTGCCCGCTTCAGATGGAAGAATGCTGACTTGGCAGTGGCTGCTATCTGGGCCTCCATTGATAGTGAAGGCTCCAGTAAAACACCTAGGCTCTTTACCTGGCGCGCTGCTTTCAATAGCGCACCGTCGAAGGCCGGGAGAGCTATTTCCCTTCCCAGGGCGCCGCGGCCCACGCACAGGACCTCTGTCTTCGCTGGGTTCAGCTTCAGCCCGCTCAGCCTGAGCCATGTCGCGACAGCCTGTAAAGCCCGGTCGAGATTCCCTGGTGCGGAGTTGGGCCAGCCGTCCATTAGCAGATAGAGCTGGGTGTCGTCTGCATATTGATGGCAACCCAGCCCAAACCGCCGGGCAATCTGGGCGAGGGGGCGCATATAGATGTTGAACAACATCGGGGAGAGAACTGCTCCCTGAGGCACCCCACAATCCAGTGTGCGCCTCCGGGATCGTTCTCCCCCAATAGCCACCCTCTGTCCCCGACCTAGGAGAAAGGAGGAAAGCCATTGCAGGGCCGACCCCTCAACCCCAATGTCGGCGAGGCGGCACGTCAGTAGCCGATGGTCGACTGTATCAAATGCAGCCGACAGATCTAACAGCATCAGCACTGCAACGCCGCCTCGATCCAGTTGCCGTTGGAGGTCATCCACTAAGGCGACCAGCACCGTCTCCGTCCCATGGCCCGGCCGGAAGCCTGACTGACATGGGTCCAGGACAGAAGCGTCATCCAGAAACCTCTGAAGCTGCTGCGCCACAGCCCTCTCAATAATTTTACCTAAAAACGGTAAATTAGACACCGGTCGATAGTTCGCCAATTCGGCCGGGTCTGCTGTAGCTTTTTTCAAGAGAGGGCGGACCAAGGCCTCTTTTAGGGGTGTTGGAAATTGCCCCTCTAAGAGGGACCTATTTATGATGTCCCGTAAAGGACATCTAAGCTCCCCCTGGCAGGATTTAATCAGCCAAGAGGGGCAGGGGTCCAGATCGCATGTTGTCGGGCGAGCAGCGGAGAGGATTCTGTCGACTTCCTCCAGGCTGAGCGGGTCGAAGTGGTCCAGCACTAAACCTGAAGACAGGCACAGAGCCTCAATTTCACTCACTGTATCCAAGGTGGTAGGCAGGTCTTGGCGGAGCAACGAGATTTTATCTGCAAAATATCTCGCAAATGCCTCACAGCCTATTTCCAATTCTCTAACATTTGGTTTGCCTTGAGGCAACGTTATAAGATCCCCAATTATTCTAAATAATTGTGCTGGGCGCGAGTTTGCAGATGCAATCTTGGTAGCAAAGTATTCTTTCTTTGCAGCCTTGACTGCCATCTCATAAGACTTCATAAACGTTCTATAGGATGTTCTCGTTGCTTCGTCCCGAGTATGCCTCCACTGCCTCTCTAGTCGTCTAAGCCCTTGTTTCAGCCGGCGCAACCCCAGGGTGTACCATGGGGCCAGCTTCGTGCGAGGGCGTAGAGGACGCCGGGGTGCAATTTCGTCGATAGCCCTGGATAGCTGGTCCTGCCAGATCTCCACCAGGTCATCGAGGGAATTGCCAGTGGGCCAAGGATCCCTCAGGGCCGTTTGGAACCGTTCCGGGTCCATCAGGCCCCGAGGGCGAGCCAAAATAGGCTCTCCGCCCATACAGGGTTGGGGTAGCATCCCCATACGGGCCTTAAGGGCTAGGTGATCCGACCATGGTACCGCTTCTACGGCGATATCGTTCACCAAAATCCCGGACGCAAAGATCAGGTCTAATGTGTGCCCGGCCTGATGCGTGGGAGTCGTGACAAGTTGAGAGAGTCCCAGTGTTGCCATGGACGACACTAGGTCCATCGCCTGAGTGGAGGCCGTGTCGTCGGCATGGACGTTGAAGTCACCCAGGACCATAAGCCTCGGGTACTCCAACGCCCAGCCCGCCACTGCCTCCAATAGTGATGGTAAGGCATTGGCCGGTGCGTTAGGCGGACGGTACACCAGCCAAATTGCCAACCCCTCTCCAACATCCCACGCCAGACCGGCGCATTCAATCCCATCAATCCTTGGGCCCGGGAGAGCCCGAAAGGAGTAATCCTCCCGTATGAGTAATGCTACGCCTCCCCCCCGCCCGCTACTCCGTGATTGGTGGAAGACCGAGTATCCCGGGGGGGACATCTGGGAGAGAGCTACTGTCTCCCCGTCCCTCACCCAGGTCTCGGTCACGCAAGCCAGGTCCATGTTCTGCTGTAGCAGAAACTCCCTAAGGGTCGCGGTCTTATTATTTATGGACCTGGCGTTACATAACACCAATGACAGAGGCGAGCAATTCTTCTTAGACCCACTACCCGCCACCATTGGGATGGGAAGTAGACTGGAAGGTGGCCGAGCACCGCTTTGTCTCTGTCTCCTTCCATTATATTTCTGTCTATTCCCACCGTCGTATCTTCCCCTCCCCAGGAGCACTGGAATCCCCTGGCCACAAGCCAGAACTATTAAGTGAACTTCACATATGAGCAGATACTTCAGTCCACAGTTTCCAATTGTCAAATCCAGGACTATAGCTACAACTTGACCTTGACTCTCATAGATCAAGTAAGACAAGTAAGCCATTTTCTAATGAAAGAACATCCTTCAAAAATTATGGTTAGACATTTAGGATACATTTTGTACTTGTACTATGGAAACCCAAAGAGAAGGAGCTTAAAAGGGCTCCTAGTTATTGTATTCGTTCTTCAACAAAGAATGCATTTTTTATTATTAAGGGCAATTATCTTCTGAGTATTAACGTGCAATGTTGTGTGTCTAGATAAAGATAATTTTTAAATAGTTACTGTACTGCACAGTGGAATTAATAAAATGAATGTCTAATCATTCTGAACTGTTGAGAACTCTGACAAAAGCCTGTACATTAAAGGTGGCAGCTGGAACAACTGAAATAAGTCAGTAAACCCAGGAAAGATTCATTTGGATGGCTCAAAGAAACCTGTGGAAAAGACCCAAGGGACCAGAAATTGTGGAAATTAAAAAGACCATAATATGTAATCCTAAAAATACAAATACTGTTATTGTTTTGGGGATAAGGATCACAAATGTTATAAGAAAAATGCAATGAACAGATTAAAATACACACTCTTGGGGGGGGGGGCAATTGCTAAGATAATGGTAGCAAAGTAGAGTACGCACTGATATGTAATGTGGTGTGAATTTGTGGCTAAGTGCAGGGAAAGCAGGATACAGAGAAAGTCCCATAAAGTCCTAATATAATTAAAGCCCTATACCATTCCTATATACCATTCCACTAACAGCTTACTATTTGAGAACAAGGGTAGCCTTGAGTTCAAGTAGAGATTTCAATGATGTATGCCAGTGAAGAACCCCTAATAAAAGCTGTGCTGGACTTCAAAATTACAGGTCCAGCTCAAGTCAAACTATTTGGATGATCCAGTTACCATGATCTGTCAGAAGCAGAAGAAAGGAAAAGAACTGCCAGAAGCAGAATATTCACATGAAATGCTTCTCAGTCTTAAAAACCAACTGTTCATTGTATAGGTTGGCCCATAAATCTGGCCTAGTGTTTGCCGGAAAGAATTACACATAAGAGTAATCCCTAATATCAGCATTCTACTATCTGTGCCTCTATGCTCTGTCATTGTTTTATGTGATGGAAAAATGACATATCTTTCAATTGTCACTGCTCTCAGCATTGTAGGACCTACCCAAAGCAGCTCTGATATCTTTGCTCACAACTCTGGTATACATCAGGTATACCAGATGACAGAAATAATTTGCTGTTGTAAGGATCCATGTGATGGAACCTTATGTTTTTCAGATTCTTCTAGGCAATATTTTTTATTTGTAATCGAGTATATATAACTTGTTGACAAATGCTGTACTCCAGAGGAAATATTACTTGCAAAGCTTTGACCAATACAGTGAGTGGGAGTAATGTAATATACCACATTTTATTAGAAAGGAATTATGCATTATATGTAGCTCCGTGGTTCTTTTTAGTGCACTTTTTCTTTTTATAAAAAGCAGCTCTTGTGCCTGCCGTTTGAAAGGGAAGCATGGCATGAGGTTTCTTAATTCTTCACCCTTGACTTTTGCTCCTTGAGAATTCCCTTTCCTGTTGGGCAAAGGAGGTTTTTGCAATGACTTTGCAGGAAGGGTATATGGCAAGGCCATGGGGCTATTCAAATTAAAATAATACCTACTGTGTAGCTGGTAACAGCATGGGAGAAGAGAGGATTAGGGCATTCAGTTTTCAGCACATTTTCCACCCCAGCAATTGGCCTCTGCGTGTGGCTTCCCACCCCCACAATTGAGATTTGGCACTCTTTGCAGTGGGAATATTTAACCTTGATGTGAAAAGTTTCAGTCTGACATTCTAGTGACCTGGGAATGCTGGTTTCCTTGCCCACTCTATACTTCCTTCTGTGGAGGACCCTAGAGGGTGTGTGTGTTAGTAAACACACACTTGTGGTTTTACTATAGGCATGGAATTAGATCCTGTGGATGATGTCCACAAACAGGAGAGCAGTGATTTTTGTAGATTCACTGAGGGAGGGAGGAGCAGCAGAAAAATTAGGCTCCGCAAATGGAAATCCCTTCCATCATTGGAAAGGATCCATGGGATCCAAGCTATTGTTCTTCAGGGGAACTCAGATTTTGGGGGTGGGGTATAGATAAATCAGGAAAATGTCCTAAGGCAGCATTTCTCAAGCTGTGGTCTGGAGAGATACTCCAAGGAGCCCATGAGCCCTTTTTATACCCATCCACCTAATGTGAAAAGAGAGCCCTCTCACCCATTTTCTAGGATTGAGGGGGCAGGGAGTCTCCTGTCTCATGGGAAAGTAAAAGAAAGAACTTTGAAGGGTAGGAGTTATACAGCCATTGCAATCTGCAGTCACCTAGCTGGCAGACATGTATAGTGTACTAACCAGAAAAGGTACTGATTGGTTGGTGGGATCCAATAACTTAGCCCATAGAACTTGGGTTTGGGGCTTTTGAATTGCGGTCCTATAGAATCAGCTTCTTTCTGAGTCCTGATCTTGTAGGTTGTGTACAGACAGTAAAAACATTTTAGTTCAGGTTGCTTTTAAAATGTAGCTGTGTTGTTGTGGTTCTCAGTGTATTGTTTTGAGAACACTAGAGGATGGAAGTCTCACTTGAAAACATGCAGATTTGTGATACCAATATCAATCCAGCTAGGACTCCTAAGAGTCTGATGGAGGCAAACCTCTTTTATCCTACATCTCAGTAACTAAGTTTAGCCATGCTGCATTTAAAAAAAAAAAGAAATAAAGTTGTAACCTTACTTAAAAACTAAATCTGTGTATCACATTGCCCTGAGGGTTCAGGAGGAAATGGCTTCCTTCAAATTACTTCTACCACCATCCTCAAATAGAGAAGATAAGGGTACCCAGAAAAATATAAAGGTATTGTCTGGATGATTTTCTACTACAAAATGGCCTAAGGACCTAATTAAGAGTCTCCCTCCTTGAAACCATAACATTTGTGGTTGATATTTTTTGTACAAACTGTTCCTTTAAATATTGCAGAATTTACCATCTTGTTCTTGGACTTCCTGGTATTTGATGTGTTTTCACACTAACCAAGTATTTAAAGATGCATTACCTCTGTCTGAGATCTTGTTCTCTGGGGAGCAGTTCAATGCCATTGCCTCCTGAGGTAAACTGTGGGAATTTAGAAGTTATGCTGAAGTCTCCCTCTGTACTTTGATAAATGTATGTCAGAAGAAGCAGATGACCATTAAAATGAAAATTTTGGAATCCAATAGATTCCACTGTAGTCAGAGTCAGCCCATACTTTTGCTCCACAGTACCTTGATGTTCCAATTTGAGTGAAAATTGTTTGTGCAAGAAAGCACCAATATTTTAAGTGGTAGTAATTACCACCTTGGTGCATAGGGACATATTGCCAAACCAGGGTGCTCATATACACCAATATATTATGCTAGTTTTAAGTGCTCTCCAAAAGCACTTCTACAATAAATATGTCCATGGTGATTAATTGCTGTAATTCCAGCACTATCATTTCCAACAGTGAAAGGGAGGATGGACTACACTCTGAGAATTTCCCTGAGTACATTACAATACCGCAAGTACATTACAATACCGCAAATCTAATTTACTAAAACAACTATTTGTGTTTTGTTGAATACTTGAACCCTTAGTGTCTTTGTTATTTTATTTATTTACTCACTCATTCAATTATTTACTTCATTTATACCAAGGGTGAAGAACCTTTTTTCTGCCAAGGGCCATTTGGATATTTATAACATCATTCATAGGCCATACAAAATTATCAGCTAAAAAAACAATGCTTTGTCAAGGAAGAATGAATCAGGCAGGCAAAATTAATGCAAATAATTGTTTTTCTGTTTGAAGTCATGTGAGGAGAGCCTAATTTGGCACACACACACTCCCGACCCACTGCCCTAGGCAAATGCCTAGGTTTAGGGCTTTTTTGGTAGAAAAAAAATCCAGCAGGAACTCATTAGCATATTAGACCACATCCCCTAATATTAGCATATTAGGTCACACACTCATTAGCATATTAGACCACACCATCTGGGATAATCAAATGCAAATTGAACTGGTGGTAGCTGGGTAATAAAGGAAAATAAAGAAAGGGGGGAAGAAAGGAGAATAAAGGGAAATAAAAAATGGGGAAAGAAATGGAAATAAAGAGAAATAAAGGGGAGAAGAAAGGGAAATAAAGAAATGGAAAGAAATGGGGGAAGAAAGGGTAATAAAGGAAAATAAAGAAGGGGGAAGAAAATAAAATAAAGGGAATTAAAGAAATGGAGGAAAGAAAGTGAAATAAAGAAAGGGGAATTAAGGGAAACAAAGAAATGGGAGGAAGAAATAGAAAGAAAGGGAAATAAAGAAATGAGGGGGAAACCTACCTGATCTGTGACAGTGACTTTTCCAGGCCCTGCAGCAATCCTGGCCAGCTAGCCTGGCCCCAGGGAGGCCACTGCGCAGCTGGACTCTATGATCCCTGCTGGCCAGCTGGCACCCGGGGAGGCTGCTGCACAGTGCGGCTGTGCCTCACGATCCTCACCAGCCAGCTGGGCCCCAGGGGGGCTGCCATGTGGCTCAACAATCCCCAAGAGCCAGACCAAGTGTTCTCAAGGTCCGTAAACGGCCCTCGGAATGGACGTTCCCCACCCCTGATTTATACCTTGCATTTCTCCCGATGGAAAACCAAAGTGGCTTACATTGTTCTTCTTTCCTAAATGTTATCCTCATAACTACCCTGTGAAGTAGGTTAGGTTGTGACTGGCCCAGGGCCACCCAATAAGCTTTCATGGAAAAGAGGGGATTCAAACCCAGTGCCAGTCCTCCACTCCAAAGAGTATTACCAACTGCTGGTGTCCGGGCAGCTTTTTTCCCTCTGTAAAGAGCCCCAGAAACAGATCAGGGGAAGGAAGCTCCAAGACCCCTGTTGACGCCCTGCCAAGTCAGGGCTCCAGTGGGCTGGCAGGATGGGTTTGGTGCCCAGGATTGGGGACCTATGGTACTCAGGGGGCAGAAGACTTCTCTCCCCCAACAAACACCCACTTTCACCCTCATGCTCCACAGAGGTGTTCACAATCAGGAGGGGTGGAAGGATATAAATGTGGGTTCTTGTTCAAGGCACCCAATAACTAAGCCCCTCTGCTTGGAATGAGCAGAGAGAAGGAGTATCTCAGAGCCCTGAGTTCACCTAACACCCAAAAGCCACTGGGGAAGAAGTGTTCACAATTAGGAATAAATTCATATTCCCTGCTTTTAACAAGTTCCCCACCTCTCTGTCTAGTTGCCAATACCCAGCAGAGAAGCAGTGTGGTGCTGAACTGAGGGCATATATAGCATTCTGATCCCATAGAGTGGAAAGCAAACTCTGTTATTGAGAACCAGCAGTGCCTATTAAACTTTGCAGGGTTCCTACTAGTGTTTCCAGGCTGGAGAATTCCACACACACACACACCCGTTGCTTTGAAGTTTGGTAAACATTTTGATTGAGAGGAGACAGCCTGTCTGGAAATTTATCTGTTCAGGAACCACGACTAACTGCTTGAAAGTTCATGGAAAGTGCATGCCGGTTGACCTGCCACAAACTTTAGTTTGTGAACTGGTTCATGCCCACCCCAATTGTTGAATCTTTACATCTCAACATGTAGATAAGCTCTCCTAAATTATGTTTATTAGATGGTCTGGGATCCAGTTTGGCAGTCACTCTTTGCCATCACTGAATGATTACATTTTGTGTCTTAAATGCACACTAATGGAAATTAGCACAAATAATCCTTGCATTTTGTATTCACTGGTAAATCCTCAGTTGTATGAAATCACCCAGGAAAGGGAGCTTGAGATGATAGTGGAAAATTCTTACAAAATGGCAACTTAGTATACTCTAGCACTGTAAAATGCAAAATGCCACAAATGGTTAGGAAGGGATAAAAACATATTAGCAGGACTTTTTTTATATAGCAAAACACCAGCAGAAACTCATCTGCATATTAGGCCACACACCCTGATGCCAAGCCAGCCAACACTGCATTCCTGTGCATTCTTGCTCAAGAAAAGCCCTGCATATTAGTATCTGCATGTCATCATTTTCATGAAGGGATTAAAAGATTCCTCCCACCTATTCCATTCCTGTATTGTTTGAAAAATGTCCACTGTTCATCCATTCTGGTTTGCCTAAGAGAATTCCAGAGTTGAAACATACCCAGTTTGCTGCAGAAGTTCAATTGTGATTCTTTCCCCCTTCAGCATTATCTAAATGTATGTCCATGTTGTTAAAACATTACAAGGAAGCAAATTTGACAAAACCATTTTGGAGACTGTGTTAACATTGTTTTTGAGAGTTGTTTTTTTGGTGTTGTTCACATCAACTCCTAAGTAAAAAAGGTAAAGGTAGTCCCCTGTGCAAGCACCAGTCATTTTCAACTCCTACACACTGGTAAAATGCCATACTAAAAGAATCTTGATATAACCCAGCCCCATCAAGGTTGTTTTTTTGCGGGGAAGGAGAGTGATAAATATGAATGAAATGAAGACTCTTTGAATGTTGGTAAACTGTGCGTGATCAGTACTTTGAACAAAATTAAACAATGAAGAATTCCTAATGCATCCATTCAACATTAGAAACTTGAAAAGTTCTGCTGGATATATAACATGACATTCACTCAACCCCCACACTTGCTGTCTTTACACCCATCAAGCAGCTGAAACAGATGCTGGCTCCAGCCCCCCACCCCAGTGTGTGTGGGTGGGTGTTTGTGTGTCCCTGTATTTATGGTGGCTCAAAGCCCTGAAAAAGGCCCAGAATGGAAATAAGGAAAAATAATTTTGGGGTGGGGGGGGCAGGGGCATGACACTGGTCACACAGACACTGAAGCTCAGCATTTATTTTGTTTGCAGTGCATTGTTGCCACCCTTTCCATTCATATTCAGTCTTGCAGCATTTAGCATCAGCGTAAGGGGTTTTTTTTGCCTGGCATGGTTGTGTTATGGTATACCATAGAGTATGTGCCTCAAGGCTGCCATTTTCTGTAGAGGAATTGTTCTGACTTCAGCTTTCCATCTCCTCCCCACTCCCTGCAGCCTCTTCCTTGGAAAAAGACAGTCTTTTTATATAGCAGTGTGGACCAAAGCAGGAAGGAAGCAATTTAAGCCGGGTATAATGACACAGAATCCACCCTGCAAAACTGCTGTTTTCTCCAGGGGAGCTGATCTCTGCCATGTGGAGTGCAGTTGTAATTCTGAGTGGTCTCTAGCCCTCACCTGGAGATTGGCAACAATTGTTCCCCATGAGGAAATAGCTGATTTGGAGGGTGGGGTCTATGGCATTATACCTCTCTGAAGTCCCACCCCTCCTCAAACCCCACTCTCTTGAGGCTCCACCCCTCAAATCTCCAGGAATTTTCTAACCTGGAGTTGGCAACCCTCTCTCCTTCCCAGCCAACCATCAGGCTATCTTTATCTGCCCTTCTGACTTCAGTTTTCCATCTCCTCCCCTCTCCCTGCAGCCTCTTCCTATAAAAAGGACAATCTTTTTCCACAGTGAGGACCAAAGCAGCTTACATCATTCCCCTCTCTCCCTTTTGATCTGCACAACAACCCTGTGAGGTAGGTTGTGCTGAAAGTCTGTAACTGGTCTGAAGTCACCCAGCCAGCTTCCATAGGAAGAACTTGGGCCTGGCAGATGCTGCTCTGAAGTTCTAACTCCTATGCCACACAGGCTGTCATAGGGGAGCTGTTGCTGAACACTAGCAAGCAGCCAGGCCTAGGGCAGCCAAACTTCAGGTGGAGCCTGAAGAACTCCTGGAATCACAACTGAACTGATCAGACAACAGATCTCTCTCCCTCCTGGAGAAAATGTTTAGGAAGGTGGGTTCTATGGCATTAGATTCAGCTGAGGCCTCTCCCCTCCCCAAACTCTGGCTTCTGTAAACTCCACCACAAAATCTCCAGGAATTTCCCACCTGAAGCTGGCAACCCTAGACAGGACTGGCCCCAATGAGTTCTCCCCTCAAAGGCCAAAATAGACCTGGAAAGTGATTCCTCTCCCACCCTTTTACTGACAGAACCAAGCTTGGTTGCCTTTTACTGACATAACCAAGCCTGATCACCTAGCAGTAGCCACTGCCTAGCAACTTTCCCAGTGGTCTGATCCTTGTCTGTCCTGGAGCTGGAGGGTGGGTTGCTCTTTGAGCAACATGCAGCTCATCCAAAGGGAGAGTAGGTGAGTTGTCCCCAATATGGTTAGGGTTTTGTATATATATTATAAGATAAATAAATGGTAGAGACTTCTGTTACAGGCTACCAGCTATGTTGTCTAGGTATTCACTCTCCATATTTAGTGGCAATATTTTACTGGCTACCAGATGTCAAAGACTAACAGATGGGAATGAACAGCATGCCATGCTTCTGAACTTTCCTATGGTGTCTAGTTGACCACTAACAAAAGCTGAATGTTGAGCTACAGTAAACATTGATTTCATTCTTGTCTAGCCCTGCAGCTCTTCTGTCCTTATGAATTTCCATTTCAGGGCTGTTTTCACACAGGTGTGGGAAAAGCTGCCCTACTGTGAAAGCAAAAATCAGAGGGGCATACAGAGACAGTGACTGAAGGCCTATTCCCAATACCACTTGCTGCATTCCTGCTCCTCTATCTCATCAACACTTCCATGTCAGATGCAGTTCAGATGACAATCTTTCTGGTCCCCCATTGCCTGGCAACTCACTTCTCCCCATGTAGAAGCAATCATGGTCAGTTAAGTTATAAGATCTTTACTGCCCCAGTCTCTGCAGCTATTGAAGTCTAATTCCTGCATTCCCTGAAGTGCTCTGTTCTGTCTCTATACACTTTTTCATGGATCTCTGGAGACTAGCTGCTCCCACATTTTTCCTCCAAGGAGTTATATATTGTGGAGAAATATTTCGGGAGAATAAAGAAGGGAGGGAACTATTAATAGATGTTCATTCTTTGCTTGTACTCCTGAAGAATCTAAGAAATGCTTAACAGAACTTGTGCAAACAAACATCAGTTCTATATAAATGTTTGTGGATTCATTTTCTAGTAGTCCCAATGATTCTTTCCATCAACTATGTAATTGATTGTCCATTCTGAGCAGTTTGTCAATAAATGAAGTTGACTCTCAGTCATTGATTAGGCATCTCCTTCAAGCCCATGTAGATCAACAAGGCTCTGTTTACTGAAACACATGAAAAAAGGAGGTAATGAAGCCAAATCACAGAGTCTTCAGCTGTTAGTGGCAAATTGTACTCTCAACAGCAATGGCTAGGCCTTCAGCTCATGCTATCTACACATTTGTCAAGGTGAGTGACATTTGCAGCAAATTAAATTGTCCAAGCTGCTGTTGAAGCATCTCAGTTTCTTTAGCCTGACTCAGATCTCCTTGTTCAATCCTTCCTGCAGTGTTGATAGCAATGACTAGTGTTTTCTTTCTGCAAGAAATATGGCCTTTTACTTAAGGAGAAGCTTTCAGCCTGGTGTGTGTTTGTATGTGTGTGCATAGCCAAGTTTGAATCAATGTGGTATCTTTTTGTAAAGCCATCCATGTTGACGTTATCATTTATGATCCATTTTTATGGATGTCATTGATTTTTGTCATTGGCGTTTCTCTTTCAAAAACCAGGCAGGAAAAACAAAACACTTGCCTAAAAGTTTACAAGAGTTCAATTCAGACATCATGCAAAACTGTGGTTTATTTTAGCAAAAATTGGTTTCTGAAACCAGGATTCAGCTCACAAAGGATTGTTCAAATCCTAGTTTGCCTAGGCAAATGCTAGTTTTATTGTCCTTTGTAGTCTGAGGGGGAATAATAGATGTTAGCTAGGATCAAACCAAGATGAAGCCAGGATATCTCTGCGCATGCATCATGCCATAGTGAAGACTAACTGAGGTCAGTAAACCAACTTCAGATTCTGACTTGATGGACCATAATTAATTATACTTAGTGGAACAACCCTCTCACTTTTGTTAATTTAAACAGGTTCTCTGCAATGTCTTAAGTGAGTGTATGAGTTCCTTTTGCATAATCCAGGGGTGTCAAACATGCAGCCCAGGGGCTGAATCAGGCCCCTGGAGGGCTCCTGTCAGACCCCTGAGCATTTGGCTGTTATTTGCTTCCTTCTCCCTCTTTCTTTCTTCCTTCTATATCACAGCTTGCATCACCAGGCTTGCTTAATTGCACAGGAGCTATAGAGCAAAACCTCTATTTTCTCCATTGGTTCAGGCTCCCCCCTTTGGGAGGGAGAGGGATAGCTTGCTTTGCCATGCTCTCTCAATTGCACGGCAGAGCTACTGAGCCAAGTGTCTCTTCCTTCTATTGGCTGAGGCTCCTTTCCCTCTTGGTCCCCAGGGGAAGGAAGGAAAGAGCCAGTGCTCCCTTTGCGCAGTTCCCTCAATCCCATGGGAGAGATACCCAAAAAACCACATTAAGACCAACGTACTAATCATGCTTTAAGATTTCTTAAAATCTTTAATTGTGTTTGTGTTTTTAATAAAGTTTATATCTCTGCTTCCTGGCATTACATTTTATGACACACATAGCCCAGCCCTACAAGGTCTCATTTATGTCAGATCCCGCACTCATAATCATTGGAAGCTAATTCTGTCTGCTAGATGGCTGCATTTAGTTTTGGTAAAACATGGATAAATTCAGACATCAATTTCTTTCATTGACTAGAAAGTCAGTGGGTAATGTAAAGTCCTTAAAGTTTGATTCCATTCCCCAGCATGAAACCCAAGGAGTTGCAGCCAGTCCCTGGACTCTGTAATGTGTTCTTTGTAACACATATATTTTCAAACACCTGTTTGTTTTATCTCTTTCCATTTTTAGGCACCCATTGGGAAAAAAAAATCCTTAAGTGTACATCTGAACAACAACGCATCACAAGGTCTTACAAATTATGACCACTGTGTGGAGGTCTCTGGAAATGATTCAATATACTGGAAGTTCCTCATAAAGACTTTAGTATTTGGACACTGGCAGTTCTGTTCCATTTCCCAAAGAACCAGGGACTGTGTCTGTATTATACAATCAAGGCCTTTTCTGCTACAGAGATCATGTTTATGTAGCCTAAATTAATCAGATTCATGCTCATTCAGATACCTGGATACTGTGATGACCCTCCAAGCTAAAGTAAATTTGACCTTATTACTATATTAGTGATGGGATAAAATTCAAGTCTGACCATACTTGTGTGTTGGATGTGTGTGTGTGGGCACATGCATATATGAGTGCATATTTGAACCTCGTTGGCAAATCCAGACCTCCATATGTTCAGAAGCTTCCTCTAAATCAGTGCAAGAAACATTCATTCATGCGTATTCAAATATCTCAATTATTGTTGAATGAATTTGAGGTCTATTACTGCGTTGGAGGCAGGATGGAATGCAGGATGGATCAGAGATGAACCAATCTGATAATTCTAGGTTACCTTGTGCCAAGATGTGCATTTAATTATTTCCTTTCAATTTGTTTTAAAAGGTGATTCTTGTTCCCCTGTAACAAGTATTCTGACCTTCGAATACCCATAAGCAAAAACTGCACCAGACCAGGAGAGAAGAAAGAGAATTCTTGATGGGAGGGGTAGAGAAAACATTCGGCAGAGAGGGCTGATTAGTCCTTCTTCGGAAAGCTCTGTTTTGATTTACTTCGCTAAGACTTGCTGAAGACATTCATTACAAAGGGAACCCCAAACACCCCTCAAATCGCGCCTCCCCCCACCCACACCCCGCCCCCCCCGCCGGAAATCATCGTCCCATCTCTGGCATTAAAAATAAATCAAGACCCAGAGCAGAGTCTTTTGGGGTATTAAACAGTGTGAATGGAGAGGATGGCACTATTATATTTCTAGGGAGGTGGACTTTCCCTCCTCCTTTGCACTCAGCATTTTGGCACCGTGGCTGGTTTAATAAGCCTTTGCAGCAGACGCGATGCTGGAGCCGGGAGGAGGGGGGCGAAACCAGCTCTTTGCTTTCCCCTCCCCCTCCCTCCCTCTCTCTGTCCCTCCTTCCCCGTGCAGAGAACTGACATGCTTTCTGCTGACAAATGTTCGGTGATGCCGCCGAGGATTTAAGCATGCCAGGCAGTGTCTATACAGATTATGGGTCTATTATTATGCAATGGCTTAAGAATCAGCGTCGTGCCACATTAGGACAGAGGACAAGTCGGGGAGTTTGGACGGTCGGTCGGGAATCTCCTTCCCTCCCGAGTCTTGCTTGCTTTCACCACTTTTATTTATTTATTATTTTTTAAAAAACTAAATTTTGTAAAGTATTTTCTTACATTTGTTGCCGGGGGCTGAGAAGGCAGACTTGTACCTAGATGAAGGCTTGTGCTGCAGAGATCACTTTTCCTATCCGAAGCAAGAAGAATTTCTCAAGCGGCTGGTGAAGGTGGATTTTTATCCCCCACCCTCCGCCCCGGTATTTTTTCTTCTTCTTCTCCCCCACCCCTTCCACGTTTCTCGTTTTACAAGCCGTGCAGGCTCTGCCATCTAGAGCACTTTGTGAGATCACTCCATCCTGCTGTCCCCCCCCCCCACATCCATCCATCCATCGGTGTGATCGTGTATATGTGTTTGTGTGGGTGGGTGGGTATCCCCCTCCCTTTCGGTTACACACATACACACGGAGAGAGATACACAGAAGCTGGGCTCTGCTGCCATGAACTTAAAGACTTGTCAAACCCACATGCGTGTGGTACCCTGGCATGCCTTGGGATCCTGATGCTTGCAAACCCTGCAGGCTGCTTGGTGCTTCCAAACAAAGCCTGGGGGGAACGAAAGATGAAAAGAAACTAGTTTATTCACATTTCTCTCCCTGACCTTCTGCTTTTTTTTTTTTTCCTTTTTGGGTGCTGTGGATATTACAGAGGCTCAGCCATTGGACTTCGCTGAATCAGGTTCCGTCTGCCAAGCTTCTTCATTTTGCATAGCTGGAGTGCAGCAGGATTTTTTTTTACATTACATCTTTATTTTTAAAAAAAGATGCATGGTTTAGGAAGAAGATCTAAGTACCTTGTGGAGGTTATAGGACCAAACCAGGGATAAATGTGACTCTTCAAAGGTAAGAGCAGGAGTATTTACCATACAACTCTACATGTATGCACAGCTCTCTATTTAACATGTAGGAATGCTTGTGAGGTGGATTGGAAGGGCACATGGGGAGAATGTATAACTTTATTTAATTAAGAATCTCAATAACAATGATACAACAAAAAGAAATATGCCTTGTTTTTGCTTCTCTTTGGAATTGTGTGTGTGTGTTTTAAAGTGTTGTTGGAAATTTAAAATAATGTATGCTGAAGTCGGTCAAATATTGGGAAGGGTTTAAAATGGGGGAGCAGGAGAAATTGCAGTATTTTATTAGAAGAAGAATCGTGGGAAGGAGAAGGATGTGAAAGCCATCTAGGAATTAAAAACAATCTTGCAATGCTAAGGGGGGGGGAAACTTTACTATGAAGATCAACTCTCTGTTGTGTGTGACAGCGTATTGTTCAAGGACAGAAGATCTTAGATGTCATATATAGCAATGTAAGGTGAGCATATGAGTAGACAAAGCAAAGGGATAAGGAAGAACATCTGGGATTAGGTGATATATTTGGTAGGCTTGGATTCCTAATAAGATAAAAACAGTTGGGCAGTTAGATCTGTCCAAGGTAGACATATGGGGAATTGGAACCCAGCAGGAATGTGCCGTATCATGTCACTTCAGCGTCATCAGATGTTTACAGTTCTCCAGAAGAATTAGGTTAGCTGCTTTGGAGGTGGTGGAGCTTATATATATATTATAGGGACACTATCTCTCACACACTTTCCCCAGGTCTCTCACACTCATATAGAATATAACAAAACTGGTGTTCTCCATCAAGGGATACTCCAGCAGAAAATGGTTGTGCACATGAACATGATGGGTGTATCAATGACTTCTTCAAACCTATGAGCATATAAGCATGGACAGTCATACTACATATAAATTTAGACCTCTGTAAAAAGGAAGAGAGAATCTTTATTTATAGTAGGAATATATTTTACCTGAAGCACATCTACTTGGTAATTTCAACTCCCCAGGGATGCTAAGGAAGCATCAAAGAGGGGGGGGGGATTTCTGGTTACTCTGGGATGAGTATGAGTGGGTAAGAACAACTTTCCCCCCTCTACTATACCCAGAAATTGTTGCCTACAAGAGAACCTTTGCTCTAATGTGAAATGCATTGAAAAAGTAAACATATAGGACATCAGATATAAAGTAGAATAGAAAAACTTGTCCCCAAATTACATTTTCCCTCCTGTTTCAAAAATGTGGGGAAACTGTGGTACCTGAGCTACCATTGGGTAGCAAATGTTGATTCTATATGGGAGGCTGCTGTGTGTGGTGGAGTCATTGACATGATGATGGCTAGAGAAGGGGGTGAAACACAGCTTGGTTGGACATTGCTTTTATTCTTACACTTCCATGGTATCTCTCTTTGGTCATCAACTTGCATCTAGTTAGTTTGCAGTATAAAGTGCATATTGGTACCTGCCCAGTTTGTGCTGTTTGCACACTCTTGTCAAAACAGAGCTTACTCTACATAGCCTTGTCTGCAATATGACTTCATGAGTAATATTTAGACACCAGTCTTTTTTACTGGATGATTAATGTTCCAATACACATTGACCAGCTTGTATCCGGTATCTGCCTTAAAGAGTTCAATTTCTGCAGACTGCAAGGGAATTGCTGTTGATACCCTGTTTGGTCCTCTCTGTTGATACCCTGTTTGATCCTACTTGCCTACTTCTTCCTCTGTTGCTGCTATTATGAATACTTGTTTAAATTCAAATGCAGTCTATAGAATTGCTTACTTTGTCTTCCCCTCTCAGGAAAATGCAAGCAACCCTCTTAGTATTTCTATAGCAGCCTCCCTTTTCTTTTCTGCAATATGGGAGAGAAGCTGACAGCTCCCTGACAGTTCCTTACAAGTCATCTTGCTCTTCCTCTTTAGTGAGAGCCATCTATCCAGTGGCTGATGTTTGAAATGTGGCCGTCATGTCTGTTTTGAAAGTGCCTCTCTTAGAACTCCTTGTTCCAGAGCAGCATTTTGCTGTTTGCCAATGAACATTTGCTTCAACAAGGAGTGGCAAGTCTCAGTGAAGCAGTATTAAAACAATTGGTTCAGATATTATTATACAGGGGGTGGGGTGGGTATTTCTGTTTCAGCTTAAAAAAAATCAGAGAAAAATACTGGATTGATGGCATTGGACACTTTATGGTCAAAAAAAGATGAGTGTGGGAAAATGTTTTGGAGAAAAGGGAGGCAAGATTCATTCACAGTCTTGATTCTGAACTTCACTCCTGATCTTTGAGTATTATCTTGAAAGAAGGAAATCAATTCATATTTAACCCTGTTTACATACAGATTTCTGAACAAAGATTCCAATTCAATGCATCTTGTTTGTGATTTATAATGGTTTTTAGGTAGTGTTTTGAGACCTGTTTTATTAGGTATGTCCAGGGCAGGGGTGTCAAACATATGGCCCATGGGCCAGATTCCTCCCTGGCAAGGCACAGATCTGACCCCCAAGCCGCATCCTTCTTTTGCTTTCTTTTCCAGGACTGCTGCTGCAGCTGACCATTGCTTGCTTTTTTCCAGCTCCCTCAGTGGCGCTTTGCTTCCTGCTTCTTGTCTCTTACCTCCCCCCCCCCCACTCACACACAGGTCCCTCAGTAGCTGCTTCCTGCTTGTGCAGGAGAGATACAAAAATAAGCCCCCCGCCCCAGAGAGATAAAGCTTCTGTTTCCTTTTCTGAGGCAGCTAATTCTCTTCTGGGGGATGATGAAGGAAGGGGGGTGGGGAGAGAGAGAGCAAAGTTGGAGTTCCATGACTGCTTCAAGACCAACAGTGTTTTATTCCAGGTGAAAGCTTTTTATGTACAAGCATACTTTTTCAGAGGAAGAGAGGATGGATGGATGGATTCTTCTGACAAGCAAAATTTATACTGAGGAAATTATTTTGACTTATTCTGAAAGGTTTTTTAAAATTATTCTCTGTTCCTATCTTGTTCTTTAATTTTATTTCAAAAAGACCTTGATTAGGAATTAGAACACTTGGATTGGTCTTTATATCTTGGACAGTGGAGTGATTTCTGATGCCAAATGACAATAGCACATATTGCGAGACAGGAAAATTAGCTCTCAATTCAGTCCATGAGGATGCATTGTCTTGAGTTTCATTATCAATTGCAGTTCAGCAGTCTCTCTTTCTAGTTTCCCTTTGAAATTCTTTTGTAAAAACACTGCTACTGTTAGGTCAGCAACTGAATATTGTGATTTCTAATGCCAGCCTTCTGTCCATTTATTCTTTGCATCCTTCTGGACTGAATCCTTCTGGATGGAACTGAAACCTAGGTTTCTTGTCTCATTAGCAATGCTGGTATCTCCATGACTACTATCCCTCTACATATCACACCTAATCCAATCAAGCCTGCTATTGTCATCCACCAGCTATTGCCGTTTGGTATCTGAAATCACCTTTATAAAGTTTATATCTCTATTACCTTGTGTTACATTTTATGGCATGCATCACTTGGCCCAACAAAGTGACAGAGTTCAACACCTCTGGTCTAAGGTATAGCTTAGTTATTTGAAATTGAGCTAGGAACATTAATACTAGATTTGATTTTTCTTTAAAGAGCTTGAAATGAGACTTGCTACCATAATGCACAGAAAGCAAAATTCAGGTAGAATATTCTAGAGCAGCAGATCCAAATTCTATTCACACAATTGTAATAGCCATACCAAAATCCACTGTGGTTTCCACCCATGTTCATCCTGGTCCTAAAAAGTGTTGCTGCTTTTTAAACATATGCACACAGGGACCTTTAAGACTATTGTGGCTGTATACACACATGCACACAGCTAGCACAAACTATAGCCAGCAAGTAGTGGAACTATGGGAGCACACTAAGAATTGGATAGCTTTTAATTCAGCCAATTAATTTTCTGCAGAAATCTGTTTCTTAAAGTTAGAAAGATAGAAGTAGTAATAGAATTGTTCCTATGACAGCTTGATACTTGCACATTCATGAACTGTGAGTCCTCTCCTTGTTGGTTATGGTGGCACATGAAAAATCTAACAAAGTTGGATCACCCACTCAAACCTAAAGCATGTTCAAAAGGGATTTTTAGTTACCACTGTTTCATTCCTATAGAATATAGTGAAAGTGTGGGAAAGAGTACCAAAAGTGGGGAGGGTAATCTGTTAGTCTGGGGTTTTGTAGGGTTCTTTGGTCAATCAGTTCTCTGTGTTCTCTGTACCATTCTTCTGCCCCGTCATGTAAATAAGTGAAAGACACTGGCATGCATGCTGTGTGGTTTGTGGGGTTCAGATGTATTGAATTAGCACAACCCAACTCTGAAAAAATCATGCACCCTTCAGTTATTATCCCCACTCACAGTTATGCAAACAAACGTGTTTTGGCTTCCATTTTAGTATAGCAGCTCCACAAAGTATGAAACTACTTTTTAATACTCAGAGAAGTTGAAAAAGGATTTGGTATGGAGAAGATGAGTTAAAAATAGAGGCAACACACTACAACAAATAGGACCTAATAAAGAGTTATTTTACTTTTGGTCACTTAGTCCATCTAACCCAGTACCACCTGCTATGATTATCAACAGATGTGCAATAAATTCATGCAAGATTTTTCCTCGCTGTCCTCACTGAGTTGTGTACACTGATAAAGCTGGTCTATGACATGGGACCTTCTGTGTGCAAACCTGAGTTGTGTACCACTGTGTTGTAGCCTTTCTGGACTGCATTCTGGCTGTCCAACATGGACAATAAAATCTTAAATAGAATTATAGACTTCTAAACCCATTGACTTCAATGGATTAAGAGGGGTGTGACTCTGTTTAGGATTGCACTGCTAGTGTGTTATCCTGACATCCTTGAAAATTGATAGAAACAGCAGCAGCATGCCCCATATAAACAAACAAATCCTTCCTTAAATGCTTACAAATTAGTTGCAATTGTCCTAGGGGTTAGGGGACTACTGGGAACAGATTATAGAAGCTTGTTTATACAGTCAAACTCCAAGGGCTTATTAAAGATGTGTGTCAATTTAAGTCTCTAGATATTAATCATGGAACATTCATGCATTAATAAATGGACTGACTGAAGAAGACAAGTATCTAAAGAAACATGAACTCTGTGACATGAAAGCACAGTCTTTTCAACTACTAGACTAGCGCCTCCCCCTTTTCATTACAGTATTATTACACTGTTTGGATATTTCAGTCCAAGAAAACTGAGAAGAATCTATGGAACACCTAATACACATTGCTGAAAAGGATACAAAATCAAAAGAGCTTTCAAGGATAACTGTGAACTTTATTATTTCTGTTACACTTCTTTTCTGTTGCTGATAATAAGCAATGTGGAAATGCAGAATGTACTTACAGGAGCAAAAGTGATTGACATTTGATAGTGGCAGTGTGAGAAGAGCCAGCTGTCCATTAATCAGTATTTAGGTAATATTTGGGAAATGTTGGAGTTGTTTAACCCCTCAGCTATATTGTAATACGCTAGGAATATTGTAGTTGTGGTGGTGATGAAGCCATTGGTACTGTCCATTTGAACTGTTCTAATGCCTCACAGGAGAATGGCGGGGGGAGGGGGGCAGAGTCCCTGTCAGAATAAGCAAAAGGTCCTAAGGAACTATGGAGAGAAGAAGCAAGAATGTAGGGGAAGGAAGCTAGCCAGGGTTCTGAAACAACAGGAGGAAAAGAGAAACAGATGTAGAAAAAGGGGTTGGAAGGGAATAAGGGAGATATAAGGCCCAAGGGAGGGACATGAGAGAGAAAGGAAAACTGCACACAGAAAGTAGATCCATGTTGGGAAATATGTGGAGTTTGGGGGGGCAGACTGAGGGGAGAGCATGGTTTGCGAATGGGGTACCTCAGTGAAGTATAATGCCATAGATTTCACCCTCAAAAACTGCCATTTCTTCTAGGGCAGGGGTGTCAAACTCATTTGTTAGGAGGATTTGACATAAATGGGACTTTATGGGCCCAGCCATGCATGTCCTAAAATGTAATGCCAGATAGCAGAGATAGAGACTTTATAGAGGACACAGGCCAACACAATTAAATACATCATTTTTTTAACTTAAAATACAAACATACTTTAAACTCTTGCAATATTTTGTTTAAAACAGAAAGGGGGGATAGTGGGATTTTTCAATGCAATTTTAAAAATAAAACATCAAGAAAAAGCACAAAGATCACAGCAGAAACAAAAAAACTATGAAAACATGAAATGGCTTGGCATTGCAAGCTTCTGCTCTCCTCTCCCCAGTCTACTCAGATTAACAATGGCTCTCCAGTGTAGTATCCCCCTTTGGCTGTGGGTTCCCAAGTTAGAGTACTCACTAGGCACTAGTTCTCACTCCACTGGGAAGAGACAAAACTGACTCAAAGCATCAATGCTTGATTTTCAAGGACACAACTCCAGGAAGCTTCAGCTGGCCATAGGAATGCTGGGAAGTTAAGCAGAGTTCCTCTCCATTGAAACAAATAGACAAAGTTGCAAGGAAAACGTGGAGTGGGTTTTCTGTTCATGTTCGCTCTGCCCAGAAGCCTGAAAGAAAATCCATTCCACATTTTCTTTGCAGCTTTGCTTTCAGCTTTAGCCTCTGCAAAAAGATAGAAGGAGCTGGGAATGTTGTGGCAGCCTCAAAGCTTCACAGGGTGACGACAGGAGGGGGAGAAGAGAGCCCTGCGGGACTGATTGAAGCCCTAGGTGGGCTGGTTTGGCTCATGGGCCACATGTTTGACACCCCTGTTCTAGAGGAACTCATCCCTATAGTCTGGAGGTCAGTTATGGCAGACAACTCCAAGTTCAGAAATTCCCCTATAGATGTAGGGATAGGACATGAAGACAATAGATTTTGGGGAGGGGAGAGAGCTCAGTGAGGTATAATGCCATACAGTGCACCTTCTAAACCAGCCAATTTATCCAGGGAAACTGATCTGCATTGTCTGGAGATCAGCCCTAATTCTGAGAAATCTCCAGGCCATATCTGGAAGAATGTAGTGATTGAGGCATCTGGGCTCTCTCTAGAGCACCATATAAGTGGAGATGTTACTGGCTGAGACTGTCTGAGGATGAGACTGCTCTGCATCCCTTGTGTCTCCATTACCACCTCATCTCACCTTCCAGCAAGAATGCCAAATCCCTCTCCTTCAGCAACAAGTAAAATTGTCCCCTTGAACTACTACATGAGCCACTCTTGAATACAAAATAAGTAAAGAGGAGATGCCAGGTCCTTGCATTATTGATTTAAAACAATCAGTCAGATCAGTCAGAGATGGAAG
Source organism: Heteronotia binoei (assembly GCF_032191835.1). Lineage (NCBI taxonomy): Eukaryota > Metazoa > Chordata > Lepidosauria > Squamata > Gekkonidae > Heteronotia > Heteronotia binoei. The sequence continues at coordinate 184,856,636 of NC_083223.1, read as the reverse complement.
GAGGGCCTAACCAAGGATGAATGTAGACAAATAACCAGTACTTGTAGAGAAAAAGTTTTTAAGGTTTTAACTGTTTTAAATGTTTAATTGCTTATATATTTATATTGTTTAATTGTATGTTTGATTAATTTCTGGAAGCCGCCCTGAGCCACTTGTGGGAAGGGCAGGATACAAATCAATCAATCAATCAATCAATCAATCAATCAATCAATAAAAGTTAGGGAAGCTAAAGCTCAGTTTGAGCTTAGGCTAGTGGGAGATGCTTAAAACAACAACAGGTTCTTTTCTTAGATTCAAAGTAAGAAAAAGAGCAAGGATGTGCTAGGCCCATTGCAGGAACAGGAAAGTGAAATTGTAACTGGTAATGATGAGAGGCTCAATTCTACTTTTCCTTGGTCTTCTCTTGTGAGGGGAACGGTGCTCAACATGCCAAAAACAGAACATATGATGAGGGAAGGGAGTTGCAGCCTAAGATCAGCTCAGGGGTAGTACATAAACACCTAGTTTTTAAAAATGACACTAAGTCCTTGGAGCCAAATGAACTTCATCCAAGGGTACTAAAAGAACTCAGACGTAATTTCTGAGCCTTTGGCCATTATTTTTGAGAATACTTAGAGAACAGGTGATATGCCAGAAGATTGAAGGCTGGCAAATGTTGTCCCATCTTCAAGAAGGGGGGAAAGGAGGACTACTGACCTGTCAGCTTGATGTCTACTCCTGGAAAAGTTTTAAAACAAATCATCAGTTAGTCCTTGAGCATTTAGAAAGGATGGCTGTGATTACTAAGAGCCAGCATGGGTTTCTTAAGAACAAAACATGTCAGACTAACCTTATCTCACTTTTTTGGAGAAAATTACTATCTTGCTGGATCAGGGGAATGCTGTAGACATAGATTATCTTGTTCCACATCATATTCTTGTTGACAAGTTGGTAAAGTGTTGTTTGGATCCTATTGCTGGATCTGTAACTGGTTGACAGATCAAAGGTGCTTCTTAATGGTTCTTCATCCTCTTGTACAGTTGTGACAAGTGGAGTGCCTCAAGGGTCTGTCCTGGGACCTGTTTTGTTTAGTATCTTTATAAATGATTTGGATGAAGGGACAGAGGGAAGGCTTATTAAATTTGTAGATGATACTAAATTGAGAGGGGTAGCAAATACAGTAGAAGACAGAGTCAGAATACAGGATGATCTTGACAGGCTGGAAAATTGGGCTAAAACAAATAAAATCAATTTTAATAGGGATAAATGTAAAGTTCTGTGTTTAGGTAGGGAAAATCAAAGGCATAATTATAGGATGGGGGAGACTTGGCTTGACATTAGTTTATGCAATAAGGATCTAGGGGTCTTAGTGGACCATAGGGGAGGGGCTGTGGCTCACTGGTAGAGCATCTGCTTGGTAAGCAGAAGGTTCCAGGTTCAATCCCCGGCATCTCCAACTAAAAAGGGTCCAGGCAAACAGGCGTGAAAAACCTCAGCTTGAGACCCTAGAGAGCCACTGCCAGTCTGAGAAGACAATACTGACTTTGATGGACCCAGGGTCTGATTCAGTATAAGGCAGCTTCATATATATATATATATACACATACACACACACACACACACACACATATACATATATATATATATATATATAGTGAACATGAGTCAGCAGTGTGATGCTAAAAAGGCAAATATGATTTCGGGCTATATCAACAGAAGTACAGTGTCCAGATCACATGAGGTGATGGTATCACTTTGCTCTGGTTGGATCTCACCTAGAGTAGTATTATGTTCAGTTTTGGGCATCAGTTTGGTCTAGTGATTAAGTACATGGACTCTTATCTGGGAGAACCAGGTTTGACTCCTCACTCCTCCACATGCAACTGCTGGAGTTACCTTGGGTCAGTCATAACTCTGTCAGAGGCTGTTCTGGAAAGAGCAGTTTCTGTCAGAGCTCTCAGCCCCACCTTCCTCACAGGTTGTCTGTTGTGGGGAGGTGAAGGGAAAGGAGATTGTAAGCCACTCTGAGACTCCTTTGGGTAGTAAAAGGTGGGGTATAAATCCTATCTTTTCTCTTCACAATTTAAGAAGGATATAGACAAGCTGGAACATGTCCAGAGTAGGGCAATAAAGATGCTAAGGGGGCCTTGAGACCAAGTCCTACAAGGAAAGGTTGAAGGAGCTGAGTATGTTTAACCTGGTGCAAAGTTGCTTTCTGTTTCCTCAGAAGGTCAGACCAGAACCGCTTGGTTGAAATTAAATCAAAAAGGTTTTCAACTAGACATTAGGAAGAACTTCATGACAGAGCAGTTCCTCAGTGGAACATGCTTCCTCAAGAGATGGTGGGCTCTTCTTTGGAGGTTTTCAAACAGAGGCTAGATAGCCATCTGACAGCAATGCTGATTCTATTAACTTGAGCAGATAATGAAAAGGAGGGCAGGAAGGGTTGCATTAGTGCTTAGTTCTCGTGGCCGCTTTTTACAAGCTGGACTTGGTGAGCCTTTGGTCTGATCCAGCATGGCTTTTCTAACGTTCTTACAAGCCCAGGGAAATGCTGTTGACCAATTTTAAACAGGTCAGTTTTGCTAGGGATCCTGAAGAGTTTCTTTGTCTTCTTTGACTTCTTCTTTGCCATCTTCTGGGTTTGGAGGGTGGTGGTGGGGGTGTCACTGGGTGTGTATGTCGGGGGGAGGTACTTGTGAATTTCCTGCATTGTGCATGGTGTTGGACTAGATGACCATGGAAGGTCCCTTCCAACTCTATGATTCTATGATTTTTGGCTACAGTGCTCTTGTTTTAAATTAAGAATGGGCTGTATAAACTGGTACTAAATTAGATTCCCTTTCTATTGAACCAGAATGGGAGATACAATACAAAAGATGATGTGGGTTTTATACTCCTCTAATGGTCTTTTGTCCATAATGTTTTGCTACAAATGGTTTTAAACCATGTGTATCAGAATGTTAAGTGTATAAAAGCTGAAAAATAAAAAAATAAACAGGCAAACAAATCCTATTTGCCATAGTAATACAAAGTTCTTTGCCTAGTCCCAGCTGTCACTTCCCAAGTCTACTGGGTCTCCAGATTGGAAAAAGGGGAATTGTCTCTGGTTTTTCTGATCATCATAACCTGAATTACCTTCAGTCTGGGAGATTGCCAAAGCCCTGCTTGACATAACTAGATGTAAGCATGTCACTAAACAGCCCACAAAAATGCTGAATGGGAGACTAAAATCATGCATTGTTTTGTTTCTTCCTTTCTCTTTCATGTTAGTGTGACTCCAGAAGATTTTTAGAGGGTATTTAAGAACAATTCTGCTACCTCATTGCCAGTCTGATTGTCCTACACATAAGAAATTTTCCTCCCTGTGAACTGTTTTTTTTAAAAAGCCTGGCTATGCAGCAGTAGCAGCAACTTATATGAATCCAATATATCGGAAGAGGCATCTTTCTATGTATATCTTTTATCTTTTAAAAAATCGAATACTGGTTCCTAAGCTCTTAATCATTTCCAGTGGCCAACTTGAGATATTAGGAATTCACAAACAAGACCTGAATGTGATGACCATCCCTATTTGTGTGTCCTTAGCATAAGATAATCAAACATACACTGGTTTGCAATATGGATGCTCCATTTAGGCCCTAGGTATGATTAAAATCATGTTGTAGAAGCTAAGCAGACCTAATCAGTGCCCACCTGGGAGTCCTTCTGGGAATCTTACATAAACCACCTTTAATTCAGTGCAGAAAGAAAATGATATATATGCAATAAATTAAATATTAACGTTTAGTTATAATGACTAGAAGCTATTGATGGACCTATTCTTCAGGAGTGTATTTAGTATTTTTAAAACAATTCATGGCTTGTTTGGTCTGTTTATCTAATAGGCAAAATCTGAGCATCCAAATGAGTACTGTTGAATGTGGCTGGCTGTGGAGTAGCTGCTGTGTCGCTAGTTGCCTACTGAAGGGAATAGTTACATGGCGGACGAATGGGGGAAAGGTACTCCAACAGCATTGTTGGGTGCTGCTGTGATGGCATCCATGGTGATTCTGCCGCTGCATTCTATTCCAGTGTTGTTGCAAGGCAGGGATGGTGTGATAGACAGGGCGGGCAGGACCAATGAGAGTCATGAGTCAAGGAGGCCAGGCCATCCATCACCACCAGGGGACAGAGAGGAGCAGGCCACAGGAGCAATGCTCCTCCTCTGCCACACACACCCTTAAAGAGATCAGCTCATATTACAAGCCCCACCACCTGTCAGTGGGGAGATGGGAATCATCTGTCAACTCAGCAGGCACCCCACAGTAAGAGGTGTTCAACAGTGGAATCAGCTACCAAGGGAGGTTGTGAACTCCCCCTTACAGGCAGTCTTTAAGCATAGATTGACCAACACGTGTCAAAGATGCTGTAGGCTCATCCTGCATTGAGCAGGGGGTTCAACTAGATGGCCTGTATGGTCCCCTCCAACTCTATGATTCTGTATGCATCTGGGAGCCTGCTGTTTGTTCCTATGGTTGTCGGGTTCAGGAAGGAGATATGCAGTGTCCAGTGTGGCTCAGTGCCACTGTGGTAGGTTCAGGGGAGGTATGGAGTTAGGGGACGGGGAGCCTTGCTTGCCTGTTTCCATGTGGCTGCCCATTGGGATCCCTGTTTGTGGGCTGCCACCTGTGTGGGCTAAAATCTGGGTGGGCTGAAATTTGGGTGAAGTCAGCCACAAAGTGTGGACTTCGTTTCCCTGTAGTATATTCCCTCAGGTGCTTGCCCAGTGGTGCTAGATGCCCAGTCTGTGTTGGGCCCACCAGTGGGGGGTGTGTGCACTTGCTCTAAGTACATACAGCAGGGAGCTGTCAGACTATGCCATATGCCCTACCTCTGGAATTCTGGGGCAACCTCCTGCAACCATTTGGGGGAGCTGTGATTGGGTCCAGGGCATGGCTGGAGTAAGGGAGTGTGCTGATTGGCTGTGCACTTAGTTGGTATCCTGAGCTGCTTGGGGTCCCATGAATGTGGCCACAGCTTTGTGTAAGGGAGTAAATTTGAAGTTACCATGGCTGTCAATGGGCTATGGTAGCATTTTTGCTGGCTCAGCTTTACATCTGCTTTGGGGAGGGTGTGCTTTCCCATGCTGAAAACACTTTGGAAGCCACCTAATAGCCACCATGCTGCCTAGAATAGCCACATCTATGCTGGCAGCAGGGTTTGTGCCATTGCTTTGTTGGTGTGTGGCTGTGGTGCTCCTGCACCAGTGGGCCTCAGTGGCACAGTACCACAAGTGCCCTGTACCAGCATAAACTGCCCTTATGACAAAATAGGATCAGTTAGGTCCCTATTCTGATTTGGCCACACCCTTAGGATTCCTTCGTAAGTAGTATGTATGTATGTATGTATGTATGTATGTATGTATGTATGTATGTATTTATTTATTTATTTATTTATTTATTTATTTATTTATTTATCTATCTATCTATCTATCTATCTATCTATCTATCTATCTATCTATCTATCTATCTATCTATCTATCTATCTATCTATCTATCTATCTATCTATCTATCTATCTATCTATCTATCTATCTATCCCTCGCATTTATATCCCGTCCTCCTAGGGTTGCCAAGTCCAATTCAAGAAATATCTGGGGACTTTGGGGGTGGAGCCAGGAAACATTAGGGGTGGAGCCAAGATTAAGGCTGTGACAAGCATAATTGAACTCCAAAGGGAGTTCTGGCCATCACATTTAAAGGGACGGCACACCTTTTCAATTCCTTCCTTCCATAGGAAATAATGAAAGATAGGGGCACCTTCTTTTGGGACTCATAGAATTGGACCCCCTGGTCCAATCTTTTTGAAACTTAGGGGATATTTTTGGGAGAGGCACTAGATATTATACTGAAAATTTGGTGCCTCTCCCCAAAAAAAACAGCTCCCCCAGAGCCCCAGATACCCGTGGATCAATTTTCCATGATTTTCTATGAGAATAAATCTCCATAGGGAATAATAGAGTTCCCAGCAGACATTTCCCTCCCCTCCCCCTGCTTTCTGACGACCCTGAAGCGGGGGGGAGGGTCTCCAAACCAGGGGATCCCCTGCCCCCACCTGGAGATTGGCAACCCTACGCCCTCCCTGCCAAAGCAGGCTCAGGGCGGCTAGCAACAATCAAACCCAAACAACAGAACAATAAGCAAACAATTAAAATTAACAGTCATTATCAATTAACAGTTTAAGACAATTTAAAACAGTTTAAAATACTTTAAAACAATTTTTGGTGCTAGTGTTGGTACCATTACATTCAGTGATGTTGGGCATCTACTTATACTGTAGTTAACTAAAGGCAAGTCGAAATAAAACTGTTTTACAAGCCTTGCAGAACTGAGCAAGGTCCTGCAAGGCCCTTACATCTTCTGGGAGTTGGTTCCACCAGTGGGGGCAGCAATTGAGAAGGCTCTATCTCTGGTAGCCTTCAGCCTTGCCTCCCATAATATAATGAATCTCCATTTCACCATGAATGCAAACCTATATATATGTAGATCCAGGTGGGCAGCTGTGTTTGGTCTGAAGCAGTAGAACAAAGCTTGCATAAAACTTTGTTGGTCTTAAAGGTGCCCCTGAATCCAAACTTTGTTCTGCTACATATCTGTAGTTTGACATGACAATTCCATTTCAGATGTGAAATGTGCCTCTGCATGTAGTAGCAATTGATATAGTGGGATCTGGATTAATAGGAAGTGTTAACTTGAGAGATTAGAAAGAGCTAGTCTTTAATCCTCCCAGCAGGTGTTGTGATGTCACTGTGGTTGTGTTAAACTGGGTAAATTAAGGGGATGGGTCCTGGAATAGCCAACAAATCCTGTGGCTTAGATTCTGGTTGGCTACAAGATAAGATGCTGGACAAGTGCATCCCCAATCCATGTCATTATCTGATGCTAACAAGAAAAGAAATCTGGGTTAAGTAGCAGATCACCTAAAACCATATCAATAGCAAGAATTTTGTTCTGTTTTAGTTGGGTTTATGATGCTGAAACAAGAGAAAAAATTCTTTTTTGGGGCTCAGAATGCTTACATTAGGGCCACAGTTGACTTGGAAATTACAGAGAAGCTGTAACATTTGATTTCAATGGCTCTAGTAATATCATTGTTCAAAGATTATCATTGGTGAAGTACGAAAGTCTGATTTATCAGGAAATTAGTTATATCTAGCCCATCCAGAAAGTAGAGAAAGATGCACTGAGAATAAATATATAAATATTATGACAAATACCAAGAATCACCACAGCTTCTTGCACAGCTATTGCTACTGTCTGTGACCCCACGTATAAAGAATATGTAAAAAAACATTAATTAGGAAGAAAAGAAAGAGAAAAGAAACAGAAGAGTGAGAAAATACCCCCTGGATCAGCAGGATTTACTTCACTTTTATTATTTGTTCCTCAATGGGTAACCATGTGAATGTGTCACACAACCTTTGAGCAGCAACAAGGTTTTTTCCCCCTGTGTGTTTGGCTTCCATGTACTATTCTGACAAGCAGATGGAAATATAACTGCATTGCACATTCTCTGCAGTATGGTGGATATTCAGTCAGCCCAGTGAAAAATTAGGCAGATTTCATTAAAAGCAGATTTTATTAAATGGTGCAGAGTGTTAAAGCTGCAGTGCTGCAGTCCTAAACTGATCACAACCTGAGTTCAATCCCTGGTGGAAGCTGGGTTTTCAGGTAGCCGGCTCAAGGTTGACTCAGTCTTCCATCATTCTGAGGTCAGTAAAACGAGTACCCAGCTTGCTCCAAATAATGTAATGTATCCTTCCTTCCTTCTGTAATAGCAGAGTAGTTGTTATAGTTCTTATTAAGAACATAAGAGAAGCCATGTTGGGTCAGGCCAATGGCCCATCCAGTCCAACACTCTGTGTCACACAGTGGCCAAAAATTTATATATATATATATATATATATATATATATATATATATATATATATATATATATATATATACACACACACACTGTGGCTAATAGCCACTGATGGACCTCTGCTCCATATTTTTATCTAAACCCCTCTTGAAGGTGGCTATGCTTCTGGCCACCACCACCTCCTGTGGCAGTGAATTCCACATGTTAATCACCCTTTGGGTGAAGAAGTACTTCCTTTTATCCGTTTAACCTTCAATTTCATCAAATGCCCACGAGTTCTTGTATTGTGAGAAAGGGAGAAAAGTACCTCTTTCTCTACTTTCTCAGTCCCATGCATTATCTTGTAAACCTCTATCATGTCACCCCGCAGTCGACATTTCTCCAAGATAAAGAGTCCCAAGCGTTTCAACCTTTCTTCATAGGGAAAGTGTTCCAGCCCTTTAATCATTCTAGTTGCCCTTTTCTGGACTTTCTCCAATGCTATAATATCCTTTTTGAGGTAGGGTTGCCAATCCCCAGGTGGGGGCAGGGGATCCCCCGGTTTGGAAGCCCTCCCCCCGCTTCAGGGTCATCAGAAAGCGGGGGGAGAGGAGGGAAATGTCTACTGGGAACTCTATTATTCCCTAGGGAGGTTTATTCCCATAGAAAATCATGGAGAATTAATCTGCGGGTATCTGGGGCTCTGGGGGGACTGTGTTTTGGGGTAGAGGCACCAAATTTTCAGTATAGCATCTAGTGCCTCTCCCCAAAATACCCCCCAAGTTTCAAAAATATTGGACCAGGGGGTCCAATTCTATGAGCCCCAAAAGAAGATGCCCCTATCCTTCATTATTTCCTATGGAAGGAAGGAATTGAAAAGGTGTGCCGTCCCTTTAAATGTGATGGCCAGAACTCCCTTTCAAGTTCAATTATACTTGTCACAGCCTTGATCTTGGCTCCACCCATAATGTCTCCTGACTCCACCCCCAAAGTCCCCTGGCTCCACCCCCAAAGTCCCCAGATATTTCTTGAATTGGACTTGGCAACCCTATTTTGAGGTGCGGCGACCAGAACTGCACACAGTACTCCAAATGAGACCGCACCATCGATTTATACAGGGGCATTATGATACTGGCTGATTTGTTTTCAATTTCCTTCCTAATAATTCCCAGCATGGCATTGGCCTTTTTTATTGCAAACGCACACTGTCTTGACATTTTCAGTGAGTTATCTACCAAGACCCCAAGATTTTCAGTGAGTTATCTACCAAGACCCCAAGACCCTCTTGGTCAGTCTCTGCCAGTTCACACCCCATCAACTTGTATTTGTAGCTGGGATTCTTGACCCCAATGTGCATTAGTTTGCACTTGGCCACACTGAACTGCATCTCCCACGTTGACATCTGCCACGTTATTAATGGCTTGAATCATAATTTACAGTAAGTCAGAGTGATATATTGTCCTGAAGAAAGCCAGATATGAAGTAAACTAGATACAAATGAGCCCTGGTTGAAAGCAGCACATTCATCTCTGGGAAATCTGAAGATTAGGTGTTAGGGCCTAGCAAAAGGCAGATAAATCCTTACTTCCACCCAATAAAATGAGAGGAAAGACATCAAAGTAGTTGTCCAGTCAAATTAGAGAAGCTAGCTTCAAGTAATCAGGTTGCTTATTAGTATCATTCCATTGTCAATGGTGGGAAGTAGAAAGGATCATTTTTAACATTAAACATAAAGGAACTTGGTTTAATTGATGCATCAAAACAGATGTCTTAAACCAGATGGCTAAACACGTAGAGATTAAAAAGAAGTTAAGCAACATAAATGTTATTCTAGCATGTAAGTATCATTTGAATCTAGATTTTTGGGGAAAGCATTCAGAGAAGCCCATATCAGTGATTCTTGAATACCGAAGAAGCCAGAGTGTACACATTTGTGCACCTGTAGTACTCTGTACTGTAAGAATACACTGGGTGGGGAGCTGTGTATTTAAATGTGCCTCTGCTGGAGGTTAATATCACTGTGCATAAGTAAAACAAACAAAAAAAACCTCTAGGAAGTATCTTGCTTCTAGTCAAGGATTCTTCTTGTCTAACAAGCTGGCCTGAAATATACATACCATTTTGGGTACCAATTTACAAGTATTTGCAATAAATCAATTTCTTCATCCCAAATAATTGCAAAGCAATTATATATATATACACTCAACATGTATCAGGTCACACATGTGCAACTAGACTCTCAGTGCATCCATGATCTGAAACGTGTTGGATGTATCATGTAGTTATGCCCCACATTAAACTTTCTAGCCCATGGACAGCTTTGGGTGCTATAACTAGGGGAAGTTCAACTGACTGGAGCTTCCTTTTTGCATTTCCTGTGTTGTCTTGCTTGAAAAAGGGACATATCTGCTACTGTACTCAGAAACTGGTGGTGCTAGGACCCCTGAAGAACTTTTCTCCATGAGCAATATCTGTCCTTTAGGTGTTTGGAAATTAGGCATCATACCCTACATCTCCTTGATTTAAATTGAACATGCTGGTTTATAGGAAGCCTGAAATAGCCTGCTGGGAATGGATTTTGTAGCCTAAGAGTGACCAGCTATTAGGTATGCTTTTTTGCTAAATCTCTGCAGGAGAGTTAAGACACCTGACCTGAGAACAAAGACAAAAGGGAAGGCTGAACAAGGGATCAATATTATACTGTAATTAAAAAAAAAACAATATACAGTAAATATTAGGAAGAGCAGCAAGTTTCCTTTATGTTTGAAATAGCTTGGACAAAATGCCAGCTACCAGTTTGTGAAACCTGTCATCATTTAAGTAATATTTTTTTGTCAGCACAGAATGAATCATTTCATCACGTATATGTGTACAAACACAGACTCATTTTCTTCTCTCTTTTGTATATAATATAGATATAGGTCTGTTTTATAGTGAACATATTATTGATTGTAACATATTATTGTAAATGGATGAAAAAGACTGAAGTCTCCAGATGTTGGGTTCCTTTAAAGATTTTGTAGATGATAGCTGCTATTCTCTTTGGCCATAGTGATCTATTTCTGTGATATCACTTATTGTTGGAATCTTTTATCATCTGCTACCAAAATGTTAGGAAATACATGCTAAATTCAGAGGTTTGGAGTGGCAGTAATTGGAGTCGAGGCTTAAGCTTAGCAAAAGAAATAAAGTTTACTAGAAAACATCAGGATAGGGTACTTGGGATAAAACAGAATAAACATCTAGCTTACCAGCTAGTCTATCTACGTCTTTTCTACATGGCTACGTTCTTTGTCTAGTCTGTTCTTCTCCCCAAAAAGCATTTCGCCAGGAAGAAGAGCAATAAACTTGCATACAAGATCAAAGCATTTCACACCTAACATCCTCTCTGACCAATGTTGTGTTCACAACTTTCGCGGGCAAAGTAAGAACCATCCCACAATTGAGTTTAGATCACAATACATCACTTCCTCCATCAGGTAAACAAACAGTTAACTATATAATGGCTGGAATGTGTATAGCTTGTATTCCAACAAACCCCTTCTCAAGTTATGCATCATTTCAGTCATTAGCAATTTCAATCAAGTTCATACTTTCACGTAGTCGTTCAAACTTCAGTCTGTCGAGCGGCTTCGTCATGATGTCTGCGATCATTTCTTCAGTAGGGCAGTACTGTAATTCAATCAGTCCTTCTTTAATCATCTCTTGCACAAGTAAACACTTGATGACAATATGTTTGTTGTCTAGTTTTATATTCTCAGCTTTGCATATGCTTATGCATGCTTGGCTGTCTTCATACATGAGTACTGGTTTAGGTTCCTCTATTCCAAATTCCTGAAGAAGAAAAATAATCCATTCCAGTTCATTGCATGCCCTTTGAGCAGACACACATTCAGCTTCAGCAGTAGATTGAGCTACAATCTTTTGTTTCTTAGTGTTCCAGTCAATCACACTATCTCCATAGAAGAATACATTTCCACTTGTAGATTTTCCATCTCCTTCATTTCTCCCAAAGTTGGCGTCCATGTAGACTACTAGTCTTGGGTTGTCACATGCTGAAATTAGTAATTTGTAATCAGCAGTTTTAAACAGGTATCTTGCCAGTCTCTTTATGGCATTCCAATCATGATAATATGGTGAACTTGTCTTTCTACTCAAGATTCCAACTGCAGTAGAAATATCTGGTCTCGAGATTCTGCTTAAGTACAGTAGTTTTCCAATTGCTTCTCTATATTCACGACTGTTTTCAAGCAATTTTCCTTCTTTCAAAGTTAAGTATGCTGGATCAAGTGGTGTACTAATGTTTCCATGTTTCTTTATTCCCATGGATTCAATAAAGTCCATAATTTTGTGTTTTTGGTTCAGCACAAAACTTCCATCTTCAGCTCTTTCAATTTGTATTCCAAGGTAATGCTTTATGTCTCCCAGTTGTTTGACTTCCACATCTTTATTTAGCTCATCAGCAATTTCTTTGATGTCCTCCTTGTTGTAGCAACATAAAATCAGATCGTCAACGTAAGTCAATATGTACTGGTATTGTCCATTTTTGAGTCTTGTAAACAAACAGGGTTCTGATTTCCCTTGTTGAAATCCTTGCTTCTTTAGTAGTTCTGTCAGCTTATCTGACCAACCTCTTGCGGCTTGTTTTAATCCATAAATTCCTTTTTGAAGTTTACACACAAGTTTTTCCTTTCCAACTTCTTCAAATCCTTCAGGTTGTTCCATGTAGATTTCCTCTGTTAAGTCACCATTGAGGAAAGCCGTTTTAATGTCCACGTGTTCAACTTGCATGCCTTTGGAGGCTGCAATTGTTAGAAGTATTCTGAACGCAACTTGACTTACAAGTGTCCAAGCTTCCTTGTCATGTAAAGACTTCATTTCGTCATTCATTGCATCCATCCATTTCTTTCTTTCTCGATCAGGTAGCTGACTTATTTCTTTCCAAGTTGAGGGTTCTTTGACAGGTCGTACTGTTGCACAAATGCCAAGTCTTGGCGGTGGTACACCTTTCTTGCTCCTTGCTGACCTTCTCACAGTAACTGTGGTTGTCTCTGCTTCTCTTGGACTTCCTGCTTCCCCTTCTGATTCATTGCTTTCTTGTGAAGGTGACCTGCCTGCTCATAGGTGGTCTCTGCAGGTTGCCAAATAGCAAATTCACTGAAGGTAAGATCTTCTATAGGATTCTGTACCGTGGATTCAGCTTGTATAGGAGCTTGCAAAACATTGTATAGGAGCTTGCAAAACATTGTCCGCGTTCTTTCATCTTAGACGGGCAAGGCAGTTGGCCCCCTTCCTGGACCGCGACGACCTAGCAACAGTGATCCATGCTACGGTCACCTCGAGATTGGATTACTGCAATGCCCTCTACATGGGGCTGCCCCTGTGCCGGACCCGGAAATTGCAGCTGGTGCAGAACGCCGCGGCCCGGCTGTTATTGGGCCTCCCAAGGTGGGGGCACATCCGGCCGGGCCTTCGGGCTCTGCACTGGCTTCCAGTAACATACCGAGTCCAGTACAAGGTGCTGGTCATTACCTTTAAAGCCCTATATGGCCTGGGACCTGCCTACCTGAAGGACCGTCTCTCCCCACACGTTCCCCAGAGAGTACTGAGGTCTGGGACTCAAAACCTTCTCACCATCCCCGGGCCCAAGGAAGTCCGTCTCAAGACAACCAGAGACAGGGCCTTTTCTATAATGGCCCCCACATGGTGGAACCAGCTGCCGGAAGAGGTGAGGGCCCTGCGGGATCTTACTCAGTTCCGCAGGGCCTGTAAGACAACCCTCTTCCGGTTAGCTTATGCCGACTAGATAAAAAGCTTATCAGATTTTAGTGAAATATACTGGATAGTTTAATGTTAAGATTTTAATGTTTTTAGGTTTTTTAAATGTTTTGACTTTTAAATGTATTAACTTTGTACCTTGTTTTATTGTTTTGTCGTTGTTGTGAGCCGCCCTGAGCCACACTGTGGGAAGGGCGGGATATAAATTATAGAATAAATAAATAATAAATAAATAAATCTATATATACCACATTGCATTGAATTTAGCATGTATTTCCTAACATTTTGGTAGCAGATGATAAAAGATTCCAACACTTATTAACTCTGAAATAAATACTTGACATGCAAATGTTCAATTTCTGACCCATTGATTGATTTCAGCTACATCAGTTAACTACTTGACACTTGGTATGAGACCATGGAGGAACATGAAGGCATTTCATCTGATTTGAGGGAGGTGTCCAGTGGGGTGCCACAGGGTTTGGTTCTGGGCCTGATACTTTTCAATATTTTTATAAATGATCTGGATGAGAGGGGTGGAGGGACTACTTATAAAATTGTCAGATGACACCAAATTGGGGAGAGTAGCAAACACACTGGAGGATAGCTCAAGATAGGTAGCCATGTTAGTCTGTCTGTAGCACTAGGAAAGAGTAAAAGTCCAGTAGCACCATGAAAACTAACAAAATTTGTGGTAGCTCATAGCCTACCACAATTTTTATTAGTCTTTAAGGTGCCACTGAACTCTTACTCTTTTCTATGCTGGAAGATATAGAATTCAGAGAGACTGAACAAAATGGAAAACTGGGCAGATGTGAACAAGGTGCAATTCAGCAAGAAGTGTAGAGTTCTACATCTGGGTAACAAAAATTAGACGCATGATACTGGATGGGGGACAAACCTCTGGGGATCAGCATGTGTAAATAAGATCTCGGGTGGACTGTTAGTTAAATATGAGCAGTCAGTGTGATGCAACGACAAAAAGGTCTTGGGATATATCAATGGAGACAAAACATTTAATTACAAAATGTCATCGTCTCATTGTATACCACATTGGCCAGGCCATACCTGAAGTCCTGTGTGCAGTTCTAGAGGCCTCATTTCAAAAAGGATGGAAGGAATGGAGTGGGTGCAAAGATGGCAACAAAGATAATCAGGCGCCTGGAAACCAAGCCCTACAAGGAAAAGCTGAGGGACTTGGGAATACTTAGTCTAGAGAAGAGGAGGTTTCGGGAGCTACACTGGCTGCCAATAGTGTACCAAATTCGCTACAAGGTGCTGGTTATTACCTTTAAAGCCCTATATGGCTGAGGACCTGTTAACCTTAGGGACCGTCTCTCCCCACATGTTCCCCAGAGGGTACTTAGATCTGGAACACAAAGTCTATTAGCAGTCCCCAGGCTGAGGAGGGAAAGATTGAAATCCACCAGATAGAGGGCCTTCTCGATTGCTGCCCCTTATTGGTGGAACCAGTTGCCGGAGGAAGTTAGGGCCTTGTGAGACCTCATCCAGTTCCACAAAGCCTGCAATAAAACACTATTCCAGCCAGCCTTTAATTGATTATGGAGTACTGATATAGTAGTAAGGAATGATACCTAATAAATACTGAACACCATTGGAAATGATTTATTAGGTATCATTAGCATCTGACTGTTTTAATGTTTTAATTTAAATTGATGTAATTAATGCGTTGAAATGTTATTGTGATTTTATTGGTTGTGAGCCGCCCTGAGCCTGCTTTGGCGGGAAGGGCAGGGGATATAAGTCTAATAAACCATAAACCAATACTGGTAATCAGAGCTATTTTTGTAGCTCTGCAGGAATTTATTTGCATATTAGGCCACATCCCCTGACACCAAGCCAGCCGAAACTGTGTTCCTGTGCGTTCCTGCTCAAACAAAGGTCTGCTGGTGATAGCAGTAAAAGCAAGTGTTAATAAAAATAGAAATAGCAATCAATAACTGAGCAGTGCCCCAGTAGAATAACGTAGCAGGATAAAACATTTATTCAGTATAAGCAGAGAGATATGGGAAAAGTAGTCTCTATCTTTTCTTCTTCTTCTTCTTGTTTGGTCACACAGTCCTACTCTGACTAAAACGAGTCCTGGGAAGAGAGTCAGTTTACATCAGGGTAATGATGTAGGAGGGGAGAATAAGCAAGGACAGCTTTGTTCATATAAGAATCATATAAGAGGATCATATATGAAATTGAGAGTTCTGATAATGGATCACCTTGACCATGATCACATGTTGTTTCCCTGGTCTGGGGAATAGTGGAAAATACCCACTCTGAATAATGAATTGGTTTGCTTTCTGTCACCTCACAATGTGTGTGTGTGTGCGTCAGAAGTCTGTAGCCCACTTTATATGAACAGTGGGCAAAATGTAGGATCTTCCTTCATATGTTTCATATTCTGGACTATTTATCACCTTTATTGCTATTCCCTGAATCATTTCTCATTTATTTCCACAGTTTTTCAAATGAGATGACACAAATTCTCCACCTGAGATTTAAACAGCATTTATTAGAGTCCTAATATTACTTCCTATAGTTTAAATATGATATTCTCTTAATACAATCAAATTGGCATTTACTACTTTGCATTTACAGTTACGCTAATTCATATTTACCTGGGATCTGCAGCAGTACTTTCTGCCTAAGACACACTTTATAATTGTGATTCAGGGGTGTGTGTGTAATTTTTCTTTGTTGAATTTCAGTTTACTGCCTAAGGCCGTAAAACAATGTTGTTGTTCAGTCATACAGTCGAATCTGACTCTGCGACCCCATGGACAAAGTTATGCCAGGCCTTCCTGTCTTCCACCATCCTCTGAAGTCTT
Organism: Heteronotia binoei; assembly: GCF_032191835.1. Taxonomy (NCBI): domain Eukaryota; kingdom Metazoa; phylum Chordata; class Lepidosauria; order Squamata; family Gekkonidae; genus Heteronotia; species Heteronotia binoei. The sequence goes on along the minus strand of NC_083223.1, from coordinate 184,840,156 downwards.
CTCAAATTCATGTTAGTTACATCAGAAATGCTGTCCAGCCATCTCATCTTTGCCGTCCCCTTCTTCTTTTGCTTTTGCCTTCTGTCTTTCCCAGTATCAGGATCTTCTCCAGTGAGTGCTCCCTTCTCATTTGGTGGCCAAAGTATTTGAGCTTCAGCTTCAGCATCTGACCTTCCAGGGAACAGTCTGGATTGATTTCCCTTAGGACTGATGTGATTTGATCTTCTTGAAGTCCAAGGGACTCTCAAGATTCTTCTCCAGCACCACAGCTCAAAAGCATCTATTCTTCTTTACTTGGCCTTCCTTATGGTCCAACTCTCACAGCCATACATTACTATTGGGAATACAATTGCTTTGACTATATGGACTTTTGTTGGCAGAGTGATGTCTCTGCTTTTTATTATACTGCCTAGGTTTGCCATAGCTGTCCTCCCAAAGAGCAAACGTCTTTTAATTTCATGGCTACAGTCACCATCTGCAGTGATCTTGGATCCCAGAAATGTGAAGTCTATCATGACTTCCATGACTTCCCATTCTATTTGCCAAGGAGTGATGGGGCCGGATGCCCTGGTCTTAGTGTTTTTTTTATGTTGAGTTTCAAGCCTACTTTTGTGCTCTCCTCTTTCACCCTCAACAAGAGGTTCTTTAGGTCCTCTTCACTTTCTGCCATTAGAGTGGTGTCATCTGCATATCTGAGGTTGTTGATGTTTTTCCTGGCAATCTTAATTCCAGTTTTTGCTTCACCCAGACCAGCATTCCTAATGATGTACTCTGCATATAAATTAAATAAGCAGGGTGACAATAAACATCCTTGTCGAGCTCCTTTTCCTATTCTAAACCAATCAGTTGTTCCATATCTCGTTCTGACCGTTGCTTCTTGACCCTTATACAAATTTCTCAGGAGACATGTGAGGTGGTCTGGTACTCCCACCTTTTTAAGGGCTTGCCACAGTTTGTTGTGATCCACACAATCAAAGGCTTTAGCCTAGTCAATGAAGCAGAGATAGACATTTTTCTGGTACTCCCGTGCTTTCTCCATAATCCAGCGAATTTTAGCAATTTGAGCTCTAGTTCCTCTACCTCTCTGAAACCCAGCTTTCTGGTAGCTCCCAATTTACATTCTGCTGAAGCCTAGCTTGTAGGATCTTTAACATGACCTTGCTGGCATGTGAAATGAGTGCAATGGTGTGATTGAACATTCCTTGGCATTACCCTTCTTTGGGATTGGAATATAAACTGACTTGTTCCAATCCTTTGGCCACTGTTGCGTTTTCCAAATTTGCTGACATAATTTGTGCATCACTTTCAACATTGTCTTTTAGGACTTTGAAAAGCTCAGCTGGGATACCAACATCTCTGTTTGTTTTGTTGTTAGTAATGCTTTCTAAGGCCCATTTGACTTCACACTCTAGGACGTCTGGCTCAAGATCAGTGATTTCACCGTCATGGTTGTCAGGGACATTGAGATCCTTCTTGTATAAATCTTCTGTGTATTCTTGCCACCTCTTCCTAATCTCTTTTGCTTCTGTTAGGTTCCTACCATTTTTGTCCTTTATCATGGCCATCTTTGCATGAAACGTTCCCTTGATATTTCCAATTTTCTTGAAGAGATCTCTCATCCTTCCCATTCTGTTATTTTCCTCTATTACTTTACATTGTTCCTTCAGGAAGGCTTCCTTATCTCTCCTTGCTGTTCTCTGGAAATCTGCATTCAGTTGAATGAGTGTTACAAAACATTTATTTCAGATTTAAACAAGGTTACAAAATATTTATTTCAGATTTATCCTCTGAAGTGGTGTGAAACCTTCCAAATTTGAGTTATTTGTAAGTTCCACAAATGGTCCTTTATAATAGTTCACTCTTGCTCTAAAACTATATACCCTACATCTAAATAACCAGGGGAATATTACAACGAGAAAGGGAACCTGAGAGATTGCTTTTGTTTTAAACAAGAAGGTGATTGTCTTCAGATGTATGTAAGGCAGGACATAAAATGCTGAATTCATTTTAGAGATGAGATACTGGGGGGGGGGGGGGAGAGAAGAGGAGGAGGAAGAAAGAAATCCCACAGATTGAACTAACCTGAGGCTGAGCAAGAATTAGGCATCCATTCGTTAGGCCTGCCTCAGACTTGCCTTTGGTTGTAGAGATAGAAGATGGAATAAATAAGGGATGGAAGATGATTAGTTTCTTGATCAAGAAAGAGGGAAGAAGTGTTGTTTCTGACTACCAAAGACAGTTAGTGGGACCTGCATAGCCAAAGAATTCAGGTAACGGAACAAGATCAGGTGAGATCAAACAGAAAATGTGTTAGGATTCGGAATGGGCATGAACTGAAAAACAAACCATGGTTTGAGCATGAACCAGACTGGTTCATTTGGTCATGTAACTCCCAATCCAAAAAATGAACCACATTTTTTCCACGGTAGTTCATTTGGTTTGTTTTTGCAGTTTGTTCTCCAGACCATCTGGCGCCAATTCAATCAATTCCTAGGCAATGCTGGTAGTGGCCTTATGAAGAGCATTAGAAATACCCAAAGCAGTTGTCCATAGCTTGTTTGGCAGCTCTGGAAGCCAATCACAGGGTTCCCTTTCTGCTCTAGGGGAGCAGTTTATATACCAGTATAATACCACACCCTGACTCAGCTGCTTTCACATTGTAGCAGAGAAGAGTTAGTTCAGTTGTTTGCTGTGTGGATGATTTATGGGAGGTTTTGCGGGACTCTTCCCTCCATCCCACACACACACAGTGGGACAATTTTTAAATCATATCTCTTGGCTGGGGAGGTGTTCCTTGCTGTGCTTTCAGCACAAACCTGAAGCTAGAGCTGAACTTTCCTTGCAGCACCTGCTCTGGGGGGCTATAACTTGGACATCCCAAATCCAATCTTTGCCAAACTTGGACGGCTGGTGAAGGAGAGCCCACTGAAGATGACCTCTGAGTTTGGTGTCTCTAACTCACAAGGGGGCTGTTCTACCACCTCCCAAACTAAATGAACCACAAACTTGTTTGGGAAATCAAATGAACCATGAACCAACAGGAACCATTGGTTCAGACAATCAAATAAACCATGAACAAGCACGAACCACAATTTTCCCAGTTTGTGCCCATCCCTAGTCAGGATGCAATCCATAGCCTTATAGAAAAGTTGCCTTTCACTTGATCTTGTTTTATTTTAGCCAATTTCCTTATTAGCTGGTTCATGTAACCTCATTTCTTATACTTAAGTTTGAGGTCATTTTAGATGTGGGAAGAAAGGCCAAAGTGTGGAGAGTAAAGGATGCGGAAAATAGAGTTAGACAAAACACTGTGGAGGCAACTAAGGCAACATTAAGGGACTTTAGCTCTAATAAGCTCATTCTGGTACATGAACAATTCTTGCTTCTGGCTGTCGTGCTTATCTTTCTTAAGATATAAACAATTAGATTGTCTGATGATGTCCTGGAACATCTATTCCCATCTCCATTTTTCTAATGATCCCTTGCTTCAGAATGTGATCTTGTATTCTGTTTGGAGTTGCATCATCTGGGAACTGGCACTAAAGGTTGTTCCTCAGAAATACCTTGTAGTTCAGCCTTTGTTTTCAAAGACAATCCATACAGAAGCCATTTTGAGAAGTTCAGAAAAACAAGCTGAAAATGAAAGGATTCAGTATGAGAAGACAATGGTCCATGAAAAATTGAAATCCAAATTTCACAAGATGGTTGATAGGACATTTCTTGCTTATATGCTTTCCAGACATAACATGCCTTTTTAAAAACCATGTATTTCTAAAGCTGCCCATATTTCCAATAAATCAGAAGACTTGTTTAAAAAAACAGTAAGGGTTTTTTTTTGTTTGCCCTCTCAGTGAGGACAAGAATACTTGAATCTACTGTGTCACTAATAAAAGTTTAGTTAACAGGCAGGAAAAAGTCTGAGATTCTTAAACATGTAGGGGAATATCTTGCTAAAGTGACTCTTCATTAGTAGTATAGGAAAAGAACAGAGGGACTGTTTTAAGCTATGTCTTCATTCTAGATATTTATGAAGCCAAGGAGAAATTGAATATAATGCTCTGCTGCTGTCATCTTTTAAGAATGGAGATAATTTTTACCTACACTAGATTGTTTTTAACACATCCTCTAAGTCAGGGGTGGTCAACGGTAGCTCTCCAGATGTTTTTTGCCTACAACTCCCATCAGCCCCAGCCATTGGCCATGCTGGCTGGGGCTGATGGGAGTTGTAGGCAAAAAACATCTGGAGAGCTACTGTTGGCCACCCCTGCTCTAAGTATTGCAGCCTTTCAAATAAATCCACAGAGATCCATTGCATTTTATGTAACCATGACTCCACATGGCACTGGGTGATCTTTTAGCTTGAGAGTCACAACAGTTGTTTGAAGCAGGTTAGTTTGAATCTAACCAGCTAAGAAGTTGAGGGGTGGGGTAGGGTTGTCAGCCTCCTAGTGTTACAACCAATCCCCAGACAATAGAGATCAAGTCCCCTAAAAAACCGGCTGCTTTGGAGAGTGGGCGCTATGCCATTATGTGCTGGTGAGATTGCTCCCCTCCCCCAAACCTGCCATTCCTGGGTTCCACCACAAAAATCCTCAGGAATTTCCCAACCCGCAGTTGGCAACTCTAAGTGGGGAGAGGGGGCAAGGCAAAGGCAGTAAGGAGCAGGGAGAACAGGAAGACAGTCTGTAGCTCATCCTCTACTCCCCCTATCATCTGGGCAGTAACATGCAGAGTTAATTTCTTTCATCCCTCAGGTCAGCAAATCAAGGTACACTGTCATCACAAGTAGGGTTGCCAGGTCCAACTTAGGAAATATCTGGGGACTTTGGGCGCAGAGCCAGGAGACTTTGCCATTCTCTAAATAAACAAACAAATAAAAATACAGCAGTGCAGTTCCCCTGAATGCAGTCTTCTTTTCCTCATTCTCTTTTGCCTACCCTGGCAGCTGCACTTCCACTAAATGAAAGTGAAATTTGTCATACCCCCTTGTCAGGCTTTGAAAGCATTTCCAAGCATGGCTTTTTAAAGGGACATGCACACACTCACAAAGCAGTCAAAATAAACAGAGTTAGTTGTTGTAGATTTTCCGAGCTGTATAGCCGTGGTCTTGGCATAGTAGTACCTGAGATTTCAACTGCAGCTGTGACTGACATCCTCTGAGGTATAACAGAGAAAGATAAAGTTTTTCTGTATCAAAATGAGAGGAAAGAAAAGAAATTGTAGGAATTTCTACCATGGTAGAAAGTAGGAATTTCACCATTGATGGTGCGGTCTCATTTGGAGTACTGTGTGCAATTCTGGTCACTGCACCTCAAAAAGCATATTATAGCATTGGCAAAAGTCCAGAAAAGAGCAACTAGAATGATTAAAGGGTTGGAACACTTTCCCTATGAAGAAAGGTTAAAACGCTTGGGGCTCTTTAGCTTGGAGAAATGTCGACTTCGGGGTGACATGATAGAGGTTTACAAGATTATGCATGGGATGGAGAAAGTAGAGAAAGAAGTCCTTTTCTCCCTTTCTCACAATACAAGAACTCGTGGGCATTCAAAGAAATTGCTGAGCAGTCAGGTTAAAACGGATAAAAGGAAGTATTTCTTCACCCAAAGGGTGATTAATATGTGGAATTCACTGATACAGGAGGTGGTGGCGGCTACAAGCATAGCCAGCTTCAAGAGGGGATTGGATAAAAATATGGAGCAGAGGTCCATCAGTGGCTATTAGACACAGTGTGTGTGTGTGTGTATTGGCCACTGTGTGATACAGAGTGTTGGACTGGATGGGCCATTGGCCTGATCCAACATGGCTTCTTTTATGTTCTTATGTTCTATCTACTCAGGAAGGTGAGGTAGGGCTGAGTCATTAACTTGTAGGAATTTCCCAGGCTGTGAGATGTTAATGGAGGAGCTTTTCTGGGGAGGTTCTTTGCATACAGAATGGCTGTTTGAATTCTAATCTTATCTGTAGTGTTGTTGTAAGCTGTAGAGCATTTTGTGTTTTTCAGGACTGGAAACCATGCCCTATTCATTTTTAACCTCTCTTCTTTCCTGTTGAAATTGTGTTTATGTTTGTGGATTTCAATGGCTTCCCTGTGTAATCTGACATGGTAATTGGATCTCCAGCATTACAGTGTCTTGGAATAAGATACTGTGTCCTGTTTGAGTTAGGCTGTGTTCAGCCACTGCTCATTTTTTCAGGTTGGCCTAGTCTGCAGTTTCTTCCATGTCCTTTTATTCTTGTCTGGATGCTACATTGTGTGGTCCCAATGTAAACCTGTCCACAACTGCAGGTTATGTTGTATACTCCTGCAGAAGTGAGGGAGTCTTGTCTGTCTTTTGCTGATCGTAGCATCTGTTGTATTTTTCTGATGGGTCTGAATATTGTTTTTAGGTTGTGTTTTTTCCATAAGTTTTCCCATCTGATCAGTGATTCCTTTGATACATGGCAAAAACACTTTTCCTGTGGGAGACTGTTTTTCTTCAGTTGTTTGTTTAACCTTTGGTTTAATCGCTCTTCTGATTGCATTCTTGGAGTAGCCATTTGCTTGAAGTGCATGGTTCAGATGACTTAGTTCATCATTGAGAAAGTGTGGTTCACATATCCATCTTGTATGGACTACTAATGTTTTGATTATGCCTCTTTTTTGCTGAGGGTGGTAATTGGAGTTTTGTGTAAATAATGATCCTTCTGAGTTGGTTTTCTGTAGACCTTGTGACCTAATTGAAGGTTAGCTTTGCAGATGACCATGATATATAGAAATGGGAGTTTACCTCGATTTCTTTTTCCATGGTGAATTTTATGTTTGGATGGATGTTGTTGAGGTGGTCTAAAAACTCCATCAATTCTACCTCACCATGGCTCCAAATGATAAAGATATCATCTATGTACCTGAACCAGACTGTAGGTTTGTGGGGTGCAGTTTCTAAAACTGTTTTTTCAAAATATTCCATATAGAAGTAAACAGTTTGCAAGCCCACATTTTTGTGATCTCACTGGGGCAGTTTACTCACAGGAGCTGCTGAATGTAACAATCTGCTGTATTTCAACCAGCTTCTGCAGAAAGGAGAGCAGCATAGGGGGTGGAGTTTTCCTCCACCCCATAATCTGGTTCTAGATAACTCTTTCCTATCCATTTTATTATAGAAACAACTTTTGAAGTGAAAGCAAATCAGAGGGATTCTGCTCTCTGCCTTTTTCACAGCTTCACACACTTGTGGCTCTGCCTGCTCACCCCACTCCCTGCTTTCCTCACATTCCAAAACACAAACAGTTGCAAGCGTCTTCTAAGCCTGCCAAGACTTAAAGTCACACGATGGCTATTGGGGTGGGGCTTTCCTTCACCAGCCATCTGGCAGGTGGTGGAGAGGGGCCAGCAAGACCTGGGGATCCCCTCCTGGGTGCTGGCAAGCCTAATGACAAGGCCCCTCCACAGAATTCCATGGCTGAGTTGGAGCTCAGTGTCTGTGGTGCATATCAAATCATTTAGACCAGAGGTTCTCAACATGATGTCTCAACAATTTTCCTGGTGCCCCCCAAGTGTTTTTAGAAAGTGGGCAGGGCCAGATGTGGCTATTGTCCAGCAGGGCTTCTGATTGGCCACTGGGGATTTGATTGGCTATGCAGGTTTTCAAAAATGCTTTGGCAACAGCTGCCACCACAGCAGAATGATCTTCACTGTGTAACTGAAGGTAAGCAACAGCAGCCAGTTTACTGTTGTGGTTAAGTGTGCAGACTCTTATTTGGGAGAAGCAGGTTTGATTCCCCACTCCTCCACTTGCAGCTGCTGGAATATTCTTGGGTCAGTCACAGCTCTCACAAAGCTGTCCTTGAAAGGGCAGTTTCTGTGAGAGCTCTCTCAGCCCCACCTACCTCACAGGGTGTCTGTTGTGGGAGAAGAAGATAAAGGAGATTGTAAGCCACTCTGAAACTCTGATTCAGAGAGAAAGGCAGGGTATAAATCTACATTCTTCTTCGTGTTGTGACTGTGCTCACCACTCTGTGATAGAATTCCAAAGGTGCTTGCAGACTCAAAAACTTTAGGGACCCTGAGCTAGCAATTACACCACACATTATGGCGGATATTTAGCCCTTTATAGTTATTTCTGTCGCATTGACCATAGCTATGTATGTCACATGAATGGACTGGAAGAGAACTTCCAATTTTATAAAATCTTTCCTGCCTAGTCATCTGGAGGTGATTGTTACTCATCACTAGCAAATTATTAGGCTGATAACTACAAATTAGAGTTGATTAATGGTCTAGCCATGTTGGGGAAAGAGAAGGAGCCTTTCCTTTCTATTCAATTGGTATACTTTCCCAGTCTCTGATGCCACTGGGCATCTGTCTGAGGCCATAGTGTTCAACTAGGGCATATGCATATAAAATCAACATATGGTCCTAGTGATAGGGTTGCATAAACTTGGCATACACACACTGTATTGTGTCATACTGTGAGTATATTGTCTTTGAATATTATGCTCCATTAATATATCATTGTATAAGCTATAGGGCAAGTGTGCTAACGGGATTGGGGGGAAGGCACCAACTGTATATATGAGAAGACTTTCATTGTTTGCTTGTTTTTATATATATATATATATATATATATATATATATATATATATATATATATATAAAAAATTAAAAAGATATAAGGAAATAAATCAAGATCATAACATCTGATCAATCCCATTAAAACAATATTATAAGAAGAGCATTACTGGAATCAGACCAGGTAATAGATGATTAGATCTGGTGGCAGTGAATATTTTCTGTCATCTGCACTGGATGTAGAAATTATCTCCGTTTCTGAGTTCTGTATACCTGGACAACTTGATCCATATTTCTGCGACACTGAGATTACATTTAGTAGGCCTGTGCTTGAGGACTGTCTGGATACTGCAATAGTTGAAAATAGACCAGCTTACCTCTTGGTAAATTACTTCCATCTTGGAATAGTTACATTGGCTACAATATGCTTCCAGGTACAGTTCAAGATGCTGCCCCCCCACTCACACACTTTAAACCCTAGACAGTCTGTCTCTTCCATTATGAGCCTCCTTACCATCTCAGATATCTCTGCGCTGAGCCGTCCTTTTGAGCTGTCTAATTGGCAACAGCATGAGCCATCTCTTTTTTGTGTAAGTTCCAGCATTATGAAATGTGTTGAGGACTCTTACACTACCAGCTTTGGGGAAGAAATTATGACTGTTTTTTAAAGGAAGACATTTGGCAGCTAATTTAGCCTGCAATTCTTTTCCTGGGGGTGAACTCCACTGAATGAGTGCAACTTACTTCTGAGTAGACCTGCTTAGGAGCAATCCCTTAAACTTGCTATTGTCTGGTTTTGGCTTTAATTGATTACTGCTTAATTTTAAACCACTTTGTGTAACTGGGGTTGACTGGAAAGGCAGAAAATTGTCAATAAATCTGATTCTCAACATGGCCCTGTCTGTGGACACTTATATGTGCAGTTCAGAGCAGGGGCAGACAGAGATGGAAAAATGGCCCTGGAAAGGTCCTGGAGGCTGCCAGAGGAAGGAAAGAATGGAAAACTGGGGAGCAACTAAAGGTAGATTGGCAAATGGATGGGAGGGATAGTAGGAAACAGGAAAAAGGGAACAGGTTATTGGTGTCAGAACTGGAACGAACTTCAGACGATTCCAAGACTTGTTGCAAAGTATAGAATCTTTATTAGAGAACTACAGTGCTAGAGCTACGAGATAACAGTAATGCCGGGCCCGGCATTTGGTTACATTTTATGCCTTCAGCAAAAGTATAATAAAACGATTATTCACACGGGTTACAGACAAGTGTCTCCTTTCCCAAGGTCTGTTATCAGGAGGGAGGATGCTCTCCCATCTCGAAGGCCAAACGGCCCGGCTTCAAAGGGCACCTGTGGATGTTGAACAGAGCCTATCTGTCGCCCTTCAGTGAGCACAGAGTATTTGGAATATTTGCAAGGCACTGGTGTTAATTGCTTAGGCTATATATTCTGGGTTAGAGTTAGGTTACAATATGGAGTCAGTTTGGCTAGCAACAGGCAGAGAAAGTTACAAGTTCTGACAATTGGGCCTGCTTAGGGTTGCCAATCCCCAGGTGGGGGCAGGGGATCCCCCGGTTTGGAGACCCTCCCCCTGCTTCAGGGTCGTCAGAAAGCGGGGGGAGGGGAGGGAAATGTCTGCTGGGAACTCTGTTATTCCCTATGGAGATTTATTCCCATAGAAAATCATGGAGAATTCATCCACGGGTATCTGGGGCTCTGGGGGGGCTGTTTTTTTGGGTAGAGGCACCAAATTTTCAGTATAGCATCTAGTGCCTCTCCCCAAAATACCCCCCTAAGTTTCAAAAAGATTGGACCAGGGGGTCCAATTCTATGAGCCCCCAAAAAGGTGCCCCTATCCTTCATTATTTCCTATGGAAGGAAGGAATTGAAAAGGTGTGCCGTCCCTTTAAATGTGATGGCCAGAACTCCCTTTGGAGTTCAATTATGCTTGTCACAGCCTTGATCTTGGCTCCACCCCTAATGTCTCCTGGCTCCACCCTCAAAGTCTCCTGGCTCCACCCCCAAAGTCCCCAGATATTTCTTGAATTGGACTTGGCAACCCTAGGCCTGCTGAAGGAAGGCAGAAGAAGTAGTAGGGAGGGGGATACAGGAAAAATTATCTGCCCCCACAAATGCTTGTGGATCACTTGTTTGTAGGGCTGCCAGGCTCTTGGGCCGGATGGGGGTTTTCCTGCTTGGGAGGCCCCCAACCTGCCATCCCACATTGGACCGGTGGGGGGATCCCCTCCTGACATCACCGGTGCAATGACATCACTCACGAGTGACATCATTGTACCAGTGAAATTGCATGCCAGCCGCTCTAGGAGCTACCGGAAAACTATATGATTTCCCCAGATGCTCTAGCAATTTGAGAGGGAGACTCTCTATAGAGAGTTTTCTTCCCAAATTGCTAGAGCGTCCCGGAAAGCCATAGTAGCCAGTGTGCAATGTTGCCAGCACGATGACATCCTGTGCGATTACAAGTCCCATGGGGGACTTGGCAACCCTACCTGCTTGCACACACACACATTTACACTTCTGTCTTCCCCCCACCTATTCCAATAAATAATCAGGCATAATATAACGTGTTTGCAAAAAAGTTTCAGATCAATGGAATGCAATTAGATATTATCCTGAAACAGGCATTTTTGTACTGATGTTAAGTATGTTTCACTAAAACAGTTTTTGGAAGTGTTAGTAGGCTGTACCAATGCTGCACAATACTGTTCACATGTAAAAAAGATCTCTATCGTTTTCATGCAACAATTCAGAAATAGTTCTCAGCCATGTGGGAGGGGGGAAATGACAATATGAAAATGAAGGTATGTGTCTCACAATTCAGACAATAGAAAATGATAAAGGGAAGTAAGAACAATGTAAATAAGTAAAACATAAATAAATAAAGGGGGATACCATAAATTGGCTGCACAAATTTTTCTTCCCTAGGGCAACATCATACAACATTATATAATGCTGATGTTGTTGGGATTTTATACCATTACAGTAATCTGGTGCATTGGAGCACCAGTGGTAAGAGAAGAACATTAATTTGGTGCAGTGGTTAAGTGTGCAGGCTCTTATATGGGAGAACTGGGTTTGATTCCCCACTGCTCCACTTGCACCTACTGGAATGGCCTTGGGTTAGCCATAGGTATCTCAGGAGTTGTCCTTGAAAGGGCAGCTTTTGTCAGAGCTCTTTCAGCCCCACCCACCTCACAGGGTGTCTGTTGTGGGGGAGAAAGATATAGGAGATTGTAAGCCACTCTGAGTCTCTGATTCAGAGAGAAGGGCAGGGTTTAAATCTGCAATCTTCTTCAATTTGGGTGGAACATAGCTATTTTATCAACCAACAGAAAAAGAATAAAAAAAAAGACAATGCCATAGACTTCTCCTATGCAGATGTTCCTTGTGAAAAAGGAAGATGTGATAATAGAATTTAGAGATACTCCTTTACTGCATCTGCTGGGGAAGTAAATATTGTAAGAAGATGAACCCTTACTGGAAACTGAAAATAGCTGAACCAAGTACAATGGTGACAACTTTTTTTTAAAAAAATACTGCTATGGATTGGATAGAAGCTTTTAAAGGGGGTTGGTATTGTAACCCACTTATAATCAGAATGAAATATTCTCAGGAATCTATTTGAACTAGACATGACAAAATACTGTATCTCACCTTCCTGTTTGCTTTGTCCCCCAGCTTTGAAACCTCAGCACTATTAATTTGTGATGAAACACAAAACTGAAACATGAAAGGAATACTTATTCGCCTTCCATAGGATATTGAGTCTGGAGCTGTCTTTGAGATGCCCCTGTGAAGCCTTGTACTTCTCCTTCCCCACAGATATCTGAGGTGTTTACTGAAGTTTGAATTACTGTTGCCCTTTTGACATACTCATTGTTGCATGAATAAGTAAACGGAGAATGTGGTTGGAGGGCACGTTACACAGCAACTTTGCTGAGGTCAGGCAGGTCATGGTCTGGTAGAAGCCTGAACAGAAGCTGATCTGGAACCTTATACACACTGTCTCGTGTTCTGTGATGGAAAGAAGATAGGATAAAATCATAATAAATAAACAAATGTGGAGATTGTGGCAGGAGTAGAGTCTCCTCCCTTAGGTACATAAAAGCTGAATGTATTTAAAACTTTGGATGAGGGTTACCAACCTGGGCCTGGAGTTATTCTGGAATCACAACTGATCTTCAAATTACAGAGATCAGTTCCCTTGGAGAAAATGGTAAGGCTCTAGAAAAGTCTAGGAGAAATGTTAGAATGACACCATGTTCCCATGGGATCACTCCCTTCCCCTGGTTACCTCCTTCAAATCTCCAAGATTTTCCCAAGACACATATGGCAACTAAATTAAAATGATTTTGGTTACCATTTGCTTTCCAGGTCCAACTCAAGATGATAATATTAACTTTTAATGGTTTGGAACTAGTGTACTTGAGGGAGCAACTTCTTCTAAATATACCCTCTCATTCCTTAAGTCAACCAATTAGTTCCTACCCCAGATACTTTCAGGGATGCCAGACTGATGTCTTACTAGGAACAGGCCCTTCCCTGTGGATGCCCCAGTGTTGTGGAACTCTCATTCTATAGAGAGTCAGTTAGATTAGTCACTTCCCTCTTGTTTTGTCAAGACATTTTTTTTCTAGATTGTTAGTATAGGTTTTAGGAATTTCTATTTGTTAGATTTTATTGATGGCTTCTAATCAGCTAGAATGCTTTTAATTTTGCTGGTGACTTCATGGCTCCTGTGCTGATACAGGTTAAGGATTTCATGAAATGTGGTAAGTGCTGGTCCAGATGGTCTTGTTTTGTCTTACACAGTTGTTTATACATTTTTAAACTCCAGCAGCAAATTTGCTTTTAAATGTGGGAACAACTCTGAATATATAAAAACAATCTAAACATGTAGTAAGTAAATATAAATACCAACTCTGCAAAAAGCAGAGCCTACAACCACATGGACAGTCCTCACATACAGAATTTTTATATGGTCTGTTGTCACAAACCAGGGCTTTTTTTGTAGCAGGAACTCCTTTGCATAGTACACCCCTCTGATGTAACCAATCCTCCAAGAGCTTACAAGGCTCTTCTTACAGGGTCTACTTTAAATTCTTGGAGGATTGGTTACATCAGGGGGGTGTAGCCTAATATGCAAAGGAGTTCCTGCTACAAAAAAAAGCCCTGCCACAAACTGTCAGATGTGCAGGAAAGGGCAGAGCCTGCTGTGATGAAACTACTTCCATGCAGGGATGCCAGTTCCCAGGTGCGGCAGGAGAAAGGTAAAAACCTCCATGAAAGACCAGCCTCAAATTATGTACAAAATTTAACCATGCTTTATAAATAGAAAACAATACAGAAATGTCAAGTGAAATTAATCACAAAAGGAACACTAGCCATATCCTCACCACCCAAGTCTCACAAGAGGCGAATCAATGCCAATATATCCAAAAGAAGAGTCCAGGCAATGGCAAAAGTAGATTCTTCCAAAGAGGCCAATGCTCCGATGTGTCTTCAAAGATGCAAGATGGAACAGTCCGGTGCAGCCAGGCACATATAGAACACGACAGGGTTGTACTTGATCCCCTGTTTCACATAAGAACTTCTACAAGCCTCACAATGCAATTATACATTTTACAAAAGAGCAGAGCTTCAGAATTCTTAGCAATGGTAATTTGAGGCTGGTCTTTTCCAGAGGTTTTTCCCTTTCTCCTGCTCCACTTTTCCGTATTTCTCTGTTTTGGTTGCCTTATACTTTAGTTCCCAGGTTGGGGGCAGGGGGATCTCCCAATTTTGCAGGAACCCCTGCCTCAACCTCTGCCCACAAGCAATCACTGGCAGCCATTCCTCTCTCTCCTTTCCTGAGAGATTTAAAGGGTTCTCCAGCTGATTGGTGAGAGCATATAGCCTGTCAATTTGCTGGAAGGCCCTTTAAATTTTGCAGGACAGAGGGAGAGGGGCAGCCACTGGATGTATGCCTGGGGCACAATGAACTCCAGCGGCAAATTCACTGCTTGGAGTTCAAGCACATGGCCCCTGCTTCTTGTGAACTTTGCAAGAAGTGGGGGAGAGGGGCACACCTGAACTCCAAGCAGCAAATTTGCTGCTTGGAGTTCAGTTCAGACATACAGGGCACTGATCCCCAACGTGGATGTCACTTCTGTGCAACGCCATCACATTGGGGACATCTCCACCCCCTCCAGGAATGGCTCCCAAACTTTCCCACCAGGGAGGAGGCAGGACCTGGCAACCTTACTTCCAGGAAACACATGAAAAGATTCTTACTTCCTACACATAAATTGGCTCTTACCAGGAATTTCACATGAGCCATATAATAATATCATTTGTTCATCCTCAGTATTGCTTTGGCTTCACTAGATGGTGTTGGATTGAAGTTGATAAACTCAGTAAAGAGCTTAAGGGCTTTATTGGCTCCTGTACTGTGGTTCAGATCAAATAACCCCAGCAGCAAAGAACAATACTTTTTTTTTCCTGACTTGCTCTTGGTGTGGGAAATGGCTCCCTCCTGAATTCTATTGATCTGGTCATGTTCATCCAAGTTTCTGTAGTTTCAAAACTGGATTATTGCAATTCAGTCTATGTGGAGCTGCTCTCAAAAAGTATTCATAACCTTCAGTTGAAACATATTGCAACTGCTTGCCTGTTGTTGGGAGCACAGATGTGGGAGCAGTGTTCCCTCTAAGCTGAGTTAGTGTGAGCTAGCTCACAGATGTTTAGCCTCCAGCTCACACATTTTTGTCTTAGCTCAGGAAGGATGACCCCAGAGCACACTAATTTATGCATTAGCTCACAACTTTAATGACAGCAGCTCACAACTTTAATACCAGTAGCTCACAAAGTAGAATTTTTGCTCACAAGACTCTGCAGCTTAGACGGAACATTGTGTGGGAGCATGGTTCTGAAAAGCTTCATTGGCTACCCATTTACGGTAGTGCAGAGTCCAATATAAGGAAATGATACTGACTTTTAAAGCCTTATGCAACCCAAGACCTTCCTGCTTCCTAAAGAAGTCTACCGTGGACTGAGGGAATCTCAGTAATCATCAACCAGTCTCAAATGTTCCATTCTTGAGCAATGTGATTGAACAGGTGGTGGCTGGACAACTTTTAAGCTTTCCTATATGAAGCAAATTGTTTCTATACTTGCCAATCTGGGTTTAGGCCTTGTTATGGTACTGAAACAGCCTTGACAGATGACCTACACTGGGAAATGGACTCTTGATTCTTGTGAACCTCTCAGTAACTTTTGATACCATCGATCATGGTATCCTGTTTGACTGCCTTTTTGAACAAGGAGTGGGAGGCACCATTCAGCAGTGGTTCTGGTCCTAACTGGAGGTTAGGTTTGAGAAGATGGTGCTGGGGAACTGCTCCTCAACCCCTTGACTTTTGGATTATGGGGTCTTGCAAGGTTCCATCTTGTCCTCTGTGCTCCAATAAAACTACTTGTCAAGGTCATTCAGAGATTTGGACCAGGTTGTCACCAAGATGTAGATGATATTCAGCTCTATTTTATTATTCCAGCTGGTTCCAGGGAGGCTGTAGCTCTGGTTTGATTGTTTTAATGATATGCATTTGGGGGATAATGGTTTCAAAAATGTGATTTTATTACATATATTTTAATTTGTTAGCTATCTTTGTGGCCTTTGTGAGGACAGAAAGGCAGGTTATAAATTTGTAAAATAATAACAAAAAAAAAATGAAGGGGTGCTTCTCCAGATGCCATCCCTACTGTTGGAGTCATCTTGAACAGAGCCATTGATTGCAAAGATCAATTAGCATAGAATTTCTTCTTTTTTTGTTTTTGTTTTTATTGCAGTGGACAAAGAGTCAGATTGCTGACTGCTATATCAAATGTACACACACAAATCCCCCAGTTCTCTAGAATATAATTGTTTTTCATTATAAAACTGTAAACAAAGAGTGCAGTCATCTCAGGAAATAATAAAAAGGCAATCAAGTCTATAAAAAGTGACCAGGAAATTTGTCAGTATTAAATCCTTCTAACCGAATCTTTTCAATTGACGCTAATGAGATTAGAGATAAGTTTATGGGTTTTAGACAAACGAAGCATCTGTCTGGATTAAACAGAAGTGGTATAAGTCAAGTACATTATAATCAGTTTGTTAGCCTGTCAGAGATCATGTAGTTTCATTTTGGCCTTTTAAATTCCACTCCCTTTGGCATTTTCATTGCAGCTGCCTCTATTCCTGGCAGCTTGAAAAGATGGTTGCTATTTGAAGGTGACATCAGATGAAAACTCTGTCTTAAGGGGAGATGAGAGCCAGGACTTTAGACAGAGGAAATGCACAGTGCAATCCTATGCAGATTTACTAGTCAAACATTGTTGATTTCAGTGAAAGACTGGAGTAATGCTGTATAGGATTACACGGGTAGCATATGCTTGAGGAAACTATTCCAAGTATATTTTAGGAAGTGTTAGGAAGTGAAAAAAATACATATGGACTTCATAGTGTTATGTAGCACAAGTTTATTTATTAGATTTGTATACCACCATACTCCATGTGCAGTGCTCAGAGCAGTGAACAACATTTCAACAAATACATTCACAGATCAGACTAAGAACGATTAAAACAATAAACAATTATATAGTTATTTCATATGGCACTTAAAGGACCAAATTAAGTCCTCATCTCGGAGGGGGAGGAGAAAAGAAAGAGGTCAGGCTCAGTGGATACCATTGCTGTCCTCAATCATAGATCTGGCGGAACAACTCTGTTTTACAAGCCTTGTACTAAGTTCTGTGCATTTCACTAGTGTTTAGTGGTTGACCTTTCTGAAGGCTGCAGAATTAAAAGGAAACGGTTCAGATTGTTGAGGAAATTCACTGCTTAGTCTTCTTAGAAATTTGTATTACCCCTTTATCTGCTAAAAGTCATTGAATATTTAGTTTTTCTAAACACCATTGTACAAAGGCTGGTAGACTGCAACAGTCACTGCCTTCCAGTTATCACTGCCATACGTAGAGATGGTCATGTCAAGGCTGATTCTCCAACATGTGTCAACAACAATTACACTCTTAGTCAGTGTCTTCAGAGCCTTGTGTGTGCTACTACATGGCACTGTCACCTGGAAATCAGAGCACAGAGTATATGATTTTAATTTGCTCAGACCAAATATTTGGACCCTCAGATCCCATTCAGATCCTTTCATTCTTGAGCCAGTGTGGTGTAGTGGTTAGACTGATGAACTAAGATATGGAAGGCCCAGGTTCAAATCCCTACTCTGCTGTAGAAGCTGGCTGAGTGACCTTGGACCAGTCACAGACTTTCAGCCTAACCCACTTCACACAGCTGTTGTGAGAATACAGTGAAGGAAAGGAGGAAGACCAAAGCAGCTTTCAGTACCTATTGAGGAGAAAGATGGACAATACTTGAAGTAAATAAATGAATAAATAGCACAAATCAAACTCATTGGTAATTATTTTCATCCCGTTTTCTGTTTTCTTGTACTGATTCCCTCCCCATGTACACATTTTTGTGAATCGTTGTCATTATTATAAGTCAGGGGCATCAAACATGCGGCCTGGGGGACAGATTAGACCCTCGGAGGGCTCCTCTCAGGCCTGTGAGCAAGTCTGCTTCCTTCTACCTCTCACTTGCTTCCTTCTGTGTCACAGCTTGCTTTGCCAGGCTTGTTCAATTGCACAGGAGTTACGGAGCAAAGCCTCTATTTCTCCATTAGCTGAGGTTCCTCCCTTGGGGAAGAAGGGGAGGAGAAGGGAGAGCTTGCTTTGTCAGGTTCTCTTAATCACAGCAGAGCTACAGAATCAAGACTCTCTTCCTTCTGTTGGCTGAGGCTCCTCCCCCTCCTCATCCCCTAGGGAGGGAGGAAAAGAGCCAGCATTTCCTTTGCCCAGTTCCCTTGATCCCATGGGAGAGATACCTTTAAGACCAACTACTTGCAAGAGAGAGAGAGAGAGAGTTTTGTTGGCTCGTTATACCAGAGCTGTCCTGGGTGCAACTGGGTTTGCCTTCCCCTTTTCAATGTATTCATGTCTTCATGATCCAGTCTTTCTCAGTAGGAAAGCAATGCGAACTGTTTATAACTGTTGGTAAATTTAGCAATAATTTCTGGAGGTGGAATCCTGTATACATAGATTCTAGATCCTTTTTAAGCCAAAGGTACCCACCTGTCAATTCCCCAACCTCTTTTGAGGGCATTTTGGCTTACACATAAGGGTCCTGCGGGATCTCTCTACTTTCCACAGGGCCTGCAAAACTGAACTGTTTTGACAGGCCTTTAATATCTAACTGGCACCCCACATCATTATCCATTAGGAAAAAAAGAACCCACTTATATTGAAGAAAACCACGGAATGGTTTTAATTGTAACTGTATTTTATTGATTTTAAATTGTAACTATAAATGCCTGTTAGCTGCCCTGAGTCTGCTTGTGGAGACGGCGGGATAGAAATTTCAGGAAATAAAATAAATAAATAAATAGTCTCCAGTTTTTGATGCAGTAATTCAGAACAAGAGGTGTCAGTTAACAGAGACTGTTAAACAAAATATTGCAAGAGTGCTGATTTTTTAAGCAGTTTTATGTTAAGTTTTTAAAAAACATTTAATTGTGTGTATCTGTGTCTGCTACCTGCCATTACATTTTATGACACACATGGCCCAGCCCAACAAGGTATCATTCATGTCAGATCCGGCCCTCATAACAAATGACTTTGACACCCTTGATTTAAAGGGCCTGTCTATCAGCTTATCGCAGGCCCTTTAAAGTGTGGGAGGAGGCCAGCAGCTGCTTCTGCACGCCTTTCATGTGTGATTTGAATTGTGGGGGAAGAAGGAGGCAGCCATCAAGCTGGGGCAGAGGCAGGGAGGAAAAATCAGTCAGGGGCCCCCTTCCCATCTGGGAAGACATAGCACCCAAGGCAAACTCCTCCTGTGCTGCATCTTGCCACTCCCTCTCCTTGTTTCATCAACAGAAGTGCTTCAGCACCTGGTGCCTCCCAAGGAATTTAAATGCCCCTGACTTAAAAATTCCTAACTACTGACCTGATCTGACTTTTTTTTTAAGGAAGGCTAGTGGAAAAGAAGTAATAAAGTATTTATAATGTTCTCATGAGCATTGTATACTAAGTCCTATAAATAAGTGACCAGGCAAGTCACTTATTTATAGGACTTATTTGATTCAGCAATTGAGTAATCTCATTGGAACTATAGAGAAATTAACTATGTGGGTTTTGTCAGTGTGCATGGAAGTTCTGCAGGTATGAGTGCCCTGATAAACGCAGCCACCAGTAAAAGTTCTATGAAGACAAAAACTTCAGCAAGCCAGTTGAAACAGTTGTATTTGGTGTAAGGCAAAGAGAGTAGTAATAGTAGGCAGTCCAGATAGTCAACACACAGTAAGTTCAGTCCATCCAAGTTAGCAGTACACAGTCACAGTCCAAGAGAGTAGTCTACACATACCAAGTCATCATCATCAATCAGTCCGACAGAGTAACAGCCTCTGATCAAAATAGCTCTCCACTCCTCTGCACGTCCTCCGTATTCATCAACCCACAGAGAATGAGAGTTAGGCTCTCTGTTGATATAGTGCAGCTAGCCAATCATGTTACCCAATTCTTAACTAGCTACACATGCTTCTCACATGCATTTCATTAGCAGGTATAGTAGGAGTTACATAACAGTGCATCAGCACTTTTCCCCTTAAAGTGCCCAATGCTGTCAGGTTTTTTTCATGTCATCTGTACCAATCACCTATGAAAGGCTTTTGCTAAGCAGGGAGGAAAGGCACTGAAGGAAGCAATCCAACAAAGCTTGGAAGCTTGAAACTTTTTGCCACTTATTTATGAAAACTACAAGGAACAAGAAACTTTAGAAAACTGAGATCTTTCTGTTTTTCCTCATCTCTGAAAGGTATACATTTGACACCTGACAAAATAAAACATATATTAACATGTCTCTTGAAATAGAATGACTCTACCCTTCTAAATTCTGCTATGCAAATGCTGCTGTTAGATATTCACCCACTTAGGTAAGTGTCTCCAGACAACTGATGAAATAGCCTTTTTTGACCTATGAAAGTTTATGACACAAATTCTAATGTTTGAAGATGTCACAAGGTTTGTTGTTTATAGTGCTGCAACAGATTAACATGAGCACCTCTCTGGAATTATTCATTAAATGAATAGTTTTGGAATATTCAAAAATGCTAAGCTGTATTGAACATTTTATAATGGTATCCACTGAGGTTTGACTTCAATATTGTATATTTGATAGCATTTGATGGCTGACAGGTAATGGTGTCTGTGAGAAACCCGACACTTAGGCAAAAAATATTCTAATACTAATTATATTATGAAATAATTGAGTCCAACGCAGTGGTCTCGGCCCAGTTCCGAATGAAGGTTCTAGGTATTTACTCCATTGCAATTTTTTCTTCCACAGTTGGGCTCTTCAATCAATTTATATCCAGGACGTCAATTGTATGCAACTTAAGTGGTGGTATTCTGCTATTGTGCAATATATACTTTTCTTTAAGATAGTCTTCTCTATCTCCTATTTATTTCTTGCATGAACTAAGGAATCAAGCCTCTTTCTCTGATGTCAGAGAAAATGCGGCCTGCATTCATTTTAGAGATTTGATACCAGGAAGTTCCCAGTATCTATTTAATGCAGTCCCACCCCATCCTGAAATGAGGTAAGTATGGGTGGGACTCGGAGGGCAGATGTGTGTGTGTGTGATCCCATGCATTAAATCTGGAGGGGAGGTGTGGCTAGGTCAGGCCAAATCTTTCATGTCACCTCACCCTCTGTGTCGCACAGTGACAGAAACCCAGGTGCCATCAGGAGGTCCACCAGTGAGGCCACAACTCCAGAAGTCCTCCTACTGTTCTCCCCCCCCCCCAAAAAAAACCCCACCAAGAACACAGAACATCACTGCCCCAGACACCACTGATGGACCTCTGCTCCATATTTTTATCTAATCCCCTATTGAAGCCGTCACCACTTCCTGTGGCAGTGAATTCCACATATTAATTACTCTTTGGGTGGATAAGTACTTCCTTTATCTGTTCTAAACTTACTGCTCATTAATTTCATTGAGTGCCCAGGAGGTTTTGTATTGTGAGAAAGGGAGAAAAATGCTTATTTCTCTTCCTTCTCTATCCCATCCATAATTTTGTTCCCAGTCCATAGGGGACTTTTCTACCATCTTAAGCATGGAAACATCAAATAGATCTTAATCTGAAGACCACAAATGGCACATGAGAACATAAGGAAATGATATATGCGAGTTCTTTTAGATATGTGAGTCCTAGACCTTGAAGGGTTTTAAAAGCCCATAACCAGAAACCAAAATTGAATTCAGAAACAGACTAGTAGCTAATGTATCTGGTTTAAAATAGAACAGATGTATTATTGATGGCTATTCCCTGACAATAATCAGGCTGCCATATTCTGAACCAGTTTCAGCTTCTGGTTGTCTTCAAAGGCAGCCCACCATGCATGAATGTTTCATTTGAAGTCACACTGCACCATGGATTGCTTGAAAAGAGCTTGATTGCTCAGATCACAAGACCATAAAGTTCCCATATGGAGATCCAAATGCACATTATCTCAATTGCATGACAAACTTTCCTTTGGTACTGTGTACTCTTGCAAGGGGATACATAAGGAGCCACTAAAGCATCTGAACCAGATATGACGTTAAAGCAAACTTGTTATTGATCTGTTGTCAAGCTAAATATGTTTACTTAGAGCAAAGCTCTATTTTTAAAAAAAATTAAGTCTGGTGCAAAATAGTTAAAGGACTATGAGAACAGTACTGCTGTGTTAATGTAGAATGATTTCCCTTGATGCTAAAAACAATAAAGTACTTTCCTAATAAACAAGAGCAGATGTGATGAAAGTAATAGGTCTGCTCCAAGTTTCAGAATCTGTTCCAATCCCAAAGTAATACTAACATAAAAATACTCTTTTTTGAATTTTTTGAGTTAATGTTATGCGCAATCTCTGGAGGGATGAAGTTTTTTGAAAATTATGTTATTGAATCATTTTTTTAAAACCCTATTTTCAGCAATGAGAGATTTTCAAGTCAACTTTATAAGTCTGTAGACATTTTGACAGATCTTTTGGCAAACTGGAGCAGGACTTCTAAGTGGAAGCAGAACTACCCTGAATCTCAATTACACATCCTGAGGGATGTATTGTAGGGCTGGAAAACCTGTAAGCTCTAATATACTTTCCAAAAAGCAGTTAAGAGCCACCTCCTTTTTATCAAAATGATTTCTCATGGGACTGTGATGGGGGGAGGGGGGGAATTCAACAACAAAAATCATTCAAACAGAAGCATTGCCAAGATAATTATCTCTGTCAAAAAAAATGCTTATCTGTCATCTACAAATACATCTGAGATTATTGAAACAGCATGGATTTAGCCCTATTTCAGTTTTACTCTTGGGATCAGAGATGTGTTTAGCTATCAGATATCTGGAGTGCTTGGGCATGAAGTAAATTTTAGCCAAGCTGTCAGTTTGCTACAGTTAAGTTAAGCAAAATGGTGGCAAAAGAATACAAGGCATACATGGCCTATCACTTTCTGAATAGGCAAGGCCACAGAGGGCTAAATGGTACCCATGCTTGTTCAACAAATCCTGTTTGCTGTTTTGAGAGCATCCACAATTGACACCTCTATTTTAAAGGTTTACTTTGTTCAAATGTTCTCTGACTGTGACAGATATTGATTGTACAGTTTCCCCTTTGCTCTTAGAACTGGGAATAAAAACCCAAACATAGCAACACAACAGGTATTGAATCAGACAACTGCACAAACATAGACTGAATAATGATAATCTAGGACATTAGGCATAGCATCTGATTTCACACTCTCAGATCTGAGTACAAGTTAAAAGCACAGGTAAAATGTAAGAATGGCTAATGCACACAGATGTGTAGCCAATGCTTTTCTTTTTGCTTCTCTTGTGCGCTTGCCACTGCTCAAGAGACACCTTGGTTTTAAAAGTACATCATAACTTGTCTTTAGCATAATCAAGAGTATTATATAGGGAAATGACATGAAATTTCTGGAAGTGAAACAGAAAAAGCTACAAACGATCCTATTTAGTCTTTGTAACTGAAACAAATATTTTGAACTGTGCACATTAATATTTGGAGTACACACTTACTCCATGCAAAGTGGTGCATGATGCAGGCCCATGCCAAGGTCAAGCACCAATCTGGAAAATAAAACTGCAGAATATGCAATAATGGCAAAATTAACAACTTATCTGAGAAACAAATCACTTACAAGCAGGAGACACATCTAGAATGAAAAGCAGTTTAAAGGATTGCATACACGTGTATGTAGCATCTTGAATATAACAACAGTCAACAGTGTGATGCGGTGGCTAAAAAGGCAAATGCAATTTTGGGCTGTATCAAGAGAAGTATAGAGTCCAGATCACATGATGTGATGGTATCGCTGTACTCTGCTCTGATAAGACCTCACCTAGAGTATTGTGTTCAGTTTTGGGCACCACATTTTAAGAAGGATATAAACAAGCTGGAACAGGTCCAGAGGAGGGCGACAAAGATGGTGAGGGGTCTGGAGACCAAGTCCCATGAGGAAAAGTTGAAGGAGCTGAGGATGTTTAGCCTGGAGAAGAGCTGGCTGAAAGGTGATATGATCACCATCTTCAAGTACTCAAAGGGCTGTCATATAGAGGATGGTGTGGAATTGTTTTCTGTGGCCCCAGAAGATAAGACCAGAACCAAATGGGTTGAAATTAAATCAAAAGAGTTTCCGGCTCAACATTAGGAAGAACTTGCTGACCGTTACAGCAATTCCTCTGTGGAACAGGCTTCCTCAGGAGGTGGTGAGCTCTTCTTCCTTGGAGATTTTTAAACAGAGGCTAGATGACCATCTGACAGCAATGAAGATCCTGTGAATTTAGGGGGAGGTGTTTGTGAGTTTCCTGCATTCTGCAGAGGGTTGGACTAGATGACCCTGGAGGTCCCTTCCAACTCTATGATTCTATGATCCTATAAATGTGTGTAAGGAGGTGGATTTTGGGGAGAATGTATTATTATTATTATGAAATATAGAATTCCTTCTGTATTTTTGACTTATGTACTTGTTAAAAGTAATAGTGTGTAAGCCGAAATGCCCTCAAAACGTGGTTGGGGAATAGTCAGGTGGGTACCTGGCTCACTAGGGATCTTTTACCTATGTATACAAGATTAACCGTCCAAAAAGTAATGCTTAAGAATTTAGGGACTCTAATTTAGTAAAAACCAATTAAAATTTATTCAGAAAAATATAGACTTCCATACAAGATAAAATACTCACAAAATCACACATACAGTCCTAAGAAACATGATAGATAGATAGATAGATAGATAGATAGATAGATAGATAGATAGATAGATAGATAGACGGACGGACGGACGGACGGACGGACGGACGGACAGACAGACAGACAGACAGACAGACAGACAGACAGACAGACAGACAGACAGACAGACAGATAGAGGAACACATGGGTAGACAAACAGGGTGATAATTACCGATCGTAGTCTTCAAGAAAGCTCCAATGGCGATGATAAAGGACGGGGGAAATGGGCCCCTAAATTGTGGCCAGAATTGGGGATGGATCTAGACAGCGGAACTGGGGTACTGCTAGATGCATACATGTGAGGAACTGTGTCACAGGTTATATAGACTACCTTGAGCCCTTAGGGGATGGGAGGTACAGGGGTGGTACAGGTGGTCAGCTGGTACATGACCTCAGAAAAGGGGAGGCTCTGCAGTGACCATAAGGGCTGGAGTTCTGCAGTAGCCAATAGCAAGTTAATTGGTGGCACCTAATTGGGTGCCCATGACTGACCAATGAACAAGCATGGTCCATGGATATCTGGTTAAACTTTCAGGTTGCAATGGACTAGGGTGAGGCTCCAAAATGACAGTTGGGGAGAAGAATGGGAGAGATTACTGGGTGGGGAGATGCTTAAGACTGTTAAACTTATCTAAAAAGGTGACAATAGAGAGCCAAATCATTGCCTAGGTAACACCCGGTTTGTACAAAGGAACTTGGCTCTGGCTGAAGATGGTCTTCCTCTTCTTCAGTCTTCTTCTTGGCACCAGTCTTTGTCTTGAGTTCTGTTAGACAAAGGCTTAGGCGGTCTGGCAGGATCCACGCCTAAGAAGAGCTTGATTGCCTTATGCAGAAGTTGAAGCAGCTGTTGGATACGGAGTTAGGAAAACAAGATGGATTCTGGTGGTGTTAGCCTTTGGTTCATGGAAACAGGCTGGAAACTGTTTGCCTGTACAGTTCATGGTGGCGTGGCTTCTTCCACTGCAGCGGCCAAGACTGGGCACACAAGGAACAGCTGGAAGCTCGTTTGTAGTTCTGGCTAACACCCATCCAGAGATATAGAATGCTGCTGTGAAGCTGAGGCTTATAGTATCCACATAAGCCTTAGCAACTGTGGGCAAAGTCCACTTCTTAGAGCAGATGTGTGCGAGTCAAAACTCCAGGCACCCTGGCAACCATACTGGTGATCACGATGTCCATGTGTATGAAAAGTAGGGGGCTTTTCCTTACAAGTGCATATGCAGTGTCAAGTCTGCTTCAACTCTGGTCAAGTCTGTATTCCATCTTTGGTTTGGGGGGAAGCATTCTGGGTAAAAGCCACACTGTATGCCAATGCTGCTAGCTCGAACTTTCCTCTCCCCCCTCCCTTCCTTTGTTATGTAGTTTCGCTTTGAAATGGGAATATGTGAAAAAGATTGTGGTGCCTTCTCAGGCTGGGCACCGGGGGAGGTTTCTCGCCCAAGGCCAACAGGCCTGAAAACGAAATTGTAACATCAATGTGTGAATGTGCCCTGCATAGTACCCCCTCCCTAAAGAATCCCTTTGAAGTATGCCTTATATGATTATGCTTTGCTGTGTATTCCTTAGTCTTCCAATCTCTCTGAATAGTTGAGAACAATGATATCAATAAACTAGAAACTTTTATCAGGAAGGTCTCGTTATTGAATCAGCCGATTTGACATGCAGATGTGGTGAAAATATGTAATACTAATAAGTTAGCTGCAAAACAGGTTAGTTATGAAATTTGAAATGCAAAAATGTTGAATATAAATGTACCCCAATAGAAGCAAGTATCATTGTACTTTATAGACAGTATTTGAAAAACTTCAGTGTACCAAAGGGAGTGCTGTTTATTTATTTATTTAATTAATTTAGATTCCACCCTCCCCGCTGAAGGCAGGCTCACAGACCAAGGGTCAACACAAGCACACTAGTGTGACCGATAAAATAAACAACAATAAAAACATAAGACATAAAAACAATTTTAAAACATTTGCATGTGCTACTGTCATGATTTCAGGCAGCGATTAAATTCTGGTGGTTAGCTGTACTCAGAGGTCTCAGGAAAGCCACAGTGTTGTGAGGTAGGCCATTGGTGGTGTTCTTATGGGCCAGTCCCATTGCTGCAGATGTTACCATCATGAAAATGCCTGGCGGAAGAGTGCCGTTTTGCAGGCCCTGCGGAACTGTGAAAGCTCTCGCAGGGCCCTAACCTCCTCTAGCAACTCATTCCACCAGCTAGGGGGAGCAACGGAAAAGGCCCTGGCTCTCGTTGTTTTGAGCCTCACTTCTCTGATGCTGTGTTTTGAGACCCGGACTGAAGTGCTCGCTGGGGCCTATGCAGGGAAAGGCGATCCCTAAGGTATGCAGGACCCTAGCCATATAGGGCTTTAAAGGTAATGACCAGCACCTTGAAACAAATTTGATACCCTATCGGTAGCCAGTGCAGCGCTTTCAGCACAGGCCGAATGTGTTCCCATAGAGGAACTCCCATTAACAGCCTGGTTGCAGCATTCTGCACTAGCTGAAGTCGGCGGATTTGGGAAAAGAGCATTCCCATGGAGAGAACATTACAGTAATCCAGTCTCGAGGTGACTGTGGCATGGATCACTATTGCCAAATCGTTGCAATCGAGAAAGGGGACCAACTGCTTCGCCATCCGCAGATGGTAAAAGGCTGACTTAGCAGTGGCAGCTACCTGGGCCTCCATTGTCAAAGAGGGATCCAAGAGCACCCTTAAGCTTTTAACCTTGGGCACCAGGGTGAGCTGGGCTCTGTTGAAGGTCAGTAAACAGACCTCCAGTCCCAGACAGTGGTGACTCAGGTACAGGACCTCCATCTTCATCGGATTTAATTTCAGTCTACTCAGCCTGAGCCACCCTGCCACAGCATAGAATGCTTCAGACAGATCTTCCGAGGTGGAGTTGGACTGGCTGCCCATCAGCAGATAGAGCTGGGTGTCATCTGCATACTGGTGACAACCCAGTCCGTACCTCTGGGCAACGTGGGCAAGGAGATGCATGTAGATGTTGAATAATATCAGAGAGAACTGCTCCCTGTGGCATACTGTGGTAATATATTCAAATATATGTATTTTTCCTTTTCCATATTTTCTTTATATTATCTCTTTGTTTTCTAAAATATGTGCTCCATTCAGTTGTTGCTTCACTGGAGAGATAAGCCTTTATCATGCTTCATCTGAGAAATAGTGCCAATCTGTTTTTTTTAGTGTGTCTCTTTTTAAAAGGGGTCATTACAGACCAATGTTTTTCCACTCATCTTTTGCATATCTTATAAGTTCCAGAGAGAAGATATGCCTGGGGACTGTTTCCTTTTTTATATATAGAGGATGACTTCAGTGATTGACAGTGACGGTCTCGCCGAGGTGTCAGCTTGCCCAATGGCAAGGGGGCCCTGTGGGCCCCTGATGAAGTGGGTCCCCTTAAACAATATGTTAAAAATGTTAATGACCTTTTATTCGTTTGAAAATATAATAGAGGTTCAATATTATTACTGTAAAGCAAGTAAAATTTACTTTGCATTACTATTTTAATGAAACACAGTAGGAGTCCAGTAGCTCCTTTAAGACAAGCAAAGTTGTATTGAAAATGTAAGCTTTCATGTGCAATGCCAGTTCTTCAGACAAGGAAGGAGGTACAGTGAACAGAGCTGCATATAGCTGGGGGGCAGGGGTTTAGAATGCAAAGTGGTTCTAAACCACTGCCCACCAGCTGTATGTAGCTGTGCTCATTGTACCTCATTCCTTGTCTGAAGAAGTGTGCATGCACACGAAAGCTTACATTCTGAATAAAACTTGGTTGGTCTTAAAGGTGTTACTGGACTCTTACGTTTCTTTATTGCTTCAGCTGCCCACCTGGATCTATTTTAATGAATTTTTAAAAATAAAATAATTTTTCAAAGATACCTCTTTTCTCATCACACTCCTTATCTCAGCAGCAGGATAACCTTCCATACTCTTCCTCTAGCTGGACTCTCCACGCAATTGAACCATGAGTAATATGGTGGATGTTCTGCTAGAGGACTTTCTGTTGTTTATTCTGGAGCCTTGTGTGTCAGTAGCACATTTAGTGAGTTTTGTATATGTACAGTCCCTTGAGTTGAGGCAACTGACATGTCTTAAGAGGATTCCCCTCCCCAGACCTTTAGTGCAAGCGGGGACGTCTCCATCCTCTCTAAGTTGAATGTTAACTGGGAGGCTGAATAGCAGCCTATGGTTTATTTCACAAAAGTTTTAATTGTACCTTATGTATTTTTTGAAAATTTTATTTATTTCTTATTAAAAATTGATAGTTTTATAGTTGTGGGTGAGCCCCCTTTGTCTCCTGGCAACTGATATTTTTAGACCCAGTCTGCCACTGGTGGTTGAGTCCTGTACCTGTGCACACATATTCACGAAAATCATGAAATGGTTAAGGCTCATGCCTGGTTGGTCCCTGGTAGGTCATATGATCTCCAAAACAATGGCTTATGAACAATGGTTCATGAGTTTATCTAGCAGCTGATCATATGCATTACTTATTCATATACACATTTTCACAATTATGCAAGTACAGGCATTACTTGCTGGATCTGCAAGTAGTTGTGAAGCTAGTCCTTTACAGAAACAAATTAAGACAATTATGAAGCTAAGTAAATTAACACAATTTCAATTCCATTCATATATACACATCAACAGAGGCAGTGTGAGCTTCTGTGGGGGGGGGGGGAGAATCAGTATGGAAGCAAATGGCTGCTTTCAAAACTCCTAATCACTCATGACAGACAATGATGGAGAGAAACAGCCAAACAATAAAAAATCAGATGAATTAAGCTAGGAAGATTCACTTATTATAAAACGAGGCTGTTAATATCAATTCAATGAGGGAAGCTCTCATTGCTAGAAGAGGTCATTCTCATATGCAGATGGCATCAGCCAAGCAAATGGGATGGGATGATGTGGCTTATTGGGAAAGAGATGGCAGTGACTTTGAAAATTACAGAAGCAATTTAAAAATATGAATAGGAGTTAAAACCTTCTTTCCCGCACAGCACACATAATTGAGGAAATATCATCATCTCATTACCAGAGGACACTCTGGAAGCTTTGGAAATATATTTTTTTCAAGAGGCACTCACCTCACCTGGAGAACTCTGAAACCAAAATTCAATTTACAGCCAAATTTAATTATTTTTCTCCTCATATTTTTGGAGTCAAATGAGTGTTTTCAAGGAGATTGTTAAGACAGAACTGCAGCCAAAGCAGTAAACCTCAGCTAGAGTAATCTGAATTTCTGCAGAAATACATAGAGGAAAAACAGGCATTGGTGTCATTATGATAGGAGAAATAACTAGCCACTACACAGAATCTGATTGACCATGCAATCATGGCCACCAGTAGCCTCAGTAATACTCCATTTGCTGCTGTGTTCAAAGGTAAAGGTACATCCATAATGCTACTTTTTATATTTTAATATACCTCATCATATTACAAATATATCACAGTAAATTTGGACAATCAGACTACCAGAGAGCTGATGGTAGTATGACAGAAGCATGATGTCAGTGATGTACACCCATTATCTCTGATCAGATTTTGAAGCATTACTTTGTTAGCAACAGATAATAACAGAATAGAGTACATTAAGGGTCATAAAGCGACTATCACTCAACTTCAAAGAAAAAGCTCTTCTAACACACATCATATTTGGGAAATGGCAGAATATAAATCCACATAAATAAATAAATAAAATATTTGTATCTTTTGGGTGACTTCCCCCTTGGCTTTTTGCACTAGTTTGAGCTCCCAACTGCAGTAAAATATTTCTGAGTGTCATGAGCCCTGACAAGGGGAGCTGAAAGGGTTAACAGACCTGGAAGAGTTGCCAGCCAGTCCCTCAGCTGTACAACCAGTAGCTGGCCCATCAATCACTCTCCCCACATTCCAGGCACCAGTGTCAGCTGTTGATAATCAATCTCCTCCAAGCTCTCCCCCTCCCATCTCAAGAGTTTGAAGCTGGCTCCGAAAAGAACTTTCAGAGCGAAGACATGAGGCACGCCGATGCTTCAGATCTCTCAGCCCTGAGTTCTAGCAGAGTCGCTGTCACCCAGGGAGCAGGCTGATTGAGGCTCCCTTATAACTCCCACCCAGGATCTGGCAACCTTGTGGAAGCAACAAGTCTATTCTCTGGCTTGCATCCATGCTGCTTCCTGATACTGATCTGTTTGAGTTCCTTGGCACCCTGACTCTTTGGCTTTTGGACACTGACTTCTGATTTGCAATTTTGCTTTGGTGACTTGGCTCCTGCTTGACTTCCTGGACTTTGACCTTGGACTCCTGCCTGCCTGCACTCTGAGAACGTGACACTGAGCATCTTCACTTCCCATTTATATTCCTTTTCTTCCTTATATAGCTGAAGTAGATTTGCCTTCCATCTGGAAAGTATGCTGTCTTTCAAAAGGCACCATCTACGTTTCAACACCAAAATTTAGTGCTAGAGTTGCCAACTTCTAACTGTGACCTGAAGCTCTCCCAAAATTACAACTGATTTCAAGACAACACAGATCTGCTCCCCTGTCCCAAGAACATGGCTGCCTTGGAGGGTGCACTGTATGGCATTATGTCTAGCTGAGGATCCTCCCCTCCCAGACTCCATCCCCCCAGGTTCTACCCCCTCTAGAACCTGTGGAGGGTAGAGAACCTGGAAATGGCAACCTACTTAGTATGGTAGTTGGGTTCCTGAAACACTTTTTAAAAGTATATATGTAAAGTGACTTGATGGTTTAAAGAACCCTTTAAAATTAGAATTTATTTTAAAATGTGTTATTTCATTTATTTAACATTAATTTGTTGCTTGTACTTATCAATCACTTATTGTTTTATATTTCCTTGGGGTGTTGTTTTGACTTCGTGTGTGCATGTGTGTCCATGTGTGTGTAATGTACAGCCAACCAGAGAGATCCCTTCAAAGAGTTCAACTAACCAGGGACATTTCTCTACCACATGGACCAATCAATGACTCGGGATGTCCCTTCAGGGACCCAACTAACCTGTACAAGTTCATAGGCAAGAAACCAATTGTCCAGTCATAGTAAATTTGAAGGTGAGGGGGTTAGGACTGGCCAATCATCATCACCCAGTGGTATGTATAATTGAAAGGGCACTACAAGAACAAGAAACTAGAAGATTAAAAGACAGTATGGAAGTGCCATCACCACAGAAATAACATTCATATAATCTTATAAATAAGACTTTTCATGTACTCAGTTCCCAAACTCAGCTGGCTATCATCAAGTACAGAAAAATCAAATGACATGCCTGTATGTGTGAATGAGCCACAGTTCAACCATCTGTCTTATCAGAATTTCTGAACCATTCTGATAGCTGAGCATGCCACCTCCACTTTAAAAAGCTCTACAGTGCCAAACAGTTTCTTCCCATTTCCAGCTATTCCTACATTGCAAAATGTAACATGGACATCTGCTCATAATGAGGAACAGCTTCAAAAGGAGCAGAAACAAAACCAATTTAAACCTCACATGCTGACATGGTTAAAAGCATCATGGGATTATATTTACCTTATCAATTTCATATGATGGCTTTTTCTTAAGAATGGGTTCACATCTCCCACCCACACAGCACCAGCTAGTATTTACCACGTCTAGGAAAAGATTAGAATCAGCAGTAGTTTATCTGGTATGATAAATACCAGGTGTATATTAGGAACAGGGGCAATTTACCAAGAAATATTTGATATGCGGAAATGATGATGTAAAATCATCTCAGAATGCAAAGTATGAGTCAGTTCTGACTGTGTGTTGTTACTATAGCAGATTTTGGCTACAACATTGGCAGAATATTGCATGAATACATATATGCATATGTATTCCTCCTTGTGGATGCCTGAGTGCAGACACAGGCAGGTGGTATAGGAATTAAAGTGGGATGTGGCTCCAAATATTCTGGTTTTACAAAAATCATCATAAAATCATTAAACGATAAAACTAAATAAGACCTATCAAATTACCAAATGCATTTCCTTCTTGTCCAAAGACCTTTCCCAATGATACATTTGTTAGTGATTTTCCTAGACTACCTTTAAAGCCTCCAGTAATGGATTCTTCTTAGGGAGACAGACTCCCACAGCCTCATAAATCTCACTGTCAGGAATATCCCCCCCCCCCCATTCTGCCTAAAGTTTCTGTTTACTTGAAAAACCAAGGGAATGAAAACAACAGAGAAACACATCTGAAACCTCAGCAGAATAGTCTCCAAACATAACAGCATCTCCAGATTTTCTGGACAGCATCAGCTTTTCTTTAAATAGTCCTATTAGGATGACAATCAAAATACAATGTTCCTTGGAGCGGGTTGTATGTGCACATGTGCATGTCTGTGCAGAAAGGGCATGGACTGGTTTCTGATTTCAAGAGCATAAATAACCCCCCAATTGTGAATGGAACTACAACATAAGGGGTGCAGTTTGGACAAAGTGCCCAAGGAAGGTAAGCTGTCAGAGGACCAGTAAATGGGATCAAGGTCAAGACATGGCTGTCAGTATCATGTCTAGAGTTGAAAGTAGACTTCCCTTAGGGCTTCATTTATTCCACACAACTTTGTCAGTTAGAAGAGGCTAGAAACAAAAGCAAAGGAATTCCCCCTTGACCTTAGGATCACAGATACAGTGACCTGAGTTTTCTTTAAGTTTTGTTCAGCAGATAAATAACACCTCAAAGCTTATCTAGGAAGAGGAGAAAATGTCAGCGAAATCACAGTCACAGAATTTATGAAAGAAGGGGATGTTCAGTGGCATACTCAAGATAGTCTTGTGCCATGGGTGATAATACTTGGTCTCCAAAAGAAAAACAATGATCTGGATACACACTACAAAGAGTTCCAACTTGTTCATGCTGACAACAGCAAGTGAAACAAGTCCTTCTGGGATAGAGCTGTTGGTTTCCCATAACAATTTCTGTAACCACAGCAACTGAAATAGGTGCCACTGTGACATACAAAACTGCCATATATGAGTTGGACTATTGGCCCATCTGTCTCACTGTTGTTTACTCTAGCTGGCAGCAGTTGCTTTCCTTCATCTCAGGAAGATGAGGGTCTTTCTTAAGTCCTACTAGTAGACATTCCTAAGACTGAACAAGAAGCTTTCTGCACACAAAGCACATGCTCTACTATTGGCCCATGGTTCTTCCAATCACCTTCAAATAATTGTGTTTATATGTTCTTAGCAAAAAGAAAAAAAAGGGGGGGGGGCAACCACATAAACAGGGAGGGTACTTAGAAGGCTGAGTATAACAAACTTTAAAATATAACAAAGTATTTATTACACAATGTAACAATAATTAAAAACAAGATAAGTAGAAATGCTAAAATCCAACCTATAGAAATTGCACATCAACTGAACATGAATCACATAACAGAGTATCTCATAAAAAGACCAGACCAGATGTGTTTCAGCTTTGAAATTCCTCTTCAATGGCCTAAATTCAAATAGCACACACTTAAAGCAAGTTGTAAACATTAAAAGCCAGTATCGCGGTGGGCTTCACACAAAAGTCAGGCCTGTATATATTTCTAAGCCAACCCACAAAAAGGACAGTGTCTGTCTCCAATTAATTTGTCTCTGGCCAAATATCCATCATCTCCACGTGCTAATGTAAATCAAGAGCACCATGTCTCCCTCAGCTTCTTCATATACCTTAGAAACGACAATAAAATCCCATTCTCTAGAATGCTACACTATATAGTACTTAAGCCATACCAGCATATCAAAGTTATCCCAGAGAAGAACACCAAGATGAACAGAACCTAATTCATGGGTTAAACATAGCATCCCACACACAGTTGACAACAGATCAATTCTAGCAGATCTCTACTAAATGAGCTCTGGTCCAAATATTCTAAAGCCTCAAGAAGTCTTTTGAAGTGGACTCAGGAGTGGATCAGAAGCCAGTGTGATTGCCATAGGATTAGGGTTGCATACTCCCAGCAGTTGGTCCAACCAGCAGTCTAGTCACAACATTCTGTATTAGCTGCAGGCAGATTCTGAACACTCTTCAATGGTAGGCCCAAGTAGAGCACATCTCAATATTCCAGGCTTGATGTAACAATGTGGTTAGATTTGATTTGACTGGGAACAGACATAAATGATGCACCAGCTGAAGCTGTGTAAAAGGACTTCAACCCACCACAGCCACATAGTTAGCTAAGGTGACTGTTGTGTTGAGTAGCACTCCCAAGCTGTGAATCAGGGAACTATAACCCCATCTAAGACAGCCAAGATCTCGGGTCCCTGGTCTGCCTTTCCACATAATCAGAGAACTTCTGTCAAATTGGAATTAATGTTCAGGGGTTCACCCTCATCCAGCCCATTACTGATTCCAAGCACCAATTCAAAATATCAGTAGCATCTTTCAAATCTGGTGGACAAGAAAGGCAGAGCTGCATATTTTGTGACACTGCAGCACCACCTTCCTGATGACTTCTCTCAGTGGCTTCATATATATATATATATTAAACTGATCATACTGTTGATCACAGGTATCCTGTGTATAAACTATTCCAGTAGAAATCTGTGTAAAAGATGTTAATGTAATCAGGCATAATAATGGAATCCCAGTAAACAGATACACAATGCACAAAGGTACTTGCTTATGTGGCTTGTTGAAAGGGAAGGGGGCATGGTATAGCCCAGGGGGGTTTTTTTGTTGGTTTGTTTTTTAGCAGGAACACAGGAATGCAGTTCTGGCTGGCTTGACATCAGGGTAGGGGTGCCAAGTTCCCAGACTGGATGGGGGTTCTCCCGTCCTGGAGGTTCCCAATACGCTGGCCCTCATTGGGCCAGCGAGGGGATCCTCCTCCAACGTCACTGGTGCGATGACGTCATTCGAAAGTGACGTCATTGCATTGGTGACATTGCACGCCAGCTGCTCTAGGAGCATCTGGAAAAACTCTATGGTCTTCCCAGATGCTCTAGCAATTTGGGAGGAAAACTCTATGGTACCATATGAAAACCATATGGTACCATAGTTTTCCCTCCCAAATTGCTATTGGGAGCACCGTGTGTACTTATTGTGTGCAAAAACAGTCCCCCACCAGAGGCCACAGGGGACTTGGCAACCCCACATCAGGGGTGTGGCCTAATATGCAAATGAGTTCATGCTGGGCTTTTCTACAAAAAGGCCCTGTGTGAAACAATGGTGGCATCAGAGGGTGTGACCTAATATACAAATAATTCCTGCTGGGCTTTTTCAAAACTAAAAGCCCCAGCATAGCCCAATCTCATCAGATCTTGGATGCTAAGCAGGGTTGGAAGGGAGACCACCAAAGAAGACTCTGTAGAGGAAGGCAATGGCAAACCACTTCTGCTTCTTGCTTGCCTTGAGAACCATTACTGACACCAAGCACCAGTTCAATGCACCAGTGCCTTGAAAGCCCATTGCTGGGGTCACCATAAATCATAGGTGGCTTGATGGCACTTCACACACAGAACATTGCTTGTTACCCAAAAGCTGAACTAACAAAACTTAGCAAAGTTTTGCTATTTAAATCCTGAATGAAAAATTGTGAATTAAAATTTGGAAGTTTGTCTTATCATTTGAGTGCATGAGACGTGTAGGCATGTCTTATTTTCAGTTAGCTAGAGTCAGATGCCAAATCTCATAAATTATCAGCTGCTAAACACCATTACCTATAATAAATAGGAATGATGGTTTAAAACAGTTTGTGAGAAACTTGACATTTAGGCAAAAAAAATTCTAATATTAATTATATTATGAAATAATTGAGTCCAATGCAGTGGTCTTATAGCCCAGTTCCAAATGAAGGTCCTAGGTATTTTTTTACTCCATTTCAATTTTTTCTTCCGCAGTGGTTAGGGCTCTTCAATCAATTTAAATACAGGATGTTAATTGTAGGCAACTTAAGTGGTGGTATTCCGCAGTATATACTTTTATTTGAGTGTGCTGACTCTTATCTAGGAGAACCAGGTTTGATTCCCTACTCCTCCACTTGCAGCTGCTGGAATGGCTTTGGCTTAGCCATAGCTCTTGCAGAGATTGTTCTTGAAAGGACAGCTTCTGGGAGAGCTCTCTCAGCTCCAGCTACCTCACAGGGTGTCTGTTGTGGGGGAAGAAGATAAATGAGATTGTAAGCCACTCTGAGACTCTGATTCAGAGAGAAGGGTGAGGTATAAATCTACAGTCTTCCTTTTCTTTTTCTTCTTCTCATGCATCAAACAGCACCGGCTTTTTCAAAGCTGGGATACTGCTGTGCCAAATTCCCAGTGTGATCCCACCCAGAGTGTTGGACTGGATGGGCTACTGGACTGATCCAACATGGCTTCTCTTATGTTCTTATCCTTCTTATCCTTGAAGGGATTTCCATTTTAAGAGATTTTATTTTATTTGCTTTAAAGTGCAGTCATTTTCTCTGAGAAGGAGTTACTTGGTGTGCCTATTTACATGTTATGATTTTAAATTTGGAATTGTAAGTTGCCTGGAGACACAAGGAAAAAGCAAGGTATAAATAAACAAACTATTTAATGTTCATGTATTCATAGAACTACAAAGCAACCCCACTGAGAGTCAAAAATATGCAGGACTGGTCACTGAAAGAAACAATTGCCATTTTTGAGACAAAGAGATAGGGTTTGTGTGTGTATCTCCATTTTTAATATTTTTTTCCCTGGACTTAAGGAATATATATATGTTGTGTGCACAGGGCTGGCGCATGGGAGTAGGTGAACTATGCAATTGCCTAGGGTGCCAGCTCCCAGTTTATATATGTAATAAACCCCATTGTGAATACAACAGGTTCTAGAAAAAGACTCTGGGTAAGTTCCCCCCACCCTTGCTCTCTTCCACCCACCCAAGTGAAGGCATGCACTTTCCCTCCCACACACCAGAAGGTGAGTTGATGTCTGTCATCTGGACAGCAGTTGTAACTCTGAATGACCTCCAGCCCCAACCTGGAGAATGGCAACAGTGGTTCTTCAGGAGGAAATGGCATTGTATCTGTCTGTGCCATCATCCCTCCTCAAACCCCACCCCTTAAATCTCCTGGATTTTCCTAACCTGCAGTTGGCAACTTTATCGCCTTCTCTTAATCTGTCCATCTTTCAGCTTTTCATTGCCTTCCCACTCCCTGAAGCTTCTACATAGGAAAAGGACAAACTTTCTTCACATTGGTGGGGGGAAGACCAAAGCAGCTTACATCATTCTCTTCTCCCCATTTTGATCTGCACAACCTTGTAAGTTAGGTTAGGCTGAAAGCCTGTGGCTGACCCAAAGTCACCCAGTCAGCATCCACAGCAAAACCCTGGGTCTGGCAGACCCTGCTCTGAAGTCCTCCCCGCAACCTTGTCTTTCACTCACTTCCTCACCAATGTTCCCTCTAAGCTGAGCAAAAATTCTGCTTTGTGAGCTACTGGCATTAAAGTTGTGAGCTACTGCATAAATGATTGTGCTCTGGAGACATTTTTCCTGAGCTAAGACAAAAAGATGTGAGCTGGAGTTAAAAATCTGTGAGCTAGCTCATGTTAACTCAGCTTAGAAAGAACACTGCTCCTCAACCTTGCTGTCTTCCCACCCACCATGCAGCTGAAACAGACACCACCATTCCTTCCCCCCCACACATATGTGTGTGTGTGTGTCCCCATGTCTGTGGAGATTGTCAACAATGGTTCTCCAGGTAGAAATGGCTAATTTTGAGAATGGAGTCTATGCTATGGTACCTGTCTGAGGTTCCATCCTTTCTCAAACTCACCATCTCCAGGCTCCACCCACCAAATCTCCAGGAATTTCCCAACCTGGAGTTGGCAACTGCTAATTCACATTGGCTGTCATAGAAAGACTACTGCTGAATAGGAGCAAGCAGCTGGGCCTAGTTAAGTCATGCCAGCTGGGTGGCATCAAGTCACCCAGAGATGCTTCCAGGCCTTGGGTAGCCAACCTCCAGGTGGAACCTGAAAATCTCTTGGGATCAAAACTGAATTCCAGACAACAGATTTCTCTCCCCATCGTGGAGAAAATAACTGTGGACTGTATGCTATTCTATTTGCCTGAGGTCTCACCCTTTACTGAGAAAAGCAGCCTAAGTTGCCTAGCAACAGCCTCTGGCTAGCACTTCCCAGGGGGAAATAAGTGGGGCCTTGCCTCCCTGGCTATTTGTGTGACCTTTGGAGGCTGCATTTGCTGGGAAGCCTTTTGTGAGGCCACAGTAGCTCTGCAACCCTTTCTAAGGCTGGTTAACAGAGAGGACACAGAGAAGAGAAGAGTTGGCTATCTCTGAGGTAAGACTGTTAACTAGGCTTCCCAATCCCCAAGTCCCAGCAGGGGATCCCCTGTTTTTACAGGCTTCTCCCTGCCCCCAGCCAGCTGGCCAGCGGGGGAAGACCCACCCCCACAGTCATCATGTAGTTGTAGAGCTCCTGCAGGTTTAGAAACCTGCAAACTGATCCATTTGTAAAATGTGTGCCTTTAAGGCTGAGCAGGAAACAGGAAACAGGAAGGGCTTCATGGGAAAGGGTCAGTAACAGTTTCGATGGAGAACCGCCCCTCCCTTTCTTTCGCTTTCATTTTCACAGCAAGTAAAGTTCTGCAGGAACAAGATCTAGTAAATATTTGTGTGCGAGAGAGAGGGAGGGGGCAGGGGATTCCCTGGTTTGGGGACCTTCCCCCCCACTTTAGAAAGTGATCCACTTTGATCCACGGGTATTGGAGGCTCTGGGGGGGCTATTTTTTGAGGTAGAGGCACCAAATTTTTAGTATAGCATCTAGTGCCTCTTCCCAAACTACCCCCCCCCCCAAGTTTCAAAACGATTGGACCAGAGGGTCCAATTCCATGAGCACCAAAAGATGGTGCCCCTATCCTTAATTATTTCCTATGGAAGAAAGGCATTTTAAAAAGTGTGCTGTCCCTTTAAATGTGATGGCCAGAACTCCCTTGGAGTTCAATTATGCTTGCCACACCCTTGTTTCTGGCTCCACCCCTAATGTCACCTGGCTCCACCCCCAAAGTCTCCTGGCTCCGCCCCCAAAGTCTCCAGATTTTTCTTTAATTGGTCCTGGCAACCCTACTGTTAACATTCCTGGGCCTGAGTAGGCGGGGCCGAGGAACATGTCTCTCAGTTTACTGTTTGCTTCACTGTTTGCTTTGCAACAGTGTTGTTTGTGTGTGTGTGTATGTGGGGGGAGGGGACAGACTATTCCAGACATCTTACAACAGGCCCTGAGGAGAGGCAGTAGTAATCAGTAAGTCTCCAGGAGAACCTTTCAACAGGGAACTGTCTTGCTCAAAGGTCAGTGGCCTTCTGATGGGGTTCCGGCCTGACGGCCAGCAGTAGGTGGGTAACAGTGAGGTTATCCAATGACCGGGGGGAGTGGTGACAGACAGAATGCAAGGCCACTCCTGTGGTCACCACAATTTCCAATAAAAATTGAGGATCAAGCCAACATGTTCAGCTTTTATTATATCGACTATGTGTGTATGTGTGTGTGTTCCTTAAGGCCAAGGAGAAAATATTCAAAATGGATTTCCTCCTATATGTTTGGCACATCAATATTTCATTCTCACAGCCATGAAAGGTAAGAATATAAGTAAAAACTTATTTTCAGCAATTACATTGAATTGTCTCAACTGGGAGTTCTTTTGTTCTCATCGACTTAGTTCATCACTTTTTCATACCACTTGAGTGTGCAGAGGCTCAGTTCTTGTCTACATGAAGCTAATTTTGATACTGCAGCTGATAATGTGTTGCAGAAGTATGTCAGAAGTGACAGTGTGTTATGAGCTGGCAGATGTAAGGCCTTGAAACAGACTGTAGTACAATGTTGAAATCTTCTGTACAGGAAATATAGCAGCTGCTTTACCCTGTGCAAAGAAGTACTCTTTTTCTCCCTATGCTGATTCCTCCATAGTGATAGCATTGATTGTGCTTGTTCTTTTAAAGTCTTGGAATGATTTGTCCTTTTCACAGTGGCACAGGTATTTAGTGTAATAAATTGATTCCTTAGTGCTCTTCATTGGTGATAGAGCTGCTGAGTCCCATAGGCATCCTGCACTTCCTCCTACTGCTGTGTTGCATGGAAGTAGGGGGGAATTGTTGTGTGCAATTCCATGGTGTTGCTGTAATTCCTAGGGTGGCTTGACATCTCTTCTGGTTTTGGTCAGAAGTGATGTAACACTGTAGAAGGTAACTGTACCTCCCATTCCTTGCTGTTCTACCTTCTGTTGGGAGCCAGCCATTGGCAGGCAATTGGTGGCACACATGCAAAGTGACAGCAAATGATCCTAAATTATCAAATGGGCTTGGTCCTGATCTATATGTTTGGAGACTGTATGCCAATGAATGCTTTGGGCTAGAATATGCTTTAAAAGTTTGTGGACATATTTTTTGTTATGTGTTTATGAACAAGACTTCTTACTTGCTTTCTTTGAAGGGGGGCCTGCACAGATTTGCCAGGAGCATTGGCTTGTCAACCTCCAGCAGGAGTCTGGAGATCTTCTGGAATTACAGTTGGTCTCTAGACTGCAGATTAGTTTTCATAGAGGAAATGGCAGATTTAGAGGGTGCATTATATCCCTGCTGAGTTCCCTTCCCAAACTCCACCCTCAGTAGTCTCTGCTCCAAATCTCCATGAATTTCCCAACCTGGAGTTGACAACTCTTAGCGGCATCTCGTTTCCCTTCCTCCACTATTTCGTTTACCTTCCCTGAAAGTCCCCATAGTCTTTTCCTGCTTTCTTCTCTTTTTCCTACCCACCAGCCATCCTACCTTTTATATGTCCTCCGTCTTCAACTTTACTTATTATTTACTTACTTCATTTATGTGCTTTTCTCCACAATGTGGACCCCAAACAGCAGAAATAATTGTCCTCTCCTCCATTTTATCCTCACAACAGTCCAGTGAGTTAGATTATGATAATGTTTTAATTGGCCCAGGTTCTACCAGTGAGCTTACATGGTGGATGGAGATTTTAAACTTGGGTCTCCCAGATCTAACCACTATACCACAGTGGCTGTAGAACTGTAACAAGCAGCCAGTCCTGAGTAAGTCATACAAGTTATCTAGTAGCAAGTCAGCTGGTGGTTGCTGCCAGGCCTGGCCCTGATTAATCCTCACTTCAAACTGAAACAGCCCTGCCCCCCTGTATTTGATAAAAGAAACCAAGGCTTAATGGTTGACAGTACTGTTTACCTAGCAATTGGCCCTTTCTTAAAAGCTACAGGCACCGCTTTTATCATTTTGTAAGGCTTTTCTGCAGCCCTGGGACCTTTTTCAGCTTTGCAGAAAGATGTGTTGTCTGTCGATTACCCCACTCTCTGGATTTAAGTATCCACAGATGGGGCCAATAGAGTTAAATATAATAATGATGCTTAAGGCAATTTAGAACAGAATTAAGAGATATTAAGAAAATATAAAGCCGCATTTAAAAATAAAATATCCTGTGGCTTTTTTTGTAAAAAAAGCCCAGCGGGAACACATTTGCATATTAGGCTACACTCCCTGATGTCACCATTGTTCTGTGCAGTGCTTTTGTAGAAAAAACCCAGCAGGAACTCCTTTGCATATTAGGCCACACCCCCTGATGCCAAGCCAGCTGGAACTGCATTCCTGTGTGTTCCTGCTCAAAACCCCCCTGAAATATCCAATATACAAATTTTAACCAATTTGAAAACAAAACATAATTTAGCAGTTTTATTTATTTATTTATTTTTCGCATTTATATCCCGCCCTCCCCACCAAAGCAGGCTCAGGGCAGCTAACAACAACATTAAATCCACAATAAAACCATAAAGCAATAAAAAAATTACAGTAAGATCAATTAAAATTAACAATTGCACTTTAAATATTGAACAATTTTTAAAAACAGTTTTGGTGCTAAGTTCCATACCGTGATGTTAAGCAGCTCTGTACTTTAGTTGAAGGCCAGACGAAAAAGTGTTGTTTTACAAGCCTTGCGGAATTGGGCTCTAATATCATCAGGGAGTTGGTTCCACCAGTGGGGGGTAGGCTTCCCAACCCTCCCGCCCTGGTGGGGGACCCCAGGATTTCTAGCCTCTTCCCCCGCTCCCCAACAAAACGGAAGCGGGGGGAGGGGAAACGGCGACAAGGAGTGTGGCCCGGCGGTGAGTGGCAGGGGCGGCGGGACTGCGACGATTGTCCTGGGCTGGCCGCCCTTTGGCCGCTTTTGGCCTTGCTCCCCCCCTTCGGTGGCTCCCGCGGGGAGGAGGGGGCATCTGGGTCGGGC
Source organism: Heteronotia binoei (assembly GCF_032191835.1). Taxonomy (NCBI): domain Eukaryota; kingdom Metazoa; phylum Chordata; class Lepidosauria; order Squamata; family Gekkonidae; genus Heteronotia; species Heteronotia binoei. Next base: position 184,796,969 of record NC_083223.1, on the reverse strand, counting down.
TGGCTCCTCAGCCTCGTCCTGCCCACCTTCCTCCCTCAGGCCCGCAGGCCCAGCAGGCCGCCTGCCTGCCTCCCGGCCCCTCTTGCCTCCAGCGCCGCCTCTCGCGGGCAGGCCCGCACCACCGCCTCCCTCCCTGCTTTGCAGCTCTCCGCGCCGCGGCCCCTTCGCTTTTTGACGGGGTGCCTCTGCGCCGGAGAAGGAGGGCTCGGCGCCCTCAGGCATGATGAGGAGGCCCCACCGCGGGCTGCCACCAGCCGCCGCCAGGCCCTGAGAGGGCCCCGCTCAGCCTTCCATCCATGGGGCGCTGGTGGTCGGGGCCGGCGCTGACGCTGGCCTTGGCTTGGGCCCTGGCCGGCCTGGGAGCCTGGAGCCACGCTGAGGGTGAGCCGGGCGCCACAAGGAAGGTGGCCGGGTGGGCCACTTGGGAAGCGGGGAGAGGAGGGGAATGCCTGCTGCTGAGCACGCCGTCGGGGAGAGAGAACAGCTCCCGTAGGGGATAATGGAGGGTGGATCTGGGACTGTGGCCTTGGCGTTTGAGGCAGAGGGACCAGATTTTCAGCATGGCACCTGGTGCTTCTCCCCAAAATGCACCCCAAGTTTCAAAAGGATTGGGCCAGGGGGGTCACTTCTGCAAGCCCCCAAAGAAGGTGCCCCCATCCTCCATTATTTCCAGCGGAGGGAAGGCATTGAAAAGGTGTGTGGTTCCTTTAAATGTGATGGCCCTTTGGAGATCAATCATGCTTGTCACAACCTTGCTCCTGGCTCCACCCCCAAAGTCTCCTGGCTCCACCCCCAAAGTCCCCAGATATTTCTTGCATTGGACTTGGCAACCCTAGTGGGGGGCCGCAATAGAGAAGGCTCATTCTCTGGTAGCCTTCAGTCTCGCCTCCCTCGGCCCGGGAATTTCTAATAGGTTTTGTGATCCAGATCTCAGTACCCTCTGGGGAATATATGGGGAGAGATAGTCCCTAAGGTAGACAGCTCGGCCATATAGGGCTTTAAAGGTAATAACCAGCACCTTGTAGAGAATCTGAAATACTATTGGCAGCCAATGCAGTCTCCACAGCCCCGGCTGCACATGATCCCGAATAGAGAGACCCAGTAACAGCCTGGCTGCAGCATTCTGCACCAGCTGCAGCTTCCGAGTTCGAGACATGGGCAGCCCCATGTAGAGGGCATTACAGTAGTCTAGTCTCGAGGTGACCACAGCATGAATCACTGTTGCTAAATCGCTGTGCTCTACGAATGCATACTGATGGCAACCCAGCCCAAATCTCCTGACAATCTGGGCAAGGGGGCGCATGTAGATATTAAACAACATTGGGGAAAGCACCGCCCCCTGAGGCACCCCACAATTAAGTGGATGCCTCTGGGCCACTGACAGGTCCAACAACAACAGCACTGCTGACCCGCCTCGATCCAGTCATATACTGTATAACTTCCAGTTTTAAAGTTTGTTTCAAAAGTAACAAAGCAGCCAAAGTCAGATGAACAAAACAACAGAGATCAAAATACCAAATCAATATAATACTTAGGAAAATAGAAAGATGTTATAAGAACATAAGAGAAGCCATGTTGGATCAGGCCAATGGCCCATCCAGTCCAACACTTCGTGTCACACAGTGGCCAATATGTGTGTGTGTGTATACACACACACATACTGTGGCTAATAGCCACTGATGAACCTCTGTTCCATATTTTTATCCAATCCCCTCTTAAAGCTGGCTATGCTTGTAGCTGCCACCACCTCCTGTGACAGTGAATTCCACATGTTAATCACCCTTGGGTGAAGAAGTACTTCCTTTTATCCGTTTTAACCTGACTGCTCAGCAATTTCATTGAATGCCCACGAGTTCTTGCATTGTGAGAAAGGGAGAAAAGTACTTCTTTCTCTACTTTCTCCATCCCATGCATAATCTTGTAAACCTCTATCATGTCACCCTGAAGTCGATGTTTCTCCAAGCTAAAGAGCCCCAAGCGTTTTAACCTTTCTTCATAGGGAAACCCTTTAATCATTCTAGTTGCCCTTTTCTGGACTTTTTCCAATGCTATAATATCCTTTTTGAGGTGTGGTGACCAGAATTGTACACAGTATTCCAAAAGAGACCGCACCATCGATTTATACTGGGGCATTATGATACTGGCTGATTTGTTTTCAGTTCCCTTCCTAATAATTCCCAGCATGGCGTTGGACTTTTTTATTGCAATTGCACACTGTCTTGACATTTTCAGTGAGTTATCTACCACAACCCCAAGATCTCTCTCTTGGTCAGTCTCTGCCAGTTCACACCCCATCAACTTGTATTTGTAGCTGGAATTCTTGGCCCCAATGTGCATTACTTTGCACTTGGCCACATTGAACCTCATCTGTCACATTGACGTCCACTCACCCAGCCTCAACAGATCCCTTTGGAGTGCCTCACAATCCTCTCTGGTTCTCACCACCCTGAACAATTTAGTGTCATCTGCAAACTTGGCCGCTTCACTGCTTACTCCCAACTCCAAATCATTAATGAACAAATAAAAGAGCATGGGACCCAGTACTGAGCCCTGTGGCACCCCACTGCTTATCGTCCTCCATTGTGAAGACTGCCCATTTATACTCACTCTCTTCTTCCTATTAATTAGCCAGTTTTTGATCCACAAGAGGATCTGTCCTTTTACTCCATGACTCTCGAGCTTACTAAGGAGCCTTTGATGAGGAACTTTATCAAAAGCTTTCTGGAAGTCAAGGTAAACAACATCTATTGGGTCCCCTTTGTCCACATTTTTGTTCACCCCCTCAAAGAACTGTAACAGGTTAGTGAGGCAAGATCTTCCTTACAGAACGCATGCTGAGTATTCCTCAATAACTTGTGTTCATCAATGTGCCTACTCATTCTGTCCTTGATAATGGTTTCTACCAACTTTCCCGGTATTGAACTCAGACTGACTGGCCTGAAATTTCCCGGATTTCCTCTGGAACCCTTTTTAAAGATGGGGGTGATATTTGCTACCGTCCAGTCCTCAGGAACGGAGGCAAATTTCAATGAAAGATTACATATTTTTGTCAGGAGATCCACAAGTTCAACTTGGAGTTCTTTCAAACTCTTGGATGTATGCTATCCGGACCTTGTGACTTGTTAGTTTTTAATTCGTCAATCAGTTGTAGGACCTCCTCTCTTGTCACCTCAATTTTACTCAGGTCTTTCAACACCCCTTCCAAAATTAGTGGTTCTGGAGTGGGCAAACACTTCTCGTCTTCCACAGTGAAGACTGAGGCAAAAAATCCTTTCAGCTTCTCAGCCATTTCTCTATCCTCCTTCAGTAATCCTTTTAACCTTTTATGTTGGCATTGTCTTCTCCAGCTCCCCTCAAATTGGAGTTCAAAAAATCTGTGCAGTCTTCTGATAAATTGCTAAAAGAACATACTGATAAAAATACTTGGACCATCCAGAGTTTCTCTTTTCCTCACAGTCTTCTTCCACCATCTTCCTTCAACATAATCTCATGAATGTTTATTTAGAAGCAAGCCTATGGGGCTTGCTTTCAGGTAAATGTGTACTTCTGTTGCAGAATCCTTCTGGTAAGACAAGTCAGGTTTCCTGCCGGAAGGACAATCCTTGACTTCCAGGGCATATAGCTCAGGCATGAAAACAGACTGGAAAACGATCTCTTGAGTTACAAGCAGGAGAGATGATTGTAAGCCATTCTGAGACTCCTCTGGGTAGTGAAGGGTGGGGTATGAAACCAACTCTTCTTCTTGGGTGTCATAATATTTTGTTCAGTTTAACTATGTGTAAATGTGCTTGATTAGATTTTGAGCTACAAATTAGCTACAAGTTTGGCAGCATCTCTAGTTTTATCAGGATCCTAAAGCAGTAGACATATTGCTGGTGAATTGCTATGAGGATGGAATTCAAAGATCAAAGTGCACCAGTGCAGAAGGACTTGTCTCTGACTGCCATCCGCCTAATAATGGGACACAGTGACAGGAGCACAGACAGAAGGGACTTTGCTGAAGGTCTCAACTAATGGGCTGGTTCATAGGTCCTAGCAACATTCCATCTACTCTGTGATACTCATAATCAAGTTGGAAAACTAATGAGTGGCTTAGAAGTGCATGTTTCTGCCTCCCAATGTATACACGTGCAGCCCTGTTCACAAGTGACAGTGAATGCACAATCCATGTACAGTGTACCCTTGATTTTTATTTATATGTGTGTTGTGTAATTATCATGCTACATTCAACACATTCAAAGGAGGCCAAACTAAAAATAACCAGAGAACAGGCCTTCTCTATTAAAGCACCCCAATGGTGGAACCAGCTGCCGGAAGAGGTGCGGGCCCTACGGGACATTAGCCAATTCCGTAGGTCGTGCAAAACCGCCCTCTTCCGGCTAGCCTTCCAAGATGAAACCTGAAATGAACACCATGCCATCACTAACATCAACAATTGAGTTAGCAATAAGATAAGATTATTTTAGATTGATTTTAGATTTTTATATTATGTAAATTTAATGGTAATTTTAAATGGTACTGAATGTATAATTGTTTTATTGTTTAACATGGCTTTTGCCACACTCTGTAAGCCACCCTGAGCCTACCTCGGTGGGGAGGGCGGGGTATAAATAAAATTTTATTATTATTATTATTATTATTATTATTATTATTATTATTATTATTATTATAACACAGGTACAGCTGGTCATGTGATTTAAACACCACATTTATTCAGGTATCGGTCCCTGGTTTCATTTGTAAAATAAACATGTGTTGGCTCTTTCCTATAAACAGGCATATGTGTGTATTTGTAAGTTGTATTTGTGTTCACTGCCACACATGAACAGGACTGAAGTGAAATGCAAATTGTGATCTGGAAACTATTCTGAGAATGAAACTGGAGGGGCAGGGGTGGGAGTTGTTTCTGATTAATACAGTGTAAGGCCATGGTGTATGTGGCACAGGTGTGCAACATTCTAGAAAACTGCACAGTCTGAGGTTAACATTTCAAAGCATCTTTGCGTTGTACAGCAGCATGCTAATTCACCTGCTTTGACACTTGCAACTGTTGTGAGCAATTTTCTTGCTTAACTCAGCAGCTGTTATTGTTTTCACTTGCTCAACATCGGAGAGTACAGAACTTACCTATCTGCTCTGCAGTTCATTAGTTATTTCTAATTAAGTCTTTGGACACTTGTCTGTGCATGTTGGGCTTGGCGGACAGGTATTCCTGTGGCTTTCCATACTGGGTCTCTTAGCCTTGGAGTATCTAGAAAATCTCAATCTTTATTAGCCTCATTACTTCTGTTTGCATTGATTTTATAACTAAGAGTGTCAGTGTTCAAAGCCAGAGAATAATTTGGTGCACTGCATCTTGAGTCTTTTGCTGATGCTACTCCATGAACTTTGTCTCCACACGGAAAAAAACAAAACAAAACTGTAGGTAGTGTCATCTTTGGTATGATCTACATATATTGTATTTTCTGCTCCAAAGTGGCTTACAAGCTAGGATATATTTGAATAAAATAAAATTGTAATTTAAACCCACTCCCTCCCAGCTAAAAATTAAAAATTAAGAAAATTTAATTAAAATTTATCCTTACCTGTAAGCATAAATGAACATTGTCTGGCAGTATGCATGTGTCTTTTTTTTTTTTAATGCAAACTTGTTTGGAATTTGTTTGCTACCAAACCAAACAGATTTGGTGATCAGCCTCATGTCTGATCATATGTCTGACTGTCAAATACATTAGCTACAAAATTCTCAGCATCCCTAGAAGGGATGTGTGAATACATGCTTTATACTGATGGGAGGCCACTGAAAAATTCCAGGGTCACTATGCAAAGGAGGGCAACAGCAAACTATCTCTGTTGGTCTCTTGCCTTGAAAACCCTAAGGGGTATGACTTGATGGCACTTTACACACACACATTTAAGGTGTTGGTAGGAGTTTTCCTGGAGCTCTTCATAAGAACATAAGAACATAAGAGAAGCCATGTTGGATCAGGCCAACGGCCCATCAAGTCCAACACTCTGTGTCACACAGTGGCAAAAAATGTTATATACACACATACACTGTGGCTAATAGCCACTGATGGACCTGTGCTCCATACACTGTGGCTAATAGCCACTGATGGACCTGTGCTCCATATTTTTATCTAAACCCCTCTTGAAGGTGGCTATACTTGTGGCCGCCACCACCTCCTGTGGCAGTGAATTCCACATGTTAATCACCCTTTGGGTGAAGAAGTACTTCCTTTTATCCGTCTTAACCTGTCTGCTCAGCAATTTCATCGAATGCCCACGAGTTCTTGTATTGTGAGAAAGGGAGAAAAGTACTTCTTTCTCTACTTTCTCCATTCCATGCATTATCTTGTAAACCTCTATCATGTCACCCCGCAGTCGACGTTTCTCCAAGCTAAAGAGTCCCAAGCGTTTCAACCTTTCTTCATAGGGAAAGTGCTCCAGCCCTTTAATCATTCTAGTTGCCCTTCTCTGCACCTTCTCTAAAGCTATAATATCCTTTTTGAGGTGCGGCGACCAGAACTGCACACAGTACTCCAAATGAGACCGCACCATCGATTTATACAGGGGCATTATGATACTGGCTGATTTGTTTTCAATTCCCTTCCTAATAATTCCCAGCATGGCATTGGCCTTTTTTATTGCAAACGCACACTGTCTTGACACTTTCAGTGAGTTATCTATCATGACCCCAAGATCTCTCTCTTGATCAGTCTCTGCCAGTTCACACCCCATCAACTTGTATTTGTAGCTGGGATTCTTAGCCCCAATGTGCATTACTTTGCACTTGGCCACATTGAACTGCATCTGCCACGTTGACGCCCACTCACCCAGCCTCAACAGATCCCTTTGGAGTTCCTCACAATCCTCTCTGGTTCTCACCACCCTGAACAACTTAGTGTCATCCGCAAACTTGGCCACTTCACTGCTCACTCCGAACTCTAAATCATTTATGAACAAGTTAAAAAGCATGGGACCCAGTACCGAGCCCTGCGGCACCCCACTGCTTACCGTCCTCCACTGCGAAGACTGCCCATTTATACTCACTCTCTGCTTCCTATCACTCAGCCAGTTTTTGATCCACAAGAGGACCTGTCCTTTTACTCCATGATTCTCAAGCTTTCTAAGGAGCCTTTGATGAGGAACTTTATCAAAAGCTTTCTGGAAGTCAAGGTAAACAACATCTATCGGGTCTCCTTTGTCCACATGTTTGTTCACCCCCTCAAAGAAATGCAACAGGTTAGTGAGGCAAGATCTTCCCTTGCAGAACCCATGCTGAGTCTTCCTCAATAACCCGATATTCCCCTCCTCAAACTCTGCCCTTCCAAGGCCTTGCCTCCAAATCTCAAGGAATTTTCCAACTCAGCATTGGCAACACTGCATGCTTTGAGAAGGCTGACAGCAGCTGCAGGTTTTGTTATACAATACTCAACTAATTATACTCAGTTACCTTCCAGTTCAGCTCACATCCTGTTCTCTGGTTGTGATGTGGAGCTGATGGTTCACTGAACTGTTTACATCTGTCCAAAGAAATCTAGATGTTCATTTATAAAACTGCATGACTTTCTTGCAGCAGCTGCTTCTCCCACCTATTTGCTACCATAATCCTCAACTGCTAAATGGCACACAATTAAAAATGCAAAAAAAAAAATCCTTTTGAGCTTTATAAACTGAGACTTACTTAGATGTCAGTGTGTACTTTTGGTGTCCGTTTATCCTGCAATCAGTTCTTATGATCACTTCAGAGCAGCCGCCCTGAGCCTGCTTAAGCAGGGAGGGCGGGATATAAGTCAAACAAACAAACAAACAAACAAACAAACAAAAATGCTCCCATGCCATTTAGAAAGAGAACAGGCCCTTAAGGAAACCAAAAGGCAGTAATTCTGCAAGTGCAGAAAGCAAGCAATACAAATGTATCCATTGTTGGTCATTGAAAGGATGCATCCCACTGTGCAAAATAGAGATTTACTGTTAGTGATTCCATGCTTGACATGTAGGTCACTTTAATGACTAGAACATGATCCAGTGGGAGACTATGTATTGCTTCTCCTGTAGCAATATAACCATGCATTAGCTTGTGGTGTTTGACCACAGCTCTCTGTTCCAAATAGGAATAGAAATATTTGTGGCACCTGCTAAGCACCACAACCTGCCCATCTGATTGCACTCACTGTGTTTCTACTTAATATCAGGGATTTTTTTTCCTGGGGGAACATGGTGGGATGGAGTTCCAAAACTTCCTCATTGCAGCACAACTTTTTTTAAAAATTAAAAGTTCACGAGGGTCATCCATGGGCTTCGCCTTCATTTCCGGCACATCTTTTTCCAGGAAAAAAAGCCCTGCTTAATATCATGTTCTACATTGTTTAACTTGTCATGCCAGTTTGGTGTAGTGGTTAAGTGTGCGGACTCTTATCTGGGAGAACTGGGTTTGATTCCCCACTCCTCCACTTGCACCTGCTAGAATGGCCTTGGGTCAGCCATAGCTCTGGCAGAGGTTGTCCTTGGGTGAGGTCAGACATTCATTATATCCCGTTACCGGCATGAGTGGAGTCTAGGGTTGCCAAGTCCAATTCAAGAAATATCTAGGGACTTTGGGGGTGGAGCCAGGAGACATTGGGGCGGAGCCAGGAACAAGAGTGTGACAAGCATAACTGAACTCCAAGAGAGTTCTGGCCATCACATTTAAAGGGACAGCACACCTTTTTAAATGTCTTCCTTCCATAGGAAATAATGAAGGATAAGGGCACCTTCTTTTGGGGCTCATAGAATTGGACCCCCTGGTCCAATCATTTTGAAACTTGGGGGATACTTTGGGGAGAGGCACTAGATACTATATTGAAAATTTGGTGCCTCTACCTCAAAAAACAGCTCCCCCAGAGCCCCCGAAACCTCCAGATCAATTCCCCATTATACCCTATGAGAAGACATTTTCCTCTCCACCCCCTCTCCCTCCCCCCGCCCCCCCCTTTCTGGGAAATCTGATGCAGGGGACAGAACTCACTCACCTCTGGAGGTGCAAAGGCACATGGTCCTTTGGGGGCGTGGCTGGGCTCCCCTCCCTTCACCGGCCAGCTGACTGGGGGCGGGAAGCAGCCTGAGAAAACGGAAGAGCTCTGGCTGCTGCGATCGGGGCTGGGTGGGAAGGGCTGCCGTTCTCCCCCCTCCCCTCCCCCCGCTTTCCCTTTTATGGCCAGCGGGGGGAGGAGGCTCCAAATCGGGAGTCTCCAGGCCTAGCGGGGGATTTGGGAACCCTAGTGGAGTCTGGAAGCATGTCGGATTTTCAGTGGTTGTCCATACGTCAGCATCTGCTCGTGGAAGTCCTGTGCTGATGCGCCTTGATTGTGGATTACTTTGATAGTGCTTTAAATCCGGAGCAGAACACTTACAATGTTTCCTGAGCGGATTTTCTGCGTTTGAACATGCCATTGGTGGCGACTCGTCGGAAGCGCACCAGCGCTTCCTGCCACAAGCATCCTACAAGGGATATCATTGTGCAATTGAATGATCAAACAAGAGTTGGCTCGATAAATAACTTATTTATGGAAATAAAACTCAATTTCGAAAATAAATGTTAACTACATTAACTATGAATGTGAGCTGCTTAGAAATCCTGCGCTTTTTTCAGCATGCGAAGCATCTCATTCTAAAAAAGTAGTGCAAATGGAGTAGCACACCTGTAAGTGATACTTCCTCTTAACAAAACCAAACAGCGATAGCGGCATCACTGTGCCTGCGCTAATGCAGATCGCCATCTCTTGAAAAGAGGTCCAGTAGAGTGCTCTGATCAACCAGCGACGGGATCAACACGGGATAACATGGGAACACGACTGCTGTCTGGTTGGGGAATTTGTGCAATGGATTATAATAGAGACGCGTTAAAGATGGATTTAATGGTAAGTGTGACCGCACCCCTTGAAAGGGCAACTGCTGTGAGAGCCCTCTCCAGCCCTACCCACCTCACAGGGTGTCTGTTGTGGGGGAGGAAGGTAAAGGAGATTGTGAGCTGCTCTGAGACTCTTTGGAGTGGAGGGCGGGATATAAATCCAATATCATCATCTTCTTCTTCATGCTAAAAAGCTGTTCTGTTCAGACAAGAGCTCTGTATCAAATTTCTGCAGTTCTAGTCCTAGTTTATTGCTTATTAGATGCAGGCCTTGAATTCAACAGGGGCTCACAGGAGCACAGCTCCTGAGCCTTTCTGATTGCCCCTTCTCCTTCACCCCGCTTACCATTGTCCACTGAATAGTAGCTGCAGCTGCATAACAATCCCTGGATTAGCAGCCAGCCATCCACCAGGATCTTTGCCACACCTCCAGCAGCCCTCATCTCTAGCCAGCCCAAGCAGGCCTCACTCACCCAGGGCTCTCCTTTCTTGCGTCAGGTTGCTTTTGGCTGGTGGGGGTGGTGGCATATGCTAATGAGCTCCACCACCTATTTGTCTACTAAACAACCCCTAATTAGATATATCATTTCATTAATTGCATTATTTATATTGTGTAATCTGCCATGTGTATCAGCAAAAAAGGCAGACTATAAATATAAATAGCTGTTCTGCATAGTCCTCAAAAAGAAGAAGATATTGGATTTATATCCCGCCCTCCACTCCAAAGAGTCTCAGAGCGGCTCACAATCTCCTTTACCTTCCTCCCCCACAACAGACACCCTGTGAGGTGGGTGGGGCTGGAGAGGGCTCTCACAGCAGCTGCCCTTTCAAGGACAACCTCTGCCAGAGCTATGGCTGACCCAAGGCCATTCCAGCAGGTGCAAGTGGAGGAATGGGGAATCAAACCCGGTTCCCCCAGATAAGAGACTGCACACTTAACCACTACACCAAACTGGCTCTCCAGCATGGACCACTCAAATAATCTGAGCTGGAATTCACTTTATTTGGAATTGAGAAGTTTGATCAAATCCTATAATAATGTTTCTTTCAAAGTTCTCAGCATGCCTGTGGTCATCTGGATGGACCAAACATCTGGCTCAATAGGAGAGCATCATATGTCCATATATCTTTTTTAAGCATTTATTTCTTGAGAACTATTTTTACAATGGAGAGACATCAGTTACTGAACTTGGGAAATTACACATGCAAATAGGAGAGTATTTTTCCTTTTTTCTCATTTCAGTTTGTTTGCTTGCTTATTTCTCACAGACTATTTCTCACATTCTTTATTTAGAACTGATATGTCTAAGATGAAAGGAAGAATACCTTAGCACACGAGGACATTCTGGTTGTCTTGATATAAACTGAATATTATGTGTCTTTATTTCATACAGGTGGGATTTTTTTTTTTGCTTGTTCTACTAGAAAATACATAACCATGCAAGACACCTGGAGCAAATTTTAGTAATGCTATTTTGCCCCCTGATAACTAAAATTAATTTCTTCTGATTTCCTTAAAGGCTCATTCCCTTTCTAAATGGAAATGAAACATTGTTGCCTTGGTTCCATTACATCAGAGGCCCCCAACCTTTTTGGCACCAGGGACTGGACCCAGGGCCAGCCCGCCCACTGTGGCCCCAGGGCAGGCAGGGTGGGGGCACCGAATTTGGCCTCCCCTCACCCAACCCCCTAGGCCAGGGGTAGGGAACTTTGGCTCTCCAGATGTTTTTGCCTACAACTCCCATCAGCCCCAGCCAATGGCCATGCTGGCTGGGGCTGATGGGAGTTGTAGGCAAAAACATCTGGAGAGCCAACGTTCCCTACCCCTGCCCATGGCAAATCCTTGTTTGCCTCCACAGTCTCCTCCTCCCACCGTTTTTCATAGTTTTAAGGCCCAGGAAGGGGCATTGAAGTGCCTCCAGGGAGAGGAGGCAAGGGTGGAGCTGCTTTTTCAGCGGGTTGCTTGCTGCTGCTGCCCCCAGTGCTGATCATGAGCACGCCAGAGGGGCATAGGAACCCAGCCTTCAGTATGGTTTTTCACGCCGATCAGCTGATCTGTGTGGGGGGGGTGGCCTTTAAAGAGCCCAGGAATGGGGTGCTTCACCATCCCTTCCCGGGCCTTAATATTGTGAAGAATGGAGGGAGGAGGAGGTGCCGTGGGGGGGGGCACTGTGCTGTGGGGGGGCAGAAAGGCCCTGTGTGGCCTGGTTGCTAACAGGTCGCAGACTGCTACCAGTCTGCGGCCCGGGTGTTGGGGACCCCTGCATTACATGAATGGAACATGGTGATCCTGAGAGTCTCGTGAAACTTAGCTAAGAAGGAAAAGGCACACATTTTCTATAGAGACTGACTACCAAACCCATTTCAACCCTTCTTAATGGCCAAGTGAGATTATCTGGTTGCTAAGAAGGAATGGGAAGGGGAGCCTCTTCTCAAACTGGCTTTCCCCCCTGTCTATTCAATGGTGCCTGTGACAGGGCTATTTAAAATGGGTGAGTCTTGTAGCCTCATTAAGCCCAGCTCTTGCAGAAACAGTAAGGGCTTTCTGTAGAAAGTTTAAGTAAATGCCTAGGTGCTTATTTTTAAAAGTTTAATTTTACTTAAACGTTTCTGTAGAAAGTTTAAGTAAAATTTTAAAAATAAGCACCTAGGCATTAAATGAGTACAGTATTCCAACCATACATAGCTGAAATTGAATGGATTCTTCCTCAGGTACCAAGCAGCATCAATTTGAGCCCTACATGCTAACCAGCAGAGGAGATGTTAATGAAGTTCCTTCAGCATAGGGTTGCCAGTTCTGCATTGGAAAATTCCTGGAAATTTGGGGGTGGAACCCAAGGCCATTCCAGCAGCTGCAAGTGGAGGAGTGGGGAATTAAACCCAGTTCTCCCAGATAAGAGTCCGCACACTTAACCACTACACCAAACTGGCTCTAATGCAGCCATGTTCCCTAGGGGAATGATCTCTGTTATCTGGAAATCCAGGGCTTTTTCCAAGCAAGAACACATAGGAACACAGTTCCGGCTGTCTTGGTGTCAGGGTGTGTGGCCTAATATGCAAATTAATTTCTGTTGGACTTTTTCTTAAAAAAAACAAAACAAAACACTGTGGAAATCAATTGTAATTCGAGGAAATCTCCAGGCCCCACATTGAGGCTGGCAATCGTAGAATAGCAAATACTGTAGTGCTTAATTCTGTGCAAGGATGGATTTGCTCAGATGTTGGTAGCCACTGTGCTATCCATGATAGGGTAGCCACACTGATAAGTGGGGAAGAATTGATTTGCCAGATCAGCCTCAATAAAGTTGATAGAACTCACATATTTAGTTTTACATTTTCATTCTGGGATGGTGGAGAAATATCAGAGAAACCTTTAATTCTGTCACAAACAGAAATGTCCACTGCTGTGTTCATAAATATGGACACTGAAATTAATTGCTTTTTATGGAAATCACAGTGACAAACTCATATAGGTCAGTAAAACCAGCCACTGAGTAAAATACCACTGGATTAGCGTAATAGGGGATGTGAATGGGGCATAACTCAAGCAGCTTGAGGGGCTCTTGCATATTAGTGAACCTGATCTGGAATTCCAGATATTATCTGATGTTTGCAACAAATCCTTTCAAGGTTGTTTAGGCAGGATTTACAACAGAGCAGTAAACTAACAGTAAAAAAAAAAATAGATTATGATGTCAGGAAGTCTAGCAAGCCACACTGCAGATGTAAATACTTTCACTTATGATAATTGATTTATCGTTTCAAGAGGAATTCCTGCACTTTTGTGGTTGCAGTAATGCTAGACAACAAGCTGTATCGTACTATTCTTTTTCACCAAGGAGAATCTTAAGACCTAGTCTGATTACATAGACTCGGGTTCCCCACAAATGTGTCATCTTCTTCTCTTGAAGCAGATGTCAGGAGTCCAGCATGCTTGGTAGGGATTCCAGTCCCTATGTGGGGGCTGGGGATCCCCCAATTTGGGGGTTTCCAGCCCATTACCAGCTAGCTGGGCCCTGCTTCTTCTGCAAGGTCCCTGCTTCTTATAAACAGCATATAAAGGGTTCCTTTAAATGCCATTTGCAATAAACTTCACCTGTTGGAGTTCAGGCATGCGAGGCACTGGTTCCCAATGTGATGATGGCACTTCTGTGTGATGTCATCATGTGGGGGAGTCCCCGCCCTCTCCAGGAATGCCTCCCAAAGTCTCCTACCAGTGAGCAGTCAGGACCTAGCAGCTCTAATGCTTAGGTTGTAGTGATGCCAATAGGAGAAACCACCACTGATTTTTTACCGCATTGCTCCTGCTCTTTTCCAGATTGCTTGGAGAAGCAAACAGAAATGGCAGTGAGAAGCAGCAGCATCCACCCCTTTGTCCTTCCTCCACTTCTTCCTTGCTAGTTTGCTCATCTAGTCACCACAGACTCAAGCATATCTATCCACCAGGGGTTGTTTTGTAGAAAAATAGGTGGTGGAGCTCATCCAGGAATTGTTACGCAGCTGCACATACTATTCAATGGACAAGGAGGTGGAACTCTCAGAAAGGTTCAGGAGCTGCACTCCTGTGAGCTCCCACTGAATCTGAGGCCTGCTATCCACTATCCTCATTTGTCCATACACCTAATCAGACAAGTTGGTGTAATACAATAAAGCAGCAGGGTAAGCCACCACATGCTTGCTCGGTTGCCCTCATTTCTGAATGGTGCATTGCATGAGCGAGGGAAAATGTGGTAGGAGGCACTGCTCTTCTAGGCAGTGGTGAGGGCAAGAGATGGACTTGAGGATATCTTGTCAAGAGCTACCCAAAATCTGGCTCTTGCCTTGTCCCTGGCCCTTCAGTGTCTCTCTGCAGTAGAACAGTCACATGAAACTTTCAGTGATTGCTGCCTACATAGGAAACTTTCTCTGATCTGGCTAGAGTGGCTAGGTTTGACTCAAGAAATATCTGGGGACTTTGTGAGTGGACCCAAGAGACTTTGGGGGTGAAACCAGCAGCAAGGTTGTGACAAGCACAATTGAACTCCAAAGGGAGTTCTGGCCATCACATTTAAAGGGACTGTACACCTTTTAAATTCTTTCCCTCCATTTGGAAGTAATGGAAGATTGGGGCACCTTCATTTGGGGCTCATAGAATTGGAACCCCCGGTCCATTTGTTTTTTTGAAACTTGAGGGAGGGGGGTTGAGGAGAGGCACATGATGATAAACTGAAAATCTACCTCAAAAAACTCCCCTCCCCAGAGCCCCAGATACCCCTGGATTGATTCTCCATTAAACCCTAGGGGAATTGGACTCTATAGGGTTTAATGGAGTGCAAAGGAGACATTTCCCTCCCCTGCCCGCTTTCTGATAACCCTGAAGCAGGGGGAGGGTCTCCAAACCAGAGGATTCCCTGCTCCCAACTGGGGATTGGCAGCCCTAGTAGTTAAAATAGAAATTTAGGAAGATCCTCCAGATGGTTCTTCAAATAATTGATCCCAGCTGCTTGCTAAGGAACTGAACAGGTTTGTTTACATACAGGACAACTAGAGACCTGAACTGCAACAACTCCATCAGCCATCTTAACAACAATTTGTCTTCTTCCTTGAGACCACCAGGAGGCAGAAGGTCTGTGCTTCAATAGAACTTTTTTTATTTAGCAATCAACCAATGTAATACTTCATCACAATGTCCAGCTGTGAACATGTGGAATTAGCCAGTATTATGTATCCACCAGGATTTGTTAATCAACATGCTACAGTCACTGTGTTTTCCAAACCTTTGTGATGACCTGAAAAAGCTGAATCCTAATAACTAGTGTTCTTTTTATAGACTGAAGCATGTGAGGAATACTTTTTTCCAAAGGCTACAAGGTATTCAAATGGTTATCCTAACAAGCCCCTGTTTACGTAACTAAAGCAGTGTCTTATAAGTTCTGTTCGTAAGAAGAAAACTTCTTCATAGAGTTTGAACAAGTGTCAATCATGATTTCTGTTTGGCAAAGATGAATAACAAGATGCCAGACAGATGCTGGAAATGTAAAAAGCATGAAGGTTCTTTCTACCATATGTGGTGGACTTGTGAAAGAGCTAAAATGTTTTGGCAGATGATTCAGCAAGAGATTTCTAAGATCTTGGGATATGAATTTAACAAAGTTGCAGAGACTTTTCTGTTAGGATTACAAATGGAAAAATTTCCAAAAGAAGATAGAACTTTAATCTGGTACTTGCTCTCAGCTGCTAAGACATTGTATGCGCAGTTGTGGAAGCAAGAAAAAATACCAGAGAAATGGGATTAGATTATAAAAGTTATGACATGGAGTGAAATGGACAAATTAACAAGAATATTAAGAGACTATGATTTGGAAGTTTTTAAGATGGAATGGAAAAAAAATTAGATATGTAGAAAAAGAGTGGAAAATAAAAGGACATTGGACAATTTTTGATAATGATTAAGTTTTAAAAAGAAGAAGAATATAAATTTTTGTTTTAATAGTTAAGGGTGCCTTTAAATATTTGCATTTTAAGTAAATAGCACCGGCGGGGGTCAAGTAACGGGGGGAGGGGTGGGTAAAAAGTAATCTCTGGGGTAGATAAAAGAAGGGTTTTTTTTAAAGATGTAAGATATAGATTTATTACCATATGTTACCAATAAAATTGTTTTAAACAGAAATTATGTGTCTGAGATGGAAAAGAGACTCTGGTATCAACAAAGAACACCAGTGTCTACGTTGAAGAAAAAAGTGTAAATTGTTTTGTAAAAATATAACAAACGTGAGTTTGGTTGCATTCTCCACTCTGAAAAAAAGCAAAACTGCTCTCTAGGATAGTAATGGGCTAAAATGACCTTTAGGCATTAATCTCTTTTCCACCTCTCTGTTCGGCAATTAAAATGGTGGAAGAAAATACCCTCCATTGGTTGCAATAACCTACTATTTGTATTGCACTACTAAAATGGCAAATGCATGCACTACTCAAGTACCTATAATTTACCAGGTTAAAAGGAGGAACTAAAAAAAAAAAAAAACTTTTAAAGTTGAGATTAGAAATCACTTTACACCATACATTTTTTCAAGACATGGAACATTTAAAATAATTACATGTATTGTTCGTCAATTATTTATTATTATTATTATTATTATTATTATTATTATTATTATTATTATTATTATTATTATTATTATTATTAAAATGCCCTTTTCAAGTAAATTTGGGAAATTTTAGTTAATTAGGCAAAATGGCAAAAATTAACATAGGGTCAATAACCTATGTATACCAGAGTCAGTATTTCTCAGGAGCCCTTTAGGTAATGATGAAATATTGGGTATAAGTAAATTATATTTATTAAAGGAAACTCAAGCATACATAGGAAAAATCATATATTCAACACACAGTTCAGAATTAAGAAAAATAGTTGGAAATAATAGGGGTGATTGCATTAGGGATAGGAATGCTTGAGCCAGTTTGATAGGGAAGCTTGTGCCAGTTTGGTGTAATGGTTAAGTGTGTGGACTCTTATCTGGGAGAACTGGGTTTGATTCCCCTCTCCTCCACTTGTACCTGCTGGAATAGCCTTGGGTCAGCCATAGCTCTGTTAGAGGTTGTCCTTGAATGGGCAGCTGCTGTGAGAGTCCTCTCAGCTCCACCCACCTCACAGGGTGTCTGTTGTGGGGGAGGAAAATAAAGGAGATTGTGAGCCATTCTGAGACTCTGAGATTCGGAGTAGAGGGTGGGATATAAATCCAATATCTTCTTCTTCATCATCATCTTAGCAGGAGTATCACTGATGGGTAATACATTACCTGTCCAGGCAAGAAGCAAAGATCCAGCAGTGAAGGAAGAGGAGAGGGAAACCTGCAAAATGTTCAGCATCACATGGATAAGGACCCAAACTGATCAGGAGTGGAGGTGGCTTTTCCAGCAAAGTAGCGGTCAGGAAGGAGTCACACCAGAATGGCAGAAGGGTTTGCCTTAAGTAGCCAAATTTGTGACCTGAGGCAAGGTCATGTGGTGGGATTACCTGGCCAGTCAATGGTTCCCAGGAAATTTGACAATAGAACTCAGAAAGTGATTAATGTTTCTCTGAATAGAAACTTACACTAAATAAAGAAAACTGGAGTGGACAATTTAGGGTCTGATGGTTTGCTGTAGTGACACTTCTAGGGAAAAGGGGATTGGGAGGGGCGGAGATGGGCAGCAGGATCTGGTTGATGATAGCTGTAAAATGAGATTAGTCCAACAATGTTCTATTGACAGAGGTGCAGTTTCTCAATGGGAGCAGGAAGATTCTTTTGTTGACAGGTACTTGGGGTAGTTGCCTCAAATCAGTTACTTTGTCTTTGGCTGGGCAACGGACATCTGCACAACCAAAGCCTGATGCAGGGACTCTGGAATGCCGTATGTGGTGAAGAAGCAGCCTCTTAATGGCTGCTACGGGAAAATAGTGTGTTGTTTTGAAATCTTCAGGAACATGGCTTCACCCAAGTCTGCTGCCGGTCTTGACTCGGTGAATGGCTGCAGTGGTCTGCAACAGGATGGCTGGGCAGCTGGGGCTGAAGCATGGTTTGAGATCCTGATGTTTCTGTGGGCAGTGGGCACCTATGTCCACAGTGCAACAGTCCATGTGAGGGGTGTCTTATGTCTTGCTTGGCTCAGCTCCAGGACACTCCAGGAGGGCCAAATGCCCAGAAACTGCTCTGGCATAGGTGCCAGACCATGTACAGTCCATTAGAGCCCAAAGTCAAGTGTGGGGGTTGCTAAAAATCTTTGGTAACAGTATAGAACTTCACCATTCTTAATCACTCACTCTTTTACATTCCACTTTTCATCTATAAGTCGCTCCAAGTATCTTACTTTTAAAAATCTAGCATATGAGAAATTGATGGGTTTAGAATGGCTGCTGCTGGGGTGTTGCATGCTCTGGTTCCTTCCACTTGTAACTAGAGATCTTGGGGGTCCTGGAAACCAAGGATATAGAACAACTTTAGCATTTTGTACACAATTTAAATGTAGTAATTTTGAAGATATTAGCTAAACTTTGTGATTTGCTTTCTTGCACTGTGCCATTGCTTCTTCTAAAAGTAACATAAACTTTCCCCCAGCAGATTAAATGAATTCACATGAAGCAACTTTCAGTTCTGGTACTGCATTTCTGCATAACTGGCCTGAGGCATCTCCCTCATGGGAATCCAATTTGTTGCTGGTTTTGTATTCCCTCTGGCAAGATGTTTCCCAAAGAGCAGGATTAATGATGGGACAATTAGGCGGTGACAATACAAGGAAGCCCAGAATATAAAATCTAAATACATTTCCTGTGTCTGTAGGCAGCCGTGTTGTTTGTGGACAATAGAACAATGCAGTTTCTACTGCCATGAAGTGAGAAGGTATGAGACCTGGAATAGACATTGCCAATTCTCAGTTTAAGAACATAAGAGAAGCCATGTTGGATCAGGAAAGTGGCCCATCCAGTCCAACACTCTGCCACACATTGGCCAAAAAACCCAGATGCCATTAGGAGGTCCACTAGTGGGGCCAGGACACTAGAAGCCCTCCCACTGTTGCTCCCCCCCCAAAGCACCAAGAATACAAAGCATCACTGCCCCAGACAGAGAGTTCCATCTATACCCTGTGGCTAAAAGCCACTGATGGACCTCTGCTCCATATATTTACCAATCCCCTCTTGAAGCCATCTATCCTTGTAGCTGCCACCACTTCCTGTGGCAGTGAATTCCATGTGTTAATCACACTTTGGGTGAAGAAGTACTTCCTTTTATCCATTCTAACCCAACTGTTCAACAATTTCATTGTGTCCACATGTTCTTGTATTGTGAGAAAGGGAGAAAAGTACTTCTTTCTCTACTTTCTCTGTCCCATGCATAATCTTGTAAACCTCTGTCATGTCACCCCTCAGTTGACGTTTCTCCAAGCTAAAGAGACCCAAGTGTTTTAATCTTTCTTCATAGGGAAAGAGTTCCAATCTTTTAATCATTCTAATTGCCCTTTTCTGCACTTTTTCCAATGCTACAATATCTTTTTTGTGGTGGGGTGACCAGAATTGTTAACAGTATTTCAAATGAGGCCACACCATCGACTTATACAGAGGCGTTATGATGCTGGCTGATTGGTTTTCAATTCCCTTCCTAATAATCCCCAGCAGAGCATTGACCTTTTTAAGTGCAGTTGCACAGTGTCTCAACATATTCAGTGAGTTATCTACTATGACTCCAGGATTTCTCTCTTGGTCAGTTTCCACCAGTTTGGACCCTATCAACGTGTATTTATAATTAGGATTTTGGTCCCCAATGTGCATTACTTTGCACTTGGCCATGCTGAACCTCATTTGCCCCCTTGACACCCACTCACCCAGCCTCAACAGATTCCTTTGGAGTTCGTCACAGTCCTCCTTGGTTCTCACCTGAACAATTTAGTGTCATCCACAAACAGCCACTTCGCTGCTTACTCCCAACTCTAAATCATTAATGAACAAGTTAAAAACATCGGTCCCAGTATTGAGCCCTGCCGTGCCCCACTGTTTACCACCGTCCACTGTGAAAATTGCTCATTTATACTCACTCTCTGTTTCCTTTTAATTAGCCAGTTTTTGTGATGTTCCTGGAGATTTGGGGGTGGAGTCTGCAAATGGTGGGGTTTGGGGAGGTCAGGGTCCACCCTGCAAAGCAGCTGTTTTCTCCAGGGGAACTGATTTCTGTAATCTGGAGATTGTTTATAATTCTGGGAGATCTCCAGAACCCACCTGGTGGTTGGCAACTCTATATATGAATGAGGTGCTAGACCTCTTAGGTGGTAGAATAAGCCTTCCCACTGTAAAAGAAGAGATACAGATTTTTAATGCTTTCTATATAAAAACTTTTTAAAAAACATTTTAAACTCTCACTAGGCAGAAAGATTCTAGCCTAACCTTTCTCATGCTGTGCTAGTTTTCCACTAACAGAGAATTATTTATGATGGGGAACTTTGAATAATGTAATCCCTGCAGTTTGAAGTGATACAATCTGTTCTACCACCTCAGCACACCGCTTCCCCAGTATCACCTCATTCTGCTGCCTGTGTAGGCCAGTCCAAAGATGTACTTTAATGAAGGAAAGTTAGACTACAAGATGGTAATTTCCTCAAGTGACCCTTCGCTTTATGTCCACATCAAGCACTTTGTCCACCATGCTATACAACTTCCTCCTCAGCCTTTATAATGGGATAGCATTAAGCTGCTTTTAATGGGAATGCATTCATTTCATACGCTAAATTGAGAGGATGTTCAGTCGACTCTTGTTTCTGGGCATACTTGTTGATAAGCTCATTATACAAATGTCTATTTCAATGATTCGGAAGTCAAGCAGAAAAGTCAGGAAGAAATCCAGCAAATCTAGGATGGAGTCCAAACTCATAATTGATGTTAGCTCGGGGGGATGGGGGATCTGTCCACAAACAGATGAGAGAGAGACAGAGAGAGACTGTAAACAATGCTTCCTGAATTGCTTATCTAATGTTGTTAGATGTCCCCCTCATAACAAGTATCTAGAAAACCTTCTGTACATTGAACCTGCTTTTCAAGGCAGCTGTCTCCTCTTCAGTTATTTTTCCCCCTCTGTGCCCATGCCCATTACTGGGAAAGTATGGAAGAAACACAGTTGAAAATCTAGCAAAGACAAATAAATACAACCCTGTGTAGCACAATACAATATTTGTAATGACAATATCACAAAATTATTACATAAACAAATCTCTCATCAATGTTGATAGCAAAAAGTCTCCTAAAGTCTTCAAAGCGTAATCTCACAACTCTTCCTTGTTGTAATGGTAAACTTTACAAGGAAGAGTCGTGAGATTACGCTTTGAAGACTTTAAGAGACTTTTTGCTATCAACATTGATGAGAGATTTGTTTATATAATAATTTTGTGATATTGTCATTACAAATATTGTATTGTGCTACACAGGGTTGTATTTATTTGTCTTTGCTACATTTCTGGGAAAGAACAAGCTTCCAAAACTTGTTTTCTCTTTTCTTTAAGGCAAAACAGTAGTTCCTTCCATCCATCCATCCATACATACATACATACATACATACATACATACATACATACATACAAATTATAGTCCACCTTTCTCACTGAGACTCAAAGTGGATTATACAATGAACCTAAGCAGTCAATATGATGAGACATGTAATAAACAATGCCATAGGAGTAAGATTAGAAATAATTTTGCCAGCCCAGCACTGGCACCTCATGGGAGATTGCAAGAAGACAGTGGTGCACCTGCATTAGCCAGAAGTGATGTCAGCACAACATTGTAGTATTTATTAAATAGAATCCTAGAGCATCACACAGATGTGATGATGTCACTTTTGGTTTGTACCAGAAGTGATGTTGTGGCATTACTGTGATGCCAAATTGCCCTCCTGTCTCCTCCCCCCCCCCCCACAACACTGCATAACTGAGAGATGGGAGGGAACAGAATTCAAGGTGGGAAGTCTACAGCTACATCAGAAGACTTGGCTGCCCTAATTACAGAAATCTGAATAAACATAGCATATTAGACATGATTCAGACTGCAGATGCAATGATTCAGCATGATAAAACAAATAGCAAATAGATACAGTGGCATAGTCTGCTATCCCTTTTCCATTATAAAGCACCTTCTTGAAGCATTCCGGTAGTATCACCCTATTACCTTTTGGTGAGAGCCAGTCTGGTGCTGTGGTTAAGAGTGGCAGTCTCTAATCTGGAAAACTGGGTTTGATTCCCCGCTCTTCCACATGAGCCAGCTGGGTAATCTTGGCTATGTCATAGTTCTCTCAAAGGTCTCTCAGCCCTACCTACCTCACAGGGTGTCTGTTGTGGGGAAAAGAAGGAAAGATGATTGTAATTCACTCTGAGACTCCTTTGGGAAGTGAAGGGTAGGCTACAAAACCAACTTTCTTCCTCATCTTCCTCCTCCTCCTCTCCATTTTATATAATTTGTGGAGTGACAAAAGCATGGGACCTTCCTGGCCTCCTCAGGCATGCCATTCCTTAGCATGGCCACCACAACAGAGAAAGCACATGTACAGACAATTGTTGACCTTACCCATTTGCAGGGTGCTATTGTGTAAGAATTCCATTTTCCAGATCTTGAAGCATATATGGTTTTTGCTATTCAAGGCAAAGGACTGTTCATTGTGTGCAAAGAACTTTACTTTGATGCAAGAAAACTGGCTGTGGCCAAATGCACTTCTATTGGTATAAGGAAGACTGTCATTCTCAGAATGCATTCAGAGAATCCAGTCTATGCTTCTGGAATCTTTATCCCAATTACATTTTGGGGATCCCTGCAAATTGAAAATGACCTTGGATGTTGTATTAATTCAAGGACACAATATATGGAAAGGGCTGTCAGTTTGCATTCACCTGCAGTGTAAAGTCCAAAACAGAATTTTCACATCCTCCCATTTGTGAGTAAGTTTACAATGCAACTTGCACACCACCTCACAGAGGGAGTTGTAGGAGATGTTATTTTTAAGGGGTGGGATATGTTGGAAGTGCAAATGGAACAGGAAGCACTGGGTATTTTGACTTCCAGGTCACTACACATGAATGTCACAGCCAGGGTTTTGCTGTAGTGAGCTCATAGACACAAGGCCACCCAGTGAGATGCATGTCAAGTCACTCAAACTGAGAGCCAGTTTGGTGTAGCGGTTAAGTGCGTGGACTCTTATCTGGGAGAACCGGGTTTGATTCTCCACTCCTCTACTTGCACCTGCTGGAATGGCCTTGGGTTAGCCATAGCTCTGGCAGAGGTTGTCCTTGAAAGGGCAGCTGCTGTGAGGGCCCTCTCAGCCCCACCCACCTCACAGGGTGTCTGTTGTGGGGGGAGAAGATATAGGAGATTGTAAGCTGCTCTGAGTCTCTGATTCAGATAGAAGGGCGGGGTATAAATCTGCAATTCTTCTTCTTCTTCTTCAAGCTCTTTAACCACTACATCACACTTTTGCTTCTCTTCACTCTTTCTGTCTCTATGGGTGATAACAGATGGGCAGTTTAGGGTGGCTGGGAGGTGTTAAATACTGGGTTCGTTGCATCAGAGTGAAACAGGAATCATACTTTATTGATAACTACATACTAAGACAAAATGGCTGGACCATGACCCCGCTTATATGTATGCAAAAGAACCACCCTCCAGATCCCCATACCAAATCACGGCAGTCAAGTTTCACGCTAAGACTGCTCATTAGTTACTGCTTAGCGTCCAGATCTCGAGATGCATCTAAGAGTCTCTAGCATTTCCGTTGCTGTCCAGGCATGCATGAAAGCTTCCTGCCAAACATAGGGCGTTTTCGCACAGGGCTTACCCCGGAGCAACATTCCTCTTCACCGCGCAGCGTCTGCGCAGATTTCGCACCAACTGCTCCGCAGAACCCGGAAGAGCCGCGAAGAGCCAGGGCTTTTGCGTCACAAATGTAAACTGGTTTTTGGCGGTTTACATTTGTGACGCAAAAGGTCAGGAACTTCCTGGTTCCTTGAAGCAGCCTCGGAGCAGTTGGTGGGAAATCCGCGCAGACGCTGCGCAGTGAAGAGGGATGTCGCTCCGAGGTAAGCTCAGTGGGGAAACGGCCATAAAGTCCAGTACTTAACAGGAGGTGTCTCAGATTGGGCCAGCTCAAAAAGAGCTGTCCCAAAGCCTCCAAATGCTCCCCAGTGAAGTAACTGCATCTCATCTGCCAGGCGGCCGGGCGCCTCCAGACGCGGAGGCACCTCAGAAACCAGACTGCTCTTTCTTCCCCCAACAAGTTAAGCACTCCTGTGTGCAAGCGGTCACAACAGTTTTTAAGGGGGGGGGGAAGGCAGAAGCAGCTTGGAGTTTTCACACAGTCAAGCCACCTCACATCTGCCCTGCCACTTCGAGACGCCTACTGGGCAACTGGCTGTTGGCTCAGAAATTTGCTACCACTTCAGAAGTGGTAGCTTTTTGAGCTGGCCTGCAGAGGCCAGAGGACGGGGTGAATGCGGGATGAGGATGGGTGGCAAATGTTTGTGTGTGGAAGGATTTTGGGGGTTGATTTTAGAGCCATCTCTGAGTTGGCCCAAAGTGCTGGTCTGTAATCACTCTCTCTATATGTTCCATTCAATATGTGTAGGCTGGGGGGAAGTTTGCCTCAGCAGTTCCATTTGCCACCCTCCCACGCAAAAAAATGTGCACATTCTACCCAGTTAGAACATCTGAAAAGTGATAATGAAGTATCTGTAGACACACTTCTGCTATGTGCACTTAGAATCGCTCAAATTACCTTCAAGCATCTAGCTTGAAAATTGTTCAGAAAGTTGTTAAGCATCTACCCTGAAAAAAGAAGAGGCTGACTAGTTAGGTTAAAGCTAACCTGGGCTGTGAGAGCTAATGGATAGAAAAGACTTCCTGTTGGAGTAGCATTCTTGGTGGCATCCACACTGACACTAAAACATATGCACTGGGACATAAAGCTGCATCTCAAGGCACACTTATGTGGAAGCAAAGTCCAATAAAATCAATGAGACAACTTCTAAATGTGCTGGATAGAGCAGGGTCTCCAACATTTTTGAGCCTGTGGGCAGCTTTGGAATATTGATACAGTGTGGGAGTGCAATCACACAATGGCTGCCAAGAAAGAAGAGCCACACACACAAACACACAGAAGAAGCCCAAGGGTTGATGACAAGAAGAGTAATTTATGAAAAACACACTGGAAAATACGACTGTGAGAGAAAATAAAACTGACACTGTGGAGGCAGGTGTCACAAGAAAAGATGTTACTTTATTCTGCACAGTTTATCAGCTCTCCAACGGCCAATCAGAAGCCCTGTTGGGCAGGAGTCCCACTTGATTCCACCCACTTCTTAAAAATATTTTGTAAGCAGCAAGGAATATGTTGGTGGTCACCACAGCACCAACCATGGCACCACTGGGGACCCTAGGTTACAGGGTTGGTTAGAATCTAGAAGCAGGACTGGATCCCTACTTTGCCATGAACCTTGCAGGTTGACCTTGGGCCAGTCTCTTTCTCTCTAAGTCTAGCCTGCCTCTTAGAGTTGATGTTAAGAGGATAAAATGGAGGAGAGAATAACGTTGAAAGCCTCTTTGAGTCCCCATTGGGGATAAGAGTGTGTTACAAATATCTAAATAAATTAAAGTTCAGAATTTCTGTGTCAGTATAAAAGTCTCTATCCTTTAAAGCTGTAACTGAGCCTCTGCCAGTAGTGTACGGACTACGAAACCCAGATGAATATATCAATTTTCATTCAGTTGAAGATTGTAATGGCATTTACTGGTTCATTAATAAACTGTCTGAGCCAGACATAGAGTACGTGTGTGCACGTGTAAATCTCTGCATTAACACACCTTAGCATGCTTCATGTCTCTTCAAGATGAAAGCTAAAAAAACTTTTTTATATAAATGGAAAGTAATATTGATTTCCATGAGCGTTCTAAGTTTCTTTCTCTCCCCTCTTGTCATCTTTCTTCTCTTTAAAAAGGTTTTTCAGCACCATGATTTGAATGCTGCACTATGACACAATCTGACCAAATAAATGGAAAACTTGCAGTTTGTTTTCTTCCCTGAAGCATTTTTAAGGCAATGGGGTGTTTAGATATGACTAAATGCTGCTGCACCTATTTTGCTTTTCCTGGTGGGACCCCCCTACCAAAAACACCTGTATCAAAAGTGATGGCTATACTTTTATGCATTTCACTGCATGTATGCATGCATGGATGGCTCTTCATATCTGGGTTTTTCATGGCCATCTTTGTAAGAAAGTCATGTAATGATGCAGAGAAAGTGCTCACAGTCCCAGATCTTTTCCATTTTCCTCTTAACTCCAGCTGCATTTTGAGACTTCTGAAAAATTGATGCAGTCACAGGAACTCTGGGGAACAAAATGCTAATGAATATGAAGAGTAGCTGGGAAGAGGTGGAATTGGACAAAATCTAGGGTTGCCAGTCAGCCAGTGGAGGCAGCCCCCCATGCTTCCAGGCCCTGCCCCTGTTGCTGATCAGCTGGCTGGCGGGGGAATTTACCAAGAGAAATAGGAAGTCCCACGCAACATCACATACATGAAGTGACATCATCATGTCAGCAATGTCTGGATGACACTCCAGTATGTGGGCAAAAACTCTATTGTGAAAGCAATTTTTACCATAGAGTTTTCCCCCAAATACCAGACTATTGCATGATGTCACAGTGTGATGATGTTACTTCCTGTACAGCATTGACTAAGCCTTCCTCTTCCTCTTGGTAAATCTCGCCCCCCCCCCCATCCCCAGCTGGTGCCAAGAGGGACCTGGCAACCCTAGCAACATCTCCACTTCTGTCTGGCTCAGATGTAGCCTGTCCTTTGCTTCTCAGTTATCACATATGAAGCCAAGGTGCTAAGGTTGCCAGATACAGGCTAGGAAATACCTGGAGAGCCTCAGAAGGGCAGAGTTTGTGGCATAATTCCATAGTCCAAGTTCAAAAGTGACCGTTTTCTCCAGGGGAACAGATTTCTGTTTCTTGCAATAGTGGGAGATCTCCAGCCAGCACCTGAAGATTGGCAACCCTTATGGGTGCTGAGTCAGACCAGTAGTCCACATAGTCTAGTCTGACTTGCAGAAGTACTCTAGGATCTATGGCAAAGAGAGAAAGAGAGAGAAAGTGCACTAGGCTACTGCAATTATTTAACTGGACATGCCAAGGACATGGCAGAATAAGAAGAATTGCAGATTTATACCCCGCCCTTCTCTCTGAATAAGAGACTCAGAGCGGCTTACAATCTCCTTTATCTTCTCCCCCCACAACAGACACCCTGTGAGGTGGGTGGGTCTGAGAGGGGTCTCACAGCAGCTGCCCTTTCAAGGACAACTTCTGCCAGAGTTATGGCTAACCCAAGGTCATTCCAGCAGGTGCAAGTGGAGGAGTGGGGAATCAAACCCACTTCTCCCAGATAAGAGTCCACGCACTTAATCACTACACCAAACTGGCAAAGCAGAACATGTGTTGTACCACTGAGCATCTCCTAAAGGTGCCCCGTGTATCAATAGAAACTCCGATGACGTGACTCGGGGGTGTGCTTGAGGAAGAGGGGAGTTGAAAAGATCCACCTTGTACTTGTGAGACAGCCCTACACATCTGAGTAGAAGCAGTGGCACACAAAAACAGTATAACATTGGTTTCAGTGTGTCTGGCAACACCTTTTATAGCTGTGGTTTGGAAAAACTTGTGTGAGTGATTCTTTAAAAAAAAAAATCTCGTGGATTCAACGGAATATGTTGGATAGTGTCCAACTGCAGTTGCCTGCCTCTGATTCATTTCCACAAGACCCCTCGCCCACCTTCCCCAAATGAGCCAAGTCAGCTAAAGTGAATAAGCAGAGCTTTAGCTCCAGAGTGCTCTTTTCCAGCTAATGGTAAGGCAGGATGAAAAGGAGAGGCATTTTTAACATGGGGGTGGGGGGGGGGGAAGACACTTGTAGTTTACTTGGATTGTCTGTAGCAGGCTGCTCATCAAATACTTTTGATCTTTCTAGTAAGCAGGAAGCCAGTGAAAATGTCACCTGCAGTCCAATAGCTTGGTCAGAGTCCTTAGCTTCTGTTGCTCAGTCTAATCTGAAATGTGTACCACATTGTGCAATGCTTCCTAGAGGGTTTGATCTTTATCTGCTGCATTGCAGGAAACATCAAAGCTAATAGAGCAGTTTGGAGTAGTTTGCTTTGCAAGCTAAATTTGCTTTCTTTGATGGATATCCTCATTAGCAATAATAAATAGAGGTGCCATGAAGCCTTCTCTGGAGAATTGCAAAACACAATAACCCCACGATACCCCCGCGTCTATCACACACACACACACACACACACACACACACACACACACACACACACACATACAGAACACATTGTCAAGAAAAGTTTAGAGACAGACTCCTCTCCTCCTTTCTCCTACTATACACAATTCTTGCAATGCAGCAGCAGGCCAATGCATAGTACCAGCCCAATACATTTGATCAAGGCCCGTGTGTGTGTGTGTATAAGGGGGGGGGGGGGATCTCAGAGCATGATCCAGGCAGTCATGGACACATGCCATTTCTTGTGATTTCTTATCTACGTACTGCATCCCTATCCTGCCTTCTATGATGGCACTTCAGGCGGCATACATTAACTGGGATATTTCCATGGATCATTTCTCTGATGGGCATCCCAGTTCTGCCATAGACTTCCAGGCTTATGCCCTGACTGATGCAGCTGGAGGAAGTACAACTACAATCACAGTAATAACTATCAGTTCTCAGGAATGTTCACAATCACCTCATTTAAACTTTACATCCTCCATGCAGATGCATACTTGGTTGGCTGCATAAACTTAATTGATAAATTGGATGTACAACAGTGAAAAATAAAAAGAGGCCTGTAAAAGAGGCAGATTGCTGAATATGAGGTCATGTACCAGGGACAGAACAAGGACAGAGAAGTGGTTGCAAAAAAAAATCTATCAGAGGAGGCTGATATTTGTTTTAAAAGACAGAGCATGTAAAATCTGTAAACTATTAGCAGCACAGAACATGTCATGCAATAATGGCTGTTTTTACACTGGCAGTTTGTTTCTCTCTTATTTCCACATTGGAAAGTCGCCTTTTACAATATATTGTGGGTTCACATTTCTGGGATCCAGGATCACTGCAAATGGTAACTGTAGCCATGGAATTAAAACTTGTTTGCTCCTTGGGAGGAGAGCTATGGCGAACCTGGGCAGTATAATAAAAAGTAGAGACATCACCCTGCCAACAAAAGTCCGTATAGTCAAAGCGATGGTATTCCCAGTAGCAATGTATGGCTGTGAGAGCTGGACCATAAGGAAGCGCAGAAGAATAGATGCTTGGATTGCAAGAAGATCCAATCAATCAGTCCTAAGGGAAATCAACCCAGACTGTTCCCTGGAAGGTCAGATGCTGAAGCTGAAGCTCAAATACTTTGGCCACCAAATAAGAAGGGAGCACTCACTGGAGAAGATCCTGATGCTGGGAAAGACAGAAGGCAAAAGAAGAAAGGGACGGCAAAAGATGAGATGGCTGGACAGCATTACTGATGTAACTAACACAATTTTGAGCAGACTTTGGAGAATGGTGGAAGACAGGTCGGCCTGATGTGACTTAGTCCATAGGGCTCAACTGTGTGACTGAACAACCATGGGTTCACCTCTGTCTTGCATTACAACTCCCTGAAACATCTACATTTGTTTAGGTGAAATATGTTCTGACTCCACTGTTGCCTCGATTTTCTTGAAACCAGTTTTGAACTGGGGTTTTCTGCAGATTCAGATCTAAAGCTGTAAGTCTAGAAGTTTTCCTCCAAGTTTTCAAACTCCTCCCCAAAGCCCCGTCCTTGGGAGAGCACTGATACAGGAAGTCGCTAGGTGTGTTGCTCAGAGGCATGTTGGTGTGTGCTCTCTTCTGAGCTGGGCGAGAACAAGCCCCACCAGCACCCAGCCAGGGCAACCCTGATCAGAGGAGAATGCCTTCACAGTGTGGTCTCAGAGGTGTTCCACGCCTCTGAGAGTGCACTGCACAGGCCTGGCTCAGCTGGAGCCCACCCAGCCCTCCTTCCACACCACATAGCTTGCTCTTCCCACGGGTGGGAATGCGGCAGCTGGGCAGGTGTGGGTGGGGAGGTGAGGGGCAGGTGCCAGCCTGGGGTGCCCGAAGCCCTAGCACTTGGCCTACCAGAGTCCTTTGCAAAGGAAGGCAGCCTCTAAGTGGTGCACTTGTTGTTGCTGCTGCTTTTGCCTGCCCAGGACACGGGCAAGCCCAGTGCTAGGGCTTTGGGCAAAGGAAGGCAGTCTCCATTGAGCCTGGTTTCCTTTGCAAAGGAAGCAGAGCTTGGAGCAGAACACGCTCCTCCCGGCTGCTCTCACCTTGAAAGCAAGAGCAGTCAAGCAGGGCGCATTCTTCTCCTCCAAGCTCAGAGGAGAAGAGTGCACCCCAACCTGCCTGGATGTTCTTGCCTTCAGGCAAGAGCAGCCAAGCAAGGCGCCTTCTCTTCTGAGCTTGACTTCCCTTGCAAGGAGAAAGAGGTGGTGTGTGGCAGCAATGTGCACACTGATGCATAGGGTTGCCAAGTCCAATCCCAGAAATATCTGGGGACTTTGGGGGTGGAGCCAGGAGACACTGGGGTGGAGCTAGGGGGAGGGGGAAAACGGCGCCAGGGAACGTGGCGAGCCGCCCCGTCTTGGAGCGGGCGACGCTGCTGTGCAGCTGCCGCCTCTTCTTCGCTCGCCGTGGCTGCTCCTCTGAGATGGGCTCAGGCTGAGCCCATCTTGGAGGAGCAGCTGCGGTGGGGCGGGGGGGGGGGCGGCAGCAGCGCGGCGGCCTTGCCCGCTCTGCCTCTGGGGTGGAATCGGAGGGGGGAGATGGAGGTGGGCCGGGGGCGTGGTGAGCCGCGAGTCCGGGTCCTAGAAGGGCCTGGATTCGCGGATCGCAATGCTCCTGGCCTGCCTCCACCCTCCCCTTCTCTGGTTTTGCCTGCACTGCTGCCACCTCTAGGCTGCTTCTCCGAGATGGGCTCAGCCTGGGCCCATCTCGGAGGAGCAGCTGCGGTGGGCGGGGAGGGGCCGGCAGTGGTGCAGCGGCCTCGCCCGCTCCGGGATGGGGCGGCTCGCCATGCTCCCCGGCACCGTTTCCCCCCTCCCCCGCTTCCATTTTTTTGGGGAGCGGGGGAAGAGGGTGGAAATCCTGAGGTCCCCCGCCAGGGCGGGAGGGTTGGAAAGCCTACTGCTGCATGGGGGGGGTGGAGTTCTTGCCAGGAGTGGCATCTCTCCCCCTGCTCCAGGTTGTTGGAAGCTCTGCCCACTTCTCCTCCCCCCTCCTGGAATAAAAGCCCAATTCCAACCAGAGCCAAAGCAAAGCCCATTTTTGGGTGTTTGAGAGTATGCATGCAACAGCAGCACCTTGAATGGTGTTTCAACCCCCCACCCCACACATACACCTATGACCAGGCAATCTCAAGAGACAGCTGAATTGAACCTCCAGCTTCTGGGAGGGGCAAGGGCCTGCAGGCTTTCTTCCTTCTTTTGCAAATGTAGATGTAAAACTCTGCAAAACGTGAGAAGCAGATTTTCAAATGTGGACACATTTTGAATGACCAGGATCTCTAGCAGGTGGATTCAGTGCTCATCAAATCTGAGTGTAGATCACCCAATAATTGGCCAGTTCACATTTGTGATTATTCACCCCTGAACCTGGTAAATGGTTTACACAGTAGAAGTTACACATGGAAAATAATGCACCTACTGAGAGACTGTAAAACCATAGTTCAGTTTTTTAAAAGTTTTGTGAAAATAGGAAATATGTGAACGTGTCCATATGATGATATATATGTTGTGTGGTAAAACATGTCATTCTAACTCTTGCATCTCATTAGCAGCAGTCAGGGTTTCCTATCTGCACTTAGCATGCAGCCAGCATCTTCCTGGGAACTTGAGATCTAGAATACAGATAGTTCAATCAATTTATTTTTCAACTGTGGTAACATGCGCTCCATTTGCTAATGATACAGTGTTGTTTCAACTTGATAAGCCTTAAAACAGGTTGGCTTTGTTTTTTAAATGAAGCAGCAGCAAAGAACTGGTTCAGAAGAGAGATAAAAATGGCCTGCCGCTCATCATGAAACTCTTTGCAGTAAACCCAAACCTTTAGTTGTGACTAATCAGTCAATCAATCAATGTATGAATGGTTCTCTTTTATTTCACTGAACACAAATACCAAAATTCATTTTCTCCTGGAAAAAAGTCTTATGTGTAATCAGTCTGTTGAATAAGTACAATTTACCACTTAATCTTATTAATATCTTACTTGGGGAATCTTAGTGGAACAGTTATGAAAGAACACTTTGACTTTATGTGGAATTTATTACTAACTGCAGCAGAAATATTGATGGGTAGTAAATGTCACTATTCCATGGCTTTGTCGATAAAAGAATGGTTGCAAAGCATTTGGAGATCTGCAGACATTGCAAAATTAATGGACTTTGTGACTATGAGAGATGGTAAACAATGTGTAGAAAGTGCTTTGAGACTGCTGGACTCTTTGTCATTGATTTCGTGACATTTAGATACCATGAGTTTTTACAAACAGCACAGAAGGAGAAGATTTGTATTTGAATTGTACCTCTACTGGGTGAAAACAGATATTAAAGTAGCGTAGTTTTTGTGTTAGAATTGTTACAGCTATTGCTAGACTTGACCAGAAGAATCATAGAGGATGTTGCTGCACGCATAAACAGGCAATCAACAAACAAAGGAGACCTGGGGTAATTATGTAACTATAAAATACAAGAAAAGCCCCAGGGTAACAAAATACTTGAATACTTAACAACACTCTAAAGTATTTGACAACTGTATTAACAAACAATATATACAGTAACAAAGCCCACTCTAACAAGGAAAATTCTTCTAACAAATAATACAACAAGTGGTGTAACACGGTGCAGTAATCAGTACAAATGCAGGTTGTGCTTGACAAACAAATATCAAGCCAGTCCAAAAATGTTGCTCAGCCAACAGTATTCTTCTCTGGCCACTTCAGACTTGAACACCTTAAATAAGCAAAACTGGACTGGTGATCGATAAAATCCAGTTTCGGGTTGCCTTAGTCTTCAACTTGCATAAATCTTAGAGCAATGTCCCCATGCCTGAAATACATTCCAAAAGGGGAAAAATATATATTCTAGCTGTCAGGACGTCTATCGCCTTCCTTTGTATAGAAATATGATCCTTCTACTCCTAGGCTCAGCACTCTCACATAAACAGAGAGAGACTGGCCTCTCAGGGAGGCATACCAGGAAGGGAGTCTAGCAAGCCAGAATAGAATAGGCTTGTAGAACAGTAAAAAGAACACATGGTAGTAACATAATTATATGGCCTTGTGTATATTAGAAGCCACCTAACCCATTATCAATAAATACAGTTTGTTGAGGCTCAGGTGCAAAAGTGTCTTTGAATAATAAGAATTTTCATATTCACAGAAGTGAAGAAATGATTCAAAGATGCAAGTGTTGGCTGAGGGCAAAATACGGGGCTTTTTTGTAGAAAAAGCCCAGCAGGAACTCATTTACATATTAGGCCACACCCCCTGATGCCAAGCCAGCCGGAACTGCGTTCCTGTGTGTTCCTGCTCAGAAAAAGCTCTGCCAAGATATATTCATATGTGTTTTTTAGTCATTAGTTTTAAAAGTCTGTTAAAAGTAGCATAAATGAACTAACATTTTTTTTAAATTAAAAAATTGTTTGTTTCATCCAGCATACCCCCAATAATGATTACTGGTCCTCCATCTAGTGCAGGGGTGTTGGACTCTTTTGTTATGAGGGCAAGATTTGACATAAGAGCCAGCTTGGTGTAGTGGTTAAGTGCACGGACTCTTATCTGAGAGAACCAAGTTTGATTCTCCACTCCTCCATGTGCACCTGCTGATGTGATCTTGAGTCAGATGCAAGTTCTTACAGAGCTGTTCCTCTCAAGAGCAATTTCTGTTAGAGCTCTCTCAGCTCCACTTACCTCACAGGGTGTCTGTTGTGGGGTAGGGAAGGGAAAGGAGATTGTAAGCCTCTCTGAGACTCCTTCAGATAGTGAAGGAGGGATATAAACCCAATCTCTTCTTCTTCATAAATGGGACTTTGTGGGGCTGGGCCATGTGTGTAATAAAATGTCATAATGGAGATGTACACTTTATCAGGGGTGGAATTCTAGCAGAAGCTCCTTTGCATATTAGGCCACACACCCCTGATGTAGCCAATCCTTCAAGGGTTTACAAAGAAGAGCCTTGTAATCTCTTGGAGGCTACATCAGGGGTGTGTGGCCTAATATGCAAAGGAACTCCTGATAAAAAATTCCACCCCTGAATAAAGGACATAGACAAACAGAATTACACACACATACACACATGCTTAAAACCCGTGCAGTATTTTGTTTACAACGGAAAAGTAGGGGAAATAAACATCAAGAAAAATAATAAGGATCACAGCAGAAACGTAAAATATAAACTAAAACTATAAAATGCTCTGAGCCTAGGAAAACATGAAATGACTCGGCATTGCAAGCTCCCCCCCCCCCCGCCTCAGTCTACTTAGATTGGCAATGGTCTCCAGAGTAGTATCCCCCTTTGTCTGTGGGTTCCCAGGCTAAAATATTCACTAAGCACCAGTTTTCAGGTTATTCAGCAGAGATAAGCTGGCTCAAAGCATCAACCCTTTATTTGCAAAGAGCTTCAACTGGCCATACAAATACTGGAAAGTAAAACTACTTCCACTCCTCTCCACTGAAATACATTGCAGCAAAGACAGAGTTGCAAGGAAAAATATGGAATGGATTGTCCATTAAGGTCTCTGGGCCCAGATAGACTACTGTAGCTCCAAATGAGTACTCTGGGAATAGTCTATCTGGGCCCAGAGACCTTACTGGAAAATCTGTTCTGCATTTTCTTTGCAGCTTTGCAAGACCAGAAGAACTTCCTGCTGAAGCAGGCAAAGACAAGGAAGAAGAAGTTGGGAACTTCAAAACTTCAAAGGGTGAGAACAGAAGTGGGAGGAGGGGGGGGGGGGGGAAGAGCTACAGGCCTGATTAAAAAAACAAGGCAGAGTGAGAGCCATGTATCTCCAGAGCTGGAAATTGACTAAATAAGCCTCTGTTGTCTCCACCCTCAATTGCAGATTTCATTTTTGAGCAACTTTGGTGGGACCTCGTGTGTAAAATGTATTGTGGGTGGTAGTGGTTGTTTTATAAATTGTGTGGGCATAAGGAGACCTCTCCTGCACCTTATCTTGTCATTCTTCACTTTTAGAACACTTTGATTTTCCCAAGCACGCCCTCTGGCTTTTCAACCTGTAATGGGAAGTAAGTTAAATGAGGCAAAAGATGACAGAAAAGAGCCAAAAGGAAAGAGCCTGGCACACAGGCCATAGCCACAGGGAGGCCCGTGGGGCATGGCCTTTCCATTAAACCCCCCTTCCCCCTGTAGGGCCCCTCCATCCAGTGGCTTCACCCCGTTTGTTTGAAAAGAAGGCATTCCTTCTCTTAGTCCCAGAAAATTTCTCCTCATGTCTTCATGCATGGTGTAGTCAGGGTTAGCCCTATGGCAGGTAGCCCCCTGGGCAGCCTTGGTGTCCATGGCTCACTCGTCCTTCTTGCTGCTACTGCCCCGCGCTGATCGTGAGTGTGCCGGAGGGGCAGCATAGGAGCTGCCAGCCCCTGGTGTGGTTTTACCTGCTGATCAACTGATCAGAGGCAACGGGGGAGATCTTTCAAGAGCCCTGGAAACATGACACTTTACCACCGGTTCCTGGGCATTAAAATTGAGAGGAAGGAAGGGAGAAGAAGGCTGGGGAGGCAAATAGGCATTTGCCTAGGGGCGGGGTGGGAGGGAGGTCAAATTTGGTGCCCCCACCCTACTGGTGCCCAAAGCAATAGCCTAGTTTGCCTTGTGGGCAAGCCGGCCCTGGGTGTAGTACACAGAGTCTGGGCCCTCCCATCTGAAGTCTCCACAATTCTTTGTCATGCAGTGCCTTAGTATCAGGCATGTGGTACACATGGAAAAAAGACTTCCATCTGAAATAGTGCCAAGGGCACTATTTGTGGGAACTCACACATTCTTTGGAATACAGGTGAGTTTCCCCCAAAGGCCCAGTAGGATTATATCTGAAAAATGGTGGGAACTAGTCCTCCCATTTATCTTCCTTGGGTGGATTATAACCCTCCTCCAGTCCCAATTTCCTGCCCCTGATGAAGAAGAGGACGACTACAGATTTATACCTCGCCCTTCTCTCTGAATCAGAGACTCAAAGCAGCTTACAACCTCCTTTAGCTTCTCTCCCCTCCACAACAGACACCCTGTGAGGTGGATGGGGCTGAAAGGACTCTCACAGCAGCTGTACTTTCAAGGACAACTCCTGCAATAGCTATGGCTAACCCAAGGCCACTGTAAGTGGAGGAGTGGGGAATCAAACCCAGTTCTCCCAGATAAGAGTCTGCACACTTAACCACTACACCAAACTGAAGACTGGAGAAAAATTACCTTTGCATTGTAACACTCTAGGAATTTTTTTAGCT
Organism: Heteronotia binoei; assembly: GCF_032191835.1. NCBI lineage: Eukaryota > Metazoa > Chordata > Lepidosauria > Squamata > Gekkonidae > Heteronotia > Heteronotia binoei. Next base: position 184,760,010 of record NC_083223.1, on the reverse strand, counting down.
CTGCAGTAAAGGTCATTGAAACTAGGGGAGGCAGCCTAGAGCATCATCAGAAATGACAGCACAGTGCCCCCAGAGTTTAGCCTTTCCAGGTACCACCTCCCCAACTCTCCTAGCATTTGCTGAGGCAGTGTTGGGAATCCTACTGGGGTTCCCAGTCCTTGTAATGTGTGAAGACTGAAGATGAGGTAAAGTGGTAGATCTAGAATTGTGCTTTTCATTTCATCTAAAATAGGGAGGATTTCTCCAATCTGTTTGAAATTTAGGGGAGTACCTGTTGAATGAGAAGAGCCCCATGGCACAGAGCGTTAAAGCTGCAGTATTGCAGTCCTAATCTCTGCTCACAACGTAAGTTCGATCCCTGGCGGAAGCTGGGTTTTCAGGTAGCCAGTTTGAAGTTGACTCAGCCTTCCATCCTTCCAAGGTTGGTAGAATGAGTACCCAGCTTGCTGGGGGGAAAGTGTAGATGACTGGGGAAGGCAATGGCAAACCACCTCATAAAAAGTCTGCCGTGAAAACATTGTGAAAGCGACGTCACCCCAGAGTCAGAAATGACTGGTGCTTGCACAGGGGACCTTTCCTTTCACTTTCCTGTTGAATGAGAGCTACAATTCATCATAATTTCACCCCAATTGATTGAAAGAAGTTACAAGGAAAAATATGTTTCCCATTGAAACCAAATGGGAGCATCATTGGAATTAACAAATCCAAGTATGTCATTTTAATATTTAAGAATTCAAATAAAATGTTTAACAGGTTAAATGAATGGAATTCAAACCCAAATTAAATGTATCTGTTGGGCTGTGTTTTACATTGTTCACCAGTTTCAGTTTATTCAGTAATGGCCTGAGTCATGAGTAGGGTTGCCAGGTCCCCTTTTCATCACTGTGAGGGGATTTAGGCTGCATTCCAGGGGTAGGTGGGATGTCGTGCATGATGTCCCTGATACAATGAAGCCAGAAGTGACTTCATCACATCAGTGATGGGAGCGACTCTGGTTTTGGGGCAAAACTCTATGGGTGTTTTGGGCTTCAAAACCATAGAGTGTACCAAAAAACCAGAATGTCATCATGTGACTTCACTGTTTGGGGATGGGGTTTTCTCCACTGGCCAGTGGGCCAAAGCCCCAGAAGTGGGGGGAACCCCACTGGGACCTGGGGGCTGGCACCCTAGGAGGATGCTACCATCATGACTAGATTTTCCCCAGTGTGATTCCTGTGATGCCATGGTACACCCCAGCACCTTTCTTGTCACCCACCAAATGAGTGGGGCCTGGTGGGACTGCTGCCAAGCAGGGCTGATGAGTAGCCACTGAAGATTTGATTGGCTGGGCAGATGATGATGATTGATGATGATGTCCACTGGCTCAAAAGGCTGGGAATGCCTGGACTACAGGCTATCACTCACTTTCAAACAAACAAACAAACAAACAAGAATCCCTAAAACACAGTTAGTATATTAGGGATAATAAGTATATTAAGTCTAAGCAAGAACCCTCCACAAACTCCACCATCCCCAGGTTCTGTCCCTAAACATCCAGGAATTTTCCAACCCCGAGTTGGCAATGCTATGTGAGCATGATGTACCCCATGGGTGCTTTCCACTAAGCATGTTCCCCCTTAATTTTTTTTCTGTACCAGGAACATTTTTGTATGGAGGGGAATAAAACAATTTGACCCCCTCCCCACTAGGGTTGCCAGGTCTGGCTCAAGAAATATCTGGAGACTTTGAGAGTGGAGCCAGGAGCAAAGCTGCAATAAGCATGACTGAACTCCAAAGGGAGTTCTTGCCATCACACTTAACGGGACCACATGCCTTTTAAATACCTTCCCTCCATTTGGAAATAACAAAGGATAGGGCACCTTCTTTTGGGGTGGTCCTATCTTTTTGAAACTTGGGGGGGGGGGGTTGAGGAGAGGCATCTCCAAACCAGGGAATCCCCTGCTCCCAACTGGGGATTGGCAAGCCTACCACCAGCAATCAGGAGTGTTTCAGTCTTGGACAGCACTTCTGCACTTTGTGAAAAGCAGGCCTTAGACATTCAGATATATAATTGAGTTGTTCTCCATTTTTTAGGTTAATTAATATGCATTGTTTTGCAATTTATAATTGAATTGTTTTCTGTTTAGATATGCATTTTAATCAACTTAAAGATAACAAATTAGTTTTGAGGGCATTCGTTCTCATTTTAGAAGACTTTAATTATGTTATAGAAAGAAGCATGATTCTGCTGCTACCTTGTTGAAGCAAAGGACTTTCTCCAGCCGTTTTCATCTCCTGAAAGCTGACAGATGGCTGTGCTTATTTTTGATAGGGTTGTTTTTGTCGTGATTGTCTGCATTGTACAAGTTCTGGCAATCACAGAAATTATTGTTTCTGTGTGTTTAAATATGATCTACCTGTTTGGGGAAAATACTTTTCTCCTGTGATGACAGCAAATAAAATATTTAAACTAAAATATTTAAGCTATGCCTGATCAGGTATCAAGTGATGATCCCTGCAACTAGATCAGTGCTCCTCCCTGTACCAGGTGTTGGGGCTCAGGTTGCCAACAGACAAAACAACGGTAGGTCCCAGTATAACAAAGTGGCATCCTCTGGCTGAGTCACATTAAATCTCATCCTGTCCATGCAACTTGGAACAGAAGGTGATGTTCTCTTGTATTGATTTGAGGACAGCCTGAGCATTCTGGCTATCCTTTGTTTTCTTCTATGTAAAATTGGCAGAGATTCTTGGAAGTGGCTATGAGCTATTGTTGAGTACAGAAAGGCTGCTGCTGCTGCTTTTGCCTGTATCACTCTCAAAGCATCTATGTGACTCACTGTTTAATACAAAGCATTGCCATGTAATAGTGTAAAAAAATGACAAACTCAAAGCAAAACTCCTTTATATATTAAATATTGGGTTCTGTCCCATCTCTGTTTCTCCTAGTAGGATGTATAGCCCTTGCGCAGTAGAGGGAAGGTGCAGATTGTCAGTCAGGTATGAGAACTGCAGTGGAGAAACATAGAACCCTCCAAATTAGTGGCCAACTTTGGGCCAAGAAATTCCTGGAGATTTGGGAGAAGGGGGGCTTGGGCAGGGGGACTAATCTCTGTAAACCTGGAAATCAGCTGACATTCCAGGAATTTGGCATTCCACCTGGAGCTTGGCAATACTAGTGCAGGGTATTTAGAATTTACTTTGCAGTACAGATTTTAAAAATAATCCATGTCATCCCAAGCAGATTTCCATCCTTCTGATTCTGTAGAAGGCAATGGGCTTTGAATGGTGTAAATGTACTTAGGCCCACTGTAAGTTTGGCCTGTTCTGTTCTGTGCTGCTTGGGGATGTTGAAATGTGGAGCTTTGAAAGCAGAGGTCAGTGATACTGCAGAATTACAATTTCATACAGAATGGCAATGACAAACAAGGTTTTTTTTTAAATCATCTTTCATTTGTTAAAGGGCTGGACACTCAGGCTAAAAACAAAATCACCTGCAGGATTCAGTGGACTTTGGGCACAGAGTTGCCAGCCTGCAGATGGTTTTCTCCCAAAATTATAGCTGATCTCTGGATTACAGAGATGAGTTCCCCTGGAGAAAATGGCAGATTTGAAGGGTGGACTCTATGGCATCACATCCTTGTTGAGCTCCCTCCCTTCCACAAACTCCACCATCCCCAGGTTCTGCCTCTAAACATCTAGGAATTTTCCAACCCAGAGTTGGCAACAATACCTGAGCATGATGTCCCCAATGGGTGCTTTCCATTAAGAATGTTTCCCCTTCATTTGTGTGCGCATGCACAACTCTCTTCTGGAGGAGGGAGTACAGGGCCACAGTTCTGCAGAGTTCAAGCCCTTCAGTGTTGAGTGCAAAAGGAGACAATAGGAGCTTAAAAGAACATGAAAGCGCCATGCAGCACTTCTTGAGGGCACCCTTCTGAGCAACAAATGGGAGATCATCCTAAATGTGACAGGTGCTTCTGGAGAAGAGTTGCCAGGACCTCTTTGGGGCAGAAGAATCCCCTACCTCCAGCTCCTATTTCCCACAGCCATCTAAATGGTGGTGGGAGGGGAAAAAATTAACAGTGGCCACCAGGCTGTCTTGAAATCAATACAGGAAATAATGTCAGTCCTCTCTAGAAATCACCAAAAGGTGTGCAGGAGCTGACCGAGGCCTTGCCTGTAGAAGTCTGGCAAAAAGTGGTGGATAATGATTCAACCTTTCCTAACTGCATGCATGTCTTTTTCTGTTGTAGCATAAGCAGAGGACTTAAATCTACCAAAGTGCTCCTCTGCTCCTAGTCAAAATTCATGCTATAAAGAAACCCCATGTAGAATCCTTTTCAGCAACAAAAAAGAGAGAAATAAAAATCCCTGTGAAATCAAAGAGAACTTTGGGAACAAAGGATATATTCTGTGCTCATCACCTTGACATAGCCCAGGCGGAATTCTTTTCTTTTCATAATGCTTTTCTGCTTTTGTTGCATAGACCCAGGAAAAGTAGCTTATGCTCTTATGAAGGGAAAGACCCCTCCATCTGACAGAAAGGACCAAGACAATGTGTGTCATATGCTAGTCAAGCTGAGAAACACTGTTTGTTCAGTCATCCTGTCAATTGATGAATGACAGGTGTCACTCATCTATAAAGAGTGTATCTTGAAGCAAGGCCAGTTACAGCCTCTACTGTTGGGAGCAAGAGATCCTGCTGTAAAGGCTGCCATGTTGGCAGAAGCTAGCAGAGTAAATGCTAATTCTTAAGGAAGCTGTGGCTATTTTACAGTTTGAATTTTGAGATTTTTTTAAAAAAGCTATCTGAATAGGAAGCTGGCCTATACCAAGTCAAAACATTGCTCTGTCTACTGCTGATTCTGTTTGGCATTTAATTTCAAGAATCTCAGGCAGAGAATGGTCTTACCAATATCTTCAACCTTTAGCCCCCTTAGACACTGTGGAAAGGCAGGGTATAAATATTTAAGTTTAACTAATCAATTCACTAGAGATGCTAAGAACTGAAAAATGAACTGGGGACCATCTGGAGGCAGAGCATGTACTCTGCTGTTAAGTCACAGCCTCTCTCAAGTGGTCAGATCTGCCAGAGAGTTAAAAAATTGATGGTCTTCCATAGTTTATCGATGAGCTAACACAAAGGAGAAATTGGCGAGCCTTTCTTTTTGTTTTTATCCTTCACTGTCACAGAGAAATAGCTGCTGGTTTATAGCAGTATCCTTCCTTGACCAAGTTCACATGTGCAAACTGTGGCATCAGTCTTGTTTTGAGGACAATTGTATGAGGATTTCTACATGGTAAGAATAAGTTATGCTGATGGAAGGACTCTTTTTATGGATTACATTTATATGATTCTAAGTGCCAATCCACTTCAGCAAGTGTTTGCATTGCAAATTTCGCAAGTGGATTTGCCATTTCACACAACAAAATCCAGTTGTGAAGTGCACTGAAAGTGGATTTAAAGTGCATTATTTAGTCTGTGTGAACAGTCAGTCTTCTGATGAAGACTTGCAAAAGCTCATACCCTAGAAATCTTGTTGGTCTCTGAGGGCAAAGCCTGCCTGGCTCCAAATACCTATCCTGATGTTGCTCAACATCAGGCAAGTCAAGGTAGTTACTTCCCCAACCCCTTGAACTGCACCGCCAATGAGCACCCTCCTCTCTTCTTCAGGGTGCAAGCTAATTATCCAGAACAATCAGACATCCATAGCAATTTTCACTAGTCCTCTCACTCTTAGTTATGGCCTAGCTAATACCAAGGTCGAGACCAGAGGTGGCCAAACTGTGGCTCGGGAGTCACATGTGGTTCTTTCACACATTATGTGGCTCTCAAAGCCCCCACTACCCTACTCTCTGGCTTGGAGAAGGCAATTGTCTCTTTAAATTACTTCCAAACCAAGCCACCTGGCAGCTTAGAGAATGCATTTAAAGTTAAAGTTGCTTTCTTTCCACTTCTTCCTCCCCATCTATTTGCCTGCCTTCCTTCCTCATTTCTGTCTTGCGACTCTGAAACATCTGACATTTACTCGATGTGTCTCTTACATTAAGCAAGTTTGGCCACCCCTGGTCTAGATCTAATGATTAAAAAAACCTCAGCCAACCATGTAAAACAATATGGAGCAGACAAAACAATCCCCTTCAAAGTGAATCCAAAGGCAGATGGTTGGGAAGACAGTAACCACAACAACAAGTCTAGAGCTGGGAGGCAAACATTCCCTCCCTCCCTTTAGCAAGGGAGGGAGGGAATGGTTGCCTCCCAGCCCTAGACTTGTTGTTGTGGTTACTGTCTTCCCAACCATCTGCATAAGGCATTCAGACCAGCCCTATCTAATGGAGCCTTCTGATTCCATTCTCAGTAGGCCAAAAATGCCCCACGTTCCCATTAAGAAAGGAGATTGGTTTCTTCATAAAATGCTATTTATTTTTTATTTGGAAGAAATTTTTACTGGGGCAAACATTAAAAATAGGACTTGACTCATGCTGAATATGTACAGCCCATTCTGCCACCTCAAAATTCTGTCACCTGATCGAGGTGCATGTGTAGTCCAGACCTGAGGAATGGTTTGAACCCAGACCTTCCAAGTCCAGCACATTTTCTACCACACTGACTCTCTGCTTATATGATGCACATATTGGGGAATGGTATCCATTAATGTAAAAGGAAACACAACCCCACCTAAAAAGTTAATTAGCTTTTTTAAGGAGACTTTTGAGCCAATTCTTAACACCTTTCTGCTGTGTCAACCCTGTTGTGTTTTCTTTTTAAAAAAAATCTGTTTAAGCAGTCTGAAAGCTGATTAACACAACACCTTCCCAGCTTGTGGTTGCTGCCGCTCCATTATACTTGATAACACATAAAGCATTCAAAGATTTTTGCAAGGTGAAAGGTACAAACTTGAATATGAGCCATTATTATTTTAGTCAGGTAGAGAATGAGAAAACTTCAGAAGCTAAACTGGTTGGGTTTTTCAGTTTGCAAAAGTAGAGGGGTGGTGAATAGAGGAAAGAAGGAATTCAGTGAATCAGCTTTGCTGATTGGTTTTTCATATTGAAAAGTGAAATGGATTAAAGGATCAGGCTACTTTGTACCTCAGGAATATAGTTAAAATCCTGCATGTTAGGAGCAGAAAATAAGCTGACGGATACAAAAGGTGAGAGTTGCATGAAGGTGCTGAAATGGAGCTTGCAGAATGTAGTAGTCAGTTAGGACCCTGCAGCATCCCCCTGCTTTGGTTGTCCTGACCAAAGGAGGCAGAATCAGTGCTGTCACTAGGGTTGCCAGGTTCACACTTTGGACAGGTAACCTCTTGGCCAAAGGGAAGCCCTTCCCACCACCAGTCTGCTGGGTTAGCTAGAGAAAAATGGATGGGGAAGGAGGAAGGCAGTTACCACCATGCTAAGGCAATAATATCACTTCCACAGTGACTACAAATGACAACATTTCCTAGCCAGTGATGCTGTAGTATTCTGTCAAAACTGTATGGGTAAACCACAGCCAGCAGGTCAGTCTCCTGTAGCAACCCTAGTTGTTACTCAGAGGCAGCACTCCAACAGCTTTGGACACAGTAAAAGGGTGGGAGGGAATGGAATGAGAAATGGGAGGAGATAGCCAATAATTATATCACTCTTCCTCTCCTAGCAGACCTTATTGCATGGAGTGGTAGGGCTAGAGGTCACCTTGGTCAGTCTCCAAGCTTCAAAAGATGACAAAAGTCTAATGATTTTACATACATACATACTTGCAAAGGGTAATCTACTTTCTCTTTGCCTTAGATAAAGTCGGGTGATCGAGCATATTGTCAGCCCTGTCAGCTGGCTTGGAGAAGGCATTTCTCTCTTTAAATCACTTTGCCAAGCCAAGCCAGCTGGTGACTTGGAGAATGCATTTAAAGTTGCTTTCTTTCCACCTCTTCTCCCCCCATCTATTTGCCTCCCTCCCTTCATGTCTTGCAGCTCTCAAACATTTTATTTTCATGTCTTGTGGCTCTTAAACATCTGATGCTTATTCTGTGTGGCTCTTGTGTTAAGCAAATTTGGCCACCCCTATTGATAATGAGGAAAGCCCTCAGCTACCTTGGCATAATTGTTAGATCAACTGGCTTCATCCAACAGACTCAGAGAGGACTGCAGTATCAGAGTTAAAACACAGGAGTGATCACAGGTTGCTTAAATTAAAACATGCCAACATTGACTCCCGAGTGAGATGGTGAGGCTGTTGTCTTCAGAGGTGTCTGTCATTGGTTGTTCTTGCAGTTTTTGACAAATGATGAACAAATGGCCTTTTGCATTTGTCAAAGTACAGATGGTCTATTAAATGAGCAATTTACATTTGTTTTAATACTGAGATGTGTAGAGGGATCTGTCCATTTCTTGTGCAAGAAAAAGTCCAAGGATAATGCCAAGGGGGTTCAATAGCAGTTCTACCTTAATAAGATTTTGAAGGGAAAAAATTACACCAGAGATTGTACTCTGTCAGTGGGTGAGCAGACTCAACTGATATGATGGACAAGCCCCCCCTCCCCAGAATGTTGTTGGAAAATGATGGGAATTAAAGAATATTTGCCCATGCACTTCCTACTGTTTCATTTCCCCCTATGTATTTCTTCACAGCCATCCAATCCCTTTTGTTGTATTTTGAATCTGACCATCTTTTACAACTGAAACACTTCTGAAGATCAGCATTATTATCTGTTATTTTTGAGGAAATAAAGGTAATAAACATTCTGAAGGAGAAGAAGTCATATCCTTGAAAGAGAGGGAGAAAAAGATACTCAAGCCTTGGGTTTCAAATGTGTGGAGCTTCTCCTGATCTCATTTTTAGATGAATGCTTTGGTTGCTCAACCTCTTTAAGAAAGCAAGACTTTGTTGTACAGTGCACAAAAGAATTAAGATCTGATACATCTTCTGCCGAGGGAATGTCTTCTTGCTTAAGAAAGATAGAATACAGAGGAACAAGACTGGATTCCTTTCTGCTTTTAAGTTTATGATCTGTTATTCACCTCTGCTTAAAGGATTACAGCTGGTTTACATGACAGGGAATAATGCATTACCCATGGTGCCATTTTCTTTAGGCAACAGAAATGCTTCAGTTGCTTTCCTCTCGAAGGAACAGCTGCAGAATGTACATTTCTAGAAGCAAAAAATCCTAGTTTTCTAGAACAATTTTTTTGATAGCTCATGTGATCTAGTGACTGATATGTGGGACTTGAGTTCAGATCTGACTGTTTTTTTAAGCACTGTTTTTCAATCTCAGCTCCCAAAATATGAAAAATCATCAAAGAGATACTGTAAGGATGAATAATGTAATGATTAATGGACATTTATTAATGACATTATCCATGGTAATATAACATTTATACTATCATAATCTTCTGTGTGAGGAAATATCAGAGATATTGCATTTCGTAATGGAAATTTTTCAGGGCTCTCACCCACCTCATTATTGGTACTCTGGATCTGAAAAGCAAACACCAAGAATAAAGCCAGCAGGGAAGTGGGGGCTATTTAGTGTTTTGTAGAGAGTGCCACATGTATGATGATCTACCCACTGAGTGGAAATCATGGATGTGTGCTCACTGCATGGAGGTCATGGTTCTCAGGGAGCATGTTCATTCTCTTGAGGCTAGGATTGCTGATGTGGGGAAGCTGAGGCAGAAAGAGAGGTTTGGGGAAGAGATCCTCAGGGACTTACCGGATCAGTCCCATTCCTGTGTGACAGCTCTCCTGCTATTGTAGAGAGTGAGTCTTGAGGTCAGAGGGTATCAATCTGAGGAGGAGGGACGTGATCCCTTAGAAGGGACCTCTTTCTTGGGTGACAGACTGATATTGTCTCATACCGAGAAGATCCCTCAAGGGTTGGGAGGAGGTAGGCTTTTGGTAGTTGGTGATTCAGTCATTGGGAATATAGTGTGACAGGCATTTTGGCCACATAGTGACTTACCTGCCTGGTGGGAAGTATGTAGATATCATGTGCTGTTAGTATGTAGATATCATGCACTGTAGGTTAGTAGAACATGCTGGAAAAGAGTCAGAAAGAAGTCATGGTGCATGTTGGTACTAATGACATTGGGAAATGTAGTCATGTGGTCATGAAGGAAAAATTTACTAGGCAGAAAGTTAAAGGCCAGGGCCTCAAAGATAGGGATTTCTCAGAATTGTGGCTGATTCTATGTGCAGGGCTGGCTAGACAGGCACAGATCAGGGATCTCAATGCATGGATGAAAAAGCGGTGCTGGGAGGAAGGGTTTAGATTTGTTAAGCACTGGGGAACTTTGTGGGACAAGCCAAACCTGTACAATCTTGAACCAAAAGGGAACCAGGCTGCTTGCAATTAATATAAAAAAGGTGGCAGAGCAGTTTTTAAACTAATCCGAGGGGGAAAGCTATCGGGAACTGAGGGGATCCTCCACATTCAGAGGTTCTGAGCCTCTGAATCCCAAAGCCAGGAGGCAACATCAGGGAAAGGTCTATGCTTCTAAGCCCTGTTGTTGGCCCTCCAAAAGAATAGGGCTGCCAAGCTCCCACCAGGGGTGGAGGATCCTCTGCCCTGGAGGGCCCCAACCCACAGGCAGGGAGCAGGCTGCTGGGGGCATCCCTGCCCCCAAAGAGCCCCATTGGTTGCGCATTGTCCCCAGCATGATGACATCACCCAGAAGTGACATCATTGCACTGGGGATGTCATGCGAGGATGCTCTGGGACTCTCACTAAAAACTCTGTGGTACCATACCGATGCTCTAGGAATCGTGGTAAAAACTCTATGGTACCATAGAGTTTTACTACAATTCCTAGAGCGTCACACCCGAAATGCTCTTGGGTTTGCAGTCAAACTCTATGGTACCATAGATAATTGATAGGGACTTGGCAACCTTACAAAAGAACTGGTTGGCTAATGTGGGAGGCAGGATGCTGGACTAGATGGGCCACTGCTCTGATCCAGCAGAGCTCTTTTTATGTTCTTAAGAATGCCTCATAATTCCGCCCCCCCCTTAGGTGCACAAATGTGGTTTTGTTGTTGCTTCTTTTAAATTTTGTGCATGGTTGAGAGGATCAGTGTTGTCCAAGCTATTTTCTGTGACAAATTTCCTACTCTCTTTTATGGCATTTATATACTATTTGTAGGCCATTTATACATTATACATCTCTTTTTGCGTTATTTTTACATTATGTATATTTTATATGCTATTTATATGCAATAGATGCAAAACCAGGCATCAATTTAAAAGGTAATGTTTCTAGTGGATTTTGTTCATGAAACAAGATGACTGCAGTTATGTCCTGAATTCTGACAAACTGTAAATAAACCTGGACTTTTAAATCAAACTAGTATGTCCACAAAATTTGGTTATATCCCTTTTCCTTGCAAACTGTTGTCACCGTAAATAGAGGGCACTCAACAGAGTTTAAATGTAATACCTGTGGTATTCATAACATTAATGCCAAAAAGCAGCATTTCAGATTGTACCTGGAAGACTTTAGGAAACCCACCTAGATTCTGGAATTCCCTTGTGATATGTGCTCCTCTGACCCAACATCTCAGGTTAGGACATTTTTGTGTAGCACTCATATCATCAGGTTTCAGCTTAAAGAGGCAGTGGTAAGCCTGCTTTTTCAAAAAAATCCTTGGATCCACTGATTCTAGCCAAGTACCGCCCAGTTTCAAACCTTCAATTTCTGGGCACAGTAATTGAGAAAGGGATGGTGGAGCAGTTCCAAGCTTTCCTGGAGGAGTCCTTGATTCCTTCCAGTCTGGCTTCTGCCCTGATCACGGGATGGAGATGGTCTTGGTCACCCTCACAGATGACCTCAGAAGGCATCTGGATCAAGGCAGGTCAGTGCTGCTGTTACTTTTAGATCTATCAGCAGCATTTGACATGGTGGAATATGATCTAATGGCCCGCTGCCTTGCCGACATTGGAGTCTAGGGGATTGCCTTAAAGTGGTGCTCCTCCTTTCTCTGTGGTCATGGACAAAGGGTGGCGCTTGGTGAGTAGACCTCCATGTGGCGGCTGCTGGAATGCAGTGTACCTCAGGGAGCTATTATCTCACAATGATATTTACATCTACATGCGCACCCTTGCCCAGATTGCCTGAGGTTTTGGGCTGGGTTGTCATCAATATGCGGATGACACCCAGCTCTATCTTTTAATGGACAGCCACCCAAACTCTGCCCCGGGCCATTTGACCTTGGCTTTAGAAGTTGTGGCGGGATGGTTGAGGCAAAGTCAATTGAAGCTTAATCCAGCTAAAATGAGGTCCTGTACCTAGGCCAGGGGGGATTAGGATTGGGAATCCAGCTCCCAGCCCTGGACAGTACGTCTTTAGTGCTGTCTCAGAAGGTGAAGAGCTTGGGAGTGACTCTGGATGCCTCACTTTCAATGGAGGCACAGGTCACAGCAGTTGCTCGGTCTGCCTTTTACCATCTTCAGCAGGCCAGGCAGCTAGCGCCCTACCGATCCCCTCAGGACCTAGCTACAGTGATCTATGCTATGGTCACTTCCAGGTTAGAGTACTGTAACTCGCACTACGCGGGCTTACTCTTGCGACTGATCTGGAAACTCCAGCTGGTGCAGAATGCACCATCTCAGTTGTTGATAACAGTGCCTAGCCCGGCACACATCCAGCCAGTGCTATGCAAACTGCACTGGCTACCAACTGAGTACCAGATCTGTTTCAAGGTTTTAATTTTAACTTTCAAAGCCTTACACGGCCTGGAACCGACATATCTATGGGACCGCCTCTCCCCATATATGCCCCGGAGAACACTACGATCTGGCAGTCAATATCTGCGGACCGTCCCTGGCCCAAAGGACGTCCGACTAGCCTCGACCAGGGCCAGGGCCTTTTCAGCCTTGGCCCTAGCCTGATGGAAACAGCTCCCCATAGAGATCTTGGCCCTTACTGAATTGTTACCTTTTCATAGGGACTGTAAGACGGAGTTATTCCACCAGGCATTTGGTTGAGGCAGCAGGCATCCTATCCCATCGGCTAACCCTATGCTGCAATACCACCCCTGCTGAAATACTGATTTTATACTATCTGATGTTCAATATATTATGATGTGCCCAAGTGAGGCGCCAAATTGTATTGTTTACTTTTATTGGTTTTAATTGCTGTTTTACTGTTTTAAAATGTTGTTATCCGCCCTGAGCCCGTCTGGGAAAGGTCGGATTATCAATTATCTAAATAAATAAATTAAGCAAATAAATAGCTGGTGATGCCACCAAATTCAACAGCTTTTAAAATTCAAATCAGATTTGTGGTTACCATTTTGTGTGAATTCCAGCTCAAAATGAAAGCTAAACTAACTGGAGACTGGGTGGTTTGAAGTAGAGTCTGAAAGGCACAAACAACCTTTAGCACTTTCTTGGACAGAAAGTACCATATCACCTGACTTTTTCACACTTGTGTGTAATGTCTGCCTCACACTGCATTTGGGCTACGCTTTACCAAACGTCCACTGAATCATGTTCTGAAAACCATGTTTTATGGAAACCATGCCAGATTCTGGTGCTTGGGGAGAAGAACATTATTCTGGGGTCTTCTGGATCTTTTTAAAGTATTTGCTTTTGGATTCTTAGGGGCAGTAAAATACTAACAATGTACTTCAGCAGAAGCTGAAACTGCCATTTTCCAGGTGGTGGCTGGTGATCACCCAGAATGACAACTGGTTTCCAGACTGCAGTGATCAGTTCTCCTGGAGATAATAGCTTTTTTGGAAGGTGGATTCTATGGCATCATATCCCACTGAGGCCCCTCCCAAAACCCCACCTCCCCAGACTCCACCCCCAACTGTCCAGGAATTTCTCAGCCTAGAGCTGGCAACCCTAGTGGGGGCTGGTTTAGAACAGTACAAACTAGATGACTCAAAAGGAAAGGGTGGGGGGAAGCTCTGTCTCCACTAGAACATGACCTGTACATGACCTAGAACAAGAGCCAGTTTGGTGTAGTGGTTAAGTGTGCAGACTCTTATCTGGGAGAACCGGGTTTGATTCCCCACTCCTCCACTTGCACCTGCTGGAATGGCCTTGGGTCAGCCATAGCTCTGGCAGAGGTTGTCCTTGAAAGGGCAGCTGCTGGGAGAGCCCTCTCCAGCCCCACCCACCTCACAGGGTGTCTGTTGTGGGGGAGGAAGGTAAAGGAGATTGTGAGCCGCTCTGAGACTCTTCGGAGTGGAGGGCGGGATATAAATCCAATATCTTCTTCTTCTTCTTCTTCTTAATTGCAAGAAATTGACATTACTGTCCCTGCAGGTGTACTGATTTGAATGTCATTTTGGGACTGGAGAAAGTCAGGTTTCCTCCCCACTTTTCCATGAAATCCATTGGGTAACCAAGGGCCAGTTACTCTCTCTTAGTCTAACCAATCTTCCAGGATTATTACTAGGGTTTTATGGGGAGGGAAAAGTCATGTCTGCAGTACTGAGAAGAAGAATAGAATAAAAATATGATAGATATTCTCGAGAGGCTTTTAGTATGAGTGAAGCTGTTCATCTTTCTCTTCCTAAGTCTTCCTGTTAACCATGTAGCTTGGCAGAGATTGCCCCTAAGTACCTAAATAAATGGATTTTGAGCTCTAATAGGCCCTTTATCTGGCCACGGCCCAAAGCCCCAATATTTCTGGAGAAAGCCATCCCACCCTGTATTGCAACATCAACTTCCAACATTGCTCAGTGCCAGGTGTACATGCTTTCCATAAAGATTCTATAAAACTCTATGAGCCGAGAAGCTTTTATTACAGCTCTTTAGAGGTAAAAAGAATGATCCTCTCCCCAGGCAGTTAGTGCTTTTCCTCAAGGAGTGCTCAGCCCAGGTTTTCAGGAAAATGCTCCTTTTACTCATGGGCCTTCGTTTCTCTTTTTCTAATCCCTTCCCCCCCATTTTGCAAGCAGTGGAATCTATGATTCCTGTCTCGCCAGTGACCATTAATTATATTTGTTAATAAAAGAGGGATTCCTGCTGGCTATAGTAAGAACTATGCTAGATTTACTATGCTTTGGTACTGTGAGCAATGGTGTAAGGACTGGACCTGGTCATTAGATGGTATTAAGCTAGAGTTGTGAATGCTTTGTTGGCATCTGGCAGGAGGAGGGGCAGACAGAAAAAGCATTGCATAAAACCATGGGTACCCAGCAGTGACATCACTGTGTTGCATAACTGATCAAGGAAATCAACTGGAAGTGATGTTGTGGGACTGGTGATTTAGAAACGATGTCTCAAAATCATGTGATATCATTTCCCTCTCCCTTTTTGCACATACTGCTAAACTGAGCAGCTGTGACTGCTGGAGGTAGAGGGTTGACAGGTCCCCTGCTATGGCAGGGGACATCCTGCTGGCAATCCACTTTTTCTGCTGACAGTTTTTCAGGTTGCAGAAGAAAAAAACATATTTTAAAAACCCCTGGCATCACATGTCACACAATATCAATTCTAGGGGAAACCTGCAGGTGATATTGTGCTGCTCTAGGAATCAGCAGAAACTGTAATTTTACCATAGATTTTCCAGCAGTTCTAGGACAGTATGACACTCAAAGTGGTGACACAAGTAATTTTTAAAAAAATGTCATCAGCCTGATAGCATGATATTATTTCTAGGGAAACCCCAGAAATGATGCCACACCTCTCTAGAAGTCACCAGAAACTCTACAGTAAAACCACAGCAATCCCTAGAGATGATTGATGTCACTTCTGGGTGACATCATGCTGCTGGCAGTGGTGCTTCCCATTTCCTTGCTCCTCCAAAATTCTTTCTAGATGCCAGGCAATACCTAGGCATTTGTTGCTGTTCTGATGCCACTATGGCACTTCTAGTGTGACCCAGAAGTGATGTCATCACATCAGACAAAGCTCTAGCATTTGCCCCCAAATTCTATGTTAAATAATGGAGTTCTGGCCAAACCCTAGACCAGGGGTGTTGAACTCATTTGTTATGAGGGCCAGATCTGACATAAATGAGACCTTGTCGGGCCACGCCATGTCAGGCTGGGTCATGTCTGTTCCTATTTAAGATTAGCTAGGAGAGATATAGACTTTGCAAAGGACACAGACAAACACAATTAAAGTTAAAAAACAAAACAAAATAAAGCATGCTTAAAACATTAGCACTCAGTCTTAAAGCTGCTTTCTTTGTATATCTCCCATGGGATTGAGGGAACAGGGCAAAGGAAGCTCTGACTCTTTCCTTCCTTCCCCAGGGGACCAGGAGGGGGAGGAGCCTCAACCTATAGAAGGAATAGAGGCTTGGCTCAGTAGCTCTGCTGTGAGATTGAGAGAGCCTGGAAAAATAAGCTGCCTTCCCCCCCAAGGGAGGAGCCTTAGCCAATGGAGAAAATAGAGGCTTTGCTCTGTAGCTGCTGTGTGATTAAGCAAAGCAAACTGTGACGCAGAAGGAACAAGAGAGAGGGAGAAGGAAGTAGACAACAGCCAGTTGCTCAGGGGCCTGATAGAAGCCCTCTGGGGGCCTGATTCAGCCCCTGTGCCACATGTTTGACAACCCTGCCCTCTACCATAATGGTATTGCTGAAGAGGGTTCCCCCTCCCCTGAATGTGAATCTCCCACAGGTTGCTGGCATGAGTTCCACGTTCCTGCTGACTTCATTTATCCTGGCCTTCACCTAAATCAGTGCCAAGATGTGTTAAGCTTCATCTCCCTCCCCTACATGCTGCTCAAAAAACTAGGAGCTTGGTTGATCTGTTCATCACCAGGGTCCTCCATCCCTGGCTCACCCAGCCACTCTGATGTGTGGTTTGTGAACATTCCTTCATCCTTAGATGCCTCAGGGTGCTTGTTAACTGCCCTACTTGCATAATTCCTTCCATCCTAGTTATGGCATAACCAGGCTGAATTATAATTATTATACTTCCTAACCAGCAACAAATGAGGAGAAAGTTCCTTTTCCTAGCCAATCTGAAAGAAACCTTAGAATTTTTTTCTTGGCCTCATAAAGGCATCTAGCTAGTCTTTCTTTATTCCACAGTAAGGCTGGGTGAGCCAATTTATGGAAGCAACATTAAATAGAGCAAGACCAAGGGCAACAGCTGCCTACCACAAGATACTGTTAAACCCATCAACCAAACCAGCACTGGAGCAAGACAAGACTGTCAAGCATAGTGGATGGCTGCTGCAACAATAATTGCCAGGCTGAAGTCTGGGGCAAAGTCCTTGCCTCCAGCAGCAAATTCCTTTCAAAGCTGCTGCAGCAGACAATCCAGTCACCAGTTCTGCTTGTGAATTCTCTTTCCTCTTGTCTTTTCTGACACCTGTGTTTTGTTTCCTGGTGCCTTCATAACACATCTATTGCTGTATTGCATTTAGATTTTGAAAAAGAAAGCTCAACTAAGTCCTGACTTTCATTCCAGCTAGCATCGTATTCTTCACACTCTCATTAAGTGTACATGCTATTGATTTAGTGCAAATATAAGACAAGAAGAAGAAGACGATGACATTGGATTTATATTCCACCCTCCACTCAGAGTGGCTCACAATCTCCTTTACCTTCCTTCCCCATAACAGACATCCTGTGAGGTGGGTGAGGGTGAGAGGACTCTCACAGCAGCTGCCCTTTCAAGGACAACCTCTGCCAGAGCTATGGCTGACCCAAGGCCATTCCAGCAGGTGGAGGAGTGTGGAATCAAACCCGGTTCTCCCAGATAAGAGTCCGCACACTTACTGGCTCTCTAAGAATAAAGGAACGATAAAGTATTTGTACTCTCCCAAATATACACTTAAATGTTTCTACACAGGAACCAGCCTTAACCAAGTCCATAAGTAAGTGCTTTAGGGTGGAGTCCTTAAACATTCCGCTGTGACATTGCAATAGAGAGAAAAAAGAGGGACCGTATAGAAAGGAGTTCTCACGGTTTTGACCATCACACTTCGTCAGCCTCTTTTCTCGGTGTTTTTTGGAGCTATTATAACACAAAACCATTAGAATAACGCTCATATATACCATCAACATCACACTTAAACAAAAATCCACTGCACACTCACCCACATTATTTATGTTACAGACACGGATCAATGCATGCTCTAAACCTCTGCTGCCGGCTCTTGCTGTTCCCATTCTTCAGGGTTTGTTAAATAGTCATAATGCACCTCTTGCTGTATTGCATTTAGATTTTGAAAAAGAAAGCTCAAATAAATCCTGACATTCATTCCAGCTAGCATCATATTCTTGTCTGCTTGGCCAGATATTGCAAAGGAATAGCTCCATTAGAGTGTTGTAGCAAAATAACAAGGAATTTTTTCTCTTTAATCTGGGTCAGTCTTTCCACACTTTTCGCCTTACCTTTCATGTTGCACTCTTTCTTTCATGATTTGCCTTCATTTCTCCCCACCCCACCTTCTAATTTCAGTGTCTCTCCACCTCCTTTATTTTCCAGTCTTGATCTCTCCTCATTCCTATCCCAGCTGGCAGCATAGAACATACTTAGAAGTAGTATAGCAGCAAACCTTTTTAAATACTATGAACAGATGGGGGTGGGTGGTAAGAGTTAATATTTTTCTGTAATCTATCAAAATAGTAAAAGGCTGCTTCTCCTCACCCCTTACAAGTATGGCAATGGAATGTTAATATATCTTAGTGGTTATAAATATGAAACAGACTTTAGAACTCCCTCCCCCCCAATTTTAAATACTATTCAAGCAATGTGTTCTTATTGCATTGGTGAGATTTGCTTCTAATATTCTTTTGTAATTGCTACTTTGCTAGCACTAATCTTCATTTTATCTATATATATAAAATTCCCCATGGTGGTTACCTTCAGGTAAGGTTGCCAGCCATTGGTTGGCAACTAGCGACAATTGGGGGGGGGGATGAGGGGGTGCTGTCAGCCAATGGCTTTATGTTACTTCTAGGGAAAACCCAGAATGGACATCAATCCACTCTAGGGATTGCTGGAATTCTAAAGTTTTACCACAGAATTTCCAGTGACCCATAAAGCAAATTGATGTCATGTCTGGTTTTTTCTCCATAAGTCAAGTAACACCATCAGCTGATGATGATTTTTATTTTATTTTTTTATCCCTTCCAGGGGTGGTGGGAAATGCATGCTGGAATGGACCTGGGAACCCTCCTTCAAGCGACGTTTTCAGCAGACCTTTGTCACCCATAGCTTTGACTTAAAATCAAACTAGAAAAGAGAATAATGTGTGAAGCACCATTACTTATAGTGTGTGTCGGGGGAGGGGGGTACAACTGCTACTGCTGGTACTACTTTCATGTTAATTTCAGTTTGTAACTTTAAGTCTTTGAATTTAAGGGGGTGGAGTGAGCTTAGATACATTATGTTGTTTCCTAGTTATCCCTATTTCCTATTCAAATTTATTAAGACCAACTACCTGAAGCCAGATGGAAATGTCCAATGTACTTTCCATGCCATGATAATGACATAGTACTGGTGACCCAAGAGGCAGTAGAAAGTGGGATTTCTGTATCCCTGACTCAACTGCTGAATGCATTTGAGCAGTTTCATGGCTCATGACAAACTATATCTTATGGAAAATTCACAATGAGCTATTACAGTTTTTAGTGATGTCCCTGAAGTTTATGCTGCCTTGGTGACTCACCTCAAGTACCATATGAGAACTATGACTCCTGAGTTATTCTTTGGGTCAAAAGAAAAGATTTGCTAAATTAGAATGAACCATCTGAGTTATAGCAGAGGTACACTGGGGCTGTTAGCATTGATGTATAGTGCATTTTCCTGTGAATATAAGGATTTAGACTTACCAGCTGTTTATTCAGCAATTTTTCATCAGCTCATTGAAACCTTTCTCCAGATCTCATGTTCTTTTGTCTTCCCTGGTGTGTGCTTGATTTAGAAACACATCTGTTCCTGATGTGAGAGTTGTGCGATGTGACTGACTTCTTAGAAAAATGCTATCATTGCTATTTGTGGAGTCTAACATGCTGTACACGGCACCCTACAGTCAAATAAAATCACAATTCTCTGCCCCAAAGGAGCTTACCATCTGAAATAGTACTGAGCTTGTTTTGTTTGTCTTCCTGAATGGCAACATTGAGATGTATCAGGCCTTGACAATAAGGAAATCTTCCCTCTCCCTGCCTTCACTTGTATGGTACAAATGGATCAAGGAGACTGGCTGGTGAATTTTGTCAGCACTCTAGGCAGTAGAAAGAATGCTGTTTGACTTTGAAGGATGGGAATGAGAGGGCTGAATTGACTCTGGCAGCTTGGTACTCACCTTCATGTAGTGAACATGTGGAACAATATTAAAGGTGACATGTCAAATTTGGCATGGTTGTAGCCATGCTGAAAACAGGCTAAGTGCAGTAGATAGCATTAGACTTGGATTGAAGATTGGTTCAAGTCCCCATGCAACCATAAAGCTCACAAGCGCTCTCAGAAAGATAATCAAATCATATAGATAACTTAATTCACAGGTTGTTGTGGAAATATGTTACCCTCATGTATGTCTATCATCCTTTGTTTCTTGGGAAAAAAGGCCAAACTACACAAGATGTTTTTTAAAAATGGGTCAGATCTGGATTTGCTTTCCCAGCAGCCACACTGCATCTGTCAGGAATGTCCATTTAAAACTCTGTGTAGGTCCAGTTTGGCTTGGGAATGTGGCATGGGTGGAGGAGAGGCTTTTGACTCCCACACACCATTATCCCATTTTAAAAAATTTATTGGTTTTCTAAAAAGTTGAGGGTAAATGGTAAGGGGGAATAGAAAATTATACTTACAGATATGTCTTAATCTGCATGTAGTATCTCTCGGCTTGACTTCGCGAACGAAGATTTAAGAAAGGTGCAGTAGTCCACGTCTGCTGCAGGCTCGCTGGTGGCTGACAAGACCAATGCGGGACAGGCAGGTCCGGCCACAGTGGCTACAGGGAAAAGTCTGATTTGGGGGTGGTGCTGTAGCAGTATGATTCCTCCTCAATTTTCTCTTGTCCTCAAGACCAGCTATGCGTGCGTTCTCAAAGGAAGAAACAGCCTGGTGGATGGTGTGCCTCCATGCTTTGCGATCTGAGGCTAGGTCAGACCACTGGTGATGGTTAATGCAACAGGTACCAAGGGATTTCTTCAAGGAGTCCTTGAACCTTTTCTTTGGTGCCCCTCTATTTCGATGGCCAGTGGAAAGTTCGCCATACAGGGCAATCTTGGGAAGGCGGTGGTTTTCCATCCTGGAGATATGCCCTGCCCAGCGCAGCTGCGTCTTCAACAGCAATGCCTCGATGCTTGTAACCTCCGCCCGCTTGAGGGCTTCAGTGTTGGTCACAAAGTCACTCCAGTGGATGTTGAGGATGGTGCGAAGGCAGCGCTGATGAAAGCGCTCAAGGAGTCGCAGATGATGACGGTATAATGCCCACGATTCGGAGCCGTAGATGAGGGTTGTCATCACAACCGCTTTGTAAACATTGATCTTTGTGCCCTTTTTCAGATGCTTGTTGCTCCACACTCTTTTATGCAGTCGGCCAAATGCACGGTTTGCCTTTGCCAGTCTATTGTCAATCTCCTTGTTGATCTTGGCGTCTGAGGAGATGATGCACCCCAGGTAGCTGAACTGCTGGACTGTCTTCAAAACTGATTCACCTACAGTGATGCAAGGAGGGTGATAATCTTCCTGGGGTGCAGGCTGGTGGAGAACTTCTGTCTTCTTCAGACTAACTTCTAGGCCGAATAGCTTGGCAGCCTCTGCAAAGCAGGACATCATATGCTGCAGAGCTGATACCGAGTGGGAGACGAGTGCAGCATCATCAGCAAACAGTAGCTCTTGGATAAGTTTTTCCATTGTCTTGGAGTGGGCCTTTAGTCGCCTCAGGTTGAACAAGCTGCCATCGGTGCAATAGCAGATGTAGACACCATCGTCATCATCTAAATCTACTGCGGCTCTTTGAAGCATCATGCTAAAGAAGATCATAAAGAGAGTTGGCGCGAGAACACAGCCTTGCTTTACACCTGTGCCTATTGGGAAGGGCTCCGAGAGATCGTTGCAGTGTCTAACTCGGCCTCGCTGGTCTGCATGTAGTATACTTTCTTAGAATACAGATCCGCATCTAATATACTTTAAACATCAACATTTTGCTACATTTATGTTGTAAGTCTTCTTGTTGAAGTGCCTATTCAAGCTGACATTTCCAACAAAGGCAGTCTTATAGCAAAAAATACAGGAGAAAGGAAATATAAGTTCACACCAAAGAAGCTTAAGAGTCTTGAGTATCTAGCCAAATATGTAGTTTCAACAAATATTTTCTTGCTTCTTCCTTAGATTTCCCAGCCAACAACTGGGATAAGTAGTCCATTCCAGAATTTTCCCCATCAAGTCCATTCTCGTGGGGATCTCCTGAAGTTTCCATCTCTGTGCCAAAAGAATCCTAGCCACTGTGTTGATATGCGCCAACAAATGTCTCATCTCTTTGGAATAGTCCTCAGGATATATATTCCATAAAACAGTTCTTGTTTAAATTGGATCTGTGTCTTCAAAATGTTCTGTAATAGTTCATGAACCATTTTCCAATAGTCTTTCACCACCTCACATGTCCACCACATATGGTAAAAAGATCCCACATGTTTAGTACATTTCCAACATTTGTTAGACATGTTAGTGTACATCTTACACAATTTCTGTGGAGTTATGTACCATCTACAAAACATCTTATACAGATTTTCTTTAAGTGTTATTGACTTAGTTAGTTTAATATTGAATTTCCACAGCCTCTCCCATTCTCCCAACCTGATGCTATGTCCCAAATTTTTCACCCATTGGACCATACAATCTTTTACTACCTCATCTTTCATCTTCATCTGTAATAGGTATGCCTATAGCTTGGAGATTAGCTTTTCTTGAGGACCTAAGAAGATTTTATCAAATGGATATTGCTCTGTATTAAAGTCTGTTCTCTTATCTTTGGCATACCTACATTCAACTTGCATTCTCAACCACCAACTCATTTTAATGTCCATGTTTTCTAGCTCTTCTCTGGTTTTCAATTGGTTATCGTTTTTCAGCAGGTTGTTATATCTATAACTCTGATTGGGTTTCAAAAGAGTTGGAGGAGTGAATGCTTCCACTGGAGATACCCATCTTGGAATTTTCTGGTAAATTCTCGGTTTTAACCATGACCATGTGTGATACAAAGATTTCTGGAACCAATGATTCTTAAAATAAGAATGTCCTTCTTATCTTTGATACCATAAATATGCATTCCAGCCCACATTAAGATCTTGTCCCTCTAGCAACAACTGTCTCTTATCATTCAATAGTACCCAGTCTCTTACTCACAGGAGCACAGAAGCTTTATAATACAGTTGCCAATCTGGGAGGCCCATGCCTGCTCTCAATTTGGAGTCTTGCAGTATTTTTCGTTTGATTCTTGGTTTTTTACTTTGCCAAATATATTTAGAAACCATCTTGTTCAATTCTTGAAAGAAGCCATTATTTAAGAATACTGGAATAGTTTGGAATAAGAATAACAGTCTTGGCAAAATGTTCATATTTATTGAGGCTATTCTTCCCATTAAGGATAAATTCAAATCATGCCATTTTTCCAGATCTTTTTTAAATTTCTTTGAATAATTTGTCATAGTTGTCCATTTTTAAACTGCTATATTTATTTGAAATATATACACCTAAGTATTTGATTCTTTTCTCATACAAAAACCCTGATTTTTGTTGGAGAAGTTGGATTTGTTTTATTGTCATATTCTTCATCAGGAATTTTGTTTTATGATAGTCAATCTTCAATCCTGCCCAGTGGCCAAATTGCTTAATCTTATTTATCAGACAGTCAATTGAATCTGTTGGCTGCTTTAGTATAAAAACCAGATCATCCGCAAAAGCTCTTAATTTATATTGTTCACCTTTAATCACCGCTCCCTTAATACTTGTATCTTCTCTTATTTGGTTATGCAGTATCTCTAGGAACAAGATAAAAAGGACAGTGGGCAACCTTGTCTTGTACCCTTTTGAATATCAATTGCTTCTGTTAATTTACCATTCACCATCACCCTTGCCCTTTGGAAGGAATATATTGATTCTATTGTTCTCAGGAAATTCTCACCACATTCCATTCCCTTCAATTGTTGCAGCATAAATTGCCAACGAACGCTATCAAAGGCCTTCTCTGCATCCAGGCAGATTAATGCCAATTGTTTCTCTGGGTGACTCTCATAGTATTCCAATATATTACATACTGTTCTAACATTATTTTTCAAGTATCTTCTAGGGAGAAATCCTGCCTGGTCTTGGTGTTTGTAATCCACTTTAAAGGCTTTCACAGCTATTCTTCCATCAACCAACAGTATAGCTTTATTTTATAAATCCAATATACAAATCCCACAAGAGTTTAAATGTCAATTTAAAACTCACATAAATTTAATCAGGGCACTTCAACATAAACTTCAGAATCCTTCTTGTACCAGCTGTCTTTCTTATCCATATATACTTAAGAACATAAGAGAAGCCATGTTGGATCAGGCCAACGGCCCATCCAGTCCAACACTCTGTGTCACACAGTGGCCAAATGTTTTTTTATATATTATATTATATTATATTATATTATATTATATTATATTATATTATATTATATTATATTATATTATATTATAATTTATATATATACACACACACACACACACACACACACACACACACACTGTGGGTAATAGCCACTGATGGACCTCTGCTCCATATTTTTATCTAACCCCCTCTTGAAGCTGGCTATGCTTGTAGCTGCTACCACCTCCTGTAGCAGTGAATTCCACAAGTTAATCACCCTTTGGGTGAAGAAATACCTCCTTTTATCCGTTCCAACCCGACTGCTCAGCAATTTCATCGAATGCCCACAAGTTCTTGTATTGTGAGAGAGGGAGAAAAGTACTTCTTTCTCTACCTTCTCCATCCCATGCATAATTTTGTAAACCTCTATCATGTCACCCCGCAGTCGACGTTTCTCCAAGCTAAAGAGTCCCAAGCATTTTAAAGTTTCTTCATAGGGAAAGTGTTCCAAACCTTTAATCATTCTAGTTGTCCTTTTCTGCACTTTTTTCCAATGCTATAATATCCTTTTTGAGGTGCGGTGACCAGAATTGCACACAGTATTCCAAATGAGACCACACCATCGATTTATACAGCGGCATTATGATACTGGCTGATTTGTTTTCAATTCCCTTCCTAATAATTCCCAGCATTGCGTTGGCCTTTTTTATTGCAATCGCACACTGTCTTGACATTTCCAGTGAGTTATCTACCACGACCCCAAGATCCCTCTCTTGGTCAGTCTCTGCCATTTCATACCCCATCAACGTGTATTTGCAGTTGGGATTCTTGGCCCCAATGTGCATTACTTTGCACTTGGACACATTGAACCTCATCTGCCACATTGATGCCCACTCACCCAGCCTCAACAGATCCCTTTGGAGTGCCTCACAATCCTCTCTGGTTCTCACCACCCTGAACAATTTAGTGTCATCTGCAAACTTGACCATTTCACTGCTTACTCTCAACTCCAAATCATTTATGAACAAGTTAAAGAGCATGGGACCCAGTACTGAGCCCTGTGGCACTCCACTGCTTACCGTCCTCCACTGTGAAGACTGCCCATTTATACTCACTTTCTGCTTCCTAGTAATTAGTCAGTTTTTGATCCACAAGAGGACCTGTCCGTTTACTCCATGACTCTCAGGCTTACTAAGGAGTCTTTGATGAGGAACTTTATCAAAAGCTTTATGGAAGTCAAGGTAAACAATATCTATCGGGTCACCTTTGTCCACATGTTTGTTCACCCCCTCAAAGAAATGTAACAGGTTAGTGAGGCAAGATCTTTCCTTACAGAACCCATGCTGAGTCTTCCTCAATAACTCGTGTTCCTCAATGTGCCTACTCATTCTGTCCTTGATAATGGTTTCTACCAACTTTCCTGGTATTGAAGTCAGACTGACTAGCCTGTAGTTTCCCGGATCTCCAAACAACTTGCAAACAACTTTCCAAAGGCCAAGTCTTTCTCCCAGAAAGAAGTTTAAAACAAATCAATTCAATTCAGCCATCAAGCCTTTTCTGTCTTTAGAAACTGGTGTGATTCATATTTCTGATGCTAAGATTGTAAAAGTCACCAGGTTAGGCAGGAACTTTTCAAAGCCTTGGAGGAGAAAGGGAGAGAGTCCCTCCCCCCTTTCTTGCCGCCTTTGCCTCTATCTATGTTCCACTTCACTCTCAGTTCTCCAATTCCCCTGGTTAAAAAAAAAAATGCCTCAGAACTTGATATTGGAAGAGGAAAGAGACTTACAGTCTAAATGACTCTCCCAAGGGGAGAGACCCCTCGACTGCTCAATTAAAGAGTGGCTCTGGATGAGCCAGTCCGAGTCACTCCTTAGGACGGGTCGCCGAAACCAGAAGTCACCACATACCATTATTCCATGGCATGGAATGGAATTATTTGTCCCTTTTGGGAGCTCAGGGTTGCCAGCCTCCCCGTGGTGACAGGTGATGTTCTACCCCAGCTCTTGTTTTCTGCTGTCACCCAAAGAGGCAGAGAGAGAGAACAAAATTAAAATATCACCATCAGGCTAATGGCATGACATCACATCTATAAATAGGGTTGCCAGCTCCAGGTACACGAAGATCTGAGGAAGGTGGATCCTGAGGAGGGATATTTCTTGGGTCTGACATTGTAACCTTATTATTACATCATTTGTATTTGCAATCATCTAAAAATAATGGCATTTATTAACACACTATTGCTAATCTCCATTTTAACAAAAATATGCATATTGCATGCCAGAGAAGAGGGGGAGTAAAGGGGAAGGAGGATGAAAAAGGTAGAAAGGGGTATGGATACAGAGGAGGATGTTCAAAGGGGGCGTAAGATCACTGCTGTGAAAAATAGCAATTCAAGCATTTTGTACATGGAATCAAGCCAACTTGCAATCAGCTTGAAAATAAAACCACCCTATAAGTGTTCTGAAAAAAAAATGCAAAAAATCCAACAAAACTTTGGCATTAACCCAACATGAAGAAAACAAGTTGCAGAGTGAAAAATTAGAAACATTAGAGTATGATTGTATATACGTGCAGAAAGGGTCTGTAAATACAAGAGAAACAGCTATTATAGCAGATTTTTATAAAATATATGCTTTTCTTTCATTTAGAAGTATTGGATCTTGTATCTGTGATGTAGGAAATTCAAATTGCCCTTTTATAGGGTCAGTGGGTATAGAATACTGAAGTGTTTTTTTGTATATTTTAGTTTACAAATATAGAAGTAGAGTGGAGGGAGCAGGCAGATGCACAGATACAGAAAGGAAGTCCTGAAATGCCACTGGCATACCCTTAGTACAATTACTTCTTGCCAACCAATTCAAACACTCCATATGTTCTCTTTTTCTTTCCAACCAGAATCCAACTGCAAAACTGTTTCCCTCATCATTTACCTACACAAATGCAGAAATCCCAGAAGTTTGGAGTAACTTTCAGTATACTTGTGTCATCAGGCCATTGGTCAGATAAGCATGGCATCAACTACCTTGATTCATTCTCCACAGTCACAAGCAGAGAAGATTATTTCCAGTTCCTGCTACCTGAAATCTTTTACTTTCAGATGCTGTACACTGAACTTGGGAGCTCCTGCATGTACTTTACAATTGACCCCCCCCCCCACAATCGCCAATTAAAAGGTAGTCCATCTAAACACCTAGAGAGGAGATTCCAGTTTGAATAACCAAGGATCATGTTCACAACAATATTCTGTTAGATATTGTTTCAAAATAGTTATAAGAATATAAGAAGTGCCCTGCTGGATCATACTGGCTACCCTGGAGGGCCAGTAAAAGGGCACAGAGGCCTGTCATCCTCTCATATTGCCTCCCAACACTGGCAAGAACTTTACTGCCTCTGGACATAAAGGTTCCCTTTAATTCCCCCCTCCCACAGCAAACGCATCCTCAGACTTGGGTGGAGGGGGATGATATATCTAAACCAGTTGTCACTTGTTTTGTCTCACCAACACCCCTTATTTTGAAAATCCTTGGAAACAGCAAGTGCTTTTTGGACAAATGAAAATTCAGACAGCAGGGTGATTTCCTTCACCATCAACCTCCTCCTGACTGGTAGAGAGGCCCTTGCTGGCAGGAGCTCTAAGTTAATTGCAACTTATTAAAGAGACCATGCCCTCAAGTGGGCTACAGGCAGCAAGGTCTGGACCTAGAAATGCTTGTAGAGACTTTATTTTACATTTATTAAAAACGCGGTTTGCATCAAAAGCCACATGTAGCTGCCACTCGTGCGTATGGGGGGAAAATCAGCATGTAAGCAGTGTACTGCATTCATTACTGTGAATGGGGTTAGCTGTCCCTCCAAGCAAGAAGGTAGAAAGACATAATGCTTTGCAAATAGCTGGATATTGCTCGAGATGCCATTTTCGTAATGAAAATACCATTATATATTATGTTGCTCACAATGTAGAAGCTCCATGGGCAGCTGTCATCCTCCCCCTTCTATTATCCTCCCTTGCCATTATCCTTAGGGCAGGGATTTCAGTCTTGTTTCAAATAAAACTTGCCAAAAAAAAGCCCTGCAGAAAGAAACAAAAACATGTGCTGAAACAGGCATAGATTAATATAAACTTCCATATTGCTTCAAGGGTGGAGGGCTGCTGTAGTGGGGGGCAGCCCATGTAAGAATAATAGTTTTGAAACAATTTAAAGAACCGTGGGTGGAGGCACAATAACATCACATTTGTATTAGACAGTATGGCTTGACAGATGGGGGAGATAGGTGGCTCAGTGCACAGAACTATGTCAAACTGTCGGGCGTTGTCCTTGTTCAGTAATTCTCAAAATCACTTCACGTTTGCAGTCTTCACAGTAGGGTGAGTGTTATGTATGTGCCTTAAAGCATGTACTTCCTGCTGGCTCATTGGAGCCAGGAAAGCAGAGCTTGGGGACTGTATAACAATGGGTAGTGGGATCCCGAATACCTGCCGCCCTGCACCAATCACAGATCCCTGCCTGTTTGAATGACCCTATGGCAAGCTAGTGTGGGAGATTAGAGTTGTATATAGGTTTGGCCCACAGGCCCTTAGTCAGTCTTTGTTGGAAGCAGATTTCACCATGCTTTCCTTAATAAAGAGCTGTCCTCACTATGATCTTGTCTCTGCAATACTTTGAACCCACTATATTACAGTGGCGACGAGGATGAGATCCTGGTAGGCAATGCAGCAACCGGCAACACACTGCGCCTCATAGCAAGCTCCAGCTCTGCTCATCGCACCGCCATTGCTCACAAGGGTTGCCACGCCAGGACAGGAGATGAGCCAGAGCCAAGTGTCTGGCTCCGCCAGCACCGGAGAAGCAGCTTCTCTGAGGGCCAACCGCGACCCGGCTGCGGTACCTAGCTCCCATGGGCAACTGCCAGAGTTCAACCCCAATCAACCCGAAAGGTGGGACCAATAGGTGATGCGACTCAACTTCTACCTCCTCTACCACGGTGTCGAAAATGAGCAGAAGCAGAAACAGCTTTTGCTCAGCCTCTGCAGAGAAGACACGCTGGCAGAGAGTCTGATGTCGCCAGTGCGGCTGACTGATGATGCTGCCACATACAAGGTCATCATGGAGAGGCTCACCGAGCACTTCTCACCCAGGCCAACACTCATGGCCCTGCGACTAAAATACCACAAGAGGGTACAGAAAGCCAGCAAGGCTGCTTCGATCTTCTTAGCTGAGCTGCGCCACCTGGCCCGAGATCGTGATTTCGCGAGCCTCGACAAAGCATTGCTGTGCCGCTCATCGAGGCGAGGGACCAGGTATGCCAGCTTCCCATGCCCTCCCCAGGAAAGTACAAGGTGATTGTGCTCATAGTGGGCAGGCCCTGCCAGATGGAAGTTGATTCGGGGGTGGGCCAGATGGTAATATCGGCCCAGACATTCAGGGAACTGTGCCTGGGGAGGGAAGCTCAGTTGGGCCCATCCCCTTTCGTTGTCCAGGACTTTTAGAAGAGGGAGGTCATAGTACTGGGAGTAGGAAAAGTCCATGTCAAGTACGGCCAGTTTTCCGACTGACTGCCCCTGATAGTAGTCGAGGGGGACCTGTGCAGTCTACTGGGGCGGTCCTGGTTCAAAGCCCTGGGAATCCAGGTAACCAGCATCCATCACACGCCCGTGCCCTCCCAGACCAATTTCCAGAGGGTGTGCAAGGAATTCCTCGCCATTTTCGACAGCAGCCTGGATAACTACATGGGAGAACCAGTGACCCTACAGCTAGACTCCAATGTGCAGCCTATTAGGTTGAAGGCCCGGCGGGTGCCCCTGGTGTTAAAGCTCAAGATAGAGGAGGAGTTGGACCGACTCATGGCTCAAGGGGTACTGGAGCTGGTGGCAAATGCCAAATGGGAAACCCCCATAGTCACTCCAGTAAAGCCCAATGGCAGCATGCACATTTGTGCAGATTACAAATGTACAATAAACAAGGCACTGCGAGGCCACGCTTATCTGGTGCTGGTGGTGGGTCACGTGTTGGCCTCATTGGCAGGAGCTAAGATTTTTGGGAAGCTAGATTTGGCTTAGGCTTGTCAGCAGCTTCCAGTAGATGCCACCACCACAGATGCACAGACTATCATCACACACAGGGGGGCTTTCAGGGTCAAACGGCTGCAGTTCGGCATCAGCATGGCCCTGGGGATCTTCCAGAACTTAATGGACTCTCTCCTTAAAGGCGTTCCCGGGGTCCAGTTGTTTTTCAATGATGTGCTGATCGCTGCAGCCACAGAGGAGGAATTTGCATCCCGCCTCCAAGCAGTTTTACAGCGGTTCAATGGGGCGGGGTTGAAGGTCAAGTGAGAGAAATATGAATTGGGGATGACCAGCATTGACTTCCTGGGGTACAGGGTGGATGAGCAAGGGATTCACCCAGCAAGGGACAAAATCAGGGCGATTTGTGATGCACCAGCCCCCAGGAACAAGGCAGAATTACAATCATTTTTGGGACTTCTCAATTTCTACCACGCCTTCCTTCCCCACAAGGCAGCAGTAGTGGAACCTCTGCACTGCCTACTGGACAAAAGGGCTCTGTGGGTATGGGGTCACTGGCAAAGCTCAGCATTTCAGGCGGTAAAGGACATTTTGACTTCCAACAGCTTACTGGCACACTTTGATGAGCGGCTGCCCATCGTCTTTGCCTGTGATGCGTCACCATATGTGGTGGGGGTGGTCTTAGCTCACATGCTGCCAGATGGCCACGAGGTTCTGGTGGCCTACTATTCCCGAACCTTGCAAAAGCTGGAGCGCAACTACGTGCAGATTGACAAGGAGGGTCTGGCTATAGTTGCAGGAGTAAAGAAATTTCATTACTATTTGTACGGCTGCCCCTTCACAATACAAACAGACCACAAGCCCTTGCTAGGACTGTTTGCCCTGACTGCCAGACACCACAAATGCTTTCACTGCGGGTCTTGCGGTGGTCCATCTTCCTTGCGGGGTACCAGTACAACCTGTGCTACCAACCAGGGAAGGCGATGGGCCATGCAGGCGCATTGAGCCGACTGTTGCTACCTTCCATGGACCAAGGTCCTGCCTTGGCTTACCAGATCATGTCATTGGAGTCCCTTCCAGACCCCCCAGTACACGCTACGGACATTGCCCAGTGCTTCAGGAAAGACAAGACCCTCTCGTGGGTTGTGGACTGGGTGTGGAGGGGATGGCCGGCAGGCCGGGTGGGGTCAGAATTCTCTGCGTTTGGATCCTGCCAGGATGAATTGTTTGTACACAAGGGGTGTCTGTTGTGGGGAAACAGGATGGTGGTACCCCTGGTTTTAAGGCAGAGGGTCCTCAATGCACTACATGAGACACACCCTGATATTGTGCGCATGAAGGTGCTAGCCCACAGTTATGTCTGGTGGCCAGGGATCGATGATGCCATTGAGTCCTGGGTAGCTCATTGCCAGCCATGCCAGGAGATGCGGCCAGCTCCACTGAGAGCCCCAGGTCAACAGTGGGAACACACACGAAACCCCTGGTCCCACCTGCATTTAGATTTTGCAGGGCCCTTCCAGGGACAGGTATTCTTCCTGATCAAAGATTCCCACTCCAAGTGGCTAGAGATAATCCCGGTAGCATCCACTTCCACCAGGGTGGCACTAGGGGTACTACAAAGGGTTTTCGCCACACATGGGTTGCCAGACACCCTTGTCTCGGACAACAGGACGGCATTCACTTCGGCCGAGTTCCAAGACTTTTATGACAGAAATATAATAAAGCATATAAGGTCATCCCCCTTCCACCCCGCCACAAACAGCCAAGTGGAGCGGATGGTGCAAGCTACCAAAGAATCGTTCCGCCACATCATCCGGGGTGACTGGGAAGCCCACCTAGTGGAATGCCTGCTCGCCCAACACTACACTCCAAGTACAGTAACTGGCCGAAGCCCAACAGAACTGCTCATGGGTAGGAGGCTTAACACACTACTAGACTGCATGCACCTGGACCGGGCCACAAAGCTACAGAGGTACTGGAGACTGTCCGGGCACTCAGAGGGTTCGACACAGGGGACCTGGTGTTTGCTAAAAACTTTGGAGGGGGAGTGGCATGGATACCGGCCTGAGTCTCCAGGGGGCCATGATGTATGAGGTCACCTCAGATAGGGATTCAAAATGAGGTGACACATAGACCAGTTATGGCTCTGCCAGGCACCAGAGGACGGAGTAGCTAGCCCCGATGCCTCACCGGCCGACAGTCTGGACATGGAGATGGAGGAAGCAACTGCCCTGGCAGCTGTGGCTCAACAGACACCCGTGCTGCAAGAGGAATTGGAACATCCAGCAGGGGCCGAGCATCAGGAAGACCCCAAACTATTGGCTGAGGCTACAATGCTATCGGGCCCCCAGCCCGCTGCTCCCGAGGCTGCAACCTCCCCGCCTGCAGCCCTGGAACTCAGAAGGTCAACATGTGAGTGACGCAAACCAGCGTACCTACAGGACTACATACAACAGGGCTTGAGAACCTAGGGGGGAGGGATGTTATGTATGTGACTTAAAGTATGTACTTCCTGCCAGCTCATTGGAGCCAGGAAAGCAGAGCTTGGGGACTGTATAACAATGGGTAGTGGGATCCCAAATAGCTGCCGCCTGCACCAATCACAGACCCCTGCCTGTTTGAATGAACCAATGGCAAGCTAGCGCGGGAGATTAGAGTTGTATATAGGTTTGGCCCACAGGCCCTTAGTCAGTCTTTGTTGGGAGCAGCCTTCACCATGCTTTCCTTAATAAAGAGCTGTCCTCACTATGATCTTGTCTGCAATGCTTTGAACCCACTATATTACAGTGAGCATGGGCCCATTAGAGAGGGGGGGGGGGGAAACCTGCTAATGCTTCTTAATTTTCATCTTTATGTAGGTCTTCCTTAGCAAGATTATTATGTGATATAAAACATCCTTAAATGGAATATATCTGTAATCCACAGTATAATAAAAAGGCAATAACATAAATTAAAATTTGTGTATGTATATCCCAAACTGCTTTGTTCTATATAGTTCCTTGCAGAAGTTGAGAGCTAGGGTGTCACTGGGTTTGAGTTAGGGAATTAAGATTCCAACCCATCATATAGGAACGCAGTTGCCTTGGATTGCTAACTCTGACCTCAGATATCGCTGGAGATTTGGCAGTGGGTGCAGAGGAGAATGACAAGGATTATCAGGGGCCTGGAGATCAAGCCTTATAAGCAAAGGTTGAGGTACCTGGGGATATTCAGTCTGGAGAACAGGAGGTTGTGTGTGTGTGGGGGGGGGGACATGATTGCTTCCTTTAAGTATTTGAAGGGCTATCACTTAGAGGAGGGCAGGGAGCTATTTCTGTTGGCAGCAGAGGGTAAGACTGGGTTTAAATTAAGGGTGGGAAGGTACTGGGTGAATATTAGGAAAAACTTTTTTACAGTAAGAGTTGTTCAACAGTGGAATCAGCTACCTAGGTAGGTGGTAAACTTTTCCTCACTGGCAGTATTTAAGCAGTATCTGGCAAACACTTGTCAAGGATGCTCTAGACTGATCCTGCATTGAGCAGGGGATTGCACTAGATGGCCTGTATGGCTCCATCCAACTCCATGATTCTATGATGCTTGTGAAGGGGAATTTGGGAAGAGACTTCACCTACAATGGTATACAGTATGGATTTTCCTCTCTGAAGCTGCCATTTTATCAAGGTGAACTATCTCTGTAGGTCTGGAGATGAGTTGAAATTCTGGGAAATCTCCTAGCCCCATCAGGAGGCTAGCAACCCTGACCTTTAAGGAGGAGGGTTTTAATAAAAATGAATGCCCCAGCTCTCATCTCAAACCATCAGTCTAAGAGGATACCATGGCTGATAGCATTGAAAGGTGTTGGAAAGTTTAGGGGAGATCAGCACAGTCACACGTCCTCCATTTCTTGTCCAGCTACCATTGTCAGCATGGCAAACAATGCAGTTTTTCTCCTTATTGAAATGAATGGGACAATCTGTGGGTGAGCATTGGAACACAGACAACTGTATCATTGGAACACAGACAACTGTATCAAACGGCTGGATTGGGGTGTACTTTTTTTAGTGTCAGCTTTGACAAACTCAGCACAGTTTCCTTTTAGGCAATGGAGTAGAAGTAGAATGGATATGAATAATTTGATTCATCTGCACGACCAAGTACTATGTCAGTCAAAATAGCAGGTTAGGGAAACCCCAACCAACAGCAGTTCATGCTTGTGAGTTACCAGAAAATAGCAATGTTAATATATTTTAGGTAAGTCAGTGAAAGATGTTTTGCTTTCCTTCAGGAGATTTATCAGCCAAGAGAGGAACCTTTCTCGAATGTTTCTGAACCTGAAATATAAAATAGAGGCTAGTAAATACAACCCAGTGGTGTGGAAAGATGGGCTTTGGGAGTCGTTCAAAATATAAATCCGGCAGATTTTACAGTGATGTTCTGCTGGCAGGTTTTTAAGGTCCTTGATTTAGAACAAATTCCTTGTTGCCACTGACACCACCCACTATATCCAAGCCTATCTTGCCATTGTCGGAAGGCTGCTAAGTGATGTAAATCAACTGATTGGTTTCGGCAACTTCGTTCCAACGCAGTCATATATTTCTGCCGCAGCAACCAAT
The DNA here is from genome assembly GCF_032191835.1 of Heteronotia binoei. NCBI lineage: Eukaryota > Metazoa > Chordata > Lepidosauria > Squamata > Gekkonidae > Heteronotia > Heteronotia binoei. Next base: position 184,724,945 of record NC_083223.1, on the reverse strand, counting down.
CTGCCCAATAAATACAACACAACTGAAGATGGAAATCAGGCCATGAAATTTTCTTCTCTCTGGCAATAAATACCAATAAAAAGAGGCTACTACGTTTTTCATATTTGCACATAGGCCATGCAGGCCTTCAGCTAGCACAGACACTGCTTTCCTTGCCATAGAATGCCAGGCTTGGGGATGTTAAAAAGATGGGGAAATTGCTGCAGGCCCCTTTCACATCTTGCAAATTATTTAAATCAACCTGAACCAAATAAATAAATATAAAGGGTCCCAGTGTACCCTGAAAGGTCTGTTGACCTTTGAAAAGACAGCCTTCATTAGTCTGAATCTTACAATGGAAGGCAAATTGAGGTTTACACATTAGAATCCCATTTCCTGCAGCAGTTTACAAAACAAGTTAATAATAATATGCTGTTGGGAAGTAAGTCCCCCCTCCCCCGTTCCTTATAATGTGTTCATGCTTTTATACAATACCCACCCACCCACCTCCCCCCCCCAAAAAAAAAACCCCAAACAAACCCTGAAGGCATTTCTTTAGTACATTGGGGAACCACCCTCAAGGTTGTAGATTATATGCTAAACAGCAGTTGTTATGAACTTAGTAGTAGCTCAAACATAGACTGGAATGCTTGACATGTTTATTTCTTTGTTGTGTATAATGTACTGAAGGAGGAAAGATGGGTTTCTTTGAGATGGATGGTATAAGAGGGAAGGGATTCTCCTTCTTAAGAACCAGGGATATAGGTAGCATAAAGTGATAATCTCTTCGTGGCTCAGGTCTTTTTTTGAGCAGGAATGCACAGTTTTGACTGGCTTTGTGAATATGTGAATGAGTTCCTGCTGGGCTTTTTCTACAAAAAAAAAGGTCTGTTGTGGCTAATTTCCAATGTTCACTCTAAGCTGCAGAGCCTTGGGAGCAAAAGATCCTATTTTGTGAGCTACTGGCATTGAAGTTGTGAGCTACTGCATAAATTATTGTGCTGTGGGTTGTCCTTCCTGAGCTACGAGAAGAATGTGTGAGCTGAAGGTTAAAAATCTGTGAACTAGCTCACACTAACTCAAACACACTATAATCCTGTGGGTTGTTTATTGATATGTTGAACAATAGTAAGCAGCCAGGCTTAGTTGAGTCATGTAAGTCAGGTGGTATCAAGTCATTCAGAGGCTGCTGTCAGGGCTAGGGTTACCAGCCTCCAAATGGGACCTGGAAAGCCCCTAGAATTACAGTAAACAATAACAACATTGGGGAAAGAACTGCTCCCTGGGGCACCCCCACAAATAAGTGCATGTCTCTGGGACAGCATTTCCCCAATCGCCACCCTTTGTCCCTGACCTTGGAGGAAAGAGGAAAGCCACTGTAAGGCAGACACCTGTATCCCCACGTTGGCAAGACGGTTGGAGAGCAGCTGGTGGTCAACTGTATTGAATGCAGCCGACAGGTCTAATAGAAGCAGTACTGCTCAGCCACTTTGATCCAGATGTCTCAGGAGGTCATCCATGAAGAGAAGAAGAATTGCAGATTTATACACCACCCTTCTCTCTGAATCAGAGCAGCTTACAATCTTCTATATCTTTTCCCCCGACAACAGACACCCTGTGAGGTGGGTGGGGCTGAGAGGGCTCTCATGGCAGCTGCCCTTTCAAGGACAACCTCTGCCAGAGCTATGGCTAACCCAAGGCCATTCAAGCAGGTGCAAGTGGAGGAGTGGGGAATCAAACCCGGTTCTCCCAGATAAGAGTCCACACACTTAACCACTACACCAAACTGACTCTCTTCACCAAACTGGCTCGCAAGCTTATCTAATGAGGGCAATCAGCATCGTCTATGTTCCATGGCCTGGGCGGAAGCCAGACTGGAATGGGTCCAGTATGGAAGCATCCTCCAGGAAACCCTGTAACTGTGTTGCCACCGCCCCCTCTATAATCTTACCCAAAAAGGGCAGGTTTGACACCGGCCGATAGTTGGCCAAATTGGTTGGTTGGTCTAAAGATGGTTTCTTCAAGAGAGGATGGTCATAGACTCTTTCAGAGGTGTGGGGAAGACCCCCTCTATGAGGGATCTGTTGTCAATAAATCAAAGTGGATCACATAACACCATCCGGCAAGCTTTTATCAGCTAGGATGGGAATGGATCCGAAACACAAGTTGTAGGGTGCACAGAGATGAGAATCCTGTCAACTTCCTCCAGGCTGAGTAGGCCAAAGTGATCCAGAAATGGACCTGAAGACATGCTCGGAGCCCCCAGTTCACTTACTGTTTCAAGTATGGCAGGGAGGTCATGGCAGAGTGATGAGACCTTATTTGTGAAAAAACTCGCAAAAGCCTCGCAGCCAATTTCCAATTCCCTAGCATTTGATCTGCCTTGTGGTAGGGCAGTTAAGGACCGAATTGTACTAAATAATTGGGCTGGGCACGGGGTTGCAGATGCAATCCGGGCCACCAAGTAAGCTTTCTTTGTGGTCTTGACTGCCACCTCATAGGTCCGCATAAATGATCTTTAAGATGTTCTCATTGCTTCGTCCTGAGTACACCACCACTGTCTCTCCAGTCGTCTAAGCTGCCTCTTCATCAACTGCTGTTCCGGGGTATACCATGGTGCCAGTCGTGAGCGGGGGTGAAGAGGACACCTAGGTGCGATCTCATCGATGGCTGCAGAGAGCTGGCTATTCCAGGACTCTGCAAGCTTATCTAATGAGCCCCCAAGGGGGCAGGGATCTGTCAAGGCCATCTGAAGCCGCATTGGGTCCATCAGGCTTCGCGAGTGAGCCAAAACACGCTCATCGCCTAAACGGGTGAAGTGACATGTCCATACGGGCCTTCAGGGCATAGTGGTCCGACCACGGCACCGGCTTAGCAGTAATCCGGTCCACTACAACTCCCGCCACAAAGATCAGATCTAGTGTCTGCCCATCCTGGTTTGTGGGTAATGTCACATATTGAGAGAGTCCTAGTGTCATCATGAATGACACCAGGTCCATCACTCGAGCAGAGGCTGCATCATCAGCATGGACATTGAAGTCACCCAAGGCAATAAATTGAGGGTGTTCCAGTGCCCAGCCTTCTACAGCCTCCATCAGAGATGGCAGGGCACCGGCTGGTGCATTAGGCATTCAGTACGCCAGCCAGATCACCAAACTCTCCCCAACATCCGACACCAGACCAGCACACTCAATGCCGGTGATCTCTGGGGCCGGGAGCACCCGGAAGGAGTAAGCCTCCCATATGAAGAGCGCCTCCTCTCCCCCTTGCCCATTAATCCATGCTTGGTGGTGGACCGAGAACCAGGGGAGCTACTTGGGAGAGAGCTACTGTCTCCCCGCCTCACACCCAGGTCTCAGTCACACAGGCCAGGTCCTTTTTCTGCTCAAGCAGATAGTCTTGTAAGACTGTGGTTTTATTATTTATGGACTTGGCATTGCACAGCACCAAGGACGGAGGCGAGTACTTCCACTTGGCCCCCATACCTGCCATCGTTGGGATGGGACACAAGCTGGAAGGAGAGAGAGCCCTCCTGTGTCTCAGACTCCTTCCTTTCATATTATGCCTGTTCCCACTGCTATACTTGCCCCTCCCGAGGACCACTGGTATTCCTTGGGCTAATTTCTCCATAAAACTGATCTTCGCATGGCCTCAGATCGATGTCAGGTTTTAATGTAATTTCAATGAAATATCATTAGTATAAAATACACATATATAATATATATAATGTCGATTGATGCACTGATAATATTGAGGGAGGAGCAAATTCAAAATTGAGATATTTGTATTAAATTCATTGAGAAAAGGGCTATGGCTCAGTAGCAGAGCATTTCCTTGGCATCTAGAGGTCCCAGGTTCAATCCCCACATCTCCAGTTAAAACGACCAGGTAGTAGGTGATGTGAAAGACCTCTGCCTGAGAACTTTGTGGAGCCTCTAGCAGTGTGAGTAGACTATACTAACCTTGATGGACCAGTGATCTGATCCAGTATAAGGCAGCTTCATATGTACATATTATAGGAAATTGCATGAAAAAAGCATCCAAATTGTCTATTTTACAAAGGCAGCATGCACTTGGAAGCTATGGACTGGATCCAGAGATCCATCAGTAGATGGTGTTGGTGGCTGCAGAAATTCCATGCTTTCCCCTTCCAGCCCAGGGAAAGTTGATTCCCAGAGTCAGGTTGCCAGTTTATAGTAACAGCTGTGCAGGTTGTGGGCTGCAGTGAAGGGGGGAGGGTAAAATTGCTGTTCCTGTCTATTCTGTCAGCAGACTTGTGATAATTGAGAAGAAAGGAAGGAGCAATTTTGCCTCTTTCCCCTCCTTACTGCAATCTTGCCATTTATGTGGCTATTACACAATGTGACTTCTGTGACTTCTGGGGTAAACAAGGACTACTAGGAGGAGGGGATAGTGGGAAATATCAATGGTCTTTGTATGATGAATTTCTAGATGTAACTCAGTGGCTTTTTCAGTAAGCCACAAAGAGGCTGAAATCAGAGTACTGCAGAATGACATGAATTGTTTTAAATTTTCATCCTGATTTTGTTGGATTGTGTACTGTGTATCAGGTTTAAACAACTCTTCTTCTTGGATAGAAAACAGATCTCAGAATCCAACATGGTTAAGACCTCATTTAAAACATGAACCTGACCTGTCTGGGAAGCAGCTATCTTGCACAGAAATGTCTTATGAAGGTGCACTGCTTAGTTACCTCTCATTTGTGCCAATTTTACATCAGTCATTCAGACAGATGGAAAACTGATTCACCATGGGGAATACGTTGTCCTTGTTTAAATCAATATTTATTCCCTGAAAATAAAATGGAAGACTCCTTGGCTTTATACAACAGCAAGAAAATCAAGTGCTGTAGAAGGACTGTATTTTGATCCCATGGTCCTATTTGAAAATCAGCCATATCCTCTGATCTTTTTAGTATACATAGGTACTTCCCCTCTGTGGCATGGCTGTTTAATATGTGTAACCTCCTAATGTGTCCTGTTTTTACCTGGAAGTGGGAGATCACATATAGATTGTTGTATCAGATGAACAGGTATGCTTTCAGATGAGCAGAGTTTTGGGTACACAGATATTTACTATGGCAGTACAATGCGGATGACCATTTTGTCTTCCCATCCTGGTTTTCTCAACCTGTAAAGGAGTGTCAGCCATCATTTCTATTTGTGCACAACTTTCACATAGCAGAGTTTTAAAAAAACAAGTCAGTATGTCCAGACTATGTGAACAGACATGTAATGGAGCTCCAAGGCCTCAGCTCATAGACAGAAGATGGGAACCAAAAACCTGCTGTAGTTCTGCATTTAAAATACAACTTTACAATCTAAAGTCCAGAGTCAAAAATTATTTCATTGTATGACTCCATCTGACTGCCACATTCCCAGCAGCATTCGACCATTGTAGGCAACAGAATGTTTCACTAGATGGCCCTTTAGTGTAATTCAGTATAATTCTTCTTATGTTCTTATCTATAAAGTTTTCATCCTTTAATTCATTGTGTGAGAAACCTTTGAGTCATGCATAGTGAAGATACAAATTTCAAGGTCAGAAGAGCTATGTTACAGCTGGAATGTGCATCCTTTTCCATTCCCATGTTAATAGTTATTTTCTTTCCCTTCCAAATGATGTGTTTGTTTATTGTTATCATAAATCATGTTTATTTTAAAATTGGTATTTTCTGTGCAGTGCTTTGGGCTTGCACACAAAATTGATATTGTCTTCATTGATTTCTTTTCCTGGTAGTTTCTTTTAATTTTGACTGATCTCATTACTGATTACCCGTGTTACCAGTATTTCAGTGGAGGGGATTATAATTTCAATTGACTCTCCCCTTCCCCTATATCTCCGCTGTTGGGGGAGACTATGTGTGATTGCTTCAGATCACTATGAGCCAAACTCACATTTTGACTCAGATTTACTGTGAAATTGCAATACTCTTGCAAGTGTTCTGATGGATTTGCAGCCTGATCATATGTTTACACACTATGGTTCACCATATTCCAGAGCTCCACTTTACCTACCTGAAGAGAATTTTAAGCTTCTATGAGAAGTCATTACAAATAAGCCTTAAGGGCAAGTTAATTCAAAAGCTTAAAGTGTCTTATTAGACTTCTAAACCAACTCCTAATGGAGATTCACTTGTAAAGGTTAAGGTTGCTTCCAAAATGCATTATCTACTGCATTTTCCCCTGCCCATCCTCTGTGAAGCTCAGGGCTACATCCATGGTTCTGTCATCTCTACTTTATTCTAACCACAACTTTGTGAAGTAGGTTAAGCTGAGGCCAGTGGGATAGATCCAACCATCCTCTAAGGTATCTTCCTCTAGCCTAAGGACACTTCCTCCAACAAGTGGCTCTTCTTGCAATGAAGGACAACATAAACTGGAGGAAGTCTCCTAATGCTGGAGTAAGGCTTTAGACTCTGTTCAATTGAGTGGTAAGAGAGGGACAGGATCCACAGTCAATTGGATCTAGCTTACCCAGTGAATTTAATGGATGAGTGGTATTTTGAACCATTTTAACTCCCAATCCCAACACTAAAGTCACTAGAAGAAGAAGAAGACATTGGATTTATATTCCGCCCTCCACTCAGAATCTCAGGGCATTTTCCCACAGAGCTTACCTCGGAGCGACGTCCCTCTTCACCGCGCAGCGTCTGCACGGATTTCCCACCAACTGCTCCGCATAACCAGGAAGAGCCACGGCTTTTGCATCGCTAACGTAAACTGGTTTTTAGCGGTTTACATCTGTGACGCAAAAGGTCTGGCACTTCCTGGTTATGCAGAGCAGTTGGTGGGAAATCCGCGCAGACGCTGCGCAGTGAAGAGGGACGTCGCTCTGAGGTAAGCTCTGTGGGAAAACACCCTCAGAGTGGCTCACAATCTCCTTTATCTTCCTCCCCCACAACAGACACCCTGTGAGGTGGGTGGGGCTGAGAGGACTCTCAAAGCAGTTGCTCTTTCAAGGACAACCTCTGCCAGAGCTATGGCTGACCCAAGGCCATGCCAGCAGGTGCAAGTGGAGGAATCAAACCTGGTTCTCCCAGACAAGAGTCCACCAAACTGACTCTCTTTGAACACTAGGTCCTCTCATACATTTGGTCTCTTCGAACACTAGGTCCTCTCATACATCTGGTCGAACACTAGGTCCTCTCATACATCTTTCTTCCCTTAATGCTAGAGTTCTGAATTACCTGGTCTCACTTGCCAAGATGATATTACATTCTCCATTACTTATCTCTAAATCATGTGTAGGATGTAAGCATGTGCAGCTTGCCACTGCACTGAATCCCGTCAGGTCACTCTTGTCTTCTTTCTTCATTGGCATACCTATGAAACACTGCAAAAAACAGTGATTCTATTGAGATTTGTGTTTTGCTGATGTACAAGAGGTCATCTGCACGTTAATGAAACATTTCTTAAACATAATTTCCATGCAATTATCATATTGATGGCTTTCTTGCAATAGTGTTTCTTAGTGTGCATATGTATATCAGAATTCAAAAGGGGAAAATATGAAAATGCCATAAAAGCTGTACAAGTTGTGGGTGCTCTGATTTTAGAATTAAAGTTAAAAAGGTAAAGGTAGTCCCCTCTGCAAGCACTAAGTCATTACCAACACATTGGATAACATAATATCACAACATTTTCTTGGCAGACTTTTTACGTGGTGGTTTGCCATTGACTTCTCCAGTCACCTACACTTTACCCCCAGCAATCTGGGTAATTTTACTGATCTCAGAAGGATGAAAGGCTGAATCAAGCTTGAGCTGGCTACCTGAACCCAGTAGAGCTTGGACTGCTGTACTGCAGCTTACCACTCTGTGCCACAGGGCTCCTTAATTTTAAATTATTCTAGGTCAAATAGAATTAAGCAGTGAAACTCTTTGTGGAAAGAATTTCCAGAACAATGAAGGAATAGAAATGGAGAATATTCCTATGCCTAGAAAACTTGGCGTCTAGTGCTTACAGTGTATATCCTTATGATATGAACCATGAACATCTACATTTATTGCATGTATGCATAAAGCCACAGGAACCAATTTAATATCACCACTTTTTAACATAGACATAACATCTGAATGTCTTTTGAGCCATTTGAAATAAGCAAATATAGAAAATACAAGTAGGGGACTTGGGGGAGGGCTTCTCCTCCTGTTGCTGCTGCTCCTCCTTCTCATGCTCCCTCTGCTTTCCTTCTTTTATTTCCTCTCTTTGCAGCTTTCCCACTATCTTTAATTTCTTTCTCACCTGTATCCCCTTCTGTCCCCCTTTTCTCCATTTTTTGTTCCTCTTTTTCTCTATTTTAGCTTCAGTTCCCTTATAATTCTTCTTGATTTCCCCTCATGCCTACTCCTTCTCCCATTCCCCATATCACCTTTGGATTCAAAATGAAACTCCAGAAGCCATCTTGTATTTCCAAGTAAATGCAGACTGTTACCTGAGGTCAGTGTCAGTTTTAGTGATTCTGGGGTTCCAGGCAGAACCGAAGCTAGGTCCCCAGAAATATGGGCTTGCACACCCCTAAACAAGGGAGGGAGAAAGAGCCATCAGGGCTGCTGAAAACCACCAAGGGCCCCCAGACAAAAATTCCATCTGCCTCTCCATGACCCTGATCCAAAATATATATCACAATGATAGAAATCACTTGGTTCTCTGCTACTATGAACAGAATAATATTTTTTACCTGGGAATAAGCCCCACTGACATAAGTGAGACATCACTCTTTCTCAAACAGTACAAACTACAAAAATACTTTACACTATTTCCATTAAACGGGGTGGGGGGTGGGGGCAGACTTAGAGATTGCTTAATGGGGATGGGAAAATTGGGGAGATATGAGAAGTCATTTTCTTCATCCAGGGAGGAGGGGGGAAGGTGAGGCAAGTCTCCTGATAGTGTTATCTTCCTGCACCTGTCCTGACTTTAGAAAGTGATTCTAGTCCCTGGATGCTAAAATCCACTTAGCTCCAAGCTTTTTGTTTTCATTCTGTCCCGTCCTCTCTCCTACTGCTGCTGCCTCCTTAAAGCAGATAAAAGAAAGCAGGAAAGTAGGGGCCAGGGGCAGATTGGGTGAGTGAAATTACCCTGGAAATAATTCCCAGGGTAGTTCAATCCATGCTCCTGATAAGGTTGATGGTACAGATCCTTAGTAGATCAAAGGGTACATAAGTAACTAGATCTTTTGGTAGTAATCCAAAACAGGTATCCTTAGAAGTAAATCCAATTTTACTCATCGAGGTTTATCCCCCATTTATTGTTTCCTTTGTATATGCACTTTTTAGAATTACCATATAATATCAATATCATAGCCCCGTAGCATTCATTTTCATTTTTCTTCCTAACAGTTTTACATGTGCATAGCAAATATCTGCAGGCTGATAATTTACTTCATGCATCTGATGAAATAGACTTTAGCCATAAAAGCTAGAACAGTATATATAAATATATGTATAAAAGCCAGAACAATCTTGTCACACACGCACACACATATGGCCACCCCTTTATCTTTTCTAATTATTCAGTTTGTGCAAAGATATCACTTGGGATTTAGCCTAAAAGTTTGTTTTCAGCACTAGCTGAGTTCTGGAATAAGGATAGGGAAATGAGGATAACTACATGCCATGTTAAAATAAGAATAAAGAGTAAGAATAAAATAAGGGGCTTGCTGAATCACATTAGAGGTCCAGTATCCTATTTTCCACGCTAGTAGGCCAGCCAGATCCCCATCAGCAGGAAATAAAGACAATGTCCACCCCCCCAGAAAGTTGCCCCCCCCAAAAAAAACCCTTGTCATTCAAGAGTGTACTGTCCCTGAATAAGGACGTTCTATTTGGTCATCATAGCTAACAGCCACTAATGGACCTTTGCACATCCATGAATCTGCCTAATCTCCTTTCAAAGCCTCCTAAACCAGTGGATGTGACATCATAGAAGTTTAATCAATGAATTAATTATGCAGCATGTGATATAAACTGAAGCTAAATCATCCACTATTCCACAATATAACCTCTGCCCTGGCTGCCCAGTGCTTACGAGGACTCCTGTCTGAGGGTGTTTAAGCAATTCAAAATAGCTGCACAGATCTTATGAGCATGAGCCTGGTATTTTAAAACTTTTAAATTTTATTCCATCTTTTAATAATTTCTTTTAAGATTATTCTGCAGCCTGAGTTCTCTCTGGTTTGTAGAAATACCTTCTCTGTTTACTGTGCAGATTTTTTTATTCAAACTATGTAGCCAGATTCAGAATTTAAATACATAGATTAGCAATGCTTAAAGTATACATACTCCGGAATTTTGTAGAACAAAGTTGGAGTCCAGTAGCACCTTTAAGACCAACAACATTTTATTCAGAATGTAAATTGTTGTGTGCATGTACACTTTCTCAGATAATGAAATGGGGTACAGTGAGCAGAGTTGCATATAGGTGGTGAGCAGTGATTAAGCATGCATGCAAAATAGTACCAAGTCAGAATCTATGCCCAAATAGTACAATTAACAAATTGAAAGAACAACCAGTTTGGTTTAGATACCATTTGTTGTGTTGGTAAACATGTCAGAACTGAAGTCAATAAGTCAATAAACATGTCAGAATTGAGGAGTGATGATGAGAGTGTCACAGGCAAAATTGCTTACTGTACCCCCATTTCATTATCTGATGAAGTGTGTGTGCACACAAAAGCTTACATTCTAAATAAAACTGTGTTGGTCTTAGAGGTGCTACTGGACTCCTACTTTGTTCTATTGCTTCAGACCAACACGGCTGCCCACCTGGATCTATCTGGAATTGTGTGTGTGAAGAATTATTAAACACAGTCTATGAGAGACTATTTTGGGTTCAATATTTTCCCCCATTTTACATTGCATGATGTGCAAGGTCCAATGGAAGGAATAATAAACCCCTAAATAATAAATAGTATTTATGAAATAACAATGGAGATAGGGATCTTTCTATCTGGTGCTTGAACAGAGCTGGATATTAACAATTCATGCACACTGGTCATAGTGTTCTTAGCTACCTGATGTTGTTGTTAGCATTGGGAGGCCAACGGTTCCTACTGCTTCTTTTTCTTGAAATATTTTTACATTGTTATTCAGAACGTAAAGAAGCAAAATTCAAAGAACTCTGAATCAGCAGCATCCATGAAAGGCTCAGTTTCAGCAATGCAGTGCTGTCAGGATAATCACTACGTTAGACAAAGCAGAGGTAATGAAATAATAAGAACTAGACAACAGGATGAAAGGTATCTGTCCCTCATTCAAAAATGCACTTACACTTTCAAGCATATTTAAATAAGGAGTACTTCATTACCCCTCTGTTCAGATTGCACCTTGTAGCTTGATTAGTAACCTTAAACACTCAAAAATTGTTTTTCTAATGTTAAAAAATGGGTCAGTGTAGAATCAGAAAATACTTTGCACATACGTGTTTTCACAATGCTTTCACAGTTCCCCTGTGCCTTTTGGGAAGGTTTGCCATTTGCCTGCCCACAACTCGTAAACTCATTTCAGTTCCAATCTGCTGCCCTTGAGAAATCTTTGAGTGGGATAAAAAATGGTGGGAAAATGGTCTCCTCAGCGATGCTCTAGGAATTTTCCCATGTCTCCATAGTGTTTCCTGCAGAGATGGGGGGGGGGGGGATTCTAGAGCATCACCTGGAAGTGATCCTCCCAAAACTCCATCCTCCCTAGGCACCACCACAAAATCTCCCAACATTTGCTAAGGCAGTATTGACAACACTATGGGGAAGTGAAGAAGAAGAAGAAGAACTTTCATGGCTTATCCCACTATTCTAGCCATGCCTTGTTTTTCTTGTGTTATGCTGTCAAGTGGTATGTTATAGAGTGATGGCAGCATAAACAGTGGGACAAAGTCACAGTCAAAACTGGGTGCAGAGAACTTACTTTATCCCCCATTTTAGTTAGGAGGAAGTCTCACTTTTTCACCCTGGCATCCTCATGGGAAAGTTTTTCACTCCTTTCTTTCTTTTTGTTGAAAGTATTAATCAAGCCAGCAAATCTAGCTGTTCTACCACCTTGCCCTCTCCTTGCCCTCCAGCAAATCTGTGCTCCTACCATGCTGAGTCTTTTGCAAATTCTCACACCCATGCCCATTCTTGGGTACTCTCCTTTTCTTCCAGCCTCCATTGACTTTGTTATCTACTCTTTTAAAGAGCAAGCTCCACCTTCTTGTAGGAGTCTCCTGTCAATATGGGAAAACAACCCTGCCCCAGGGGGGTTTTATACAGGGGATATAGGACTTGTGATTCTATGATAATTCTTCAGAGTGCTTGGAACCAACTCACAGATATTCTGCAGATGAATGATCATCCACTGCTTTGGTTTGGCTGTCCCTATTCTCTTCCTCCTCTGATAAGACAATCCTTCCTTTTTTGGATGGACTGGTATTGCTGACAGATAGGGCGTGCTTGTAGAAACTATTGCTAGATGAAATTCTAGCCATCACAAAGGTAAACAGCTAAGTTTTGTGCCCAAGTGATCAAAGTGCACAGCAAAAACTAGATCTGTTTATTAGGTCTTCTCTCTTTTTAAAAATTCTTCTCTTTTTTTTTAAATTCTTGCAATATGTGTATTTTATTTATGAAATATGATCCTTGAGTTCTTAATAACATCATACTTTTAGCTATTCATTTTTATAATAAATAAATAAATCTCATTGTATGCTTGAATATGGTCTTCGACCATAATAAATAAATAAAAATAGATCTACTCTAAGCATCTGAAATCCCACCCCCGAGTTTTTTCCTTGGTTGTCTTAGTCATGCGGTGTGTGTGTGTGTGTATGACTTGTCACTCTAACATTCAGGCCATGTTTGTTTTGTTGGTTTGACTAATACTGTCAAACATGTTGGATTTCTACTAACTTGTGTCTGGGTATTATAGTTCAGTTCTGTATAGGGTTGCCAGCCCCCAGGTCCCAGTGGGGGATCCCCTGGTTTTGGGGTCTTCTCACTCTAGGGTTTAAACCCAATTTAAATATAGAGTTTGCCCAGAAACCAGAGCATCCCCTGAAAATGTCTGCAATGTGATGATGGTAATGTCCCTGCCCACCCCCAGAATGCCCCCCAAATCTCCCTGCCGAACTGGCAAGCAGACCTGGCAGCCCTAGTTCTGCAACTTCTGAGCATATGCCAACATGATTAATATTACACACTGGTGAGAGATTTAATGGTAGCATGGGCCTTCACTGGTGATGTAATGACATGTGCTGATGCCAATATCCATGCATCTGGAAGTGACATTAGCATATCAGGATGTTGCCAACATTCCCCCAGTTCCCACCATCCCCCCAGTGATGGGAGGGGATCCCCTGGTCCCAGCAGGGCAGTGACAAGCCTGTAACTGGACAAGTGCATACTACAAATGATACATAGATTATAATGTAGTTAATAATGAATGATGCATAGATGACACATTTGTAATCCATGCAAACTGTGAGCATGTATCAATGTGGCCATTGCCAGCCACCACTCTGAATGCTGCTATTGCACAGATGAAATGCTACTTGAAATATTCATTTTGAACTACGAGCAAATTGTTGAGGCAATCATATGAAGTGCACAACTCAACAGCAGATATGTACTGCAAGCAAGATAATTTTGAACAGCTGTGTTTTGAACAGTGAATCATCTCTGATTTAAATATGACTTCTAGAGTTCATATATACAGCCAGTGGTGATGCCTAAATTGGAAGATGGAGTACAATCCTCTTCTTTTCTTTGTGCAGATAGTAAACTCAGCCCTCCTCATGAATGGCCAGTCACATGGTGGCCTAGTTAGTGTGGGTCTTTCCCCTTAAAAAAATAATAGAGCTCTGTCTGCTTTCCTGAAATACTGTTCTCTTTGGTCATGCATGGATGAATTTTATATTTTGGAACCAAACTAGCCATAAAACTGAGAAACCCGTGAATGAATCTTTTGCAGGTTATTGTTGTTATTGTTGTTGTTGCTGCTGCTGCTGTTGTTTTCAAGTGTAAGGACCCCTGATTTGGACTTGAGTCCTGGTGAAAAACAAAATGGAGACTATTAAATGTTCCCCATCCCCATGCCATTTTTTAACCCACATTTCTGCACCATTTTTATATTATACATTATTTTTATGGCATCTAGATAAAATTACTGCAAAACATACATAAATGTTAATGTTAATATGGCCAGGAAGAAGGGAACTACAGCCTGTGAGAGGAATAATTGAAAAAAAAATCTTTTTGAATCAAACTAGGGTTGTCATGAAGTTCTGTAACCTCCCTTTTAAAAGTGTGACTCCTGTTCACAGATCTCCCAAAGCCACAATTACTTGCCCTTATTGTGATGGAAGGCATAAAACTAACATTTTGAATGTTACTATAAAGTCCACACAACAGGGAGCATACATTACCTCCATATCCACTCAAAGCTACTTTGTCTTACTTCCATTCTAAGTACATTCTGTGGACGTATTGGTAATTATCATAGAATCATAGAGTTGGAAGGTACCCCCAGGGTCATCTAGTCCAACCCCTTGCGCAATATAGGAAATTCTCAAACACCTCCCCCCAGTTACTTTTTGTAGAAAAAGTCATTTTGTAGAAAAAGAGGCGCTGGAGCTTATTAGCACAACTTGTTGGCAGAACTCATTTGCATATGACACACACCCCTGACATCACTGGAAGGTGTACTAAATTATATCAGCTTTAAGCTCTTCATCTACCTAAAAATGCTTCTTGAATTATAATTGTCATTGAATTATAATTGTCATTGAATTATAATTGTTATAATAAAACCTTACTCCCATCATACTTTTAAAATTACTTTCTCCTATGTGGCCACAGTGGCATGATGAAAATTTCCATCTGTCTGCTTTATATGTTTTGGTTATTTTCCCATTTTTGTGGGGGTAAATATAAGAAAATTTGTCAAATTTTAGAGTTCAGCAAAGTTCTCACAGGGTTTTATTTTTTTTGGGGAGGGGGGGAAGAAAGAGCACAACAAAATTTAGAGGTTCCGGAGCTCTGCTTCTGTGAACCCCTGCCCAAAATGAGGCCTGCCTCCCCATAAATTCACAGGATATCCATTGCTGTCAGATGGCCATCTAGCCTCTGTTTAAAAACCTCCAAAGAAGGAGAAACCACCTCCCAAGGAAGCCTGTTCCACTGAGCTATAACTGTCAGAAAGTGCTTTCTAATGTTGAGCCAGAAACTCTTCTGATTTAATTTCAACCCGTTGGTTTTGGTCCTACCTTCTTGGATAATAGAAAACAATTCTGCACCATCCTCTATATGACAGCCCTTCAAGCACTTGAAGATGGTGATAATATCACCTCTCAGCCACCTCCTCTCCAGGTTAAACATACTTAGCTCCTTCAACCTTTCTTCATAGGACTTGGTCTCCAGACCCCTCACTATCTTTGTTGCCCTCCTCTGGACTCATTCCAGCTTGACTATATCATCACATCAACAACAACTAAAGCTGATGTTGTTGTAGGAAGATGAAAGCTGGTTTTTAAAATTATATTGAAGGAAATGTGATGACCCCTATGCAGGGTCTTTTTTGTTAAAAAAAAAGCCCAGCAGGAACTCATTTACATATTAGACCACACACCCTGACATCACCATTGTTTCACACAGGGCTTTATGTATGAAAATCCCAGCAGAAACTTATTTGCATATTCGGCCACACACCTCTGATACCAAGCCAGCCAGAACTGCATTCCCGTGCGTTCCTGCTCAAAAAGAAAAGAAAAAAAAAAGCCCTGCCCCTATGCATTTTACACATGGCTGCTTCGGGGATCTGAGAGTGTGACCATCTGCAAAACCGTTCTTACAGTAACTGAAGTTTTAGAGACTGACCCTCCTTATTGTTCAGGCTGCAGAACAAATCTTACCAGGAATCTGTTCTAGAGATCCAGACTCTCTTCCTTATTATTACTCTGGTGTTAGAAAGGTCATGTTCTTTAACACAACTCTTACAAAATTCCCACATTTATCTTCTATCTTCAGGATAGAATCCTTCATTTCCCCACCTCTGTAGTACATCCTCTGAGGGAAGGTGGCATGGTATAACCTGATCTTGGGAGATCTTGGATGCTAAGTTGGGTCAGTACTTGAAAGGGAGACCACCAAGGAAGACTTCGCAGAGGAAGGCAATTGCTGCCCACCTCTGCTTAATCACTTGTCTTGAAAGCCTCTTGCTGGGGTCTCCATAAGTTGGCTGTACTTGATGGCACTTTACACACACAAGAACATAAGAGAAGCCATGTTGAATCAAGCCAATGGCCCATCCAGTCCAACACTCTGCCACACAGTGGCCAAAAAATGAAAATCAGGTGCCATCAGGAGGTCCACCAGTGGGGCCAGGACACTAGAAGTACTTCAACTGTTTTCCCCTCCCAAGCACCAAGAATGCAGAGCATCACTGCCCCAGAGAGTTCCATCTATACCGTGTGGCTAATAGCCACTAATGAACCTCTGCTCCATATGTTTATCCAATCCCCTCTTGAAGCTGTCTATGCTTGTAGCTGCCACCACATCCTGTGGCAGTGAATTTCATGTGTTAATCATTCTTTGGGTGAAGAAGTATTTTCTTTTATCTGTTCCAATCCAACTGCTCAGTAATTTCATTGAGTGCCCATGAGTTCCTGTACTGTGAGAAAGGGAGAAAAGTACTTCTTTCTCTACCTTCTCTATCCCATGCATAATCTTGTAAACCTCTATCATGTCACCCCTCAGTCAACATTTCTCCAAGCTGAAAGTTTTATAAGAATGATAAAGGCAATATATTCTGAACAAAGGGCAAGGTTGTGCGTTAATGCAGATCTTACAGATGAAATGAAAATCAGCAAAGGTACTAGACAAGGCTGCCCGCTTTCGCCATTGCTGTTCATAATGACTCTTGAAATTTTACTGATGCAGATTCAAGAAGAAAAAGATCTAGAAGGATTACAAATAAAAGGCTATACATATAAGTATAGAGCATTTGCTGATGATATAATGTTTATAAATGAAAATCCCATACAAGCTACACCTTTGTTATTAACGAGAATACAAGAGTTTGGGGAGTTGGCGGGACTTTATATAAATAAAGAAAAATCAAAAATTTTGTGCAAGAATATGCAGATAAATAGACAACAAGAATTACAAAGACTAACGGGTTGTGAAGTTGCCTCTAAGGTTAAATACCTAGGGGTAGAGATAACAATGAAAAATATTGATTTGTTCAGGAACAATTATGAAAAACTATGGCGTAAAATAGAAGAAGATATGCTAAAGTGGAACAAGCTTAACTTGTCATTGTTGGGCAGAATAGCTGCAATAAAAATGAATATTTTACCAAGGATTATGTATTTGTTTCAAACCATCCCTATTGTGAAAGATGCTAAACAGTTTGATAAATGGCGAAGGAAAATTTCGGAATTTGTGTGGGCCGGGAAGAAACCAAGAATTAAAATGAAAGTTTTGACAGATGCAAGAGAGAGAGGTGGATTCCAATTACCAGATTTGAAACTGTATCATGAAGAAATTTGTTTAGTATGGATGAAAGAATGGATAACGCTGTTAAATAAAAAACTTTTAGTGTTGGAAGGCCATGGAAAAAAATTCGGCTGGCATGCATACTTGTATTACGGAAAAAAGAAGATGGATGGTCTTTTCTCTCACCATTATATAAGAAGTAGTCTACTAAATGTGTGGATAAAGTATAAGAAATATGGTGATGAGAGGAGACCTTTATGGATAGTGCCAGCTGAAGTGATAAAGTTAACGGCTAAAACAGTTAAAGAAAAACAGCTATCATATAACCAGTTACTAAAAATACAAAGTGGGAAAATAGAACTGAAAACTGCAGAAGAACTGAGTTATAAATATGATTGGTTTCAAATGCAACAAATAAAAAGCTTGATGGAGAATGATATTAAAGCCGAAGGAATAAGGAAAGAACAAACAGAAATGGAAAGAGTTCTGCTTGGAGACAATGAGAAATTAATCTCAAAAGTATACAAATTACTTTTACAATGGTCTACAGAAGATGAAGTAGTGAAATCTCAAATGATAAAATGGGCAATTAATGTAAATAAAGAAATAAAGATGGAATCTTGGGAGTATTTGTGGAAGAACTCTATGAAACTCGCAACATGTCACAGTATTAAAGAAAACTGTTTTAAGATGATGTATAGATGGTATATGACTCCAAAAAAATTAGCAAAGATGAACAATAAGATGCCAGATAGGTGTTGGAAATGTAAAAAACATGAAGGTTCTTTCTACCATATGTGGTGGACTTGTGAAAGGGCCAAAATGTTTTGGCAGATGATTCAGCAAGAGATCTCTAAGATTCTGGGATATGAATTCAACAAAGAGGCAGAGACTTTTCTGCTGGGATTACAAATGGAAAAATTTCCAAAAGAAGATAGAACTTTAATATGGTACTTGCTCTCAGCTGCTAGGACATTGTATGCGCAGTTATGGAAGCAAGAAAAAATACCAGAAAAATGGGACTGGATTACAAAAGTTATGTCATGGAGTGAAATGGACAAATTAACAAGAAAACTAAGAGACTATGATTTAGAACTTTTTAATGCGGAGTGGAAGAAATTCAGAAGATACGTAGAGAAAGAGTGGAAAATAAAAGGACATTGGACAATTTTTGATGATTAAGATTTTTATAGTTAAGGGTACCTTAATATTTGTTTTTTTTTTTAAAATAACACTGGCGGGGGTCAAGTAACGGAGGGAGGGGTGGGAGGAAAGTAAGATATGGGGTAGAACGATTTTTTTTATGTTATTTTAAGCTCTTTATAAGTTGTAGATATAATTCTGCTACCATATGTTACTAATAAATTTGTTACTAATACAAAAAAACCATTTCTCCAAGCTAAAGAGTCCCAAGTGCTTTAACCATTCTTCATAGGGAAAGTGTTCCAACCCTTTAATCATTCTAGTTGCCCTTTTCTGGACTTTTCCCAATGCTGTAATATTTTTTTTGAGGTGTGGTGACCAGAATTGTACACAGTACTCCAAACGAGACCGCACCATCAATTTATACAGGGGCATTATGATACTGGCTGATTTGTTTTTGATTCCCTTCCTAAAAATCCCCAGCATAACATTGGCCTTTTTTATTGTAGTCGCACATTGTCTTGACACACATGGTATATTCTTTCACTTTGAGGGGAAGGAGTAATGGACTAATGACAGAGCATCTGCTTTGCATGCAGAAGTCCTGGGTTTAATCCTCAGTGTCTCCATTTAAAAGAATCTGGTAACAGGTGGTATAAAAGACCTCCATTTGAGACCCTGGAGGGCTGCTGCCAGTCATGTGCATGATGGAGTGGAGGGAGCGCTCCTGCTCCACTGGCATATAGGACACAGCACTTGTTCAGATAATGAAGGATATAGAGCAATGTGAAATAGCCGTTTTAGATGCTGAGTAACATGGAAGTAGCAGGAAAAGGGTGTATAATTTGAAAAAAAAATTAAGGATCCTGCCCTGAAGATAGAGTTTGGAAGATAAATGTGATAGTTTCATAAGAGTTGTCATGTATTAAAAAACAAAGGATGTATAATACCAACAGAGCAATCACTAGTGAATTAAATCTACTGCTTCTTCTCCCCTAGCAACAACAAGCATTTGATGCTTCAGAAGTAGCTTAAAAGCTTATCCCCAAAGTATGATATTTTATAAGAATATTCACTTATTTTGTGTACTTTATAGTAGTATTTTAAACCTAAATATAACTGTTGTTGGGAAAAGATAAGGGATTTTGTGGTAAATAAGCTGCTTCTGAAGAGCAAGGCCACTATTTTATGTGCTTTGAATGTCTCCTAGCTACAGTGAGTCTACTGGCCACTCATATATTCTGCTAAAGTGGGTACAAATAACAAACTCAGAACTCAAGTGGTGTTTAGGGGGCCATTTAGACATATTTACTTATTTAATTTAAATATGCTGAATTTGCCTATCCAGCATTTTAGTTTTTTGTAGAATGTGGTATTTGAGGCAAGGACTAGTGCAGCAGCAGGGAAAAGGGTTGGTTGCATTGTATCAGCAAACAAATTATGTTCAGAAACAGGGGCAGGAAGCCGTGCAGGACACAAAAGCTCAGCCCTGAGATACAGCAGATTTTCTAGGCATCACTTTCACACCCATCTCTTCGAGCCTGAGGGCTAGAACATTGCTTTTGAAAAGTGAAAATTAACATTGTTAGGAATTTAAATCCATGCACTCCATCCATCTGTCTCCCTGGTTTGTATACCTTGGCTGCTCTCTCTCCAGTGCTGAGGAGGGCTCAAACCACTAAAGGAAATGATACAATTAAGCCAGTGAATAAAATCTGTATTAAACTTGTAGACTGACAGTGGTCTTTATTTCCTTATTTTGTCTCCTGGGATAGGAAAAAAGCTCTGCACTCCTGGTGGGCAACAGCCTAAACATAAGAACATAAGAGAAACCAATGGCCCATCCAGTCCAACACTCTGTGTCATACAGTGGCCAAAAGAACCCAGGCACCATCAGGAGGCCCATCAGTGGGGCTGGGACACCAGAATCTCTCACCCTGTTGCCCCTCCCAAGCACCAAGAATACAGAGCATCACTTGTCCCAGCAGAGAGTTCCAACAATACGCCTGTGGCTAATAGCCATTGATGGACTTCTACTCCATATGTTATTCAATCCCCTCTTGAAGCTATCCATGCTTGTAGCCACCACCACCTCCTGGGGCAGTGAATTCCACATGTTAATCACCCTTTGGGTGAAGAAGTTACTTCCTTTTATCTGTTCTAACCTGACTGCTCAGCAATTTCATTGAGTGCCCACAAGTTCTTGTATTGTGAGAAAGGGAAAAAAGTACTTCTAAGAGAGATAGATGCCAAAGGGCATCTGCTGTTGAGAGTATGCAAAGCAACATGCATTTTAAGAGAGTCTGTTTGCAATTGTGCTTTGCAACCAAGAGTATAATGCTGTGAGTTTCTTTAGTCAGTTGCAAAATGCTGAGGAAAGAATAAGGTATTTGGAGAAGACAAAAAAAAAAAAAAGTCAGAGTGGTACATTTAAGTGCTTGACTGGTACAGAACAGGGGCTATCATGTCTGCTGAGTGACCTTTAGTCAACTGCTCTTTCTTATCCTAAACAACTTTACAGAGTTGGATAAGGGGAAACCAGTGTACAAACTGTGTGACAGACAGAAGCTGCTGTCACACTACAAATCATGCCCCTAATCAGGGGTCATTTTGTAGAAAAAGGTGCTGGAGCTCATTAGCAGAACTCATTTGCATAATTCATTTGTATATGCCATATACCTCCGACATCACCGGAAAGTGTACTCAATTACATCAGCTCAGTATCTACCTTAAAATGCTTCTTGAATTATAATTGTCATAATAAAACCTTACTGCCATCATACTTCTAAAATTATTTTCTCCTATGGGGCGACAGTGGCATGATGAAGATTTCCATCTGTCTGTGTTATATGTGTTGGTTATTTCCCCTTTTTTTGTGTGTGTAAAAATATTAGAACGTTTGTCAAATCGTAGAGTTCAGCAAAATTCTCATGGTGGGTTTGAACAATGCAGCTCAGAAGCAAGTAATTTTTTTGGGGGTGTGGGGAGTAAGAAAGAGCACAATAAAATTTAGAGGTCCTAGAGTTCCGTTCCTGTGAGCTCCTGCCCAAAATGAGGCCTGCCTTTAACGATGACTAAGATACTACAAAAGAGGGATAAAAAGCAGCTAAAACTATACTTTAAAATGCTTTGATCTGTTTTGTGGACTTACTGGTTGAAAATCAGGATGTAAATCTAAATATACGAACTTGAAATTATATTAGCTTAACTTCACTCTAGGGCAAAGATGAAGTGTTTAGCCAGTGTTCCCTCTAAGCTGAGCTAGTGTGAGGAAGTTTTTTAGCCTCTTGTTCACACATTTTTGTCTTAGCTCAGGAAAAATGGCCCCAGAACAAACTAATTTATGCAGTAGCTCACAGCTTTAAGGCCAGTAGCTCAGAGAGCAGAATTTTTGCTCACAAGACTCCATAGTTTAGAGGGAGTATTGGTCTTAGCTACACTTCTACAAAATATTCATGTCCAGACTCATTGGTGAGACTGTAAAGAACATTTGATACATGAAAGATAGAAAGGTGACCACAGCTGCAAGAAGTATACTCAACCGGAGGTGATTTCTTAAGGTATGCTGGACACAAGTAATTTACAGCCAAATTATACGCATTGCATTCAATGAGAATTACTTCCAGGCAAGTTTTTGCATCTTGGTCAGAACCAGTCATCTGAATTGTGCCTGGTGGATAATAGAAAACCAGTGGAGATTCAGGGAGGCAGACATAATGTGCTTCGAGCTCTGGATAGAATCTTTCCAAAACATGAAAAAGTGTGGCCTTAATACAGCCACAGAACACATTAACTTCATTTCATGCATAATTCCAGCTAATCAAAGTTTTCTAGCCCATTTGTGGATTAGTGAGAGGGCATCTTTTCCTGGAGCTGTGCTCAGCAATAATTTAATTTTCAAGATAATTAAAGACTTAGCATTGCAGAGGTGTGAGAAGCACAGTGATACAAGCACACACACACCCAAAATCCTTCAGGGCTGCAGTTTCTACATGCTTTAACAAGTTGAAGCCGAGAAATGACTAAGATCAGATAACAGCTGGCATACAGAAGGTCCTTCTGACCCATTCCACTTTCCTGATGACTCCATTTCTAAATTTGCAAGTTTATCGCTTCACAGATGTTTCACAATTTAATGTCAGAAACCTTTAACCACATGAGTGAGACCACATTTAAACTGCTTATTTAAAGAAAGCAAATAAGTACATAAATGTAAGTTTGAATGCTAGTAACTCCCAGGAGAAAGTCTTCTCTTTGAAGGATTAGAAGAGATGTCGTGAAAATTAAGGACAGGTGGAATGTAATATTCTCAGACCTGGTATCTACTCTGTAAGGCTGCCTAGGATTTCTCCCCAAGCTGTGCATTGGGATGCATTCTGAGGTATGAGCCAGGTTGAAGACACAGTGATGTTTCAGGACAATTTACTGAGATCTGCTGCAACTTCTGTATCTCCCCCAGAAGAAAAAACAAAACAAAAACCATTTCTAAAAGTATTTTCAGAGAACTCTAGCAATTGGTCACAGTGAATCTCCTGAGGCCTGCAGCACACATGCCTTCTGTGTGCTAAATGAGTGTGTTTGTGTGTGAGTGGATGTATTAGGCCTGCAAACTCTCTAAATGTCCTTGTTTACTTGAGATGGCCCCCTTTTCCAGTACCTACTGGCAGGGCCTTTTTAGCAGGGAAAAAAAACATCAGTAACTCATTTGCATATTAGGCCATACCCTCTCATGTCACCATTGTTTCACACAGGGCTTTTTTATAGAGAAAGCCCGCAGCAACTCATTTGTATATTAGGCCATACCCCCGACGCCAAGCCAGCCAGAACTGCGTTCCTGCTAAAAAAAGAAAGCCCTGCCTATTGGTACAAATCATTGGCCCTTAGGGCTGGCAACTCCAGTTAGGGAAATTCCTAAAGCTTTGGGGGTGATGTCTCAGGAGGGTGAACTTGGGAAAAGGGTAGGAACTCAATGGGGATGTGATACCACAGAGAACATCCATCAAAGCTGCTATTTGCCCCCAAGGGAACTGATTTCTTTAGGCTGGAGATTCATTGCAACTAGGGCTGCCAAGCCCCCAGTGGAAGTGGGAAATACCCCTCACTTTGATGACCTAGCCCCATTCCTTTACTCAGACACAAGATTTCTCTCCATTTTTTTCTTCTTTTTCTGGCTGAGTAGCCCCTTTATCTACAGTATGTCATAGAAGTGAGTACATCCCCTCATATTTTGTAAATATTTAAGTATAGTTTTTCAGGTGACAACACTGAAGAAATGACACTTGGCTACAATGTAAAGTAGTGAGTCTACAGCTTGTATAACAGTGTAAATGTGCTGTCCCCTCAAAAGAGTTTCCGGCTCAACATCAGGAAGTTCTTTCTAATGTTGAGCCGGAAACTCTTTTGATTTAATTTCAACCCATTGGTTCTGGTCCTACCTTCCGGGGCCACAGAAAACAATTCCACACCATCCTCTATATGACAGCCCTTCAAGTACTTGAAGATGATGATCATATCACCTTTCAGCCTCCTCTTCTCCAGGCTAAACAGCCCCAGCTCCTTCAACCTTTCCTCATAGGACTTGGTCTCCAGACCCCTCACCATCTTCATCTCCCTCTTCTGGACCCATTCCAGCTTGTCTATATCCTTCTTAAAATGTGGTGCCCAAAACTGAACACAATACTCTAGGTGAGGTCTTACCAGAGCAGAGTAAAGCAACGCCATCACATCACGTGATCTGGATACTATACTTCTGTTGATACAGCCCAAAATTGCATTTGCCTTTTAGCCGCCGCATCACACTATTGACTCATGTTCAGCGTATGATCCACTAAGACCCCTAGATCCTTTTCGCACATACTACTGCTGAGACAAGCCTCCCCCATCCTATAACCATGCGTTGGATTTTTCCTACCTAAATGCAGAACTTTACATTTATCCCTGTTAAAATTCATTTTATTAGTTTTAGCCTGTCAGGGTCATCCTGTAACCTGTTTCTGTCTTCTTCTGTGTTTGCAACCCCTCCCAATTTAGTATCATCTGGAAATTTAATAAGCATTCCATCTATTCCTTCATCCAAATCATTGATAAAGTTGTTGAACAAAACGTGTCCCAGGACAGATCCTTGAGGTACTCCACTTGTCACTCCTCTCCAAGAGGATGAGGAACCATTCACAAGCACTCTTTGGGTGCGATCTGTCAACCAGTTACAGATCCACCTAACAATAACAGGATCCAAACCAAATTTTACCAACTTGTCAACAAAGATGGTATGTGGAGCCTTATCAAAAGCCTTACTGAAATCCAGATAAACGATGTCTCGAGCATTTCTCTGATCCAGCAAGGTAGTCACTTTCTCAAAAAAAAGAGATCAGGTTAGTCTGACATGACTTGTTCTTGAGAAACCCATGCTGGCTCTTAGTAATCACATCCATTCTTTCTAAATGTTCCAGGACCAACTGTTTGATGATTTGTTCTAAAACTTTTCCAGGTATAGACATCAAGCTGACAGGTTGGTAGTTACCCGGATCGTCTTTTTTCCCCTTCTTGAAGATGGGGACATTTGCCTGCCTCCAATCTTCTGGCACCTCTCCTGTTCACCAAGAATTCTCAAAAATAATAGCCAGAGGCTCAGAAATTACACCCACAAGCTCTTTTAGAACCCTTGGATGCAATTCATCAGGCCCTGAGGACTTAGTTTCATTTAAAGAAACTAGGTGTTTATGTACTACCCCTATGCTGATCCTAGGTTGGAACTTCATACCCTCCTTATATGTTCTATTTTTGCCATGTTGAGCACCATTTTCCTCAGAAGAGAAGACTGAGGAAAAGTAGGAATTGAGCAGTTCCGGCATCTCTTCATTACCTGTTACAATTTCACTTTCTTGCCCTCGCAATGGGCCTACCATGTCCTTGCTCTTTTTCTTGCTCTGAACATAAGAAAAGAACCCTTTTTTGTTGTTTTTAGCATCTTTGGCCAGCCTAAGCTCATACTGAGCTTTAGCTTTCCTAACTTTTTCTCTACAAGCACTGGTGATTTGTTTATATTCATCCTTGGTTATAAGGCCCTCCTTCCAATTCCTAAAGGAGTCTTTTTTATTTCTCAAGTCTTTAGAGAGCTGTTTATGGAGCCAATCCATGTCCTTAGTCTGTTTGTCTGCAGCAAACTGTTTGCAGGCTTTCTTGTGCATCATCTTTAGAAGAGGCTTCCTTCTGGGATGACAGCCCTGCAGACCAATTTGATGCAGCGTGCGGCATATGATCTGAGCACTAGCAGGCTGACCCCCCGCCCCTTCAACCTCTGTAGCAATGCTGGCAGCACTCATACATCTATTTCCCAAAGCCAACCTCTGGATATGACGCTGAGCACGGGCACTCAACTTCTTTGATCGACCATGGCGAGGCCTGTTCTGAGTGGAACCTGTTCTGTTAAACCACTGTATAGTCTTGACCACTGTGCTGCAGCTCAGTTTCAGGGTCTTGGCAATCTTCTTATAGCCTAGGTCATCTTTATGTAGAGCAACAATTCGTTTTTTCAGATCCTCAGAAAGTTCATTGCCATGAGGTGCCATGTGGAACTTCCAGTGACCAATATGAGAGGGTGAGAGTGATATCCTGCTCCCCCTTCACACCTGATACCTTGTACCACTAACGAGTCACATGACACCAGGGAAGGAAAACGGCTACTTGGGCCCCATTTGGACATTATCACTTAGGGGTGTACTCACTTTTGTTGCCAGCAGTTTAGACATTAATGGTTGTGTGTTGCATAATTTTGAGGGGACAGCACATTTACACTGTTGTACAAGCTGTAGACTCACTACTTTACATTGTAGCCAAGTGTCATTTCTTCAGTGTTGTCACATGAAAAGATATACTTAAATATTTACAAAATGTGAGGGGGTGTACTCACTTCTATGACATATTGTATTTTCTTCTTTTGTGAAGGTTTATGGCTGTCCCATCCTTTGACCTTATTATATTCTGATGCTGGCTCAGCCCAAGAACATGAGGGAAAAGACAAGATCACTTAAATTACTGAAAATGGTTCATTGAGAGACTTATATTCAAAACATTCAAAAGTATACAAGATATTTTATTCAACATAGAGGGGGAAATCAGGTGAAATCAGGGGTAAAATAGGGACATAGGAAGCTGCCTTATACTGAATCAGACTATCGGGTCCATCAAAGTCAGTATTGTCTACTCAGACTGGCAGCGGCTCTCCAGGGTCTCAAGCGGAGGTTTTTCACGCCTACTCACCTGGCCCTTTTTAGTTGGAGATGCCGGGGATTGAACCTGGGACCTTCTGATTACCAAGCAGATGCTCTACCACTGAGCCACTGTTGCTCCCCAAAAAGTCTGAGTTAAATCAATAATGAATTCTGAGGTAACTTAGACTGATTCTCCACTAGCCTTGTTCTGGTCTTGTTGCTCCTTTTCCTGCAGTGCTTTTGCTGGATTTCTCACAAACTGCCCTGGGGTGGTGAGTTGCCCTGCCTCTTTTCAAGTTCCCTCTGCAGCAAGCAGAAACCTGTTTTCAGAGGATCTTGTCTGCTGTGGAGGGAACTTGAAAAGAGGTGGGGCAACTCGCCGCCCCAGGGCAGTTTGTGTGAAATCCAGCAGAAGCCCCAGTGGGAAACAGAGCAACAAGACCAGAACAAGGCTAGTGGAGAATTGGTCTTAGTAATTTTACACTCATATCTTTTCAGCACATGAGTGTTTTTAAGCTTTTCAAAAAGTCTTATAATTTTAGAGGTGAGAAGATTTGGTTCACTTTCATGAGTTTAACTGACTTTTTGAGTTTCAGAAGGCAAGGATACACTACAAAGTACTTGAATTTCTTCTCTAGACACACCAGGGATCACTCCACTCTTCAAGCTATCTCTCTTTCCAACTGGGCAGGGAATCACTTCTATAATTTGAAGATTTGTCCCTTTTTCTGGCCCAAAAATGGGGTCTTCACCAATCTTCCCACTCATCCTTGCCCACCTTCCCAGTCCTCTGTCAGTGTTAAATTGTTCTCAGTAAAGGCTAAATTGCTCCAGTTCTCAGACAGTGTTAAACTCTTCTCTGTCAGGGCTAAACTGAGTTCTATTCAGCAGTCAGTTCCAAAGCTCAACTGATGCTAACCAAACAAATCCTTTGGAGCAGCCTGTCACTCAAGTCTCTGTGACTATGTGAGGAATTAATCCTTCACAGGTTTACACAGCAGTTATAAGCTTTTAAAGGGCAGTTCATCACACCCACCTGCAGGTCTCATTGCCCACCACCACTCTGAGCAGTGGGGATTTATTATTTTTATATAAAGAATGCAACATCAGAAGTTCTTACTAGAAGTGATAAAGGCTGTGTTCACACATACTAAATAATGCACTTTCAATCCACTTTCAATGCACTTTACAACTGAATTTTGCCAGTTCACACAGTGCATTATTTAATGTGTGTGATCACACCAAAAGTGTAGCTATAGGAATCACTGGAAACTTTTCGGTCTTAACATAGAATTTTAGCATAGAGTTTCCAGCAATTCCTAGAGCTACCCTTTGTCACTTTGCTTGTTTTACTGGAAGTGATGTAGCACCACATGTAATGATGCAGGGCCCCTTTGGCTCTGCCCACTAGCTTCTTGGTAGTTGCCAGGCACTGCCTGCCAACCCTAGTTGTAATTCCAGGAGAACACTAGGCCCCATCAGTAGCTTGGAAATCCTACCATGTGCCTATTTTATCTTTTTGAAGTGGTAGGAGTCTGGTTAAAACTTTGTTAGTATGACAAAGATGTAGGTTGGATTTTTCTAGTGATGCAGCAGGGGAAAAAATCTTCCTAATTTCATCTGCTCCCCAGCATTCTGGGTGTTGACCTAATGAGGCTTTTACCACAAATGAGCCTGTGTAAACTGAGTAAGATAAAATGCTCCCCTGAATCTCCTGGTTCTCAGATCTTGCCTAGTTACAATGAATATATGAAGCTATCTTATACTGAGCTAGACCATCAGTCCATCTAGCTCAGTATACCTCCTGTGACTGGGAGCTGTTCTCAGGCCCAGAAAGGTCTCTCCTAACACTGGTGCCAGAGTGCTCAAAGAGATGCATTGAAGATCATGCATCACTGTCCATAAAATGCAAACTGTAGGCTCATATGGCTTAGGTCTGCCTTAGAACCACGCAAGGAGAGGAGGTTTAACTGTTTTACCTCCAATAAATTTCATTACCCACTTTATTATTAGCATTTTAAAGGACAAAAGATGTGTCCCTTAAAATATGCACCCTGCAAAATGCTAATAACACAGCAGGGAGCCCAGTTTTGAATGGGGAATGAGTGTAGGAAGTTGAAGTATTAAATGCTCTCTGTATTCCCTGAATAGTTCCTGGAAAAATTTATCTAGTGCAACCTTGCAACTTACATTTTATGGACTGAACAAGACATGTGTACTTCATTTCATCAGTCTGAGTCATGAGATAAGTTGCCAAGGCCTGAGCCTCTGACTATTTATAAGCAAAGAATGTGGTTCAACACTGAGTTTCAGCCATGTACTCCCTTTTCTCTCTCCACATTTCACAGGAGTGACAACCCATCTGAGAGGTCAAAAACAGTATAAAACACTGTAGTTTCTACACTAAGGATGGGCACAAACTGGAAAAAATGGAGGTTTGTTGGAGGTTCGTCGTTTGGGGTTTTCATGAACCACAAACCTCCAACAAATCCCTCCATTGAATGAAACAGTTCATGATCTGTCCAGTTCATGGTTTGTCCTGTTTTCAGTGAGTTCCAAAGGCATTTAAATGCTTTCAGAGCTCACTTCCCATTGGGCATGGTCAGTTTCAATTTTCCATGGAGGTTCAGGAGGTTTGGGGAAGATTTGTGGAAGGCACACTATCCCGAACCTCTGGTTCAAGAACCATAAACCATCCAGGTTTGTGCTCGAATCATGGTTTGTGGTTCAGTTCATGCCCATCTCTTATACACATCAAAGGAAGATAAGCATATGTACATGGTAAGAGCTTAAACTGGGTGATGGTAAGGCAGTCACACAATCTCTTCCTCCCAGGCTGAGATCTGTGTAGCTGCTAACAAGATGCAAAAGTAAAACCTCTGTTTTCACCATTTTTAATAGAGAATTTGGATATCACAATAACAGCTGTATGGAAAAGCAACTTATATGCATTTTCACTCCAGGATACTTCAGCTGTAGCCCTGAATGGGAGGAATGCTAGTGCCATATCAAATGGCTCACTAGTAGGATTTCTCAGCTAAAAGTACCAATTGGCTTTTGATAATCATCTGAACTTTCCATTGCTTATCTGTACTGAATGTCCAAGCCATGCTGAGAATCAGTAGCAGTTTATTGGAATGTACCATTCTTCCTCCAGGTTGTGTAAGCAGCCTCTGTTCCAGAGATGACAGCCAGGATGATGACCCACTGCAGCTTTGCTAGGTGAACACTCCCCTCCCTTTTGTGCTGCTACATAAAGATATCTCCTTTATGAGGCACTGGAGAGCCTCCAGACTAAGGAGTCAGACCTCCAGGGTCATATTACTGTCTCTGCTAAGGAGGATGAATGATCTTTAGCAACTGGAAGAAGATGAAAAAGTGATACTATCAAGAACTCAAAAAAAATGGGATTGTCATTGATTACCAGCCACAGTCTTCACACCCTGGGTTTTTCTGTTTCTCCTGGAATATATGGAGATAAGGTTTTAAGATTTCAAAGCATTTTAAACAACTAGGTTGTGTTCTGTTTCCCAAGGGCATCTGAAACCTGTACACCCACTCTCCCCTCAGGCAGAGTGGAACCTACATTTCATGAAACCTGATTCTTGAATTCATTTGGAAGCAGCCGAAAGTTTCCCTAAGTCAAGTGAGAAAGCTGATTTTATACTGACACTGGATTAGTTGGAGATGAACCACAGAGAGTGGCAGCGGATCAAGATCTTATTTCTACAGTCTTAGATTAGGTCCTGAATGACAGTTCAGTTCAAGGATATGGATTGGGCTGTGTGCCAGAGACATGCCTTTGGATGCTGATGTGATATGGAGAAAACCGTATGTAAAAGAAGATGTGGCAGAATTAAGCCCATATTGCATGCACTCTGTACCAGCTGCTGTTAATTTGCGCATTATATTACACAATGGTAACAGTTACTCCAGTAGAGAGTGGTTTATCTCTACTGAATTCCCACTAGGCACCATTTAAAAGAGATTTTGGGTTCTTAGGTATTAACAAAAGTGAGCTTTTAGTACAACAAGGTGTTTAAACAGTAGGGTCAGCCTATTTCACATCAAACCACTGTGAACAACAGTCCAATTCCATGTATGTTTATTTGAAAGTATGTCCCAGTGAGTTCAATGGGATTTACTCTCTTCTAGTATGTGTGCTTGTGTGTGTATGTAGGAGGATTGTGTAACTATAGGTACTAAGTTCTGTTCTTTGCTTCACATATTCCTGCGCATTACTTGATGATGACATCAGCATGTATATGTGAGCTGATCTCAGACCAAGAATTTCTTGTGCAGTTTTAAATCTCACTTCACATCCCCTCAAGAATAACACTTTTCATCAGTGCAACCAAGTGACAAGAATAAAATGTAGTGCCCTGACCTGGATAACCCAGGCAAGCCTGATCTCGGCAGATCTTGGAAGCTGAGCAAGCTTGACTGGCAAGTACTTGGATGGGAGACTTCCTTGGAATAGTCAGGACTCTCAGGAGGGCAGGGGCAGGCTTTATTCAGCCACCTCTCTGAATATCCTCTATGCCCCCAGTAGGGGTGAGTCGCCAGAGGTCACCATGACTTCCAGGTACACACGTGTGCATGCACACACACACACACACACACATGCACATAAAAATACCAAGAATCAAATGAAGTTACATGCAAGTATGTATGAAGCCACCCCTTATTCATTCATTTAAAATATTTATACACCACTTTTCTGCAATCAGTAATCACCCTTATCCTCTAGCATGGCAGCTAAAAAAAAAATCTTAGGAACTGGTATGTAACATTTATTTCACATTTTAAAAAAAATCCTGGGAGAGCAAGGGAATGAGAACTGTTACTTCTGGCTCCCTGGTAGGGCTTGTATTTGAACAGCAGTTGTCCTGTGTCTGGCAGGTGCTGGAGGCTAGTAGACAGTAGGATGCCTCCTCCCCAAACCTGTTCTCTGAGGTGACTATCTCAGATTGCCTCTTTATAGAGCTGGCCCTGACAGTGTACAAGTAAATACTGCAAATATTTTATTGTTTCCCCAAATTTATTTTTAAAAGACATTTCAGAGCTCTAGACAAATTTCTTCTGTTTTTTCCGTGGCAAAGTGATAGCTGTCTGGAGAGCTGAATTCAGTCAGTCTATACAACTCTGCTTCTCAGTGGTATTCCAGTTATCTCATAAATATAATTTCAGGGCTGCAGCTGCAAAACAATTTCTCGTGTTTACTTTCCTCTTTGTTTGATTTGTTTTAAATGTATGGTTCTCATTTATTTTTTCTCCCACTTCCCAATTTCCCTTTGGAGATACAAAATACAAACAATATAACCTGCACCTGTGATCATGGGTGTGCTTTGGGGGGGGGGTTGCTTTCCCATTCTAGAGACAGGCAAATTTGCTGACTGAGAACAGAACACACTTATTGTATTATGCTCCCAGTTTTCTTTCCTTGACACAATATATTGTTGAGCCAAAACAGGAAGGGGGCTATATATAATCAATATATTTGCCATTAAATATACTTTCCAACTTTGTAATTTTTTCCAGGATTGGAAGTAACAGTGTTCATGAAGTTAAACTAGCTCCTCCTGAACATACTTTCATGGGCACCTCCTATGATTACTTCCTTTCAGATGGAAGCTCTCTATGTCTATGGGACTTCCTGTGGTACGCACTGAGACCTATATATGTACTGGTGGGACACAGTGCCCCCCACCTTCTCCACTTCGAGGCATTCAGATGACAGCAATACATTTACACTGAGCTGTTGGCAGCACTTATTAGCTTCTGTTTCAACGCTGGCCTACTTTTTAGTGGCATTACTGTATTGTGCGATCTAATTGACTATGCCACAATGGTGTTAAAGCAACAGCCAATTAACACTGCAAAGAGGTAACTCTGGGGTGGCTCCACTGCTGTCCAGATTTGTGGGTAGAGATGCCAGATACTGCTT
Source organism: Heteronotia binoei (assembly GCF_032191835.1). Lineage (NCBI taxonomy): Eukaryota > Metazoa > Chordata > Lepidosauria > Squamata > Gekkonidae > Heteronotia > Heteronotia binoei. Next base: position 184,692,179 of record NC_083223.1, on the reverse strand, counting down.
GTGAAATACCAGCAGATTTTTTTTTGTGGGCAGGGGTGGAGACTGGGGAGGGGAAAATAAGGGACCTCAAGAGTGGTATACTGCCATACAGTCTACCATTCAAAGCTTATGCCCCCCCCCCCAGATCTCTGTTAGCTGGAGATCAGGTGTAATTCCAGATTTCCAGTCCCTACCAGGAAATTGACAGCCCTAGTGCAGAGAATGTTAATTAAATGTGCCCTCCTATTTTCCCATTCCTACTGAGAATGACCCATACATTGTTTGAGAAGACCTGTTCTCCATATCTGCTTTGGATCTGTTCATATCTCTCCTTACTAATAGTTCGTCTTGAAAGTCATATGGGTCAATATTTTGTTAGCTGATTCTCTATATTCAAGGCATGTACAAATCAAAGCAGGAATTTCTTGGCTTGTACCTTCACTGTTGACACAGAAGGGTCAAATTAAGTAGAAACAATGTTGGGTTTGTATAAAATTATGGTATAATAATAATTTGAGGGTATCATTGTCAATAGTTATATCCTTGCCCAGAGTTATTGCTATGATAATTATAAAAATAGAATTGTTTGAGCTCCATAATTTTTTTTTTCTTTCTATAACTTTCCATTCTGCCTGAATAAGAATTCTGCAGTGCTGCATGCTCCGTATCAACTAAAAGTTTATATTTTTCTTTGTTTTGATAGGGTCTACTTAGCAATAGTTACTTCAAGTATTTGGGTTGTAAAGAAGGAAAGAAATGTAAAAAATGTCTATATTTTTAAGGTTCTCTCATCTGTCATCAATTGATGTTAATTCTATCAAATAGAAGAAAGTGTGGTTGTAGAGCTCTTGTGCAGTAAACACTGCAGAAGAAACAGTTAAGAGCTGTTATTTCTCTTTTCTGTCATACACCAAGATATGTGAAACAAGTGTTTATGCATCACCTCCACAGGTTTATCTGATTTATATTTTATATCCAGCTTTTTCCCCCTGCTGAGGTCCAACATGACTTGCAACATCATTCTCTCCTCCTCTATTGTATCCTCACAACAAACCCTGTAGAGTCAGTTGTGGGAGGGGGGGGGGAGAGAGAAACTGTTCAAAGGTCACCTGACAAACTTTCACATCAGAGTGGGGATTCATACACAAATATCCTGGAGCCTAACCTCTACACTACACTTGATCTTTACCTGAAGACAGAGGGACATAAATATGTTCTGGGCATGGAGGCAGCTTGGTCATCTCTCTATACAAGAGGTGTTTTTTAGCCCTTCTCACTCAGTAGACATTCAAAAAGTAAAAAAAATCAATTTACTTTTTTCTGTTTCATTGCTCTGTGAAACAGCCAAAGTGGATCTTACATTGTGCTTACACAGACTGGGTATACTGTGTGGCCTGATTCAAGTGTCAATATTCGGCAAGCTAGTCAGCTTCTTTCAAAGGGCTAGATTCATCTTGAAGGCACTGGCTACTGACCTCTTCTAGGAGAAGCTGAAGTAGTACTTAAATGAAACCAACACTTTTTGGTGAAGTTTGTGTGTGTGTGAAGACATTATCTTCAGGTTAATATAGCCTCTATTTAGTTGATAATATGATTCCATTGCCAGCACTAGATCATCAAACAGGGAGATTGTTGTGCAAAACCCAAAACTGTACAATCTTCCTCCCTCCCCCTTTGACATACATAACAGAGACATTTCTGCCAGGCTCACATCTTTCTACATTAATGTCCGGGCCTGGAATGCAATTTCTCAGATTGTGTACTGTGTTGTTTTGTTTTGTTTTTTTCTTGGGCAGATCAGCTCCGGTATGTCAGCAAGAAATCAGACCTTTGGGTTCATGTTTGCTCTAGAAGCTGTATCTGAGTTTCCTCTCTCTCTAGCAAAAGCTAAGAAACAGCCTGGGGCATTTTAATTATTCTACTGACACTACATGGAAGGAGAAAGCAAAATGTGATATTAAAGGTGAAAGAGCACAGGAATGTTTCATTTTTTTTTCCTGTGGGGTTTTAAGCAATCTCTTTGTGGCCATATATGATACATGTGTGAATACAACGAGTCTTCTTATAAGAAAAGTGGGCTTTGTGGGGGCTTCTTTTTTTAATTAGGTAAATTCTCTCATGTGAAGGTCATTGTTGTGCTATTAGCACCTAAATGGAAGCTGTCTGCAGTAATTTCTAGGTAAGCACACTTTGTATTGTATCTCCTTAATACGATACTGATGTAAACTTACTTCAGCATAATAAATCCTTGACAAGATTTATCTCCTGTTCTTACTGTGTGAGAAGAGATCCGCAGTAGCCCTCCATTTCATACTGCCAGTAAGAGATTATTTGTTTACATCAGGGATGCTTCTGAGTTTTGACCCTAGAATTGCTTACCAGAGTCACATCCTTCTAAGTATATTGAAAATGCAAAGGGATGTAACTCTGATAAAGACTGCACTACTGGTCTTCTTTCTGAAGTGGAATCATTATATTAGAAATTCACCATTGTTTGCTTTTTAATTTCTGAATTTTGTACTTTTGTACATTGTTTGCTTTTTTATTTCTGAATGTGGGTATGCAGTTTTACTCAGCTTGTTCATTTCAGTTGTGTCTTCCCTCCACTCCCACTGACATTCACCAACAAGATGCTGTAAAAAAGAAGAATCTTAATGTCATATGTATGGTTGTCCCAAGATCCTTTTGATGGCATTCCACAAGCATGCAGGAAAACATATGCACATCAGTAAAACACCACGCACAAAGAATCTTGGTACAATCATGTCTGGAATCACATCAATATTGCTCGGGGCGGGGTGGTGGGAGGATTTAAATGAGTCACAAAAACTGAAATTTGTGGAACATTCTTTATGCCCCATTCCAGAATTGGCTTGAGAAATTCTCCTAGTTAATCCAGAAATCAGGAGGGCTGGAATGGAGAACAAACCCTTAGAACAATGGAATAGATCAGGGAAATACTCTTCTCCATGGTTTAAATGGACTTCTATGTAAACAAGCTATCTATACAAGGGGTTTCTATTCCCCCTGACATGCTAGGTTTCCATGTGGAGGCAACAAAACAAAACAGTGAACTTGCAATAGATATCAGTTATCCTTCATCTCAGAGCTATCATTTCCACTTGGTTGAAATACAATGGTCTGAGAATTGGGTCTTTGCCTGCACAGACTTCCATGTCTTGGTGTATTCTCTACAAAACATACGTTGATAGTGCTAATGGTATTGTGTGTGTGTGTTTAGCAAATGTTTGATCCTATGAACATATCTAAATCCATTTCACTTTTATTCAATATCTCCCTCTTTAAAAATAACAACCCCCTCATTTTACACTATTGCAGGGGTGGCCAACGGTAGCTCTCCAGATGTTTTTTGCCTACAACTCCCATCAGCCCCAGCCAACATGGCCAATGGCTGGGGCTGATGGGAGTTGTAGGCAAAAAACATCTGGAGAGCCACTGTTGACCACCCCTGCACTATTGTATCAAATGTTTTCCCTCAAGAAAGCTCTTTGTGGTTCAGAATGAAACTAGCAAATATGATATTATAAATAATATTTGTTTGTTTCCTTAATACAATTAATCTAGAAGGTTTTGTAAGCTTTCAGCACACAGTTGCTGTGAAAATTCACTGTGGGTGGAATTACAAATCTATCAGTTTAATTCCTTTCTAAACTAGGGTTGTCAGACAGTCCTTCTATGGTAAAACCAAAGACCTTCCAGTGATTCAATAGAGCTACCCCAGAAGAAACAAATTATAGAGTCTTGGGTAATCCCTAGAGCTACCCATTTCCAGTGTGGAATTCTGGTGCTATATTATTGTTTTTTAAATTCTCCTGCTACCGCTTGGAGAAGCAGCGAACAATGAGACCTGGCGGGGAGGGATTCTTCACCCCTCCCCCGCCAGGGCTAAGGTATTTGATCTGGTGTCATTGCTGCTCCCTTCCATATTTAAAATGCATGATCAGACAGCAATATTTGTCTCCCATTCCCCAATCATAAGCACTTCGTTCTCACCTGTCTTTGAATTGGAGTTATTTGACACCAGGGAAAGTCCAGTCTTTATGGATGTTAGCGCATTCACCCCACATTCCAGCTGCCTAAACTCCCATATTGCGAAGTCAAGCCATTTGGGAAGTCTGAACCTTCCCTTCCCTCCCCCTCTCTCTGAACCTTCCCCCCCCCCCCCGCACACCTTGATCTGTTAGCAATGTGCACATAAGCAGGCCTTTGCCCCAGGTTTTTGAATCATTGCTTGTGCCCCTGGGGGAATTGTTTTTGAATGACAACCCCCCCCCCCCCATGCTCTTTTTCCCATTTTTTGAGGTTGAAAAACTGTGGAAATAGTTCCTATTTAGGCTACTATAATTTTGTTTGGCTTCAGAGTTGCTATTTGAGATTATCCCATGACTGACACAAAGGTAAATATGGTGAAGTCAGTGGGGCTACTCTAATGTAAATCTACATGATGCTTACACTCACCCACCCCATGTATTTCAAGGAAGAGAGGCACAGCAAAGGAGGCTGAGAGGGGCCTCACTACTTGGCAGAGGGATAGCAGAGCTGTCAAAAAGGAGCAGGTGCTTCAGCTATATGCTTTTATAAAGTGTAAAATGAGAAACCACCAACAAGATGCTGTAAAAAAGAAGAAGAAGAATCTTAATGTGGTCATATGTATGGTTGTCCCAAGGTCCTTTTGATGGCATTCTACAAACATGCAGGAAAACATATGCACATCAGTAAAACACCACACACAAAGAATCTTGGTACAATCATGTCTGGAATCACATCAATATTGCTCTGTGGGGGGTGGGGGGGGGAGAAAGGATTTAAATGATCCACAAAAACTGAAATCTGTGGAACATTCTTTATGACCCATTCCAGAATTGGCTTGAGAAATTTTTGTTTTGTTGCCTCCACATGGAAACTTATTTTACAATTGTATAAAATGAGGGGGTTGTTATTTTTAAAAGGGGAGATATTGAATAGAAGTGAAATGGATTGAGATAGCTTCATAGGAGCCCCACTGGTGGACCTCTTGATGGCACTTGGGTTTTTTGGCCACTGTGTGACACAGAGTGTTGGACTGGATGGGCCACTGGTCTGATCCAACATGGCTTCTCTCATGTTCTTATGCACATGAATGAAAGACAAAAAAAAAGGATGCCACCCACCCACCAGCTCCATAGTGACAGTGCAGCAATAATCTGAATGGTTCAACCATGGAGTGAGTGTGCAGTGAGGTGGATTAAGGATGGCATGTTTGGACAAATCTCTCTGGAACAAAGAACACCAGAAAGAATGGCCTGTCATCTGACTGCAGCCCTGGTCTAAACCCATTAATTTCAACAGCAGTTAGATAGTGGAACCAATTATGGAGTGGAGTGGAAGTTATAACTTACTAGAGGTCTTCAAGCAGAAGTTGGATAGCTATTCATTGGCAATTCTCTAGATTTCTTAAACTTCATTTATGGCAGCCAGGTCTCCTGCTGTGATTGGAAGGCTTCCTGCTGGCAGCCCTCATTGTTCACTGCTGCTTAGAACACAGGTGGGAAAAAGTTTGTGTGTGTGTTTGTGTATTTAAAAAAACAATCGGCATTGTGTGCATCATTATATCAGATATATAGAAGACTCACAGGAAATTATTATAGAGTTTCTCGTTCTTTCTAGAACTACCCAACATTGCTTCTGGGTTTCCCAGGAGTGATGTCATGGTGTGCCCAACACTATATGCTCCACATGTCCTTGTCCCCCAAGTTTCTAGTTTCACTTGATGGCTTTTAACGCCACTTCCAATGCTAGAATTCTGCTGAGGATTACAATTTAAATACAATGAGCAATGAAATAATCTGATCTGATGCCATTTCTGGCAGTAGTTTCATCGGCTTCCAGATGTAGAGGAAAAACACACTTAGGAATTGTTTGGTCTGAATCCCAGCATATGTAGTAATGTAAGCCTCAGCCAGTATCATATTCATACACACAACAGGCTTTCCGTTTTACAAGCCCTCAATTCACGGAAGTCTTTGTTACTATGACCCTTGTTACAAATCAATCATTTCACATTCCCCGCTTTCTTTTGTAGTCCATTGTATGAGCAACATCATTGTCATCTTCTAAAATCTATGTAAAGTTGTCTCTGTTGTGTAATCGAACAGTAGCAAAGGTACAGCTGCATTTGCCAGTGATTTCTTAGTCTGGGTTTCTTTAATGATTGTCTTTCCTCCTAAATACCATATCATGTAATCTTCGTGGTCTCTGTGCTTCACACCTCTGGGAGAAGCACCAGCACCGATCCCTGATCAGTACCTACCAAAGTCTGGGATTTTTTGTGCCCTGCCCTCCGTGGGCATGCACAATAGCCCCACTGTGCATGCTCACAGAGCAGGCACAGATATCCCGCCAGTTCCTTTTTGATCACCGCGTTGATCAGTAGCACGTCAGACTTCTCCGCTCGGTACTTACCTTACTTGTTTTCTCCGGTTCCTTGTTCTTCTTTCTTCGTTCCTTTTTTTTTTAAAGAGTTAGTTAGAGACTTTTATCCCTTTGGGGTCCCCCCCCCCTTCCTCGTTCCTACGTTCTCAAAGCTTATGGACAGTTGCTGAGGGTTCTTTAAACGCTGCCTCAACCGCGGAAGCAAGATACCTCCCCTGATGGGCACTCACTCTGTTTATTGTGCCTGGAGGAGGGACATTGCATCGACTCCTGCCACCACTGTTCTAAATTCTCCAAGCAGACTAAAAAGAACAGAGCAGCAAGGCTCTCGGCAGTCCCTGATGCTCCACACTTACCTGAGCAGTCTGAGGATAGCGATCATTCTTCACGTTCAGCGTCTGACTCAGACAGCGAAGGTCAGACAGATCAATGCCATACAGACTCCTCTCCAGACCCGAAGACTGCTGAGGACCTTCCAATCTCACCCTCTGTCATGAGCCCTGACAAGGAGGATCTGGAAGGGTTAACAGACCTGGAAGAGTTGCCAGCCAGTTCCTCAGTTGAACAAACAGCAGCTGGCTCATCAATCACTCTCCAGGCACCTGTGTCAGCTGTTGACGATAAATCTCCTCCAAGCTCTCCTCCTCTCATCTCAAGAGTTCAGAGCAGGCTCCAGAAAGAACTTTCAGAGCGAAGACATGAGGCATGCCGATGCTTCAGATCTCTCAGCCCTGAGTTCTAGCAGAGTCACCCAGGGAGCAGGCTGATTGACACTCCCATATAGCTCCCATCCAGGACCTGGTAACCTTGCAGAAGCAACAAGTCTATTCTCTGACTTGCATCCATGCTCCTTCCTGATCCTGAACTGCTTGATTTCCTTGGCACCCTGACCTTTTGGCGTTTGGACATTGACTTCTGATTCCGGTTTGTGATTCTGCAGTGGTGACTTGGCTCCTGCTTGACTTCCTAGACTTTGACTTTGGACTGGCTTTGGACTCCTGCCTGCCTGCACCCTGAGAATGTGACAGATTGCTTCCACCCACACACTCACTCCACAAGATGGATGAGGAGACAGCTCTGGGCAGCTAGCAACCTTGCTCACTCAGATATAGCACCTCACTCAAATGGTGGCTCACCTGCAACAGCAGCAGCAAGCCACTGTCGTTGCCCCACCCAAGGGCCTGGTGCTTTCCCCAGAGAAGTTCATTGGGAAGGTGGAGGAGTTTCCTGCATTCCTGGCACAGTGCAAACTGTATATTGAATTATGTGCCAGAGATGTCCCCAACGACGATACCTAGGTACGCTTCATTGTCAGCCTCTTAAAGGGGCAGGCAGCTAAATGGGCTACCCCCTTGCTTCTAGCCCCATCGCCCCTGCTGACTGACTACCAGGGCTTTCTGGATCATATGACGGTAGCCTTTGCTAACCCCCCAGCAAGCAGCCACTGCCAATTGGAAGATCTGGGCCTTGAAGCAGAGTAGGCACTCGGTTTCCCAGTACTCCACCGAGTTCAAGCTTCTGGCCCAAGACTTGTCCTGGAATGAGGCTGCCCTCATGGACCAGTATACGGAAGGGCTGGCTGACGAAGTCCTTGATGAGCTGGCATGAGTAGACCGACCAGCCACACTGCAAGGACTAATCATGCTGTGTCTCCACATTGATGGCCACCTGGAAAGCTGCCGCTAAGCACGAAGCAGCGCCCGTACCACTCAGCTGCCTCGCTGCTTAGCAACTGTGACAACCACGATGCACACCAGTCCCAAGACTGACGACCCCGAGCCCATACAACTCGGGGCTGCATGGCCACGGCTCACCCCTGAGGAAAAAGCATGGCGCCACTCACAGAATCTCTGTCTGTACTGTGGAGGGACGGGGCACTTCTCCTTCAGCTGCCCCCCCAAGTGCACCCAATCCAGTAACATGCCAGCACCGCCAGTAAAAGACCAGCCCCAAGAGTGGACCCCCCGACTTGGGGCACCTAGCCAGATCCCCTGAACCCTATGTTACCGGCCAGGGCCCATTCCTCGGACCGGCTTGCAAGATGGGTGCTGGCTGTTCGTCTATGCCATGGTCGACTCCGGGGCTGCCTGCTGCTTCATTGATGTTGCCTTTGTGATCCCAGTGCAGAACAAAGACACCCCGACCCTGGTCAAAGCCATTGACGGGCGCCTCCTCCGCTCTGGTCCGGTGACCCAGGAGACCCACCCGGTTACACTCCAGATCCAACACCATCACGAGCAAGTACAATTTGATGTTGCTCACATGCCCCGCTTTCCCCTCATTCTGTGACTCTCCTGGCTTGTAAAGCACAACCCCTTCATGGACTGGCCATAGGGAAAGCTGAGCTTCAAGGACCTTTGTCCTCACCAGGCCCTGTCAGCCACCCTGGCTGCCACCACCCCGACTGCTGGTCCTCTCCTTCCCCTGGCCTACACAGACTTTGCCGATGTCTTTGAGGAAAAGGGGACCGACCAGCTTCCTCTGCACCGGCCTTATGACTGCACCATCAGTTTGGTACCAGGGGCATCCCTGCCTATGGGGCGGCTCTACCCCATGTCCAGACCGGAGTTAGCAGCCCTGCAGAACTTCCTCGCCAAAAACCTGGAACAGGGTTTCATCCAGCCATCCACGTCCCTGCTGTCCACCCCTGTTCTCTTTGTCAAGAAGAAAGGCTGCGAACTCTGGCCCTGCAATGACTAGCAGGCCCTGAACAAAATCACAAAGGGACCGCAACCCTTTGCCACTGATCCCAGAACTACTGGATTGCCTTAAGGGGGTTCAGGTCTATACCAAGCTGGACTTCCGGGGCACGTACAACTTGGTGCAGATCCACGCAGGAGATGAATGGAAGACAACTTTTGGGACCCGCTATGGCCAGTATGTGTATCTCGTGATGCCCTTCGGCCTGACCAATGCCCCCGCTGTCTTCCAAAGGCTGATGAACAACATCTTCCGTGACCTGCTTGACTGAAGTTTAAGTGTTGAACTTGTCTGTTTATGACCTTCTCTACATATGTGGTAAATTTAATTATTTATATTCATTTTAAAAATCCTGCCTTATTAGAAAGAGGTCTCTTTAAATAGCTGTAATTTCTGATTTTTGACATTATACTGTTATGGAATACAAACTGTACTGGTGATGTTTCTTAATAATGATAGCAATAATAGTCATGTATACTTGATATCACAATTTACTAAAATGTATATTTAATTATATAGTCATATTCATCATGTGAAATAAAGGAGTCAATATTAGCTGGTCCAGCCCATCATTTGAACATATTAGGCGTCCACTGCTGCAGTCACTGGGAAACCACAAGGTCGAATTGTTTTATGTGCACACCTGGCAATTGCAAGCATGTTTTCAGATGACTGAAGAAGTTACAAAATATGTAGATAGTCACAAACTGCATATTTATTTATTTTTCATATTTATATCCCGCCCTCCCCACCGAAGCAGGCTCAGAGAGGACTGAGATCATACTTCCTGGTGGTGACACCCATAACATATGCCTGGTTATGGCTTTGGCACAAATCTTAGATGCTGCTAGGCCATACAGTATTGATCAACCTTGCCTACTCTTCAAGCATCATAATCCAATGGAGGGGACATAATTGGAGAACCCATTTTGGTAGGGATTTATGGGCATTTATTGGTTCTAAATGCATGAACTATTTTCTCCATTATAACAGGGCATAGATCACATGCTTTAAGTCTACAACATGCAGAGGGGGAAAAATGCATGTTTATGTAATGTAATGCTTGTAGGCCATTGTACAGATGGAAATTCCATTAGGTGGTAGTTGGGTGTGTTGGGAGGCTCGCCAGTCCCAAGGTCCCAGGGGAGGATCCCCCAGTTTTGCAAGCTCTTCCCTGCTGCCAGTCCGCTGGCTGGTAGGGGGAAGCCCCACCCCAACAGCCACCATATGCCTTTCCACCTTGAAAGGCTAGAAGAAGCTTGGAAACTGTTTGCTTTTTGGAAGGTGTGTGTGGAAGGTCACTGTTTGCTTTGTGGAAGGTCTCTGTAGGAGCCAGGCTGAGTGGGGATGACGTGAGCCAGCAGAACAACGTAGCTGTTTCCAGTGAGCTGTGAGAAAGGAAAGGAAACCAGCACAGTCCCTCCATTTGTTTTACATTCCTTTTAGAAGTCATTTGCACAGTAAAATAGAGAGTGAAGAGTAAATTAAAACCTTTGGTTTCCCTGTGTTAGTCTGAAGAACTTGGTTGAAGTACAGCAGATAGTTACCTTCAGCAACTCCCATGAGTTAATTGCTCCAGTGAGATCACAAAAGTGTGGGCTTACAAACTAATTATTTTGGCTGCTTTGTGTGTCTCTCTGTGTCTTCACATTCCTTTAGTGGACATGGAGCTGCTGGGGGAAAAGGAAATTATGACCGTATTCAGGGGTACTGTACCACAGTATTTTTTTTTTTTTTTAGGGAATGGGAAAGTCTTCTGGCTTCACCCCCAAAGTCTCCAGGTTCCAACTCCAAAGTCCTCAGATATTTTCTGAGTTGGACCTGGCAAACCCATGGGGAAATATCTGGGGACTTCGGGAGTGGAGCTGGGAGACTTTTCCATTCCAGATAAATAATAAAAATATATCAGTGCAGTTCAATCTTCATTTTCCCCTTCTCTTTTTTGCCTTCAAGGGATTCCCCAGCAGTTGCACTTCCACTAAATGAAAATGAACACACACACACAAAGCAGCCAAAACAGTTTGCTGCCCAATCTTTGGTGATCTCACTGGGGCAATTTACTAATGGGAGTTGCTGGATGTAGCAATCTGCTGTATTTCAACCAACTTCTTCAGCCTAACAGGAAAATGAAAGTACTGAGCAGAGGTGCTTAGGGGTAGAGTTTTCTTCCATCCCATAATCAGGTTCTAGTTAATTCTTTACTTTCCCTTTTACTATGCAAACAACTTCTGAAAGGGATGCAAAACAAACAGAGGGACTGGGCTGTCTCTCTTCCTTGCTAACATGCTCTGTGCCTGTTCGCCTCCCCCCCATTGCAGCTTACACACACCTTCCAAAAAAACCCAAAAACCAGTACACGAGTTTTTAAACCTGCCATGATGGAAATGCACATCATATCTGTTGGGGCAGGGCTTCTCCCACCAGGCAGCTGGCTGGCAATGGGGAGGAGTCTTCAAAATGGAGGGATCCCCCACCAGGACATAAGGGCTGGCAAGCCTAGGCCAGGGCTAGTAGGTGCAATCCATGCTTCCTGACATGTTGAGATCTGAATATCTGCACAGAACATTCCCTGCCCTGGATGGTCCAAGCTAGCTTGATTTTGTCAGATCTCAAAAGCTAAGCAGGTTTGCTACTGGTTAGTATTTCTTTGGGAGACCACCAAGGAAGCCCACAGTTGCTATGCAGAGTCAGGCAATGACAAACTACCTCATTCTCTTGCCTTAAAAACCCTATGGGGTCACCATAAATCAGGTGTGACTTGACAGCACTTTCCACCATCACCCCCACAGCGCCTATGGCTTTGGAATATCGAGGCTTTGATATTCTTCTTTCATATAACATTGGTCAACTCTGACAGTCCTCAAGCATTATAATGCAGAGAGCAAAATAGTAAACCTGAATCAGGGAGTGTGTGGGGAACTTGTGAATTAGGAAAAAATCAATATAGAATATCTAACACTGGAGTTTATGAGAAAAAAATCCAGTGTTATTTTGTATGACAAACTCAAATATGTCTTTGTTATATTCCTTTCTGTTAGTTTTCCCACCCATAATGTCATGGGTTTGTCTCTTCTCTTGGCTTGGGACAAGTAACAATAGATATAAAATTAAATGTCAAATATCCTATTCAAAATCCAATTAGATAACTAAAACTACAACAGCTGGCAAATCTCGCTTCCACCTTAACTCCCATCTCCTAAAGACAACCCAACTGGAAAAGACTTCTCGTGCTTATGAAATAGCCACAGGCTCAGGCCTTGGCAAGGAGCCCAATTCCCATAGGTGAGAGTCTGTTGGGTTTTGGCAACTTCACTTCTTGGCGTCATGAGTTTATTGATTGTTTGTTTATGCATGCTGATGCTTAGCTAGTCAGTGGTAGAACCTATCAGCAGCTTGGTACGTATCTCCTGACAGAAGCTAGGTATCAATATGCATATTAACCTGTGTTGGTAAACTCTAATTGAGTAATCAATACATTGGGGATGGACTAGGGAGAAAGCATTGGGTTTCAGTTTATGGTCCTTTGTTTAAGTCTTTAGTCTTCCTTGCCAGTTGCTGTTTAGACCTGAGAGAGTCAACATGTAGTTAGAGAAGACAGATAGGATGTTAAATCCTTTTCTTATTTTGTAGAACTCCAAGTAACCCTTTCCTCACTAGACAAGTAAAGATAACTTTGTTAAAGCTAAATGTGTGTGCCTGGCTGTTTTGTGGTTTAATCTGCATAACTCTGCTAACAAAATCCTAATATAGTCCACCATCATGGTGAACATCCCAAAGCAATGCACTCAAATATTATAAAGGTGATAGGCTACTTTGCATACTTTTTTCACCTCTGTGGTTGATAAATGGATGTGCCTATCTGCCCCTTCACATTGCATACAGTAGTATATAAAGATCCTTTGCTCAGGACTAAAGGACATGAGTAAAATCTCATGTTCAGTCCCTGACATGTCCAGCTTTCGAGTAGCGGATATTAGGAATTAACTTTCTCTGCTCTCCGGTGAACTGTTTTAGTGAGAAGAGGCTATCCTGAGCTCAGTGGAGCAATGTTCTCACTTTGTAGCTTCATACAGAGTAGTGGATACTCCAGCAACTGTATTATTTACATAGCACTATTAATGTACATGTTGTGCAGAATACAATGAGACAAAGCAGTCCATATAGGCATAGACCCAGTTCTCAGATCTTTCTTCCTTCTCTTCCAAAAGAATAAGAATGTCTAAATGAAGCCTACGTGGCATTCTTAGAGAAAGTAAACTGTAACCCTCACCGTTTTTCCTTTTTACACCTTTTCAAATATGAAATCATGGGGGAAATGAATGCAATATCTGGCTGCCGCATGGTAAACAGGCTTTGCCAAAATGTACAATGAAAGCAAAATGTTGCAGATGCAGTGTAAATTTTCTACTACTTCCTGATGAAGTCAGGAAAAACACTCACCAATGTGCCTTGCTTTAAGTACCAAAAGATGAAGCACATGGCTCAGAAACTGTTGCTTGTGTTCATACTTTTTTGGTTGTGCTGTTTGATTTTAAACAAAAACCAGGACATTTCTTTACCCTGTTTGTTTTTTAGAGGATTTGAAACAATAATACCTGGCTACAAAAGCCATTTGATTTATTGCTTCTGTAGTTCCCCAAATTCCCCAGACACTTACTTTTATAGATTTATTATTAACCTTTCCTGGATAAAATAGCAGAACAAATAAGGCAAAATTCTTGGTCACTTATTTTGAGTCACAGTTAAAAATAACCTTGACCTACAGTGCAGTGTTGTGCAGCCTGCATGCTTTAAAGTACCATTTGGAAAGCACTTTCTTTTGATATATAACAAGTGTTGATTGCTTTCTTGTGTTGCTGTTGCACTGACAGAGGTGGGAAAGGGCTTTTCTTTTGCAGTTCTCCTACTCTGCAGGTTCATTCAGAGCATCTAGGCATACATACATGCTAGGTGGTCATTTGTCACTGTCACTCGCATCAGTGGGTTGTATGTGGTAAGACGTATGTGTGTGTGTGTAGAGAAAGAAACAATTGGGGGGGAGGGATCATAGCAGAATGAAATCTGCATCCCTACATGCAATGCAAATGCTAAGCTCCAGTGTGAGCTGATTGCAACCCACACACTCTTGGCAAGGTGTCAGAGCTGCCGCTAGCTTTCTTTGATCCCCTGCTGAGAGAAAATGAAAACAGACAACCCTTATTATCCAAGTCTAGAAGCAAAAGCAAGGCAAGGAAAAGATAATATGACTGCTATCTTTGGAAACCAAAGCTTCATTGGTGGTGGTGGGGGGGGGAGTTATCAAAGGATATGTATGCATGGGCTTATTTATTTATTTATTTATTTATTTATTTCGATTTATATCCCGCCCTCCCGCCAAAGCAGGCTCAGGGCAGCTTACATATTCATGTATGGACATAAAACACAGGAAACACAAAATACAATTAAAACCATAAAAATATTAAAAACCTTTGAGGTGCTGTTGATCTTTAGATGGTAATCTGTTTCATAAAATGGATGGCTGCCTATTCTGCTCTGTATTAAGTTTAACTATTCTGCTGTTCCAACTGGATGTTGTATATGAAACAGTTCTTAGGGTCATGCTAAAGGTGGTCCAGATGTTTCAAAGTCTGTTGTAGCCTGTGATCTAATTAACAGAATGTCTGGTGGAAGAGCACCGTCTTGCAGGCCCTGCGGAACTGTGTGAGCTCTCTAAGGGCCCTAACCTCTTCAGAGAGCTCATTCCACCAGCTCAAAACTACAACAGAGAAGGCCCTGTCATCATGAGCCTGGCCTCTTTGAGGCCAGGGATTGAGAGCAGGTTTTTGTTTTGCAGTTCTCCTACTCCTGCAGGTTCATTCAGAGCATCTGACCAAAGTGCTCTCTGGGGAACATGTGGGGAAAGGCAGTCTCGAAGATATACAGGTCCCTGGCCATATAGGGTTTTAAAGGTAAGAACCAGCACCTTGAAATGAACCCAGTATGCGATATGCAACCAGTGCAGCACTTTCAGCATAGGCTGAATGTGCTCCCATAAGGGGAGACCCATTAACAGCCTGGCTGCAGCATTCTGCACTAGTTGAAGCTTCCGGGTTTGAGACAAGGGCAGCCCCATGTAGAGGGCATTACAGTAATCCAGTCTCGAGGTAACCATGGCATGGATCACTGTTGCCAAGTCGTTGCATTCAAGGTAGGGGACCAACAGCCTTATCTGCCAAAGGTGGTAAAAAGCTGAGTTGGCAGTAGCTGTCACCTGGGCCTCCACTATTATGGAGGAATCCAGGAATACCCCTATGTCACGGCTGGGGCTGGGTCAGGCAAAGTCCAGGGGCAGTCCAAGGTCTGTAGCCAGTAAGCAGGAGGGTCCGAGGCACCAAATCCGAATCACTGTACAAGTATCGCAGGTCCGAGGTCCAGAAGCCGAGGTCAGGGAGTCCAGAAGTCACAAGCCAAAGTCAGGGAGTCCAGAAACCAAAGTCAAGCCAGAGTGGATGCTAGAACATCAGGGAGATAACTAGTTGCTTCCACAAAGCCTCCTCCCAAACCCTACAGCTATATAGCCCTCTGCTGGCTGTTGCCCATTTGGGCTAATTGCTGGCTCAGAGAGGCAGCCAGGATCCTGTTGCAACTCAAGCATCCTTGCTCTTAGAAGGGCCAGAATCCTCTCAAAACTCAGGGCTCAGGGAGCGTCTTGCTTGTGAGCGTGCCGCCCTCCTCCGATCCCTGAGGTTCTGATGGAGGCGGTCACGCACACGCGCCACCCGAGAGGGCGAGGCAGGGGGGCTGGGATCTTCTCCAGCAGGAGGCAGGGGCACTGGTGCAGGTGGCAGGGGCCCAGTTTCTTCTGCAGGCTCAACTTCCTCTGCAGGGTCCCCAGCACCCATGACACCCCAGGCTTTTAACCTTTGGCGCCAACACAAGTGGTGCTCCATTGAAGGTTGGTAATGAGACCTCCACTCCCGGACTGCCATGACTTAGATACAGAACCTCTGTCTTCATAGGATTCAATTTCAGTTGACTCAGCCTGAGCCACCCTGCCACAGCTTGTAGTGCCATGGCCAGATCTTCCAGGGAGGAGTTGGACTGGCCACCCATCAACAGATAGAGCTGGGTATCATCTGTGTACTGATGGCATCCCAGTCCAAACCTCTGGGCAATCTGAGCAAGGGGGCGCATGTAGATGTTGAACAACATCGGGGAGAGAACCGCCCACTGTGGCACACAACATACAAGTGGGTGCCATTGGGAGAGTTCTTCCCCTATCACCACCCTTTGTCCCCGACCCTGTAGAAAGGAGGAAAGCCACCATAAGGCCAACCCCTGTATCCCAGCGTTGGCAAGGCAATGGGTCAGTAGCTGATGGTCGACCGTGTCGAATGCAGCCGACAGGTCTAAAAGCATCAGTACTGCCAAACCACCTCTGTCCAGATGCCTCTGGAGGTCATCTGTGAGGGCGACCAGAACTGCCATGTTAGCATGCACAGTATACACATTATTTTTCAAGGCACTGGACTGAGTGAAAGGTGGAGTGACAGGTAAAGCCCCTGTTGCCTTGCTGGTTGTTGTGGGGGAGGCACAACACATATATTTTAGGGAATGCTTATTGGTTTGAAGGCTTGTGCTGTGTTATGCATCTCTCACATTATTATCTCACCCTTCCACCAAAGACCTCAAGGCCATGTAAATGGTTCTTTCTCACCATCCTTACAATAGTTCTTTGGTTGAGAGAATGACTGGCCAAAGCTTACCCAGCAATCTTCATTGCAAAGTTGACCAGGTATCCTAGATTCTACATTAGATACTACACAACTCTGTTAGGAAACAGATGCTTACTCTGAAAAATTTGTCTGGAGTCAGCAGTGACCCTTCAAAAGTATTTTTAAGTATGTCCCTGTCTTGGAAATTAGCTCCATTCTTTCATCAGACTGGAGAACATGGATGAGTAGTCTGGCAGAGTTTTCTTATGTGTTCTCAAAGGACAGTTTGTAAGAGCTCAATGATACCTTTTAAAAACTATCACAAACCTTTAAAAATACCACAAAAGTCCCAACATCTTTGCTATAACTAATTTTTTTGTCTAGTAAAGTTGCTTTATAACAGAACTTGTTTGACATACAATTCCCATTAAATTGCTTTTAGAGACCATGAAAGGGAAATGAAAGGAGGCCATTTTTACAAGAACCTGGCAAACTGGGTAAGTGGCATATATGATCCCACTATCCCTATCTAGTTCCTTCTGGCACTCTGTATCTAAAAGTGCTTCCAATACAACACAGACTGGGAGCAGTACTTTAAACATCTGTTTAATGGTCAGTTGTCTCTGCTAACTTCATTGACTTAAAACATCTTCCACTTTGGGGACTAGTTTCTATAGATCAGTTGTTTGAAATCCGTTAAGGCTGCTGAGCCTGACCATTTCCGTAGGGTTGCAGGCCCAGCAGAAGATCTGGTGGGGCTGAAGTATGGGGGATAGCTGTCTGCAATGATGTGACCTCACTTCCAGGAAAATACAGAATTGATATCACACCTGTCTAGGAATTGCTGGACATTCTATGGATTTACCATAGAGTTTCTGACCATTTCTTGAGCGGTGTTCCCAAAAGTGATGCCAAGCCATTGCTGGCAGCAATTTTAAAAATATTTTCTTTCTCTTGCTGCTGGCCACTGGAATGCTGGCAGGCAAGGCCAGCAAGTGTATGGCAACCCTGCATCCCCCCAAGTTTATTTACTGTTTTGTGGGGCCTCTTAATATAACCTTTAAATTTAAGGTAATAACCTTATATACCAGGGGTGGCCAATGGTAGCTCTCCAGATGTTTTTGCCTACAACTTCCATCAGCCCCAGCCAGCATGGCCAATGGCTGGGGCTGATGGGAGTTGTAGGCAAAAACATCTGGAGAACTACCATTGGCCACCCCTGGTATATACAGTCATTGTTGCTTCAGGAATAATTCCATATAGTTGAAAACAGGCTATTTTTGTGTCCATCTATAAGAAAGGGGATAAAAAGAATCCTGCAAATTATCATCCAGGTAGTATTCTCTCAGTTTTAGGCAAATTATATGCTGCCCAACTTCTGCTTAGGTTGGAGACCTCGATGCAGGGATCTTCTGTCCTGGGACACAACCAAACTAAATTCAGGAATGGGAGCTCAGCATTGCATCACATTTTCATCTTAGCTCACCTCCCTTGTAAATACGCATAAGAACTGGAAATGCAATGCCATATTCATTGATTTTCAGGCCACATTTGACTTTGTTTCTCAGGAATGCTTATGGGAGAAATTGGCCACAGCCATGATTCCAACCGGGTTCCCCTGTATAATTAGGCCAACTATATACTTTATCTAACTTGAGTGTGTGTAAAAGTCTTCAGGATCACCTAATTAATCCCAGAACTGTTATACGGGGGGTGCAGGATGGCTGGATTCTATCTCCCAGTTATTTAATCTCTATTTGTCTAATCTGCATTTGATATTTATGTTCCAATAATTGCCAGTCTTTCCATTTCTGTATTACTATAAGTGAATGACACCATCTTTCTTTGGCAGCAGTAGATATCAACCTGCTTTAGATCTTTTTTCCTGCTAATATACCTCAGAATTGCTGTGAATTAACTATTCAGAATCAAAAATTATGTTTGTTTGCTTGTTTTTTTTCCAAGCCAAGGCAACAACAGCTGTGATCCTAGTCTCTAGACAGTCATCAGTTTGAACAAGTCTGTGTTTTAATTACTTGAGTATCCTATTCCACACCTCCCTTTCTCAGAGTTTCCATCTGCAACATACCTTGGCTAGTACCAGAATGTTGTTGGCTTTTGTTCAAATATTTTGTAGGACTTCTTTATTTATTAAAAATATACATTAACACATTTTGATTACAAAGAACCCACAAAGTGCATTGTGCTAATGAGAGTGTGCAATTAAATTCTAACCAAAGTTCACAATAAATAACACTGTACAAAACCCAGTACAATTTTGATTGCTTGGGTTTTGGCCCATTCTTTGGTAAGCTAGAAGTGTAATTGCTAAAGAGGGAGTTGATACATCCTAGTATTAGTGCACTTTGGAAAGATATACACTGTGAGTTTAATCCAGCACAAAATTTCCACTTGTACTTTCAAGAAAAAGGCAGCAGTAGCTGCTTACACTAAGTAAAACTTATTTTATCCCTACCTGTAAGACAAAATCTTGTGTTATCAATTCTTGGGCATCATACAGGAAAGGAAGCTCTATGGGTTGCACAAATTCTTGCACAAGTGGAACTACACCAAGTCAGTTTATGTTTCCACTTGTGCATTGTTGGATCTAACCCCTGAGGTTAGAAGTATATTCAAGATAAATCTGTTGATGTAGAAGAAAGTTCAGCATTGACTGTTGGCAGTGATTCTTGGTCATTAGAACAGATGTGTGACAAGGCATACAAGTAACTTTGCTTTCATTTGTGATTTTTTTTTTTGGGGGGGGAGGGTTGTATGAAAGATTTGTACAGAAATGTGGCAGTCCTACAATGAGACCAACAGCAAGGTGCTACGGATGCTAGACCGTCTGGAAGTATGTCTGGAGTCCTGAGTTGCTATCAGTTTTGAACTTCTGGGTATTAGAACATCAGGAAAGAGACAAGTAAGAAAGCTAGCTCTACCATTTTCTGGTAGGAATTAAAATTACACCAGGAATGTTCCAATGGTAGTGTTTGGGGTATGGAGCCCCTAACCTCAGGACAGGAGAAGTTGAAAACAGGGAGGGAAAGCCAGTCATTCTGATGGACTCTGTCAACGGACACTTGAGCTCTGGGAGAGAGCAGAAAAGGAGTGCTGCTGCAAGGGTGAGTGTTTGGTTTTCTCGTTGCTGAGAGTGAGTTTATGTGGTTTGTGTGGTTGCTGGGGAACTGCTGTTTGTTTGTTTTGAGTAGGCTGTAGGTGATTGCTGCTGATTGCAGGTGATTGTTGCTCAATGGGAGTGTCTGTGTTGCCTGGGGAAGACTGAGGCCCCACCCTCTTTGCAGTTATTAGGCTGCACCTTGCCAGAGGCACGAGCCTTTGGCACAAGTCGAAGGGTGAGAGCTAAAGGACTCTTGGCCTGTGGGCTCTGTAAGATGTCCAGGAAAGACCAATAAGGTAAGTAGACTTTCCAGAAGGAGAGCCACATAAACACAAAAGATTTTAAGGGGGGACTGTATGTTTGAAAAACTATTACGAAGGTAGAATGCCAGCAAGGGGGTGGGGGCTTTCCAGTGTTTTGCACTGAGTGTCACATGTATGACTATCTGCCCACTGGACCAAAGTCTTGGGTGTGTGCTCGATGCAAGGAGCTTCTGGTCCTCAGGGAACCAGTTTGAACCCTTGAGGCCAAGGTGGCTGACCTGGATAAGCAGAGACAGTCAGTTAGGCACTCGAAGAAGACTCACGTGGACTTGTTAGATGAGCCCACTCTGAATATGGCAGCCTCATTGCTCCCAGGGAGCATGAGGGTCGAGAGGGAACAGGGCACCATGCTGAGGATAGGGGGAATGTGCTTTCTTCTTCAGTTGGTGAGCAGGTATCCTTTCGCATCAAGGAACCATCCCTGGGCAGGGAGGGGGGGGGTCTTGGTAGTTGGTTATTTGATCCGTAGGCAAGTAGAAGCTGGGTGGCAAAACTGTGTACTGACTGTGTGGTGACTTGCCTGCCTAGTGTGAAGGTAGCAGACATTATGCGTGTTGTAGATACGTTGATAGGCAGTGCTGGGGAGAAGTCAGTGGTTGTGGTGCATGTTAGCACCAGCGATGTGGGAAAATGCAGTTGTGAGGTCCTGGAGGAAAAATTTAGGCTTCTAGGATGGAGACTAAAGGTCAGGACCTCCAAGGTAGCCTTCTCAGAAGTGCTACCTTTTCCATGTGCAGGGCTGAAGAGACAGGTGCAAATTAGAAGTCTCAGTGAATGGATGAGACGATGGTGTAGGGAGGAAAGGTTTAAGTTTGTTAGGCACTGGGATGCTTTTTCGAACAAGCAGGAGCTGTACAAAAGAGACAGTCTCCACTTGTCCCCAGAAGTAACCAGGCTGATGGCGCTTAAAATCAAAAAGGTGGCAGAGCAGTTTTTAAACTGAATCCTGGGGGAAAGCCGACAGCAGATGAAATGTCTCTGGTTCGGGAGGACTCATCTCAAAGAGTTGAAGGGTTAGCTGTAACTTTTCTACCAGGCAATGTATTAGAGTTGTCCACTGAGATGGTGACAAACAGTATGGACTGTCTGCCAAAGTCTCGAGGCAGCAGAAGGAAGGTTGCGGGCCTAACTTGCCTGGAAAATTATAGATGTTTGTATACAAATGCTAGAAGTGCCCGAGGTAAAATCGAGGAGTTGGAT
The DNA here is from genome assembly GCF_032191835.1 of Heteronotia binoei. NCBI lineage: Eukaryota > Metazoa > Chordata > Lepidosauria > Squamata > Gekkonidae > Heteronotia > Heteronotia binoei. Next base: position 184,670,730 of record NC_083223.1, on the reverse strand, counting down.
TGCTTAGTATTGGGGGGGGGGAACATAGACATTGTGGGTATTTCAGAAACTTGGTGGAATGAGGAGAATCAGTGGGACATAGTGGATATAAATTATATCGGAAGGACAGGGAGCGAAGGGTTGGAGGTGGGGTGACTCTGTATTTCAGAGGGTATGCAGTCCAGTAAGAAGGTCAGAGATTTAGATTCCCTTCTAGAAATTCTTTGGGTTGAAATAGTGGGCCCAGAAGGAAATTTAACTATAAGACAGGTGTGTCCAACAGTAGCTCTCCAGATGTTTTTTTGCTACAACTCCCAGATAACAAGTTTTATTAAATTTAACAATTTTATTTAAATTTAACAATTTTACAGTTATTACTACATCAAGAAAAAAAGGTATAATTCATTATACCTGCAAGTACTAAAAATTAATACATAGATATTATCTTTAAAGTCTACAAATATTTTATGATCTTTTGATATTACTGTAAAATCCTCCTGTTTTACCAACTATTTAGTGGCAGATTCCAGATTCTTATCCATCATATCTGTGATCATACAAAACCAAATCTATGTATCCTTAATCTACATAAAGCAACAGAAGGAAGAAAAAAAAGAAGAGAAAGAAAGGTTCAAATTCTGGTCTTCAGTACTAGCTTATTAACCAAGAGGTTTCAATGTATAGAAACAGTAGCTGCATCTCTATCTAATCTACAAAGGAATCTCAAGGCTAAACAAAAATAAAACAATCTTCTCATTAACCATGAAAGGCTTCTGAGTTAGATGGGTAAAGTTATGGTACTCATGTCTTATTATCAAATGTTGACAACTTTAGGCATCTACTTGAACAGTTAGCTCTCTTTAATAAACAAAAAGGATGGGTTTTCAAAAATAAAAAAATTAAAAGTAAGCAAGGGAGAAGAAAAAAAACACAAACCCATGGAATGCTGTTTTTACAGCAGCCCTCATCTCAGAAGGTGCTAGCCATTCCCAATTGCTCCCACAACTTCACACTAAACAGAAAGGGGAACTTTGATCTATAGGGAAGATTTATCTCACTCCCATCAAATTGTACTCATTTACTTCCCTGAAAAGCAAAGAAAAAAGCTCTTAGTGGATTAATTTATTGGCATCTCCATGCATGAGAATGGACAAAGGGCACCTCCTCACCAACCATTCAAGAAAAAGCAAAATATTAAAGGATTGTACACACTTTCCTTATATATATATATATACACATACATGCATACATGCATACATACATATATATATATATATATATATATATATATATATATATATATATATATATATATATATATATATATATATATATATATATATATATATATATATATATATATATATATATATATATATATATATATATATATATATAATATCCGGTCAGGAGCCTTTGCCTAACGCTCTCCCAGCTGGCTCCAGTTATATCATTTTTTACCCCTTTAAATTATATTTTTGAACTTTTGAAAGATGCCTCCGAAAGGGGTGAAAAAGACCAAGCAGAAGGAAAAAAGCTTTCAGCCTCTAACTAATTTCGTGCAACTGCCTTCCACCTCCCACGCAAGCTTGGAGAGATGTGAGGAACCACCTGCAGAAAGTCCTCTCATGGTGAATTTATTGTTTCAGACAATGTCTAAACTAAGACAAGAAATATGAGAGGACATAACTTCTATGCTTCAACCAATGTGTCAGTGCCTGGATGAATTAGAGAATTCTTGTAAGCAAGCAACCCTGACGGCACAAGAAGCGTTAAAAAAAGCTCAAGAGATAACATCAGAGATAACATCAGACGCATGGACGAGGAACAGGTTTTAACAGTGGACTTTCGTAGCCGGGAGCTGTGCCTAAAATTTAGAGGCTTTAAATTGGATGTGGAAGCAGAAATGGACATATATATATATTCATGGCAAATTGGCTTGCTGAAGTAATCCACCTGGAGGTCGAGGTTCTTCCACTCATCCAAAAAGCATATCGTGTAGGCAAGGTATGTGAAGACAATTTGTCTTATACCAGAGATATTGTGGTGCAGTTTAAGGACTATCGAATGAGGCAAACAGTCTTTGCAGAGGCTAGGGAGAGAGGAGGCTTGGACTACCAGGGGTTAAAGATTCAGGTCTTTCCGGATCTCCCTCCTGAATTTTTAAGAATCAGAAGAGACCTTAAGGACACAACTGCCAAACTGCGGGACTTAAAAATTAAATATAAATGGCTACAATCAGGCAAACTATGTGTCCAAAAAGGCTCCACTTCGTTTACAGCATATGACGCAGCCTCGGGTGAGATACTATTATCCAAGTTAACTCCCTCCTCTCCTATATCAAGAGTTAATAAGAGAAAGGAATGCTCTCCTCTCATCCCTCCAAGGACAACCCGTGTATGTACTGAGGAAGTTGATGTTAATCTGGAAGAAAATATGGACTCTATTTAAAAGAAATTGAAGCAACAAGAAAAGGGAAAAGCTGAAGAAACTTATAATTTATAATTATTGATTTTTTTTTCAGAATTAAGAGCTGGGTGGGGACAGCTGGTGAGAGCACCTGGGTAATTTCCCTCCTTGTTTAATTCAGTCCAGGTGAAGAAGAAGAGTTTTTTTTCTTTTTGACCTTAAACTTTAAGGTCTCCAGGGACTGAGATATATTGTTAGAATTTATTCTTTATGGATTTTTTTTTTTGAGAGTAGAAGGAATAATCAAGATATAGAAGAAGAAGTTATATTGAATGCGTGTGGCACTAAGTTTTAAAAAGCTGTTAGGGAAATTAGCACTGTTAAGCTTCATTATTCCTCTGCTATAAAAATATAGAATATAGAATATTCCTCTGCTATAGAATATAGAATATAGAATATAAAAATATAGAATATAGAATATATATATATAAATATATATATAAATATATATTTATATATATATATATATAAAGTGGTGTGGAATGGTAACACTTGAGATATCTTTAAATTATGTTGTTTTTGATTTGTTATTATGGTATACCTACCTGTTGGAACAGGTAGTAATTGTAATGAGTCTATAATAAAATTTGAGAAAGTGTATGTAATTCTAGCTACAATAGTCCAAATTCTAATTAAATAGATTAACTTTTTAGCCTTACATTAGCGTATATTTAAATTTTAAAAAGTTTTACAAGTTTTTAGTCATTAAACCCCCTCTTTTTTAGCAACAGATTGTTAAACTTCATTATAATTTTGAGCTTTGCAGAAAATCATGCCAAACCAAGACAAGCTGCCCATTCAATTTGAAAAAATAAAAAACCAAATAATCCTGCTTTAGGTTTAAAGAATCCTTCAAAAAAAGGGGGGGAGGGATTCAAAATTATGTCCTATAATATTGTACCTGTTAGAGAATAGTCTTAAAATCTCTTCTTATAGTTTGAATAAAAATGAAAATCCCCTGGTTCGAAAATCAGAATATCCATTCCAAGATGTTATGTCAGATCCATAATATTTTGCTTATGTCAACTCACTGTATGGTAAGAGTTTATATTCTCTTCTTCCTGAAAGCCTTCCAAGTCATAATCTTTCTTGTTGGACTTGCTCTGAGGCTGTAGATTTTAATTGAGTCAACTGATTTTTCCCTTTCATTGCTGAACATTTTTGCAAAAAGCTTTGGAGCCGAATCGATGTTATTCCCCTCTTTCTTTGTCTCAGTGAACTGTAGATTTCGTTTCTCCTGCATAAGTGCATAAACTGCATTCATTTTAAAATCAGGCATGGCAATCTCAGGCAATTGTCGTTTCATTTTTGCTCGCTTCTCAGGCAGATTTTGTGCTCCTTGATACCTCTGTTCTTGTACATTTTCCATATTTTCCATTTCTTTACAATTCTCCAGGAATTTTCCCATTTGTTCCTTTACCAATTCTGCTAAAAGACCACGTCCCTGCCTTATGGAGAATATAGCAGCCATAAAATCTTTTGAATTATTCATCTCTTCCCTGCTGTTATAATCAATATGATAATAGAAATCAGAGAATAAGTTCAGAGTGCCGGGTTGAAAATCCAGAAATCCAGCTTTTCTCATATAAAGTCACATTCCACCTTTAATCAAGTTTTGTATAGTATGTTGGTAGTCCAATTGTTACTAGTTAATTTTAAACCAGATCTATCCACAATTATATACTCAGTCTTCCTTTTACTTGAAATAAAGACAATTGTTATAAGCTTGTTCTTTTAATTTCAGAAGCCTCTCTCGTGGGCGGAGGGGTCTTTTAGCCTCCTCCCCCTCTTTTTGAACAGTCAGATTTGGTTTTATAATAGGACTTTAGTTGATAGGTTACATTCCAGAGTGAACTTACTTGCAAGGTATAGTTCGTTAGTTGAAGTAGAAAGACGATTAGAAGAAAGTATTTTGTTACCGGTAAACACAGCTAGTGCTATACAAAATGGTGATTGTTGCAGTGAGGCTTCAGGATAGACAAAGAACCAGGCTTTGCCCACCGATGAAATCCCTGGGAATGTCATTTTCCATGCTGTCAGGGCTCTCCCTCCAGGGGTCCCTTCAGGTATCTGGGCTTCCCAGACCCCCTCAATCTGCTCAGTTTGGGGAGTTTGCAAGAGCTGCAATCTCCCCTTCTTGCTGAGCTGAAGCTGGAACAGGAACCCCTTGCCTACAACTCCCATCAGCCCCAGCCAGCATGGCCAATGGCTGGGGCTGATGGGTGTTGTAGGCAAAAAACATCTGGAGAGCCACCCCTGCTATAGGAGTTTGTTATCGCCCATGGGATCAAAAGCTAGGGGACGATTATAATAAGATGAAAGCATTAAAGGTAGTGACTAAATGTAAAAACTGTGTCATAATAGGTGGGTGAGTGGGCGTCAATGTGGCAGATGAGGTTCAATGTGGCCAAATACAAAGTAATGCACATTGGGGCTAAAAATCCTAGCTATAAATACAAGTGGATGGGGTGTGAACTGGCAGAGACTGACCAAGAGAGAGATCTTGGGGTCATGGTAGATAACACACTGAAAATATCAAGACAGTGTGCGATTGCAATAAAAAAGGCCAACACCATGCTGGGAATTATTAGGAAGGGAATTGAAAATAAATCAGCCAGTATCAAATCAGCCGCTGTATAAATCGATGGTGCGCCCTCATTTGATATACTACCATGTACAATTCTGGTCATCACACCTCAAAAAGGATATTTTAGCATTGGAAAAAGTACAGAAGAGGGCAACTAGAATGATTAAAGGGTTGGAACACTTTCCCTATGAAGAAAGGTTAAAACGCTTGGCACTCTTTAGCTTGGAGAAACTTCGACTGAGGGGTGATGTCAAGTTCTCAGAGTGCAAGCAGGCAGGAGTCCAAAGCCAGTCCAAGGTCAAAGTCCAGGAAGCCAAGTCACCAATGCAGAATCACAAACCGGAATCAGAAGTCAATGTCCAAAAGCCAAAAGGTCAGGGTGCCAAGGAATTCAAGCAGGTCAGGATCAGGAAGGAGCATGGATGCAAGCCAGATAATAGACTTGTTGCTTCCACAAGGTTACAAGGTCCTGGGTGGGACCTATATGGGAGTGTCAATCAGCCTGCTCCCTGGGTGGCAATGACTCTGCTAGAACTCAGGGCTGAGAGATCTGAAGCATTGGTGTGCCTCATGTCTTTGCTCTGAAAGTTCTTTCCAGAGCCTGCTTCGAACTCTTGAGATGGGAGGAGGAGAGCTTGGAGGAGATTGATCGTCAACAGCTGACACTGGTGGCTGGAGAGTGATTGATGGGCCAGCTGCTGTTTGTTCAGCTGAGGAACTGGCTGGCAACTCTTCCAGGTTAACCCTTCCAGCTCCTCTTCGTCAGGGCTCATGACAGGTGACATGATAGAAGTTTACAAGATTATGCATGGGATAGAGAAGGTAGAGAAAGAAGTCCTTTTCTCCCTTTTACACAATGCGAGAACTCGTGGGCATTCAATAAAATTGCTGAGCAGATAAATAGAACAGATAAAAGGAAGTACTTCTTCACCCAAAGCGTGATTAACATGTGGAATTCACTTCCATAGGAGGTGGCGATGGCTACAAGCATAGATTCAAGAGGGGAATGGGAGAGCCAGATCTAGGGGGGGCAGAAGGGGGTGCTTGTCCTGGGTGCTGACTGAGGGGGGGGGGCACCAAATTGGGCATGGAGTCCATTGTATTCTATGGGACCATAAGATAGAATAGCCCATAAGGGGACATAATTTTTAAATCCCCCCCCCCCTCAAAAAACACGTAGCTCTGGTCCTGTGGAATGGATAAGCATATGGAGCAGAGGTCCATTAGTGGCTATTAGCCACAGCTTATTGTTGGAACTCTCTGTCTGGGGCAGTGATGCTCCATATTCTTGTTCTTTGGGGGGGGGGCACAGTGGAACGGTTTCTAGCCCCACTAGTGGACCTCTTGATGGCACTTGGTGGGGGTTTTTTGCCACTGTGTGATACAGAGTGTTGTACTGGATGGGCCATTGACCTGATCCAACATGGCTTCTCTTATGTTCTAATGGATTCCAGATTCTGTTGCAACAGTTATCCCACTGAGTCAACTGGGGGGAGGGAAGAGTCAGCAGCAGACCAGACATGGAAAACTCTGCTTTAAAATGTGAAGTCACACTCATGGTGTTATTGTTACTATAGTTTGACGCTTCAAATTTCAGGAGGTATCAAACAGATTTCAATTGAAGGGGGCAAGATTCTCAGTGAAATGTAAAGGCCTGTTATTTTATACTGCAAAAACTTAGGCATTCTTTATTTGTTTCAAATATGTCTAGACCTATCTTTGTCCTGACAATTCAGAAGAGTTTTGGAGACTTTTCCATACATTTTGATATTACAACAATGTTATAAATCCCCTTCAAAAACTTGTATGGTAAGCATGTGTAGAGGAGAGCGGGATCATTCCCACTTGTCCCCACTCACTGATGTCAAAAGTCTACAATAAGTCACTTGTGCATTACATATTTACTTATGTTTTTTGAGGAAAGGATTCTCTGCTTTCTGTGTATGACAGTCCTGATCAATAAATGCTTTTGACATCTTTGACTATGGTATAGCAAGCAAAACTGTTGGCTAGGTTAGAATTCTCAGGCAATCAGGGCTGCTACTTAACACAAAGATTTTTCCATGATTCAGCCACCAGACTGGTGCAATTTTCCCCACAGTTTCACATAACATTGTCCTCTGTTTCTGCACAGACTGTTTACAGCCCCTTCTTTCCACACACACACACACACACACACAAAAAAAAAACCCACCCTGCTTTATTTTAAACCTGTTTTTTAAAAAACACTATTTTCTAGGCAGGTCATCCACATGAGCAGTTCCTTCAGTTAGAAAGGGAAACCGCACAACGGTAAAACTTTGGTGAAGTGTTAGTGGGGGGAATGCACTACAAATATGAAAGAGAAACCACCATTAAAAGTGGAGAGAATATGGGCTGTCCAAAATCATATTGTTAGAATCAGTTTGCCAGCCAGACTACTGAGGAAGATCTCCCTGGCGTGGAAGCAGTCCAGAGAATCAAGACATTGCCTGTGCAGTTATGACACTGATTTTCCTTATATTTGTCCTTTGTATGCCTGGGGAGGAAGAGCCTTATAGCACTTTGGAAAAGGTACAGCCTTCCATGACCATTAAACATCCACAAATATGTTTTTAAAATAATTTGTTCTTTTGCTTAAAGTGGAATAATGTCTGATCGAGTTTATTTTTAAAGGCTGCATTTGAGATGCATCTTCTTCCCTGCCAAAGGGGTTTACCTGGCTTGATCTGATTTAACAAGACTTTTTAGTGTCCCATTATGGAAAAGGAGAGGAAAACAAATGTGGTCGAGTGCTACTGTGTGCCAGAATGTGGAGGCTCAGAAGAGATAAGATAACCTTGCAAATAAACAACAGATGGCCGGTGGCCTAATGCTTTGCTGTGGATGAACATGACAGGGATTTATTCCTTCAGCCTACTGAAGGAGCCTTGAACAGGCTGAAGCTGCAGAAATGTATGGCCCGCCAGCAGTCAGGGATTGTAGCAGGGATTCAGTTGAAGCAGATGGTGTTTGAATGCAGCTATATTATTATGCAGCTGTTGCCCATCTTACTTGTGAAATGTGTGAGATTCAGAATAAATTTCCCAGAGGGATTCTCGGATGAACCGTCAGTCTTGGATGTGGTATTCTCAGAAGAGAGGAGATTCTTTCTTTCCAAAAAAGCACACAAAAACATCAGACCTGACAGCTTGATGTCAGCCTTACTGTAATATTTTTGTGTCAATGCCAAGGCCCTTAAAAGAGTCACCCTGGTGCAATGAGATCAGTCTCTTTTGCCCAAGATGTTTGTAGCCTACCCAATTTGAAAAGGAAACACTAATGTACATGTTTCAGTGCTTAAAAATCTGATGAATAAATGACCTAGGATACCTTTACAGGAAATCTCTGAATGAAATAGGTGTGCATCTGATGCATATCCAAGTAATGTAATGTTAGTCTCTGGCAGCTTTAGTCTCTGCTAGTTCTCCTCTCCTATACGGCAGTCAAAACGATCAAAGCACAAAGATGCTCAGGCAGGTCGACCAGCAGAGCCTTTAGAACAGCTCTAAGCTCACATCTTCTACTTCTAGTCCTTTCAATGAATGGGATTCTATGGAACTGGCTGGGAAGGCTCAATAGCAGCAGGAAGCTATGTGCACACTTCAAAGTACTCAACAGTGGTTTTCTTCTGCATGCATGGAAAGCTCCAGCTCACAGCTGGGCAGTTATCACAGCAAAATTCTCCAATGAATGCAGATCTTTTACTGACTTTCTCTTGTGCTTTCAATTTCTTTTTCAGTCCCAGTGGTGCACACACAGATCCCATGGCTGAGTTTCTGATACACATACAGACTTCTAGACAAGTGAGAGCTTTGCCCATTTAGTTCAGTGTTCTGAAATGAAGGGCATGTTTGGGTTACAGATCTATTGTGGTGGTGGAAACTGCCGCCCATCAAGTTGCAGCTGGCTTATGGTACAGTTTTCAAGGCAAGAGATGAGCTTCTGTTTTGTTAAAGGGAGTTATGCACATTCTCTGACCCTGTTCCAAAACAAATAGAACCAAACAAATAACTTGGCTTTCTGTTACTGTGAATAGAATAATAATTATTACTTAAGAATAACTTTTATCTAGAAATAAACCCCAATGAATTAAGTGGTGCAGAATGCAGGCACACAAATGCAAGTCAAGTTAATGCAAGTCAAGTCAAATGCAAGTCAAGTCAAATGCAAGACTGCTCTGATTCTCTGGATTAAGCACAGTGAGCTATGTATGCAGAAAAGGGCCTCAGTGACTGAAATTATTGGGATACAATGCCCAGAGTGGCCTAATCCATTCTCTGATCAGGATGAAAGTACAGATTGTGAGTAGATCAAAGGATACAGAACTGAGATATTTGGGGAATATTCATAAGTAGGTATTCTTGGAAGTAAGCCCCATTTTATTCAGTAGGACTTATCCCTGTTTCTGTTGTATATAAATTCTATAAAATTTCATATATAATATTAATTAATTACAAGATATCATATCTCCATGGCATGCATTTTAATGGGAATTACAACTGCATTTCTTCCTTATTAACAAGCATTTTCCCATGTGTGTAGTGATATCTGCAGACTGAGAATTCACTTCATGTATCTGATGAAGTAGATGCTATCCATGAAAGCTGGAAATATTTTATATATATATAATATATATGTATGTATGTATGTATGTATGTATGTATGTATGTATGGCTATCCCTCTAACACAATTTGTGCAAAGATCTCACTGATACTTAGCCTAAGAATTTGTTTTCAGCAAGTTGTATTGGTCCTATATAGTATGTATGTAAAATGTCATACACTGGATTTACTTTTTTTATTAAAGTGAATGGGTAAGAGCTGAGGGCATGGTTGTGGTCAGAACACTACCAACCAAAAGAATGGGTGAGTTTGTCATTCTCTACCTCTCCACCCACTGGGGCAGGAACTAAATTTTAATGTTGCATCCTTGGAGGCTTACACAGCCTGTTGGATTTCAAGATGCAGTAGTAAACTTTTACACAGCAGTGGTTCTATTAAAGCCTGGAGTCAATGTGGAAAAGTGAACTCTCTGGGGCTAAGGAATGCTAGCCAAGGTAGGTTTGCCAAGTCCCTCCTGGCAATCAACAGGGGGTGGGTGGGACTTACCAGGAGAGGAAGGGAGACCCATGACATGTTGCTGGTGATGTGGTGAAATCACTTCTGGCTTGCAGTGACACCATCATGTTGTAATGCCACAGCAATGCTGTGATACTTGGCAAAAACTCTAAGGTAAAAAATGGCTTCTACTATAAAGCTTTTGCCCAAATACCAGTGTCACCATAACATTACTGATGTATTTATGTCACTTATGGTACATTCTTGCTGTAAGTGACATCACTATGTTGCCAATGACATAGCCTGGGCCTTCCTCCTGCTCCTGGTAAGCCCCCCTGCTGGTGGGAGGTGGAAACTCAGAGGTTTGAGATCTCCTGCTTCAAGTGGGGGGCTGGCAACCCTACTCCAATGTCTTCTCTTTCACTTATTTTCAATAGACTTCCTTTTCCCTTGTTAGAGTTGGGAAATGACCAGAGCATAATTAATGGAACATTCATGTCAATTCAGCCAGAAGTTGCCATAAAGTTCATTTGAAAGCCTGTGCAGTGGTAGTCGTGGTACCATGGGTGGGCACACCTTTTTCTACTCTACCATTGCAACAGCTGAATAATGGCCAGTTCAATATAGCATCTGGATCTGATCTTCTTCGAGACAGTAAGAGTGGAAATCTGTGATGTTCTTTCTAGGCTTTTCTGGTAATTTCAACAATACATTTAGACTTTAGAAACCATTTTGTTTGTAGATCCATTTCCAGAAGTTTTGAAAGTGCCACTTGTCACACTTTTATTGATAGTTTGGGGTTGGTCTCCCTGACTAGGGTGCCTGAGGTGTAAGGACCACAACCCACAACTAATGGTGCCAACCTCCAGGTGTGACCTGGAGACACCCCAGGATTACAACTCATTCCAGACTAAAGAGATCAGTTCCCCTGGAGAAAATGGATACTTTGGAGGGTAGACTATATGGCATTGTACCCCACTGAGGTTCCTGTCCTCCCCAGGCTCCATCCTCAAATCTCCATGAGTTTCCCAACCTTGATCTGGCAATACTATCCCCCCCTATTCCCTGCTGGTGGCCAGGGTGGCCCTGGCAACTCTGCCCACAACAGAGTACCTTGTCGTTTCTTTTTACTTGGAGAAATTACAGGAGCCCTTTGTAAGGATAATTAATTCTTTGATAGCTGGGAATTTCCCTTCATTTTAAAGAAGGCAGTGCTTAGGACTTCGTTGAAAAAATCATCATGGATCAAAGAGTATCTGGCCAATTATAACCTTGTATCTAATCTCCTGTTTTTTGGCAAGGTGATTAAGCAAACAGTAGAAGAGCAGCAACTGAATAAAGGCATCCATCACTGTTGATCCTTTTGTATATGCCTGTTGCCTTTAACATAGTGTGTTCATAAAGTTCTAAAAGAACTATATGATTGGAGATATTGATGGCTACTCAGTGGTTTCAAGCTTTTTATCTAAAACTCAGGAAAGCATTGCTAAACTTCTGTGTGGGATCTTAAACGTTTATGCTTATTTTTCACCATTGAATGATATTATCCAAATCTCTGGATTTGGATGTCATCAGTATGTTAATGATGCCTAGCTATGAATTTATTGACCTAACATCTGCCCAACCCCCCAATCTCTAGTCTCTCTGTTGGGCCATTAGCTGGGTACCATGGTCAAGTGATGAGCAGGAGCAAGCTTAAGCTACACCCAGGAAATGTGGTGCTGATAATGAAGTCTGATGGCTTGGATAGGATTCATCTGTCTGTTCATGATAGCGGGAAGTCATCCTTAGTAGACCGTGTTCAGAATCGAGGGGGTTTATTTGACCTTACTTTATTGCTAACCCATAAAGGGGGTTTATTTGACCTTACTTTATTGCTAATCCAACCCCCCAGTCTCTGGTCTCTCTGTTGAGCCATTAGCTGGGTACCATGGATAAGTGATGAGCAGGTGCAAGCTTAAGCTACACCCAGGAAATGTGGTGCTGATAATGAAGTCTGATGGCTTGGATAGGATTCATCTGTTTGTTCATGATAGCGGGAAGTCATCCTTAGTAGACTGTGTTCAGAATCCAGGGGGTTTATTTGACCTTACTTTATTGCTAGAAGAGCAAATTGCCCGTGTGGGTAAGATTATTTCCCCACAAGCCAAATACATAGATCATCAAGCCTCCTGGACAGGGCTGACCTTGATATCCCAATTAGGGTTGCCTGCTCTGTGCTGGAAAAATAACTGGAGATTTTAGGGGTGGAGCCTGAGGAGGGTGGGGTTTAAATAATAGAATCATAGAGTTGGAAGGGAAACTCAGGGTCATATAGTCCAACCCCCTGCACTATGCAGGAAATTTACAAACACCTTCCCCTAAATTCATAGGATCAGCATTGCTGTCAGATGGAGGGGAAGAACTTCAGTTAGGTATGATGCCATAAAGTCCACCTTGCAAAGCAACCATTTTCTCCAGATGAGGTGATCTCTGTTGCCTGGAGACTAGTTATAAGCCAAAGAGATCTCCTGACATGACCAGGAAGTTGGCTACCCTAACCATCTGGGCTGGACTATTGTAAGACAATCTGTGTGTGGCTTCCATTGAAGAAAGTCTGGAAGGTTCAACTAGTTCAAAACAAGCCTGTTGCTGCTAACAGGGAAAAAGCCATTTGCCCCCCCCTCCCCCCGATGGAAAGAAGAGTTGGACACAAGGGTTTGGGTAATTAAAGAACCACTTTATTTATTACATTAACACAATGGCTATAACATAACAGGCAGCATGGCAGGGCTAGGGGACGAAATACCCCTCCCCTGCCACATGACAGGCGAGCCACCCTGCCCCTAGGTCTGGCCAAAATACACGGCTCGTACCCAGGCAGCCTAGCAAAGGTTATGCCCTGGAGTTCCAACCCCCAGCCGCACGGATGAATCAATCCATGCAAACCCAAGGCAGTCCACTTCATCACTTAACTGTCCCGCACAGTCCAGGAATGATTTAGCAAGACCCTCTACCCCAAAACTAGGGTGCTACAGGTGCTCACTGAGCTGCATAACGGATGTTTAGGCCAAAACCCAGCCACCGCAAGGCCAAGCCTCTGCTTAGGCAGCCACGCCCACTAAAAGCCTAACACTTCCTGAAGCCCAAGTTTCAAATCCTCTAAAAAGGCATCATTACCCTTGTCCGACAGATGTACGCCATCGCTCTTGTATAAATCCGCGCAATCAGCTCGGATCCAGGGGTGAGAAAGAAAGTGGCCAGTTCTAAATTGGCTTTGCGGCGAGCTTTCTCAATCGCTCGTGGGCCACAACATGTGGTGGCAACACGTGCACATCTTCAAACAAGAGGGGCAACAGGCCCAACCAATGGAGATTCCGCCGTCCATGCCATTCAATGGTGGCCCACTTGCTGAGCCCCAGCTGTGACCCGGCCGAAGTCCTCCTGGTCGATGGGCAGCCCAAAACATGAAGCTGTGTCCGCATATGAGGACGCGTCGTCTCTCTCCACGGACCACATTACCTGAGAAAAGAAGAAACGATGAATAACATGGTCCCTTAATAACATGGTGCCAATTACTGCAGTGCAAGAGGGCGAACATAGCCCTTATAGGCTGAGGAATGCCACTTACTCAGCTTCTGAATGGAAGGCGGGTAATACCCTGGGGCAGCCACAGTAGATGCTGCTCCTATATGGAAGGAATGGGTGCTGAACTTAACCCCCAACAGGCCCAGCATAGAAAGGGCCTTGCATGTCACAGTCCAAAACTGATGCTTCGCCAAGGGACTATAACTCGTTAAAGCCACTACAGGACAGATCTCCACATCAGAACAGGAACCCAAACTAATAGTATCCCCCATTGCAGCTGATCAGTCTTGGAACAACGAACTGTAACATATACAGATCCGCCAGCCAGACGAATGTCATGGGCCATCAAGGCCCTCCCTGACATGTCCCTTTTGGACTGAGCCACACGCTCACTCACCCAAAGAGCCCTGAAAAAAGCCATGAGAGAGGCAGCGTGAAAGAGCAGCGTTTCATACTCCGACATGCACACCTGGCCCCAGCCCGATCATAAACCTCTAAAAACTGCAGGAGAAAAACAGGTGCCGAAAATCCCGACAGGGCCCAACTTCTCTAGACCAACCTTTTCTTAATGCGGAAGTCACCGGTATTCTCCTGGAAACCCAAAGCCGCACTAGCGAAGGCCAATGCAGACAGCCAGCCCCAAATAGATCGTACTGCTAACCCCCTGCACCTTAAAAATACACTATAGTGGAATAATTGCTCCACCGGAAGGGGCCACCCCTTTTGTAACCAACTTTGCTCCCAAAACTTTGTTGTATGATTCTCTGGTCCTAGGAGCAATGGCGAGACTTATTTCTCTGCCAGCCTCGACCCGCCAATCATCCATATCCCAGGGAGCATCATTGTCAGGAGAAGATCCACATCTAGGGCCAGCTGGCGAAACCTCTGCATCTGTTTGCAAAAGAGAATGTCAGCCTCCCCATTAGCCACCCCAGGCACATGCCTGGCAAAAAATAAAATATTAAGCCTCAGGCAACGGAAAGTGAAGGCCCGCACCAGCCTCATCTCCCTGTGGGATTTGGAAGTGAGGAAACTGATAACATGCACCATGGCTAAGTTGTCACACCAAAAGTGGACTGTGTGGTTTGCCAACTCATTCCCCCACAACCAAATAGCTACCAAGATCGGGAAGAACTCCAAGAAAGTCATATCTCTGTTCCACCCCGCATCTACCCATTCCTGGGGCCATACCTCTGTGCACAAGTGTCCGCTAAAGAAAACACCAAACCCAAGGGACCCAGCTGCATCTGATGCTATTTGCAGCTCAGCCTCCAGCTGTAACTCAGCCCTCCAAAATGAGACACCATTAAAGGAAGTTAAAAAACTCCCTCCATAGTACAAGGTCCTCCAGCACGCTACGTCAAAAGATGTGTACCTCACAGTACACAAATTCTCTGGTATGGCATCATTCACTGATTCCCCATGGGGATAAGATAAATGGTGAATCAATCTGAACTCTCCTGGGGCTTTCTTAGGCACAGTGCCCAACGTGGAAACCCTCAAGGTACTCGCAAAGGGTGTGGAAAATGGGCCAATCATCCTACCCTTGGCTAATTCCTTCCCAATCTTCTGATGAACTATGTGTTCCATCCCTATAACTGACTTCAAGTTATTGACCATAAACGGCTTTCTGGGGCCCTGAAAAGGAATTCCAAACCGGAACCTAAAACCATTTAACCAATAAAGCCGATCTTCATCCTTTGGATAATCACGGAGCCATGCATCAAGCACTGTCGCCCTTATTGAGTTGGGACCCTTTACCAAATGGCTTATCTGCACTGCCCAGGCCCTGCTTGCTCTGCCCCCACCTGAAACTACCCCTGGAACAATTCATGAAGGAATGAGACCCCCTGCAAAAAGGGCACTCATTTTGTATGGGCAGCTCTTTTTACCACACACCCCCTGGGACCCAAACTCCCAACAAAGCAGGTGGGGTTGAACCACCTGCCCCACACTGCTGCGGTTGCCAAAAGCAGTGGCTGTGCGGTGCACAACATGCCCACTGTCTGACCTATCACCCAGGTTAGGTCATGCTGGAGACATAACCTGTAGCCACATCTGCAGCTGAATCTGATCCCACTGAAGGGCTGGGTTCAAAGCCACCCTCATTCTGAACACCTTGTCATATTGAAGCCAGGCCAGGCCGGTAAAGCTGGTGTAGGTTTGTAAATGATGTCGAAATACTGAAAAAGGGAAGTGGCCCTCCATGGCTGTGACCGGACAATAATTCCAGCGTAAATAATGAATCCAGGCACCCAGTTCGCCCATGTCCTATCCACTTTATGCCTCCTTTTCATAGTCATCCAAATCCTCTTTGTCCTTTTTCTCCAACTCCCTATAGAGCAGAGAAAATAGGTCCATTAATTCCCTCTTCAATACCTTATCCTTGGTAGCCGGCAACAAGTGATCACCATGAGGTAAGGCCAGATCACCAAAAGGTAAAGCCTTAACAGGCATGGCAGAATATGATGGACCCCAAGGATAAGAAACCCCCCAGCCACCATATGGTGCCCCGGACACTCCCAGGAACTGGCTGGGCAGGCCTCCCCAAGGACCCCAAGGGTTAGCCAGGTTACGACCCCAAGCCCAAGGCTGGGGATTATTAAAAGCTGCAGGCTGGCTATTAACAACGAAGGTGGCAGACTGCCCCCACAGCCCCCAGGGCCAAGCTGTGGTAGTGTGTTGTGCAAACTCACCCCTATCCAAGTGCCAATTCTGCATGGCATCCGCAGCGGGCACCTCCGCTGGAAGAGGCGACACCCCCTCCGTTTTGTCCACAAAAGACCTGCTTTCAAGGGAAGACGAGCGATTAAGGATTTCCTCCTGGAAGCGCTTCTTGGCAGGCCGCTTATCTGCCTTAGAAGCCTGACAACTCAATACAACCATCTGCCTCCTACACGAACCCTCCAAGGTGGCTATTCTGTCTAAAACAGCTCAAAAGAGCCATCCTCCTCATCAGACAATGAAGGCAAAGGTGCTGAGCACTTAGGAACAGGCCACTGCGGTCTCGGCGCAGGGCCTTTGCCCTTGGATTTGCCCTGTCCTTTAGGTATGGCTACTCAAAAATGCTGTAATCTCCATCTAATGATGAGGGCTGTGGAGCAGGTAGGCTTCCCAAACCTCCCGCTCTGGTGGGAGACTTCTGGGTTCCCAGCTTCATCTCCCGCTCTCCAAAAATTTGGAAGCGGGGGGGGGGGTGGAGGGGGGGAGAACATACCTGTAGGCTTCATGCTGTTAGCTCCTGAGCAGTTTGTAAAATGTCTGCCCCTTTAAGGCTGGGCAGGAAGC
The DNA here is from genome assembly GCF_032191835.1 of Heteronotia binoei. Taxonomy (NCBI): domain Eukaryota; kingdom Metazoa; phylum Chordata; class Lepidosauria; order Squamata; family Gekkonidae; genus Heteronotia; species Heteronotia binoei. The sequence continues at coordinate 184,653,761 of NC_083223.1, read as the reverse complement.
AGGAAACAGGAAGGGCTTTGGAGAACGGCCCCTCCCTTTCTTTGCTTTCGTTTTCACAGCAGGTAGAGTTCTCCGGAAGAAGACCCAGTAAGTATTTGTGTGTGTGAGAGAGGGTGGGGGCAGGGAGGGGGGATTCCCTGGTATGGAGGCTCTCCCCCCCTTTAGAAAGCGGGGGGGGGGAGGGAAATGTCTACTAGGCACTCTGTTATTCCCTATGGAGAACGATTCCCATAGGGAATAATAGGAAATTGATCCGTGGGTATTGGGGGCTCTGGGGGGGGGCTATTTTTTGAGGTAGAGGCACCAGATTTTTAGTATAGCATCTAGTGCCTCTCCCCAAAATACCCCCCAAGTTTCAAAACGATTGAACCAGAGGGTCCAATTCTATGAGCCCCAAAAGATGGTGCCCCTATCCTTAATTATTTCCTATGGAAGAAAGGCATTTAAAAAGGTGAGCTGTCCCTTTAAATGTGATGGCCAGAACTCCCTTGGAGTTCAATTATGCTTGTCACATCCTTGTTCCTGGCTCCACCCCCAATGTCTCCTGGCCCCACCCCCAAAGTCTCCTGGCTCTGCCCCCAAAGTCCCCAGATTTTTCTTTAATTGGACTTGGCAACCCTAGGAGCAGGGTGCTTAGGAGGTGCAAGCCGCCTGCGCTGTTTAGGAGCAGGGGCCTTGCCCTTTGGCTTTCCTTGCCCTTTAGGCATGTCTAACAATACATGAATAAAAGCCCTTAAAATGGCCACCTACAATAAAATTACAAAAATGGCTGATTTTCTGCCCTAGCAACAGTGGGCCAAAGAGCTAACAAGCACATAATAGCCTTCAAAATGGCTGCCTGCAAGAAAACTACAAAAATGTCTGATTTTCTGCCCTAGCAACAGTGGGCAGAAGAGCTACCAAGCACAGAAAAAGCCTTCAAAATGTCCACCTGCAAGAAAACTACAAAAAATGGCTGATTTCCTGCCCTAGCAACAGTGGGCGGAAGAGCTAACAAGCACAGAAATAGCCTTCAAAATGGCTGCCTGCAAGAAAACTACAAAAAATGGCTGATTTTCTGCCCTAGCAACAGTGGGCAGAAGAGCTAACAAGTACAGAAAAAGCCTTTACAATAGCTGCCTGCAAGTTCCACAAAATAGCTACCGATCAGCTCCAGCAACAACAGGCAGAAAGACAGATAGCCCAGAGCAGATACACCCTAAGCTCAAGGAGGGTTGGTGAAGGGGAGAGCGTGGAAAAGATAGTAACCCTCAGCAAAACCTAAAGCAGCAGCCCCCTAAAAAAGCCCCCTCCACACCAAGTAATAAGATGTGTGGAGGGAAGGGGAAGGGGTCCCAAGGAGCACTTTCAATCTGCGCCACAAAGCGCAGTGCCCACTTTACCTAAACCCTTCCATAAAAAAGGGGGGAGGAAAGCACCGGCCATGCAAAACTGCAGAGGCTGGCTGCAAACCACTGCGTCTCAGTGACGCTCCACCATCCATGCTGAGGTCCCCCGATGCTCCACATGCCGCTACACGTCCACAGCTCCCATGCTGCTATGACTGCAAGCAAGGAACAAGGGCAGGTGATCCACAGCCTCTAGCTGGGGAGAAGCTGCAATGAGCTACTTCCAACCCAAGCATGAGGCAAAGACTGACAGGAGGGAGCGGAGCCCACCTTTAGGTGTGCCTGCTCCGCCCCCACCTCTGATGCTGCCCTGTCCGCTCTTCCTCCTTGCGAGGAGGCAAAACGGCCTCCAGAAGCAAGGCTGTGCAGCCTACTTCTGGATGGGAGCCGCATTCCATCACATTATGCCACTTTTAAAGCTTCCTGTTTGTTTCCTGGCTCTTTTTAAAGTGCTGGTTCTTACCTTTAAAACTCGTAATGATCTCTGACCTACACATCTAAATGATCATCTCTCCCATAGTATTAGTGTGCACAGCAACTGCATTCCTCAAATCTGTTAATTAAGCCTTTCTTGATAATGATATATTTGGCTTCAATAACTGGAAAAAAATCCAGAGGAAAAAAATCACAGAAAAAAACCCAGGATCATAAATGCTCACAGGAAAAAAGCTCACATGGAAAAAAGCTCACATGGAAAAATGCCCACATGGAAATAAGCCCACATGGGATAAAGCCCACACAGAAAAAAGTCCACATGGAAAGAAGCCCACATGGAAAAATACCATGTAAAACACCATAGATATTGATAATTGTGGATAACCATGCACCTCCATTTATGAGAATGAACAGGTATTACCTATATTTGATGTTGTTATTTTAGAATCAAAATATGTTATAGTCACATGTCTCACTGTCCTCCAAGCCCGACTTCCCTTGCAAGGGCTCGCAGAAGAACCTCACCAACATGCCATCCAGCCACTCTCAGCTTCCCAGGTCAGTGACCTGGGAAGCCGAGAGCTGCGGGATGGGGGGTGGGATGGGTTAGATGGCACCCCAGGCTGCCTCCTACCTCTCCTACTCCCACGCGTCAGTCATTTGGCAAGCCAGGTCCCTCTGCAGTCCATCAAATATGCAAATCTTAGCAAAAATATTATTTAGTTATAGTTGATAAAATCACATCACAAATTGTTGCATGTGAATATAACATATTTTGATCCTAAAATAACAACATAAAATTTAGGTAATACCTGCTCATTCTCATAAATGGAGGTGCATGATTATCCACAATTATCAATATCTATGGTGCTTTACATGGTATTTTTCCATGTGAGCTTCTTTCCATGTGGGCTTTTTTCTGTGTGGGCTTTTTTCCCATATGGGCTTATTTCCTGTGAGCATTTATGACCATGGGTTTTTTCTGTTAGCTTTTTTCTTTTGAGCTTTTTTCTTTTGGGCTTTTTTCCTGGAACCATTTTCTCACGTGCAATGCAAGTATGGGACTTTCTTCTAGGAGAACACTCCCTGTGACTGCACTTATAAGAAGCTTAGAAGTGCTGTGCAAACAGCTGAAGGACTGTGAAGGGTTAATTCTCCACAGAAACAGACAGCCTTGAGTGACAGGCTGCTCCAAGCAATTTGATTGGTTAGCATCAGCTAAGCAGAGAAAGGTTTGGGAGCTGCATGCTGAGGAGAAAGTCAGTCAGTTTTCTGCCTTGACTGAGTTGAGTATGATTGCAGCCTTAGCTCAGACCAGTTATACACAGACAAGAGTACTGAGGGAAAGTTGGCTAGAAAGTTAGATGAAGACTCCCTTTTGGGCAAAGGAAAGGGGATAATCTAGAGAGAGAGGAGAATTTCCCTACCCTATAAAACAGGGAGTTATCTCTGAAGAGTGGAGAGATCCCTGGTCTGGTGTGTTTAGCAACTGACTGTAGAAACTGCAAGTCAGTAAAAAAAAAAAAAAAGAACTCAAGACATGTACTGGTGTTTCAAGAGAAGGAGTTTGGGTACTGGAAAGTGGGTACTAGCCTTCTGGAAACTAAAAGAGTTAGTGAATGAATAGTCAAAGAAAGTGTACTGGAGTGTTTGGAAAACACTGGAACAAAAGCTTCTCAACACAAAAGATTTTAAGTAACTGTGAATAGCTTAAGAAACTTTCATTAGCCTGGAATTTAAGAACTAAAGTCTGTGCATGTACAAGTTTTACCTCAGAGTTATCTATCTTGAGTTACCGCAGAACTTTCAATCCCTGATTCTACCTGTCCTTTCCCGTCTATGTTGTATAAAATATTTAATTAATTTTGAATTGCAGAATGTCTCAAGTGCCATTTTAAATGGCTTAAATTAAAGGGCAATCCTGACCCTTCCCTCAGGTTCCTGGGCTGAGTCAGCAGTGAGACAGGGTGAGGTAGCCGGAGTTCTTTAGAGAAGACCACCAGGGTTGCTCAGTCAGAAAGAAAAATGAAGAAAAAATCTTGCCTCTGAGGGAAGGAAGTGGACAGAACTGTCATTCCCCCCTCCAAATAATTTGTGCATCACATACATATTATTATCCATGATTAGCTGAACTCTGCATTCTCTACTCAAAAGTGTAGATGTTTTTCCAAGTGGTATAATGCAGATCTAAAACATGGTTGTGTTTTGCATGCACAGTTAACTTAAATGTGCAACAGCTTGTGTTACTGCTTTTGGAAAGAAGGGGGTGATGATGGGGGGGGGGATCTGTTGATATTGTGAATAGTGCTACCTATTCAGAATATATGTCAACACAGCACATGTGGCGCTTTCCCTCTGGAATAAATAAAAAAAAATCATGGCTATTCAGAGTGTTTTTTAAGTTGAAGACAACAGGAGTTGCAGCATGAAGAAAATTACTGCTTAAGCCTGTTTTCTCTGTAAGAATAAGAAAGAAGCAGGAAGGGGATGCCATCCTTTCGTCTCTAGGGACGAAATGAGTATCCAGTCCAAACCAGTCATGCAAATACTATGATGCTGGAGGGCAGAATTATGGAATAGAGATTCCCTGGGGGAAATTAAACTTTCATTTTCTTTTCTTGTTTTGTGTGTGTGTGAAGGGAGGTGGAGACAAAAGTCATTCAAGGAAAGAAAGAACAAAATTTCTCTACCCAGGACTGAAAAATAAAGCCTTTTTTCATGAAAAGGATGTAATGAGAAGAGAAAATTGCCTCTTTTCATTACAGCCTAAAGCTTGACCCTGTGCTCTGTCTTACAATCCACACTTCTCATTATCATCCTAAGAAATGCTTTCTATTCCTTTCATCTTTTCTTCACACTAAAGAAAATCACAAGGTGATGATGAGGAGCTGGGCTTCCTAGAGACCAATCCCTGAGTTGTTCATTCATGGAGCTGAGGGCTCCTCAGCACTCTCTGCTTTTCAACAGTTATGCAGTTGATTAATGGATTTCTATCTTGCCCTTTATTAACAATATATACAACTTGAGACAGAATTGCTTTCTATTATTAAAGATGTACTGCCCTGCATGGGTAGATACAGAATTGTTGAGAGAGAGAGAGCGCACTCTCCACAGTCTACACTCCAAAGCTGGATGCTTTGGAGGGTGGACTCCATGGTATTATACTCCACTGAGGTCCCTATCCTTCCCAGGCTTCATCCCCAAATCTCCAGGGATGTTACAACCTGGATCTGGTAACTCTTCTTCCCCATTCCTTGGCAATCCTAATGCTAACTCATATTGCAGGAAACAATTTGAATAAGTATCTACAGCATATAAGAATTTAAAAGAAAAGAGCACTGCTGTGATTGCAAAATAAAATGGTACATCTGTTCTAATATCTTTTACACATTAGCAAATATTTGTCAAGGCATTGCTAGAATAGGCATCGTAGACATAATGCAAAGACATGCTTACAGCATTGTGGCTTTAGTTGCAATTTTCAGGGGATATAGTTCAGTGGTAACATAAACTCTGCATGCTGAAGGTCATGGGTTCAATTGTGTGTGTGTGTGTAGTAGGGTATGACTTGCCTGATCTGTTGCTAGTCTGCTCTGACTGATTATACTGACTTAATGGTAAAAAAGGCAGCTCTCGCATATTCAAAACCCCTGTATAACCCATGCTAGATGTATTAATTAAGAAGGTCTGTTATCTGAGTATTTTTGTTGTTGTTACAAAATTGAAAAATAATCTCTAGCATGCCCTTAGAAGTAATAACACTGTTTTTTTCTTTAAAAAACAAAAAAAAATCTGACTACCAGAAGTGGTGGATGAGAATAATGGAAGGAATTAGTATTAGATATTTAACAATGCTCTCGGTTTACCTTTAGAAAATGTAGATTAGGCCATGATCTCTGCTGTTTGCTTAGAGTCATTTAAATCATATCCAGCTATAGAACAGTGTAGGAGACAGAAGCATGGCCCATTCATAAGAAGTGAGCCAATCAAAGTATTGGGGATAAGCAACAGTTCTGCATTTCATGAGGACTCCACAATGCAAGCTTCTAAGTATTTCTAAACGGAATGTTTCTTTTGAACTATATAGAGAAGAGAGCAGATGACATTCCCAGTATGCATCCATGATTAGAGGGAGTTATGCAGCCCATGATTGTTATGAACTTCCTGGTGTGTAGCTTAGTTTGCTTTCTACTAAACTAATTTAGCTGTAGATAAGCACAGGAGATAATTTCAGTTTATATTTGTAAGAAATATCTAAATCAGCTGAAGAATTCGGACTGTTAACCAAATATTGTAACTACTCTGGTTCAATTACAAACTGGACTTTCTTATAAATTAGGATGAAATTCTAGTTATCTTTTTCTCAACTGAAATAATGAAATTTGATGGTAAGGTTGCAGTTTAAATGACACGTTGCATATAGACAATGTCAAATGCCATTAAACACTGTAAAATGTCATAAATACATCGTAAATGAAATGAGGAAAGAAGGACACTAATGATGGAAATGTACTGGATGAAAACACAATGAATTGGTACAAAACTCAAAAGAAACAAAAACTGGCATATTCATACAGCCCTATTCAAAATGACTGCAGTCATGTTCTCTTTGACAATAATATCCTAAGAAATTTGTTTTTGTCTGTTGACCTTTGGATAATTGTTATAAGGAACAGGTTATGTTTTGTTTGGAAATAATTTTTTTGTGTGTTTTGTTAGCTTGACATTTTTGTTAACAAAGAGGGGTATTCTTTGTGGCTGATAAAGTCACCTGATTTGCCTCCATCTTTTAATGTATGATAAGGTCAGAGGTATCTAGTGAGGGTTAATCGCTTGCCTGACTGAAGCTTCTACCCAGGGAACTTTTTTTTTGCAAGGTAAAGTTAACAAGACCCTTTCTAGCAAGTGCATTTTCCTTGTTGATATGAGCTTTTATTGTTTATTCATGCTTACTGTAGCAGGGGGCACTTATTTTCCTCCAAACAGCCTATTTTATCTGCTTTCTCATTTTCCATTTCAATGACTTTATGACTTGTCCTTCAGTTTCACTCCACTTTTTGTACTGACAAGTTTTGTTTATGTGAGAGGCACAACTGGGGAGCAAAGTATTTTAGTTTAATTCAAATTATACAATTTTTAAAAAATATATGGGGGTCATTGCATCTCGGCCATCCAGTGGCATTGAACATTAGCACAGGGTTAAGGAAATAGGATATCCTTGTAGTTGCTCATATTTTCACATGTCTGAATCCACACAATAGCATGATGATTGTCTTGCAGTAGAAAATGTTGTGCATTTGAAGAATATATTAGTTGTGATATTTTGAAATGTCTTGAATGGGCACTTTCTCTGAAATTAGGTTTTCCTTATTATATGATATACAGAATGGTGAGCCAGTTTTAAGCAATTACAGGAGTGCCTTGTCTCTGTAGACTTGAGGGATCCTAGCTTGAGCCTAAAATATTCTGGACTCAGGTGAATGATCTACCTGGCCCATAAAAATGATACAGGAATGGTGGTAATTTGTAATGTGTTTTGTGGAGCTGGAAGTCAGCATTTCCCAGAGAGCTTATTCTTTCTAGGTCATAGTGATAGGTAGAAAGAGCTTTCTATGCCAAAATGTTAAGCAGGATTCTGGGTCTGAGTATTTTCTTGGAGCTGTTCTACCTTGCATGGGTGGCCTGCAGTGGGTAGTGCCAATGCTACAACCCAAGGGGAACCTGTTTGCATTTTGTGGTGAGGGGTCCAGTCCTCATTCACAGGTGAGGGTAGGAATGTGCACTATTGAAGAAATTCCCACTGACCCTTCCAGACCAGAAGACACAGAGACTAATTCACAGTTGAAGCACAGTTTATTGAGCAACAGCAGATAGACAGAGCAGTACAGCAAGCTTCCCATCTCCCGAAACAACAAGAGACCAACTTCTTTGCCAAAGGCTAAGAAAAGTGTCTGCCACACAGAAAGAAAGAGAAAGCTAGCTATACCTGTCCTTATGGGGTGATCCATGGTGCCTGGGTTTCCCAGATAGTGGCAGTAGCTCGAAGAAGAAGAAGAAGAAGAAGAAGAAGAAGAAGAAGAAGAAGAAGAAGAAGAAGAATTGCAGGGGAGAGCTGGCCAAGTACAACAAGCCTGCTGGTTCTGGGTCTCTCACCCAGGTACCAGCTTCCCTGCCACAGAACACACAATCTACAGATGCCAGCTCTCCAGCCCTGCCCCAAATAACGCGGGGAGAGCCTGCCAAGCACAACAAGCCTGCTGGTTCTGGGTTTCTCACCCAGGTGCCAGCTTCCCTGCCACAGAACACACAATCTACAGATGCCAGCTCTCCAGCCCTGCCCTAAACAACATGGGGAGAGCTGGCCAAGCACAACAAGCCTGCTGGTTCTGGGTCTCTCACCCAGGTGCCAGCTTCCCCTACCCCAAAACCAGAACCAGGAAAAGGGACTACAGGAGAAAGCCAAGAAACTCAACTGTTAAAAAAGTGGCCTTTTAAACAATGAAAATTAGGCCAAACAGCACCCCCCCCCCAAGAACCAGAAGAGAAAAGGAACAACAGCAGCACAACACAGCAGCAAGAAATCAAACACAGAATCCTTTTAAAACAGTAAAAAAAATAACTTTTAACAATACAGGAACTTTACCAACCCATCCCCCCCCCAAAAAAAACCCTTCACCCTCACCCCAAGAAATCCAAGCCACCCAAATCAGAAAAAGTAAAAGGACACTGCACTTTTAAAAGTCCTCTCACTAAAGTAAGATATGGGCAAATTGGCAAAAAAAACCCCCACCCCAGCAGAACCCCCTAACCCCAAATAAGCTAGTACCCACCACCCAAATCTGGACAAGTAAAGGGACTCTGAGTCTTAAAAAGTCCTTTTACCAACTAAAATAAAAACAAGAACCCCAAGACTGTCTTACCTTTTAGACATCTTCTCTTACTCCAAGCAAGTCTGGTAAGGCTGAGCAGCAGCAGCTGCCTGAGGCCAAGGGCAAGCACAGCACAATCTCACTCATACACAGACAAAAGAACAACATTGTTGCTGATGGCTGGAGGATCAGCTACACAAAAGCCCTACAAAGCATGCATTTGTAATGCATTTTGCAAATGCATGCTTTGGATTGGCTGCTAGGGCTCCTCTTCCCCCTCCCCCCTCCCTGATCCCAGGGAGACTATGGGAGAGGCGGGAAAAAGGCTACCAAAGGTGGGAAAGGAGACAAGCAGCTCCCCTGAGCCTGCAGAAGCCCCTTTCCTGCCTTTTGCATTGACTTCCGTATACTTCCGAATATTTATACGGAAGAATACGGTGAGCTATACTCGGCTACCGCATAATGGGCCCCAATTGGAATCGGCTGTATGCGATTCCGTATACAGCCGAATCAGGGGTGATTCAGCGGTTGATTCGGTTCAGCTGAACCGAATGCACACCCCTAGCCTCAACCCGCCAATCAGCCATATCTCCAGGGGCATCCTCGCTGGAAGAAGATTTGCCTCTGGGGCGAGCTGACAAAACCTTTGCATCTGTTGATAATTAAACCATTATCAAGGACAGAATGAGTAGGCACATTGATGAACACGAGTTATTGAGGAAGACTCAGCATGTGTTCTGTAAGGGAAGATCTTGCCTCACTAACCTGTTACATTTCTTTGAGGGGGTGAACAAACATGTGGACAAAGGAGACCCAATAGATATTGTTTACCTTGACTTCCAGAAAGCTTTTGATAAAGTTCCTCATCAAAGGCTCCTTGGTAAGCTCAAGAGTCATGGAGTAAAATGACAGGTTCTCCATCCCATGCATAATCTTGTAAACCTCTATCATGTCACCCCGCAGTCAACGTTTCTCCAAGCTAAAGAGCCCCAAGCGGTTTAACCTTTTTTCATAGGGAAAGTGCTCCAAACCTGTAATCATTCTAGTTGCCCTTTTGTGCACTTTTTCCAATGCTATAATATCCTTTTTGAGGTGCGGTGACCAGAATTGTACACAGTATTCCAAATGAGACCGCACCATCGATTTATACAGGGGCATTATGATACTGGCTGATTTGTTTTCAATTCCCTTCCTAATAATTCCCAGCATCGCGTTGGCCTTTTTTATTGCAATCGCACACTGTCTTGATATTTTCAGTGAGTTATCTACCATGACCCCAAGATCTCTCTCTTGGTCAGTCTCTGCCAGTTCACACCCCATCCACTTGTATTTGTAGCTGGGATTCTTGGCCCCAATGTGCATTACTTTGCACTTAGCCACATTGAACCTCATCTGCCATGTTGACGCCCACTCACCCAGCCTCAACAGATCCCTTCGGAGTGCCTCACAATCCTCTCTGGTTCTCACCACCATGAACAATTTAGTGTCATCTGCAAACTTGGCCACTTCACTGCTTACTCCCAACTCCAAATCATTTATGAACAAGAGCATGGGACCCAGTACTGAGCCCTGCAGCACTCCACTGCTTACCATCCTCCATTGTGAGGACTGCCCATTTATACTCACTCTCTGCTTCCTATTAATTAGCCAGTTTTTGATCCACAAGAGGACCTGTCCTTTTATTCCATGACTCTCAAGCTTACTAAGGAGCCTTTGATGAGGAACTTTATCAAAAGCTTTCTGGAAGTCAAGGTAAACAACATCTATTGGGTCTCCTTTGTCCGCATGTTTGTTCACCCACTCAAAGAAACGTAACAGTTTTGTGAGGCAAGATCTTCCCTTACAGAACCCATGCTGAGTCTTCCTCAATAACTCGTGTTCATCAATGTGCCTACTCATTCTGTCCTTGATAATGGTTTCTACCAACTTTCCCGGTATTGAAGTCAAACTGACTGGCCTGTAATTTCCCAGATCTCCTCTGGAACCCTTTTTAAAGATGGGGGTGATATTTGCTACCTTCCAGTTTTCAGGAACGGAGGCAGATTTCAATGAAAGATTACATATTTTTTTCAGGAGATCCACAAGTTCAACTTTGAGTTCTTTCAGAGCTCTTGGATGTATGCCATCCAGACCTGGTGACTTATTAGATTTTAATTCATCTATCAGTTGTAGGACCTCATCTCTTGTCACCTCAATCTGACTCAGGTCTTTCAACACCCCTTCCAAAATAAGTGGTTCTGGAGCAGGCAAACACTTCTCATCTTCCACAGTGAAGACGGAGGCAAAAAATGCATTCAGCTTCCCAGCCATTTCCCTATCCTCCTTCATCCAAGGGCCCCACTGCCTCCCTGGCTGGTTTCCTGCTTCTAATATACTTGAGGAAATTTTTATTGTTGGTCTTTATGTTTTTTGCAGTATGCTCCTCATAGTCCCTTTTTGCCTGCCTGATCACAGTGTTGCATTTGGTTTGATTTGCCACAGCCTGTGTTCCCTTTTATTAATCTCACTTGGACTAGCTTTCCAACGCTTAAAGGAGTCCTTTATCTGAGCTTCTAGGATTGTAGTTTTAAATAGCCTCCAAGCTTCCCCAAGGGTTTCCACTGTATTTACCTTCCTTTCAGTTTCCTCTTCACATGCCTCCTCATCTCAGAGAATGTGCTCCTTTTAAAGTTAAACGTGGTTGTGCTGGCCTTTTGGGGCAACTCTCTATTTATACAAATGGTGAAATCAATAATGTTATGGTCACTGCTCCCAAACGGTGAAATCACTTACCTTTTACAGCTTCCATTACTTTGTTACAAACTCAGAATTTTCAGAAGTCACACAAACTCAGAAATTCTCAGCAACTTCCCCAGCTGCTTAGAAAACCAAACCTCACCCTTATAGCACTTATTCTCTGCTCTCTCTCAGAGCTTCTCTGCTCTCTCTCAGAGCTTCTCTGCTGTCTCTCAGAACTCTCTGAAATGTGCTCAGCCTTTGGCAAGGCACAGCTTAATATTGCTATGTATTGTCTATGTATTGTCATTTTATGCCAGTCTTCACTATTTCAAATCCATCTCGGGTGTGATGCGATATGAACCTCATTTGCACCTGTTCATGTCAGAGATTCTGTGGGAGCCTGATGTATTGCACAACAAAACGGAACTGCTAGGCCTAGGTGTAATAGTGGTATACAGTGATACCTAATTAATCCTCCACACCTCAGCCTTTGCATTGGGTTTCCTCAGACTCCATTGCAAATGTTTCCTTCCAGAGACATATTTTCATTTTATTCATGACTCTATCAGTATAAATTTCAATGTTTCATATTGCCTGGAATGCCTCATGTAATATAAATGAAGTAGCAGCTGCTGCAAGTTGGCAGCCTGGGCATTCGAAGAGTGCATCATGCACACCTGCCTCTGTTCCTGATACTGTAAATGCTTTCAAATGCAGGACTATACCAGGGCAGATAAAAGTGAATTGGCAGGACTACACCAGGGCAGATAAAAGGGAATAATGATCATAGCAATAATAAGGTCCTCATTCAGTTCTTCACTTGATCTTCTGCTTTTTAAAAACTGTGATGAGAGAGAGATAATTATTATTAAAGTTTGAAGATGGTGGACATTGGGGAATATGAACTCTACTTTTTATTAGTGCTACAGAACTTAATAGGTTTTTGATGGTAAAATCAGAGGACTGAATATCCACCCTACTTGAACATTGAACATTGAACTCTCAAATGTACAGCAACTTCTCCATATATAGCATGCCAGCTATGCACTTCAGGTTTTGGATACTTTCCTTCTAGGCTTCCCAACCCCCCCGCCCTGGCGGGGGACTCCAGAATTTATAGCCTCCTCCCCCGGTCTCCAAAAGTCCAGAAGCGGGGGGAGGGGGGAACTTCATGCCACTCTCCCGGAGAGAGCCTGCTTGATTCCCTGCACCCACCGAAGGCTCGGCACTGGAGTCCAGTCCTCACCCAGGCATGCTAAGCAAGAGCCGAAAAAGAAGGGAAGGGAGGGTGTGTGTGTGTGTGTCCTGTCCTGTTAGTAAGGAAGATTTGTAGAGGTGGTTGGTGTGTAAATAAACATTCCTTCCAGGCACACAGAGAGGGAGATCTAGCAAACATTTTCTCGTCACACAAACCTGCCCTGTGCCTTCACTGCAGAACAGAAAGGCATGAGGTGTTCTTGATGAGATTTTGAATGATGCATGAACTGATAAACTGCCTTGCCCTCAACCTTGTCAGCAGCAACTTCTGCAGAACTTTGCAGTAGAATACTTATTGAGAACTTTTGGGGTTGTTTTGCCTTTAAGAAGAAAAGCCTCTCTTCCAGAACAGGAAGTGCAGGCAGGCAAGGAGTAGTCTTCTGACGCTGTTTTGCTCTGCGACTAAGGTGCTTTCTAAAGCTTGATTTTAAATGATTTAAGGTATTGGTTTAGAGTGCTTAAGTTTTCGTTTTATGTGCTTCTCAGCCGGGCTGGGCTAAGCGCAGTCCCAGCCTTGTGTTCTTGTGGAGACTGTTTATTTTTTCATTGTCTTATCTGATTTATTGCCTCCTCTGCTTTTATTGCCTTTGGCTACCCCATGTTCAGCTTAACTTTGGTATATGCTGGCCCGGGTGTCTGGAACATTCTGAAGAAATTTGTCTTAATTTTTAAAACCTTGCTAAAACTTTGAACCCAGTGGCACCTTTAAGACCAACAAAGTTTAATTCAAGGTATATTTTTTCATGTGCAAGCATACTTATTCAACTGATTTGCAGATTACAGAAGTCATTTTCACTTGAGAAAATGGGTGTTAAAACTAACCTATTTTTATTTGCTAGCATTGTTTAGCTGAGTTAATTATCCTGCTCTCCTTCCCCCCCCCTTAAGATATAGCAGGTTTTTTATCACAACAAACACACCAAACAAACCAATCCTATAACGACTGGGGGGAGGGATTTTCCAGGTAAAGATCAGATAGTTTGACAGGAATTGTATTTTTTGTGAAAAGGAAGCAATATAGTTTATTGCATTATGAATATGTTGGTTCTAGATGACATTTAAACATATTTTTGAGCAATGTTTCCTCTAAGCTGAGTTAGTGTGAGCTAGTTCAGTTTTTAGTCTCCAGCTCACACATTTTGGTCTTAGCTCAGGAAAAATGGCCCCACATGAAACTAATTTATGCAGGAGCTCATGACTTCAATGCCAATAGCTCACAAAGTAGATTTTTTGCTCACATGACCCCACAGTTTAGAGGGAACATTGCTTCTGAGTCTCAGGTGTTCTAAATGCAGTACTGCAGATATTGTTTTGATATTGTGTTCTTTTCTAATCCCACTAAATGAAAAGATGAATAACTGATACTTGAAAGTATTTCCTGGAATTATGGCATATCTCCAGATTACAAAGTCAGTTTCTGCTGGAGAAAATGGATGCTTTGGAGGGTGGACTTTGGGAGCATTGTAACCCCCTGAGTTCTGTGTCCTCCCCAGGCTCCACCTCCAAGTCTCCAGGAATACCCCAACCTGGAGCTGGCAACCCTACTCCTGCCTCTGGTCAGTGACAGGTCCTGGCAACCCTAGAGCTATTCTATTACATGATGGTAACCAGAGCTGCTTATTAGGATTTTTGGTAGGGGTGATATATGCAAACCTCCACTCCCAATTGCTAGACATAGAGGAGGACATAATATGCTCTAATGTGCATATAAGAATTTTCTCTGGTGTGAATTATCTTAAGCTTCCAAATTGCCAAGTTCCTGAAGCATAAAGAGCTACAAATTCTTTTTTGTGGCAAAGAGAATGCAACTGAGAAATACCTGACCACAGAATTACCAGAGGTATGACAGAGCTACTTAGGCTTGTAATTGTGTTTGACCTGAGAAGACAGCAGTAACTAAGTCTTACTAGGTTGGGAATGGCTTCCACTGTTTAAGAGGGAAGCCCATATCTGTTTTGAATTAAGTGACATTATTTAGCAAGCTTTCATCCAAATTTGTCAATTAGAATCTTATCATTTGAATTGAGTCTAGCACTAAAGTCTCTCCCCCCCCCCCTTTAGAATCAGGTGTGCTGGAGTATCTAATAAAAGTTCTTCAATAAAAAATTCAGATTAATTACAGCACCTTGCTATATCTGATCATTTTTGCTGGGGAGGGATATATACATTTAGTATTAGAAGAGACCCCATTTTGAAGTGTAGGAGGATAGCCATTGCCCATGGGTTTGAATTTTTTAGATGGACACATTCAATTTAAGTGATGTAGAAATTAGGATTCCTAAACCCCCATGAAGGGTTTTAGAGGTGGGGTTTGATGCAGTGTGCTGGAAGTGATATAGAGGAGTGAAGCTCAGGAAGTGACATCACTTGACCTTTGACTTGGAAGTGATGTCACTTCCTTGCTCCTGGCTCCACCCCCAAAGTCTCCTGGCTCCACCCCCAAAGTCCCCAGATATTTCTTAAATTGGACTTGGCAACCCTATTTCCTTCGTCTCACAGTTATAGGAATCAAGGATGGAGGAGATTATGTATGGCTTATGGTTAGAGGGTGACTTTGAGTATGCCAGATAATTCTCTTGTGCATTTTGGAGTTGGGGAAGCTCACAGCATGGTGGGCTTGATTTTTGATGCAGATGTAAGAAACATGTCATCCTATAGTATAGGTGATCCCCATAACGATATAATATCTTGACTCAGGTCTTATTTTGTAGAAAAAGCCCAGCAGGAGCTTATTTGCATATTAGGCCACACCCCCTGATATCACCATTATCTCACACAGGGCTTTTTGTAGAAAAAGCCCAGCAGGAACTCATTTGTATATTAGGCCACATCCCCGGACACCATGCCAGCTGGAACTGTGTTCCTGTGCATTCCTGCTCAAAAAAAGCCCTGTCTTGACTAAATCTGTAAATAGTTCTCAGAGAATAAGGGTAGCATAGTAGCTCGTCTAGGAATCAGGAAGGACCAATTTAACTCTTGGCTTGGCCACAAATGTATTGGGTGGCCCTTGAATAAAACATTTTTTCTCAGTCTCCCACTCTGTTCTTTTTTCTTATCTTACAGGATTGCTGTAAGGATTGCATGATAATTCAAGTGAAGCATTTAAATCTAATATGATATACAAATGCTGAGTATTATTATTATTAGTAGTAGTAGTAGTGGCACAGAGTAGTAAAGCTACTGCAGTCAGAGCCCTTTGCTCATGACCTGAGTTCGATCCCAGCAGAAGCGGGTTCAGGTAGCCAACTCCAGGTTGACTCAGCCTTCCATCCTTCCGAGGTCAATAAAATGAGTACCCAGCTTGCTGAGGGGGAAGTGTAGATGACTGGGGAAGGCAATGGCAAACCACCCCGTAAAAAGTCTGTCGTGAAAACATTGTGAAAGCAACGTCACCCCAGAGTCGAAAGCGACTGGTGCTTGTACAGAGGACTACCTTTACCTTTTATTAGTAGTAATAGTTGAAAATAGTGATCCCTGCAATGAGTGCACCCTTTTCAATGATTGATTGTGGAACGAGGTGGATTATATGGCATGCAAATATTCAGGAAATTCAAAGTGATATCTTATGCAGAGTTACTCCATCTAAGGCCCTTTATTTCAATGGCCTTGGATTGGAATAACTGTATAAGATTCTACTGTGAGTTCAGTTTCCAAGATGAAGGTTTCCTTAGTGACCTTGAGCAGCCTACTTATTACCTCATTCGATTAATGATCCAATATATTACTAAATTAAGTCATATTATCTATCTTATTATAATCTTTTAAGAAAGAACAAAATATTTTCTCATACTCTCATTTTAACTATCATTCTTGTCTCAGTAGAAGATGAAGAAGAATATATTGGATTTATATCCCGCCCTCCACTCCGAAGAGTCTCAGAGCGGCTCACAATCTCCTTTACCTTCCTCCCCCACAACAGACACCCTGTGAGGTGGGTGGGGCTGGAGAGGGCTCTCACAGCAGCTGCCCTTTCAAGAACAACCTCTGCCAGAGCTATGGCTGACCCAAGGCCATGCCAGCAGGTGCAAGTGGAGGAGTGGGGAATCAAACCCGGTTCTCCCAGATAAGAGTCCGCGCACTTAACTACTACACCAAACTGGCTCTCCATAAGAACATAAGAGAAGCCATGCTGGATCAGGCCAACGGCCCATCAAGTCCAACACTCTGTGTCACACAGTGGCAAAAAATTTTATATACACACATACACTGTGGCTAATAGCCACTGATGGACCTGAGCTCCATATTTTTATCTAAACCCTTCTTGAAGGTGGCTATACTTGTGGCCGCCACCACCTCCTGTGGCAGTGAATTCCACATGTTAATCACCCTTTGGGTGAAGAAGTAAATTAAAAATAGCTGATGAACAAGTTATTCATTATCAAATATCACCAAGTGTCCTTTCACTCTCCAATGTTCTTCCACATAGTTCTGAAACTTTCGCCATTCATTATTAATTTTTTCCATATCAAGTTCCTTTACTGTTCTTGTTAATTTGTCCATTTCACTCCAGTGCATAGTTTTCATAACCCAGTCCCATTTTTCTGGAATTTTATTTTGCTTCCACAACTGCGCATATTTTGTATCCCAAAATCTTTGACATTTCTTGCTGGATCATTTGCCAATATTGTACAGCCCTTTCACAAGTCCACCACATATGGTAGAAGGACCCTTCATGTTTTTTACATTTCCAACATCGATCAGACATCTGATTATTTGTTTTCGACAGTTTTTTTGGTGTCATATACCATCTATACAACATTTTGTAACAATTTTCTTTTATGTTATTACATGTTGATATTTTCATAGAGTTCTTCCACAAATATTCCCATTGTTCCATCTGAATTTCCTTGTTTATATTAATTGCCCACTTTATCATTTGAGATTTTACCACTTCTTCCTCTGTAGACCATTTCAGTAACAGTTTATATACTCTTGAGATCAATTTTACATCCTCACCAAACAGCATTTTCTCCATTTCTGTTTGTTCTTGTCTTATTCCTTCATTCCTAATAATCTGCTTCAGCAGACTTTTAATTTGTAACCATTGAAACCAATTAAATTTATAATCCAATTCTTCCACTGATTTTAATTCTGCTTTGCCTCCTTGTATTTTTAACAATTGTTTATATGGTAACCATTTCTCTTCCTCAATATCCGAATATAACTTTATTACTTCCATTGGCACAATCCACAACAGTTTCCTCTCATCTCCATATTTTTGGTATTTCAACCAAGTTTTAAGCAAACTACTTCTTACATAATGATGTGAGAAAAAACCATCCATTTGACTTTTCCCATAGCACAAATATGCATGCCAACCAAAAACCTTTCCTTGGCCTTCTAATGTTACTAATTTTCTGCTTAATAACACTATCCAATCCTTAATCCATACCAAACAAACTGCATCATGATATAGTCTTAAATCCGGTACTTGGAAGCCTCCCCTTTCTTTAGCGTCTGTCAGGATCTTCATCTTAATTCTTGGTTTCTTGCCAGCCCATATAAATTCTGAGTTTCCTCTGCCATTTATGAAATTGTTTATCTTCTTTCTCTATTGGTATAGTTTGAAACAAGAACATTATTCTTGGTAATGCATTCATTTTTATTGCCGATATTCTACCCAGGATAGACAAATTCAACTTATTCCATTTTTGTAAGTCCACCTCAATTTTCCGCCAAAGCTTTTCATAGTTGTTTTAAAATAAGTCAATATTCTTTGTTGTAACTTCTACTCCTAAATACTTTACTTTAGAGGCCACTTCACAGTTTGTTAAATTTTGTAATTCCATTTGCTTAGATTTTGACATATTTTTACACAACATTTTTGTTTTCTCTTTATTTACATAAAAGCCTGCCAGATCACCATATTCTTTTTTTTTTTTTTGGAGCAGCAACGGTGTAACTTGAGTTCGGTTTTCATTTATAAACATTACATAATCTGCAAACACTGTATTTGTAAGAAAAGCCTTTTAATTTCAAACCCTCCATCTCCTTATCTTCTTGAACTTGCATAAGCAGTATTTCCAGCGTCATTATAAATATCAAAGGAGATAGAGGGCACCCTTGTCTTGTTCTTTACAAATCTCTGTCAAATCTGCATTTATGCAAAGTCTTGCTTGTTGGTCAGTATATATTGCCTTTACCATTCTAACAAAGTCTTCACCCAATCCCAATTTCTCCATTACTGCAAACATAAAGTCCCAATGAACATTGTCAAAAGCTTTCTCTGCATCAGCGAAAAGCAAAGCTACTTCTTTTTCAGGATGTTTTTCATATTTTATTATATCTATTACAGTTCTGATATTTTCTCTTAATTGCCTTCTGGGGAGAAACCCTGCTTGTTCCTCTTTAACAAAACTATTCAAATGCTGCTTCAGGCATTCTGCTAAAATTCTAGCATATATTTTGTAGTCATTATTTAGCAATGAAACTGGTCTATAGTTTTTTACATTAGTCACATCTCTGTCTTCTTTTGGTATCAACAAGATTACTGCTTCCTTCCAAGTATTAGGT
Source organism: Heteronotia binoei (assembly GCF_032191835.1). Classification (NCBI taxonomy): domain Eukaryota; kingdom Metazoa; phylum Chordata; class Lepidosauria; order Squamata; family Gekkonidae; genus Heteronotia; species Heteronotia binoei. The sequence goes on along the minus strand of NC_083223.1, from coordinate 184,634,581 downwards.
ATCTTCCCATTTATTCTTATAATGTTCATCAATTTCTGAAGTTTTGGAAGTAGAGTTTCTTTAAGAACTTTATAATATCTTGCTGTAAAACCGTCAGGACCCGGAGCCTTCCCTGGCTTCATTGAGTTAATTGTCGCTTCAATTTCTTCCTTACCAATTGGGTCATTTAAGATCTTTTTCATATTGTCCGTTAGGGGTTTAACATTAATTTCCTGTAAATACGCATCTATTTTCTCTTTCCCCCCCCCCCCACATGACTTTTATACAAATTTGCATAATACTTATAAAACTCTCTTTTGATTCCTTCCTGGTCAACAATTTCTTTGTTGCCCAAACTAATTTTATTAACAATTTTATTTTCCCTTTTTCTTTTCATTTGCCAGGCCAAGTATTTTCCAGCTTTATTTGCACTCTCAAAAGATTTTTGTTGAAGCCTTTTTAAGTTCCATTCTATTTCTTTATTTAACAAGTGTCTTAGTTGGTTCTGTAGAATTCCAATTTCTTTTAAAATCTTCTTTTTCACCGGTCTCTTTATAAGCTCTCTCTCTTTCTTCTTCATCTCCTTCTGTATGTCTGTCATTTGTTTCTCATTAGCTTTTCTGTCTTTATTATTCAATGTGATTAAAATACCTCTCATCACCACTTTATAAGCATCCCACACCGTTTGATATTGAATGTCCTCATTTTCATTTACTTGGAAAAAGGCTTTAGTCTCTTTTTGTAGAGATTCTATTACCCAATCTTTCTGAAGGAAATCTTCATTTATTCGCCATCTTAAAGTCTTTTTGGTAGGTTCCGCAGACCCCATTATTGGATTATGATCTGCTCTATTTTTTTTGTTGTAAGTCCCAATTTTTTTGTACTCCATAACATATCAATCCTTGAGAAAGAGTTATGTTGAGCTGAGAAGGTATAGTCTCTAACTGTAGGATTTTTCTCCTTCCAAATGTCTACAAGATTTTCTTGCTTGGCTAATTCAAAAAAAAGACTGTGGTAGTTTACCTTCATTATTCTTCTTCCCAGATCTGTCCAAAATATTTTTAACTGTACCATTAAAGTCTCCTGTTAACATGATTTGCTCATATGTCTCTTGATCAAGTTGCTGCATAATGTCCTTTAAAAAAGAATCTTTTGCTCCATTAGGAGCATACAGTCCCGATAGCAAAGTCTTCTTGTGGTTCATCAGAACTTGCACTGCAATATATCTACCATCATCGTACTTAAAAATCAATTTTGGTTCCAATTCCTGTTTTACATAGAAAAACACGCCTCTTTTTTTCTCCTTAGCCAATGAAAAAAAATCCCATACCAAATTGCTTATTCCACAAATATTTGTAATCCAATAATTTAATATGTACTTCTTGTAGACAAATTATGTTATATTTTTGCTTCCCAATCCCATGAAAAGTTGCCTTTCTTTTTTGTGGTGAATTAAGTCCATTTACATTCCAAGATAATAATTTGTAATCCATCATGGTTTTCTATTTTAATCTGAACCTCCAAATTCTTTATTCTCCACCAAAAACGTCTCCATCTCCTGAGCGCTTGTAATGGTAATCCTCTTCCCCTTGTATTCAAACGCCAATCCTTCTGGGAGAATCCATCTATATCTCATTTGACTCTCTCAGTTGCTCAGTCAGTTTTTTATATAATCTTCAGTCACTTAAGACTTTCCTTGGTAATTCTTTCATAATTCTAACATCACTGCCTTCCACAATCAGCTTGCCTTCATACTGTTTACTTAGAATCCTTTCCACCAAGTCTTGTTACACATCTCACTACCACATCTCTTGGTAGTTTATTTTTCCTTGCATATTCTGAATTGACCCTGTAAATATAGTCATAAAAGTAATTAGTCTCCGCAGGATCATCTCCAACATATTCAGCAATAATCCTTATTATGTATTTCCTTAAATCATCATCCTTTTCAGGCAAACCTCTCAAACATATCTGATTTTCCATTGATTTGCAGTCCTGCAGTACTGCTTTGTCCTGCAATTTTTAAATAGTGAAATCCACTGTATTAATTCTTTCATCATGGTCTTTCACTTTCTCTTCCACCTCTTGGATTTTTTTGGATACTGATTTAAACTCTTTACTGAGAACTTCTATATTTTTTTTAAATTCCTTCTTACAATCATGTATAGAATCTTTAATCAGTTTAGACAATCTAGCTTCCATGGTATCCATCTGTTCTTTTTTATTAGCCTTTTTGCCCTCTTCTAGTGTCTTGGATCTTGCCTGTAATGGTTTTTGGGCTGACATTACTGCCTTCCCATTATAAATATAGGCTTTACAATTGAAGTCACCAAGTTCTTTTTAAATGGCCTAGTCTTATAGATTAAGGCATGCCCTTTCAGAAAAGACCAAAATTGCCATCCTCCTATGCCCCTGAGTCCAGATATTAATTTTTTAAAAGTTATAATTTCCCAAAATGGTGCTCGATGTTTCTCTATGGTTTTGTCCTAGAGGGGCTTAAAAAAACCTGTAGTTTTCCCTTCCCTTGATGGCCTCTTCTGCCCACACTTGCCACAAAGTTTTGTTATCTATGGTTGTGAAGTCTCATGATGTTCCCAGACATCATTTCCTGTAATGACTTGTTGATCTGCAGTTCTTCCACTCTCAGGGGGAGTGACCACAAAAATTCCAAACAATGGGAGATCTTAATGGAACAGTCGAGAACTCATTGGATAGATCTGGAGGGGAAAAAAATGATGGGAAAGAAGGGAAACTGCCAAAGTCTTTCTTTGAATTAGTTAAACAAGAAAATTTAGAAGATATGTGGAGGAAGTTCAATCCTGAAGTGCGGGACTATACTTCTTATTCTGCAAGACATAAGACTTTTTCCAGAATTGACATGCTGTGGGGAACTAGAGACTTAGGCCTCATAACAAGGAAGATAGAGATTCTACCTAAAATTGGGGCTGATCATAACCCAATAATGTGGATTACAAAATTGTCCAAAAGATTGAGAAGATGGAGACTGAATGAAGATTTGCTACAGAGCAAAGACACAGTGACATTTTTAGAAAAAGAAACTAAGGAATTTTTCCAAGTGAATGACAAAGAAGATATTGACTTTCAGATGGTCTGGGATGCTTATAAAGCAGTAATGAGAGGGTTGTTGATTACTCTGAACAATAAAGACAAAAGGAAAAAAGAAAAACAATTATTGGACATTCAAAATGAAATAAAGCAAAAAGAAGGGGAGCTGAGGAAAAGACCAGGGAAAAAGAAAATTCTAAGGGAAATTTCAATATTACAAACTCAATTAAGACATTTATTAAATAAAGAAGTGGAATGGAACCTGAAAAGGCTTCAGCAGAAATCGTCTGAAGGGGCAAACAAGACGGGAAAGTATTTGGCGTGGCAGTTGAAAAAAAGAGAAAATAAAATAATTAGTAGAATTGTGATAGATGGAAGAGAAGTAGTTACTCAAGAGGGAATAAAAAGAGAATTTTTTAAGTACTATGCCAAGCTGTTTAAAGGTGCAGAAGTAAAGAGAGAAAAGATAGATGAATATCTACAAAAATTAAAAATTGAGCCCCCAACTGAAAATATGAGAAAAGTTTTGAATGATCCAATTGAAAAAATAGAAATTGAAGCAGCAATCAACGCGATGAAAAATGACAAAGCTCCCGGGCCAGATGGATATACAGCTAAATACTTTAAAACTTTTAAGGATGAATTAATACCAAAATTGCAGAAGCTGATGAATGTAATAAGAACCAAAGGGAATGTACCAAATACGTGGAAAGAAGCCGTTATTTTCTTGATACCTAAAGAAGATAGAGATGCCACAAATGTGAAAAATTACAGACCAATTTCGCTTTTGAATAATGATTACAAAGTATTTACAAGAATTCTGGCAGAACGACTTAAACAACATTTGATAAATTTTATAAAGGAAGATCAAGCTGGTTTTCTTCCCAAAAGACAAATAGGAGATAATATTAGAACTGTTGTAAATATTGTAGAATATTATGAGAGACATCCAGAAAAAGAAGTAGCATTATTTTTTGCGGATGCAGAGAAAGCATTTGATAATTTAAACTGGGACTTTATGTTTGCAGTGATGGAAAAGATGGAGCTTGGAGAAAGTTTTATAAGAATGATAAAAGCAATATATTCTGAACAAAGGGCAAGGTTGTGTGTTAATGCAGATCTTACAGATGAAATGAAAATCAGCAAAGGTACTAGACAAGGCTGCCCGCTTTCACCATTGTTGTTCATAATGACTCTTGAAATTTTATTGATGCAGATTCAAGAAGAAAAAGATTTAGAAGGGTTACAAATAAAAGGATATACCTATAAGTACAGAGCATTTGCTGATGATATAATGTTTATAAATGAAAATCCCATACAAGTTACACCTTTGTTATTAATGAGAATACAAGAGTTTGGGGAGTTGGCGGGACTTTATATAAATAAAGAAAAATCAAAAATTTTGTGCAAGAATATGCAGGTAAATAGACAACAAGAATTACAAAGACTAACGGGCTGTGAAGTTACCTCTAAGGTAAAATACCTAGGGGTAGAAATAACAATGAAAAATATTGATTTGTTCAAGAATAATTATGAGAAGCTATGGCGTAGAATAGAGGAAGATATGTTAAAGTGGAACAAGCTCAATTTGTCATTGTTGGGCAGAATAGCTGCAATAAAAATGAATATTCTACCAAGGATAACGTATCTGTTTCAAACTATTCCTATTGTGAAAGATGCTAAACAGTTTGATAAATGGCGAAGGAAAATTTCAGAATTTGTGTGGGCCGGGAAGAAACCAAGGATTAAAATGAAAATCTTGACAGATGCAAAAGAGAGAGGTGGATTCCAATTACCAGATTTGAAATTGTATCATGAAGCAGTTTGTCTAGTATGGATGAAAGAATGGATAACGTTGTTAAATAAAAAAACTTTTAGTGCTGGAAGGCCATGGAAAAAAATTCGACTGGCATGCATACTTATATTATGGAAAAAAGAAGATGGATGGCCTTTTTTCTCACCATTATATAAGAAGTAATCTACTAAATGTATGGATAAAGTATAAGAAATATGGTGATGAGAGGAGACCTTTGTGGATAGTGCCAGCTGAAGTGATAAAGATAACGGCTAAAACAGCCAAAGAAAAACGGCTATCATACAACCAGTTACTAAAAATACAAAGTGGAAAAATAGAACTGAAAACTGCAGAAGAACTGAGTTACAAATATGATTGGTTTCAAATGCAACAAATAAAAAGTTTGGTGGAGAATGATATTAAAACCGAAGGAATAAGGAAGGAGCAAACAGAAATGGAAAGAGTTCTGCTTGGAGATAGTGAGAAATTAATTTCAAAAGTATACAAATTACTTTTACAATGGTCTACAGAAGATGAAGTAGTGAAATCTCAAATGATAAAATGGGCAATTAATGTAAACAAAGAAATAAAGATGGAATCTTGGGAATATCTGTGGAAGAATTCTATGAAACTCGCAACATGTCATAGTATTAAAGAGAACTGTTTTAAGATGATGTATAGATGGTATATGACTCCAAAAAAAATTAGCAAAGATGAACAATAAGATGCCAGACAGGTGTTGGAAATGTAAAAAGCACGAAGGTTCTTTCTACCATATGTGGTGGACTTGTGAAAGGGCTAAAATGTTTTGGCAGATGATTCAGCAAGAGATTTCTAAGATTTTGGGATAGGAATTCAATAAAGTGGCAAAGACTTTTCTGCTGGGATTACAAATGGAAAAATTTCCAAAAGAAGATAGAACTTTAATATGGTACTTGCTCTCAGCTGCTAGGATATTGTATGCGCAGCTGTGGAAGCAAGAAAAAATACCAGAGAAATGGGATTGGATTACAAAAGTTATGTCATGGAGTGAAATGGACAAATTAACAAGAAAACTAAGAGACTATGATTTGGAACTTTTTAAGTTGGAGTGGAAGAAATTCAGAAGATACGTAGAAAAAGAGTGGAAAATAAAAGGACAATGGACAATCTTTGATAATGATTAAGGTTTTTAAAATAAGAATATAACTTTGCGGGGGGGGGTTGTTTGTTTTTTTAATAGTTAAGGGTACCTTTAATATTTGCTTTCTTTAATTAAATAACACTGGCGGGGGTCAAGTAACGGGGGGAGGGGTGGGGGAAGAAAGATTTCTTTTTTATTTTAAGCTTTTATAAGTTGTAGATATAGTTCTGCTACCATATGTTACTAATAAAAATTGTTTATACTAAAAAAAAATTCCAAACAATATCAGCTTTTGCCTTTTTTAAGCCTTATATCTGTTTAACTCAGTCCAAGATTTTCCCCTCCTCCTTCTTCTTTATTATTACAAGTTTTTTATGTGTCCAGACCTTCGTTTGCCTTCCAAATATTTCCCAATTTAGTCCCGGAGCAACAGATAAAAATCTCTTTATCTTTGAAGTCCCAACATCAAACACACTGGTCTGTTTCTCATCCACGATTAATTAGCCCTTAAGAAGCTTGGCAAACGTTGAATTTATGTTGATTTAACGACCCCAGATACCCTCTATAGACGTTGGCAATGGTTGTTCTCTGGAGACTCTTCAAAGCCAAAAAGAATCCCCCCTGGGATTTCACGTTAGCCAAAGTACCTCTCCTCAGAACTTTAAGCATATCTTGGCCATCATCTTGCCTAAATGATGTAGACAGCAGGTATTAAAACACCTTCTTTGTCCAGAATAGAGGGTCTGGTGAGCTCGCCCACTGGAAAGCTCATCAATTCTCCATGAAATCCAAACCGGAAGCCCAAAATGAACCACTTTTTTTCCATGGAGGTTCAGGTGGTTCATTTTTGTGGTTTGCTCTCCAGACAGCCTGGCACCGATTCAATGAATTCATAGGCAGTGCTGGGAGTGAACTTGTGGAGATCCCTAGAAACATCCAAAGCAGTTGTCCATAGCTTGACCAGCAGCTCTGGAAGCCAGCCACAGAGCTCCCATTCTGCTTTATGGGAGCAGGTTATATACAACACCCTGATTCAGTTGCTTTCACTTTGCAGCACAAAGAGAGAAGAGTTAATTGTTGTGAGAGCAGGAAACAAATTATTAATTGCATGGCTGATTTAGGAGAGACTTTGAGGGATTCCTTTTTTCCTCACACAGTGTGATAATTTTTTAAACACCTCTCCTGCCTGTGAAGGTGTTCCTTGCTGTGGGTTCAGGGACCAAACCTGAAAGTAGAGCTAAGCTTTCCAGGAAGCACCTGCTTTGGCAAGGGGTGGTGGTGGTATAACTTGGATATCCCAAATCCAATCTTTGCCAGACTTTGAGGGTGAGTGGAGGAGAGGCTGCTGAAGACTCCCAGTGAGTTTGGTGTCTCTAACACATGAGGGGGCTGTTCTAACACCTTCCTTCTGAACCAACCAACCAAAACCACCTACAAACTGTTTCTGGAAATATAAAAGTTTGTGTAAGTTTGTGTTCATGATTCATGCAATCAAAAAACCATGAACCAACATGAACTACTATTTTCCCGGTTTTTACTCATCCTTAGTCTGAGCCAAATGATCCCTTTGAAGAAGTAGTGCATAAAACACCTATTGCCTCCATCACAATGAAGGTCCATTTAATTTCAGCCAAGTACATTAACCAAACCAGCACTGGATTGAGGCAAGACTAGCCAGGACAAGTTACAGTCATTGCCAGAATGCTGCCTCATGATAGGTTATTATTTACATCAGTCTATGTTTTTTCTCTTCCTTTAGTTCCATTATTTTGTTTGCACAGCCAGATCTTGTGCAGAGGCCACTCTTAGGGTTGCCAAGTCCGATTAAAAAAATATCTGGGGACTTTGGGAGTGGAGCCAGAAATAAGACCGGGGCCGCGTGCGGGGCTGTGGCTGGGCGAATGAAGCCCCGGCGCAGGTTCTTATCTAGGAACTTCCGCAGTTCCGCTTTCTCTGCCCACCTCATCGAATAGAGTTTCGCCTTAGGTAATGACTGGCCATGGATCCCGCCAAAATACAGGCAGTATTGGACTGGGAACCCCTGAGGACACGTAGACAGCTCCAATCCTTCCTCGGGTTTGCAAATTTCTATAGGTCATTCATACAGGGGTTCGCCAAAGTGGCCCTGCCCCTAAGAGACCTCCTCCAGATGAAGGGGAAGGGGCCCGAGGCAAAAAAGCCCGGGGCTAGGTTAAACTGGACTAAACCATGTCAAGAGGCGTTTGAAACCCTAAAGCGTCTGTTCACCAGCGAACCGGTGCTAGTGCACCCCAATGATCTGAAACCCTTCTTGGTCCAATGTGACGCCTCCGACACGGCAGTGGGGGCAATATTAATGCAGAAAGACGAGGGGGGCCAGCTAAGACCCTGTGCCTATATTTCCCGCAAATTCTCGAACGAGCAGAGGAATTGGTCAGTGTGGGACAAGGAAGCCTACGCAGTGACTTTCGCCCTAAATACATGGCAGTCGTGGCTTGAAGGAGACAGGGTGCCATTCGAAATCTGGACTGACCATGAAAACTTAGAGGCGCTCACAGGGCGCCGAAAGCTGACTGGGAAGCAAATCCGGTGGGCGGGATTCTTCGCTAAATTTGACTTCACCCTGCACCACATCCCGGGATCCAAAAACTTTTTGGCGGATGCGCTCTCTAGGCTGCCGCAGCACGCGAGCAAGCGGGAGGAGGTCATAGACTCCCTGATATCCCCCGAAGCCTTGACGGGAGCAGTGCAGACCAGATTGAAAACAGCCGCCCCAAAAGGCGACCCCTGGGGGGGGAACAAACTGATAGTAGAAGCGGATGCCGAAGGGAAGGAATGACCGGATGGTCTAAAAAAGGGAGAAGGGGGGTTCTGGTACCACGAAGGGAAATTGTACGTTCCCAAATCTCTGAGGGTCCAAGTGCTGCAGCATTGCCACACCAACAAGTTGGCTGGGCACTTTGGGTACGTAAAAACCCTCCACCTGGTGCATAGGTGGTTTTGGTGGCCTCAAATGAAAAAGGACATTTCGGAGTTTGTGCAAACATGCCCCATCTGCCTCATGGCCTAGCACAGGGGGGGGGGGGAAGTGCCGGGGCTCTTACAACCCCTCCCCACCACTCAGCGGCCCTAGTCAGTCGTATTGATGGACTTTATAGTGGAGCTGCCACCCTCTAGAGGAAGGACAGTGATATTGGTGGTAGTGGACACTTTTTCAAAGCAAGCTCACTTCATCCCTTGCCGAAAGCTTCCCACGGCAAAGGAGCTGGCTTATCTGTTCTTTTTACATGTGGTCCGGGTCCACTCGTTCCCAGACAAGGTCATTAGCGACCGCGGGCCGCAGTTAGTTGCCAACTTCTGGCGGGAATTCTGTAAACTCACCGGGATGGAGCAAGGACTAAGCTCCGCCTATCACCCGCAAACGGACGGCCAAAGTGAGCGGATGAACGGGCTGTTAGAACAGTATCTGCGGTGCTATATAAATTTTCAAGAATCCAACTGGGTGGAGCTCCTGCCCTTTGCCGAGTACGGATACAATAACAGCCTGCACAGTTCCACCCAAATGTCTCCATTCCAGGCAGTGCATGGCTATGAGGGAAAACCCGTGGACTCCCTTTCCACAGACTGCCGACAATGGCGGGAAAGGCTAGAAAAATCCTGGAAAGTTATCCAGGAGAACTTGGAGGAAGCAAAAAAGGATTACAAAGCTCAATTTGACAAAAAACACAGTCCAGGGTGGGATTTCAAAGAAGGAGAGACGGTGTTTTTGTCTACCAAGAACCTCCCGTTGCCCCAGACCTCTCGAAAGCTGGTTTACCGATTTCTGGGACCTTTCAAAATAAAGAGAGTGATCAATAAAGTGACTGTAGAACTGGAGCTGCCCAAATTGTTTAGTAAAATACACCCTGTTTTCCATTGCAATCTTATCCGTCGGGATCCGGGTGGTTCGAAGTGGCATCCTCGGGACCCCGAGCCGGAACCTATTCTGGTGAAGGGTCAGAAACACCACGAAGTGAAGGAGATCCTTGATGCTAAAAAGCAAAGGGGGGGGGTTACACTATTTAGTCCGCTGGCGCTACTTCCCTCCCAGCTGTGACGAATGGGTGAAATCCTCTGACCTCAATGCTCCACAACTACTTAAGCAATTTTACCTACTGCACCCAGACAAACCCCGAGCAAGAGCTTAGGGGGGGGGGGCAGTATGTCAGTCAATGTTTCATTGAAATCATTTATGCTTTATAGTTGCTTTTCATACATGCTTACTAACCCTATTGCTGAATAAAACTGTGCCACTAATACCTGTGCCCTGCAAGAGAAGGAGGAGGGGTGGGAATGGAAGTTGCCAAAACTCCAAAGGCCAGCCATGCCTTTGAAGTGCAGAGCGCCAAGCTAGTTCCTTCAATAAAGGAACTGCACACCTTTTAAATGCCTTCCCTACATTAGAAATAATGAAGGATATGGGCACCAAAGGGCTTCCATGGCTGCCCCTGCTCTCACCTCTCCCCATGGCATTGCAAGCAGGACCTGGGTGGGTCTGAGTCCCAGCTTGTGTACATTGTCTCCTCTGGATGGTCATGTAGGATGGTTGGAATTGTTTTCTGTGGCCCCAGAAGGTAGGACCAGAACCAGTAGGTTGAAATTAATTCAGAAAAGTTTCCGGCTCAACATTAGGAAGAACTTCCTGACAGAGTGGTTCCTCAGTGGAACAGGCTTCCTTGGGAGGTGGTGGGCTCTCCTTCCTTGGAGGTTTTCAAACAGATGTTAGATGGCCATCTGACAACAATGCGGATCCTGTGAATTTAGGGGGAGATATTTGCACGTTTCCTGCATTGTGCAGAGAGTTGGACTAGATGACTCTGGAGGTTCTTTCCAACTCTATAATTCTATGATTCTATGTAGGTCATCTTTATTCTCTGCAAAAGTTCTTTGGATCTGTGTGCCTTGCTTTTTAGGAATCTTTGTGCCAAGGAAAAGAAATTTTGCAATCCACCACAAATGCACAGTAGGAGAAGCCTGGTCCATGGATCAAAAGTGCAAACTTCTATAAACGTTTTAAAAATCACAAATACTTTAACATATTAAACTGTGTCATTTTTGAAGCAGCAACAAAGTGGCAAATTGATATATTACACCTTCATTCATGACTGATAGGATAAAATACTAAATTGAACATACTGCAGCATGTTAAGTGTACTACCAGGCCTACCAGTGACATATATTTGTCTACAGCTCCAGATTAAGATTTTTTGAAAAAAAAATTGGAGTGTACGCTAGTGGTACAGATGAGCACTTGGAGTGATGTAGACCTGACTGAATTAAACCCTCTCCCTGGTGAAAGTGGCATACAAGTGGCACAACAATATATCAACCTGTGATTTCTTTTTTAATTCCATAACCCAACCAAAAAAATGGTGGCACCACAAAATCCAAGGTACAAAATGGCAGGGTTGCTGGAGGAGGTTTTGGAACCACAGAAGATCGCAGAAATGTGGGTGGTGGGTTCAAAGCAACACAAATGCTACAAATGAGATAAAATTTGCCTCAGGTATATTCCAGTTAGGGTGGCCAGACCGTCCCGGTCTCCCGGGAAAGTCTTGGTTCTGGCCCCCAATTCCCGGCTCCCGGGCTGGCTATACCGGGACCATTAGAGGTCCCGGTTTAGCCAGCCAGAGAGCCGGTGGGCCGCGCACGCAGGCGGGGAAGGCGGCGAGTGAGGGAGGGGGCGTCCCTGCACGTGCGCAGGGCCATTGTGGCAAGCTCTGCGCATGCGCGGGGACGCTCCCTCCCTCACTCGCCGCCATCCCTGCCCGCGCGCGGGGCCCGGCAGCGGTGGCGGAGGCCGGGGAGGCAGTGGAAAGGCCGGCGCCGGTCGCTGGAGGCCCTCCAGCGACCAGCGCCGGCCTCTCCATCGCCTCCCCGGCCTCCGCCACCACCGCAGGGCCCCGCACGCGGGCCTCCACTGCAGGCGGAGGCCGTGGAGGCGGCGGGGAGGCCGGCGCTGGTCGCTGGAGGCCCTCCAGCAACCAGCGCTAGCCTCTCCGTCGCCTTCCCCGCACGCGGCCTCCACTGCCACAGGGCCCCTGTGCCTTCCCCGCACAGGGCCCCTGCGCCTTCCCCGCACGCGGGCCTCCACTGCAGGCGGAGGCTGGAGAGGCGGCGGAGAGGCCTCCCCGGCCTCTCCGCCGCCTCCCCGGCCTCTCCGTCGCCACCACCGGGCCCTGCGCGGCCTCCACCCGCCCTGGAAGCAGGTAAGCAGGGCAGGCAGGGAGGGAGGGGGCCGAAAGCGGGGGGGCGGCTGGCGGGAGGGGGCGGCCTTCCTTCCTTCCCTCCCTCCCTCCTTCCTTCATTTCTTCCTTCCCTCCTTCCCTCCCTCCCTCCTCCCTTCCTTCCCTCCCTCCTTCCTTCCTCCCTCCCTCCTTCCTTTCTTCCTTCCTTCCCTCCTTCCCTCCCTCCCTCCTCCCTTCCTTCCCTCCCTCCCTCCTTCCTTCCTTTCTTTCTTCCTTCCCTCCTTCCCTCCCTCCCTCCTCCCTTCCTTCCCTCCCTCCCTCCCTCCTTTCTTCCTTCCTCCCTCCCTCCTTCCTTCCCTCCCTCCCTCCTTCCTTCTTTCCTTCCTTCCTTCCTTTCTTCCTTCCCTCCTCCCTTCCTTCCCTCCCTCCCCCTTCCCTTCTTCCTTCCTTTCTTCCTTCCTTCCCTCCTTCCTTCCTTCCCTCCCTCTTTCCTTCCTTCTTCCTTCCTTACTTCCCTCCTTCCCTCCTCCCTTCCTTCCCTCCCTCCCTCCTCCCTTCCTTCCCTCCCTCCCTCCCTCCCTCCTTCCTCCCTCCCTCCCTCCTTCCTTCCTTCCTTCCTTCCTTCCTTCCTTCCTTCCTTCCTTCCTTCCTTCCTGCGCAGCGGCACACTGAAGCAGCCTGTCTGTCACTTCCGGGTTCCTGTCCTGCACCTCGACCTGTGTTATTAGTGACAGGCTGCTTCGGCGTGCCGCTGCGCCGGCCCCCTGGGTCCCACAATGATGGGACCAATGCCACAGGGACGGGCTCGAAACACTCTATAACCCCTCAAAAGAACAGCAGTCTAGCTCGCTTCCCCCGAGCCCTGCCGCCATAAGCCTCAAGGGGGCTCATTTTGCGGCATCTCCCGGCGGGTGGGTGGCACCCGCACGGGACACATATCAAATGAAAGAGGGGGCACAGGGGTATCAGAAACAGCCGGCAGAGGGAGTCGAGAGACCACCCCACTGGGGGATCCACACCCCGAAAGTGATGAAGGTGGCGCAGATAGAGCCAACAGAGCAAACAGGACAAAATAAATAGGCTGCATTATGCAGCACAGTCTCACTGGAATCTCACTGGAATCTGACTGGCTTCTCAGCGTGGAACCCGTTCTCTCTAGTCTTCTCACTTTGAAAAAAGTAAAAAAAGAGTTTTATTTAACTTTATTTCCCCCTTTCCCTCTCTATAAATAATCTTGGTGTTTCCGGCGGTGATATTTGGGGGATTTTTGGGCACGTCACAGGAAGTGCTGTGAAGTCACTTCCTGTTTCCAGCAGTGGCATTTGGGGGAAATGATGTCACAGGAAGTGATGTCACCTCCTGCTTCCGGCAGGTGGCGCGGGGGAAATGATGTCACCGGAAGTGATGTCACTTCCTGTTTCTGGTGGTGGCATGACATCACCGGAAGTGGCATGACATCACCGGAAGTGACGTCGCCGGAAGTGATGTCACTTCCTGTTTCCGGCGGTGGCATGACATCGCCGGAAGTGACATCACTTCCTGTTTCCGGCGGCGCACCCCTACCTTTCCCCCCCCAAAAGGTGTCCCTGGCTGGCCTTCAGACATTATGGCCACCCTAATTCCAGTTAAAAATTTCAGACAAATTGTGGTCAAAGTAAAAACAAAAGAAAACAAAACAATGAAAATTCCAGAGAAATCCTTGGAAGATGATGCTGTGAGGAAGCAAGGGGAAAACCCAGATCAGTTAGGAACCTAAGCCACACACACACACACATACACACACAATGTGAAAATAGCCTTTATGAGTTTAGGAATAGTAATACTTTACCAACTAAAATTCCAGATGTAATTCCACTTGGCTTACTTTCCTTCCTTGCCTGTTTCTGTAGCTCTATTTCAAACAAGATCTACAATTTTATCCTAAGATCACATGGCTTCCTAAATGGCCTTTTATTTAAGGGATGGGTCTTATTTTCTTTCCTTGATATTACACAGTCATAGGACATCAGGAGTACCCTTTATTTGAGGCCACTACAGCTCCACCATATCCTTTTATATTTAGAACACTGATCTAGCAGGCTTATTTTCTTCAGTCACACCTGACCCCAATCAGCTGTTGTTGCTTCATCCAAGTGGTGCTCCTGGGGAGAAAAGCACTTTCACAGATTGGTGATTAATTATCATCAACTTAAAGAATGGGTGGATAGTGGATGAGATGTTATCTGGCCAAGAACAAGGGGGAAAGGGTTGTTAACCTTTGAAGCAATAGCATGCCCTGCTTCAGCCACAAGGATTTATACAGCAGCACTGAAACATACTTCAAACAGCAAGATCAGATTTGGGTTTTATGTTTTCCCTGATGCAGCGAGCCTGAACCAAACCAAGAATGACAGCAAAGTGCTATGATTAGGTCAGAGGTACTGGTGGACACCACTGCTCTTTTCCTCATACATGTGCAGAACATAAATTTGTTTTTTTCTATCACATACCATCATAGAATCAAAGAATCACAGAGTTGGAAAGAACTGTACAGGCCATCTAGTCCAACCCACTGCTCAATGCAGGATCAGCCCAGAGCATCCCTCACAAGTGTTTGTCCAGATGCTGCTTAGAGACTGCCAGTGAGGAAAAGCTCACCACCTCCTATCAGCTGATTCCACTGTTGAACAAGTATTAATGTAAAAAAAGTTTTTTTCCTAATATCCAGCCAGTATTTTCCCACCCTTAATTTATTGTGAGTCCAATACTCTGCTGCCAACAGGAGCAGTTCCCTGCTCTCCTCTATGTGATAGCCCTTCAAATACTTAACGAGAGGAACCATATCCTCACTCAACCTTCTTTTCTCCAGACTGAACACTTCCAAGTCCCTCAGCCTTTCCTCATAGGGCTTGGTCTCCATGCCCCTAATCATCCTGATTGCTCTCTTCTTCACTCACTCTATTCTGTACATATCCTTTTTGAATGAGGCCTCCAGAGTGGCTAGGCTTGCCAATCCCCAGGTCCCAGCGGAGGTTCTCCCACTTTCCCAGGCTCCTTCCTGCTCCCAGTCAGCTGGTCGGCGGGGGGAAGTTCTGCCCCCACAGCCCCCATGTGCCTTTCCACCTCTGGAGACTTCAGGCTCCACTTGGAAAGGCTTCCTCTTTTGTCTGTAAGGCTGAATGGATGGTGTGTCTGAGTCTTTAAAGCTGAATTAGGGTGGGTGGGGGGAGTAAGCAGAAGAACATGGCTGCTCCCAGTGCCTGTGGTTGCACAATCTTTTCAGAGGTACTTTGCATAGGAAAGGTAAATTTGAACCTTTGGCTGCTCTGTGTTACTTTGAAGAAGTTGGAAGTTGTGAGTAGAGATGCCAATCCCCCGCTTCAGAGTCATCAGAAATGGTGAGGGGGGGGGAGGGAAATGTCTGCCGGGCACATCATTATTCCCTATGGAGATCGATTCTCATAGGGTATAATGGAGAATTGATTTGGGGGTATCTGGGGCTCTGGAGGAGCTGTTATTTGAGGTAGAGGCACCAAAATATCAGCGTAGCATCCAGTGCCTTTCCTCAAAAAGCCTCCAAGTTTCAAAAAGATTGAATCAGGGGGTCCAATTCTATGAGTCGCAAAAGAAGGTGCCCCTATCCTTCATTATTTCTAATGTAGGGAAGGCATTTAAAAGGTATGCAGTTCCTTTAAATGTGATGGCCAGAACTTCCTTTGGAGTTCAGTTGTGCTTGTCACAACTTTGCTTATGGCTCCACCCCCAGTATCTCCTGGCTCCACCCCCAAAGTCTCCTGGCTCCACTTCCAAAGTCCCCAGATATTTCTTTAATTGGACTTGGTGAAAGGGGAAGGCCAGGGGTGAGCCCAGGAAATCTGGGCCTGCCTGGCCTGATGCTGGCTCTGTTGGCTGGTCCTGAGTGTCCGGAGGACCAGGGGCACCTGGACAGCTACTTAGGGCACCACACCACCCCTGCTTGCCATCTTTCAGTGTTGGACCCTGTGTGTGTTATTTCAACTGAAATTGTAAACTGGACTAGTATTTAGTTGGGTATACAGGAATTCTGAGAAATGGGTACTTGTGAATCTGGATACTAGTGAGGTCTTGATAACCTGTAATCATGAAATATTTAGCTGCACATTCCTGAATGGTGTAATATTCAACATCTTGTGCACAGGAAAGATGAGATAATGACATTTTAATTAAACAAATAGTAATAGCCTGTGGCAGATGCCTCAGTGATCTATCCTCCCCATATATATATTATAACACTTGTATATCCTGTAAATCAAATAAATTATCTTTCAACTTAATAACATTAATAGGTCATTTATATGAGAAAAGACCATGAATATTGCCCTATGCTCCTTGAAGGACTAATGAAGAAATGTGACTGGTAGATAGAATGATTGATAGACAGACTGACTGTTTATGAACCTACCTCCTTTTCCTCTTCATAGCCAACATACTATCTTAAACTAGCTCTCTCGAATGTGTTTTGATTTTGGTTTTAATTGTGAGTGCTACTTTGAAACTTTGTTCTGAGAGTGCGTTTTGGCATTTGTTGTGTTTGTTGTATTTTTTAAATATGTTTAGGGTTGCATGGACAACAGGGAATGTGAGCCAGGCTATGCATTGATACAATCTTCAACCATTCTCTGTGAACTGTAAACAGAACTGGCAAATTTGTAGAAATGGCTACAGGTTTCAGGACAACCTAGTTCACACTGAGATTTTGCAACACAATTCTATACATACTGCACAAAATGAGCCATAATGGATCTGTGTGCCAGACTTAGTGAAAGACACAGAGCTAGAGAAGAGGTGAACTAGTTGGTGTTGGAAATATAGGTTAAAATTCAGAGGCGTGGAGTGACAATAATTGGAGTCGAGGCTTAAACTTATCAAAAGAAATAAAGTTTACTAGAAAAACATCAGGATAGGGTGCTTGGGATAAAAAGAAATACAACTTAGCTTACCAGCTAGTCTACCTATGTCTGACCTCTACATGGCTACAGATTATACAACCCTTTGTCTAACCCGGGGTGAGGAACAGCGGCTCTCCAGATATTTTTTGCCTACAGTCCCACCAGCCCCAACTATTGGCCATGCTGGCTGGGGCTGATGGGAGTTGTAGGAAAAAAACATCTGGAGAGCCACTGTTCCCCACCCCTGGTCTAACCAGATCTTCTTCCCAGAAAACACCAAGAACAGGAAAAAGAGCAATTCAGCATGCATACAAGATCAAAGCATTTCACACCTAATGTCCTTTCTGACCAATGTTAGATTTACATGCTTCCTGGGCTTAGAAAACTCGGTTCACAATTGAGTTTAGGTTACAACACATCATTTCCTTTTTCAGGTAAACAAACAGTTAACTCTATAATGTCTGAAATGTAAATAGCTTGTTTTCCAACAAACCCCTTCTCAAGTTATAACATCTCAATGATTAACAATTTCAATCAAGTTCATACTTTCACGTAGTCGTTCAAACTTCAGTCTGTCGAGCAGCTTCGTCATGATGTCAGCAATCATTTCTTCAGTAGGGCAATATTGTAATTCAATCAGTCCTTCTTTAATCATCTTTTGCACAAGTAAACACTTGATGGCAATATGTTTGTTGTCTAGTTTTATGTTCTCAGCTTTGCATATGCTTATGCATGCTTGGTTGTTTTCATACATAAGTACTGGTTTAGGTTCCTCTATTCCAAATTCCTTTAGAAGAAAAATAATCCATTCCAGTTCATTGCATGCAGACACACATTCAGCTTCAGCAGTAGATTGAGCTACAATCTTTTGTGTCTTAGTGTTCCAGTTAATCATGCTATTTCCATAGAAGAATACATTTCTACTTGTTGATTTTCCATCTCCTTCATTTCTCTCAAATTTGGCATCCATGTAGACTACTAAACTTGGGTTGTCGCATGCTGAAATTAACAATTTGTAATCAGCAGTTTTAGATAGGTATCTTGCCAGTCTCTTTATGGCGTTCCAATCATGATAATATGGTGAACTTGTCTTTCTACTCAAGATTCCAACAGCAGTAGAAATATCTGGTCTCGAGATTCTGCTTAAGTACAGTAGTTTTCCAATTGCTTCTCTATACTCACAATTGTTTTCAAACAATTTTTCTTCTTTCAAAAGTAAGTATGCTGGATCAAGTGGTGTACTAATGTTTCCATGTTTCTTTATTTCCATGGATTCAACAAAGTCCATAATTTTGTGTTTTTGGTTCAGCAGAAAACTTCCGTCTTCAGCTCTTTCAATTTGTATTCCAAGGTTATGTTTAATGTCTCCCAGTTGTTTGACTTCCACATCTTTATTCAGCTCATCAGCAATTTCTTTGATTTCTTCCTTGTTGTACCAACATAAAATCAGATCGTCAACATAAGTCAATATGTACTGGTATTGTCCATTTTTGAGTCTTGAGTCAAACAGGGTTCTGATTTCCCTTGTTAAGAACATAAGAGAAGCCATGTTAGATCAGGCCAATGGCCCATCCAGTCCAACATTCTGTGTCACACAGCGGCCAAATATATATATATATATATATATATATATATATACACACACACACACACACACACACACACACTGTGGCTAATAGCCACTGATGGACCTCTGCTCCATATTTTTATCTAACCTCCTCTTGAAGGTGGCTATGCTTGTGGCTGCCACCACCTCCTGTGGCAGTGAATTCCACATGTTAATCACCCTTAGGGTGAAGAAGTACTTCCTTTTATCCGTTTTAACCTTTCTGCTCAGCAATTTCATGGAATGTCCACGAGTTCTTGTATTGTGAGAAAGGGATAAAAGTATTTCTTTCTCTACTTTCTCCATCCCATGCATTATCTTGTAAACCTCTATCATGTCACCCCGCAATCGAAGTTTCTCCAAGCTAAAGAGCCCTAAGTGTTTCAACCTTTCTTCATAGGGAAAGTGTTCCAGCCCTTTAATCATTCTAGTTGCCCTTTTCTGGACTTTCTCCAATGCTATAATATCATTTTTGAGGTGCGGCGACCAGAACTGCACACAATACTCCAAATGAGACCGCACCATCGATTTATACAGGGGCATTATGATACTGGCTGATTTGTTTTCAATTCCCTTCCTAATAATTCCCAGCATGGCATTGGCCTTTTTTATTGCAATCGCACACTGCCTTGATATTTTCAGTGAGTTATCTACCACAACCCCAAGATCTCTCTATTGGTCAGTCTCTGCCAGTTCACACCCCATCAACTTGTATTGGTAGCTGGGATTCTTGGCCCCAATGTGCATTACTTTGCACTTGGCCACACTGAATTGCATCTGCCACGTTGACGCCCACTCACCCAGCCTCAACAGATCCCTTTGGAGTTCCTCACAATCCTCTCTGGTTCTCACCACCCTGAACAATTTTGTGTCATCCGCAAACTTGGACACTTCACTGCTCACTCTCAACTCTAAATCATTTATGAACAAGTTAAAGAGCATGGGACCCAGTACTGAGCCCTGCGGCACCCCACTGCTTACCGTCCTCCACTGCGATGACTGCCCATTTATACTCACTCTCTGCTTCCTATTACTCAGCCAGTTTTTGATCCACAAGAGGACCTGTCCTTTTACTCCATGACTCTCAAGCTTTCTAAGGAGCCTTTGATGAGGAACTTTATCAAAAGCTTTCTGGAAGTCAAGGTAAACAACATCTATCGGGTCTCCTTTGTCCACATGTTTGTTCACCCCCTCAAAGAAATGTAGCAGGTTAGTGAGGCATGATCTTCCCCTACAGAACCCATGCTGAGTCTTCCTCAATAACTCGTGTTCATCAATGTGCCTACTCATTCTGTCCTTGATAATGGTTTCTACCAACTTCCCCGGTATTGAAGTCAGACTGACTGGCCTGTAATTTCCTGGATCTCCTCTGGAACCCTTTTTAAAGATGGAAGTGACATTTGCTACCTTCCAGTCCTCAGGAACGGAGGCAGATTTCAATGAAAGATTACAGATTTTTGTTAGAAGATCCACAAGTTCAACTTTGAGTTCTTTCAGAACTCTCGGATGTATGCCATCCGGACCCGGTGACTTATTAGTTTTTAATTTGTCTATTAGTTGTAGGACCTCCTCTTTTGTCACCTCAATCTGACTCAGGTCTTTCAACACCCCTTCCAACATTAGTGGTTCAGGGGTGGGCAAAAACTTCTCATCTTCCACAGTGAAGACGGAGGCAAAAAATGCATTCAGCTTCTCAGCCATTTCCCTATCCTCCTTCAGTAATCCTTTTACCCCATGGTCATCCAAGGGCCCCACTGCCTCCCTGGCTGGTTTCCTACTTCTAATATATTTGAAGAAATTTTTATTGTTGGTCTTTATGTTTTTTTGCAATATGCTCCTCATAGTCCCTCTTTGCCTGCCTGATCACAGTCTTGCATTTGATTTGCCACAGCCTGTGTTCCCTTTCATTAATCTCACTTGGACTGGTTTTCCACCGTTTAAAGGAGACTTTCTTACCTTTAACAGCTTCCATTACTTTGTTTGTTACCCATGCAGGCCTTTTCTTATACCTGTTTGTGCCTTTGCTAACTTGTGGTATGTATTTTATCTGAGCTTCTTGGATTATAGTTTTAAATAGTGTCCAAGCTTCCCCAAGGGTTTGGACCGTATTTACCTTTCCTTTCAGTTTCCTCCTCACATGCCTCCTCATCTCAGAGAATTTACCCCTTTTAAAGTTAAACGTGGTTGTGGCGGTCTTTTTGGACAACTCCCTATTTATATAAACGGTGAAATCAATAACATTATGGTCACTGCTCCCAAGCGGCGCGATCACTTTTACATCTCTCACCAAGTCTTGGGCATTACTTAGGATCAAATCCAGGATCGCCCCACCCCTAGTAGGTTCTGAGACCATCTGCTCCATAGCACAGTCATTGAGAGCATCAAGAAACTCAATCTTTCTCTCGACCAGAACACATATTGACCCAATCAATCTGCGGGTAGTTAAAATCACCTATTACGACACAGTTTTTACGTTTAGCCGCTATCTTTAAGCCTTCCATCATATTATAATCGTCCTCTCTCTTTTGATTTGGTGGGCTATAACAAACTCCCATAGTTAAATTTCCTTTTGGGCCCTCTATTTCAACCCAAAGCATTTCTAAAAGGGAATCTAATTCTCTGACCTCAGTCTTACTGGACCGTATATCCTCTCTGACGTACAGAGCCACCCCACCTCCAACCCTTCCCTCCCTATCCTTCCGATATAACTTATATCCAGGAATCACCGTGTCCCACTGATTCTCCTCATTCCACCAAGTTTCTGAAATTCCCACAATGTCTATGTTTTCTCCCAACACTAAACATTCCAAGTCACCAATTTTACTTCGAACACTTCTGGCATTTGCATACAAACATCTATAATTTCCCAGGCAAGCTAGGCCCACCACCTCCCTCTTGCCGCCTCGAGACTCTGGCAGACAGTCCATACTGTTTGTCACCATCACAGTGGACAACTCTGGTCCGTTACCCGGTAGAAAAATAGCAGCCAACCTTTAATCTCTTTGAGATAAGTCCTTCCGAACCAGAGACAATTCATCTCCTGTCGGCTTTCCCCCAAGATTTAGTTTAAAAACTGCTCTGCCACCTTTTTGATTTTAAGCACCAGCAGCCTGGTTCCATCCAGAGACAAGTGGAGACCGTCTCTTTTGTACAGCTCCCGCTTGTTCCAGATAGCATCCCAGTGCCTAACAAACTTAAACCCTTCCTCCTTACACCATCGTCTCATCCACACATTGAGACTTCTAATTTGTGCCTATCTCTCCTGCCCTGCACGTGGAACAGGTAGCACCTTGGAGGTTACCTTGGAGGTCCTGGCCTTAAGTCTCCCACCTAGCAGCCTAAATTTTTCCTCCAGGACCTCATGACTGCATTTCCCCACGTCGTTGGTGCCAATATGCACCACGACCACAGGCTCCTCCCCAGCACTGTCTATCAGCCTATCTACTACACGCGTAATGTCCTCTACCTTCGCACCAGGCAGGCAAGTCACCATACGGTCAATACGCGGTTTCGCCACCCAGCTGTCTACTTGCCTAAGGATCGAATCACCAATTACCAAGACCCTCCCTCTCCCCCTGCCCAGGGATGGTTCCTTGGCACGAAAGGATACCCGCTCACCAGCCGAAGAAGAGGTCCTTTCTGAGGGCGCATTCCCCTTATCCTCAGCAAGGTGCCCTGTTCCCTCTCGACCCTCATGCTCTCTGGCAGCAACGGGGCTGCCACGTTCAGTGTGGGGCTCATCTAATACACCCCTGAAAGTCTTCCCCAAGTGCCTAACTGACCGTCTCTGCTTCTCCAGGGCAGTCACCTCGGCCTCAAGGGTACGAACTCGTTCCCTGAGGACCAAGAGCTCCTTGCATCGAGCACACACCCAAGACTTCTGTCCTGTGGGCAGATAGTCATACATGTGACACTCAATGCAAAACACTGGAAAGCCCCCACCCCCCTGCTGGCATTCTACCTTCATGATATATATTTTTTAAAATATACAGTCCTCTTTAAATGCTGTTGTTTAAGTGGCTCCCCTTCTGGAGGGTCAACTTACCTTATAGGGAGAACAAGGAAATAAGGGATCTGGGTTCTTGGTCCTTAGGGAGCCCCTAGGCGAAGAGCCACAGGCCAAGAGCCCTTTAGCTCTCGCCCTTCGGCTGAAAACCTTGCTGAAAACCTTTTGAAAACCTTGCTTCTTTAGTGGTTCTGTTAGCTTATCTGACCAACCTCTTATGGTCTGTTTTAATCCATAAATTCCTTTTTGTAGTTTACACACAAGTTTTTCCTTTCCAACTTCTTCAAATCCTTCAGGTTGTTCCATGTCGATTTCCTCTGTTAAGTCTCCATTCAGGAAAGTTGTTTTAATGTCCACGTGTTCAACTTGCATACCTTTGGAGGCTGCAATTGTTAGAAGTATTCTGAACGCAACATGACTTATGACAGGTGCAAAAGTCTCTGTATAGTCAATTCCTTTTTCTTGCTTGTATCCTTTTGCTACTAGACATGCCTTGTATCGATCCACACTTCTATCAGGATTGTATTTTACTTTGAGTATCCATTTACAACCAATAGCTGGTCTTTCAGGAGGTAAGTTTACAAGTGTCCAAGCTTCCTTGTCATGTAAAGACTTCATTTCGTCATTCATTGCATCCATCCATTTCTTTCTTTCTCGATCAGGTAGCTGACTTATTTCTTTCCAAGTTGAGGGTTCTTTGACAGGTCGTACTGTTGCACAAATGCCAAGTCTTGGCGGTGGTACACCTTTCTTGCTCCTTGCTGACCTTCTCACAGTAACTGTGGTTGTCTCTGCTTCTCTTGGACTTCCTGCTTCCCCTTCTGATTCATTGCTTTCTTGTGAAGGTGACCTGCTTGCTCATAGGTGGTCTCTGCAGGTTGCTAAATAGCAAATTCACTGAAGGTAAGATCTTCTATAGGATTCTGTACCGTGGATTCAGCTTGTATAGGAGCTTGCAAAACACTGTTGCCATCTATATATACCACATTGCATTCTTTTACAGTACGTGTATTAGGGTCTAGAATTCTGTATCCTCTTCTACCATTCGCATAGCCCACAAGTATACCAAGTTCTGCTCTGGTTTCTAGTTTTCCCCTTTTCTTCTTAGGTACAAATGCGTATGCTTTGCAACCCAAAGGTCTTAAATGTTTCAAACTGGGTCATTTGCCATACCAAATCTCAAACAGCGATTTGTTAGTCACTTTGGATGGAATTCTATTATGCAAATAAACTGCAATATTCACGGCTTCACCCCACATATAATCTGGCAGTACAGATTGTATTAGCATTGATCTGGCCATTTCCATAATTGTTCGGTTCAGTCTCTAGCTGCACCATTCTGCTGTGGTGAATAGGATGTAGTAGTTTGATGTTGAATGCCTTGTTGTTCCATAAACCTTTGGAACTCACTGCAACTATATTCAATTCCATTGTCTGTGAACAATACTTCTGGAACTTTGCCAAATTTATTTCTCACAGCAGCAACATAGGATTTAAATTTGTCAAATACTTGATCTTTGCTTTTAATTAAGTAAACATAGACATATCTTGACTTAGCTTCTGTAAATGTTAAGAAGTACCTGCTTGCACCAGCCGATTCTTTGATTGACCCTGCAATATCTGAGAATACCATCTCTAGAAATTGTTCATTGTGTACAGTATTTTTGCCCATGTATTTTAGGGCGGTACCTTTTGCCTTTAGAGATATATCACAACCAGATTGCATTTGATCACAATCAATAACATCAACGTTACATTCTTTCAACAATTTCTGCACACTTTGCACACTATGGTGCCCCATAGTTATATGCCATTTAAGAAGACTTGATTGCATTGTATTATACACTGACCCAACAATATTTGTTACATCAGAAATATTTTCAGCATCATTTTGCACATCAGCACCAGCATCAACATCATCAGCAAGCTTTAGATAATGAAGACCATCAACTACATCAAGCATAAGTTAAGTTCCAAATTCAGGATCAACAATGTTTCCATTTTCCTTTCTGAGTACAATCTCATGATTTCTTCTGATAATTCTTTTTGTTGAGACTAGGTTGCTGACTGCCTCAGGGGCATATGCACACTCTGTTAGTGTAACCTTTTTTAATTTCTTGACTTTCATCCATAACATTTAAGATTACTGTCCCACTTCCTTCAACTTTCAGTATGTGTCCATTGGCTTGCTCTAATTTAGGGCAATTGTTTTCATCCAATTCCACAAAAGATTTCTTATCCTTACAGACATGAAAATACATTCCCGAATCAATCATCCAATGATTCTCAAGATTTGCATTTGATTCACTAATTGCATATGTAGGATTCCTACCAGACATATTCTTAGCTTTGGCTGTTGGCCTTTCAGATTTAAAATCATGTTTTTGTTGGTTGCTATTCTCCACTTGCCCAATGGGTGTTGCTGCTCCAGTAGAAGCATTTGCACTTTGATTTTGCTTTAATTTCTTTTTACATGAATATTGATAATGGCCTTTCATATTGATAATGACAGAAATGGCAGATTATATCCTTTTTCCCAGGATGCACTCTAAGTGCAAACATCTTATTCTCAGTTTCAAAAAGTTCCCTCCTTCTGGCCTCATCTCTCAAATATTCCAGAATGTAGTCAAGTTCCTGTTTCCCTCTCATCCTCAACAAGGATGCAGTGCTATTATAGCTTTTAGGAAGGGATTTAAATAAAGCAGCAATTATCTTTTCATCTTCAACTGTGACTCCAATTCTCTTAAGTTCTGAAACCACTTCCATTATCTGATTCAGATGGGTAGCTATTGAATCTGTATCTTTCATCTTACAATTGTACAGCTTTTCTCTGAGAAATATTCTCTGAGTCATAGAAGGCTTAAATGATGGCTTTTCTAAGAATTCCTACATCTCCGCACTTGTATCACAGTCAAGGACCAAAACAGATTCCCTTTCAGATATGGTGGGGTGGCCAACGGTAGCTCTCCAGATGTTTTTTCCCTACAACCCCATCAGCCCCAGCCAGCATGGCCAATGGCTGGGGCTGATGGGAGTTGTAGGCAAAAAACATCTGGAGAGCTACCGTTGGCCACCCCTGAAATATGGCATTCAGAATTATTAATTTTGCACAATTGTCTTTAAGATCAAAAATGGGATTTCATCCTTATTTTCAGTGAAAACTGCTTCAAAGCACCCCTTTTCATGAAGGAGCAGTTGCATTTTAATCGCCCAGAATCCAAAATTGCTGTCGTTTAAACATGGAATTTTAACATTGAGTGAATCATTACTCACGACTTGTGCTATAGTGTTTACTGAGGTGTTGTTTCTCACAACAGTGGATGTTGACGGATTTTCCTCTTGATCAGACATTCAGCAGGTCAGGCTCATCAGATCAGCAAGAGAAAATGGCGTTCGAGGAATGCAGTGTTTCCAGCTTCTTATTGAAATGCAGATTCTCACTCAGCAGCTTTAAGCAAGGGAATTAGGCTCACAGCGTGTCCTTTGTTCCTCTCGATTGTTCCGTTAGTGAAAAATATGGCTTTCAAACAGCTTCTGGTCACTCTAAATGCTTTAACTTTCTGCCTTTTCTGGCTTTAAAAATTCACTTTCCAATATGCCAAACTCCGAACAAAACAAACATGCTCTCTTGCTACCATATGTTGGAGATATACGCTAAAATTCAGAGGCGTGGAGTGGCAATAATTGGAGTCGAGGCTTAAGCTTATCAAAAGAAATAAAGTTTACTAGAAAAACATCAGGGTAGGGTAGTTAGGATAAAAAGAACTACAACTTAGTTTACCAACTAGTCTACCTATGTCTGATCTCTACATGGCTACAGATTATACAACCCTTTGTCTAACCAGTTCTTCTTCCCAGAAAACACAGAGACAGGAAATAACACAATTCAGCTTGCATACAAGATCAAAGCATTTCACCCCTAATGTCCTTTCTGACCAGTGTTAGGTCTACATGCCTCCCAAGCTTAGAGGACTCGGTTCACAATTGGGTTTAGGTTACAATACATCACTTCCTCTGTCAGGTAAACAAACAGTTCTCTATAATGGCTGGAATGTAAATAGCTTGTATTCCAACAGTTAGCAACAGAAACATTTGGCTCAAGCAGGGTTTTATTGAGCATTCACATCTTGTTGAACTGTCAGTTCTTATCTTGAACTAAGCTGGGTCAGATGATGCCAGAGTGTAGAGACAATGCATCTTCAGAGATAACTATAACCAGAGTCTTATGGCTCAGTTGGGGGGTACTCCATTATGAGACAAACTGTAAATTTCTGCTTTAGCAGGATGCTGTGGTTAATATATCTTGCAAAAAAAAAAATGTTAGTCTTCTCTAGTGTCATGCCAAAACAATCTTTTCATTTTTATTATTGTCAAAAAGAATATTTTCTAACTGGTTCCTCAAAGTTCATGTTTGTTTTTCCCAAATACAGGACACTAAAGGAAAATGTAAATCTAGATTTAAAGAATCCAGCAAGCTATGCAATCTCTCAGCTAGCGTTTTGCATGAGCTCAAGGAATGCCTTCCTATTGATAACAATTCCCTCATCTTTAAGAACCATTCTAATGTTCCAGACAACATCACTTGTTTCCAATAGTGTGCAGATACCATCCTCACAGAGGTCAAAGCTGATAACAGTCCCCCTCTGGAATCAGTAGTTATGGTATTGACAAAATTTAAGAGATAAATTTCAAAGTAAGGACCAATTCCCATATCTTGAAAATTGTCCTTTGTACTGTTTTCCAATAAAACTAAGCCCTGGGGCATGACTACTACATATGAATGTAATTGCTTTTCAAAAAGTACAAAATTAGCAAGTTACTAGCCAGTGACCTTAGAAGGGTATCACTTTGTTTATGATAGTACTGTTAGTTGCAGACTCTTTGCTGGCTCCTATGGAAAAGACCTCCTATACCAGGGTGTCCAACTTTTTTATCCTGTGGGCACCTTTAGAATTCTGGAATTCTGATACAAGGAAGTGGCACAACCACTAAATGGCACAACCACTAAATGACTGTCATGGGAGGTGGAGCCAACCACAACATGGCTACCACAGGAGATGGAGCCACATATGAAGGAAGTCCAAATGCAGGTGGACAAGAACAATAATTTTTTTAAAAAAAATACACTGTGAAAGATGATTGTGTGAGATAATAAAATGAACATTGTGGTGGCAGTTTAAATAAACCAACATTTATTTAATCAGAACAGCCAATCAGCTCTCCAGTGGCAATCAGAAGCCTTGTTGGGTGGGAACCCCTTGGCCCCACCCACTTTATAAAAACACTTTGTAGGCATGAAAGACAGTACCATGGCACCCAAAGGTACCATGTTGGGGATCCCTGGTTGTATTCAGTTTTGATGTCTTTTTCAGCATATTATAACCGCTTTATCCCTGTTAGAGCCAATTTGGTGTAGTGGTTAAGTGTGCGGACTCTTATCTGGGAGAACTGGGTTTGATTCCCCACTCCGCTATTGCAGCTGCTGGAATGGCCTTAGGAGAGCCATAGCTCTGGCAGAGGTTGTCCTTGAACTCTTATCTGGGAGAACCAGGTTTGATTCCCCACTCCTCCACTTGCATCTGCTAGCATGGCCTTGGGTCAGCCATAGCTCTGGCAGAGGTTGTCCTTGAAAGGGCAGCTGCTGTGAGAGCCCTCTCCAGCCTCACCCACCTCACAGGGTGTCTGTTGTGGGGGAGGAAGGTAAAGGAGATTGTGAGCCACTCTGAGACTCTTCGGAGTGGAGGGCGGGATATAAATCCAATATCTTCTTCTTCATCTTCTATCTTCTTCTTGAAAGGACAGCTGCTGTGAAAGCTGTTTAAGTCCCACCCAACTCACAGGATGTCTGTTGTGGGGGAGGAAGATAAAGGAGACTGTGAAATGCTCTGAGACTCTGAAATTCAGAGTGGAGGGCAGGGTATAAATCCAATATCATCATCATCATCATCATCATCTTCTTCTTCTTCTTCTTCAGGTAACCTACATAAAAAGCCCCCCCCACATACACACATTGGGACCATTTGGTCCCAGAAGCCACCTTTAACCAGAGCCACCCCAGCCCCGAAAGAAGGAAGGGCATGAGCTGGAGGTCCAGGGAATAGGGGTCACTGATATGAGGGATGTACCCTCCCAGCTGACCCATGCTCAGCCTCCTTACAGTGAATGGTGAGATGGGGCCACCTGGTCCAGCCCCACTATGGTAGGCTTCCCAACCCCCCCCCCCCGCCCTGCCGGGGGACCCCTGGATTAGCAGCCTAATCCCCCGCTCTCTAAAAATCTGATAGCGGGGGTGGGGGTGGGGGGTGGAACGGCGCAGTGTCTCTTTCCCTGCCTGGCTTCAGGCTTCTCCCTTCCTCCGAGTCACAAAGACTTGCCCACCGCCAGCCTGCTATTCGCTCCAGTGCGGCCTCCCTTCGCGAGGTGCATGCTGGGACTTGTAGTCCTTGCATCCTCTCCGGCTGCTGGGCGGCGTCTCCTCGGGGAGTCTGGACCATGTGCGTTTCTACCTCCGGAGGCTTCAGTCACTGATTGAAAGGCTTCCTCTTGGGATGGTGTGTCTGTGTTACTTTGAAGAAGTTGGCAGCAACTCGTGAGTAGAAAGGCCCATCCCCTTCAGAATCGCCAGAAATGGGGGGGGGGGGAACATGTCTGCTGAGCATTATTCTCTATGTGGAGATTGAGTCTCATAGGGTATAATGGGGAATTGACCTGGAGGTTTCGGGGGCTCTGGGGGAGCTGTTTTTTGAGGTAGAGGCACCAAATTTTTAGTATAGTATTTAGTGACTCTCCCCAAAGTATCTCCCAAGTTTCAAAATGATTGGACCAGGGGGTCCAATTCTATGAGCCCCAAAAGAAGGTGCCCCTATCCTTCATTATTTCCTATGGAAGGAAGACATTTAAAAAGGTATGCGGTTCCTTTAAATGTGATTGCCAGAACTCCCTTGGAGTTCAATTATGCTTGTCACACCCTTGTTCCTGGCTCCGCCCTGATGTCTCCTGGCTCCACCCCCAAAGTCTCCTGGCTCAACCCCCAAAGTCCCCAGATATTTCTTGAATTGGGCTTGGCAACCCTACACTATGGTGAGGGATGGGCCTACCTGGCCTCAAGCTGCCTGACCAGGCACCTTCTGCTCTATGCAGCAGGGCAGGTATTTCCTTCCTACTTTTCCAGGGCTGTCCCCCCATCTGCTGCTGAATAAAGTCTGTTGGTGAACATCACATATTGTACGGATGTTAGTAGAAGTATGCAAGGCTTAGTCAATGGCCCTCAGAGCTCAACCTGTTGGCCTCAGAAACATCCCCCAAATATGAACCCCAGAGCCCCTAGTTTTCATTCAGGGATATAAATATATTTTGGCTGCAAGGGGTTAAATAATAGAAGCCGGGTGGGGGCTGTTAATAGGAACACACAGGAACAGGGTTCTGGCTGGCTTGGTGTCAGGGGGCATGGCCTAATATGCAAATGAATTTCTGCCAAGCTTTCTCTATAAAAAAAAACCCAATGTGAAACAATGGTGATATCAGGGGGTGTGATTTAATATGCAAATGAGTTCCTGTTGGGCTTTTTTCTACTAAAAAGGCTTGATAGAAGCTGATATGATTCTTGCAAGTATGGTTTTCATGCACAGCAAAGGAAGAGCTTGGTGTTAACAGGGATAATGGTTCCTAGCCATGGTGACTGATCATTGGGGAAAGCCTCTGTCTCTGGAGGGCCTCTTGGTGGCCCTCCAGAGGAACTGGTTGGCCGCAGTGTGAGACAGGATGCTGGACCACTGGTCTGATCCAGCACAGCTCTTATTATGCTCTTATGTTCAAAGCTGAGTATAAAGTGTCCATATTACTGCCTCTGTGTGTGTAAAGTGGTGTCAAGCTGCAGCTGACTTGGCAACTGTGTAAGGTTTCCAAAACAAGAGACTAACACTGGTGGTTTGCCATTGCCTTCCTCTGCATAGTGGCTCTGGAATTTTTTGGTGGTCCCCCATCTAGATACTAACCAGGGCCGACCACACTTAGCTTCCAAGATCTGGCCAGATTGGGGTAGCCTGGGCAATCCAATTAAGGCCTGTCTCTCCTTGCCACTTTTCAATTTGTATGAGATTATTTATATCCATTACATTCTCTAGAATGATCTGTATTCTTCCAACAGCATAGAAATCCATGTAATTTCAGGTTCTATCACATCCCAAACTCCTG
Source organism: Heteronotia binoei (assembly GCF_032191835.1). Taxonomy (NCBI): domain Eukaryota; kingdom Metazoa; phylum Chordata; class Lepidosauria; order Squamata; family Gekkonidae; genus Heteronotia; species Heteronotia binoei. Next base: position 184,603,700 of record NC_083223.1, on the reverse strand, counting down.
GGGACTTTCATTTTAGGCAATAAACAACACAGATGGTGAATGACAGAACATGTATACAAATTGCATTATAGAAGATTTCTGAATCCCTGCTAAGGAGGAACATTTCTGGCATCTTGAATGATCAGGTACAGGTGCAAGGTGTTTGGAGCCAGCATTTGTTAAATGTATTGTTGTTTTGCTGTTGTTAGCCGCCCTGAGCCTGCGTGGCGGGGGAGGGCGGGATATAAATAAAATTTTACTTTACTTACATTTAAAATGGCAGCCATTGAATCTGTAAATGGGAATGCATTCTGCCATCCTGGATTTCTGAATCCACATTATCTGATAAAACTGTTCATTTCAGTGGAATAATGCCAGGGATGAATCTATCTCATTGTTTTAGCAGAAGAAGATTGTTTATCATAAGCTTAGGCTTCAAGTGGGTCTGTTGATGAAATCATTTATGTATGCATTACAAGAATGAAAATCCTCCATAAGCTCTAAACATGTAGCTTCTGAGACAGTTTACAAAATAAATAGCAATTAAAATTACAATTTAAAACAATTAGAACAATTAAAATCATATTAAAACAATAACTCAGAACCACTTGCCATTACTGGCAGCATGTCAATAGCTAGTCTGTTCCCCATAAACACACACATTAAAGCACATATACATGAAATAAACCAACGAAAACAAAACACCACCTCTGCCAAAAGCACAAGTGAACAGACAAGTTTTCACTTGGAGCTTTAAACTGAATAGGCTGGATACTAGGAGAGTTTGGAGAAGGGCGTTCTAGAGATAAAGCACCGCTGTGCAAAACTATGCTCATCAGTATGGAGTACCACATGCGATGAAGCACAAAGGATGGACAAATATTTCTAATATTTGTCCTTCAGTAGAAAAAAAATCATAAAGGGATGAACGTGAAATCTGAAGTGATAAAGAAGTAGGTTTTTGAATCAAAAGGGGTTAGTTCACCAGGGCCCCAAGCACATAATATTTTTCCATCTCCACGCAACATCAGATTCACCTTGAATTTTGCTTCAGGGACTCTGTGTTCCACTTGTTTCCCAGCTCTGTTCACCTCTCTGTAACAAAAGGCTTTCTTTGTTCCACATTTCATCCAGGAGAAATTCCAGTCTCGGCAAAGAGGGACAGAGAGCTACAAAATACAAGTTGATGGAGTGTGAACTGACAGAGACTGACCAAGAGAGAGATCTTGGGGTCATGGTAGATAACTCACTGAAAATGTCAAGACAGTGTGTGATTGCAATAAAAAAGGCCAACGCCATGCTGGGAATTATTAAGAAGGGAACTGAAAACAAATCAGCCAGTATCATAATGCCCCTGTATAAATCGATGCTGCGGTCTCATTTGGAATACTGTGTACAATTCTGGTCACCGCACCTCAAAAAGGATATTATAGCATTGGAAAAAGTGCAGAAAAGGGCAACTAGAATGATTAAAAGTTTGGAACACTTTCCCTATGAAGAAAGGTTAAAACGCTTGGGGCTCTTTAGCTTGGAGAAACGTCGACTGTGGGGTGACATGATAGAGGTTTACAAGATAATGCATGGGATGGAGAAAGTAGAGAAAGAAGTACTTTTCTCCCTTTCTCACAATACAAGAACTCATGGGCATTCAATGAAATTGCTGAGCAGTCAGGTTAAAACGGATAAAAGGAAGTACTTATTTACCCAAAGGGTGATTAACATGTGGAATTCACTGCCACAGAAGATGGTGGTGGCTACAAGCATAGATAGCTTCAAGAGGGGGTTAGATAAAAATATGGAACTGAGGTCCATCAGTGGCTATTAGCCACAGTATGTGTGTGTGTGTGTGTGTGTGTGTGTGTGTATATATATATATATATAATTTTTTTGGCCACTGCTGTTGGACTAGATGGGCCATTGGCCTGATCCAACATGGCTTCTCTTATGTTCTTATGAGAGATCTCAAAGGTGGAGGGAGGAGGAATCCAGTAATTGAGAAACTAGATGGGAATTCTTGGGAGCAGGAGGAGGACCCGGGGGGGGGGGAACCCTTTCATAATTAATTTTACTGGTGGTTTTCTAAAAAGAAAACATGCAATCAAATTTATTTCAGTGTATCTGAAGAAGTGTGCATGCACACAAAAGCTTATACTTTGAATAAAACTTTGTTGGTCTTAAAGTTGCCACTGGAATCAAACTTTGTTTAACTGCTTCAGACCAAGGTGATTCCCTATCTTAATGGTAATCTATTTGCCTTTATGGCTGGGAGCACAACTGTTTTTTTTACTAGGGTCATCTTCTGGTCCAGTTGAGAGGCATGTCTAGGAGCTCCATGTTTGGAAGTCAATTCTCAGGTGCATGGAGACCCAATTTGGATTGGGACCATGATGCATGCTTAAGCCTCCTCCTACCCTTGTGCCATCATCCCAAACTAAATGTCTCTGTGGAGCCATGCTTTGCTGTATCATGGGATTGACTGATAATACATGTGCAGTTCATTAGTGCATAGTATGTTTAGGCTTCCCAAACCTCCCATCCTGGTGGGGGACCCCAGGATTAGCCCCCTTCTCCCCCACTTTCCAAAAATCTGGAATCGGGGTGGGGGGTATGGCATCTGGGAGCGATTCCGTTGTGAGCAGTTGCTTAAGGTGGAGAGCTCAGTTCCTCTGCATGAGAAGAGCCAAGCCGAGTCCAGGAACACCTTAAGAGACCACCAAGATTTTTAGGGTTATAAACAGCTTTCAAGATTCAAAGCCCCCTTCATCTGATCTTCTGAAGGGAACTTTGGTTGCAGTCATGCACACAAAGGTAGGAGGGCCTCCTGGAGTGGGGCAGGGGGGGAGTGGTAAGTTAACTGCATACTCCCTAGCCCTTGTAGGATTGCCCCCCCCCCGCGCGTGCTTTCTGGCTCCTCTCTTTCACTTCCCAATCCCGGCATTTACACAGAGAACCTGCTGGGATCAATTTGCAGCCGTTTTGCATTCCACAGGCTTCCGTCATCCCACTTCTTCATAATCTTCTTCTTTTTGCACATTTACTTGGAAGCAAATCCCAGTGTTTCAGCTGAGCTTACTCCCTACTAGGATTACTCCCTACAAGAAAGATCGCAGAGCCTCTGTTTCCTACTGAAGAGAGCTGCCCCAACCTTGTGAATGCTGATTTGGGAGCGCTGTTTGAAGCAGGCATTCTGAATGAAGGCTGCTGTTGTAAGCAGTGTTACTGGGTGAACTTGCCTTCTGAGCTTAGGGTTGCCAAAACCCAGGTAGGGACAGGGGATCCCCTGATTTGGAGGCCCTTCCCCCACTTCAGGGTCATCAGAAAGCAGAAGGGGGGGGGGAAATGTCTGCTGGCCACTCCATTATTCCCTATGAAGATCAATTCCCATAGAATAATGGATAATTGATCTGTGGGTATCAGGGCTCTGGGGGGCTGTTTTTTTTTTTAGATAGAGGCACCAAATTTGTATCATAGCATCCAGTGCATCTTCCCAAAATACCCTCCAAGTTTCAAAATGATTGGACCAGGGGGTCCAATTCTACGACCCCAAAAGAAGGTGCCCCTATCTTTCATTTTTTCCAAAGGAGGGAAGGCATTTAAAAGGTGTGCAGTTCCTTTAAATATGATGGCAAGAACTTCCTTTGGAGTTCAAATATGCTTATCACGCCCTTGCTGCTGGCTCCACCCCAATGTCTCCTGGCTCCACCCCCAAAGTCCCCAGATATTTCTTGAATTGGACTTGGCAACCCTAAGTATGTTCCCTCTGAGAGGCAAATAGTAGCTCTTCAGGGACACCAGAGGTCAGCAAAATTATATGAGAAAAATGCTTAGTCCACTTCTCCACACACACCACAGTCCAAATTTAAACTAGGCCCCACAAACATGAGAACTGAGTTTCAAGCACAAAGCTCCCAGACTTCAGCTGTTGACTGGATCCAGGAATGGACCTTGGAAAAGTATGGTATGCATTTAGGACTTGCATAGTGCTTTGAAGCAGAGATGTTGAAATATGTCAATTCTCATTTCTTTTTGCTTCTGTTCACTGCTGCTATGAGCCATTTTGTTTTTTCCATTTTCATTGTTGGTGTTTCCAGTTTGTTTATTTTATTAATTTTGTGGTCATTTATATGTAATTTCTGTACCCTTTATATATAATTACTGCCAAAATAATGCTTAAAATGTGCTAATTTAATGGGGGGATTTGGTATGATGTTTGGCATGAGGAAACAAAAATGACATGAAAATAATGCCTCACTGGTTCAAGTCACACAAATATTCTTCATTCTGCTCAGTGTCAGTTGAGTTTCCTCCAAAATAGAACCTTCAGACATGGGCTGCTAAAGCTTGGGACATGGGCTGGAGCTAGGGATTGGAAGCTGGGAGGCAAAGATATGGGAACTTGGTACACAGGGTGTTGATCCATCAAAGATATCCTGTAAGCCAGGAGTGGCCAACGGTAGCTCTCCAGATGTTTTTTGCCTACAACTCCCATCAGCCCCAGCCAGCATGGCCAATGGCTGGGGCTGATGGGAGTTGTAGGCAAAAACATCTGGAGATAAGCTTAGAAGTAATTGACCCAGCTGTACTGCAGCAAATGCTGGAGCTCCTAAGGCTACACTACACTCTGGCCATGATCTTGCAAGGAAACACCACCATCAGTGTTTTGTTCTATTTCCACAGTTGGGTGAAGTGCATTGAGTTTGACACTTCACCTTCTCTGGGTGCTGGATCACCTCTGTCCAGGCCTTTTGCTGCCACTGTTTCTGCAGAGTGGAAGAAGTCCAGGCGGAGGGGCTACAGGCCCAAGTTTAAGTCTTGCCCAGAAGAGACTTGGTACTCTTGCAGCTCCTGAACCTTTCTGACAGTTCCACCTCATTCTTCCCACCTTGTCCATTGAATAGTAGGTGCAGCTGCATAACAATCTGTAGATGAGCTCCACCACCTTTTTTCCCTACAAAACAACCCCTGTTGGTAGCTATGGAGCTGGTGGTGAAGTTTCCTTTGCAGGCTGTAGCAGGTAACCACCAATTTTGGGCTCTTCTCCTGAAGTTTTCCTCTATGCCAGAGTCACTGAGCTGGTTGGAGAAGGTCATTACAGGGGAAATGAGCATGAAAACAAAATGAGAATTTTTGAGCTGAAACTGTGGAGCTCTGTAGCAACCCTAACTGAAGCTAATTCTCTCTCAAGCAAACATAGAAATCTATCTACTGTGTTATACTTGCTTTCTAGGGAATCAACTCCTCCATATCAGCTCCTCCATATCTTGTATGAAGGAGAATGATGGATAGGTGTCCTTCTGGCAAAATATGGCTACCAATCCCCAGTTTGGGGCAAAGGATCCCCTGGTTTGGAGGCCCTCCCCCCACTTCAGGGTTTTTAAGAAGTGGTGGTGGTGGGGTTTGAATGTCTGCTGGGCACTCCATTATACCGTATGGAGACTGGTTCCCATAGCGTATAATGGAGAATCAATCTGTGAGTCTCCAGGGGGCTGTTTTTTTGAGATAGAGGCACCAACACTTTAGCATAGCATCTGGAGGCTGTCCTCAAACCGCCCGGCCCACAAAGTTTTGAAAAGATTGGGTCAGAGTGTCCAATTTTATGAGCCCCAAAAGAATGTGTCACTATCCTCTATTATTTTCCTTTAAATGTGATGGCTAGAATCCCCTTCAAAGTTCAATCATGCTTGTCACAACCTTTCTCCTGGCTCCACCTCCAAAGTCCCCAGATATTTCCTGAGTCAGACCTGTCAACCCTATGGCAAAACCATAAGTTTGCATGGACAGTCAGGAGAGACAAGGCACTGAGAATTTCCTGGCTAGGTGGACAAGTTTTTAGGATTGTTTCGCTTGAGTAGAATCAAATTCAAATTCCTACTAAAGTTCCTGCTATGACTATGTAATAGTCATAAAGGAATCTTCACTCATATTTTTGTGTAACTTTTTGATGAGAAATTACTTCATTATACAAGGTTGATCAGCCCATGTTTAAAGAAAAAAAATAGTTCATTTGTATTAACAATTGACAATATTCTGCTGAAAAGGAATTATTTTGATTAATTAAACATTGAATCCAGCAGACATGTCAGGATGTGACCCTGTCTCTTTAAATTTGCACTCTTTTGTTATGCTTATTTATGTATAAGCAGCCTGTTTCTTAAACTGAAATTGATTAAGATGGATCTGTTGAACTGTAACAACTGTTGTTAGGACCAATAATAACAGCTGCAGCTATGCCTATGAAATGTAATCACAGTTTATGTGCCAGAATGTGAGCAAATTGCCTGTGGGGCTACAGGGGGTCAGAACATAATTTTAATGCCTGCATACTGTATTGCACAATTTAGTAGGTGAATGAGGAAGGATTCCTGTGGTTTGGAGTTGTGATTATTGTATATTGTGCAGCAGAAGCCTTAAATTGATAGACCAACGGCTTGACAAGAATAGGCAGATCTTACTACTCTGTGGGCCAGAATGAGCTCTGGTAGGAAACACAGGTGTAGGAAAAGGGATTCAAACAAGATCTGTCTGAAGCTCATGCAGAGAAAAACACAGGTACTCATATTGTGCCTATCTGCCCCTGCCCCATCACACTGTATTCTAGTCACAGCCTTCTAGCATCATGTATAGCAGGGAAGTCAAACTCATTTGCTATGAGGGCTGGATCTGACATAAACGAGACTTCGTTGGGGCGGGGCATGTCAGGTTGGGCAGGGCCATGTGTATACCTGTTTAAGATTAGGTAGCAGAGATATAAACTTTATAAAGAACACAAACACATTTTTTAAAAAAAACCCTTAAAACATGCTTAAAGCATTAGTACTCATTGGTCTTAAAGGTGCTTTCTTTGTATCTCTTCCATGGGATCCAGGGAATGTGGCAAAGGAAGCTGAAGCTCTTTCTTTCCTTCCCCAGGGGACTGGGGGGGAGCCTCAGCCAATAGAAGGAAGGGAGGCTTGGCTCAGTAGCTCTGCTGTACAATTGAGAGAGCCTGGAAAAACAAGCTCTGCCTTCCCCCCTTTCTCCCCAAGGGAGGAGTCTCAGCCAATAGAGAAGATAGAGGCTTTGCTCTGTAGCTCCTGTGTGATTTAGCAAGCCTTGCGAAGCAAGTTGTTATGCAGAAGGAAGCAAGAGATAGGGAGAAGGAAGCAGATGATAGCCAGTTGCTCAAGGGCCTGATAGGAACCCTCCAGGGTTTCCAGGCTGCATGTTAGACACCCCTGATAGTTTGCCCCTTACCTACAACAGTGGAAATGAGACTTTTGGTTCAGGAAACAAAGATCACAGATAGTGCCAGCATTCTAATAAGCATGTAGTCAAACATCTGATAGCTCAGCTCAGTCTGGAATAATACACAGTCCATGACTGATGTTGAGAATACTAATAAAAAAATGTGTATGTGTATAAGTGCCATCAAGTCACTTCTGACTTACAGGGACCCCCTGAATTAATGTTAGCTCAGTCCTTATCTAGTAACTACAGCCTCAACAGAATGTGTGTCTAATCCAGTCTGCTTTCCGAAAACATTTGAGGATTTGTTATATTATGGGTCTAAATTGTGTGGTTTTTCTCACACGATTATCTACTTCCTCACGTCTTTGGGAATCCCTCCTTCCTATTTGTCACCCATAGTTCAGACATGGCGTTGAGTTTTATATTGGATTTGGCTTTTCTCTTGTTCCATCTTACCATAAATCTATATTAATAAAAAGAAAACTATTGGAGATGCCTGACCATTGTTGAAACACCTGAAGGATTTTATGGATTGACCTTTGCAGTTCTAAATTAGTTCCATGTTCAGTAGGGTAGAAGCAGCAAAATTAACTAAATTCTGATGTTGGGAGTAAGGGGGGGGGAATTCGGAAAAAATAGGATTTGGAAATATACGGGGCCAAAAAATTCGAAATACCGTATATTTCCGAATATTGGTACTCGGAATAGCCGCATATACGGTAGATATGTGGCTATTTCCAAATATACGGCCTCATTATACCCTATGGCCATTGAAATCAATGGCAAAATAGGGTATATTGGAAGCCGCCTGGAGGGGAAAGGGTTTGAGGGAGAGCCTCCAAATTTGCAGGGGACCTACAAGCCCCCCAAGTCCCAAAAATATTGAGCCAGGGGGTCCCATTCCAGGGGCACCCAAAGAGGGCGCCCCTACCCCAGCATTATACCACATGGGCCATTGAACTCAATGGCAACATAGGACATAATTAGAGGCTACTGAGGGGCAGGGGGTTTGAGGGAGAGCCCCCAAAACTGCAGGGGACTTTCCCCTACAAAACCCACAAGTCCCAAAAAGATTGGGCCAGGAGGTCCCTGTCTTTGGGCTCCCCAAAAGGCCCATTGCCACCAATGTTGGGGAAAGCCCAATTAGCCACTTCCTCCACTATAATTGTGGCAGTACTAGAGCAACCCTATGTCTTTGGACTCTAGTCTATGTTTAGTGGGAGAACGTTTTACAAGCACCTTCCAAGCATGGGCCAAGAGAGGATGCAGGCACAAGCAGGTGCTCACTTCATTCACTCTCAAAGTCTACGTTCGGGGAGCCAAACAGAGGCAAGTTGACCTTCAGGAAGACCAACTGCTCAACTGTCCAGGGTTGCAGGCAATTGCAATGTGGGTAGACAATGTCGCCCATATGCAAAAAGACACGCTCGCTCTGCATGCTTGTCGGTGGGCATGAGAGGAACGCCTTGGCCACGGAGGAGAGGGCTGGCCAGACCCCCTCCTTCGTGACCCAGTAGTCCTAAGGAGATGTTTCCTGTGACTCATTGGGCTCTGAAAGATAGTCCCTCACCATCACAGCACCCTCTGCTCTCAGGGTCCTACCGCTCCCAGAGGGGCCAGCGAGCCACCCGATGAGTATCATCTTGGGACTCTTATTGGCGTGAGTCTGGTGGGAAACACTGCCTAGCCAGGGAGGTTGGGGATGAACAGCATTGGAAGTGGCAGATAAGCTGCTTGCACCCCCCTCCGCCTCAGCTACTGGCACTGGGCCCACCCTGACTCTGCAGAGCTCGACTTTCTGGGAGAGCTCATCTTGCCAGCGATCAAGCTCGTTGGCCTGCTTGGAGATCGTGCCTTTAAGGTGCGGGTCTAACATGGTCGCTGTCATGTAGACCTTATCCTGGGTGAAAGTCTGAAAACGGGCCTCAAGCTTTTCCTGCAGCCTAACAACCAGGGCACGCACCGCTGGAAAAACGTCTGCATGGCATTGAGCTGGCACTAGAAACGAGGCCAGGTCCTCACTGGCCATGTAGACCATGGGGACAACCAGTACGATGCTCGTCGTGTCAGATGAGAGCATTTCTGTGTGGGTCTTGAAGGGCCCAAGAACCTCCACAGTCTGAGAAATTACCACCCAAGCCTCTTGGGTGAGACGGTCCTCATCCCGAAAGACCCTTGTCTCAGAGACAAAGGCATCCAGGGCTGCTCTCTGCTCCACCATGCGCTCCAGCATGGCACAGGTGGAGTTCCAGCATGTGCTGACATCATCGATCAGGCGGTGCCCTGGCACGCCTGTCAGTGTCTGTTTCTCATGCAGCAGATATGAGTCCGTATTGCTGCGTGAGAAGTGACCCATGATGTGACGAAACTTCTGGAGCAGAAGTCAGTACTCATGGGTCGTGGCTAGATACCGACAATCCTGGCTTTTTGTCTGGCCCAATGTGTCCTTAACCATGAGGTGGAGAAGGTGGGCCATGCAAGGAAGGCATTGTAGGCCCTGATGCTGGATAGCCGCCTTGATGTTGGAGCCACCATCAGTCACCATAAAGCTCGTGGTGACGTCCCCGCTGCCTACCCAGCCCTCTAACTGCCGTGAGAGGATGGCTCTGAGAGTGTCCACCGTGTGTGGCGCATCAACTGCTTCGGTGTGCAGCAAGGCCCAGCAATAGACGGCCTGGCGGCCCTGACCCTGCGTGCCGCTACTGCCACCCCCACCCTGCAGCTCACTGGGTTGCTACCAATGCGCAGTCAGGGAGAGATACCCCTCGAACGCATGTTGGGAGCTCCAGATATCTGAGGTGAAATGTACAGTCCCCCCGGCAGCACGGGACAAATGCTCCTTCACTACAGATCTGGTTGCCATGAAAACAAATGGCACAATGGTCCTGCTAATGGTGGTTCTAGCAGGAACTTTGTACCAGGGCGCCAGGTACTAGAGCAACCCTAGCACCCCAGGATTCTCAATCACTGAAAATGGAAGCCCATGGGCGACCGACCTGGCAAGGTTCCAAGCGATCATCCTCCTACTGTACCTGATTCCCCCTCTTGGCACACAGGTGCCACCTCCACCAAGCATCTCAGGCAGAGATGGCTGGCATCCCTGCACTGCCACAGAACTCTCCTGGAGAGCACTGGAGGTAGTCGCGATGGGACAGACCTCCTGGCTGGGTGGTGTTGGCCGCTTGGGCACCCCAGCACCAGCCTGCTTCTCCCCCTTAAGAAGCACTGCCTGGTGGTGCTTCCGCAGGTGGTTCCGCATCCCCCCCCCCCCGAGTCAGGTGGGCAGGGTCCCGCCCACGACTGATCCAGGCCTTGCACAGCTGGCACTGCGCAAAGCATGGATCCTCCATAAGTCGGAAATGCTTCCAGGCTTTGGAGGTGTACAGATGCCCAAGCTGACCGGCAGCTTGGGTGTCCAGAGCCACCTCCTATGAGGTGCTCGGGACAGACACATCGTGTCTCGGGGTGGCAGGAGGGGCTGGCTGCCAGGGAGAAGTGGGTGGAGATGGAGGCACCTCATGTGTCTCCATTTCTTCCCCCTCTACCCCATGCGACCTCCCCTCCTGGCCATCCCCTGAAGGACTGCTTGTGCCCAAAGGAACCGAAGAAGGGGGCTGGTCCTCCTCAACCAGCTTCTCCTCCAGCTCCTGCACGACACTCTGCACCCTCCTTGGGGTGATCGTTTTGGACAGAAAACTGTCCCCAAAGCTCATTTCCAAGGAGGGCTGCTCTTGTTGCCCCTCCTCTGGCTGCTGAGGCCAAGCGACATCTTCTGGAGGAGAGACTGCCCGAGCAGCAGACCCCTGCTCAGTGCCAGCACCTAATGGCACCTCTGCTGCGGGCACCCCAGCAGCAGCCTCGATGAAGGGCCCAAGGCTAGCTTTCTTCATCACACTCCAGCCAGAGGTCGGAGTGCTGGAAGGCGGCTGTGGAGTGGCCCTACACACAAGTGGGGGGGAAACCTGGGTCCTCCCCATCCCCCTCCCCTCCACCGCTCTAGTCTTCTCCTTGGCCTTGCCCCCAGGGCCCCTCTTCTGCTGCCTGTCACTCATGTCACCCTTGGCCTGAACTGAGAGTTGTTTTTTTTACAAACCTAACTCACTGCACTGTACCCTGAACTAATAGGTGCCCTGACTTCTTTTTAAAAACCCTCCCACCAAAACTTGTTTGTTTGTTTTTTTGGTCCCTAACCTGTCCTTCTTTGGGTTGGGGTAGTAGTAGCCTGGTAAAGTTTAGGAGACTAGGTGATCCTGCCTCTACCTGGCTACAGTTTTTAAAAGGCTACCTTGAGATAAAGGCAATCCTTGTTATATCCTCCTAGTTAAACTTCTCCTAACTAGATCCTGGGACAAATCTGATTTCCTTGCAAACTAGAAATCAGGTGTCCCCTATAACTTGAGAGAAGCTGTGGTTTACCCTATGGAAATCTAAGGATGCACCAGCTTTCAGTGGCTGAAAGCAAGATGCACTGCAACCCTAGTCTCTTTAAAAGGGAGCCTGATGTGGCCTAGTAGTTACGCTGCCTTTTATGAGAAACCTAAAATCTTTTTAAATCACCCGTCTGGCCTAGTTGAATTTTGAAAGGAGATAAAGCCCTAAACTGGATTAATTTGTTTTAAAATTTCAAAATACACAATCCCTAAAAACACCCTTATTAGTGGGACAGCCTATTTAGTGGCCCTAGCCAAACCGAAAGCATCCTCAGACTCCAAAAATAACTCTATAAAAACATGAAAGTGTTCCACCCCACATAGCCCACACACCAACCCCCACACCAACCAGAGGTAATTTTTTAAAAAACAAAATGTGACAGAAAGAAACTTAACTTTTAACCACCACCACCCCCCCCAAAAAAAACAGAACCAGGAAAAGGGACAACAGGACAGGATGCAAAACCAGCAACAACAGAGAATAGATCCAAACAGATCACTGAGAAAAGGCCAACAAAAGTGACCTTTTTAATAATGAAAATTAGGCCAAACAGCCCCCTCCCCAAGAACCAGAAGAGAAAAGGAACAACAGCTGCACCACACAGCAGCAACAAATCAAACACAGAATCCTTTTAAAACTGTAAAAAACTTGACTTTTAACAATACAGGGACTTTACCAACCCCTCCCCCCAAAAAAAACTTCACCCTAACCCCAAGAAATGCAAGCCACCCAAATCAGGAAAAGTAAAAGGACACTGCACTTTTAAAAATCCTCTCACTAAAGTAAGATATGGGCAAATTGGCAACACCCTCACCCCAGGCCCCTACCCCCAGCAGAACCCCCTAAGCCTAACCCCAAATAAGCTACCCAATACTCACCCACCCAAATCTGGATAAGTAAAGGGACTCTGAGTCTTAAAAAGTCCTTTTATTAACTAAAATAAAAACTAAAACCCCAATATTGTCTTACCTTAGATGTCTTCTCTTCTCCAGGCAGGTCAGGCCAGGCTGAGAGAGAGCAGCAGCTGAGGCCAAGGGCCAGCGCAGCACAATCTCACTCTCACACCAACACAGCAGCAATGGAATGGAGTCCAGCCAGGCAGACTCCTTAAAAAGGTTCTCTGGCCCTACACAGAGCAGTTTCAAAAAATACCACTGCTCTGTAATTACCCAAGTAAACAAAAGAACAACAATGTTCCTGATGGCTGGGGGATTAGCCCAGCCATCAGCTACACAACAGCCCTGCAAAGCATGCATTTGCAATGCATTTTGCAAATGCATGCTTTGGATTGGCTGCTGGGGCTCCTCTCCCCCTCCCTCTCTTATCCCAGGGAGGCTGTGGGAGAGGCGGGAAAAGGCTTCCAAAGGTGGGAAAGGAGGCAATCAGCTCCCCTGAGGCTGCAGAAGCTCCTTTCCCGCCTTTTCCATGGAGTTCTGTATACTTCCGAATATCGATTTGGAAGTGTACGGGGAGCCGTATACGGCTCCCATATTACGACTGCAGATTGGATTCGGAAGTATATTGCGCCATATACTTCCGAATCAGGGGTGATTCGGTGGTTTCTTTGGTTTGGCCAAACTGAATGCACACTCCTAGCTGGGAGCATACACTCACTGGCAGTGCTGTCTGCTTTGGGGCTTGATTTTCATATTTATATTCAGGAGGATTCATATGGAATAGAGTATGAAATTACATTGCTTTTGAACTTTGTATATTTCATTACAATTGCCAAAAAGCTAAATATTAGACAAACTTGCATAAAAAACACTGAACTTTAAATCTATTGGAGAGCCAGTTTGGTGTAGTGGTTAAGGGTGCAGACTCTTGTCCGGGAGAACCGGGTTTGATTCCTCACTCCTTCACTTGCAGCTGCTGGAATGGCTTTGCGTTAGCCATAGCTATCTCAGGAGTTGTCCTTGAAATGGCAACTGCTGTAAGAGCCCTCTCAGCCCCACCCACCTCACAGGATGTCTGTTGTAGGGGGAGAAGATATATTGTTAGCGGCTCTAAGTGTCTGATTCAGAGAGTGCAGGGTATAAATCTGCAGTCTTCTTCTTCTAAATCCCCCAGGATACTCAGTTTATATTTGACAAGACTTTAGCTGCTCAGTTCCCTCAACTATCCACTGATTTATGTGAGTCCATTTTTAACTGCTGGGGCTACAGACAGCAAATATATTGAACCAATTCCTAATGACTTAGCTTAGCATTTTAACTGCCACATTTAACATCCTTTCACCCTCATAAACATATTGAACTATGAAAGGGATTATAGCTTCCAGGCTTATTGCGACACCCTTTAAAATTAAGTCAAAGATTGAATCAAAAGATATAACAGTAAAGAACAGCAAATTAAAATGGGAGAACTGATACATTTGTGTCAAAAAGTAGGAAAAGCTGGGTCTGATGTTGCTAAGAAGGTAACATTAGCAAGAGCAGTTTTCATGAACCATCTAAAATGTTCTACTTAGTGGCTTGGATCAAGCAGAAGGTTTCTGCAGGTGGAAAGGATTTCTGTCCACTAAACCACCTCCTCCTCCTGCTTCCTTAATGCTGCTCTTGGAGGACAGAGGATCCCCAAAAACACCATCAGGAGAAAATTGGAGATCTGCAATTTTACCACCTCACTCTACTACCTCATCTGGTGTAATGTAGACCAGTTTGAGCCAGTTTGGCGTAGTGTTAAGAACACCAGACTCTAATCTGGAGAACTGTGTTTGATTTCCCACTCCTCTACATGCCACTGCTGAGTGACCTTGGGTCAGTCACAGTTCTTTCAGAGCTGTTTTCTCAAGACCACTTATCTCAGAACTCTCTCAGCCCCACCTACCTCACAGTGTAGGTGTTGTGCAGAGAGGAAGAGATGGAGATTGTAAGCCACTCTGAGACTGAGTGAAGGGCAGGATATAAATCCAATCACCTCCTCCTCCTCTTTCTTCATATGAACCATAGCTAAACCATTTACCATGTAAACATGCAGTACTGGATCACATTTAAATGCACAGCACTGTTCTGTGGACCATTCAAATGTACCATCAGCAAATCAACAGTGGTTCTGCTCAGGCTAGTAATTGCTGGTGTACTAATGTATTAACGTTGCATGCAAATGGGCCAGAACATGTAGTTAAGTGCATTTGGACATCGAATTTTTAGACATGGAACATATTGGCTGGGTCCAGACCAGCATTCGGAGCTGGCAAAGGGGGCGGGCAGACCAAAAAAGTGTGACCAAATGTGTGCAGCTGTCTCCTGTCCCGCTTCCACCCTCAACCTATCCAAAGGCATCCCAGTCGCACTTCAAAAAGCTACCACTTCTGAAGTAGTAGCTTTTTGAGGCATGACTGGGATGCCTACGGATGGGTTGAGGGTGGGAGTAGGATGGGAGGCAGCTGTGCATGTTTGGTCATGCTTTTTTGGTCCGCCTGTGTCCCATCCCTGCGCTGGCTCAAAATGCCTGTCTGGACTCAGCCATTAAGTGCTTTCCTGGTGCCCTATAGCCTGCATCCAAGGGATCTGAATTCTGATTGAAAGAACCAAGAGTTGCACAGGTAAATGGAAGTGTTCATCAAGTAACTGATTTTACAATGATGTTTTACAAAGGTTACTGGAATGCTGCCTGATCAAAAAAGAGACTATTGTGTGTGGGGTGGGGTATTCATTTTCACATAGTACAAAAATAGCATTTGTTGCCACAGCAACAGCTAAGTCTCATAATCTTTTTTTTTTAAGTACTTTGATTTGGGTTTGGAAATAAGACATGGATATCAGCGGTGACACATTAATCCTGGCCATCTGCAGCAAGTGACTGTAATGTTAAAAAAATCCTTCTCATTTGGTAATTATTAAAGAAGATACACTTCAGCAACTGCTCATGAAACTTACAGCCAAACAGATAATAAGCTTCAGGAATGATCAGCTCTGCTAGAGTCTGATCCCAATGCCCATTAAAGCCTCTCAACTTGTTTTTCAGTAGACTTGGATCTGTTTCCCTTCCATTATTATCTCAATTTTTAAAGTAAAATTGTGTGTGTAGGAAAATAATCAACCAAAGTTAAGGATTTTTAAGAAGAAAAAGCCTTGTATAATCAGACCTGAGATCCTTCTAGTCCTGCATCTTGTTCCCAATGATGTCCAACCAGGTGCACCACAAGCAATCATGGTCCAGGAATATTTTTTTTGTATTTTTGATTTTGTGTGTGTATGTGTGTGCACCTGGAAGTCATGGCGACTTATGGTGACTGCCCCTATTGGCGGAGGGGTGGGGGCTGGAAGATATTCAGGGATGTGGTTGAATAAAGTCTGCCTCCACCTCCCAACTCCTGGTATTTCAAGGAGGTGGCCATCCAAGTACTAGCCAGAGTCAACTCTGCTTAGCTTCTGAGATCTGACAAGATCAGGCTTGTCTTGGCTATCCAGGCTAGGGTGGAATAACTTCTTTTGAGCCTTGTGCTAACTTGTAACACAATTTGCTTGTCTTGTTTTCACAGGGTTGTCAACTATCCCCAAGGGATAGGGTTGCCAGGTTCTATCCGAGAACTATCTGGGGCCTTTGGGGTTGGAGCCAGAAGCAAGGTTGTGACCAATGTTCCCTCTAAGCTGCAGAGTCTTGTGAGCAAAAATTCTACTTTTTGAGCTACTAGCACGAAAGTTGTGAGCTACTGCATAAATTAGTGTGCTCTGGAGGTCATCCTTCCTGAGCTGAGAAAAATGTGTGAGCTGGAAGCTAAAAATCTGTGAGCTAGCTCACACTAACTCAGCTTAGAGGGAACACTGGTTGTGACAAGTATGATTGAACTCTGAAAGGGATTCTAGCCATTACATTTTAAGGGACTGTTCTCCATTTAAATGCCTTCCCTTCTTTGGAAATAATGGAGGAACCTTTTTTGGGGCTCATAGAACTGGATCTCCTTGTCCAATATTTTTGAAACTTGGAGATTTTTAAGGAGAGACACCAGATACTATGTGTCATGTGCTGGGGTGCAGGCCGGGGAAGAGTCCAATTTCAAGCTGGGGTCTGAGTCCAAAAGGAGCAGCACAGGAACCAAGAGAGCCAAATCCAGAGCACAAACCAAGAGAGGGGTCATTCAAAGCTAGGAGTCAAGGATTTGAGGGATCAGATTTCAAAGCCAGCCAAGCTGGATGCAAGTCACAAGATAGACTCATTGGTCGTTTTCGCACTTAGCGTTTGCTCCCCTTATTCCACGGCGCAATTATGTCCGGCTCATTTTCCTCGTTTTCGCACATGGACTCATTTGCGGAGTCGCTTTCCATGAAGCCCCGGCTCAAATCGTTTTCCCACTGGCATCGACTTGAGTTCGATGCCCTGTCAATCTTTTTTTTTTTTTAAGCGCAAGTCTGGTTGCGTAAGGACGTAATAACATAACATCGAGCAGTCACAGCTGTTCCCTCCCCTTCTTTTCGTGGACAAACCGCATCATGTGTGCTGCTGCTGCTTATGGATTGGCTGCAGCTGTAGTATCCTCCACAGCCCTTTATGTATTAACAGAAGCATTCACAGTGGAGAATCCTAGCACTAGATTCCCCCCCCCCCCCCAAATTCTGAAGTTGCGAAATATCGCAATAACGAAGAGAGAGAAATCGAGGGGTTTGTGTGTGTGTGTGTGTGTGGCAGCTTCTTCCTTTTCCAGCCTCGCTCCCTCCCGGGTGGCGAAGCTGGGATTTCCTCCGCGCTCTTTCTCCTCCCCGGCTGGCGCTTGCAACGGGGACCTGATTCCTGCTGCCAGAGCTCCCCCCCCGCCCCATTCTCTCCTTCCCCTTCTGTGGCGTGTGTGAAGAGCGAGCTCGCGTCTATTTTCTAACCGAGCAGAATGTAGCCAGGGAGAAGAATTCAGGACTCCAACTTCCCATTTTATACATGGCGATTTTGTGCAGGTCCAGAAATCCTGGTGGCACAGCTGAGGGAGGCATTGCCTTTTTAAAACACACACACATGAACGCTTTGGCCCGCGCCGGCACTAGATTTCCCCTCCCCAACAATGTATAATGTAGTTGCGAGATAACGCAACAGCGAAATAACGCAACTAAAGTCAATAATAATAAAAAAAATTCTAACGAAACCAATTGAAGTGGCAATTGAGGCTATTCCAGGAGGGTTTTTTTTTTCTATTTGTTAATTTCGAAATATCGCTATTACGCAAGAAAGATGAAGTTAAAAAAAAAAATGGCCCTGCGGGCACTTTTGGGAAGCGCCGCGAACGGCTGATGATTGGCCAAGGGGGTGGATGGGGTGGGAGGACGGAAAGGGAGAGGGTGACGCCCACAAAGCAGTCGATCCGGCGTGGATGGATTTCCCACAGCAAACTCCGCAGAGTGGATCCGGTGTGGATCCGGAGGTTTTAAAAAACTCTGGAAGGAGGTGGATCTAGATACTCCGGCGTGAAACCCCTGCAGCACCGGAGCAAGACGCAGCGCCGGAGCAACAGGTGCGAAAACCAGGAAAAGATCCGGAGGTAAATGGGGTGCTACGCCGGAGTAAACGCTAGTGCGAAAACGGCCATTGTTTCCACAGGGGGCTCAGCCCAGAGCAGGGAGCTAAATGGCTTGCTGCTGCTGTTTCAATTAGCAAGTGCCAGGCTCCTGTTAAAACTCTGGGCTGAGGGAGCATCTAGCTCATAGCCATGCTTCTTGGCGCCGAGTTGCAAAGTCTTGGCAGAGTTGCTCCCATACACGAGCCATCTGTGGGGGTGAGTCAGGAGGACTTTGAGCTTGTGGCCACTCAGATTCAGGGAATGTGGGCAGCCGTGGCCAACTGTCAGTTTCTGTTCCTTCAGAAGGACGAGTTGTTGTGCCGTCAGAGGGGCCAGCTGCTGGCTCTGCTGCGACTGGCAGCTCCCCTTCATCATCACCCATGACACTATGCTGAAAATTTGGTGCCTCTATCTCAAAAAACAGGATCCCCCCAATACCCACAGATCAATTATCCAATATACCCTATGAAGACCAGTCTCCATAGGGTATAATGGCATGCCCAGTGGACATTTTCCCTCCACACTTTCTGATAACTCTGAAGTGGAGGAAGGCCTCCAAATCAGGGAGTCCTCTGCCTCCAACTGGGGATTGGCAACCCTACAGAGGTGGGGAGGGTATAAATTGCTGGGAGGCCTAATCTGACATCTCAGAGAAATTGCCAGTGACTCTGTGGTATTTGGGCAAAAAACTCTATGGGTGAATTCATTTTTATCATAGTTTTACCCAAATATCAGAGTGCCCCACATTGCTGATAATGTGACGATATTGCTTCCAGCATGTGCTAGAAATGATGTTGCTCTGTTAGCTGCAAGCATTGCTGAGATGAGAGGCTAGGCCTCCCTCTGCCAGAAAGTCCATATTACCCACCAGCTGATTGGGAGCAGGGGATTCCCCACCCCTTGTGGGGCCTGGCAACCTCACCAGTAATTAAAAAACCCCAAAAAACAAACCCTGGTTTGACATTTCATTTTTTAAAAAGCGAGTGCAAGTATTCCTATCTACAGAAAGGACAAGATAAATAGGTCATTCCTTTCACAACACATTTCAGGCCCTATTTCAAGTAAGAATGCTTGAACACCCACCAGATTGGCTCACATCCTGTTTGTTAGTTGTGAACAAGGGACCAAATTTTCAGTTATTGGTTCAATTGTTCATTGATTCATTCATTACTATTTGACAGGCTGCTTCATTGTAATCCTTCTTAACAGTTTAGTGCAGGGCAACTGTCTTTTCCTGCAGCCATGATCACTATTTTCCCTGCTGTAATATAACATCTTACCCATGTATTGCTGAACTCCAAGCTGTCATTTCAAAAAGAAAGTCTGTAGTGCTTTCTGTTGCAGGCACCATATTTCCCTTTCTTTTCCTTTAAAAAGCACAAAAGGTGTGGGGTACCAAATTCTTCCTTACTCCCAAAGATCCTCCATGTTTTTAGGGGGTGGATAAAGGGATCTGATTTTACAGACCTCTAAAAAGGTAAAAAGGGTATCCTTACCCATGTTGGTCTCTACTGTTTCTTATGGGGGGGAATGCCATGCTTAAAACTTTGTCTAATCTATTAAAGCAGTTTCCAGTCATCCCCCATACACAAGAGCACTTCAAAACTCTACCAGTAAACAAAAAACTCAGCACAAATAACAAAGATCACCCCCACAGAACAGAGCAACCGCTCAACACCAAAAAAACTTATGCAAAATTCCAAACAAAAAAAAAGGCAAAGAAAGCCAGCTAAATCCAAAACAAACAAAAATGAAATAAAATGAAACAACCAACCCCCTGCAGATATTATATCCCCTCCTGCAACACTGAAGCCAATGAGGAAAATAGGACGAGTACAGAATCCGAATTTTAAAAATTTTCCCAATTCCAAATCTCCAGTTCAAAAAATGCAAAAAAACAAAAACAAAACCACACTGCTAACAGTAACATGATTAACAAGTAGAGATGCTAGCCCAGGAACATTGGGGGAGGGGGGGCTTCATAAGAACTAAAGAAGAGTCTTGCTGAAATCAGACCAATAGTCCATCTAGTCCAGCATCCTGTCTCACACATTGGCCAACAAGTTCCTCTGGATGGCCAGCAACAGGGCATAGAGGATGAAGCCTTCTCCTGATGTTTCCTCCTGGCTCTGGGATTCAGAGGCTTAGTACCTCTGAATGTGGAGGTTCCCCTCAGTCACCATGGCTAGTAGCCACTGATGGATTTATCTTCCATGAATTTATTTAATTATCTTTTAAAGCTGCTTATTCCTGTGGCTACCACTACATCCTCTGGCAGCAAATTCCACATTACCACTCTGTGTAAAGTAGTATCTTTTTTTGTTCATCCTGAACCTACTGCCCATCAGCTTCATTCAATGCCCTTGACTTCTAGTATTTTGGAGAGGGAGAAAATTTTCTCTTTGTCAACTCTCTCCGCCCATGCATAATGTTATACACCTCTATCAAGCCCCCCCCCCTAGTAATCTCTCTCCTAAACTAAAAAGCCCCAGACCTTTCAGCCTCTTATGGAGAGTGCCCCAAGCCCCTCATCATCTTGGTTTCTTTCTTCTGTATTTTTTTCCAGCGTTGCAATGACTTTTTTGAGATTTAGTGACCAGAACTGTACACAGTATTCCTACTGAGGCTGCACCATAGATCTTCCTGTTTACCCTAAAGTTTTTGAAATTTTTAGATTACCATAATGTCACTTCCTGTTCTGAAATGGAAAGTGACTTTTATGTGCTGTTTCCCTCAGTTTTATTTCTGCCTGTCCACTGAGCTAGAACATGGGACAGAGAGTGTCACCAGCAAGTCCCCTGCCATTACTGAGTAGTGACAACCCTGTTAACTAAAAATATAACCACAAAATCAGAACCATCAAAGCAGTCCTTTCTTTAAGTTTAAACAAAACTTTTATTGATAAAACAAAACAAAAACATACTTCATTAAAAATAGATCAAGCTGGAATAGACAAGATTTTTAGGTCAAATATTTTTCTTAGTAAGATTAGTGATTACAGGAAACCACAGTATACCACCTTTTTCATACACTGTGGGAGAAGTCTGTGAGGATGAATAAGCCAATTTAGTTAAAATAAAGTAGTCCCATATTTTGGTCTGCCAGTGCTGTAGAGATGGAGGATGTTTGTCCTTCCACCTCAAAGCCAGTTCAGATTTTCAACCGATAACAAAATAGATAGAATTTTCTTTTTTCTGTTCTCAACAGCTGAGCCATTCCAGCAATCTAGTAATATCACCACAGGGTCAACAGATAAATTAACATCTAGCATTTGATTTATCACCAGAATAACTTGTTGCCAGAATTGCAAAATATAAGGACAAGACCACCAGTAATGAAAATATGAAGCAGACAAACCACATTGTTTAGGACATAGAGGAGAAGCTAAAGCCTTAAATTTATACAATGCGAGAGGTGACCAATACCATCTCAGAATTAGTTTTGCTGATTGGAACCATACTGAGAAAATCTTAGAATGAAAGCTGCTTGATGCCTAAATGTTAGCCCACGTTTCCTTCTTGAGTTGCCTACCTAACTCAGCTTCCCATTGTTTTTAATATAAAGTAATGGTTTCCTCAATTTTAAAATTTAGAACCTTATATAATTTTGTTACAAGGCCAGCCTGTTGCTCTGATTTGGTATACAATATACATTCCAAAGGAGTCAGTTCTCTTGTATTATACATACCAATTAACACTGGCTCCAAACAGTATTTTAGAGTGTTGGACTGGATGGGCCATTGGCCTGATCTAACATGGCTTCTCTTATGTTCTTATCTGCAAATAACTGTACCAAGGGATTTTTTGTTTCATTTTACACTCCAAAGTCAATTTGTCTATAAATTTGCCCTTGCCCCAGAAATGAGCTAGACTTGAAAAGTAATAACTATCATGTCCCTGTAAGAATCAAGCCTGATTAGTGTAAGATGCTACAAAAGATGAATGAGGGGCTAGTCTAGAAGTATTTTGGCGCCATAACCACTTGGATGTATTTAACAGAAATACAGTCTTATCCAAAATAGTTTTATACAACTTTGAGTTCCATAAAGAGTCATACAAGAGATAAGGGGAAAGAGGATTCATTTCAATTTCTACCCAATCTGGAGAAGCAACAGAAGTGGCTGCTTTTAACAAGGAACCAATATTAGTAGCCTCATAATATGCTACTAAATTAGGTATATCTAATCCTCCATATGTTGAAGACCTAACAATTGTGTTGGCATTAACTCTAGCATTTTTATAACCCCAGAAAAACTTATTCAAGTCACTTTGCCATTTCGGCTCCCATGTCATTTGAACATAGCACACTGCAGCAGCAACAGGCAGGCATATTATTCTTCCCAGAGGTGTAGCCAGAATTTTAAAAGTTGGGGAGCACCCTGTCCCATCCACTGCTTTCTGGGGTAGGGGAAAAACCTGGAGGCTCTGAAAGTGGCCAACTCAAGGTAGTCAACCCTAAAACTTTGGAGTCAAGAAGGGACTGCACATTACATGCAAGCAGAGGGGTTTCCTTTCACCTCACCTCCTCTCCCCTACCATGGCATTTTGTAGCCAGCAGTTCCATCCATCCGCCCCTCCCCAGCCCATTCCACATGGCTTCCTCCACTTCCCCCTACTCTGCCTCTCTCCTCTCCACCTGCTGCTTTTGCTGCTGCAATGCATTGTGCCCTGCTCAGCTCCCCTGACTCCAGCTACTACTGATGACACTTTGCTGGCAAGTAGCATATCATGGCAAAAAGAAAAAGAAGAAAGAAACAAAAAGAAATAAATAAATAAAATAAAGGGGAAAAAGCAGGTTGCACCCAGAGCCCCCACCCCCGGAAATTAAGGGACCTGTCTGCCTGCCAAAGGGGGCAGTGCCCCCACAGCCCCCTGGGGGGGGGACTACAGGCCTGCATCTTCCGCAGCACAGAAGTTCCAGTGAGGCCAGAAGAACTCAGGGAAATGGATGGCTCTGGCCTGTTCTTGCAGACTTATCCAGGGCTCTGTGGATTGGTTAGGGAGTGACCAGTTTTGTTATTTTTAGACATTTGCTCTGTTCTGTGGAGGAGTGATCTTTGGGGGGTTTTAGGAGGGTGGAGGGGGTCTCTGTTGCTATTTGACATTGTCTTGGAGGAAGCATGGCATCCCCCCCCTCCCATAGAAAGTAATGGAGAGCTGGGAACATTTTTAAAGGGTCCATTACATCAAATCCCTTTGTCCAGTCCCATAATGCATAGGAGGGATAACTCATCAGGGAGGGAGGACTTAATCTTCTGCAATGTTACTGCTATTTTCTCTACAACACCCACTTCACATCCCTGGAAAGATCCCATACTCCCTAGTAAGAAACCATGGACCCATACATCTGAAAAATGGTAAAAAAACAAAACTAATCAAGAAAATAAATCCAACAGAGTATAGGGATACCCAAAACTTCAGGATTATGCTATTGCCCCCCAATTCCAAATCTGAATAGTACTGATTCCCACCAACCCATACACGCTCCTAGGATTCAGCCTCCTTTTTTGTTACCCTGGCAACCCTGCCCTCCTGAAATTAAGAAATCTTGTAAGACTTCAAGAAGCTCTATAAGGCATGCATGGCTTGTGTTGCTTCTTTTAAAGAAGGCTGGGGGACAGAAACCAAGGAAGCTGAACTGAATGGTTTTAATTGTAACTGTATTTTATTGATCTTAAATTGTAAATATAAATGTCTGTTAGCCGCCCTGAGTCCACTTACGGAGAGGGTGGGATAGAAATTTAAGGAAACAAACAAACAAACTATTCTAGCAGCCATGCAGAGGCATGGCAGACAGATGAGATAGCATGACAGTTGTTGCCCTGCAAAAAAACTGTGCCTGTGTTTGCCTAATGATAGTATTGGCCCTGGCAGATATTGTGCTGGACTGCTAACTGAACATGCACCTATAGTTTGCATTGGTGGCAGCACCATTTCAGATTAAACCATAAGTCTATGCAAAGTTGCATATGGAAACTTTTTATCTCACCAATGTCACATTTAAGTCAGCATATACTCAACAGGGAGCTGTGGCCAATCATGGTCATGACAAGTGAACACATGTGAATACACAGGGTTTTATTTGTAGAAAAAGCCCAGCAGGAACTCATTTGCATATTAGACTACACCCCCTGACATCACCATTGTTCCACACAGGGCTTTTTTTGTAGAAAAAGCCCAGCAGGAGTTTATTTGCATATTAGGCCACATCCCCTGATGTCAAGCCAGCCAGAACTGCGTTCCTGTGCGTTCCTGCTTTACAAAAGGCCTGCGAATACATAAACTGCCTTATGCTGAGTCAGAACATCCACCTGTCAAGGTCAGGATTATCTAAACTGGCTTTCCAGGGTCTCAGGTAATGGTCTTTCACATCACCTATTTGAGTTGCCAAGGGTTGAACCTTCAACTAATGGTCCTAACCAGCAGATGACAGGTTTGGAACTGTATCCCACATACTTTCTGCTTTGAAGCCACCATGGCTACAGTCACAATTAGCCAACCGTTTGAGAGTCAGCTTGGAATTGCAAGTGCATCTGACATGCCTGGTTCTTCAAGACATATCCCCATAACACATGCATAACCAATCAGAGGTTCCTGGGGAGCTTAGAATGTCACTGAGATCTTGTGTTGTGAAACGAGATAACGACTGGGTTTATTTGAGTTGTGGTGTCTATGTAGGAACACAGATACTGACTTTGATCCAATGGAACAAAGCAGGAGTCAAGTGGCACCTTTAAGACCAACCAAGTTTTATTTAGAACGTAAACTTTCATGTACTCTCTAAGCACACTTCATCAGACAAGGGGATCAGGTATTGTGGCTGGGATACATGCAGTTTGTTGATTAAGAGGGCAAACTAACTGATCACATGGTCACATAAAACAATGTGGCTTGGTCATTTGGTCTGGATAGCCATAAAAGGTAATATAGTTCCTTGCCAAATAGTGTTTCTGCAAATCTAGGTAAATCACAAAAGGACATGTATATCCTAATTGTAGTCCACCCAATGTACTTATCAACATCAATGTATATATATTTGATCCAATGGAGCATTTTCAGAGGTGAGATGATTTCTGTCCACAGTGTGAATTTCTCCCTCCCCCTGCAGGCCAAAATGCCTCCATTTGGTAGGGTATTTGGCGTGGTGTTGGAAGTCGGGAAGCAACAAAATCTTACTCCATGGGCAGAAAACATTCCATCCATGGGAATGCTCTATTGAATTAAAGCCAACGCTTCTCCCTGGTGGTGGTGAGGGAATAGTTAGCCTCTCAATTCCACCCCTCATAATTTTCAGATTTTTCTGAAACACCTTCCCTTTCTGCATCTTCTTCCATTGTGCAGATTTTTTTATCCACACTCTGGGCAACATTAGCATTAGATATTGAATTTTCACAAATATATATATTGCACAAGGCTGAAAAAAACTCACTAATCTTTGGGGTTTATAGACAAATTGATAAAGGAAAGAATCCAAATTTTACAGGAATTGTAGTTTTTGCCTGAAAAATAGGTGGAGTCATATGTTGGCATCTCTTTAATGACAGCACAACCCACCATGATGGTCAGAATTACACAGCAAGCTGAGAAGCGTGGATTTTGGCAGCCCTAGGAATGGGATTGTCATTCTCTTGTTGTGCCTCTCTAGATAACCACCTTTCCCTAATCAAAATGATAATCTGTTTATTGGGGAGATCTCCAAGAAAGAGTAGTGTTATAGTTTAGAAATGGTGACCTTCCCTTAGGAAACAAAAAGGATGAGATGAGAGCCATCATCTTTTCCAAGTTTAACCTGGCCTCATTTCTTGCAGCTTTCTTTGCAAAGAAGCCAATTGTTCCAGCAGCAGCTGATTCTAAAGCGGGTTTCTCCAGATTCAATAAAAGATGCCATTTCTAGGTCAAGTTGACTAGGCTGGGGGTGGGAGCTAGGGCACAGTGGTGGTGGCTCCTCTTTCTTCTCAGACAAGACAGCAAGATGACATACCGTAAGTGAGAGCTAGTATGCTTCCCTTGCTTGGCCAACTGCTCAGAATTTTGGACTGCAAAAAGACACAGAGCAACATGGAGAAGGTCAGAAAGAGATTGATTTGGGAGAGATTTCCCTTCCTTTTCTGGCTAAGAAATGGGCTGGTGTGAACACAGCCTGCTATTACATGCCTGTACAGTAAAAGGACTCTAAATCACTCCACCATGCATAAGCTTATGCAGAAAACACTTTGTATCAATCAGAATGAGTCCCCCCACTGAAATACAGCTTGGTACTACTCTGCTGTGTGTGCAGCATACCACTAGATATTTCCTTCATTGTGTAAAAACAACAATTCTATCTTCAAGATCTATGCATTCCACCTTTGGTCCTGTGATAGTAACACTGGCATAATAGATGATGATGGGCACAAGCTGTATCTGTCACCTCTTCCCGCATTATCACTACTAGCAATCTAGCACCCAAGTAGCTGTTTGGGTCATTTGGGCAGTGAATTGGTCCTGCTGGAACTAGTCCAGAATTCCTTCCAATCACTGTAGTAACTGGAGTAAAACTGATTCTCAATTTTGAATTCTGAAATTGCAGTAAGACACAACAGTCCATACAGAACCCTACTACTTGCATTATCAACCTTTGATTGTCAGTTTCTTGGGGCAGGGTACCATACTGTTGTGTTTCTTCTACCTCGTAAATGTTGTATAACCAACAATAACAGTGGCACAGATTGCAGGTTGTAGCTCCTGGACCTTTGCTTTTCATTTCGTGCAGTAAACGGAAACTGGTTTTTAGTGGTTCCGTTTGCTGCGCAAAAGCCACAACACTTCCTGTAACTCCGACGCATATAGTGGGAAATCCGATGGATGCCGCGGAGAGAAGATGAACGGGAGAGCGGGGCAAGGTGAGTGCAAAATCGATCAAAGTTTATCTTGGAATATGATTAATTTATTTTCATTTTGCTAGAGAGCATAGGCATCTACGCTGTGTTCCGTTCTGTGCACCATTTCCTTATGCAGCGTAAAACTGTTATTTAGGCCAGCAAGGCTGCTAATGAGAAGGTAATCTGGTTCCTTCAGCAAGAAGAAAAAGAAAATCACTCGCCTCTCTAGTTGACTCACAGATTGTCAAATAAAATAGTGAATTATGACCTAAATAATTAAATAACTGTTGAGATATTTATCATTTGCTTCTCTGCTGATCCACCATAGTCAGAGATAGCAGATAATTTTATTCCAAACTTATTTAATTCCAGTGTTGGCTTCTTCCCATTTAGAGTACAGCCATGAGAGAAAGTGGCAGCTGGAATGACAATGTAGGTCTCCATATGTATTCTCTCTGTGACTTCAAGAACATTTTTTTTTAAATGCTATAAGTCACCAGATGATACCTTTTCTTGCTTCCTGCCACTTCTGCAAACTCAGCTGTAGTGAGGAAGATCATGCTTGAATCTCTTTGCCCCCTAGTTCAACTCTAGCAGTAAAAAGAAAAAAAAATCTGCCACTGAATTTTAGCTAACACTTTTCATTGCTGTGAAAGCAAACACAGGAACCTGCTTATTTTTCACTTCTAGTTCTGCTTCTGCATGCACAACAGCATGCAGTAAAACATTACTGTGAAGATCAGGCAAAGATGGCATATACTAGAGAACCTTGTATGGAGAAAAGGGTGGCACTATGTCTTATAATGTTTTATCGATTAAAGTAGAAATAAAACAAAGAGAGGTTTAATTGCCACTTATGTACATGGGTGTTTGGGGGGGTTGGTTTTTGTTTCTGAGATGGATGCAGGTTAATTGAATATTTAATTGTTTTGTCTATGTTTTGAATTTCAGTCAGGTAGGCACTGTGCAGAGAATCATGACATCAGCACTTGAATATGCATGTGACCAATATTCCTGTTACACTGCAGAGTGTGTTGATCTACAAAGCAGCCTTATTGTGAAAGAAAATGCACCCATATTTTACAGACTGGGACCGATTTTGCACTCACCCTATGCCGCTCTCACGTTTGTCTCCTCAGTGTGGCATCCTTCTGATTTCCCAATATCTGCCCTGGGGCTTCAGCAAAGATCGACATTTAAACACAGCAAACAGAAACTGCTAAAAACCAGTTTCTGTTTGCTGCACTTAAACGCCAATCTTTGCTGCAGCCCCAGGGCAGATATTGGGAAATCGGAAGCATGCTGCGCTGAGAAGACGAACATGAGAGTGGCATAGGGTGAGTGCAAAATTGGTCTGGGTTTCTCAGTGCAGAGATACTGTGTCATATAACAAGACCTGAAATTATGCTGCTGAATATAGTCAGGATCCTCTCTCCAATCTGGTATTGATTCCTCACCAGCATTTGCTCCACCCCTGTGCTTCTCCTTGCATTGGCACAAGCCATCGATTCCCCACCAGTCACTCTGCAGCGTCTCTTGCTTTGGGGCTCCTTCCCATTCCCATCGCAGCAACTAGAACTCCAAAAAACCAGCATCCTATTGCTGCAACAGTAGTACAAAGTAGCTGCAACATAAGATGCGCCCGCAGAGCAACTAGTGGGGAATCCACTGTTTGAGCCGGTGCAGGGAGAAGCATGGGGGCAGAGCAGTTGCCGGTGAGGAATCAGTAATAGTCTTCTAACCAAGCATGTACACCAAATGTCTTACCATGAAAACTACATTATACGTAGGAATGCTGTGACAGTTTGCAAGGGCCTTTGAAGCTGTTGTGTATGCGGTCCAAAGTGAAGACTACTATGGGTAGTTTCTGCCTGGCTCATTGGAGCCATAAGGACTGAATTTGGGGGCTCAGGAACAATAGGCAGCAGAATCCAAACGCTTGTTGCCCTCCTCCAATCACGGCCCCCTTGCTGGTTTGAATGATCCAATGGTGTGCTAGCGCAGAAACCTTAAAGTGTATATAAGTTGGCCCCATTGGCCCAGTTACTAAGTCTTAGAGTGCAGTCCTATACTATGCTGTACAGAATAAAAGAGCTATGA